>NC_143583.1:202073451-204689701 GCF_048544385.1 Mastigoproctus giganteus
CCTGGCTACCATTTGGACAAGAAGCAAGTATTCTACTCTTAGCCTGTATGAAATATAGTTTGCACTGATTAATAACTACTTTTCAATTGTTGCAAGCTTTGGTGTAGGCAGAAAATAAACCTGGAGAGTTTTAAACAAGCCAATTACGATATGCGATATTCTTCTCTTAAACAGCCTTAGCACATTTATTGGAAAATCAAGGTTGATGAGATTTTAAGGTGGAGTGTGGAATAAAGGATTCCACTTCTGCAAGAATAATTTCACTGACACTATCTGAGAAAACCTTGACATCAGAAGATTTAAAACAGTAATCTGACCAAGTAAAAGAAGAAAAGAAATCTTGTAGATCGTGCTATTTTGCATTCTTGTAATACCAAACAGCATGAGATTGAGAATGGCCAAAAGCAAAAGGCTCCATTGAAGAATCACTAAGTTGTGATCTAAGGTATCTAGAATTCCACTCACTTTGACTCTGTACTTAAAAGGCTTGTTTGTGCGAAAAAGATCAAGTTGTGGTTAGGATTGTCTGGTATTCTGGTAGGTAAACAAACAATCTGTATGCAGTCATTGGTAATTGCAAAAGTCTCAGCATCTTAATCATCTCAGCTGGAGTTGAGAACATTAAAATCACCAAGGAAAATTATCTCACTCTTAGGAAAGTTGGACCTGAGTAAGTCAAGTTTCAAAGAGAGGAAGTGAAAGAGTGCAAGTGATTAGTGGAGTTTGGAGAATGATAGAGGCAGCAGATAAATTTGACAGAATGTGGTTTAAAAGGGATTTTAATCCAGAGAAGATCAAAAAAAGGAGATTCCAAATTACTAAGCCTCTGACAGGGAATATATGCACAGTACCATCTTTGAAGTGTAAGGAATCATACAGCAAATAATTTGGATGACTGATATGAGCAGTGGTTGAATCAGCCAATAACTGAGATTCTGTCAGAAAAATTACATGGGATTTGGCAGACTGTAAGTATAAATGGTTGTCATTGAGATTGGAACTGAGGCCATGTATATTTGTGGAATGAAAGTGAAATGTTTGAGATATTTAGATCTTCCACAAATAAATTTGTTCTATTGGTTTGACAATTCATGGTGTATTCAGTAATAAGATGGAGGTGGACGTGGTGTGTGAAGTAATGAAATTTTTTAATATGGAACACATGGCAAGGATATACCCATCTCCTTGACATAACTTGGCCTCAACAATGCCACCACCCCTCCTGCATACACACTGTTAGAAACTCCCTCCAGTCACTATCAGGCAGAGTGCAGGCAGCAAGATTATAGACTTGCTGATCAGGAAGCCTCCTAGAGAGTTGTTAATAGGTTCAGTCCGGTGAACTGAACCTATTAACTTACCTACCTAGTGGTTGGTAAGTGATCAACATTTTAGTGCTGTACCCTTCAAATATAAAGAATATTGGATCTTGCCATGATATCCATCATAACCTCAAAAGACATCAATTATAAGAATATTTGCTGATACTATCAAGGCAGTGATTGTTGGGTCAGAAAACTGCTAGCTTAGTGGGGGGTTTGTGAGTAATAGTTTAACTAATAGTTTAACTAGAGCCATAAGCAGAGGTGAAAATGATTCTTGCATTGATACTATTGGTATAGGCAGCAGCCTGGAAAGCAAGCTGTCTGGGATTTCAGGCCCTGTTTTGAGGGTCATCGTAAAAAAAAATGAATGTTAATTCTTTGGGCTGTGTTAAGGTAACTAAGAGTAAGGACATTTGCATATATACTTATAGTACACTAATGCTAGGAGCATTGTAAATAAATTTGATGAATATGAATTACGGATTAAGTCATTGAATGTAGACATTGTAGGAATGGTGAAGATGTGGTGTCACTCAGACATAATGGATGAATATGGGGAGTACAATGTATACAGGAAGGACAGAAGAGGTAGAGGTGTTATGTTCTTAGTTAAGAAGAATGTTAAATCTAAAGCAGTGCCTCCAGTTGATTTGGGCGATGAGTGAAATGTTGAGTCAATTTTGTGTCATATATGACACAAAACAGCACTTGGAAAACAAAAATGAGATTAGGGGTGTGTTAGCAATGGTAAAGGCACATGATGCAAGAAAGCAAGCTTATATAGCATTAGCCAAAAAAAAAAAAAAAATCTAATTTCATCCATCCACTAGCTCCAAATTTTTGTCTACTTCTGCCATGAATCCATTTAAGCTATCAACTTCTACAATGACAGATGGAAGTTTGTTATGGCAATCAACCACATGCTGGCTAAGGGCAAATTTCTGCACATCTATCCTACAACTGTCTCTCCTCAATTTGAATTTATGCCCTCTCAGGCAATTATTCTGAGCAAGAGGAAGAATCCCATTAGCATTGAGCATGCTCAAATTATTCAAGGCTTTATACACATCAATCAGATCATATCGCAGGTGCCTAGTCTCCAGACATGGTAATTTGCAAAATTTAAGCCTTTCTTCATAAGAGCAACCCTTTGTTCCATTCACTAATCTTGTTGCCCTTCTCTGCATTCGCTCCAGCAGCTCTACATCCTTCCTAAAATGAGGCCTCCAGACCTGTATACAGTACACAAAGAGTTACGTGACCATTGCCTTATACAAGGGAATAATCACTTCCTTATCCCTGATAGAAATATACCTGTATATCATTGACAATATACCATGAGCTACTCTTACAGCCCGTCTGCACTGCTCAGAAAACTTCATATCTGCCTGCACAATTACCCCCAGGTCCTTTTCATTCTCTACCACTGTCAGTGTAGTACCACACAGATGATACATTACTCTTGGGTTACTGCTTTCCATATGCACCTCTCTTCAGTTGCCACCTCTCAGCCCATCTGCTCAACTTTTCTAGATCCTGTTGCAGCAGCGTACTGCCATTAGTGTCATTAACAACCCTACCAACCTTTGTATCATCTGCAAACTTGCACATTAACCCTGATATACCATCATCAATATCATTAATGAATACAGAAAACAACAATGGACCCAACACTTAACCCTGAGGGATTCCCTAATAAAATTAGTCCACAAAGAGCAGTGTCCATTAATTATCGCTCTCTGTCTGCTTCCACTCAACCATCCCTTTATCCATGGCAGCAATTTGCCTCCAATGCCATACTGCTCCAATTTGTGCAGCAGTCTTCCATGTGCAACAGTATCAAAAGCCTTTCTAAAATCCAAATATATGATCTCAGAGTTATTCCCTGCATCCAGTTCCTTTGTGACCACATCATAGTTATCCAATCAAATTGGTCAGACAAGACTTCCACTTAACAAAACCATGATGTGTACGAGCTATTTTTATTTTATTTTTTTTTTATTTGGTTTTTAGGAGCATTAGCAATTAAGGCCATGTTGCTCCGGAGATATGCGGTGGTCATTCCCTGACCTTTCCGCATTCTCTATATTTGGTGATTAGACCGGGCTCCTTGATTAGACCGGGCTCGAACCCCGGTCTAATCAAGGAGCATGTGCTACGCACTGCTGCTCTTGCCCACCTGGCTACGGAGGCGCCATCTGAGCTATAACTGAAGTTTTGTCTAGATGATCCTGCAGTGTTTCTTTAACCAGTGTCTCCATTAATTTTCCTGGAACAGAAGTTAAACTAACAGGTCTGTAATTATCTTGGTCTTGTCGCCCTTTGATCCTCCTTTGTGAATTGGAGTCACATTTGCACAACTCCAGTCCATGGATACCTCCCCTGAGTCCAAAGAAGCTCTCATAATTATGGCTAAGGGTTTGCTTACTTCCTTTGCTGCCTCCTTTAATATAACTGGATACATCCATCTACCCCAGGTGCCTTTCTTATGTTTATCTTCAACAATTTCTCCTCCACTTTACTGTCAGTTATTACAAAATCATCTAGCTTTGCCAGAGTTTAATTCACCTCTGGCATTCCTCCTCCCTGAATAACACCTCATGTGTGAATGTAGATGCAAAATACTCATTTACTTCGTTAGCTACCTAAGCAGGATCATTAACAGTTGAACCATCGATATCCATGGACCAATCTGATTCATTCCCTTTCTTCTAGAGTTTACGTAAGTAAAGAACTCTTTGCTGTTTTTCTTTGCATCCTTTGCCAAAGATTTCTCATAATCTGCCTTTGCCTGCCTGACCTCCTGTGTGACTTGGTTACAGACCAGCTTATATCTATCATAGGCTTCTCTGTCACCCATTAATTTATATGTATCCCATGTATTTTTCTTCTCTGCCACATGTCTCATTAGTTCATCTGACATCCATTTAGACCTAAACCTTGAACAATATTTCTTAGTTGATATGAAAATCCTAGTTGCCTTCAAGGTTAATTCTTTGACTGCTTCCTATTTTGAATTTGCTGTTGGCAACATCATCAGTTGGTCCCACTGTATAGAATTTAAATACTATCTCAGACCTCCGTAGTCACCTTTACGAAAGCAAAAACCATTCCCTTTACCCTTGATGGTAGTTACCTCTTTGAGTAAATCCCACTTAAACACACTGTGATCACTGCCACCTGATGGTTCCTTTATCTGCAGATTCTTAATGCCTGAATAATCACTGCTGATAATCAGATGAAGAGTATTACTCCCTCTAGTTGCCTCCCAAACATGCTGCTGTAAAAAACAGGCATCCAATAAATCCACAAAAGCCTTGCTATTGTGCGAGTGACCAAGTCACAAATTCCGGTCAATATCTGAGAAATTAAAATCCCCCATTATAAGACTCTCTGATTTACTGGCCCACTCTATATTTCCCTGTACAGTTCCTTGTTATACTCATCAGAGTCTTTAGGCCTATAACACACTCCTACTCCCAATTTTTATTTTCCACTGTTATATATGTTACACCAAACTGACTCGACACTGCACTGTCCACCCATGTCGACTGGCTGTACTTCTTAGGATTTTATGTGTTTCTTAACTATTAGCCTAACCCCACCTCCCTTCCTATCCTGTCTATCCTTCCTGTTCACGTTGTACTCCCCAAATTCCATTTCTGCATTCATTATACCTGTGTAGCACCACATCTCTGATATCCCAGCAATATCTGCCTTTGATGTTTTTACCAACACCAAAGCCTAATGACTGTTATTCTAGGAAGAATTATTTGATTAAATGAAACTGTTGTTGGTTTTAAGAGTAGATTTTTATTAGCATTAGCATTAGTAGAGGCATATGATGCAAGAAAGCAAGCTTATGCAGCATCAGCCAAAAAAAAAACCCTTCCACTTCACCCCTCCGTTCGTTCGAAATACCTGTCCAGCTGAGCCTTAAATTTATTTAGGCTATCAACTTCCACAACAAGGAATGGAAGTCTGTTCCACCAACCAACTTCCCGCTGGCTAAAGGAAAATTTCCGCACATCTATCCTACATCTGTCTTTCCTCAATTTGAATTTATTCCCTCTCAGGTGATTATTCTGAGCAACAGGCAGTATCCCATCAGCATTGAGCATGCTCAAACCATTCAAGGCTTTGTACACCTCTATCAGATCACCTCGCCAGTGCCTAGTCTCCAGACACTGTAATTTGCAAAACTTAAGCCTTTCTTCGTAAGAGCAACCCTTCGTTCTGTTCACCAACCTTGTTGCCCTTCTCTGTGCTCATTCCAGCAGCTCTACATCCTTCTTGAAATGAGGCCTCCAGACCTGTATACAGTACTCAAGTTGCGGCCTGACCATTGCCTTATACAAGGGAATAATCACCTCCTTATCCCTGCTAGAAAAATTCCTGTATATCATTGATAAGACACCATGAGCTACTCTTGCAGCCCATCTGCACTGTCAGAGAACTTCATATCTGCCTGCCCAATTACCCCCAGGTCCTTTTCATTCTCTACCACTGTCAGTGTAGTACCACAGAGTTGATATGTTGCTCTGGGGTTGCTGTTTCCCATATGTAGTACTTTACATTTGTCAATGTTAAACTTCATTTGCCACCTCTCAGCCCATCTGCTCAACCTTTCCAGATCCTGTTGCAGCAGCAGCAGCATAGCGTCAGTAGCGTCCTTAAAAACCCTGCCAACCTTTGTATCATCTGCAAACTTGGACATTAAGCTTGATATACCATCATCAATATTATTTATAAATACAGAAAACAACAATGGACCCAACACTGAACCCTGAGGGACTCCACTAATAACATTAGTCCACGATGAGCAGTATCCATTGATTACCACTCTCAGTCTTCTGCCACTCAACCATCCCTTTATCCATAGCAACAATTTGCCACCAGTGCCACCCTGCTCCAATTTGTGCAGTAGTCTTCCATGTGCAACAGTATCAAAAGCCTTTCTAAGATCAAAATATATAATATCAAAGTTATTCCCTGCATCCAATTCTTTTGTGACTACATCATAGTATCCAATCAAATTGGTCAGGCAAGACCTTCCCTTAACAGAATCATGCTGTGTCTGAGCTATAACTGAATTCTTGTCAAGGTGATCCTGCAATGCTTCTTTAATTACTATTTAATTACTTTTTCAATTACTATAACTCTCAAAAGCTAACAAGGTGGAACCTATTGTTGTTGACTAGAAAAAGATTGTTTTCAGCTATTATGCCATATTTTGGGATAACTACTACTCACTTGATGAGACCAGGCTTAAATTTAACCTCAAGGATCATGTTTCATCTAACTGTGTTAGAAGTACTGTGAAGCAATTTTTGGTTGAGATGGTGGAGGAAGTTGTTTTTCTGGCTTTTAGAAGCATCAGTTGCAGACAGTTTTGTCAGTTTGATGAAAGTAGCAGATCCATCTCAAAAGGAACTTTATCGCAAGCAGTTTTAGAAGTGTTGCTTATTTAAGCTAGTAGGAGATGTCAAAAATATGAACTTTATTATCTAGGGAAAAAAACTGTTAAGTTTGAACGCAGAAGACAGATGCAAAATGAGGATGGACATTCAATATGTCCATTCTTATGATGATAGAACAGAATCCAAATAAGTAAAAGGCTGTGGAGTATATAGTGATGGAAGTGTTAAAAATGGGGAAAAAAGAAATAGCCAGGTATTGTGAGAAATGCTTCCAAAGAACACAATCTCAGGATTTCCAAAGTTTCAAGAAATACCACACATTTACAATAATATAAGTAATTAACATTTAAAATGTCTAAAGCTATTATGAAATGTTTTACCATACAGTGTTATTTAATAGCTCATGCAAACCCAAAACTAAAGACAAATATTTGAACATCACATTACAAGTTTTTTTTTTTTTTTTTTTTTTTTTTAACTGGATTGCATGGGGAAGATAGTGAAAATAATTCTTGACTGCAAATAATAGTTCTTCGATCCAGCAACCATCGCATCCCTGTACCAAAGTCATTATTCCTAGGTATGTTAAAGAATGTTATGTGCAAATTTATTATACCAACAGTTTTTAAATCTTCTTCTGTTTTGGAAGTTGATTATCATAGCAGACTAACTAGAACAATGATATTAGAAGACTAAATTGCAAATTATGATATGGTCACAGGCTTTTCTTCTGCTAAGGCCATGGAGAATCTAAACAAGAGGAGCTTCTATTCTTTCGTTCAGTGAGGAAGTACTTTACTAATGGTGTACAACTTGGAGAGGGTGCTGACTCTCTTTAAAAATTACAGTTGTGAATTACAGGCTCCAAAAAAGCGATAAGTGTTTGCCTTTTTATTTACATAATTGTTATTTTATATCGTACTTTATACGTAGTCTTATAGTTACGCTGGTTATTTTATTTTAATTTAGATAAAGAGTTTTTGTGGATTACTATTTAATATACGGAAAACCATTATTTCGTTCGAATCTTGCAGCCATTGTTTTTGTATATAGTGGTAGGGAATTCAAATTTTTAATTGAGGTAACTAGGTAGCTCTAACGTATAATTACATAGCGTAATACACTTCACTGTTTATATTAGTTAGCGTAGTATTGACATTTAATTAATTTAATTTATTGATCCTATTAATTTAAAATATCATGCCCCAAACTAGAGCAGCAAAGCAACGGGCACAAAGTGGCAGGAGTGCTGTGACTCGGGGGAAAAATTCAGGGGGCCGATTCTCCAACACATCACAGCCTAAAAAAATGTGCAACTTGTGAAATGTTTGCCGAACTCTCTGGAACAAGACATGATATTGCCATGGGGGATGTCTTTGTGTGTGCGCGATGTAAGGAGTGTAAGGAAATCAGGCAACAACTCAGCTTTGTCATGGGCCTATATGAGAGCTTGAAGGATCTAAATTGAGGGGCCCATCAAGCTCTCTCAGCTGCCCACATCAATGCCAGAGCTTACACTTGGTCATCACGCAACACAGTGGCAACCCCCAAGGCAGAATGCGCTGGTCGCACAGGGACTAGTAGTTGTTGGTGCCTCTATTGTCGGGGAAACGGGAAACATCCTTTGTAAAAATGATAAGTGGAACAGGACCAGGGTATGTCTACCAGGGGCAAAGGTTGATGACGTTGTAGAGCGGATATCATCTTTTAATGGCACAAAAGGTGATATAGTTGTACACGTTGCCACTAATGATATTAAGAGTAGAAGACTGGCAGAATTACTTAACAATTACAGGTCACTGTTGAAAAAAAAGCCGGGAATTAGGGTTGAATTTGAAAGTGTCTGCAATGCTACCCAGACACAATAGCAGGGAGTATATGGTGAGAGCCTTGTCGATCAATTCCACCCTGGAAAGATTGTGCAAGGCTCAAGGGATAGAATTTTTTTCAGCCTGGTCTGTACTTATTAACAGGAGTGACTGCTTCTACAGGGATGGGATACACTTAAATAGAAAGGGTCAAGAATATTTGCCGATGTTATCGAGGCAGTGTTAGGTGGGTCGGAAAACTGCTAGCTTGGGGGGGATACAAGGACTAATAGTTTAACAGTAGCCACAGGCAGAGGTGAAGGTGATTCATGTGCAACTTCTATTACAATAAGTAGGGACCTGGAGCGAGGCGTGTTGGGGGGTTTCAGGGACGGATGGCACTCATCGTGAAATAGGTGGGTATATGGGACGTGTTAGGGTAACTAGGAATAGGAGCATGTATGCTTGCATGTATACCAATGCTAGAAGTATAGAAAATAAATTTGATGAATTTGAAGTGTTGGTCAAGACATCAAAGGTGGATATAGTTGGGAGAGCAGAGACATGGTGTCACACAGATATAAGGAATACAGAACTGGAATTTGGGGAGTACAATGTGTACAGAAAGGATAGACAGGATAGAAAGGGAGGAGATGTTATGGTGTTAATTAAGAAAACATAAAATCAAAAGAAGTGCACGCAGTTAATATAAATGAACAGTGCACTGTTGAGTCAGTTTGTTTTAACATAAGTCTGCGAAAGCAAAAATAAGAGTAGGAGTGTGTTATAAGCCTAATGACTCGAATGAGTAAAATGAACAATTGTACAGAGAAATAGAGTGGACAAGTAAATCGGAATGTCTTATAATGGGGGATTTTAACTTCTCAGATATTGACTGGAACTTGTAGGTTGGTCACTGACACACTAGTCAGACTTTTGTGGATTTATTGGATGATTGTTTTCTGCAGCAGCATGTTCGAGAGGGAACCAGAGAGAGTAATATTCTTGATCTGGTTATCAGCAGTGATCATTCGTGTATTAAGAATTTGCAGATAAAGGAACCACTAGGTGGTAGTGATCACAGTGTACTGATGTGGGATTTTTAACTTTAAGATTTAGTTACCATCAGGGGTAAAGGAAAGGGTTTTTGCTTCTGTAAAGGGGAGTACAGTGGTCTCAGAAAGTTTTTCAATTCTATACAGTGGGATCAACTGACGATGTTACCAACAGTAAATTCTAAGTGGGAAGCATTCAAGGAATTAATCGTGGATGCTACTAAAAGTTTCATACCTATTAAGAAATATTGTTCAAGGTTTAGGCCTAAATGGTTATCAAATGAACTAATGAGACTCGTGACAGAGAAGAAAAGTGCAGGGGATGCATATAAATTGACTAAATAAGGTGACTCAGGAGCCTATGGCAGATATAAGCTAGTCTGTAATCAGGTCACAAAGGAGGTTAGACAGGCGAAGGCAGATTACGAGAAATCCTTGGCAAAAGATGCTAAGAAAAACAGCAACGATTTCTTTACTTATATAAACTCTAAAAGGAAGGGGATGAATCTGATTGGTCCACTTGACATCGATGGTTTGACTGTTGATGATCCTGCTCAGATAGCAAACAAACTGAATGAGTATTTTGCATCTACATTCACACATGAGGAATTATTAAGGTTTGAAAATGGCAGAAGGTTATCAAATTGTTGCAGGATACTTAATGATTTTGTAATAACTGAGAGCAAAGTGGAGGAGAAATTGTTGAAGTTAAACATAAGAAAAGCACCTGAGGTGGATGGGATCTATCCAGTTATATTAAAGGATGCAGCAAAGCAACTAAGCAAACCATTAGCCATAATTATGAGAGCATCCTTGGACTCTTGGGCGGTTCCCACGGAACTGTAGATGTGCAAATGTATCCCCAATTCAGAAAGGGGAATCGAAGGGTGACACAAGTAATTACAGACCAGTTAGTTTAACTTCCGTTCTGTGTAAAATAATGGAGTCACTGGTTAAAGATGCATTGCAGGATCATCTAGACAAGACTGCAGCAATAATTCAGACACAGCATGGGTTTGTTAATGGAAAGTCTTGTCTGACAAATTTGATAGGATATTATGATGTGGTTACAAAGGAACTGGATGCAAAAAATAATTTGATATCATATATTTGGATTTCAGGAAAGCTTTTGACACTGTTGCATATGGAAGACTATTGTACAAATTGGAGCAGAATGGTATTAAGGGTAATTTGCTACAATGGATAAAAGGATGGTTAAGTGGAAGAAGACAACTCTTCGTGGACTAATGTTATTAGTGGAGTCCCACAGGGTTCGGTGTTGGGTCCACTGTTGTGTTGAATATTTATCAATGATTTTGATGAAGGTATATCAGGCTTAATGTCAAAGTTTGCAGATGATACAAAGGTTGGCAGGGTTGTTAATGACAGCAATGGCAGTGTGCTACTTCAACAGGATCTAGATAATTTGGGCAGATCGGCTAAGAAGTGGCAACTGAAGTTTAACCTTGACAAATGCAAAGTACTGCATATGGGTAGAAGTAACACCAGAGAAACGTATCAACTGTGTGGTACTACACTTAAGGTGGTAGAAAATGAAAAAGACCTGGGAGTAATTGTGCAGTCAGATATGAAGTTTTCTGAGCAATGCAGACAGGCTGCCAGGGAAGGTCATGGGGTTTTGTCAATGATATATAGGAATTTTACTAGCAGGGAAAAGGAGGTGATTGTCCTCTGTATAAGGCAATGGTCAGGCCATACCTTGAGTACTGTGTACCGTTCTGAAGGCCTCATTTTAGGAAGGATGTAGATTTGCTTGAGCGTGTACAGAGAAGGGCAACAAGATTGGTGAGGGGAATGAAGGGATCCTCTTACCAAGAAAGGCTTAAGTTCTGCAAAATGCAGTGGCTGGAGACTAGGCACCTGCGCGGTGATCTGATTGAGGTGTATAAGGCCTTGAATGGGTTGAGCACACTGAATTCTGATGGGATCTTCCGCTTGTTCAGATTACGAACCTAAGGGGGCACTTCCATCTGTCGTTGTGGAAGTTGATAGGTTGAATAAATTTAAGGAGGAACTGGACAGGCATTTGAAGGGAATGGTGTGTTTTTTTTTTTTTTTTGGCTGATGCTGCATAAGCTCATACACTTGCTTTCTTACATCTCTTGCCACTACTGCTACTTCAAATTAAAAGATGTTTTTATGAATGCTGAGGTAGCACAAATTTTCAGTTGGCAGCACATCATTCTTTCAGTTTATTCAGTTTGTAGTACTTCTTGACTTCATTAAAGGTAAAGAAATAGATGAAGCATTAGATGTTTTGTTGCATCAGTTCTGTCAGTTTCAGTGTGAGAACCTACTAGATCTTATTATGAAAGAAGAAATGATCTGCAGTGATTTTAGTTGGGGAACTGACAAGTGCACAAGGAAGTTTAAAATATAACAAATTATCACAAATGATACTTGGCATTTTAACAATTCCTCATAGTAATGCTGAGTGCATTTTTCTGCCAGGTGGGAAAAAGAAAAGCAGTCTTGACATCAGTGCCACTGTTATGAACAAAACTTTGACTCAACATTTCTAAAGAGGCTAAAATCTACTACAGTATCTTTCTTGAAGCAGTCAAAATAAATTTATGCAGAACAGAAAATCCAAATAGTAATCTACAGACATAAAAATCCTAACTGAGCTAATATTTGAAAGCAAACTGTACTACTGAACTATATTTTAATATGTATGTTTTTAATTTAATATAAAATATGCATATTGTGCCAGTGAAGTTTTAATTTCTAGTTCTGTGTGGACTTTATAAAAACCTTGTACTTTTACTACTCGGACTCTCTCCAGTCACTATCTGGCAGATTAAAGGCAGCAAGATTATACACTAGCTGATCTGGAAGCCTCCTAGACAGTTATTAATAGGTCAGTCCGGTGGACTATCTATTTAGCTGCTGGTTGCGAATACAATTTTAGAGCTGTACCTTCGAAATGTAAAGAAGGTTAGATCTCACCATGATGTCCATCCTAACCTCAAAAGACATCGGTCATACTGCATGATGGAACAGAGGGGGGGGTTGCCATGCCTGAGATTTTCTCTGGAGACATGGGTTCTACCACTTAAAGCTTCTAATAAGAAGAGGGGTGGTATTGCACTGGTTAATAAGTATCATCTACTACCTAGTATTGCCTGGTAACACAGAGGGGCAGATTCCTTTGTGTGGTATGGGTGCCGCACCTCGACCTGCTTACGTTGTTTCACAAGTGGGTGGTCACTTGTGAAACAACCTCTCTTCACTTTTTTCACATCTCAACAACAATAACTGTTGTTGAGATGTTGTTGTGAAGTTGGACTGTCCATAGGCTCAGTCTCAAAATCCTGAACGAGATTTAGGGATTTTTCGTGTGTGTGCAAATTTTGTTTTCTATTATATGATCAAATGTTCTGCTGGAAAGCCATCGCAAGTTATTTGTTCAAAAAATTTATGCAGGATCTGAACTTCCTAAGAAAAATGGGCATTGGGGATGAGAGTTGCAATGTTCGCCTACGACCCTGAGACCAAGGTGGAATCATCAGAATGGCATGCAAAAAGTCCCCGCATCCCAAGAAGTCTTGTGCAACAAAATCCGTCAAGTCACGCAGATTTTTTTTGTTTTTTTTTTTCAAGGGCATAGTGCATCATGAATTTGTAACTTGAGGAAAAGCTGCATTATTGCTGCTTACTATGTTGGGGATCTGACACATTTGCATGAGAATGTGAGGTGAAGATGACCTCAAAAATGGATGGATGGTTGGATCCTGTACCATGGCAATGCACCTAGTCATACAATGATGGCAGCATCCTCCCTACTCCCCCAACCTTGTACCATGTGACTTCTGGCTATTCCCTAAACTGGAAATGGGGCTTTGGGTCATTGTTTTACTACAATGGATGAAGGTGATTAGGTTATTAAGTCTAACTTTTCACTTAATAAGCTTTTATAGTAAAATATTGGAAACTTTTTGAATGTAACTCATTAACTCTGCATAGGTAATACTTTTAAGTTCGCAAGTTTGTTATTTTCACATTTTTATATAATTTGAAATTATTAATTGCGATAGTTATCCTTCTTTTAACAGACAAGATTTTCAGATAAACTAAAATTCCCCCCCACACTTTATTACTACATCTTTTATTTAAGAAATCACATCATAGTTAAGCAGAAGATAGATAATACTAAACGTGATAAAATATAAAAGTTCTTTGAAACATGCCTACTTTAACTCGGTATAATGCTGTTGTTTTGATACCATGGTGGGAAAGATCTAATAGTCAAATACACTACATGACCAGAAATATTCTCAATACACACACAGGCAGTTGTAAAAAGAACTTTTTATTTTGAGCAGATATGTTTGCGTAAGAGTTCTGCACAGTAAACTAAAGGACCAAATACTTTTGGTCCGTTAGTTTATTTTGTAGTATGTTGCTACTGCTACTTCACCATTACGTAGATCAAAATGGCCAAAGGTTTAACCTATGTGGTCTAATAGAAACATGAAATGCCCGATTTCTATCTGTATATCATTTCTAATTGTAAATAAACAGGATGTTTAGATATCTGACATAGGTTAAAAGTTCATTCCCCTCTTTTAATATATTTATATACAGTGGCAGACCAAAAAATTGCATCACCTTAAAAAAAATATCATTTGTAGTGAAATGTATACGATATTGTTTGGTTGCAGTCATTTTTTGTTTGTCGCAAAGCAAAGATGTTGCATCAGACAGTAATTGCAAGGTATTGCATCAGCCATTTATATAAATATGGCATTGGAAGGGTATGCACACTCATTAGTATTCTGTTTTGCAGAGTTGTAAACATGGCTCCATACGTTCAGTTGACACCAAGAAAAAAAAAAAAAAGAGTAATCCCTGATAAAATAGGCTGCCACCAGTCAACAATATCCCGGGTGCTGAAATTAAAGCATCAAACTGGTAATGTGAAGAGAAGACCTGGATCAGATCATAAGAGAGTGACTACGCCTTCCCAAGATCGATATTTGAAACGGCTATGCCTTCACAATCAGCATGCTAGTGCTCCTGATCTAAAACTGGACTTTGAGATGGCCTCTGGTGTTGAAACAAGTGCACAAGCTATCCAAGGATGGCTTTCGGAATGTGTTCTGGATATCGGCCCAAGAAGAAGCCTTTGTTGACCCAACAAATGAAGAAGAAGCAACTTGCTTGGGCTAAAATGCATGTTTCATTGACAGAAGAGCAACGGAACACCATCTTTTCTGATGAATTGAAATTCACCCTACATGGCTCAGATGGGAAGCGATATGTCAGAAGACGAAAATCAGAGGCATACCATACTGACTGCATAACACCAACTGTAAAGTTCCCTGCCAGCCAGATGGTCTGAGGATGCATAACAAGCAAAAGGGTGGGGCAAATTAAGTTTATTAACGGAATGGTGAATGCAGAAACCTACACTGCTATCTTGGAGGAGTTATTAGGGATCACCATACAGACTTCCAAAACTGCATTTTTCAACAGGACTCAGTACCTTGCCACACAGCAAAATTGGTAAGTTTTATGCTGTTCAGATTTAATGATGAGTTTGTCTTCTTGTCTCACAAGGCTTAAAACATACTTACACCAATGTTTTCCCTCATTTTTCAACAGGACTCAGTACCTTGCCACACAGCAAAATTGGTAAGTTTTATGCTGTTCAGATTTAATGATGAGTTTGTCTTCTTGTCTCACAAGGCTTAAAACATACTTACACCAATGTTTTCCCTCATTTTTCTCCCTTAAGGTGCAGTCATACCTCAGAAATGCTGGCATTACAGTGTTGTACTGGCCTGGCAACAGTGAATTTGAACCCTGTTGAAAATTGCTGGTACATAATGTCGTCTAAAATTGCTCAGAAGAAGCCAACAAGTAAGATTCAGCTGCAGGAGAGCATTGTAAGGGTGTGGTACCATATATCCAGAAGTTGATTCACTCTGTGCCAGATTGTTTCTAGGCTGCAACGATAATTGCAGCTCAAGGAGGAACAACAAAATATTGAGAACTTATTTTGCTGATTTACAGTACATAATACTATTACATTAACTTGTCATTTCAGTTTGTACACGTAAATGCAATTGGTTGTCATGATTGCCATTTGCATTAATTACACATTTTACCCTTTGGGAAGATATTTGTGGCAATTAGGTACATCAGGTGGAGTATTTTTATTGGATTTCATTCACAGAGATATATATCCCATATAACAAATGCATTTCGAACATTTCTGTTACCCACAATGCAGTGAAGCACTATTTGCAAAATTCACAAGTGATGCAGTTTTTTTTTTTTGTCTGCCACTGTACCTATGCACCATGCTACTCAAGCAACATCTGTTCTACTTTTCTTTAGCTATAAAAGTACTATAAATTCTGCTCTTTTGTTGGCAGCATCCCCTTTGGTGGTATACATTGACAGTTCAGATGATGATGAACCACTTTCAAAGAAGATTGGTCATCCTAGTGTAAGCAGAGTATATAATATTTTCAGAAATTCTTAATCGTTTTTAGCCTAAAATGTGTATTTATTTTAAATATATCAATGAAGTTTGAGTTTTTTCTGTTTGTTGGTTTGTTATTTGATTTTTAGGAGCATTAGCAACTAAGGCCATATTGCTCCAGTGGTCATTCCATGACCTTTCCGCATCCTCTGTATTTGGTGGTGACGGGCTCAAACCCCGGTCTAATCAAGAAGCATATGCTAAGCACTGCTGTTCCTTCCCACCTGGCTATGGAGGCGCCATAGTTTTTTCTGTAAATTTTGTTAGTTTCATTTTTATCTTTTCTTTTTTAATGAATTTCATGTGTAATATGCCGTTTTTCCCTACACATGTAATGTTGTTTTTGCTAACTTAATATTATTTTTCCCTTATGTAATTCAAATTTAGCCTCAAACTTGAAAGGTTTCCAAATTTATGAACAAAAATCTATTATTATTTGTCCTTACTTCCTAAGTCTTTGTGTCCATTTCCTTTGTTTGGAGGCGCCTCCATAGGCAGGTGGGAAGGAGCAGCAGTGCATAGCACACGCTTCTTGATTAGACCGGGGTTCGAGCCCGTCACCACCAAATACGGAGGATGCGGAAAGGTCAAGGGAATGACCACCGCATATTCCCGGAGCAATATGGCCTTAGTTGCTAATGCTCCTAAATACCAAATAACAAATATCAAATCCTTCGTTTGGTCAAAATTAAATCTGAAACTAAATATTTTGATGTAATAATAGTGTCAAATATTGGGACATCTCATATTGTGATTTGAATTGTCTGTCCACTAATGAGAGAGACATTAACCTCCAAAACAACCACCTGGGCAGTGTGGTGCATTATGAATAAACATCTTTTAGCTTGCATTGTGAATAACCATTATTTCTCTTTTTGGGAACATGGTATTTTGTATTAATAACCTCATTATACGAGATATGACAAAGTTCACAGACTGGTGCATGTTTGATGAGTTTGAAAATAAACAGAAGTAGTATGCTGTAGTTCAAACTTCCTCCAGCAGAGATGGCATAGAGATTGTCCAGTAGGCTTACAGGTTGCAAGTAATGACCAAAGCCTGATGTAGCCGAGTGGTCAGGGGCATAATGCAGTAGCACATGCCCTTTGAGTGGACCAGGGTTCAAGCCCGTGACTGCTAAATACAATTAGCATTTGTATCGATAATTTATTGTAAACTCCATTGACCTGGTGGTTGTGCCAGAGTATAAACAGGAACAATTTCATTAGTAGCATTAATATTCCTTGTCATGATTTTGCAATGGAATAACAAACAAATATCAAATTTTTCTTTAAACTGGGAAAATCTGCAACAGAAACAACAATATGAAATGTTAATAATTGTTTGTGGTGATGAAACATTGAAATTGTACCAGTGTCTTTGAATGGTATAAGCAATTCAAAGATGATGTGAGGATGTTTGTGATGACCCAAGAAATGGGCCATCTGCTAAACTCTCAAAATGAGGACAGAGTTGCAGAAGTTTGAAAATTGTGGCAAGAGGTCATCACTTGACGCTCAAAATGATGGCTGATGAGTTGGATATAAATAATAAGGAGACAATCTGTAAAATTCTGCATGAAGATTTAGGGGAAAGGAAGGGCTGTTCAAAATTGGTTCTACACAGCCTCATGGGCAAGCAGAAACAACAGTGTCATCATGCAGAGGCTTCATCCAGACTTACTTTTCAAGGCAATCCTAATATCCTCAACTGTATTGTCACTGAAGATTAGTGTTGGGTGTTTCAGTATGACCCAGAGATAAAGTCTCAGAACATGCAGTGGACTTCAAAATATCATCAAGGCCCAAAACATTTCATTTACAGAAGGCATGATCAAGATGATGCTGATCATGTTTTTAGACAAATGGTTGATTCACAAGGAATTTGGCATGGCATTGTACAGATCAACCATCTCCCCCTACTCTCCTGATCTAGTACCAGTGAACTTCTTATATTCCAAGGTGAAAACTGCCCTCAGAGAAAAGAAATTTCAGGATGTGGAGGACATAAAAAAAAAACATTACCACCAAACTGAACGTTGTTCCTTTGGATGCCTTTGCCAACTCTTTTCAGAAACTTTTATTTTGTACAACAGCATGTGTAGTTTTATTTCCTCATTATTACAAAATTAAAAACAAAAGTCAAAATTATGCAATGATTTTCACAGATAGAAAGGGATTAGGTATATGTGATATGAAATCTATATTTGTGATCATGAGAGGAAAAATCATGAAACTAATGGGAGAGTCTGTACAAAGTGATTTCAGAAATATGTAGAAGAAAATTCTGGGCTCCAAAATATGAGAAAGAAAGTCATAAACATATCAAAACTGCTTTATTTCTAAGTTATTGGCAGAAGCATATGATGCAAGAAAGCAAGTTTATACAGTATCAGCCCCCCCCCCAAAAAAAACCTTCCCATTTCACCCATCTATTCACTCCAAAAGTTTGTCAGTTCCTCTCTGAATTTATTTAAGCTATCAACTTCCACATTGACAGATGGAGTTTATTCCAGCAATCAACTATCCGCTGGCTAAAGGCAAATTTCTGCACATCCATTCTACAACTATCTTTCCTCAATTTGAGTTTATGTCCCCTCAGGTTAGTGATCTGAGCAAGAGCTCAGATTACGATTATTACACATGAAAGCAATTTACAACAGTCATTTCAAGACATTCTTAATGTGTGATGAAGGAAATGGGAATGTGCCAAAACATTAGCATTTAATGCTTTAGATTGCACAGATATTATTGCTTTGTTTAACATGTTTGCTGCCTTTTATATTTGCGAGGGTTATTCCTTGAGGCACTTTGCTGGGATGCTGGAACAAGTAGTCAGTGCATTTTTAGTAAATGGAATTCATCTGTGAAGATTCGGAATCCGCATCACTTGAATAGAATTCTATTGTATTAAATGATATATTACAAAGAGCTGATTCGGTTTCATTATCTTGAACATACTATCCCAGTTCCATTTTGGTCCTCATTTCTGAGGCTGAGCATCCATTATAACTCTTTAGGGTAAAATTTTATAGGAACACACTTTTTACACAAAATTTTATCAGTAGACACATACTGAGTGATCATGTTTTGTTTATCACAAACTGAAGAATTAAAATTCTGCAGGCATAATCTTCAAAAAGTTTTACCTTTTCTTCTTGTGGAATATACTAAAGCAGATAAAATAACTTCTGCATAAGCAAAGAAGGTATGAAACTGTGAACCAACTATACAGCTTTTACTGTTGCTGTTCCTTTAACAGTGTTCACTTATTGACCATAGTTGAATGGATGCATGTCAGCATTGAGACACAAAATTACAGTTTCTTTGGATATAAGTTTGCATTCAGGCAGTGAATGCAATCTGAAAGTGAAGGGGAAAGCATCTTTTTGCATTCTCTCTTCCTCCTTTCTCTAAAAGTAAAAACATTCCATAATATATACTCTGTATAATATTAGTCAATCCTTGGGGGCTTGTTCAATGACTGTTTAGTGTCACAGCAGTAACTTTATTGCTTATTCAGATATGCACCTATGCAAGGTTGTATTAGAAAAAATTCATTTGAAGCAGTGATTATACCACAAAAAGTTTCCTAACAGAAGTTTGGCAAAATGTTGGACATTTCTGTCCTTAGATAGCCATTTGAGGGGATGTTTAAAGAGCCTAATGTATGAAACAGAGGATCTGGATACTGAAGAACTGCAACAATGAATGGAATCTGACCAGGAGACAGTCTTTACCTCTGGAGTAATGTTTCCACATCTGGCAATTACTAATTTGATGAGCTGAGTTTGCATTGAAGTTCAAAGATGCCACTTCAAACGAACATTGTAAAATCAGCTAATGACCTTAAAAAATAAGAGTTATGTTGGTATACTTTTTTGAAAGTTTTTCAGGAGTTATTAAAATAATGCCTGAAAACCTCCTTACCGCCTTTTGAAACATGTTTTTATGATTTTTTTTCCTTCTTATTTTAGACCATCAATATATCCCTCACTCGAATGGCTTAAATGGGGATAAGGCCTAGCCACTAAATCCAGTTGTTTAAATTTGAAAGAAATATGTATGGTTGCTGATATAAAAAATATATATATAATGTTGTAATGCTGTATTTTTTGCAGATACTAATTGTGTGATTAAAGGAGGTTGAGGTTAAAATGAAAATATTTTAACTGATGTTAAATGCCATCAGTTTGAGGCATTTATATCAGTGGATCTGTCTGTGAAAAATATTGGTTCAGTGGATGCTGTATTAGTTACAGAGGCCATTAAATGGAATTCCATTAAGGCATTGGTTTACTATACTTTAAAAACACTATATAAATAGTGTTAAAAAATAAACTCTAAATTTTGCATGGTTTTTATATTGACTTCATACTTCAAAATTATTAGTCGTTTTATTTTAAATGCAGCTTAATTTTTGGTATTTTCAGAGTTCCTAAGTGTATAATAGTCTCTAGAAAATTGCAATTATCTCATTCATGAGGTATTTATTGTTTTTGTTACTCAAGGTGATTGTTTAATTCTATTTAATGAAATAAAACATAGAGAACGGATGAGGTTTGCTGTTTATAAAGAATATATGCAAATAGACTAAAGTATAATTATCAGTAATCATCAAAAGAAATTAAGTCTGACTCAACTAAAAATACACTATATTACCAAAGTATATAGGCTCCCTAGTATTTGGGAAATGAATCATTCTTGCCATCCACCTGTCAGGACTATATATATAAAAGCAATGTTTATGCTAGAAGTAAGCAAAATACCGAATACAGTTAATCTGTATTATTCCAGCAAACTGCAACATCCTAGTTCTATGGTAGATAGTATTAGTAGAGGCATATGGTGCAAAGAAGCAAGTGTATATAGCATCAACAAAAAAAAAAAAAAAACCTTCACCCATCTATTCACTCCAAACGTTTGTCTAGTTCAGCCTTGAATTTATTTAAGCTGTCAACTTCCACAATGACAGATGGCAGTTTGTTTGAGCAATCAACCACCTGCTGGCTAAACCCAAATTTCCTCACATCTATTCTACAACCGTCTTTCTTCAATTTGAATTTATGTCCCCTCAGGTTTTTGGAATCTGAGAAAGAGGAAGAATCCCATCAGGATTGAGCTTGCTCAAACCATTCAAGTCCATATACACCTCAATCAGATCACCTCAGAGGTGGCGCCTCTGTAGCCAGGTGGGAAGGAGCAGTGCGTAGCACACGCGTCTTGATTAGACCGGAGTTTTAGCCCGTCACCTTCATCCTCTAAATACGGAGGATGCGGAAAGGTCAGGGAATGACCACCGCATATCCCGGAGCAATATGGCCTTAGTTGCTAATGCTTCTAAAAAAAAAAAAATAAAATAAAAAATAACAACAAATAACCTCAGAGGTGCCTAGTCTCCAGACGCTGCAATTTTCCGAACTTAAGCCTATCTTGGCAACAACAACCTTTTGTTCCACTCGGTAATCTCCTTGCCCTTCTCTGTACTTGTTCTAGTAGTTCACCTTCTTTCCTAAAATACTGAGGCCTCCAGAATTGTATGCAGTACTCAAGGTGTGGCCTGACCATTGCCTTATACAATGGGATAATCACCTCCTTATCCTTGCTAGCAAAATTCCTATATAACTTTGACAAGACCCCATGAGTTACTCTTGCAGCCTCTCTGCACTGCTCAGAAAACTTCAAATATGATTGCACAATTACCCCCAGGTCCTTTTCATTCTCCACTACCTTGAGTTCAGAATCGTCTGTAAACTTGGACATTAAGTCTGTTATACCTTCATCAATATCATTGATAAATACAGAAAACCTCAATGGGCCCAACACGGATCCCTGGGGAACTACATTAATAACATTAGTCCACGAAGAATACTGTCCTTTGTTTACAACTTTCTGCCTCTCCCACTCCACCATCCTTTTATCAGTTGTAGCAACTTGATGTTGACTCCATACTGGTCCAACATTTCCATGTGCAACTGTATCAAAAGCTTTCCTAAAATCCAAGTATATGATATCAAAATTATTTTTTTGCATCCAGTTCCTTTTCGACCATATCATAGTATCCAATGAAATTGGTAACACAAGACTTCCCCTTAACAAACCCATGCTGTGCTTGAACTATAACTGCAGTCTTGTCTAGATGATCCTGCAGTTCCTCTTTGACGAGTGACTCCATTATTTTCCCCCGAGAGAAAAGTTAAACTAACAGATCTGTAATTCCTCGTGTCACCTTTTGGTCCCCCTTTGTGAATTGGGGATACATTTGCACATCTCCAGTCCTTGGGAACCTCCCCTGAGTCCAAAGATGCTCTCATAATTGTGGCTAAGGGCCTGCTTACTTCCTTTGCTGCATCCTTTAATATAACTGGATAGATCCCATCCACACCAGGTGCCTGCCTTCCTTATGTTTAACTTCACCAATTTCTGAGGGCTGATGACCTTCCTATGTGTGTGTCCTGTGGCACAATTTTAACGATCAGACACCTTTTAATTGACTGTCCAGATTTTAGCAGCACTCGTTCTACCGCTTTTAACCATCTGACTGAGCCGTATACACTCAGTCAGATTTTATCCGACAATGACAACGTGTCTGCTGTTTTTAGCTATTTTAAATCAATAAAAGTTTTTAATTGTATTTAAAATTTATGTTATTGTTACGTCTTTATTGGTTTATTTTTTATATCTTTGTTATTATACATCTGG
This sequence comes from Mastigoproctus giganteus, assembly GCF_048544385.1. Classification (NCBI taxonomy): domain Eukaryota; kingdom Metazoa; phylum Arthropoda; class Arachnida; order Uropygi; family Thelyphonidae; genus Mastigoproctus; species Mastigoproctus giganteus. The sequence goes on from NC_143583.1 coordinate 202,096,275, forward strand.
ACATGGTGGCCTAACTACTTAGGTCACTGAATGTTTTAATTTTTTTACATATGACCGGTATTTGGCACATTATAGCCTCAGCTGCTGATGCGCCAATAAAACTCAAACCAAACCAAACCAAACTTCACCAATTTCTCCTCCACTTTGCCACTTTGCTCTCAGTTATTACCAAATCATTTAACTTCCTGTAGGTTTGATAAGCTTTTGAGCTCCACTTCCTTAATGAATTCGTCATGTGTGAATGTTCATTCAAAACACTCGTTCAGTTTGTTAGTTACCTGAGCAGAACCATCAACAATAGAACCATCAATATCAAGTGGACCAATCTGATTCATCCCCTTTCTTCGTGAGTTTACATAAGTAAAGAGAAGTCTTTACTCTTCTTCCTTGCTTCCTTTGCCAAAGATTTCACATAATCTGCCTTTGCTTGCCTAATTTCCTTTGTGACTTGATTACAGACTATCTTATATTCACCAATATAAAATAGTCAATATTGTTCAAGGTTTAGGCCTAAATGGTTGTCAAATGAACTAATGAGACTCGTGGCAGAGAAGAAAAATGCATGGGATGCATATAAATTATCAGGCGACACAGAAGCCTATAATATATATAAGCTAGTCTGTAATCAAGGGAAATAGAGTGGGCCAGTAAATCAGAGAGTCTTATAATGGGGGATTTTAATTTCCCAGATATTGACTGGAATTTATGGGTTGGTCACTCACACACTAGCAAGGCTTTTGTGAATTTATTGGATGGTTGTTTTCTACATCAGCATGTTCGGGAGGCAACTAGAGGGAGTAATATACTTGATTTGATTAGTGATTCATCATTTTATTAGTGACTTGATTTGAAGTAGTGATTCTTCATGCATTACGAATCTGCAGATAAAGGAACCACTAGGTGGCAGTGATCACAGTGCGCTGAAGTGGGATTTACTCAAAGAGGAAACTACCATCAGGGGTAAAGGGAAGAGTTTTTGCTTTCGTAAAGGTGACTACGGTGGTCTTAGACAGTATTTAAATTTTATATGGTGGGACCAACTGATGATGTTATCAACAGCAAATTCAAAATGGGAAGCATTCAAAGAACTTATCTTGGAATCTACTAGACTTTACATACCAACTAAGAAATATTGTTCAAGATTTAGGCCTAAATGGATGTCAGATGAACTAATGAGACATACGGCAGAGAAGAAAAATGCATGGATACATGTAAATTAACATGTGACACAGAAGCCTATGATAGGTATAAGCTGGTCTGTAACCAAGTTACAAAGGAGGTCAGGCAGGCAAAGGCAGATTACGAGAAATTGGCAAAGGATGCAAAGAAAAACAGCAAAGAGTTATTTTCTTATGTAAACTCTAGAAGGAAGGGGATGAATCAGATTGGTCCACTTGATATCGATGGTTCAACTGTTGATGATCCTGCTCAGGTAGCTAACAAACTAAATGAATATTTTGCATCGACATTCACACGAGGAGTTACTCAGCGAGGGGAATGCCAGAGGTGTATTCAACTCTGGCAGTAAGCTAGAGAATCTTGTAATAACTGAGAGTAAAGCAGAGGAGAAATTGTTGAAGATAAACACAAGAAAGGCTCCTGGGGTGGATGGGATCTGTCCAGTTATATTAAAGCAGGCAGCAAAAGAAGTAAGCAAACCCTTAGCCATAATTAAGAGAGCTTCCTTGGACTCAGGGGGGGATACCCATCGACTGGAGATGTGCAAATTTGACCCCGATTCACAAAGATAATCAAAGGCTGACACAAGTAATTATAGACTGTGAGTTTAACTTCTGTTCCAGGAAAATTAATGGAGGCACTGGTTAAAGAAGCACTGCAGGATCATCTAGATAAGACTTCGGTTATTGCTCGGACACAGCATGGTTTTGTTAAGGGAAAGCGTTGCCGGACCAATTTGATTGGATACTATGATGCAATCACAAAAGAACTGGATGCAGGGAATAACTTTGATATTATATATTTGGATCTTAGAAAGGCTTTTGATACTGTTGCACATGGAAGACTGCTGCACAAATTGGAGCAGTGTGGCATTGGAGGCAAATTGCTGCTATGGATAAAGGGTTGGTTGAGGGGGAGAAGGCAGAGAGTGGTAATCAATGGACACTGCTCATCGTGGACTAATGTTATTAGTGGAGTCCCTCAGGGTTCAGGGTTGTGTCCATTATTGTTTTCTGTATTTATAAATAATATTGATGATGATATATCAAGCTTATTGTCCAAGTTTGCAGATGATACAAAGGTTGGCAGGGTTGTTAAGGACACTACTTACTATGCTTCTGCAAAAGGATGTGGAAAGGTTGAGCAGATGGGTTGAGAAGTGGCAAATGAAGTTTAACATTGACAAATGTATAGTACTACATATGGGAAACAGCAACCCCAGAGCAATGTATCAACTCTGTGGTACTACACTGACAGTGGTAGAGAATGAAAAGGACTTGGGGTAATTGTGCAGGCAGATATGAAGTTCTCTGAGCAGTGCAGATGGGCTGGAAAAGTAGCTCATGGTGTCTTGTCAATGATATACAGGTATTTTTCTAGCAGGGATAAGGAGGTGATTATTCCCTTGTATAAGGCAATGGTCAGGCCGCACCTTGAGTACTGTATACAGGCCTGGAGTCCTCATTTCAAGAAGGATGTAGAGCTGCTGGAACAAGTACAGAGAAGGGCAACAAGATTAGTGAATGGAACAAAGGGTTACTCTTACGAAGAAAGGCTTAAGTTTTGAAAATTACAGTGTCTGGAGACTAGGCACCAGTGAGGTGATCTGATAGAGGTGTATAAAGCCTTGAATGGTTTGAGCATGCTCAATGCCGATGGGATTCTTCCTCTTGGTCAGAATAATCACCTGAGAGGGCATAAATTCAGATTGAAGAAAGACAGATGTAGAATAGATGTGCAGAAATTTGCCTTTAGCCAGCGGGTGGTTGGTTGGTGGAACAGACTTCCATCCCTTGTTGTGCAAGTTGATAGCCTAAATAAATTTAAGGCTCAGCTGGACAGGTATTTTGAACGAACAGAGGGGTGAAGTGGAAGTGGTTTTTTTTTTTTTTTTTTTGGCTGATGCTGCATAAGCTTGCTTTCTTGCATCAAATGCCTCTAGTAATGCTAATTAGTAATGTCAGGAGCATTGTAAACAAAGCAGTAATCAAATATATAATTTAATCTAGGTAAATATTATTGTTTCATTACTATTTACCTCTCAGATATTCAGATATGTTCCTTGTAGATACTTAACCTTCTAGTAGGCAGAGAAAAAAAAAAAAGTCACAAGTGCAAGCATGCTATTGAATTGAAGGCAATACTCAGAATTTTTGGAGGAAAAGCAAAGAATAGTTTGAAATGTTTCACCTTAATTCTGGTCTTTATTCTGACACTGCATTAGATAATAAAAACAAAAAAAAACAAAAAATAACTTTAATAACAGCAAAAGCAATCTTGTTAATAAAATAAAATAAAAAATAAAAAAAACTGCTATTTGCTGTCATGGAGTTTGGGAAATCAAGGCCAGAACCTTGATACACATCATAATCACTGATACTGATTAAACTTTAATACCACTCTGAATGTACATTAAAATTCACTTATGATTCTAATAGATATTTAAGTGGAATTTAAATAGTTATAACAGCGCACCACTTGCTGAATCAAACAAGTTTTTCCTTTTGGCTGCTGGTGAATATGAACACCTATTTCATTCCCTCTTTCTGTGTGTATAGTGATCCAAGGTTGCTCCTTGAGGAAGCTTGACCATGAATTCATTTAGTGCTTGTTCCCCACCACTTTATATTTTTGCAATTTCTCTTTTGTAGTTTACTAAATTGATAGATTAAATATTGGCTAGTAAACAAAATTAAATCATTTCAGTATGGTTGATTTTGTTCACATTTGGACAGCCTTGCAAATATGTAATTTTAAAGAATGCATTTTTTTGCATACACGTCAATTTGTGAATTTTGCAAATGAATACTTATAATATTGAATATTTAAGTAAAAATTACTGATCAAAGCTATAATAGAATTTCTGGTGAAGGTAAAGAAAGCCTGCACATGATGCACGCAAAAGTTCAATGAAATTTACCGGTAAAAGTACTTTGCCGCAACGGCATTTGTATTGTTGCTCGCTCAGTGAACAGACGGTGGGTGTTATCGGTCAGGAGTAGAAATTGAATCCCATGGGAGATTGAAACCCTCCCGAAGTGGAGGGGGAACCTGACATTTTTTCTTTAGAATCACTGGTGGACTAGTGAATAAATTGTTTATTAAGAAAAGAAAAAAAAAGCAAAGGAAGCCCACATAAGAATCGCGGCAATTTTCGAAAGGTGAAACTACATTATGAACACTTTTTACAACACCAGAACTTCCAATGTGACTGTTCATGATTCAATTAGTGATTCTACCCCCCACTTCAGGAGGGGTTTCAAGCTCCCGTGGGATTCAACTTGTACTCCAGACTGATATTACCCCCAGTGGGCTCACATCTGGTGGGTATGGGCTTGGCACACCCAGGATCCTGAGCTGGATATGATCATTCTTCTCTTTCTTGGTGATTCCATTCTACTTCTCTCTCTCAGGTTAATTCAGAATTTTTTTTTTTTTTCCTGGTGCATAAGGTCCGATGGCACCTGGGATTTTTCCCATCTCCGCATGTGTTTCGCTGTATCGAGGACAGTACACTGTCAAGGCCAGAGACCTGAAAGTTTGTGGGCCGTGTCTGTGCAGTGTGATATGTTGTGCCCATTGTTTGTCAGGCTTATTGGCTGCCAGGCCCCTAGTGGGGCCTGATGCTGCGCATACCTTGCCACGTGGAGGCTAGCCGGATGTATCCAGTATCACAACAAATTGTTCTGGCAGGTCCTGCCACCTAGTTTCCTGGGATTTCAGTGGCTAGGACCTAAAAAAAAAAAAAAAAAAAAAATTATGAGTTTGACATTAATGCTTAATGGGATTGCTGTTAGGAAATCACTGGTTGGGGTTTAACGCTAAAGAGATGTGTTAAAGGCCTAATAGGTCGGGCTTTTGATGTTATTAAATTTAGACATGTGAGACTATATGCTAGATAAAAGCTAATAGTGTTAGTTGTCTTAGAGATTTACACGAAACCGGTAGAATTTAGACGTTGATTAGAATTTGACGGCATTGTTAAGTGTGTACTCGGTCGATTTAGTGAGAGAGGAGGAGAGACTGAAGACTGGGGAGAAAACAGATAGAAGAATAGGGACGATAGAGTAGGCATCCCCAAAGAGGTCAGTGGAGACAAGCTCCACCAGGCAAAGTATGGGGGTAGGCAGGGAGGAGAGGAGACAGAGATCTGTCTCCTCCCTCCCCTGCCTGGGGATGGGGTTTTAAAGGGAACCAGGTTAGAGTACCTAGTTCAGATTGCCAATGGCGTGTTGGCAGCAAAGCCACAGAATGTCTTCGTCAGTGTCATGTCCAAGCAGTGTCAAATCCAGTATAAAGGCCAAGCTGCCCATCCCGCTCTGGGGGTAGGATATGTTAGCTGGCAGAGGGGAACCCACCAGGCGAGGGGGTGGGAGAGAGACACATTTACTTCATTCATAATCTGCATTCTCACCCTACTTGCATTCTTTTTTTTAATTTCATTTATTTATTTTTAATACTTTTTTCTTATTTTATAATTTTTTTCCAAGGTTTTTTTTTATATATATATATATATATTTTTTTTTTCAATCAACTCATTCATCTTTTTCTCACACACCAGGAGGGGATGCAATGATGTGTAGTATAAATTTAAATACTAATTAAAACCAGGGTTAGTGTTGTTGTTATTTGGTGTTTAGGAGCATTAGCAACTAAGGCCATATTGCTCCGGGATATGCGGTGGTCATTCCCTGACCTTTCCGCATCCTCCGTATTTGGTGGTGACGGGCTCAAACCCCTGTCTAATCAAAATGCGTGTGCTACGCACTGCTGCGCCTTCCCACCTGGCTACAGAGGCGCCTCAGGGTTAGTGTGTACTTAACTGTAGCATTTATGGTTTGTGTTATTTTTCTCACACTCTTACACTATTATTCATTCTTCTAGCTCTCATCTCATTTATTTGACTCTTACTTTCTGCAGTGCACTCTCTTGCCTGGTGAAGCCTAAGCCTCAGGCTTCCTTGCACCATATGGCTAATAATAATAATAAATAATAATAATAACACCCAACATCTGTTTACCGAGCTAGCAACAATACAAAAAATACGGCAAAGTACTTTTACCGGTAAATTTCATCAAACTTTTACATGCTTCTCGTGCAGGCTTTCTTTACCTTAGCCGAATTTCTTTTAAATTTAAGATAACTATCAATTGTAGAAGGGGGGGAAAATATTGTTCTAGTTACTGATGTAGTAAATGAGAAAATTTGCAAGGTGTGATTTTCCTATCTGAGTATCAGGATACCTTAAAAATTAACTTGATAGTATGAACCAGAGCTGTAATGTTAAAAACATTCTACGTTGATATCAATATTTGTAAAATAATAAGAGAAGTTTACCTCAATATAATACGTAGAACACTTCCGTATGATACTCTCCAGCAATTAAAACGAAAAAATCGAAAATCATTTCGTTTTAATTGCTGGAGAGTATCATACATTTTTTAACTTTATCATACGGAAGTGTACTATGTATTATATTGAGGTAAACTTCTCTTATTATTTTACAAATCTTAATAATTAACATGAAATCAAGGAATTGGGAAGTTGTGGAAGTTGACAGCTTAAATAAATTCAAGGCAGAACTAGACAAACATTTGGTGTGAATGAATGGGTGAAATAGGAAGTGTTTTTTTTTTTTTTTTTTTTTTTTGATGAGTTTATATAAGCTTGCTTTCTTGCATCATCATCATCAGCCATTTTCAATCCACTGCAGGATGAAGGCCTCTCCGGCAGCTTTTCAGTTCCTTCTGATTTGTTCAATGGCCATCCATTTCCTACCCACAAACTCATGAATTTCATTTCTCCATCTCTGTCGTCTTCCAGGTTTTCTTCTAGCTCCTCTTGGGTACCATTCTGTTATTCTCTTAGTCCATCTGTCATCATGTCTTTGAGCTATGTGTCCTGCCCAAGACCATTTTAGTTTTGATAAGAATGTCCTTTACTTGAGTTTGCTGCCTAATCGCAGAACAGTACGGACGGTGGATTTTTGGCTGCTGTAAAGGGATAAGTATTTTTTTAATTTTTAACGTATTCTTCGTTATTTAACATAGTATGTTGTGTTTTACAGAGATATTAAATAGATTTAGTGGCGTTCGTTATCTTCTTATTTTGAATTTAACCAGCGATTTTTGGAAGTTACAACTCCCGGTGTTGGCGCCAATATTGTTGAACTAGCCGCCATATTGTAGTCGATAAGAAATAGCTTAACATATATATATCTCAAACTGATAGCGTAAGGTATAAAGTTAAACTAGATAGCGTAATACGAAGCACTGTATTAGGAATCTGTTAGCTTATTATAGTATTATCAATTAATCAAAAATATAATTAATGTTATTAAATTTCATTGTTAATTAAATTGTATTTAAATGGAAATCATGACCAGGACTAGAGTTGCAAAGCAAAGATCACAGACTAGCAAGAGTGCTATGGCTCAGGGGAGAAACGAAGGGGGTGATTCTACAATGCATCACAGTCTCAAAAAATATGCGAAATGTGAAATGTTTGCCAACCTTTCTAAAACAGGACATGATCTTGCCAAGGAGGATGCCTTTGTGTGTGTGTGTGTGTGCAAGGTGTCTGCTAGGTGCCAACTCACCATTCTGATGGGTATCTATGAGAGCTTGAGGTGTAGGGTAAATGCCCTCAAAGAAATTAATATGAGGGGCCCATCAGGCTCTCAGCTGCCCAATTCAATGACAGAGCTCACTCCTGTGCATCAGGCAACACAGAGGCAATCTCCAAGGCAGAATGCGTTGGTCCCAAAGGAACTAGTTATTGTTGGTAACTCTATTGTCAGGGAGACTTTTAGGGAATATACTATGTAAGAAGGATAGGTGGAACAGGACCAGGGTATGTCTGCCAGGGGCAAAAGTTGATGACGTTGTAGAACAGATATCATCTTTTCAGGGCACAAAAGGTGATATTGTTGTACTGTTGGAACTAATGACATTAAGAGTAAGAGAACTGTAGATTTACTCAACAAGTACAGGTCAATGTTGAAAAAAAGTTGCGAGTTAGAGTTGAATGTGAAAGTGTCTACAATTCTGCCCAGACACAATAGGAGAGAGTATATGATGAGAGCCTTGTCAATCAATTCGGTCCTGGAGAGATTGTGCAAGGCTCAAAGGATAGAATTTTTTTCAGCCCGGTCTGTGCTTGTTGACAGGAGAGACTGCTTCTATAGGGATAGGATACACTTAAATAGAAAGGGTGCAAGAATATTTGCCGATGCTATCGAGGCAGTGTTAAGTGGGTCGGAAAAATGCTAGCATGGGGGGGATACACAGACTAAAAGGTTAACAGTGGCTGCAGGCAGAGGCAAAAGTGATTCTTGCACTGCTTCTATTAGAATGGGCAGCAGACTGGAAAGCAAGGTAATGGAGATTTCCAGGACAGCTGGGAGTCATAGTAGAACAAGTAAATACATGGGCTGTGTTAGGGTGGCCAGGAGCAGGAACAGGTGCATGTATACTTGCATGTACATTTGTATGTACATGTAAATTTGATGAGCTTGAAGTGCTAGTCAAGACATCAAAGACAGATATTGTTGGGATATCAGAGAAGTAGTGTCAGACAGATATAGTCAGTGCAGAGTTGGAATTTCAGGAGTTGTATAGAAAGGATAGACAGGAAGGGAGGAGAGGTTAAGAAACACTTTAAAATCTAAGGAAGTGCATTCAATTGATGTTGGTGGACAATGCAGTGTTGAGTCTGTTTGGTGTGAAATAAGCACTCGGAAAGGAAAAATGAGAGTAGGTGTGTGCTATAGGCCTAATGAATCTTGTGAGTATAATGAGCCATTTTGCAGAGAAATAAAGTGGGCCAGTAAATCAGAATGTCTTATAATGGGAGATTTTAACTTTCCAGATATTGACTGGAACTTGTGGGTTGGTCAACTCACACACTAGCAAGACTTTTTGGTGGATTTATTGGATGAATGTTTTCTATAGCAACATGTTCGAGAGACAACCAGAGGGAGTAATACTCTTGATCTGATTATCAGTAGTGATTCTTCATGCATTAAGAATCTGCAGATAGGCGACAGTGATCACAATGTATTGATGTGTGAATTAATTAAAGATGTAACTACCATCAAGGCTAAAGGGAAGTGCTTTTGCTTTCGTAAAGGTGACTACAATGGGATCAACTGATGATGTTACCAACAGTGAATTCTAAATGGGAAACCTTCAGGGACTTAATTTTGGAGGCTACTAGGCTTTTCATTCCAACTAAGAAATACTGTTGAAGGTTTAGGCTGGGGTTCAAGCCCGTGCCCACCAAATATGGAGGATGTGGAAAGGTCAGGGAATGACCACCTCATATCCCCGGAGCAATATGGCTTTAGTTGCTAATGCTCCTAAAAACTAAATAACAAACAAACATCAAGGTTTAAGCCTAAATGGATGTCAGATGTATTAATGAGGCTAGTGATAGAGAAGAAGAATGTATGGGATGCATATAAAGTATCAGGTGATACAGAAGCCTATGGCAGGTATGAACTAGTCTGTAATCAAGTCACAAAGGAGGTTAGGCATGCGACGGCAGATTATGAGAAATCTTTGGCAGAGGATGCAAAGAAAAACAGCAAGGAGTTCTTTACTTATGTAAACTCTAGAAGGAAAGGGATGAATCAGATTGGACCACTTAACATAGATGGGTTGACTATTGATGACCATGCTGAGGTAGCTGATAAACTGAATGCGTATTTTTCCACTACATTCACACATGAGGAGTTATTCAATGAGGGGAGTGCCAGACATTTATCAAACGCTAACAGGGAGCTAAGTGATTTTGTAATAACTGAGAACAAAGTGGAGGAGAAATTCGCAATAAGGCCTCTAAGGTTGGGATTATTCATACCACAAATTTAAATATATACACCAACCATTTATAACTGATTTAATAATAAAATAAAATAAAATGATACAAAAGACTGTAAAATAATATTTACAAAAAATATGATTATTTACAAAAAACTAATTTACAACAAAAATAAAATAAGTAAATAAGTTAAAGTGCATTAAAATGTAAATTTAAAATCGATAAAAACACTATTAAAGCTTTCAGAGGTGTCTACTTCCTTCCTCAGCAATAATGAATATTTAAGCGACACATCCTTAAGTACCAGGTTCAGGAAGGAGGAAGGAGGTAGACACCTCCGAAAGCTTTAAGTGTTTTTATCGATTTTAAATTTATATTTTAATGCATTTTAACTTATTTACTTATTTTATTTTATTTTATTTTTGTTGTAAATTAGTTTTTTGTAAATATTATTTTACAGTCTTTTGTATCGTTTTGTTTTATTTTATTTTATTATTAAATCAGTTATAAACGGTTGGTGTATATGTTTAAATTTGTGGAGGAGAAATTGTTGAAGTTAAACATAAGGAAGGCACCTGGGGTGGAAGGGATCTATCCAGTTATATTAAAGGAGGCAGCAAAGTAAGTAAGGCAAACCTTTATCCATAATTATGAGAGCTTTCTTGGCCTCGGGGGAGATCCCCATGGACTGGAGGTGTGCAAATGTATCACCAATTCACAAAGGAGGTTCAAAAGGTGACACAAGTAACTACAGGTCTGTTAGTTTAACTTGTGTTCCAGGGAAAATGATGGAATCACTGGTTAAAGAAGCATTGCAGGATCATCTAGACAAGACTGCAGTAATAGTTAAGACACAGCATGGGTTTGTCAAAGGGAGGTCTTGTCTGACCAATTTGATCGCTTACTGTGATGTGGTCACAAAGAAACTGAATGCCAAAAATAATTTTGATATCGTATACTTGGATTTCAGGAAAGCTTTTGATACTGTTGTACAAATTGGAGAGGTATGGCATCAAGGGTAAGCTGCTACAATGGATAAAGGGATGGTTGAGTGGGAGACAACAGAGAGTGGTAATCAATGGACACTGCTCTTTGTGGACAAATGTTATTAGTGGAGTTCCCCAGGGTTCGGTGTTGGGCCCATTGTCGTTTTGTGTATTTATCAATGATATCAATGAAGGTATATCAGGTTTAATGTCCAAGTTTGCAGATGATACAAAGGTTGGTAGGGTTGTTAACAACAGTAATGACAGTATGCTACTCCAGCTGGATCTAGATAAGTTGGGAAAATGGGCTGAGAAGTGGCAACTGGAGTTTAAAATTGACAAATGCAAAGTACTGCATATGGGTATAGTGGACATAGTGTTACTGTTATGCGGTTCCCGTAGTTTCCCACAAATCCGCATTAAGTGGGAAACTACGGGAACCGCATAACAGAGCCTCCCAGCATCCGTCCACTGGCACGAGGAGCCGGACCACGGAGTAAAAGACATCTGGCGGGTCATCCACACTCCTGCAGGAGCGAGAGAGTGGGGAAGGCCGAGAAAAGACAGGTCAGATAGTGGGGGATGACAGAGCATAGGCATCCCCCCAGGCAAAAAGGAGCATGAAGAGTGCTAGGTGCAGTTGTGGGAGTCCTGGAGAAGGACTGTGGGTAGGAAGAAGAGAACAAGTAAAGTTCAAATTAAAGAGTCCAGGATCGTCACAAAGGAGAATTACGGAGCGACATCGGCAGGGCTAGCCTCAATTTTCAATTTCATGACTGGAAGTTTCTGGTGTTGGGTATCAGTTTCTGTGTGGAGGAGGTTATCCAGGAGTAGTGTTCGGGAGTTGCAGGTGATGCCAGGGACAACGAAAGACCTTGTTGGCATAAGCGGTTAGTGCACGGAAAGCATCATTAGATTCCAGTAACTTGGTTTCTGGCCAAAGTGATGTAGCGTGGAGGTCTAGGAGTAGTTGGATTCTTAGGTCTAAGTATATGTTGCATGAGTGCATCACGTGATCCCAGTCTTCAGGTTCTCAGCAGGTACAGAGGGCATTCTCGACTAGGCCGAACTCTAGAAGGCATCTCTTGAAAGACCCGTGGCCAGTTAATAGGAAGGAAGCATAGACTTTTGGGAAGAACCAAGCGGAACGTTGTTTGTTGATGTAGGTTACCTCGGGGAGGAAAAGTTTAGTAGTTGCACCAGTTGTGGAGTTATTCCATTGGCACACCCAGGGTCCTTAGCTGGATATCATCATTCTTCTCTTTCTTGGTAATTCCCTTCTACTTCTAGTAGTAGTAGTAGTAGTAGTAGTGGCACATGATGCAAGAAAGCAAGTGTAGGAGCTTATGCAGCATCAGCCAAAAAAAAAAAAAAAAAAAAATCACACCATTCCCTCCAAATGCCTGTCCAGTTCCTCCTTAAATTTATTTAACCTATCAACTTCCACAACGACAGATGGAAGTTTGTTCCAGCAATTAACCACCCACTGGCTAAAGGCAAATTTCCGCACATCTATTCTACATCTGTCCTTTCTTAATTTGAACTTATGTCCCCGTAGGTTGGTAATCTGAACAAGTGGAAGGATCCCATCAGAATTCAGCGTGCTCAACCCATTCAAGGCCTTATAGACCTCAATCAGATCACCGCGCAGGTGCCTAGTCTCCAGCCACTGCAATTTGCAGAACTTAAGCCTCTCTTGGTAAGAGAATCCCTTCATTCCCCTCACCAATCGTGTTGCTCTTCTCTGTACACGCTCAAGCAAATCTACATCCTTCCTAAAATGAGGCCTCCAGACCTGTACGCAGTACTCAAGGCGTGGCCTGACCATTGCCTTATACAGAGGGACAATCACCTCCTTTTCCCTGCTAGCAAAATTCCTATATATCATTGACAAAACCCCATGACCCGCCCTAGCAGCCTATCTGCACTGCTCAGAAAACTTCATATCTGACTGCACAATTACTCCCAGGTCTTTTTCATTTTCTACCACCTTAAGTGTAGTACCACACAGTTGGTACGTTTCTCTGGGGTTACTTCTACAGTAATATGCAGTACTTTGCATTTGTCAAGGTAACTTCAGTTGCCACTTCTTAGCCCATCTGCCCAAATTATCTAGATCCTGTTGCAGTAGCACACTGCCATTACTGTCATTAACAACCCTGCCAACCTTTGTGTCATCTGCAAACTTCGACATTAAGCCTGATATACCTTCATCAATATCATTGATAAATACACAAAACAACAGTGGACCCAACACCGAACCCTGTGGGACTCCACTAATAACATTAGTCCATGAAGAGCAGCACCCATTGATTACCACCCTCTGTCTTCTCCCACTTAACCATCCTTTTATTCCAAGCACAACCTTACTTTCTGCATTAGTAAGCTCTATTAGTTTGGTGGTATAATAGTGTTCTTATTACAAAGACAGAATGTGATTATGTCTTACAGAAATAACCATATTTTGTATTTGTAATAAACATCTGTGTGATATATTTTACACGTATAAGCTAATTTTAAACACATTTTTAATTCAGGATGAACAATTAAGAAAAGATGTTAAAAGTATAATTGATGCAGCCGACCTGAACGAAATTTCTATGAAGTACGTCATACAAAGGGTAAGTGCTGAATTTAAATATTTTCAATGTATTCATGAGGTTTTTTTTCTTGATTTTGTGATACAAATACTCTTTATTTATAACTTAGAATGTGCATGGTTTGTTTAATGAGTGCAGTTTATTCTCTTGTATAATTTGATGCAGTGGTGCTGACATGATTAGCTTCCCAATTCTATTTTTCGTTTGGTGGTGGTGGAGGGGGGCTGCTAAAAACTCTACCTAGGGTGCTCTTTTAAAAATATTTTAACTGCTTATTTTTTGCCTCTGGAGGTAAAGTCCTGTTGTCCACTCTTGGTTTTGCTTCTGTGGTGTCATTTATGCTACGTAAATGTGTGGCACTTCTGTCAGAGTTTATTTGCATATTATTTTTCTGCATATGCTCATCTTACATTTCTCTACCTTTATAAGTTTGATCGTTCTCTAGGCAGCATAGTTCCACAGAATATTGTTCCCACCTCTAGGGTAGTGTCCCCAAAATATCTCTCAAACTTCTAGACTATTCAGAGATGTGCAGTCAGGTTAATTAATGAGCTGCTTCATACAAAATTTCTCCACTCTGTCTTCTAGCCAATCTGTTTCTGCTGCTTGCCTTTTGTATAGATACTTCCAATGGCACTGTTCTTCTGAAGTGGCATCTTAATTCCATCACTCTCTTCCCAACAAGTCCAAACACGTCATAACCAGTCAGCCTCAAAGAATTTTATGTCCGCCTGTCCAATTACCTCTAGTTCTTTTTCATACTCCACTATCTTGAGTTTGGCACCACTAAAAATTTATTAATCTTATTAAACTTCATTGTCAATTAAATTGTACTTTTTAACTAAATACATATAACGACTTAGATTTTACAAACGTAATTTGATAGTATATACGGAAGTCATATAATGTAACTCGGAGATAATACTCGATACTGAAATATATATATATATATATATATATATATATATATATATATATATATATATATATATATATAATGTTATAACTGCCTTGAGATATACACTGAGTGATTACTGAATTATAACCACCCCGCATGAAAACTGAATGCGACCCGTTGATATGTGAGGTACGAGAGAGCGGAGTTAGTCGACCTACGTTTGCCAGCGTTTCCACTCTGCCAAAATGTTAGGACATTTTGACTAACAGAAAACTTTAGTCTGGCAAAGGCAGATTATTCTCATAATCTGCCTTTGCCAGCCTAACCTTTTCTGTGGTATTATTACAGATCAATTTGTGGCTGTTATAGATTTCAGTACTTTTTATTGCCTTGTAACTTTTCCATTCCGTCATTTTCTGCTCAAGTAATCTGGCAACTTTCTTATTCGTTTCTTATTCCACGAGGAAGATTCCAAGGTGGATACCTTGGAATCTTCCTCGTGGAATATTTTTTTAATAGTATATTGGCATTCAAGACTACTGTGATTAATGTTTTAAAGGTATACCATAATTCAATTGTATTCGCTCTGTAGCGCCTTAAGCCGTCGTAATTTCCTTTTCTGAAATTATAACCAATTCCTTTGCCTTTAACTACTGCTACCTGTCTTCATTGTCCACCGTAGATCTCCGTGATCAGTTTCTGCTACTGTTTCCCGTATGTCAGAAAACAGTAACAGCGCTATTGTGTGTCATTTGTTCATGAGGTCTAGAATATTATTTTCCCTAGTACTTTCCCGACATATTTTTCAGTGGTAGAAGACAGAGAATGGTAATCATTAATAATTAATGGCCACTGCTCTTCGAGGAATAATGTTATTAGTGGAGTTCCCAAGAGTTGAGTGCTGGATCCATTTTTGTTTTTCACATTTATTAATGATATTGATGGGCTGAGAGGTGGCAAATGAAATTTAACATTGACAAATGTAAAGTACTACATATGGGAAACATCAACCCCAGAGCAACGTATCAACTCTGTGGTACTACACTGACAGTGGTAGAGAATGAAAGGGACCTGGGGGTGGTTGTGCAGGCAGATATGAAGTTTTCTGAGCAGTGCAGACGGGCTGCAAGAGTAGTTCATGGTGTATTGTCGATGATATATAGGAATTTTTCTAGCAGGTATAAGGAGGTGATTATTCCCTTGTATAAGGAAATGGTCAGATCACACCTAGAGTACTGTAACAGGTCTGGAGGCCTCATTTCAAGAAGGATGTAGAGATGCTGGAACGAGTACAGAGAAGGGCAACAAGATTAGTGAATGGAACAAAGGGGTGCTCTTATAAAGAAAGCCTTAAAGTTTGAAAATTAGTATGTCTGGAGACTAGGCACCGGCGAGGTGATCTGATAGAGGTGTATAAAGCCTTAAATGGTTTGAGCATGCTCAATGCTGATGGGATTCTTCCTCTTGCTGAGAATAATCACCTGAGAGGGCATAAATTGAAATTGAGAAAAGACAGATGTAGGATAGACGTGAGAAAATTTGCCTTTAAGCCAGCGGGTGGTTGGTTGGTGGAATAGACTTCCATCCCTTGTCGTGGAAGTTGATAGCCTAAATAAGTTTAAGGCTCAGCTGGACAGGTATTTCGAACGAACAGAGGGGTGAAGTGGAAGTGGTTATTTTTTATTTATTTATTTATTTTTTTTTTTTTTTTGGCTGATGCTGCATAAGCTTGCTTTCTTGCATCAAATGCCTCTACTAATGCTAATGCTAATTATTCTGGGATTACTGCTACCCAAATGCAGTGGCCCAGATGTCATCAAATTTGATTCAGTGTTGGTTTTTTGCAAGTATTTGGTCTGCAACTCAAATTTTCATCTTGCTCCCTTTTTCTCATGGGGTCAGACCCCATGAAGAAGCTCTTCCTCCCCATGGCCTGGGCCAGGCAGCTGGCGGTTTTCCCCAGCTGCCCAGCCCAGAAGTGTTTTATGCCTTGGACAAAGAAACCTGAATAAGCACTAGCAGGCAGGTATTCTCGAAGATCCATAATTTAAGAGCAAAAAAGGTAGTCAAGGCAGCTGTAGCAGTTGAAGATAAAGCCAAAGATGACAAGGAATCCAGGAAGAAGAGACCGTGTAAGGTAGCTGGAAAGCCTTCTGAAGTAGGGTTGCCAGTGAAGACTTGACAGGGCCTTCTTCCATTTGGAAAACTTTCACAATAAGTAATGTGCATAAGGATGTGCCTTCTCAGGAGACAGAGTTGTCTTCTGAGGGGTTGGAGGATGAAAGTCCTCCAGAAGAATATGAGACTGTGACTGTTCCGATCTCTATAAAATCTACTGATATGGAACAAAGAACTGGAGCTTTGACTAAGTTGATTAATACTTGGTTATAACAGAGTTATAGCAGATGTTTTGTCAAAATGAGACGAAATGGAGACTGTAGTGATGCAACTGGAACTTGAGAACCAGAAGTTAACTGCAAAGTCAGAATCCCAAAAACTATCTGAAGGTTTGGAAAACATTTGCTGATGTGGTTCATAAGGTGCCTCAATAGCCATTTGAGAAGTTCAAGACCCTGATCGTCAAGACTGTCAGATAGATATAATTCTACTCAAAAGATGGAGGCAGAGTTGCTGAAATCTATTTGTCCTGTTCTAGAGAATGTGAAAGTCCTCTCAGTTATAACTATTAGAGATTAAAGTATACTGGTGGAAACACCAACAGAAGAGGATCTCAATAAAATATCTCTTTGTGCAAAATTTGCTGAACTAGACATGGGGGTTAATCGGCCTCCAAAGTTCAAGCCCAAAGTTGTGGTCTCTGAGATCAATTGCTGAGATTTGATGGACCAGTTGTGGACCTGTAACCTGAAGGACTCTGGACTTACACAAGATCAGTTCCATTCCACGGTTCAGATAGTAACAAGGAACAAGGTGAGGAATAGCTGGTGATACAACTTCTTGATGCAATGTCCTGGTGAGATCACAAAGATTTTTATGTCCCATATGAAGATATATAAACTGGTGTTCTCGCAGGATTTAGGATCTCTTGGTCCCCATTGTGTTATCGATGCATGGCTTATGGTCGTGTTGCACGACACTGTAAGAGAGAGATGCCTTCTCTGCACATTGCGGGGGCCAAGGTTTCTCTTTTAAAGAGTGCACAAAGTCTAATGATCCTCCTGGGAGTGCGAACTGCTGGGGGTGAAAGCTCCCCTTAGACCATCCTACAGTAGGCAAAACGTATCTGGACTTCAAGAGAGAGCTCTAGATGTAATTCGAAGGAAGACAGATTATGAATGGATATCATGAAGAGGGTGAGGTGACTCAGTGGCTTACCATGGCAGAGGCCTGGGTGACTAGTTATGTCCTTTGGATTAGATGTTGTACTGATGTAATGACTGGGGGTTGTCACTTTGGTTGATCAATTATTTGATCAGGTTTGTCTTGATTGTGAGGCAGGGGCTCCCGGTCCCTGCCTCCTGCCTGTGTTGGTGATCCATCTATTGAGACTTAATGGGTTGTGACATGTGATAGACCATGTTGACAACTTATTAAATGAGATCTTAGATGGTAATAACCTACCTGTGGATGGTAACTTGTGTTTCGGGGGGGGTGCCCATCTCCACGGCAGGGCAAGGCGAAAGGTTGCTCTCATTGTTAATCTCTTCTGTTTTCTGTGTTTAAGTTGTGGGTCTCTGTTTTAGTTTTTTATAAAACTACAAATTGAAAGGTTTTGTAATTGACAAGCATATGAGTCCTAGTCACATATGTGCATCAGCACGGGCGGCTTAAGTGAAAATACTGAAATGCAGTACTTTGAATTTATCGTGTCAAACCTCATTTGCCATTTTCCATCTTAATTTGTCTAGATCCTCTTTAAGTACTATTTACTGATTATCATTAATCACTCTACCCACCTTTGTATCATTGGCAAACTTTGGCATCAAATTTGAAATGCCTACATCAGTGGCGTCTCTGTAGCCAGGTGGGCAGGAGCAGCAGTGCGTAGCACATGCTTCTTGATTAGACTGGGGTTCAAGCCTGCGCCCACCAAATACGGAGGATGCGGAAAGGTCAGGGAATGACCACCGCATATCCCTGGAGCAATATGGCCTTAGTTGCTAATGCTCCTAAAAAACAAATAACAAATAACCTACATCACTATATCATTAATAAATATTAAAAGGAGTAAGGGGTCCCAACACTGACTCCTGTGGAAACCCACTTATCACATTAGTCTATGAAGAGCAGCAGTGGCCATTTATAACCATTCTTTGTGCCTACCATTTAACCATCCCTTTATTCATAGTAGAAGCTTTCCCCTAATGCCATATTGCTCCGATTATATAATAATTGTAAATGCAGTACAGTATCAAAGGCTTTATTGAAATCTGGGTATATGTTGTTCAGAATTATTCTTTGTATCCAATTACTTTGTAACAACCTCATAGTAGCTGAGCAAATTGCAGAGGTATGATCTAACTTTGACAAATACATGCTGTGATTGCTTTCTGGCCCACTGCTATCAAGGTGATCTTGCATTACACCTTTAACACATTCACTGTTCCATAACACAAATATGCAGCATCAGGTGTGCAGCATTTGGTCTTTGAGGCTGTTGCAGACATTCTCTCAGATATGCCAAGCTATGCTTGCTACCTGGGAGTCTAAAACACTGATGGAACTGATATTTGGGTGACATTCAAGTCAAGTGGACTCAATTTCAGCAAATCTCTGGTGACAGCCAAATCTTCTGCTTGCACCTTCATGATGATAGGACTGTTAGTAACCCTGAAATAGGGCACTTAGCATGCTGTAAGTGACTGCCCAGGTGCAAACCAATATAAGTAGGGATTGAGGTGTGGTGCCCATCTTGATCCCTGTAATGCTGCCCCTCTATGTTACTGGACAATACTAGATGATAGACGACTCTCATCAACCAGTGCAATACCACCACTTTGCTTATTGGAGGCTTGAAATGGTGGAACCTATGTTTAGTCTCCAGAGCAAAGTTCTGGTAAACCCTTCCCGATCTCTTCCATCATGCTTTATAATTGATGTCTTTTGAGATTATGATGGACATTGTGGTGAGATCAAATCTTGCATTTTGAGGATATAGCTCTAAAACAGTGTTTGCAGGCTGGCCATTAGTTAATACACCAGACCGAAGTTATTGGTATCTGATCCGGAAGCCTCCTAGAGAGGTTTGCGGTCAGATAGTGACTGCAGGGAGTCCGAGTAGTGTGTATGCGAGGGACATTGTCAAGGCCACATTATGTCAAGGAGCTGGGTATATTCTTACTATGTGTGCACCGCATACAAAAATTTCATTACTTCATACAGCATTTTCTCCCACACCTTTTCTTATTACTGAATGCACCATGAATTGTCAAACAAATAGAGAAAATTTATCTGCGAAAAGATCTAAACTTCCCAAACACTTCTTTGTTCATTTCACAAATATACGTGGTCTCAGTCAATCTCAATGACGTCCATTTACACTTACAGTCTGCCAAATTCCATGTAGTTTTTCTGACAGAATCCCAGTTATTGGTTGATTCAACCACTGCTCATCTCAGTTGTCCGAATTATTTGCTGTATGATTACTTTCACTTCAGAGGTGTACTTGTGCATATATCAAATTATTAAGAGACTTAATAATTTGAAATCTTTTCTTTTTGATCTTCTCTGGCTTAAAATCCCTCTACCACATTCTGTCAAATTCATCCATTGCCTTTACATTTTCCCAACTCCTCTAATTGCTTGCACTCTTTCACTTCCTCTCTTTGAAATTTGACTTTCTCTGGTGCAAATTTCCTAAGAGTGAGGTAATTTTCCTTGTTAATTTTAGCAAGAGATCCTGTTGAGATTCTGAGGCTTTTTCAATTATGAATAACCTCACACAGATTATTCATTTACCTACCAGAATACGAGACAATCCTAACCACGCAGCCAATATACTTGATATTTTTCTCACAAACAACCCTTCTATGTACACGGCCAAGGTGAGTGTTGTTCTGGACACCTCAAATCACAACTTGGTGATGGTCTCTTCTCCAATGTAGCCTTTCTTTCATGGCCATTCTCACTGTGTGTTCTTTGGCATTACAAGAATGAAAAAGGGGGGTGATCCGCGATATTTCTCTTCCTTGGTCGGATTCCTGTTTCAACTCTTCTGCTGATCAATTTTTGCTCTGATTGTATCAGTGAAATTATTCTTTTAAGGATGGAATCTTTTATTCCACACTCCACCTTAAAATTTCATCCTTCATCTAAACATTGGTTTTCCAATAAATGTTCTAAGTCTGTTCAAGAGAATGTTGTATATCGTAATTGGCTTGTATCCAAATCTCCAGGTTCATTTTCTGCCTACACTAAAGCTCAAAGCAATTGTAAAGCAGTTATTAATCAACCAAAACTAGTTTTGTACAGGCTAAGAGTTGAGTAGAATACTTGCTTGTTCAAATGGTAGCTGGGCATTCTGGTCTCTTGCCAAAGCTATTGGCTGTAACTTTTGCCCACCTCTGCCCTGCTAGCATCCTATTTTTCTTCCAATTTGTGTATTGATTATCTTGATAAATCATCTTCCACCATTCCCGGTACACTCCATTCAGTGCTACCAGTGGTCTTCTGTCAAAAGGATGTTAGAACGATTTTGATCACTGTTGATGCTAAGAAAGCGCCAAGTCCGAATGGTATTTCTCCACTTGTTCTGAAAACCTGTGCTCCTGAACTTGCTCCTGTTCTGTGTCTTCGTTTTTCTTGTTCCAAATGTGTTTTTCCTTCTGTTTGGAAATTTGCTCATATTCAGCCAGTTCCTAAAATAGGTGAAAAATCCCACCCATAAAATCAGTGGCGTAGCCAGGGTAGGATCAGCATGTAAAATGTATCCCCTGACATCAAAATCTGGTATTGTGGTGCTTTTTAGCATTAGGCAATTGGCACCTTTTTTTGTGAATGTACCTGCCGACAAAAAATCTTGGCTTACACTACTGCATGAAATTATTTTCCCATTGCACTTACTTCTACTCTTTCTAAAGTAATGGAGAGATCAATTAACTGCCAAATCTTAAACTATCTAGAAACCTTCCATCTGATCAATGATCATCAGTATGGATTTCGCCAGTGTTGATCCTCTGGTGATGTTCTGGATTATGTTACCCATCTATGAACAAATTCAATGGAAAAGTTTGGTGAAACTTAAGCAGTTGCTCTCAACATTTCAAAGGCTTTTGATCAGGTTTAGTATAAAGGTTTCTGAATAAGCTTCAATCTTATGATTGCCAACTGCTTTTTAATTTGGAATCCAATTTTCTCTCTGACCGCCCACTGTACAATAGTACATAGCTCTCTCTCTCTCTCTCTCTCTCTCTCTCTCTCTCTCTCTCTCTCTCTCTCTCTCTCTCTCTCTCTCTCACAGGGTAATTCAGAAATTTTTTTTGGCTGGTGCAGCATAAGCCTCAAGCTTTCTTGCACCATATAGCTAATAATAATAATAAAGAATTGATCTGCTGTTTTCTGTACCTTTGCATCATGTATTCTCTTATACCCAGTCCTTCCTTAAATCCAAATTGTGCTTCGTCCATCAACTCCTCACAATTCCTGAATATCCAATTCTGAATTAATTATTTTTAGGAACATTCGTAGCTCATTAGTCTGAAGTCTCCACAAGTCCTGGTGTTTAGATTTTTGGGAAGAGTGATCAAGATCAGTGTCAGCCAGTCCCGAAGGATGTTGCCAATCTCGTTAATTCTCTTAAATAATTCAACAAGAATATCAGCATTTTTCTAGTCGAGCAACTTGACTGCTTTCACTGGGATTTCATCAAGTTTTTGGCTTTTCCCTTCTCGCTGATTTAATCACCCTCTCCACCTTGGATCTTGGATGGATGGTCCCGTCACTCCATTGTTGTTGTCATCTAACCTAGGTTCACCATTGTCAAAGCGGTCTTTTATTTATTTAGTCTGCATGTTCAGTTTTTTCAATTCTTCCATAATAATCTCACCTTCGTCGTTTCGGATTGAAGTTGGGTGTTTCCTTTTATTAATTCCTGAAATATCCTTAATATTTTTGTGAAGATTGAAATCATCATTCTTTTATTTTTCTGTATTTTTCGGTGATCATCCAGATCCAAACAAACCCCAAAATATACCCATTTAACTTTGATAGTGGTGGCACAGAATCTGACAGGTGTCTTGAAATTATTTCTAACATCTAAACGTAGTCAACGTTTACCGCAATAGATCCTGAATTTTCTTTTTCTTACAGTTTTTATGGAGTAATTAAATGCAAGTACATGTTAGGCACCATGCCACTATTTATATAACCCTGTTTTTTTTTTTTTTTTTCATTTGCATGAATAAGTATCTGACTTTGCTATGAAGTTTTGAATTCCATGTTTGTTTAACATTCAAGATTAATTGCCTTTCCACTTCTACAAGTTAAGTAAACATCTTTGGTCACACAAGAGTATTTTTGAAATTCTCTTCAGGAAGCAAGATACATAATATCACATTTCACACACTGTGAAACATGCCAAATTTGAAAAAATTTTAAGATTTAAATAATATCCAGTATTTGTACATATAATAAGAAGAAATGTTCACATATTTAGAATTTTTCTCACTTAATTCTTTTAAACTTAAAAATGTATCAGAAAAATAATAAATTCAAGTCTATAATTTTTTACTGATAATTTTATTTTAATTTTCAGAATAAATAATATTTTTTGCTGATTGTTTGAAATTGATAAGTGATAAAAATAATAAAAAAACACTACATGTTATAAAAATTAATTTTAAAGTATTGTAATCTTTTAAGAAAAGCCAAAATATTGGTATAGTCTATGGACAATTCAAAAACACTCAAAATTTTTTTCCAGAAATCAAAAAATAAAATCTGCACCACCACCACTGTTAGGTTAATTGCTAAATATGGAGATGTCACTATTTGGTCATTAGTTCGCACCATAGCTGATGTTTGCACAGCTGGCTTTTGCAGAATGAGAATTAGCTCCATCAGCAAACTGAACCATTTTGATTTGTTTTGTTAACCACATGGCAAATTTATGTTCGCAAGTTATATATCAAACACTGGCAAGTGACTAAATTTTGCAGACAAAACAGTTCCCATGGAAATTAAAAACTACTCACAATATACATCTTTCAAGGTTTTTTTTTTTTTTTTTAAACAACCCTACATAAAGGAACAAAAATCAAAAGCTAGATATTCTCTTTTGCCATTGGTAAGCATAAATTGTCATGGTGTCAACCTCATTATATAGCTTGGCAATCATGACCAACTTTTGCACAGAAAAAAAAGTTCTGACAAATTATAAATTCTCATTTAACTTGGAAATTTTCTAAATAGCCTAAGAATACACACATAAAGGAAAAAGTAAAAACTTGGTATCCTATTGCAGTTGTTAAAATTTTGAAAGCATACACTTTTTTGATTTGTTATATTGTACTGTACTGTTATTGTATTGTATTGCATTGTACTGTACGGAAACACAGCCATAACATATGCAGAAGGAAAATGTGCTCCAGCAGATAACATTCACTTTGTTTTGATAATTTACACATTAATGGAATGTGTAAATATATACAGGGTGTCTCAAAAATATTGGTACAAACATTTAGGGGAGGTAGGTAACATCTAAAAGAATGTGAATCGCATAGGAACCCATAACCAGAAACGTCACAGGAAAGTAGTAGCAGAGGCACAAGAAGCAGAAATGACACAAGACAGTAATTAGTGGCAAACATTTATTTGACATAATATTAACAGTGGAGTAAGAGAAATGCATTTCATGATGTTACAACAGATGCTCGAAGCTTCCACCATGAGACGCAATGCATGCGTGACACCAACACAGCATGGATTGGCGGACACGGTCGAACACACCTGGAGTTTCTTTGACAGTAGCAGCAGTGCAGACAAGTCTTGCCACGAGATCCATTTCCGTCTCTACAGGCAATTCATACACGATAGATTTGAGGGGCCCCCCCCACAAAAAGAAATCAAGGCTCGTAAATCAGGTGAGCGTGGGGGCCAGGCAATGGGTCCACCAAGACCAATCCATCGATGCCCAAAACGCCTGTTCAAATGGTCACGAACACACCTTCCATAATGGGCAGGCGCCCCATCATGTTGAAACCAAATGTTGTGTCTCACATTTGCTGGAACTTCGTCAAGTAACCCTGGTAGAACTTGTTCAAGAAAGATCCAATATTTAGCGGAGTTCATGCTGGATGGTAACAGGTATGGACTGACTAAGCAGTCACCTACCATACCTGCCCATACATTTGTTGCGAAGCGATGTTGTGCCGCATGGGGGTGCACACCGTGTGGGCCCTCTGCTAATCCATACACTAGGTGCATGTCTGCCAGTTCACAATTCGTATATCGATGCATGCTCTTTGTACAGCGACTACTTCTTGAATGAGTAAACCAGAAATTTTCCCTCTTGGGAACTGATGAACAGCGCCATGTACCGACTTACGGTGATGTTTCCGATTATGGGTTCCTATGCGATTCACATTTCTTTAGATGTTACCTACCTCCCCTAAATGTTTGTACCAATATTTTTGAGACACCCTGTATAAGAAATAAAAGCGTCAAAAATTGAATAAGTATAGCAGTCAGTAAAGTTACATGAAAAAATTATTTTTGGTCAACTATGATATGATGAAAATATTGGTGTAGCAGTAAAAGTGTCTCTGTCTGGGAGAGCACATAATTGTAAATGAGGTTTGTGAAGCATCTTGCTGTATCACATTTTCCAATTTTTTTTCTTTAAGTGCATATAAATTAATGAAATTACTTCCTTTCCTCCCTAGATTTTTCACACATATTGCTCATTTGATTTGAACTATAGAAAAGAATTTATTAAATCTACAGTGAGACTGGTAAGTGTTGATTCTATATAGATCTAATTAATTTTTCATAATATATATGAAAACAACTTATAAAGCATAATTTTCTGATATAACATCTTCATCTAAGGATGAAGGAGATACTGAATTGAATAGATTTCCGAACTTTATCAAATAAATTGATAATTAGTTTTCATAATATCGTTATTGTTAAATATTTACATAAAATATATCAGGAGACATTGATAAATATACAAAACAACAATGGGCCCAACACCGAACCCTGAGGGACACCACTAAATAATATTAGTCCGTGTAGAGCAGTATCCATTGATTACCACTCTGTCTTTTCCAACTCAACCATCTTTTTATCCATTGTAGCAACTTGCCCTTAATGCCATACTGCTCCAATTTACACAGTAGTCTTCCATATGCAACAGTATCAAAAGCATTAGCATTAGTAGCTTTCTTGCATCATCTGCCTCTACTAATGATAAGTAGCATTAGCATTAGTAGAAGCACATGATGCAAGAAAGCAAGCTTATATAGCATCAACCAAAAAAAAAAAAAAAAAAAAAAATCTTCCTATTTCACTGATCCCTTCTTTCCAAATGTTTGGCTAGTTCTGCCATGAATTTATATAAGCTATCAACTACCACAACAACAGATGTAAGTTTGATCCAGCAATCAACTACCAACTGGCTAAAGGCAAACTTTCGCACATCTGTTGTTTGTTATTTGGTTTTTAGGAGCATTAGCAACTAAGGCCATATTGCTCCGGGATATGCGGTGGTTATTCCCTGACCTTTCCGCATCCTCCGTATTTGGTGGTGACAGGCTCGAACCCAGGTCTAATCAAGAAGCGTGTGCTACGCACTGCTGCTCCTTCCCACCTGGCTACGGAGGCGCCTCCAATCCGCACATCTATTCTACAACTGTCTTACCTCAGTTTGAATCTATGCCCCCTCAGGTTTGTAATCTGAGCAAGAGGAAAAATCCCATCAGCATTGAGCCTGCTCAAATCCGTTCAAGACCTTATACACCTCAATCAGATCATCCCCCACAGGTACCTAGTCTCCATAAGCTGCAATTTGCAGAACTTAAGCTTTTCTTCATAAGAGCACTCCTTTGTTTCCTTCACCAGTCTTTCTTTGCCCTTCTCTGTACCCATTCTAGCAACTCTACATCCTTCTTAAAACAAGGCTTCCAGACCTGTACACAGTACTCAAGGTGTAACCTGACCATTACAAAGCGATAATCACCTCCTTATCCGTGCTCACCAAATTCCTGTATATCATTGGCAAGACCCCATGACTTACTCTGGCAGCCTGTCTGCACTGCTCAGAAAACTTCATATCTGACTGCACAATAACCCCCAGGTCTCATTCATTCTCCACTGCCCTGAGTGTAACACTACCCAGTTGTTACATTTCTCTGGGGTTACTGCTACCCATATACAGTACGTTGCATTTGTCAATGTTAAACTTCAGTTGCCACTTCTCAGCCCATCTTCCCAAATTTTCCAGATACTGTTGCAGCAGCATACTGTCATTACTGTTATTAACAACACTGCCATCCTTTGTATCATCTGCAAACTTTGACATTAAGCTTGATATTCCTTCATCAATATCATTGATAAATATACAAAACAACAATCAACAATGGGCCCTACACCGAACCCTGAGGGACATCACTGATAACATTAGTCCATGTAGAGCAGTATCCATTGATTACCACTCTCTGTCTTATCCCTCTCAACTATCTTTTTATCCATTGTAGCAACTTACGCTTAATGCCGTACTGCTCCAATTTGTACAGTAGTCTTCCATGTGCAACGGTATCAAAAGCTTTCCTAAAATCCAAGTATATGATACCAAAATTATTTTTTGCATCCAGTTCCTTTGTGACTACATCACATTATCCAATCAAATTGGTTGGGCAAGACGTCCCCTTGACAAACCCATGCTGTGTCTGAATTATTACTGCTGTCTTGTCTAGATGATCTTGCAATGATTCTTTAACCACTGACTCCATTATTTTCCTTCGAACAGAAGTCAAGCTAACAGGTCTGTAATTACTCATGTCACCTTTGTGAATTGGAGATACAATTGCACATCTCCAGTCCGTGAGGACTCCCCCCCCCCCGAGTCCAAGTATGCTCTCATAATTATGGCTAAGGATTTCTTTACTTCCTTTGCCATCTCCTTTAATATAACTGGATAGATCCCATCTACCCCTGGTGCCTTTCTTATGTTTAACTTCAACAATTTCTTCTCCACTTTGCTCTCAGTTATTACAAAATCATTTAACTCCCCTTTAGTTTGATAAACATCTGGCCCTCTCCTCCTTGAATAACTCCTGTGTGAATGTAGGTGGAAAATACTCATTTAGTTCAGCAGCTATCTGAAAATGATCATGTACAGTCAAACCATTGATATCAAGTGGACCAATCTGATTCATCCCCTTCCTTTTAGAATTTATATCAGTAAAAAAGTCTTTGTTGTTTTTCTTTGCACCCTTTGAGATTTTTCATAATCTACCTTCTTGTCTAACCTCCTTTGTGACTTGATTACAGACTAGCTTATATCAACCATAGGCTTCTGTGTCGCCTGACAATTTATGTGCATCCCATGCATTTTTATTCTCTGCCATAAGTCTCATTAGTTCATCTGACATCCATTTGGGCCTAAACCTAGAGCAATATTTCTTAGTTAGAACAAAAAGCCTAGTAGCTTCCAAAATTACTTTTTTGAATGCTTCCCATTTAGAATTTGCTGTTGGTAACTTCATCAGTTGGTTCCACTGCATAGAACCTAAAAAATCTTAGAGACTCTGTAGTCACTTTTACGAAAGCAAAAACCCTTCCCTTTACCCCTGATGGTAGTTACAACTTTAAGTAAATCCTACATCAGTACACTGTGATCAGTGCCTCCTAGTTGTTCCTTTATCTTTAAATTCTTAATGCATGAATAATCACTGCTGATAATCAGATCAAGGGTGTTGCTCCCTCTTGTCTTTCTAACATGCTGCTGTAGAAAATAATCATCCAATAAAACCACAAAACCTTGCTAGTGTGTGAGCGACCAATCCACAAGTTCCAGCCTATATTTGGGAAGTTAAAATCCCCCATTATAAAGCATTCTGATTTACTGGCCCACTTTATTTCTCTGTATAATTGTTCATTGTACTCATCAGAATCATTAGGCCTATAACAAACTCCTACCCTCATTATTGCTTTCCCAGTGCTTATGCACCAAACTGACTCAACATTGCACTGTCCATCTATGTCAACTGAATGCACTTCCTTTGATTTTGTGTTTCTTAACTAACAGCATAACCCCACTTCCTTTCCTATCTTGTCAATCCTTTCTGTACACATTATACTCTCTAAATTCCAATTCTGCATCCCTTATATCCTTGTGACACCACATCTCTGTTATCCCAACAGTATCTGCCTTGGATGTCTTACCTTCAAATTCATCAAATTTATTTACTATACTCCTAGAATTGGTGTTCATGCAAATATACATGCACCTGTTCTTACTCTTAGTTACTCTTAACACAGCCCGTGTATTTACTTGTTTCGTGACTCCCAGCAATTCCTGAAATCCCCAGCAACTTGCTTTCTGGGCTTCTGCTCATTCCATTAGAAGCAGTGCAAGAATCATTGCCACCTCTGCCTGCAGCTACTATTAATCTATTAGTCTGTGAATTCTCCCAAGCTAGCAGTGTTCCGACTCACCTAACATTGCTTCGACAGCATCAGCAAATATTCTTGCATCCTTTCTATTTAAGCGTATCCCATCCCTATATAAGCAGCCACTCCTGTTAACAAGCACAGACCACACTGAGAAAAATTCTACCCCATGATCCCTGCACAATCTCTCCAAGGCATAATTGATTGACAAGGCTCTCATCATATACTGCCTCCTATCATGTCTGGGCAGGATTGCAGACACTTTCAAATTTAACCCTAACTCACAACCTTTTTTCAGCATTGACCTGTACTTGCTAAGTAAATTCACAGATCTCCTACACTTAATGTCATTAGTGCCAATGTGTACATTTCATACCCAAAAGAGCAGTAGAGCATGGTATGGAAAATATGCAAAGCAGTCCTCCTTGTGAGGGGGGCATAAATTCAGTTGAAGAAAGACAGTTTCAGAATAGATATGTGGAAATTTTCTTTATCCAGCAAAGTGGTTGATTGCTAGAACAAACTTCCATCTGTCATTGTGGAAGTTGATAGCTTAAACAAATTGAAGGAAGAACTGGACAAACTTTTGAAGTGAATGGATGGGTGAAAAGAGAAGAATTTATTATTTTTTTTAGCTGATGCTGTATTATAAGCTTGCTTTCTTGCATCATATGCCACTATTAATGCTATGCTGTAAAGAGGTGTGGGCAACCTCCGGCCCATGGGCTAACTGTGGTCCACATGCATAAACCAGCCCATGGTCATTTTTAATATATATATATATATTTTTTTTTTTTATTTATTTATTTATTTTATTTATTTTTTTTTTTGAATTAATGGAATTTCTAATGTAATAGTAAATACTCTGTGCATTTCTATGACAAATATCAATCCAGATATTGATTCACTGATAAAAATAAACAATATGAAATCTCCCATTAAATATTATAAAAATTAAAAATTGTGACTTTTGTTACTGGAATTGTATTTTGTTACTATAATTGTATTTTTGTAATTTTATCTTCATTTGTATTTTTTATTAGTAAAATTAATAGCATAAAAATATTTGACAATTTTTTCATTATACACAATTTTAATAATCCTAAAAAATTGTGAAAGCTAAAAAAAAAAAAAATTTGCCACACACGTACCTCACAGACATTTTATTTGGCCTGCCATTTATAAAGGTTGTCCACCCCTATTGTAATATATAAATTGTTAAATAATAAAATTTAGAAGTAAAAGGGAAATTCCAAAATACTTTAAGAACCTAAAATGATATTTAGAAGCTACGGAAGAGATGCTGAAAATCTAAGTGACAGTGAAAAAAATCGCAGATTATGAACAGTATAAAAAAAAGTTTATATGTGACGTGACCACTATCAGTGGAATTTACATTAATTTTTTTAATACTGAATATAATCGTTAACCATATTTAGCAATTGCATGATCTTGTATCATGGTCCATTCAAAACATATGTGCCTCTGCACTCTTGTGCCTGACATCTCATCTAAAAAGCATGGGAACCCAAGGCAGTGTGAAATAAAGTCAAAGGTATATAGACATCACCTTGAAAGGAATAATACAAAATAAAAAAATAATAAAAATGCCTAAAAATAATACTAACCCAATGCTGTGAAAAATTAAGAAAGTAGTATGAGCCATTCCCAACTGACATGCTTCCTAATTAGATATTTATATACAGCTAAATAAAAATTAATTAATTAATGTTTGAGGGCATAATGTTCAATATGTATTTGCCTGCCAGACCTAGAAGTAATATTAAGAAAAGAAGTTTAAAAAAAAGTTAATGATGATAAAGATCTAAACATATTAAAATAATCTCTAAAAATCTGCAGATAATGTTAGTTAAAAGTGATTGAAAGTGAATTAGATATAGTGGTATTAATGTAACTGGGGGATGATTTGTTAGTTAGAAATAGAAGGCCGAATAGATAGGGAGAAGAGTTTTGCAGCTATTAATATTAATACCTAATAATTAATTGGGTGGCTTATTGTGGATAACTTCATTGGAGAACTTGGTCATAATTATGCTGGCCAAAAAAAATAAAATAAAATAATAATAATAATTTTTTTGTACTTCTGAAGCAAAAGTTGTTGATTCCGAAGGAAATTTATCCACTGATTCCAAAAATACCAAACTTATGTCTCTGTGAAGTCTCTATTGAAAGATATATTGAAATTTTTGTAACTTAATTATTCATTTTAAAATACTTCAGTCAAACTTATAATGTACTTCATATATTCTGTTTCCTGTTTCCTTAGAAATGTTTGACACTTGGATACTTTTTCTCAGTCCTTTTTTTTTTTTTTTTTTTCCCCTTTTAAGAGACCAGCAGTAATCTCCCATCATAGATATGTTTCCCTTGTTCATCACTTATCTCTCAAATTTTGAGGGGTAAAAAATGAGTTGGGAATTAAGAAATGAATTTACAAAGATATTTTGCAGCCGCTATCTTTTTACACTGCAATAAAGTTGATACCAGAGATTTATAATTATCTTCTTTCCTCCTCACAAGAAATCCATTTGCAACTGCTTTAAATGATTGCCAAGCTGCTAGTTCAGAATCCTGCAACTTTGTTTAAAATACCTCATCCTTGAGGAGTTTTTTTTATTTGAGGCCCAGTGAAAATTCCTTCTTTCAATTTTGCATCTGTCAAATTGGAAACATTTTTTAAACTTAATTTTGAAGCATGATAAATATATGCCATTCATTAAGATTGCATCCAGTGCCCAGTTAATTCAGAAGACCACTAATATCTTTACAGAAACACATACAATCATCCATAGTGAAATATTTTAAGAACACTTTGTGACGTTTTTGATATACTCTAATTTTAGTTCCTGCTTCAAGTAACTTCCACTGTTGTAACCTAGATTCAAGGAGTTCTATTTGCCCTTTAGAGGGCAAATAGAACTTCTTGATTAATTATGGGCGAAGTCATTAATCTCTTCTTGCTAAATTGAGTACAACATGTTATTTTCTGGTTGGTAGTCCAAATATTTAGAAGTGGATGGCCCAGCAATATGTGTGACACACACACACACACACACACACGGATCCTCTCTGTATTCATCACTGCCTCCTTTATTCCATGCTTTAGGGGGGGGGTGACTAATCAGTAGGTCTTCATTGTATGGAATAGGCCTTATTGACATATTAGGATATTTGATGTTGTTCTTACTTTTTCTTACATTTCCCTGATATTTTTGCCATACAGAAATAGCAACTGTCAGTGTGGTTGCCTAGTTCTTGCCACACCATAGGAACAGCAAAGGGTATACTTATTTTCCCAGGTAGTCACATCCACAGATATATGATGGGAGCAATACAGTACGTATGTGTTGTGCCCAAGTTTTGTTCTGCTCACTAATTGGGCAACCAAAGAACATGTACCTTTATTAATGCTGTACCTTTTTTCTCTGAGTTTTTGTTGTAAACTATCCATACACAGCTCAGCTGCCCAACTCAATGCCAGAGCTCACTCTTGTGCATCAGACAACACAGCGGCAATCATCAAGGCAGAATGCACTGATTGCACAGGAGCTAGTTATTGTCGGTGACTCAATTGTCAGGGAAATAGGAAATGTATTGTACAAAAAGGATAGCTGGAATAGGACCAGATTATGTTTTCCACAGGCAAAATTTGATGATGTTGTAGAGTATATATCATCTTTTAAGGGTGATAATCGGTGATATTGGTATTATTGTTGTAACAAAAGGTGATATTGTTGTACACGGTGGCACTAATGACATTAAGAGTAGGAAATCTGCTGACTTACTTAACAAGTACAGGTCGATGTTAAAAAAAGTCGCAAGTTAGGATTAAATTTGAAAGTGTCTGCAATTCTGCTCAGATATGATAGGAGGGAGTATATGGTGAGGGTCTTGTCAATCAATTCAACCCTGGAGAGATTGTGCAAGGCTCATGGGTAGCATTTTTCTCAGCGTGGTATGTGCTTGTTAACAGGAGAGACTTCTTCTACATGGATGGTATACACTTAAATTTTTTTTTTTTTTTTTTTGTAGTTGTTGGCGCATCGGCTTCTGTGTCCATAGTGCACCTCCCAAGGTTTTTTCAGTACTTTGATTTAAGCCGGGATTCAAACCCGCGATCTTTGGGTTGCCAGGCAGGCATTTTACCAACCCGGCTAGCCCAGTCGGCAATAAACTTAAATGGAAAGGGTACAAGAATATTTGCTGATGCTATTGAAGCAGTGTTAGATGGGTTGGAACACTGCTAGCTTGGCAGGATTCACGTGCTAATAGATTGAGTAGACGCAGGCAGAGGTGGAATTGATTCTTGCACTGCTTCTGTTGGAATGAGCAGCAGCAGCAGCCTGGAAAGCAAGTTGCTGGGGATTTTAAGAAGTGCTAGGAGTCATCATGGAACAAGTATATACATGTGCTGTGTTAGGTAACTAACAGTAAGAACAGGTGCAGGTATACTTGCATGTACACCAATGCTAGGAGTATAGTAAATAAATTTGAAGTGCTAGTCAAGAAATCAAAGGCTGATATTCTTGGAATATCAGAGATATGGTGTCACACAGATATAAGGAATGCAGAATTGGAATTTGGGGATTACAATGTGTGTGACGAAAGGATAGACAGGATAGGAAGGGAAGAGAGGTTATGCTGTTAATTAAGAAACACAAAAAATCTAAGGCAGTGCATCCAGTTTACATGAGTGGACAGTGCAATATTGAATCAGTTTGGTGTGACATAAACACTGGGAAAGCGAAAATGAAGGTCGGAGTGTGTTATAGGCAGATGAGTACAATGAACAACTGTACAGAGAAATAAAGTGAGCCAGTAAATCAGCATTTCTTATAATGGTGGATTTTAACTTCCCAGATATTGACTGGAACTTGTGGGTTGATCATTTGCACGCTGCAAGACTTTTGTGGATTCTCAAACATGCTGTTCTAGAAAACAGCATGTTCGAAAGGCAACCAGAGGGAGTAACACTATTGACTAATTATCAGCAGTGATTATTCATGCATTAAGAATCTGCAGATAAAGGAACCACTTGATGGCAGTGATCACAGTGTACTGATGTGGAATTTACTTAAAGATGTAACTACCATTGGAGGTAAAGGGAAGTGTTTTTGCTTTCATAAAGATGACTATGGTGATCTCAGACAGTTTTTAAATTCTCTGCAGTGGGACCAAATGATGATGTTACCAACAGCAATTCTAAATGGGAAGCATTCAAGGAATTAACCTTGAAAGCTTCTAGGCTTTTTATACTAACTAAGAAATACTGTTTAGGGTTTAGACAAATGGATGTCAGATGAATTAATGAGACTCTTGAAAGAGAAGAATATCAGGCGACTCAGAAGACTATGGTAGATATAAGCTAGTCTGTAGTCAAGTCACAAAGGACATTAGGCAAGCAAAAGCAGATTGCGAGAAATCTTTGGCAAAGGATACAAAGAAAAACATCAGAGACTTCTTTACTTATATAAACTATAGAAGGAAGGGGATGAATCAGGTTGGGCCACTTGATATTGATGATTCAACTGTTGATGATCCTGTTCAGGTATCTGACAAACTGAATGAGTATTTTGCATCTCCATTCACACATGAGGAATTCTGTGGGTCAATGGTGGCGAGAAGTTTATCAAACTCTAACACGGAACTAAATGATTTTGTAATAACTGAGAGCAAAGTGGAGTAGAAATTGTTGAAGTTAAACATAAGAAAGGCACCTGGGCTGGATGTGATCTATCTAGTTATATCCAAGGAGGCAGCAAAGGAAATAATTAACCCTTAGCCATAATTATAAGATAATCCTTAGGTTCAGACCAGGTCTCCACGGACTGGAGATGTGCAAATGTATCCCCAATTACGGTTACACGAGTAATTACAGACCTGTAGTTTAACTTCTGTTTGGGGAAAATAATGGAGTCACTGGTTAAAGAAGCATTGAGGATCATCTAGACAAGAGTGCAGTTATAATTCAAACACAGTGGGTTTTGTTATGTGGTAGTCTTGTCTGACCAATTTGATTGGATACTGTGATGTGGTAACAAAGGAACTGGATTCAAAAAATAATTTTGATATCTTATACTTGGATTTCCGCAAAGATTTTGATACTATTGCACATGGAAAACTACTGTACAAATTGGAGCAGTATGGCATTAAGGGCAATTTGCCGCTATGGATAAAGAGATGGTTGAATGGGAGAAGACAGAGTGGTAATCAATGAACACTGCTTTTTTTTTTTTTTTTGTAGTTGTTGGCGCATCGGCTTCTGTGGCTATAATGCACCTCCCAAGGTTTTTGCAGTACTTTGATCCAAGCCCGAGGCGGGATTCGAACCCGCGACCTTTGGGTTGCCAGCCAGGCACTTTACCCACCTGACTAGCCCGGTCGGCATGAACACTGCTCTTCATGGACTAATATCCACGTGGAGTTCCCCAGTGTTCAGTATTGGGCCCATTGTTGTTTTCTCTATTTATCAATGATATTGATGAAGGTATATATCAGTGATATTGATGAAGGTATATCAGGCTTAATGTCCAAGTTTGCAGATGATATGAAGGTTAGCATGGTTGTTACTGATAGTAATGACATTATGTTTCTGCAACAGGAACTAGAAAAATTGGCAGATGGGCTGAGAAGTGGCAGCTGAAGTTTAATATTGACAAATGCAAAGAACTGCATGTGGGTAGCAGTACCATAGTAACCCCAAAGTAACATACCAACTGTGCTCAATTATTGATGTACTACTGAAAACCATCCAGCTAGTAGATAATTCTGA
The DNA here is from genome assembly GCF_048544385.1 of Mastigoproctus giganteus. NCBI lineage: Eukaryota > Metazoa > Arthropoda > Arachnida > Uropygi > Thelyphonidae > Mastigoproctus > Mastigoproctus giganteus. The sequence continues at coordinate 202,132,128 of NC_143583.1, forward strand.
TGCCCGTTATGTACTGCCACTTTTTATAGATTTTAAGGGAGCTTTTGACACCATCTGGTGGCCAGTGATCCTGCAGCGAGCCAGAGTATCTAGCTGCATCTTCAAATGTCTTGCAGACTACTTTGCTAACAGAAAAGTTACCATCAAAACAAAATTTCATAATGTCATCCACCAAATTACCACCCCAGGGCTCTGTTCTGAGGCCAGCTGTTTGGAATACAATTCTGGATGAATGGCTCTTGCAGAACTTTCCCCATACAACACAGCTCTCATATGCAGGTGACCTGGTTATCATTGTGAAGGACCCTACTCATGCAGCTATTGAGACCAGAACCAACACCGTCTTGAATGCCCTGTCGGTTTGGGTTGGAAGTCTCTACAGATAAAAGTAGAACCCTGCTTCTCAAAGGACATATTGACATCAACAGACCACCCACTATTCGTTATAAAAGACATGTACTCAAGAATCAGTGTTCATTCAAATATTTAGTATTACCCTAGATGACTGCAGGACTTACATGCCACATCTAAAGTCCATGAAAGAGAAGGCCAAAGATTACATCATCATTTCTTGTTTTCTCGTTTCACCCGCAAAGACTGGGTCTTAAGGGACATGCACTCCACCTTCTTTACTCAGCTGTCTTTGTACTGATCATAACACATGGCACTGTATGGTTCCATCGTTTGTCCATCATCAGCACTAGGAACCTAATCCTGCAGTTACAACAGTTAATGTTATTAAAAATGATTCAGGCATGTAGAACGACATCAACAGCAGCAACAACACTACAAGTATTGACAGGCTGTATCCCCCCCCCCTTGGCCTCCACACACCCTTCAGAGGACTTTCCCATGCTATTAGAAAGAACAAAGAAGCTGAATTCCTCAGGATGAAAACTCTCTTCGATGTAGATCCAAACAAGAATTTCGCCATACTTGACAGGAACTAGTCTCCCTCTGGGAAATTTGTTGAGATAATTCCACCAAAGGCAGTACTACCAAGCTATTTCTACCTAGTGTCTCCTCTATAAACAAGGATTTGACTGGTTCTTCCCATATATACATGCTGCCTTTCTTCTGACGTGACATCCGTCATTCAAAAAGTGATTTCAGGACTTTGGACTTGTAAATGATGCCATTGTGAATGTGGAGGACTGGCACCACATAATGCACTTGTGTAACATTTACCTGGACCTACATAATCAACTGTTACTGAATCTAAATTTAACCACACTCGGTCCAGAGAGCAAACTGTTAAAATCAAAAGAAGCATTTTTAGCTTTTAGCAGGTATGCCTCTGCAGTCTTCAAGAGGCACTGGTATCAACTCTCCACGTCTGATTCTACAAATGAGATATTCACTATGTCCACCAACTATGCAATATTATACTCAGGGTAGTAGAGAATGAAAAAGACCTGAGGGTAACTGTGCAGTCAGATATGAAGTTTTCTGAGCAGTGCAGACAGATTGCCAGAGCAGGTCATGAGGTCTTGTCAATGATATACAGTAATTTTGCTAGGAATAAAGAGGCGATTATTCCCATGTATAATGGTCAGGCCACACCTTGAGTACTACATAAGGGTCTAGAGCATTCGTTTTAGGAAGGATGTAGCGCTGCTGGAATGAGTACAAAAGGAGCAGTGAGATTGGTGAGGGAGAACAAAGGGTTGCTCTTACAAAAAAAAGGCTTAAGTCCTGCAAATTGCAGCATCTAGAGACTAGGCACCTGCGAGGTGGTCTGATTGAAGTATATAAAATTTTAGGAAGATTTTTATTAGGAAGTTCTATGCTGATGGGGTTCTTCCTCTTGCTCAAATTACACACATAATGGGGCATAAATTCAAATTGAGGAAAGACAGTTGTAGAACAGATGTACAGAAATTTGCCTTTAGTCAGTGGGTGGGTTGAATGCCGGAAAAAACTTCCATCTGTTGTTGTGAAAGTTGAAAACTTAAATAAATTCAAGGGAGAACGGGACATACTTTTGGAACGAACAAATCAGTGAAATGGGAAGGCTTTTTTTTTTTTTTTTTTTTTTTTTTTCACTGATGCTGCAGTTTCACTGAAGCTTGCATTTTGAGAGGCTTCCATTGCTTCTGCTTAAACATTTTAAGAATACAATGCTAAGCAAAACACAAAAAAAAAAAAAAAAAAACAATATGCAGTGGATACAGAGGTAAACTGTATGGTTACTCACTCTGCAATAGTATTTCCATTACTGAAAAAGAAAGGAAGGTAGACAGACAGTGTTGAACATGTTAACCCTCTCCTACATTACTGTCATCTATTGGCACATGATGCAAACATCATCATTATTTGCAGGAAATGTAGTAGTAGTAGTAGTGGCATCTGATGCAAGAAAGCAAGTGTATGAGCTTATGCAGCATCAGCCAAAAAAAAAAATCGCACCATTCCCTCCAAATGCCCGACCAGTTCCTCCTTAAATTTATTCAACCTATCAACTTCCACAATGACAGGTGGAAGTTTGTTCCAGCAATTAACCACCCGCTGGCTAAAGGCAAATTTCCGCACATCTATTCTACATCTGTCTTTTCTTAATTTGAATTTATGCCCCCTTAGGTTCGTAATCTGAACAAGTGAAAGGATCCCATCAGAATTCAGCATGCTCAACCCGTTCAAGTCCTTATACACCTCAATCAGATCACCACGCAGGTGCCTAGTCTCCAGCCACTGCAATTTGCAGAACTTAAGCCTCTCTTGGTAAGAGGATCATTTCATTCCCCTCACCAATCTTGTTATACACGCTCAAGCAAATCTACATCCTTCCTAAAATGAGGCCTCCAGATCTGTACGCAGTACTCAAGGTATGGCCTGACCATTGCCTTATACAAAGGGACAATCACCTCCTTTTCCCTGCTAGCAAAATTCCTATATATCATTGACAAAACCCCATGACCTGCCCTAGCAGCCTGTCTACATTGCTCAGAAAACTGCATATCTGACTGCACAATTACTCCCAGGTCTTTTTCATTTTCTACCACCTCAAGTGTAGTACCACACAGTTGGTACATTTCTCTGGGGTTACTTCTACCCATATGCAGTACTTTGCATTTGTCAAGGTTAAACTTCAGTTGCCACTTCTTAGCCCATCTGCCCAAATTATCTAGATACTGTTGCAGTAGCACACTGCCATTACTGTCATTAACAACCCTGGAAACCTTTGTATCATCTGCAAACTTCGACACTAAACCTGATATACCTTCATCAATATCATTGATAAATATACAACACAACAGTGGACCCAACACCGAAACCTGTGGGACTCCACTAATAACATTAGTTCAAGAAGAGCAGCACCCATTGATTACCCCCTCCGTCTTCTCCCACACAACCATCCTTTTATCCATTGTAGCAATTTACCCTTAATACCATTCTGCTCCAATTTATACAATAGCTGCCTCCTTAGCCACCTCCTGTCATATAACTGGATAGATCTCATCCACTCTTGATTTGGTTATCAGCAGTGATCATTTGTATATTAAGAATTTGCAGATAAAGTTACCACTAGGTGGCAGTGATCGCAGTGTACTGATGTGGGAATTACTTAAAGATTTAATTACCATCAGGGGTAAAGGAAAGGGTTTTTGCTTCCGTAAAGGTGAGTACAGTAGGTTCAACTGATGATGTTACCAAAAGTAAATTCTAAGTGGGAAGCATTCAAGGAATTAATCGTGGATGCTACTAAAAGTTTCATACCTATTAAGAAATATTGTTCAAGGTTCAAGGGCCTAAATGGTTATCAACTGAACTAATGAGACTTGCAGAGAAGAAAAATGCATGGGATGCATATAAATTATCAAGCGACTCAGAAGCCTATGGCAGATATAAGCTAGTCTGTAATCAGGTCACAAAGGAGGTTAGGTAGGCGAAGGCAGATTACGAAAAATCCTTTGCAAAAGATGCTAAGAGAAACAGCAAGGATTTCTTTACCTATATAAATTCTAAAAGGAAGGTGATGAATCTCATTGGTCCACTTGACATCGATGGTTCGACTATTGATGATCCTGCTCAGATAGCAAACAAACTGAATGAGTATTTTTCATCTACATTCACACATGAGGAATTATTAAAGTTTGAAAATGGCAGAAGGTTATCAAATTGTAGCAGGGTACTTAATGATTTTGTAATAACTGAGAGCAAAGTGGAGGAGAAATTGTTACACATAAGAAAAGCACCTGGGGTGGATGGGATCTATCCAGTTATATTAAAGGAGGCGGCAAAGACAAGACCGCAGTAACAATTCAGACACAGCATGGGTTTGTTAAGGGAAAGTCTTGTCTGACAAATTTGATTGGTTATTATGATGTGGTTACAAAGGAACTGGATACAAAAAATAATTTTGATACCATATATTTGGATTTCAGGAAAGCTTTTGACACTGTTGCTCATGGAAGACTATTGTACAAATTGGAGCAGAATGGTATTAAGGGTAAGTTGCTACAATGGATAAAAGGATGGTTGAGTTGGAGAAGACAGAGGGTGGTAATCAGTGGGTGCTGCGCTTCATGGACTAATGTTATTAGTGGAGTCCCACGGGGTTCAGTGTTGGGACCACTGTTGTTTTGTATATTTATCAATGATATTGATGAAGGTATATCAGGCTTAGTGTCAAAGTTTGCAGATGATACAAAGGTTTCCAGGGTTGTTAATGACAGTAATGGCAGTGTGCTACTGCAACAGTATCTAGATAATTTGGGCAGATGGGCTAAGAAGTGGCGACTGAAGTGGCAACTTGACAAATGCAAAGTACTGCATATGGGTAGAAGTAACCCGAGAGAAAAGTACCAACTGTGTGGTACTACACTTAAGGTGGTAGAAAATGAAAAAGACCCGGGAGTAATTGTGCAGTCAGATATGAAGTTTTCTGAGTAATGCAGATAGGACCGGCGCCTCCGTAGCCAGGTGGGAAGGAGCAGCAGTGCATAGCACACGCTTCTTGATTAGACCGGGGTTCGAGCCCGTCACCACCAAATACGGAGGATGCGGAAAGGTCAGGAAATGACCACCGCATATCCCGGAGCAATATGGCCTTAGTTGCTAATGCTCCTAAAAACCAAATAACAAACAATGCAGATAGGCTTCCAGGGCAGGTCATGGGGTTTTGTCAATGATATATAGGAATTTTGCTAGCAGGGAAAAGGAGGTGATTGTCACTCTGTATAAGGCAATGGTCAGGCCACGCCTTGAGTACTGCATACAGGTCTGGAGGCCTCATTTTGGAAGGATGTCGATTTGCTTGAGTGTGTACAGAGAAGGGCAACAAGATTGGTGAGGGGAATGAAGGGATCCTCTTACCAAGAGAGGCTTAAGTTCTGCAAATTGCAGTGGCTGGAGACTAGGCACCTGCATGGTGATCTGATTGAGGTGTATAAGGCCTTGAATGGTTTGAGAACGCTGAATTCTGATGGGATCCTTCCACTTGTTCAGATTACGAACCTAAGGGAGCATAAATTCAAATTAAGAAAAGACAGATGCAGAATAGATGTGCGGAAATATGCCTTTAGCCAGCGGGTGGTTAATTGCTGGAACAAACTTCCATCTGTCGTGGAAGTTTATAGGTTGAATAAATTTGAAGAGGAATTGGACAGGCATTTGGAGATAATGGTGTGATTTTTTTTTTTTTTTTTTTTTTGGCTGATACTGCATAAGCTCATACACTTCCTTTCTTGCATCACATGCCACTACTACTACTACCCCAGGTGCCTTTCTTATGTTTAACTCCAACAATTTCTCCTCCACTTTGCTCTAAGTTATTACAAAATCATTAAGCACCCTGTTACAATTTGATAACCTTCTGCCATTTTCAAACCTTAATAATTTCTCATGTGTGAATGTAGATGCAAAATACTCATTCAGTTTGTTTACTCTCTGAGCAGGATCATCAACAGTCGAACCATCAATATCAAGTGGACCAATCAGATTTATCCCCTTCCTTTTAGAGTTTATATAAGTAAAGAAATCCTTGCTGTTTTTCTTAGCATCCTTTACCAAAGATTTCTTGTAATCTGGCGTCGCCTGCCTAACCTCCTTTGTAACTTGATTACAAACTAACTTATATCTGCCATAGGCTTTTGAGTCACTTGATAATTTATATGCATCCCATGCATTTTTCTTCTGTCACGAGTGTCATTAGTTCATTTGATAACCATTTAGGCCTAAGCCTTGAACAGTATTTCTTAATACGTATGAAACTTTTAGTAGCTTCCACAATTAATTCCTTGAATGCTTCCAACTTAGAATTTACTGTTGGTAACATCATCAGTTGACCCAACTGTACAGAATTTAAAAACTGTCTGAGACCACTGTACTCCCTTTACAAAAGCAAAAACCCTTTCCTTTACCCCTGATGGTAATTATATCTTTAAGTAAATCCCACATCAGTGCACTGTGATCACTGCCACATAGTGGTTCCTTTATCTGCAAATTTTTAATACACGAATGATCACTGCTGATAACCAGATCAAGAGTATTACCCCTCTCTGGTTGCCTCTCGAACATGCTGCTGCAGAAAACAATCATCCAATAAATCCACAAAAGTCTTACTAGTGTGTGAGTGACCAACCCACAAGTTCCAGTCAATATCTGGGAAGTTAAAATCCCCCATTATAAGACATTCTGATTTAGTAGCTCACTCTATTTCTCTGTACAATTGTTCATTGTACTCATTCAAGTCATTAGGCCTATAACACACTCCTGCTCTTATTTTTGCTTTCCCAGTGCTCATGTCACACCAAACTGACTCAACAGTGCACTGTTCATCTATATCAACTGGATGCACTTCTTTTGATTTTATGTTTTTCTTAATTAACAGCATGACAACTCCTCCCTTCCTATCCTGTCTATCCTTTCTGTACACATTGTACTCCCCAAATTTCGATTCTGCATTCCTAATATCAGTGTGACACCACGTCTCTGATATGCCAATAATATCCACCTTTGATGTCTTGATCAACACTTCAAATTCATCAAATTTATTTACTATACTTCTAGCATTGGTATACATGCAAGCATACATGCATCTATTCCTATTCACCCTGACACATCCCATATACCCACAATGACTGCCATTAGTCCCTGAAACCCCCAGCAACGCTCGCTCCATGTCGCTACTTATATCACCTTCACCTCTGCTTGTGACTACTTTTAACCTTTTAGTCTGTGAATCCCCCCAAACTAGCAGTTTTCCGACCCACCTAACTCTGCCTCGATATCATCAGCAAATATTCTTCCACCCTTTCTATTTAAGTGTATCCCATCCCTGTAGAAGCAGTCTCTCCTGTTAACAAGCACAGACCACGCTGAAAAAAAATTCTTCCCCTTGAGCCTTGCACATTCCCTCCAGGACCGAATTGATTGAGAAGGCTCTCATCATGTACTCCCTCCTATCATGTCTGGGCAGAATTGCAGACACTTTCAAATTTAACCCTAATTAGTGTGGCAGATAAGACACTTATCCTTCCTGCTTCCCTAAATAAGATAGTCTGATTATGGGTAAACATGAAATCATGGATATGTAAAAATGTTGTGACATGATGTGACATTTTAAGTATTGTTTCCAAAATTTTCACATAAAAATTGATTGCAAACAGCTGATACTTTAGCAGAAGTAAAAATCACATCAGCCAGTGTTATCCATCCAGGATGACAATGTATTTCGAACTTCCAGTCTATGTTGAAAAAAGGCGAAAAATAAATAAAACAAGGACTAGTAAAAAAAACATGGCTAGTGAAATTAGTAATGATTATTTCGAATCATTTTATTCAGTCAATTTCAAATTGGCTATTAATCAAGTAAAATTTTCAGCTACCATTTCTGTATCAAATGTAGTATTATTAGTGAAATACATAAATAAAATAACACTGGTCAACAACATTAGTGTTTTTATATTGTTTATTTGTTCCGATGATTTTCTTTTAGGCACATTTGCAGATGTATAATGCACTTACTGTCTTCACCATCTGGCTGTCTATACTTCTGCATATAACAATTCTACACTCGATGGGTGGATTTCATTAAAATTAAGGGGTGGTTGAGGGGAAGAAGACAGAGAGTGGTAATCAATGGACACTGCTCATCGTGGACTGATGTTATTAGTGGAGTCCCTCAGGGCTCAGTGTTGGGTCCATTATTGTTTTCTGTATTTATAAATGATATTGATGATGGTATATCGGGCTTAATGTCCAAGTTTGCAGACGATACAAAGGTTGGCAGGGTTGTCAAGGACACTACTGACACTATGCTGCTGCAACAGGATCTGGAAAGGTTGAGCAGATGGGCTGAGAGGTGGCAAATGAAGTTTAACATTGACAAATGTAAAGTACTACACATGGGAAACAGCAACCCCAGAGCAACGTATCAACTCTGTGATACTACACTGACAGTGGTAGAGAATGAAAGGGACTTGGGGGTGGTTGTGCAGGCAGATATGAAGTTCTCTGAGCAGTGCAGACGGGCTGCAAGAGTAGCTCATGGAGTATTGTCAATGATATACAGGAATTTTTCCAGCAGGGATAAGGAGGTGATTATTCCATTGTATAAGGCGATGGTCAGGCCACACCTAGAGTACTGTATACAGGTCTGGAGGCCTCATTTCAAGAAGGATGTAGAGCTGCTGGAACGAGTACATAGAAGGGCAACAAGATTAGTGAATGGAACAAAGGGGTGCTCTTACGAAGAAAGGCTTAAGTTTTGCAAATTACAGTGTCTGGAGACTAGGCACCAGCGAGGTGTGATCTGATAGAGGTGTATAAAGCCTTGAATGGTTTAAGCATGCTCAATGCTGATGGGATTCTTCCTCTAGCTCAGAAAAATCACCTGAGAGGGCATAAATTCAAATTGAGGAAAGACAGATGTAGGATAGACGTGCGGAAATTTGCCTTTAGCCAGCGGGTGGTTGGTTGGTGGAACAGACTTCCATCCCTTGTGGTGGAGGTTGATAGCCTAAATAAGTTTAAGGCTCAGCTGGACAGGTATTTTGAACGAACAGAGGGGTGAAGTGGAAGTGGTTTTTTTTTTTTTTTTTTTTTGGCTGATGCTGCATAAGCTTGCTTTCTTGCATCAAATGCCTTTACTAATGCTAATGCTAAAATCAGACCAATAGAAATTCAGAACTTTTTTCCATAACATTTTAAGTTTTCTCTATAGATAAATGGAAGTATGCTTTAATTGTTTGACCTTGCTTGACAAGAAAATGTTAGATTGATCAACAGAGTTTCAATGTTCTCTTTGTTCTTGGAAAAGTTTTAGGATCAATTTCAGTTGGACCTAGTGTATAGTGTGTTCGTGTCTAACGGCACCAGGGGTTTCCCCCCATCTCCACGTTGCTTTCATTGTAGGTGTACCAGTTCACTGGGAAGGCCAAAGATTTAAAAGTGTATGGATTTTGTAAGTGTAGTGTTGTGTATCGTTGTTCTTCTGATCATTTAGCCACTAGACCCCTGCTGGGACCCAACGTTGTCCACACTATGCCTCATGGAGGCAGACCAGGTACCAAGTAATTTTAAGTTTTCACTCTGTCAGGTCCTGCCACCTAATTTCCTGAGGTTTCAGTGGCAAGGACCTAAAAAAAATAAATAAATAAAATAAAAAAATAAAATAAATAAATAATAATAATTTAATAGTATTGGGAAGTAGTCGCTGAAAGGTTAGGCCGAAAGGGGCTTTCGTATGCAGTTGGAATTTTGACAATTTTTTAAAATTTCGACATTGTATGGGGCATTCGCTGGTGTTTAGGCAGAGTAGGGGGAAGACTGAAGATGGGGGGAAAGTAAGAAATATGGAGCCAATAGGGAAGGCGACTCCAGGTCAAAGATTTAAATTTAAAACAGAATAGGGGAGAGACTGAAGGCTGGGGGGGGGAAACAGGAAGTAAGGGGTCGATATAGGAGGTGACCCCTGTGGTCAGTGGAGCAGGCCCATGTCCTACCAGGAGAAAAAGGAGGGTGAGGAGGGGAAGAGACAGTGAAACCATCTCCTCCCCTCCCCAGGGAAGTGGAAAGAAAGTACCGTGCAAGAGAGCACAGGTATAGGATCTCCTGTGGCATTGGCAGCGGAGCTATAATGAGATCAAGTCCATGGTAGGTCTTCTATTTAAGTTCTAGTTCTTCTAAAGAGATGTCAACTTCTAGGGTTGTGAGTCATTCCTGGGACAAGTCCCATACTTGCAGTTCAGGTTGTTGAGGTTGCACTTGCAGTCTGTCATCAAGTTTTCGATTTTAATCTTCTTCCGTTTAAAGAGGAGAAATGCTGGTTGGTGATAAGTTTTGTCTTTGGGTTGTCATGGTCGGGTGGCATTTCCTCTTTCCTCAAAGTGTATGGCAATTTGCACCCTTCTTCTTACAAAGAGATCCTGGGAGAATCGCGACAATGCTTTATAATCTTCTTCTGTTTCAAGGAGGAGAAATTCTTGTCCTCTTGGAAGGTATCTCACTTTTGTAATCAGAATACATCTTAGGTCTTCGTAGATGGGACAGTCAAACATAAGATGCTTCCAGTCTTCTATTTCTCCACAAGTGCAATGTGAGTTTTCTATGTGAGTCTGAAGCCAGTGAGCTTGCATTGAAGAGGCCATGCCCTATTATTAAGTACGTTGTATGAAATCCTGGGAAGAACCATGATGATGATTTCAGGTATACTCTATTTGTCTGTGGAAAAAACTTGCGGGTGATCTCTCCTTTGGTGGTACCGGCCCATCTGTTTTGCCACTCCTGCAGCAGGTGGTTCTGTAGGCGTACTTTTCTGCCTTCCTATTATTAGTGGGGTCAGTTGTAAAATTCAGGAAGGTAACCAGGACTCCTTTGGAAAGGTAATAGAGCATTCCAGTTCTAATGATTTCTAGGTCTAGTGGGAGCGTTCCTGCTATTACTTGTAAGGCTGGAGTATTCACTGTACTGCAGGCACGGGTTATGGTGCGGAGGATGGATCGCTGGGTAGAATTCAGCGTTCTTCTATTTACTACTAGAGTAGTCTTATCGTACCATATGGCCAAAGCATATGAGATTGCTGGGATGAAAACTGTCTTTCAGTTGGACAGTGGATCCTCTACTGTTTAGTAAGTTAGCATCAGTAGAGAGAGGCATATTATGCAAGAAAGCAAGCTTATACAGCATCAGCCCAAAAAAAACCTGCCCATTTCACCCATTCATTTGCTCCAAATGTTTGTCTAGCTTAGCCGTGAATTTATTTAAGCTGTCAACATCTACAATGACAGATGGAAGTTTGTTCCAGCAATCAACCACATGCTGACTAAAGACAAATTTCTGCACATCTATTCTACAACTGTCTTTCCTCAATTTGAATTTGTCCCCTCATGTGATTAATCTGGGCAAGAGGAAGAATCCCATCAGCATTGAGCTTGCTCAAACCAAAGCCTTCACCTCAATCAGGCATTATACACCTCAAGTTCAAGCATTACTTGAGAAGGAACTGTTGGATCAACACAAAATTTTCATCATGTTTCATTTGTCCATGGAGATTTTGAGACCAAATAATTCTATACCCTCCCCAGTTCTCTCCAAATTAAATGTTTATAAATAAAAGTGTTTTTAGCATTATTCTAGAAAAGTCAGGTAGATACTGAATTTCATCATGTTTTGCAGATCCCTCTGGAGGTTTAATGTTCAATTCCAATTTCATAGCCACCTTTCCAAAGAACTGTGATAAATCTGGATTAGCAGTTCTCATCTTTTTTAAAATTTTAGTATCTAAATCCCCTATGCACTAACTGTTACACAAATCTCACCATTCAACTACTCATCACATGATGAGGTTTTGGTAAACACTTCCTGAGTTCAATATAGGTTTTTAACCACTAAGGTATGATATCTGATAATTAAACAAGTTTGAAATATAATACAGTATGTACATTACCTGTTTTTTTTTTTTTTTGTTTTTTAAGCATAGTAATATATGCATAAAGCACATGTTGTCTTCACCATGTCCATTCACGTGTAGTAACTGAGCTCCCAGCAGACAGATTTTTAGGAAATTTTATATTTGGACGACTTATTAAAAAGAATTATCATGTCATCCCAAACTTAGTGTCGACAGGTTTTCTCATTTCTGCTGCACTACTGTTGTTATTTGGTTTTTAGGAGTATTAGCAACTAAGGCCATATTGCTCCAGGATATGCAGTGGTCATTCCCTGACCTTTCCGCATCCTCCGTATTTGGTGGTGACGGGCTCAAACCCCGGTCTAATCAAGAAGCGTGTGCTATGCACTGCTGCTCCTTCCCACCTGGCTACAGAGGCGCCATGCTGCATTACACTCACCCCATTAACCTGACTGGACCTTTTTACTAACAAGTAAAAAAATTCAGTCAGATTTAACCCTTGCACTCCTCTGCCAAAAAAAAAAAATTCACAAATCTGACATTATGGCTACCCATCTTGTTAACTTCTCATGTCGACATTTATGTGATTTCCTGTGTTCTTGAGTACAATATACACATTTTTAACTCTTTCAACTTCAGTTATTTGATAATTGAATGGACCGGAAACATTAAGCAATGTGCACACTGCTTAACTTGTTTCATACTGATTTTAAAATATTGGAGAAAAATTTCCAGAACCCATAGTTTTTGTAAAATTTCTAGTGTTGTGTTTTCATAAAAATACAGGATTATAGATTAAATTGTACTCTTCAGAAAAGAATGTCATGTAAATGTTTGGAATATGTTAGATTTGTTTTCCTTTATTTATTATTTTCATTGGTTTGAAGAAAACCCATTTGGAAGGAACTAATGTTGCTGGAGCAGCAACATTAGTTTCTTCAACAGTGAGGGTAACTTTTTGTACATTTTTTTTTTTTTTTTTTTTATATTTTGTACTGATTTTAATATGTATTAATTGTCATAAAAGTTTATTTTTTATTGTACATTCAGTTTTATTCACTTAAAACCTATTTAACCCTTTTCAATTATATATATGTATAACTAAACCAACAGAAGTTTCTCTGTCATCTGAATTTGAAATAAACTTAACAATTTTTAACAACAAATATTTTGATTATTGAAATCTCTCAATTACTGATCATTCCATGATGCCCACTGTTAGTCCTGATACTATGTATGAGTGTTTATTTAATGAATAGACAAATTAATATATGGCAAATATTTTAAATGTATGCCAGGTATTTATAAAATTGTATTGGTGTAAAAATGTAATGTTGAAAGATGTAGAGAGGATTATAGAAAGTCAAATTATGATAATAAAAGTTGAAAAATAGAAGTGTTGACAGACATCTGCAAAATAATATGGATAATGGGTAGTCACCTGCTAGCAATGGTTATTACTTGAGCAAGCTGGGAGCATAAAGCCCAACCTGAATTTTGGTAAATAGAATATTTAGAGGTTGGGTTTTATGTCCCCAGCTCACTTGAGCAATAATTTTTAGCAGGTTACTGCCCAACTATATTATCCTTATTTTGCAGGTCTCTGTAGCACTTCTGTTTTTCATATTCTCTACCATAACTTGGACCTCTATAATCCTCCCTACTTCTTTCAACATTACATCTTTCACATCAGAATTTTTATAAATTCTGGTGATGTGAAGATGTATGTTATATCTCAATCAAGATGTGTCTTGTCATATTGTCATATCTTAATTAATGTATTTATTCATTTAATGATCATCCATCTGGACTTTTCTCCATAGTACTGCTGATACAAATTTATAACCCTTGTTTTCATTAGTTGTGTTTTTCTTTATTTGTTTTTTCTATTTTTGACCTTATTCAACATTAGTTAGGAGGTATGAAATCCTGTGTCATCTCAGATAGGTAATTATGACTGACATGCTCTGATGAAATTAGCTGTGATAATCCATCCAATTATTTTATTAATGTTAATGATATTAATGTTTCCAATTACAATTCACTTCTCCCTATCTGATTTTGTCCATCTGTTTCAAAATAATAAATTGACTACCCCTCCCAGCTACATTAATACTGTTACTTCTAATTTACTTTAAATGTATCAATTTTGCTTTTAATTACTATTATCTATAGTTTATTTGTGCATTTAATGTGCTATTATTTGTATATTATTATTGAATATTTTTTACAGGTTATTTTAATAAACTTTGCTTTAAACTTTCTGCACTTCTTTTCCTTATTTTTGTTTATATTCTTCTATACCTTGAATTCTATACATTGAATATTATATCCAAACTACCATCTTCTCTCTCTCTTTTTTTTTTAATTACATAAATCTACATTACAGTATTCTAAGTTGCTTTGCACTTGAAGTTGTAATTACATACCCAGTTTCTTTACTTCCATCCTTACAATTAAATATACTTCTCATAATACACCATTTTCTCATATTAATATGTGTGTATTTTTTATTTTCTTAGGTTCTTTCTCATATGTCTAACAAGAGTAATGTTGCTGACCCAGTTCCATGCTGATCGATGTCATTCATATAAAAGCTATGGAAAATCATCCCTGTTATATACATCACTTAATGTAAATAGTAAGATTAAAGTATTCATCCACATGTATTTTTAATATGTATATAAGTATGAACAGAATAAAGTTCTGTAGTAAGGAGCTACTCTTTTGACCTACTACAGTCATTCACCTTCCTCATTCCATGCTCGCATATCCCATCCTCTACCTGTTTTCCCCCCATTTGTTTAATACCATATTAAAAAAATAACTTATTAACAAACCAACAAAAATTTATTAAATTAATCAATAAAAATCTCCATTTGAAACTGGAAGAGCCCCCCTCAGTCCTTTGGAGGCTGGTGCATTGCTACTACCTATGTCATGCAAAAATACTAAAGAAATCCAACCTCAAAGACAAAAGCAGATGCTCAAATAATAAATTAACTCAATTCAAAAAAATAATAAAAAGAATTGGGATATCACAGGTATGATTTCTCTAGAGGAGTATCCACATCTGTCAACACCCAAAAAACTCAGAGTGCTACCCTAAAGAATTGATACCTGTGATATTTCACTTCTTTCTTATTTTTTGACTTCAGTTAATTTCTTATTTGGGAGTCTGTCTGCTTTTATCTTTGGGGAAGAATTTCTCTAGTCTTTTTGCATAACATAGGCAGGATCTTTGTGCCAACTTTGCAAATGGTTGAGGGGCTCTTCCCCTGGTGAAAGTAGGTTTTCATTGTTTAATTAATTTAGTAATTTGTTAATTAATTTTTTTAATATAGTACTAGGGGGATTCGCTAGCTTCGCTCGCTTATTTTGATAAAATAAAATACTTACAGAAACTTTTGACTCTGTATGTGTTTCTTCCTTAGCTATGAATACATAAATACATAGGTGCCTCCATAGCCAGGTGGGCAGGAGCAGCAGTGTGTAGCACACGCTTCTTGATTAGACCGGGGTTCAAGCCCATGACTACCAAATACGGAGGGTGCAGAAAGGTCAGGGAATGACCACCGCATATCCCCGGAGCAATATGGCCTTAGTTGCTAATGCTCCTAAAAACCAAATAACAAACAAACAAAACAATAACAATAACATAAATACATCACTATATCTATATAATATCAGTGTAGATACACCATAGACAACTCTTTAAAAAAAACTACGATTGTAGTGTGAAAAGCATCATTTCATCTGTATCTCATATTGTGCTCATCCTTCACAATGAGTTACCATGTATTGCACTACTTTGAATAAGTAACGCTTCACTAATAGAGAAGACTATTGTCACTTATTCTCAGTGGGCACCACCACCCAGGCGACACAGTTTCAAAGCTAGTTGGCTTTTCATCAGTGGGTGCCTTTCACACTATGATCATAGTTTTTCTTTAAGAGTTGTCAATGGTGTATCTACACCTATGTTATATAGATATAGAATCTTAAAATATTATGCCGTGTTGCATTTAGTTTATTAAAATAACTATGTCACATATGGAAATCAAGAATGGTACTGTGTGGTCATGTTAGATAAACATAGCACATGACCATGCTTAACAGAAGTTTGTTTTACCACAGTAAAACAAGCTTCTGTTACGTATTTTTGTATTTGTTATGTACTACCACGTAACCCGCATCACTCTTCTCCCATTGGCTGAATAAATATCATTAGGAGGAAAATTATTTTAATGTATAGAAAGAAAGTAGTAGTTACTTAGTATATAATGGACTGTAGTTTCAACATTATTAATATCGCGTGGTTTAAGAGTGATTAATTCAGCTGAACTGTTTTTGTTTTTTGTTTTTTTTTCTTTTGCAAAACAAATTAACTAGCCATATGTTTTTCTCTGCTTTTCTAGTCCTCCTCCTTGTGGCTTAAATAAAAGTAAAAAAAAAGTAAAGTGCAGCCATTATCAACCCACTGCAGGGTGGAAGCCTCCTCAACAATTCATGCTGAGGGAAATGGACCATAATCTGCCACGCTGGTCCAGTGCGGGTTGGCAGATCGACCGTATTCAGCAGTCAGGGGCTTGAACCCCAGTCTACTCAAAGAGCGTGTGCTACTGCACTCCCGCTCCTGCCCACTCGGCTACGGTGGCTTAAATATAAAGCATCAAATTACTTACATTGGTCTGTAAGTAACTTGGTGGCTGGATTTTTTTTTTTTTTTTTTTTTTTTTGTCTCCACCTACCAAGAGTAGCCTCAGAAAAGTACATCCACAGGGGATGAAGCAAGCAACGTAAGACTGGGTTCTATTTTTATTTATATCACAAGAAAGCTCGGAAAAATAGGCCATAATTATGGCCATCTGTTAATTTTGTAATTTTAAATTTATATTTATTTTATGTTGTTAATCCAAATTCTAAATTTTCTCTGAATTTAAGCTCTTCAAAGTAGTTAAACTAGCTGTGA
The DNA here is from genome assembly GCF_048544385.1 of Mastigoproctus giganteus. Classification (NCBI taxonomy): domain Eukaryota; kingdom Metazoa; phylum Arthropoda; class Arachnida; order Uropygi; family Thelyphonidae; genus Mastigoproctus; species Mastigoproctus giganteus. The sequence goes on from NC_143583.1 coordinate 202,148,954, forward strand.
TAATAAATTTTATTATTTTTTTCTTGCCTCCCAAACAGTGTTATTTTACTAACAATTTATAACTCCATGTAGAGACATTTACTTCGTTGCATATATATCAGAAGTTTGTTTTATTATGAGTGGCTATAGTGGTGCTGCGTGTAGTGGCTGTGTTAAAATGTGCTCTCAGTTATATTAAAATATGGCGGTTTAAGCATAAAAAACTGAAAATACATCTTACTATACAAAAGAAGAGGTACAGAGGATTCATTAAACACATATGTTATGTCTGTGTGGTAAATATTTAGGCTCTAAGATTAAAATAACAGTTTAATGGTTAGCGCGCTCGAAGAATACAGAAGTTAATTCGAAGAATGCAGTGGTTAATGCTATATGAAAGGAGTGTAAATTTGATGTACAGGAACGAATATTTTAAAATGTAAGAATGTATTCATTGGGGTTAAGACGGTGTGAACCAGCATGAAAATATGTTTATGTTAAGGAAACATTGCATGCTTTTATGGTTTGGAAGAAAATTATTTTAAAATATATTCATCATGATTAATTGTAAATATTGGACGTTAATTAGACACCTAAGAAGAGAGATAATAGCGTCACCTTATATATATTATTTTTTTTTTCAATAACTAAAAATGTATCAGTCTTATTATTTTAAACTGTTTAGTAAAGTTTTTTTTTATATAACATGCTTTTCAATATTAAAACATTATGGTAGATGTTCGTCATTTATCCCCCTTTTAGGCCTACATAACGTATTTTCTAGAATAAGACATAGCAAGTATTTTCAAAATTTGAGAAAAATATTTTTGTTTAATGCCCATTTCTCAACTCCACACATGCAAAACAATACAGAAAAAATATTTTCATCAAAGAAACAAAAAAAAAATTTTTTTTAATGAAAATTTGTTGACCAGTGTAGTTAATAAATAATATGAAGTCATAAATATGAAGGAAAATGGAACAAAATAAACACTAACATACAGTTTGAAATTATAAAAGATATTGACAAATAATTAAAATCTCCAAAAAAACTTAAAATCCTACATCAATATCAGGATTTTCTTCTTGTACACTGGGAATGTTCAAATGCACAATAACTGTGTGACAAACAGTAGTACTTTTAGGTCAGTTGGGGGTCCCTCTACTGTTACAAAATGTGGTGTATTTAAATGAAGTAAAAAATTAAAATATACATAGTACCTGGCCACTTTATTATAACCATGAGCAAATAGTGTGTTTTGCATGTTGTGTGAGCTTAAAAAAAAAAAAAAAAAAAAAACATATTAACTAATGGAGGAATCATGCGCTTGTTGCCTGGATTGGCTAACTACATCCCCAACTGAAAAGACTAAAGAATTCTTTCAGTTTCAGATGGGAATCAAACCAGTGATAGGCAGCAATGTATCCTGTCAAACAGTCTGCCATGGAAGACTTTCATAGTGTAAAACTGTATTAAACTGTGAATATGGATAAAAGATATCCAAGGTAAAATGACAAAGTATATTACTTTAGGTATGCTGATGACATTTCTTAGCTATGATATTTAAAATGATGATTACAGTTTGAACAACTGCCTTAGCTTAACTAAATTTAATCTCTTCACAAGTACAGTAAACCCTCGCTAATGTGGTTACAGTTAATCCGGATCAAAATATGAAACATTCTGTTCACAGTTGAGTACTTTGAAAGATGTGGGATTTAGGAAAGTGGATGAGTCACTCTGACTGCACAGAGAGAGAGATGGAACATGTGTTACATTTTCTTGCGTGTTGTTCAATATCGTTGTTGACTCTGAGTCGGACGGATGCTATTGCTTATATTATTTCATTTGCATACTTCTTTATACTATATACATATGAAATAAGTTAACATTTTATATAATTATGGGTTCTGAAGAATTAAAAAGTGGAATAAAAAGAAAACACATTACTTTAACTATCATTAACAAGCTCAAAGTGATAGATATTAAAGCTGTGTCAGATATTAAAAAACAAAAAGAATCTATAAAAACATTTGCTTTAAAATTCAATATGGGGAGTGATAAAAGCAGCGTATCAAATAGAATTATTTTCATCAGCACTACTTATCATTAAATTTTCCATTTATTTGTTTTTTTGTCTTTTTGGGTTATTGTTTTTTTGCTTCACTGATCCGGATTATCACTTAATCCAGATGACCTCTCCCCCAGTTAATCAGGATTAGCATGGGTTTACTGTACATACATAGGTCTGTGTTATTTCAAGATCATATAAAGTGAAAAAAATGTGTTAATTTATCTATGAATTGTCTTGAAATTTGTCTAGTACATGCTGCCATCTCTTATTTGTATATCCAAGATAGTTGATGTAATTTTATTTAAAACTAATAGCAGCACAAAAGTAGCTTTGAAAATAGGAAAATGACATTGCACTTTGCAGCCATTTTGTATGATTTTAGCTTGCAAAAGCTAAAATTGAAAAAATTCTCTGGAATTCAGATCCAGAAGCTGATGAAATAAAATTAAGTAATATATACACTCCCACCTAAAAGTTTGAAATCAGTGTATGACAACAAGGTTTTTTTTTTTTTTTTAAATTAGCTGTGAGTTTAATATATAAAAAAAAAGGTTATAAGATTTATAAGATTAAGTTATCTTAAGATTTTATATTAAGCATTGAAAAATTTACTGAAAAAAAATATTGAAATGATTAATATTAACAGCTATACTGATTTTTCATAAAAATATCCACCACAAGATTTTATCACTGCTTTCCACAGATATAGCATTCTGGCAATTTTATAATAGTGTCTTGACTAACATTGTTCTAAGCAATATGCAAGGTTCCCCATAAATTTTGTGAAGATGGGCAGACTTCACAGACTTTGGGTGGCTATGCCATAATTTGCAGTACCCCATCCTACAGCTTAGATCTGTGCTTTGGCTCATTGTCTTGTAATATAACAGAGTGATGCGACTGAATTTTTTTCTTCAAAATGTGCAGCGGTCTACCATCTCCAGAATTTAATTCCACCTGGTTAAAAAAGCATGGTTAATCAACACATATTGAAAAATGTTGTTTGTAAATTTGAAAATTAAATAAGATTCATAATTCTTATTTTAAATTCATACGTTTTTAAATTTATGTGAAGTTTGTATCTTAATGTCATCTGCCAAGCTTTCAAAATCAGAGATATACTGTGATAAGGCCAACCGTAAAGAATCTTCTGTATGCAAGTCCATAAGAGTAGAACGATTCTTCATCTCTTTTTGTTTCAAATACGAAAAGGCCAATTCACATAGATATGTAGAACCAAAACAGGAATTTAAAAGTTCACTGCATTTTTTTTACATTTGGGCAAACATATTTCCAAAAGGAATTAGAAAATGTGAATTGGAATATCATCCGTTTGGCTGAAACAAGAAGAAGAAATGAATCACTTATAAGTTTATCAAGTGGAAATCTGCTGTACACCAATGGAAACAGTGAAAGGAGTGAAGGTGGAGTTGGGTTTCTGGTCCATAAAGATTTTAAAAACAACATTTTGGAATTCAAAAGTACATCACCAAGGGTTTCAAGACTAATACTCAAGATTTCTAAGAGGTACAAGCTAAAGATTATAATGATTTATGCACCAACATCGAGCCATGATGATGAAGAGGTTGAAGAAATGTACACTGAAATTGAGAGTCTTCTAGATGAGCAGAAAACCCACTACACTATTATTATGGGGGACTTCAATGCTAAGGTTGGAAAAAGGCAAAACAGCGCAGAAAGAGGAACTATAGGAAATTTTGGAATTGGTGAAAGAAATAAAAGAGGTGAAAGACTTGTGGAATTTGCAGAATCTCAAGGAATGTCAGTAATGAACACTTTTTTCAAGAAAAGGGTGAACAGAAAGTGGACATGGAAGAGTCCAAATGGATTAACAACTAATGAAATCGACTTCATCCTCACGAACAGAAGATATATTGTGAATGATGTTACCGTCCTGAATAAGGTAAATGTTGGAAGTGATCACAGAATGGTAAGATGTACACTTGATATAGATGTAGGAAAGGAAAGGAAAAAAGTGACTCGAGTAAATAATACAAAGGTCTTTGAAATAACAGAGGAGGAGAAAAAGCAGTATGTACTGGAACTTAAGAACAAGTTTGAGCTTCTGCAGACTGCTCAGGACCAAGATATCGACGAGGAATATTACAACTTTCTGAAAGTGATAAAGCCCAAGAAACCTATAGGGAAACAGAAATCCAAAGAAGAAAAAATTAGTCAAGAAACACTTGTCATGATGAACCAAAGATGACAAATGAAGAGCAAGAAAAACACTGACAGGAAGAAAATTGAGTATACTGAGTTATGCAAAGCCATTAGAAAGAGACTCAGAGAGGACATAAGAAGATTTAACACAAGAAAAGTAGAACAAGCATTAAGGGAAAACAAAGGATTTAAATCAGCAGCCATGAGCAGTAATACAAAAAGACAAATGATACTGAAACTGAAGAATAGTGATGGTGTACTTATAAACAGCAGAAGAAGGCATAATTCAAATAGCAGAAGACTACTATAGAGAATTATACCAGGAGCAGGGAAATGATGCCAGCAGAGGGAAGATGGATTGCAAAGTAGCAACACATACGACATACCCGATATTCTTCTTGATGAGGTAGAACATGCATTGAAGAAAATGAAGAATCGGAAAGCCCCGGGGGAAGATGAAGTTTCTGTAGAGTTGTTAAAATTGGGAGGAAGAGACATAACACAAAAACTGGCAAGGCTCTTCACAAAGTGCATTAGAAAAGGTGTGATGCCTAAGCAGTGGAATAATGCAATCATAGTTTTGCTGCATAAGAAAGGAGATAAATCAGAAATTGGAAATTATAGACCAATTAGCTTGTTATCCCATATCTACAAGTTGTTCACAAGGGTCATTACTAACAGATTAGAAAGAATACTTGATGAGAATCAACCAAAAGAGCAAGCTGGCTTTAGGACAGGATTCTCAACTATGGACCACCTTCACGTAATATCACAGCTAATGGAGAAAGCAAATGAATATAAAACACCATTATGCCTGGCATTTGTGGATTATGAAAAGGCATTTGACTCCATACAGCATAAGGCAATGTTTCGGGCACTGGAAAGACAAGGCATAGATACTCCATATATTATGATTTTGAAGAAAATATATGAGAGTGCTACATCCTTTATTAGACTAGACAAAGACAGTAGCAAATTTAAAATCGAGAAAGGAGTTCGACAAGGAGACACAATATCTCCGAAGCTGTTTACTGCTGCCCTTGAGGAAGCTTTCAGAAGATCAGACTGGTCGCAGAAAGGAGTCAATGTGAACGGAGAGTACCTAAACCATTTACGATTTGCAGATGACATTTTGGTCATAAGCCACGATCCCAAAGAATTAGAGGAAAATCTTAATCAGTTATGCACAGTTAGTAAGGATTTTGGACTAAAGATGAATATGGCTAAAACAAAAGTAATGATGAACAAGTATGCCACGGAAAGGGAAATAATGATTGAAGGAGCAGTAATTGAAAAGGTGGAGTCATGAACTTATCTGGTAAAAGTTATCGGCTGTAATAATGATAAATGGCTGTAAGTCAAGAGAAGAATAAATTTTGGATGGATAGCATTCAGGAAATATAGTCACATACTGAAGAGCAATATCCCAGTTTGTCTGAAACGTAAAATAATGAATCAATGTATACTCCCCACCATGACTTATGGAAGTGAAACTTGGGCACTCACCAAAAGAATGGAAGAGAAGCTAAGAACTACACAGCGAAGAATGGAATGAATTATATTGGGAATCAGACTGTTAGATAAGAAGAGAAACACATGGATTAGGCAGCAAACTCAAGTAAAGGACATTCTTATCAAAACTAAAGAACTAAAATGGTCTTGGGCAGGACACATAGCTCGAAGACATGATGACAGATGGACTAAGAAAATAACAGAATGGTACCCAAGAGGAGCTAGAAGAAAACCTGGAAGACAAAGGCGGAGATGGATAGATGAAATTCATGGGTTTTTAGTATTAAATGGATGGCCAGTGCTCAAAACAGAAGGAACTGGAAAGTTGCTGGAGAGGCTTTCATCCTGCAGTGGATTGAAAATGGCTGATGATGATGATGATGATTTCCAAAAGTCTTTTTCTGATGAGCTCGCTTTTAGAAAGATATTGTTTCGCAATATAATAATTTCATTTTCAAGTAATATTTTCTCCATGTGAAAAATCTCAATGATTTTTTTTTCGACTTAGTTATTTCATAACTAAGTCGACATTAAATGGATAAGAAATATATTGAACAATGTCTTCAATTGTTTTAAAATCACTGAATCTGGTTTCAAAATCATCCACAACTTTCTAAATTTCAGAACATATTTCCCACTTTCAAATTCAAAAACAGGATATTTTTGCAAATGATCTTGCATATTTGCAAAATGATCGAATTTTTTTTCTTTGGGATCCTTAGCCATTGCCCAAAAATTAATATATTTGTATGCAGAAATACTACTAATCATGTCATCCACATTTTATTTTTTCCTTGTAATCCCAAAGCCAGATGACGCAACCACTCCATATCCTGTAGCTGCTGATAATCATCTTCCCTTTGATCAACAAATTTTTTAATTCATTCAGCAAATTTCAAAATCTCTGTCGAAACTTACTCCGACTCAGCCACCTCACATCCGTGTGTAATGTCAGATCTGGTTCATTTTCATCGAGTTGCACTTTGAAAAGTCTCCTTTGAAGAGATTGTCCTCTAATGAATTCACAATTTTGAAAGCTATGTCCATAATACTTTTAGTATTTAATCTTTTGCTGGCTAACACTTGTTAGTGGATACAGTGGTAACTCAAAAAATCTGGGAATTCATCATCCTTTTGGCACAATGCGATGAATCCGTTAAGATGCCCTGTCATCTATTATTATTGATACGAGCTTAAATAGTGTTAATTTAATTTTTTCAATAAAATTTTTGAATGCGTTAAATATATCAAGACCTCTAGTTCTTTCTTTTAACAAACCCGTACCCAGCAGTTCTTCTCTAGTGGCAGAATCATCAAAAACTATACGAACAAAAACGAGCAAATTGAGCTGTATCACTGATATCTGTGGATTCATCCAGTTATAAAGAAAAAGGACACACAATTAGCAATATGAAGACACATTGTTCGCTCACATTTTTACTAATTTTTTCGATGCATCGCATCACAGTATTTCGAGATAATTGCAGATCTGGAAGAGCACTTTTAATTTCATTTTTGTTCTTAAAATTTTCAAAAAGTCAATCTGTTATTTCTAAAAAATGTGTCTTTGATGAATTGACCATCAAAAAATGATTTGCATTTTTCTGCAAGAAATGACTCACTTTAAATGATATTACAGTTACTGCTTTAGATTGTAAATTAGGTGTCACAAAGAAATTTTGTTGTGCGAATAATCTGGATTTAAGTTCATTTAATTTATTTTTTCTACGGTCACTGTTAGGTGGAAAATCCGATTGATATTTACCGGGAGTACGTTGAAGTGCCTTTCTAAATTTCCTTTTTTTGGTACAGCCACAAAAGCATTGCAGATCAAACAACAACATTATTATTAGCATTAGCCATATAGTGCAAGGAAGTCTGAGGCTTATGCTGCACCAGCTAAAATAAATTTCCGAGTTACCCTGAGAGAAAGAGAGAGAATCATTACGAAAAAAGTATTCTAGTTCCCACTCTTGATGAAAATGATACGTTTTACTCTTTTTTGTAGTATTCATTTTAAATCAAAGGGTATTAAATTGACGTAAGTCTGTCCACTTATTAATATTAAGTAAGCTAAATAAGAATCCGACGCATACACTATGCTCTCCACAACATAACTGTGTGAATTTTCACTAGACAAGCCTAGCAGCTCCGCGACGACAAGAATAGTCATGTGGTTCAACGGATTTGTAATAAGTGTATGCAGTATAATATTTAGATTTTGACAACTCTATTTTATATATATATTTAAAATTCTTCGTGATTGACCAAAATTAAAGCCACGATTGACTGGTAGATCGTGACTGACTTGTTGACAACTTATGTAATATAAAATTTTTGCCACAAAGTCCAGAGGATATTGTATTATGTACAAGAATGTTTTTATAGCCTTCTTTCTTAAAATTACTTAAATTCTGACAGTGTCGCCCACTCTAGAAAAACAGAAATAATCCCCAGATCATGATGGAACCACCATCGTACTTGACTGTAGGCACTAAACAATATAGCACCATAGTTTCTTCAGATGATCATCTTACATAAACTCTACGCTTGGATCCAAAAATTTCAAATTCGGATTCATCTATATACAGTATGTTTTTCCATTCTTCAGTTGTCTAATATTGATCACTCTTAGCCCAAACCAACCATTTATTTCAATTTTCTGATTTTAATAAGGGTTTTTGAACCACTACATGACCATGAATTCCTGCTTGCTTGTTTAAGGTGAAGTTTTACAGTAAATGTAGAGACAGGAATTTCTCTGTTCCTATTGAACTCAGCTCAGATTTTAGGTGCAGTTTTTTTGTTTGTTTTTTTTTTTTTTTGTTAGTTGTCGGCACATCAGCTTCTGTGGGCATAATGCACCTCCCATGGTTTTTGCAGTACTTTGATCCAAGCCCGAGGTGGGATTCGAACCCGCGACCTTTGGGTTGCCAGGCAGGCACTTTACCCACCTGGCTAGCCCGGTCGGCTTAGGTGCAGTAAGTCATCGACTGCATTTAGAAATCAGTGTTATGGTCTTATCTTGTGCTTTCATTGTTGCATGCTGTGGTCCTGATCATGGTTTGTCCTTTAAACTGCCAATCTCCTTGAATCATTGACTAGTAGTTTGAAATCCTTTAAATGAAACATCGTTTTTTGTCAATACTTTTCATGGAAAAACTTTCGTTGTACATAGTTATAATAGCACTTCTTTTTTTTAACACTCAGTTCCTTATTTCTTGCCATGTTTATGAAGAAACATACAAAACTAATACACCAAACACTTTTACTGAATGATGGAAATTCAATTTTTTTTTATAAGTTACAGCGCTTACACCTCAATTTATATTATTGCAAAATTCTTTAGAATCAGCTACAACAAGAATAGTCATGTGGTTCAACGGATTTGTAATAAGTGTATGCAATATAATATTTAGATTTTGACAACTCTATTTTATATATATATTTAAAATTCTTCGTGATTGACCAAAATTAAAGCCACGATTGACTGGTAGATCGTGACTGACTTGTTGACAACTTATGTAATATAAAATTTTTGCCACAAAGTCCAGAGGATATTGTATTATGTACAAGAATGTTTTTATAGCCTTCTTTCTTAAAATTACTTAAATTCTGACAGTGTCGCCCACTCTAGAAAAACAGAATTAAGTTCATTTACAACTACAACGTTCAAGAATTTTCTACCGTATTCTCCCACATTCAGTAGTCTTCTAAAATTTTTTGAAATATTCATGAATATTCTTAAAAAAATTTTAAATATTATTTAACTTTTTTGATTTTTATATGTAATAGAAAATATTTTAATAAAAATTGGTAAACATTTTGCCCTATTTTAATAAAAACTTTTAATTTTAAGAAAAATGAAACGTGATTCCAAACTTTTAGTTGAGAGTGGATAAATGCTGTGGATATTATTATGCAATCCTATACTTCACTGGTACAAAATCCCAGCATTTTTACCATGTCGGCTTCAGCCCATTGCTGAACCTGTGATTGCTCCATCCAACTATTGTAACAAAAACCTACTATTCGCAGCTTGTGTCACTTACACTTTTTGTCCATCTGAGTGGTGCAACAGCCAGCATGTAATATGAGAGGGTTACAGTATTTTCAGTAATTCAGAACAAATTAAAAAAATAACTTTTTATACTGTAGCTAGTATTTATACAGGCAAACTGTGCAAGCAAGCTTATAATGCATCAGCCAAGATTAAAAAAAAAAAAAAAGTTACCCACTATCCACTCTATGAATTTCTCAAATTATCCCTTAAACTTGTTAAGTTTACATCAACAGTCAATTACCTATTGGTCAAAAGAAAAATGTTTTGCACATCTACCCTACAGCTCATTTTTTGCTTTAAATTATGTGTGTCATCCAAAAAAGAGTAAGGATGCCATCAGCATTTGGCTTACTCAGTACTTCAATGAGTAAATACTTCAGTGATATTGCCTCAAAGCTACCAGGATTCCAAGCACTAAAATTTGCAGAACTTCATGGTATGGGTAGCTTTTTGTGTTGTGACTAACCTGGTTGCTCTTCTCTGCACTCATTTCAAGAAATCCAATCCTCCTTAAAGTGAGGCTTCCAGATCTGTAGCACTACTGAAGATCTGGCCTAACCATTGTCCTATACAATGGGATAATCATCTGTCTTTCCCTGCTTTCAAAATTCCTATTTTCGTTGACAGAACCCCATGAGCTGTCCTTGTAGCTTATATGCACTACGCAGAGAACTTTGTGTGAGACTGTATAATTACCCTTAAATCTCTTTCAGCACATCCGTAGCCAGGTGGGCAGGAGCAGCAGTGCATAGCACACGCTTCTTGATTAGACTGGGGTTCGAGCCTGTAACCACCAAATACAGAGGATGTGGAAAGATCAGGGAATGACCACCGCATATCCCCGGATCAATGTGGCCTTAGTTGCTAATGCTCCTAAAAACCAAATAACAAACAAAAAACAAATCTCTTTCATAGCTCAACATCTTGAGTGTGGTACCACCCAAAATGGTATGTTATTCTAGGGTTATTGCTGCCCATATGCAGACCTTGCACTTATCAACATTGAACCTCAATTTCCACTTCTCAGCTCAATCATCTAATTTATCTAGATCTTGTTGCAGTAGTATACCTTGATTCTGTAATTAACCACCCTGCCCCAACCTTTGTATCTCTAAATCCTAGATAATAAGCTTGATATGCCTTCATCATTATTGTCAATAGATACTGGGAACAGAAGGGTGTGTAGGGCCTAGCACTGAAACCTGAGGGACTTGACTAATTAACAGGCAAGTTCCCCAAGTCCATAACAGTAACTTGACACACTGCTCCAATTTGTACAACAGTCTTTCATGTGGAATGATGTCAAAAATTTTTACTGAAACATAGGTACAGGTGGGCCTCGATTAACGTGATTAATTCATCCCGCGAGCGCATCGCGCAAAACGGAAATGCGTTAATCAAATATCATAACCAATAGGAAAATTATAATTGGTCCTTGACCTTGGCCAAGCGGCCCTGGGGAGTTGGGTTCCAATCGTGGAATCTTATGGGTTATGGCAAATGCTTGAACCCCCGAGTGGGATAATTAGGCAGACCTACTGCCAAGTACCGACACGGGATTCACTGGTGTGAAATTTCTTTGAACAGGGAGACTCACCACATGCCTTTAGGATTGGATTTACTGGCCTGGTAGGGCGCTGACAGAATACACCCCACTACCTTCCACTGAGCTTCTTAGACCCCTCTCCCCTCGTGAATGAAACGTCACCAACCTTGCTCCTTTGACGGAGGAAACCACCTGTCAGTGATATAGCTCATGCGCTACCTCAGAAGGACTCCATGGAAGTCTATCTATTTAAGCTTAGGTACTTTTAATCTCTCCACTTACTATAGGTAATCATCCCACTTACTATAGGTTTTCTTAGCTCAGTGACATCTCTCTTCCTTTCGCCTTTGCCTTTGAGTCCCCCCATTCTCCCACTGCCTCTATTTTTCTCTTCATTTGGGGGGTTTCCCTTGGCTCTGCCAGGAGCCAGCATCATCAGACAACCTTGTCCACTCCTGGCCCGAAACCTTATGCCATGGTTGGATGCTGGGAGGTGTCTTCCTTAGTGATCACACCTCCTAGTAAATAAGTGGCCAGACGAACAACACACAACTTGCGGAAACCAACATGACTCATGCTCATCTGGCTTTGCGGAGTCTTGCATCTTCACAATGCCGACTAAGTGCGGTTTTTTGGGAAATCACTGTCACCACCTAACAAACACACAAAAAAAAAAAAAAAAACGCCAAGTCTGTCATCATGCGGAGGAGTGTCTAAAAAATCAGAGGAGCCATCAGTTGATGTGTTAAGGTTTTTAAGGAGTATGCTGGCCCATCCGAGTATCTTGCAGGGGCAGAATTTGTGGTTTCGCCTCGCAATTTTTCTTGTTTCCTATATTACAAGCAGGACTTTTTTCTGTCAGGAAGACATTCTGGAAGTTAAAAAGAAATAAAAACAAAGTATTTAAAACAAAATATATATATATTAAAATAAAAAATATTTATTATTACTAATGCCTTAGGCGCCTCCGTAGCCAGGTGGGAAGGAGCAGCAGTGCGTAGCACATGCTTCTTGATTAGACCGGGGTTCGAACCCGTCACCACTAAATACGGAGGATGCGAAAAGGTCAGGGAATGACCACCGCATATTCCTGGAGCAATATGGCCTTAGTTGCTAATGCTCCTAAAATCCAAATAACAAACAACAACAACAAACTAATGCCTTTAGCTTATTGTCATCTGCAGAAAGTTAAGCTAGATGCACAGCTTGATATTGTGACTCATATATTGTTCGCCAATCACAAGGCTTAATAATTAAAATGCTTAATAAAACAATTTGCATATTCAGGGCCGTTATTAGGGTGACCAGATTAAAAATTTTATCTCGGAGTACTCATGTTTATGTTTGGGATATTCATTCCTCGTTTTGGGTGCTCGCATTATATCTTAAAAACACGAACAATTTTAATAACAAATATTTTATTTCTCTATTTTTTATTTATTTATTTTTATTATTATTATTTTTTTTTTTTTTTTTTTTGATTTTTAGAAGTTGATAGAATGCGAAATTAATCAAATTTTAATAAAATGAACCGAATTATATAGCCTGTGCTTTAATTCGCTTAATTCGGAAAATTTATTTTATTACAACAGTTATAAAAAACACTAAAGGAAACTTTTATAAATATTAACATCAAATGTTTTACGTAATTGTTTACAATATATATTCAATAAACCTAGTTTATTTTATCAAAAATAAAATATTTACCCAGCATTTGAGCGAATTTTCTTTAACAGTTTTTCATTTTTAGTGCATATGCCTAAAATTCTTTGCATGACTTTGTGATTGGGTTTTATGCCAACAGTCTCCTTCAACATTCTTTAGATCTAATTTATTTCTATCCTTTTTCTATGCATTAAACATTAAGCTAAATACTTGCTCATTCATTGCATTTGAGTGAGGCAAAGCATTTTCTATATTGTGTAATTGTATGCATTTAAAAATTTTATCCAAATATCTGTGGTATTTTTGAGGTCTTTTGTCTTAATATTTTTATGGAATGATTTGAACAGACTGATTCTTTATACAGCAAATCGATATTGATAGAAATTTTAAATAAATCTATAACTCTTAAAAAAGCATCAAAATTGGCCACTTCATGCGAGAGCGCGCCCTTTGCTGGAGAAAAAAAAGAATAACATGCTTCGATACAACATCTCCTTTAGTTTGTTGCCTGAGCCTTAAAACATTACAATGAAATAAAAAAGAAGTCAAGTAGTAGTAGTAGTAGTAGTAGTGGCACGTGATGCAAGAAAGCAAGTGTAGGAGCTTATGCAGCATCAGCCAAAAAAAAAAAAAAAAAAAATCACACCATTCCCTCCAAATGCCTGTCCAGTTCCTCCTTAAATTTATTTAACCTATCAACTTCCACAACGACAGATGGAAGTTTGTTCCAGCAATTAACCACCCACTGGCTAAAGGCAAATTTCCGCACATCTATTCTACATCTGTCCTTTCTTAATTTGAACTTATGTCCCCGTAGGTTCGTAATCTGAACAAGTGGAAGGATCCCATCAGAATTCAGCGTGCTCAACCCATTCAAGGCCTTATAGACCTCAATCAGATCACCGCGCAGGTGCCTAGTCTCCAGCCACTGCAATTTGCAGAACTTAAGCCTCTCTTGGTAAGAGGATCCCTTCATTCCCCTCACCAATCGTGTTGCTCTTCTCTGTACACGCTCAAGCAAATCTACATCCTTCCTAAAATGAGGCCTCCAGACCTGTACACAGTACTCAAGGCGTGGCCTGACCATTGCCTTATACAGAGGGACAATCACCTCCTTTTCCCTGCTAGCAAAATTCCTATATATCATTGACAAAACCCCATGACCTGCCCTAGCAGCCTGTCTGCATTGCTCAGAAAACTTCATATCTGACTGCACAATTACTCCCAGGTCTTTTTCATTTTCTACCACCTTAAGTGTAGTACCACACAGTTGGTACGTTTCTCTGGGGTTACTTCTACCCATATGCAGTACTTTGCATTTGTCAAGGTTAAACTTCAGTTGCCACTTCTTAGCCCATCTGCCCAAATTATCTAGATCCTGTTGCAGTAGCACACTGCCATGACTGTCATTAACAACCCTGCCAACCTTTGTGTCATCTGCAAACTTCGACATTAAGCCTGATATACCTTCATCAATATCATTGATAAATACACAAAACAACAGTGGAGCCAACACCGAACCCTGTGGGACTCCACTAATAACATTAGTCCACGAAGAGCAGCACCCATTGATTACCACCCTCTGTCTTCTCCCACTTAACCATCCTTTTATCCATTGTAGCAACTTACCCTTAATACCATTCTGCTCCAATTTGTACAGTAGTCTTCTATGTGCAACAGTGTCAAAAGCTTTCCTGAAATCCAAGTATATGATATCAAAATTATTTTTTGCATCCAGTTCCTTTGTGACCACATCATAATAACCAATCAAATTTGTCAAACAAGACTTTCCCTTAACAAACCCATGCTGTGTCTGAATTATTGCTGCAGTCTTGTCTAGATGATCCTGCAATGCATCTTTAACCAGTGATTCCATTATTTTAAGTAGAATGTAAAAGGTTACAAAGTCAGCATAATATAAATATTCTATAACCCTCTTTGTAAATAGGATAGAATGTCGTTTTTTGAATCTTTAATTAAGGGTGAATTTCAACAACTTAATCATCAGTGAATTCTTTCTTCCTAAATAATGATCTAAACAGGGCATTTTATGATTTCTGTTTTTTTTTTTTTTTTTTTTTAAATACCCCATTTCAAATTTTAAGAAAGGGGTATCTTGAAAATATAGTTCCAAAAAAGGGGTATTATACCCCGAAATGGGGTACGCGTGGCAACCCTCGCGTAATGCAGCCATACATATTATTATTAGCCATGTGGTGCAAGGAATCCTGAGGCTTATGCTGCACCACCCAAAAAAAAAAAAATTCCCGGATTACCCTGAAAGGGAGAGTCAGAAGAAGAAAGGAATCACCAAGTAGAAAGAGAAAAATGATGATATCCAGCTCAGAACCCTGGGTGTGCCAAGCCCATACTCACCAGATGTAAGCCCCTGGGGAATAAATAGTAAAAAAATAATAATAATAAATAAATAAATCGCAAAAACAAATATGGTAACATGCTCTTACTGCGTAAATCTTTATAAAAAATTTTGAATAATAAATACCCAATAACTTAACTATTTTTTTTTTTTTTACTATACCGATTAAGTATACTTCTGTAATTATTTTATTATTATTATTAGCTGCATGGTGCAAGGAAACCTGAGGCTTATGCTGCACCAGCCAAAAAAAAAAAAAAAAAATTCCCGAGTTACCTGAGAGAGAGAAGTAAAAGGGGATCACCAAGAAAGAGAAGAACGGTGATATCCAGCTCAGGACCCTGGATGTGCCAAGCCCATACTCACCAGATGTGAGCCCCTGGGGTTGTTTGAAATGTCAATTTAGCTCTTATGACGCTATTATTTAAATGCATCAAATTGCTTTTTGAAATGAAAACGTGTACTGTTTATTCTGTAAGTGCGATAGTATTGTAGTATCAAATGAAG
Organism: Mastigoproctus giganteus; assembly: GCF_048544385.1. Lineage (NCBI taxonomy): Eukaryota > Metazoa > Arthropoda > Arachnida > Uropygi > Thelyphonidae > Mastigoproctus > Mastigoproctus giganteus. The sequence goes on from NC_143583.1 coordinate 202,164,862, forward strand.
GGTGACTTTATTAAACACGAAGTGACCAGTGACTGAAATGATAAAAAAAATTTTTTTTTCTTTTTATCTCAAGGGGGAAAAAATTTTCCCGAAAAGAACAACAGAGACCTTTCCCACTTCCTGTTTCCTAGGGGTGCCTGCTTGGTGTTCCGGAAGTTTATATTTTCCAAATCAAACCCTGATTATACGTATGCTTTATCACCACGACCGCTGTGACTACTATTCAAACATATGCATGTCATTGTGCATTCTTCTGGCTCGTCAAGGAGATTTCTTTTCTTTTTCTTTTTTTTTTTTTTTTTTTTTGTCTATTTTTTCGAAAATTGTTATATTCTCATTTACTCAATACCTTATAAACTCGTTTCCGTTGGCCATTTCAGTGACTAAGGTTTGAATAAAATGGGCGATACACCAATTTATCAATAAATAAATAAATACAAAGGGTTTCTTCTTCTTGCCTGATATAAAAACATGAAAATGGGTACCATAAGAGTCTATTCTAAATGCTTCTTTATTTCCGCGCCTTTAGAATGGTGTAAGGACAAACTCCCTAAACAGTTGAAACCTACCTCTTTGCAGATTTTTATTTTTTAACTTTTTATTTATTTTATTTTTTATTTTTTTACCCTTCTAACGACATGGCTGCCATAAATAGACAACTTCAAAACTCATTAAATCAACTGCTGTCATGAACTGCGCACAATAGCTATCGCCTGTCTCACACCAAACATTAGCTATACAGTTTGCAGAAATCAGTCCTTACCTCCAGTTCTAGCTTTGATTTGTTTAATCACATCTTCTACTTATCAATAGTATTCGCTTCCTAGGACTTATACTTGACAATAAGCTTAACTCTCTGTTCTGCAGCAAATCACATAATTATGTCTGCATTGCTTAAAAGACTGAATATACTTTAAGAGTGCTCTCAGCCAAGATTTGGGTGCAGCTAGAACTGCTCTGTGCCACTGACATAGAGCCCTAATTAGATCTCCTCTGTATTATGAAGTACCTGTCTATGATTCTGTGTGGGCGCCTCCGTAGCCAGGTGGGAAGGAGCAGCAGTGCGTAGCACACGCTTCTTGATTAGACCGGGGTTCGAGCCCGTCACCACCAAATACGGAGGATGCGGCAAGGTCATTCAGGGAATGACCACCGCATATCCCGGAGCAATATGGCCTTAGTTGCTAATGCTCCTAAAAACCAAATAACAAATCTATGATTCTGCCTAGGCGAAAATACCAAAATAGCGTAATCCTATTCAGCGTAAACCTCTCAAAATTTATCTGGGTACCTTTAAAAACATTTCCAGTTCACATTTCTATACATAGAAACTCATGGATCCCCGTAACTGTTGCAACTTAATTATTGTGTCAAAATATGAAGTTTTCAATTCCATCCTATTTAGACATGGCTAAATGATTCCGAGTGTGAGATCTCTTGTAAAAGCCAAGACAAATAGACCAACAAGCCTTAAATTACTTGAAGTGACACCGCGTTGGAACGTTAAGTTTTCCATAATCCAACAGGAAACTTAAGATATTAACCCACTATGGGCATCTATCTGACCACCAAACTATGATTATTACTTCAGTCATTAGGTATAGGAAGGCCTAACATATTTCAGTTTCAACAACTGGTGCAGCGCCTTTTCAGCATAATGTTGATTACCTATAGATTTAAATCAGTGGTTGAAAATCTGAAAGGAATGTTGGTAATGGGACTATTTTCCATCACATCATTCCATCAACCCTATCTTTCAAATGAATGCAGTAACTTTACCACAGAATTATATACCCTCATTGGATCTTAAAAACTTATACATTGCATTAGGTTAAAATTAGGTAATTTTGAAGAATTCGTTAAGTGCAATATGCATTACCATTAGTATCAGTAGTGAAAAATGATGCAAGAAATCAAGTTTATAAAGCACCAGCCATAAAAAAAAAAAAAAAAAAACTTCCCACATCACTTCCCTTTAATACCTTTTTTTAGTTCTGCCTTGAATTTATTCACGGAAGTTTGTTCTACAATCAACCACTCCTGGCTGAAGGCAATCTTCTACACAAATGTCCTTCCTTAGTGTGAATTAATTCCCCTCATGTGTGTAGTCTGAGCAGGAGAAAGAATGCCATCGGCAACCTCGCAGTTGCCTCATCTCCAGACGTTGAAATTTGCTGAACTGAAGACTATCCTTTCTTTTTTTCCCCATTTACTAATGTAGTTGCCCTTTTCGGCACTTTTCTGCCCTTTTCCAGCAGTTCTACATTCTTCCTAAAATGAAGACTCCAGTCTTGTACGCAGTACTCAAGATGCGGCCTTGCCATTACCTTGTACTATGGGATAATTATCTCCTTATCCCTGCTAGGAAAGTTCCTGTCTATCGTTGACAAAATTCCATGGGCTGTCTTCATTGTCACCTGTCTGCACTGCTCACAGAACTTCCTATCTGACTGCACAATTAACCCCACCCCCTAGGTTTTTTCATTATCCACTACTTTGAGTAAAGTAACGCATATTGGTATGTTAATCTGGGATTACTTTACATGAGGAATTTTTATGGTTATTTTTCACAGTGGCTGAGCTAATCAATCTCGGGCGAGGAGTGCATGGTTTTACTCATGGCGACTCGGGTTTTTCGTCCAGAAAATTGTAAATCCAACACTGACCATAACCAATTTGTGGACAATATATATCTGCACAATGTGGTCATAGGCCCTAATTCGCCTAAAAACCCTACAGAATCAGATTACTGCTACCGATAAGTACTACCTTACATTTGTCAATTTTAAACTTCGAATGCCATTTCTTAGCCCATTTTCCCAGTTTTTATACACCTTGTTGCAGTAGCTCACATTTATTACTGTCGGGCCACTGATTACAATGGGCCCAGCAATGAACCATGGGGGTTCCACTAATAACATTATTGCATGGAGAGCAGTCTCCATTAATAACCACTCTCTGCCTTCTGTACCTCAACCATCCCTTTGTCCATACCAGCAACTTGCTATTCAAATTTGTACAACAGTCTTTTATGTGCAACAGTATCAAAAAGTCTTCCCGAAATTCAAGTATATGATATTATTATTTTTTTATGTGGATTTTCCTTTATAAATACAGCATAGTATTCAATCAGGTTGGTCAGACAAATCGCCCTTAAAATCCATACTATGACTGCACTATAATTTTGTTCCTGTCTAGATGATCCTGCATTACTTCTATAGCCGCTCTCTCTCTCATGTAGCACAGCTGGTATACTTGCCGTCCTCCCCAAACCGGATGGAAAAGAGCTGAGTTTGAGCCCCGTCGATGACGTGAGGAATTTTATGAGCCTTTTTCACAACTTGTCGAAGTTAGTCGGTCTCAGTGACGGTACCATGGTTTATTCTTCCGGAATCTCGGATTTTTCGTCCAGCACACAGAAAATCGACAATAGACACGCAATTTATAGACAATACACGCGGAGCAATATACAGTATATCCCTGGTCGCCGATGATCCTAAAACTCTACTACAATACCAGTACTTCTTTAACCAGTGACTCCTGTTTTGTTTTGTTTTTTTTTATCGGGACCAGACGTTAATCTAACAAGTCTGTAATTACTCATGTCACCTTTTCATTTCCCTTTGTGAATTGGAGATACATTCGGACATCTTCAGTTCACAGGAACTTTCCTTGAATCTAAGGATGCTCTTATTTTTTTATTATTTATTTCTTTATTTATTTTATTTTATTTTTTTTTTATTTTTTTTTTTTTTTTTGGCTCATGCTGCATAAGCTTGCTTCCTTGCATCATATGCCTCTACTAATGCTAATTTCAGGAAAGCTTTTGACACTGTTGCGCATGGAAGACTATTATATAAATTGGAGCAGAATGGCATTAAGGGTAAGTTGCTAAAATGGATAAAAGGACAGTTGAGTGGGAGAAGACAAACAGTGGTAATCAATGGGTGCTGCTCTTTGTGGACTAATGTTATTAGTGGAGTCCCAGAGGGTTCGGTGCTGGGTCCGCTGTTGTTTTGTATATTTATCAATGATATTGACGAAGGTATAGCAGGCTTAGTATCGAAGTTCGCAGATGATACAAATGGTGGCAAGGTTGTTAATGACAGTAATGGCAGTGTGTTATTGCAACAGGATCTAGAAAATGTGGGCAGATGGGCTGAGAAGTGGCAACTGAAGTTTAACATTGAAAAATGCAAAGCACTGCATGGGTAGAAGTAATCCCAGAGAAACGTACCAACTGTGCGGTACTACACTTAATGTGGTAGAAAATGAGAAATTCCTGGGAGTAATTGTGCAGTCAGATATGAAGTTTTGTGAGCAATGCAGACAGACTGCCATGGCAGATCATGGGGTTAGGTCAATGATATACTGGAATTTTGCTAGCAGAGAAAAGGAGGTGATTATCCCTTTATATAACGCAATGGTTAGGCCATGCCTTGAGTACTTCGTACAGGTCTGGAAACCTCATTTTAGGAAGGATGTAGATTTGCTTGAGCAATATTGGCAGAGGCGGATTTAAGGGTGGGCGCACCGGACGCGCGCCCTAGGCCCCGACTTCCGAAGGGCCCACGCAAAACCCCAACAAATTAGTTGAACATATTAGTTCAACTAATAGTTAAACTAATATGTTCAACTATTAGTTCAAAACTTTGTGATTATTATTATGCTATTATTAATTTAGGAGAGGATTCTCAACTATGGATCACCTTCACTTAATATCACAGCTAATGGAGAAAGCAAATGAATATAAAACACCATTATGCCTGGCATTTGTGGATTATGAAAAGGCATTTGACTCCATACAGCATAAGGCAATGTTTCGGGCACTGGAAAGACAAGGCATAGATACCCCATATATTATGATTTTGAAGAAAATATATGAGAGTGCTACCTCCTTTATTAGACTAGACAAAGACAGTAGCAAATTTAAAATCGAGAAAGGAGTTCGACAAGGAGACAAAATATCTCCGAAGCTGTTTACTGCTGCCCTTGAGGAAGCTTTCAGAAGATTAGACTGGTCGCAGAAAGGAGTCAATGTGAACGGAGAGTACCTAAACCATTTACGATTTGCAGATGGCATTGTGGTTATAAGCCAAAATCCCAAAGAATTAGAGGAAAATCTTAAATCAGTTATGCACAGTTAGTAAGGATTTTGGACTAAAGATGAATATGGCTAAAACAAAAGTAATGATGAACAAGTATGCCACAGAAAGGGAAATAATAGTTGAAGGAGCAGTAATTGAAAAGGTGGAGTCATATACTTATCTGGGACAAGTTATTAGCTGTAATAATGATAAATGGCTGTAAGTCAAGAGAAGAATAAATTTTGGATGGATAGCATTCAGGAAATATAGTCACATACTGAACAGCAATATCCCAGTTTTTCAGAAACGTAAAATAATGAACCAATGTATATTCCCCATCATGACTTATGGAAGTGAAACTTGGGCACTCACCAAAAGAATGGAAGAGAAGCTGAGAACTACACAGCGAAGAATGGAACGAATTATATTGGGAATCAGACTGTTAGATAAGAAGAGAAACACATGGATTAGGCAGCAAACTCAAGTAAAGGACATTCTTATCAAAACTAAAGAACTAAAATGGTCTTGGGCAGGACACATAGCTCGAAGACATGATGACAGATGGACTAAGAAAATAACAGAATAGTACCCAAGAGGAGTTAGAAGAAAACCTGGAAGACAAAGGCGGAGATGGATAGATGAAATTCATGAGTTTTTGGGTAGTAAATGGATGGCCAATGCTCAAAACAGAAGGAACTGGAAAGTTGCTGGAGAGGCCTTCATCCTGCAGTGGATTGAAAATGGCTGATGATGATGATTATTAATTATATTATACATATATTATATTCAAATTTTATTGGAAATAAAACATTAATAGTACATAATATTTTTTACTTATTTAAAAAAATGGTTAACATGTATTTTTATTTTTCCTGTTGCTGTCTTTTTTTTTTTTAAGATGCCCAATATTTTCTTCTGCTCCCGGGGCCTCAACGGACCTTAATCCGCTCCTGAATATTGGTGAGGGGAACGACGGGGTTCTCTTTCCAAGAGAGGCTTAAGTTCTGCAAATTGCAGCAGCTGGAGACTAGGCACTTGCGAGGGGATCTGATTGAGCTGTATAAGGCCTTGAAAGGGTTGAGCACGCTGACCTCTGATGAGATTCCTCTGCTTGCTCAGATTACGAACCTGAGGGGGCATAAATTCAAATTGAGGAACGGCAGCTGTTGAATAGATGTGCAGAAATTTGCCTTTAGCCAGCGGGTAGTTAATTGCTGGAACAAACTTCATCCGTCGTTGTGGAAGTTGATAGTTTAAATAAATTCAAGGAGGTACTGGACAAATTTTTAGAGGGAATGGTTGAGTGATTTTTTTTTTTTTTTTTTTTTGGCTGATGCTACATAAGCCCATACGCTTTCTTTCTTACATCACATGCCTCTATTATTATAACTATTATAATTATGGGTAAGGGTTTTCGTACCTCATTTGCTGTCTCCCTTAGGATAATTCGATAGATCCCATCTACTCCAGATCTTTCTTTATTTTAAGTTAGACTTCAACTTGTTCCCTTACCTTTTTCTCTCCGTTGTCACAAAATAGTAGTCAAGTGGTCAAGAGCGGGAGTACAGTAGCACACGCTCTTCGAGTAGACCGGGGTTCAAGCCCCTGACTACTACATACGGTCGATCTGCCAACCCGCACTGGACCAGCGTGGCAGATTATGGTCCATTTTCCTCAGCATGAGTTGTTGAGGAGGATTCCATCCTGCAGTGGGTTGATAATGGCTGCAGTTTACTTCTTTTTTTTTTTTCTTTTTTTTTTTGTCACAAAATCATTTAGCTCTGTGTTAGAGTTTGTTGAACTTCTGGTCTCCTCATCCCTCAAGAACTCGTCATGTGTGAATGTAATTCCAAAAATCTTATTCAGCTTATCAGCAATATTTGTAGAATCATCAACCCTTGACATCAAGGGAGACAATATGATTCACCCATTTCTTCTGTTATTATTATTAGCCGTATGGTGCAAGTAAGTCAGAGGCTTATGCTGCACCGACCAAGTTACCCTGAGAGAGAGAGAGAGAGAGAGAGAGAGAGAGAGAGAGAGAGAGAGATAAAGGAATCACCAAGAAAGATAAGAATGATGATATTAATATAAGTAGAGACGTCTTTGCATTCTTTGCGAGAAACGTCTCGTAATCTGCCTTAGCTTGCTAAACCTCCTTTATGATATTATTGCAGACTAGAATATATATACGATTGGCTTCTTGTATCACCCGATAATTTATATCCATCCCATGATTTTTTCTCTGCCACACACAAGTGTCATTAAATCCTTTGGGATCCATTTAGCTTTAAGCCTGCAACAATTGTTCTTAGTTGGTACGAAAAGCCAAGTCCTTCAAAGCTTCTCTATTAGTTCCTTGAAGGCGTCATATTTAGAATTTGTTATTGGTAACTTCATTAGAGAGCCCGACTGCATTGAAATTATCATTAGCATTAGTAGAAGCATATGATGCAAAAAAAAGCAAGCTTATGCAGCATCAGCCAAAAAAAAAAAAAAAAAAAAAAAAAACATACACTTCACTCCTCCGTTCGTTCGAAATACCTGTCCAGCTGAGCCTTAAATTTATTTAGGCTATCAACTTCAACAACAAGGGATGGAAGTCTGTTCCACCAACCAACTACCCGCTGGTTAAAGACAAATTTCCGCACATCTACCCTACATCTGTCTTTCCTCAATTTGAATTTATGTGCTCTCTTATGCGCTCTCTGGTGATTATTCTGAGCAAGAGGCAGAATCCCATCAGCATTGAGTATGCTCAAACCATTCAAGGATTTATACACCTCTATCAGATCACCTCTCTGGAGTCTGGAGTGTCTGGAGACTCTGGAGTGTCTGGAGACTAGGCACCTCGCCGGTGCCTAGTCTCCAGACACTGTAATTTACAAAACTTAAGCCTTTCTTCGTAAGAGCAACCCTTTGTTCCATTCACTAATCATGTTGCCCTTCTCCGTACTCGTTCCAGCATCTTTATATCCTTCTTGAAATGAGGCCTCCAGACTTGTATACAGTATTCAAGGTGTGGCCTAACCATTGCCTTATACAAGGGAATAATCACCTCCTTATCCCTGCTAGAAAAATTCCTGTATATCTTTGACAAAACATCATGGGCTACTGTTGCAGCCCGTCTGCACTGTCAGAGAACTTCATATCTGCCTGTACAATTGCCCACAGGTCCTTTTCATTCTCTACCACTGTCAGTGTAGTACCACAGGGTTGGTACGCTGCTCCCGGGTTGCTGTTTCCCATATGTAGCACTTTACATTTGTCAATGTAAAGTACATTGACAAATGTAAAGTTAAACTTCATTTGCCACCTCTCAGGCCATCTGCTCAACCTTTCCAGATCCTGGTGCAGCAGCATAGCGTCAGTAGTGTCCTTAACAACCCTGCAAACCTTTGCATCGTCTGCAGACTTGGACATTAAGCTTGATATAGCATCATCAATATTATTTATAAATACAGAAAACAATAATGGACCCAACACTGAACTCTCAGAGACTCCACTAATAACATTAGTCCACGATGAGCAGTGTCCATTGATTACCAATCTCTCTGTCTTCTCCCCCACAACCACCCCTTTATCCATAGCAGCAATTTGCCTCCAATGCCACACTGCTCCAATTTGTGCAGCAGTCTTCCATGTGCAACAGTATCAAAAGCCTTTCTAAGATCGAAGTATATAATATCAAAATTATTCCCTGCATCCAGTTCTTTTGTGACTGCATCATAGTATCCAATCTATTTGGTCAGCAAGACTTCCCCTTAACAAAACCATGCTGTGTCCGAGCTAACTGAAGTCTTGTCTAGCTGATTATGCAGTGCTTCTTTAACTAGTGCCTCCATTAATTTTCCTGGAACAGAAGTTAAACTCACCGGTCTATAATTACTTGTGTCAGCCTTTGATCCTCCTTTGTGAATTGGTGTCACATTTGCATGTCTCCAGTCTATGGGTACCTCCCCTGAGTCCAACTTAGCTCTCATAATTATGGCTAAGGGTTTGCTTACTTTCTTTGCTGCCTCCTTTAATATAACTGGATAGGTCCCATTCACCCCAGGTGTCTTTCTTGTGTTTAGTTTCAACAATTTATGCTCCACTTTACTCTCAGTTATTACAAGATTCTCTAGCTTACTGCCAGAGTTGAATACACCTCTGGCATTCTCCTCGCTGAATAACTCCTCATGTGTGAATGTCGATGCAAAATATTCATTTAATTTGTTAGCTACCTGAGCAGGATCATCAACAGTTCAACCATCGATATCAAGTGCGCCAATCTGATTCATCCCTTCCTTCTAGAGTTTACATAAGTAAAGAACTCTTTGCTGTTTTTCTTTGCATCTTTTGCCAAAGATTTCTCGTAATCTGCCTTCGTCTGCCTAACCTCCTTTGTAACCTGGTTTCAGATCAACTTATATCTGTCATAGGCTTCCATGTCACCCATTAATTTATATGCATCCCATGCATTTTTCTTCTCTGTCGTATGTCTCATTAGTTCATCTGACATCCATTTAGGCCTAAACCTTGAACAATATTTCTTTCTTAGTTGGTATGAAAAGCCTAGTAGCTTCAAAGATACGTTCTTTGTATGCTTGCCATTTTGAATTTGCTGTTGATAACATTATCAGTTGGTCCCGCTGCATAGAATTTAAATACAGTCTCAGACCATCGTAGTCGCCTTTACGAAAGCAATAACCCTTTCCTTTACCCCTGATGGTAGTTACCTCTTTGAGTAAATCCCACTTCAACACACTGTGATCACTGCCACCTAGTGGTTCCTCTATCTGCATATTCTTAATGCATCAAGAATCACTGCTGATAATCAAATCAAGAGTATTACTCCCTCTAGTTGCCTCCCGACCATGGTGATGTAGAAAACAATCATCCAATATATCCACAAAAGCCTTGCTAGTGTTATGAGTGACCAATCCACAAATTCCAGTCAATATCTGGGAAATTAAAATCCCCCATTACAAGACTCTCTGATTTACTGGCCCACTCTATTTCCCTGTACATTTTCTTATTATACTCATCAGAGTCATTAGGCCTATAGCACATTCCTACTCTCAACTTTGATCTCCCAATGCTTATGTCTCACCAAACTGACTCAACACTGCACTGTCCAGCGATGTCGACTGGCTTCACTTCCTTGGTTTTTATGTGTTTCTTAACTAATAGCATAACCCCTCCCCCCCTTCCTATCCTGTCTATCCTTTCTGTAGACGTTGTACTCCCCAAATTCCAGTTGTGCATTCCTTATATCTGTGTACACCACGTCTCTGATATCCCAACAATATCCGCCTTTGATGCTTTGAGCAATACCTAAAATTCATCAAATTTATTTACCAAACTCCTATCATTGGTGTACACGCGAGTATAGATGCGCCTGTTCTTTTTCTTAGCTACCTTAACACAACCCATGTGTTTACTTGTACCGCAATGAATCCCAGCAGTTTCTGAAATATCCTGCATCTTGTTTTCCAGATTTCTGCTCATTCCAGTTGAAGCAGTGCATGAATCACTTTCACCTATGCCAGTGGCTACTGTTAATCTATTAGTTCTTGTATCCCCCCAAGTTTTCCGACCTATCTAACACTGCCTCTATGCCATCAGCAAATATTCTTGCACCCTTTCTATTTAAATGTATCACATCCCTGTAGAAGCAGTCCTTTCTGTTAACAAGTACAGACCAGGCTGAAAAAAATTCTACCCCTTGAGCCTTGCGCAATCTTTCCAGGGCCGAATTGATCGACAAGGCTCTCATCATATACTCCCTCCTATAATTTAAAAATATCTGAGGCCTTACGAAACAATAGCTATTCCCTTTTCTCTTGAGAGCAGTTATGTATTTAGCATTGGCATTAGTTGAGGCATATGATGAAGAAAGCAAGCTTATACAGAATTAGCCAAAAAAAAAAAAAAAAAAAAACTTCCTATTTCACTCACCGGTCACTCCAAATGTTTGTCTGGTTCAGCCTTTAATTTATTTAAGCTAACAACTGCTACAATAGATAGAAGTGTGTTCCAGCAATCAACCGCCCAGTGGCTAAAGACAAACGTCCGCACATCTATTCAACAACTGTCTTTCCTCGATTTGAATCTATGCCCCCTCAGGTTTTTAATCTCAGCAAGTGGAAGTATCCCATCAGCACTAAACAGGCTCAATGCTGATGGGATTTAAGTAAATCCCACATCAGTACATTGCTTTAATTGTCATCCAGTTGGTCTTTTACCTGCATGAAAATTCGCTGGTGATAATCAGATTAAGAGTATTGCATCCTCTTGTTGTCTTCTGACATGATGCTGCTTCTGCAGCAGTCAACCAATAAATCCACAATGCCTTGTAAACATGGGCACCAATAAGAACACCATATCCAAACTAAATCAGCGCTCGACAAAAAAAAAAAAAAAAAAGATTTCAAGAAAACCAGTAATGTATAATCTTTTGCTAGATCCCATCCCACTGTTCTGTGGAATTTTAGGAAATGAGCACGACGATGAGGCAACAAAAATTTTAATAGATAAATGAGATGATCCGTCTATGCTATTCATTGACTATCGATCGTCAATGAGTGCTTATCATATGCAATAGAAATATGATATTATTATTTCGACAATTTTTAGATGTAAAATGCACGAGTGTTGCTATTTATTACGGTAATGGCAAGCCAACTGCCACGTTAAAATAACAAAATTATATATTTTTAGTAAAAATATCTAGTTTAAAAAATATAGATTTACATAAAAATCTGGACAGAACAGCGTTCCACGGGACTTTATGCCCAAATTCGGGATACCTGTTCACCCTAACCATAGTTTAATTTTGTGATTCATCCTAGGATAGTTTTGTAATGACAATATAAGAAGCTAATTTTTATTATTATGGTAATGTTCGGAAACAATGGTAAAGATGTAAACTTGTTATTTTTGCTATTTTAAGAACAAGTTATTTTTAAGAGTTTTCGTATGGGTGGACCTAGTTATAAAAGTAAACCTCGCAATGCTTGTCGTTTTTCGTTTATATAAACTATTCAGAAATGGAGTAGATAAAACTAATGGCTTTTAGTATTAAGTAACAAGGCCCTACCCACGGAGAAGTAAATCTGTGGCCGTACTTGTGAATTGCTGTTTTGCAAGGTATTTGCAATGCATGATAGCAGCCAATCAGTTGTTTAGAGTAGTGGATTAGTTTATGACCTCGAAATCCATTTGCAAAGTTTTTTTTTTTTTTTTTTTGCAGAACCCGAAAATATTAAATAATAATAAATATATGCTTGTATAAATTTAATAAAATTCAATAACAAAACATTTGCAATCCGAGATATCTTTGGAAAACCCAAAGGTTTCAGAAACAGAACTTTAGTTTGGCCGTTATCCGTCATCGGTTTATTATTATTAGCCATATGGTGCAAGGAAGCCTGAGGCTTATGCTGCACAAGCCAAAAAAAAATAAAAAATAATTTCTGCGTTACCCTGAAAGAGAGAGAGAAGTAGAAGGGAATCACCAAGAAAGCAAGAAAGAGAAGAATGATGATATAAACCCAGGACCCTGCGTTTGTCAAGCCCATACTCACTAGATGTGAACCCCTGGGGTTGAAGAGAATAAGGGAAAAGATAATTACCAAAAAATGTATGTGAGCTTATCAAAATATAAAGTAGTTAATTAAGATAATATCAGCTCAGACTACTGGAGTCTTATTTCTTAAGATGTTCAGTAGCTTTTAGTCACTGTACATCAGGGATTCTCAACAGGGGCAATATGATTTTTTGCCCCCAAAAAACAATTTTTGTCCACCCCGGGGGCAAAAATTGTTTTCTGGGGGCAAAAAAATCATGGGTATTACAATGGTTTGTGGCCCTCCAAAGTTCAACCTTACCAGAGGACATTTTATTCCTTAATATTTAATTTCTTATATTTAAGAAAGATATTATTATTTAATTAATATTTTATATTAATATTAAGAAAGAATTAATATTTAATTCCTTAATATTTAAGAAAGAGAAGAATGATGATATAAACCCAGGACCCTGCGTTTGTCAAGCCCATACTCACTAGATGTGAACCCCTGGGGTTGAAGAGAATAAGGGAAAAGATAATTACCAAAAAATGTATGTGAGCTTATCAAAATATAAAGTAGTTAATTAAGATAATATCAGCTCAGACTACTGGAGTCTTATTTCTTAAGATGTTCAGTAGCTTTTAGTCACTGTACATCAGGGATTCTCAACAGGGGCAATATGATTTTTTGCCCCCAAAAAACAATTTTTGTCCACCCTGGGGGCAAAAATTGTTTTTTGGGGGCAAAAAAATCATGGGTATTACAATGGTTTGTGGCCCTCCAAAGTTCAACCTTACCAGAGGACATTTTATTCCTTAATATTTAATTTCTCTCAATGGGTTTTTCCTGAGACAACTGATTTTTATCATATAGGTATATTATATTAAGAGGGAGTTAGAAATTTAGATAAAAAGAAGGTAGTGGGTGTGATTTAATTCAACCACTTTTGCTTTTCATAGACATTAAATGCCTAAGTGCTTTCAGGGGTAATGTCTCTGCAATCTTTGGTGTTTGTGCCTTTCCGACAGCTGCTATCTTGGTGGCAGCGTGGTTTATTTATTTATTCTTTTCTTTCATTGGTCAATATATGAGGCATGGATGGAATGAAGATATGTTTCAGTCTATTGTTTCTACTTTCTAAACGACAATTAGTATTGATTTATTGTTTCCTCGTGGAAATTGCTTATTTTTGATCCACAGTGCTTTTCTGAGTGACATTGGGCTATGAGAGTTAAATAAAAATACTTTATATTGTATTATTTAATTCTTTGTAGTTATTCAACCCATCATTAATCATGTCAAGTGCTGAAAAGAAAAGTGTCGACAGTATCAGTATCTAGTTTATGGTTTCATTGAAAGCACATTCGACTCAAGACAGCCTATATGTCTTATGTGTAATAGTTCTTTTTCAAATGAGGCTACGAAACCATCAAGACTTTTAGATCACTTAAAAATGAAACACCCTGATAAAGTTGGTAAACATATTGATATTGTAGAAATTTAAAACAGAATTTTGAGCAACATAACACTGTTGCCTCCTTATTTAAGAAGAAACACAAACAAATGACAGTGGAATGATTGCATCTTACAAAATTTCAGAAATAATTGCAAAAACTGGTAGCACTCATACATTTGCTGAAACTGTTATACAACCCACAATTAGAGACTAATTTCAACAGTGATGTATCAAAATCCTTTCAGTATTTTAAAAGCATTGCCATTGAGGAACACTTCTATTCAAAGACAAATCAATGAGATGTCAGTTAACATTGAAGAGCAGCTTATTGACAAAAAAAAGAAAAATTTCTATTCAAATTGATGAATCCGCAGTTAGTGAAATAAGGCTCTTCTAATGGCACACCTTCATTATTTCGATGATGTTTGTAAATTGCAAGAAGAGGTGTTTGTAAAATCTGTAGAAACTGACTGTACTGGAGCAGCCATTATTGTTGCTGTAAAAACATGGTTTGATGAAAAACAAGTGCCATTGGAAAATTTGGTGTCCTTTGTCACTGATGGTACTACCTAAATGGTTGAAAGACAAAGGTTTTATAGCCCACCTATGTCCCAAAGTTCTTCCAATACACTGCATTGCGTGCCGACATCATCTCTTTGTAAAAAATATTATTCCAGTTCTTTATCAATCTCTCAGTATAGTTATTAAAACCATCAATAAAATAAAGTCACTTAGTAAACATGATTGCCTTTTCAGAAAATTTTGTGTTGATAATGAAGAACAATATGTGAGGCTTCTTTTACATACAGAAGTCAGATGGCTTTCTAAAGGAAACTGTCTAACAAGATTTGTAAACTTTTTTGATACAATAATTATTTTTTTAGAAAGTGAAGGAGACACAGATTTAGCAAAGGAGATCAGCAAACACGAAAACAACATATACTATATGGCTTGGATTTTTCGAAAACTTAATGAAGTATCATTTCAACTTTAACGGAAATTAATTAGGATGATTGACTGCAAGTATTAAAAGCCTTAATGAAAAACTGGAAATATCTGAAAGTAATTTAATGAGAAAACAGTTTCATGGCATGCAAGAGTTAGCCGAGAATGATCTTAAGAATTATTCAGATCTTTTGCCAAGAAGAATTATTCAGATCATTTGTGTTCTTTAAAAGGTGAAATGAGAAATATATTTTCAGATTTATTTTCTTTTGCAGGGAATGGACGTTAGATTCAATTGGATGAAATTTGAGAACTCGTTGAATTAAAATGTAACGAAGAAAGCAAATATAAATTCGAAAAGATAGAATGGCTGAGTTGTGGGGATCAAAAACAACTAAACTTCTTTATCCAACAATGTGGTCTGAAATGGCCAAAGTGTTTCTTTGTTTTCCAACATCTTATATGGTCGAAAGTGGTTTTAGTTCAGTAAATAAAATATTAACAAAGCAAAGAAACAGAATTGATATATGCAGTGGCCTAGCCAGGTTTTGAAGTGAAGGGAAGCAAAGGGATAAAAGAATAGGTGCCTATTGTTGGTTTGAATGTCACTTGGGAAGAAGTTTCCCCCCTGGCTACACCACTGGATATATGTTCAAGAGGAGACATTAGAATTAAACTTACTAACATCATACTGATCATTGAACTTTTAGCTAAGAAGCATCAGGCTCAGGAATCCCATTGAATAAAAAGAATAAGTATAAAGTATTTTCTTGTTTAAAATTTCATAGGGCTGATTAGAAAAAATAATTGTCTAAAAAAAGCCCTTTAGGGGGCGATAATTAAAAAAAGGTTGAGAAACACTGCTTTACATGAATAGGATGAACATAATATCATATTCTGATGTAGTAGTAGTGGCATGTGATGCAAGAAAGCAAGTGTATGAGCTTATGCAGCATCAGCCAAAAAAAAAAAAAAAAAATCACACCATTCCCTCCAAATGCCTGTCCAGTTCCTCCTTAAATTTATTTAACCTATCAACTTCCACAATGACAGATGGAAGTTTGTTCCGGCAATTAACCACCCGCTGGCTAAAGGCAAATTTCCACACACCTATTCTATATCTGTCTTTTCTTAATTTGAATTTATGTCCCCTTAGGTTCATAATCTGAACAAATGGAAGGATCCCATCAGAATTCAGCGTGCTCAACCCATTCAAGGGTTGAGCTAGCAAGGGTGGAGAGCTCTGCATCAAGCACATTAAATCACAGAAGCGTAAAATAACCAGAATTAACCATTGATTTGTTCAATTGGTTGAACAAATGAATGGTTAAAAGGGTGTTAAATTACTTGTAATTAAGCTGTTACATGTAAACAGGTTATCATTTTTGACTCCTTCAAATCCTCTTTATTACATGAAGAGAATAAAATAATTGAGGGTGAACATGGCTAAGTCTGCCCTGTGAAACATTTACTAATTCTGAGTTGGGGCTCTGCTGCAATTGTCTGCTTCCCCTCAATCTTACACTGCTCCAGTACAGCAGTTAACATTGTGGAACAGTGTCAAAGCTTTTCTGAAATCTAAGTAAACAATGCTAAAATTATTTTCTTGCATCTAGTTACTTCTTGATTATCTCACGGTAGCCAGTCAGGTTGGTTAGACAAGATCACCCATTATCCGATCCATGCTGTAATTGCTTTCATGTAAAGAGGATTACTTTTTGCAATGTACCTTTAATTATTCAGTACATTATTTTCCTGGCAAAGCAGTGAACCTGACAGCCTATAAATGCTCATTTTGCACCTCCATTTGTGAGTAGAGAAAACACACACAGAGCCGTGCCACGCCATTTTAGTACCTGAGGCAAGAATGAAAAATTGCACCCTAGTGTTAATCATGGCAACATTGGCAATTATTTAATCTTTCTTTTGGTGCCCCTTTCAGCTTTTAATATAAGGCAAGAGCCTCTTTCGCCTCACCCTCAGCACTGTTCTGCATACATGTATCCATTCTGTATGGATATACTTGCATATACACATATCCAATCTGTATGGATATACTTTGAATCTACAGGTGTTCTCGTTATTATAGCTAAAGGTATGCTTACCTCTTTTGCTGCTTCTCTTAACTTAAATGAACAATTTCCATTATCCCAAAGTGGCCTTACCTTATTTTTAGCTTCACCAGTTTTGTTTTCAGTTTTCATAAAATCTTTATATCCCAGTTTAAATTAGGTATATTTCTGGTATTCCAATCTCTAAAAACTTCCTCAGGTGCAAAAAAATATTTTGCACCTGAGGAAGTTTTTTTCAGCCTGGTCTGTACTTGTTAACAGGAGAGACTGCTTCTACAGGGATGGGATACACTTAAATAGAAAGGGTGCAAGAATATTTGCTGATGCTATCGAGGCAGTGTTAGGTGGGTCACTGACGGAGATGAGAGTGATTCTTGCACTGCTTCTATTGGAATGAGCAGCATCCTGGAAAACAAGATGCGGGGTATTTCAGAGACTGCTGGGAGTCATTGCGGTACAAGTAAACACATGGGTTGTGTCAGGGTAGCTAAGAATAGGAACAGGTGCATGTATACTTGAATGTACATCAATGCTAGGAGTAAATAAATTTGATGAATTTCAGGTATTCCTCAGAACATCAAAGGCAGATATTGTTGGGATATCAGAGACGTGATGTCACACAAATATAAGGAATGCAGAACTGCAATTTGAGGAGTACAATGTGTACAGGAAGGATAGACAACATAGGAAGGGAGGAGGGGTTATACTATTAGTTAAGAAACACATAAAATCGAAGGAAGTGAAGCCAGTTGACATTGCTGGACAGTGCAGTGTCAAGTCAGTTTGGTGTGACATGAGCATTGGGAGATAAAAATTGAGAGTAGGAGTGTGTTATAGGCCTAATGACTCTTGATGAGTATGATAAGGAACTGTGCAGGGAAATAGAGTGGGCCAGTAAATCAGAGATCATATAATGGGGGATTTTAATTTCCCAGATATTGACTGGAATTTGTGGGTTGGTAACTCACACACTAGCTAGGAATTTGTGGATTTATTGAATGATTGTTTTCTACATCAGCATGTTTGGGAGGCAACTAGAGAGAATAATACTTTTGATCTGATTATCAGTAGTGATTTGTCATGCATTAAGAATCTGCAGATAAAGGAACCACTAGGTGGCAGTGATCACAGTGTGCTGAAGTGGGATTTACTTAAAGAGGTAACTACCATTAGGGGTAAAGGGAAGGGTTATTGCTTCCGTAAAGGTGACTACGGTGGTCTGAGACAGTATTTAAATTCTATACGGTGGGAACAAATGATGATGTTACCAACAGCAAATTCAAAATGGGAAGCATTCAAAGAATTTATCTTGGAAGCTACTAGGCTTTACATCCCAACTAAGAAATATTGTTCAAGGTTTAGGCCTAAATGGATGTCAGATGAACTAATGAGACATATGGCAGAGAGGAAAAATGCATGGGATACATATAAATTAATGGATAACATGGAAGCCTATGATAGATATAAGCTGGTCTGTAACCAAGTTACAAAGCAGATTAGCCAGGCAAAGGTAGATTAAGAGAAATCCTTGGCAAAGGATGCAAAGAAAAGCAACAAAGACTTCTTTACCTATGTAAATTCTAGAAGGAAAGGGATGAATCAGATTGGTCCACTGGATATTGCTGGTTCAACTGTTGATGATCCTGCTTAGGTGGCTAACAAACTAAATGAGTATTTTGCATCTACATTCACCCATGAGGAGTTATTCAGGGAGGAGAATGCCAGACGTGAGTTAAACTCTGGCAGTGAGCTGGATGATTTTGTAATAACTGAGAGGAAAGTGGAGGAGAACTTGTTGAAGATAAACATAAAAAAGGCACCAGGGGTGGACGGGATCTATCCAGTTATATTAAAGGAGGCAGCAAAGGAAGTAAGCAAACCCTTAGCCATAATTATGAGAGCTTCTTTGGACTCAGGGGAGGTACCCATGGACTGGAGATGTCCAAATGTGACCCCAATTCACAAAGGGATATAAAAGGGTAACACAAGTAATTATAGACTTGTTAGTTTAACTTCTGTTCCAGGAAAATTAATGGAGACACTAGTTAAAGAAGCACTGCTGGATCATCTAGACAAGACTTCAGTTATGGCTCGGACACAGCATGGTTTTGTTAAGGGAAAGTCTTGCCTGACCAATTTGATTGGATACTATGATGTGGTCACAACGGAACTGGATGCAGGGAATAACTTTGATATCATATATTTGGATCTTAGAAAGGCTTTTGATACTGTTGCACATGGAAGACTGCTGCACAAATTGGAGCAGTGTGGCATTGGAGGCAAATTGCTGCTATGGATAAAGGGATGCTTGAGTGGGAGAAGACAGAGAGTGATACTCAATGGACACTGCTCATCGTGGACTAATGTTATTAGTGGAGTCCCTCAGGGTTCAGTATTGGATCCATTGTTGTTTTCTGTATTTATAAATGATATTGATGATGGTATATCAAGTTTAATTAGCATTAGCATTAGCAGAGGCATATGATGCAAGAAAGCAAGCTTATTCAGCATCAGCCAAAAAAAAAAAAAAAAAACCACTCCCATTTCACCCCTCCGTTCGTTCGAAATACCTGTCCAGTTGAGCTTTAAATTTGTTTAGGCTATCAACTTCAACAACCAGTGATGGAAGTCGGTTCCACCAACCAACCACCCGCTGGCCAAAGGCAAATTTCCGCACATCTATCCGACATCCGTCCTTCCTCAATTTGAATTTATGCCCTCTGAGGTGATTATTCTGAGAAAGATGAAGAATCCCATTGGCATTGAGCATGCTCAAACCATTCAAAGCCTTATACGCCTCTATCAGATCACCTCGCCGGTGCCTAGTCTCCAGACTCTGTAATTTGCAAAACTTAAGCCTTTCTTCGTAAGAGCAACCCTTTGTTCCATTTACTAATCTTGTTGCCCTTCTCTGTACCCGTTTCAGCAGCTCTACATCCTTCTTGAAATGAGGCCTCCAGACCTGTATACAGTACTCAAGATGTGGCCTTACCATTGCCTTATACAAGGGAATAATCACCTCCTTATCCCTGCTAGAAAAATTCCTGTATATCATTGACAAGACACCATGAGCTACTCTTGCAGCTCGTCTGCACTGCTCAGAGAACTTCATATCTGCCTGCACAATTACCCCCAGGTCCTTTTCATTCTCCACCACTGTCAGTGTAGTACCGCAGAGTTGATACGTTGCTCTGGGGTTACTGTTTCCCATATGCAGCACTTTACATTTGTCGATGTTAACCTCATTTGCCACCTCTCAGCCCATCTGTTCAACCTGTCCAGATCCTGTTGCAGCAGCAGCATAGCGTCAGTATTGTCCTTAACGACCCTGCCAACCTTTGTATCATCTGCAAACTTGGACATTAAACTTGATATCCCATCATCAATATCATTCATAAACACCGAAAACAACAACGGACCCAACACTGAACCTTGAGGAACTCCACTAATAACATTAGTCCACGTTGAGCAGTGTCCATTGATTACCACTCTCTGTCTTCTGCCACTCAACCATCCCCTTATCCATAGCAGCAATTTGCCTCCAATGCCACACTGCTCCAATTTGTGCAGCAGTCTTCCATGTGCAACAGTATCAAAAGCCTTTCTAAGATCCAAATATATAATATCAAAGTTATTCCCTGCATCCAGTTCTTTTGTGACTACATCATAGTATCCAATCAAATTGGTCAGGCAAGACCTGCCCTTAACAAAACCATGCTGCGTCTGAGCTATAACTGAATTCTTGTCTAAATGATCCTGCAGTGCTTCTTTAACCAGTGCCTCCATTAATTTACCTGGAACAGAAGTTAAACTAACAGGTCTATAATTAATTGTGTCAGCCTTTGAACCTCCTTTGTGAATTGGGGTCACATTTGCACATCTCCAGTCCATAGATACCTCCCCTGAGTCCAAAGAAGCTCTCATAATTATGGCTAAGGGTTTGCTTACTTCCTTTGCTGCCTCCTTTAATATAACTGGATAGATCCCATCCACCAAGTCACAAAGGAGATTAGGCAGGCAAAGGCAGACTATGAAAAATCCTTGGCAAAGGATGCAAAGAAAAACAGAAAAGAGTTCTTTACATACTTGAATTCAAAAAGGAAAGGGATGAATCAGATTGGTCCACAGGATATTGATGGTTCAACAGTTGAGGATCCTGCTCAGGTGGCTAACAATCTAAACGAGTATTTTGCATCTACATTCACGCATGAGGAGTTATTCAGGAAGGAGAATGATGTAGGTAAAGTAAACATTGGCAGTGAGCTGGATGATTTTGTAATAACTGAGAGGAAAGTGGAGGAGAGATTGTTGAGGATAAACATAAAAAAGGCAGGTGCCTTTTTTATGTTTATAAAAAAGGTGCCTTTTTTATGTTTATCCTCAACAATCTCTCCTCCACTTTCCTCTCAGTTATTACAAAATCATCCAGCTCACTGCCAATGTTTACTTTACCTACATCATTCTCCTTCCTGAATAACTCCTCATGCGTGAATGTAGATGCAAAATACTCGTTTAGATTGTTAGCCACCTGAGCAGGATCCTCAACTGTTGAACCATCAATATCCTGTGGACCAATCTGATTCATCCCTTTCCTTTTTGAATTCAAGTATGTAAAGAACTCTTTTCTGTTTTTCTTTGCATCCTTTGCCAAGGATTTTTCATAGTCTGCCTTTGCCTGCCTAATCTCCTTTGTGACTTGGTTACAGACCAACTTATATCTATCATAGGCTTCCATGTCACCCATTAATTTGTATGTATCCCATGCATTTTTCTTCTCTGCCACATGTCTCATTAGTTCATCTGACAACCATTTAGGCCTAAACCTTGAACAATAATGTCCAAGTTTGCAGATGATACGAAGGTTTGCAGGATTGTTAAGGACACTACTGACGCTATGCTGCTGCTGCAACGGGATCTGGAAAGGTTGAGCAGATGGGCTGAGAGGTGGCAAATGAAGTTTTAACATTGACAAATGTAAAGTACTACATATGGGAAACAGCAACCCCAGAGCAACGTGTCAACTCTGTGGTACTACACTGACAGTGGTAGAGAGTGAAAACGACCTGGCGGTAATTGTGCAGGCAGATATGAAGTTCTCTGAGCAGTGCAGATGGGCAGCAAGAGTAGCTCATGGTGTCTTGTCAATGATATACAGGAATTTTTCTAGCAGAGATAAGGAGGTGATTATCCCCATGTATAAGGCAGCGGTCTGGCCACACATTGAGTACTGTATACAGGTCTGGAGACCTCATTTTAAGAAGGATGTAGAGCTGTTGGAACTAGTGCAGAGAAAGGCAACAAGATTAGTGAATGGAACAAAGGGTTGCTCTTACGAAGAAAGGCTCAAGTTTTGAAAATTACAGTGTCTAGAGACTAGGCACCGGCGAGGTGATCTGATAGAGGTGTATAAAGCCTTGAATGGTTTGAGCATGCTCAATGTAGATGGGATATTTCCTCTTGTTCAGAATAATCACCTGAGAGGGCATAAATTCAAATTGAGGAAAGACAGACGTAGGATAGATGTGCGGAAATTTGCCTTTAGCCAGCGGATAGTTGGTTGGTGGAACAGTCTTCCACCCCTTGTTGTGGAAGTCGATAGCCTAAATAAATTTAAGGCTCAGTTGGACAGGTATTTCAAACGAACAGAGGGGTGAGTGGTTTTTTTTTTTTTTTTTTGGCTGATTCTGCATAAGCTTGCTTTCTTGCATCATATTCCTCTACTAATGCTGATTTGCACATCTCCAGGCCATGAGGACCTCTCCTGAATCTAAGGAAGCTCTCATAATTATGACTAAGAGTTTGCTAATTTCCCTTGCAGCTTTATTTTTATTTGAGGTACCTAAACATAAAAAAGGGTGCCTTTTTTATGTTTAATTTCAACAATTTCTCCTCAACTTTGCTCTGAATTATTACAAAATCACTTAGCTCCCTGTTAGTGTTTGATAAACTTCTGGATTCCCTGCCTTGAATAACTCCTCATGTGTGAATGTAGAAGCAAAATACTCATTCAGTTTATCAGCTACTTGAGCAGGATCATCAATAGTCAAATCATCTATGTTAAGTGGATCAATTTGATTCATTCCCTTCCTTCTAGAGTTTACATAAGTAAAGAACTCTTTGCTGTTTTTCTTTGCATCCTTAGCCAAAGATTTCTCATAATCTGCCTTTGCCTGTCTAACCTCCTTTTTGACTTGATTACAGACTAGCTTATATCTGTCATAGGCTTGTGTGTTGTCTAATAATTTATATGCATCCCATACATTTTTCTTCTCTGGTTTTAGGCCTGAACTTCCAACAGTAGTTCTTAGTTGGTATGAAAAGCCTAGTAGCCTCCAAGATTAAGTCCCTGAAGACTTCCCATTTAGAATTCACTGTTGGTAACATCATCAGTTGATCCCACAGTATAGAATTTAAAAACTGTGTGAGACCACTGTAATCACCTTTACGAAAGCAAAAACCCTTCCCTTTACCCTTGATGGTAGTTACATCTTTAAGTAAATCCCACATCAATACACTGTGATCACTGTCACCAAGTGGTTCCTTTAAATGAAAATCACTGCTGATAATCAGATCAAGAGTATTACTCCCTCTGGTTGCTCCTCGAACATGTTGCTGTTGAAAACAGTCATCCAATAAATCCAGAAAATCTTGCTAGTGTGTGAGTGACCAACTCACAATTTCCAGTTGATATCTGGAAAGTTAAAATCCCCCATTATAAGATATTCTGATTTACTGGCCCACTCTATTTCTCTTCACAATTGCTCATTTCTTACTCATCAGATTCATTAGGCATATAGCACACATCTACTCTCATTTTTCCTTTCCCAGTGCTTCTGTGACCACTCAACCAAACAGACTCAACATTGCACTGGATGCACTTCCTTACATTTTATGTGTTTCTTAACTAACAGCATAACCCCTTCTCCCTTTCTACCCTGTCTATTCTTTTTGTACACATTGTACTCCCCAAATTCCAATTCTGTCTTGCTTATATCTGTGTGACTCTGTCTCTGATATCCCAACAATATCTGCCTTTGATGCCTTGATCAGTACTTCAAAATTCATCAATTTTTTTTAATATGCTTCTAACATTGGTGTACATGCAAATATACATGCACCTGTTCTTACTCTTAGTTACCCTAACACATCCCATGTGTTTACTTGTTCCATGATGACTCCCTGCAGCTCTTGAAATCCTCAGCAACTTGCTCTTTAGGCTGATGCTTACAGTAGAAGCCGTGCATGAATCACTTTCGCCTCTGCCTGCAGCTACTTTACTCTTTTAGTCGTGAATTCCCCAAGCTAGCAGTTTTCCAATCCATCTAACACTGCCTCGATAGCATCAGCAAATATTCTTGCACCCTTTCTATTTAAGTGTATCCCATCCCTGTAGAAGCAGTCTCTCCTGTTAGCAAGCAGACCACTCTGAAAAAAATTCTACCCTGTGAGCCTTGCACAGTTCTCTCCAGGGCTGAATTGATTGACAAAGCTCTCATCATATACTCCTTCCTATCGTGTCTGGGTAGAATTGCAAACACTTTCAAATTTAACCCCAACTCCCAACTTTTTTTTTTAGCATTTACCTGTACTTGTTATGTAAATCTGCAGATCTCTTATTTTTAAGATCATTAGTGCCAACGTGTACAACAGTATCACCTTCTGTGCCCTTAAAAAATGATATCTGCCTTTTCGTCCCTGGGAGGCTTAAATCTGGCCCTGTTCCACCTATCCTTTTTGCATAATATATTCCCCAGCTCCCTGACAATAGACTCACCGACAGTGACTACTTCCCACTACTATATTCAGCAGATCAATTTTGTTTGTCCCTTTCCTCCTAGTGTAGACATAGGAAAAGTTTATTTTTGTAACTTTGTGTTCTCAGCTAGAAATGTCCCATAATCTGTCTTAGAATACCCAATCCTCTTAATAACTTGATTGCAGCAATTTATACCTTTTAATGGTATTTGTGTTCCCTGATAATTTTAATTTTCTGTCACTAGTCTCCTCTCCTCATCATTTCGGTTTAAACCTTGAACATTATCTCTTAGTTGGTATGAAAAGCTTAGTAGCTTTTGTAATCGTTATGGTTACAAATGCACTTCCCATTTTTCATTTGTTAACAACACCACTTTATTTTGAACTGTTTCTTGCTATTTATTAAAAAAAAAATCTGATGGATGGATTCAGTTCACCAGTATAAATTCAAATTGAGGAAAGACAGTTGTATAATAGGTGTTTGGAAATTTGCCTTTATTATTATTATTATTAGCCATATGGTGTAAGGGAGCCTGAGGTTTATGCTGCACTAGCCAAAAAAAAAAAAAATTCCGAAGTTACCCGGAGCAAGAGAGAGAAGTAGAAAGGAATCACCAAGTAGAAAGAGAAGAATGATGATATCCAGCTCAGGACTCTGGGTGTGCCAAGCCCATACGTACCAGATGTGAGCCCCTAGGTGTATAGCTAGTGGGTGGTTGATTGCTGGAACAAACTTCCGTCTGTTGTTATGGAAGTTTATAACTTAAATAAATTTGGGAAGAATTGGACAAACTTTTAAAGCGAATAGTTGTGTGAATTGGGATTTTTTTTTTTTTTTTTGGCTGATGCTGTATAAGCTTGCTTTTTTGCATCATATGCCTCTACTAATGCTAACATGCCTGGAGCCAGTTTTATTTATTTTTTTTTGACAGCCCCATTAGGTTAATTGTTATGCAAGTATGTATGTATACACATTTTTGGTTAATGGGCTCTGTGGAGTAAGTGTATTTCGCGGTGTGAGCTTGGCGGAGTAGTATGATTCATACTACGGTGTTGTCTAGAAACCTTGACATAGCTGCTGTGATATCTGTGTTCTAAGTAATTGTACATAGTTTGTAATTGATGGCAGTAAGAAAATATCTTTGAAATTTAGAAGAAAAACTTGTATTTCTTGTATTTCTTCTAATTTTCAAAGACAGTTATTTGATTTCAGCATACATAAGCCAGAATAGAATAAATTCTCTGGAATTTGAATTATTAAGTTATTGAAACTGAATCACATTATATATAAATAGATGTAAAGAATATTACTGTGTTAAAAAACAGGTAACAGAGAGCTTGTTTTTTTTTAAGATTTCTTGCCACAGTTTTTTTTTTTATTCTGATTTGATTTTTGACAATAGTTTTACTCTAATGTTGGAAATTTAAGTCAAAATAAGAATACATTAATATTTAAAAAGATATGTACAAAGTGTTTATTTTTTGAAAAACTTAAATTTCACAAAGAAATTCGCTCCACAGATCCTACTCATTGAAACTCATGCCACCCACATGCATTCAGAAAATTCACTGTTGCAGGCCCTCACACATTCAGAGAAATTCACAAGGCAACATGCATTCTATGAACCTACTGATGAAGGAGATAGTTGTAGATTGGATGTAAGAAAATTTGCCTTTAGTCAAAGATTAATCAGCTATTGTAATGAGGTGCCACTTGATCTTGTAGTGTCAGATACTTTATACATATTTAAAGAGCAATTAGATAAATATACGGAAGAGATGATTAAATTATAAAATTTGACAGCTAACTTTTTTTTGTTAGGCATTTTTGCAAATCTTGTTTGCCATCCTTTTCCAAGATTTAAATTTGAAACGAATGGTTGCAAGACAGATGTGTGAAAATATGCTTTCAGCCAGAGAGTAATTGATTGTTGCAACAAACTTCCATCTACTGTTGTGGAAGTGAATAGTTTGAATAATTTAAGGAAGGATTAGGCAAATCATTAGAGGGTATGGACAGGTGCTGTGAGTATTTTTTGGCTGATTACAAGTATCATTTGCCATTACCAGTATTAATACTAAATGCCTGCAAAAATTCAAATCTAATGTCAACAGGTATCATTTGTCTTCTCATTTTTTATTATTAATACTAAATGCCTGCAAAAATTCAAATCTAATGTCAGTGGGTATCATTTGTCTTCTCAGCCTTTAATCCATTCATGGTATTAACTACTATAATTCATAATACCTTTCATATTTATAGTTTTTATTAACCTTCCCTTCTGTCTGGTATCTGTCAGATGAGAAAAGGTATCAATCATTCTTCAAGGCAATTCCCATTCCTTTGTGATACCTGTGAGATGCCAAATCTTGCTGTAGAGTTTTGATTTCACTCTCAACATGAAGAGCCAACAAAAATATGGATGTTCATGTTGCATCTGCCAGACATCATGTGATTGTCTGTTCAATCCAGGGGACATGTGACCTTACATTCTAAAAAATATGATAAAAACTTTTTTATTATATTTATTGGTTTTTCTCATTTATTTTCGCTTCATTTTTTAAATTGAGTTTAGCATATCGTAATTAATAAATCACCGTTTTAAATTCAATAAAAAAGCTAGAAAATAATTTTTTATAATTAAAACAAAAAGCTCTCACAAATGTTACATGAGTATCTCTATTAAATTGAGTGCATGAATATTAAAAAATCTGCAATAAGTGCAGTTATACCCCCTTACATGTGTCACTAAGAAAAAGTAAAAATGCCATAAACATTTAGTTTACCCAACACTTTTTTATAGTCTTAAACATTTCAGATGTCTCCATTCACTTGCTCGGTTTCCAGATGCAAAAAGAAATGATTAGTCCTTGAAAAGACTACTAGGCTGTGTATTTGTAGGCCAAGTATATTAGTCTTTCATTGGTAAGAATACCGTTGTTTCCCCCCACCCCAAACCAATCTTATCATCCTATTCTGCACGCTTTCCAACAGACCCTTTATATTTCCCAAAATTAAGTTTTCAAACCTGCATGCAATATTCAAGATGGTTAGGTTAGGCCTTATATCATATATCCAGTATAAGGCCTAATACTTTATACCAGATTTGGCCAAAGCACTCATATTATTATTATTATTATTATTAGCCATATGGTGCAAGGAAGCCTGAGGCTTATGCTGCACCAGCCAAAAAAAATTTTTTGAATTATTATTATTATTATTAGCCATATGGTACAAGGAAACCTGAGGCTTATGCTGCACCAGTCAAAAAAAAAAAAAAATTCCCGAGTTACCCCCCCGTGTGTGTATGTGTGTATGAGAGAGAGAGAGAGAGAGAAGTAGAAAGGCATCACCAAGAAAAAGAAGAATGATGATATCCAGCTCAGGACCCTGGGCTTGCCAAGCCCATACTCACCAGATGTGAGCTCCTGGGGTTGATTACCCCAAGAGAGCGAGAGGGAGAGAAGTAGAAGGGAATCACTAAGAAAAAGAAGAATGATGATATCCAGCTCAGGACCCTGGGTGTGCCAAGCCTATACTCACAAGATGTGAGCACCTGGGGTTAAGCTATACTATACGTAATGCTTGAACACCAGCACTCCGACAAATGTGCACTGGAAAAATTCATGTCTAAAATTAATGCCTTAACCAGAAATTAAAAGAAACTGCAAGTATAAAACCCAAATATCTAATGATTTTAATACTAGTTGGCATATTTCAAGAAATTTGCACACTGTAACAATTTATTCATACAGAAATATGTAAACAGCTTTGTCTTTCCTTAGGAAACTGCAACAAATTCATAGGAAACATTTGACCTTAATATTTTAAAAGAGAGATAAGCATGATTTTTCTCTCTCTCTCAAAAAAAAAAAAAAAAAAAAAATCTGTTAAACAGCTTGCATATGAAAATGTGTGTGAAAATTCAACTGCATTTTTTTTTTAATGAGTAGTATTTTTACTGTCATTTTATAATGGGTTTACAATAGCATTTTCATAATATCCCACTATTTATTAAATGAGTATGTTAATTGTAATTAAAATGAAGCTGTTAGTTGAAATTTTGAAGTGCTTCAATCTGAAAAGTAAATTTGTAATGTGTGCATGAATATTATTGCATGAAATTTGTGTTTCCAACATGGCCAAAGAAGCTGTATAAGGCAGGGTAGCCAAGCTTAGTAACCCTGAAAACCACAAAAGACAATCTTTGAAGGCTTAGTAAGTTGCAAAGATATATACTTTAAGGCTTGAGAGCCACAAGCCTTCCAAGTGGAAAGTTCTTGTATCATTAACAGTATCCTATGTGCAGCTTGTCTGCACTGCATGAACTCCATGTTGAATCTGTACAGTTAATCCTGTCTTTCATTATCAGCTACATATATACACAGCTGATAATGAAATGATTGGTGCTGCTACCCTGGTGTTCTGTTTATACTCCAGCATACCCACTACTTCACAGAGTTTATAATTATTTTGTTATCAAATACAATTGTTAACATATTTTGGAGCCATGCAAACTTCAGCTAGAGCCCACACATTTTAGTAAGAGCATATGTTTGCACCATGTGATAAAAAAACAAGTGGGCAGATATGTAGGGATGTTGTATGTGTTCACTTCATTGTGAGAATGGGCAAGATGAAAGATTTAAATGACTTTGAATGTGGGCATGCTAATAATCATACCATACACTGGTAAGGTATGATTATTAGCATTAGCATTAGTAGAGGCATACGATGCAAGAAAGCAAACTTATGCAGCATCAACCAAAAAAAAAAAAACCCCTCCCATTTCACCCTTCCATTTGTTCCAATGCCTGTCCAGCTCAGCCTTAAATGTATTTGGGCTATCAACTTCCACAACAAAAGATGGAAGTCTGTTCCACCAATCAACTGTCCACTGGCTAAAGGCAAACTTCCACACATCTATTCTACACTGTCTATCTTTCCTCAATTTGAATCTGTGCCCCCTCAGGTTCTTAATCTGAGCAAGAGAAGGAATCCCAGCAGCATTCAGCTTTCTCAACCCATTCAAGGGCTGAGAAAGCTGAATACACCCCCAATCAGATCACCTTGTAGGTTCCTCTTCTCCAGGCACTGCAATTTACAGAATTTAAGCCTTTCTTCCTAATGCATCCCTTTGTTCCTCTCACCAATCTTATTGCCCTTCTCTGTATTCATTCTAGCAACTCATCATCCTTCCTAAAATGAGGTATCCTGACCTGTATACAACACTCAGGGTGTGGCCTGACCATTGCCTTATACAAAGGGATAATCACCTCCTTGTCTCTGCTAGCAAAATTCCTATATATCATTGACAAAACTCCATGACCTTCTCTGGCAGCCCGTCTGCACTGCTCAGAGAACATCATATCTGACTGCACAATTACCCCCAGGTCTTTTTCATTCTCCACCTCCTTGAGTGTAGGTGGAGAATGAAAAAGTTGGTATATTTCTCTTGGGTTACTGCTACCCATATGGATTACTTTGCATTTCTAAATGTTAAACTTCAGTTGCCACTTCTCAGCACATCTGCCCAACTTTTCTAGATCCTGTTGCAGTAGCATACTGTCGTTAACAACCCCGCCAACCTTTGTGTCATCTGCAAACTTGGACATTAAGCCTGATAGATCTTCATCAATATCGTTGATAAATACACAAAACAACAATGGGCGCAGCACCGAACCTTTGGGGACTCTGCTAATAACATTAGTCCACATATAGCAGTTTCCCTTTATTACCACTATCTGCCATCTCCCACTCAACCATCCCTTTATCCATTGCAGTAACTTGCCCTTAATGCTATACTGCTCCAATTTGTACAACGGTCTTCTATGTGCAACAGTATCAAAAGCTTTCTTGAAATCCAAGTATATGATATTAAAATTATTTTTTGCATCCAGTTTCTTTGTGACGACATTGTAGTACCCAATCAAATTGGTCAGACAAGACTTCCCCTTAACAAACCCATGCTGTGTCTTAGCTGTTACTGCGTCTTGTCTAGGTGATCCTTTATCACCTCTTTAAGCAGTGACTCCATTATTTTCCCTGGAATAGAAGTTAAACTAGCAGGTCTATAATTATTTGTCATTCTTTGAATACCCTTAGTGACTTTGGGATACATTTGCACATCTCCAGTCCATGGAGACCTCTCGTGATTCTTGGGATGCTCTCATAATTATGACTAAGGGTTTGCTTACTTCCTTTGCTGCCTCCTTTAATATAACTGGATAGATCCTGTCCCACCCCAGGTGCCTTTTTTATGTTTAACTTCAAGTATTTCTCCTCCACTTTGCTCTCAGTTATTTACAAAATCACTTAGCTTCCTGTTAGATTTTGATAAACTTCTGGCATTCTTCTCATGTGTGAATGTAGATGCAAAATACTCATTCAGTTTATCAGCCACTTGAGCATGATCATCAATAGTCAAGCCATCTATGTTAAGTGGACCAATCTGTGTCATCACCTTCCTTCTACAGTTTACATAAGTAAAGAGCTCTTTGCTGTTTTTCTTTGCGTCCTTTGCCAAAGATTTCTCGTGATCAGATATTATATATATACAGAATTCTACAGAACTAGTTTCAGGTATGTGAGAATGAATTCAGCCTTCTGTGTGGCCTTCCCAGTCACCAGATCTAAATCCATTTGACACTTGTGGAATGAACACTTTGGAGTAGAGAACCACAACCATCCAATTTACAACTAATGTGAGAAACAGTTGTTAATGTGTATCAGCATGCCTCTAGCATGCCCCATCAAGAATCTGCAGATAAATGAACCACTAGGTGGCATTGATCACAGTGTGCTGAAGTGGGATTTACTCAAAGAGGTAACTACCATTAGGGGTAAAGGGAAGGGTTATTGCTTCCGTAAAGGCGACTACGATGGACTAAGACAATATTTAAATTCTATACAGTGGGACCAACTGATGATGTTACCAACAGCAAATTCAAAATGGGAAGCATTCAAAGAATTAATCTTGGAAGCTACTAGGCTTTACATACCAACTAAGAAATATTGTTCAAGGTTTAGGCCAAAATGGATGTCAGATGAACTAATGAGGCATATGGCAGAGAAGAAAAATGCATGGGATACTTACAAATTAACACATGACACAGAAGCCTATGATAGATACAAGTTGATATGCAACCAAGTTACAAAGGAGGTTAGGCAGGCGAAGGCAGATTACGAGAAATCCTTGGCAAGGGATGCAAAGAAAAACAGCAAAGAGTTCTTTACTTATGTAAACTCTAGAAGGAAGGGGATGAATCAGATTGGTCCACTTGATATTGATGGGTCAACTGTTGATGATCCTGCTCAGGTAGCTAACAAACTAAATGAATATTTTGCATCGACATTCACACACGAGGAGTTATTCAGCGAGGGGAATGCCAGAGGTGTATTCAACTCTAGCAGTAAGCTACAGAATCTTGAAATAACTGGGAGTAAAGTGGAGGAGAAACTGTTGAAGATAAACACAAGAAAGGCACCCAGGGTGGATGGGATCTATCCAGTTATATTAAAGGAGGCAGCAAAGGAAGTAAGCAAACCCTTAGCCATAATTATGAGAGCTTCCTTGGACTTAGGGGAGGTACCCATAGACTGGAAATGTGCAAATGTGACCCCAATTCACAAAGGAGGATCAAAGGCTGACACAAGTAATTATAGACCTGTGAGCTTAACTTCTGTTCCAGGAAAATTAATGGAGGCACTGGTTAAAGAAGCACTGCAGGATCATTTAGACAAGACTTCAGTTATAGCTCGGACACAGCATGGTTTTGTTAAAGGGAAGTATTGTCTGACCAATTTGATTGGAATTATGATGCAGTCACAAAAGAACTGGATGCAGGGAATAGCTTTGATATTATATACTTGGATCTTAGAAAGGCTTTTGGTACTGTTGCACATGGAAGACTGCTACACAAATTGGAGCAGTGTGACATTGGAGGCAATTGCTGCTATGGATAAAGGGGTGGTTGAGGGGGAGAAGACAGAGAGTGGTAATCAATGGAAACTGCTCATTGTGGACTAATGTTATTAGTGGAGTCCCTCAGGGCTCAGTGTTGGGTCCATTATTGTTTTCTGTATTTATAAATGATATTGATGGTGGTGTATCAAGCTTAATGTCCAAGTTTGCAGACGATACAAAGGTTGGCAGGGTTGTCAAGGACACTACTGACACTATGCTGCTGCAACAGGATCTGGAAAGGTTGAGCAGATGGGCTGAGAGGTGGCAAATGAAGTTTAACATTGACAAATGTAAAGTACTACACATGGGAAACAGCAACCCCAGAGCAACGTATCAACTCTGTGGTACTACACTGACAGTGGTAGAGAATGAAAGGGACTTGGGGGTGGTTGTGCAGGCAGATATGAAGTTCTCTGAGCAGTGCAGACGGGCTGCAAGAGTAGCTCATGGAGTATTGTCAATGATATACAGGAATTTTTCCAGCAGGGATAAGGAGGTGATTATTCCCTTGTATAAGGCAATGGTCAGGCCACATCTAGAGTACTGTATACAGGTCTGGAGGCCCTCATTTCAAGAAGGATGTAGAGATGCTGGAACAAGTACATAGAAGGGCAACAAGATTAGTGAATGGAACAAAGGGGTGCTCTTACGAAGAAAGGCTTAAGTTTTGCAAATTACATTGTCTGGAGACTAGGCACCAGCGAGGTGATCTGATAGAGGTGTATAAAGTCTTGAATGGTTTGAGCATGCTCAATGCTGATAGGATTCTTCCTCTAGCTCAGAATAATCACCTGAGAGGGCATACATTCAAATTGAGGAAAGACAGATGTAGGATATACGTGCGGAAATTTGCCTTTAGCCAGCGGGTGGTTGGTTGGTGGAACAGACTTCCATCCCTTGTAGTGGAGGTTGATAGCCTAAATAAGTTTAAGGCTCAGCTGGACAGGTATTTTGAACGAACAGAGGGGTGAAGTGGAAGTGGGTTTTTTTTTTGGCTGATGCTGCATAAGCTTGCTTTCTTGCATCAAATGCCTCTACTAATGCTAATATCACGATGAATCCATTCTTTTGTGAATGTTAAAGAGAGACCTACTCGTTGTTATACCTAATAAAGTGGTGGATTATCTTGTACGTACACGTAGTGGGTTTGGTGTTACCAAAGTGGCATGTTACTATAGAATACCTGAATTCATGCCCTTGGAAATTATTTATTTAGTTCTTGTTGATGCAATGTACCATCACAGACCTGTAAGATTGACTTCTGTATCAGAGTAAATAATGGATTCAGTGGCTGAAGAAGTAATGCAATGTCGTCTTGACAGGAACACAATTCTACATCAATCATAGCAAATAGATTTGTGAAGGGGAGTTCCTACCTGACCAGTCTGACTAGCTACTGTGAGGTAGTCACAACGGAACTGGATGCATAAAATAATTTGGCATCATATTCTTAGAATTTAGTAAAGCTTTTGATACTGTTCCATGTGAATTACTACTGTACTAATTGGAGAAGTGTAGCAAAAATAATGTTTTAGTTTAATATATCATGGTTTGTTCCATTACTGTTTTGGGTATTCATTAATGATATTGTTGATGACATTTAATATCAGAGTTTGCTGATGATACAGAGGTGGGAGGATGGTTAATAATGGTCATAAGGGCATTCTAGCATTGATAAATGCAAGGCATTGCATTTGGATAAGAGTAATCGTAGAATAACATACCATTTGAGTAATACCATGCACAAGATAGAGAAGAATGAAAAAGACCTGGAGGTAACTGTACACAGTCTTATATAGTTCTCTGAGTGGTGCAGACAGGCAGCTAAAACACTCATGGAATTCAGTCAGGGAAAAAAGGGGGAAATCCTTTATACAAGGCAATGTGTTAAGTGCTAATATTGGCAATATGATGCAACAAGGAAGAAAGGCTTATACTACACGAGTCATTAAAAAAAACCCACTTCATTTGCTTCCAATAATTTGTCCAAACCTTTCCTAAACTTATTCACACTATACCCACCTTCACAACACTAGGTGGAAGTTTATTCTAGCAATCAATTACTGTTTAGTTGAATGCAAATTTCTGCTCACACATCTGTTCTGTAACCATCCTTTTCAAGTTTAAACTTGTGTTTCCTTATATACTTCCTCTCAGAAAGGATTACAATGCCATCAGCGTTCAGTTAACTTAGCCCATTTAAAGCCTTATATGTTTCAATTTGGTTGCCTCAAAGGTCTAGTTCCAAAGACTGTAGAACCTCAGTCTTCCTTGGTAAGAATATCCTTTAGCATTAGCATTAGTAGAGGCATTTGA
This sequence comes from Mastigoproctus giganteus, assembly GCF_048544385.1. NCBI lineage: Eukaryota > Metazoa > Arthropoda > Arachnida > Uropygi > Thelyphonidae > Mastigoproctus > Mastigoproctus giganteus. Next base: position 202,200,016 of record NC_143583.1, read on the forward strand.
TGCAAGAAAGCAAGCTTATGCAGAATCAGCCAAAAAAAAAAATAAAATAAATACATAAATAAATAAATAAAAAATAACCACTTCCAATTCACCCCTCCGTTCGTTCGAAATACCTGTCCAGCTGAGCCTTAAACTTATTTAGGCTATCAACTTCCACGACAAGGGATGGAAGTCTGTTCCAACCAACCACCCGCTGGCTAAAGGCAAATTTCCTCACGTCTATCCTACATCTGTCTTTTCTCAATTTTAATTTATGCCCTCTCAGGTGATTATTCTGAGCAAGAGGAAGAATCCCATCAGCATTGAGCATGCTCAAACCATTCAAAACTTTATACACCTCTATCAGATCACCTCGCTGGTGCCTAGTCCCCAGACACTGTAATTTGCAAAACTTAAGCCTTTCTTCATAAGAGCACCCCCTTGTTCCATTCACTAATCTTGTTGCCCTTCTCTTTACTCGTTCCAGCATCTCTACATCCTTCTTGAAATGAGGCCTTCAGACCTGTATACAGTACTCTAGGTGTGGCCTGACCATTGCCTTATACAAGGGAATAATCACCTCCTTATCCCTGCTAGAAAAATTCCTATATATCATCGACAATACACCATGAGCTACTCTTGCAGCCCATTTGCACTGCTCAGAAAACTTCATATCTGCCTGCACAACCACCCCCAGGTCCCTTTCATTCTCTACCACTGTCGGTGTAGTACCACAGAGTTGATACGTTGCTCTAGGGTTGCTGTTTCCCATATGTAGTACTTTACATTTGTCAATGTTAAACTTCATTTGCCACCTCTCAGCCCATCTGCTCAACCTTTCCAGATCATGTTGCAGTAGCATAGTGTCAATAGTGTCCTTGACAACCCTGCCAACCTTCGTATCGTCTGCAAACTTGGACATTAAGCTTGATATACCATCATCAATATCATTTATAAGGTTTAATAGATAATATGCTCACCGACAGGCTGGTTTTGACTTTGTGCTATTTTAAAACTCTGTATGCAATCTTTAATTAATATTTTTCAGAATTAATTTCACTTTTATTAGGAATGTAAAGCCAGCTCCTTGGGAAGTGGAAAGAAAAGTGGAACCAAAGCTACACAAAAATTAGTAACTGAAGATTCTAGTAATCAGTTTAGTGCTTCCAGTTCTAGTGGTAATATCCAGAATAAAGTTCCTCTTTCTCCAACTGCATCATCAAGATTATCTTTTCTTACTGAAGAAACACATGGACATGACAATTCATCAGCTGGTAATGAATGTACTGATAAAGTTCTAGTGAAACCTGTTTCCACATTAGCAAATCAACAAGGTATTGAATGTTCATCAGATGAAACTGGGGCACAGAAATCCACAAGCAACATAGAAGACTCTGCTGACCATAAATCTGAACCTTATTTTTCTGTCAAAGCCTCTTCCAAAGAGAAAGAAACACCATTTGAACTTTTTAAGAAGCCATTTGTAAGAGTTAAAAGAGAACCTGTTATATGTAAAAATATTTTAAAAAATTCAAGTGTTCAAGAAAGTGTTATTAGTAGTTCTGATATACAGAGGAATGAAATAATAAATAGTGGGTCTCTTCAAGTTGGTATAAAGAAACAATTTTCAAAAATTAGTCGAAGATCAAAAAGACAAAAACTTAATAAGGCAACATCATCACAGAACATTTCCAGCACAAAAAGCACTTTAGCCAAAAAGCCAAAAAAGAAACATTATGTGATTGTGAACACAGCACCTTGTAAGTCATTTTTATCTTTAAAAGTATTTTAACTCTGCTTTAAAATGTTTTTTTTTTTTTTTTTTTTTTTTACTTTTTAGATAAACATGTTCTTTTTATGTGACTTCTTTTATATAAACACATTCATTCTCCAGAATGAATCTGCATTAATTAATGTTAATTATTTGTCAGCCAACTGTATTGTCATTTCTGTGTCACTCCACTGATGATATTTTGGTTAATGTTACTCATTTTTTGAAAACTTCCATGGAAAAACTTGGAGAAACTGAAGTGCTCTCATCAAAGACTTTCAAATATGTTTGGCCTAAATATCTTCTATACAAGCTTCCATCTTATGCTCTTCCTTCTGTTTTTGCGAATTGGACAACCAGTTTCCTCTCTGACTGCCCATTTTGTGTGATGACTCTCTAATCCCAGTGGCTCACATCTGGTGAGTATGGGCTTGTCACACCCAGGGTCCTGATCTGGATATCATAATTTTCTCTTTCTTGGTGATTTCCTTCTAATTTTGACTCTCTCTCTCTCAGGGTAACTCGGGAATTTTTTTTTTTTTGCTGGTGCAGCATAACCTCAGGCTTCCTTGCACCATATAGCTAATAATACTACTACTAATAATAATAATAATCTTACCTCTCAGCTAATACTTGAGTTCCTAATGATCTGTTCTTTCGCACACTCTTTTCCTCCTCTATCCACTGACTGGAAATCCTATCCATAGTTTTGCTGGTGATGGTACACAAGTTTCATTTTACAGTTTGATAAATTCTTCTCTGCACAAATAGTTACTTCTTGAATATCTGTCACCAGTTCTTTGAATACTGAACTTGAGGTAATTCTCATATTTTCTAAAACTCAGCTCTGTGTTATTTCTTTCCAAAGAGACGCTGACTTATAATCATCATATCAATATTATTGTTTCTCCATATCAAATAACTTTGTTTTCTCTTTCACTATTGCCATTGCTTTTCTTCTAAACAGTGGAGATGCCATATCCCTGGGTTTGCCCGAGAGTCTTTATATCTAAGCTTGCAATGTTCAGCCTCCAGATTTTGTTATAATTTCTCCCTGTCAATCAATGGTAGAAGAAAAAATATTATTTTTCCATTCCATTTTGAGGCAAATGTGATATTATATGTTTGTTTATAATGTATGTAGGTTACAAAAGTATTTAAAACTTGTACCATGAGGTACACAATAAGAGTTGGACACATTAAGAGTAGGAGATCTACAGTAAAAGTAGGAAATATGCTGATTTACTTAACAAGTACAGGGCAATGTTGAGGAAAAGTTGGGATAGAATTTTTCTCAGTGTGATCTGTGCTTGTTGACAGGAAAGACTGCTTCTACAGGAATGGGATACACTTAAATAGAAAGGGTGCAAGAATATTTGCTGTCGAGGCAGTAATTGGTGGGTTGGAAAACCGCTAGCTTGGAGGATGCACAGAATAATAGCTTAACTAGAGCTGCAGGCAGAGGTGGAAGTGATTCTTGCATTGCTACTATTGGTACATGCAGCAGCCTGGAAAGTAAGGTGTCTGGGACTTCAGACTTTGCTGTGGGTCATCATGGAACAAATGAATGCATGGGCTATGTTAGGGTAACTAAGAGTAAGAACGTGTGCACGTACACTGCTGCTAGGAGCATTTTAAATAAATTTTATGAATTTAAAGTGCTGGTCAAGTCATCAGATGCAGACATTGTGTGGATATCAGAGACAAGGAACATGCTGCTTCCTGAAAGAGTTTATTTCCAGCTAAGTGTGTATCATATCAAAAAAAAAAAAGAAAAGAAAAATTTCTTTTTCATTATTTAACATTTTTGATAACATTTTCAACAAATTATCATTATAAAATATAAAGCATGCTACTCATAAGAATTTTTTAAAAAATTTATTACAGTAAACTCTTTTTATAGTGTTTTCGAAGGATCTGTCCCAGAACAGCACTATAAGTATGAACCCCTAGCATCACTGGTTTGATCATGAAAACAGATGAAAAGAGTGCTAAAGGGGAGGGGATCAGCACTATAAGTGGGAGTGTTATTAGTATTCATGGTGGCAAATGATGCAAGAATGCAAGCTTAGAAATCACCAGCCAAAAAAATGAAAAAAAAACATGTCACCCATCCAAACCCTCAAAATTTGTTTAGTTCTTCCTCGAGTTTATTCAAACCACCCATTCCACAACAACAGACGGAAGCCTGTTACAACAATCAGCCACCTGCTGGCTGAAGGAAAATATCTGTACATCTATCCTGCAACTATCCTTCTTCAATCTGAATTTATACCCTCGCATGTGTAGTCTCAGCAAGAGGAAGAACACCAACAATATTTAGCTTACTCAATCCATTCAAGCTGTAAACACTTCAATTGGATCTCCCTGCAGTTACCAAGTTTCCAGACATTGCAATTTGCAAAACTGAAGCCTTTCTTGATAAGAGCACTGTTTTGTTCCCTTCCCAATCTGGTTGCCTTTCTCTGCACCTATACCAGCAATCTTCATCCCTCCTAAAGTGAGGCTTCCAGAATGTATACAGTATTCAAGATGCAGTCTAACCATGGCCTACAGGATGGCCACTGAAAGGCTGAAGGGTTTGAAAATGTCATAATTTGTTCACTCTCAATCTTTTTTATTTTATTTTTTTACAGGTTATAGAGGATCCCTTGGAGATTAAAATGGCTACGTATGATGTCCATCAACGAGTAAAACTCATTGGGTTTTTCTGTTCCAGTGAAAGATCAATAATTGAAACTCAGAGAAAATACCGGCAACATTTTAAAGTATGAGTATCCCCTAGCGATAACATGATTCGGAACCTAATTGCCCGGTTTGAAAGAACTGGATCAGTCGGCCATCTTCCGGGAAGAGGTCCTAAGCTCACTGTGTGCACTGACACAGCAGTGGAAGCTGTACAGCAGAGTGTCCTTGAGGATCCATCTGCCTCTACCCATTGTCGCTCTGCTCAACTAGGCATCGCCAGAACATCGCTTCAGAAGATTCCGAAACTGGATTTAAAAATGTTTCCATACAAGATCCAAATGGTCCAAGCTTTACTACCCCAAGATACTCAGCAGTGCCTGCAGTACGCCATTCGATTTCAACACCTAGCCAGAGATAACAACAACTTTTTGAACAACTTGATGAGTGATGAGGCCCATTTTCATTTAAACGGGTACCTCAACAAACAAAACTGCAGATTTTGGGGTACTGAGAATCCCAGGGAATCACATCAGCATCAATTGCATTCCCAAAAATGCACTGCTTGGTGCGGTGTTATGGCTGAAAGAGTTATCGGCCCCTATTTCTTTGAAAATGAGGAAGTCAGCCAGAAAGAATCAACGGATTGTATAGGACAATGCTTGAAAATTTTTTATGCCCAGCGGTCGAAGATAATCAGGAGGTATGGTTCCAACAGGATGGAGCTACTGCGCACCCTGTCAGGGCAACGATGGACCTCCTGCGAGAAATTTTCGGTGAACAAATAATTTCAAAAAATGTTGAATTTGTTTGACCTCCACGTTCACCTGATTTGATGGCTGCAGACTTCTTTTTGTGGGGCTACTTGAAATAACGAGTTTACATAAATAAACCTCGAACAATTCAAGAACTTAAGGAGAACAATTGAGCCGAAATCCGACATTTACGACCTGAAACCTTGCGTACGGTCATGGAAAATGCTGTGGAAAGAGCCTGTATTTGTGAGCAGGAAAATGGTGGTCATTTGAGGGATGTTGTTTTTCACACATAACACTAAAAAAAATCCATTAATTATATTTCCAGATAAAATAATAAAAAATTAAAAAAACGTGTTTTTAAAAGTTATTTTTTGTTTTATATCATTCAGTCTTTCAGTGACCACCCTGTACAAAGGGATAATCACCTCCTTATCCCTGCTAGCAAAGTTTCTGACAAAACCTCATGAGCTGTCATCAGGTTTTTGTCAGTGATATACAAAAATGTACACCCATATCATAACTCCCAAATCCTTTTCTTCCTCTACTTTTTTTAATTCAACTCCACCTAGTGTATAAGTTATTTTGGGGATTACAGTTCATCAAGTGTAACAACTTGCATTTTACTGCTTTAGACATTGTCTTCCACTTTTCTGACCATCCTTGAAGCCTCTTGAAGGCTTTCCATTATTTTTTGCATACTTACTCAGATTATGCACCTGAGGGGGGCATCAATTCAAATTGAGAGAAGACAATTGCAGAACAGATGTACAGAAATTTGCCTTTAGCCAGCGGGCAGTTGATTGCTGGAACAAACTTCCATTTGTCATTGAGGAAGTTGATAGCTTAAATAAATTCAAGGAAGAACTAGACAAACATTTGGAGCAAATGGATGGATGAAATGGAAAGTTATTTATTATATATATATTTTTTGGCTGATGCTGCTTCCTATGGCTGCTAAGCATGCTTCCTTGTATCATATGCCTCTACTAATGCTAAGTCATCTTGAAGGAGCACTGCTTTGGTGTCAGTGTCATTTACAAAAATCAGAAACAGCAATGGTTCCAGAAGTAATCCTTGGGGAACCTTACTTCTTAATTTAGACTAGTCTGAAGAATGAATGACTAAACTTTATCAGCAGATAAAGAAACCACTAGGTGGCAGTGATCACAGTGTACTGATGTGGGATTTACTTAAAGATGTAATTACCATCAGGGGTAAAGGGAAAGGTTTTTGCTTTCGTAAAGGTGACTACAGTGGCCTCAAACAGTTTTTAAATTTTATACAGTGGGACCAGTTGATGTTACCAACAGCAAAGTCTAAATGGGAAGAATTCAAGTAATTAATCTTGAACGCTACTAGACTTTTCATACCAACTAAGAAATACTGTTCAATATTTAGGCCTAAAGGGATGTCAGATGACCTAATGAGATTCGTGGCAGAGAAGAAAAATGCACGGGATGCATATAAATTATCAGGAGACACGGATGCCTATGGTAGATATAAAATAGTCTGTAATCAAGTGACAAAGAATGTTAGGGAAGCAAAGGCAGATTACCAGAAATCTTTGGCAAACAATGCAAAGAAAAACAGTAAAGACTTCTTTACTTATGTAAACTCTAGGAGGAAGGGGATAAATCAGATTGATCCCCTTGCGACAGTTCGACTGTTGATGAACCTGCTGAGGTAGCTGACAAATTGAATGAGTATTTTGCATCTACATTTATATTTGAGGAGGTCTGTAGGGAAGTGGAGGCCAGAAGCTTATCAAACTCTGGCAGGGAGCTAAATGATTTTGTAATATCTCAGAGTAAAGTGGAGGAGAAATTGTTGAAATTGAACATAAGAAAGGCACCCGGGGTGGATGGGATTTATCCAATTATATCAAAGGAAGCAGTAAAGGTAGTATGCAAACCCGTAGCCATAATTATGAAAGCTTCCTTGGACTCAGGGGAGGTCCCCATGGACTAGAGATGTGCAAATGTATTTCCAATTCACAAAGAGGGATCAAAGGGTGACACCAGTAATTAGAGACCTGTTAGTCTAACTTCTGTTCCAGAGAAAATAATGGAGTCACTAGTTAAGGAAGTGATGCAGGATAATCTACAAGGGGTATCAAAAAGTTATCAGGAGACACAGATGGTGAAAAAATGGTGATGGATACGGTGAAACTTCACAGGAACTTTAATCCTTTTCTATGTACTTTCCCTGTATAGTAACACATTTCTCTCATATATGGATTCATTGTTTAATGCCTTGATCAGAGAAGTCTCCACTTTTTGCCTGAAACCACAATTCCACTTCATTGATGACTTTCTGAGACGAATCAAAGCGGCATCCACGCAGTGGTTTCTTCATTTCTCGAAACAAGAAGTCTGTCAGTGCAAGGTCAGGAGAATTGGGTGAGTTCTGCAGTAGCACAGATCCAACAGTTGGCTAGAACATTGCATTCGACATTGCTTCTGCAAAGGCATCAGAAATCTTGGAACCCATTGTGCAGAGACCTTAGACATGTGTAGATGGTCATGTAAAATGCTGTGGGCAGACCCATAACTAATTCCCACTGCATTTGCGATGAAATGAATTGTCACGTTTTATTTGTCTGTCACTCAGCACCAGCTGCTCAACCTCTGCACCTGTCTCACTGTCTGTGGATATTGATGGCTTTCCTTCTCTTAGCTCATCATAGACACGTGTACGACCCCAATGGAACTCCCGTTTCCACTTTTTTACAGTGTTATAGGATGGAAAATTCTGCCCATACACAGCTTTCATTTCTTTATCAATTTCTTGAATTTTCTTGCCCTTGCAAATGAAATGCAGGAACTTGATCACTGCTCAATACTCCACTTTGTCAACCATAGCATCCTTCCTCAGATTCTGGGCTTCACCTCTGGTGTGTGATCACCTACAGGGATGAAATTTCACATGTTAGTTATTGAATATGCGGACAACATATTAAAAATGGCATCTTCCTACTGATGTTTTATTTAGGTCAGGATACGAACTTTTTGATATCCTCTCGTAGACAAGACTGCAGTTATAATTCAGACACAGCATGGGCTTGTTAAGGGGAAGTCTTGTCTGACAAATTTGATTGGATACTGATGTGGTTAAAAGGAACTGGATGCAAAAAATAATTTTGATATCATATACTTAGATTTTTTTGAAAGCTTTTGGTACTGTGGCACACAGAAGACTACTGTACTAATTGGAGCAGTATGACATTAACGGCAAGTTGCTACAATGGATAAAAAGAATGGTTGAATGGGAGAAGACAGGTTATCAATGGACACTGCTCTTTGTGGACTAATGTTATTAGTGGAGTCCCCCAGGGTTTGGTGTTGGGCCCATTGTTGTTTTTGGTATTTATCAATGATATTGATGGTTTGTTTGTTTATTTGGTTTTTAGGAGCATTAGCAACAGAGGCCATATTGCTCCGGGGTTATGCAGTGGTCATTCCCTGACCTTTCCGCATCCTCCGTATTTGGTGGTCACGGGGTCGAACTCCGGTCTAATCAAGAAGCATGTGCTACGCACTGCTGCTCCTGCCCACCTGGCTACGGAGGTGCCTATTGATGAAGGCATATCAAGCTTAATGTCGAAGTTTGCAGATGATACAAAGGTTAGCAGGGTTGTTAATGACAGTAATGATAGTATGCTACTGCAACAGGATCTGGAAAAGTTGAGCAGATGGGCTGAGAGATGCCAACTAAAGTTTAACATTGACAAATGCAAAGTGCTGCATATGGGTAGCAGTAACCCAAGAGAAATGTACCAACTGGCTGCTGTTGCACTCAGGGCAGTGAGAATGAATGAGACTTGGGGGTAATTGTGCAGTCAGATATGAAGTTTTCTGAGCAGTGCAGACAGGCTGCAAGAGCCTGTGCTGGCTCATGGTGTCTTGTCAATGGTACGCAGGAATTTTGCTAGAAGGGATGAGCAGGTGATTGTCCCCTTGTATAAGGCAATGGCCAGGCCACACCTTGAGTACTGCATACAGGTCTGGAGGCCTCATTTTAGGAAAGATGTACAGAGCTGCTGGAACGAGTACAGAGATGGGAAACAAAATTAGCAAATGGAACAAAGAGTTGCTGTTACCAAGATAGGCTTACATTCTGAAAATTGCAGCAGACTAGGCACCTGCGAGATGATGTAATTGAGTTGTATAAAGCCTTGAATGGTTTGAGAAACCTCAATGCTAATGGGATTCTACTTGTTGCTCAGATTATGAGGGGGTATAAATTGAAATTGAGGAAAGAGTTGTAGAATATATGTGCAGAAATTTGCCTTTAGCCAGTGGGTTGTTGATAGTTGGAACAAACTTTCATCTGTTGTTAGTTGAGATCAACAACTTAAATAAGTTCAAAGGTAGAACTACACAAATATTTGGAGTGAATGGATGGGTCAAATGGGAGGTGTTTTTTTTTTTTTTTGGCTGATGCTATATGATCTTGCTTTCTTGCATCATATGCCACTACTAATGCTAATGCTTTGACCATACTGTTATAATAATTGTTAAATAAGTTGGTCAGAGAACTCATAAAAAATAATAACTCAAGAAGGCTGTACACAACAGAAACTAGCTAAGGAACACTTACAAGAAGCAAATGAAGACCAGACATGTTAGCCAAAATCTCTGCTAAAGTATAGTAACACGTGTTTGAGTTTTCTATTATTTGAATTCATAGGACTGCAAAACACAGCTAGTGATAGTATTTTTGTAAAAAATATTCTTATTGATATTATGGCATGTGGTCATGCCACCATATATACAAAATACAGTGGGTTAAAGCATGCACTTTTTTCTGAGTATGTAAGTCATGCTCACATCCAAAGCTAACTGAAAAAAATGAATTTTAAACACCTTAGAGGATTTAACAATATAATAACAAGAGTAAAATCTTTGCTATGCAAGGTACAAATAGGGTTTGGGAATGTAGTTGGTAGCTTGCCAAATAAGATGCACAGGGCAGAAAGTTACTTCAACCATGGATAATCTCTAAAGCAAGGTGTTAAATTTATTTTTAACACCTTGCTCTAATATAATTTGTTTCCTAACCATCATAGTCAGAATTTATCATGACAAATAAGGGATGGTTGAGAGGCACAAGACAGAGAGTGGTAATCAATGGACACTGCTCATTGGGAACTAATGTTATTAGTGGAGTTCCCCCAGGGTTCAGTGTTAGGTCCATTATTGTTTTCTGTATTTATAAATAGTAGTAGTAGTAGTAGTGGCATGTGATGCAAGAAAGCAAGTGTATGAGCTTATGCAGCATCAGCCAAAAAAAAAAAAAAAAAAAAAAATTCACACAACCATTCCCTCTAAATGTTTGTCCAGTTTCTCCTATAATTTTTTAACCTATCAACTTCCACAACGACAGATGGAAGTTTGTTCCAGCAATTAACCACCCGCTGGCTAAAGGCAAATTTCCGCACATCTATTCTACATCTGTCTTTTCTTAATTTGAATTTATGCCCCCTTAGGTTCGTAATCTGAACAAGTGGAAGGATCCCATCAGAATTCAGTGTGCTCAACCCATTCAAGGCCTTATATACCTCAATCAGATCATCACGCAGGTGCCTAGTCTCCAGCCACTGCAATTTGCAGAACTTAAGCCTGTCTTGGTAAAAGGATCCCTTCATTCCCCTCACCAATCTTGTTGCCCTTCTCTGTACACGCTCAAGTAAATCTGCATCCTTCCTAAAATGAGGCCTCCAGACCTGTACATAGTACTCAAGGTGTGGCCTGACCATTGCTTTATACAGAGGGACAATCACCTCCTTCTCCCTGCTAGCAAAATTCCTATATATCATTGACAAAACCCCATGACCTGCCCTGGCAGCCTGTCTGCATTGCTCAGAAAACTTCATATCTGACTGCACAATTACTCACAGGTCTTTTTCATTTTCTACCACCTTAAGTGTAGTACCACACAGTTGGTATGTTTCTCTGGGGTTACTTCTACCCATATGCAGTACTTTGCATTTGTTAAGGTTAAACTTCAGTTGCCACTTCTTAGCCCATCTGCCCAAATTATCTAAATCCTGTTGCAGTAGCACACTGCCATTACTGTCATTAACAACCCTGCCAACCTTTGTATCACCTGCAAACTTCGACATTAAGCCTGATATACCTTCATCAATATCATTGATAAATATACAAAACAACAGTGGACCTAACACAGAACTAGGGCTTGCAAACCGGTTTTATAAACCAGTTAAATCCGGTTTTCATATTGAGTTGTTAAAACTGAAACCGAACTTCTAAAACCGGATTCGCATATTTTTTTAGTTAGCCCTCGAATATAGTTTTTGTTACGCACATTTTCTTTTGTTTGTTCGTTTATCTGGATTATTCAACTGCTTTATGTTTTAAACATGTTTTTTTTATTTTATTTTATTTTATGTTTATTTACGAATCTCATGGGCAAGTGGCCCAAATCTAGGAGGGGTACCTTTTATCTTCCCACCTGTATCTTTTGAAACTTGCCTCGTTTAGACTCTTCATTCAGTGCTTGTGGGAGTGACGCATAGTATTGTCCCTTTGTTATCTTCAATATTTTTATTTAAAATTGCCGGTGATATAAATTCCTACTAATTAATATTTATTACTCTTAATATGTCTAAGATGAAATCAAATGTATGGAATTATTTTGCTCGAAAAAGCAAAGATGAAGCACAATGTTCGAAATGTCAGAAGATAATGAAGTCATCTGGAGGATCTACATCATCTTTGATGTTGCATTTAAAGAAAATGCATCAGATTGACATTAAACAAGATAACGTGTACCTTCCGTAAAAATGGTAAGAACATTAGAAAACTTTATCGTTAAAAAATCTATGGAAGAAGAGATTTCAAAATTAGCTGCTTTAGATGGATTTTCTTTTAATTCAATTGCCAAGAGTGAGTTTATACAATCAAGCCTTCACCTTCAGAGAAATAAATACGATAAATTACCACCAGCCTCAGTGAATGGAATTAAAAATATGGTTCTGAATTATTATAAAACTAAGAAAGAAGAACTCATTCAGCATTTCAAAAATTCATTGGTTTCGGGTGCACGGTATTCATTGACTCTAGACAAATATACGTCTATACAAAAGTAAAAGGTATGTGAATATAAATGTGCATTCAAAAGACAATCATTGGTCGTTAGGTCTTATTGAGATTAATGGTTCACTTGATAGCAGAAGAACTGAGCAAATTGTGAATGGACACTTGAAGGAACTTGGTTAAAACTTGGATGAGGATATTGTTGCCTGCACCACCGATGGAGCAGCAATGATGATTAAGTTTGGCAGGAAAATTACGCCTAATCATCAACAATGTATAGCCCATTGTATACATCTGTCAGTTATAGATGTACTTTATGGAAAAGCAATCAATTATGGCGCGACAGTCTCTGAGTCTCCCAAAGACAATGAAGAAAAAAAATGAAAATAATGAAGGAAGTAGTGATGATGAAGAAGTTGAAGAAAGACAACAAGGCATGCTTTATCAAACTGACTTTACTGATGAGCTCATTTATTTCTTCAATCCAATGGCCAATATTTCACAAACTATTAACAAAGTCAGAAAAATTTGCAAGCTTTTTCGAAAATCGCCTACCAAAAATGACATATTACAAAATTTTGTTAAAGCAAAATTTAATGGGAAAGAATATAAACTTATATTAGATTGCAAGACTAGATGGGATAGCACATTCTATATGATTGAGAGATTTTTGAAATTGAAAAATTGCATTCCAAATGCTCTATGTGCAGTACTGTCAACTGAAGCTGTGTCTGACGATGACTGGAAAACACTTGAATTGCTATGTGAAAGTTTGCAACCAGTTGAAATGATTCTGAAGGCTATAACCTCAGAAGATACAGACTTACTTAAAGCAGAGTCTTCAATAGAATTTCTGCTTACTAAGCTTGGTACAGCAGAAACCCCATTTACTTTAAAGTTTCACCAAAGCCTTTTGCAGCGTTACAATGCAAGACGAAATTGCCAAACTGTGGCTTTGCTGAGCTATCTACACAACCCCAAAAAGTTTAGGAAAGAAGATTCAGGTTCAAGAACTTTTGATTTTCCAAGTAAGCAAGTTTTGAAAAAGCATGCTGAAGAGATTTATCAGAGATTATTTGCAAAATATTCCAAAGGAGTCTTAGTGTTGAATGAAGAAACTGAAAATAAACGAACTGTTCTTTTAGAAGAAAACAAAGACTCATCTAGTTCCGATGTCGGAGATACACTCATGCGAGAGTATGATAGTGATATAGTGATTATTAGAGAGTATGATATGAAAGAAATTAACTGAAGAGCCTTCAAAATATCAGAGTGAATTGGAAATCAGCAGAGAATTTAAAATTTCAGAGGCAACTAGCAGCAGAAGTGAAAAGCTGGAGAAGGTTTATAGAGCACTGCAGACCATTAAACCAACAAGTGTCCAATCTGAGAGTGTTTTCGATCACTGGTCTCTTTAACACAAAAATAAGGTCAAGTCTATCAGGAAAAATGCTTAATATACTCTGTTTTTTAAAGGGCCATTTTCAGAAAAAAGCTGAGCAATAAATAGTAAAGTAATTTCCCCAAGCTGTTTATTTTTATTTATTTATTATTATTATAGGGCTTATTCTTTTTTTTTGTATAAGCTGGTTAAAAAAGGTAACCAGCTTTCTCAAGCTGGTTACCTTTTTGGAGCATTTTAATTTTTTTATTTTTTTTACTATAAGAGGTGATAGATTTGTTTAAAATATTTGATTATGATTTGTACAATCTACCCAAGATAAAATAAATACTTGTGTTATAAGCTTTTAATGATTTTCCCTAAGTCTGAGAAAATCGGCTTTAAAACCGGTTTTAAGAATAAACTTCGGTTAAACTCGGTTTTGAAATTTCTCGGTTTTATGCAAGCCCTACACAGAACCCTATGGGACTCCACTAATAACATTAGTCCATGAAGAACAGCTCCATTGATTACCACCCTCTGTCTTCTTCCACTTAACCATCCTTTTATCCATTGTAGCAACTTACCCTTAATACCATTCTGCTCCAATTTGTACAATAGTGTTCCATGCGCAACAGTGTCAAAAGCTTTCCTGAAATCCAAATATATGATATCAAAATTATTTTTTGCATCCAGTTCCTTTGTAACCACATCATAATATCCTATCAAATTTGTCAGACAAGACTTTCCCTTAACAAACCCATGCTGTGTCTGAATTATTGCTGCAGTTTTGTCTAGATGATCCTACAATGCTTCTTTAACCAGTAATTCCATTATTTTACCCAGAACAGAAGTTAAACTAACTGGTCTGTAATTACTCGTGTCACCCTTCGATCCCCCTTTGTGAATTGGGGATACATTTGCACATCTCCAGTCCGTGGGGACCTCCCCTGAATCCAAGGATACTCTCATAATTATGGCTAAGGGTTTGCTTAGTTGCTTTGCCGCCTCCTTTAATATAACTGGATAGATCCCATCCACCCCAGGTGCTTTTCTTATGTTTAACTTCAACAATTTCTCCTCCACTTTGCTTTCAGTTATTACAAAATCATTAAGTATCCTGCTACAATTTGATAACCATCTGCCATTTTCAAACCTTAATAATTCCTCATGTGTGAATGTAGATGCAAATACTCATTCAGTTTGTTTGCTATCTGGGCAGGATCATCAACAGTCGAACCATCGATATCAAGTGTACCAATCAGATTCATCCCCTTCCCTTTAGAGTTTATATAAGTAAAGAAATCCTTGCTGTTTTTCTTAGCATCTTTTGCCAAGGATTTCTCGTAATCTGCCTTCGCCTGCCTAACCTCCTTTGTTACCCGATTACAGACTAGCTTATATCTGCCGACCGGGCTAGCCGAGTGGGTAAAGTACCTGCCCGGCAACCCAAAGGTCGCGGTTCGATTCTCGCCTCGGGCTTGGATCAAAGTACTGCAAAAAAAACCTTGGGAGGCGCAATATGGCCACAGAAGCCGATGCGCCAACAACTACCAAATCAAAAAAAAAAAAAAAAAAAGCTTATATCTGCCATAGGCTTCTGAGTCGCTTGATAATTTATATGCATCCCATGCATTTTTCTTCTCTCTTACAAGTCTCATTAGTTCATTAGATAACCATTTAGGCCTGAACCTTGAACAATATTTCTTAATAGGTATGAAACTTTTAGTAGCATCCACGATTAATTCCTTGAATGCTTCCCACTTAGAATTTACTGTTGGTAACATCGTCAGTTGATCCCACTGTACAGAATTTAAAAACTGTCTGAGACCACTGTACACACCTTTATGGAAGCAAACACCTTTCCTTTACCCCTGATGGTAATTAAATCTTTAAGTAAATCCCACATCAGTACACTGTGATCACTGCCACTTAGTGGTTCCTTTATCTGTTAATTCTTGATGCATAAATAATCACTGCTGATAACCAGATCAAGAGTATTACTTTCTCTGGTTGCCTCTCGAACATGCTGCTGCTGAAAACAATCATCCAATAAATCCACAAAAGTCTGACTAGTGTGTGAGTGACCAACCCACAAGTTCCAGTCAATATCTGGGAAGTTAAAATCCCCCATTATAAGACATTCCGATTTACTAGTCCACTCTATTTCTCTGTACAATTGTTCATTGTACTCATTCGAGTCATTAGGCCTATAACACGCTCCTACTCTTATTTTTGCTTTCGCAGTGCTTATGTCACACCAAACTGACTCAACGGTGCACTGTTCATCTATATCAACTGGATGCATTTCTTTTGATTTTATGTTTCTCTTAATTAACAGCATAACACCTCCTCCCTTTCTATCCTGTCTATCCTTTCTGTACACACTGTACTCCCCAAATTCCAGTTCAGCCATCCTTATATCTGTGTGACACCACGTCTCTGCTATCCCAACAATATCCGCCTTTAATGTCTTGACCAACACTTCAAATTCATCAAATTTATTTACTATACTTCTAGCATTGGTATACATGCAAGCATACATGCTCCTACTCGTATTCCTAGTTATTCTAACACATCCCATATACCCACCTATTTCAGGATGACTGCCATCCGTCCCTGAAACCCCCAACACCCCACGCTCCAGGTGGCTACTTATTCTAATAGAACTTGTGCAAGAATCACCTTCACCTCTGCCTACGGCTACTGTTAAACTATTAGTCCTTGTAGTTTAGCAGTAGCCGTAGGCAGAGGTGAAGGTGATTCTTGCAAATGATATTGATGATGGTATATTAAGCTTAATGTCCAAGTTTGCAGACATTATGAAGGTTGGCAGGGTTGTTAAGGACACTAATGACTGTATGCTGCTGCAACAGGATCTGGAAAGGTTGAGCAGATGGGCTGAGAGGTGGCAAATGAAGTTTAACATTGACAAATATAAAGTACTACATATGGGAAACAGCAACCTCAGAGCAACATATCAACTCTGTGGTACTACGCTGACAGTGGTAGAGAATGAAAAAGACCTTGGGGGTAATTGTGCAGGCAGATATGAAGTTCTCTGAGCAGTGCAGACGGGCTGCAAGAGTAGCTCATGGTGTCTTGTCAATGATATACAGGAATTTTTCTAGCAGGGATAAGGAGGTGATTATTCCCTTGTATAAGGCAATGGTCAGGCCACACCTTGAGTACTGTATACAGGGCTGGAGGCCTTATTTCAAGAAGGATGTAGAGCTGCTGGAATGAATACAGAGAAGGGCAACAAGATTAGTGAATGGAACAAACGGTTGCTCTTACGAAGAAAGGCTTAAGTTTTGCAAATTACAGTGTCTGGAGACTAGGCACCGGCGAGGTGATCTGATAGAGGTGTATAAAGCCTTGAATGGTTTGAACATGCTCAATGCCGATGGGATTCTTCCTCTTGCTCAGAATAATCACCTGAGAGGGTGTAAATTCAGATTGAGGAAAGACAGATGTAGGATAGATGTGCAGAAATTTCCCTTAGCCAGTGGGTAGTTGGTTGGTGGAACAGATTTCCATCCCTTGTTGTGGAAGTTGATAGCCTAAATAAATTTAAGGCTGAACTGGACAGGTATTTCGAACAAACGGAGGGGTGAAATGGAAGTGTTTTTTTTTGGCTGATGCTGCATAAGCTTGCTTTCTTGCATCATATGCCTCTGCTAATGCTAATGTGCAAATCTATATTTTAATACAAATTTCATATGGAATCTGTAAATTGTTTCTTTTCTTCTTTCTTTATTTTTTTTTCTTTACAAAATTAATACCTAACTGTCAAAACCAGGACACCCACTTATGCTTAATTTCAAAAATAGCTTGCATCAAACCCAGTAGATCAGTTTTCTCAGATTATGTCAGCAGAATTTTACACGCTCAAATTTTATTATATTGACAAGCCTTCCACAATTCCATGCAAATGATGCAATAACAGATTCTAGTATGGGTTGGCAAATTTTAAAGAAACATTAAAAATGCAACATTTCCTTTATCTTTAACACATTCACCCAGAAAGTTAAGCAGCGTAACCATATGATATGAAGTTCTCTGAGCTGTGCAGATAGGCTGCCAGGATAGCTCATGGGGTTTTGTCAATAATATATGGGAACTTTGCTAGCAGGGATATGGAGGTGATTATCCCATTGTATAAGGCTGAGTCTTGAGTACTGCATACAGCTCTGGAGGCATCATATTAGGAAGGATGTAGATCTGTTGGAATGGGTACAGAGAAGGGCAGCAGGATTAGTGAGGTAAACAAAAGGGGTGGTCTCAGTGCCAGATTAAGGCACTGGCTAGTAGGGCCCCTTGTCTGGGGTGCAAATCTTTAAGGGGTGCCAAAAACAGAAAAACAGCGAGGCAAGAAATATATATATCTTTAGTAAGAAGGGACCAAAAAACCTTTCTGCCCGGGGTGCGGAAATACCTTGATCCGGCTCTGGGTGGTCTTACCAAGAAAGTCTATAGTTATGCAAATTGCAGCATCTAGAGATTAACACCTACAAAATGATCTGATTGAGTTGTTAAAGGGCTAGAATAGATTGAGCAAGCCCAGTGCTAATGACATTCTTCCTCTTACTCAGACTATGCATTTGAGAGGCCATAAATTAAATTGAGGAAGGATGGCTGCAGGACAGATGTGTGGAGGTTTGCCTTCAGCCAGCTGGTGATTGATTGTTGGAACAAACTTCCATCTGCTGTTGTAGAAATCATTTTGGAGTGGAGAGAGAAATGATGCGGGAATGTTTTTTTTTTGGCCTATGATGTGTAACCTTGCTTCCTTGCATCATTTCTCACTACTACTAATAATAATACTAATTCATACACTAATAGATTAATAGTAGAGGTGAATGTGATTCTTGCACTGCTTCTTTTAGAATGAGTAAGGTGCTAGGGATTTCAGCCAGTAAAGCAAAGTGCTAGGGATTTCAAGGACTGCTGGGTGTCATCATGGAACAAGTAAATACATTGGCTATGTTAGGGTAACTAAGATTAAGAACAGGTGCATCTATATTTGCATGTACACCAATACTAGGAGTCCAGTAATTAAATTTGATGCACTGGTCAAGACATCAAAGGCCAATATTGTTTGGATTTTATTATTATTATTAATAATAATAAAATCCAAATAATATTATATATTATTTATATAATATTTATATAATAATAATAATAATAATAACGCAACGCTCTCTCCCCTCTCGTTAGTGGACGAACCCACCATTTCACAGGTATATAGGTGCACTGCATTCACATAGATGGTAATTGAATGTCAGTGTGGATAAATGTCGTGGGTTACCCAACTTTGAAAGAGGGATGTTAGCGGGTTCCAGACGCATGGGTTAGTATACCGCAGACGTGGTACAGAAATTGCACTATCTCCGTTCGACAATATCAAGAATATATCAGAAATATGCCCTTTCAAGAATAACATCTCATCATGGAGCAACATGTGAGCAGAGAAAGGTAGTGGATGAATGTGGCCATCGATATCTGTCTCACATTGTTTCAGCCAAATGGGGAGTGACAGTGGCACAAATCAACAAGGGAAGTGCCAGAAACATCTCCACCAAGACCATCAGGAGATCCTTAGGCACAGTAGGTTATGGGAGCCAACGACCCACCAGACTCCCATTGCTAATACCACGACACAGGATTCTATGCCTCAGCTGGGCAAAGGAACATCAGCACTGGATCTTGGATGATTGGAGACGGGTGAGTGCCGTTTCCAGTTATTTCGAGCAGATGAGAGGGTGCGTATCTGCTGGAAACTGCACAAAGCTATGCACCTGTCATGTCAACAAGGAATTGTTCTGGCAGGTGGACGGTCAGTAATGGTCTGCGGCATGTTCAACAGGCACATGTTGGGACCTCTGGACTAGACGCATCTCTGAATGGTCCTGGTTACATGTCATCCTTGCAGACCTTCTGCATCCCGTGAGGTCATCATGCACCCACAGGGCAATGAATTCTTCCAGCAGGACAATGCATCTGCCCACAGAGCCGTGATGACTAGAACATGGTTCGAAGAGCATTCTGCCGAAGGAATTATGGACAGCAGTGCAGCAAGCATGGATGGAAATTCCTGTGGAATGCTTTCATGAACTAGTGGACTCAATGCCTTGCCAAGTGTGACTGCCTTTAATCGGGCGAAAGGTGGCCCTACCCTTTTACTAGCCAGGTATACTATGATTTATGTCCACTCAGTATATTATGTGGTCACAAAGAAACTAGATGCAAAAAATAATTTTGATATCATATGCTTGGATTTCAAGAAGGCTTTTGATACTATTTGAAATAAAAGACTGCTGCTATGGATAAAAGGATAGTTGAATGGAAGAAGACAGACAGTGGTAATCAATAGACACTGCTCTTTGTTGACTAATGTTAGTAGTGGAGTCTCCTAGGGTTTGGTGTTGGGCCCATTGTGGTTTTCTTTAGTGATGCTATGGATAAAGGGATGGTTGAGTTGGAGAAGACAGGGAGTAGTAATCAACAGACACTGCTCTTTGTGGACTAATGTTAGTAGTGGAGTCTCCTAAGGTTCGGTGTTGCGCCCATTGTTGTTTTCTATATTTATCAGTGATATTGATGAAGGTGCCAAGGTTGGCAGAGTTGTTAATGACAGTAAAGACAGATGCTACTGCAACAGGATCTAGCCGACCGGGCTAGCCGAGTGGGTAAAGTACCTGCCTGGCAACCCAAAGGTCGCGGGTTCGATTCCCGCCTCGGGCTTGGATCAAAGTACTGCAAAAACCTTGGGAGGTGCAATATGGCCACAGAAGCCGATGCGCCAACAACTACCAAATCAAAAAAAAAAAAAAAAAAAAAAAAATCAACAGGATCTAGAAAAGTTGGGCAGATGGACTGGGGATACATTGAGGAAATACAGTGGGTAGTAATAACCCCAGAATAACGTACCACTGTGCAGTACTACACTCAGGGTAGTGGAGAATGAAAAAGACCTGGGGGTAATTGTGCAGTCAGTTATGAAGTTTTCTGAGCAGTGTAGACAGGCTACCAGAGCAGCTCATGGTGTCTTGTCAATGATATACAGGAATTTTGCTAGTAGGGTTAAGGAGGTAAAGGCCTGACGTAGCCCAGTGGTCAGGAGCGAGAGTGCATAGCATGCATTCCTTGAGTGGACCGGGGTTCAAACCCATGACTACTAAATACGATAAATATTTGTATTGATGATTTATTGTAAACTCTACTGATTTGGTTGTAGTTCCGGAGTATAAACAGAAAATTTATTTATTTATTTATTTTAATTATCCCCTTGTATAAGGGAATGGTCAGGCTACACTTGGAGTACTGCATACAGGTCTGGAGGTCTCAATTTAGCAAGGATGTAGAATTCCTGGAATGAGTACAGAGACCAATCTACAAGTTGCAATCTACAGTGACCAATCTACAAGTTGCAGTCAATATTTTGAAAGTTAAAATCTCCCATTATAGGACATTCTGATTTACTGGTCCACTCTATCCCTATAGCTGTTTGTTGTAGTCATCAGACAGATTATGGCCTATAACACACTCCTACCCTAATTTTTGCTTTCACAGTGCTTATGTCACACCAAACTGACTGAACATTGCATTAGCCACCCATGTCAACTGGATGCACTGCCTTTGATTTTATGCACTTCTTAACTAAGAGCATAACTTTCTTCCCACTTCCTATCCTGTGTGTCCTTTCCATAAGAACAGGCAACCAATTGTGAAATAACTATGAGTTACCTACCATAAATGTGCGAGTCTATCCTAACCCCCCCATTGGTACTCCCAAATCATATTTATGACTTTTTTACTCACTAAAGATGGTTCACTAAATGCCAAGCTGCACAGTCTGGGTTTGGTTGAGGATCCCCCATTTTGCATGCAGAAATGTTGAGGACTTGGCACATGTACTCTGACTGTCCAATGTAAGATGACCAAAGGAGCATTCTAATAACTAAAATAGGACCCTGCTAAGAAACCAAGAACATCTGTTCATTACAGAAGAGACATATTATAAAGCCTTAGCACAATACTCACAGGAATCGTCGAAATCAGAACTGCCCAGAAACAGGCAATCCAAACAATATCAGTCACAAATATTCGCTGAGACCACAAAAGAGTAAACTGCAGAACTCTCTAAATGCAGCTAACTCAAAAGTCTCCTGATAAATTTCCAATAGAAAATCTATATGAAATAGCACCATGAGTGATCCCCACCATACTAACAAAAATATATAGCACTTATCCTTTCCTCTATATGGACAGCTCCTTTCCTTGAAGCCTTAGTAATAGTAATGGGGGCATGTGATGCAAGAAAACAAGCATATGAGCTTATGTAGCATTAGCCAAAAAAAAAAAAAAAAAAAAAGCAAAACAATTTCACATTCCCTTCCATCTAAAAGTTTGTCCAGTTCCTCCTTGAATTTATTTAAGCTATCAACTTCCACAATGATAGATGGATGTTTCTTCTAGCAATTAACCATCTGCTGGCTAAAGGCAAATTTCTGCACATTTATTCTACAACTGTCTTTCCTCAATTTGAATTTATGCTGCCTCAGATTCGTAATCTCAACAAGCAGAAGAATTCCATCAGAATTCAGCGTGCTCAACCCATTCAAGGCCTTAAAAAAAAAAAAAAGGTAAATTGCAGCCATTATCAACCCACTGCAGGATGGAAGCCTCCTCAACAATTCATGCTGAAGGAAATGGACCATAATCTGCCATGCTGGTCCAGTGCAGGTTGGCAGTTCGATCATATTCAGCAGTCAGGGGCTTGAACCCCGGTCTACTCAAAGAGCGTGTGTTACTGCACTCTCGCTCCTGACCACTCTGCTACGGAGGCCTTTTCAAGGCCTTATACACCTCAATCAGATCACCTCACAGGTACCTAGTCTCCAGCAGCTGCAATTTACATAAGAGGACCCCCTTCATTCCCCCTCACAAATCTTGTGCCCTTCTCTGTGTATGCTCAAGCAACTCTACAGCCTTCCTAAAATGAGGCCTCCAGACCTGTATGCAGTACTCCAAGTGTAGCCTGACCATTGCCTTATACAAGGGGATAATTACCTCCTTAACCCTGCTAGCAAAATTCCTGTATATCATTGACAAGACACCATGAGCTGCTCTGGTAGCCTGTCTACACTGCTCAGAAAACTTCATAACTGAGTGTAGTACCGCACAATTGGTACGTTATTCTAGAGTTATTACTACCCACTGTGTTTCCTCAATGTATCCCCAGCCTATCTGCCCAACTTTTCTAGATCCTGTTGCAGTAGCGTCTGTCTTTACTGTCATTAACAGCCCTGCCAACCTTCGTATCATCTCCAAACTGGACATTAAGCCTGATATACCTTCATCAATATCACTGATAAATATAGAAAACAACAATGTGCCCAACACCGAACCCTAGGAGACTCCACTACTAACATTAGTCCACAAAGAGCAGTGTCCGTTGATTACTACTCCCTGTCTTCTCCAACTCAGTCATTCCTTTATCCATAGCAGCAACTAAAGAAAACAACAATAGGCCCAACACCAAACCCTAAGAGACTCCACTACTAACATTAGTCCACAAAGAGCAGTGTCCATTGATTACCACTCTCTGTCTTCTTTCACTCAACTATCCCTTTATCCATAGCAGCAATTTGCGGTTATTGCTTTACTGCTCATATCTGTACAGCAGTCTTTTATGCCCAATAGTATTAAAAGCCTTCCTGAAATCTAAGCATATGATATCAAAAGTATTTTTTGCATCTAGTTTCTTTGTAACCACATCATATACTGAGTGGACATAAATCATAGGATACGTAGCTAGTAATGGGTAGGGCCACCTTTCGCCCGATTAAAGGCAGTCACATGACAAGGCATTGAGCCCACTGCATCCCTTTGTATAAGAGTCCACTTATACAAAGAGATGCAGCTTTAACTAGTGACTCCATTATTTTCTCCGGAACGGAAGCTAAACTAACTGGTCTGTAATTACTAGTATCACCCTTAGATCCCCCTTTGTGAATTGGGTATACATTTGCACATCTCCAGTCCGTGGGACTTTCCCTGAGTCCAAGAATGCTCTCAAAATTATGGTTAAGGGTTTGCTTACTTCCTTTGCCGCCTCCTTTAATATAACTACATAGATCCCATCCATTTTGAGTGCCTTTCTTATGTTTAACTTCAACAAAATCTTGTCCAATTTGCTCTCAGGTATTTCAAAATCATTAAGTACCTGTTACAGTTTGATAAACTTCCAGCATTTTCCTCCCTTAATAACTCCCCATGTGTGAATGTAATTGCAAAATACTCATTCAGATTATCAGCTATCTGAGCAGGATCATCAACAGTCGAACCATCAATATCAATTGGACCAATCTGATTCATCCCCTTCCTTCCAGAGTTTATATAAATAAAGAAGTCCTGCTGTTTTTCTTAGCATCCTTTGCCAAAGATTTCTCATAATCTGCCTTCACTTGCCTAATCTCCTTTGTGGCTTGATTACAGACTAGCTTATATCTGCCATAGGCTTCTGTGTCGCCTGATAATTTATATTCATCCCATGCATTTTTCTTCTCTGTCCCAAGTCTCATTAGTTCATCTGACATCCATTTAGGCCTAAACCTTGAACAATATTTCTTAATCGGTATGAAAAGCCTAGTATCTTCGTTGATTAGTTCCTTGATTGCTTCCCACTTGACTCTACTTACCGCTGAATTGGCTATGGGACTGGACTTTGCATGCAGCTGAAGAGATATAGTAAGCTGCATGACATATAGCATATGCTTATATATTTAATTAATTTATCTTGCTACTTAATTATTTCATTATTTACTTCTATTAAGAATATAAGTCACTGAAATGGTGTGAATTTTGTTTATAAAAGTTTTTTTTTTTTTTCTTTTTTAAGTTTATATCACATGCTGTCTGGTGTGAGTAAGAATAAAGGATGCTTGATAAAAAAAAAATAGAAGAAAAAAGAAAAAATATAAATTTTATAAAAATACAGGTTTAAAAATGAGAAAATTGTAAAAAGTGTAAGTGGAACAAATTGTGTGTTTCTTTCAGCTCCCACCACCAGACAAAACTGATGGCCAGGGTAGCACTGGGCCCTTGGGACCATACTTGCAGATGCCATACTGTTTGCTTTCTTAGCCGGCATGGCTTGGGATGCTGACACTGACTGATTGGCCGGTCATGTTGTCTTTCTGGATACAGTGATTCTGTGTGGAATCACTGTATCCAGAGAGGCAACATACAACCATATGGAACTCTTTCCTTGTGTCCTTTCTCTCTCAACCCTAGGTGGATTCTCTACTATGCCTGCCCCCAACTTGGGTGGTTCTACCCAACCTTTTGCCTGGTGGCTGATACCACCACCACATCTTTTCAATCCCTCCCACTGGGGGTGAGAATGGGCTTCCTCCCTCAGGGGTCCACACTGTCACCCCTTCCATTCAGGTGGGAACCTCACCGACTCCCCTCGCCTCTGTCTCCTCCCTCTTTCATCCCTCACTCATACTATTTTCCTTGCTCTCTTTTTTTTTTTTTTTTTTTTTTTTGGCTCTTCCTGGTAAGCTTAGGCAGTGCCAGGGCTTTTCCCTTCCAGAGTCTATATCTCACTACTGCCTGGTCTGCCTCCCTGTGGCAAAGGACAGTAACTAGGGGTCAGTGGTGACTAGCAGGCCACTAGACTAAGAGACTGGATGAACAACAGACCAACAAAACTCATCACTAACCAACACTATCTGGCCTTTACAGAGTCATGTATGTGTCACAGAATTACTATGTGCAGTTGGGGGAAACCCCCCAGTGCCACTTGACATGAAACACTATACACTGTTCTTTCTGTATACATTGTACTCCCCATATTCAAATTCTGCATCCCTTATATCTTAATATTACGATGGCCCTGAAATCCCAACAATGGCTGTATTTGATGTCTTGACCAGCACTTCAAATTCATGAAATTTATTTACTAGGAGTATAGTATACATACACAAGTGTACATGCACCTGGTCTTACTCTTAGTTACCCTAACACAGCCCATATATTTACTTACTTCATGATAATTCCCAGCAGTTCTTGAAATACCAAGCACCTTGTTTTCAAGACTGCTGCTCGTTCCAATGGAAGCAGTGGAAGAAGCACTTTCATCTCTGCCTGAAGCTGTTGTTAATCTATTAATCTGTGTATCCCCCCAAGTTAGCAGTTTTCCAACCCACCTAATATTGCCTCGAAGCACTAGCAAATGTTTTTTTCACCCTTTCTATTTAAGTGTATCCCATCCCTATGGAACAGGTCTCCTGTTAACAAGCATGACATGCTGAGAAAAATTCTACCCCAATCATAATATTCAATTGGATTGGTCAGACAAGATCATCCCCTAACAAAAGTCCATGTTGTTACTGCAGTATAATTTCATTCCATCTAGATGGCCCTGCATTACTTCTTTAATCGGAAATTCCATTATTTTTCTTAGAACAGAAGTTAAGCTGATGGGTCTGTAATTACTCATGTCACCTTTTGATCCCCCCTTTGTGAATTGGGGACAAATTTGCCCATAAACCTCACCTGAATTCAGAGATGCTCTCATAATTATGGCTAAGGTTTTGGTTATCCACTCTAAGACAGCATTTTCTGCCATTAGTTATTCCTGGTTTTTCAACCTTCATGACATGCAGATCAGCCTATGAATGAATACACCTGCGAAGTACTTAGGGGCCTGGATGCAAAAGGTGTTAAAGGGCCTTGTTTATTTATGATGAGACTTTGATGGCTCCCTCGATTGGGGTCCCTAGATCGGGTGTCCTGTTCAGCACATCCAATCCACCCTCTATTTGCACAGCCCTGATACACCTGAACGTGTATACAGAAATAATTCACAGTGGTGCAGTATGACCTAAATGACGTATGCACCTGAAACCCAACAGCGAACAAATGATCTAAAAAAATATATATATACGAATAGAAAAAATCCTAATTACATTAATATTTGAAAGCATACTATAAAAAAGGTAAAGTGCAGCCATTATTAACCCACTGCAGGATGGAAGCCTCTCAACAATTCATGCTGAGGGAAATGGACCATAATCTGCCACGCTAGTCCAGTGCAGATTGGCAGATCAACCGTATTCAGCAGTCAGGGACTTGAACCCCAGTCTACTCAAAGAGTGTGTGCTACTGCACTCCCACTCCTGACCATTCGGCTAAGGAGGCCTAAGCATACTATACTGGTAAACAACTCTAGAGATGCATATTAATATAAGATGTGTATGTTGTCAGTGAAATTTAATGTAGTGCACAGTCTGAATAAAAAAAATCTCCAGCTTTCCATCTGTTTTCTGCAAGTAAAAGGTTAGCAGTTCTGCACACACTATGTTAAAGTGTTATTGATATTATGGCACTAGTTTTAGGATGTAAAGTTGTTCTTTTTACTTCATTTTTTCTTCTTTTTTTTTTTTTTGTCTTGTTTAAAACAGATTTTTCTGTTTAGTGTTATTGACAGTGTTATTTCTGAATAACCTTTTCTTTTTTCCAAAACTGTGGCAGCCAGTACACTGCCACTGTGTGTATCCTACCTATTGTTTTTCCCAGGTAAGATTCACAGTGGCACAGTATAGTATTGGTTCCCAGTTTTGGCCAGCACTGCTTTAAACTTTATTACTTAACATATATAGTGTCTTAACTTATCATATAAATACAATAGTTAAAAGTTAATTAGTTACATAGCAATGCAGGCATATAGAAGTTCAAGACAGATTTTTCCATTGGTATCAAGTGACTAGTGTACACTTAGGGTCCCTAGATTGGATGTAATGGCAGTAATGTTAAAAGGAGTGAGAAATTTTATACTTTCTATAAACTATTATAGGAATAAAACCCTCATTTCAGAAGAGAAATTGATGCCTAGCAGGTTTCTTACTACAGTTTTACCCTTATATATGGTCTCATTGGTGGGTAAGTAGGCACTGAAAAACATGAACAACCCATTGACAAGATATATATCCATAATATTTGAGATGCAAGATGGTGTAGTAGGCAAAATAAACTGAGTAAATTTAGGACAAAAGCTTCATGTTTCTACAAAAATATCAGTAATCATTTCATCGACTCTCTAGAAATCAACAAGGTATTTTTTCAAATCTTTACCTTATTGAATTCTTAACCTCATAAAATCTAACAATATGTTGATAAGTTCAGAAAGATGTTAATAGAGTATGCTGAAAATTTTCAGCAATCACAATAAAACTTACATTTGAATTTGTCTGTTTAGTTGAAGCATTTCATGATTAGAGTTTCTACAGAGATATTGTACAGTGAAATAGTGTAAAAATACTCATGTTATTTTATTTTATTCTTCAGGGGGTTCATTAGATCAACCTCCAGAGATACTTGAAGGTCCAAGGGTTAGGAAAAAAGTTCAGAGATTGGAGTTTGAGACTGATATTTTAAGAACTGGAAAAAAGGAAGCTATACAGATTATTCCACAGAGTAAAATTCCTTAAATTGCTTAGATGTGTTTAATTTTTTTGTCAATTTAGTTTGTGTGTGTTATTTTCATTTAAGTAAAAATCTCGTTTCTAAGTGAGTCATTAATCCTGTAGCAGGTATGCTGGTGCCCTGTCCACAGTCCCCCTTAAAATTAAATATTAACATCATGTCACTGTGAATTTAAATATAGTCATATCTTACTTAACAAAGTGGTATGTTCTAGAATATCACTTCATTAACGTAAACTTCGTTATTAGGTAAAAAATAGAGACATGTTCCTGTAAGCAAAAATAAACATGTTTCAAGAAATTTTTTTTTTTCTAAATTAATGATACGTTATATACCGTATTTTAGAATTAAATTTAAAAAAACAAACACTTAAAGCAAGAAAAATTCCAAATAGTTAAACAAACAAATGAATGTAGAATGCTATAGTTATTCTTTGTTTGCATTTGAAAATTTTTCAAAAATGAATCTAATGTTGATTGCTTTGCATTCTTTAATTTCTCATGTAACATCTCACTTTAACAGTTTAACTATTTCTAGTGCTTCTCTTCACTACACAACTTCATGCAAAATCAGGATCATATTCAGCTATAACTTCTAATGCATGATTTATCCAATTTAGACAATCAGATAAAATAATTTTTTTTGTTAGTAATCTCTCTGGAGAAATTTCTCTATTATTTTTTGTAGGATCCACAGTTTCTTCTACCACTTTTTGCTCCATCAATTCTTATAGGTCTCTATTTGTTAGTAAGTCGCCATTGTTATCCAACAACTCTTGAATGTTGTATATGTCAACCTCTTGGGAGTTAACTTCCTGCGTCATTTGTGCATTATCTTTAATGATAGAAATATCAGATTCTAACCTATCATTTTGTTGTACTACTTTGGACCATACCTTCTTCCAAACTGAGACAATTTTTAAGACAATGGTTTGTTACTTCTTCTGAGCCATCACTAATATTGCTTTCATTATATTATAATTCTTCTAGAATTCTTTAAATTGTCATTAGCTTTAATTAATTGGCTAAAAGAGCATCATGGATGGTAGGCCTTAAATACAACTATAATGCTTTGGTCTGTTGACTGTATAAGTAATGTAATATTGGGCAGCAGACTGTGCTCCGGGCCATCTTTCAAGATTCGAAAGATGATTTGCAGCATTGTCTAGTAGTAATAATGCTTTGGGCTCCATTTTATTTTTTAGATAATAGCTTTTTACAGCAGGACAGAAATGATTAAAGAATCAGTCGCCTGACAAATCCAGGCTTTTCTGTTGAATATCTGTATCACAGGTAAATTATGTTTGAGAAACCCTTTATTGCTCAAGGCATTTCAGAATGGTTAATGTGCAGTGCTTTCAGTTTCATATCATCTGTGTATTTCCATCTAGTAGGAGGGTCATACAATCTTTGGCTGCTTTAAAGCCTGAAGCTTTTTTCCATCTTGGGAAATAAAAGTTTTAGAAGGTAATCACTTTCAAAACAATCTTGATTCATCCTCATTAAATACTAAATTCAGAGTGTGCCCTCTGTTTTGCTGTCTTTTAGTTGTGTAATAAATTCTGCTGTAGCAAGGCTGAAAATTACCATTTTCAGCCTTGCCCATAATACAAACACTATTGATATTGTTGTACATGGAAGGCTACTGTACAAGTTAGAGTGGTATGGCATCAAGGACAAGTTGCTGCTATGGATAAAGGGATGGTTGAGTGGGAGAAGACAGAGAGTGGTAATCAATGGACACTGCTCTTTGTGGACTAATGTTATTAGTGGTGTCCTCCAGGGGTCCATGTTGGGGCACATTGCTATTTTCTGTATTTATCAGTGATATTCATAAAGGTATATATCAGGCTTAATGTCCAAGTTTGTAGATGAAATAGAAGGTTAGTAGGGTTGCGAATGACAGTAAGGACAGTATGCTACTGCAACAGGGTCTGGAAAAGTTGAGCACATATACTGAGAGGTGGCAACTGAAATTTAACATTGACAAATGCAAAGTGCTGCATATGGGTAGCAGTAACCGCAGAGTAACATACCAACTATGTGGTACTACACTTAGGGTGGTAGAAAGCAATAAAGATCTGGGAGTAATTGTGCAGTCAGATATGAAGTTTTCTGAGCAGTGCAAAAAGTCTGCAAGAGCAGCTCATGTGGTCTTGTCAATGATATATAGGAATTTTGCTAGCAGGGATAACATGGTTATCCCCTTGTATAAGGCAATGGTCAGGCCACACTTTGAGTACTGCATACAGGTCTGAAGGCCTAATTTTAGGAAAGATGTAGAGCTGCTGGAATGAGTACAGACACTGCAACAAGATTAGTGAATGAAACAAACAGTTGCTGTTACCAATATAGGCTTAAATTCTGCAAATTGCAGTGTCTGGAGACTAGGCATCTGCAAGGTGATCTGATTGAGATGTACAAGGCCTTGAGCTCAGTGCTGATGGGATTCTTCCTCTTGCTCAGATTACGCACCTGAGGGGACATAAATTCAAATTGAGGAAAGACAGTTGTAGAATATATGTGCAGAAATTTGCCTTTAGTCAGCGGGTGGTTGATTACTGGAATCAGACAAATCTGATTCCAGCAATCAACTGAATAAATTGAAGGCCGAACTAGACAAACTTTTGGAGTGAATGGATGGGTGAAAAAGGAAGGGGTTTTTATTTTGGCTGATGCTATATTAGCTTTCTTTATTGCATCATGTGCCTGTACTAATGCTAATATGAATTTTTGCACATTTTTAATTATAAAAATAATCAGAGGGAAGCTCTGAATTTTTCAGTGGTTACTTCAGCTTCTTGATTTTTTTTTTTTTTTTTTTTTTATGTAAACCCCAAACATGAGAGGTATTAGAACCTATAGTATTTAGTACAGTGCTTGGGTTGGAGGTTGAGAAGATGAAAGAAGATATTTGTTGACATTGGACTTGAACTTCTGTAGATTGTAATTTTCAGGAAATACGTATGAAGGAAGGTTGTTCCAGAAAACGGCAGTTGAATGAATAAACGAGGAAGATGAAAAGTTGGTTCTGTGAGTTTGAAGTTGGACAGTAAATGGATGTTGGCTGGTGGCGGCACGTGTTCGGACTGTTTTGAAAGAGAGAGAGAGTGGGAATTATAGAAGCCAATTCAGAAGAACAGTGCCCATGGAAGTATCTGGAGAAGAGGAATGCAGCAGAAACAGAAACAGTACGTCTATGAGAGAGCGAGTTGAGAGACTCTGTTAGGAATGAATCATTTATTAACCTAACTGCCCTCTTCTGAATGGAATCTAGAAGCCTGAGAGAGGTTTTGGGGGCACCACCCCAGATGTGGGAACAATATTCCATGGCGAGGTGGATTTGCGATTTATACAGAGTGAGCAGCTGTTTGGAAGAAAAGTAAAACCAAGAACGAAAGAGAAATCCAAGTTTTTTAGATGCAGAGGAAGCAATATTTGTAATGTGCTTGTACCAAGAGAGATTAGAAGTCAGGGTAATCCCCAAAAGAGATATATCATTTTGCCTAGAAATCGGAGTGTCACTAAAGATAAGCATAGAAGCAGAAGAATACTTTTTGCGAGATACAAGACAAGGCTGAGTTTTAGAAGGGTTGAAATCAACTAAGTTGTCTTTGCCCTACTGGAGAATTACCTGAAGATCAGCATTTAAGGAATTGGTAGCAGATTTTCGAGAAGTTGGAGCTGATTGAACAGAACAAAGTTTCTCAAAATGGAAATTGGAATGCAATGTGCTATCATTGGCAAAACTATGGATAGGATTTCCAGTCAATGGAAGAAGGTCATTAATATACAAGAGGAAAAGAGTGGGGGAAAGAACTGAACCATGGGTGACACCGGCATTAGTGGAGAAGTTAGAAGACAGAGAGCCATCTACCATCACCCTCAGTGAGCGATCAGAGAGAAAACTGGATAACCAATTACTAAAAACAGTTGGAAAACCATAAGATGGAAGCTTGTTTAGAAGACCTTTATGCCAATCACGATCGAAAGCCTTTGAGATGTCAAGAGCAATTACTTGTGTTTCTGGGAACCTTTCCATTGAATTAGTCCATAAATGGGTAACATAAGCCAGAATATCACCAGAGGATCGACACTGATGGAATCCATACTGGCGATCGTTGATCAGTCAGAAGGTTTCTAGGAAGTTTAAAAGTTGGCAGTTAATTGATTTCTCCATTACTTTAGAAAGAGCAGAAGTAATTGGATGGGAGGGATTTTTCACCCTTTTTAGGAACTGGCTGGATATGAGCAAATTTCCAAGCAGAAGGAAAAACACCTTTGGAATAAGAAAGTGAAAAAAGGCGGCAAAGAATAGGAGTAAGTTCAGGAGCACAGGTTTTGAGAACAAGTGGAGAAATACCATTGGGACCTGGAGCTTTCTTGGCATCAAGATTCGTCAAAATCCTTCTGACATCCTTTTGACGGAAAACCACAGGAGGCATTGAATGGAGCGTGTTGGGAATGGTGGGAGGTGTTTTACCAAGATCATTAATACATGAGTTGGAAGTAAAATGGGATGCTAGCAGGCCAGCTTTATCCTTGGCTGAAGTGACAACAGAACCATCTGGTTTAGACAGAGGTGGGAGCAGAGATGGGCAAAAGTTGCGGCCAATAGCTTTGGCAAGAGACCAGAACACTCGGCTACCATTAGGGCAAGAAGCAAGTTTTCTACTCCTAGCCTGTTCAAACTCTAGTTTGGACTGATTAATAACTGCTTTACAATTGTTGCGAGCTTTGGTGTTGGCAGAAAATGAAACTGGAGAATTAGAAACAAGTCAATTACAATATGCAACATTCTTCTCTTGAACAGCCTTAGCACATTTATTGGAAAACCAAGGTTTAGATAAAGGATGAGATTTTAAAGTGGAGTGTGGGATAAAGGATTCCATTTCTGCAAGAATAATTTCACTGATACAATCTGAGCAAACGTTGACATCAGAAGTTTTGAAACAGTAATCCGACCAAGGAAAAGAAGAAAGGAAGTCTCGCAGGTCATCCCATTTTGCATTCTTGTAATGCCAAACAACAAGAGGTTAGGAATAGCCATGAGATACAGGTTCCATTGGAGAAGAGACAATCACCAAGTTGTGATCTGAAGTGCCTAAAGGACCTCTCGCTTCGACCCGTGTCCTTAGAAGGATTGTTTGTGAGAAAAAGATCAAGCGTATTGGCTGTATGATTAGGATTGTCCGGTATTCTTGTAGGTAAATTAACAATCTGTGCAAGGTCATTAGTAATTGCTGAAGCCTCAGCATCTCGACCAGCTGGGTCGGTGTGACTAGAAAACGGAAGCCAGCTGGAGTTGTGAACATTAAAATCACCAAGGAAAATTAGCTCACTGTTAGGAAAGTTGGACTGGAGAAAGTCAAGTTGCAAAGAGAGGAAGTCAAAGAGCTCCAAGTGATTAGTGGAGTTGGGAGAACGGTAGAGACAACAGATGAATTTGACACAATGAGGTAGAGAGATTTTAAGCCAGAGATGATTCCAAATTGTCAAGTCTCTGGCAGGGAATATCAGAACGGACATATGCACAAGTACCACCTTTGAGGTGTAAGGAATCATACAGCGAATAATTTGGGCATCTGAGATGAGCAGTAATTGAACCAACTGATAACTGAGATTCTGTCAGAAACAGTATATGGAATTTAGCAGACTGCAAGTGGAAATGGACATCATTGAGATTAGAATTGAGACCACGTATATTTGTGAAATGAATTAGGAAGTGCTTGGGAGATTTAGATCTTTTCGCAGATGAGCTTGCTCTATTAGTTTGACAATTCATGGTGTATTCAATAGTAAGAAAAAGTGGTGGGACGTGCTGTATGAAGTAATGAAATTTTTGGATATGGCATACATATGGTAAGAATATACCCAGATCCTTGACATAACTTGGCCTCGACAATGCTCCTTGCATACACACTACTTGGACTCCATCCAGTCACTATCTGGCAGAGTAGAGGTAGCAAGATTATACACTAGCTGATCCGGAAGCCTCCTACAGAGTTACCAATAGGTTCGGTCCGGTGTACTAAATAGCGGCTGACCTGCGAACACCGTTTTAGAGCTGTACCCTCGAAATGTAAGGAATATTGGATCTTGCCACGATGTTCATCATAACCTCAAAAGTCATCAATCATACTGCATGATGG
Organism: Mastigoproctus giganteus; assembly: GCF_048544385.1. Taxonomy (NCBI): domain Eukaryota; kingdom Metazoa; phylum Arthropoda; class Arachnida; order Uropygi; family Thelyphonidae; genus Mastigoproctus; species Mastigoproctus giganteus. The sequence goes on from NC_143583.1 coordinate 202,234,298, forward strand.
AAGAGATAGGGAAGGGTTGACCGGAACTTAACTCTAGAGACTAAACATGGGTTCCACCACTTCAAGCCTCTAATAAGCAAAGTGGTGGTATTGCACCGGTTGATGAGAGTCATCTACCACCTAGTACATTGAATAAACTTAATACTTTTTTGCTGTATTGCCAAATGGCTAACTGGCATGTGGTTCTGCACCAATTGGTAGAATAAAAGTCAAATTATGAACTGTATTTTTATCACCATTATTATTGTTATTTTTGTAAAATCAGAATGCAAAAAGAACAGTAATTTTATTTTCCAAATTATTTTAGCCAGTGAATTAATCAGCCTGTTAAAATTGTTCTCCTTCATGATTGATGCACTTTTGTAATCATCCCGCTACTGCTGCAATCTGAAATAAAATTTTTTAAAATTTATTTTATTTAAAAAATTATGGTATTATCCATATAATTAAAAAAATGGTATTATGGTATTATCGATATAATTAAAAAAATGGTATTATGGTATTATCCATACAACGTTGCATAGAAGCTTTTATTTTATTAGATTGGTTTAAAATTGTCTTTAAAGTTGATTGTACTAATCTGAAATGTTGTGCACTTCACTTTTCTTGTTACCAGCTTCTATCCTTTTTATTTATGTCCATTTTAGTATCTAAACTTATTCCTTTTTGTTTTCTTGATGTTAATATTAGTAGTGACAAATGATGCAAGAAATCAAGCTTATTGATTTCTTGCATCATTTGTCACTACTAATATTGTCACTACTAATATTTTCTATTTCTTCCTTTAATTTATTCAAACTCGACACTTCCACAACAATGGATGGAAGTTTCTTTCAACAATCAACCAGCTATTGGCTAAAGGCAACTTCCACACATCTGTTTTGCAACCTCAGTTTGAATTTATGCTCCCTCATGTGTGCAGTCTGAGCAAGAGGAAAAATGTCACCAGCATTGAGCTTGCTGAATCCATTCAAAGCCATAAACACCTCGACTATATCACTTTGTAGATGCCTAGTCTGTAGACTGCTATTTGCAGAATGGAACCTTTCTTGGTAAAAGTCACGTTTTATTCTCCTCATCAATTTCATTTTCCTTCTCTGTACCCATTCCAACACATCCACATCCTTTTTTTAAATGAGATCTCCAGACCTGTATGCAGTACTTAAGATGCAGCCTAACCAGTGGTGTAGCCAGGATCTTTTCTCATCAGGTACATTCACAAAAAAATGTGCAAATTGCCTAATGTTAACCTACCTGTCATTTTTGGTTTTAAATAAGACCTGTCTGAATATCTGTACATGCTTGTATTACAAAAATATTATATAACACATGTAAATAATACAACAAACTATTTTATACATGATTATTTTATTAATATATTTAATAAGTATGTTTAAGTTTTTTGAGAACGATGAGTTATAGATATAAAAGTTAATGTTTTTAAAAACATTGAATAAATACTTAAGTTGTACAATGTATATTGCAGAATTACTTTTCTAAAAATGCACCACAATACCAGATTTTGGTATGGGGGGAAGAGTACGGTGTACCTGCTGACTCTACCCTGGCTACACCACTGAGCCTAACCATTGCCTTATACAATGGGATAATCATCTCCTTATCCCTGCTATCAAAATTCCTATATATCATTGACAAAACTCCATGAACTGTCCTGGCAGCCTGTTTTCACTGCCCAGAGAACTTGATATCTGATTGTACAATTATCCCTGGTCTTTTTCACTTTCCACTACCCTGAGTGTAATACCACACAGTTGGAACATTAATCTGGGATTACTAGTACTCACATGCAGTACCTTGCATTTGTCAACAGTAGCAAACCTCGCATACATGGTATTTTTGAGCTTTTGTGCAGGGGGGGAAGACCCTGTTATTATGTTGGATGTAATTTTTCAACATTTTGATTCTTTTTTGTCAATCCCTGCTGTTGACTCGCTAGTTATGCAAAAAAAAAAAAAAAAAAAATTGGAAAATCCCTGTATTTTGTTGAGAAAGCCGTGTTAGGTTCTGTGCTATTGAACTTATGCATATTTGAAGCCATAAAAATTTGTGACTTTAAGGTTTTGTACAGTTATTTTGGTTTTTATTTGATTGTTTATAAATTTTTTCAGGTATGTACTATTAAACTTTGTTCTTAAAACCGTATTGGAATAATTTCTTTGTTGTGAATTAAATTTCAGCCCTAAATTATGCCTAAAGAAAGTAAAAAACACCTCTCAAAGAAACTTTATTTCTCTGGAATCAAAGGTACAAATTTTGGATTGTCTTAAAAAAGTGAAAAGATATCATACATTGCAAAAAGTTTAAATTTAAATGAAGCAACAATCCAGACCATAAAGAAAAATGAACAGAAAATTAGAACTGCTGCTGCTGCAGGATCTTTCATTTCCCAAAAATATGACAGCTCATTCCCAAGCACCAGTAATTGAGAAAATGGAAAAAGCACTCAGTATTTTGATTGACGATAGCAGTACAAAATGGATTCCATTAGATGGCAGTGTAATTAAATAAAGGGCACTAAAAATTTATAACCATTTAAAAGAAAATGAAGAACCTTCTGTTAAGTAAAGGTTGGTTTGAGCGATTTAAAAATCGCTTCTCATTACATAACATAAGAATTCAAGGGGAAAATGCATCAGCTGATAATGAAGCTGCCAAGAAGTATGCGGAGGAATTTCAAAAAATTATTGAAGAGCACAGATACATACCACATCAAGTTTTCAATGCCAATCAGACAAGTCTTTGGTGGAAAAAATGCCCAACAGAACGTTTATTTCAAAAAAAAAAAAAAAAAGAAAACTCCCTTTGGAACATAACCTCCTTTGTGTACTGGTTCTTAGTCCTGTATAACACAGTTTCGCACTACACAAGATTTTATAGGAACCTAACTACTGTGTTATACAAGAATTACCTGTATTTAATAATTTATACCAAAATCAGGCAAAATGTTTTGGACACTCTGTATTAAGCATTGTATGCAATTCAGCAGCATGCTTGCTCATATGTTTTTTTATTTTTATTTTTTTTCTGTGCCTACTGCAGGGTTAAGATTGGCTTTTTAAGCACATCTCAACCATTGAAATCATTATCTAGAGAACAAGATTAAAGCAAGAATGAGGTTTTATGTATTTAGATAATTTGGATAACCTTGGATAATTTAAAATATAAGTTAATTTTTACTTCAATCATAGTTTATTTAGGGAAGAGAAATGTTGTTAATTTGAAATTATATTCCTCTCTTTTGCACTATTAGCTATCCCCCCCCTATCTCTCTCTCTCTCTCTCTCTCTCTCTCTCTCTCTCTCTCTCTCACACACATTGTATTCCTTCAGTTGGAAGTGAGGATATGCCAATATGTTTATCTTATATTATACAGTATGTTCCTTAGATCACCTTCTACAGGAAGTAGTTCTTGTAGTATTTGCAAATGCAAAGTACTGAAATGAAAAATGCAGTTTAAATAACAATTGATTGGTTTTCTTTGAACTATTATGAATAGTGCAAAGGCTGACTTTATGAAACGAAAAGGAATGCAGTGCTATATTTGTACGGTGGTGTTTTTTTTTTTTTTTTGTTTTTTTTTGAAATAACAGCTGTGATTTGATGCATTGGCTTTATCCGTCTTCTTCATTTTTCTACTTGGAACCTATGAAGGTTTATATATAATCTCTGTGGTAATACTATGTTTTAATTAAGTTGTGATGTTTAATTCAGGTTATTTTATGGTATTAGTATATAAAAAACAGCATCGTGGATGAGTGATTTAGGTAACAAAAGAAAATTTTATGGAAAAAGAATTCCAGAGAAGCAGAAAATAATCAACAAAATTGAAAAGGGGAGAATATTAAGATGAAAATTGTAAAAAAAATTGGAATTATATTGTTGACATCATGATTTTCAAATGATGATATGATTGAAAAGGGGGCTATAGAAGGAGAAAGTACTGGAGGAAAGAAAACTGAACCAAACCAAACATTGCAGATTTAGAAAACAAATTTTTTTTCAGAGGTTTTTCCAGGTTCAAGCTAACATTATTTATATATCTGATCCATTAGGGCAGATCAGATTAAATTCATTGAAAATGGGAATAGAATGTCATTGTGTCAATGTGTGACCTCAAAGATTACAACAGGGACATAATTGTATCACAAGCAATTCACAAGAAGGGTCTGCTATAGATGTTGTGATTTCAAAAATCTGGTGCTCATTCTAGAACTATATACATGATGTTAGGTAGCTTGCTTCTTGTGAAATAAACTGATTGCCATATGATTGATTCTGCTTTTATGAAAATATCACATGAAGAAGCATATACAAAAATGAACGGTAGTATTTTCTAAGTTTGCTTAACCCAGGGAATTAAACCAGAACCCAACTAACTGGGAAAAAAATTATAGTTTTTATTATTAATTCCTTTATTTCAATTTTTAATTCCTTTATTTCTTATACAGTGCCATTTTCATAGTTTAAAATAGGCTTAAAAACTGTGTTCCAGGTGAACCTTTTGAATTTCCCCAAGCTGTCAGCCGCGACTATCCAAGGATTAACTTATTTTTTAATTAACAACTTGCTGCCTGAAAAAAAAAACTTCCTACAATCCACTCTCTACCTAAACCTATAATTTGAATTTATTCCCTAGTTTTAGTATCATATCTAACTGAAAATTTCACCTTTGTTCATTTACTCTCCCCTTGCAGAGCCTTCTGAACCTCAATCAGATTCCATAATGAGCTACCTATTATCAAGCTCTGAAGGCATATTCAAAACCTTTAGTCATATAGATGCCTTTTTGCTAATCTCACAGGCATGTTGCTTGTCTTTGTAACTTTTCAAGCAGTTTGATGGTTTGATGTCCTTTTTTAGGTACTGTCTCCATACTTGGACACATTATTCCATTGTGACCAAATTTCCTTTTACGGTGGGATTATAACCTCTATTTGTACAAGCAAACATTTGATAAATCGCTGACCTGGCACTGAGTCTGCCTGTATCATAATAGCTCCAAATCTGTTTTTTTTTCCTTTACAGTTTTTAATTCAGTTCTTTTGAGGTTGCTAATTTCCAAATGTAAGACCTTCTATTTTGCAGCATTAAAACATATACTGTGCAGCCACTTTATTAGGTACACCCACCTAGTAGCATGTTGAGCCTCCTTTAGCCTTCAAAACAGCCTGAATTTGTCTAGGCATAGATTGAACAAGATTCTGAAAATGTGCAGGAATGGAGTACCATGCAGACATGAGTGTGTCATGAAGATCCTTGAGATTCAACAGAGGTGTAGGCCTGCAGTGAACAACCCTTTCCAGCTCATTAGGTACAATGTGGCATTCAGACATGAATCTATGGGTATCAATGGACCAAATGTGTGCCAAGAAAACATTCCCCACACCATAACACTGCCCCCACCAACTTGCACAGTAGTCGTCAAACATGACGGGTCCATCGATTCATGTTGTTTTCACTAAATTCTGAACCTTCCATCAGCATGATGCACCAGCAACTTCAACTTGTCAGACCAAGTAACTGTTTTCCAATCCTTAATAGTCCAGTGCTGATGTTGCTGTGCCCACAGGAGGTGTGCTGTCTTGTTCTTCATTGATAATAAAGGTAAGCGATGCGGCCGTCAGCTGTTGTAGCCCATTTGCGACTAGTGGTCTGTTGCGATATTTTGTTCTGCACACCAAGGCTGTATTCTGATGTGATGTGTGACATTGCGGCCCATCTGTTTGCTTGTACAATTCTAGCTATCCTCCTCTGACCTGTCTCATCAACAAGCTATTTTCTTCCACAGGAGTGGAAGAAAATTTTCTGTTCATTGCTCGATTCTCGATATACCCTTGAAACTGTGGTACGTGAAAAGTTTAGGAGAACTGCCGTTTCAGAGATGCTTTGTCCAGCACATCTTGCACCTACTACCATGCCACATTTGAAGTCCGTTAAATCCCCATTCTTGGTAAATCCCCTTGGTAAATTCTCTTTAATCTAAATCCCCTTGGTAAATTCTCGTTAAATCCCCTCCTTTTCCCCATTCTTGCTACGGTTTGTATGCTTAACTGATACTAGAAAGGTTGTTCTGCTGTGTTTATATCCACAACTGTGGTCATGTGACTTGCAGCGTTGTGGGACAAACCATTTGTGTGCACACCAGGGGTGTACCTAATAAAGTGGCAGCACAGTGTAGCTGCTACTTTTTTGACTGCCCTCAAAGCTTATCCAAGTTGTCCTGAAGATGCTCTTCTTGGAGCTGATCATTAACCACTTTCCCAATCTTAACATCATATGGAAATTTTGACATCACACCACTTATCCCTCCATCAGTGTCATTTAAGAAAATCAGAAATGGTTCAGAGGGGACTCAACCAACCTAGTCCACTTTGAAGAGACTAATCATTAATTACAACTCTCTGCCTCTTGTCCTGCAGCCATCATGCAATCCATGTGAGGACTTTACCCTTCATGTGAAACTAAGTTTGAAAACTTTGCAAAATCCAAATAAATAATGACAGTATGAATTTTTGTGGGTATATTTTGCTTAGTTTTTTTTTTTTATTATTTACAACCATATGAGATCAAATCATTTGTGTGTATCATTATGCTTTTGTTTCTTTATTGGTCTCTTGTGTACTATCTTTCATAATAATGTATAAACAGATATGCAGCTAATTCAGATGCCTCTGATCCCATGGGTGTCTCACTTTTCTATAAATGTCTTTACCTTCATACATAGTATAAAATTTTTAAAAAGGCAGAAGTTTATATACATTTTTAATTTATCTAGAGGGATAGAAGGTACATTAGCAAAGTCATGCAGTTCTGCCTTTCATGTGCTAGGGTTGGCTTTTATAAGTCTTAATACTTCATTATTACTGTTAATTATTTAAATGCTGTCTAAATTTTTAAATATACTTTTTAGTGCCTTTTCAAACTTACTAGAAACTACATTAGTATAACTGTTTTTGCCATTAGTTATATACCCAAAACTAAACATAGAAGTTGGGATTCATATATAACAATGGGATATTTGTATTATCCATTTTGGTTTTTAGTCTCTTGTGCAGTGCTAACAACTTTTGAATAGTACAGATATTGCTAGCAGTAACTTTTTTTTGTTCATGCATCTTTGGATATTTCATTTTAAGTGTTTCTGCATAAAATATTTTACAGTAGATGGCAGAGTTATTTATTGCTTTATCTACTCTTTTAATTTATCTTGAAACGCATTGATTTTTTTTTTGTTTAATGGTTGTATTATTGAAACCATCTGATTGTTCATAGTTATGCAGTTTCTTATTTTATTGGTAATATAATCTAACATATTTCTGATTCAGTTGTTAAAGTGTTCTATAGGAAAATTATACTTAACAGCTAATTTATAGTTTAACTATAATAAATCATAATATAGCTGCTTATTTTATATAGGTTATTTTTGTAATTAATGCTAAATTGAGCCTTTAGTGTAACATAATATTTTTTTATATTTTTTATTTTATTGTTTATGTTTTTATATTTTATGGCATGATATCTCAGGTGGATCCATTAATAACAACCTTTTATGGTAAAATTTTATAGGAAAACACTTTTTACACTAAATTTTTATCAGTAGATACACACTAAGGATATGTTTTGTTTTTCACAAACTAAAGAACTAAAATTCAGTAATCTTCAGAAAAATTTTACCTTTTCTTTTTATGTAAAATACCAAACTAGATAAAATAACATCGGCATAAACAAAGAACATATGAAACTATGAACCAAGAATATAACTTTTATAGCACTCTCTAGAGAGTATGATTGACTCTAAGCAAAATCCTAAACATAATGCAAATAGCCCATTGTTCAATCTGTGTGCTGATATCAATCAGTTGTTCATTTCATGTGCCTTTCCTTTTACAGCACTCATTTATAGACAACAGTTTGATGGATGCAGATTGATACTAAGACACAAAAGTTGCAATTTGTTTTGATGCAAGCTTGTGTTTCCCCAGCAAACGCGTTAAACTAATAACTCATCAGGCTTCTCAGTTTATTTTTTACTATATCCAGGTTGCCATTCCTATCTATGTGTTATTCTCATTCCATTCTTTTTCCTTTTATGCATTAATTTATTAATAGGTTGAATTATTTTCATCGTTTCAATCTACATTTTTTCTGATGTTTTTGCTCTTAATTTTATCTTTTAATGTTTTTTGTATATTTTCCTTAATATTTTTATTTTTGTAGTTTCGTTTATTTATTTATTTTTTTGTGCTTTTGAATCCTTTGTCTCAATTGTGTACATTATATATATTATTGTAGTTTAATTAAATTAAAGTAGGAATTCTGCAGTGCTTCTTAAGAAGGATAAGCACCACAGAAAGTAAATACAACTAAAATACATTAGAAAAAATAGAAGTGAGAGGAGAAAAAGGAGGGAAAAAAAGAAAAAAGAAGAATGTGCAAATAATATATACCTAAAAGTTTTTAATACTTCAAATAAAAGGCAATTGTACAATAAATTTAAATGCTAATAAAGAACAAATTTAGACCGGCACCCTCATGATAAAGCTGAGGCCAAATAATGTGAAATATCATGATAATGATACCATAAACTATGAACAAAAAAAACAAATAAATGAAAAACCAAAAATCGAGAACAAACAACAATTGAGTCCCACAATTTTTGTTCGCATATACTTCAATTTTTTCTATTGTATTTTGGTTGTATTCTTCTTACTACTACTTTAATTTAATTTACATTAAATTCCTGGCAACATGTTGATGGATATGCTGTCTCTTATGTTTGCTATTCTTAATTTCTTCATTTTTTCTGTCTTTATTTTAATTTAATTTTTGCAATTTAAATTTGCTTAATTTTAATTTAATTCAATTATTGCATTAAAGCTGTTCAAGAGAAGAACGTTGCATATTGTAATTGGCTTGTTTCCAATTCTTCATTTCTGCCTACACCAAAGCTTGCAACAGTTGAAAAGCAGTTATTAATCAGTCTAAACCAGATTTTGAGCAGGCTAAGAGTAGAACACTTGTTTCTTGCCCTAATGGTAGCCGAGCATTCTGGTTTCTGGCCAAAACTATTGGCTGCAGCTTTTGCCCATCTCTGCTCCCACCTCTGTCAAAACTAGATGGTTCTATTGTCACTTCAGCCAAGGATAAAGCTGACCTGCTAGCATCCCATTTTTCTTCCAACTCATGTATTAATGATCTTGGAAAAACACCTCCCACCATTCCCAACACACTACATTCAATGCTTCCTGTGGTCTTCCGTCAAAAGGATGTCAGAAGGATTTTGATGAATCTTGATGCTAAGAAAGCTCCATTTTTTCTCAAAACCTGTGCCCCTTGAACTTACTCCTGTTCTTTTCTGCCTTTTTTTCACTTTCTTATTCCAAAAGTGTTTTTCCTTCTGCTTGGAAATTTACTCATATCCAGCCAGTTCTGAAAAAGGGTTACAAATCCCTCCCATCCAGTTATCATCCCATTGTAATTACTTCTACTCTTTCTAAAGTATTGGAGAAATCAATTAACCACCAACTCTTAAACTATCTAGAAACCATCCATCTGATCAACGATCGTCAGTATGGATTCCATCAGTGTCGATCCACTGGTGATATTCTGGCTTATGTTACCCATTTATGGACAAATTGAATGGAAAAGTTCGGTGAAACACAAGAAGTTGCTCTTGACATCTCAAAGGCTTTCGAACGTGTTTAACATAAGGTCTTCTAAACAAGCTTCCATCTTATGGTTTACCAACTGTTTTTTGTAATTGGTTATCCAGTTTTCTCTCTGACTGCTCACTTGAGGGTGATGGTAGGTGACTCTCTGCCTTCTAACTTCTCCACTAATGCTGGTGTCCCCTAAGGTTCAGTTCTTTCCCCCATTCTTTTCCTCTTGTATAATAATGACCTTCTTCCATTGACCAGAAATCCTATCCATAGTTTTGCCGATGATAGCACATTGCATTCCACTTTCCATTTTGAGAAAGCTTGCCCTGCTCTATCAGCTTCAACTTCTGGAATATCCGCTACCAATTCCTTAAATGCCGATCTCCACGTAATTCTCCAGTGGATCAAAGACAGCTTAGTAGATTTAAATCCTTCTAAAACTCAGTCCTATTTTATATCTCACAAAAAGGATTCTTTTTCTCCTATGCTTATCTTTGGTGACTCTCCGATTTCTAGGTAAGAGGATATATCTCTTTTGGGAATTACCCTGACTTCTAATCTCTCTTGGCACAAGCACATTACAAATATTGCTTCCTCTGCATATAAAAAACTTGGTTTTCTCTTTTGCTCTTAGTGTTACTTTTCCTCCAAACAGTTGTTCACTCTGTACAAATCACAAATCCGCTCTACAATGGAATATTGTTCTCACATCTGGAGTGGTGCCCCCAAAACCTCTCTCTCTCTCTCTCTCTCTCTCTCTCTCTCTCTCTCACACACACACACACACACAGACTACTAGATTCCATTCAGAAGAGGGCAGTTAGGTTAATTAATGACTCATCTCTAACAGAGTCTCTCCACTCTCTGTATCATAGAAGTACTGTTTCTGTTGCATGCATTTTGTATAGATACTTCCATGGGCACTGTTCCTCTGAATTGGCTTCTATAATTCCCACCCTCTCTTTCAAAACCACCAGCCAACATCTATTTACTGCCTGACTTCAAACTCACAGGAAAAACTTTTCATCTTCCTTGTTTATTCATTCAACTGCTGTGTTCTGGAACAACCTTCCTTCATATGTATTTCCTGAAAATTACAATCTACAGAAGTTCAAGTCTGATGTCAACAAATATCTTTTTTCATCTTCTCAACCTCCAATCCATGCACAGTACTATAAGTTCTAATACCTCCCATGTTTGGGGTTTTCATAAAAAAAAATATACAGGGTGATTCACTACCAGTGTGACAAACTTGCAGGAGGTGTAGGGGGCACAAAGACGAATCGGAATCACATAGCATTGCAGGGTCCAAAATGCCTTCGTCATGCGGTAGAGGACGTTGAACGGGAGGTCGCGTAAACAGCGATTCCGTTGTAAGTTAGCATTTGCAAACTGTTTCTGTTGAAGAAACCAAGTAGCAAAAGTCCTCCGGAGTGGATAATCCACAGGCTCCCGTGATTGCAGATGGTATGAACTCATTTGGTTTGTTGACAGTATCCTCCATACAGTGGATTGGGAAATACCCAATCGTTGGCCTATCGCTCGAGTACTTATACTCGGATTGCCTTCTGCAAGATGTAGGACATTCTCCTCGTTGTCTGGCATCCTCGTCGTTCGCTCTCGATTCATGGTACCTCTCATGAAACAACCAGTCTCACGTAACCTTCTGTGCACACGTGCGAAAATTGTATGATGAGGAGCACGCCTGTGCGGTAAATGTTCCTGGTACAAGCATAAAGCGGCGCGCCCATTACAGTCCGCACCTCCATATGCAAGGTGCATGTCGGCCAGTTCAATGTTTGAATACTCGTCCATCCTACTGCCTCGGGAACTGGTTCGCAAATGCTGACTTAGAGCGGGATCGCTGCTAACGCGACCTCCGATTCAACGTCCTCTACCACATGACGAAGGCATTTCGGACCCTGCAATGCTATGTGATTCCGATTCGTATTTGTAACCCCTACACCTCCTGCAAGTTTGTCGCAGTGGTAGTGAATCACCCTGTATATATATTATAGTTTTATATATTTTAACTTTATCTTTTTGATTAACAGTTGACTTATTACAAAATATATTATATTATTTGACCCTTCTGCTTTTTATGCCTGTTCTTCTACTCCTCCTTAAGTTATTCCTTTGGTCCTTGAGGTTGTCACAGACATTCTCTCAGATATGCCAGACAAGCTGTACTTGCTACCTGGGAGTCTAAAACGCTGATGGAACTGATATTCGGGTGACACTCAAATCAAGTGGACCCAATTTCGACGAAGTCCGGACGGTCTGTGACAGCCAAATCCTCTGCTTGCACCTACATGATAGTGGGACTGTTAGTAATCCTGGGTATAACCTCCATGCACAAGTACATGGTGGGTGACCACCCAGGTGTGAACCAACGTAAGCAGGGGTCAAGGTGTGGCGCCCACACCACATGGAGTAACGCTGCCCCTCTATGTTACCAGGCAGTACTAGGTGGTAGATAACTCTCATCAACCGGTGAAATACCACCACTTTGCTTATTGGAGGCTTGAAGTGGTGGAACCCATGTTTAGTCTCTAGAGCTAAGTTCCGGTCAGCCCTTCCCTATCTCTTCCTTCATGCAGTATGATTGATCACTTTTGAGGTTATGATGAACGTCATGGCGAGATCAAATATTCCTTACATTTCGAGGATACAGCTCTAAAATGGTGTTCATAGGCCAGTCGCTAGTTAGTACACTGGACCGAACCTATTGGTAACTCTGTAGGAGGCTTCCGGATCAGCTAGTGTATAATCTTGCTACCTCTACTCTGCCAGATAGTGACTGGAGGGAGTCCGAGTAGTGTGTATGCGGGAAGCATTATCGAGGCCACATTATGTCAAGGATCTGGGTATATTCTTACCACGTGTACGGCATATCCAAAAATTTCATTATTTCATACAGCACGTCCCACCCACTTTTTCTTATTATTGAATACACCATGAATTGTCAAACTAATAGAGGAAGCTTATCTGCGAAAATATCTAAACCTCCAAGAACTTCCTAATTCATTTCACGGTTATACGTGGTTTCAATTCTAATCTCAACGATGTCCATTTCCACTTGCAGTCTGCCAAACCCCATGTACTTTTTCTGACAGAATCTCAGTTACCTGTTGATTCAACTACTGCTCATCACAGATGCCCAAATTATTTGCTGTATGATTCCTTATGCCTCAAAGGTGGTACTTGTGCATATGTCCGTTCTGATATTCCCTGTCAGAGACTTGGCAATTTGGAATCTCCTCTCTTTGATCTTCTCTGGCTTAAAATCACTCTACCTCATTGTGTCAAATTCATCTGTTGTCTCTACCGTTCTCCCAACTCCACTAATCACTTGGAGCTCTTTGACTTCCTCTCTTTGCAACTTGACTTTCTCCAGTCCAACTTTCCTAACAGTGAGGTAATTCTCCTTGGTGATTTTAATGTTCACAACTCCAGCTGGTTTCCGTTTTCTAGTCACACCGACCCATCAGGTCGAGATGCTGAGGCTTCAGCAATTACTAATGACCTAGCACAAATTTGTTCATTTACCTACAAGAATACCGGACAATCCTAATCATACAGCCAACACACTTGATCTTTTTTTCACAAACAACCCTTCTAAGTACACAGTCGAAGTGAGAGGTCCTTTAGGCACTTCAGATCACAACTTGGTGATTGTCTCTTCTCCAGTGGAACCTTTATCTCATGGCTATTCCCAACCTCATGTTGTTTGGCATTACAAGAATGCAAAATGGGATGACCTGTGAGACTTCCTTTCTTCTTCGCTTGGTCGGATTACTGTTTCAAAACTTCTGATGTTAACGTTTGCTCAGATCCTGTCAGTGAAATTATTCTTGCAGGAATGGAATCCTTTATCCCACACTCCACTTTAAAATCTCGTCCTTTATCTAAACCTTGGTTTTCCAATAAATGTGCTAAGGCTGTTCAAGAGAAGAATGTTACATATCGTAATTGGCTTATTTCTAATTCTTCAGTTTCATTTTCTGCCTACACCAAAGCTTGCAACAATTGAAAAGCAGTTATTAATCAGTCCAAACTAGAGTTTGAACAGGTTAAATGTAGAAAACTTTCTTCTTGCCCTAATGGTAGCCGAGCATTCTGGTCTCTTGCCAAAGCTATTGGCTGCAACTTTTGCCCATCTCTGCTCCCACCTCTGTCCAAACCAGATGGTTCTGTTGTCACTTCAGCCAAGGATAAAGCTGGCCTGCTAGCATCCCATTTTACTTCCAACTCATGTATTAATGATCTTGGTAAAACACCTCCCACCATTCCCAACACGCTCCATTCAATGCCTCCTGTGGTCTTCCATCAAAAGGATATCAGAAGGATTTTGGATGAATCTTGATGCTAAGAAAGTTCCAGGTCCTGATGGTATTTCTCCACTTGTTCTCAAACCTTGTGCTTCTGAACTTACTCCTATTCTTTGCCGCCTTTTTTCACTTTCTTATTCCAAAGGTGTTTTTCCTTCTGCTTGGAAATTTGCTCATATCCAGCCAGTTCCTAAAAAGGGTGAAAAATCCCTCCCATCCAATTACTTCTGCTCTTTCTAAAGTAATGGCGAAATCAATTAACCGCCAACTCTTAAACTACCTAGAAACCTTCCGTCTGATCAACGATCGCCAGTATGGGTTCTGTCAGTGTCGATCCCCTGGAGATATTCTGGCTTATGTTACCCATTTATGGACTAATTCAGTGGAAAGGTTCGGTGAAACACAAGTAGTTTCTCTTGACATCTCAAAGGCTTTTGATCGTGTTTGACATAAAGGTCTTCTAAACAAGCTTCCATCTTATGGTTTGCCAGCTGTTTTTAGTAATTGGTTATCCAGTTTTCTCTCTGATCGCTCACTGAGGGTGATGGTAGATGGCTCTCTGTCTTCTAACTTCTCCACTAATGACGATGTTCTCCAAGGTTCAGTTCTTTTCCCCACTCTTTTCCTCTTGTATATTAATGACCTTCTTCCATTGACTGGAAATGCTATCCATAGTTTTGCCGATGATAGCACATTGCATTCCACTTTCCATTTTGAGAAACCTTGTCCTGCTCAATCAGCTTCAACTTCTCGAAAATCTGCTACCAATTCCTTAAATGCCGATCTTCAGGTAATTCTCCAGTGGGGCAAAGACAACTTAGTTCATTTCAATCCTTCTAAAACTCAGTCTTGTCTTATATCTCGCAAAAAGGATTCTTCTGCTCCTATGCTTATCTTTAGTGACACTCCGATTTCTAGGCAAAATGATATATCTCTTTTGGGGATTACCCTGACTTCTAATCTCTCTTGGCACAAGCACATTACAAATATTGCTTCCTCTGCATCTAAAAAACTTGGTTTTCTCTTTCGTTCTTGGTGTTACTTTTCTTCCAAACAGCTGCTCACTCTGTATAAATCGGAAATCCACCCTGCCATGGAATATTGTTCCCACATCTGGAGTGGTGTCCATAAAACCTCTCTCAGGCTTCTAGATTCCATTCAGAAGAGGGCAGTTAGGTTAATTAATGATTCATTTCTAACAGAGTCTCTCCACTCACTTTCTCATAGACGTACTGTTTCTGCTGCATGCCTCTTCTACAGATACTTCCATGGGCACTGTTCTTCTGAATTGGCTTCTATAATTCCCGCTCTCTCATTCAAAACAGTCCGAACACGTGCCACCACCAGCCAACATCCATTTACTGTCCAACTTCAAACCCACAGAACCAACTTTTCATCTTCCTCATTTATTCATTCAACTGCCGTTTTCTGGAACAACCTTCCTTTATATGTATTTCCTGAAAATTACAATCTACAGAAGTTCAAGTCCAATGTCAACAAATATCTTCTTTCATCTTCTCAACCTCCAACCCAAGCACGGTACTAATTACTATAGGTTCTAATACCTCTCGTGTTTGGGGTTCACATAAAAAAAAAAAAAAAAAAAATCCTGAATTGTTTTATTTGTACTCCAAAGTCAATAAACTTCATTACTTGTTCTGTCCTTTTTCCCTTCTGATTCTAATTTACATGTGAATGGTTTTTTTTTTTTAATTAAAATGATATATCATTCTTTGTAAATCATTTTTTGCCATTAATGCTGCAATATCTTCCTCCACTGATATAACTGTATCAAAATGTGATTAACTGGTAGGGCCATTTGTAATTGTTTCCCCGCTCTCTCCACTATCAGTGCACTTTCACTCCCAGGTGGTGGGTGCAGTTGACCAGCCTTTGTTTTCTGTAGTTTGAATATACCTTGCCCTTCTGGTAAAAGAAAGGGCAGATCAACAAGAACTTTTGTCACTCTCCTATATATAGGTAATAGATAATGGCATGAATCTCTCTAATTTTTTTCTTTTATAAAACAAATTCAACTGTATTACCACCTGTGTGATTACTTTCTCTGCATTCATCATCTGTAGCGCTAATTACCCTGATAGGTGCAATATCAGTAGCCCTTGTACCAGAAAACCCCAATAGCAATAACAAGAGAAAGGATTAACAGAGCATGTATGGGATCCATGCCTGTGTTTTGGGTTGTTGTATGATTCAAGTAGCAAATCTGCCCTACTATGAGGTTTGCGACTACAAGTCACCTTGAAAAGTTGAGAGGGGGAGTTAAAACTTATAGTTTTGCCCCTGCTCAGCACTTTTTGGACACTGTTTGCAAGTTAATCATACAGTCAAAGTGAAATTTAAAATGTTAACTTTTTTTTTTTTAATTTTTTGAATGATAATCAGCAAAGGAAGTTAAAATCAGAAATGGAACTTCATGAGAAAAAAAGGATTCTAAGATTTTTTTTTGTAAAGATGTGAAATAGTTCCAGCTTAAAGTTCACCCAAAAAAAACTAGTTTCTTCTGAGCTCTGATTTCAGTTGAATACCCTTCATTACTGAGCTTGCAGGATAAAAAAGAAATAGATCCTTTGATACCAATAAATCACGTTTTTATCTAATATTTCAAATATCACTTGCTAATAATTTTCTTTAGTTGTATTATTAATTATTTCACTCCTGTTATATTTTTCATTCATGTTATGATAGTGTCACATATATATTATTTTATTTTTTAATGAATGTATTTTATTAAATATGAATATTTTAAGATGATATCATGTATAGACAGTTCTTCAGTTAGTTTATGTCATCATAGAAAGTATGATAAACGTAGAAATTGGGTTCCTTACTAATGATTTGAGAATTATGTTGCATATAATAAACAATAATAGAGAAATTTGATTCTTGCCTTGTTTCATTCACTGTTGGCCCATAGAGAGAAAGTTTGTTTGTGTGTGTATGTAAAAACATAAAACTGTTTCATTTCTTGTTGTGATAATTAATAAACTTACTTTTTTCCTTTTTTTATATTTTTAGCTATTAATATCAAGTCAGAAAATAAAAACACTGATAAAGAACTAAATCTCAAAGTAGAAAAGGATTCTGAGGCGAGTTTTTTTTTTTTTTTTTATAGACCGAATATAGTTATGCCACAAAATTTCAAATCTGCTGGTTTTAAAAGAGTTTGAATGCAAAATTTAAACTACATTTTCTGGTGTATCTTTCTACAGATTAATGTATATAAACAGACTTGCCTACCTAGATATGTTTGTTTCTTTGTTTACATAATTATAGCAGAAACAAGCTCATAAGAAAAAATATATTCTGTAGACATAAATAGTTTAAAAACATAAACAACATATGGTTCAATGGCTGCAGGTAGTATATAAGTGGAAAACAATAGGAAGCATCAACAAACAAAGTACTAAGTGTTTGACATTTTCCATGAGCTTAAACAATTTAAGTAACCCTTTCCAGCAACTTAATTATCTTAAAGTTTTTCATTTTGTGCTTTTTGCAGCAGAATTGTTGCATTTCAGGTGTAGTGATATAAATCCAAAGCATCAAAATGGTGTCATTTTTCTGTTTTGTGAACCAGGATGCCAGCAAAACATATGTAAAATGTGTGATATAACAGTTGCATTGGGTTTTCAAAATAGCAGGAAAAGAATTACAGGATGCCAACTTTTTAGTTTTTTGCAATTTTAAAACAACTTGTTCAACTTGTGCATATATATAGATTCGTAACTCACAATTTCCTTCCAATTATTACCTTCCAGGGCCTGTTTTCTTTAGCTTCTCTTGTTTACATTCTACAAACAGCTGTTGTCTTAGCACACATTTTAACATTATGCAGTGCAAGTGTAGGAGAAAAACTACTTGTAGTAGAATTAAAAACTAAGTACAGTGGACCCTCAATGCCCATTATAACACTGTTTAACATCATAATTCTCTTATTCATTGTTGGGGAGAACCTAATATAGTGGACCTCAGAAAGCTTATAATTGGCCAGTGTGTTTTCAACTGCTGGAAAGAAACTCAATCTCAACCGCTCGTATCAACGAGCGGTTGAGATTGAGAGGCCACTGAAATTTAAGGAGCAGCTAGACTGGTACCTTGTGGGATGAAAATCTATGATAATAGAGGATAAAGTTGTACAGACAAGTTTTTATTTTTTTGGCCTATACTAATACTTATTCATTTGGTTGTGAGTCGATGAGCACTAATGTCTGACACACCGTTACCCCGATCAGCCAGGATGTGGTCAAATTATTGAAAAGCTTAGATATGATCCTAAACAAGTCTTCAGTATTGACGAAGTGGGACTGTTCTGGAAGAAGATGTCTAACAGAAATTTCACCCTGAAGGATGAGAGGAACTTGCTGAGTCATAAGTTTATTTAAGAACCAACTGACTTCTTCTGGGAAACAGTATCACCTGAGATTTTAAGATGAAAGCAACATTTTACTGCTGTAATAAACCAAGAGCTTTGGAAGACTGGACTTTGAAGCCAAATATGAATGCTTTGGTTATTAGGACTTTGTTCCAAGAGTGGTTCTGCCACTATGCCCATTGCTTAATCTTTGTTTTACAGCAAAAATTTACCTAAGCGAGAACAACTTGAGAGAGAAAGAGAGTAGGCATTGTGAATTGTCAACAATCACCCAGACAACCTTGGTGAGACAAATTGTTACAGAATGGCAGAGATAGAATGAAGTCCATCTTCTTTCCACAATGCAAAATTTATCTTACAGTTAGGTGCCTCTGTAGCCGGGTGGGCAGGAGCAGCAGTGCGTAGCACACACACTTCTTGATTAGACCGGGGTTCGAGCCTGTGACCACCAAATACGGAGGATGCGGAAAGGTCAGGGAATGACCACTGCATATCCCCGGAGCAATATGGCCTTAGTTGCTAATGCTTCTAAAAACCAAATAACAAACAACATATCTTACAGTTCTTGGATGTGATTGCTGATTTAAGCTATGCTACTATATGATCACATTCACTAAATGCTTAGAGGTTACCAAAGGAGAAAAGTCACTTTAAGGGATTATTGGAAGTGCTTCAATGTCAAGGATACAATAGCCTGTGATAAAGTCAGTTTCTACTATATGAATACAACATGAAGGAAGTTAGGTATAAATGCATCACTGACTTTCCAGGAGACACTTGAAAAAATGCAGTAAAGGATTGTTCAGTTTGGAATTAGAGCCTATGATATTGAAGAACCGTTGGTGTCACATCCTGAAAATCTTAACGGCAACACTTAAGACTTAGTTCAATTGAGCAAATTCAAGTCTCAGGAATTGCCTTACAAAGAAGTGGAGAAAAAGAAACAATGTTGACACTGATGGATTTCTTTAAGCATTGGGAGGTAATGAAGGAGTTTTTAGATGAGCACTGGAATGCAGAAAGAGAATCTTTAATGGCTTTTCGCAGTATTCCAATTGCAGAGAGGTCTTCTTCATAGTCATTACTGATGTCATTTGATTAATGGCAGAGCTTAGATGTTATCATTCTGAGCCCTGCTTGTAGCAAAGAAGATTGCTGCAGTGACGTTACAAAAGCATGTGTATATACACCCAGTGATCACTGAATTGTGACCACTACCTGTGTTGGGTCACAGTTTGTACAGATAACAGCTGCTATTTGCCTAGGCACTGACTTTACTTGATGTCTAAAGACATCCATAGGGATCCACAAGGCTTTCCACAGAGTTTGAATAGATGACGGTTGCGTGCACACTTCCCACAGGAGGTCAGGCGAATTTGGAGGCCAGTCAAGGTGGGTGATATCTTCACTGTGTTCCTCCAACCACTCATCACAGTGTAAGTCCGATGACATAGCATATTATCTTGGAAGATCCCATTTCTGTCTGGAAAAAATGCAACGTGGCAGGGTGCATGTTTTCTCCTAAGAGTTGCCAGTAGACCTCACCAGTGAAATGTTGGTCCATGCACACCAGGGGTCCTAGACCTTGCCAGAAAAGCATGCCTAATATTAAGCAACCTCCACTACCTGCCTGGAGAGAGAGCACCATGCATGATGGGTTTATGGACTCCTGTTGCTTGAGCCACACATGAAGGCATTCATCAACATGTTGCACCAGGTATTTCAACTCATCCAACCAGCACACTCATTTCCAATCCTCCAACGTCAATCAGTGGCATGGAGAGGGTGTCTCTGGCATTGTCCGCTGTGACTCCAAACATCTGAGGGTGCAGTGCATTGTCATTTGGGTTATTGTTCTTGCATTCTCCATATTATATAGCAATGTCAACTGTCATCACACAGTGAACTGCTGTTGAGCCTGTACAACACACTGCACCCTCCACTCACCACAAACATCCACCTTGTGTGATTCTTTGCATTTCTGTCAGTGGAAGGTAGTTTGACTCATTCAACACCATTCTCTGTATGCCTTAACCACAGTGGACTGTGAGTAACCAACAAGACATGACATTTCTGATGTGGAAGCACTCGAAGCACAAGCTCCCCAATCATGCCCTTTTGAAACTCTGATATTCTGTGTCCCATAAATGCTACTTTATCACTTTGACTGCATAACCAGATGCAAATTACCACTGCTCTAGTGTAGGAAGCTGTTTGGCTTTTTATATTGTGAGCTATGTGGCATAGTCCATTATGGATAGGGTGGTGACAATTCAGTAATCACTGAGTGTATAACAATACTATATTATCAGCAAAGATTTGTGCTTACAAAACAATAAACAAAATTTTTTCAAGTTCGTGCTTTTTTATATCATAAGGTTGTTTTCAAAGTAAGTATATAAAATTAATTTCTTCCATTTCAAAAATGTTCTGAGCCATTTTAAAAGTTCATTGAATATTTATCAATTGTGTCAGTCATTAAGCATAATAATAAGACATTAGTAATGGCTGGCATTAATCATATAGGGGCTTGTAAAAGTTGATAATATATAATGTAGTGTAAGAAATGTAGTCTTTGCCATCTGTCTATGTTTCTTGGAGAATTTAATGTCTGATTGTATTGTAACTCCCAAATCCCTTTCTTTTCCACTGTTTTTAATTCAACTCCGCTAAGTGTATGTTATTCTGTCATTGCTAGTATGCCTTAACCACAGTGGACTGTGAGTAACCAACAAGACATGACATTTCTGATGTGGAAGCACTCGAAGCACAAGCGCCCCAATCATGCCCTTTTGTAAGACTCTGCCGTTTGCTTCATTAAAACATAACTGCCCCTTTTCTGACCATCCTTGAAGCCTTTCCAAGTCATTTTGAAGGTGATCTGCTTGTTACACTGGAGTACTCCACTACACTAGACCAATCTGTAGAGTAGCCATTAATCATTTCTTTCCCCCTACAGCTACCCTGCAGTCCATTGTAGAATCTTAACTGTGATTCCAACATGTTCATACTTATTCAGTAACCTCACCTTTCATGAGGAACTGAATCAGATGTTTTGCTAACATCAAAATAAGCAATGTTGAAATTATATCCAGTTCATGAGTAACTGTGTAAAAATTGCTAACTAGTTTAGTTAAACATTCCTTTAACAATACCATATTATGTAGCCTTCATATTTCCATTTATGTCTAAATGTCCCTGTATTGCACTCTATCATTGCTTCGTCAATTTTCCCTACCACTGAAATCACACTGATCAGTTAGTAGTTGCCCACTCCACATTTGGAATCTCTTTTATGTATTAGCAATACACTGGCACCTCCAATCCAGAGGATTCTCTCCTGAGTCCAATGATGCACTTATAATTAACTTTAATAGTTCAATGCACTCTCCCACATCCTTCTTAAAAATAATGTAATAGTAGAAAATCCTAACAAGAGTAGTGTAATTTTCTTAAAAACTATTTCAATAAATGCATTGAAATAGTACCCTGCTGTTTTACTTGAAGGCACATATTTTTATCTGATTATTATGTGCTGAAAAAGAGAAACCTTCTTTTGAAACTAGATGAATATTTTTGATGGACATTTGCTATTATTTTATCTAAAAATAAGTGCTAAAAGGAGAAACAGATTGAAACGTTTTCAATTAATGCATGCTACTGAATGGAAAAAGGTTTTGAAGCATGTGTGTATGCACTGTCTATCTGAGTAAATGTTTAAATTGGACTGATAGGATGGTGGCCACTTCTGAAAAATCTATTTAGAAAGGAGGCAAGAAGTGGTGAGAAAAATTGTATCAGAATTTTTCTAAGTTACCAAACTGAAAAGGACAACAGTTACTTGTTTTTGGTGCTGATTCATGTCCAAATTCAATTCTTGACAAAATAAGTTTTGAAGAAAGACAAATTAGTGAACTCCTCAAGCAGGATTAATATAGCATAGATTAGTTTTAAAGGATGATCTTACCTGACCAGTCCTAGATTGGATATTATGATGCAGTAACAAGGAAACTGGATGCAAAAAATAAATTTTAACATCATATACTTAGATTTCAGTAGAGCTTTTGATACTGTTGCACTTAAAGGACTGCTGTACAAATTGGAGCAGTCTGGCATTAGGAACAAGTTATTGCTATGGATAAAGGGATGGCCAAGTGGTATAAGACAGAGTGGTTATCAGTGGGCACTGCTCTTCTTGGGCTAATATTATTATTGGAATCCTGCAGGGTTCAGTGCTGAGTCCATTGTTGTTTTATGTATTTATTACTGATATTGATGATGGCATATCTAGCTTAATGTTTGAATTCACAGATGATACAAAAGTTGGTAGGGTGGTTAATGACAGGAATCAAGGTATACTACTGCAACAAGACCTAGATAAATTAGGTAGTTGGGATGAGAAGGTAGCAGTTGAAGTTTAACATTAGTAAAGGCAAGATAACGTATATGGGCAGCAGTATTTCCAAAATAACATACCAATTAGGTGGTACCACACTCAAGGTGGTGGATAACGAAAGAGACCTAAAGGTAATTGTACAGTCCAACATGAACTTCTCAGAGCAGTGCAGATGGACTGCTAGAACAGCTCATGTGGTTTTACGAATGATTTATAGGAACTTTGCTAGCAGGGATGTGGTAGTGATTATCCCATTGTATAAGGCAGTGGTTAGGCCACAATTTGAGTAACACACACAGAACTTTTGGCCACATTTTGAGAAGGATGTGGATCTGTTGGAAGAAGAGCAAAGAAGAGCAATTAGATTAGTGGAGGGAAGGAAGGGACGCTCTTACCAAGAAAGGCTTCAGTTCTGAAAATTGCAGCATCTGGAAACTAGGCATCTATGAGGAGATCTAATTGAGGTGTTTAGGGCTTTGAATAGATTGCATGAGCTTATTGCTTATGGCATCCTTTCTCTTGCTCAGACTGCACATATGAATGGGCATAAATTCAAATTGAAGAAGGATGGCTACAAGATAGATGTGCAGAAATTTGCCTTTAGCCAGCAGACAGTTGATTGTTGGAACAAACTTCCATCTTGTGTTGTTGAAGTGAATAGTTTGAATAAATACAAGGAAAAACTAGGCACACTATTAGAGGGGATGGAATGTTATGCAGAATTTGAAAATCCTACATACTTACTCAGTGCAGATGGTCTGCAAGAGTAGCTCATGGTGTCTTGTCAATGATATACAAGAATTTTCTAGCAGGGATAAGGAGGTGATTATCCTCTTGTATAAGGCAGTGGTCTGGCCACACATTGAGTACTGTATACAGGTCTGGAGACTTCATTTTAAGAAGGATGTAGAGCTGTTGGAACGAGTACAGAGAAGGGCAACAAGATTAGTGAATGGAACAAAGGGTTGCTCTTACGAAGAAAGGCTTAAGTTTTGCAAATTACAGTGTCTGGAGACTAGGCACCTGCGAGGTGATCTGATTGTGGTGAATAAAACCTTGAATGGTTTGAGTATGCTCAATGCTGATGGGATTCTTCCTCTTGCTCAGAATAATCATCTGAGAGGGCAAAAATTCAAATTGAGGAAAGACAGATGTGGGATAGATGTGTGGAAGTTTGCCTTTAGCCAGCGGATAGTCGGTTGGTGGAACAGACTTCCATCCTGTGTTGTGGAAGTTGATAGCCTAAATAAATTTAAGGTTGAGCTGGACAGGTATTTGGAACAAACAGAGGGGTGAAATGGGAGCTTTTTTTTTTTTTTTTTTCTTTTGGCTGATGCTGCATGAGCTTGCTTCCTTGCATCATATGCCTCTACTAATGCTTACTGAGATCATTATTTCTTATTATGTTAAAGGATGTGATGTGTAAATTCATTAGAGCAGCAGTTGCTAAATCTTCCTCTGTCATTTTTGAAGTTGATTATTAAAGCATAATAAATCATGATTATCTAATTATTCTTCTGATTTAATCTGCTTAACAGTACAAGTGTCTCCTGAAAAATGATGCTCTGATAAATGCTGAGATAGTACAAATGTAATCATTTGGCAATGCATCAATTTCAATTTTGAAATTTTATTGAACAACTCTCCGGCACCTCTCCATATCATTGAAATAGATGTTTGCAGTATCAGTTCTGCCAGTTTCACTCTGAGAGCCTACCAGAAATTATGACAAAAGAAAGAATTCAATGTTGACTGGTTTCTTGTTGTCCAAAGTACAGGAAGGAAACTTGAAATATAACAAATTTTCTTAAGTCATTATTTGCATTTTATCAGTTTTTCATAGCAATGCTGAGCGTGATAGAATATTGAGCTAGGTGAAAGAAATAAAACTCTATTCAGATCTCTTTTTTTGGTGTCACCTCCAGCTAGATCTAGATGACAGGGCCATTGTTATGAACAACACTCTGACTCAACATTTCTGAAGAGGTTACTCTGCAACACTAATCTCTTTGAAGCAGCGATAATCAGTTTGTGGGGCTTAACAGACAAATCAAACAAAAATTTGTAGCTAGAAAAATCCTATGTACACTAATGTTTGAAAGTACGCTGTGCTAGTAAACAGTCCTATGATCATAATTTAAAATGTGCAAGTTGTCTTTGAAATTGAATATCATATCCCAAGTCTAGATTTAAAAAAAAAAAAAAAAAATCTGCTTTACCCTTTCTTCTGATATTCTCCTGTCTTCCAGAAGTTAAAGTTTTAAAGTTATTTTTTGTAATTACTTGTAAAACTAATTAAATCAAAATAATGCCTGAATCACTTCAGTCAGTATTAGTATTATAATACTAGTAAATATTAATGGAAGTAATCCAAACATTATTTTGATTTAATTGGTTTTACAAGTAAATAAAAAAAAGCATTTTTGTTCAATGTTAGTAAGCCTTATCCATAATGTTAAAGGCACATTTGTAATAATGAATAGTAAATTGCCTAGCATATTAGCATTAGCAGAGGCATATGATGCAAGAAAGCAAGCTTATACAGCAAAAAAAAAAAAAAAACACATTTCCATTTCATCGCTCCGTTTGTTCGAAATATCTGTCCAGCTGAGCCTTAAATTTTTTATGCTATCAACTTCCACAACAAGAGATGGAAGTCTGCTACACCAACCAACTACCCTCTGGCTAAAGGCAAATTTCCGCGCATCTATCCTACATCTCTCTTTCCTCAATTTGAATTTATGCCCTCTCAGGTGATTATTCTGAGCAAGAGGAAAAATCCCATCGGCACTGAGCATGCTCAAACCATTCAAGGCCGTATACACCTCTATCAGATCACCTCGCCGGTGCCTAGTCTCCAGACACTGTAATTTGCAAAACTTAAGCCTTTCTTCATAGGAGAAACCCTTTGTTCCATTCACTAATCTTGTTGCTCTTCTCTGTACTCGTTCCAGCAGTTCTACATCCTTCTTGAAATGAGGCCTCCAGACCTGTATACAGTACTCATGGTGTGGCCTGATCATTGCCTTATACAAAGGAATAATCACCTCCTTATCCCTGATAGAAAAATTCCTGTATATCATTGACAAGACACCATGAGCTACTCTTGCAGGCCATCTGCACTGCTCAGAGAACTTCATATCTGCCTGCACAATAATCCCCAGGTCCTTTTCATTCTCTACCACTGTCAGTGTAGTACCACAGAGTTGATACGTTGCTCTGGGGTTGCTGTTTCCCATATGTACTTTACATTTTTCAATGTTAAACTTCATTTGCCACCTCTCAGCCCATCTTCTCAACCTTTCCAGATCGTGTTGCAGCAGCATAGCGTCAGTAGTGTCCTTAACAACCCTGCCAACATTTGTATTGTCTGCAAACTTGGACATTAAGCTTGATATACCATCATCAATATCATTTATAAATACAGAAAACAGTAATGGACCCAACACTGAACCCTGAGGGACTCCACTAATAACATCAGTCCACGATGAGCAGTGTCCATTGATTACCACTCTCTGTCTTCTCCCCCTCAACCACCCCTTTATCCATAGCAGCAATTTGCCTCCAATGTCACACTGCTCCAATTTGTGTAGCAGTCTTCCATGTGCAACAGTATCAAAAGCCTTTCTAAGATCCAAGTATATAATATCAAAGTTATTCCCTGCATCCAGTTCTTTTGTGACTGCATCATAGTATCCAATCAAGTTGGTCAGGCAAGACTTCCCCTTAACAAAACCATGCTGTGTCTGAGCTATAACTGAAGTCTTGTCTAAATGATCCTGCAGTGCTTCTTTAACCAGTGCCTCCATTAATTTTCCTGGAACAGAAGTTAAGCTCACAGGTCTATAATTACTTGTGTCAGCCTTTGATCCTCCTTTGTGAATTGGGGTCACATTTGCACACCTCCAGTCCATGGGGTACCTCCCCTGAGTCCAAGGAAGCTCTCATAATTATGGCTAAGGGTTTGCTACCTCCTTTAATATAACTAGATAGATCCCATCCACCCAAGGTGCCTTTCTTGTATTTATCTTCAACAATTTCTCCTCCACTTTATTCAGTTATTACAAGATTATCTAGCTTATTGCCAGAGTTGAATACATCTCTGGCATTCCTGAATAACTCCTCATGTGTGAATGTCGATGCAAAATATTCATTTAGTTTGTTAGCTGCCTGAGCAAAATCATCAACAGTTGAACCATCAATATCAAGTGGACCAATTTGATTCATCCCCTTCCTTCTAGAGTTTACATAAGTAAAGAACTCTTTGCTGTTTTTCTTTGCATCCCTTGCCAAGGATTTCTCGTAATCTGCCTTCGCCTGCCTAACCTCCTTTGTAACTTGGTTACAGATTAGCTTATATCTGTCATAGGCTTCTGTGTCACATGTTAATGTGTCACATGTTAATATATCCCACACATTTTTCTTCTCTGCCATATGTCTCATTAGTTCATCTGACATCCATTTAAGCCTAAACCTTGAACAATATTTCTTAGTTGGTATGTAAAGCCTAGTAGCTTCCAAGATAAGTTCTTTGAATGCTTCCCATTTTGAATTTGCTGTTGGTAACATCATCAGTTGGTCCCACTGTATAAAATTTAAATACTGTCTAAGACCACCGTAGTCACCTTTATGAAAGCAAAAACCCTTCCCTTTACCCTGATGTTAGTTACCTCTTTGAGTAAATTCCACTTCAGCACACTGTGATCACTGCCACCTAGTGGTTCCTTTATCTGCAGATTCTTAATGCATGAAGAATCACTACTGATAATCAGATCAAGAGATATTACTCCCTCTAGTTGCCTCCCGAACATGCTGATGTAGAAAACAATTGTCCAAAAATCCACAAAAGCATTGCTAGTGTGTGAGCGACCAACCCACAAATTCCAGTCAATATCTGGGAAATTAAAATCCCCCATTATAAGACTCTCTGATTTTCTGGCCCACTCTATTTCCCTGTACAGTTTCTTATTATACTCATCGGAGTCATTAGGCCTATACTCCTACACTCCTACTCGCAATTTTTATCTCCCAATGCTTATGTCACAAAATTATTCATATATATTCACTAAGAAACAAATATGAGGGGTGGCTATTAATCATTTATTAATTGTAGTTGTGCACAAGTTACTTTATATTTTAATTTAAATATTAGTTCTTTTGGCATGGGTTTTTTTTTGTTTATATCTAAAAAATCACATGTAAATAATTTTGTGTTTGCAGGAACCGCCACTAAGAAAGCTTGATTCTGAGCATCCTGAAAAATGTACTTTTATGAAGTTCCCAGCTGAAAACCAAAGTAAGTTTTAAACATTGCCAGTTAGGAATGATCACTGTTAACTTAATGGAGAAAGTTAGAGATAATTCTCTCTCTCTCTCTCTCTCTCTCTCTCTCTCTCTCTCTCTCTCTCTCTCACACACACACACACACACACACACACACACACACACACACACACACACACACACACACACACACACACAACTTCTGTTCCGGGTAAAATAATGGAGTCACTGGTTAAAGATGCATTGCAGGATCATCTAGACAAGACTGCAGCAATAATTCAAACACAGCATGGGTTTGTTAAGGGAAAGTCTTGTCTGACAAATTTGATTGGTTATTATGATGTGGTCACAAAGGAACTGGATGCGAAAAATAATTTTGATATCATATACTTGGATTTCAGGAAAGCTTTTGACACTGTTGCGCATGAAAGACTACTGTACAAATTGGAGCAGAATGGTATTAAGGGTAAGTTGCTACAATGGATAAAAGGATGGTTAAGTGGGAGAAGACAGAGGGTGGTAATCAATGGGTGCTGCTCTTCATGGACTAATGTTATTAGTGGAGTCCCACAGGGTTCGGTGTTGGGTCCACTGTTGTTTTGTGTATTTATCAATGATATTGATGAAGGTATATCAGGCTTAATGTCGAAGTTTGCAGATGACACAAAGGTTGGCAGGGTTGTTAATGACAGTAATGGCAGTGTGCTACTGCAACAGGATCTAGATAATTTGGGCAGATGGGCTAAGAAGTGGCAACTGAAGTTCAACCTTGACAAATGCAAAGTACTGCATATGGGTAGAAGTAACCCCAGAGAAACGTACCAACTGTGTGGTACTACACTTAAGGTGGTAGAAAATGAAAAAGACCTGGGAGTAATTGTGCAGTCAGATATGAAGTTTTCTGAGCAATGCAGACAGGCTGCTAGGGCAGGTCATGGGGTTTTGTCAATGATATATAGGAATTTTGCTAGCAGGGAAAAGGAGGTGATTGTCCCTCTGTATAAGGCAATGGTCAGGCCACGCCTTGAGTACTGCGTACAGGTCTGGAGGCCTCATTTTAGGAAGGATGTAGATTTGCTTGAGCGTGTACAGAGAAGAGCAACACGATTGGTGAGGGGAATGAAGGGATTCTCTTACCAAGAGAGGCTTAAGTTCTGCAAATTGCAGTGGCTGGAGACTAGGCACCTGCGCGGTGATCTGATTGAGGTCTATAAGGCCTTGAATGGGTTGAGCACGCTGAATTCTGATGGGATCCTTCCACTTGTTCAGATTACGAACCTACGGGGACATAAGTTCAAATTAAGAAAGGACAGATGTAGAATAGATGTGCGGAAATTTGCCTTTAGCCAGCGGGTGGTTAATTGCTGGAACAAACTTCCATCTGTCGTTGTGGAAGTTGATAGGTTAAATAAATTTAAGGAGGAACTGGACAGGCATTTGGAGGGAATGGCGTGATGATTTTTTTTTTTTTTTTTTTTTGGCTGATGCTGCATAAGCTCCTACACTTGCTTTCTTGCATCATGTGCCACTACTACTACTACTACTACTACACACACACACACTCTCTGACCTTTTCAAAGGTTACTGTGTGTGCATATATCTTAATTAGTGAAATTTTGACAAAGTTGACTATGAGAATTAGTTACACTGAAGAACTTCATTCATAGTAGTAAACTATAGTAGTGTAAACGGCATCAATTTAATTGTATCTCATATTGTGACTGCCTTCACAATGAGGTACCATGAATTGCACTGCCTCAAATAAGTAACTCTTCACCAATGGAGAAGACTATTGTTACTTATTCTCAGTGGATACCACCACCCAGATGACACCGTTTCAAGACTTGTTGGCCTATCATCGATGAAGTGTTACTTATTCGAGGTAGTGCAATACATGGTAACTTGTTGTGAAGGCAGTCACAATATGAGATACAATTAAATTGATGCTGTTCACACTACTACTGTAGTTTATTACTACAAATAAAGAATTGCGTATTTACACTGAGAGTTCTTTAGTAAATTACAAGTTCATAGTATATTATTATGCCTTGAGCATTTATTTTTTCTAGAATTGGTTAGAGTAGCAGCTGAAAAATAAATAACTTTCTAAATAAAACCTTATGATAAAACAAGATACCATAAAATAAATTATCAGCAAAATGAGCCTTAATTTTAATACAGAGTTCTGCATACCTGCTAATCCTTCAGTTTTATGGAGACACCATCTTTTTGACTTATTTTGACACCTTCTCTATCTCACTGTCATAACAGTTTTTCCCCCCATCTTTTCTCAAAAAATAATAAAAGTCTAGCTTTGCCGTTAAATTCCAAATTTTTAAATAATTTTGCAATTTATGGTTTATTTTTGTTAACGAATTGCCCATTAGGCATGTTAGTGTGCATTACATAAAATATGTGGAACTTGTGTTCACTGTGCAAAGCTAATTAGCAATTCATTCAAGTAAGAACTATGATTTTCCACATACTATAAAATCTGGAAAAGTAACATACTTGCATTGTGCTACTGCACAAAGATGTGATTTTTCAATTTTTAATCATGGGAAATGTGATATAATCAGACATCAAGGACCAGTTAGTTCTGAAACAGATTGTCATAGTGACCTCACCTTTTAAACAAATAGTAATTTAAACTTGTGACAGATTTTCTGTTAATTTTCAATAGCAGGGCAACTTGTTAGAAAAGCAAGATTGTTCTGCTGTAAGAATTAAGACCATTGCATTATGAGTGCAATTTAAATCCTGCTGGCTATAAAAGCAGATGAAAGAACATGAATGTCCTGCAAACATCTTATAATTTCTCTGAAACCATATCACTTTATTTATGTAACTTAAGTTCTCTGAGCAGTGCAGATGGGCTTCCAGAGCAGGTCATAGAGTCTTGTCAATGATATATAGGAATTTTGCCAGCAGAGACAATTAGGTGATTATACCTTTGTATAAGGCAATGGTCAGGCTACACCTTGACAGGTCTGGAGGCCTCATTTTAGGAAGGATGTAGAGTTGTTAGAAAGAGTACAGAGAAGGGCAGGCTCAATGCTAATGGGATACTTCCACTTGCTGAGATTAAGAACCTGAGGGGGCATAAATTCAAATTGAGGAAAGACAGTTGTAGAATAGATGTGCAGAAGTTTGCCTTTAGCCAGCAAGTAGTTGATCGATGGAACAGACTTCCATCTGTTGTTGTGAAAGTTGGTAGCTTAAATAAATTTAAGGCTGAACTAGACAAACATGTGACCAGATGGGTGAAATGGGAATTTTTTTTTTTTTTATTTGGCTGATGCTCCATAAGCTTGCTTTCTTGCATCATATGCCTCAACTAATGCTAACGCTAATCCTACATGTCAATGTTGAAAAAAAAGTCGTGAGTTAGGGTCAAATTTGAAATTGTCTGCAAATCTGCCCAGACATGATAGGAGGGAGTATATGATGAGAGCCATGTCAATCAATTCGGCCCTGGAGAGATTTTGCAAGGCTCATGGGATAGAATGTTCCATGATACTTGTTCCATGATTCCAATAGATTAACAATAGCCACAAGCAGAGGCGAAAGTGTTCTTGCACTGCTTCTATTGGAATCAGCAGCAGTCTGCAAAGCGAGGCACTCGGGATTTCAAGGAAATCCCGAATACCTCGCTTTGCAGACTGCTGCTTTGTCATCATGGAACAAGTAAATACACTCGCTTTGTAAATTCATAAATACACTGCAGACCTCGCTTTGTCATCATGGAACAAGTAAATACACTTATTGTGTTAGGGTAACTAAGAGTAAGAATAGGTGTATGTATACACCTATTCTTACTCTTAGGTGTATATATACTTGCATGTACACCAATGCTAGGAGTATTGTAAATAAATTTGATGAATTTGAAGTGCGAGTCAAGACATCAAAAGCAGATGTTGTTGGGAAATCAGAGACGTGGTGCTACACAGATATATACACAGTGAAAAATTGCAATTTGGGGAGTACAAATTGCACACAGAAAGGATAGACAGGACAGGAAGGGAGGAGGGGTTTGGTCAGGCGCGCGGGTGCATAAGTACACGTGCCTTGAGTGACCGGGGTTCAAGCCCGTGACTACTGAATACGGTGCTGTTTCTTGTATTCTGTCTATTTGTGAACTCCTCTGACCGTTTGGTCGTCCCGGAGTATAAACAGAAAATTTATTTATTTATTTATTTATTATATAAATTCTAAGGAAATGCATCCAATTGAAACTGGTGGACAATGCAATTTTAAGTCAGTGTGGTGTGACATACGCACTGGGAAAGGGAAAATGAGAGGTGTGTGTGTGTTATAGGCCTAATGAATCCGATGAGTACAATGAACAATTGTGCAGAGAAATAGTGGGTCAGTAAATCAGAATGTCTTATAATGGGGATTTTAATTTTCCAGATATTGACTGGAACTTGTGGTTTGGTCACTTGCACACTAGCAAGCCTTTTGTGGATTTTTCTACAGCCACATGTTTGAGAGGCAACCAATGGGAGTAATACTCTTGATCTGATTATCAGCAGTGATTCTTCATGCATTAAGAATCTGCAGATAAAGCAACAACTAGGTGGCAGTGATCACAGTGTACTGATGAGGGATTTACTTAAAGATGTAATTACCATTAGGAGTAAGGGGAAGGGTTTTTGCTTTCTTAAAGGTGACTACAGCGGTCTCAGAAAGTTTTTAAATTCTACACAGTGATATCAACTGATGATGTTACCGACAGTGAATTCTAAATCAGAAGCCTTCAGGGACTTAATCTTGGAGAGTACCTGGCTTTTCATACCAACTAAGAAATACTGTTCAGGGTTTAGACCTAAATGGGTATCAGATGAATTAATGCAGCTCGTGGCAAAGAAGAAAAATGTATCAGATGCATAAGTTATCAGGCGACACAGAAGCCTATGGCAGATATAAGCTAATCAATCAAGTCAATTTGTAATCGAATCACAAAAGAGGTTAGACAGGCAAAGGCAGATTATGCGAAATCTTTGGCAAAGGATGCAAAGACTTCTTTACTTATATAAACCCTAAAAGGAAGGGAATGAATTAGATTGGTCCACTCAATATCAATGGTTTGAATGTAGATGATCATTCTCAGATAGCTGCCAAACTAAATGAGTATTTTGCATCTACATTCACACATGAGGAGTTATTCGAGGAGGAGAATGCCAGATGTTTATCAAACTCTAACAGCGAGCTAAGACAATTTGTAATAACTGAGAGAAAAGTTGGAAGAGAAATTGTTAAAGTTAAACATAAGGAAGGCACCTAGGATGGACGGGATCTATCCAGTTATATTAAAGGAGGCAGCAAAGGAAGTGAGCAAACCCTTAGCCATAATTATGAAAGTTTCCTTGGACTCAGGGGAGTTCCCTGTAGACTGGAGAGGTACAAATGTGTCCCCAATTCACAAAGGGGGATCAAAGGATGACACAGGTAATTACAGACCTGTTAAGAAATTGCAGATAAAGGAAACACTAGGCAACAGTGATCACAGGTACTGAGCCTGTGACTACTAAATACGATAAATATTTGTATTGGCAATTTATTGTAAACTCTACTGACTTGGTTGTCATGCCGGAGTATAAACAGAAAATTTAGGCCTGACGTAGCCCAGTGGTCAGGAGTGAGAGTGCATAGCACGCGTTCCTTGAATGGACCGGGGTTCAAACCCGTGACTACTAAATACAATAAATATTTGTATTGACGATTTATTGTAAACTCTACTGACTTGGTTGTCTTGCCGGAGTATAAACAGAAAAAATTTATTTGATGTGGGATTTATTTAAAGATGTAACTTCCATCAAGGGTAAAGGGAAAGGTTTTTTGTTTTCATAAAAGTGACTACAGTGGTCTAAGACTGTTTTTAAATTATATACAGTGGGATCTAGTGATGATGTTTAAAACAGAAAATTCTAAATGGGAAGCCTTCAAGGTATTAATCTTGGAAGCTACTAGGCTTTTCATACCAACTAGCTGACCGGGTGGGTAAAGTGCCTGCCTGGCAACCCAAAGGTCGCGGGTTTGAATCCCGCCTCGGGCTTGGATCAAAGTACTGCAAAAACCTTGGGAGGTGCACTATGGCCACAGAAGCCAATGCACCAACAACTACCCAAAAAAAAAAAAAAAAAAAAATCATACCAACTAAGAAATGCTGTTCAAGATTTGGACCTCAATAGATGTCAGATGAACTAATTAGGCTCGTGGCGGAGAAGAAAAATATGTGGGATGCATATAAATTGTCAAGTGACACAGAAGCCTATGGCAGATATAAGCTAGTCTGTAATCAATCAAGACACAAAGGAGGTTAGGCAAGCAAAGGCTCATTATGAGAAATCCTTGACAAAGGATGCAAAGAAAAACAACAAAGGCCTCTTTACTTATGTAAACTCTAGAAGGAAGTAGATGAATCGGATTGGTCCACTTGATGTTGATGGTTCGACTGTTGATGATCCTGCTCAGATAGCTGACAAACTAAATGAGTATTTCGCATTTACATTCACACATGAGGAATTCTGTAAGAAAGGGGAGGACAGAAATTTACTAAACTCTAACAGGGAGCTAAATGATTTTGTAAAAATGGAGAACAAAATGGAGGAGAAATTGTTGAAGTTAAACATAAAAAAGGCACCTGGGGCAGGTGCCTTTTTTATCTATCCAGTTATATTGAAGGAGACAGCAAGGGAAGTAAGGAAATCCTTAGCCGTAATTATGTCCATGGGGACCTCCCCTTAAAACAAAAAAATCGAAAATCTTACATTAGAGCAACAAATAATTAAAAATCAATTTAACACAATTAAAAATAAGAAAATTAATTAAAAGAATTTAACAAAAAAATTGCAAAACGATTTTCCTTCCTTGAAGCTGACAACGCTTTTCAACTGTATGTTGTAATCACAGGAATGAAAATTACCGAATAGGGGTGAGCATGAAATTTAAATAGGGATTATTTGTCTTTGTGCATGCGCTTAAGCCCACGAATCGGAGATCGGATATGGCCAGCAAACATTAACAGAATTCTCGTGTAATTTAATTTCTATGGTTTCTGCAATTAATAGTCGCGTATAATTACGTTAGACACTAAGTATTTTGGCCTCATTAAATAAAAAAGTGTTTTTTGTTAATGGCGTGAAAGGCTAATTCTGACGCTGCTGAACAAGAAGCACAAACTGAGGCCACAAGTTGATTAACTCGAATATTCAGAGGAAAATGCATCAAACCTTGGTAAGACGAGTCGCAATCACCGCAAGAAATGTTGTATATCAGGTCAGTAATTTGTGTTGCGAATGAGGAAAGGACTGAGCAATTGTTCAGTATAGTATGTAATTTCCGTATTGGCCTGACCACGATTTTAAATTCGGTATCTTTAAAGAATCTGTTAAGCTGTTTGAGCCACTGTTCAA
This sequence comes from Mastigoproctus giganteus, assembly GCF_048544385.1. Taxonomy (NCBI): domain Eukaryota; kingdom Metazoa; phylum Arthropoda; class Arachnida; order Uropygi; family Thelyphonidae; genus Mastigoproctus; species Mastigoproctus giganteus. Next base: position 202,269,799 of record NC_143583.1, read on the forward strand.
CATATGGGACAGAAATAAAGTATTTTTTGATATTACTATGTTGGTTGGTGTAGTATTTTGTATCCTATCCTACATCATTTTACATTTGTTTAATAATATTCATTCTAGACTCAAATTTATATTGGAAAGGGAGGATACGGATACAAAGCCATTAAATTTTCTAAATTTTATGCTTACTCGGGACCCGAATAAAATCCAATTTAGCATCTATCGAAATCTACAAACACCGATATGCTTCTACATTATAACAGCTATCACCCGTTCACCTACAAAAGATCAGTTATCTTTAATCAATTTCTAAATGCCTATAAATATTCAACGACGGAATCTGCTTTGGGCTCAGAAATACAAATATTAACCAGCAGAGTCTTAAACGGGTTATCCCCTTGCTACAATAAACTGAATTAGGGTACAAGCTAAGGATAGGTTACAAAATACTACACCAACCAACAATAGTAATATCAAAAAATACTTTATTTCTGTCCCATATGTTGAACAGTGGCACAAACAGCTTAGCAGATTCTTTATAAAGATACCGAATTTAAAATTGTGGCCAGGCCCCAATACGGAAATTACACACTACACACTACACTGAACAATCACTCAGTCCTTTCCTCGTTCGCAACACAAATTAATGACTTGGTATACAACATTTCTTGCAGTGATTGCAACTTGTCTTACCAAGGTTCGACGCATTTTCCTCTGAATATTCATGTTAATCAACATGCAGCCTCAATTCGTGTTTCTCGTTCGGCAGTGTCAGAATTAGCCTTTCACACTGTTAATGAAAAACATACTTTTTTATTTAACGAGGCCAAAATACTTTAAGTGTCCAACATAATTATACATGACTATTAATTGCAGAAATCATAGAAATTAAATTACACAAGAATTCTGTTAATGTTCGCCGGCAATATCTGATCTCCGATTCGTATTTAACACATGCGCGAAGACAAATAATCCCTATTTAATTTCATACTCACCCCTATTTGGTAATTTTCATTCCTGTGATCACGACATAGAGTGGTAATCAATGGACAGAAGACAAAGAGTGGCAATCAATGGACACTGCTCATCGTGGACTAATGTTATTAGTGAAGTCCCTCGGTGTTCAGTGTTGGGTCCATTATTGTTTTCTGTATTTATAAATAATATTGATGATGATATATATCAAGCTTAATGTCCAAGTTTACAGACGATACAAAGATTGGCAGGGTTGTTAATGACACTACTGACGCTATGCTGCTGCAACAGGATCTGGAAAGGTTAAGCAGATGGGCTGAGAGGTGGCAAATGAAGTTTAACCTTGACAAATGTAAAGTACTATATATAGGAAACAGCAACCCCAGAGCATCGTATCAACTCTGTGGTACTACACTGATAGTGTTAGAGAATGAAAAGGACCTGGGGGTAATTGTGCAGGCAGATATGAAGTTCTCTGAGCAGTGCAGACAGGCTGGAAGAGTAGCTCATGGTGTGTTATCAATGATATACAGAATTTTTCTAGCAGGAATAAGGAGGTGATTATTCCCTTGTATAAGGCAATGGTCAGGCCACACCTTGAGTACTGTATACAGGTCTGGAGGGGCGTCTCCGTAGCCAGGTGGGAAGGAGCACACGCTTCTTGATTAGACCGGGGTTTGAGCCCGTCACCACCAAATACAGAGGATGCGGAAAGGTCAAGGGAATGACCACCGCATATTCCCGGAGAAATATGGCCTTAGTTGCTAATGCTCCTAAAAACCAAATAACAAACAAACAAACAGGATGGAGGCCTTGTTTCAAGAAGGATTTAGAGCTGCTGGAACGAATACAGAGAAAAGTAACAAGATTAGTGAATGTAACAAAGGGTTGCTCTTATGAAGAAAGGCTTAAGTTTTGCAAATTACAGTGTCTGGAGACTAGGCACCGGCGAGGTGATCTGACAGAGGTGTATAAGGCCTTGAATGGTTTGAGCATGCTCAATGCTGGTGGGATTCTGCCTCTTGCTCAGAATAATCACCTGAGAAGGCACAAATTCAAATTGAGGAAAGACAGATGTAGGATAGATGTGCGGAAATTTGCCTTTAGCCAGCAGGTAGTTGGTTGGTGGAGCAGACTTCCATCCCTTGTTGTGGAAGTTGATAGCCTAAATAAATTTAAGGCTCAGCTGGACAGGTATTTCGAACGAATGGAAGGGTAAAGTGGAAGTTTTTTTTGGTTTTTTTTGGCTGATGCTGCATAATGCTTGCTTTCTTGTATATGCCTCTACTAATGCTAATAAGTGAGAGATATTCTTTTACAAAGCAATTAATTGCTGCTAATTTGTTTAAAAAAGGAGAACTTCGTTATTTTTCGTACGAAAATGCCCATGGAAGAGGTATGGGAGACTACTGAGGCATATCCCATAATTGAAAGAGAAAAGCTTCTTAACGGAATTACAAGTTTTCTATAGCAGACATGATCTACACAATTATTGCAAATTAACTGACTTGCTGAAATTTATCTCAGAAAATAATCTAGCTGAAGTTCTAGGTGAACTTACAAAACTCATAAAAGTTCTTTTGACCATTGCGATGACTATTTCAGAGCCCGAATGCTGCCATTCGACATTAAAAGGAATAAAAACATTTTTGAGGAGCACAATGAATCAGGAAAGGCTAAATGCTCAAGCAATGCTTTCAATAGAGAAAAGCTTGGTCAACAGTGCACCAAACTTGAATGAAAAAGTTAATCTATTTTCAACAAATAAAAACCAAAGAATGGATTTTGTTTTTAAATAAAAGTTCAAGTCTGTTAATGGTAAATGTCCAGTTAATGTTTTGCAGTATTTTTAACTCGCTTATTATTATTACTACTGTGTATGTCTATATGTCTTATAACCAAGGTAATTTAATGTAACTTTAAGAAGCAGCACCCTCAAACATCAAAGTCACGAGCCGCCACTGACAATACCCATATACTTTTTAAATCTCTGGCCTCCACAGAGTACCGTTTCACAAACAATGCATTGTGAAAATGTCTTCATTTTTACCTAGTTTGGTTCATCTTTAGAGTGAGAGCAGACGCCCCATACTTGTGTCACTGGCTGTATGTGTAAAACGATCTGGAGAAGGCTGTGTTTTACTTTCGTTTTAAATTGACACTGCACCAGAGAAAGAGTTGCGAAACATTATACCACTGTTACATGTCTGCTAGTTAGTAGAGAGAGAGGCCGTTATTTGTGATTGTTGTCTGGAAATAAGTAGAACTGATAAGACCTTAGATCTAGTGATTACCACTGGACAGTCTAGAGAAGCAACCTGATACAAATATGAAGTTCCCCTTTGCCCCTCATGAATTCCATTTTGATTGCGTCAGATTTCCAGCACAGTAGTCTCTCGGAATTGCTTTTCCCCACGGAATTAGCCTTTTGACCAATATGAGGATTCAAAATTAGAAAAGGGGGGACCTATATATATATAGTCAGTCCTCGTATAACACATGTTTACACTACACGAATTCGATCATACACGATTTATAAATAGGGGAACAATATCTTATATAACACGAACCAAATTCGCTTATGCACGATTCGCTTTTGTGTTTACAAGAAATGGCAGTCGGACCGGAATCACCCCAACTGAACGCAACATGATAGGAATGAAGAGAAGATTCTGAAAATGTATTTATGTTTTTTATATCAGTGAAGGGGAAACACATTTCACCATAATAATGTAAAAACCAACACAATTCCAGCTATCGGTATAATCGCAAATGCAATTAGATCGAGTTTACTACCAGTTTATAACAGATTACAGTAGCAGCAATGCAACTGGAAATTGTTTTTATTGTTTTATGGTAGTAACCCCTAGAACTGTGCTTTAGTAAAATGTGAGGTGTTAATAGTGTATCTCTGCCTTTACGGTGTTGTTTATTCAGTTGCTACATGCGTGCAGCTTTGTTTATGTGTATCAAGCGTGCCTCCCCGTTTTGTAATTGTGATTTATTCCCTAAAAATGAGTAAAATACTTAAAAGGTGTGAAAAGGAAGCGTCCTGGTGAAGATACTGCAGATTCAGAGAGAAAAAGAAAAGCAATATCGATAAACAGAGGCAGACTAGATCAAAAATTCTTACCCGGGAAAATTTATAGTGGCCTCATACTATGGTTTATGGCCAAAATCACACCAGTCTCCGGCCCACTGAGGTTTCCCCGGTAAGGCTTATGGCCAGTCTGCCTCTGTCGATAGAGAAAAAATATGAAATTGTGAAACGCTTTGAGCAAAATGAAAGACCATGTGATATTGAACGTGCTACAGGCCTAAAGTGCCAAAAATGTGGAAAAAAAATTCCAAAAATATAAAGTCGAGAATAAAGTCACATACTCAGAGGCGAGAAGACAAATACTCAAAACAGAACCAAAGCATACATATGCCCCCGCTGCTAAACAATTTCAGTCAGTAGGTATTCAAACAGATGTTACAGTTCCTCCAAATATATCCATTGCTGTTTGGGCATGTTCCTTGCTCTCTGCTTCCAAACAGCGTTCTTCACAACAAAAAGCTGAACAAGCCAGTAACACCCCAATTACCATTCCAACCAACATGCCTCAAACAGCAAAACCAAAAGTGGCAGAAACTAAAGTACCGAACCCACCAGTTTCAACGGGCATGGATGTTGACCAACGCAGTGAATCCGACGATGGTATATTAGAACTTCATGCGACTGATGAGATGGACGTCACACGTCCCTACTTTCCAAAGAAAGAGAAAGGGAGATTGGATCGATGCAAGCAAGTTTCAACTAAAAAGCAGCCAGAAACAAAAATAAACAACAAAACCACTTAATGGAAAGATTCTTCCAATGGAATTGTAGAGGCTTTCGCAATACGAAAGACGATTTATACGATCTCATCGACCAGTATGATCTAGCAGGCATATCCCTACAGGAAACCTACTTAAATGCAGGAGTATGTCCCACCATCTTCAGATGAGATAGGAGAATAGACTCGCCAGCCTGTGGAGGAGTGGCAATTCTTGTTAGAAACAACGTTCCATTGAAACATATTGCTCTTCAGACCCCTTTTGAAGCAGTGGCAGTGCATATTGTAATTGGCATCACTCTTACAATAGCATCAATATATATCCCTCCTGATTTCTTATTCTCTTCTGATGACCTAGAAAATCTAATAGACCAGCTACCATCTCCGTTCTGCTTACTCGGAGACTTCAATGCACATCATTCGCTGTGGGGATCTCCAACAATTGACAAGAGAGGTAAGCTAATGGAATCCTTTCTTGATGCTTATCAACTCACTATTTTAAATACTGGCGAGCCAACCTACATTCATTTTTTGACTGGATCCATGAGTTCAATAGATCTCTCGATCTGTTCTCCCTCCATATATACTATTATGGAGTGGTCTGTTCTTGAAAATCCACTGAACAGTGATCACCTGCCAATTCTCTGCAAACTCCCCATCACTACTTCGCTACATTTGGAAATTCCATAGGGCACACTGGAATGAATATGCCTCTCATGTTCAGTTAGATGATAAAATAATACAGTCTCAGACCATAGAAAATGTCACGAAACACATTACTAGTCAAATATTATTAGCTGCTACCATTGCAATACCAAAATCTTTACCGGAGAAACGGAAACACTACTGGTGGAACCAAGATTGTACGCATGCGAAAGAGGAAAAAAACAGATCCTGGAATTTATTTCGTAAATTCCCCACAACTAGTAACCTAATTAACTTCAAAAGACTGAAAGCCAAGTTCCGTAAAGTAAGAAGAAATGCAAAGAAAGAAGCCTGGATTAGCTTTTCCTCAAGTATAAATAAGGACACAGATAGTAGAATCATTTGGAGGAAAATTCAAACGCTCAATGGCAAATATGTTCAGTCCCCAACTACGATACTAAATTGGGAAGGGAAAGAGTTGTCATCACCGGGAGAAATAGCAAATGCCTTAGCAGAATCATTTGCCAGAATATCAGCAATATCCACCTTTAACCCAACCTTTCAATGAATTAAAGAATCTGCAGAAAAGCATAAGATTAATTTTTCTATGGCAGTTTCACATCCAAACAACCAGCCATTCACATTAACAGAATTTCTAGGGGCACTCAATAAAACACCCAATAGTGCTGCTGAGCCAGATGGGGTCTATTATATAATGTTAAAACAACTTGACAACAGAGCAAAAAGAACATTGTTAAAATATTACAACCGTATTTTTTTATAAAATACCTACCCACTCTCCTGGCATCACTCAATTGTTCTAGCCTTCCCGAAGCCAGGAAAAGATCGTACCTTTTTGCATAACTACAGGCCAATTTCACTGACTAGTTGTCTAAGAAAAGTCCTGGAAAAAATGGTTCCCAGGCGGCTAACATGGTTCCTGGAAATAAACAACTTACTAAACAGCAGCCAGTATGAATTTTGAAAGAACCGGTCCATGCTAGATGTGATGATAAAAGCAGAGGCAAACATCCGAAATGCCTTCATAAGAAGAGAACGTCTAGTCGTGATTAATCTCGATATTGAGAAAGCCTTCGATACCACCTGGCAATATGGTGTACTAAAAGATCTCCATTCTTCCGGCTTGAGAGGTCAGTTACCTCAGTTTATACAAAACTTTCTATGCAACAGAACGTTTCAGGTAAGATATATGAACAATTTATCCAAATCATTTGAACAAGAGGAGGGTGTACCGCAGGGTTCCGTTCTAAGTCCAACATTATTTGCAGTAAGAATTACAAATATGACACGGGAAGTACCAAATACAGTAGAATTGTACATGTTTTCCGATGACCTCTTTATCTCTTGTCAATCCCAAACTATGAACACCATTGAAAGACAACTTCAAATTTCCTTAGCTAAAATAGAATCATGGACACTGCGGAATGGTTATTCTTTAGCAGAAAAAAAATCCACTGCAATTCACTTTTGTAAAAAACGCAAACTTCACCTGGATCCAGAAATATTTTTAAAAAACAGCCTGACAGTGACACTGAACCTGTCACTAACAATTTTCGTCTGTTGGGGTTACATTTAGATAATAAACTTAATTCTGCTTCCTATATATATCTTACCTTCGAACTACGTGTCTTAAAAAACTGAACATCCTAAGAGCCATTTCCGCTATGTCCTGGGGTGTTAGCATTAGCATTAGCATTAGTAGAGGCATTTGATGCAAGAAAGCAAGCTTATGCAGCATCAGCCAAAAAAAAAAAAAAAAACCACTTCCACTTCACCCCTCTGTTCGTTCAAAATACCTGTCCAGCTGAGCCTTAAACTTATTTAGGCTATCAACCTCCACCACAAGGGATGGAAGTCTGTTCCACCAACCAACCACCCGCTGGCTAAAGGTAAATTTCCGCACGTCTATCCTACATCTGTCTTTCCTCAATTTGAATTTATGCCCTCTCAGGTGATTTTTCTGAGCTAGAGGAAGAATCCCATCAGCATTGAGCATGCTTAAACCATTCAAGGCTTTATACACCTCTATCAGATCACCTCGCTGGTGCCTAGTCTCCAGACACTGTAATTTGCAAAACTTAAGCCTTTCTTCGTAAGAGCACCCCTTTGTTCCATTCACTAATCTTGTTGCCCTTCTCTGTACTCGTTCCAGCAGCTCTACATCCTTCTTGAAATGAGGCCTCCAGACCTGTATACAGTACTCTAGGTGTGGCCTGACCATCGCCTTATACAATGGAATAATCACCTCCTTATCCCTGCTGGAAAAATTCCTGTATATCATTGACAATACTCCATGAGCTACTCTTGCAGCCCGTCTGCACTGCTCAGAGAACTTCATATCTGCCTGCACAACCACCCCCAAGTCCCTTTCATTCTCTACCACTGTCAGTGTTGTACCACAGAGTTGATACGTTGCTCTGGGGTTGCTGTTTCCCATGTGTAGTACTTTACATTTGTTAATGTTAAACTTCATTTGCCACCTCTCAGCCCATCTGCTCAACCTTTCCAGATCCTGTTGCAGCAGCATAGTGTCAGTAGTGTCCTTGACAACCCTGCCAACCTTTGTATCGTCTGCAAACTTGGACATTAAGCCCGATATACCATCATCAATATCATTTATAAATACAGAAAACAATAATGGACCCAACACTGAGCCCTGAGGGACTCCACTAATAACATCAGTCCACGATGAGCAGTGTCCATTGATTACCACTCTCTGTCTTCTCCCCCTCAACCACCCCTTTATCCATAGCAGCAATTTGCCTCCAATGTCACACTGCTCCAATTTGTGTAGCAGTCTTCCATGTGCAACAGTATCAAAAGCCTTTCTAAGATCCAAGTATATAATATCAAAGTTATTCCCTGCATCCAGTTCTTTTGTGACTGCAACATAGTATCCAATCAAGTTGGTCAGGCAAGACTTCCCCTTAACAAAACCATGCTGTGTCTGAGCTATAACTGAAGTCTTGTCTAAATGATCCTGCAGTGCTTCTTTAACCAGTGCCTCCATTAATTTTCCTGGAACAGAAGTTAAGCTCACAGGTCTATAATTACTTGTGTCAGCCTTTGATCCTCCTTTGTGAATTGGGGTCACATTTGCACATTTCCAGTCTATGGGTACCTCCCCTGAGTCCAAGGAAGCTCTCATAATTATGGCTAAGGGTTTGCTTACTTCCTTTGCTGCTTCCTTTAATATAACTGGATAGATCCCATCCACCCCGGGTGCCTTTCTTGTGTTTATCTTCAACAGTTTCTCCTCCACTTTACTCCCAGTTATTTCAAGATTCTGTAGCTTACTGCTAAAGTTGAATACACCTCTGGCATTCCCCTCGCTGAATAACTCCTCATGTGTGAATGTCGATGCAAAATATTCATTTAGTTTGTTAGCTACCTGAGCAGGATCATCAACACTTTTGACCCATCAATATCAAGTGGACCAATCTGATTCATCCCCTTCCTTCTAGAGTTTACATAAGTAAAGAACTCTTTGCTGTTTTTCTTTGCATCCCTTGCCAAGGATTTCTCGTAATCTGCCTTTGCCTGCCTAACCTCCTTTGTAACTTGGTTGCATATCAACTTGTATCTATCATAGGCTTCTGTGTCATGTGTTAATTTGTATGTATCCCATGCATTTTTCTTCTCTGCCATATGCCTCATTAGTTCATCTGACATCCAGAAGTGTTGACAGAAGCTCTCTTCTTCATTTTTATAGAGCTTTAATAAGATCACATTTAGATTATGGATCACCTGTCTATGACTCCGCTAGGAACAGTTCGCTATTATGTCTGAACACCATACAGCATAGTGCCCTTAGGATAGCTGTGGAAGCCTTCAGAACATCTCCGATCCACAGCCTGTATATTGAGGCAAATGAACCTCCACTGTACCTAAAGAGAAAATCCTTATTATGTAACTATGCACTAAAGATTAAGAGTATTCCATCACATCCTAGCTGGCAGCACTTGTTCGACCCTAAATACACTATGCTATATCAAAATAAACCTAATGAGAATCGCCCCACAGGGCTTCGACTGCAAGAGCTCATGATCAGTTGGAACGTTAATTTTCAGAATGTCTTCCAAGACCTGGTACTCCTGAACCTCCCTGGACTGAATTCATACCTCTCTGTGACAATTTCTTTTTAAGATGGGGGGAAGACATCCGTGGCTAATACAAATTTTCAACAGCTCCATAAATCGCATTCCTTGAAAAACTCAGGAAAAGTACATATCTATACTGATGACTCCAAAACAGATACAGCTGTAGGCGCTGCAGCAGTTTCTTCCTCCTTCTCAGTAGCTGTGTTCCATTGAACACAGCTTCTCAGTTCCATTGAATGCATTATCTATACTGCAGACTTATTCACAATAAAACTGGCTCTAGATAATATAAACAAGTACCATATCAAGGAATCCTTGATATATACAGACTCCTTAAGCACAATCACTGCCATTCAATCTACTTTTTCTCCCTCTCACCCCATTCTTAAAGAGATCCGATCTAAGTTATTTCACTATCAAACAGTCAATCAGAAGGTTACCTTCTGCTGGATCCCTGGTCATGTTGGCATCTCAGGTAATGAACATGCGAATGCTACTGCAAAACATCCCGACTCTGGATCTTCCAGACAACTAAAAGTTCCCTACACCAATCACAAATCTGTCATTAAAACAACATGCAGGAAACAATGGTCTCTCCTTTGGAAAACTCAAACCAATAATAAACTGCTGCAGATAAAAAAAGAGCCACAACTGTGGACATCTAGTTCCAGGAGAAGCAGGCGACAAGAAGTGATTCTAGCAAGGCTCCACATCGGCCATTCACATCCAACTCACCTGTATTTGCTTATGGGAGAGAATCCTCCTCAGTGTTTCTTTTGTCAGTCACAGCTAACAATAAAACACATCCTCGTAGAATGTCCCCAACTTTCAACAGTCAGAAAATCAAGCTTTAGCTCCCTGTCCAACTTACAGGAACCCTTAACCTTATTTCATATTCTTGGCAATTAAGCAAATTTCGAGGAACTGTTTAATTATTTGAAACACATAAATCTGTATAATAGACTGTGATGATAGTGACAAACAAATAATGAACAGGCACAATATGGCCCAAGAGGCCCTTGTGCCAAAAAACCCAAATACAACAACAACAGTATTTTGGCTTGCCTTTTGCTAGGAAACAGGTTTAAGTCTTTTGTCTAATTTCTGTGAGAGATGCTTGAAAAGTTTGTGGTCTGAGTATGAAAGGCTAGTAGTACAGTGTTAAAAATTTCCCTACTTAATGTATAACACTGCAACTAGTAACTCACCAAGTTTCATGCAATTTCACTAATGTCTTTTTTTAATTACAGGTCTTGAATTAAACAAAGCTGTGTGAATGAGGAAAGATGGACAAAATCAGTCACCTTGCAGTCATTCAATATTTGGAAAAAAAGGGATTAATAGCAAAGGCAATTCATGAGAATATGGTTATCCATATCAGGATATGCCCCTTCCTATTCCATGGTTAAGAAGTGGGCAGCAGAATTTAAACAAGAGGTAGGGAAGAGCCTAGCAGATGACCCATGCTGTGGAAGATCTGCAACATCCATCATTCTAGAAGTTCTTTGACAGCTTGCATGATCTGGTGATGAGTGACAGTTCAGTACATTGCCAGTATTTTGGGCATCTCATCTGAACATGTGTACCGTATAATAACAGAGGTTCTTGCTATGAAAAAGTGCCGGCACAATGGGTCCCAAAGTTGTTGACCCTGCATGAGATATAGTTCCATCACTTTCAACCAGTGACAAAGGAACAATCCAAACTGTGGAAACAATTCTTTTCCCATTCCAGGTCAGTTCCTTCAGCTGACAAGGTGATGGAATTGGTTTTTTGGGATGCTGATGAAGTTTTCTAGTAGATTACCTTCAGACACTCACATGGGCATATTACTCAGACCTTGTGAGGTGTTTGTGTGACAACATCAAAGGCAAACATCAAGGAAATTCAGCAAAAGAATCTTGTTCCACCAGGAACAAGATCACAAGTTTATCGTTGCCATAGCTACATGGCATGAGTGTGGCTGTGAAATCTTGGACTGTCCCTCATATTCATCAGATGCAACACCATTGGACTTCATTTTTTTCCTAATTTTAAAAAAATACCTGGCTGGCATCCATTTTCCCATCATCAGAGATGTCATTGCTGCTGTGGATGCATTCCTGGAGACCCAAGAGAAAACTTTCTTCGAGGCTGGATTCAACTCATTTCAGCATCAGTAGCAAAAGTGATTGACTCCAAATGTTGAAAAGTAACGTCAGTGGACTCCTCAAATAACCCTTCATACTTAAGCCACAAACTTTTCAAACGCCCCTTATACTTCAGAGACGCAGTAAACCATTTAAAATTGCATAAATAATGTGGAGTTAAGTGTTTAATATACCCTCCCATCCTCACTTTATAAGAAAACTTGGAGGAGATCTCTTCCCCATTCAAGTGAGTATGAGTATATGTGGGTGATGTTTATAAGTTTAAAAATTTTTAAATTCTAACTATCTAAATTATGATCACCCAATGCACAGTAGTGTTTATTTTATTCAATTATTCATTTATTTTACCACATCCTCAAATTCTTTCATTTTAAGTGCCTTTTTATATTAATGAATATGGATTGATATGAATTTTTCTGTTCCTTAATGAATAAAGTAATTCAGATGTTTTTATATGCTCTCTAAATTACAGGAACATTGCCTAGGAATTTTTTTTGAAAGGAAGGTTAAAATAGACTTGAACTTGATATTATCCAAAAAAGTTGCCTCTTAGAAGAAAAGTCACTTAATCCATAGCTAGTTTAACTTTATGCTACCCTTTTTTCTTTTGAATTTTAGACCACATTTTTTGTTTCTAGATTAACTCAGCTTCATGCATGGAGAATGTTGCCTTGTTGGGTAATTCTTGGCTTTTTAAGAGACCTTTTCTGCATTTGCTGGTTGCTAGTGCTGGAACTCTTCACCTCTTTCTTTCTTTCAAGTTCTCCCCCCCCCCATTCCTTTAAGTGGCAGACCTGGTTTTGCCAAAGCATCATGTGTTGTTTGCAAATCCCTTGATTTGTAATAATTTTGCTTGCATATTCACAAGCATTCTCTGCTGCTTTCTTGTGTTACATAATGATCAGGGCACCCCTGTAGCCAGGTAGGAAGGAGCAGCAGTGCGTAGCACACGCTTCTTGATTAGACCGGGGTTCGAGCCCGTCACCACCAAATACGGAGGATGCGGAAAGGTCAGGGAATGACCACCACATATTCCCGGAGCAATATGGCCTTAGTTGCTAATGCTCCTAAATACCAAATGACAACAATAACATAACGATCAGATTTTTAGAGTTATCTGATTTTTGCAGTCACTTTGTTTGCTTGCTTTCATCAGGAATCATAAACATCATTTTAAATTTGTTCAATAGTTTGGCTATAGAATTTTTGTAAGATAGAACTTTGGTAGCAGTTTTGATTTTTCTGTAGTTGTTTCCATAAATCATTCTGAATTCATTGTGTTATTGAACTACAAAGCAAAATATAAAGTTGTTTTTTTTTGTTTTTTTTTCATTTTAAGCTAATTTATTAGATATATTATACTTTCAAGCACAGTTTGATTTAAAACTGATTAACAATTAAAAGTTTTATCAATGTTTTAGATAGTTTTAAGTTGTTATTGTTACAAAATTTTAAGTAGTTATAAAATTATAATAGTAGTGTTTATTAATTTCATTAGTATGTCATAATTTAACAACCACATTCCATTGTTCTTAGTCACTTATGCTTTATATTCTTTGCAACTTATATCTACCTATATTATGTATTAAATCTAAGTATCTTATTTTTTATTTATTTATTTTGATTCAGCTCAAAAAGTGTATCATGATAGCTCTGATGATGATGAGCCTCTTTCAAAAATAATAGGCCATCCAAGTGTAAGTACTGGTCATCTCGTAATATTTCAGAAGCTTATATAGACTTTTTTTTTTAGGTATACTGTTGGAATCAATTTTTATTCATAGATACAGAATGTTTCAATCTCACTTACTATTAAGTTTAGATAATTTATCATATAGACTTTTTTGTCATATTTGAGATTAGATTTGAACTTTGTGTTACCTTTTAGATTATACAGTTTATAAATTAAAATTTTTCTTAATCAGCTGCTTTTTTTCTTATTTGAAAAGTTGTTCTCTGCCCTCAGTTTTGTTTAAAAAGATCATTGGCGTATTTTTGAAATGATCATAAACTGATTTTATTTGAAGAGGGGAAAAAACACACACTATATGTGATACTCATTCTGCAGTACACATTTACATATTTAACTCTGTACATCATTACACCAATAAGTTTTTATACCAATACGTTATAGGCAAATTTTAAAATTAGGAATACAAAATTTAAACACTAATACTTGTTCCAATTTTGCATGTCAAACTCAAATATTTCAGCTCAAATATGACAAGGATGGTCCAGACTATAAATTACCTAAAAAATAAGTGAGATCCTAGCTGTTCCCACTTTTAACATTATGAACATACAGGAACACATCCTGTGTTTACAGTAAGGATGTGTTTTTAGGAAGAATGACATAAATCAGAAAGACTTAATTTTAAAAATATTTTTCTATATAATTGATATAAACAGAGGATGTGTTCCTGTGAGATTACTATCTGCCCATAATTTTGCATATGTTAATTAATTTTCTCTGTCTACCAGCGTCTGGCTGACTTAGGATGCAGCAGCAATAACAATCCTTAAACATAATAGGCACTGCCAGATGTGTTATGTTGTGACAATAACACAACCCAAACATTATCAGCTAGCTCCTCCAAGTTAATTGGATGACCAGCTGCATTACTTGATGAGCAAAAAAATTTTATCATGGTTTTTCTTTGTGACATAATCCCAACAATTGTTGAAAAATGTAAAGGTGTCTAAATCTAGTCTAAAGTTTCTGTGACCAAGGGTTTGATCCTCTGTTCACAAGCTCAACAGTCTCTCCCTGTTGTCCATAACCTAATCTCATGTTTTCGTAAATCTAACAGTAGTTAATGGTGCCACACTGTGAGCACATTCTCTAAAACTGTAAGCATTTGTATGAATCTTGTGAGCTATTGTAAGTTATCGCTTGACTGATGTCTGTTGCTTATTTATCCATATCAAATCATTTTAACATTTTGATTTCACTGCTGAAGTGATTAATTTTTGTGACCTTTTTTTGCCAGTGTTTATGTAACTATATTTGCTGGTGATTGTGGGTTATTTGAATACCATTTTTATGCTGTGTTACAATGTATATTACAGAGTAATGAATCTAAATGCACACATGAAAAAATTTTTAGGGATGAGAACACCAAAAGTACATCAAAAGTTTTATAACTGGGAATTAATGATTTTGTTATAACTGAGAAAAATGTGGAAGAGAAACTGATGGAGGTAAAAGTAAATAAGGCACCAGAGCTAATGTGATCCAGTTATATTAAAAGAAGCAACAAAAGAAGTAAGCAAACCCTTGGCCATATAGACTAGAGGTGTTCAAATATCTCTCCTTTTCACCGAGGATCAAAGGGCAATGTGAACAATTATAGATCTAAATTGTAAGCTTGATTTCTGTTTCAGGAAAAATAATGGTTTCAGTGGTTAAAAAACATTGCAGGATAATCTTAATAGGAATGGCATTATACACAAATCACAGCAGGGTTTGTTGGGAGGGGTAATCCTGTCTGACAAATCTGATTAGCTGCTATTATGCAATAACAAAGGAACAGAATGCAAAACATAATTTTGACATTGTATCCTTAGATTTAAGTAAAGGCTTTTGATATTATTCCACACAAATAACTGCTATACCAATTGGAAAAGTTTGAACCGATTATTAGTTACTACTATGGACAAAGGAATGGTTGAGTGACAGAAAACAGAAGGCTGTTATTAATAACCTTTGATTAATACTCTTTGATGACTAATGTTATTAGTGGAGTTCCTTAGGGTTTAGTATTAGGTCCCTTAGTGTTTTTAATATCTATTAAACCATTCATAAATAAATGTTTGTTCAAAAAATTGGCTATAGGTTTTGCATTGGCTTCATATATCACTTGAAAAGGGGAACTGAGTTTATGTTAAGCAGAATTTTAATGTTCATTTTTAAATGTGAAATTAAGTAATTGATGCATTTGCACAAATAACTAACGTTGTGAATCACCTATTATAACAAAGATAACAGTTGAACCAGTAGTGTAATGGGTAAAATTTGTATTACTTCAGGTATATGTGATTAAGTCCAGGCATAGGTTTTCTTTTCTTATTAACCCCCCCCCTAACTATTCCTTGACCATGTTGACAAAAAATTGAGTAAAATGATATACATAAATAAATAAATAAAAATGTCATCAGTCAGGGAATTCGCTGATTAAATAAACTAACTAGGTGGTAGATGGCTCTCATCAACCGGTGCAATACCACCACTTTGCTTATTGGAGACTTGAAGTGGTGGAACCCATGTTTAGTCTTCAGAGCTAAGTTCCGGTCAACCCTTCCCCATCTCTTCCATCATGCAGTATGACTGATGAATTTGAGGTTATTATGAACATCATGGTGAGATCCAAACTGCCTTACATTTTGAGGGTACAGCTCTAAAATGGTGTTCGCAGGCCGACCACTAGTTAGTACACCAGAATGAACCTATTGGTAACTCTTTAGGAGGCTTCCGGATGAGCTAGTGTATAATCTTGCTACCTCTACTCTGCCAGTCCGAGTAGTGTGTATGCAGCAGGCATTGTTGAGGCCACATTATGTGAAAGATCTGGGTATATTCTTACCATGTGTAGGCCGTATCCAAAAATTTCATTACTTCATACAGCATGTCCCCCCCAACTTTTTCTTACCATTGAATACACCATGAATTGTCAAACTAATAGAGTAAGCTTATCTGCGAAAAGATATAAACTTCCCAAATACTTCCTAGTTCATTTCACAAATATACGGGGTCTCAATTCTAATCTCAATAATGTCCATTTCCACTTGCAGTCTGACAAACCCCATGTACTTTTTCTGACAGAATCTCAGTTATCGGTTGATTCAACTACTGCTCATCTCAGTTGCCCAAATTATTCGCTGTATGATTCCTTTCGCCTCAAAGGTGGTACTTGTGCATATGTTTGTTCTGATATTCCCTGTCAGAACTTGGTAATTTGAAATCTCTTCTTTTTGATCTTCTCTGGCTTAAAATCTCTCTACCTCAGTATGTCAAATTTGTCTGTTGTCTCTACCGTTCTCCTAACTCCACTAATCACTTGGAGCTCTTTGACTTCCTCTCTTTGCAGCTTAACTTTCTCCAGTCCAACTTTCCTAACAGTGAGGTAATTTTCCTTGGTGATTTTATTGTTCATAACTCCAGCTGGCTTCCGTTTTCTTGTCACACCGACCTAGCTGGATACTGAGGCTTTTGAAATTAATAATGACCTTGCGCAGATTGGTCATTTATCTACAAGAATACTGGACAATCCTAACCATACAGCAAACACGCATGATCTTTTTCTCACAAACAACCCTTCTAAGTACATGGTTGAAGTGAGTGGTCCTTTAGGCACCTCAGATCACAACTTGGTGATTGTCTCTACTCCAATGGAGCCTTTATCTCATGACTATTCCCAACCTCGTATTGTTTGGCATTACAAGATGGGATGACCTACGAGATTTCTTTTCTTCTTTTCCTTGGTCGGATTACTGTTTCAAAACTTCTGATGTCCTGTTTGCTCAGATTGTGTCAGTGAAATTATTCTTGTAGGAATGGAATCCTTTATTCCACACTCCACTTTAAAATCTCGTCCTTTATCTAAACCTTGGTTTTTCAATAAATGTGGTAATGCTGAAGAGAAGAATGTTGCATATTGTAATTGGCTTGTTTTCAATTCTTCAGTTTCATTTTCTGCCTACACCAAAGCTCACAATAATTGTAAAGCAGTTATTAACCAGTCCAAACTAGATTTTGACCAGGCTAAGATTAGAAAACTTGCTTCTTTCCCTAATGGTAGCTGAGTATTCTGGTCTCTTGCTAAAGCTATTGGCCACAACTTTTGTCCATCTCTGCTCCCACCTCTTGTCAAAATGAGACAGTTCTGTTGTCACTTTAGCCAAGGATAAAGCTGACCTGCTGGCATCCCATTTTTCTTCCAACTCATGTATTAATGATTTTGGTAAAACTCCTTCAACCATTCCCAAAACACTCCATTCAATACCTCCTGTGGTCTTCCGTCAAAAGGATGTCAGAAGGATTTTGACGAATCTTGATGCTAAGAAATTTCCAGGTCCTAATGGTATTTCTCCACTTGTTCTCAAAACCGGTGCTCCTGAACTTACTCCTGTTCTTTGCCGCTTTTTTCACTTTCTAATTGCAAAGGTGTTTTTTCTTTTGCTTGGAAATTTGTTCATATCCAGCCAGTTCCTAAAAAGGGTGATAAATCCCTCCCATCCAATTATCATTCTATTGCAATTACTTCTACTCTTTCTAAAGTAATGGAGAAATCAGTTAACCGCCAGCTCTTAACTACCTAGAAACCTTCTGTCTGATCAACGATCGCCACTATGGATTCTGTCAGTATGGATCCACTGGTAATATTCTGGCTTATGTCACCCATTTATGGAATAATTCAATGGAAAGGTTTGGTGAAACAAAAGTAGTTGCTCTTGACATCTCAAAGGCTTTCGATCGTATTTGGCATAAAGATCTTCTAAACAAGTTTCCATCTTATGGTTTGCCGACTGTTTTTTTGTAATTGGTTATCCAGTTTTCTCAATGATCGCTCACTGAGGGTGATGGTAGATGGCTCTCTCTTCTAACTTCTCCACTAATGCTGGTGTCCCCCAAGATTCAGTACTTTCCCCCACTCTTTTCCTCTTTTATATTAGTGACCTACTTCCATTGACTGGAAATCCTATCCATAGTTTTGCCAATGATAGCACATTTCATTCCACTTTCCATTTTGAGAAACCTTGCCTTGTTCAATGAGCTTCAACTTCTTGAATATCCGCTACCAATTCCTTAAATGCCAATGTCCAGATAATCCTCCAGTGGGACAAAGACAGCTTAGTTGATTTCAATCCTTCTAAAACTCAGTCTTGTCTTATATCTCGCAAAAAGGATTCTTCTGCTCCTATGCTTATATTTGGTGACACTCCGATTTCTAGTCAAAATGATATATCTCTTTTGGGGATTACCCTGACTTCTCTCTCTTGGCACAAGCACATTACAAATATTGCTTCCTCTCCATCTAAAAAAACTTGGTTTTCTCATTCGCTCTTGGCATTCCTTTTCTTCCAAACAGCTGTTCACTCTGTACAAATTGCAAATCTGCCCTACCATGGAATATTGTTGCCACATGTGGGGAGGTGCCCCCAAAACCTCTATCAGGCTTCTAGATTCCATTCATTCAGAAGAAGGCAGTTAGGTTAATTAATGACTCTTCTCTAACAGAGTCTCTCCACTCACTGTCCCATAGATGTACTGTTTCTGCTGAATGCCTTTTCTAGAGATACTTCCATGGGTACTGTTCTTCTGAATTGGCTTCTATAATTCCCACTCTCTCTTTCAAAACATTCTGAACACCTGCTGTCACCAGCCAATATCCATTTACTGTCCAACTTCAAATTCACAGAATCAATTTTTCATCTTTTTCGTTTATTCATTCAGCTGCCGTTTTCTGGAACAACTTTTCTTCATACATATTTCCTGAAAATTACAGTCTACAGAAGTTCAAGTCTAATGTCAACAAATATCCTCTTTTGTCTTCTCAACCTCCAACCCAAGCACGGTACTAAGTACCTCTCGGTTCTAATACCTCTAGGTTCTAGTACCTCTCGTGTTTGAGGTTTTCATAAAAAAAAAAAATAAATAAATAATAATATTAAGAACAACAATGAATAATTTACAGGAATTTTTCCAGCAGGAACAAAGAGGTAATTATCAGTTGCATCGGGCAACAATTAGGATGCACCTTGAATATTGCATACAGGTTTGAAAGCCTAATGGAAAGATGTAGATCTGTTAGAATGAGTGAAAAGAAGTGAAACAAGATTAGACAGAGGCATAAAAAGTGATATTTTTACCAAGGAAGACATCAATTCTATAAATCACAGCATATGGAAACTAGTGATCATGTGAGTAGACCCGATTTAAGTATTTACAACTTTGAATGGTTGAGAAAACTAAATGCTAGTGACATGTTTGCTCTTTCTGAGATGACAGCATATGCACACACACACACACAACACAACACATGGATACATAAATTGAATTTGAAAAGGATGGTTGCAGAATAGGGGTTGGAAAAATTCACTTTCAGCCAGAGAGTAATTGATTGTTGGAATAAACTTCCATCTGTGTTGTGGAAGTGGGTAGTTTGAATGAATTTAAAGGAGAATTGAACATATTATCAGAAGGGGTGAGCAAATGAGGTGGGTAATGTTTTTGTTTGTGGGTAATGCTGTAAAAGCTTGCTTGTGATTTGACTACTACTGATACTATATTTCTTTTCACTCAGAAGTATTCTGTCAAATACAGATTTATCTCTATGTATTATAAAATACCATGAATTCATGAAGGAGAGACAACAAAATCAAAAGAAACCAGAGGTATAAAAAATGGAGAAAAACTGTTGAAAGATTACAGCAAATTAGCTGGTTTCAGTTTTGTAAAGGGTCATAATATTATCACCATTAAATTAAATCAAAAGATGAATAAACATTAAGGATTTCAAATATTTTTGGAAAAGATGATAAAAAAAATGAAAGTAGGAAATTTTTTAAACTAAAAATTAAAAAAAATTAATTATTATGGACAATGCATTTTATAACTAAACTGTATTTGTTAAGCTGTTATTATCATATAATACTGCAATTGTCCATGTAAAAAAAAAAAAAAAAAATGACATGTCTAACAAAGTATTCACTGTGTTTAAAATATGCTTATCACCCATCTGAACGGGAACAAGACTGCAATTATACTTCAGACAGCATGGGTTTGTTAAGGGTAAATTTTGGCTAACCAATATGATTGGATACTATGATGTGGTCACAAAGGAATTGGATGAAAAAAATAATTTTTATATCATATACTTCGATTTCAAGAAAGCTTTTAATACTGTTGCACATAAAAGACTGCCATACAAATTGGAGCAGTGTGGCATTAAGGGCAAGTTGCTGTTTTGGATAAAGAGATCGTTGAGTGGGCAAAGACAGAGAGTGGTAATCAGTGGACAATGCTCTTTGTGGAATAATGTTATTAGTGGTGTCCCCCAGGGTTCGGTGTTGGGCCCGTTGTTGTTTTCTGTATTTATCAATGATATTGATGAAGGCATATCAGGCTTAATGTCCAAGTTTGCAGATGAGATAAAGGGTGATTAATGACAGTATGCTACTGCAACAGGATCTATAAAAGTTAAGTAGATGGGCTGAGAAGTGGCAGTTGAAGTTTAACATTGACAAATGCAAAGTATTGCATATGGTTAGCAGTAACCTCAGAGTAATGTACCAACTGTGTGGTACTACACTCAGAGTAGTAGAGAATGAAAAAGACTTCGGGGTAATTGTGCAGTCAGATATGAAGTTTTCTGAGCAATGCAGACAGGCTGCCAGGACAGCTCATGGGGTTTTGTCAATGATATGCAGAAATTTTGCTAGCAGCATTAAGGAGGTGATTATTCTCTGTATAAGGCAATGGTCAGGCCACATCTTGTGCACTGCATACAGGTCTGGAGGCCTCATCTTAGGAAGGATGTGGAGCTGCTGGAATGAGTATAGAGAAGGGCAATGAGATTGGTGAGGGGAACAAAGGGGTGCTTTTACCAAGAAAGTCTTGCAGCACCTGGAGACTAGGCACCTGTGAGGTGATCTGATTGAGGTGTTTAAGGCTTTGAATGGATTGGACAAACTCAGTGCTGATGGGATTCTTCCTCTTGCTTAGACTACATACATGAGGAGGCACAAATTTAAATGAGGTAGGATGATTGCAGAATAGATATGCAGAAGTTTGCTTTTAACCAGCAGGTGGTTGATTGCTGGAACAAACTTCAATCTGTTGTGGAAGCTGATAGCTTAAATAATTTCAAGGAAGAACTAGACAAATTATTGAAAGGAATGAATAGGTGAAATGGGAGGTTTTTTTTTTTTTTTTTAGCCGATGATGTATAAGTTTGCTCTCTTGCATCATTTGCTACCACTAATGCTAACTGTATGGCTCTGATGGTGCTATATTTTGACTTTTGTATTAAAACAAAAAAAGTATTAGAACTACTGTGTATCGGTTGAGGGTTGAGACAGGAGATTCTTGTTAACATTGAAGTTGAATTTCCACAGATTTCACTGGAAAATTTAAAAGAGGTAAAGTTAGTTTCATGAGTTTGGAATCAAACATTGAAAGAATGTTGACTAGTTCAGATATGTATTCAGAGTGATTTTAAAAATGGTAGTGGAATTGCAGGTGCCAGTTCAGATGAACAGTGCCCATAAAGTATCTATGGAAAAGCCATTCAGCAGAACCCAAACATATATGTAATAAAGTGTGAAGAGAGTTTTTAAGAGATGATTCATTAATTAATCTGACTACCATCTTTGGATAGAGCCCAGTAGCTTGATTTGCAGTATCATCCCAAAAACGGGGGATGATACTGCAAATCAAGTATTCAGTGCTAGAGCAAATTTCAGTTTGCGCAGAGTGGGTACCTGTTGTTGTTATGAGGGTGTTTCTTGGTACAAGGGCTATTCAGACCATATTGTTCCTTTCGGGGTAATTGCAGTAACAGGTGATGACTTCAAGGGGAATCAGTTACTAGTGGACATACATTTGAATTTCTTTCAGGAAAGAAAAAGTTCAAGAACATTTGCACTATTGCCTATGACGTGGGATGGTGATAGTGGTTCTTGTAGATTGGAGAGGAAGCTGAATGCAGAGCATCGAACATTGCTGAAAAAGGCACATTCAATAAGTATATGCTTTATCATGAACGATGTTGAACAGTGCACACACTCTGGAGGATCGTTTCCTTTTAGCATAAATAGGTGAGTATGATCTATTTGAGTTCTTGCTAGATGGCTTGTCTTCCATTTCTGCAGAGGCTGGAGATCCAAAATTGTAGTTCAAGTTTGAGTCAACATAGTGTGTTGTTCTCCTGCATTTTTCCGTAGGAGTGTCCATTGCTCCATGCATGACTTCTGTAGTCAACAAATGGGACTATGCTGTACATTAAGCTTGTGCTGAAGGGATGTTTTGTAGCGTGATCAGTGAATTCATTTCTTGAAATCCAGCAGAAGATAGCTGTTTACTGATTTTCATGGAGATATATCAGTTCGTGCTTAAACATTTTAATAGAGAATTATTAGGTGGGTGATTATTTTTTAAGACTAGGATAGACTCTGTGAGTCAGTATATATTATGTGTTTGTTGATTGACAGGCATGAAGTATTTTCTAGGGCAATTTTGATGGCATGTAATTCAGCAGTATAACTGCTGCACTTTGATAGAAATGAAACAGAAACTGTTGTATGGGGGAAGACAGCAGCTGCACCCACTGTATTTTCAGACTTCGAACTATTGGTGTAGATCTTAATAAATTCGGGACATTTTTCTGTGTGAGCAAGATGTAGTTTTTGGATGTTGATATTTGCCAGAGTAGGCACCTCTGTAGCCAGGTGGGAAAGAGCAGCAGTGCATAGCACATGCCTCTTGATTAGACCAGGGTTCGAGCCCATCACCACCAAATACGGAGGATGCAGAAAGGTCAGGGAATGACCACCGCATATCCCGGAGCAATATGGCCTTAGTTGCTAATGCACCTAAAAACCAAATAACAACAACAACAATTTGCCAGAGTATCTTTTCTTCATTACTGAAAGTGGTCATCACAAGAAAGTGTGAAGGTAATCCACGGGGGTTCCAGGCTCGTGGGGTCTTCGAACCATTCAAGGCTTTATACACCTCTATCAGATCACCTCGCTGGTGCCTAGTCTCCAGACACTGTAATTTGCAAAACTTAAGCCTTTCTTCGTAGGAGGAACCCTTTGTTCCATTCACTAATCTTGTTGCCCTTCTATGTACTCGTTCCAGCAGCTCTACATCCTTCTTGAAATGAGGCCTCCAGACCTGTATACAGTACTCTAGGTGTAGCCTGACCATTGCCTTATACAAGGGAATAATCACCTCCTTATCCCTGCTAGAAAAATTCCTATATATCATTGACAATACACCATGAGCTGCTCTTGCAGCCCATCTGCACTGCTCAGAGAACTTCATATCTGCCTGCACAACCACCTCTACTTGTTGAAGATTTTATGAAGTTGAATCTGCCAGCATTCTATTAGATTCTGTAGTCTGATGCTGATAGGTTGATCTGAACTAAGTCTGTCTCTGTTGGTGGGCTGACTGCTGTTGACCTTGTAGTAGAGGCCAAATATGATGGGTGTTGAGGCTATTAATTTTAGCTGCATAGATAAGCAGTAACTTTTTTCTTCTGTTACTGAGTGGAGGTTCATGTGATTCAATGTACAGACTTTGAACTGGAGACATTGTGTGCACCTAGGGCAATTATGAGTGAGGAGTGAATAGGTGTGAGATGTGCCAAGGTACCCTCTCAGACAGAGTCATATACTGGTGCTCCGTAGTCCATGTGAGATCTAATTAGGGACCTATATAAGTGGAGCGGGGTGTAGTGATCTGCTCCCTATGTTGTACTGGAAATGACTCAGAGTATATTCATTTTCTTTGTGCAAATATTCTGTAGATATTTTACATGTTCTTGGAAGTTTATCTTGTCCTCAAATGTTAGGACAAGAAGACAAATACTGTTTACTACTGGCAGAGGATGATTGGTTAATTTAAGATTTGGTTCAGGAGGCATCTTGCGCATTAGCATTAATAGAGGCATTTGATGCAAGAAAGCAAGCTTATGCAGCATCAGCCAAAAAAAAAAAAAAAAAAAAACCACTTCCACTTCACCCCTATGTTCGTTCGAAATACCTGTCCAGCTGAGCCTTAAACTTATTTAGGCTATCAACTTCCACGACAAGGGATGGAAGTCTGTTCCACCAACCAACCACCCGCTGGCTAAAGGCAAATTTCTGCACATCTATCCTACATCTGTCTTTCCTCAATTTGAATTTATGCCCTCTCAGATGATTATTCTGAGCAAGAGGAAGAATCCCATCAGCATTGAGCATGCTCAAACCATTCAAGGCGTTATACACCTCTATCAGATCACCTCACTGGTGCCTAGTCTCCAGACACTGTAATTTGCAAAACTTAAGCCTTTCTTCGTAAGAGCACCCCTTTGTTCCATTCACTAATCTTGTTGCCCTTCTCTGTACTCGTTCCAACAGCTCTACATCCTTCTTAAAATGAGGTCTCCAGACCTGTATACAGTATCAATGTGTGGCCAGACCACTGCCTTATACAAGGGGATAATCACCTCCTTATCCCTGCTAGAAAATTCTTGTATATCATTGACAATACACCATGAGCTGCTCTTGCAGCCCATCTGCACTGCTCAGAGAACTTCATATCTGCCTGCACAACCACCCCCACTTGTTGCAGAAATGTATGGCTGTTGATTTCTGATGAGATAATCTATATCCATTCTGTATCATCCACTGCTTGATGTTATTTATTGAGGTTTGCAGTTGTTTCACACTATAGTTCAAGTCTTTGGAGGTGACAGGATATGATAAGGTCGTCAGCATAGAGGTATGAATCAACGGAGTTTGGAATACTGTTTATAATATTGTTTATTCATATTGAAAATAATGTGGAACTGAGAATAGAGCCTTGTGGAACTCCTTCTTCCTGTATATAGGTTTGAGAGTGAGTTTGTCGGTAGCATGGTGAGTAGTTACAGTGGTACCTTGGTTTGCGAGCATAATTCGTTCCGGAAACGTGCTCGTAATCCAAAGCACTCGTATATCAAAGCAAATTTCCCCATAAGAAATAATGGAAACCCAGATGATTTGTTCCAAAACTCAAAAATATTCATATACTGTAAAAATGATTAATACAAAATACATACCTTTTTATATTTTTGATATTTAAATTTAATATACGAATTTATTAATTATTGGGTAGGACGACTTTCACTGTCTCTAACGGAATCATTGCAATCTGTTGACTTTTTCTTTTTGTGCGACTTTCACAAGGAATCTTTCCAATGACACTTGCTTTTGCCTCCTTTTGAGGATTTCAGAAATCAGATTCATCACTCGCACTATTACAAAATGAGGAGGCACGCTTGATACACATAAACAAAGCTGCGCGCGTGTAGCAACTGAATAAACACCGTAAAGGCAGAGATACACTATTAATTAACACCTCACATTTTACTAAAGCACATTTCTAGGGGTTCCTACCATAAAACAATAAAAACAATTTCCAGTTGCGTTCCTGCTAGTGGAATCTGTTATAAACTGGTAGTAAACTCGATCTAATTGCATTTGCGATTATACTAGCTGGAATTGTTGGTTTTCACGTTATTATGGTGAAATGTGTTTCCCCTTCACGGATATAAAAAACCATAAATACATTTTCAAAATCTTCTCTTCATTGCTATCGGGTTGCGGTGATTCTGCGTTCGACTGCCATTTCTTGTAAACACAAAGGCGAATCGTGCATAGGCGAATTCGGTTCGTGTTATATAAGATATCGTTCCCGTATTTATAAATCGTGTATCGTGGAATTCGTGTAGTGTAAACACGTGTTATACGAGGACTGACTGTACTCGTATTGCAAGACCTCGCTCGTTTATCAAGTTAAAATTTATTAAAAATTTTTGCTCGTCTTGCAAAACACTCGCATACCAAGTTACTCGTAATCCAAGGTACCACTGTATTTAGAAAAAAAAAAAACACATGGATTTCCATTTTTATTCTCAGCACTGAGGATGAAAAAGGAAAGATTATGCAAATTATGCATGAGTCTAATAATGAAAATAGTTACTGCATAACTATGTTGCAGCATTCTTACAAGGAATTGGTTTAGAAATAGCATAAACCAAGAAAACAAATAAAAAATGAAATTGAAAATGAAACAAAAATAAAATATAAAAATGAAAAAAGAAAAATCCGGCAAAAAAAAAAAAAAAGAAAAGAAAAAGTGAGCCCCAAACCTATCCACACCTTTAGATTAGGAAACCCTCATCTTAACCCCGAAATCATAGGAACTGATAAAAGGAGGAAAACTTCAAGCAGTGATAAGAAGCAAAACAAATCTCCCCCAATTTTCTCAGGGAGGTTTTTGAATGATTCGATATCTTTCCATATTCAATATTCAGAAATTTTGTTTGCTTTATTGAAGAAATGCTTTATCTCAGATTGTCTGATGTCAGCTGTAATGACTTGTACCATCCAAACTTATCTTTTTATGCAACACTCTTTAATTTTTTTTTTTTTTTTTTGCAGGGGCAGTAATCAACACCAAGTTTTATGCTGCCCTAACATGTTGATTTTTGTGGACTTGAATGGATTAAACTATCACTTCCTCAACAGTTTTTACATTTATGGTAGGCTTGCAAGTTTTCTTATCATGGCACACAGAATAACTGGCAGTCACAAAATTCTTATACTAACCATAAATTAAAGGTCTGATCAGTAGAGTTTTGCCAAACATAAAGTTCTGCTTAACTTGTATTGTAGATTTCATTTCTTCCATCCAAAAATATGCATTATACTCTTTCTGCCCCATTTTTGTTTACAATATATCAGTACCACTACTTCTGCTCTCAATATCAGATGAGCATAAAAATTCCAAATTTAACACTGTCTATTTTTACCACTGTCAGCACATGTTCACTGTATACTCATTTACAAGCTTCTGTAGTTACGAAGCTACTTTTGACATATTATATGTACTTATTTTAAAAGGGTGAGGTGCACACTTGAACAGCTATTTAATATATCCTGTTTTCTAAAACAGTACAAAAGTTTGCATTCTTTTTACTAAAACAAGATAACAATTATATGCATATGTATTTTATAAATATATCATACAATACAGAATAATTATGTATAAATTACATTTCTAACAAATTACAAAACAAATTATACAAAACAAGTTAGGTATGTATTGTATGTTATGTATGTATACAAAACAAGTTAATGTATGTATTGCACTGCATTTCAATTGCATTTGATTATAAAATAACATACCCCAGGAATTAAAAACTCCTATTGTATTTGAGAAGTGTTTACCAGAAATCACATGATGATTATGTGGATAGCCATTAGAAGGAATTTTTTTGGCAGTACTTCTTGGAGTGCTGGGGTGGGAGACATTGCACGAGAAAAATGTGTTAACCTATCAACGTGAAATTTGATACAAGTCCCTCAGAATATTCCAGATAAATCTTGAAACTTAGAAAAACATTCGAACTGTTGACCCAAATTTATAGGAATTTCAGTAGGAGAAAACTGGGGGAGGGATTCTTGGATCATAATTGGGCTCTCAACACATTAAATTTGGTATCAATTTGACTTTCTTCTCAAGTAATGCCTGGCGCCTCCGCAGCCAGATGGGAAGGAGCAGCAGTGCGCAGCACATGCTTCTTGATTAGACCAGGGTTCGAGCCCGTCACCACCAAATACGGAGGATGCGGAAAGGTCAGGGATTGACCACCGCATATCCCGGAGCAATATGGCCTTAGTTGCTAATGCTCCTAAAAACCAAATAACAACAAGTAATGCCTGTACATCTGAAACACACACTCTGTGGCCAAAACATATTTTGACACACCTCACCACGAATATTGTGTACTGTGCCAGTACTCCTACCATTCATATGTATTAGCTTAGATGTGTCAATTTAAGCTCATGGGTGTTCCTGTGCAGCAGCAGGTTAGAAACCAGTATGGGTCACTGTTTAGAACAGACTTTAAATATGGGATGATAAACTTTCTATATACAGAATTGCAACTTATCTGAGCCTCCAAAAGTCCACTCTAGCAGATGCTGTTCAAATGACTGTAGTCTGGATGGCCTCACATTCCTCACAATGTCCTCACAAGCTTACAGAACATTTTTTATGAGCCACTTATGAGAGTAGTTCATGCCTCTTGTATGTTGTCTGCAGAAAGCATCACTGGACACATACAAGAGGCTATTAGAAAACATCTGTCAGTACATCAGCAGTCTTGCTATATAGTGTTTTTCAGTTGACATATTTGAGTATGGAGAGTGCATTCTGCATTGTCTCAACATTTTTAGGGTCCATAGTCTAACTGAGTAACATTATAAAGGACCCTTGTAATGTTACTCGGTTGTCTGCCTGTTCGTCCGTCTGTCACAGAATTGTATCTCTGGAACCACTCAACCTATTGAGCTAAAATTTTGCATGGGTTTGTACATCGTGTGGGCCAACATAATGCCATATTGATCGTTGCTGACAAAAATTTGGCTGAGAAATGGGGGGGACAAAAATGTTGTCATCAACCTATAGCTTATTATACACCATTGGAAAGAGCTCAACGAGTAGGTATAAAATATTTTTAAAATTAAAAATGGCAGTGCCAGACAGGAAAACATGAGTAATTTTTGCATTCCCCCATCTATTTCTGTCACTAATGGAGCTAAAAATTTAAAAATCACATTAGCTATGCGGAAAACTATTCCGATTGAAATCTATCATTTACTTTTTTTGTTTTAAAATTAAAATACCAATTTTTTATTGCACTTCAATAGCATGCTTCTTTGTACTAAGTAACTCTCCTTTCGGTGACAAAAAGGTTGCCAAATAGTTAATAATTCTATAAAGGTCATTTATAAATTTTGTGACGAGAAATATTTTTTAACAATTTTCAAAGCTGGAGTTGTCTCTGCAAGGAGGTACTCAGAGAGCCAGTGTTGAGGTGGCAGCGGTGGTGAGAAGGCGCCTGTGCAGAGTCTTGCACTGCCCTCACCTGCCAGTCATTTCTCCCCAAGACTTTAATCACTTCTCCAGGAAGAAGTCGGAGTCGCTTCTCCCACTCTTGTCATTCACAAAAACTGGAAAGACTCAAATAAACAACATTTTCATTAGTTCCTCAGTTTTAGGCCAAGCCGAGGTACTAGAAATTTTTTTCAGGTACCATAAAGCTCTCTATTTGCGATACTACACTAACAACCATTCGTGACTACGGACCCTTCATCCTGAGTAGTTGACCGATTTATTTTTTTTTGGCATTGAACAAAGTTAGCTCTATCAAGTAATGCCTGAACACTTTGGAACATATAATCATTTATAGTGTATTTTTAAAAAAATGCCATATTCCTCTTAATCTGAAAAATTACAACATCCTGTTTTTAATCTTGATCCAAATGTGTCCTGCTTTTGAAATTAATTGAATTACATTTCTCCTTATAATAATGTTTGTGCTAGTAAGATTTCTATTTGATTAAACTTAGGATGAACAGTTGTGAACAGATGCAAAAAATGTATTGTGTAAATCAAATTTTCATGAAATAAGCATAAAAATTGCAATTCAGAAGGTGAGTTTTGAATTTTGAGCCCATTTTTATATTTCTCTATATATTTGCTTGAGAATTATTTTATGTATATATTTAAATTAATAAAACAAGTGGAACAACATATTTTAGCCTAGGGTAACCAGATATTCCATTTTTGTCTCGATGTTTTTTTAGGTGTTGATCAAAATTATCCTTATCAAGAATTGCCTTAACATTTTGGAATATATATTCATTTATAATGTATTTTTAAAAATATGCCATATTTGCAATATATGGCATTTTTAAAAAAATATGCCATATATCACAACATCCTGTTTTTAATTCTGATCCGAATACATCCTGCTTTTGAAATTAATTCAATTATATTTCTCCTTAAAGTAATATTTGTGCTAATAAGATTTCTATTTGGTTGAATTTAGGATGACCAGTTGAGAAGAGATGTGAAAAATGTATTATGTAAATCAAATTTGCATGAAATAAGCATGAAAATTGCAATTCAGAAGGTGAGTATTAAATTTTGAGCTCCATTTTTATATTTTTCTATATATTTGCCTGAGAATTATTTTATGTATTTATTTAAATAAATAAAACAAGAGGAAAAATATATTTTAGCCTAAGGTGACAAGACATCTTCTTTTTCCAGAAAAGGACAGTGTCCCCAAAGCTTTTTTGGGACCTTATTTCGATGCCATGTTTTTTTATACATTCAGATTATTTCTTTTTCTTTTTCCACTATTTCAGTAGACATCTAGTCTTATCCTAGTTGTTTTTTAAAGATTTATTATTGTTTTCATGTAGTAAAGACTAAACACAAAATCTGATATTCTCCCAAAATGGCTGCTACACTAATGAGAAGCAAGATATGTAGTTTCAGATTTCATGCACTATGAAAATGGAAGTGATTAATTGAAGATATATAATGTTTCTTTTTTAATAATACTTATAAACATAATAAACAGAAATATATGTTTTTTTTTTTTTTTTTATGTAAACCCCAAACATGAGAGGTATTAGAACCTATAGTACTTATTACCGTGTTTGGTTTGGAGGTTGAGAAGATGAAAGAAGATATTTATTGACATTGGACTTGAACTTCTGTAGACTGTAATTTTCAGGAAATACGTATGAAGGAAGGTTGTTCCAGAAAACGGCAGTTGAATGAATAAACAAGGAAGATGAAAAGTTGGTTCTGTGAGTTTGAAGTTGGACAGTAAATGGATGTTGGCTGGTGGCGGCACGTGTTCGGACTGTTTTGAAAGAGAGAGCGGGAATTATAGAAGCCAATTCAGAAGAACAGTGCCCATGGAAGTATCTGTAGAAGAGGTATGCAGCAGAAACAGTACGTCTATGAGACAGCGAGTGGAGAGACTCTGTTAAAGATGAATCATTAATTAACCTAATTTCCCTCTTCTGAATGGAATCAAGAAGCCTGACAGAGGTTTTGGGGGCACCACCTCAGATGTGGGAACAATATTCCATGGCAGGGTGGATTTGCGATTTATAGAGTGAGCAGCTGTTTGGAAGAAAAGTAACGCCGAGAGTGAAAGAGAAAACCAAGTTTTTTAGATGCAGAGGAAGCAATGTAATATGCTTGTGCCAAGAGAGATTAGAAGTCAGGGTAATCCCCAAAAGAGATATATCATTTTGCCTAGAAATCTGAGTGTAACTAAAGATAAGCATAGGAGCAGAAGAATCCTTTTTTGAGAGATATAAGACAAGACTGAGTTTTAGAAGGATTGAAATCAACTAAGTTGTCTTTGCCCCACTGGAGAATTACCTGAAGATCGGCATTTAAGGAATTGGTAGCAGATTTTTGAGAAGTTGATTGAGCAGGACAAGTTTTCTCAAAATGGAAAGTGGAATGCAATGTGCTATCATCGGCAAAACTATGGATAGGATTTCCAGTGAATGGAAGAAGGTCATTAATATACAAGAGGAAAAGAGTGGGGGAAAGAACTGAACCTTGGGGGACACCGGCATTAATGGAGAAGGTAGAAGACAGAGAGCCATCTACCATCACCCTCAGTGAGCGATCAGAGAGAAAACTGGATAACCAATTACTAAAAACAGTTGGCAAACCATAAGATGGAAGCTTGTTTAGAAGACCTTTATGCCAAACACGATCGAAAGCCTTTGAGATGTCAAGAGCAACTTCTTGTGTTTCACCGAACCTTTCCATTGAATTAGTCCATAAATGTGTAACATAAGCCAGAATATCACCAGTGGATCGACACTGACAGAATCCATACTGGCGATCGTTGATCAGATGGAAGGTTTCTAGGTAGTTTAAGAGTTGGCGGTTAATTGATTTCTCCATTACTTTAGAAAGAGTAGAAGTAATTGCAATGGGACGATAATTGGATGGGAGGGATTTGTCACCCTTTTTCGGAACTGGCTGGATATGAGTAAATTTCCAAGCAGAAGGAAAAACACCTTTGGAATAAGAAAGTGAAAAAAAGGCGGCAAAGAACAGGAGTAAGTTCAGAGGGCACAGGTTTTGAGAACAAGTGGAGAAATACCATCAGAATTTGGAGCTTTCTTAGCATCAGGTTCATCAAAATCCTTCTGACATCCTTTTGACGGAAGACCACAGGGGGCATTGAATGGAGCGTGTTGGGAATGGTGGGAGGTGTTTTACCAAGATCATTAATACATGAGTTGGAAGAAAAATGGGATGCTAGCAGGTCAGCTTTGTCCTTCGCTGAAGTGACAACAGAACCATCTGGTTTGGACAGGGGTGGGAGTAGAGCTGGGCAAAAGTTTTGGCCAATAGCTTTGGCAAGAGACCAGAATGCTCAGCTACCATTAAGGCAAGAAGCAAGTTTTCTACTCTTAGCCTGTTCAAACTCTAGTTTGGATTGATTAATAACTGCTTTACAATTGTTGCGAGTTTTGGTATGCAGAAAATGAAACTGGAGAATTAGAAACAAGCCAATTACGATATGCAACATTCTTCTCTTGAACAGCCTTAGCACATTTATTGGAAAACCAAGGGTTAGATAAAGGAAAAGATTTTAAAGTGGAGTGTGGGATAAAGGATTCCATTCCTGCAAGAATAATTTCGCTGACAGGATCTGAGCAAACGTTGACATCAGAAGTTTTCAAACAGTAATCCGACCAAGAAAAAAAGAAAAGAAGTCAAACATACGTGTACATGTATTTTTGAAATTTTGCATACTAAAAAGTCTTTTAAACTGTAAAATGGAAGAGAATAAGAGACTCTTGTTTCTGTTTTATGGCTAAAACATTTTTTTTGGAATTTTCAACAGGAATAAATTTTTTTGTTTTTTTGAAAATTAAAAAAAATAATAATTTTTTACTAAAACTTAAAAAGTACATATAATAAGTACTGTGATGTATTAAAAAAACAGATAATATTGGTATTGTTCAAACAGAATTAAAAAAATCCAAAGCATTTTCCAGAAATTAAAAAGAAAGTTGGGCACTTCTCAAGTGACTTGCCACCATTTTTGCTACAATTTAGGCATGTTACCACCATGGGTTATGATAAAGAAGTCATTGCTACCTTTCTTTACATTCTTGCAATTGCCTTAATGTGCCTAACCCCCATTCATAACTTTATTTCAGACTAGTTTATACTTACAATAGGTTCCTGTTTCCCCTAATTTATGTGCATTCCATGTATATTTCTTCTCTACTACTAGTCTCCTCAGTTCATCTGATCCATTTAGGTCTTAAACAGTATCTTTTAGTTATGTAAAAGTTCAGTAGTTTTTACAATTACTTCCCTGACTGCATCCCATTTAGAATTTGCACTTGGTAATATCACCAGTTGGCACCACTGAATAGAATTTAAAAATTGTCTGAGACCATTGTAGTCACTTTACAAATCAAATAAACATTTTACTCGCCATATTCAAATTTTACATCCTTATGCCTAAGTGGTACCGTGTTTCCATTTTTGACATAAGTACTTCAAATTCATCAAATTTATTTACTATAGTCTAAATATTAGTGTATACATGTAAATATATACACATGTACCTGTTTTTTCTCTTAGTAGTAGTAGTAGTAGTAGTAGTATGTGATGCAAGAAAACAAGTGTATGAGCTCATGTAGCATCAGCCAAAAAAAAAAAAAAAAAAAAAAAAATCACACCATTCCCTCCAAATGCCTGTCCAGTTCCTCCTTAAATTTATTCAACCTATCAACTTCCACAACAACAGATGGAAGTTTGTTCCAGCAATTAACCACCCGCTGGCTAAAGGCAAATTTCCGCACATCTATTCTACATCTGTCTTTTCTTAATTTGAATTTATGCCCCCTTAGGTTCGTAATCTGAACAAGTGGAAGGATCCCATCAGAATTCAGCATGCTCAACCCATTCAAGGCCTTATATACCTCAATCAGATCACCGCGCAGGTGCCTAGTCTCCAGCCACTGCAATTTACAGAACTTAAGCCTCTCTTGGTAAGAGGCTCCCTTCATTCCCCTCACTAATCTTGTTGCCCTTCTCTGTACACGCTCAAGTAAATCTACATCCTTCCTAAAATGAGGCCTCCAGACCTGTACGCAGTACTCAAGGCGTGGCCTGACCATTGCCTTATACAGAGGGATAATCACCTCCTTTTCCCTGCTAGCAAAATTCCTATATATCATTGACAAAACCCCATGACCTGTCCTGGCAGCCTGTCTGCATTGCTCAGAAAACTTCATATCTGACTGCACAATTACTCCCAGGTCTTTTTCATTTTCTACCACCTTAAGTGTAGTACCACACAGTTGGTATGTTTCTCTGGGGTTACTTCTACCCATATGCAGTACTTTACACTTGTCAACGTTAAACTTCAGTTGCCACTTCTTAGCCCACCTGCCCAAATTATCTAGATCCCGTTGCAGTAGCACACTGCCATTACTGTCATTAACAACCCTGCCAACCTTTGTATCATCTGCAAACTTCGACATTAAGCCTGATATACCTTCATCAATATCATTGATAAATATACAAAACAACAGTCGACCTAACACCGAACCCTGTGGGACTCCACTAATAACATTAGTGGTATTAGTTGTACCCTAATACAACACATATATTGGCTTGTGCATGATGACCCCCAGTAATCTTTGTAACCTCTGTAACATTGCTATTCAGACTCCTGGTTAACAGTTTTCCACTCCACTTGACACAGCCTCAATATCATCAGCAAATATTCCTACACCCCCTTCTATTTAATTGCATCCCATTCCAGTAGAAATGGTCTCTCATGCTAAAAAGCACATACCATGCTGAAAAAAACTCTACCCCACAAGCCCTGTGCCCACGAGTCCCTCCCGGACCAAATTTATTGATAATGCTCTCATCATATACTTTCTCCTATTGTATCTAGGCAAAATTGCAGACGCTTTCAAATTTAATCCTAACTCATGACTCTTTTTTTCTCAACATTGCCTTGTACTTGTTAAGTAAATCCTCAGATCTCCTTTAGCACGCCTTCAGGATGACTTGAACAGACTTCAAAGATAGTCAGAGAAGTGGCAACTATGTTTTAATGCTGCTAAATGCATGGTTACACTTGGGGAATAGCACCCCCCAGTGGGAATTCAGATCTTGGGTACCCCTCCATTACTTCAACCATACTTTGACTAAAAGTCAGGAAGAAGGCAGTGATTGACAGGTGCCACTCACTTCTTTTCCCCACCTCCTGTCCTCCTAGGTTGACACGCCTAGGGTGTTTATCCCCTCCACTTGCCGCTGTTTTAAAATTGGGAACTCGTTTTCTGATTTTAAAACAGTGGAAAGTGGGAGGATAAACACCCTACCTAAACTAAGCACCTACCCCCCTTCCTCGATGACACAGAACAATGAGAAAGAAAACGCATTCACAATAATCACCCAATCACAGAACTTGACTGTACAATCACTCCATTCTACAACTGCACAGAGACAGGGGGATACCCAAATAACAGATTTCAGCCCAACCCTCAAATAAATTATACACTCAGTGCAGATGAATTTAAAACAGGGACTAGGAAAAGGATCTGGGAGTTACAATACAGGCAGATATGAAGTTTTCTGAACAGTGTAAACAGGCAGCCAGGAAAGCCCGTGTTATCCTATTGATGCTTTATTGAATGTTATCCTGTAGATATAGGGAGGTCATAATCTCACTATATAAGGCAATTATAAGACCACATTTCGAATACTGTGCTCAAGTGGAGACCTCATCTGAAAAAAAACAGTGTGTGTACCCTGTGAAAGATGAAAGATGTATTCATGAAAGATGTTTTATTTTATGTGAAAACGTCTATGGCGGTGGCACTAGAGTAAAACTGTTTAAATTTTTGAACGGTTTGGTCAAAACTTACTTACTTACGCTACTTAAAAGGTTGATGTTGATCAAAATCTTGAGAAGCAGATTTTATTAAAGTGTGCATTTTATCCTTGCATAATATTACTATCCGATGCTTACTCTACCAAATCAACATTAGTGATTGAGTTGGCATCATTTAGGAAGTGACGTCATTTCCATATCTTAGTATGAACTTACTCTACTGAATGAACTGCTTACTCTACAAAATCAGTGTTAGTGACTGAGTTAGCATCATTAGTGCCATTTAGGAAGTGACGTCAATTGTATCATTTCCATAAAAATATTTCGTTAACAATCAATTGCATCATTCCTACTGCAAGAAAATCGATTTTACTCTAGTGCCATCATAAATATTTTCACATCAAAAAGACATCGAGCTTCTTGAAAGGGTCCAAAGATGGGGAACTCGAATGGTGAGATCAGCAAAAGGACAACTATATGAGGAATGACTCCAGTTATGTGGGCTACAGAGCTTGGCAGCCAGACGCCTCAGAAGTGGCCTGATTGATGTTTATAAAGCTGAGAGGGATTAGTAAAATGAATGAAGATGGAATTTCACTGTTATAAAGAATTCCAGAACTAGGGTGTCATAAATTCAAATTTCGAAGATTGAGGTTTAGATTAGATTGTAGAAAGTTTTCTTTTAGGCAGTGAGTCATTCATAGCTGGAACAAGTTGCCCTCACAGGTAGTTGAGGCTGACAGTTTTAATAAATTCAAAGGTCAGCTGGATAGTTGCATATTTGAGGTGCGAAGTATATAATTCGTATTTTCTTATCTAATTTTTTTTTTTTTTTTTTGTCAGGGCAGCAAAAGTCTGTGGCTCCCTTGCACTATATGGTGAATACTATTACTATTACTATCTCATACTCTTTATATCATTAGTACCAGTGTATACAATACCATCACCACTTTTTATGTTCTTAAAAAATTATAGTTGCTCTTTGTCATCCTTTTGCCTTAGGCAAATAGTGCTGGTCCTATTCAGCCTATCCTTTTTTACAAAATATATTTCCTGTTTCCCTGACAAGAGAGTCACTGGAAATAGCTACTTCCCATGGGGTGCTTTCGGTGACAGAGGATTTCATAATGTTGTGTAGTGCACAAGCTCTTAATAGGTTTCCTCTTTTTAATTTCTTCCATTATATCAGCCACATTCCTCAAGCCCTCATATAGGGCTATCAGAACACTGAGTTATTATTATTATTATTATTATTAGCCATATGGTGCAAGGAAGCCTGAGGCTTATGCTGCACCATCCAAAAAACATTTGAGTTACCCTGAGAGAGAGAGAGAGAGAGAGAGAGAGAGAGAGAGAGAGAGAGAGAGAGAGAGAGAGAGAGAGAGAGAAAGTAGAAGGGAATCACCAAGAAAGAGAAGAATGATGATATCCAGCTCAGGACCCCAGATATGCCAAGCCTATACTCACCAGCTGTGAGTCCCTGTGGACTTTACATGTAATCCCCTCACATTCTCTTCAACAAAAGCACACAAAGACATCCCTTCTAGCCATAACTTGTCCCACTACAAATAACTCATCAAGAAGCTGACATGTAACGTAGCTCTGATTCCCAAGACAACCACCATTGATGGCATTCTCCTAACTTAAAGTATTCCTCTTCTCTGAGGTTTTTTACCTTGCTTCACTCATTTGAGGCATGATTTTAGACTAAATTTAATTTAAAAATATCACACATAGTGAGTATAATGATGCTGAACTATTCTGTGATGTGCAAATATCTCTCCTTTCGCTAAGGAGATTGACTGTATAAGTTTGACTTCTGTGCCATTGAAGATTTTGGATTCCTTAGTTTCAAATGTAATATGACCATCTGGAGAGGAATAGAATTATAAGTAATCACAACATGGCTTTTTAAAGAGGGGGGAGATATGTCATGACTAATCTAATTAGTCACTGTGAAGTTGTCACTAAAAAAACTGAATATAAAGAATAATTTTGACATTGCTTTGGTTTCAATGAAGTTTTTGATACCATCTCACATGAATGATTGTATAAATTGGAGCATTGTAACATTAGAGGGAAATTACTATTATGGACAAAGGGATGGTCAAGTAGTTATAAATGGCCATTGTTGTGAGTGGGATCCATAAGGTTCCATAATAATATTGATATAGGTTTTTAAAATTTAATTTCTCTGTTTTCTGATGATACAATGGTAAGCAGCAGGGTGCATTACTGGTATTAATATGAAGTGGGTCAGTGACAGTAACAGTCAGCATGTGCTTTTCAATGAAACTAATCAAGCTAAATTATTTGGATCGTCTGAGAATTGGTAGCTGTGGGACACAGTGAAAAATACAAAGTCTTGCATCTGGGTATCAGTATCCTAGAATATTGTACCACCTAGATAGTATCAGACTCAAGTTATTTGATAGTGAAAATGACTTTAGAGTACCTGTACAGTTAGTGATATATACACTGGTGTTCAAAGAAAGTGTGTCACCCCTTAAAATTGTAATTATTGTCCAAATAACATAAGTATATGGCAATATTTCTTACAGATTGCATCAGGTAAGATTGACATGCTTAGGTGATGATGTAATATTGCATCAGCTATTACTTTCAGCTATATAAGCATGCTCTACAAGAGTTGCAGTATTCCTTGCTTGAGTCAGGATGGCAAGTTATGTCCAGTTGACTCCATGAAGAAAGAGTGCTATTGTTGCTTTATGTGAGAAAGGATATTCTTCCCGTCATATTGCTTATAGAGTGTCTTGTAATCAGTCGACAGTGAATAGATTTCGTTTAAAACTCAATAATACTGGTTCTGCTGATAGAAAAAAGGAACCGGATGCAAACGAGTCTCTATGTTGAAACAGGACCCCATTTTGAAGCGCTTATGCCTTAAAAACTGTAAAACTTCTTCGTCTGAGCTACAAAGAGAATGGGAAGAACATACAGGAATGGTAGCAGGTGCAGTAACAGTCAGAAGACACCTCTTCAAAAATGGACTTGGAGCCCGTCGTCCTAAGAAGAAGCCCCTCCTCACACACAAAAAATGAAAAAAGCCTGATTCATTTGGTGTAAGGAGCATGCCAAATGGACCCCCGAGCAGTGGAAGTCATTTTCTCAGATGAGAAGAAATTCAACCTGCATGGCTCTGATTAGTTTCACTGAAAAACGATTCATGTAGGCATGGTGAAGAATACCGTCCAGACTGTATGGTGTCTACAGTGAAATTCCCTACCAGCCAAATGATATGGGGTTGCATTTTGTATCATGGAGTAGGTCACCTGCAGTTTATAAAAGATTCCATAAATGCCAGTGGATACCTGCCTATATTGGAAGGTAAACTGCTGTCAACCATTAGAGACCATTTCAACCTGCCAAGTAACTGCATCTTTCAGGACGACTCTGCTCCTTGTTATTGGGCGAAAAGTGTAAGTTGGCACTTTTGTAGTTACTTTAGCTTCATTTCTGCATTCATTAAAGGTTCGACAGTAATGTGTTTACAAGTGAAAAAATGGTTGGAAGAACAGTCCATTACAACTCTTAGCTGGCCAGGAAACGGCCTGGACCTGAATCCTATAGAGAACTGTTGGCATTGTGTGG
The DNA here is from genome assembly GCF_048544385.1 of Mastigoproctus giganteus. Lineage (NCBI taxonomy): Eukaryota > Metazoa > Arthropoda > Arachnida > Uropygi > Thelyphonidae > Mastigoproctus > Mastigoproctus giganteus. The sequence goes on from NC_143583.1 coordinate 202,309,638, forward strand.
AATCTGCAGTTGCCAGAAAGAAACCAATGACCCTTCGTGAACTTCATAATTTATGTTTGGAAACATGAACTATCAGTTGATTATCTTCAGAAATTGATCTTTTCAATGCCTCGACGGTGTGCTGCTGTTATCAGAAGGCCAGAGGCAGTTCAACTAAATATTAGTTTGCACCTGGTGAACTTTTCATTTTGTTTTCGATCTAAAATGATAAACTGAAGCAAATTGATGGCTTCTGATAACATTTCAGCCATAATTGTCATCTTTAAAACTTTTGTATAAAGGTTGCAAATGCTCATTTTGGAATATTTTGAGAGCAACTGTCAAATATTACTTAGCTTTGACTTAACTATTATTAAATATCTTTTGTTTATATTTCTATTTGTGATGCTAGTCATTAATGTAACATACCATCACAAAAAAAGGGTTAAAAATGTGAAATTCCTAAGTGAGGCACTTTCTTTGAACACCAATGTGTATATATATAGTGCTTTTTTTGGGACGGTACGCAACAGTACGGTGTACCAACACCTTTATCAACAGTGACGTGTGACATTTGGATGCAGTGCACTTCGAAATTTGTAATATTCCGTAAATTTTTTTTCCCATGTTTACCTACTATTCAAATAAGCTTAAAATTATTTAACTAAATTTGCATTTTTTTTACTGTCTATTGTTAAGATATTTTCTGTATAAAACTGTATAACCATTTTTATAATTCTAAATTACTCAGTCGGACCTCTGTTTAATTATTTTGAATTCCCCTTGGAAGTTAAGTTACATTTAAAATTCTTTCCGTTGAGTGAAGAAAATTTTCATATAGCGAACGGTCAGGAGAGAATTAACTCGGTATGCACTTTTTGCATTTCTGGCCTTTGGGTAATTTAGGCAATTAGTGCTGCTGCACAAATTAAGAGAGCTAAAGCATTCTACAACTTAGTGGTACCTGATAAAACCTATCCAACTACTTGTCTCGCATACGGAGGAGTCGCACTAGTCAAGAGTGAGCAGGTCAAGGTGTATTCCCAATGGACTCTGACCCACCTTCTACTGCAGTGGTGTCCAACCTTTTGCCATACAGTGGCCATATTCAAAAAAATTCAAAGTTAGATTTCTTTAGTGTGTTACATTTTTCATATCTTGTTGCATGTAAAAGTAAAATTGAAAATATTTGAAACTTTTTTATATTCTACAAAATTCTACAAAATTTTGTAGAATATTCTACAAAAACTTTATTATGAAATTATTTTTACTTATGTTATTATTTTTTACTTATTTTACTCACATTTTACTTATTTTTTTATAAACTTGAATAATAAATTTATGCTTAATAAACTGTGTTAATATACGTAACTTGTTGTTCTTATTCTAAAAACATTACTACTAAAGTAACAATATCAGAAAAAAAAATTTTAGAGTACTTTTCATATCCTTTTAATTTTCAATTTTTCCTGATAGTAAAGAATCAGTACCGGCAGCTATTTTTTTACAAAAAAAACACTGTGTGTATATATATATATATATATAAATTTCCTGTATATATATATATATATATATATATATATATATATATATATACAGGAAATTTTGCAAATAGCATTTGAAAAATTTCCTGTAGTGATAAATAATGCAAGAAAGCAGGTTTTACAGCATCAGCCAAAAAAAAAAAAAAAAAAAAAGCCTTCCATTTCACGTATTCATTCCCTCCAGTAGTGTGTCTAGTTCTTCCATGAATTTCTTTAAGCTATCAACTTTCACAACAACTGATTATTATTATCATTATTATTATTATTATTATTATTATTATTATTATTGTTGCTCTTATATTATTTCTCCCTGATTGGGGGATACCACTCCATGACAGGTACTGCTACCAAGTACACAGAGTGGTTGTAATGTCTGGTATTACTGTTGGTCGAGGAAGTCTCTGACCATCCTACAGGTGTTCAGGATTGAGACTTCTGGAGTTCCTTGTAGGTGTTCTCTGGGAGACCTATTGCTGCTAGGCTGTTATGTAGGGTCTTTGGCACCATACCTGTGGTTGACATGATGATCGGGATGGTCTTTACTTGTTGCATATGCCACATCTCTTTGATCTCCTGTCTTAGGTTCGTGTACTTCCTGATTTTTTCCCCATGGATTTTCTGCAGGTTTCCAGTGTTGGGTACCGCTATGTCAATCAAATAGGTAGCCTTTTCCTTCTTGTCCACAAGGGTTATGTCCGGTCTGTTGTGCGGGATTGTCCTATCCATTATTATGGCACAGTCCCAGTACAGCTTGTAGGTTGAGGTCTCTAGTACTGCCTGGGGTTTGTACTTGTAATACAGTACACTTTCTTCGATCAACTGGTATTTCCTTGCTAGCTTCTGATGTATTATCCTGGCTACCTGGTCATGTCTATGCGTGTACTCAGTCTGGGTGACCACCTTGCACCCCGCGGTGATGTGTCGGATCATTTCTGAGGCCAGGTGGCATCATTGATATGTGTCATCGGACACTCTGGGCTCCTTGGTGATGTATTTTCTATAGTTTCTGGTGTTGATTACCTGGTCTTGGATGGCGAGCATCCCACTCGTGAGCCATTCATTGGAAGCAGTTTTATCTATGTGATCTTGATGGAGATCATTGTATTGTCTGCCATGGAGTGTCTTCTCTGCCCATCTTTCTAGCTTCAATTTTACCTCCTGGTTGGGGGGGTGGACTTCTCACTTAAGTTGAGTGGGGTATACCACTTGTCTATCTTCCTTATGGCCTGGTGGAATGCTTCTGTGTGTTTCCAGAAGTAATACTTCAGGTTAACTATCGCTGTCTTCTGTTGCTCAATGAGGTCTATCAGGCCCCTTCCTCCTTCCCGAGCAATTGTCAGTCTCTCCACGGCAGATTTCGTGTAATTTCAATAACTCTTGGTCATCATTGTCCTTGTCTTTCTCATGATGTCCTCCAGCTCGGTGTTAGTCCAATCTATGACCCTGAAGGAGTATGTTAGCACAGGACTGCATAGGTGTTTGTGGTTTTAACTGTGTTCCCTCCATTAAGCTTTGCTTTCAGCAGGCTTCTAAGTCTCTGGTGGTATTTTTCGGTCAGGCAGGCCTTAATTTCCTTGTGCTGTAACTGCCGAGCCTGCATCATCTCCAAATATTTGTAGGCCTCTCCCTCTGCCATGGCTTTAATTTCTTTACCGGTCTGCAGCTGGTAGTTTTCGTTGATTAATTTTCCCTGGTGCAGTGCTTGGGTCTTGCATTTGTCTAGACCAAATTCCATCCTAATATCATTGCTGAATTCTTCAGTGATCTGGAGTAGTTGCTGGAGGTGCTTCTTGGTTCCCATGTAGAGCTTGATGTCATCCATGTGCATCAGGTTGATGAGGGTGTACAGGTTCTTCCTTCCTTCTTTGAGGTTATTATTATTATTATTATTATTATTAGCCATATGGTGCAAGGAAGCCTGAGGCTTATGCTGCATCAGCCGAAATCAACCGCTTGCTGGCTAAACGCAAACTCCTGCACATCTGTTCTGCAACCAACCTTCCTCAATTTGAATTTGTGTGTGGTCTGAGCAAGAGGAAGAATTCCATCAGCATTGAGCTTGCCCAATCCATTCAAAGCCTTAAACTCTTCAATCAGATCACCTTGCAGGTGCCTAGGTTTCGAGGTGCTGCAATTTTCAGAATTGAAACCTTTCTTGGTAAGAGCATCCCTTTGTTCCCTTCACCAATCACATGATCTTCTCTATATTACTCATTCCAGCAGCTCTACATCTTTCCTAAAATGAGGCCTGCAGACCAGAATGCATTACTCAAGATATGGCCTGACCATTATTCCCTTATATAAGGGAATAATCACCTCCTTATCCCTGCAAGCAAAATTCCTGTATATCATTGACAAGACCCCATGAACTGATTTGGCAGCCTGTTTACATTGCTCAGAAAACTTCATATCTGACTGCACAATTCGCATTAGCATTAGCACATGACAAAAGAAAGCAAGCTAATATAGCATCAGCCAAAAAAAAAAACACACACACACTCTCTTCTCATTTCACCCATCCACTCACTCCAAATGTTTGTCTAGTTGTGCCTTGAATCTGTTTAAGCTGTCAACTTCTACAGTGACAAATGGAAGTTTGTTCCAGCAATCAGCCACCTGCTGACTAAAGGCAAACTTCCGCACATCTTTCCTACAACTGTCTTTCCTCAATTTGAATTTATGTCCTCTCAGGCAATTATTCTGAGCAAGAAAAATAATCCCATCAGCATTGAGCATGCTCAAACTATTCAAGGCTTTATACACATCAATCAGATCACCTCACAGGTGCCTAGTCTCAAGACATTGTAATTTACAAAATTTAAGCCTTTCTTCATAAGAGCAACCCTTTGTTCCATTCACTAATCTTGTTGCCCTTCTCTGTACTCATTAAAACAGCTCAACATCCTTCTTAAAATGAGGCCTCCAGACCTGTATACAGTACTCAAGGTGTGGCCTGACCATTACCTTATACAAGAGGATAATCACCTCCTTATCCATCCTAGAAAAATTGACAAGACACCATGAGGTACTCTTGCAAACCGTCTGCATTGCTCAGAAAACTTCATATCTGCCTGAACAATTACCCCCAGGTCCTTTTCACTCTATACCACACAGCAGTAAACCCGTTACTCTGGGATTACTGCTTCCCATATGCAGTACTTTACATTTGTCAATGTTAAACTTCAGTTGCCACCTCTCAGCCCATCTGCTCAACTTTTCCAGATCCTGCTGCACCAGTGTACTGTTATTAGTGCCATTAACAACCCTGCCGACCTTTGTATTGTCTGCAAACTTGAACATTAAGCATGATATACCATCATCAATATCATTTATAAATACAGAAAACAACAATGGAACCAACATTTAACCCTGGGAGACTCCACTAATACATTAGTCCATGAAAAGCAGTGTCCATTGATTACCACTCTCTGTCTTCTCCCACTCAATCATCCCTTTATCCATAGCAGCAATTTACCTCCAGTGCCACACTGCTCCAGTTTGTTCAGCAGTCTTCCATGTGCAACAGTATCAAAAGCCTTTCTAAGATACAAATATATGATATCAAAATTATTCTTTGAATCCAGTTCCTTTGTAACCACATCACAGTATCCAATCAAATTGGTCAGACAAGACTTCAGAAACTTAACAAACCCATGCTGTTTCCGAGAATGCTGAAGCCTCGTCTAGATGATCCTGCAGTGCTTCTTTAACTAGTGCCTCCATTAATTTCCCTGGAACAGAAGTTAAACTAACACGTCTGTAATTACTTGTGTCTCCCTTTAATCCTCCTTTGTGGATTAGGGTCACATTTGCACATCTTCAGTCTATGGCTACCTCCCCTGAATCCAAAGAAGCTCTCATAATTATGGTTAAGGGTTTGCTTACTTCCTTTGCTGCCTCCTTTAATATAACTGGATAGATTCCATCCACCCCAGGTGCCTTTCTTGTGTTTACCTTCAACAATTTCTCCTCCACTTTACTCTCAGTTATTACAAGATTATCTACCTTACTGCCAGATGAATACACCTCTGGCATTCCCCTCGCTGAATAATTCCTCATGTGTGAATGAGGAATTATTCATGCAAAAATATTCATGCAAAATATTCATTTAGTTTGTTAGCTACCTGAGTGGGATCATCAACAGTTGAACCATCGATATCAAGTGGACCAATCTGATTCATCCCCTTCCTTCTAGAGTTTACATAAGTAAAGAACTCTTTGCTGTTTTTTTTTTTTGCATCCTTTGCAAAGATTTCTTGTAATCTACCTTTGCCTGCCTAACCTCCTTTGTGACTTGGTTACTGACCAGTTTACATCTATCATAGGCTTCTGTCACCTGTTAATTTATATATATCCGATGCTTTGTATATGTATCCAAAAATTTATATGTATCCAAAATTGAGAGTAGGAGTGTGCTATAGGCCTAATGACTCTGATGAGTATAATAAGATATTGTACAGGAAAATAGAGTGGGCCAGTAAATCAGAGAGTCTTATAATGGGGGATTTTAATTTCCCAGATATTGACTGGAATTTGTGCATTGGTCACTCGCACACTAGCAAGGCTTTTGTGGATTTATTGGATGATTGTTTTCTACATCAGCATGTTCGTGAAGCAACAAGAGGGAGCAATACTCTTGATCTGATTATCAGCAGTGATTCTTCATGCATTAAGAATCTGCAGATAAATGAACCACTAGGTGGCAGTGATCACAGTGTGTTGAAGTGGGATTTACTCAAGGAGGTAACTACCATCAGAGGTAAAGGGAAGGGTTTTTGTTTTCGTAAAGGCGACTATGATGGTCTGAGACAGTATTTAAATTCTATACAGTGGGACCAACTGATGATGTTACCAACAGCAAACTCACAATGGGAAGCATTCAAGGAACTAATCTTGTAGGCTACCAGGCTTTACATACCAATTAAGAAATATTGTTCAAGGTTTAGGCCTAAATGGTTGTCAGATGAACTAATGAGACATGTGGCAGAGAAGAAAAATGCATGGGATACATACAAATTAATGGGTGACATGGAAGCCTATGATAGAAATAAGTTGGTCTGTAACCAAGTCACAAAGGAGATTAGGCAGGCAAAGGCAGACTACGAAAAATCCTTGGCAAAGGATGCAAAGAAAAACAGAAAAGAGTTCTTTACCTATTTAAACTCAAGAAGGAAAGGGATGAATCAGATTGGTCCACTGGATATTGATGGTTCAACAGTTGAGGATCCTGCTCAGGTGGTTAACAATCTAAACGAGTATTTTGCATCTACATTCATGCATGAGGAGTTATTCAGGAAGGAGAATGATGTAGGTAAAGTAAACATTGGCAGTGAGCTGGATGATTTTGTAATAACTGAGAGGAAAGTGGAGGAGAGATTGTTGAGGATAAACATAAAAAAGGCACCTGGGGAGGATGGGATCTATCCAGTTATATTAAAGGAGGCAGCAAAGGAAGTAAGCAAACCCCTAGCCATAATTATGAGAGCTTCTTTGGACTCAGGGGAGGTACCCATAGACTGGAGATGTGCAAATGTAACCCCAATTCACAAAGGAGGATCAAAGGCTGACACAAGTAATTATAGACCTGTTAGTTTAACTTCTGTTCCAGGTAAATTAATGGAGGCACTGGTTAAAGAAGCACTGCAGGATCATCTAGACAAGAATTCAGTTATAGCTCAGATGCAGCATGGTTTTGTTAAGGGCAGGTCTTGCCTGACCAATTTGATTGGATACTATGATGTAGTCACAAAAGAACTGGATGCAGGGAATAACTTTGATATTATATATTTAGATCTTAGAAAGGCTTTTGATACTGTTGCACATGGAAGACTGCTGCACAAATTGGAGCAGTGTGGCATTGGAGGCAAATTGCTGCTAGGGATAAGGGGATGGTTGAGTGGCAGAAGACAGAGAGTGGTAATCAATGGACACTGCTCAACGTGGACTAATGTTATTAGTGGAGTTCCTCAGGGTTCAGTGTTGGGTCCGTTGTTGTTTTCGGTGTTTATGAATGATATTGATGATGGGATATCAAGTTAATATCCAAGTTTGCAGATGATAGAAAGGTTGGCAGGGTTGTTTAGGACACTACTGACGCTATGCTGCTGCAACAGGATCTGGAAAGGTTGAACAGATGGGCTGAGAGGTGGCAAATGAAGTTTAACATTGACAAATGTAAAGTACTACATATGGGAAACAGTAACCCCAGAGCAACATATCAACTCTGCGGTACTACACTGACAGTGGTGGATAATGAAAAGATCCTGGGGGTAATTGTGCAGGCAGATATGAAGTTCTCTGAGCAGTGCAGATGAGCTGCAAGAGTAGCTCATGGTGTCTTGTCAATGATATACAGGAATTTTTCTAGCAGGGATAAGGAGGTGATTATTCCCTTGTATAAGGAAATGGTTAGGCCACATCTTGAGTACTGTATACAGGTCTGGAGGCCTCATTTCAAGAAGGTGTAGAGCTGCTGGAACGGGTACAGAGAAGGGCAACAAGATTAGTGAATGGAACAAAGGGTTGCTCTTACGAAGAAAGGCTTAAGTTTTGCAAATTACAGAGTCTGGAGACTAGGCACCGGCGAGGTGATCTGATAGAGGTGTATAAGGCTTTGAATGGTTTGAGCATGCTCAATGCCAATGGAATTCTTCATCTTGCTCAAAATAATCACCTCAGAGGGCATAAATTCAAATTGAGGAAGGATGGATGTCGGATAGATGTGCGGAAATTTGCCTTTGGCCAGCAGGTGGTTGGTTGGTGGAACCGACTTCCGTCACTTGTTGTTGAAGTTGATAGCCTAAACAAATTTAAGGCCCAACTGGACAGGTATTTCGAACGAATGGAGGAGTGAAATGGGAGTGGTGTGTTTTTTTGTTTTTTTTTTTCTGATGCTGAATAAGCTTGCTTTCTTGCATCATATGCCTCTACTAATGCTAATGCTAATGCTTTTTTCTTCTCTGCCACATCTCATTAGTTCATCTGACATCCATTTAGACCTAAACCTTGAACAATATTTCTTGGCTTTTCAAGAATTAATCTTGAAAAGCCAAGATTAATTCTTGGTTGGTATGAAAAGCCAAGCTTCCAAGATTAATTCTTTGAATGCTTCCCATTTTGAATGTGCTGTTGGTAACATCATCAGTTGGTACCACCGTATAGAATTTAAATACTGTCTCAGACCACCATAGTCACCTTTACGAAAGCAAAAACTCTTCCCTTTACCCCTGATGGTAGTTACCTCTTTGAGTAAATCCCACTTCAGCACGCTGTGATAACTGCCACCTAGTGTTTCCTTTATCTGCAGATTCTTAATGCATGAAGAATCAATACTGATAATCAGATCAAGAGTATTTCTCCCTCTAGTTGCCTCCCGAACATGCTGCTATAGAAAACAACCATCTATTAAATCCACAAAAGCCTTGCTAGTGTGTGAGTGACCAACCCACAAATTCCAGTCAATCTCTGGGAAATTAAAATCCCCCATTATAAGACAATCTGATTTACTGGCCCATATATTTCTCTGCACAATTGCTCATTATACTCATCAGATTCATTAGACCTATAATACACACACCTACTCTCATTTTTCCTTTTCCAGTGCTTATGTCACACCAAACAGACTCAACATTGCATTGTCCACCAACATGAATTGGATCGTCTTCCTTAGATTTTATGTGTTTCTTAACTAACAATATAATCCCTCCTCCCTTCATGTCCTGTCTATCGTTTCTGTACGCATTGTACTTCCCAATTTATCCCCAGGTTTTTTTCATTTTCTACTACCCTGAGTGTAACACCACATAGTTGGTACATTTCTCTGGGGTTACTGCTACCTATATGCAGTACTTCGCATTTGTCAATGTTAAACTTCAGTTTCCACTTCTCAACTCATCTAACCAACTTTTCCAGATCTTTTTGCAGCAGCATACTGTCATTACTGTTATTAACAACCCTGCCAATCGTTGTATCATCTGCAAACTTTGACATTAAGCTTGATATACCTTCATCAATATCATTGATAAATATACAAAACAACAATGGGCCCAAACACTGAACCCAAACACAGGACCCATTATCTGTCTTCTCCACTCAACCATCCTTTTATCCCTTGCAGCAAGTTGCCGTTAATGTCATACTGCTCCAATTTGTACAGTAGTCTTCCAGTTAAATAGATTCAAGGCAAAACTAGACAAACATTTGGAGCAAGTGGATGGGTGAATTGAGAAGGGTTTTTTTTTTTTTTTTGGCTGATGCCATATAAGCTTTCTTGCATCATCATGTGCCTTTAATAATGTTAATGCAGGACCACTGGACAGGCATGCAATTATATTGCAAATACAGCATGGATTTGTCAAGAGGTGGCCTTATATAAACAATCTGATAGATTACTATGATGCAGTGACCAAGGAACTGGATGCAAAAAAATAATTTTGACATTGTATACTTGGATTTCAGGAAGGTTTTGCACATACCGTTGCACATAAAAGACTTCTGTACAAACTGGGGCAATGTGGCATTAAGGGAAAGTTACTGCTATGGATAAAGGGATGGTTAAGTGGAAAAAGACAGAGAGTGGTTATCAATGGCACTGCTATTCATAGAATAATGTTATTAGTGGAGTTCCCCAGAGTTCGGTACTGGGTCCATTGTTGTTTTCAGTATTTATTCATCAACCTTAATGTCTAAGTTTGCAGAAGATACAAAGGTTGGCAGGGTAATTAATGATGGTTATAATGGTGAGCTACTGCAACAAGGTCTAATAAATTTTTGGTCTATGTGTTTAAAAATGGTAGTTGAAGTTTAACATTGACATATGCATGATACTGCACATTGGCATCAGTAACCCCAGAGTAAGTTATTAACTGTGTGCTACTACACTCAGGGTAGTGGAGAATGAAAAAGACTTGTGGGTAATTGTGCAATCAGACATGAAATTCTCTGAGCAATGCAGGTATGCTGCCAGGACAGCTCATGGGCTTTTGTCAATGATTTATAGAAACTTTGCTAGCAGGAATAAGGAGGTGATTATCCCTTTGTATAACACCATAGTTATGCCACATCTTGAGTACTTTATACAGGTCCTGGAGACCTCACTTTAAGAAGGATGTAGATCTGCCAGAACAGTTGCAGAGAAGGGCAGTCAGAGTAGCAAAGGGAACAAAAGGGTGCTCTTACCTAGAAATGCTTCAGTTCTGCAAATTGCAGCATCTTGAGACTAGGTACCTGTGTAGATCTCATTTTAGGTGTTTAAAACCTTGAATGGATTGAGTAAGCTAACTTTTTATGGTATTTTCGCTTGCTGAGATCCTGTACATCTCACAGAAGGAGGCATAAATTCAAGTTTAGGAAGAATAGTGGATGGTTGCAGAATGAATGTGTTGAAGTTTGCTTTCAGCCAGTGAGTTGTTGATTGTTGTAACAGGCTTACATCTGTTGTTGCAGAAGCAGATGGGTTGAATAAATTAAAGGGAGGACAAGATAAATTCTCGGAGGGTACATGCGGGTGAACATGTTTGTTTTTTTTTTTGACTGATACTATATAAGCTTGCTTTCTTGCATCATTTGCCATTACTACTACTTTGGAGTTGCTGCGGTTGCTATTATATTATATTGTTGCAGGATATTATATATTTGGATCTAAGAAAGGCTTTTGATACTGTTGCACATGGAAGACTGCTGCACAAATTGGAGCAGTGTGGCATTGGGGGCAAATTGCTGCTATGGATAAAGGGATGGTTCAGGGGGAGAAGACAGAGAGTGGTAATCAATGGATACTGCTTATCGTGGACTAATGTTGTTGGTGGAGTCCCTTGGGGTTCAGTGTTGGGTCCATTGTTGTTTTCTGTATTTATAAATGACATTGATGATGGTATATCAAGCTTAATGTCCAAGTTTGCAGACGATACAAAGGTTGGCAGGGTTGTTTATATCTATCATAGTTTCATCCGACATCCAATATGACCTTAGTTGCTAATGCTCCTGACAACAAAATAACAAACAAGTCATTAGTTCATCTGACATCCATTTAGGCCTAAACTTTGAACAGGATTTCATAGTTGGTATGAAAAGCTTAGTAGCTTCCAAGATCAATTCTTTGAATGCTCTTCATTTCGAATTTGCCTTTGGCAACATCATCAGTTGGTCCCACTGTATATCGGGTTTAATGTCCAAGTTTGCAGATGATACAAAGGTTGGTAGGGTTGTTAACACAGTAAAGACATATGACCAGTTTATATCTATCATAGGCTTCTGTGTCGTGTGTTAATTTGTATGTATCCCATGCATTTTTCTTCTCTGACATATGTCTCATTAGTTCATCTGACATCCATTTAGGCCTAAACCTTGAACAATATTTCTTAGTTGGTATGTAAAGCCTAGTAGCTTCCAAGATAAGTTCTTTGAATGCTTTCCATTTTGAATTTGCTGTTGGTAACATCGTCAGTTGGTCCCACTGTATAGATTTTAAATACTGTCTCAGTCCATCGTAGTCGCCTTTATGAAAGCAATAACCCTTCCCTTTACCCCTAATGGTAATTACCTCTTTGAGTAAATCCCACTTCAGCACACTGTGACCACCGCCACCTAGTGGTTCATTTATCTGCAGATTCTTAATGCATGAAGAATTACTACTGATAATCAAATCAAGAGTATTACTCTCTCTAGTTGCCTCCCGAACATGCTGATGTAGAAAACAATCATCCAATAAATCCACAAAAGCCTTGCTAGTATGTGAGTGACCAGCCCCCAAATTCCAGTCAATATCTGCAAAATTAAAATCCCCCATTATAAGACTCTCTGATTTAGTGGCCCACTCTATTTCCCTGTACAGTTTCTTATTATACTCATCAGAGCCATTAGGCCTATAGCACACTCTTACTTAAATTTAAATATTTGATATTTACCAATTTTATCAGGATGTTTCCTTTTCAAGCGATCTAAAAGTCTTGATGGTTTCATAGCCTCATTTGAAAAAGAACTATTACACATAAGACACATAGTCTGTCTTGAGCTGAATGGATGTTAAAAAACCATAAGCTAGATATTCACCCAGATACTGCTGATACTTTTTCTTTTCAGCACTTAGCATTAGCATTAGTAGAGGCATTTGATGCAAGAAAGCAAGCTTATGCAGCATCAGCCAAAAAAAAAGTAAAAAAAAAACCCACTTCCACTTCACCCCTCTGTTCGTTCAAAATACCTGTCCAGCTGAGCCTTAAACTTATTTAGGCTATCAACCTCCACCACAAGGGATGGAAGTCTGTTCCACCAACTAACCACCTGCTGGCTAAAGGCAAATTTCCACACGTCTATCCTACATCTGTCTTTCCTCAATTTGAATTTATGCCCTCTCAGGTGATTTTTCTGAGCTAGAGGAAGAATCCCATCAGCATTGAGCATGCTTAAACCATTCAAGGCTTTATACACCTCTATCAGATCACCTCGCTGGTGCCTAGTCTCCAGACACTGTAATTTGCAAAACTTAAGCCTTTCTTCGTAAGAGCACCCCTTTGTTCCATTCACTAATCTTGTTGCCCTTCTCTGTACTCGTTCCAGCAGCTCTACATCCTTCTTGAAATGAGGCTTCCAGACCTGTATACAGTACTCTAGGTGTGGCCTAACCATTGCCTTATACAATGGAATAATCACCTCCTTATCCCTGCTGGAAAAATTCCTGTATATCATTGACAATACTCCATGAGCTACTCTTGCAGCCCATCTGCACTGCTCAGAGAACTTCATATCTGCCTGCACAACCACCCCCAAGTCCCTTTCATTCTCTACCACTGTCAGTGTAGTACCACAGAGTTGATACGTTGCTTTGGGGTTGCTGTTTCCCATGTGTAGTACTTTACATTTGTCAATATTAAACTTCATTTGCCACCTCTCAGCCCATCTGCTCAACCTTTCCAGATCCTGTTGCAGCAGCATAGTGTCAGTAGTGTCCTTGACAACCCTGCCAACCTTTGTATCGTCTGCAAACTTGGACATTAAGCTTGATATACCATCATCAATATCATTTATAAATACAGAAAACAATAATGGACCCAACACTGAGCCCTGAGGGACTCCACTAATAACATTAGACCACGATGAGCAGTGTCCATTGATTACCACTCTCTGTCTTCTCCCCCTCAACCACCCCTTTATCCATAGCAGCAATTTGCCTCCAATGTCACACTGCTCCAATTTGTGTAGCAGTCTTCCATGTGCAACAGTATCAAAAGCCTTCCTAAGATCCAAGTATATAATATCAAAGTTATTCCCTGCATCCAGTTCTTTTGTGACTGCATCATAGTATCCAATCAAGTTGGTCAGGCAAGACTTCCCCTTAACAAAACCATGCTGTGTCTGAGCTATAACTGAAGTCTTGTCTAAATGATCCTGCAGTGCTTCTTTAACCAGTGCCTCCATTAATTTTCCTGGAACAGAAGTTAAGCTTACAGGTCTATAATTACTTGTGTCAGCCTTTGATCCTCCTTTGTGAATTGGGGTCACATTTGCACATTTACAGTCTATGGGTACCTCCCCTGAGTCCAAGGAAGCTCTCATAATTATGGCTAAGGGTTTGCTTACTTTCTTTGCTGCCTCCTTTAATATAACTGGATAGATCCCATCCACCCCGGGTGCCTTTCTTTTGTTTATCTTCAACAGTTTCTCCTCCACTTTACTCCCAGTTATTTCAAGATTCTGTAGCTTACTGCTAGAGTTGAATACACCTCTGGCATTCCCCTTGCTGAATAACTCCTCATGTGTGAATGTCGATGCAAAATATTCATTTAGTTTGTTAGCTACCTGAGCAGGATCATCAACAGTTGACCCATCAATATCAAGTGGACCAATCTGATTCATCCCCTTCCTTCTAGAGTTTACATAAGTAAAGAACTCTTTGCTGTTTTTCTTTGCATCCCTTGCCAAGGATTTCTCGTAATCTGCCTTCGCCTGCCTAACCTCCTTTGTAACTTGGTTGCATATCAGCTTGTATCTATCATAGGCTTCTGTGTCATGTGTTAATTTGTAAGTACCCCATGCATTTTTCTTCTCTGCCATATGCCTCATTAGTTCATCTGACATCCATTTTGGCCTAAACCTTGAATAATATTTCTTAGTTGGTATGTAAAGCCTAGTAGCTTCCAAGATAAGTTCTTTGAATGCTTCCCATTTTGAATTTGCTGTTGGTAACATCATCAGTTGGTCCCACTGTATAGAATTTAAATACTGTCTCAGTCCATCGTAGTCACCTTTACGGAAGCAATAACCCTTCCCTTTACCCCTAATGGTAGTTACCTCTTTGAGTAAATCCCACTTCAGCACACTGTGATCACTGCCACCTAGTGGTTCATTTATCTGCAGATTCTTAATGCATGAAGAATCACTGCTGATAATCAAATCAAGAGTATTACTCCCTATAGTTGCCTCCCGAACATGCTGATGTAGAAAACAATCATCCAATAAATCCACAAAAGCCCTGCTAGTGCGTGATTAACCAGCCCCCAAATTCCAGTCAATATCTGGGAAATTAAAATCTCCCATTATAAGACTCTCTGATTTACTGGCCCACTCTATTTCCCTGTACAGTTACTTATTATACTCATCAGAGTCATTAGGCCTATAGCACACTCCTACTCTCAATTTTGATCTCCCAATGCTTATGTCACACCAAACTGACTCAACACTGCACTGTCCAGCGATGTCGACTGGCTTCACTTCCTTGGTTTTTATGTGTTTCTTAACTAATAGCATAACCCCTCCCCCCTTCCTATCCTGTCTATCCTTTCTGTAGACGTTGTACTCCCCAAATTGCAGTTCTGCATCCCTTATATCTGTGTGACACCACGTCTCTGATATCCCAACAATATCTCCTTTGATGTTTTGAGCAATACCTCAAATTCATCAAATTTATTTACTAAACTCCTAGCATTGGTAGGAGTTTAGTACACAAGTATACCTGCACCTGTTTCTATTCTTAGCTACCCTAACACAACCCATGTGTTTACTTGTACCGCAATGGCTCCCAGCAGTCTCTGAAATACCATGCATCTTGTTTTTCAGGATTCTGCTCATTCTAATAGAAGCAGTGCAAGAATCTCTTTCACCTCTGCCAGTGGCTACTGTCAATCTATTGGTCTTTGTCTCCCCCCAAGCTAGCAGTTTTCCGACCCACCTAACACTGCCTCGATAGCATCAGCAAATATCCTTGCACCCTTTCTATTTAAGTGTATCCCATCCCTGTAGAAGCAATCTCTCCTGTTAACAAGTACAGTCCAGGCTGAAAAAAATTCTACCCCTTGAGCCTTGCACAATCTTTCCACGGCCGAATTGATCGACAAGGCTCTCATCATATACTCCCTCCTATCGTGTCTGGGCAGAATTGCAGACACTTTCAAATTCAACCCTAATTCTCGGCTTTTGTTCAGCAGTGACCTGTACTTGTTAAGTAATTCTGTCGGTCTCCTACTCTTAATATTATTAGTGCCAATGTGTACAACTATATCACCTTTTGTGCCCTTAAAAGATGATATTCGCTTTACAACGTCATCAACCTTTACCCCTGGCAGACATACCCTGGTCCTGTTCCACCTATCTTTTTTTACAAAGCATGTTCCCCGTTTCCCTGACAATAGAGTCACCAACAACTACTAGTTCCTTCGGGACCAGCGCATTCTGCCTTGGGGGTTGCCTCTGTGTCACACGATGCCCAAGTGCAAGCTCTGGCGTTGATGTGGGCAGCTGAGAGCTTGATGGGCCCCTCAATTTAGTTTCTTCGAGGGCATCCACCCTGTCCTTCAAGCTCTCATATAGGCCCACAAGAACGCCGAGTTGTTGCCTGATATTGATACACTCCTTGCATCGCGCACACACAAAGACATCCCCCATGGCAGTACTCTCAATTTTGATCTCCCAATGCTTATGTCACACCAAACTGACTCAACGCTGCACTGTCCAGCGATGTCGACTGGCTTCACTTCCTTGGATTTTATGTGTTTCTTAATAATAGCATAACCCCTCCTCCCTTCCTATTCTGTCTATCCTTTCTGTAGACGTTGTGCTCCCCAAATTCCAGTTCTGCATTCCTTATATCTGTGTGACACCACGTCTCTGATATCCCAACAATATCTGCCTTTGATGTTTTGAGCAATACCTCAAATTCATCAAATTTATTTACTAAACTCCTAGCATTGGTGTACACACAAGTATACATGCACCTGTTTCTATTCTTAGCTACCCTAACACAACCCATGTGTTTACTTGTACCGCAATGACTCTCAGCAGTCTCTGAAATATCCTGAATCTTGTTTTTCAGGCTTCTGCTCATTCCAATAGAAGCAGTACAAGAATCTCTTTCACCTCTGCCAGTGGCTACTGTTAATCTATTAGTTTTTGTCTCCCCCCAAGCTAGCAGTTTTCCGACCCACCTAACACTGCCTCTATAGCATCAGGAAATATTCTTGCACCCTTTCTATTTAAGTGCATCCCATCCCTGTAGAAGCAGTCTCTCCTGTTAACAGGTACAGTCCAGGCTGAAAAATATTCTACCCCTTGAGCCTTGCACAATCTTTCCAGGGCCGAATTGATCGACAAGGCTCTCATCATATACTCCCTCTTATCGTGTCTGGGCAGAATTGCAGACACTTTCAAATTGAACCCTAATTCACGGCTTTTTTTCAACAGTGACCTGTACTTGTTAAGTAATTCTGCCGGTCTCCTACTCTTGATATCATTACTGCCAACATGTAGAACTATATCACCTTTTGTGCCCTTAAAAGATATCAATATCTCCTGGCCATAGCTGTCTTCCAGCACTTAATTCTGCTTAATTCATCTTGATATCAAGATCATTCAGGAATCTTTTGATCTCTTTGTGACAGAAAACCAAAGGAAACATTGAGTGGAATATGTTCCACTTAAATCTTTTTTTGATTTTCTGTAACAAAGGTATGTCATCATTAATGCAAGAGTTAGAAGTAAAGTCAGATGCTAATAAGTGTGCTTTGTATTTAGCTAGACCTATAGACAAAATGCAATTTCAATAAATGGAAAGTTGCGTACCCAAAACTATATGTCTCTTTTTTTTGTTTTAGTGTTTGAGCTACTCTCTGCAAGCAGGATCACTACTGCTAAATAGTATGGGATTGTACCATTGATATATATTTTTAAAACTTCTTCTTCTTCTTCTTCTTCGGTCCTTAGCTGGCAGCTGGGGGAGGCGGTTGGCCACGCAACCAGTATGCTGCTGTAGGTGCCGCAGGGTTTCGGACTTGCTCTGTGATGTTCTTCCATACCTTACGATCCAAGGCATCAGTCCTAGCCTGGTTAAGGTCGAGACGTCGGCTCTTCAAGTCATTTTCCACTTGCTTGGCCCACGTTTTCCTAGGCGCGGTCCGTTGGATGCTCCATTGGGTGGGTCGTTGTCTCCAAAGGAGTGTGGATGGTATTCTATTCGTGCCCATTCTACATATGTGGCCAAACCATCTAAGCCTTCGCTTCTGGATTTGGTCGGCAATGGTTGGTTGCTGTTGGCATCTGGCACGGATGGTATCATTAGTGATGCGGTCGCGAAGAGAGATGCCCAAGATCTGCCGCAGGCATCGCATTTGGAATACCTCAAGTTTGTTCAAATCTAACTTGAGACAAATCCATGTTTCCGATCCGTAAAGAAGAATGGGCAGGATCAAAGTCCGGAAGAGTCGGATTTTAGTCTTTGTGGAAATGTTGGTCCTCTTCCACAGACACCATTTGAGCGAGGCGAACGCAGTGGCCGCCTGTCCAATTCTGCTGTGGATTTCCATGGTGGATGCAACTTTCTTCTCCTGGACCAGCGACCCAAGGTATTTAAAGTCCTGCACTTGCTCGATCTGGACGCCTTCGAGATAGATGGTGGCTTGCGACCCATCTGTTGTCAGGGCCTTTGTCTTATCAGCATTGATCTTCAAACCGTATGGCCGGGCAATGCGGGCAATGTCGTAGAGGATGTCCGTGGCTTCAGCGTCGTTACCGGCAAGGATAGCACTATCATCAGCAAACATCAGGTCAGTCACATAGTGATCCTTGTCATATTGTATGCCCTGTCTGTTTCTGAATGCTTGCCTCATAATGGCGTCGACCACGATGTTGAAAAGCAACGGGGAGGCTACATCCCCTTGGCGGACTCCAGTTTGGATGGTAAATTCCTCAGATAAATCGTTCTGGATGCGCACCTGGCTGGTTAAACCGTTGTATGCAGTTTGGAGGAGTGTGATGACTTTTCGAGGTACATGTTCAACTACCAATGGTGTAAAAAATGCAGTATAATTTTTTCCCTCAGCACTGAGGTGCTCATAGTAATTTTAAGAGTCTGCAAAGAATCTAAAACAAAAACCCAAATGTGTTATAGAATTTCTTAAAATACTGATTTAGACTTGTTAATACATAGCAGTTTTTGCAATTCTGTTTTTGCAGGTACTGGAAAAATATCCACATTTTGATCTAACATACAGAAAAAACTTTATCAAGTCAACTGTGAGGCTGGTATGTATAGAGAAATATGTTCTGGCTTATTCTAAATTTTGTAATGATTATATTTTAATTACTAAAGTAAATTAATAAAACTGCTTCACAAATCTTTATTGAAAAGGCAGATTTTTATAAACCAGCAAAACATGCCACAAAACATCCAAGGGACCTTCCTTGCCACAAGGAAGGTCCCTTTGAGTATTGTAACTTTTAACCTTCTCATCATGTGACAATTTCTGAACATTTTTCCAAACACTCTCTAACTATCCTCATCATTCATCTGGCCTTGTACCATGTGATATTTATTTTTTCTCAAAATAAAAAAATCACTTTTTTTTTTTCTGGTGGTGTAGAAATGGCAATTAGGGAACTTTAAAAAAAAAAAGGACTTCGAAGGAGGTTTTTTTTGATAATTATATAATCAGTGAGAAAAATTTTTTAAATTTTCTAAGGTTGCTGTTTTGAAATTTTTATGTGTAATTATCTATAAATATTGTATTTGCTCAAATAAATATTTGTTTCTGGAACTTTTTGATCCCGCCTTGTGTAAATAGAAAGCTATAATTTTGACTGAAATAATCAATTTTTATTTGATTCATAATGAAATAGTAAAATTCGTGGTAAAAACTGTTTTATTTGTATGACGTATTGATGATTATTTAAGTTAAATTATTTTTTTTTTTTTTTTTTTACTTTATATTAGATTCTCTCCCAGATGGGACAGAAGACTTATGTTCATGTAGCTGCTACAAGCTGAATGCTGTTATAGCATAAAAGAAAAAGTTTAGAAAAAAACCTGAGTAATTTTGCACTATAATATATCTAATATATCAACAAATGACATAGCAAGATGTCATCTGTTGATATATATTTTTTCAGTGCACTCTGTAAAGTTTATTAATTTAATGGATAATAAAATTCAATTCTGTCTTAAATCTCTGTTTTTATGGAAACTTTTCATTTAATCAGAATTTCTATGCTGTCTTAAATTACATTTTTTTTTTTTTTTTTACTGAAAATCATTTCAGAGGAGTTACCAGAAATATCTCCTGCCAATAAATCTGCAGATTCTAGTGAAGAGGAAATATATATAACTAAATACCACACAATATAAAGTCAATGTGAGCTATATCAATTAATTTTAGCATTCAAAAGTAAGAAAAGATATCAAATGAGAAAATTGTCAGAACAGCAGTCCCAGCTACCATGCCAACCAAAAGGGCTTACCCAAAGGCATGCTGGTTTTATGACTGACACATTCATAATAGACATACTTGGAATTCAAGTAGGTCACAGAACTTCTGCATAGAATATTTCAATTATACATTTTTAAAATTGAGTTTCGATGAAGGTAAAGAAAGCCAACACGAGAACCATGGAAAACTAACCAGACAAACTGGTTTGCCACTACAGCAGTTTCTCCCTGCATTCTTGGTAAACAGACTGTGTGTATTATCGGTATTGGCAGAAGAAGTTGAGAATAATATATTGATTGACACGTAGGTATGACAGACAATAACATCATAGCGTTAAGTGATTCGTTAACGTTATGATACATATGTATATAAAGAATCTTTCTTTTCCTATTATACAGGGTGTCTCAAAAATATTTACAAACGTTTAGGGGAGGTAGGTAACATCTAAAGGAATGTGAATCGCATAGGAACCCATAACCGGAAACGTCATCGTAAGTCGGTAGACGGCGCTGTTCATCAGTTCATGAGAGAGGAAATTTCTGATTTACTCATTCAAGCAGTAGTCACCGCACGAAGAGCAGGCATCGATATACAAACTGTGAGCTGGCAGACATGCACCTAGTGTATGGATTAGCAGAAGGGCAATGGACGAGCCGCTCAACAAATTTATGGAGAACGCTTCCCAGACAGACATGTACTGGACCATCGTTTGTTTGCACGTGTGCATCAAAGTTTGTGCGATTATGGGTCATTTAGAGGTAACAGGAGTAGTGCAGGCATACCACATTCGACGCGAACTCCCGCCATGGAAAAAATTGTGTTGAATGCCGTCCAGAATAACCCTACTACCGGCACACGTGCCGTTGCCTCTGCCTTAAGAGTGTCCCGTTGCAGTGTACAGCGTGTCTCGCACGGTGATTCCTTACACCCCTTTCAACTCCAAAGGGTTCAGTTACTGAACCCTTACTGAATTCCCCCAAGATCATCCTGCACGTGTGGCTTTTGCACAGTGGTTTCTCCAAGAAAGTGTTCAAGACTTGAATTTTCCAGCCTATGTTTTGTTAATGGATGAGGCTTATTTCACTCGGGAAGGCTTATTCAATCAGCACAATGCTCATGTGTGTGTGGACACACGACAACCCACATGGTGTGTGCCCCCATGTGGCACAACATCGCTTTGCAATAAATATGTGAGCAGGTATGGTCGGTGACTGTTTAGTCAGCCCATACCTGTTACCATCCCGCATGAACTCCGCTAAATATCGGATCTTTCTTGAACAAGTTCTACCAGGGTTACTTGACAATGTTCCAGCAAATGTGAGACGCAACATTTGGTTTCAACATGACAGGGCGTCTGCCCATTATGGAAGGTGTGTTCGTGACCATTTGAACAGGCATTTTGGGTGTCGATGGATTGGCCTTGGTGGACCCGTTGCCTGGCCCCCATACTCACATGATTTATCGAGTCTTGATTTCTTTCTGTGGGGGGGGGCCCTCAAATCTATCGTGTATGAATCGCCTGTAGAGACAGAAACGGATCTCGTGGCAAGACTCGTCTGCACTGCTGCTACTGTCAAAGGAACTCCAGGTGTGTTCAACCGTGTCCGCCAATCCATGCTGCATCGGTGTCACGCATGCATCGCGTCTCCTGGTGGAACCTTCGAGCATCTGTTGTAACATCATGAAATGCATCCATCTCGTACTCCATTGTTAATATTATGTCAAATAAATGTTTGCCAGTAATTACTGTATTATGTCATTTCTGCTTCTTGTGCCCCTGCTACTACTTTCCCGTGATGTTTCCGGTTATGGGTTCCTATGCGATTCACATTCCTTTAGATGTTACCTACCTCCCCTAAACGTTTGTACCAATATTTTTGAGACACTCTGTATATATATATATATATATATATAAGAACCTTTCTTTTTTTTTCTATTATTTCCTAACCTAACCTTTAAGATTAACAAAATAAAGATTCTTTATTTTGTTAATAAAGAATCTAACCTAACCTTTAAAGTTAGGTTAATAAATAATAGGAAAAGAAAGAAAGATTGGTGTTCAAGGAGTGTTGATATGCATTCCATAACCTCTCTTACCCAAATGTCAACCTCATCTTCTCGGGGCAAACTGGCCCATTTCCACAGGCGAGGTTCTGGCGATCGAGTTGGCTGCCTCCGTAGCCAGGTGAGCAGGAGCAGCAGTGCATAGCACATGCTTCTTGATTAGACTGGGGTTTGAGCCCGTGACCACCAAATACGGAGGATGCGAAAGGTCAGGGAATGACCACTGCATATCCCCGGAGCAATATGGCTTTAGTTGCTAATGCCCCTGAAAACCAAATAAACATAAACAGCGATCGAGTCACAGTGGTATAACTATCCCATCACATACAGAGGAAATGCTGTACCTGAAGCCTGTCTAGAGGCAATAAGGTGGCAGCCCCACCACTAGACTTACCCCGCAAAAGGCTGGTAACCTATCTGGGGGACATTCTATGTACTCGAAAATAAGCTCAAAGTTAAAAACTGGACAGATCTCAAGGATAATGACCTAGGCAATAGATATAGGAGTATGATTAGGGACGTTAAAGAAGCAACTTGGAACATTAGGGGAATAAATTATAAATTAGATGAATCGACCATGGAACTAGAAAATAGAAATATTGACAATAGCAGTCATTACCGAAACAAAAAAGAAAAACAAAGGATCCAAGGAAATGGGTAACTTCATAAGGATATACTCAGGTGTACCAAGTGAAATGTGGGCATCATCAGGAGTTGCTGTTATAATAAAGAAAGAATGGGAAAACAAAATATTAGACTACTCTTGGATATCACCCAGAATATTGAAATTAAGAGTAAAAATTCTTATACAATAACAACCATTGGCATCTGCACACCAGTAGAAGGCAACATTGATGAAACTAGAATTTTATGATGAATTACAAGAGATCATAGACCAAACTAACAAAAATGAATACCTCATACTAGTAGGAGATTTTAATGCAAGAGTTTGTGCTCAATCAATAGACAAATGTATAAGATCAAAAGGCAAATCCCTGGTCAACAATAATGGAAGATGCTTGATAGACTTCTGCATTTTTAATAAACTTAAAATTATAAATATTTTTTTCAAACACAAGAATATCCATAAATTCACATGGGAAGCAAGAAACACAAAATCTATAATAGATTTTATTATCATTAATGAAAATTTAAATGACGAAACTAGAGACACTAGAGTATTCAGAGGCAGTGAAATTGACAGTGACAATTGACAGAAATTCACTACCTAGTAGAAAGCACTTTCAAAATAAAAAGAAATTATCTTAATAAAAAGAAGAAAATGCCGACAAAAACTACTATGAAATTAAAAATACATTTGTTGGAAGATGAAAGCACTAAATTCATGTTTGAAAGTCGATTGAAAGATAAAACTCAAATCAGATAAAAGTGATAATGTTGAGGAAATCTGGTCAAACATGAAAAAATCAATTCTGGGAACTGCTGAAGAAAGTCTGGGATCCTATAAAAAATAAAAACTGACTAAGAAGTTGGAATGAAGAATTGAAACAAACGATCAATGAGAAAAAACAAAGACCTATAAACTGTTCCTACAAACTAAAAGACCTACATCTACGCATAAAATATAAAAAGCTTAGAGCAGAAGCGAGAAAACTAACCAGAAGAATCCAACAAGATGATGGGATAAATTTGTTAAATCCTTAAAACGTGATATCACAGGCCCACAGAGAAGAGGTTTTAAAATTTTTAAGAAATTACAACTAGACACAAATGATCAAATAAAAACTAACTCCATCTCTCAAGCAGAACGGAAGCAACACTATTCCAAATTATGTTATAACACTGGCACTACGGAATTGGAAGATGAATCTGTGGTAACCGAAGATGAAGAAAATATAACAATGGAAGAACTAAAGTTAATATTACAAAAACCAAAAAAGCCCAGGCATAGACACTTTGAATGTAGAACTATTTAACTCTGGTGGCACTTTATTAAAAAATGCACTACTAAAATTATTTAACATCATATGGCATAAGCAACAAATACCCAAAGATTGGGAAACAGGAATAGTAATCATTTTACACAAAAAAGGCTCCAGAAATAACCCTAACAACTACAGAGGAATAACACTGCTATCAACTGCTTCAAAGCTATATTCTAATATACTAAAGAATAAACTTAATAAATACAGTGAACAATTCTTAGAAGAAGAAAAATGTGGGTTCAGAAAAGGGAGAAACACAATAGGGCGCCTCCGTAGCTAGGTGGGCAGGAGCAGCAGTGCGCAGCACATGCTTCTTGTTAGACCTGGGTTCGAGCCCATGACCACCAAATACGGAGGATGCGGAAAGGTCAGGGAATGACCACCACATATCCCCAGAGCAATATGGCCTTAGTTGCTAATGCTCGTAAAAACCAAATAACAAACAACAACAAACAAGCACAATAGATGCCATTTTCTCATTACAACAAATTTTGGGGAAAAGAAGAGAATTCATCCTACCAACGTTTCTGCTGTTTATTGATTATGACAGTGTAAACCAGGAATAACTTTGGCAGATTCTACAGGAAGAAAATATCCCAACACAACTCCAGAAAGCAATGCAAAGTCTATATAAAAACTCAAAAGCCTGCATAAAATATTCTAATGGCCAACTATCAGACCCAATTAATGCCAATAAAGGAGTCAAACAAGGATGTGGACTATCACCAAATTTATTTAATATCTACATCAATAAAATTATTAAAGAATGGAAACAAACAGCAATGGAATACAGTTGAACAACAGGAATAAAATCCAAACTATATTATATGCTGATGATTAAGTTATAATTGCAAAATCCGAAGATGAACTACAGATAGCAGCAAATGAACTGAATAAAATAGGTAAAAAGTACGAGATGAAAATCTTCACCTCAAAAACAAAATCAATGGGATTATGTGGAAAAAACATACAAAGAGTCAAAATTGTTATTGACAAAATAATAGAACAAATATTTGATTTCACCTATTTGGGAAATTTAATATAAAATGAAGGGGTAACATCCACATTAAACTACAAAAATATAATAAAATGAATGGAATGATTAAATGCCACTTCGGAAAACAAATGACAACTGAAACAAAATTACGACTGCATAACACCACTTCAAAATCAGCCCTCTTCTACAGCTGTGAGACTTGGGTCATAAATAAGAAAGATGCACACAAACTAGAAGCAGCACAAATGAGATTTTTAAGACCATTATTAGGCTTTACAAGACTAGACCACCAAAGAAATTTCGATATTCGTGAGAAATTAAAGTAGATAACATAGTAAATGACAAAATAGTATAAAAAAAAAAAATGGATCAGCCACATAGAAAGAATGAACCCAGACCGGATCTCAAAATTAGCCTTTAACTACAAACCTACAGGCAAGAGAAATATGGGTCAACCAAGACGATGGTGAGATCGAGACCACCCCCAAGAGCTACAACGGAACAGGTCTTAAAAGATCTAAGCTGGACCAAGTTCATGATGATGATTGCCCAAGGCATCCAAATTTCTTAAAATGGTCCTGGACAGATATGAGATTTTTATGGGTATGTCTGAACTGGTACACATGCACAATGGACTTCTAGCACAGAGCACAATATTTGTGGTGGGGTATCTTATACTTGTTGGTTGTACAATGTAATTCATATGGGAACTAGTGATATTAACTGCACACAAAGTGATCTGATAGGCACATGCCTAGAGAGGCCATAATCTCTTGTGTATTTATTTATACAGGCAGAGCCGACTCAAAGTATTGTTGCACCCTGGGCTAACTTTGGGTAGAATTTTTTTCAGCCTGGACTGTACTTGTTAACAGGAGAGATTGCTTCTACAGGGATGGGATACACTTAAATAGAAAGGGTGCAAGAATTTTTGCTGATGCTGCCGAGGCAGTGTTAGGTGGGTCGGAAAACTGCTAGTTGGGGGGGATACAAGGACTAATAGATTAACAGTAGCCACTGGCAGAGGTGGAAGTGATTCTTGCACTGCTTCTATTGAAATGAGCAGAAGCCTGAAAAACAAGATGCAGGATATTTCAGAGACTGCTGGGAGTCATTGCGGTACAAGTAAACACATGGGTTGTGTTAGGGTAGCTAAGAATAGCAACAGGTGCATGTATACCTGCGTGTACACTAATGCTAGGAGTTTGGTAAATAAATTTGATGAATTTGAGGTATTGCTCAAAACATCAAAGGCAGATATTGTTGGGATATCAGAGACGTGGTGTCACACAGATATAAGTAATGCGGAACTGGAATTTGGGGAATACAATGTGTATAGAAAGGATAGACAGGACAGGAGGGGAGGAGGGGTTATGCTATTAGTTAAGAAACACATAAAGTCCAAGGAAGTGAAGCCAGTCGACATCGATGGACAGGGCAGTGTCGAGTCAGTTTGGTGTGATATAAGCATAGGGAAATCAAAATTGAGAGTAGGAGTGTGCTATAGGCCTAATGACTCTGATGAGTATAATAAGATATTGTACAGGGAAATAGAGTGGGCCAGTAAATCAGAGAGTCTTATAATGGGGGATTTTAATTTCCCAGATATTGACTGGAATTTGTGGGTTGGTCACTCGCACACTAGCAAGGCTTTTGTGGATTTATTGGATGATTGTTTTCTACATCAGCATGTTCGTGAGGCAACAAGAGGGAGTAATACTCTTGATCTGATTATCAGTAGTGATTCTTCATGCATTAAGAATCTGCAGATAAATGAACCACTAGGTGGCAGTGATCACAGTGTGTTGAAGTGGGATTTACTCAAGGAGGTAACTACCATCAGAGGTAGAGGGAAGGGTTTTTGTTTTCGTAAAGGCAACTATGATGGTCTGAGACAGTATTTAAATTCTATACAGTGGGACCAACTGACGATGTTACCAACAGCAAACTCAAAATGGGAAGCATTCAAGGAACTAATCTTGGAGGCTACCAGGCTTTACATACCAACTAAGAAATATTGTTCAAGGTTTAGGCCTAAATGGTTGTCAGATGAACTAATGAGACATGTGGCAGAGAAGAAAGATGCATGGGATACATACAAATTAATGGGTGACATGGAAGCCTATGATAGATATAAGTTGGTCTGTAACCAAGTCACAAAGGAGATTAGGCAGGCAAAGGCAGACTACGAAAAATCCTTGGCAAAGGATGCAAAGAAAAACAGAAAAGAGTTCTTTACATATTTAAACTCAAGAAGGAAAGGGATGAATCAGATTGGTCCACTGGATATTGATGGTTCAACAGTTGAGGATCCTGCTCAGGTGGCTAACAATCTAAACGAGTATTTTGCATCTACATTCACGCATGAGGAGTTATTCAGGAAGGAGAATGATCTAGGTAAAGTAAACATTGGCAGGGAGCTGGATGATTTTGTAATAACTGAGAGGAAAGTGGAGGAGAGATTGTTGAGGATAAACATAAAAAAGGCACCTGGGGTGGATGGGATCTATCCAGTTATATTAAAGGAGGCAGCAAAGGAAGTAAGCAAACCCCTAGCCATAATTATGAGAGCTTCTTTGGACTCAGGGGAGGTACCCATAGACTGGAGATGTGCAAATGTAACCCCAATTCACAAAGGAGGATCAAAGGCTGACACAAGTAATTATAGACCTGTTAGTTTAACTTCTGTTCCGGGTAAATTAATGGAGGCACTGGTTAAAGAAGCACTGCAGGATCATCTAGACAAGAATTCAGTTATAGCTCAGACGCAGCATGGTTTTGTTAAGGGCAGGTCTTGCCTGACCAATTTGATTGGATACTATGATGTAGTCACAAAAGAACTGGATGCAGGGAATAACTTTGATATTATATATTTGGATCTTAGAAAGGCTTTTGATACTGTTGCACATGGAAGACTGCTGCACAAATTGGAGCAGTGTGGCATTGGAGGCAAATTGCTGCTATGGATAAGGGGATGGTTGAGTGGCAGAAGACAGAGAGTGGTAATCAATGGACACTGCTCAACGTGGACTAATGTTATTAGTGGAGTCCCTCAGGGTTCAGTGTTGGGTCCGTTGTTGTTTTCGGTGTTTATGAATGATATTGATGATGGGATATCAAGTTTAATGTCCAAGTTTGCAGATGATACAAAGGTTGGCAGGGTTGTTAAGGACACTACTGACGCTATGCTGCTGCAACAGGATCTGGAAAGGTTGAACAGATGGGCTGAGAGGTGGCAAATGAAGTTTAACATTGACAAATGTAAAGTACTACATATGGGAAACAGTAACCCCAGAGCAACGTATCAACTCTGCGGTACTATACTGACAGTGGTGGAGAATGAAAAGGACCTGGGGGTAATTGTGCAGGCAGATATGAAGTTCTCTGAGCAGTGCAGACGAGCTGCAAGAGTAGCTCATGGTGTCTTGTCAATGATATACAGGAATTTTTCTAGCAGGGATAAGGAGGTGATTATTCCCTTGTATAAGGCAATGGTTAGGCCACATCTTGAGTACTGTATACAGGTCTGGAGGCCTCATTTCAAGAAGGATGTAGAGCTGCTGGAACGGGTACAGAGAAGGGCAACAAGATTAGTGAATGGAACAAAGGGTTACTCTTACGAAGAAAGGCTTAAGTTTTGCAAATTACAGAGTCTGGAGACTAGGCACCGGCGAGGTGATCTGATAGAGGTGTATAAGGCTTTGAATGGGTTGAGCATGCTCAATGCCAATGGGATTCTTCATCTTGCTGAGAATAATCACCTCAGAGGGCATAAATTCAAATTGAGGAAGGACGGATGTCGGATAGATGTGCGGAAATTTGCCTTTGGCCAGCGGGTGGTTGGTTGGTGGAACCGACTTCCATCACTTGTTGTTGAAGTTGATAGCCTAAACAAATTTAAAGCTCAACTGGACAGGTATTTCGAACGAACGGAGGGGTGAAATGGGAGTGGTGTGTGTTTTTTTTTTTTTTTTTTTGGCTGATGCTGAATAAGCTTGCTTTCTTGCATCATATGCCTCTACTAATGCTAATGCTAATGCTAATGCTAACTTTTCTTTGGTGCCAACGTCCTAATTCCATTCATATAAGCCGAAAAAAATTTTACAGTTCAAAAATAAAATATATGATTTTTCAATATAAATTTGTTGTTTAGTTGATTGCAAAATGCTCCAATCCCATCAATGATGCGTGGAACTTTTATGGGCTTTTTCACTCTGACTCCTGATGTAACCGAGTGATCAGGAGCGAGAGTGCAATGGCAAACGTTCTTTGAGTGGATCGGGATTCAAGCCTGTGATTGCTAAATACAATTAATGTTTGTATTGATGATTTATTGTAAACTCCATTGACCTGATGGTCATGCCAGAGTATAAACAAGAACATTTAATCGGTCTCAGATGGGGAAACAAGGTTTTTTTTTTTTTTTTTTTTCGCACAATGTATAGGCGTGATATGCATGGGTGGATGAGGCTGTGCTTGAGTAACTTCATCCACCCAGGTTATTCTAACGTGAAAATTGTTTGTTTATTTCATTTGGTTCATTTTATTAAAATCTTAAATTAAACAAATACAATTGATTAATTTAAATTTAATAAGCAAATAACATTAATTAATATATATTTCTAAAATTCTGGCTTCAAAGATTTGTTTTCCCGACCTTTACAGCTGCAAATCTTTGGATCATTTCAGCTGTGATTTTCAATTGATATGGTTGCCGTCTTATCCAACCAGCAGTGTGTCATTTTGGAACGGAAGTAAGTTTTGATTAACTTCATCATTGAAAAAACTCCATTCTTCAGTGACCAGACCGATGATACCTGTGACGTTAACAAGAATTCTCAGCACCACAAAAGTTTGCCAATGAAGTCATTAATCTCTTTGGGCACATGAATTGCATGATTTTCAGTGGAGAATTACTGTCATGTTGATTAGGAAATATTTTATAAATCAGTACAGGAGATGTCTTTTGATTACTATTAAAGTACAAATGCAGAGATTCTAAATTACAAAATATTTAAATTTATCAACTGTTCTGCAATTTTAAAAGTACTTTATTGATTTTTGGAAGTAGCTCGGCATAGGCATATCATACCAAAACCTGTAGGTACCATATCAAATTCTTCTTTCAAAAAATCAAGCAATAATTAGCTACATAAAATTCGTTTTTAAACTGTTCACTTATTTATTGTTTACTGATAAAAAAAAATTATATTAGCGTTACTCGAGAACAACTCACCCATTCATCTTTGGGCATTTTGTTCATAGATTGCATGTGTTCTCTATCCAGCATGCCTGTTTTACTTGAGGTTCCAGGAGAAAAAACTTCTATTCTCACATGAGAACCAATTAACCCAGCCACAGAATGAAAAAGCTGATAAAAGTTCGCTTTATTGATGGGATTCGAACCGAGCTTGTTCAACATGGTGTGGGAGGACACTGAAAGGACAGAATTCATAGGATATCTGGTTCCTGGGCAACACGATGCTGTCACCTCTCTTACTAGTGGTTGAACCTACCACTTGGCAGGTATATGGGCACACTGGATTCATGTAAACAGTAATTCGATGTCAGTATGGATAAACGTTGTGAGTTAATTGACTTGGAAAGAGTGATGACAGTGGGTGCCCGACACATCGGTCACCCTATCGCGGAGGTGGTACAGAAATTGTACTTTCCCTTTCGACAGTATCAAGAGTGTATCGGGAATATACCATTTCCTGAATAACATCTCATCGTGGACAGCACTATGGGCAGAGAAAGGTGGTGGATGAATGTGGCCGTCGATGTCTGTCTCGCATTGTTTCAGCCAATCAGAGAGTGACAGTGGCACAAATCACTGCCGACTTCAACAAGGGTGATGCCAGAAGCGCCTCCACCAAGACCATCAGGCGATCATTAGCCTCAATAGATTATGGGATCCGCCGACCCACCAGAGTCCCATTGCTAACACCATGACAGGATTCTACGCCTCAACTGGGTGAAGGGACATCAGCACTGGACCTTGGATGATTTGAGATGGGTCTCCTGTTCCGGCGAGTCCCGTTTCTAGTTATTTCGAGTGGAGAGGAGGGTGCGTATTTGGCAGAACCCACACGAAGCTATGCACCCATCATGTCAACAAGGTACTATTCTGGCAGATGGATGGTCAGAGGCCACAGGGCACGTTCAACTGGCACACATTGGGACCTCTGGTATGTCCAAACGCATCTCTGAATGGTCCAGGTTACGTGTCCATCCTTGCAGACCATCTGCATCCCTTCATGGACATCATGCACCCACAAGGCAATGCGCCTCCACGCAGAGCCAAGGATGACTATAACATGGTTCAAAGAGGAATTCTGCAGATGTTACCACCATGGAATGGCATCCCTATTCTCCAGACACGGACCCTGTGGAGCATTTTTGGGATGCTGACAGAAGGTCAGTTCGAGCTTTGGATCCTCCAACCAGAAACGTGACGGAATTATGGACAGCGGTGCAGCAAGCATGGATGGAAATACCTGTGGAACGCTTTTGTGAACCAGTGGACTCATGCCTTGCTGTGTGACTGCTCTTATGTGAGCAAAAGTAGGTATCTCACAATTTCTGTCCACTCAGTGTATAACACTGTGCTACCACGAAGACTATGTTAACTGTTGTTGATTGAGGCGATACTTTTTTTTCCTGTTGCTCTTTGATATTTGGCACCCCCACAAACTTTAGCACCCTGACCCAATACCACATTGGCTGACCCCTTTATCGGGTCCTGTATATAAGCAGTATTATTGAAAATAAGTTGTTCAAAGCTCACCCATAGTTATCGAAGAGCTTTCTAGGTGTTTTTGGTGCGGGCAGCAGAACGGTTATTATCACCGTCCTCCCCACACCAAGTGAAAGAGGCGCATGATTCGAATCCCGACAATGACGCCAGAAACTTTTATGAGCTATTTTCACTACGTGGCTGAGTTAGACGGTCTCACATATGGACAGTACAGCTCCCTCCTCCAAGAAACGACGGTTTTTCTTCCAGCGAAACAGACACGTTGACCAGAGAATACACAATTCGTGGAGAGGAGAACACATGCAATTCATAGACATATTACACTTGGGCAGATAAAGTAGCTCTTGGCTGGCCATATTATTACAGTTTCCCCCCCCCCTAAGATATGTAAATTATCATTAGTCATAGTTTGCAAAACGAACAGAGCAGACCCTGGATAAGCTGCTAGCAACTGGTACCCTAGGTGAACTAGCGAATCGGTGCTAAGTCCCTAATGGCAAATGTAGTCTGACTTTTTTGTTAAATGAGAAACATTTTGCTGAGTCGCTGGGTTATTGCTTATTAGAATTTTGGGATAGATAAAACTAACTCACATCACAAAAAAAAAAAAAAAAAAAAAAAATGCTAAATTATTTCTCCTCTTTGCAGTACATAAAATATTTGAAATAATGATAAATTCTCAGGAATGCAGAGAGACGATTTAAGTAATTTTCCTCCTTGAACGTAATAATGTTTTCTTTTTAATATTTTAAAACTCTTTTCCAACGAATTTGCCTTTCTGGCTGATCGCCCAATTCGCTATACATGAACTGTACTTCCTTGAACTTTGATCTCTAGGTCGCTTATATGGTCGGATCACCCTAGAAACAGAACTGAACCAAACACGCTGCAACAGTTCCGCGCCTTTTAAAATGAGAGTCTAATTTTGTGTCAATACAATTTGTTTTAGACTTTAGAGAAATACCACAGGAAACCGGTTGTGAGTATTGTATTCACTATACAGTTTTAAACCTGCCAAATATACGAACAATAAATTCATAAAAATTATATTTAAAAAACTATTTTTGTAAATTAATTTTACGTAGTTTTTTTTTATTATTATTCTTTTCTCAGGTCAATTTTCATATCTCTTTGGCGTCTTCAAGTCCCACGTTCATCCCACATTCTAGCAAAATCCGTGCATCAGGCAACGCAGCGGCAATCTCCAAGGCTGAATGCGCTAATCCCACAGGAAGTATTTATTGTTGGTGATTCTATTGTCAGGGAGAGGGAATATATTATGGAAAAAGGATAAGTGAAACAGGAGCAGGGTATGTCTACCAGAGGCGAAAGTTGATGACGCTGAAGGGTAGATATAGGGTCTCACATCTGGTGAGTATGGGCCTGGCACACCCAGGGTCCCAAGCTGGATATCATCATTCTTCTCTTTCTTGGTGATTTCCTTGTATTCCTTACTCTTGTACGTCTCTCTCTCTCTCTCTCTCTCTCTCTCTCTCTCTCTCTCTCTCTCTCTCTCTCTCTCTCTCTCTCTCTCTCTCTCTCCGGGTAACTAAATTTTTTTTTTTTTTTTTTGGCTGGTGCAGCAAACGCCTCAGGCTTCCTTGCACCATATGGCTAATGATAATAATCTTAAGAGCACAAAAGGTGATATTGTTGCACACGTTGGCACTAATGACCTTAAGAGTAAGAGATCTGCAGATTTACTTAACAAGTACAGGCCAATGCTGAAAAAAAGTCGCGAATTATGGTAAAATTTGAAAGTGTCTAGAATTCTGTCCAGACACGATAGGAGGTATACGATATTGTACAGGGTAGAATCTTTTTCAGCGTGGTCTGTGCTTGCTAACAGGAGAGACTGCTTACATAGACTTAAATAGAAAGGGCGCAAGAATATTTGCTGATGCTATTGAGGCAGCGTTAGGTGGGTAAGAAAACTGTGAGCTTGTGGGGATTCAAAGACTAAAAGATTAACGGGTAGTGGCAGGCCGAGTCGAAAGTGATTCTTGGACTGCTTCTATTGTAATGAGCGGCAGTCTAGAGAGCAGGTTGCTGGGTACTTCGAGAGCTGCTGGGAGTTATCATGAAACAAGTAAGTACGTGGGCTGTAATAACATACACGTATAAGCTATAAATCCAGTTTAATGTAAAAATACAAATATATACTAACAGGCAGTAGCCTTCGAGACTGGCACTTATCCGTTGTATAAAATCTAAATGCATCTAGTTGACATGGGTGGACAGGGCAATGTTGAGTCAGTTTGGTGTGACATAAACATGGGGAAAGGGAAAATGAGAGTAGCAGTGTGTTATAGGCCTAATGACTCTGATCAGTATAGCCAAAAGTAATGCAGAAAAATAGAGTGGGCCAGTAAATCGAAACGTCTTGTAATGGGGGATTTTAACTGACCAGATATTGACTGGAACTTGTAGTTGGTCACTCGCACGCTAACACGACTTTGTGGATTGTTTTCTTCAGCAACACGTTCGAGGGGCAACCAGAGGGAGTAATACTCTTGATCTGATTATCAGTAGATTTTTCATGCATGAAGAATTTTCACAAAAAGGAACCACTAAGTGAGAGTGATCACAGTCTACTGAAGTGGGATTTACTTAAAGTTGTAACTACCATCAAAGGTAAAGGGAAGGTTTATGGCTTTCGTAAAGGTGACTACAGGGGTGTCAGATAGTTTTTAAATTCTGTACAGTGGGATCAACTGATGATGTTACCAATGTTGAATTCTAAATGGGAAACCTTCAGGGAGTTAATTTTGGAAGCTACTAGGCTTTTCATTCCAACTAAGAAATACTGTTAAAAGGTTTAGGCCTAAATAGATGTCAGATGAATCAATGAGGCCCGTGGCAGAGAAGAAAATTGCATGGCCATGCACATAAATTATCAGGCGACACAGAAGCCTATGGCAGATAGTCTGTAATCGAGTCACAAAGGAGGTTAGGCAGGTAAAGGCATATTACGAGAAATCTTTGGCAAACGATGCATAGAAAAATAGCAAAGTGTTCATTACTTATGTAAACTCTAGAAGGAAAGGGATGAATCTGATGGGTCTACTTAATATAGATGGTTCGACTATTCATGATCCTGCTCAAGTAGCTTATAAACTGAGTGAGTATTTTGCATCTACATTCACACATGAGGAGGTATTCAAGGAGGGGAATTCCAGAACTTTATCAAACTCTAACAGGGAGCTAATTGATTTTGTAATAACTGAGAGCAAAGTGGCAGAGAAATTCTTGAAGTTAAACTTAAAAAAAAAAACACCTGGGTGGATTGAATCTATCCAGTTAAATTGAAGGAGGCAGCGAGAAAAGTTAACAAACCCTTAGCCATAATTATGAGAGCACCCTTAGATCCTGGGGAGATCCTCGTGGACTAGAGATAAGCAAATGTATCCCCAATTCACAAATGGGTTTCAAAGGGTGACAGAAACAATTATAGACCTGTTAGTTTAACTTCGGCTACGGGGAAAATAATAGAGTCACTGGTTAAAGATATGATACAGGATGACCTAAACAAGACTGCACTAATAGTTCAGACACATAATGGGAAGTTTTGTCTGACCAATTTGGTTGGATACTATGATGTGGTCAAAAGGGAACTGGACGCAAAAAATAATTTTTATTTCATATAATTGGATTTACGGAAAGCTTTTGTTACTGTTGCATAAGGAAAACTGCTGCACAGATTGGAGTCGTATGGCATTAAGGGCAAGTTGCTGCAATGTATAAAGGAATGATTGAGTGGGAGATGGTAAAGAGTGGTAAGAAATGGACATTGGTACATGCGGATAAATGTTATTAGTGGAGTTCCCCAGGGTTCGGTGCTGGGCCCATTATTGGTTTGTATATTTATTAATGATATTGATGAAGGTATATCCGGCTTAATGTCCAAGTTTGCAGACGATACAAAGATTGGCAGGGTTGTTAATGACAGTAAAGACAGTATACTACTGCAACAGGATCTAGAACAGTTAGTCAGATAGGCTGAGAAGTGGCAACTCAAGTTTAACATTTACAAATGAAAAGTACCGCATATGGATAGCAGTAACCCAAGGGAAATGTACCAACCGAATGGTACTGCACTCAGGGAAGTGAAGAATGAGAAAGACCTGGGGCTATTTGTGCAGTCTGATATGAAGTTGTCTGAGCCGTGCACACAGGCTGCCAAAGTTGGTCATGGGATCTTGTCAATGATATACAGGAATTTTGCGAGCAGGGACAATCAGGTGATTATCCCCTTGTATAAAGCAATGGTCAGGCTACACCTTGAGTATTGCGTACAGGTTTGGAAGCCTCATTTTAGGAAGGATGCGGAGTTGCTAGAACGAGTACAGAGAAGGGCAACAAGATTGGTGAAAGGAACAAAGGGTTGCGCTTACGAAGAATGGCTTAAGTGCTACAAGTTGCAACATCTGGAGACTAGGCACCTGCGATGTGATCTGATCGAGGTGTATAAGGCCTTGAATGGTTTGAGCAGGCTCAATGCTGACGGAATACTTCCGCTTTCTCCGGTCCATTATATGCCTCAACTAATGCTAAAAAGTTCAAATACTTCATTCATCAGTTTAGGTATCAAATTAAGTTGGAGTAGCGGGAAAGCTCTTGAAAACATGTGCAGCTGTTAACCCTGTTGGACATCATGTTAGCCCTACACATGCCCAAAAAAGAAGAGAGGACGAGCAATTTTCACTTTTGGTAGTTGTGTCACGTGTTTCAGGAGGTCAAAATAGTATTATCTATCTTATATTCGAACTTTCAGTTTATTGAATCCTTTTTATAATGTTTTTCTGATGGTCAATTGATTATTTTTCTCATATAATGTAATTCTTTTGTTTGTAATTTTTAGGTTTCTTTATGTCATCATCATAGGTTTCCGTCCCATCTGGCGATCACCATCTGTCATAAACATTGTTCCACACTTTTGCCTGTCCAAACCTTCAAATTATCCAAGCATGATATTCTTCTTCTTTCTCTCACTATTAATTCTTCCAGTCAGAATGATTCGTGGCACTGCATACTCTTCTTGATGTCTCATAATATGACCAAAAAAAGTTTTTGTTTCTTGATTAGAGGCACAAATTTCCTTCCTCTGCTGACTGATCTCAAAACGTCCATATCGGTAACTTTAGCTGTCCACGGAATGCGTAATATTCTTCTATACATGTACATGTATATACATGTACATGTCTATACATGTCTCGAAGGCCTCCAATTTTTCATTGTTGCTTTTTTTAATGCCAAATCTCGCAACTATAGATAGTGTAGACCAGATGTGGCACTCCATTACTCTTTTTCAAAGATTTAGATACAGTTGCAGATTACATAAAACACCTTTCATATTGCAAAGGCCGATCTTGCAATTTCAACTCTTCTTTTTGTTTCATTTGAATCATTCCCTTTGTCATTAATTTCTGTGCCTAAATATACATAACGCTTGCCTTTTTCACTCATTCTCCCAATGATTGTAAGTGTGAGATTTATTTAACTCTTGCGGCCAATCACCATCCATTGAGTTTTGCTGGGATTTATCCGAAAACCCATCTTATTACTTTCTGCATTAACTATTTCCATGAGCGTTTGAAGATCAGAATCACTCCTGGAATGATGACTGTATCATCGGTATACTGTATTTCTTTGTGTACATAATACATGATATACTTATCTTTATAATGTCTGCGTAGATACACCCATAAATTTCAACTACGTATTTAATGTAAAAGATATCGTTTTAATTGTATCTCGTATTGTGGCTGCCTTCGCAATGAGATACCAGGTATTGCACTACTTTGAATAAGTAACCCTTCTCTAGTAGAGAAGACTACTGTTATTTATTCTCAGTGGATACCACCACCCAGACGGCACCGTTTCAAAGCTGTTGGTCTATCATCGGTGGGTGGCCACAATATGAGATACAACATTACAGAATAGTTTAGGGCTAAATCCTCATCAGGTTACGTAGGGAGATATCTTGGTAATTCGATGGAACTGTGATGGCATGTTGGATTGCCAAATTACCCGCCCATCCACCGAAGATAATCCAACAGCTTTGAAACGTTGCCGTCTGGGTGGTGTTATCCACTGAGAATAAATAACAGTAGTCTTATCTACTACAGAAGCATTACTTATTCAAAGTAGTGCAATACCTGGTATCTAGTTGTGAAGGCAGCCACAATATGAGATACAACATTACAGAATAGTTTAGGGCTAAATCCTCAGGTTACGTAGGGAGTTAACTGACATACAACTTAGTGCAATTGCATCATTTCTGTACGTAGCCCACTACTTAAGTAGTTATAAATTGGCATCATTAAATCTATCTAATTTTGTGAATACCTTCATAATGAGTTGTCATGATATTTCACTACCTCCAATAAGTAATTGTGAAGCGTTACTTAATCGCGGTAGTGCAATATCATGGCAACTCATTGGAAAGGTATTCCTACCCCAGGGGCTCACATCTTGTGAGTATGGGCTTGGCACACCCAGGGTTCTGGATATTATCATTATTTTTTTCCTTGGTGATTTCTCCCTCTCTCTCTCTCTCTCCCTCTCTGGGTAGTAGTAGTAGTAGTGGTAGTAGTGGCATGTGATGCAAGAAAGCAGTGTATGAGCTTATGCAGCATCAGCCAAAAAAAAAAAAAAAAAAAAAAATTCACACAACCATTCCCTCTAAATGTTTATTATTAGCCATATAGTACAAGGAAGCCAGAGGCTTATGCTGTACCAGGCAAAAGAGAGAGAGAGTCAGAAGTAAAAGAGAAAGAAAGAAAGAAAGACAAGAATGATGATATCCAGCTCAGGACCCTGGGTGTGCCAAGCCCATACTCACCAGATGTGAGCCCATATTTGTCCAGTTCCTCCTTAAATTTATTTAACCGATCAACTTCCACAACGACAGATGGAAGTTTGTTCCAGCAATTAACCACCCGCCGGCTAAAGGCAAATTTCCGCACATCTATTCTACATCTGTCTTTCCTTAATTTGAATTTATGCCCCCTTAGGTTCATAATCTGAACAAGTGGAAGAATCCCATCAGAATTCATCGTGCTCAACCCATTCAAGGCCTTATATCACCTCAATCAGATCACCTCGCAGGTGCCTAGTCTCATTGAAATTTGCAGAACTTAAGCCTCTCTTGGTAAGAGGATCCCTTCATTCCCCTCACCAATCTTGTTGCCCTTCGCTGTACACGCTCTAACAAATCTACATCCTTACTAAAATGAGGCCACACGACCTGTACGCAATACTCAAGGCGTGCCTGACCATTGCCTTATACAGAGGGACAATCACCTTCTTTTTCCTGCTAGCAAAATTCCTATAGATCATTGACAACACCCCATGACCTGCCCTGGCAGCCTGTCTGCATTGCTCAGAAAACTGCATATCTGACTGCACAATTACTCCCAGGTCTTTTTCATTTTCTACCACCTTAAGTGTAGTACCACACAGTTGGCACGTTTCTCTGGGGTTACTTCTACCCATATGCAGTACTTTGCATTTGTCAAGGTTAAACTTCAGTTGCCAGTTCTCTGCGCAAATTTTTTAGATCCTGTTTCAGCAGCACTCTGCCATTACTGTCATTAATAACCCTCCCATACTTTGCGTCAGGGTAATTCTGAATGTTTTTTTTTTTTTTTTTTTTTTTGGCTTGTGCAGCACAAGCCTCAGGCTTCCTTGTACCATATGGTTAATAGTAATAGTAATAATACTACTACTAATAATAATAATACAGGAAGGCTTCGCACTACGCGAGTTCGATTAACGCAAATTTCAGTTAACGCTATCTGAAAAATTAAACCACTTTTCACTTTACACGATGCAAATTTCCAGGTAACGCGATCTTTTTTTTTTTTTTTTTTTATGCGATAGTTGAAAAAGATTTGAATCGCGCGTTAAGCTTACCGCGAGTAGTACGGTCAGTAAACAAACGTTTGCCTGCTGCCCGCCTCGGTGTGTTCCATCGGAAGACGTGTTACTTATTTGTCTCCTGCTAATAAAGTCAATGCACCCTTGCACAAAAATTCAAATTTTTAAATGAGCCAGATGAAACTGTTACCGCGAAAGTGATAATGGTAAAAGAATTAGATGAAATCTTTCGTGTCGCAAAGAACCTAAAACAAAAGGTTTGAGGTTCTCTACTATATTTATTTCGCCAGGGCACAGAGAAGATTGTTGTCAGCTATCGGAAATTGTTTGATGAAAAGAGAAAGTCAAC
Organism: Mastigoproctus giganteus; assembly: GCF_048544385.1. NCBI lineage: Eukaryota > Metazoa > Arthropoda > Arachnida > Uropygi > Thelyphonidae > Mastigoproctus > Mastigoproctus giganteus. The sequence goes on from NC_143583.1 coordinate 202,349,847, forward strand.
ACTGTTCAAATATTTCCGCAATAGTCATTTCTTCTTTGTGTATTTTATGTCAGAGGTTCCCAAAGTTTCTCGGTTCACGGCGCTCTTAGTGTCTCAGTAATTTTTTCAAGGCGCACTCAGACCAAAAGAAATACCTAATAGTTCCGCTTAGTTGTTAGGTCCAAACAACTTAATAAGAAATGCTGAAACTGTGAACTACCTCGAGCTAGTAGTTCGCGCGGTGTCCGACAGATGCGAGTATCGCTGTGGTTCCCTCGAAAATTTAAAATAGTCCGCAGCACACAGTTTAAGAACCGCTATTTTATGCAATAAACATTTAATTCCATAATTATTTTCATTATCTTTTACATTATATACGTTAAAAAGTTATTTAAAAGGTATTTTTAAAATTCTTGATGGACATTCCAGAAGGTCTATGACCAATTATAATTTTTCCTGTTGGTTATGATATTCGATTAACGCGTTTCCGTTTTGCGCGATGCGCTCGCGGGACGAATTAATTGCGTTAATCGAGGCCCTCCTGTATGAGATATACTTAATGATGCCAATTTATAACTACTGAAGTAGTTCGCTACGTACAGAAATGATGCCATTGCACTAACTTGTATATGAGATACAATTAAAACGATGTTTTTTACACTACATACGTAGTTTAAATGCATGGGTAAATTACACCGTATCTACACCGGTATTATATAGTTAATTACTTAAAACCCATATATAATTATGACGTTTGCATTTCATCTTTATTTACAAAATGATATGCTTATTTAGTCTTATAAATTTATCTTAGCTCACAAGAGGGCACCACCTCATAATTATATATATAAAAAAAAAAAAATATATATCTAGGGCGCAGCAATACATTTCCAGGATGTTTTTTAATTACTTGTTCTTCGACTTGAGTTTGGAGGATTGTCGTGAATTAAGTTGAATGAATATATTGTATGCCTTCTTTAAAGAAGCGTAAGCTGCTCATATGATGTCATTTATAATTATTTGGACTATTTATTTTATCGCATATCTTAATTTCATAGCATCTTGGTATGTTATGGAGAAGATTAAACCTACCACAGTGTGCTGATGTTAGCAGTCGGAGTTAGTCATTTTTCTTTTGTACAGTGTTGTTAAGATATTCGTTTTATGGCGATTTTGAAATACGGACAATTATTGACTAATTTCCTTTTAGAGTGACTGGAGCGTTGAGCTTAATGCCATGGGTAATTGCTTTAGTCGTTCAGCCAACAAAAATGTGAAGAAAGGTGAAACTCCTGGGCAGCCACCTGTCGACAGAGAACCAGGTGAAAGCGGTCCTTCTACAATCCCTCCCCCCGGACCGAATCAGCCACCGACAGGTCCTCGTTACCCTAATGACATTAAATGTGGGCCTAGCCTTCCACCGGTACCATCAGATTCTGATAGTTCTTCTGGTTCTAGTGCGAAAATATTTGTTGCATTATATGATTACGATGCACGGACGGATGAAGATTTGAGTTTTAAAAAAGGCGAACACTTAGAAATTCTTAATGATACACAGGGAGACTGGTGGTATGCCAGGTCGAAGGCAACTAAACAAGAAGGTTACATTCCATCAAACTATGTCGCCAAACTGAAATCGATTGAAGCAGAACCGTAAGTAGCCTTGTATTTTGAAAACATTTGTGTCCAAGTTGAATTAGTTTTCATTTCTAGTTATGTACTAGAAATGAAATTCTATTCCAAGTGTGTTGGACGAGTTTTCACTGGATTGGACCTTATTAAATTGACGTGCATGTGTTTTAAATTAGGTTTTGTCCGCCCATTTAGGGGGTGTTGTCAAAGTTTATAAATTTGGTTATATGATCAGATCAAATTGTTTCAAAATTGTACACTAGATCTTTGATTACCCATGTTAATAATCTGGAGTGGAATGCAGTTAATAAAACAAATTCTAATTATTCACAAGAAATCACTAATTGTATACAGAGCAGATATACATAATGAAGGTCAAAAGAAATTAATCAATTTATTCACAGGGAATGCAGAATATGCATGTAATTAGCATTAGTTGAGGCATATTAATTTTAACTTCTCAGATATTGACTGGAACTTTTGGGTTGGTCACTCACACACTACTAAGACTTTTTTGGATTTATTGGATGGTTGTTTTCTGCAGCAGCATGTTCGAGAGGCAAACAGAGAGGTTAATACCCTTTATCTGATTATCAGCAGTAATCATTTGGGTATTAAGAATTTGCAGATAAAGGAACCACTAGGTGGCAGTGATCACAGTGTACTGATGTGGGATTTACTTAAAGATATAATTACCATCGGGTTAAAGGAAAGGGTTTTTGCTTTCATAAAGGTGAGTACAGTGGTCTCAGACAGTTTTTAAATTTTGTACAGTGGGATCAACTGATGATGTTACCAACAGTAAATTCTAAGTGGGAAGCATTCAAGGAATTAATCGTGGAAGCTACTAAAAGTTTCATTCCTATTAAGAAATATTGTTCAAGGTTTAGGCCTAAATGGTTATCAAATGAACTAATGAGACTTGTGACAGAGAAGAAAAATGCATGGGATGCATATAAATTATTAAGCGACTCAGAAGATTATGGCAGATATAAGCTAGTCTATAATCAGGTCACAAAGGAGGTTAGGCAGGCAAAGGCATTTTACGAGAAATCTTTGGCAAAAGATGCTAAGAAAAACAGCAAGGATTTCTTTACTTATATAAACTAAAAAGAAGGGGGTGAATCTGATTGGTCCACTTGACATCGATGGTTCGACTGTTGATGATCCTGCTCAGATAGCAAACAAACTGAATGAGTATTTTGCATCTACATTCACACATGAGGAATTATTAAAGTTTGAAAATGGCATGTTATCAAAAAATGTTATCAAATTGTAGCAGGGTGCTTAATGATTTTGTAATAACTGAGATCAAAGTGGAGGAGAAATTGTTGAAGTTAAACATAAGAAAGGCACCTGGGGTGGATGGGATCTATCCAGTTATATTAAAGGAGGCGGCAAAGCAACTAAGCAAACCCTTAGCCATAATTATGAGAGCAACCATGGACTTCAGATGTGCAAATGTATCCCCAATTCACAAAGGGGGATCGAAGGGTGACACGAGTAATTACAGACCAGTTAGTTTAACTTCTGTTCCGGGTAAAATAATGGAGTCACTGGTTAAAGATGCATTGCAGGACCATCTAGACAGGATTGCAGCAATAATTCAGACAGCATGGGTTTGTTAAAGGAAAGTCTTGTCTGACAAATTTGATTGGATATTATGATGTGGTTACAAAGGAACTGGATGCAAAAAATAATTTTGATATCATATATTCGGATTTCAGGAAAGCTTTTGACACTGGTTGTGCATGGAAGAATATTGTACAGATTGGAGCAGAATGATATTAAGGGTAAGTTGCTACAATGGATAAAAGGATGGTTGAGTGGGAGAAGACAGAGGGTGGTAATCAATGGGTGCTGCTCTTCGTGGACTAATGTTATTAGTGGAGTTCTACTGGGTTCAGTGTTGGGTCCTCTGTTGTTTTGTATATTTATCAATGATATTGATGAAGGTATATCAGGCTCAGTGTCGAAGTTTGCAGATGATACAAAGGTTGGCAGGTTGTTAATGACAGTAATGGCAGTGTGCTACTGCAACAGGATCTAGATAATTTGGGCAGATGGGCTAAGAAGTGGCAACTGAAATTTAACCTTGACAAATGCATACGGGTAGAAGTAACCCCAGAGAAACGTACCAACTGTGTGGTACTATACTTAAGGTGGTAGAAAATGAAAAAGACCTGGGAGTAATTGTGCAGTCAGATACGAAGTTTTCTGAGCAATGCAGACAGGCTGCCAGGGCAGGTCATGGGGTTTTGTCAATGATATATAGGAATTTTGTTAACAGGGAAAAGGAGGTGATTGTCCCTCTGTATAAGGCAATGGTCAGGCCACACCTTGAGTACTGCATACAGGTCTGGAGGCCTCATTTTAGGAAGAATGTAGATTTGCTTGAGCGTGTACAGAGAAGGGCAGCAAGATTGGTGAAGGGAGTGACAGGATCCTCTTACCAAGAGAGGCTTAAGTTCTGCAAATTGCAGCAGCTGGAGACTAGGCACCTGCGCAGTGATCTGATTGAGGTGTATAAGGCCTTGAATGGATTGAGTACGCTGAATTCTGATGGGATCTTTACACTTGTTTAGATTATGAACCTAAGGGGGCATGAATTCAAAATAAGAAAAGACAGATGTAGAATTGATGTGCGGAAATTTGCCTTTAGCCAGCGGGTGGTAAATTGCTGGAACAAACTTCCTTCTGTCGTGGAAGTTGATAGGTTAAATAAATTTAAGGAGGAACTGGACAGGCAATGGTGGGATTTTTTTTTTTTTGGCTGATGCTGCATAAGCTTATACACTTGCTTTCTTGCATCACATGCCACTACTACTACATATGATGCAAGAAAGCAAGCTTATTGAGCATCAGCCAAAAAAAAAAAAAAAAAACTTCCACAGCAACAGATGAAAGTCTGTTCCAGCAATCAACTATCCTTTGGCTGAAGGCAAACTTCTGTGCATCCATTCTACAACTGTCTTGCCTCAGTTTGAATCTGTGCCCCCTCAGGTTCTTAATCTGAGCAAGTGGAAGAATCCTATCAGCATTGAGCCTGCTAAAACCATTCAAGGCCTTATACACCTCAATCAGATCACTTCGCAGGTGCCTAGTCTCCACATGCTGCAATTTGCAGAACTTGTGCCGTTCTTCATAAGAGCACCCCTTTGTTCTTATCACAAGTCTTGTTGCCCTTCTCTGTACTCATTCTAGCTACTCTACATCCTCCCTAAAATGAGGCCTCCAGACCTGTATGTTGTATTCAAGGTGTGGTCTGATCATTGCCTTATACAAGGGGATAACCACCTCCTTATCCCTGCTAAAAAAATTCCTGCATATCATTGAAAAGGCATAACTTGCTCTGGCAGCCAGTCTTCACTGCTCAAAGAACTTCGTATCTGACTGTACATTTACCCCCCCCCCAAAGGCTTTTTCATTCTCCACTTCCCTGAGTGTAGTACCACACAGTTGGTACATTTCTCTTGGGTTACTGCTACTCATATGCAGTACTTTGCATGGAAGTGTACATACAAGAGAAATTATCTACCAAAAGATAAAATTAACGTACATTAATGTTTTTTTTTTTTTTTTTGTTTTTGGTCCTAATACAAATGACAATCAATTAACAGTCAGAAAAACAATAATTCCTTTTTTTTTTTTTTTTTTTTTTAATATAACTACTTATAGCAACCACAAATAGGAGGTTTGATTAATCTCCTGTCTTTAAGATTGCCTATGTTGAATAATACTATTATTTTTTTGTTTCCAAAACTAGGTCTCCCTATTGAGAGATATTGTTATCATTCTCTATTGCTACAGCTTCCATTGTCTCACAGGGACTAGTGGGAGTCTCATCTTCATCTACTCTGAAAGGAAGTTACATTCTCAATAGGGTTCTATTGATTCTCAGATAGACATTGTCCAGAACTGTGATTGTGTGCAACTTCTTACTGATTGTCCCGTGCTGGGAAATATATATTTCCTTTTTCCATTCCAAGACAGTGACTTGACTGACTTTTTCCTCCTTTCTTTTCAAAGTCCAGTTGACATTTCAGTAGGCCCACACATATCAAAATTCTTGTTTCTTTCTTTGAAGGAACTGGGTTCTTTGCTTAGCCAGCAATCATCAAATTCAATTTCTATGCTATTTTCACATGATATTATTGTTATCACTTCTCTGTTTGGCCTTAATGGGTAGTAGGTTGTTTTTTTTTTTCCTTGTGTTAATCTTGTTTCAGTTGTTTTTACTGGTAGCACTTTCAAAAATAAGCTGGACTACTCAGCATTATAAATGTTTGTTGGTCAAATTATGGATTTCTGTTATGTTGAAAATAGAGTAAAAAATGACTGCTGTTTTATCTCCACTTAATTTTTAATTAGTGGACTTCAGGCTATCTGATTGCAGCCATTTTTTAAAATTCATTAGGCAGCTATGTGAAGTATAAAATCATTAAGCAATTTTTTTGTTCATTTGTGGATCCACTAGGTTTCCCTCTAAAAGTAGATCAGAAACTGCCATACATTCCACTGGTTACTGCTAGAACCACTTGTAAACTGAAAAATACTGGTAAGGAGATTATTATAGATAGTATTCTTAATAGAAAACATTGATTAACATCTTGATGTTTCATTTTCAGAAATTTGTAAAATGTAACAGACGATGAAACAAATTTAAAAACTTGCTTTTTCTCATAAATATCTTGAACCATTTGGATGAAAATTTCAAATTCAGCAACTAATTTAGAATTCTCATCTTTTCTGTACCATAAGCTGTATTTCCCTCCCCCCCCCTTGGATAATGTTACCCAAAATCTGTCTGCATCTTGTGGTCCTAAAGTATACTAATTGCACACACTAATGCTTTTATTTCTAGCTGTGGCTAGAGAAAGTAAGGTTAAAATGCCAAGTGGCCTGCTGCAAAAGCTAGTTTTTTTTAGTGTGTAATCATTTCAGATTGCACATTACAGAAGCAACAAAAAAAGGATGGTTGCTTAATTAAACACTGAGTTAGCTGCAGTTCCAAGAGGTCTTAGCCAGCCAACCAGCAGCCATTGGACTTCTCAATTAACAAAACCTTTAAAGCATGCATGTGTGACCACTGAATCATAACTTGGTGGCACCAAATTATGATTTCACACTACCAGGAGGAATAAAGTGACCAGCAGTTTCACAAGTATGTGAATAGGTGAAAAATTTGTGGGTGCATTAGTAAAACATGAAACAGCTTCAAGAAACTTGGAATTAGCATTGCCTTGATGGTAAATTATTGCATATAATTTAAAACACAGAATCACAAGTGCTTACTAAACAAAATGTCAGTGTGGAACAAGGCTTTTATTCTTTGTAGAGTGCCAAAAACTCACTGTCAGCACTGTTGCAATCATTTACTTTTTAACATTACAGTCTGAATGCCTGACATTCTTCAAGGAGTGACATGCAATAAAATATTTTTTTCCCAAAATTTTCTTTCTAAAATTTGGATGTGTTTTATTGTCCAAAAAATGTAATACTTTCCCATCTTTGAATTCGTTCAACAGTTTTAATTTTATCATTTACATTTAAAACAACATGTTCACATTGTCTGTTTTATTATGAGACAATCTACACAAAGTAGAAAAACGAACAAAAACAATTACATGAGGTGTAGGAAGAATAAAATTTAAATTAAAAATGTAGCAATAGAGATTAAAAATTTTTACCTCTATTTCTTTGTCCTTTATGGCAAGCCAAGATCAAATTACCCATTATCTTCAAAGAAAAACAGTGATGATGGTGTGAAAGTAAAGTTGATAGAGATGTGAAGGCGCTGCACAGTTGATTAACACATGGATAATCAAGGTTCCACTGTAATCTATTGACTTGTAATCAGTTGGCTTAGACATGAAACAATAGTGTGTGTGATGCAATTTGTTCTGTTGGGACAATTATATTACCTAGGCAATTTATAGCATTCTGGCAGCAAAAAAAAGTCCTTTACAACATATAATGCAAAATACTGATCATTTGACATTATATATTGTATTATAAGTGGTTCAAATTAAATTAAATATGTATTATACTATAAATGTAATAACTGTTGTTCAACTTGCTTTTCAGCTACTTGATGATGGCTTAATTTTTCTTTCTGATAAGTCTAAAATTAAATTTTTTTTCCCTTCTGATGTTATCCATTTTGTGTCCATTTTGCACCTTTGTTGAACCTTCCCAAATTTAATTAAATTCAGAACTTTAAAATGGATACATTGAGTGGTGTTGCCTTAAAGATTATTAATCCCTCTGTTTATTAGTAATCAGAGGTTTATAATCCTTAGATTAGTTCAACCCCCTCCTGTCCACAGCCATTATCTAGAGTCCCATTAATTTTTTCCAGAATACATATGTATATAATATCGGTGTAGATACACCATAGTTAACCCATAAATTTGAACTACGAATATAATGTAAAGGGCATCATTTTAATTGTATCTCATATTGTGGCTGCCTTCAGAACAAGATAGCTGGTATTGCACTACGTCAAATAAATAATGCTTCTCTAGTAGAGAAGACTACTGTTATTTATTTTCAGAGGATACCACCACCCATTATATCCTCTGAAAATAAATAACAGTAGTCTTCTCTACTAGAGAAGCATTATTTATTTGAAGTAGTGCAATACCAGCTATCTCGTTATGAAGGCAGCCACAATATGAGATACAATTAAAATGATGCCCTTTACACTATATTCGTAGTTCAAATTTATGGGTTAACTATGGTGTATCTACACCGATATTATATAGTTAATTACCAAAACCCATAAGGATTTATGCCTTGTGCATTTCATTTTCAAATACAGAATACATATGTATATAATAATTATTTTATTATGTTAATAGCACCAAAGTATAACTTATCTGTATTAGTGTATTATCTGTTTAAGTATGTGTTTGTTGGGCTGAAAAACCTGGAATAACTCTTGGTGGGAGGAGGCCCGATGCCTCCTGCCTGAGATCAGCTAACTATATCCTCGATTGAAGAGGACTTTAAAAATTTCTCCAGTCATCAACAGGAATGGAACCCAGATCTCTCCAAACAAGTGATAAGTGGCGAAACCACTTAGGGCCAACATATGAAAACGTATGTTTTCATGTGTTTGTCCTGAGTAGTATATACGTATATAAGTAGCATACATATGTATGTGGTGGTGGTGCAAGAAAGCCTGAGGCTTATGCTGCACCAGCAAAAAAAAAATTCTTGAGAGAGAGAGAGAGAGAGAGAGAGAGAGAGAGAGAGAGAGAGAGAGAGAGAGAGAGAGAGAGAGTAGAAAGAATAGAAAGAAATCATCAAGAAGGAGAAAAATGATGATATCCAGCTCAGGACCCTGGGTGTGCCAAGCCCATACTCACCATATGTGAGCCCAGGTTGTTTCAAATAATGCTTCCAGTAAAAGTGCTGTCATCTGTTGTCTATATTTTAGATTGCAGCATGAAATAGCTTAAAATTGGGAGGAGGATTTTGCACAGCGGCAAAACTACCATACTACCAAATCTACCATTGCTTTGGAGGTCAAGGAGCCTGATAGCTTATTTAGTACAGTTGTTAAAGATCATTTGGCAGTCAAGCAGAGGTCCAGAATTTCTAGTTTCACCAGTTATATCACACCTGCTAGCCTTATTCTGAATTCAGTAATGGCAAAATGTGCTACACACACAACTTGCTTTATTTGCTTGCCCCTTCCAATAATTTGTCTAATCCTTTACATTTATTCAAATTATCTAATTCCACAGTGCTAGATGGAAGTTGATACCTGTAATCAGTTACAGCAAAAAAAAAAAAAAAAAAAAATGCTTCTATTCTGTAACCATCTTCAACTTTAATTTGGTTCCCCTTATATGTGTAATTAGAGAAAGAGTAGTGATGACATCAGCATTTAGTTTACTCAATCCATTTAAGGCCTTAAACACTTTAATCACATGCCCTTGCAGGTGCCTACTTTGCAAGAGTTGCAGTTTGCATAACTGAAATTCAAACATTCTTGGTAAGAGTATTCATTTTAGTCTCTGACTAATCTTCTACCCTTCTCTGCATTTCTTCCTAAATTGAGGATTCCAGACCTGTATGCAGTATTCAGGATATGGCCTGACTATTGCCTTATACAATGAGATGGCCAGCTGTTTGTCCCTGTTGGACACCCAAAGAACTCAGAAATCACATTTAGAAGGTGCTGAAACTTTTGTATATTTCAAAACAGTGAAAATTCCAGAGAATTGTGATGTGTCATGCTAACTGCTGATTGAAAGCTAAAGCCAAGTAGAGCTTGGCTTTAGCTTTTTTTCAGTTTCTTGTTTTTTAAATTTATGATTAATATTTAAAATTTTGGAAGTAATGACTTTTGAGACACTTATTCTAACTTTTTTTTTATATGCTCCTACATTTGTTTTGAAATGCTGTTCATGTGTGTACTATTGAATTATTATTATTTTAGGTATTAGCATATGCATAAAGTACCTATTGCCTTTGCTGTATCCTTCGATGTGCCCACATGTATGGAAGGATGGACAAAGAAATACTAGTTTAAAAAGTAGTATTTCTTTGTCCATCTGTCTACCTGTAATAACTCAACTCTTAATACATGGATTTTTGTGAAATTTTATATATGGCTCTTTTAGAATTAATTATTACTACTAGTAGTAGTAGATTAGAGGCATAATGCAAGAAAGCAAGCTTATAAAGCAGTGGTTTTCAACCGGGGTGCCGCAACAACATTCCAGGGGTTGCCACGTAATTTGGGTTTAAGTTACTTAAACTTATTATTCTTTTTTAATTTATATGTTTATTTCATTATAAAAAGGTGTACAGTATTTAATTTTTTGGTGATCTATAATTGGTTTGCTTAGTACCTCTATATAAAGAATAAAATTATATAACGTATATATATAATTTATATTATGAAATGTAATTTTTATAATTATATTATCGTAATAAATATTATATAACATATATATTTTTTAAAATTATATATATATACACAGAGAGAGAATCGGATCTAACAGGCAGAAAATTGAGTAGGGGTGCTGCAAAATAAAATAAATTACTTAGGGGGTGCCGTTATTATAAAAAGGTTGAAAACCACTGTTATAAAGCATTAGCCAAAAAAAAAAAAAACCTTCCTACATAACCTGTTCATTCCCACCAATAATTTGTCTAGTTCTTCCTTGAATTTATTAAAACTGCTCAATTCCACAATGTCAGATGAAAGTTTATTCTGACAATAAACCACCTGTGAGAAAGAATGCCATCAGCATTGAGCTTGCTTGATCCATTCAAAACCTTAAAAATCTTGATCAGATCACCTTGTGGGTTCTTTCTCCAGATCCTGCAATCTGCAGAACTTGAAGTGTCTTGGTATGACCACCGTTTCATTGCCTTAACCCATCACATTACCCTTCTCTGCACCTGTTCCGGCAACTGTATCCTTCCTAAAATGCCATGTGTGCAGTACATGAGAAGCACACCAATTGCCTTATACAATAGGTAGTCAACTCCTTATCTCTGCTAGCAAAGTTCCTGTATATTGTAGACAAACCTCATGAGTTGTCCTGGAAGCCTATCTGCATTGCTCAGAGCCCCAAGGACTCACATCTGGAGAGTATGGGTTTGGCACACTCAGTGTCCTGAGCTGGATATCATCATTCTTCTCTCTCTCTTCTCTCTCTCTCTCTCTCTCTCACACGCACACTCACTCTCACTCACTCACAGGATAACCCAGAAATTTTTTTTGCCTGGTGCAGCATAAGTCTCAGGCTTCCTTGCACCATATTGCTTATAATAATAATAACTTCATATCTGACTGCTCAATTATCCCTTGGCCTTTTTTTTTTTATTTAAGACTTTAAGGTTAATATACCTTCATCAATATCATTAATAAATACCGAAAACAATAATGGGTCCAGCACTGAACAATGGGAGACTCCATTAATAACATTAGTCTCTGAAGAGTAGTGTCCATTAATAACTAGTCTCCTGCTCAGCCATCCCTTTATCCAGAGCAGTAACTTGCCCTTAATGCCACATTGCTCCAGGCTGTCCAGCAGTTTTTTATGTGCAACAATATAAAAAGCTTTCCTGAAATCCAAGTATATGATATTGAAAAAAAAATTTTTTTTTGCATCATTGTATCCAGTCATCTTGGTCAGACAAGATTGCCCCTTAACAAATCCATGCTGTGACTGCAGTATAATTGCATTCCTGTCTAGATAGTCCTGCATTACGTCTTTAACTGGAGACTCCATTATTTTCCCTGGAAGAGAAGTTTATCTCACAGGTCTGTAATTAGTCGTGCCACCTTTGTGAATTAGGGATACTTTTGCACATCTCCAGTCCATATGGTTCTCTCCTGAATCCAAAGATGCTCTCACAATTTTTGCTAAGAGTTTGCTTATCTCATTTTCTACATTCCTTAATATCATTGTAAAAATCCCATCCACCCCAAGAGCATTTTTTTTTTTTGTTAAGCTTCATCAATTTCTCTTCCACTTTCCTCTGTCATCACAAAATCATTTAGATCCCTGTTAGACTTTTAATTTCTAGCATTCCACTCCCTAAAGAACTCATCTGTGAATGTAGATCCATTATTTTCCCTGGAACAAGTTAAACTAACAGGTCTATAGTTACCTGTGTCACCTTTTGAACCCCCTTTGTGAATTGGTGATACATTTGCACAGCTCCAATCCATAGGGACCCCCCCCACCGCAAGTCCAAGGAAGCTCTCATAATTATGGCTATAAGGGTTTGCTTACTTCCTTTGCTGCCTCCTTTAATATAACTCCCATCCACCCCAGGTGCCTTTTTTATGTTTAACTTCAACGATTTCTCCTCCACTTTGCTCTTAGTTATTACAAATCACTTAGTTCCCTGTTTACTTAGTGCCAGAAGTTTGATAAACTTCTGGCACTCCCCTCATGTATGAATGTAGATGCAAAATACTCATTCAGTTTATCAGCTACCTGAGCATGATCATCAATAGTCAACCCATCTATGTTAAGTGGTCCAATCTGATTCATCCCTTTCCTTCTAGAGTTTACATAAGCAAAGAACTTATGTAAACTCTAGAAGGAAGCCAAAGATTTCTCGTAATCTGCCTTTGCCTGCCTAATCTCCTTTGTGACTTGATTACAGACTAGTTTATACCTACCATAGGCTTCTGTGTCACCTGATACTTTGTATTCCATACATTTTTCTTCTCTGCCACAAGCCTCATTAGTTCATCTGATATCGATTTAGACCTAAACCTTGAACAGTATTTCTTAATTGGAGTGAAAAGCCTAGTAGTCTCCAAAATTTTAAGTCCCTGAAGGCTTCCCATTTAGAATTCAACATGGTAACATCATCAGTTGATCCCACTGTACAGAATTTAAAAGCTGTCTGAGACCCCTGTAGTCACCTTTATGAAAGCAAAAGCCATTCCCTTTGGCCTTGATGGTAGTTACATCCTTAAGTAATTCCCACATCAGGACATTGTGATCACTGTCACCCAGTGGTTCCTTTATTGATGATGCATGAATATTGATGATGCAAATTCTTGATGCATGAATAATCACTGCTGATAATCAGATCAACAGTATTACTCCCTCTAGTTGCCTCTTCAACATGTTGCTGTAGAAAACAGTCATCCAATAAATCCACAAAAGTCTTGCTAGTGTGCGAACGACCAATCCACAAGTTCCAGTCAATATATGGAAAGTTAAAATCCCGAATTATAAGACATTCTGATCTACTGGCCCACTTTATTTCTCTGCACAAATGCTCATTATACTCATCAGATTCATTAGGCCCAAAACACACCTACTCTCATTTTTCCTTTCCCAGGGCTTATTTCACACCAAACAGATTCAACATTGCATTGTCCACCAACATCAATTGGATGCACTTCTTTAGATTTTTGTGTTTCTTAACTAACTGCATAACCCCTCCTCCCTTCCTGTCCTATCTATCCTTTCTGTACACATTGTAATACCACCTAAATTCCAATTCTGCACTGCTTATGTCTGTGTGACACGACGTCTCTGATATCCCAACAATATCTGCCTTTGATGTCGACTAGCACTTCAAGCTCATCAAATTTATTAGCTATACTTCTAGCATTGTTGTACATGCAAGTATACATGCACCTGTGTTTACTCTTAGTTACCCTAACACAGCCCACGTATTTATTTGTACCACTATGACCTCCAGCAGTCCTGGAAATCTCCATCACCTTGCTTTCCAGACTGCTGCTCATTCTAATAGAAGCAATGCAAGAATCACTTTCCCCTATGCCTGCAGCCACTGTTAACCTTTTAGTCTGTGTATCCCCCTCCAAGCTAGCAGTTTTCCGACCCACCTAACACTGCCTCAATAGCATCAGCAAATATTCTTGCACCCTTTCTGTTTAAGTGTGAACCCATCCCTCTAGAAGCAGTCTCTCCTGTCAACAAGCATAGACCAGGCTGAAAAAAATTCTACCCTTTGAACCTTGCACAATCTCTCCAGGGCCGAATTGATCGACAAGGCTCACATCATATATTCCCTATCGTGTCTGGGCAGAATTGCAGACACTTTTGCATTCAAACCTAACTCAACTTTTTTTCAACATTGACCTGTACTTGTTGAGTAAATCTGCAAATCTCTTACTCTTAGTGGCATTAGTAGAGGCATATGATGCAAGAAAACAAGCTTATGCAGCATCAGTCAAAAAAAAAAAAAAAAACTTCCACTTCACCCCTCCATTTGTTCGAAATACCTGTCCAGCTGAGCCTTAAATTTATTTAGGCTATCAACTTTCACAACAAGGGATAGAAGTCTCTTCCACCAACCAACTACCTGCTGGCTAAAGGCAAATTTCCACACATATGTCCTGCATCTGTCTTTCCTCAATTTGAATTTATGCCCTTTTAGGTGATTCTGAGCAAGAGGCAGAATCCCATCAGCATTGAGCATGCTCAAACCATTCAAGGCTTTATACACCTCTATCCGATCACCTCACCGGTGCCTAGTCTCCAGACACTGTAATTTGCAAAACATAAGCCTTTCTTCGTAAGAGCAACACTTTGTTCCATTCACTAATCTTGTTGCCCTTCTCTGTACCCGTTCCAGCAGCTCTACATCCTTCTTGAAATGAGGCCTCCAGACCTGTATACAGTACTCAAGATGTGGCCTAACCATTTCCTTATACAAGGGAATAATCACCTCCTTATCCCTGCTAGAAAAATTCCTGTATATCATTGACAAGACACCATGAGCTACTCTTGCAGCTCATCTGCACTGCTCAGAGAACTTCATATCTGTCTGCACAATTACCCCTTGGTCCTTTTCATTCTGTACCACTGTCAGTGTAGTACCGCAGAGTTGATATGTTGCTCTGGGGTTACTGTTTCCCATATGTAGTACTTTACATTTGTCAATGTTAAACTTCATTTGCCACCTCTCAGCCCATCTGCTCAACCTTTCCAAATCCTGTTGCAGCAGCATAGCGTCAGTAGTGTCCTTAACAACCCAGCCAACTTTGTATCGTCTGCATACTTGGACATTAAGCTTGATATACCATCATC
Source organism: Mastigoproctus giganteus (assembly GCF_048544385.1). NCBI lineage: Eukaryota > Metazoa > Arthropoda > Arachnida > Uropygi > Thelyphonidae > Mastigoproctus > Mastigoproctus giganteus. The sequence continues at coordinate 202,365,014 of NC_143583.1, forward strand.
AATATTATTTATAAATACAAAAAACGATAATGGACACAACATTGAACCCTGAGGGACTCCACTAATAACATCAGTCCACGATGAGCAGTATCCATTGATTACCACTCTCTGTCTTCTCCCCCTCAACCACACCTTTATCCATAGCAGCAATTTGCCTCCAATGCCACACTACTCCAATTTGTGCATCAGTCTTCCATGTGCAACATTATCAAAAGCCTTTATCCAACTATATAATATCAAAGTTATTCCCTGCATCCAGTTATTTTTGTGACTGCATCATTGTATCCAATCAAATTGGTCAGGCAAGACTTCCCCTTAACAACACCATACTGTGTTCGAGCTATAACTGAAGTCTTGTCTAGATCAGTGTTTCTCAATCTTTTTACTCTCGTGGCACATTTTCCAAAGAAGAAAAATTTCGCGGCACATCTACGCAGTCATAGAAGAAGAAATTTCTAAATTAAATAAATAGAATGAAAAATAATATTAGCAATTTTTTTTATTTATACTTATATTATATCTGTGTTATGCAAATAATTCTTACAACCAAAATAAAATATAAAAATAATTAAATAAATAATACAAAAAGAAAATATGTATGCCTTCAGCAAAGCTTTAAATTATTCAAATATTTTATAGAGATCAAATAAATTTTTATTTAAAAAATTATAGTCAATGTGACATATGTGATTGACGATGTTTTGTTATTTCTGCTATATCAGGTCTTATTTCAGACAGAGCAACTCGCAGGTCATCTTCGACATTTTCCAATCTTGATCGTTTTTTATTTTTCATGTTAGTGAGAGTTGAAAATCCTAACTCATATAAATACGATGTCGAAAATTTGAGTAAAATATTTATTGCTCTTTTAGATAACTTTGGATATTCATCTCTGACTGAAATCCAAAAAGTATCCAAATGAAATTCCGAATGTTTGATTTTTAATGTTCGATCGGATGAAAGGGAAATCAGTTCTTCCTCTTCTTCAAGACAAAGATTCTAGTTTGATGTATCATTAATAAAAAGATTTCGAATCCAGTCATATTTTTCTGATTTAATAGATGGAAAATATGTTTTCGTTGCCTTTTGAAGCAAATCCAAATGGTTTTTCACCTTTGGTGCAAGAAAATATCTCATCTGTTCAGGAATCTTAGTAAACATAGCTAAATTATTTTCATCAAGTTTATTCATCCACAAGCATAATTTTTTATCAAAAGCAATTAACTTATCTGTTGATGTTAAGATATTTTCGTTTCGCCCTTGTAAACTAGTATTTAAAATATTAAGTTGTGCAAATATATGTTCTATGTAAGCCAGTTTTGCACACCACAATACATTGTTAAAACAATCATAAAATTTTTGTATTTTCATACGATTCTTTTGTTTTCCTGATGTACTTATTTCATTTTTAAAAAATGCACAAAGTTTTGCTCGCAATTCTAAAACTTTTCCTCTAGAAAGCCAACGAATATTATTATGTAATAATAAACAATTGTAGTTAGATTCCATGCTGTCGCATAATTCTTTGAAAATTCGTGATTTTAAAGGTCTGCTTTTAATATAGTTAATTTTTATTACGTCATCTAGTACAATGCTTAATTCTGTCGGGAGAGTTTTGTTTACTAAAGCTTCTCAATGAATAATGCAATGTGTAGAAATAAGATTTTAATTTTTTTTGTTTTGCAAACGCCAAAAAACCTTTTTTTCAGGTCCGATCATTGATGTAGCACCATCTGTACAAATGCCTGTACAAAAATTCCACGATAACTTTGTCTTTTCGAAAAAGTTATCTACACAATTAAATATTTCCCTTCCTCTTCTCCTCCTGGCAATTCTAGACAAAATAAAAATTGGTTCATGATTAAATCTCCGTTAATGAATCGAACAAATCCCATTAATTGTGCTTTCCTGCTGATATCTGTTGACTCATCTATTTGCAGAGCAAAAATGTAACCATCAAGTTTTTGTTGAACATTTTTCTACTATATTTTCCGACATATCGATTATTTTTCGACTTATAGTATCGTTGGAAAGAGGAATTTTATTTCAGCTTCTGCATCTTTGTCGAACATACATTTCACCATTATACGACAAGCAGGACCGGTCAACGTTTCTCCAATCGAATGAGGTTTCCCTTTTTGTGCAATAAGTTGCGCTACTTCATAGGAGGCAATTTGTGCTTTGTCAGACACTTTTATTGTGTTTTCCAATTTTTGTATTTGTTTGGCACTATTTGTCATTAATCGTTCAAAATACCTTTTGTCTTTAGACATCAAATTTTGATGAACTTTTTCCATATGGCGTTTTAGCTTGCTAGGAACCATTGCACTGTTTGCTTTTTTATGTCCACATACAACACATAAAGGTAAGGTGAAATTTATGTCCCCTGTCCACGTAAAACCAAAATTTAAGTAATCTTCATTATATTTTCTTGTACTAATTTTCTATCTTTTTGGCTGAGATTCATCGGCACTGGTATTGTTCATATTTAATGAGCGTCTCGTATCGGGCGCCGTAACCTGGCTTTTGGTTCATCCCACAGCGCCAGTTCTGCTTACCAAAAGTGGCCCACTGGGCACTCACATCCTTTCGTTCGGGCTTCGAGTCAAGCAAGCCAGACTTCTCACCCATTTAAAGTTTGAGAATAGGTTGAGGTCGTTTTGGCCTCATGCATTTTTCTTCTCTGCCATATGTCTCTTTAGTTCATCTGACATCCATTTAGGCCTAAACCTTGAACAATATTTCTTAGTTGGTATGTAAAGCCTAGTAGCTTCCAAGATAAGTTCTTTGAATGCTTCCCATTTTGAATTTGCTGTTGGTAACATCATCAGTTGGTCCCACAGTATAGAATTTAAATACTGTCTAAGATCATCGTAGTCACCTTTATGGAAGCAATAACCCTTCCCTTTTTCCCTGATGCTAGTTACCTCTTTGAGTAAATTACACTTCAGCACACTGTGATCACTGCCACCTAGTGGTTCCTCTATCTGCAGATTTTTAATGCATGAAGAATCACTACTGATATTCAAATCAAGAGTATTACTCCCTCTAGTTGCCTCCAACATGCTGATGTAGAAAACAATCATCCAATAAATCCACAAAAGCTTTGTTGTGTGTGAGTGACCAACCCACAAATTCCAGTCAATATCTGGGAAATTAATATCCCCCATTATAAGACTCTCTGATTTGCTGGCCCACTCTATTTCCCCATACAGTTTCTTATACTCATCAGAGTCATTAGGCCTATAGCACACTCCTACTCTTAATTTTGATCTCCCGATGCTTATGTCACACCAAACTCACTCGACACTGCACTGTCCAGCGATGTCGACTGGCTTCACTTCCTTAGATTTTATGTGTTTCTTAACTAATAGCATAACCCCTCCTCCCTTCTTATCCTGTCTATCCTTTCTGTAGATGTTGTACTCCCCAAATTCCAGTTCTGCATTCCTTATATCTGTGTGACACCACGTCTCTGATATCCCAACAATATCTGCCTTTGATGCTTTGAGCAACACCTGAAATTCGTCAGATTTATTTATCAAACTCCTAGCATTGGTGTACACGCAAGTATACATGCACCTGTTCTTTTTCTTAGCTACCCTAACACAACCCATGTGTTTACTTGTACCGCAATGACTCCCAGCAGTCTCTGAAATAGCCTGCATCTTGTTTTCCAGGCTTCTGCTCATTCCAATAGAAGCAGTGCAAGAATTATTTTCACCTCTGCCAGTGACTACTGTTAATCTATTGGTCTTTGTCTCCCCCCAAGCTAGCAGTTTTCCGACCCACCTAACACTGCCTCGATAGCATCAGCAAATATTCTTGCACCCTTTCTATTTAAGTGTATCCCATCTCTGTAGAAGCAGTCCCTTCTGTTAACAAGTACAGACAAGGCTGAAAAAAATTCTACCACTTGAGCCTTACACAATCTTTCCAGCGCCGAATTGATCGACAAGGCTTTCATCATATACTCCCTCCTATCGTGTGTGGGCAGAATTGCAGACACTTTCAAATTCAACCCCAATTCACAGCTTTTTTTCAACAGTGACCTGTACTTGTTAAGTAATTCTGCTGGTCTCCTACTCTTAATATCATTAGTGAAAATGTGTACAACTATATCAACTTTTGTGCCCTTAAAAGATGATATCCGCTCTACAACGTCATCTACCTTTGCCCCTGGCAGACATACCCTGGTCCTGTTTCACCTATCGTTTTTACAAAGCCATGTTCGCCGTTTCCCTGACAATATGGTCACCAACAACTACTAGTTCCTTTGGGATCAGCGCATTCTGCCTTGGGGGTTGCCGCTGTGTTGCGTGATGACCAAGTGCAAGCTCTGGCGTTGATGTGGGCAGCTGAGAGCTTGATGGGCCCTCACTTTAGATCCTTCGAGGGCATCCACCCTGTCCTTCAAGCTGTCATATAGGCCCATAACAATGCTGAGTTGTCGCCTGATTTCGTTACACTCCTTGCATTGCACACACACAAAGACATTCCCCATGGCAATATCATGTCCCATACCCGATTGCTCCACAAACATCATGCAACCAATGCATTTTAAAAGGCTGTGATTCAGAGGGCAACTGCCCCCCCCCCCCAGTTCTCCTCTGAGCCACAGCACTCCCATTAGCTTGAGCCATTTGCTTTGCTGCTCTGGTCTGAGTCATGATTTCGATTTAATTTCAATAAAATTTCAATTTCAGTACAAAATTATAACCCTAAACTTGTATCCCAACACAGTTATAACGGTATATATATTTTTCAGTATCAAATATTATCTATGAGTTCCGTTTATATAACTTCCGTATCAAGTTATGTATTAATTATGTGACGTTTGTAATCTAAGTCGTTATATGTATTTAGTTAAACGTACAATTTAATTGAAAACAAAGTTTAACAAATTTAATAGATTTTGCTGATTAGTTGACAATATGATATTATATACTATCCTATACTAACACTATCTAGTTCGGGATATAACGTTGTATTGTATAAGAATAAGTTCGTACAAGTTACGAACAGTAAATCTACGGACACTTAAGTATTAATTAACATCGAAATCTCGCTGTTTTAATTCAGAATAAACTAACGATCCTGACTAGGTCTATAAGGTACTTATAGAAAATAATTCGATGTATCAATTGGTCGATAAAGTGGCTAAATATGGCTAAAAAACTTCTCGTTCAGAGTAGCTGCAACTTGTAACTCATGGATATGATGCAATTACCAGGCCGAGTAAAGAATAAATACACCAGATTAATCAGAAAATCACAAAATAATGCTATACTACTAAATTTAAATCAAAAGTTTTAGAAAAACAATAATTTCAAATCAATAAATAAGAAAATCCACTTAGCGGCTTTGAATACATCTGGCTCCCACTAGCCTCATCAGCAGATTATTAGTTCCAACATGTACAACAATGTTACCTTTTGTGCCCTTAAAAGATGATATCTGCTTTACAAGATCATCAACTTTTGCCCCTGACAGACAGACATCTGGTCCTTTCCACCTATCCTTCTTGCATAGTATATTCCCTGTCTCCCTAACAATAGAGTCACCAAAAATAATAATTCCTTTGAGACCAGCACATTCTGCCTTGGAGATTGCCTCTGTGTTGCCTGATGTACAGGAGTGACTCCTGCTGTTGAGCTGGACAGCTGAGCTTGATGGGCCCCCTCATTAATTTCTTCTAGGGCATTTACCCTAAACCTCAAGCATCTCATAGATGCCCATCAGAACGCTGAGTTGGTGCCTAATTTCTTGAAACTCTAGGCCTATAGCACACGCAAAGACATCCTTCTTAGCTAGATCATGTCCCGTTTTAGAAAGTTCAGCAAACATTTTTTGAGATTGTGATGCGTTGGAGAATCGCCCCCTCTGTTTCTTCCCTGAGTCACAGCACTCTTGCTAGTCTGTGATCTTTGTTTCGCAGCTCTTGTCTGGGTCATGATTTCCGTTTAAATACAATTTAATTAACAATGAAATTTAATAAGATTAATATTTTTGATTAATTGACAATACTATAATAAGCTAACTGTTTCCTAATTGAGTGCTTCTTATTATGCTATCTAGTTTTACTTTATACCTTGTGCTATCAATTCGAGATATATATATATACACACACATTATGCCATTTCTTATTGACTACAATATGGTGGCTAGTTCAACAATATTGGTGCTAACAGAGGGAGTCGTAACTTCCAAAAATCGCTAGTTAAATTCAAAATAAGAAGCTAACGAATGCTACCAAACCTATTTAATATCTCTGTAAAACACAATGTAGTATGTTAATTAACGAAGAATACGGTAAAAATTAAAAATACTTATCCCTTTACAGCAGCCAAAAATCCACCGACTGTTCTTCTGCCCATATGCTACTTAACCCATGATTATTTTTGTATATATTAATAAAAATGTGTGCAAGTGTGATGAATCAATATAATTAAATCAGTCTAGATTTATTATAGTGTATATACAGTGAATGATCACTGAATTACAACACCTACCTAATAGTGTTGGGCCACGATTTGTGCGGATAACAGCTGCTATTTGCCTAGACATTTACACCACAAGATGTCTGAAGACATTTGTAGGGAGCTGCAGCCATGCTGCCTGCAAGGCTTTCCTCAGTGATGAAATAGATGCCGTTCCTTGTCCGTGTGTCTCATTTCCAATTCCAAAACATCCCACAGGTGTTTATTTGGATTGAGGTCAGGCAAATTGGGAAGCCAATCAAAATGGCTGACATCTTCAGTGTGTTCCTTGAACCACTTGTGCACAGTGTGGGCCCGATGACACGCTGCATTATCACCTTGGAAGATCCCATTTCTGTCTGGGAAAAAATGCAATATGGCAGGGTGCGCGGTCTCCTTAGAGCTGCCTGTACACCTCACCAGTGAAATGTAAGGAGGCCATATGCACCAGGGGTCCTAGTTCTTACCAACAAAACACACCCCATATTAAGCAACCTCCACCTGCCTCAATGGTGGACACCATGCATGTTGGGTCCATGGACTCACGTTGCTTGCACCACACATGAAGGCATGTTGCAACAGATATTTGGACTCATCTGACCAGCATACTCATTTTCAGTCCTCCAGTGTGTTGTTGACACCACAGCATTATTCGTGATGATAATCTGCATTAAGGAGAGGGTATCTTTTGGGTTGTCTTCTGTGGAACCCTATATGCCCGAGTGTGCACAGCATCGTTATTTGGGATGTCTTGCATTCCCCAGATTGTATTGCAATGTCAACTGTTGCACAGTAACCTGCCATTGAGCTTGTAAAACTTGTTCTTTGCTTACCACAAACGTCCACCTTGAGTAATCCTTTACAGTTCTGTTGGTGGGAGGTGGTTTGACACCATTCACATAAGCTTCCACAATCCCTTTTGAAACTCCATAATATCTTTACTATGTCCTATAACTGCTACTTCATCACTTTTGACTTGCATGACCAGATGCAAATTACCACTGCTGCAGCATAGGAAACTGTTGAGTTTTTTATACTGCGAGCTGTGTGACATAGTGCATTACAAATGAGGTAGTCATAATTCATTGACAACTCAGGTGTATTACAGTTACATGGTTCAAAAGTCCAATCAGCAGACTAAGTGCTGCTCATTTTCATATTGTCCTCTGCTGTGTAGTGTTGTGGGTCACTTGAGTTTAAAACTAGCATGTCACAAACTGTAGTTTCAATCTGACTTGAAAATATTCTTTTTTAATAATATTCAATTTTTCTATCTCGCTTACTCGTGTATTATGTATCTTTCTCAGAATTTATCAATATTATAAAATATCCCAGGAATGTTATTACTATGTAATAATTAGTGGATTTTTGTATTTAATATGTAATTAGTGGCAAAGGAACTTTGCTACTAATTACATATTAAATATGAGAAAAAAAAATAGAATTGACAATGTCCAATCACTTCTATGTATAATATAACACTCACACATGCTCAAACCACGCTTCAAACTTGTGATTAAAACTTACCTCACAGTCAGCATTTTGGCTACAGGCCAAAGCAAAGTGCTGATGGTTGTGGGCTGCAAGACTAGTTCACACATACATTTTTCAAACTAGAATTTAATTTTTGTTGTCTAAAAGTTTTTTTAAATGAAAAAAAAAAAATAAAATAAAAAAAGCAAATACCAACAGAGATAAAGTAAATTTCTGTTATCAAAAATTAAATTTAAAATTAAGTTCTTGACCAACCGACAAGGTGTATCAACCTAACTGGGATGAAAGTTTTAATCGCAAGTTTGAAGCATGTGTGATAGAGCAGTCCAAATTGTGAAAGATGTAAAATCTGCATGTCCATTTTTAGTGTAAAATACAATAGCATGTTATACTGAACATGGGTTTTTTAAACACTGGTTTTAAGCCTCGGGCCTAGCCATGGGATCTCCCATTAGTGCCATCGTGGTCAATTTGGCCATGGAAGAGTTAGAGGATAGGGTTTTTAGTGGATGTCAGTTTCTCATAAAGAAATGGAAAAGGTATGTTGATGATGCCTTCACCGTGGTCCAGAAGGGGAGAGAGGATGATGCACTCCATTGGCTTAATAGCTTCTCCCAATTTATACAATTTACCTCAGAGGTGGAGACAAGAGGTACCCTTCCATTCTTGGATGTACTGGTCTCTAGGATAGGCCCTAGGGTTAAAACTTCAGTGTTTAAAAAACCCATGTGCAAAGGCCAGTACACCCATTATAGTTCAGCACAAGCTGGGCAGCATAAGAATAGTGTAGTGAAAGCTCTATTAGATAGAGCAGGGTCACACTGCACTACCTCTGAGGACAAAGAATGTGAAATTAGACGAGTCACAGCAGACCTTAGAAAATTCGGATACCCCCAGAGGATCATAGACAGATTTAGTAGAGGAATAGAGTCCAACCGTCATGAACCGTTTGTTCCCGTGGCTACCACATACATTCCTTACTATCCGGGCCTTACTGAGCATCTTGCTAGAGTTTTGCGGGGTTATAAAACACGCTGTGTGCAGCTTCCCGGGCGGAGGTTGCACACAGTGTTATCTCAGGTAAAAGACCCAATAGCAAAGGACCTGAGTAGTGGAGTAGTATACAGGATAAAATGCCCGGATTGTGGGGAATGTTATGTGGGCGAGACAAAACGACGACTCAAAGATCGTCTGGGGGAACATGCAAATGCTATAAAAACCGTTGATTACAATAAGTCTGCTGTGGCCGAACATTTTTGGGAGAAGCAGCATCAAATCTCCGCAGAGGACGTGGTTATTGTGGATCGAGCGCATGGGTTCTGGAACCGTAAATAGCTCGAGAGCCTACGAATCTGTTCATCAGACCACAATATTATGAATAGGGACAGAGGTATGCGTATGCATCCTTTGTTTGAAACTATCATCCTAAGTGCGGATGAACGGTTTTGCTTGACACGTTCCCGAGCTGTTTCCGCTTCCAGTTCAGACCATGCGCCGACTGAACCACGTGTATAAGTACCGTGAGCCTGCTATATAAGGACGTGCTGCAGGAAGTTTTGTTACTGCCGAGGAAGGAAGCCGATGCTTCCGAAAGCTCCAGATTTTTATCGCTTTTAATCCGGTTTATTTTAGTGTATTTTATCGCAAGGATTTCATCATAGTTTTAATGTTTTTTTTTTACAATGTACATAATTTAATTTAATATAATAGCAGTTTTTGTAAATATCTATTTTATTTTATTTGTAAATATTTTAGTTACAGTAAAATACTTATATTTTCATGGTTGGCGTATGAGTCTATTTATTGCTAAAATACACATTTTAAATTTTCTTTTTTAATTTTCATTTGTTCCCGTGGAAATAGCTTATATTTTACGAAATGTTTTGTTGAAAAATGCCTTTTTAGATTGTATTCTTTAAAAACGGAAATAGTTTCGTTACAAACCAAACAAACAGCTTTATCGTCTATATTTGCAATTGAATATTTGAATGTCCAATTATCATTGAAAATGCAGCATTCGGCATTAATTTTTCTTTTTTTTAATTGACTCATTTTATGGGCTATAAATTATATTAATTTAAAAATTATAATAATTAGAAAAGGCATAAACTGACTTATAAAATATCTTGCACCAATATTATTTTTTTCAATAAGAAGTCAAACCCAAAGGAACTTCGTTCGATCGATGCTACAATAATAATTAGGAAATACAGTATAATACTCTTTGACGCTGGGTAGAATCACCTGGTTTACTGCTGTACGCTGCACTGGCCGCGATTCCCGATTGAACCGAATTAAGCCGAACGCTTACGGTTTAGTGCGAGTGTAGTCAGGTATGGATTTACCATATTTATGCATTTACCGAGGGGGCCGGCTGTTGCCCACTCCTGCTTTAGTGGCTCCGTCAACAGTCAAAGTTGGCGTGGATAAAAATACAGTTAAGGTGAAAATTCGCAGTTTTTGCGAAATCCCCTTACATTCCTAAAAAATCAGGGTTGATGTCTCGAAGAAGGGTAGTTAGGCCCCTTATTTTTTGAGCAAGCTCTAGCCTCTGATGTTTACCAAGGCAGCGTAGTGCAGATGTTTGGCATTTCTAGAGGAAAAAGAGATATCTAGCTCCAACAGGAATGAGCAACCTGCTATACCTCTCGCTCAACCTCTAATTTTTTAAAGTTTTTTGGGAATTGAATCTCATAAGGAGCGAGTCCGCCCTCGGCAGAGCCGTGCCGAGGGTGAGGCGAATGAGGCTCTTGCCACAGGTTGAAAGCTGAAAAGAAAGATTAAATAATTGCCAACGTTTTCGATTGTATGTTTTAATTATTCCAAACCGTTTATCATCTTGCTTTTGCAAGACGAAAATCTTTGTCGCGCCATGATTATTATCGAAAAAACTGTGCCCTCCCCTAAATTTTTTTTTTATTTTAGGGTAGGGCGCAATTTTTCATTCTTGTCTCAGGTACTAAATGGTTCGGCACGGCCCTGCGCCCAGGTCTCTGATTTAACATTCTCAGACTTCTTTTTTATAGAGGTTCATCCATTCATTTAAAGCAGAAAGCTTACGAGAGCCATGAAGCATTCAGCAGCTCACAGCAAGAATTGAAAATACAGTCAGGAGTAATATGCACACATCCTTTGTTGCGTCATTCGCAGCCAGAGCCTCCCCCAAAATTTGCGGGGCCCTGTTCAAGAATTACTTGCGGGCCCTAGGGTCCTGTGCAAAACTTATGCTAGGTGTTTTTGTAATAGTGAATTTTTTTTTAATTTTTCAAATTTTACATTAACCAAGATAATTAAATAATTTTAAATTCGAATAATATTTAATACATTAATCAACATATTGTTTTGACCATTTGAGCGCGGGGCACTGTTCGACAGAACCGGTTGAACATGCTTGTGACCGGTAGTGCTCGCAGCATGAGCAAAATTCTCTGTTTCTAAAACGGAGAGCACTTCCATCATTAGTGCTTATAAACTATAATTTGATAATTATTCAGATAACGAATTGTATTTTCCTTTGATTGTAAGTTTATTTTTAAAATTAAGTTCTAAGAACTCCTTGTACATAAAGGAAGAATAACGAGCTTAACATAGCCTCTAGTAAAATAGGACTAAAAAAATCATGGCTATGACAAAGATAATGACAATAAACAAAAACCTAGAAGAACTGTTAAAATAGCAAACCAAGAAATAAAGATATCAGCGCATAATTATCTGGAGCAAATAATTATCATAGCAGACGGATGAAGGAAATACCATTTGGAACTGAAACATGGTATCTAATAGAAACACTGAACCAGAGTAATACAATGAAGGATGGAAAGAAGCATCCTAGAAATTACCTAAAGGGACAGTAAAACATTGAGTCGGTCAGCGAACGACTCAAAGAAAATAGGCTGAACACATTGCAAGATGTGATGAAAGATGGACCAGAAAATTAATGTAACAGAGACCAGTGGATGGTAAACAAGTATGAGGACGATAGAGAGAATAATCCGAAAAACTGCAGGGTGCAATAGAAGAACGTGGGGAAAGACCTTTGTCCAACAGTGAACTGATAACGGCTGCGGGGGGAATAAGTGCAAAGGCACTCCCTCTTCAAGCGGACGTTCATCCATGCTTTGGCACTCGACCCTGGGAATTGTACCCACTGTGTGCTGTCCTCCCGCGGGGAACTTGAGAGTTGTGTTCGATATTGTATTTTCTCCAGTTTTTTTTTTTTTTTTTTTTTTTTTCTTTATGAAAACCCCAAACACGAAAGGTATCAAAACCTATAGTACTTAGTACCGTGCATGGGTTGAAGGAGAAGTATTGGGGGAGGGGGTGATGCCGGAAACTTTGCTCTAGAGTCTAAACATGGGTTTAGACTCTAGAGGTTGATGAAAGTTTTTTGCAGAGCTAAATAAGTTTGGGTTTGGCTTTAAAGGAAGGTCGATTCTGCCAGCCGATAATTTCATTCGGATTGTGGAACCGTAGGGGAGCATAGCACGGTTTTATTAGATGTTAGGTTTTATTTCAGAAGATGAAGTTTTAAAGGAGAGTATTGCTTTCAGAGATTCCACATCAAGAATCTGTATATACATTTTGCGTATTTGGTCTCAGAGAATATTCGCTTCAGGAACCCTTATTACAGAGTATAGTTCAAATTGTGGTATATAATAGGAAAACAGTATAATGTGCATTTTCTAAAATGGAAAAGCCATCATAGACAAAACGGAAGTGAAGTAGGATGTTAGAATTAAATATTTTTACAGTAAACACGTATCCAGGTTATCAAGTTTGATGAACAGGTCTGGCTTGGAGTAGATTCCATGTATAAACATTAAGTGGGCCAAAACCTTGCCGCCGGTCAAGGAAAATAGTTAGGCTGCGACTACTTTTTGCTTCCCCCATATTTCTTCCTCCCTTGGTAACCTGTTTCACAACAATCGTTTGCTGCGGACAAGGTAATGTGTGTCGAGTTTTCAAGTATTTAAGTAGTAGAAGCAGCTTTGAAATAAAATACGAGATTAAGAAGAGAGAAAAGGTTTAAGTTTGACAATAGCTAAGGCAGCATATTGGGAGCCATTTGGCCGATACTTAAAGCTCAAAGGGGGGCATTCCTTTTTTTTTCTTTTCTTTTTTTAATAGATTTATCCCCAGTAGTTAACTGTATTTACACAGAAAAATGAGAAAAGCATTTGTTAAATTAAAAAAAAAAAAGAAACATTCAAATTGTCCCTAATTTTGTTTTATGCTCTGTTGTTTTGTTTTCGTGTTCTCTCTCATGATAGGGCGCCTCTGTAGCGAGGTGGATGGGAGCAGCAGTGCGCAGCACACGCTTCTTGATTAGACTGGGGTTCGAGCCCGTGACCACCAAATACGGAGGATGCGGAAAGGTCAGGGAATGACCACCGCATATCCCCGGAGCAATATGGCCTTAGGTGCCTTAAAAATTTGGAAGTAGCCCTGGCGTCATTGGACTTCTGAAAGTGCCTTGTATAAGTGCAAAAAGTGTGAACCATAATCTATGATCGTAACGTCGTTTCCACTGATTCTTAAATTTTCCATTTCGACCAACGCTTTCCCTTTCGAAACTGAATGTAAATGTTGAATATGTACAGGAACATCAGTAAACGGATGCTTTTATGTATTATTATTTTTTAGTGAACTAATTATAGACGTTACATGTACAGTAAACGACCCCTTAATGTACAGTATCACCAATATACCGGGCGTAGAAAAGTGGGAGATGCGAGCAAATCAGTTAATCAGGGTTCGGACGTGGAGTGTGTAGCGGAGGGGAGAAAGAGGAATTAGAAGGGAATTTGTGCTGGCTCTCGACATCCCGGCACACTGAATAGCAAGAATCCACTTTCAACATTTGATTGATACACCACGGCTTAATTTTAATTAAATTAACAGAATTCACTCTACCGATTTCCTATGCGGGTTCTCACAAAATCTCTTATACATACAGCTATATAAATACATATACAAATAAAATCGGAAATAAAAGATCGAGGAGTTATTTTCATCAGACTGCAAATTTTAAAGTCAAATTAATATAATATCAAGAAAAGGGTATCACAAAAAAAAATAAATAAATTCAACTATGGTAATTCCTATTTTCCATGGGCAGCAATAAAGAACTTAATTACTTTAAAAGATAGCATCTTAAATACCACAGTTTGAATTACCCGCAGTTACTTATGCCATAAATCCAAACACATTAGAACATCAAAGAACTTCGATATTGGGCTAAGATTTATATGTAAAATTTTAAACAATACTATTTTAAATAATAAATTACCCACTTACATCTATTATAAAGTTCCTCACAATTTTCAGATCTCGAAAATTATTTTATTTGAGCTTTCAGATGCCTGTGGGTGCAACAATCCTATCTACAGATGTTAAATTTATTGAATACGAACAACATTGATCCATTTATAATAAACAATGAAATTACAGTACTGTTTTACAGAATACATATTCGGGTCTCCGACTGCTGGAAAATTCACAGACATAGTGCAAGTGCATCATGTCTATACCCAGAAAGTTAATCAAGTTATTATAGTGGCATCGTTGCATTACATCTCATATTGTGAAATGTGAAAACTTTCACAACGAGGTGCCTGTCCGGGAACGGCTTTCCGGAATTTAAAAAATCATATTTAAAGCAAAAAAAAATATATATTTTTTTTAAATGACAGTTATTGTAGTTGGAGAAGGACATTATAGAAATCTAGATTTCTGTAATGAACATTCTTATACCACGTGAATATTAAGATAGTGTATTTAACTGTTAACTAAATCACTATACATCAAGGTAACGTATAGAAAGTAAAAAGAATAAACAGAAAGAAAGAATAAACCAAATTACTATTATGTTAAAATTAATATTACACATTCAAAACTTTTAGTGGATAATTTACTGTATAAATTATGCATAGTAAATTATATATCATTATTTTTTACATATTCTATACAGTTTAAGTAGTATCATTACCAGGATAAATAAAGTAAATTGAAATTAAAGCTAATCAGAATTTCTTACTTGTAGCCTTCTACTTTCCGAATCTCACTTCCGACCAGTATTATTAAAAGGACTAATATTATTCAACTGGAGTGCGAGGACATATGACAGTTCAATAATACTTATTTCTACAGACCACCAATGCAAAAGAAAATTTAAGAAAGCATTCTTTATAAAAAACGTTTGATGCCACGTCTGTAAACAAAAAACAAGGGGTCGAATTTACAAATGAACATATTTAAAAATACAGTACAGAGAAAGAAAACTTCAAAATACTGGAAGATCAGATTAATCTGAAACCCCTCCCCCTCTCTCACTACCACCTCAAAAAGCAACCAGCACAACCCATATAGGATCTGAGAGCGAGGTCCTTAGATCCTATGGACCTCGCCCTCGATCCTATTTAGGTTGATTTCATTTATTCTGGTAATGATACTACTTAAATTGTATAGAATAGGTAAGAACTATTAATATATAATCTAATAAATAAATTGAATCGAATAACAAGAAAGTGGAGATAAGGTAAAAAAAAATGGGGAAGTCTTTTGGTAACAATTTTTTTTTTTTTTTAAGTGGCTTGTTGTTTAAATCAGAAATGAAGACAGCGTGTGTTTTTTTTTTTTTTTTTTTTTTTTGTTGCAATCCTAGCCGTTGACACCTGATGAGAGGCTGGTTTTGTAAGTTATATGACAAAATCCTTATTTTGTTGATTTTTGTAATTATTTCTTATTATGCATATTTTATCTGTTATCTTCTACCACTCTTTATTTTCTCACTTTCTTTCATGGTCCCCCTCCCCTCGCTTTATATAATAAATAATATATAATGTACTATCAGGGGTTAGCCGTCGCGAGAGTAAAAGGGGTGCACTGCTCTCTGTCGCCAAAGTTCAAGGGGATCCTGAAACTTACATGCACATATCAAGAAAAATTTAAAGGGGCGCTAATTTTCAGTTGGCACCCGGGCAACAAAATGCGATTGGCACAAGGGCGCCCCATGCCCTAGGAACGCCCCTGTGTACCATGCATAATAATACAGTAATTATCCACTAGAAGTTTTGCATATGTAATATTAATTTTAACGTAATAGTAATGATTTTTTTTTTTTTTTTTTTTTCTGTCCTTAAAAAATCGCCTGTGTGTGATCTGAGGATGGGTTTCGGCAATGTTCCCGAAATGTTACCTTAATTTTTAGTTAAGTTATTTTAGTTAACAGCCAAATAAACTATCTTAATATTCGCGTTTTATGAGCATAGTCATTATGGAAATCTTGATTCCATGGAAAGTTAATTATTATTACTAATGCCATTGGCGGAGAGTAAAGCTAGATACCCAGCTTGACTTTGATTCATTCGGGGTTATCATGCAGCCAAGACGTAAACAGTAAAGAAAAAAGAAACCGCAATCGCAATAACATGCTTTTACTGTGGAAATATTTATAAAAACCTTTTTGAATAATAAAGAAATAATAGCTATTAAATTTCTCTATTATTATAATTTGCTTGATTTTACAGGCTACGTTTTCATTTCTTTCGATAAATCAATCATTGTTTAAGCATAAACTAATTAGCTTTATTGTTGAGAACGTAACCCCTATTTTTAACCTTATGTCTATGGGAAATAAATTCCCCCTTTACGAGAGCGCGCTAGGAACGAATTAACTCGTAAAGTGGAGAACTACCTGTGTTATATTTTATATGGCCTTAAGGTCACGCTCGTGACCTTAAAAATTACATTTTAGAGAGATAAATAGCTTAGTTATACAGCGAAAATTTCACATTACGATATTTTAACGATACGTTGGTGTCTCTGGAACTGATTAATATTGTAAAGCTGGGTACACTATATTGTATAGCTACTCACGTGGTTTGGAATGCGGTATTTATGAATGTTTAGCATTCGTTTTTTGCAATTAATGTTCATATTCTCGATTTTGTTGATACTTGAAAAAAAAAACTCGTAAAGCGAGAACTGCCTGTACTGTATTTCATAATTTTAATATTTCATAATATTCTATACCTTATATTTATTATCTAATTTTTATTTGGTCAAACATCGTTTTAAATGCAAAATGAAGACAGTCTCTACAAGAGAAAATCACAAGCATTAGTCCTGTTTTACGAATATTAGCGGGTCTCGATCACAGAGGTTATCTGTCCAACAATGAGGGGTACCTATACTGAATTTCAGCCTTTCTGTGGAAAAAAAAAATGTTTGTTTGTTTGTTTTTTTTTTAATAAGCATGATATTTTATAAGTTTAGTTCAAAGAAGTATATGTATTTAATTTATATTTTGTATGTGAATTTTTTTTTATAAATTAAAAAAAAATGTGTATATTGTTTCTAGGTGGTTTGTAAACCACCCATATATTCCACATTGGAATACTAAGGATTTGGTCACTTTATCTTAAAAGCTAAATACATACAACAGTACCTGCTAAGTACTGTACTGTGGATTAGTATTAAATGTCTTGCAGTTTGTATATTTATTTATTATTATTATTTATTTTTTTTTTTTGTTTTAGAAAATAATTTAAAATTTTTATCGAAAATGAAAAACTTTTTTTTCTAAAACAAAATATTTTTAGAAATGTTTATGGAACATATTGCAGAAATCTGGCATCTTCAGTGCTTTTAAGTCTGACCAGCCTATTTTCCTTAGCTGAATTCAAAGTCAAGTGCTTGCTGAATGCTTTACATAAAAGTACTGGATACATGCACAAGGAAAGTTTGCACACAAAAAAAAAAATTGGAAGGGGATCATTTATATTAAAAATATTAATCTAAAGTATGATGGAACAAAACTGAAACTTTACTCAAAATAATAATCAACATAGTTTAAATTTGATTGCAGAACTTTTATATGTTTATTTATTTTATTTTATTTTTTTTTTTTTAAAAACATCTCTCATTCCCGTAGTACAGAGGTATCTATATATAACAGCCTCCATAGCCAAGTGGTCAGGAGTGGGAGTGCAATAGCACACTCTCTTTGAGTAGACCGGGGTTCAAGCCCCTGACTGCTGAATACGGTCGATCTGCCAACTCGCACTGGACCAGTGTGGCAGATTATGGTCCATTTCCCTCAGCATGAATTGTTGAGGAGGCTGCAGTGGGTTGATAATGGCTGCACTCTATCTTTATCTTTTTTATCTTTATATCTGTGCAAAGTAGCACTGTGTGTGTGTGGTAATTTTTTTTTTTTTTTTTTTTTGTCCATAGAAATTGTAATTTTATTATTCTGGCTATGCCAGAATGATAATAAAAGTTTAATGTGTGAAATTGACATGTTTGACAATTTCACATGTTTGATATTTACTGCCTTTTATTTTGACTTAAGAGTTGTGTATTTAATTTTGAAGGAAAAAAAAATAACTCTTGTTTAAAATAACTAGAATTGGAATGAAAAATATACTTATAAAAATTAAATATAGACAGACTGGAATACAAATTACATTTATTAAAAAATAAAAATATGAACAATCACGCACTCCTAAGTCGGTAAGCATAATCTTACATTCTTGGGAAGCCTTTTGCCTTTAAAAGTAATTAGGTCACCATAACCAAGTGGTATTTGAGTTAACCATGGCTCAACATCATGTGACTGCTAAATATGGTGATGTTATTGTATTCTTTCTACCTTTTTGGCACCTCCGTAGCCAGGTGGGCAGGAGCAGCAGTGCTTAGCACAGTCTTCTTGATTAGACCGGGGTTCGAGCTCATGACCACCAAATACGGAGGATGCGGAAATGTTAGAGAATGACCACCGCACATCCCCAGAGAACATGGCCTTAGTTGCTAATGCTCCTAGAAACCAAAGAACAACAGCACTGTGTACAGTAACTAACCTGCTTATTGACAGAGCTTCTTTCTAGGTTTTCTTGCTTGTTAATCATTTTGCATAATTTTTTTTCTAATTGTTCTGTTGGTAATAACATTCACTGTTTTAAAAACTTTTTTTTTTAGAAGTTTCAGCATGGCCTGCATTTGTAGGTAGAAGGAATCTGTTTTGTAGAGATGGTATTCATTTGCATCCAGGTGGTGCAGGGATTTTTGCCAATATCATTGAGGATACCATAAGGGTTCAGGAAAATTGCTAGTTAGAGAGGAGAAGGGTAATATAGATCTACAGTTATCTGATGATTATGGGTCAGAGTAATGCTTATGCTCACTTCAAGAATTCTTGTTTGTTGCCATAACAGCCGATGTTGTCAAGATGCTCTGAGGGGAAACAACATTTCAAATGAATGGGATGGGATAGATAGGAAAACGAGCTTAAATAACTTCAAGCAGTGTATTAGGGTTGTAAACTATAGAGGAATACTTAGTCTTAACTGTGTCTGCAGTAATGTCAGGAGTGTTATCAATAAAATGACTGAATTTAAACTTCTGGTTAGGAAACCTAATGCTGACATAATAGGGCCAACAGAAACTTTGTGCCCCCCGAATATTGGGGATGACGAATTCGTAGCAAGGTATGTATAATGTGTTTAGGGAAGATAGAAAGGGTGGTGGTGTCGTGCTTCTTATCAAAAACAGCCTGCGAAAAGAGCTTTTGATAAGTCTGAAGTTACGTTTACTAGCATATAATCTGTGTAGCATTCAGGGTGAGTTGGTTGGAAGCAGAGTTATAATGAGAGTGGGAGTAATCTACAGACCAGAAGATTGAAAGGAGTATGATGAGAGTCTTTATATGCAGATGGAGTGGGCAAGCAAGTACAAATGTTTTATTATGGGTGACTTCAATATGCCCCAGATTGATTGGAATAAGTGGGAGGGAAACTCACCTTAGGGAAAATTTTTTTTCTAAATAAATTAAATGATTATTATTTGTACCAGCATGTTAGAGATAATACTAGGGGTGAGAATATTCTTGACCTCATCATTACTCATGAATTAGATGACACCATAGTACTTAAAATACAAAAACCATTGGCAGGTAGTGATCATGCAGTTCTCAGTTGAAATATGAATGGTATTGCACTGCTTAAAGTTAAAGGCACAGTGGGTTTTAATTTTGGAAGAGGGGACTTTGAAAATTTTAAGCAGCTATATGGCATCTGTCAATTGGGTGAATTGCAAAGTGAAGGCAGATGTACTTGAATAATGGAATACCTTTTAAAGCAGAAATCACAGAAGCCATGAATGCTTACAATACCATTAAAGAAATATTGCAGGAGCAGGATGCCAAAATGGATGAATGGGGAGCTGGCCAGTCAAAGAGAGCAGAAAAAGATAATTAGCAATTAGCATTAGCAAAGGCACATGATGCAAGCTTGCATCATCAGCCAAAAAAAAAAAAAAAACCTTTCTCATTGCACCCATCCACTCACTCCAAATGTTTGTCTAGTTCTGCCTTGAATCTATTTAAGCTATCAACTTCTACAACGATGGAAGTTTGTTCCAGCAATCAACCACCCACTGGCTAAAGGCGAACTTCCGCACATCCATCCTACAACTGTCTCTCTTCAATTTGAATTTATGCCCTTTCAGGCGATTATTCTGAGCAAAAGGAAGAATCCCATCAACATTGAGCATGCTCAAACCATTCAAGGCTTTATACACCTCAATCAGATCACCTTGCAGGTGCCTAGTCTCCAGACACTGTAATTTGCAAAACTTAAGCTTTTCTTCGTAAGAGCAACCCTTTGTTCCATTCACTAATCTTGTTGCCCTTCTCTGTACTCATTCCAGCAGCTCTACATCTTTCTTAAAATGAGGCCTCCAGACTTGTATACAGTACTCAAGGTGTCCTGACCATTGCCTTTTACAAGGGGATAATCACTTCTTTATCCCTACTAGAAAAATTCCTCTATATCATTGACAAGACACCATGAGCTACTCTTGCAGACAGTCTGCACTGTTCAGAAAACTTTATCTGCCTGCACAATTACCCCCAGGTCCTTTTCACTCTCTACCACTGTCAGTGTGGTACCACACAGTTGATATATTACTCTGAGGGTTACTGCTTCCCATATACAGTAGTTTACATTTGTCTATGTTAAACTTCAGTTGCCACCTCTCAGCTCATCTGCTCAACTTTTTTTAGATCATGTTGCAGCAGCATACTGTCATTAACAACATTGCCAACCTTTGTATCATCTGCAAACTTGGACATTAAGGCTGATATATCATCATCAATATCATTAATAAGTACAGAAAACAACAATGGACCCAACACTGAACCCTAGGGGACTCCACTAATAACTTTAGTCCACGAAGAGCAGTGTCCATTGACTACCACTCTGTCTTGTCCCACTCAACCATCCCTTTATCCATAGTAGCAATTTGCCTCCAATGCCACACTGCTCCAATTTGTGCAGCAGTCTTTCATGTGCAAAGTATCAAAAGCCTTTCTAAGATCCAAATACAGGAACTCCCCGACTTATGTAACACTCCACTTACGGAAATTCAACTTTACGTAAGTTTTTGCTGCCTGGTGCAAACTTTAAAAAAATCGTGGAAACGTATTTTGTATGCTGTAGGAATAAATGGAGGTATCGTGAAAATATCGTAATGTTGAACCCAATAAGGCATTGTTTTTTTTTTTTTTTTTGTAATTCGTTCCAAGTCCTTGGAAGTTACATTTTGCTGTATTACTAAACTATTTATCTCTCTAAAAGGTGATATTTATAATGGAAATTGCACTACCCTTTCGTCATTATCATATATTCCCGTTATAAGAATCAATTTTGAACGCATTTGTGATATTTTTCTAAAGGACATTTCTGGAGGTCACGGCCAAAAAACAATATGTACTTTCCGGTTTATTGGGCTTTTCTGTTAGTGCATCTAATTTTAAAAAAGGGGTACTAAATTTGATCTTATTGCATTTGCGATAATACCAATAACTGCAATTGTGTGCGTTTTTATGCTACTATGGTGAAATGTGTTCCCCTTCACTGAAATCTTTAATCATATAAAAAACAAATTTTCAGCAACTTCTCTTCATTCCTATTTACGTATTACAATGATGAAGGGAAAGCAGCCGACGGAAAGTGCAAGTATTGGGAAAAAATACCAGATCGAACATACATTGCCAAAGAGGAAAATACAATGCCAAGTTTCAAGGCATCAAAAGATAGGGCCATGCTCTTGCTTGGGGCTAATGCAGCAGAAGATTACAGATTAAAACCACTGCTTGTGTACCATTCTGGAAAACCTCGTGCATTTAAGGGCATCAACTAAATCAATTTTAAGGACATCAATCATAAACTGCAATTGTGTGCGTTTTTATGCTATTATGGTGAAATGTGTTCCCCTTCACTGAAATCTTTAATCATATAAAAAACAAATTTTCAGCAACTTCTCTTCATTCCTATTTACGTATTACAATGATGAAGGGAAAGCAGCCGACGGAAAGTGCAAGTATTGGGAAAAAATACCAGATCGAACATACATTGCCAAAGAGGAAAATACAATGCCAAGTTTCAAGGCATCAAAAGATAGGGCCATGCTCTTGCTTGGGGCTAATGCAGCAGAAGATTACAGATTAAAACCACTGCTTGTGTACCATTCTGGAAAACCTCGTGCATTTAAGGGCATCAATAAAGCCACCCTACCCGTGCATTTCCGATCGAACCAGAGAGCATGGATAACAGTATCTCTCTTTGAGGATTAAATGCTGCTTCATTCCAGAGGTTGAAAAATATTCTAAAGACAACGACATTCCTTTCAAGATTTTGCTTCTTTTAGATAATGCTCCTGGACATCCTACGCATCTAGATGATTTCAATTCTAACATGAGAGTCATTTCTGCTGCCAAACACAACTTCACTCATCCAACCTGTAGATCAGAGTGTTATTTTGAATTTAAAAGCATACTATTTACACACAACATTTGCTCAGGCATTGTCTGCAGTAGGCAATGAGAAAAATTTTACGTTAAGAGACTTTTAGAAATGTTACAGTATTTACCACGACATCTTAAACATTAATAAGGCCTGGGCAGAAATTACAAAAAGGTTGTTTAAATGATGCATGGAAGACAATATGCCCCCGGCATATAGAAGGATTTGAAAAAGACGAATCATTTGAAGAGGTTACAGATAAGATTGTAAAGGTTGCAGAGCTACTTCAGTTTGAGATTGATGCCAAAGACATTGAGGAGTTAATAGAGGAAGAAGAGAAGGAATTATCTAACAAACAACTTATTGGCTTTCAGGCAGTGATAGTGAAAGAAAAAAATGCCGACGAAGTTCAAGATGAACTAAATGAGGAGCCGAGACATTTCATGAAATTGCATCGGCAATGGTCAGCTTTGAGAAGATTACTCCTGACAGCGAACGATTCTTAAAAGTTAAGAGGGGTGAATGATTTGCTTGCTACTAAGAAATCTACAATGAAAAGAAAAAACCCACTGTCTAGTCATCCATTAATGTGTTCTTTCTTAAGGTTGAGAACCTCCGCAGCAGTGTACTTGTTGGCTGAAGACATCGATTCTGGCATGCTCGAGAGGTAAAACTTACTGACGTTATGCCTGTCTCCTCTTTTTTTTGTAATTTTATAGTTTTGAAAATTTTTAAATTGCATGTTTTTTTGTCATTTGTCCTGCGCATGAGATAAAAAAATGAATAAATACAATAAATAATTCTATTTACATGTTCATCAGACATTTCTTTTTTGATTCAATCAATTCGGCGAGCACAGTTGCAAGTGCTGTACAAGCATGGGGGAAATTCCAACTTACGTAACGTCCCGTGGAACACAACCCTTACGTAAGTCAGGGAGTTCCCATATATCATATCAAAATTATTCTTTGCATCCAGTTCCTTTGTGACCACATCATAGTATCCAATCAAATTGGTCAGACAAGAATTCCCCTTAACAAACCCATGCTGTGTCTGAGCTATAACTGAGGTCTTGTCTAGATGATCCTGCAGTGCTTCTTTAATCAGTGCCTCCATTAATTTCCTTGGAACAAAAGTTAAACTAACAGGTCTGTAATTACTTGTGTTGCCTTTTGATCCTCCTTTGTGAATTGGGGTCACATTTGCACATCTCCGGTCCATGGGTACCTCCCCTTAGTCCAAGAAATCTCTCATAATTATGGCTAAGGGTTTGCTTACTTCCTTTGCTGCCTCCTTTAATATAACTGGATAGATCCTATCCACCTCAGGTGCCTTATGTTTATCTTCAACAATTTCTCCTCCACTTTGCTCTCAGTTATTACAAAATCATCTAGCTTACTGCCAGAGTTTAATTCATCTCTGGCATTCCCCTCCCTGAATAACTCCTCGTGTGTGAATGTAGATGCAAAATAATCATTTAGTTTGTTAGCTACCTGAGCAGGATCATCAACGGTTGAACCATCAATATCAAGTGGACCAATCTGATTCATCCCCTTCCTTCTAGAGTTTACATAAGTAAAGAACTCTTTGCTGTTTTTCTTTGCATCCTTTGCCAATGATTTCATGTATGACCTCCTTTGTGACTTTATATGTATCCCATGAATTTTTCTTCTCTACCACATGTCTCATTAGTTCATCTGACATCCATTTAGGCCTAAACCTGAACATATTTCTTAGTTGATATGAAAAGCCTAGTAGCTTCCAAGATTAATTCTTTGAATGCTCTCCATTTTGAATTTTCTGTTGGTAACATGATCAGTTGGTCCCACCATCTAGAATTTAAATGCTGTCTCAGACCACCATAGTCATCTTTACGAAAGCAAAAACCCTTTCTTTACCCCTGATGGTAGTTACCTCTTTGAGTAAATCCCACTTTTGCACACCGATTACTGCTATCTAGTAGTTCCTTTATCTGCAGATTCTTAATGCTTTAAGAATCACTGCTGATAATCAGATCAAGAGTATTACTCCCTCTAGTTGCCTCCCGAATATGCTGCTGTAGAAAACAGTCATCCAGTAAATCCACAAAAGCGTTGCTAGTGTGTGAGTGACAAACCCACAAATTCCAGTAAATACCTGGGAAATTAAAATCCCCCATTATAAGACACTGATTTACTGGCCCACTCTATTTCTCTGTACAGTTTATTATACTCATCAGAGTCATTTAAGCCTATGAGAGTAGGAGTGTGTTATAGGCTCATTAGGCCTACGACACACTCCTATTCTCAATTTTGCTTTCCCGGTGCTTATGTTACACCAAACGGACTCGACACTGCATTGTCCATCTATGTTAACTGGCTGTACTTCCTTGGATTTTGTTTGTTGACTAATAGCCTAACTCCTCCTCCCTTTCTATCCTGTCTATCCTTCCTGTACACATTGTACTCCCTAACAATGTCTGTCTTTGATGTTTTGATCAACACCTCAAATTAATCAAATTTATTTACCAAACTCCTAGCATTGGTGTACATGCAAGTATACACGCACCTGTTCCTATTCTTAGCTGCCCTAACACAGCCCATGTATTTACTTATTCTGCAATGATTCCCAGCAGTTTTTGAAATCCCCTGCACCTTGTTTTCCAGGCTGCTGTTCATTCCAGTAGAAGCACTGCAAGAATCACTTTTGCCTCTGCCAGCATCTACTATTAGTCTGGGTATCCGCCCCACAGCAAGCAGTGTTCCTACTCACCTAACACTGCCTCGATTGCATCAGCAAATAGTGATGAAAAGTATTGAGGTCTAGAACAGCTACAAGATGATTTGTAATAGTACTACAAATAATTTTAGAGAGGCCATGGCTGCATGTGAGAAAGCAGTAGCTAAAAGAGTAAAGAATAGGGAACAAGGAATTTTTTTCATGTATGTGAATAGAGGAAGGATAAAGTGAATCAGATTGGACCATTGTGCACTGTTATTTGAGTGAGGCTGAGTCCTGTGAAATTAGCAATTTCGGAATTACGGATAGACTATTTATTAGAAAAACCTTCGAGCATAAAGGCAAGTAAGTCTCCTGGAGTTGGTGGCATATACCCAGTAATTTTGAGCGAGGCCACCAGGGAACATATTGAATCACTGAAGTTCATTACAAGAATATTTTTGGACTGTGAGAAAGATTTGCTTTCCAGGGACATCTAGAGATAGATATGGGACATTTAGAGATAGATATGGCATTCTGAAAGACACACAACACAGTTTTGTTAAGGGGAAGTAGCATTTAACTAACCTGGTAAGAGATGTTGACCCAATTGCTCATGAGCCAGATGTAGGGAACAATTTCAACATAGTTTATTTGATTTTAGCTAAGTGTTTGACTCAGTTCCTCATGAGAGGTTACTGTATAAGCTGGAACAGGTTGGGATTACTGGTAAGGTTCTGAGATGGGTGGCTGCAGGGCAGAAGGCAGATTGTTGTGTTTAGTGGATGTTCTTCAGATTGGTGTAATGTGAGGGGTGGGGTCCCTCAAAGATTGGATTTTTGCACCACTGTTGTTTCTCATTTTCATAAATTACTTAAACCAAGGATGCATAATGTCAAAGTTTGCAAACGATGTAAAGATTGGTAGAGTCATTGAACAGGTTTGAAGAATGGTCAGAAAAATGACAGATGTGTTTTAATGTAGCACTTGGGGAATAGCAACCCCAAAATAAATTATACACTTGGAGGAGTGGAATTAAAGTAAAGGAAGAAAGGGATCTGGGGTTATAACATGGCCGGATATGAGGTTTTTTGAGCAGTGTAAACGGGCAGCCAGGAAAACTGATATTGATAAAAATAGTGTCCCATCAATGATTTATGATACATTATCCTGTAGAGATACGGAGGTCATAGTCCCACTATATAAGGCAATTGTAAGACCGCATTTGGGATACTGTTCAAGTATGAAGACCTCATCTGAAAAAAAACATTGAGCTTCTTGAAAGAGTCCAAAGACAGGCAACTCACATGGTTGAGATTTGCAAAAGGGCAACCATTTGAGGAAAGACTCAGATTATGTGGGCTACAAAGTTTGGCAACTGGGCACCTCAGAAATGACCTGATTGAGGTTTATAAGGCTCTGAAAGGGGTTAGTAAAACGAATGAAGGCAGAATTCCCCAACGCGGGAGCATATAATATAATCTAAACTCCTTTCCAAATTATAGGAGAAGGGGTTTAGATTAGATTATAGGAAGTTTTCTTTTAGCCAGTGAGTTGATAGCTGGAACAGGTTGCCCTCGCAGGTAGTTGAGGCTGACAGCGTGAATAAATTCAAAGGTCAGCTGGGTAGTTACTTGTGCGAGGTGGGAAGAAAATAATTTGTATTTTCTTATCTACTTGTTTTTCCTGGCCAGTGTAGCAAAAGCCTGTGGCTACCTTGCACTATATTGCTATTATTATTACTAAGTTGTGTTATCTTATAAAGCTAGTAAATTCTTTCATATTTAGGTAAGTTATTATTAAGATTGATTGTAATAGTATCAAAATTGCTCTTGGAGCAATTTTTGGTACTGCTAGTAATTTTGTAATGGTTGTACTCTTTCTTAATACTGTATTTGGTAGCTCTGTCTCAAGGATTTTCAAGGCTATTCATACATGTGACACGTCCTTATAAAGTGTACATTCTGTGCTAAACTTAGAAAGGGAACCAATTAGTTCATGTTTTTTCTGTTATTTTATGAACTTAACATGCCAAATAGTCAGTATTTAAGATTTTTTTGTTTTTATTATTATTATTATTTTTTGTTTTAGATAGAAAACAATAAAAGGGACAATAGAAAAATTCTCCAACAATATTCCTGACAAAGATAAACAATTAATTGGCATGCCCTTTGCTCCATATACCAGTGAAGAAATAGCTAAAAAAAAATTTTTTTTATCAGGTGTACAAAAAGCACAACAATAAAAGACATTAAAACCTCTATCTCACCTTCCCCTATCCAAGATCCTTGCCACTAAAAACTCTATCTACAATGCAGTGATTGCCCTAAAACTTATAGAAAAAAGCAAGAGAAAACTCTGTCAGAGTAAAAGAACACAAGGACATTGAGAAAGGCGGAGTAACAAATTCTGACCCAGCTTTCCATTGATGGACAGAGAACCACAAACGGTCAGTAGTGGCCACAGACAGATACCATAACTTCAGACTGCAGAGAGGCCATTTTAATAGGAGCTATGTATAACATTAACCACAACAAAAGAATTCAATTGAAAACAGCCACACACATCTTTATGAATAGAGTCCTAACCCAAATTAAAAATAAGTAAACTTCTTAATTGCAACCAATCTCTATCTTCCAACTAAGGAGTACACTACAATCTAGGTTAATCCCTACCAACCACCCTAAAAACAGAAACTTGACTGATAGTTTTCCAATAGTTTCATGTTATTTAGTTTATTAAAAAATAAATAAAACATTTTTATTTATTTTTTATTTTATCACATATGCATAAATGTGCATTAAACTTCTCTATTATCCACTAAGCCAGTACTTGCAATAATATTACCCTCAAGGCACAAATAGATCCTGATATCAAGACTACAAAGATAATCACTTAGACTCTTGGCCACCTCGCAACAAGATATGTTTTACCCCTAAACAGAGTTATTGTGATCTTTTGTGACAGTGATATTGCAGACAGCTGGTAAGTGTGTATTATTGTTATTTACTTATATAAAAATAACCTTAAAACAAAGTTCTTTTAATTAGATCCAAGAATGATCTGCATTTGATGTACTCAAGTTTAATTAAACTAAAATTTAAATATTCCATAGTAATAACCTTAGTTTCTGTCTTTGCAGTCACTGAAGAAGTGATAAAAAAAAAAAAAAAAAATTTTAAAAATACCATAGAATTTTTGACTCCATTATGTACATAATTTCAATTTGGAAATAAACATAATTATACCAATGCTGCTCAGTGAATACCTAGGATTTTTGTGTTAAAGAGAATGCTGTAATTTCCGAAACCAAATATTTTGCAAAATCAGTTCTACTAAAAATAATTCACGTGGTTTGCTGGTATTTCTTCTTTTAACAATATTTCTGTAATGTTACAATATATCCTTTCCTTCTTGCAACAGATTAAATATATGAACTTATTGAAAAAATGCTGTATCCTTGTTTTGGCTGTTAACTGACTCTTTTGTTATTGTTACTATATGCTCAAAAATAATTTCTAATTTTCATTTTGTGTAGATGGTACTTTGGTAAAATCAAAAGGATAGAAGCCGAAAAGAAACTTTTGCTCCCAGAAAATGAACATGGAGCATTCCTGATCAGAGACAGTGAAAGCAGAAGAAATGATTTCTCTCTTTCTGGTAAGCTGCAAATAGCAAAATTTAATTGCTGTAATCACCTAAGCAACCACAATCTGTTCCCCAAAGTGATATCAAATTATTCAACGAATGAAGTGTGTTTTATTTATTTTTTTTAAACTGACATAATTCAATCTTTTTTTATAGACTGTTGTGTGTAATACTGCTTGGTTCAGATATTGACAGTTTACTGTGTAGAACAATCAGTTAGTACTATAATTCACTGGCCATAGTGATAACATCCTTCTTTATTGGTGTATGTACTATACCAACAGAAGAAACCTAGTTACCTTAAATTAACTTAAGTGGTGGGAAAGTGATGCAGTATTTGATAAAATGAAAATCAGACCATAAACCAAAGATAATGCAAAAAGTGATCTCCCCCTCTCACGAAAGTATTTATGCACTCCAGTGTACCAAAGAATATTTATTTATTTATTTATTATGATGTGATCAATACACGAAGGAACCAGTTTTTTTTTTTCTTGCTTCCTTCGTGTATCGTGGCCGGGATATCCAACCAACCAGTTGGTTCAGCACCATCGTGATATCCAGCCCTAGGTGAGAAGCGAACCCGCGACCTTTGGGGTTGCCAGGCAGGCACTTTACCTGGTCGGCTACCAAAGAATAAATCTAGTGTTACTATAACCATGTCACATTTAGCACTTTAATTGGTATAATATTAACGAAAAATTGATTTCTATGGCCTTTTTTTAAATATAGTTTTAATTTTTAATATAGCACCATGAATTTAAGCAAGAAAAAGTTATTATGGAGTTACTCTGCTCAAAGTGAAGTTGACTGTGATATACATGTTGTACCACACAGTCTATTGCCTAATAAAAATCAGTCACAAACTGTTTTGTGCCATTTAACAAGTTAACAATTTTTTGACATGGTTTAAATTAGCGACCATGGATTTTTTTTTTTACCCAATTTGCTAAACTATATTGCTCAGCTACTACCACAACTTATTGATTGTGGAATTATTCATTTCCACTGGTCACACACCCACAGCGTGGGTATCTTCAAAATGGCAGTAATAATAAAAAAACTTCCTGTATAGAGAAACTGTATGATGTCAAAATAAGGAAGAATTAGTAACTACACTTACTCATTGATTTGAATGATTTAAATAGGCTACTAGAACTTTGGACTTTCTATAGTTAATATAAAATTTCTGCAATTGCTACAGTTTGAGTTTAGTTATATCAGAAATTTTTAATTTATTTTCAACCCCCCTCCCAAAGAAGTGGATGTAATTAATAGATTTAGTATTGGGTGTATTGCCGATTTATCAATACTTGCAAGGTGAGGTTATTTGGTCATAACTTTGGCATGTAGTCTATTTATGCTATATCATATTGCACATATCCACCTACTTATGTTTTATGTTATGTTTACTTATTTATAACATCCTTCACCTTTCTTCCCAGAAGGATTTATAACTAATATTAGAATTATTCTTTGGGTTTATTTGCAGGATTTATAAATATGTCCAGGAAGCAGTTGTTTGTGCGATATATCTGACATAGCTTTTCACTATATCGAATTGCACTTGGATTTATAGTTGATTTTAGTTGTATCTAGGTTTCTTTCAATGTCATGATATACCTCTAGGGAGGACATATATTGTGAATTATAATACTTTCTGGATGTTTATGTATGTAGAGATGTCAGTATGAAACAGATCACCTACGTTTTTCAGAACAATTGAAATAAAGATTAATATTACTCGAATAAACAGTTGGCTAAAACTAATACGTAATAAAATAAAATCTCTATACAAACAAATCACGGCAGAAAACACCTTGTTTTAGATGTACTTTTTTTTCTTTTTTTTTTTTTTTTCAGTAATTGAATAATTTATCCACCTTTTCGTGCAGAATTAGCTAGACTAGTATTGCTACATAATGTAACTGCTACTTACCAATGTAATACTGGCATAAAGTGAAACATTGTGCCTGGCTCTTGCAAATATCACTTAGCAGCTATCTTCTGCATATAGCTGGTTCTATATAATAGTTACATTTTGTAAGATGGGGTGTATTTACACTAAAATCCTTATTAATGTTATGTTTCAGTGTCCTAATCAGAATGTCTTCTGTCACTTCATATGGAACCATCAATCCTTCAAAGGTTTGCCTGTTCAGAATATAAGACTTTATTAAAAATTTAAGTCAAAGAGGTTGGTAGAATTGTATATTGTGTGTAGTATGAATTGTACTATTATTAGCATTAGGTCCATGAGGTTGTCACAGACATTCTCTCGGATATGGCAGACAAGCTGTACTTGCTACCTTGAAGTCTAAAACGCTGATGGAACTGATATTCGGGTGACACTCAAGTCAAGTGGACCCAATTTCGGTGAGGTCCGGACGGTCTGTGACAGCCAAATCCTCTGCTTGCACCTTCACGATGGTGGGACTGTTAGTAATCCTGGGTATAACCTCCATGCACAAGTACATGGTGGGTGACCACCCAGGTGTGAACCAACGTAAACAGGGGTCGAGGTGTGGCGCCCACACCATATAGAGGAATGCCGCCCCTCTATGTTACCAGGCACTACTAGATAGTAGATTTACATTTCGAGGGTACAGCTCTAAAACGGTGTTCGCAGGCCGACCGCTAGTTAGTACACCAGACCGAACCTATTGGTAACGCTCTAGGAGGCTTCCGGATCAGCTAGTGTATAATCTTGCTACCTCTACTCTGCCAGATAGTGACTGGAGGGAGTCAGAGTAGTGTATATGGGGGGAGCATTGTCGAGGCCACATTATGTCAAGGATCTGGGTATATTCTTACCATGTGTACGCCATATCCAAAAATTTCATTACTTCATACAGCATGTCTCACCCACTTGTTCTTACTATTGAATATACCATGAATTGTCAAACTAATGGAGCAAGTTTATCTGCGAAAAGATCTAAACCTCCCAAGCACTTCCTAATTCATTTCACAAATATACATCGTCTCAATTCTAATCTCAACGATGACCATTTCCACTTGCAGTCTGCCAAACCCCATGTACTTTTTCTGACAGAATCTCAGTTATCGGTTGATTCAACTACTGCTCATCTCAGATGCCCAAATTATTCGCTGTATGATTCCTTTTGCCTCAAAGGTGGTACTTGTGCATATGTCCGTTCTGATATTCCCTGTCAGAGACTTGGCAATTTGGAATCTCCTCTCTTTGATCTTCTCTGGCTTAAAATCTCTCTACCTCATTGTGTCAAATTCATCTGTTGTCTCTACCGTTCTCCCAACTCCACTAATCACTTGGAGCACTTTGACTTTCTCTAGTCCAACTTTCCTAACAGTGAGGTAATTTTCCTTGGTGATTTTAATGTTCACAACTCCAGCTGGCTTCCGTTTTCTAGTCACACCGACCCAGCTGGTCGAGATGCTGGGGCTTTTGCAATTACTAATAACCTTGCACAGATTGTTCTTTTACCTACAAGAATACCATTAGTAAAATAATAAGAGGAGTTTACCTCAATATAGTACGTAGAACACTTCCGTATGATACCCTCCAGAAATTAAAATGGATAAACCGAAAAAATCGACAACATACCGGTACATTAGAGTAAAATATAAATAATTTTAAAAAAAATTTAATTATTTATATTTTACTTATATTTTACTCTAATGAACCGGTATGTTTTCGGGTTTTTTTTGGTTTTTCCGTTTTAATTTCTGGAGGGTATCATACGGAAGTGTTCCACGTACTATATTGAGGTAAACTCCTCTTATTATTTTATTAATATTATTATCAAAATAGAACATATTGAGTATTACAGCTCTAATTCATACTATCTACAAGAATACCGGACAATCCTAATCATACAGCCAATATGCTTGATCTTTTTCTCACAAACAACCCTTCTAAGTAAACGGTCGAAGTGAGAGGTCCTTTAGGCACTTCAGATTACAACTTGGTGATTGTCTCTTCTCCAATGGAACCTTTGTCTCATGGCTATTCCCAACCTAGTGTTGTTTGGCATTACAAGAATGCAAAATGGGATGACCTGTGAGACGTCTTTTCCTTGGTCGGATAACTGTTTCAAAACTTTTGATGTCAATGTTTGCTCAGATCATGTCAGTGAAATTATTCTTGCAGGAATGGAATCCTTTATCCCACACTCCACTTTAAAATCTCTTCCTTTATCTAAATCTTGGTTTTCCAATAAATGTGCTAAGGCTGTTCAAGAGAAGAATGTTGCATATTGTAATTGGCTTGTTTCTAATCTTCAGTTTCATTTTCTGCCTACACCAAAGCTCGCAACAATTGTCTAAGAGTAGAAAACTTGCTTCTTGCCCTAATGGTAGCCGAGCATTCTGGTCTCTTGCCAAAGCTATTGGCTGAAACTTTTGCCCATTTCTGCTTCCACCTCTGTCCAAACCAGATGGTCCTGTTGTCACTTCAGCCAAGAATAAAGCTGACCTGTGCTAAGGCTGTTCAAGAGAAGAATGTTGCATATTGTAATTGGCTTGTTTCTAATCTTCAGTTTCATTTTCTGCCTACACCAAAGCTCGCAACAATTGTCTAAGAGTAGAAAACTTGCTTCTTGCCCTAATGGTAGCCGAGCATTCTGGTCTCTTGCCAAAGCTATTGGCTGAAACTTTTGCCCATTTCTGCTTCCACCTCTGTCCAAACCAGATGGTCCTGTTGTCACTTCAGCCAAGAATAAAGCTGGCCTGTGCTAAGGCTGTTCAAGAGAAGAATGTTGCATATTGTAATTGGCTTGTTTCTAATCTTCAGTTTCATTTTCTGCCTACACCAAAGCTCGCAACAATTGTCTAAGAGTAGAAAACTTGCTTCTTGCCCTAATGGTAGCCGAGCATTCTGGTCTCTTGCCAAAGCTATTGGCTGAAACTTTTGCCCATTTCTGCTTCCACCTCTGTCCAAACCAGATGGTCCTGTTGTCACTTCAGCCAAGAATAAAGCTGACCTGCTAGCATCCCATTTTTCTTCTAACTCGTGTATTAATGATTTTGGTAAAACACCTCCCACCATTCCCAAAACACTCCATTCAGTACCTCCTGTGGTCTTCCGTCAAAAGGATGTCAGAAGGATTTTGACGAATCTTGATGCTAAGAAAGCTCCTGGTCCCAATGGTATTTCTCCAGTTGTTCTTAAAACCTGTGCTCCTGAACTTCTATTCTTTGCCGCCTTTTTTTCACTTTCTTATTCCAAAGGTGTTTTTCCTTCTGCTTTGGAAATTTGCTCGTATCCAGCCAGTTCCCAAAAAAGGTGACAAATCCCTCCCATCCAATTATCGTCCCATTGCAATTACTTCTACTCTTTCTAAAGTAATGGAGAAATCAATTAACCGCCAACTCTTAAACTATCTAGAAACCTTCCATCTGATCAGCGATCGCCAGTATGGATTCCGTCAGTGTTGATCCACTGGTGATATTTTGGCGGGTTTTTTTTTTTTTTTTTTTTAGTAGTTGTTGCCACATCGACTTGTGTGGCCATAATGCACCTCCCAAGGTTTTTGCAGTACTTTGATCCAAGCCCGAGGCGGGATTCGAACCCGCGACGTTTGGGTTGCTAGGCAGGTACTTTACCCACCCGGCTAGCCCAGTCGGCTTCTGGCTCATGTTACCCATTTATGGACTAATTCAATGAAAGGTTCGGTGAAACACAAGTAGTTGCGCTTGACATCTGAAAGGCTTTCAATACTGTTCGGCATAAAGGTCTTCTAAACAAGCTTCCATCTTATGGTTTGCCAACTGTTTTTAGCAATTGGTTATCCAGTTTTCTCTCTGATCGCTCACTGAGGGTGATGGTAGATGGCTCTCTGTCTTCTAACTTCTCCACTAATGGCGGTTTCCCCCAAGGTTCAGTTCTTTCCCCCACTCTTTTCCTCTTGTATATTAATGACCTTCTTCCATTGACTGGAAATCCTATCCATAGTTTTGCCGATGATAGCACATTGCATTCCACTTTCCATTTTGAGAAACCTTGCCCTGCTCAATCAACTTCAACTTCACGAAAATCTGCTAACAATTCCTTAAATACCGATCTTCAGGTAATTCTTCAGTGTGGCAAAGACAACTTAGTTGATTTCAACCCTTCTAAAACTCAGTCTTGTTTTATATCTCGCAAAAAGGATTCTTCTGCTCCTATGCTTATCTTTAGTGACACTCTGATTTCTAGGCAAAATGATATCTGTTTTGGGGATTACCCTGACTTCTAATCTCTCTTGGCACAAGCACATTACAAATATTGCTTCCTCTGCATCTAAAAAACTTGATTTTCTCTTTCGTTCTCGGCGTTACTTTTCTTCCAAACAGATGCTCACTCTGTATAAATTGCAAATCAGCCTTGCCATGGAATATTGTTCCCACATCTAGGGTGGTGCCCCCAAAACCTCTCTCAGGCTTCTTGATTCCATTCAGAAGAGGGCAGTTAGGTTAATTAATGATTCACCTCTAACAGAGTCTCTCCAGTCACTGTCTCATAGACATACTGTTTCTGCTGCATGCCTCTTCTACAGATACTTCCATGGGCACTGTTCTTCTGAATTGGATTCTATAATTCCCGCTCTCTCTTTCAAAACATTCCGAACACGTGCTGCCACCAGCCAACATCCATTTACTATCCAACTTCAAACTCACAGAACCAACTTTTCATCTTCCTTGTTTATTCATTCAACTGCCGTTTTCTGGAACAACTTTCCTTCATACGTATTTCCTGAAAATTACAGTCTACAGAAGTTAAAGTCCAACGTCAGCAAATATCTCTTTTGTCTTCTCAACCTCCAACCCAAGCACGGTACTAAGTACTATAGGTTCTAATACCTCTCGTGTTTGGGGTTTACATAAAAAAAAAATAATAAAAAATAATATGATGCAAGAAAGCAAGCTTATACAGCATCAGCCAAAAAAAAAACCCCCATTCCTATTTCACCCATCCATTCACTCGAAATGTTTGTCTAGTTCTGCCTTGAATTTATTTAAGCTGTCCACTTCTACAACAACAGATGGAAGTTTGTTCCAGAAATCAACCACCCATTTATATATTTTTATTTCTTCCCAATTAGAAATTACAGCACTGTAAAGATCAGTTCTAGGTTTAAATTTTCTGTGCACAAATAAGTTTTAACAGGCTGCCAAATATTAAGAATACCAAGCATTGGTTTATGTCCTAGATGCTGCTGTGTTTGCAACATTACTGTCAGCACACACGTTGAACTGACCCTGTGTGATTTATTTATAATTTTGCATCGATATTTACAGAAGAAAAACCCTTTGTCAATGAGAAATTCTGGGAGTGAAGTTGAAAAATATGTAATTAATGATATTGAAATTTCACATGGTTATTTAATGAAAAAACTTTCGAGCCTACACGCCAGTTCCTGGAGTTGATGGCATATACCCTATAATTTTAAGTGAGGCAGCAAGTTAGTGCATTGAACTATTGAGGCTAATTATGAGAGCATCACTAGACTCGGGAGAGATTCTGTTGTATTGGTAAAGTGCCAATGTTTCTCCAATACTTAAGGGCGGTTTTAAGAGCGAAGTGGGAAATTACCGACCCATCAATCTAACTTCAGTAGTAGGGAAAATCTTGGAGGCAATGATCAAGGGTGGAATTCTGATGGATACACAACATGGTTATATAAAGGGAAAATCATTTTTAAGAAATCTGGTTAGCTATTTTGACAGGGTCACTCATGAGCTGGATTTAGGGAATAATTTTGACATTGTTTATTTAGATTTCAGCAAAGCATTTGATTTAGTCCCACATGAATGGTTACTTTACAAGCTGGAACAGGTTAGAATTACAAGGAAAATTCTTAGAAGAATAGCAGGATGGCTTCAGGGCAGGAGGCAGAGGGTTGTGATAAATGGTTATTCCTCAGATTGGGTTAATGTAAGAAGTGGGGTTTTCCAAGGATACCTTCATAGATGTCATTTCATAAATGACATCTATGAAGGTATAGAGGGCGTGATGGCTAAATTTGTAGATGATGTAAAGATTGGTAGGGATTGGATGATCACCGCCAAGCAGAGCTTTTCCATAGTGACCTAGGTAGATATTAGGGATGGTCAGAAAAGTGGCAGATAAGCTTTAATCCAGCAAAGTGTAAGGTCTTACACCTGGGAAACAGTAACTCCAAAATAACTTATACACATGGTGGAGTTGAACTAAAGTCAGTAGTGAAAGAAAGGGATTTGGGAGTTACAATACAGTCAGACATGAAGTTCGCCGAGCATTGAAGATGGGTTGCAAGGAAGGCCCATGATGACCCGTTGATGATTTAGCAAACATTTGCTGGAAGAGATAAGGATGTCATAATCCCATTATATAAGGCTATTGTTCGACCACACTTCGAATACTGTGTTCAAGTATTTATACCACACCTGAAGGACATCGAGCTTCTTGAAAAGGTCCAAAGACTGGTAACGCACCTGGTGAGATTGGCAAAAGGGCGTCCATATGAGGAAAGACTTTGAATATGTGGGTTGCAGAGCTTGGAAACTAGGCACTTTAGAGGAGATTTGATTGAGGTGTTTAAGGCTCTGAGAGGCATAAGTAAAATGAATGAGGGCAAAATTTTTACGGTTATAAATAATTCTAGAACTAGGGCCTATAAATTCAACATACGGGGGAGGGGGGGAAGATCTTTAGACAGGATTGCAGTAAGTTTTTTATTTTAGCCAGCGAGTTATAAATTACTGGAATTAGTTACCTATATAGTTGGTAGAGGCTGACCTTTGAATTTCTCCAGAGTAACATACTGACTGTATGGTACTACACTCAGGGTAGTGGAGAATGAAAAAGACCTGGAGATAATTGTGCAGTCAGATATGAAGTTTTCTGAGCAGTGCAGACAGGCTGCCAGAGCAGCTCATGTTTGCTAGCAGGGATAAGAAGGTGATTATCCCCTTGTATATGGCAATGGTCAGGCCACATCTTGAGTACTTTTTTTTTTTTTTTTTTTTGTTAGTTGGCGCATCGGCTTCTATGGCCATAATGCACCTCCACAAAGTTTTTGCATTTCACGCTGATCCGAGCCCAAGGCAGGATTCGAACCTGCATCTTTTGGGTTGCCAGGCAGGCACTTTACCCACCTGGCTAGCCCGGTTGGCACCTTGAGTATTGTATACAGGTCTGGAGGTCATCATTTAAGAAAGATGAGCTACTAGAATGAGTACAGAGAAGGGAAAGGAGATTAGTGAGTGGAACAAAGGGTTGCTATTACCAAGATAGGCTTTAAGTTCTGCAAATTGCCGCATCTGGAGACTAGACACCAGCAAGGTGATCTGATTGAGGTGTATAAGGCCTTGAATGGTTCTGCCTATGAGGGGACATAAATTCAAATTGAGCAATGACAGTTGTAGAATAGATGTGTGAAAATTTGCCTTTAGCCAGCAGGTGGTTGATTGCTGGAACAGATTTCTATCTGTTGTGGAAGTTGACAGCTTAAATAAATTCAAGGCTGAACTAGACAAAGTTTTGGAGTTAATGGATGAGTGAAACAGGAAGGGTTTTTTTTTTTTTTTGACCGATGCTATATAAGCTTGCATCATATGCCTATGCTAATACTAATAGTTACCTACAGGAGGAGGGGAAATAGACAACATATAGGTTGTCTATTTCCTTTTTGTTTATTATTTTATTTAAATTTTTTTTTTTTGGCTAGTGCAGCATAATTCTTAGTATTCCTTGCATCATATGGCCATTACTAATGTTATAACTATATTTTATCTACTTCCCTTGTAACATGTTAGAAATATCATTTTCGATAGTGTTCCTTTTACCAGTAGCAGTTTGCTATTAATTTTAATATATTGTATAAAGTTTTAATATGGACATTTTGATAACATTGATTTTGTGACATTTAGACATATTTTAACAATTTAATTACAGATTGTTATTCGAATTAGTTTAAAACTAGTAGGTAAGAACTCTGACATAGTAGCCAGCTAACAAATTAAATTATATTAAAATGTATGTAAAGTTTAAAAACCAGTGTTGTCAGGATATCTATACTAAAAGATAAATTGATCCACCTTGAGGTCTGTTCTAGAATCCTTATAGTAATGATAGTGAAGCCTGTGTTTGGGAGTCTAAAATGCTGGTATTAAAGTCCTGCTTGTGAGTCGAGTGTACAAAATTTCAGCAAAGTCCAGTTATTAGTCGAAATACACTCTCCAAAAATCTTTTGATTACACCTTCATATTAGTGACACTGTTAGTAATCCTAGGTATATTCCCCCATGTGCAAGGTCCAAAATTGCCAATGTACAATATGCTGGTGGTGGCTACCTTGTAAACCAGTGTAAGCAGGGATCTAGGTGTGACATCCACATGAAACACTGAATGGCTGACCATAATGTCTTTTTTCAGTTATAATCTCAGTGATGTCCATTGCCATCTACAATATATAAAGCTCTGTATAAGTTTTCTGACAGAATCTCAACCACCACTAATTTAATTTTTCTAAATTATTCGCTCTTGTTTTCCTTGTTAGACTTCTGAACTGAAATCTCCTTTTTTTGTCATCTCTGGATATCTTCTCTTTTATCTTCTTTGATTCCTTGTTAGACTTCCCAACTAGAATCTTCTCTTTAACTTCTCTCGCTTGAATTTCTTTTTTGTTGCCTTTTTCAGACTTCCAGTTGTACGTATCACTCAATACTCTGATTTTCTTTCTTTGAGGCTAGGCTTTCTTTGATGTAACTTTCCTAATGAAGTAATTTTATTGGTGATTAATGTTCATATCCATTAATGGTCATTAATGTTCATAGTCTGGGGACGTGGTTAACCACGTGTGGAAAAGATTTTTCAGCTGCTGCAAACGGATAGGTTTTTAATAAATTTTTTGCCATTTTATTGACTTAATTGTCATATTAATTTATTTTCTAGACGTAGCTTTATAGTCCTAGCCATGCTCCTTAATTTATTTTGAATTTAGATAGAGATTTTGTAGGTTACTACTTAGTATCTGTAGAATCTTGTACATTCGAAACTTGCTGCCATTGTTGTAGTATTTTAGATCAATACAGAATAGCATAAGGTATATCTCGAACTTGATAGCGTAAAGTATAACATAAAACTAAATAGCGTAATACGTAGCAGTGTATTAGGAATCTGTTAGCTTAGTATAGTATTGTCAGTTACTATCAGCAGTCTTACTTTAAAAACAAGTTCTATACTTGAAAACCACAAGTTATAACACAGAAAGGAAATGCACCTTTCTTTACCTTTTCATATATTTCTAGTTCTACTAACCAACTAACACTTCAATCGCTTGGCCTCCTAGCAGCACTACTCCTGCCTACCCATAGCGGAGCTGGAAACCTTGGCAGAAAAGTCCTCTTGCCAAGGGCTAAAAGGAGC
This sequence comes from Mastigoproctus giganteus, assembly GCF_048544385.1. Classification (NCBI taxonomy): domain Eukaryota; kingdom Metazoa; phylum Arthropoda; class Arachnida; order Uropygi; family Thelyphonidae; genus Mastigoproctus; species Mastigoproctus giganteus. Next base: position 202,405,503 of record NC_143583.1, read on the forward strand.
AAATATAGCAAATGCAGACCATCAGGATATTGAAAATGATAATCCAGAGAGACAGAAGACTGATCAAATGGAGCAATCCTACCTATTTTTTTTTTTTTTTAATTTTCAACTCCTTTACTACTCAGCCTATGAGTAAATTGTCTCCTTTTGTAATACAGAAACATCTGGAGGGTATTGCAGAATCTCCCAAGATGGTTAAGAGACTGCAGTCAGGAGACCTACTAGTAGAAACTACAAATCGCAGACATTCTAAAATCTTTTACAACTAACAAGCTTTACTGGCATTCAAACATTCAAATAAAAATATCCTCTTGTGCAACCCTAAATTCATATGGTAGTTGAGATATATTAATTGTCACAGAGGAAGAAATAACCCAAGAGCTGCAGGAACAAAATGTAATTGAAGCAAAATGAATAATGATTAAACAAAGATAATCAGCTTACACTACCAGAAATATTATTTTCACCCTCAGTATACACAAATTTCCCTCCTCTGTAAAAGCAGGTTATTTACTTTGCCACATCCACCTCTACATTCCCAACCCTTTAAGATGTTATAAATGTCAAAAGTATGGTCACTCTCAAACTGTATGCAGAGGAGTTCCTGTCTGCCCCAACTGTGGGTCCTCAGATCACATAAAAAGTGGCTACTGTACAGCTACAAAAATGACCTGCCCAAATTGCAAAGGTGACCATCCTGCATATTCCAAGACATGGAAAACTGAGAAAAAAAAAAGTAAAATACAAGGTTGAGAACAAATTCAGATACCAAGAATTTAGAAAACTAGTTGAAACTACTATAAACAAAAATGCCAATGTCAAAGTATCAAACAGTCTCCACTCAAACTGATATCATAGCTCTACTCAAACCTCTACTAAATCAATTTCTGATTGGGCTAGAAATGAACTCTCTGAGCAATAATCCAAGTTCTCAGACCAGGCAAATAATACTCCTCTAACAATACCAGCAGCATCTCCTCCTCCAATGATTGCTTCCACTTCTCAAATACAAACTCAAATGGAATGAAAAATATTCAGGACACAACCATGGACACAGATGGCATATCTATACAAGAAGATCCTATTTTAGAAATTATGCTGAAGAAATGGACACTGGTTGGCTGGTTTTCCCAAAAAAAAAAAAAAAGATAAATCAAAATTGGAATGTCATAAGCCAGTCACTTTCAAAAAGCAGTCAGATACAGTCCCATCGACTAAATACAAATGATGCCATTGTATTTTACAATGGAATTGCAGAGGCTTTCATTGCAACACAGATGATATCAAGATCTAATTAACCAGTATTCTCCAGTTGCCCTTTGCCTTTAGGAAACCTACCTAACCTCAAAAATTTCTCCTTTGATAAAGAACTATTGTTTTTATCAAAGAGATTGTAATACAGCTGATGCTGCCCGTGATGGTGTGGCAATCCTGATAAATTCAAAGATTCCAATTAAACATATCCCATTTCAGACTGAATTAGAAGCTATTGCTGTTTGTATAACTCTCCGTATAGAAATAACACTTGTCTCAATCTACCTACAGCCAAACCATACTTCTCTTTAAAAGATCTTGAAGGTCTCTTCATACAGATACCTCCACCTCTTTGTATATTAGAGGATTTTAATGGACACCACTCCCAATGGGGAGCTCCTAAATTAGATAGACAGGGTTGACTCATTGAAAGATTTCTAGAGGCACAAAACCTCAACATACTCAATAGTGGTATACTCATTCACGTACAGCTCTCAACTGGACATACTTCCACAATAGATCTTTCAGTTTGTTCTCCAGTACTGGTCCTGACCATAGAATAGTATGTTATAAGTGATCTCATGGGCAGTGACCACTTCCCAATCGTATGCAACCTTTTGATAGCACAGACTCCTTTTACTCAGACTCCTGCAGGAAATGGAAATTTTCCTGAGCAAACTGGGGGAAATTTCTCTCAATTTCTTTCGACGAGAAAAAATTTCACCTCCAGCCTATTGGAATGTGACAATTACATCACATTGCATCTCCTAAATGTGGCCAACAACAATACCATTATCAAATCATCCGGGCAGAAAGTATTATAATTATTGGTGGAATGAAGAATGCACAAAAGCAAAGAAAGCAAAAAATAAAGTCTGGAATTTGTTTTGGCAATGCCCAACCACAGCCAATCTCATTAATTGTAAGAAATTAAGGACAAAAGTATGTTTCACATGAAGGGAAGCCAAGATAGAATTCTGGACCTATTTTGCATCAAGCATTAATAGAAACACTGACACCAAAATAATATGTTAAAAAATTAGACAGCTTTCTGATAAGTTTTCCTGTCTCCAATCTTCTCTTGGAATGGGCGAGATCTATCTACTCCCTTGGATATAGCTAATGCTTTGGTTAATACTTTTGCTGAAATCTCAGCAGAATCTGCTTATACTACATCTTTCATGAATTAAAAACACTATAGAACAATATTCTGTTAACTTCCTAACTACCCTCATTCTGTCATATTAGCATTAGTAGAGGCATTTGATGCAAGAAAGCAAGCTTATGCAGCATCAGCCAAAAAAAAAAGAAAAAAAAAAAAACCCCACTTCCACTTCACCCCTCTGTTCTTTCAAAATACCTGTCCAGCTGAGCCTTAAACTTATTTAGGCTATCAACCTCCACTACAAGGGATGGAAGTCTGTTCCACCAACCAACCACCCGCTGGCTAAAGGCAAAATTTCCGCACGTCTATCCTACATGTCTTTCCTCAATTTGAATTTATGCCCTCTCAGGTGATTTTTCTGAGCTAGAGGAAGAATCCCATCAGCATTGAGCATGCTCAAACCATTCAAGACTTTATACACCTCTATCAGATCACCTCGCTGGTGCCTAGTCTCCGGACACTGTAATTTGCAAAACTTCAGCTCTTTCTTCGTAAGAGCACCCCTTTGTTCCATTCACTAATCTTGTTGCCCTTCTCTGTACTTGTTCCAGCAGCTCTACATCCTTCTTGAAATGAGGCCTCCAGACCTGTATATAGTACTCTAGGTGTGGCCTGACCATTGCCTTATACAAGGGAATAATCACTTCCTTATCCCTGCTGGAAAAATTCCTGTATATCATTGACAATACTCCATGAGCTACTCTTGCAGCCCGTCTGCACTGCTCAGAGAACTTCATATCTGCCTGCACAACCACCCCCAAGTCCCTTTCATTCTCTACCACTGTCAGTGTAGTACCACAGAGTTGATACGTTGCTCTGGGGTTGCTGTTTCCCATGTGTAGCACTTTACATTTGTCAATGTTAAACTTCATTTGCCACCTCTCAGCCCATCTGCTCAACCTTTCCAGATCCTGTTGCAGTAGCATAGTGTCAGTAGTGTCCTTGACAACCCTGCCAACCTTTGTATCGTCTGCAAACTTGGACATTAAGCTTGATATACCATCATCAATATCATTTATAAATACAGAAACCAATAATGGACCCAACACTGAGCCCTGAGGGACTCCACTAATAACATTAGTCCACAATGAGCAGTGTCCATTGATTACCACTCTCTGTCTTCTCCCCCTCAACCACCCCTTTATCCATAGCAGCAATTTGCCTCCAATGTCACACTGCTCCAATTTGTGTAGCAGTCTTCCATGTGCAACAGTATCAAAAGCCTTTCTAAGATCCAAGTATATAATATCAAAGCTATTCCCTGCATCCAGTTCTTTTGTGAGTGCATCATAGTATCCAATCAAATTGGTCAGGCAAGACTTCCCCTTAACAAAACCATGCTGTGTCCGAGCTATAACTGAAGTCTTGTCTAAATGATCCTGCAGTGCTTCTTTAACCAGTGCCTCCATTAATTTTCCTGGAACAGAAGTTAAGCTCACAGGTCTATAATTACTTGTGTCAGCCTTTGATCCTCCTTTGTGAATTGGGGTTACATTTGCACATTTCCAGTCTATGGGTATCTCCCCTGAGTCCAAGGAAGCTCTCATAATTATGGCTAAAGGTTTGCTTACTTCCTTTGCTGCCTCCTTTAATATAACTGGATAGATCCCATCCACCCCAGGTGCCTTTCTTGTGTTGAAACTCCACTTTACTGGGAGTAAAGTGGAGTTTCTCCTCCACTTTACTCCCAGTTATTTCAAGATTCTGTAGCTTACTGCTAGAGTTGAATACACTTCTGGCATTCCCCTCGCTGAATAACTCCTCATGTGTAAATGTCGATGCAAAATATTCATTTAGTTTGTTAGCTACCTGAGCAGGATCATCAACAGTTGACCCATCAATATCAAGTGGACCAATCTGATTCATCCCCTTCCTTCTAGAGTTTACATAAGTAAAGAACTCTTTGCTGTTTTTCTTTGCATCCCTTGCCAAGGATTTCTCGTAATCTGCCTTCGCCTGCCTAACCTCCTTTGTAACTTGGTTGCATATCAACTTGTATCTATCATAGGCTTCTGTGTCATGTGTTAATTTGTAAGTATCCCATGCATTTTTCTTCCCTGCCATATGCCTCATTAGTTCATCTGACATCCATTTTGGCCTAAACCTTGAACAATATTTCTTAGTTGGTATGTAAAGCCTAGTAGCTTCCAAGATAAGTTCTTTGAATGCTTCCCATTTTGAATTTGCTGTTGGTGACATCATCAGTTGGTCCCACTGTATAGAATTTAAATACTGTCTCAGTCCATCGTAGTCGCCTTTACGGAAGCAATAACCCTTCCCTTTACCCCCAATAGTATTTACCTCTTTGAGTAAATCCCACTTCAGCACACTGTGATCACTGCCACCTAGTGGTTCATTTATCTGCAGATTCTTAATGCATGAAGAATCACTGCTGATAATCAAATCAAGAGTATTACTCCCTCTAGTTGCCTCCCGAACATGCTGATGTAGAAAACAATCATCCAATAAATCCACAAAAGCCTTGCTAGTGTGTGAGTGACCAACCCACAAATTCCAGTCAATCTGGGAAATTAAAATCCCCCGTTATAAGACTCTCTGATTTACTGGCCCACTCTATTTCCCTGTACAGTTTCTTATTATACTCATCAGAGTCATTAGGCCTATAGCACACTCCTACTCTCAATTTTGATCTCCCAATGCTTATGTCACACCAAACTGACTCAGCTGAACTTTTTCATGCCATTAGATCACAATGGTGCTGCCAGGCCAGATCTATTATATCATGCTACGTCTTGATGACAAAGCTTTGCACCTTCTCCTGGTTTTTTACAACTGTATATTTTTAGAAAATGTTTATCCAGCACATTGGCATCACTCTACTGTTTTAGTGTTCCTAAAGCTCGGAATATATCCAATCAACTCGCATAGCCATAGACCAATATCAAAATCCTTGAAAGAATTGTCCACAGTAGACTCGTCTGGTTAGGGCTGAATTTTCTATTTGTTAAACTTTTGTTAAATGCTTTTGTTAAACACGAACATCTAGTAATGGTATCAATAGATGTAGAGAAGGCTTTTGACATTACTTGGTGGAATGGCATACTTAGTGATCTTTACTCTTTTGGTCTATGGGGCAACCTTCTTATGTTTGTGAAAAATTTTCTACGTACTAGATCATTTCAAGTTTGATACCACATTCAATATCAATGTTCGATAACATTTCAAGTTCGATACCTCTCTACAGCATTCATTCAGGAAGGTTTTCCACAGAGATCAGTACTGAATGCTACTCGTTTTGCTCTTGGAATAGATTCTATCACTAAACAACTTCCAAATACAGTAGAGAGTTACCTTTATGCAGATGGCATTTCCATCTCCTGACATTCCCAAAACATGAGCTCTATTGAACGAGAGCTTCAGATATCTCTTAATAAAATACAACAATGGGCCAGCCTCGATGGCTATCGACTCTCCCAGCAGAAAACAGTTGCTATCCATTTTCGTGGGCAATGCAAATTTCATCCAGATCCTGAACTTGAAATTTCTAATGTCTCCATCCCATTCGCTAATAACATCACATTTCTAGGATTATTAATCCTTGACAGATTAAATTTCTTAGATCATATTAAATGTATGTACTTCCTGTCCAAAAAAAAATTAAACATACTCAGCTTTATCTGCCCTAACATGGGGTACAGATCATGCCTCCCTGCTTCAGTTATACCAGGCATCACACAGATCCTGTCTTGATTATGGAGCTCCCATCTATGATTCTGCCAGAATGAGTGCAGTATGCTGGCTTGATCCAGTTCAATATATCCAATAGGATATATTGAACTTAAGGATTGCACTTGGTGCTTTTACATCCCCAGCACATAGTCTCTACATTGCTCATGAGCCCTCCCCACTGCTTTATGTAGGAAAACTGTTACTATTGATTTGGGAGGTGCAATATGGCCTAAGTTGCCCTTGCACCAAAAAAAACACCACAACAACAACAACAACAACAACAATTGTTTATTTATCTGAAAATGATCAATGTATACAACCACTTCTAGACCCATCTATAATGTATTGATGAATTTTCGAAAGTAACAGGCGCAATTTGGCCATAGTAGCCCTTGTGCCAATAAATCCCACAACAACAACAACACAGGAGGTGATCCACCACAGTGTACACATTGCTCTAACATCTTGACTGTTAGACATATTCTCATTGGCTGCCCCTACTATAAACAACACAGAGCTTCATCCTTGATCTCACTGATAAATAATCGTAAACCAATAACTCTTGAAAATCTCATTGGTGATAAGGCAAATATTTCTGAATTTTTTGACTTCCTCAAGCAAACTGGACTTTTTAATAATTTCTGATTTAAAATTTTCTTTTGATTTTATGGAAATTCCTCATCTCTTAAAATAATAAGTGAATAGGCACATTATAGCCATAGATGCTTATGTGCCATTAAGCCTCCATAACAACAACAACAACTGTTACTGAAGTATGCTGTCAAGACACAAAGTTATGTCTCACATTCCATTCAGTCATACCTATTCAATCATCTGACATTAGAAAACCTCTTCAGAAATAAACCTTGCATAGTAAAACGAGCAGTTGTTAGCCCTTCTTGACCTGATTAAGGTTTGGAATGTTTCCATCGATTCCATACAACAGGTTGTAACTTGTACTCAACCACCATGGGCTCTTCCTCTACCGACTTGTGACACTTACCTCTGCCAATGGGGAAAGAACATTTTGTAAGCATCGAATACCAAACAACTTCATGTAGTTCACACTCAAAGATATATTGATTTTCCCCCACTTTGCACAGATGTCCTCTAAATCTAATTCAAACGTTGGAGTAGTCTAATTATATGCAATTAAACTAGCTCTAAAAAATCTCTGTTCCAACCGCTCTTTAAATTCCCTCAGCTCAATCATGCCATTATGTAGTTCTTTAGGTAAAGTTCACCCTGCTCTAGTTGAAATTAGAAGCTTATTACTGCAAATGGAAGGATGCCATCAACTTGTCACCTTCTGTTGGATTCCAGCACATTCCAGTATTTTGTGTAATGAACTAGCTGATAAAGCTGGTAAAAAAAAATCCAACCATCTTAGATTTAACAAATATCCATGTTTTCATCAGACTCTGCACTAATCATTCATGCTGCATGCCTATTAGAATGGACAGCACTATGGCACTCTCAAACTAATAATGAGTATTTTGCATCTACATTCACACATGAGGAGTTATTAAGGAAGGAAAATGTCACAAGGTTATCAAATTGTAGCAGGGTGCGTAATGATTTTGTAATAACTGAGAGCAAAGTGGGGGGGAAATTGTTGAAGTTAAACATAAGAAAGGCACCTGGTGTGGCCAGTATCTATCCAGTTATATTCAAGGAGGTGACAAAGGAACTAAGCAAACCCTTAGCCATACTTGAGTCCCCACAGACTCAAGATGTGCCAATGTATCTCCCAATTCACAAAGTGGGATCGAAGGGTGACACAAGTAATTACAGACCAGTTAGTTTAACTTCTGTTCCCGGTAAAATAATGCTGTCACTGGTTAAAGATGCATTGCAGGATCATCTAGACAAGACTGCAGCAATAATTCAGACACAGCATGGGTTTGTTAAGGGAAAGTCTTGTCTGACAAATTTGATTGGATATTATGATGTGGTTACAAAGGAACTGGATCCAAAAAATAATTTTGATGTCATATACTTGATTTCAGGAAAGCTTTTGACACTGTTGCGCATGGAAGATTACTGTACAAATTGAGCAGAATGGTATTAAGGGTAAGTTGCTACAATGGATAAAAGGGTGGTTGAGTGTGAGAAGACAGAGGGTGGTAATCATTGGGCACTGCTCTTCATGGACTAATAACATTAGTCCGAACCCTGTGCCAATGCCGAACCTTGTGGAGTTCCACAGGGTTTGGCATTGGGCCCACTGTTGTTTTGTATATTTATCAGTGATATTGATGAAGATATATCAGGCTTAATGTCCAAGTATGCATGTAGCAATGTCAATTATATATAGGAATTTTGCTAGCAGGGAAAAGGAGGTGATTATCCCTTTGTATAAGGCAATAGTCAGGTCAGGCCTCATTTTAGGAAGGATGTAGATTTGCTTGAGCATGTACAGAGAAGGGCAACAAGATTGGTGAGGGGAATGAAGGGATCCTCTTACCAAGAGAGGCTTAAGTTCTGCAAATTGCACCGGCTGGAGACTAGGCACCTGTGAGGTAATCTGATTGAGGTGTATAAGGCCTTGACAGGGTTGAGCATGCTGAATTCTGATGGGATTTTTCCACTTGCTCAGATTACGAACCTAAGGGGGCATAAATTCAAATTGAGGAAAGACAGTTGTAGAATAAAGTAAAAAGTAAAGTGCAGCCATTATCAACCCACTGCAGGATGGAAGCCTCCTCAACAATTCATGCTGAGGGAAATGGACCATAATCTGCCACGCTGGTCCAGTGCGGGTTGGCAGATCGACCGTATTCAGCAGTCAGGGGCTTGAACCCCGGTCTACTCAAAGAGTGTAAGGTATATTGGTGTCTAACGGCTCCTGGGATTTCTCCCATCTCCGCCGGTATACATTGTATCGGGCCAGAGATTTGAAGTATGTGGGGGTCATGTGCTGTATATTGTGTTGTGCCATTTGTTCCTCCGGTCTATTAGCTGCCGAGCCCCTAGTGGGACCCGACGTTACCACACCGTGCCACGGGGAGGCTGACCGGGTGCACCACTGATGATAGAGTACTCTGGCGGATCCTGCCACCTACTTTCCTGGGATTTCAGTGGCTAGGACCAGATTTGAGAATGAGATGATCGCTGTTTCTTGACCAACGGTTGTAATTTTAACAGAGCGTAGGGTTGTTCGCTGATAACTTGTTCTAAGGCCAAATAGGTCGGGCAATAATTTTGATGTATTTAGATTTAGACCTGTGGGCCATATATATATATACATACATACACACACACACACACACACACACACACACACATACATAAAAAAAAAAAAAAAAAAAAGTTGTGCAAGAGAAAAGTAAGGGAGGTAGGCCGTAGGCAGAAGACTGGAGGGTAGGAAACAGAAGAAGGGGGCCGACAGGGAAGATGGCCCCTGATGACAGTGTGGCATGCCCAGTGCCTCACCAGAGAGGAGTGGGGTGGACAAAAAAAAAAAAAAAAAAAAATGATTGTGTAAGAGAAAAATAGGGGGAGGGAAAGGAAAGATGGAAGGAAACAGAAGAAAGAAGCAAAAAAAAAAAAAAAAAGAGAGAGAGAGAGAGAGAGAGAGAGAGAGAGAGAGAGAGAGAGAGAGAGAGAGAGAAAGAGAGATACCCCGCAAGTGCAGGGTAGATACAGCTAGCACGGCCGGTCAGTTGGAGCCAACACTTGGTGGGAATCCAGCAGTGTCAGTGCTGCTATGGTGGATGGGTCATGTTCAGGAAGGTCATTGGGACTCCATTTGGTGAGTCTGTGTCGCATCCAGACTGAAGGCTGGTCCAGTAGTCCATGATAACGAACAGTGGGGTGGTCAAAACTGGGAGTCCAAGATATGATGGTTAAGTCCAGGGATCGATGGTAGGTCTCTTCTTGATAAGATGTGTCACGTCTGGTCGGGAGAAGTAGGTCCAGGAATCAATGATGAGGAATTTGTCAAGGTATGTGTGGACCCTGTCTTTGATTGCGCTGCTAGTATTGTCCCAACCAAGTGGGGAGACCAGTTGACTACTTGAGATGTGAATGATCAAGTTGGGTTCTGTACTCCGGATGGTTTGTTGGTCAAGTCTTATTGATTCAGATGCTAAGGTGGTGGTAGCGTTTTTTGGCTGGTAAATAGGTCCATTGCAAATTGAGTCAGGGCTCTGTAAGTTTCTTCATTCTGTAGGGTGAGGTGTTCTTGATTTTGGTAGTTGAAGCATAGTCTCGTTATTAGGATCTTCCTGATGTCCTCGTAGATTTCACAGCTGTGGGCAAGGTGTTCCCACGTCTGATCCTCTCCACAGTGACAGCGGGGTGAGTCTGAAATTCTGAAGTCATGTAGTTTTTTCTGGAAGGAGCTATGTCCAGTGAGGAGGTAGGTAGCATAGAGTCCCGGTGAAAACCAGACAGGTGTGAGGGGGTAGGAGGCCCTGACATCTGGGAGGAATCTTTTGGTGACAGCGCCTTTAGTATTAATAACGGCCGCATGGTGCAAGAAAGCCTATGGCTTATGCTGCACCAGCCAAAAAAAAAAAAAAAAAAATCCGAACAAAACAATGATAAAAACAAAAAAAAAATAATAATAATAAATAAATAACTAAATAATAATAATTAATAAATAAAAAAAATAAAATAAAAAGGAAATTAAACCTATCATCCTATGTGCTTCCCTTACCCGAAAGTACTATCCAGATGACCTTTGAATTTCCCCAAACTGTCGGCCTCTACCACCCATGAAGGCAACTTATTCCAGTAATTTATAACTCGCTGGCTAAAATAGAACTTCCTGCAATCCAAACTAAACATTTCCCCCCGTAACTTGAATTTATGTCCCCTAGTTCTAGCATCATTTATAATCTTGAAAATTTTGTCCTCATTCATTTTACTGATGCCTCTCAGAGCCTTAAACACCTCAATCAAATCTCCTCTAAGGTGTCTAGTTTCCAAACTCTGCAACCCACATATTCGAAGTCTTTCTTCATAAGGACGCCCTTTTGCCGATCTCACCAGGCGAGTTACCCTTCTTTGCACCCTTTCAAGAAGCTCGATGTCTTTCTTCAGGTGCGGTCTCCATACTTGAACACAGTATTCCAAGTGTGGTCTAACATAAGCCTTATATAATGGGATTATCACGTCCCTATCTCTACTTGCAAAAGTTCGATAGATCATCGATAGGACACCATGGGCCTTCCTTGCAACCTGTTTACAATGCTCAGAGAACTTCATGTCTGACCGTATCGTAACACCCAAGTCCCTTTCCTCCAGTACTGGCTTTAGTTGAACTCCACCAAGTGAATAAGTTTTTTTGGGATTACTGTTTCCCAGGTGTAATACCTTACACTTTGTTGGATTAAAGCACAGCTGCCATTTTTCTGACCATTCCTGAAGTCTATCTAGGTCTCTCTGAAGAAGCTCAGCTTGACAGTGATCATTAACTACTCTCCCAATTTTAACATCATCTGCAAATTTAGACATCACGCCCTCTATCCCTTCATCAATGTCGTTTATGAAAATTAAAAACAACAGTGGTCCTAATACTGATCCTTGGGGAACCCCACTTCTTACATCAACCCAATCTGAGGAATAGCCATTTATCACAACCCTCTGCCTCCTGCCCTGAAGCCATCCTTCTATCCATCTAAGGATTTTCCCAGTGATTCCAACCTGTTCCAGCTTATAAAGCAACCGCTCATGTGGGACTGAGTCAAAAGCTTTGCTGAAATCTAAATAAACAATGTCGAAATTATTCCCTAAATCCAGCTCGTGAGTGACCCTTTCGAAATAGTGAACCAGATTTGTTAAATATGATTTTCCCTTTAGTTGAGGTCTGCCATCTTTCTTGCCAGGTGTCTGTTAGATGTTCATTAAGTCTCTTCTTTTCAGCATTTCTATTATTTGCTGGGTCAGTGGTGAAACCTGCGCAGGTAACTGCTCTTCCTTTGGCTATTTGATAGAGCAACCCATGACGAACAATCTCCAGATCCAGTGAGAACCTGGAGTGCATGGGTACTGACAGTGTGACAGGCACGCGAGGACAGAAGGAGAAGAGAGTGCTGGATAGTTCCTAGGCGCGATCTGTTTACTACTGTATTGGCCTTCTTGTACCAGACTCCAGAGGCATAGGTGATAACCGGGATGAAAACTGCCTTATAGAAGAGGGACAGTGTTCTCTTCTTTAAGCCCCAGTCCTTCCGGGCAACTCTTGAGACTTGGGCAGCATACTTCCTGATCTTAATCCTGAGTTGATCTAGATGAGGAGTGAAGGAAAGGTTTTTGTCTAAGATCAAACCTAGATATTTAAGCTCTGTTTTTAGTTTTACTGTAACACCATTAACCTTGATTTGGGGTGGTCTTCTCAAATCAAGGGTACCTTTTAGTAGAATCGAATGGGTTTTCTCTGGGGAGATCTTTAGGTTGTTATTCTCTGCCCAAGCTTGAAGGGTGGAGATGGCCTGGTTGGCAGTTGCTTCTAGTTGCGCTCTGTTATTGGCAGAAAAGAGCATGACCAGGTCATCTGCATAGGCCTGAGTTTGTACATTGATGAGTTTGGTGTTCAAGAAATCATCCAGCACCAGATTCCAGAGAAGAGGCCCCAAGACAGATCCCTGAGGGCATCCCCTGAAGACTGGTCTGGAGACACTGCAGTGGGGAGTGGACACGACAACTCGCCGGTCCGGGAGATAGGTCTTGATGCATCTATATAAGTTTTCTGGGACTTGCGCCCTCCAGAGCCTGCCAAGGACGCTGGGCCACCAGAGGGAATCGAAGGCACCAGCAAAGTCGAAGGAGATTAGAAGAAAGTATTTGGAGTTGCACTTGGTAGCAGCTTCAATGATTGTTTCCAGTGCATCTACCGTGGAGCGTCCTTTCCGGAAACCGTACTGGTTAGGTGAGGAGAGACCAGCATCGTTGTAGTGGGCTTCTATTCTATGGGAGATCATCCGTTCGAGAAGTTTGCTGAAGACCGGCAGCAGTGCAATTGGCCGATAGGATTGTGGCAGATCGTGTGGTTTGGTTGCATTCTTCAATATAAGTTTAACGGTTGCAGTCCTCCACTGTGTGGGGAAGAATCCTTGGTGAAGACAGTGGTTTAACAGGTTGAGTATGGTAGTGGGAATAAGTTCAATGGCTTTCTGGACAATTTCTGGATCGAGCATGTCTCTGCCCGGAGCCTTCTTGTTTCTGATTCTAGATGCAGCTAAGTTGAGCTCGGTTGGGGTGAAGGGTTCTTCAATTGTAGTTGTGCGATATGTTTCATTTTCCGTGCAGAGCTCTAGCTGTTCTGTTGTGTGTGGGTCAGCAGGCTGCTGGAATGTAGCATCTAGAATATTATTGATAGTATCTTGCCACGATCTGGTGTAGAGTCCGTTTGGTAATTTTGTTGTTGATACGACCTCGCCTCTGGGGAGCTTGTTAGTGGTCACTTTGTACACAACCCCCCAGGGATTGGCGTTCCCTTCAGTGCTTACCAGGGCTTCCCATGAGCGCCTTTTGTGCTGTTTTATTGTTGTGGTATACTGGTTCCTGGTCACTCGATATTGCTGCAGTAAAGCTTCTGTTTCTTCTGGAGGCCATGTTCTTCTTGCACGTTGATAGCGTTTTCGTCGGTAAATGACTTCGCGTCTAAGAGCCTGGAGTTCTGGTGACCACCAGGGGACAGCACTAGGTGTGAATCTCTTCTTTTTGATAGCCTTGTTTGCAGCATTAGTGACGAGCTGTGTAATTGCGCGTTGATGCTGGTCTGGGCTGAGGCCGCTAGGATTGAAGTGGCTAGCTTCACTGGTCAATTCCTCCTTAAAAAGGTTCCAGTCAGCCTTATTCAGGGCATATCTTCTTTGTTGAGTTCGGTTGGTTGGTTGAGTTACTTGTGAACGGTGTAGTTGGAAGGTTAGTACCCTGTGGTTAGAGGTGGTCCAGTCCTCACGGACTGTCCAGGAAGCAAGGTGTTGAGCAATGGAGCTTGAGGCTAAGGTGACATCTATGGTAGCTTCCCACAGGGTACTTGAGAAAGTTGGCAGGCAGTTAGGTTTGTTTAGAATGACTAGGTTGCTGTTAGATAAGTAGTCCTCAAGACGTTGGCCATTTCTATTTCCTCTGTGATTTTGAGTTCGGCTATGCCAGGCTGGGGACCTGCAGTTAACATCAGCCCCTATAATGAGTTTTGCATTTGGCATTTGTAGCTGGATGGTCTGTAGATATCGGGTGGCAGGAAGGATATCTTCCCCCGGTCGACAGTATATCGAGACTAAGTAGAATTTTCCCAGTGGTGAAATTACATGGGCGCACACAGCCCAGCCAGTACACAGATCAGTGATTTTGGTGACAGTCAGTTTGGGATTGCAAACGACGATCGCAGCCCAGGGTGTGTCACCATCAACCTGGACCACTTTAAATCTCAAGGGGTAGCCTTTTACCTCCTTATTATGGGTGTATGGCTCCTGAAGAAGCAGCACATCTAAGTTCTCTTCATCTGCCTTTTTGACCAGTTGTGCAGCAACAGCCTTGGACCTCTGAGCGTTATGTTGTGCTATTTTCACAGTGTGGATATTTACGTTTGGTCTGTTACTCCCCATAATCTATTCTTGACTGTTGAGCACTTCTGGCTTTGAGATAAACTGGGCAGTTGCTGTCACGGAGTGAATGGTTGGCTGGCACCTTTAAGACCTTGCAATTGGCACATGTGGGAGGTTGAGACTTATTGGGGCATGTAGCGTACTCATGCCCCATTTCAGCACAGTGGCCACAGGTGGGCAGATTTTGCCTGCACGTGTACGTGGTGTGGCCAAAACGGCAGCACCTGAAACATTTGGGGACGGCTACATGCTCCCTAAAGCGGTGGCTGCCCCAGTTGATGTAAATTCTTGTTTGCTGGGAGAGGATCTTCCAGGCCTTGGGTGATAGCTCAAAGACCCAGTTATGACCTACTTCGGGAGGAAGACCTGCTTCGTAGGTTCTCCTTTTGCCCTCAGTACAGCAGCTATCCAACATGGCATTGATTCAACAAGATGTCGGAAGTGTTCGGGAGATATGGCCAATCAAGCTGTGTGTAATGCGGTCAGCAGTGCAGGTATGGAGGTAATTGGTGTATCCAGATGCCTAATATGCCTTTCCATAGTGTCCCACAAGTGCTCTATGGGATTGATATTGGGTGATTTTGGAGGCCAATCGATATGCTGGAGGTCAGAACTGTGTTCCTCAAACCATTCCTGCACATCAAGTGCCCAATGGCTCAGTGCATTGTCATCTTGGAAGACACCATCACCATTTGGGAAAGAGTGTATACAGCAAGCAGTTGATGATGGCGGAGACCAGTGATACGTTGTTCCACATGCACCAGGGGTCCAAGTTCCTGCCAGTGAAACATGCCCCACACCATACCTGCACTTTTGATACCATGCATGATGGATCAAGAGCCTCATGTTGTTGACACCAAATTCGTACACGACCATCCACGGTGTGGAGTAAATAATGTGACTCATCCGACCAGCACATCTTCTTCCAGTCTTCTAACATCCAACTTGCATGCTATTTGCACCAGGCAAGTCTTTTACATTGATGAACCTTGGTTAGGAGAGGATGCCGTAGGGGTCGTCTGCTGGTGTAGTCCATACATGCGAGCATGTGACTCATGGTCATGCCAGGTATTGTTCCCGGTTGGCCCATGTTGTATTGGGTAGTCAACTCTTCAACAGTGCTGCGCCTGTACGAGTCATTGGACCCAGTGCTCACCTCTATCAACCTTTCGCTGACCTTTGCAGCTTTGTTGTCTGGTTGTTGTTTGACCATTTTGACTCCAGTCCTGGTACACTTTAACAACAGTGGCTCTCGAGCTCTCACAATCTGTCCTTTATCAAAGTCCGATAAATCCTTCCTTTTATCCATCATGCTCAGAATTTTACTACCTACAGAACTACTGACACCTTATCTATGCTACGTAGGTCGACTAACTGCACACTCTCATACCTTACGTGGTCAGTGGGTCGCATTCAGTTTTCATAGGGATGGTCATAATTCAGTGATCACTCAGTGTATAATACAAGAAGTATGCAATTTGGTGTAATTTTTGCATACCAAATGGTCTGTCTTCCATTTTTGCAAATGGGCAGCTAGTTTTCTTTCTGACTGCTCATTGTGCGTGATGACAAATTGCTGCCTGTCTTCTAACTTCTCAGCTAATGCTGGTTCTGCAGTTGAGAAGAAGAAAACAGTCTTCTTCAAAATCCAGTCCTCTCATAGTTCTCTGGAAAAAAAGTGTGGTTCTTGTGCACATCCGAAATGCAGACTTTTTTTTTTGACACTCATCTCCAGGCATGATCTTGTATGGAGATCTGTGTCAAAATTTTTACTGAGGATAACTGTGATTTCAACATTTCTTGTAATAAGCATATCACAGATATATATAGTTTTTCCTACATCAGAAAATCAAGGTTTTTCTCTCTTTCTCTTCAGCATTACTTCTCACAGCTGTTGTGGTGCCCTCTATAATTCTTAAACTCCTAGACTCAATTGAAGAGAGGGCATCCAGATTAATTAATGATTATGCACTACCAACCTTGCTCCACTCCCTGTCAGATGGACTTCCAATTTTTGCTGCATGCTTTTTTGACTGTATCAATGGGCGTGTTCTTCTGAATTGCCATTTTTAATTCACACTTTTCTTCCAAAAAATTTGGAACACTCACCTCGGCATCCATTCACATTTCAACTCCAAATCCACCAAATTAACTTTGCTTATTTATTGCTTCTGTTTTGTGGAATAGCCTTCCTTATATATATTTTCTGAAAACTAGTGTTGACAGATCTTCTGTCTTTTCAGCCTTTACATCATACTGTAGAGTATTACATGTTGTAGTACCCTCATATGTGAGGTGACCATAAAAAAAAAAAAAAAACATCAAAAAAGGTATTTTGTTATGCAATAAATTTAAATACAAAAAGTGCTAAAAAATTTCAAACATTTGTAATTAATACCATAGAATAGTTGAGAAGATAATTTAATTTCCTTCTTCAAAATCTGTTTGCATATATTCATAAACAGATGTGTTTTATTTTAAAAAAAAATGTCTTAATACTATTGTCTTAGAACTAAACCCTTTTCCTGTAAATTTGACTATTCCTTCTCTCTTCGACATAGTGGGTTTCTAATATCTTCACATTATTGGGATCTATACTTTGATTTTTTTTTTTTTTTTTTTTTAGTTTTAGTATGTTTTTTTTTAACCAAGTTAAGTAGTAGGAGTGTTTATTTAATTTTTTTTTTTCAGTTAGGGATGGAGACACAGTCAAACATTATCGTATACGGCAGTTGGATGAAGGTGGTTTTTTTATTGCTCGCAGAACAACATTCCGTACACTTCAAGAGCTTGTAGAGCACTATAGTCAAGATGCTGATGGTCTGTGTGTTAATTTACGTAAACCCTGCATCCAGGTAATTGTATGGTTCTTTTCACAACATTCCATACTGTTTTGAATAGCCTTTGGTCAAAGCCAATCCTTAGAAATCATGTGCACTTGTGGAATAAACTTAAAAATAAAACGTCCCTGAAGTATTTTGCATTGTTCTTATTATTTACCTAGTAAACTTTATACTCCAGAGTTCACATAACAGGGACAGCCAAGCTTTCATTATCTTATAAACAGTGCTGATTTCTACAGTCGTACCAATCGTATTTCTTGTAGCATGGCACTGTTTTAATTTTCAATACTTAATTTTTAATTTAAAATTGAAAATTAAAACAAACTTTAACAAAAATAAATTTAATTTAATTTATTAGTCTGGTCCTAGAGAACTGAAATTTTGAATACTGATTAGACATTGAATTATTTGGAGAATTGTCTGTTATTGTATCTTACAGAAATTAAGGATATAACTTAAACGGGGGTAAAAAAAATTAAAGGTGGGTATGTAACTGGTGAACTGATGCCAGAGAAATATGTGGAACAGGAAGAAATTTAAAAATGTTCTATTTATAATCTGGTACAACCAGCAGATCAGAGGAGTTTACAACTAATTTTGATTATGAACACATTTATTAACTGTATTTAGCAGTCACATAATTCAGATGTGTGTATGCTACTGCACTTCTGTTTTAGTCACTTGGCAACGTCAAAATGCTTCAAAATAAATAGCACTACTCAAATAAATATTTTGCTGTTTATTTAAAAGAAGCCACTCTGCTGAAAATCAAAGCTTTATGTACAGAAAGAATTTGATAATTTTCTGTTCAAAAGATCACCTGACACTCCTTAATACAAAACTTCCTAAACCAAAGAGCCATTCAAGTCAAATACCAAAATGTTTATTCACATACATTCAGACAAAATAATAAGCTCCAAAGGACTTCCTGAGTGCTACATTGTTTGTGGTAAGAGCATGCATATAATTGAGAGACTGCTTCAAGACAATAAATAAAATAGTAACTTGAATGAAGAACAATGAGTGCAGAATCTCAAAGCAGAAAACAGTCATAATACATCTTTGTAGAAAACTTAATGTATCCTGAAATAAAGTTTGCATACGACCTGTTATGGCTTACGACAGTGTCTTCTGGGACCAACTTTCAGTAAAGTTAAAATTTGATTTATATATTTATCTATAAAACTTAGTGTTGTTTTTTTTAATAATATATTTAAAAAAAAAATTTTACTCTCTTCAAAACTATGAGACAGAATCTGTTATGGTTGTGAAGAGAGGAACAATACTTTAATTGATGCTGACCTATTGTGAGTAATGCCTGTAAAGTGTTTTTCAGAAATTAGCCAGTTTGTCGTGGGATGGTGATTGAACAGTACAAATTTACTTTCTGAGTTGGTCTTATAATATTATTCATCTTGCCTCTCTGTTGTATAATAGGTGGAAAAGCCAACAACAAGTGGATTGTCACACAGCACAAGAGACCAGTGGGAAATTGATCGTAGCTCTCTCAAGTTTGTTAGAAAGCTCGGCCAAGGACAATTTGGAGAGGTATGGGAGGGTTTATGGAACAATACTACTCCTGTGGCTATCAAGACTTTAAAAACTGGTAAGCTTTGAAGATTTGCAAACTCTTGAAATTTGGCGATAGTTTTTTACACACACACAAACACACACAGTTGGCTTTGCATTAGCAACACCCTCTTGTTTAGGACTGGACCGTGATGCTGGTGAAAACTCAAAGTTGGGAATGGCTGATGTAAGATTGTAGTTTGCATATGTGGTGATCAGTTTTAGTGTTTGTGAGGAAGAATGGGTCAGTGCTGAGATCTTTCTGACTTTGGATGTGGAATTACTGAGTGGGCAAGAAGATAGGTGGAATAGGACCCTCATCCTATTCCACCTATCCCTCTTGCACAATATATTTCCCAGACAGTAGTTTGTTATTTACCAGAATTAAGTTAATCTTCAATTATAAAATTTAATTGAATCAAATATATGAACACTTTCAACCACCTTTAGATAGTTTCACAAGTAAGCTGCTTGAGTATTAATATTAGCAAATGATGCAAGGCATCAAGCTTCCACAGTATTGTTGGGAAGAAAAAAACATTGTCCATCTCCTAATAATTAGTCTAATCCTTCCTTAACTTTATTCAAATTACCCACTTCCATAACACCAGATAGAAGTTTGCTTTCAACCAGAGTAATTGATTATTGAAACATTTTCACTCACCTATCCTACAACACCTTTTTCAGTTTAACACATTTGCTACCAAAATGCCAACTTGCATCAAAAAGAACTGCATGTGTTGTGCCCTGATGTAAATGTGCATTCGTTCAATTGCAGTCAATAAATGAGCACATGGTGCCTCCGTAGCCAGGTGGGCAGGAGCAGCAGTGCATAGCACATTCTTCTTGATTAGGCACAAGGAGCATGTGCTATGCACATGCTCCTTGATTAGATATGGAGGATGCGGGAAGGTCAGGGAATGACCACCGCATATCCCCAAGAGCATTATGGCCTTAGTTGCTAATGCTCCTAAAAACCAAATAACAACAACAAATGAGCACTGTAACAGGAAATGCACATGAAATAAACAAGTTATCAATATCAGCACACTGATTGAACCATTGGTTATTTGCATTATGGCAGGGATTTTCTTGACATCAATCGCACTTTCTAGAGTGCTATAAAAGCTGTATACTTAGTTCACAGTTTCATATGTGTTTTTGCTTATGTCAAAGTTATTTTATATGGTTTAGTATTTTCCACAAGAAGAAAGGTCAATTTTTTTGAAGATTAATGAATTTTAATTCTTCAGTTTGTGAAAAACAAAACATCATCCTTAGTGTGTGTCTACTGATGAAATTTGATATAAAGTGTTTTCCTATAAAGTTTTGCTCTAAAGGGTTGTTATAATGGATCCACAGCTTGAGACATCAAGACTGAAAATATAAAAAATATAGTATACATTACTCCAAAGGCACATAGAGAGGACTGTTGCAAATATATATATATATATATATATATGGGCAGCAAACATGTTTAATTCCCCTCTTGTTGTCTGAGAGAATAGCAGTGCCATCAGCATTTAGTTTACTCAAGCACTTCAAAGAGGTCTACTTGCAGGTGCATGGTTTGATACTGCAATTTACAGAAGTCAAGTCTTTTTAGAAACAGTACCTTTTTGTGTCCCCTGGCAATTTTGTGACTCTTCTTTACCCTTGTTCCATATCCTCAACAAATGAGATCGACTTCCATTGTAGAGGTTTCAGACTTGTGCAGTACTCAAGGTGTGGCCTAACTATTGCCTTATTACATTGGATAATCACCTCTTTTTCCCTGCTGCCAAAATTCCTGTATATCATTGAGAGAACACCATGCGCTGTCCTAGAAAACTGTCTGTACTGTTCACAGAACTTCATGTCAGACTATACAATTACTCCTGTCTTATTGTTTCCCCCACTTTGTGATATCACCTAACTGGTATGTTATTCTCAGATTACTGCTACCCAAATGCAGTATACTTTACATTTATCACTGTTTTAACCAATTGAACAAACTGCACAGTTGAATTGTTGAAGATCAATGAATTCACCCCACATGCCATGTGAATGTATGGGATGAAATCAAACTCTAAATGTTGAACTTTCCTATTTTTTTATATGTAGTTTTTATTTTTTTGACAGAAAACTAAGCAAATATATTATGGATATAAATAGGAAGGCTTATCACCAGGTAAAATAAATTAATCACTGCACATCGAAATTTTATTTTTTAAAACAAATTATGCATATAAATTTATACAGAAATGCTAGACTGAGTGTGAAATACTGTTCAGTTTAATAACCAACCTCTCTGGCACATTGCTGTGGTCTACTTTTTTTTCCATTAAAATAATTACAGAGCTACATTTTTAAAGAAATAGCAATAAGTACTTTGAAAACTTCTTGTACTAATGCTTTAATATTCTTTGCTAATTAAGTTATATTTGCCTAGGTACTATGGATCCAAAAGATTTCTTGACAGAAGCCCAGATAATGAAGAAGTTGCGTCACCCAAAATTGGTTCAGTTGTATGCTGTCTGCACACTTGAGGAACCTATATACATCATAACAGAATTAATGAAGCATGGAAGCTTACTGGAATACTTGCAAGGTATTGTTAGTGTTGGTATTGGGGGAACAACATATAATGTTGCTTAGGTGGCATGGTACTAAGTTAATGTAAAACTGGTCAAAAGAGGAACAAAGCGCTTCAGCCTGCATTAGAATATCTTTTATTTCCAGTTGGAAATCATATATGGATGGGAATCAGACGGTTATCAAATAGTTAAAAGAAAATGGGGAAAATCATAACGAGGAAAATTTTTCTGTCATTCATATCGCTTTCTCCTCTCAGAGCCTCATAGACCTTGTATATGTTACCCTGTTATCCCTCAACTTAGTACATGT
The DNA here is from genome assembly GCF_048544385.1 of Mastigoproctus giganteus. Lineage (NCBI taxonomy): Eukaryota > Metazoa > Arthropoda > Arachnida > Uropygi > Thelyphonidae > Mastigoproctus > Mastigoproctus giganteus. The sequence continues at coordinate 202,427,471 of NC_143583.1, forward strand.
GTTTGTTTCCCATAAATTGTCAAATTAAAAATTCTTGTTGACTTAGATGAAAAATAAATGATAAGAGATCATGAAAAGGTAAACAGAGGTTCAACATTTATTGTTCTTTAAAAAGTTAATATAAACAAATGTTATTTCTTCAGTTCAGTTAATTTATCTCTTCTAGAAAATAATGCTCAAACATTCTTCAAAACAAAAACATTGTCTTGATTATGTTATCATAATCATAGGAACTTTCTCATAACTGTTGATTTGCATTTTGTTTAAGAGAAAAATTCCAAACCGTTTACCTGTGCCAAGGTATTCATCTTCTTTCAGGCCCATTTTGTGTCTGTCACCTCATATTTTTTTAATGTAAGTGAAGATGAACAAGCCTTTATCTATTCCAGATCTTGAAGGTATTTTCTTGAACTTCAGCATTCGGTTGTGTTTGGTTGTTCTGTAACCAAACTTCAATTGCATGGTCAAATGCTTCTATTAAACTAAATTAGTCAAAAATTTTATCTTATAAAAGTAAAGTGCCATTTACATGATTCTGCAAAAAAATTAACAATAACAAGATTTTCTCCAAATAAGGAGACTCATTTTAATACATTTGAAACCACAAACAAGGCTTTAATTTATTTTGACTAGGCTTCACAAGCCTTTTGCATAACAATATTTTTCTCTCTTTTTTTTTTTTTTCTTCTTCAAACACTTGTCTAATTGTCATCAGCAACACCAGCAGATGCTGTTGGTACAAAATTTTGGAAATGTCATGATCATGTCTTGATTCTTCCAGTTAGAGCCAGCCATTTTATTTCTCAGCTAAACAAAATGTACAGGGTAAAGTTCTGTTATCTAATAATCATCAATTTCATAACAGAAATTGATCAAAAAATATGCATGTTATAGCATATCAATAACAGTGTGCCAGATTTCAGAATACTATACCTGCTATGTCCATACATTTTAATGATATGTTTATGTAATATAATTCAATCTGTGTGATAGGTATTGAAACAAGTAATGTTTAAATACCTATTCCAGAGATTGAATTATCTTATCCTGTGTTTAAAGAGGAGACCTGTATAATTCCCAGTTAATCTGGGAGTTTGAGAACTAGAGTAGCCTGTGCGAATGTAGCTTTTTGCCACTCCCGGAACAGAGAAGTTTTTACTGATTTATTTTCTGTTTTATTAGCTTAAATTGGCATATTAACTTATTTTCTAGAGTAGCTGTATATTCCTATTTATGATACTTAGTTTATAGTAACTTAGATAGAGATTTTGTAGGTATTACTTAGTATCGGTAAGGGCATCAAATCCACGTGTTTACCGTTCGTAAATTGCCGCCATTGTTATGCGATACAAAATATTTCGAACTAGATAGCATAAGCTTAATATAGTATAGTATAGTACATAATATTGTCAATTAATCAGTAAAATCTATTAATCTTGTTGAACTTCATAGTCAATTAAATTGTACTTTTAACTATACATATAATGACTTAAGTTATGTAACATAAATAATTAGTAAAAATAAATAATTAATACTTAACTTGATATGGAAGTTATATAAAGGGATTTCATCGATAACACTCGATACTGAAACATAAATATAGCGTTATAACTGTGTTGGAATACAAGTTTAGGGTTTTAATTTTGTACTGAAATTGAAATTTTATTGAAATTAAATCGAAATCATGACTCAGAGCAGCAAAGCAAAAGGTTCAAGCTAATGGGAGTGCTGTGGCTCAGGGGAGAACTGAGGGGGGCCAGTTGCCCTCTGAATCACAGCTTTTTAAATGCACTACTTGCTTGATGTTTGTGGAGCAGTCGGGTATGGGACACGATACTGCCATGGGGATGTCTTTGTGTGTGCATGATGCAAGGAGTGTAAGGAAATCAGGCGACAACTCAGCGTTGTTATGGGCCTATATGAGAGCTTGAAGGACAGGGTGGATGCCCTCGAAGGATTAAAAGTGAGAGGCCCATCAAGCTCTCAGCTGCCCACACCAATGCCAGAGCTTGTACTTGGTCATCACGCAACACATCGGCAGCCCCCAAGGCAGAATGCGCTGGTCCCAAAGGAACTGGTAGTTGTTGGTGACACTATTGTCAGGGAAACGGGGAAACATCCTTTGTAAAAAAGGATAGGTGGAACAGGACCAGGGTATGTCTGCCAGGGGCAAAGGTTGATGACGTTGTAGAGCGGATATCATCTTTTAAGGGCACAAAAGGTGATATAGTTGTACACGTTGGCACTAGTGATATTAAGAGTAGGAGACCAGAGGAATTATTTAACAAGTACAGGTCACTGTGAATTAGGGTTGAATTTGAAAGTGTCTGCAATTCTGCCCAGACACGATAGGAGGGTGTATATGATGAGAGCCTTGTCGATCAATTCGGCCCTGGAAAGATTGTGCAAGGCTCGAGGGGTAGAATTTTTTTTCAGCCTGGTCTGTACTTGTTAACAGGAGAGACTGCTTTTACAGGTATGGGATACACTTAAATAGAAAGGGTGCAAGAATGTTTGCTGATGCTGTCGAGGCAGTGTTAGGTGGGTCAGAAAACTGCTAGATTGGGGGGGGGATACAAGGACTAATAGATTAACAGTAGCCACTGGCAGAGGTGAAAGTGATTCTTGCACTGCTGCTATTGGAATGAGCAGCAGCCTGGAAAATAAGATGCAGGATATTTCAGAGACTGCTGGGAATCATTGGGGTACAAGTAAACACATGGGTAGCTAAGAAAACGAACAGGTCCATGTATACTTGCGTGTACACCAATGCTAGGAGTTCAGTAAATAAATTTGATGAATTTGAGGTATTGCTCAAAACATCAAAGGCAGATATTGCTGGGATTTCAGAGACGTAGTGTCACACAGATATAAGGAATGCAGAACTGGAATTTGGGGAGTACAGTGTCTACAGACAGGATAGGAAGGGAGGAGGGGTTATGCTATTAGTTAAGAAATACATAAAATCCAAGGAAGTGAAGCCAGTCGACATCGTTGGACAGTGCAGTGTCGAGTCAGTTTGGTGCAACATAAGCATTGGGAGATCAAAATTGAGAGTAGGAGTGTGCTATAGGCCTAATGACTCTGATGAGTATAATAAAAAACTGTACAGGGAAATAGTGGCCCAGTAAATCAGAGAGTCTTATAATGGGAGATTTTAATTTCCCAGATATTGACTGGAATTTGGAGGATGGTCACTCACACACTAGCAAGGCTTTTGTGGATTTATTGGATGATTGATTTCTACATCAGCATGTTTGGGAGGCAACTAGAGGGAGTAATACTCTTGATTTGATTATCAGTAGTGATTCTTCATGCATTAAGAATCTGCAGATAAATGAACCACTAGGTGGCAGTGATCACAGCATGCTGAAGTGGGATTTACTCAAAGAGGTAACTACCATTAGGGGTAAAGGGAAGGGTTATTGCTTTCGTAAAGGTGACTGTGGTGGGCTGAGACAGTATTTAAATTCTATACAGTGGGACCAACTGAAGACGTTACCAACAGCAAATTGAAAATGGGAAGCATTCAAAGAACTTACCTTGGAAGCTACTAGGCTTTACATACCAACTAAGAAATACTGTTCAAGGTTTAGGCCTAAATGGATGTCAGATGAACTAATGAGACATATGTCAGAGAAGAAAAATGCATGGGATGCATACAAATTAACACGTGACACAGAAGCCTATGATAGATACAAGTTGATCTGTAACCAAGTTACAAAGGAGGCAGATTACGAGAAATCTTTGGCAAGGGATGCAAAGAGTTCTTTACTTATGTAAACTCTAGAAGGAAAGGAATGAATGAGATTGGTCCACTTGATATTGATGAGTCAACTGTTGATGATCCTGCTCGGGTAGCTAACAAACTAGATGAATATTTTGCATCAATATTCACACACGGGGAGTTATTCAGCGAGGGGAGTGGCAGAGGTGTATTCAACTCTGTCAGTAAGCTAGAGAACTTGTAATAACTGAGAGTAATGTGGAGGAGAAATTGTTGAAGATAAACACAAGAAAGGCACCTGGGGTGGATGGGATCTATTCAGTTATGTTAAAGGAGGCAAACCCTTAGCCATAATTATGAGAGCTTCCTTGGACTCAGGTGAGGTACCCATGGACTGGAGATATTCAAATGTGACTCCAATTCACAAAGGAGGATCAAAGGCTGACACAAGTAATTATAGACCTGTGAGTTTAACTTCTTTTCCCAGAAAATTAATGGAGGCACTGGTTAAGGAAGCACTGCAGGATCATCTAGACAAGAATTCAGTTATAGCTCGGACACAGCATGGTTTTGTTAAGGGGAAGTCTTGCCTGACCAATTTGATTGGATACTATGATGCAGTCACAAAAGAACTGGATGCAGGGAATAACTTTGATATTATATACTTGGATCTTAAAAAGGCTTTTGATACTGTTGCACATGGAAGACTGCTGCACAAATTGGAGCAGTGTGGCATTGGAGGCAAACTGCTGCTATGGATAAAGGGGTCGTTGAGGGGGAGAAAACAGGGTGGTAATCAATGGACACTGCTCATCATGGACTAATGTTATTAGTGGAGTCCCTCAGGGTTCAGTATTGGGTCCATTATTGTTTTCTGTATTTATAAATGATATTGATGATGGTATATCAAGCTTAATGTCGAAGTTTGCAGACAAAGGTTGGCAGGGTTGTCAAGGACACTACTGACACTATGCTGCTGCAACAGGATCTGGAAAGGTTGAGCAACGGGCTGAGAGGTGGCAAATGAAGTTTAACATTGACAGATGTAAAGTACTACATATGGGAAACAGCAACCCCAGAGCAACGTATCAACTCTGAGCTACTACACTCACAGTGGTAGAGAATGAAAGGGACCTGGCGGTGGTTGTGCAGGCAGATATGAAGTTCTCTGAGTAGTGCAGACGGGCTGCAAGAGTAGCTCATGGTGTCTTGTCAATGATATACAGGAATTTTTCTAGCAGGGATAAGGAGGTGATTATTCCCTTGTATAAGGCAATGGTCAGGCCACACTTAGAGTACTGTATACAGGCCTGGAGGCCTCATTTCAAGAAGGATGTAGAGCTGCTGGAATGAGTACAGCGAAGGGCAACAAGATTAGTGAATGGAACAAAGGTGTGAAGAAAGGCTTAAGTTTTGCAAAAAATTAGTGTCTGCAGACTAGGCACCAGCGAGGTGATCTGATAGAGGTGTATAAAGCCTTGAATGGTTTGAGCATGCTCAATGCTGATGGGATTCTTCCTCTTGCTCAGAATAATCACCTGAGAAGGCATAAATTTAAATTGGGGAAAGACATGTAGGATAGACGTGCGGAAATTTGCCTTTAGCCAGCGGGTGGTTGGTTGGTGGAACAGACTTCCATCCCTTGTCGTGGAAGTTTATAGCCTAAATAAGTTTAAGGCTCAGCTGGACAGGTATTTCGAATGAACAGAGGGGTGAAATGGAAGTGGTTATTTTTTATTTATTTATTTTTTTTTTTTTGATCGATGCTGCATAAGTTTGCTTTCTTGCATCAAATGCCTCTACTAATGCTAATCTCCTTTAAGCTGCCTAGTTACCAAGCTCTAAAGCTCAAATATTTGAAGGCTTTCATGTGGATCACCCTTGTACTGATTTCACCAGGCTTGTCGCAGTCTTCAGGCCATTTCTAGGAACTTTATCCTTTTTTTTTTTTAGGTGCAGTCTGGTTATACAAGAAAATGTTTAATAAAGCATTGATAGGACGCCATAGGCCCACCTTGCTGCATGTCTGCACTGTACAGACGTTTGTTTTTTGTCAGTTTCCAGGACCTGTCTGTACTGCACAGAGAACTTCATATCTGCTTGTTTTAACCCCCAAATTCTATTCTCCAAGTGCAGAAAACTAGAATTTTGATGTATTGGCCACCACTTTTCTGAGACCATCCTTGAGGTCTATTCAAGTTGTGCTGGGGAATACTGCATTGCACTGATCATTAACCACTTCAGATTCTTACCCTGCACCTTATTTGAAGATTTTAGAATCATACCCTTTTATCCTTTCATTGATGTCATTTAAGAAAATTGGAAGTAACACTAGTCCCAGAAATTAGAAGTGAGGTCCCTGTTGGATCTCGCTTCTAACATTAGCCCAATCTGAAGAGTAGCCATTAATCACAACCTATGCTTCCTGTGATCTCAGCATGTTCCAGCTTATATGGTACCTTCTAATTAGGAACTAAATCAAATGCTTTACTAAAATCTAAATAATGTCAAAATTAATTCCTACATCCATTCATGGATGACTGTGTTAAAAAAGCTAAATTATATTTTTCATGATTTAGCTGTTTTGAAAATCATGTTTAATGGGTTGGTTAAATGTGATTTTTCCCTTTACAAAACCATCTTTGTTTCCTTCAAAATTCCACTTCTGTCTGAATGGCCCTGTAATGCACTCTTGATCATTGCCTCTATGATTTTCATTACTACTGAAATCAGACTGACTGGTGTGTAATTAAGCATTTCCCTCATAGAACTGCCTTTATATTAGCAATAAAAAGAATGCTGATGTATTTGCAATACATTGGGACTTCTCAAGTCCGAAGTTATATCTCTTACATCCAGTGGTGCCCTCATAATTAACCTTCATGATTCAGTGTACCCTCTTGCTGCCTCTTCAAAATTACTGGATATATGCCACCAACTCCTGGAGTATCACTTACCTTTATGATTGAATGGTTTTTAATAAACAATCTTCAAATTTCAATACAGGCAGACCCACTGTAATGAATTAAATGATTCTATAATATCATTCATTAAACAAGAATGGACATCTGTTAGTGTTAGAAAAATTTGTTTATTCGTTTCTGAAATATTACATAATAACAAAATGTAGAAAAAAATCCAGATTAAGAACATTTTGATTAATATGAAAATAATTTATAAATAAATATTTGTTGTGAATTTAAAATAATTAGATAGTAGAGTTCAAATTTGTAGTGTCATATGAATTGCCAGAGAATCTAGTAGCAGCAGGAGATGGTCTTTTTAAAGTAGGAGTTCAGGCTAGTTTATCTAGCCCTCCCTTTCCTCTCACATAATGTTTGTTGGTAGCACACTACTTGCTGATCAGTGGCATTGCAAACCTTTATACTCCCCAAAGTTGGAGTCCTACCTATAAACACTTTGACTTGCTTCAAAAGCCTGGATGCTTCATTTAATCCCTTAATGCTCATTGTGGAACTCTCCATAACTGAAGGCTCCTCAGTTGACCCTCTACTTTTGTAGTTCCATAAGCTGAACATTTCTGAATTGTTCACTATGAGAATTGAGCTTTTTTTTTTTTTTTTTTTTTTACATTCTGAAGTTCCAGTTCTATGTTTCAGTTATCTATACATCACCCTTACTCGTTTATGAAAGTTGGACATTTATTCTACACTCCATTCATTTTTCTCTCCTTGATATCAAATCACGCTCACATGGTAATATTTTATCCATGCAAGACATTAATTTTTTCCAAAGGTTGGAGCATTTTCTTCAATTTTCTGCAGTTGCCTTCATAAATGTCCTCTTTAAATTTGAAAATGGTGACAACACCTTGTCCATGGGCTGCAGGATGGAGGCTGTGTTGGGCGATAAAAACTTGCCCTTCCATTGGAATCAAAATTGCTAAGATAGGATGTCCTGGAGCATTATTGAAGTAGCAGTGCCATAAATTTTTGCTTGTTCACCTTGCATTAATACCTTGGCAGCAGGCACAAAGTGTTTGGCGAGCCAATAAATGAAAATTGAAGAGGTTGGCCAATTCTTTTATTTGACTTCTGAATGACTGAAGGACACCTTTTTGTATTGCATTTTAATGCCTGTGGATTCTCAGCTTGGTAGACAAGCAGAGGTTAAGCTTTGAATTCTCTTGCTTGTTTTCTGCATACCCAGCAGGAGTCAATTGTCAATTTTGTATTTGGCCATAGACTTATTTTGAATGATGTAGTTTTTCTTCAAGAGTAGCTATCTTATCAACATTGAAAACTTGTTTTGAAGGGTGACCTCCCTTTCCAATAATCATTTTTGGCTGTTCAGGGAATACTTCATTCACCAAAATACTTGAATTAGCGGACTCCCATTGAACTCTGAAATTGTGGAGCTGATAGTGTTTAACAAAACAGCCAAACCATAAAGTGCTTGCTCTGAATTTCTCCTTTTATGTTGCCCCATCATACCTTTTAACAGTTTTGTAAAAGCCTTCATTGGTGCCAGACTCAGAAGACCTTGCTTCCAAATCTAATTTGGCACAAGATAAACAAAAGCTTTTTCATTTCAGTACCGTTTGAATTAAGATTCTTTATTTACCTGATTTACCCCTTCCCTTTTTTTCAACGTCACAACAATAGCATGTTGTGATGTTGAAAAGTTTGCTGAAATTTTTAATTTGTTGAAATTAATTTGCTCAAGAATTTTATCTTTTCCCCTTAACAATTGTTACAACCTAACTTCAAGCTTATTCAATGAGCTCGCTATTTCCATATTGTGAACCCCATTTTCATACATTTCTATGCCTGTTTCGTGACATCCAAGATTGATTTCCTTCCTTTTACTTTAACTTTTTAAAACAGCATTTTTAAGACCTATTCTTAATATAAGAGAAAATGTGTCAACTAAAATGATTTGTTAAATATAAGAACTGCTTGTATATCATTAATTTGCTTCCCTACTTCATTCAGTTTTTCTTTTTTTTTTTTACACCCAATCTGTAAATATTGATGAAGTTAACTGTTTGATCATCCTCAGCATCACCTGGATTATTAAAGACTTTCCCAACCCTAAGGATCTGATCTGATTTTCTTTTCTTTTTCATATTCATGTGTGTGAGAATAATTTCCCATAATCCACCTTTGCCAGTGTAAATTTTTTTTTGTGGTACTGTTACAGTTAATAGGCTTCAGTACTTTTCATTTCTCTGTTAAATTCCCATGCCATCCCTTTCTGTCCAGTTAAACTGCTGGCTCATTATTTATCCATCTCTGCACCTTCCTTTTGCTGTTTTTTCTGAATGGTGTATATGCTTTCATAAGTTATGACTATTGCCTAAGCAGTATTCGATAATTCTGATGTATTTACTCCATGTGTTTTTTTTCATTGGTTGTTAGAAGCCATATAGCACCTTAAGCTGTGAGTCTCATCTCTCTCTCTCTCTCTCTCTACTAATATGATGAGTTCCCCCCTGCTTTCTCCAGTCAGTTATGGGGAAATTGAAATCACTCATAACACATTAACCAACTCCATCTTTTTTGCAGAGGCTCTAATCATAATCCTCACAATGTTTAGTAGGTTACTTCCTCTATAATTATTCCTTTCACTTCACTCAAGATGCTACACAAAATCTTATACCTACATGAAATTTTGTACCTTTTGAATCTACAAAAGCTTTTTTGTTGCACTCAGGCTGCTCTTTTGATCAGAAACATTACCTCATAATCCCTTTTATTATCCCTATCCTTCCTTAATGTGTTGTACATACCATAGTGAAACTTTTCATCTGTTTCTGTTAGCCTTGTCAAGTTAGCATTAGTTGTACTAACCAGGAATTCAAATTCACTCATTTTATTGACTGTGCTCCTGACATTATTGTAGACACAGTTAAGGCTGAGTGTTCTTGTAATGGTTTACTACCGTGCCATATCCCTCAAGTTATGTAAGCTTGTTTCTTGTTATTTTTAAACAACATTACCCTTTGCACATCTTGCAACTAGTATATAAACACCACATCACAGCATCAGGTTGTATGGTTATTATGGAACAAGAAATACCAAGTTGCCAAAGGAAGTGTTCCTGTTAGGTGTCCTGTTTTACCCACTTACCCAACATAAAATGGTCTGTTGTCTTCTTTTAACTAAGAGGCAATTATTTTAAGAAACAATTTTAAGTGAGCAACATCAGTTCCCATAGAGAACACTTTCAAACATAAACAGGTTCTTTGAAAAGAACTGGACCTTTTAAACTAGATCTAAAAATTAATTTATCGCAGTAATTGTTATATAATGACCAGAAAGGGGTTCCTTGTGTCACAGGTGTGAAATGCTAAGTTTCAAATTGCTATCAATAATGACGTTAAACTCTGTTTCAATAAATTACATGTGGAAACCTTTAGAGATTAACACATCTTTTTTGAAAATTTTCTGGTGTGTACAAAATTCAAATATCGTACTACAGAGGCTAACTTTACTACACAAAGAAAACAATAGTGGACTGCCAGCGTGTCTTTAAGAAAAACCTCTCCAGAACTGATCAGATATGACCAGGACATGCACATACCCTTTATTGACTTCAGTAAGGTGTATGATAGTATTAGAAGAGATGAACTCCGAAATGCGATGTTAAAATTTGGAATCTCCAAGAAACTATTCACCATAACAAAAAAATATGCATGACAGAAAATCGATAAACAAAGTTAAAATAAAAAATGAAATAAGAGACTCCTTTAAAATCACGACAGGATTAAAACAGGCTGACTCACTTTCACCCTTGCTCTTTAATTTGGCTTTGGAAAAAGTGATAGGAAAAGTGGAAAGACAAGGAATGGAGTACACATGAATGGACTACACCAAGGATATGCAGATGAAATTTGCCTGGTCAGTGATGATATATAGAGCCTCATCTCTAATTTAATAGTGTTGGAAAAATAAGATAATCTTATTGGCCTAAAAGCAATAAAACAAAATCTTAAACTTAGTAGAAATTAAGAATAATGAGCACCCAGCATCAACATTGGAAATCAAATCATAAAAAATCTCAAGCTTTGCGAAGCATTGAATGATTGCAACAATATTACAGAAGAAATTAAATCTTCTGACTTCAAAACAAATGTCTAGGAACCTGAAAATAAAGGTTTACAGAATGATAGTATTACCTCTGTAACCTATGGAAGTGAAACATGGCCACTCCCTAAACAATCAGAGAACAGATTAGTCATTCAAAAATAGAATTCTAAGGACAATCTTCGGACCCAAACAAGATGAAATCACTGGAGAATGGAGAAGGCTACGTAACAATGAACTTAAGGAGAAATATAGAAGTGAAAGCATAATTAAAATAAAGGTTAGAAAATTGAGATGGGCTAGCCATGCTATCCATACTGATGACAGAAGATACATCCATCAAATCATCCCAGGAATCCCAACTGGCAAAAGCCCTGAGATGGGAGGATGATATAAAGAAAGATATTAGTGTAATTTTCAGAGGAGAGGTGAACTGGAGAGAGCATTAACAGAGTTGTGGAATTTAGCTGTCAGGGCAGTCAAGGAACCTCGTGACCCAAGCACAGTGGAATAAGTAAGAATACAAAATTTGAACATGCAAATCAGTAGTTTACCATAACTCTTAGTTTTAAAATGAGTTTACAAAAGCCAAACAAGACAGAATAATAATGGTGCCCACTGGATTATGACTAAATATTACGTAAGCATTTAACTTTAATACATGTGAAAAACTTTTTTTATTTAACATTCCCCTCCTTTCCTTTCCTTGTTTTTTTTTACTACAACATTTAGTTCCATCCTTCACTGTTGGGATATTAAGAACGCCATTAACTGGGATATTGCTTTACTGTTCTTTTTCTTGCTTACAAAAATATCATGCAGTATTCTTTACTGGCAAATACTTTTTTGTGCTTGCAAAGTTTATTAAATGAGCATCCAATGCAGAATTAAATTTCATCTTTTATCCCTCATTATTTAGGATTGCTACTTTAAGTTTATTTCAGAATAATAAATCTTCTGACATCTGTGTAATTTCTTGCATGTCGTTAGAATATAATATATCCATACCTTTATTTATAAATGATAGCTGCAGGTATCATTTCATTCTTTTAACACTTGAACTGTTCATTTAATTCTGTTGTTTAGGATGTTGATGTAATCTTTAAAAAAAAAATTCAAATAAAGTTGAAGCTCTTTATAGTGACCCACCCAGGGGATTTAGAAAAAAATGCTCCTTATATCAAAAGAATATCACATCAATTATTTGTGAAATCAGCAAAAGAACAAAAAAGTTTAAACATCATAATCTACTAATACAGTATAGTATAATCTAATTCAGAATATGTAATACGGTATTAAACAAGAAAATGAAGGTTGTGCATTTTGCATTGATTGTATAATAAGATTGTACAGTTTAGTAGGATTAATTTGTAAATTACATACATAGAATAATTACTGTATACAGTAGTACATATATATATGTACTTGCATATATACCCTATCTACCTTTATTTACAAGAAAATTAATGTCTGCTGAAAACTGGAGCCTTTTAACAGCCTCTGTTCTCTGTGGAACACTCTACTATGTGTTTTTTTTTTTTTTTTTTTTTGTAAATGTTTCTGATATTTTTTTCAATTTGGCATTCAAAATGGTGAACAGTTCAGCTTTTTTTTGGGTGCCCATCTTTAGTCATATGTACCTGATAAGCCAGTTTATCCCAGAGGTTCGCTATAGGATTGAGGTTAGGACTTTGGGCTGGCCAGTTCAACTTTTTGATGCACATGTCCTCAAACCCGTCCATCATAATGCAAACAGTGTGACATGGAGAATTGGCCTGCTGATATACCTATGAGTCTTCCCCAGTGTGCTGCTACAATGTAGGTAATGCAGTATTGTTCGGAACATTAGGTAGGCCTTGGCATTCATGGTTTTGTTCAAAACAACCAATAATCCCAGGACAAGCCATGAATAACAGCTGTGGACCATCATGTTGCCTCTGCCATACCCAAGCACAGCTGGTAGAGATTATGTGCAGTGACGTCACTCCAGACCACAGCTTTCCTTTGGTCTATGGTCCAAGAACATCAGACTTTACACTAAGATAGACTGTGTCTGGCATTAGTTGGGGGATTAATGGCTTGTGGACAACTGTACAACTGTGGTTACCCATATCATGCAGCATCTTTTGTGTACTGTACTGGTGTTTACATACATCCTACTGAGGATCTGTGTGTGCTGCAACAACGTTGATCTGCATTCTGAGAGGATGGTTCTTTGCAGGGTTTCCTGTCATTTTCTGTAAGCTTTCCAGGTTTTCCAAATGATTTCATGACTGTTTTAGTATAGTCTGCTTCCATTTGTCACCACTTTGATATAGGATTCTTCAGTACTGTTGTGAAATTGAAATGATGTACAGACCAATTATGTATGTGGCACACTCATTATTCTGCACTGGGAGTCTGTGACAACTCCGTCAATTGCAGCATTTTGCATTCATAATCTCTCTCTCTCTCTCTCTCTCTCTCTCTCTCTCTCTCTCTCTCTCTCTCTCTCTCTGAAGCCTATGAGAATATTTATAGTTGTATGACACATGATGCTTGGGTAGGACATGACCAATTATCAACAGAGGGATGTCTGGTTATTAATGGTAGGGTAGTGTTTATCAAAGGCCTAATTATAGACAAAGGAATTGGTCAGATAAAAATAATCTGTCAAAATGCACTATTTTCAGTGGAAGAACATATTTTAAAAGAGAACTATGAAGGTGCACCATAGTAGTATATTCACTTTTGCTATGAATTGCACTTGAAAAAAAAACTGTGTACAAGTGAACATTCTTCAGTGAAACTTCTTTGCTCAACCATAGTAGGTTCCTCTTCTTCACCACAACAAATTTCAGGTTCCATTACATCTGCATTGTCTGCATCCGCTTTGTGTAGTCTTCAAACCATGCTTTCCTCTAAAACTACACATGTCCTCATTCTTCATCGTTATTGGGATGTTCTTTGCAATTAATAGGGGAAGAAGCATGTGAAGCTTGTTTGTTGCATTATATAAGGCAACAGAACCAGTATGCTTGAAGCAGTTGGCAGTCACGTATTTTGACTCATCCCAAGCTGAAACATAAGTACATTGTCTGCAGTGCATCAGTTTCACACTGTTTTGCTTTAAACTTACAGCATAATTTTTTTTTAATAGTATTCTTCAACATTTTTTCTTAAAGCACTGGATTACACGTTGATCGAGTGGCTGAAGAAATGTCATAATTACGTGGCCAGTATTCAACAGTGATTGTACATGGGCCACTTGGCAATGAGGGATGCAGTTATCCGCAAATAGCAAAATTATGTTTCCCCTGCTTATCTTGCAATCTAAGTCTCTGATCCAAGCCTTTGGGTTTGCTCAATGTGTAGTTGATGGTGTCTTCAAACCTTTAAAGCATCAGGGCTTCTAGACTTTTCCAATGATTAAGAGAGGAAGCTTCTATATCAGACATGCTTGCTGCTAGGAGAATGGTAATCCATTGTTTTATGTTTTTTTTTCACTACACCATTTCTCACCTTTAAATGTAAGCATTTTGGCCATTAGCAGCTAAAAAAATTAATAAATAATAATAATACTGTTCTGACACATAGTTAATCAAGATGTTCTGACACATAGTTAATCAAGTAACTTACGCTATAAGTTAATTTCATTACACCAGTAAGCATAGGGGTGAATGATTTCGCGCAATCAGCTATCAAATTTGCTCATCATTAGTTTCAATAAACTGGCATGATGCAAATATTGTAAAGAAGAAAAAAAAGGTAGAAATTTTTGGGTTATTGTAGAGAATTGGTTTTTCATTCAAGGTATTGTTATTTGGTTTTTAGGAGCATTAGCAACTAAGGCCATATTGCTCCGGGGATATGCGGTGGTCATTCCCTGACCTTTCCGTATTTGGTGGTCACGGGCTCTAACCCTGATCTAATCAAGAAGTGGGTTTTACGCACAACTGCTCCTGCCCACCTGGCTATGGAGGCACCATTCAAGGTATTATAACAAATGTAAAATAACATTAGGTTTATGGAAAATTGGCTACAACCTACTACAGGTTACTGTAACTTTATAGGAGGTTAAAAAGAGAGCAACTATAAAGAGCATCAATTGTATAGAAGAACCAACTAGAAAATAACTCATCAAATGCTGTTAATGTGATGGAAAGTGAACTAATTTGTGTCAATGTCTCTTCTAAATAAATTATTCATGTTAATTATAGTAGAAACTAAATAATATATATCAATACAGCACAAGAATATTTTATAAAAGTTAAAATAAACTAGTTGAAAGCATTCAAAATATACTGGGGAAAAAAAACTCATTATGGTAGCCTTGGTCTTCTTTATGAAACCTTTCCTAATTGAAAAACAATGACTAATAAAGGGATTACTTATACTTGCGATTAGAAAGTGATGAAATGATAAGCTATCATGGAAGGGAAGGGAGAAGAAAGAAAAGGAAATAACTATAAACATTGAGTGGTGAGGAAGGTGTATTGCTCCATACAGCACAACTGCATTAGTTAAGGAGGGAGGAGAAAATGAGCAGTGGTGATTAACAATATTAATTAAAGAGGGTGGAGGGGGATAATCACCAGTGGATCAAAGATAAGATGTATTTCACTATCATTGTTCTCATTTATTTCAAACGTGTTGTCTGTGAGCAGTTTCCAGTCAATGGCAGATTTTAGAGTTGTGTGTATAGTTTATGTATGCATTGTTTGGCAGGAAGGCCCACCCTGCTAATAATTCATGGCAAGTGCTGATTGGGAAGTTATATCTTGGAAATTATTCTTAAAATTGGAAAAATTGGCTTTCTTTCTCCATCTCTAGTTTCTGAATATACTAGGTTCGCATAATTCCTGCTGTTGAAATTGCTCTTTACAAGTATGTTGGTGGTCACATTGTCAAAGTGACTTAGCAACACCATGGAGAGAGATATTTAAAGGGGGGGGGGGGTGACCTGTTTTTCTTCCAACTCTTGTTTTCAAACTTGTTTTTCTTCCAACTCTTGTATTAATGATCTTGGTAAATCACCTCCGAGCATTCCCAGTATGTTCCATTCAATGCCTCCTGTGATCTTTTGGAAAAAGGATGCTAGAAGGATTTTGAACAATATTAATGCTAAGGAAGCTCCGGGTCCTGGTGGTAATTCTCCACTTGTTTTCAAAATATGTGCTCCTGAAATTACTCCTGTTCTGTGTTGCCTTTTTTCACTTTCTTATTTCAAAGGTGTTTTTCCTTCTGCTTGGAAATTTGCTCATATCTAGCCAGTTCCTAAAAAGGTAACAAATCCCTCCCATCCAATTATCATCCCATTGCAAACACCTCTACTCTTTCCAAAGTAATGGAGAAAATAATTAACCTCCAACTCTTACAGTAAACCCTCACTAATCCGTTACAGTTAATCCAGATTGAAATATGAAAAATTCTTTCACAGTTGAGTACTTTGACACACGGGATTTAAGAAGGAAGATGAGTAACTCTGACTATGCAGAGAGAGAGGCGAAATGTACATTACATTGTCTTGCGTGTTGTTCAGCATTGTTGACTCTGAGTTGGACGGATGTCCGATTCAGATGTATATGTATATACATCTGAATCCCATAATCTTATTTAAAATGTTGAGATATATATGTATGTCAACATATTTTATATAATTATGGGTTCTAAAGAATTAAAGTGGAATAAAACAAAAAGTCATTACTTTAACTATCATTAACAAGTTCAAAGTGATAGAACAACTTGAAAATGGTGTTCCTGGAAAAAAAAATTGCTGAAGAATTTAGTATTGGCCAACAGGCTAAGTCAGATATTAAAAAGAATCTATAAAGTAAAGATATTTGTTTTAAAATTTGACTTGGGGAGTGATAAAGGCAGTGTATCAAATTAACTAGACATTAAAAAAGCCGAAAGAAGTGTTGCTGGAAGAAGCTACGAGGGTGGTTCAATAAAGAATTGTCCTCACATACTTCCACATATCGCAGAGGCATATTTTGTGTGTAGCATCATACATATCTTTGTACTAAAGGTGTAAAATTTCACCTTTAGTACAAAGGTAATCCGGTATCCATTCTTGAAGGGGAAATATCCTTAAGAAATCCACAAGGAGATGACTGCTGTATAAGGATGAAGCCCCATCCTATGGCGTTGTGAAGCACTGGCATAGACAGTTTAGGTGTGGTCAGACGGTAGAATCTGAACCCATTCCAGGTCATCCCCATTCAGCCATTGATGACAACATAATCAGAAAAGTGAAGTCGTTAATCATGGAAGATCGCCGGATATCTGTGCGTGAATTGTCCCAGGAGGTGAATATTAGTGTGGGCTCTGTTGAAACAGTCCTTCATGACCAACTCCATTTACATAAATTTAGTGCAAGATGGATTCCCCAATTATTGACTGGTTTCCAGAAGGCTGATCGACAACAGAAATCACAAGAGTTGTTAGCCCTGTGCCAAAAAAATGAAGACTTTTTCTCTTGTCTAATCACTCGGGATGAAAGTTGGATACACCATTTCGACCCTGAAAGTAAAGATCCAAGCGTCAGCAGAAAAGGTCTTGCTGACAGTGTGTTGGGATGAGAAAGGTGCAATAATGGCTGATTACCTGCCAAAAGGTTGAACAATTACAGGTGCCTATTATGCCAACTTACTCACAAAATTACAGGAGAAAATAGAAACATGTAGTCGTGCCATGCTGTCCAAAGGTGTGAGAAAGCTTCAAGACAATACCCCAGTTCACACTTCTGAAATTGCAACAACACAAGTGGCCACTTGTGGATATGAAATACTGTCCCATCCAGCCTACTCACCCGATTTTGCACCATCGGAGGACTTCTTGTTTCTTTCCCTCAAATCATTTCTTTGGGGGACCTACTTCCTGACGACGAGACACTCATATCTGCAACAGAGTCATGGTTCAAAGACCAGCCTCACCACTTCTACAAAAATGGTATCCGTAGCCTCATCCATCGATGGGGAAAATGTGTAAATCCGCACGGTGGCATGTTGAGAAGGACTAAAACCTGTACTAAGAATCAACAGGCTAGCACTTCTGTAGCTAGGTCAGGGCAATTCTTTATTGAACCACCCTCATATGTTTAAGTGATATTCACAGCAACGACCACGTGGCATTGGTGTTCAACGCCAAAGCCACCTGATAAATATAAAAAGACAAAAGACAATACCTTTATCTATCTATCGGTGGATGAATGTAGTCTTTTTATAGTTTTTAAATAAAGGCTTTACAACGATAATTTTTTTATTTATTTATTATCATTACAACTACTATATTAAATTTTCCATTTATGTCCTACGTTTTTTTTTGTCCTTTAGGGCTGTCTTTTGCTTCACTAATCTGGATTATTGCTTAATCCAGGTGACCTATATCCCCAATTAATCTGGATTAGCGAGGGCTTACTGTTTCTATAAACCTTCCATCTGATCAATGATTGCTAGTATGGATTCCGTCAATGTTGATGTTCTGGCTTATGTTACCCGTCTTTGGACAAATTCAATGGAAAAGTTTGATGAGACTCAAACAGTTCTCAAACAATGCTTTTGATTGGGTTCGAGATAAAGGTCTTCTAAATAAGCTTCCATTTTATGGTTTGCCAACTGTTTTTTTTTTATTAGGTATCCAGTTTTCTCTCTGACTGCCCGAGTGATGGTAGATGGCTCTGTCTTCTAACTGCTCCCCTAATGCTGATGTTCCCCAAGGTTCAGTTCTTTCTCCCACTCTTTTCCTTTGACCAGAAATCCTATCCATAGTTTTGCTGATGATAGCACATTGCTTTCCACCTTCCAGTTTGAGAAACCTTGCCCTGCTCAAACAGCTTCAACTTCTTGAATATCCACTACCAATTCCTTAAATTCTGTTAAATGTAATCTCTAGATAATTCTCCAGTGGGGCAATGCTATCTTAGTTGATTTCAATCCTTTTAAAACTCAGTTCTGTCTTATATCTCTATTGGGATTACCCTGACTTCTAATTTTGAACCCCAGGGGCTCACATCTGGTGAGTATGGGCTTGGCACACCCAGGGTCCCAAGCTGGATATCATCATTCTTCTCTTTCTTGGTGATTCCTTTCTACTTCTGTCTGTCTCTTTCTCACTCTGAGGGTAACTCGGGATTTTTTTTTTGTTGGTGCAGCATAAGCCTCAGGCTTCCTTGCACCATATGGCTAATAATAATAATAATAATCTCTCTTGGCATAAGCACATTGCAAATATTGTTTCATCTGCATCTAAAAAACTGAGTTTTCTCTTTTGTTATCAGCGTTACTTTTCTTCCAAATAGCCACTCTCTGTATAAATCTCAAATCTGCCCTACCATGGAATATTGCTCTCACATCTGGGGCAGTTCCCCCCAAAACCTCTCTCAGGCTTCTAGATTCCATCTAAAAGATGACAATTAGATTAATTAATGACTCATCTCTAACAGTCTCTCCACTCTCTCTCTCATAGACATTCTGTTTCTGCTGCATGCCTTTTCTATAGATATTTCTATGGACACTGTTCTTCTGAATTGGTTCTATAATTCCTGCTCTCTAGAATCTGCTCATGTTTGCTTCCTTAATAGGGACAGTGACACTTGAATACACTGTCTTTGAACTACGGGTGCTGAGCAGAGTGGACAGATGCCTTCCCTTTAACTGATACGATTTCCATCTCTTCTCTCCCTCTCCGTTTTCTTAACTAGTGTGGTTGTGCCTTTTTTTTTTTTTTTTTTTAATGAAAACCCCAAACACGAAAGGTATCAAAACCTGTAGTACTTAGTACCGTGCATGGGTTGAAGGAGAAGTATGGGGGGAGGGGAATGCCGGAAACTTTGCTCTAGAGACTAAACATGGGTTTCACCACTTCAAGCCTCCAATAAGCAAAGTGGTGGTATTTCACCGGTTGATGAAAGTCATCTATCTACCACCTACACTTTTGGAAGAGTATATCTGTTTCTTTCTCACCCCTTTCATGACACATGTAATTTGTCCTGTGACAGCTTTTAGTATATATGTTACTATTTATTTTAACTTGCTTGTTTTGTATTAATAAATTTCCTGTAACATTAACCAGTGTTTGCAGGAGCTAGTACATATCCTTTACCTTTTTTTTTTTTTTTTTTTAAATGAGCCATCATATAACAAACGTAAGGATACCACTCTGAATTTCACAAGAGTAAACAATGTATTCTCAAGAAAGTTACTTTAATAGCAAGAAGTGAAACCCATTTAACATGAATGTTATATTTTCCGCTTAGAGCTAGAATGAACAAGCAGGTACTACTTAATTTTTTAAATTTCTTAGTTTGCTATTCATAATTATTAGTTTTAAAAAAAAATGGTTGCTATTTATCAACTTTTCTAATGCCATATAGGAAAAGGACGGTCTCTAAAACTTCCACAATTAATTGACATGGCTGCTCAGATTGCTGCAGGAATGGCATATTTGGAATCTCAGAACTATATTCACAGAGATTTAGCAGCTAGAAACATCCTTGTTGGAGAGAATAACATCGTTAAAATTGCTGATTTTGGATTGGCTCGTTTAATCAAGGTAAGGTCTGCTATTTTAGAATTTGCTTAAATTGGTACAGTCAGTCCTCGTATAGCACGATAGTTGTGTTCCTAGAAATCCTCGTGCAATATAAATAAAGGGCTCTATGGAAAAAATAGGGTTAGGTGCCAACCACCCAAGATTGAACACACATTTTTATCCAAAACATTACCAAACACAATAAATAATCGTAATAAAATACGTGGTTTATTACGACTATTACATAATAAAATATTGCTAATGCTTTTGCTTGTATCGTAAGCAAACTTGTTTTTTTGTTTGATTTTCTATCCAAACAAATGACAGCCGTTCCATCTCTTCCACTTCTTTGTATCTTGATCTAATGGATTTTAATTACACTTTGAGTTTTTCCTGCTATGAAAGTTTTTATTTTCTCTGCATTCTTTCTAATTCTCGGCGTTGCCTCATTTAGGCCAGTAGCACGTTCAATTATCACATGATCTTAATTTCGCTCAGTGTTTCAGAATTTCATATTTTTTCTCTATCGACAGAGGCGGACTGGCCATAAGCCTTACCGGGGAAACCCCGGTGGGCCGGTGTGATTTTGGCCATAAACGCTAGTATAAGGCCTCTACAAATTTTCCCAGGTAAGAATTTTTGACCAAGTCCACCTCTGTTTATCGATACCATATTGCTTTTCTTTTTCTCTCTGAATCTGTAGTGTTCATCAGGATGCTTCCTTTTCACACCTTTTAAGTATTTTACTCATTTTTAGGGAATAAAGCACAACTACAAAATGAGGAGGCACGCTTGATACACATAAACAAAGCTGTGCGCGCGCGTGTAGCAACTGAATAAACAACACCGTAAAGGCAGAGACACACTGACACCTTACTAGCTCACATTTTACTAAAGCAAATTTCTGGGGGTTACTAACATAAAACAATAAACTACTATTTCCATCTGCGTTTCTGCTAGTGGAATCTGTTATAAACTGGTAGTAAACTCGATCTAATTGCATTTGCGATAATACCGATAGCTGAAATTGTGTGGGTTTTTACGTTATTATGGCGAAAAGCATTTCCCCTTCACTGATATAAAAATCATAAATACATTTTCAGAATCTTCCCTTCATTGCTATCACGTTGCGTTCAGTTGGGGTGATTCCGCATTCGACTGCCATTTCTTGTAAACAAAGGCGAATCATGCATGAGCGAATTCGGTTTGTGTTATATACGATATCGTTCCCCTATTTATAAATCGTGTATGATCGAATTCGTGTAGTGTAAACACTTGTTATACGAGGACTGACTGTATTTTCATTCTTATGTGTATTTTTTACAATCTGAATTATACAGAATGCTGAAAGTCAACACATGCCCACGATTACCCCTGTAAATAGCTTTGGTATTTCATCTTTAATGCTACTAAATAACACTGACTTGAATCTGTAAAACGTCTTTATTATGATAATATGAAATAAAATAAAGTACAATACATGTGTACTGATTGTATAACTGTATATTAAAATATTGAAACAAACAAAACAAAATAAATGTTGTATAACAAGAATAAAATAGAATGAAATATATAAAATTTAAAAGTGATAAGTTGTTAAAATCACTAGAACCACTAACACAGGAGCTTTTGGCAGCAGCGGCTGTCTTCATCGGCTATAGTGGTTGCAGGATGACCGATAATCTATATGTACCACATACGTCTCAGCAGGTCTGCGACATGAACTATGTTGTCTGTGCACGGTTCACTTCTTGTGCATTGGAACCGGAAAGTGGATGGGCCACACTAAACCATTCGTCTCTTTGTAGGATAAGGGCTTCAAAGAATGGATGAATGTGACAGCCCTTATCCCTATTAAGAATGTAGCGCTCGGATGAACATATTCTTAAACTCTCCAGCCATTTCCGGTTCCAAAAGCCATGTGCCTTATCTACAATCACAGCTTCTTTAGCAGTAATGCCATCCCCGGTTTTCCAGGCATATTCTGCTACAGCTGAACCTCTGTAATTTGCAGTCTTAAGGGCTCTGTGTTTCCCCAAGCGATCCTGCAGTCTGTGTTTTGTTTCCCCCACAGTTAGGACACTTGATTTCATGTATGACCCCACTAGTGTTGTTACCCGCAATAGGATCTTTAGTTGCGGACACTATATGCAGCCTCCAACCTGGCAGCTGCACACAGTGTATCTTACATGAACGTAAGATACGAGAAATGGGTTCCAAAATGCCCAGATAGTAGGGGATGTATGCAGTGGAAACACGTGTAAAAGCATCCCTGCGACTGTTGTTCATACCTCTTAAACACCTCTCAATGGTGCTCTGGGTCTACTTTACTAGGTCTGCTGTAACATGTTCCGCACGTTACTAGGTCTGCTGTAACATGTTTAATCTCGTTGCCTCTCTCTTCAGATGAAGAGCAGTGGGACCCCCCCCACCCTTTCCATTAAGGCCTTAGCCACACTACTTTTGTGGCAACTGGCCTGAGCTGTTTTGAAGTGTGTGTGTATTTGTGTATTGGCCCCAACACATAGGTTTTCTGTAAACCTTAGCTTTCAAGTGTCGGCCCTCTCTGTATACACACACACACGTCTAGGAACGGAAGGGCCCCCCTCATTCAACCTCCGAAGTAAACCGAATATAAGGTGAACTGCTATTCAACCAATCAAGTATTTCTATTTCCTGTCCTCTTTGTATCACCGTGAACGTGTCATAAACATATGTCTTCCATGCACGTAATGGGGGAGAACTAGTGCTCCCCAACGTCCTATCTTCAAATTCTTCCATGCCTAAGTTGGCTATAATTGCATTAATAGGTGAACCCATGGCCACTCCGCAAACCTGCTGGTACATAACCTTTTGGAATAACATAGTGGTACTAGATAAACATAAGCCAACACCTTCGAAAATATCTTCACCACTTAGGGCTGTCCTATCTTTTAAAGTACCATCCCTACTCAAAGCATTCCACACACAATCCATGCCATGTTCGACAGGTATACATGTGAACAAAGGATGCCATAATCTCACCCTCTTCTACCTCTTGAGCACGGACAAACTGTACAAATTCCCTGCTGTTTTTAATAGTATGATCTGAGTGTTCTACTACGGGGGATAAAAGTTCAGCCAGAAATCTGGATAGTGCATGTGTCGGACTGCCAATAAACAACATGATGGGTCTGAGAGGTACCCCAGCCTTGTGCACTTTAGGCAGACCATAAAATCTATGTAAGTGACAGCCTGCTGTATGCAACCTCCAGGAAACCTCCTCAGATATTTTTCCTGCCTTAAGCCAACTCTGAACCAACTTATTAACTCATTCTAGTCCACTCAGGGGATTCCTGTGAATGATCTTATGCGTAGACCTATCATTCAGTAAACGAAGGGCCTTTTCCTGATAATCGCCTTTGTTCAGCACTACTGTAGATCTACCCTTGTCCGCACGTAGTATTACAATATTATCATCTTGTTTTAATTCTCTTAATGCTTTCTTTGTGCAACTGTTAAATTGGAAGAGGCTTTGCATGCTGAATCTAATGCGAATGTCCTAATCTGGATCTATCATAATAAAGATGTTCAAGTGAGTGTTATTTAGTAGCATTACAGATGAATTCTGGAGTTCCTGACTCCAGAGGCCTTTTCAATGAATTATTTTCGGTTTATGGTCATCAACCTGTATTGCAGGAGATCCAACAATTTCAGAAGTTATTTATTACTGAAGCAAAGCAGAGGCAACACCTGAGGTTTGCCCATCGGTGCAAAACTGCTGGTTTAGTTCTGTATGGCTTTAGAGCAGGCCTGGGCAAACTATGGCCCACATGTGGGCTGCCGCAAATTTTTGTGCGGCCTGCGAGCTTTAATTGTATTTTCGAAAAAAGTTTACTTATTTTGCACCTTTTTGAAAAATAAATCTGTATATGTAATACATTATAGAATTTGTTGACTTGTAAATTGTTTTATCATCTCTGTATTGTTCAAATTGAGATAGAATTTGAAATTGTGCATGAACCAGAGCGAGCCAACGGGCAATTTTATAACGGTATAATTTGTGATTGTAAACTAACCGCGCGAAACTACGGTAACAGACAACCAGTGATGACAACAATGGCTTTACTGCGGTGGCAGAGTAATAGGGTAGGACTGCTGACCGGCCGCAGTTCCAATCTGTTTTCTCTGACGGTTATCCTGCAGTTATTGTTTTTGCGCTATCATCTTGGTGCCAGTAGCGATAAAAATAATATTTACGCCCTTTTAAAAATGAATAAAAAATGAAAAATTCAATAAGAGCATCGTGTCTTCAATGATGAGTGGAACACAAAATATTTTTTTGCTAACATATAAATAAGACTATTTGTCTCATCTGTCTGGAGAGTGTTTCAGTGTTGAAAGAGTACAATATTAAAAGACATTTCACTACTAAACATTCTGAATATGGTGCCAATTTAACTCTGGAAGTGAGAACAAAAACTGCTGATAGATTGATTCAAAATTTATCTAGACAAAAAATGTGTTTACACGGTAACTAAGGAACAAGAAACTACTGTAGAGTCAAGTTTTGTTATTTTTCATATAATTGCAAAAGCAACAAGCCTTTTTCTGATGGAGACTATATTAAAGAATGTATGACTATATTAAAGATACTATATTAAAGAATGAATTATATGTCCTGACATTAAACACAAATTTGAGAATATAAGTTTATCTCGGTGAACCGTAGTAAGAAGAATTGAATGTATCGATACAAATTTGAATGAGCAATTATTATCAATATTAGAATCCATAACGTGGTACTCGATAGCTCTCGACAAAAGTAACGACCAAAAGAATACTGCACAGTTATTAATTTTCATACGTGGATGTACCTCTAATTTTGAAATTATTGAATGGAACCTCTTAAAGACCAAACAACGGGAGCTGATATATTTGAAAAAAGTTGAAAAATGCTTAACAAGATATAATTTACAATGGAACAAAATGGTAAGCGTAACAACTGATGAAGCACCAAGTTTGACAGGTAAAAATGTTCGAGCATTAAAGAAAATTCAGGATAAAAAATGTGAAAATTATCCTGATTATAATTTAATTACAATTCATTGTATTATATATCAACAAGTATTATGTAAAAATGTGTTAAAAGTTGAACATGTCACATCTTGTATTATTTGACTAGTAAATTAATACGATCGAGGGACCTGAAACAGACAATTTGTTAATTTTCTTCAAGATATTGAATCTGAATACACAGATATTCCTTATCATAGCCAAATTCGATAGCTTAGCTTAGGAAAAGTTCTTCGGCGAGTATGGGATCTTAAAGATGATATCATTCTATTTTTAAAACTGAAAAATATTATGGACTTTCCCAAATTAACTGATAATAACTGGATTTGTGATTTTGCGTTTACCCTGGACATAGTAACACACTTAATACTTTCAACACCGTGTTACAAGGGAAAAATTTATACTTCCATGATATGATAAAAAGTTTGAATGGATTTCAATTAAAACTTGAAGTTGCTGAAGATTCCAGAAAATAAATTTGAAAAATATTGTGAAATTATCAACGCTTTGAATGATGGCTTTTCACGAAGATTCGGCGAAAAATTGAGACAAGTTTGGCAATAGTGCGCAACCCATTTTCAATAGGAATTGATATTGCACCAAGTGAACTACAACTTCAGATTATAGATCTGCAGTGTGATACCGATTTAAAAGAATAGCACCATCGTGAGGAAATCTGTAAATTTTACAATACTCTTAATTCGGACAAATTCGACAAACTTAAAAATATTTTGCCCGAAAAATGTTGGTCAATTTTGGATCAACCTACATATGCGAACAAACATTTTCCATCGTGAATATAAATAAAAATTCTTTACGATCAAGCATCACCGATGAACATTTACAAGCAGTTTTAAGAATCTCAACTACAAAATTAACACCTAAAATTTAAAAAAAATGTTAAAAGATGTAAAACAGTTCCATTCATCTCATTAAATTCTTGGTTGTTAGAGAATAATTTTTTTTTATGTTATATTTCTTCTTCATGATAACAAATAATATATATCTAAAAATAGTATTTTACGTGCGGCCCGCCTTCTTTTTGAATTCCTAATGTGGCTCTTCAGCCGAAAAGTTTGCCCAGGCCTGCTTTAGAGTGAATTTGCCATTTCAAGACAGTTGGCTAAAGCTAGCTACTATGATATACCAGAAAAAAGTGGTGGGTATATGGATCGGTAAGTTACATAAAGATTTGATGTATACCAGGAGGTGTAAAGAAACGAATTCCAGGCATTTAAGTGAATGTTTGGAATTAGTACATTGGACATGGGTATCCAGAACAGTGATGGCCAAAGCTACTAGGATCTTGGGTGAATATAGACAAAGGCAAATGAACAAATATAATAGATTAAGAGAAGAAGCCAGTGGGGAAAGTAATGTAATCACCGGAGGAGAGTTCATTCATAACCTGAGTGAACAGATAGAATTATTAAATCTGGGCCCCAATTTCAGTTTAATCCCTCGTAGGCTTCCCATAGCAGATATTGCCATGGGTATAGAGAGAGAGAGCTGTGGCCAATTTGCCTGAGGTCTAGTGAGGTTAGTGAGAACCTAATGCACACATTGTGTGCGTTAGGTTCAGCACGCAAAGCCTCTTCCAATTTAACAGTTGCACAAAGAAAAGCATTAAGAGAATTAAAACAAGATGATAATATTGTAATACTACGTGCAGACAAGGGTAGATCTATGGTAGTGCTGAACAAAGGCAACTATCAGGAAAAGGCCCTTCGTTTACTGAATGATAGGTCTATGTATAAGATCATTCGTAGGAATCCCCTGAGTGGACTAGAACAACAAGTTAATAAGTTGGTCCAGAGTTGGCTTAAGGCAGAAAAAATATCTGAGGTTTCCTGGAGGTTGCATGCATCGGGCTGTCACTTACCCAGATTTTATGGTCTGCCTAAAGTGAACAAGGCTGGAGTACCTCTCAGACCCATTGTGTCGTTTATTGGCAGTCCGATAGTTTTAGGCCTAAACATTGTGAATGTTTGTTCCCCACTAGCTCAGAAGAACAGGTCTTTATATATTTGATTGCCTGGCTTTTAACATCTCAATTTGAAAATTAGCAATGTTTTTGATGACTTTAATTTCCCTTTGCCTTTCTATGATGAATTGCATTCACAAATGCTTCGATATTTTAAGGTTCTTAATTTATTCCAAGTTGTGAACTCGCTTACCAGACTTGACAGGCCCTTGATCTTTTATTCACAAATATTACCAACTTCTCCTTCAATCCTTTTCTGTCCTATCACCTTTCATTCGCTTTGTCCTTACCATTATTTATACAAAACTTCTTTTCCTAAATTCTTCATTATTCCAGCATCTTTTCCTCTTGACCCACTAGCTCTTGTGCTGCTTGCAAAATGGTCCGCTTGCATTGCTACATGTGCTGCCTCCAAGGTAACCCACATCACATCAGTTTTCAAATGCTGGTGGAATAGGGAACTAGCTGCTAACTTTTATTTTAAGCAGAAGTGTTTTGAGCAAAAAAAAAGTCCTTTTTTTGTTATTATTATTATTTCTCTCTCTCTCAAAAAAAAATTCCAAATTCTTGGAATCCCACCTCCCTCCTGTAAAACTATTTTTTCCTCTTAGACTGATTACCCTTCTACCTCCAGCCCCTTTGCATGACTTGAACATGTAGGTAGGTTTCATGACCCTCTTCCTAATCTCTCAGTTTTCCCCTCTAACCCTTACTCCCTTCCTAATCTATCAGTTTCCCCCCACCTCTTTCTGTGAGGGATTTTTTATCTGAATTTTCCTTTACTGCTTTGGACCTGAAAACAACCATTACTAACCTGCTCCCTCTCTAATTTCATTGGGCCTGATGATATCCCTAACTTTATTATGCTTGCTGGCTTGCATTTTTAGAATTATTAGTCTGTATTTAACAGTTGTCTTACTGAAAATTTTTTCCCTCCATCCTGATGGGAGTACTCTATCTTTTCCACTCCTGATGTCCATAATCCTGAATAGCAGCTAATTACTATATCCTCTTCATTACTTAAATTATTTCAAAGATCCATTCTACCTCTTCTAACTTCACATTTCTATCTCCTTTATCCCACATTCACTATATGGAAAAAAGGGGTGTTTCCACCATCACTGATCTTCCAGAATCACTTTTCTTGCTTTGACTACCTAGTTTGCCTTGATTTATCTGCTGCATTTGATGCTATTTGCCCATCAGTGTTTCTGTACCTATTGGAGAAATTTTTTGTTGTATAAGGTAACTTGCTCTTTTTCAAACAGGAATTGCTGTTCTATAGAACCATTCTATTACAGTTTAATGATTCCTTTTTAATTAAAGAAGTATCTGATGAAATTCCACAAGGTGGTACACTTTGAGCCCTTCTCACTTCTGGTGCAAGTGCTTCTCAGTGCTTATGATGATGTACCAAAAAGTTGGTTATCTACACCTCACTTCAGGAGGCACAGCAAAACAATTTGCTTATTTGTAGTGTTATTGCTGTGGTTATTGTTTAACCTTTTTGGCCTTAATATTAATCCTATGCCTGCATTTTTCTCCAAGAAAACCCCTCCATTTAATCTTACCATTATTAGTTCTCTGTTATAAAAATTTTCGGTGCTCTTTGATACCAAACTTATTTTTCATTTTCACATTAACTTTCTTAAAGTTCTGTCTTTCTATAAGATGTGGCACCTTCATGTCTCCAATCCAGTTACCATTCTTCTATATAAAAACCTCTTTCTGCTATCTTATATGCTGCTGAAATCTGGTCAGCTGCTCCACCCTCCCATATTAAGAGTCTCCTCGTGATGGAAGATTGGCTACTAACATGGAGTACCTAAAAACTGGCCAGAAACTAATCGGGTTCACACAAGATACTAACTACTACTAACTTCCAGATCAATTGCTGTCACTGCATCCTTCTATTGGGGGTCTGAATAATAAATTTCTGTTAAATTTATAAAATCTAGTTTGAGTCACTAACTAATAGTTAGTGTGCTTTAACTGTGCCTAGTTGCAGCAGCTTTTCTTAAGAAAGCTTTGATTACTTGTCAGACTGTATGATCAGACCTGATAAAACAGTCTTATTTTTATATCATATTAATCTGTGTAGATAGGCACTTAAAAAGTTAAATTAGTCACATGCCCTTTGGTAAGGCTCCAGGAATGTTTAAAAAATTACAAGAATGGGAATTATTGAATATTGAAAAAATTAAATTAGATTCCTACCCACAGTAGATTTATAAAAATCTAAAGCCTTCCCCCACGGTGTTTTTATCATAGGTGTATACAATCCTAATCCATTGCTATAATAGTGGCTCATCATTTTATGGTATAGTGGTTTCATCACATATCACTCAATTGGGGTATTTAAGTCCCATAGACTGGAAGGATTTCTAAAGGTTTCTTCAGTTGAGGCTGTAGTTAGCCGATCTCATGTGGGAGGGGTTGGGGTTTCCAGCCTGTAAACACCCTTGTACAGACATACAGTGGCATAATATCATCTTAGTTGCAGATGCTAAATTCCAACAATAGTAATTAAATTTGGCTGCAACCTTCTCAGAGTTCATTACACTTCATTTATGGTATCCGATTTTATTTGTTGATTGCAATATTAACAGAGTGAAAAATGCTCTTTAACATTCTATTCTTACAAATTTAATTTGTAGTATTTCACAGATACAGTATACAGCCGTTTTATTTCAGGAGGATGAATATGAAGCTAGAGTTGGTGCTCGTTTCCCTATCAAATGGACAGCTCCTGAAGCAGCCAATTATAGCAAGTTCTCCATTAAGTCTGATGTCTGGTCTTTTGGCATTCTTCTCACAGAGTTAGTGACTTATGGAAGGATCCCTTACCCAGGTATCAGAAGATGACTTCATAACATTTGCTATTTAATGTAATATTCATTGATTCATTTACATGGCAACTAATTACTTTCCACAGTCGAAAGGGGGATATTAAGAATAAAATTAGGAAAAATTGCATTCATTCACATGGCCATGGTTATTGTATGGTTTAGGTTTATACACACACACACACACACCGATAAGCCAAAACATTATAACCACCTACTTAATATGATGGTCCTTCACATGCAGCCAAAACAGTTCGTACCCGGCAAGGCATGGATGCTACAAGATTTATAAATGTGTTGTGGTATCTGGTTATGTGGCAACACATAACCAGAAAATCCTTTGCCTCCTGTAAGGTCTGTGGTTGAGGTGTCGCAGATTGGAGTTGCTATTCCAACACAAACCACAGATGCTCAATGGGATTGATGTCTGGGGAATTTGGAAGCCAGGGCAATACCTGAAAGTCTTCCTCATGTTCCGTGAACCAGTCTCGAACAATCCGGGTGGTGTGGCATGGTGCATTATCCTGCTGAAAGACAGCACTGCCAGAGGGGGAAAACCATTGCCATGAAAGGGTGTACCTGGTCAGCAATGATGTTTAGGATAGGTGGTAGACGTCAGAGTGCCAGGCACATGGATGACTGGACTCAGGGTATCCAAAGCATGACTCCACCGCTACTGGCTTGTTTTCATCCCGCGGTGCATCCATGCGCCATCACTTCCCCAGGTAAACAATGCACATGTACCCAGCCATCCACATAGTGCAACAGGAAACGTGATTCGTCGGACCAGACGACCTTCTTCCAATCACTCAAGGTCCAGTTTCGATGCTCGCGTGCCCATTGTGGGTGCTGTCACCGGTGAACCGTGATTAGCATGGACGCTCAAAGCGACCTGCGGCTACGCAGACCCAGTTTCAGCAGGGTTCAATGTACTGTGTGTTGCGACACATTACTCCCATCATCAGCATTCCAATTACCAGCAAGTTGCACCACAGTCACCCTTCTATTGCCACGTACCATCTTGGAGAGCCTTTGCACACCTCGAGCATCAGAGAGCCATGGTCGTCCAACACCTCGCCAGTGGTTCGTGGGTTCCCCCTCCTCGGACCACTTTCAGTAGGTACTAACCACGGCTGACCACGAGCTATGCTCTGATATGCTCTGATCCAGTTGTTTGACCTTTGTCAAACTCGCTTAAGTCTGCTGCCTTTACCATCTGAAGAACAAGAGTAACACCGATTAATGGAACTCAGTATCGGGGTTTTTTATATACCATGTCCCGACCCGCGCATGCGCCGTAGTTCACCTGCAGTTACTTAGATTTGCATAACTACTCTCTAGTCATAATGTTTTGGCTCATCAGTGTATATATATATATAAACTAGTTTCCAGTGTTTTTCAGTATGTGCAGGGTGTATCAGAAGTCTGGACTTAGAGGATCAAATAGTTCCAAATATAGATTGGATGGTTCCAGATATTGCATTTTCCTAAAGTTGAAACACTTCTAATATCTGTATTGGGTTATTTCAGAAATTGAAATAACATATTCAGGGTGTCTCAAAAATACACGGCATAACTTCAGGAATGAGTTCCTCATATGTAGACAATAAAAATATTTTATATCAACGTAGTTCCAGAAATGCTTGGTTCCCAAGTTATTAACCGGAATGTCTTATCTCCCGCAGGCGATTTCCTTCATCGCAAGGTACTGACAGAATCTGGTGGTTTTCCATTCCGACCATGTACTCAAATCAGGAGCAAGTGGATATGCACTTGTTGTACGGTTTTGCGGATGGCAATACTCTGGAGGCTCGTTGTTTGTACCACGAAAGGTTCCCAGAACAAAGATGTCCAGACAGGAAAACGTTTGAAGGTATCCATCGTCGCCTTTGTGAACATGGGACCTTTACACCTCAGGCTGCCGACAGAGGATGAGCAAGATCTACAACTCCTGAAGTAGAGGAGGAGATTTTGGATGTTTTGCATGCCACTCCTGGAATCAGCACATGCAGAATAGCAATAATGGGTATAGGCCTTGTCACCAGCAGATTATCCTGCACGAGTAATGTTCTGCCAGTGGTTCTTGCAGCAGTGTGGTACAACTCATCACTTTCCTGCCTTAGTGATATTCACAGATGAAGCACAGTTCACACGAGAAGGAATCCAAAACTTTCACAATCAGCATGTATGGGCTGAAAAAAACTCGCATGCAATTCTTCCATCACATCGTCAACAGTGGTTCAGCCTCAACATCTGGGTGGGTGTTTTTGGTGATAAGTTATTTGGGCCCCATGTACTTCCAAACAAACTCACAGGGCAGGTGTACAGAAACTTTCTGGAAAACAACATGCCTGATTTCTTGAACGAAACGCCACTTATCATTCGTCAACAAGCACACTTGATGCACCATGCACATTTCAGCCACCTAGCCCACAATTACCTGAATCGAAGGTTTCCTAGTCAGTGGATAGGTAGAGGTAAACCAACTACCTGGCTTCCATGCTCACATGATTTAAACCCACTAGATTTCTTCTTGTGGGGCCATTTAAAGTCATTGGTGTATTCGACTCCGGTAGCTGATGTGGAAACTCTCTGCAATCGAATTGTGGCAGTTTGTGAGACAATACGAAACATGCCAGGAATTTGGCATCGTCTTCACGAGTCCATGAGATGTCGATGTGAGGCCTGTATTCAGGCAGAAGGTGGGCATTTTGAACAATTACTATAAGGTGATATGAACAGTTAAGTGTCATAGGTACGCCATCAAAAATTCAGAAACCAAGCATTTCCGGAACTATGTTGATATAAAATATTTTTATTATCTACATATGATGAACTCATTCCTGAAGTTATGCCGTGTATTTTTGAGACACCCTGTATAAGACCTATATAGAATGCTTTTTGTATTTTTATTTTATCCCATAGGGATAGCTGAAAGTCCATGGTTTATAGACCAAGGAACACTGTACCACTGGAAGAAAGCATTCATACAAGAATTTGTTTTTATACAGATGGTAATGGTAATCAATTTGAATAATAAGTGAATACTGTCATTTTCCTTATGGGTCTAGTCGTTTGATTCACCCTATACACTATAATTTTTGTTTTTTGCATTTGATGTGGTAACTTATTTGTAGGTTACCAATTGTTTGTCCATGGGCATCATGTCCTAAGAATATAATAATTACAGTATTTGAATATAAGGATTAAATAAATCTGTTTAAAAATAGCTGTAATAACTTTGTTCCAGATATCAATTGTCCCTCATAATAATTGAAGAACTTCTCTTTGCCTAACTGAGGATGCCCACTGAACAGTTCACTGAAAAGAAGAACAGGAGTTCTTCCTTGGTATTAAGCTTTCAAATGGCAGTGCAATAACTTCACTTTCGAAGAATGCTGCTGCCATTTATTTATAATGGCAGCAGCAACTACTACTGTTACTCTTAAAGCCATTTTAGTGGTATAACTAAAATGGCTTTAGTTGTAACTTCGGTATAACTTTTTGAGCCTATGGTAGATGGGAATCCAAAAGTACAAACTTTACAATTCTGTAAATCCAAGCAGATTCTCTGCAAAATCAAAATGGTGTTAGATTTCAGTCTTTGGATTTAATCTCTTACATCTCATATTTTACAACTTACATGTTGATGTTAAGATCAGAAATGCTGACTAACTCAGCAGTGGTTACACCCCTATTTTTTTTTTAAAATAGGTGTTCAACTTTTTTATTTATTTATTTATTTATTCTTTTAGGGGTATGCTAGTATGTAACCTTTTAGCAATGGATTATATTAATTATTTTTTATTCTTGTAATAAATTTTAAATTGAAAAAATGCATGTTTTTCATGCATTATTTACTTAATTTTATTAAATCTGCTAGAAGGAGAAAATGGAAATTTATAGTATGTTGAACTTACTAGTCACTTTCATGTAACTGTAAAGGCACAAAATTTCTAAAGCACACATGCACGTATTTCAGTTTACTTACTATGTATGTGTATAAACACACAACGCAGTGCATGCCTATATACAGACACCAGACAAAAATTAGTCTCCTGTATAATTTTTTCAATTAATGTGTAACTCCTCTAGTATGAATCACTTCATTAATTCTTGTTGGTAGATATTCAACTGGACCCTTTAAATAGTTTATCAATATTAGTCCATTCTGAAAACAGTTGTACCTGTAATTCATTCGGTTTTCGTGATACTATTGTTTTCACTTTCCATTCAAGCTAATCCTGTATGTTCTCTGTAGGATTTAAATCTTGTCTCTTAGCTGGTCAATTTAAATGTCTTATTCTCTGTGAACTGGAACAGCTATCCTGGAATCGAAGAGTATTGACATCATGCATATCTAGAATATTTATATAGCTAGCCTGATTCATCCTTGGTAGGGGTGCCCACTTCATCATAATAGTTAAAACATTTTCAAAGAGTTAATCAAGTAATCAATCAAAAAGGGACACCAATCCAAATCGGGTATTAAAATAGGTTGTGAAATAGCACATACCCTGTTCTATTTTTCTTCTATACTGATAGGGGACCATGTTGACCCTCGTGTGACAGTGAAGGAGCTTGAACTTAGCTTCTATGAAAACAACTGTCGTCCACAAGTCAACCTAAAGTAACTAATATTGCTTTTATTCAAATAACGTCACCCAGTAGGTGAACCAGGCGCCTCCGTAGCCAGGTGGGCAGGAGCAGCAGTGCAAAGCACATGCTTGAACCCATGACCACCAAATACGGAGGATGCGGAAAGATCAGGGAATAACCACCGCATATCTCCGGAGCAATATGGCCTTAGTTGCTAATGCTCCTAAAAACCAAACAACAAACAGTAGGTGAACCTATTATTCATTAAAAACTCAAGCAATACTATTGTGACCAGTTTTGGAACTATTTGATTCCGTTTTCAGGAAACAGGTAGCCTTAAAGTGACTTTGTGGTGAATGAATGTATTGAATATAAATGAACAGCCAAGCAGTACTCAGAAGAAGAAAAACTTCTGATAGAAAACAACTCATTCTGTGATAATAAAACCTTATTAACAGGCAATGTGAGCCCAAGGCATTAATCATGTAAAGAAGTACTATTTCAACACAATGTCACTTACTGGTTGAAGATATATGATTAAAAACAATATTGCAGTAGTTACTTTAGGCAAATTCATGGATAACATAAATCATTACAAAATAGTCTAAGGTCAAGCTCTATTGTTGTTATATGATGAAGCAGAGAAACATGGTCCCCTGGCAGTATAGACAGAAAATTTTAGCGCAGATGAAATGGTACACCACTTCTTTACTTGATTATTACATGGCACCTAAGTTGCCTACCAATAGGGGTTTCATTATCATGTAATGAAAGTTAAATTTTCAGTTGGAAGCTTTTACTTCTGAACACCATGGCTGCTCATTTGGTGGTTTCGTGGGGGACCACTGGCACCGCTGATAGATACACAATGTCCATTATGTTGCTCATTTAGATTCAATACATTTATTCAACACTGTGCACCAGGTCACTAATTGAGTCTACGTGTTGTATGATGATGGAACCAGATAGTTCCAAAACCAATCACCTACTGGGTTGATGTTATTCAATTAAAAATGATAGTTGTTACTTTAGGTTCTCGTGGATAAGTCTTTTCTAAAGAGCCTAAGCCCAAGCTCTGTCACAGGAGGGGCAACATGGTCCTCCAGCAGTATAGACAGAAAAAACAAAACACAGTGTGAGCATTATTTCTCAGACTATCCCCAAAGTACATCACTGACTTTGTATGACAAATTTCACACATTCTGCATGAAATACATCATTGCTTTTTTTGTGAACTTTGTGGCATTAGAGTATATGTGAAATTTGGGTTTGTCTGACTACATTGCAGCTTTCCAGTTACCAACAGTCCAGTTTTGATGCCTTTTAGCCCGTGTTATGCGTAGTTGTTAACATTGGTCTTTTTAGGGGATTCTGCTCTGGATATCTTGCATAGCTCTCTTCAGTGTTATCTGAGAAGTCATCTGAGGTTGCTGGTTAACTGTTTGCAGCAGCTCTTTTTTTAGTTTATTTTCACTTGCACCATTCCTTAAAAACTCTTATTACTGTTATTTTTCTGAAACACCGATAAATACAGATCCTTTTTTAATAGGATGTCCTTTAGATTTGTGAAATGCTTTTGCCCGCTCACTAAAGTCTTTTCTGCATCCTATCATTTGTGGTGGAAACCTTAACTTACTTCTTCAGTTACATCTGGTATGCCTGTAAATAGAGGAAACAGGTGAACTTCGTACTCTAATTTCAGTGCTGTAAGCAAACATGCATAGAAGATATGCTTGATCAATCTGTTATATGCATTAAGTACCACAGGGGACTTTTTTGTACATTGTCATTATTATATTAGATATTCTTAGTCACGTCCATTTTTGCTCTTGTAATATGTATAAATAAAGTGCACACGCACGCATGCACACACAGTAAACTCTTGTTATAGCACTTCGAAGGCACCAACCCTAAAGAGCACTATAAGCAGGAGGACAACCCACACTTCACAGGATTGATTTTGAGATCAGCAAAATAAAAACCAGTACTAAAAGTGTTGTAACAAGAGTTTACTGTAATATTTATTTATGTAATGTTTATTTTTTGTAAAGGATTTTACACTCTTTTTTTTTCTTTTTATGGGCATCTCTATGTGGTGAGGTGTTCTCCCAGTGATGCTGTTGGATGTCCAGATTAGCATCACTGGAATCCAGTATGTGCAGCCAAGGCACTGCAACCCATGGAAACTGAAAGGAGGATCCTGGTAGGTGAGAGGCCCCAACCCTAATACACTATTTTGGCCCTTGTTTTGACAAGACAGGAGGTCATGGACTGGCCTGACTGGGATCAATTAGCAAGTGTGGTTCTTACTGCTATGGTCAAGTGCATTGGAAATGTGAGTATGATGCTCCTAAGCAAACTTAGCATCCCATTCATGTACGCAGTACCTGCTAGTTCATGAGATGGTGACCACACATAGGGCTCCATGGCGAGTGAGGTACTTAGAGCATCAGAAATTATTTTACTCCTATTAGTAGTCTAAATCCTTTTTTTGGGGACCCCCACAGGGCCCTACCTAATCAATCGGATAACTCCAGTAATACAAGTACAAAAAGACTCGGAACTGAGGATAGACCACCAGAGAGCAGGAAATTGGGAGAATGTCACCCTTCTTCATCCAGAAAGGATTAGAAGGGCTTGCAAAATCTCCAAATCCTGTCAAAATGCTATGCTCTGGAGACATTTTATTTGAAACTGCAAGGTCCAAAACATGCACAGCAACTTCTAAAGGCCATATTGATAGGGGGAATACCTATTATCGTAATCCCTTATAAAACTCTGAACTGTTCATGTGGTGTTATATCAGAGTGGTGGGATCTTCCTGTCTCTGAAGAAGAGCTCTGCTGTGAGTTAAAGATCAAGGTGTGACAGCTGTCAAATATCTATGTGAAAGAATAAGAATCTCATCCCTACTCAAATTCTCATCCTTACATTCAACACTCCATGGTCTCCAAGTTCCGTCAAGGCAAGGCAGGCTACTTAAGCTGCCCGGTGAGGATTTATGTGCCAAACCCACTGAGGTGTTTTAAATGTCAAAAGTACAGCCACTCACAAACAGCCTGTCATGGCGCCTCTGTTTATTATGTGGTCACTGGGATGGCCCCAGTGACCACAACAGCAAGGAATTTTTAGCTTCTAAGCCAAATTGTACTAACTGCTAAGGAGAACACCCTGCATACTCGAACATGCCAGTGCTAGAAGGATGAAAAAGAAATACAAAATCGTGGCTCTGGCTTTTAACTACACTGTACCTTTGTTTTTAGTTCTCTGAAATTATTAATTTATCAAGGATGGTGGAGAAACTGTTTCTAAATATACAACTATCGCTTTGCTTTTACATGGATTTAGGTTCTTTCTTTCCTGCTCCATCAGCTATTTTCACCACTACACTATCACTGAGTTTTATTATGCCTGAACTTAATATATCATGCATTGAGCTATATTCATGCACAGTATTACACATTTTGTTATTTTCAATACAAGAGTTGCTACTTGCCAAATCTTTCCCTTCCCCAGATATTGCTTATATTATGTGTAAGCAATATCTGGGGAAGGGAAAGATTTGACAAGGAAAGGGATGGAATGTCCACTTTCTCAATTCATTTAGTGGCATCGGTCTACAAGTGGCTTTTAACATTAGCCAACAAAAAATATTTTTGTCGTATCTCTGGATGAAATAAATGTGCTGATTCCGAAAAGCCCCTTAAAAATCACGTCTACATCAAAAGATGCACATGTTTAATGTTAAAATAAAGGGATATATACATATAATTAAAGTTACTCTCAAGGGGCTGTTTATGTTTTGAGGGTAGATTTACTACCCTGAGAACATGTCACAATCACTTGATACTTGGAAATCCTTGGCACTGCCTACAAAAATCCTCACCAAAAATGCTAAGCTTCAAATTGTAAATTGTTGCATCAGAATTTGATGCCCAAGAACCATAGGTAGATAGATGTTCATCACAAGAAAACAGGGGCCAGAATTGATTAAGAGAATTAGTTTAGTTTTGTTAAAATAAATCAGTATGTCATACATTACTGGCTACAATATGCAAAATTGACATATTTGGGTAAAACGTAACTCCCTCTTATTTAATAACTGTGATGTGAAACTATCATGATAGATTTTAGAAATCTACACATAAAAATTGGTTAAAAAAAAGATTTTTATGCATACAGTTTATAAAGTTAAAATATTAAATTATACTTAACCTTTAGACCTGATTTAATTCATTTTTGGTATTGCCATATTGCATATTGATTATCACAGAAATAGGAACTCCTTATCTTTCAATCTGGGTGGTTAACCCCTGAAAATGCCAAATTATAGGTATGCAATATTAGGCATTTTGTATATTATCTTGTATATATTGTAACGATCTCTATCAATATTTTCCATTGTGTACTCCATTGATATAACTTAGGTATGCTTCTCAGATATTCTCTCTTCACTACTAATACATATACTATAACATTTTATACTACAGGTTCCATTATGATCTTAGTGTATATGAAACCTTCAGAAGTTGGGAACTAAATATGCAAATAATTCTTGACTGCTCTAACCAGATTTCAGAATATATTTGTTATTAAAAATATACAGATTAAAAGCAGCATTTCTAGCCTATCTCAATTGGTGTTTCTGTTTTCTAAAATTTACAGTAGAGACTGAGAATGGGCAGGCCAGTATACTAATACCAAGTGATGTTATGCCACAACAGTGTTATGTGCACACTTAGGGACAGAGATAGTCATATTATCAATCAGAAACAGAAAAACATGAAGAAATAAAGAACCAGAATGGCCCTCCAGATGTGGCTTTCCTGAAAAAAAAGTTAAGCTACTGGAGTTGCACCCTCATAGCTAACACATTTGTTATATTCACTCGTCCTCCCTACACTGGGTGGTTAAGATCTGAGTTTAAATCCCATCAATGACATGATAAATTTTTATGGGTCTTTTTCACGTGGCTGAGTTAGCCAATCTGGGGGTGAGGGTTTTTCATCCAGCATACAGCAAATCAATCACAGAATATCTAATTTACAGACATATTATGACCTAAAAACACAATATGACCTTAGTTGCTGATGCATCCTACAGCAACTGACTGGGAGTTGATTTTTACCCAGAAACACGTGAATGTTGATTTTTCCCATCACACACTGCCATGTTGAACTCTGTGCTTCCAGTATGGCGCTCGTTTCTTTCTACCCAGGGGCATCTCAGGATATTGCTAGGGTTTTGTTCAGTTACAATATCAATGCTTCGCGGTTTCCTGGTAAGAAACTACAAACTGTGCTACAAACTCCCTTTAAAAACTCCTATACCAGTTACTCAGAGGAGAGGAGGAGTTTATAGTATGTAGAAACTGTAATGTAAGCTATATCGGTGGAGTCATCTGGAGAACCACTTGAAAGACCAAGTTTCTTCCATTGAGGATGCTAATTTTAGCCAATCATCAATAACCATGCACTATTATCAGGAGGGGTATGACCTCCAGCCAAAGGAAGTTCAAATTAGTGATAGCATGACATTTCAAGATCGCTGGTTGGAATCCGCCCACATATGCAGTACTAGACACACTTTGATCAGAAATGATTATATACATCCCAACTTTGAATCTGTAGTGCTACATAAGGTGGATGAATGTTTCCCCATTCCTCCCCTTCTTCCAACTAATTTGCAAATGACTAGAGGTTACCCTAACCTGGGGACTGTTGTGAATTACTTTTTTCCTTTCCTTCAATAACCGACGTTGCTGCCTCATGGCCTTAGTTGATCATGCACCATAAAAATCAATCAATCAACCTTCGATAACTGTGCACTGGTTGTTTAGTTTGTGGAATGGACCTAACCTTAATTTTAATTTTCTTCACTTATGTATGCCGGGTGCGCTGCTTTTCGAAATGTGTCATTGTATGTGTGTATATTTTTTTATTATTATTTAATATTTACAACATATGAATATGTTATAAACAAATCTGTATATTTATGGATGTTATAATACAAGAATATGAGAAAACAAATAGGAATATATTATTTAACATCTAAATACCAATAGTCACAAAACCCACATCAGTGACAATAATCAGTTCAATAATATGAAAATCGCACGTTAAAATTTGCAAAAAATCATACAAATTATAATCAAACATTCAAGTATTATAATAATCTTATTCGTCTTTGCTTTTTCTTTGCATGTATATCAATCACTTCCTTTATTAATTTTTCTGATAACTCGTTTTGGCCTTCTACTCTTATTTTATGCAGTCTTGCAGTGTTTCCTGTCACATTCGGTTACTTAATTTTGTCATCAATCAATTCATTGTGCTGCTGAAAGCACAATGAAACATTCAGCACTAGCAGTTGAAACAGGAATAC
Organism: Mastigoproctus giganteus; assembly: GCF_048544385.1. Lineage (NCBI taxonomy): Eukaryota > Metazoa > Arthropoda > Arachnida > Uropygi > Thelyphonidae > Mastigoproctus > Mastigoproctus giganteus. The sequence continues at coordinate 202,468,628 of NC_143583.1, forward strand.
AACATAGCTTGATACATAATATACTGTCACCCTTTTTAGGAACTGGCTCATATCCAGCCAGTTCCTAAAAAGGGTGACAAATCCCTCTCATCCCATTGCAATTACTTCTACTCTTTCTCAAGTAATGGAGAAATCAATTAACCGCCAACTCTTAAACTACCTAGAAACCTTCTGTCTGATCAACGATCACCAGTATGGATTCCGTCAGTGTCGATCCACTGGAGATATTCTGGCTTGTGTTACCCATTTATGGACTAATTCAATGGAAAGGTGCGGTGAAACACAAGTAGTTGCTCTTGACATCTCAAAGGCTTTTGATCGTGTTTGGCATAAAGGTCTTCTAAACAAGCTTCCATCTTATAGTTTGCCAACTGTTTTTAGTAATTGGTTATCCAGTTTTCTCTCTGATTGCTCACTGAGGGTGATGGTAGATGGCTCTCTGTCTTCTAACTTCTCCACTAATGCTGGTGTCCCCCAAGGTTCAGTTCTTTCCCCCACTCTTTTCCTCTTGTATATCAATGACCTTCTTCCATTGACTGGAAATCCTATCCATAGTTTTGCCGATGATAGCGCATTGCATTCAACTTTCCATTTTAAGAAACCTTGTCCTGCTCAATCAGCTTCAACTTCTCGAAAATCTGCTACCAATTCCTTAAATGCCGATCTTCAGGTAATTCTCCAGTGGGGCAAAGACAACTTAGTTGATTTCAACCCTTCTAAAACTGTCTTGTCTTATATCTCGCAAAAAGGATTCTTCTACTCCTATGCTTATCTTTAGTGACACTCCGATTTCTAGGCAAAATGATATATCTCTTTTGGGGATTACCCTGACTTCTAATCTCTCTTGGCACAAGCACATTACAAATATTGCTTCCTCTGCATCTAAAAAACTTGGTTTTCTCTTTCGTTCTCGGCGTTACTTTTCTTCCAAACAGCTGCTCACTCTGTATAAATCACAAATTCGCCCTGCCATGGAATATTGTTCCCACATCTGGGGTGGTGCCCCCAAAACCTCTCTCAGGCTTCTTGATTCCATTCAGAAGAGGGCAGTTAGGTTAATTAATGATTCATCTCTAACAGAGTCTCTCCACTCGCTTTCTCATAGACATACTGTTTCTGCTGCATGCTTCTTCTACAGATACTTCCATGGGCACTGTTTTTCTGAATTGGCTTCTATAATTCCTGCTCTCTCTCTCTTTCAAAACAGTCCGAACACGTGCCGCCACCAGCCAACATCCATTTACTGTCCAACTTCAAACCCACAGAATCAACTTTTCATCTTCCTCACTTATTCATTCAACTGCCGTTTTTCTGGAACAACCTTCCTTCATACGTATTTCCTGAAAATTACAATCTACAGAAGTTCAAGTCCAATGTCAACAAATATCTTCTTTCGTCTTCTTAACCTCAAACCCAAGCACGTTACTAAGTACTATAGGTTCTAATACCTCTCGTGTTTGAGGTTCACATAAAAAAAAAATAAATAAAATAAAATAATGTCTTTAGCTCAACATATCGGATATTTGATTCCAAAAACTACATATAGTACAGACACATACAGGGCTGACCCCAAATTTTGTGGGCCCTGTTCAAGAATTACTTGCAGGCCATGGGTCCTGTGCAAAACTTATACAGGGTTAAAGTATATGCTCTACTTCTAGCAATTTTCAAGTCAACTCGTGCAAGCACTCTTGGAGTAATGATAATGTGGGTAACTAGACATTAAGATGGCAGTTAGCTTGTTGATAGAAATGTGAAAAAGATGTGTATGATGTTATTATTTAGACTCTCTCTTTGGGTGTGGGACCCTGTTCGACCGAACCGGTTGAACACCATGCTTGTGGCCGGTGTTAGATGCATATATAATATGTATATATCATGCTTTAACTTTTCTGCTGTAGAGTGGAAAGCTATAACATTTAGTTAAAATGCCATGTTTTTGTGTTACTATGGTATTCTTGTAAACACCTCAAAATATTGGTGGGATCATCCAATAGATTTTGCTACATGGCAAATTACTTGATATATGCTATCTCCAGTTTCTGAGTCAAGGGAAGAAGGTTAACAATGTTCAATTGTTAAGTATGTTTCTCTGCTATCTGGAGAATTTCTTCCATCCCCCTATCCTGGGTGGTAGGCAAGGATGATATTAAAAACAAGATGAAGGGGGGTAGGGGGTATAAATGCAAATGTATGCAAAGAAGAGCATTAGTTGTCATTACCCTGCATAACAATGCCTTTCAAACCTTGTCTTAATAAGCAAAGAGAAGTCTTTGCAGTTATTATGATTGAATTTAGCTTGAGACTTACTTTGGTATATATACAGATTAAATAATGCTAACTGCCATAATTCTCCCAAACAAGCCACATTTCTACCCTAAGCTGCTGAGGACACTTTTCACCTAGGTGTGTGTAAGTGCTTAATGTGTTCTTATATTTATAAATAGGCTGATTGCATTTTTTCCCTCCCTCCTGCCCTTAGGGATGACAAATGCTGAAGTGCTTCACCAAGTAGAACATGGATATCGCATGCCATGTCCTCCTGGATGTCCACCAGCCCTGTATGAGATTATGCTTGAATGTTGGCACAAGGATCCAATGAAGAGACCAACATTTGAAACACTTCAGTGGAAACTGGAAGATTTCTTTACATTAGAAGGCTCAGAGTATAAGGAAGCATCAATTGCTTATTGACTATGATAATTTATTTTGCAAGAAGTTTCAGGTTTCGTTAAGGAGTTTAAGATGTTAAAGTAAATATTTGTAAGATAAGAGATGAGTGTACAGTAATGTTATTTATAAAAGTTCCCAGAAAACTGATACTTTTCTGTTTGCAGTGCTGCAATAGAATTAACTAGAAGGAATAAGTGTTCTGTTATTGTTGATGCTGTTAAAGATTTTGGATTAATTTATTGATTTTTGAAATTTTTAAATATTTTCATGCTTGATGTTTAAAACTATCTAAGAAAGGTATATCAGGAAAATGTACTGTTACACTGATAACATTATAAATGATAGTACAAAAAATAACAATTTCAAAATGTACTGTTATTTTAAATGGTGGTAATTCTAGAAAATTAAGATAATATAATTTGTTTACTTCTTTATAGTTACTTGTTTTGTATATAATAGTGCACAATATTTTTAGGTAACTATTTTTTATGAGCCCTTCAAATTCTGATAGATGTTTATGTACGTAATTCCAAATGTATAAATTTGTGGCAAGGCATCTTTTTTGGGGATGATTCTATTTCTACTTAAATATATTTAAAACTGCACCTTTGAATATTGAAGTTTTATCCATTCCATGATCTTGTATGATTGCATGTTGTGATATAAAAATGCAACATTATCTTTTCAAAGTGGTTAAAGAAATTGACATGTATATATTATTTTAGCATGCTAAATTGGTGTTGAATAATCAATGAAGTACAAATTAAGTGTGTTTGAGAAAGTTTTTTAAACCATTTTATTGGAATAAGTGATTAATAGGGCTAGTTTTAGCCCTAGCAGTATATTACCAATGTTGTTGCTTTAATAGTGATTTACATTTTCATTACCTAAGAACTGTTTTTATTGCTGTTTCTATGATAATATTTGAAAACACATTGGGTGTTAAACAGGAGAGAAGTAAATTTAATTTGTATGTTACAGTTTCTAGTGGTTTTTTTTTTTTTTTTTAATTCATTAGGCCAAAATACATCATTCAGCTACAAATGGTCGTGTAAGATTGTGGTATTTCTGAAAAAACACTTTTTTTAATTTTAACCTGTAAAAAAGTTTTTAAACTTTATTATATTCTTTGAATATTTATAAATAAGTTAGATTCAGTTGACTTGTTAAGTTAAATGAGAATTTCACTTTAATGATCCATTACTGAACAAAACATTTATGCTTATGAAACTGATAGTTTGTTTAATCTGTTGCATTGAAATATTGCTCTATTTAACAACAGTATTTCCATATACACACACAACAATAAATTGCCAATTTATGCAATTGAAAATGATTATCCTTTTTAATCTGGATAAAAAATGTCATTAGGTTGTCAGTAGTAGATATTTTTGTTGGTATTATTTAAAAAACATTTATTTTCAAATAGCCTGCATATTATTTTCTTTGTTTGTCCACTGATCTTAAAATATAATTCCTAAGAATGCAACAGTGTTATCCTTCTTGAATTTTGAGACTGATTATATTTTTAAAGGGTAGGGTGTTCAGAAAAAATGTTGGTCAAAGGAAAAAATATAATAAGCATAACCGAAAATATTTGAACACTGATAGAAATTACACTGTTACTATATTGCAAAGCCTACATTTTATTAATAACATTGCATTAAATATGAGTGTTTTGAATCCTTTATCTGGTGTAAAGGAAGAGTACACCAGATAAATTAAAATGAGCTATATGTACTTTCTAATGTTCTACAAAGGGCATAGTTATCCATTTATGGAAAATAGAAGGATAAAAAACAAAAACATTTAGTAGCTTTCTTCTATAATCTGATTGAAATATCAGGAGCTCCAGCTAAGCATTTATAACATAGTTGTGTTAATATTTCAGTTTAAGCAGAGTATTAATTTAAGTTAATTTTCATTCAAGCTGTGTTTACATTACTCAAACATAAGAGAACACCCTACACACAGGAAAATAAGTGAGATAATTAAAGCAATGGTAAAAAAGAGATCATAATGCGCTGTTGGTAGGCTACATGCCTAAGGTGTATTTCTCCTGGTGAAGCTAGAGAGCTGCACCAAAAGTGACATGTTATTAGGATGGTAATTTGTGTTTTCCTAATTACTTCCTATCTTCAAGTAGTCAAACTACTTGAAGATAGGAGTTAATGAGGGAAACACCTGGCTCTACATGTTTAAAATTTAATGTCAAATATTATTACTGCTTATAAATAAAATGTTTGACTAAATTTAAGGAATAGCTAAATTGGTGTCTTCTGGCAGCAGGTAAAATATGATAAGAGTGGATATAGATTGTATGGAAAAGTTATGACAAGTTACTCCATGCCCCCCTCCTCATCTTTCTGCTTTTACTAATACTAAACCAATTGCTTGAACAAAAAAAAGGAAATTTTTTCCTATAAATAAAATTCTCAATGAAAATAAGGTTATTAGATTTCTGCATGTAAAATCCATTTATTAATTAGGATAAACTCATTAGGATAATTTAAAGCTAAATGGTTACATTTTACACATCAATGCTCATGCAGTCCGACATCCTTACAGAATTACAAATTTTGCATACAACAGCTTTGTGAAAGGAATGTTTTCTCGTATTTAAACCAAAGAAATACAATGAGTCCTCATATAATGTGCCTTTACACTACATTTTTTATTATATGGTTTTTCTGTTAGGTTTTTGTATAACACAGAATTTGCCCATCATTAAAGGTTTTTGGCAGCAAACAGTAATTGTTAGGTAATGCTAATAATGTGTATGAATTGTGAACAAAACTGTACCTCATCAAGATTCCATTAGCCATGTTTAATTAATATTGATTCACTTAAACCGATATTAAGAAAACAACATGTAAATGCAAGCAAAAAGAAAACTTGAGACAGGACTTAATTTTAAGATATATCATTATAAAATTCCAGCCTGGAAATACATGTTTCTTAGGGTAAAATTGTTTTCCTAATATGTTTTCACTTTGGCCCTTTAATTAACACATTTTAATTTTATTTAACTCCGTTAACCTTTTCACTGGTGAGTTTGCTGCTGCACAAGCTTATATAGCATCAGCCAAGGAAAAAAAAAAAAAAAAAAAAAACCTTATTTCACCCATCCACTCACTCCAAATGTTTGTCAAGTTCTGCCTTGAATCTATTTAAGCTATCAACTTCTACAATGACAGATGAAAGTTTGTTCCACCAATCAACCACCCGCTGGCTGAAGGCAGACTTCCGCACATCTATCCTACAACTGTCTTTCCTCAATTTGAGTTTATGCCCTCTCAGGCGATTATTCCGAGCAAGAGGAAGAATCCCATCCGCATTGAGCATGCTCAAACTATTCAAGGATTTATACACCTCAATCAGATCGCCTCGCAGGTGTCTAATTTCCAGACACTGTAATTTGCAAAACTTAAGCCTTTCTTCGTAAGAGCAGCCCTTTGTTCCATTCACTAATCTTGTTGCCCTTCTCTGTACTTGTTCCAACAGCTCTACATCCTTCTTAAAATGAGGCCTCCAGACCTGTATACAGTACTCAAGGTGTGGCCTGACCATTGCCTTATACAAGGGGATAATCACCTCCTTATCCCTACTAGAAAAATTCCTGTATATCATTGACAAGACACCATGAGCTACTCTTGCAGACTGTCTACACTGCTCAGAAAACTTCATATCTGCCTGCACAATTACCTCCAGGTCCTTTTCATTCTCTACTGCTGTCAGTGTGGTACCATAGTTGATACGTTACTCTCGGATTACTGCTTCCCATATGTAGTACTTTACATTTGTCAATATTAAACTTCATTTGCCACCTCTCAGCACATCTGCTCAACTTTTCTAGATCCTCTTGCAGCAGTGTACTGTCATTAGTATCATTAACAACCCTGCCAAACTTCGTATTATCTGCAAACTTGGACATTAAGCCTGATATACTGTCATTAGTATCATTAACAACCCTGCCAAACTTCCTATTATCTGCAAACTTGGACATTAAGCCTGATATACCATCATCAATATCATTTATAAATACAGAAAACAACAATGGACCCAACACAGAACCCTGAGGGACTCTACTAATAACATTGTCCACGAAGAGCAGTGTCCATTGATTACCACTCCCTGTCTTCTCACACTCAACTATTCCTTTATCCATAGCAGCAATTTGCCTCCAATGCCACAATTTGTGCAGCAGTCTTCCATGTGCAACAGTATCAAAGGCTTTTCTAAGACCAAATATATGATATCAAAGTTATTCTTTGCATCCAGTTCCTTTGTGACTTCATCATAGTATCCAATCAGATTAGTCAGACAAGACTTCCCCTTAAAAAACCCATGCTGTGTCTGAGCTATAACCGAAGTCTTGTCTAGATGATTCTGCAATGCTTCTTTAACCATGCCTCCATTAATTTCCCTGGAACAGAAGTTAAACTAACAGGTCTGTAATTACTTGTCTCCCTTTGATCCTCCTTTGTGAATTCGGGTCACATTTGCATATCTCCAGCCCATGGGTACCTACTCTGAGGCCAGGGAAGCTCTCATAATTATGGTTAAGGGTTTGCTTACTTCTTTTGCTGCCTCCTTTAATATAACTGGATAGATTCCATCCATCCAAGGTGCCTTTTTTGTGTTTATCTTCAACAATTTCTCCTCCACTTTACTCTAAGTTATTACAAGATTATCTAGCTTACTGCATTCCCCTCCCTGAATGTCTCATGTGTGAATGTCAATGCAAAATATTGATTTAGTTTGTTAGCTACCTGAGCAGGATCAGGAACAGTTGAACCATCAATATCAAGTGGACAAATCTGATTCATCCCCTTTCTTCTAGAGTTTACATAAGTAAAGAACTCTGCTATTTTTTGTTGCATCCTTTGCCAAAGCTTTCTCGTAATCTGCCTTTGCCTGCCTAACCTCCTTTGCAACTTGATTACAGACCAGCTTACATCTATCATAGGCTTCTGTGTCACGTGTTAATTTATATGTATCTCATGTATTTTTCTTCTCTGTCACATGTTTAATTAGTCTGATTAATTTCATCTGACATCCATTTAGGCCTAAATCTTGAACAATATTTCTTTGTTGGTACAAAAAGCCTAGTAGCTTCCAAGATTAATTCTTTGAATGCTTTCCATTTTGAATTTACTATTGGTAACATGATCACTTGGTTCCACCGTATAGAATTTAAATACTGTCCCAGACCACCGTAGTCACCTTTACGAAAGCAAAAACCCTTCCCTTTACCCTTGATGGTAGTTACCTCTGAGTAAATCCCACTTCAGCACAGTGATCACTGCCACCTAGTGGTTCCTTTATCTGCAGATTCTTGATGCATGAAGAATCACTACTGATAATCAGATCAAGAGTATTACTCTCTCTAGTTGCCTCCCAAACATTCTGCTGTAGAAAACAATCATCCAATAAATCCACAAAAGCCTTGCTAGTGTGTGAGTGACCAACCCACAAATTCCAGTCAATATCCGTGAAATTAAAATCCTCCATTATAAGACACCCTAATTTACTGGCCCACTCTATTTCTCTGCACAATTGCTCATTATACTCATCAGATTCATTAGGTCTATAACACACACACCTACTCTCATTTTTACTTTCCCAGTGCTTATGTCACACCAAACAGATCAGTTCCAGTTCTGCACTGCTTATGTCTGTGTGACACCATGTCTCTGATATCCCAACGATATCTGCCTTTGATGTCTTGACTAGTACTTCAAGCTCATCGAATTTATTAATTCTACTTTTGGCATTGATCTACATTGCAAGTATACATGCACCTGTTTCTACTCTTAGTTACCCTAACACAGCCCATGTATTTACTTGTTCCACTATGACTCCCAGCAGTCCTGGAAATTCCCATTGCCTTGCTTTCCAGGCTGCTGAATTGCATTTCAATAGAAGTAGTGCAAGAGTCACTTTTACCTCTGCCAGCGGCTACTGTTCATCTATTAGTCCTTGTATCCCCCTAAGCTAGCAGTTTTCTGACTCACCTAACTCTGCCTCGATAGCATCAGCAATATTCTTTCACCCTTTCTATTTAAGTGTATCCTGTCCCTGTAGAAGCAATCTCCCCTGTTAACAAGCACAGACCAGGCTGAAAAAAATTTTACCCCTTGAGCCTTGCACAATCTCTACAGGGCAGAATTTATTGACAAGGCTCTCATCATATACTCCCTCCTATCGTGTCTGGGCAGAATTAGACACTCTCAAATTCAACCCTAACTCAGCTTTTTTTCAGCATTATCTTGTACTTGTTAATTAATTCTGCCAGTCTCCTATTCTTAATATCATTAGTGCCAACGTGTACAACAATATCAACCTTTGTGCCCTACAACGTCATCAACCTTTGCCCCTGGCAGACATACCCTGAACCTCTTCCATCTATCCTTTTTGCACAATACGTTCCCCGTTTCCCTGACAATAGTCACCTACAACAACTAGTTCTTTGGGACCAGCGCATTCTGCCTTGGGGGTTGCCGCTGTGTTGCGTGATGTTCAAGTGTAATTTCTGTCATTGATGTGGGCAGCTGAGAGATTGATGGGCCCTCAATTTAATTCCTTCGAGGGTATCCACCCTGTCCTTCAAGCTCTCATATAAGCCCACAACAATGCAGAGGTGGTGCCTGATTTCCTTGCACTCCTTACATCGTGCACACACAAAGACATTCCCCTTGGTAATATCATGTCCCATTCCTGATTGCTACACAAACATCAAACAACCAGTGCATTTCAATAGACTGTGATTCAGAGGACAACTGCCCCCCCCTCAGTTCTCCCCTGAGCCAAAGCACTTCCACTAGTTTTGAGCCTTTTGCTTTGCTGCTCTGGTCTGAGTCATGAATTCTATTCAAATTCAATAAAATTCCGATACAAAATTTAACCCTAAACCTATATCCCAATGCGGTTATAATATGTATGTATTTCGGTATTGAATATTATCTCTGAGTTACGTTATATGACTTTTTTATCCCCTGTCAACTTATATGTATTAATTTATGATGTTACATTTGTAATAACTAGGTCGCTATATTTTTTTAGTAAAAAAGTACAATTCAATTGACAATGAAACTTAATAAGATTAATAAATATACATAGGCAGGTCTTTGCAGTTTTGATAGCAGCAGTTTCTGTGAAGTGAGTTATTTTTTGAAATTTTTACCTGACTGCCCAACACTGATAATAATTACTAAAAATTGAAATCGTAATTTAAAAAATAAATTCATAAAAATATTAAATAAAATCCATCATGCAGTAATATTCTCTACATTTATTTACTTACTACTTTATTCAGCTTTTGTCTATCCAAATCAGACCACTGACTCAACATAAACAGCAACAAGATTAGTGAAAGGAACAAAAGTTGCTCTTTCCAAGAAAAACTTCAATTCTACATGCTACAGCATCTAGAAACTACAGCACCTGTGGGGAGATAAGATTGAAGCACTTAAGGCTCTGTGAATAGATTGAGTAAGTTAAAATTCTGATAGTGTCCTTACTCTCACTCAGACAGTGCATGAGGGGGCTGTAAATTTAAATTTAGTAGCTGATTGTTGGGGACAAACTTCCATCTGGCATTGTATAAATTTAAGGAAGAGCTGGACAAATTAGTAGAAAGAATGGAGAGGTAATGTGGGAAGTTCCCCCCCCCCCCAACCCTTCTGATGTTTTATAAGTTTCCTTCTTTGCATCATTTGCCTCTACTAATACTATATATGTATTATGACTAAGACATTCTTAGTCATTATTATGACTAAGAATGTCTTTATTAGTCATTATTATGACTAAGACATTCTTAGTCATTATTATGATTAAGAATGTCTTTATTAGTCATTATTATGACTAAGAATGACAAAGTTGTCTTACCCTGTTCTCTGTGTTTTCCTTAACTCCTTCCCCTCTGGTCTTTTGGGCCTCTGAATCTCTTGACCTCTAAGAGGTTTTTCTGCATATTTCTTCCATGTTTAATTTCACTGACTCCTTATATAATGTGCCTTTACACTGCGATGTATTTGTTATATGGCCTTTCTGTTAGTTTCTATTATATGGTTTTTCTTTTTCTGTTAGGTTTTTTGTATAACAGAATTTTCCCATCATTATAAGGTTTTTGACAGTGAACAGTAATTGTTCAGTACTTCTAACTTTATCATTTTGCCCTTTGATATTAATAAAAGTAAACTGATACAAGAAAACCAGGTATGATTAAGAAAAACACTTCCCTGCAATGTAATTAAGAGGTTTATTAAATTTAAACATAAAACATGGGAAAATAGAAATTTAGACTTAACAACCTCATATGTTAAAGATAAATTTTTCCTAACTCTTTGATTGTGGTTGAAAAACTTGCATACTGCCTACAGTTCTTAATTGATTTTAACTGAATTCGATTGACCTGTATGAATATTAGAATATTAACTTCAGACAAAAAAATATCTGCTACTTGGTTTCATTCAGGTATCTGTCTGTCCCTTTTGTAAAATTTTATGAACTGTGTTTTACAGCACTAGATAAGTTATTCCAGCAGTTAATGACTTGGGGAAAAAATGTGAATTTTCAAAAACCACTAATTTAAAACTTGCAAATTTATCTTTATTTTTATATATAGAAATGCCTGTTTTCTGTTTGCTTCATCTTTTCCACACCCTTATATAGTCTTCAAACCTATATTTATATATACTCACAGAATAACAAAATATGTGTCACGCTTCAGAACTCACACCTTTGTTACATTTTGGGATATACAAGTATGGCACCATTCTCTTGAATGACGATATTTCAATATCTTTAAGTAAATATAGCATTCTTGAAATTTGTCTAATTTCCAAACACACACAACCCAACCAGGCTAGCCAGGTGGGTAAAGTGCCTGCCTAGCAACCCAAAGGCTGCATGTTCGAATCCTGTTTCGGGCTTGGAACTATTCCATACATACATACATTGGTAGTGTCTGCTCTAGCACTATCCTGGTCTATCCATATTTGCTCTTAGAAATGGTTTCCTACAATTTGTTCCCATACAAACACTTGCAATATGGTGAGCTATACCTAAGAGATAACTGTAATATTGCATTCAAATTAGTATGGCCCAGTTATCTCTAATAAGAAAACTTTTGATAAGCATACCAAGTAGTTATTTTTAGCAAATGAAAGACTAATGCCTATGGTTATCAAAACTTACCTTGCAAAAAGTAAAGCCCTTTTCCTTTATGCCTGACTGGTTGAAGTGATCATCTCTAAAAAAAAAAAAAAAAAAAAAACCCATATTTTCTGTTTATACTCCTGACTGTAAGAGGAATTCATAAATACAAGAAACATTACTGTATTTAGCAGTCACGTGGGCTTGAACCATGGTTGCTCAAGGTGTGTGCACTTAAGCACCTTTGTGCTTGACCAATCAACTATTTGATTCTCCAGTTTTATTATTGAGACAGTTAATTTTTTTTTTAACTTTTTTTGAAGCTATGCTAATCGTATAATTAATGTTATTATTGAGAATAAATACACCATTAAATCCACCCCACACTTTAATAAGATTAGTTGAATATCAAACGGCACCTCCGTAGCCAGGTGGGCAGGAGCAGCAGTGCGTAGCACACACTTCTTGATTAGACTGGGGTTCGAGCCCGTGCCCACCAAATACAAAGGATGCGGAAAGGTCAAGGAATGACCACCACATATCCCTGGAGCAATATGGCCTTAGTTGCTAATGCTCCTGAATAACAAATGAATATCAAACTTATTATATTCTCTGTTCTTTCTTGCAAAGCCAAATGATGTACTCAATAGCAGTAAACAATTGCATCTTTTAAAATTGAACAAATCTATATTATGTGTAATTATAAATAAGAATACTTCTGTGGATTAGTCTCTGCACAGGCTGATATCACTGGAAAATTTGTCCTTTAACTATTTCATACATACATACATTGGTAGTGTCTGCTCTAGCACTATCCTGGTCTATCCATATTTGCTCTTAGAAATAGTTTCCTACAATTTGTTCCCAAACAAACACATGCAATATGTTGAGCTATACCTAAGAGATAAATATTAATATAAACTGTAAATAGAAATATTAAATATAAAGCACACTTAAACCTGTGTGCTTTATATTTAAAGAGCTTTAAAAGTCTTCATTTTCTTTCTTTGATCACATAAATTTTGATGTTGGTATGGGTTACTAATTTCAGCAGTTTTTGTGTTTTTAACTGCTCAGAAGTCTGTATCAGCACTACTGACCATCAGTGATTGAATGTTTTTAGCAGTAAAATTTGTCTCTTTTATTTCCTTTTTTTCATGAGATGGGGCTAACATTATCCCACCTTCCAGGTATAATCATGACCATTGGTTTACTCGGAATTGAGATGTTTATGAAATAAAAGTGTATTTAAATTTAAACAAAAGAAGCAAATGTTTTTCAATTTTTTTTTCTTTTCTGATTCATTCTCTCAATTTCATGTAGTCATTCCCCCTCACCCCAGAAACCATGTGATATCTGAGAATTTTGACTTAAATTTAAACAAAACAAAACAATTTTTTTTTTTTTTTTACTTAAATACCTATTTAGATTGAAGATAAGCTACTGTAAATAGAAAAACTTAATTGGTCATAATTGCTTTTTTTAAAGTAGGATTTTAGGATTGAATAGGAAACTTGAAAAACTTTACAGTAGAAAAACCTAATGCAGAGAAACATTGCATTAGGAAACTATATCAGTTTTTGAAAAACTTTACTTGATGAACGATTTCAAATAGTGGACCATTTTACTCTAGTCCATGATTGCAGTAGGTCGTTTAAATCCTTTTTTTTTTCCTCCCACTTTTTATTTATAATTTAGAGAAGCCTGAATAATTTCTGTAGAGCATAAACAGATTTTTTTTATATATATATATATATATATGTGTGTGTGTACTGGTAAAAAGTTGGTATTTGTCCTGCTATATGTGTATTTGTTGCCTTTTAAAGTGTTATGTTTAATCTTCTCTCTTTTTTTTTTTTTTTTTTAGTTTAACCATTGAATTTCTTATAAATAGACTTTATTGAAATTTCTTTTCTGTCTGTTTGCTATCTCATCCATCAGTCACTCCTACAAGCACATAGAGCTTAATGTTAACTGGAATACAAGGAAAGAGTTCTTGTTAATATGGAATAAAGTGGGAAGAAATTTCCCACATATTTAAATAAGTGAGTGGTGATATATTACCTCTGCGATTTAGATATCAAATTCTAAAATATTCTGTTACTTGCATGGTTAATGAACTCTGCAGTAGAAAGAAATCTATGAATAAAAATGATATTAAATACTTGTACAGGTGTTTTTTTAATTGAAGGACTTAGAGAAACAGTAGTACAAAAAAAAAAAAAAAACTAGTGACAACAATGAATTTTAAGCAGTTCTGAAATGTAATTTTAGATCTATAGGATACTTGTGTAAACCTGTGCTAATATGATGATGCTATACATTGCATGATCATAGAATCTTGTCTACCATTGTCAGTTTAATTTTTTATTTGCTCAGCTTTAGGAAGAAAATTTTTACTCAAAGTGGTACCAGGCATAATATGCATTTATTAACAAAAGCCCTTTAAGTAAAAAAAAAAAAAAAAAAAAATCAGTGCCAGCATTAAATTTGTATTTTCTACATGTCATTCAATTCTGTTTACCCACATCAAACAAAAAAAGTTAATAATAAAATTAAATCACCTTTTGATTTCCTTTAAATCAATAAGTTTTGCATAACTGCATTTTCAATTGTATTTTCAACCTCTGTCTCTTGTTAAAAATGAATCACTGTCTGACTGTTTTTGTCTCTCAATTTTTGTTTAATCCATTAGGATATACTGTAGCATTCTTTTAAAGATCATTTGATTTTCAGATATTTTCAAGATTTTGCAATCATATTATAAGAAAGGTGGGAATGCCACGGTAAAACTAGTTTATTTAAAAAAAAAAAATTAAAAACTGATAGCATATATAATTAAAAACAAAAGTAGATATATGGGTAGCTTTTGAGGATTATCTTTTATCAAAGTGCCCAAATAGTTTTTACCTGGACACAAGTAAAACAAACATAACACAACTGAGAAAACTGACATAGTCAAGTTAGGCAGTCTTATTTAAATTTATTCTATGAACTATACATATCTCTCTCTTTCCTACCCCCCTCACCCCATCCCCTACTTGTTGTTTACGTGGATTTATGTACTGTTGCATGTTACCATCAACTTAGAGGTGGGGTGTTGAATTATTTTTTACATTAATATCAGTGTATCAGTGGTAAGTTTGCACACACAGTACTGTGTATGGTAACATTTAGAATGTTTATCTGAGGTTATGAGTAAGTTGATAATTAAGTTAGAAGTTGTGTGTGGGGGGGGGTTTGCCCAGCATTCCAAAAGATGCTATCTTCCTGACAAGTATAAAAGGAGGGAGGGGGGGGGGGGGGGGGGAAACAACAAAAATTACATAATGAACATCTAGAAATATGTACTTTGGCCTGGGTTATTATATAACCCAGGATTAAATTCATCCTGGGTTATATAATAACCCAAAAAAAAAAAAATTGAGTTACCCCGAGAGAGAGAGAGATCGAGGGTCAGAAGCAGAATGGAATCACCAAGAAAGAGAAGAATGATGTTATCCAGCTCAGGATCCTGGATGTGCCAAGCCTATGCTCACCAGATGTGAGCCTCTGGGGTATGAATAATGAGTACAAATGCCTTGATTTTGATTAATATTGTTTAGTGGCCAACAAATAATTTCATGAGCCACTGTCTTTATTATTTTGCTTGAGTGTAGAATGCTGAGGTGGAACTGTGTTATGAGGTGGAACTGAGGTGGAAATGTGTGTGGGGAGAGGTGTATTTCAGTGTGGCCAGTGCCTTAGATGCTCCCAATATTTTCCCTCCTCAGTGTAGTTAGGGTGTTTCTTGGCCTCTGAATAATCTTAATGTGTTCGTCTAGTGGAAAATAAGTAGGACCCCATCTCATATACTCTCAAGTTCTAAAAAAACCTGCTGTTTGGATTGGGTCAGACAATAAGTGAGTGATCACATGTATACATGCATGCCTACCTATGGTAACATTAAAATGGAAGGCATTAAAATTTATGGTCTCCCATACCACTAACTTTTTTAATTACCTTTTTACTCTAATTCTGCTGCTTCCTGGGTGAATGAGATTTTTGGCAGAGAGAGAGACACACACACACACACACACCTTATAAAAATTATTTAATAGCAGTAAGAACACGTATATAATACATTTTTACCACACATTATTGAATATACAACTGCCATATGTCATTAATAAATCTAAGTATATAATAATTACAGTAATCTACTTATATTTATACTATAATTTACATGCTTATAATAGCTTATGATGTTATATCTGTTTAATGTTTTTAAAGCCGTCTGTCCTTAGTTATCATAATATGCTAAATCCACAAATATTAAAAGAGCACATAATTGTGGGAATATATCCCTCCCTGTTATATATCTGTTACACATAAGCATTTAACATTTATTCACCTATTACTGTTGGCAATTACTTTAATGTAAACTTTCCTATATATTAAGTTTCCATATTTAATGCATGTGACAAAACACACTGATGTTTGAACCAGTGGAGATTATTATAACCCATTACTAGTTTACAAATATTTGAGTTGCTAGGAAGGAACCATTTTATTTAACTTGTTTATACTATTTTAACCATCAGCTTGCATACTTAATAACAAGATCTCAACTTACCAAACCAAATGTGAGCATTTTATCCAAAAAGGCAACTCTTGAACTTCCTCTGCCAAGTTTAAACAGTTGTGGGCGTTCTCCCAAAGGGCGATGCTGGACTTCTCTACCAAGTGAATACCCTATGGGCGTTGGTCCATGGTGGATGCTTCCAGGCCGAGCGGGTTTGACTTCTCTGCCATTCCTTATTGTCTTTCCTTATGCCTAATCACTCTCCTATCTCCAACTGTCCTCGCTTTGGGTTCACCCAAATCCCATTTTTATTGTCCGACATACTCCCACACTGTTTATAGAATACTCGCTTCTCATTGGATATTAAGGAGCAAGATTCATGCCCAAAACACTCAGTATTCAGAATGTCCAAAAAAATGCATATATGCTCTTCAACATTTACTTTTTTGAAAATAATAACACAATAGCATATGATATGAGGTGCCGACCAGGCTAGCCGGGTGGGTAAAGTGCCTGCCTGGCAACCCAAAGGTCGCGGGTTCGATTCCCGCCTAGGGCTTGGATCAAAGTACTGCAAAAACCTTGGGAGGTGCATTATGGCCACAGAAGCCGATGCGCCAACAACTACAAAAAAAAAAAAAAAAATGATATGAGGTTGCTCTTACTGAGCCTGAAAGATTTTTTCATGTGAGAGTCTTGGTATCTTCTGCTCTCCTCTCCTCTCATGCTAACATCTTATACAGAGTAAAACCTTCCAATATTTATAAACTTTTATTAACCTTTTTGACTCACACACGCCTTACTGAGATAGCTGTTCTCTGATTTCACCCAGAGGCCTTTAAGACAGCTCTCTTGCTCAGAGCGGAAATTTTGCAATCTTTGTTACCCAACACAATTCCTTTTAAATGGTATTAAAGGCATTTTATCCTTTATTCAAAACTATGGGTTATTAATAAATGGTAGCGAAATAACCCAGGGTTACAAGAGTATGTAAATTTGATAATTAATTTGCCTTAATTAGAAAAGGGGGTGTAAATTTCCACTGTATGCATTTTTTTCTTATACATATACATACCTACCAACTTTTATGGTTCTCTTAAAATTTTTGGAAAACATCTGTCCTTTACAGTTTCATGAAAAGTTGCTGTTTTTTACAATTTCAGTTATATTTGCACTGCTTTTAAATAGGTGTTCATTATTCAAATGTACCCCTAATGAAGAAGTTTTGATCAAATATATATTTATGTTCAGCCAGTCATGTCTTTGCATTTTCAATAGTGGTTATATTTATTATTGTATTATTTACAAATACAAACAGTGCCTGGTGACAAAAGGAAAAAAATATTAGTTTTAGGTCTTTGTGTGTGTATATATATACACCACTGTACTATGTATATATTATTTTGTAGTTTATTCTGGTGTTTCATTAATATAGTATGCATGGCTATAAAAATATTTTTGACTACAGTAGTTACAATGTGCATATTTCACATACCATGATACCAGAAAAATGGAAACAATCATTTGGATGTTTATATTGTCCTATATGCAGAATCTTTTAATGCTGGTGTTTGTTTCTTTCTTTCTCATAATACTTTTGTCACTTTCTGTGTGTTGTTGATGGCAAATTGGAAGACTGGCTGAAATTTGTTACATTTTTAAATTAATAGATTTCTTTGTTGATTAGTCATAGAATTTAATTTATTACCCAATAATTTGAAATAACAGGCCATGATATGCAATAAGGACTTATCAACTTTAAAAGTATGACTTCCTAGTGTTACATTTTTCTTACTGTCTTTATATCCTCTTAAATAACATTTCAGATAATGAACATATATATATCCAGTGTTTCAGTAATTATAAATACTGAAACACTGGACTATTTGCACTGAGGAAGAGCTGCTAAAATGATAGATATACAGCATATATCTATATTATAGATATATGATCTATGTGTCTGATCCAAAACCAGTCAATATTTTTTTATAATTGATTTCTGGGAAGTGAGATTCTCTTGTGCAAACATTCCTGGGAATATATTGTGTAACGCAAAGGTCAGTTAATGCACTCCCAGAAATCCTTCCACGAGAGACTGTGGAAATGCATTAATTGTGTAACCCAAGGGACTCTTATTAGGAAAGAAACAAGGCTGTAATGGCTTGGAGATGCATACTTTTTCTTCTTTCTAGATTACAACTTTACATTGCAACTGTTTATTTTTACAGAGCTCTCTATTTCTGAATTTTCAAATGGATTTCAAAAAACATAACACTTTGACTCTGTTTAGCAGTAATACATTCAGTTTGTTGAAAGATGTGTGTAAACAATTACATTTTCTGAAATGAACTATATTATTCTTAAGCTATGTTTTTATTTGAAGTAGAAATTGGGAAGAGAGATAAGCATTGTTTGGTCATTAAACATAAAACAATTAGCAGCTTTACTCTGGATTTACATAGCACATATTTAAGATTACTGCACAGTAAACTATAAGTAGTAAATGCAATAAACTTGCTGTACTCAGTAGGAAGCTTACAGGAACCTGACCATGTGAAACTGTTCTTGTTGATGTTACATTTGGTTTATGTAACCAGCTGTTCCATGTTTCCTGTTTATAGTATTGCATTATAAATTAATTTTCCTGTAATTATACCTATTTGGAAGAGTGGGTTGCTATAAGGAATTGACAGTTTCAGAGTTTTAAGTACATGCACTATTGCTATTAAATATTAAGTACCCCCCCCCCCCCCCTTTTAACTACAATAACATGCTAGTTGTCATAAAAATGTTAAGTATGGTTCACTTGCTATCCAGACAATCAGTTTTAAGTAATGAAGTATTGCTGTTTAATATTAAGTAGAATTTTTTTTTTTTTTAACTACAGTAATGATTTGCCATTAAAATGTTAACTTCTTCAGTTCATTGCCATCAAGACAGTTGAAGTACTTTAAAAAAATAAAAATTCTTACAGTAAAATGCTTGCTTAAAAATTCATACCTTTTTTTAGTCATTATCTATTTAAAAAAAGCTAAAATTTTATTTCCGGCTATAATACTGTTAATGTATTAATAATATAGGTATTAAAATTATCCCCTAACACTCATATTATATCAAAGCTGTACTATATTTCAGTAAAATTCCATGTTGTAAATCCCACTTTATTTTTCCTAGCATTTTTCCCCCCCTTCTCTCTTAAAATATGTTTCTCAGTTAACCAGAGGCTTTGTTTAAAAAAAAAAAAAGTTCCTCTAGATAATGTGTACAAAATAAATTATAAATTAAACAACTTTCTTCCAAGGATATAAGAACTCTTGGAGTTCTTATTCTTGGCAATTCTTGGTACATCAACTATTCAGATCATAATATCCAGTTTCTTTGATATACACCAGTTCATGTGATTTAAAATATGAATTTTGAAGTGAATACAATATTAATAAGTATTTTTGGTAATTTTAAGGGATAAAATCATTTTGATTCAAAATAACAAATGACTGACAGTTTTTAATTTAATTCTACAAATGGGAAAAATATATAATAAAATAAGTACATGATGATATAATTTTGTTATTCATAATCAGTAGAAATAAAAACAAAAAATAAATCAAAAAGGTTTTAGGGCTTTCTTCCTTAAACCTTTTTAATGCTAATTAGTAATTATTTAAGAGGTAGGTGCTTTTCTTTATGTGGAAGAATATATATATATAGCCTATACTACTGTACTCACAAATATAAATCTGCAAATGTTGATGGTTTGTTGTATGAGGGGGTTCTCTGAACTACTGTTAGTGCTGTTTCAGAAAGCTTTCTTCAAGAATTGTTTAAAATAATAAGTTGGGTTGGTTTAACAACAAACTTAAGTTATTCAATGTATATGCAAAGACTGCCTGATTTTCTTTCCCCTTGCATATTTAATATTAGTTAAAGTTACTTTATCTGTTCAACTATATATGTTTACGTTGGATTGCCCATGGAATCCTTTGGTACATGCAGGACATGAACTGGTTACAGCGAACTGAAAAGATCTGATAGATTAACTTAACTTTTATGACATTGCTTGTCTACATGTGAAAATTAATTAAAATAGTATGTGTCCCAAAATATTTGTTATTTATTCAAATTTTATAATCTCCTTTGAGTGTATATCCCTGTATGTTTAGCATTTGCCTTCCACGTAATTTCCCCTCCCCCAGCTTTAATAATTTTGTGCAAGGAAACATTCCTCAAAAGGAAAACTAAAAAAGTTTCTCCCTACCTATATGTATGCTGAAATATTTTGCTTAAAATAATAATTTTTGATGTTACATTTTTGTAAATGCAGTGTAACTATTAATTGGCTCTAAATCACTTATTTTGTCATTATTGCTTTCAAGTTCATTCTTACTCTATTATCAGAAAGTATCAGGTACATTTTTTTACTTTTTTTAATACATGCTTTATAGTTGAAGTTGTGATGCATGAGTTGTGAATGTTAGGCATCTTAGACAAATTTTTCACCATGTTCAAAACATTTAATGACATTTGGAGAATTTCTGTCCTGTTTTTCCTATTCTTCATTTAGAACTTTATGCACACACACACTGTTTTCATATCAGTTGCAATTGTGACAGAGATCTTCAAGACAGCTGTGAACTTCAATCCCCACTGCTGCTTACTGGTTTAGAATGGGAAGTGGCACGAAACAGTAGTGTCCCACACCTCTTCTTTTGTAATAAATAGTTTTCTAAAATTTTTGATTGGACCTGGTACAGAACTTGAATTTTTCTGTAACTTTTACCATATTGTATGTTACATTGAGTCCACATAAGTAGCAGATTTGTTGTAATTGCTTTTCTCAGTTATTTGTGGGATGTGATTGCAGCTTGGTTGAATGGTCCATTTCCTATTTTGAAGGTGTAGGATCCAGTAAAGATCCTGAAATAGGAGCCAGAGATATGTGTAAATTACTTTATTAGTAAAAATGAAGATTGATGCAATAAAGCATATATTTAAGAGTGTAAATATTCTATATAATATTAGTCTAAATACACCATAGAAAACTCTTAAACGAAAAAAAAAACTACGTTTGTAGTTTGAAGGGGCATCATTTTATCTATATCTCGTATTGTTCTCCTCCTTCACAACGAGTTGCCATGTATTGCACTACCTTGAATAAAAGAGAAGACTACTGTTATTGCCATGTATTGCACTACCTTGAATAAACCAAAAGAGAAGACTACTGTTACTTATTCTTGGTGGGCACTGCCACCCAGACAGCAGCGTTTCAAGGCTTGTTGGCCCTCAAGCCTTGGTTAGTTTTTTTTTTGGTTTAAGAGTTTTCTATGGTGTATTTACACCAATAGTATATAGAATATTTACACTCTTAAACATATGATGCTTTATTGCATCAATCTTCATTTTAACATTATCATGTACACCTTCTGGCATCTCTCATATTGTGTGATTATCTTCACAACTGGATTGTCATGTTTGCAATACCAGGGTGCCTGCCCACCCACCGATGAAGGGCCAAGAAGCCTTGAAATGGCGCCATCTGGGTGGTGGTGCCCACTGAGAATAAGTAACAATAGTATTCTCTTTTGGTGAAGCGTTACTTATTCGAGGTAGTGCAATACGTAGCAACTTGTGAAGGAGGGGCACAATATGAGATACAGATAAATTGATGCCACTACAAACGTAGTTTTTTCGTTTAAGAGTTTTCTATGGTGTATTTACACCAATATTATATAGTTTATTAGTAAAATAATAAATCCTAAAATTATAATTATTTACATAGACTCGGTGAATTTCCTTTTCAATCTTTATTTTTCTTATAGATTTTAGTTAAGTTGTTTTTTTTTTGTTTTTCAAATATGGACCTACCAGATATATTGATGTGAGCTTCAGTGCTGCCATTAGGTAGCTCTGCTCATTTTTAATACAAAGTAGTATATTTGGATTTTGCTTTTAGTGTTTGACAGAAAAATGTCTTTTTTTTTTTTTTATGATTTATGCTTTTTATGTACTTGTCTAGTTTTTCTGCAATGTTTTAAGTTAATTCTCAGTTAGTTGCCCTTGAGTTGAGGGAAAAATATATATAGGGAATGTGCAGCTTTTCTTGGGTTTGATTTATGAGTTCCTCATCTGAAAACTTTGACCTGCTGCTAAAAAAATGAAGCAATCTGGAGATTAATCAACTTTAATTCATTCAGTATAGATGTTTGGTGAAACCATTCCCTTAACTTTTTTTAAAAACGCTTACATAGAACCCACTGCCTTGTCCTCTAACCAGTCTGACTACACACATAAAATAAAATAATTATTTGCTCCAAATTGCCATTCAGTTTTTTTTTTTCTTTTCTTTTAATATGAACCTATAGTACTTAGTACCTTACATGAATTGGGGGAGATGCTGGAAACTTTGCTCTGGAGACAAAACATGGGTTTCATCACTTCAAGCCTCCAATATGTGACAATTCATAATTGCTATATTGTGGGGTGTGGAGAGGTGGAATATCAGAGGGATCCCCCACAACATTTGGCCTTTAATTGCCCATGAAATTTCAATAGCAAAGAAGAATATATATATATATATATATTCACCCATTAAAAAATTATACTTTTATTAAGGGTCATCATCATCCGCCATTTTCAATCCACTGCAAGATGAAGGCCTATCCAGAAACTTTCCAGTTCCTTCTGTTTTGTGCAGTGGCCATCCATTTACTAACCACAAACTTGTGAATTTCATCTGTCCATCTCCGTTGTTGTCTTCCAGGTTTTCTTTTAACTCCTCTTGGGTACCATTCTGTTATTTTCTTAGTCCATCTGTCATCATGTCTTCGAGCTATGTGTCCTGTCCAAGTCCATTTCATTTCTTTAGTTTTGATAAGAATACCCTTTATTCGTGCTTGCTGCCTAATCCGTGTCATCTTATCTAGCAGTGTGATTCCTAAAATAATTCATTCCTTTCATCACTGTGTAGTTTTCAGCTTCTTTTCTCTTTCATTCTTTTGGTGAGTGCCCAAGTTTCACTTCCAAAAGTCATGGTGGGGTATATTGGTCAGTTATTTTGTGTTTCAGACAAATTGGGATATTGCTGCTCAGCATGTGACTACTGAGGGACTTTTAAGGGTATAAACCAGTAAATAACACACCTTTGTCCTAAAACTGATGCCATTATTTTAGTAGCTAGTGGTGCCTTTCAAAAGTTTTGTGGTGAGGGGGAGCTTTCATGGTGCTAATCCATAGACTGCTACCCATTTTGCTGAAAATTGTTTTTTCATTATGAATTATTTGTGAGCAGTACGATGGACTCATTCAGATATGTTTAGAGTCTTTTCTATATATTGCAACTCAATCCAACAGCCTTTCATAATCAGGGCATGAACAGCATTAGTATTTTCTGTTTGATATAGTCAATGTTGACCAGACCTAGGTTCATCTTTGAATCTACAACATCTTTTGGATTAAACAGCCTAGTTATTGATGGTTCTCTAATGAACAGTTGTGTGATATCTGTCATATCTTATAGATTTGCTTCCCAGACAAAACAAGGGATTTGATTTCATTACTTTATAGCTCTCTTCATTTTGAAATTATTGATTTCAATAGATTTCTTTAACAAAAAAATAATAACAATTAAGAAATTGTTCTAAAATGTTTGTAATATAATATTATTCTGTTTATTTTTAAATAATCAAATAATTAGTAGACAAGAAATTTTTCAAATGTCCTTTTTATTTAAAGTTACTTGTCTGCCTTTTCCAATACCCTTTGTATTTCCTCTCAGTAATGCTTCCTCTGAGTGTACTGTATGTCAAACATCTGAGATATATATTACAAAAAACAAACAAACCAACTTTCATAAGGGGTTCACATCTGGTGAGTACGGGCTTGGCACACCCAGGGTCCTGAGCTGGATACCATCATTCTTCTCTTTCTTGATGAGTCCTTTCTACTTCTCCCCTCTCTCTCTCAGGGTAACTTGGAAATTTTTTTTGGCTGGTGCAGCATAAGCCCCAGGCTTCCTTCCACCATATGGCTAATAATGATATTAATAATAATGTAGCGAAGCTCAGCAGTTCCTAACTTCAGGTTATACTTTAGATGAATGATGTATAGTCATTACTGCATTGAAGATAGTGTTGAAAAATGGGCTAGGACAGCTAGTGCTTGTGGAGTTTGTAAATCTTGAAGTATGATAGAATGTCTAAAATTACTTTGACTTCGGTGTGCATCACAGTGATGGACAATGTTTTTGGCCTTATAGAACTGAATAGATCAGCTATTTTATGGATTTCCTGAAAAAACAAAGAAGGCTGCTGCTACTTCTTTAAGATATTCTGCACCAAAGTAGTAGATGAAGAAAGAAAATTTATACTGTTTATTTTGTTTTTGTGGTAAATAATAAGATTTAAAGTGACAAATTACTGTGTATATACACACTCTCACTCTCTCTCTCTCAATCTCCCTTTTAAAAAAAACAGTTATTGATCCTTTTATAATGTTATGCAATGAATTTTATAAAAAGTTTAGATTCTTTAAGATTGTTGATTGTGAATAATGTTATTCAAGCTTACTTTCTTAGTTTAAATAGTTATTAAAAAAACTTATTCTGTTCTAAAATGATATTTTTGTCATTAGAGGATATATATATATATATCTCCTCTAATGATGTTGGCTTCAATTAAAATAATATATTGTTTTTATTCCTGGTTACTTGGTATTAAACATTTTATTTTGATAGCAGTTGCATACTCTTGAATGTATTGCAAATATTCTTCGAATTAATGAACACGTATACCTAATATTTCCTAATATATGGTATTATACCCACATCAGTAATTATCAGTTTTCCCTTAAAAGATGGGTGGTTTAAATTGTACGTGAATTTCTTTTGCAGCTTAATTGAGGGTGTTATTTGAAAATTAGTGTGAATAAATTTTATTGAAAATTGACAAATAATATTATGAAAACTTTCACTCATTTGTGATATAAAATCAGAGTTAATCTTATGGAGACAGATTTAACACTTAAGAGCAATGCAAGTTTGTTAAAATCAATAAACTCTGATATTTGCATAATTATTATAAACTATGGATAATGTAAATTTTAATTCATGGTTACTTTGTGTTAAGCATTACATTTTAATAGAAGCAGTTTTTGTACTCTTGCATTTATAGATGATATTTCATATTTTTCATAATATGTAGTATTATACCCACTTCAGTAATTATCAATTTTTACCTTAAAATATTGTCTTATTTAAATTGTACTTGAATTTCTTTTACAGTTTAACTGAGAATGAAAAGAGTGTTATATGAAAATTTGTGTAAAAAAATTTTATTCATAAATGACAAATAATGTTATGGAAACATTCATTTTATGATTTAAAATCATAGTTCATTTTATCGATTGAGAATTAATATTTAAGAACAAGGCAAGTTTGTTAAAGCTCAGTCCAGTTGCATGATTATAAACTGTAGTAATGTAAATAAATGCATATTTCAATGTTTTAGCTCTTTAGACATTATATATTTATACATTATACAATTGTCATAGTCTTGAGAGGCTTATAAGTGGTCAGTTTTTTAAAAATTACATTCTAATTGCACTGACTTTTTTTATATTTATCTGAAAACTTCATTAGTTTTCATTATTTTTTAAATCGTGGACCAATTTTTTTTATTAGTCTTTATCTGGTGTATGTGTACTAATGCTGTTCATAGCAGTGTTGAAACATTCCAATATTGATTAAATGTTATTAATGGGTAATCTTTAAATTTTATATGAATGACAATCTCCTAATCTGCATGAAAATGTATATTAGTGTTATTTCTTTGTGCATATAGTTAATTGTATAAACTTTGCATCAGAAATTGCTTGATTATGGAAATATTAAAATTTTGTCATGTTTTATAATTCTATCAGAGTTTTTAGACTACTTTCGATAAATTTTTGTATGAATAATATTATTGTTATAACTTTTAATTTTGTACCACTGGAGGGTCCAGTTGAAAATTTATAAGTATTTGTTATTTTAAAAAAGCTGATTATAAATATGAGTTGAATACTATTCATTTTTTGTTATAGATTTATAAATTATATCTTTTGAGAGATTTATCCAGAAGCAGAATTTGTTTATTATTTTTTTTTATTTTGAGATAAAATAGTTTTATTTATTATTTTTATTATTTTTTTTTTTACATATATATTTTATAGAATCCCATCTTCCTTCAAACAACAGAAGAAATGCTCACATTCTGGGAAAACTTAGTGTATTGATATATTGCTTACATTACCATGATGAAAAAAAAGTTAATGGTACTGCATCAAGCAGAAAAAGGTCATTAAATGTTTTATATAAATTCAGGATAATTTTACTTAAAAAAAAAACAGGATTTTTTATTCCAAAATGTTGGAAGTTGCGATAGTGATTTATAATATTTGTAATAAGTAATAGGCCACATTTAAGTGTTAATAACTCTTCTACCAATTTCCCCCAGTTTTGATTAAAAAAACAAACTTTTATAAAATCTATTATTTAAAACATTGATAAGCTTTTTATAGTACATATATTGGATAGCAAAATTAGCCTAAAATGCATGGACTTGAAATATTTCTAAAGTATCAAAATAGCCACACATACCATATTTACTTACATTTTGTCCTTCCTCTAAAGTTTTTAATACTGTACTACTAAATTACTGGTATTTCATCTTTACCGAGTAATTGAAGTATGGAAAAATACATGTAATTGGTCAGCATGAATTGAAAAATATGAAATGACTGACAGAAAAATACAGGTTTTATCACAATCAGTGTAAGAACAAATTACTTAGTTCTACTGATTTTATTCATATTTGAATGCCTGAAGTTCAGAGACCATGCAGCACTGTCATGTCTTTATATAAGAGTTGAAAGTATTGACAGCACTTCCTATACTTTTCAAATGAAAATTATGCAAACGAATTCATTTATCTAGCTTGCTTTTAGGGAATATCTCTCCATGCACAGGCACATCAATAAAGCATTTTTTACACATGTGAAGTGAACAGACCTTGAGTTAGTTCTATCCTAAAAATCACATGAGCATGTTTTACCAGGTTGGAGCAATATTCTGTAGACCTGGCAGCGGTGATGAGCACAAAAGTGTAATAAATACAGTGCCACACACCTGACAGATGCACAGATTTTTTTAAAAAAACTAGAAGAATTTTTGAATTCTGCGTAAGAACAAATATGAATATATTGCAATAATTATTGTAACTTTTTTAATAATAAAAAAAAAAAAAAAAGTTACATACATTTCTTAAATACCGTATTTCCCCATATATAAGACGCACCTTAATTTTGGGGCCCGAAATTTGAAAAAAAATGTATTACATAAAGTTATTGAACTAGTTTTATTCATCATAAAATTCATACAACTCATCACTGTCACAACTCCCATCCATTAGCTTGTCCTCATCTGTGTCTGATGACAAATCACTGTCTTCATATATTGCCTCGTCCTCAGTTCCATCTATGGCATTTGAAATGCCACACTTTTTAATTGACTTGACAACGATCTCAATCTTGATATCCCAGGATCTTTTCACCCAGGTACAAACTTCTCCTGTAGTTAGTTTCTTCACTCTTCCTGCTGGTGTCAAATTGTCCCCAGAAGACTCCATCCATTGGTTCCATTTGGCTCTCATGGCAGCTTTGAAGGGTTTGTTAATGCTGACATCAAGTGGTTGGAGCTGGGATGTCAAGCCTCCAGGTATGACGGCAAGTTTTGTTTTTTGCTCTGTAGCAATCTTTGTATTTTTTGTTATGTATGCCCTGAACTGATGAAGCACCAATAGGGCACGTTTGCGTAAGAGCCCACCTGGTCTCCTGCTCCAAACTTTCTCAAACCAGATATTCATCTCATCCTGATCCATCCAACCCTTGTCATGAACGTGGACAATCACTCCTCGAGGAATGTCTTCTTTTGGCATTGTTTTGAGTTTGAAAATCGGCACAATGTATAATGGCTCTTTTCATGTCCACTTGCCTTCACAGTTAGTTTTCACCCCCGTATTATCAACAGTTCTGTTACTTGGGACATCAAATTGAAGGGGGACTTTGTCCATATTTGCAATCTGTCCCAAATCAAACAGATGTCTCTTCCGACGTTGAATGACAAAACGATGAAATTCAAGGACCTTCTGCTCATAGCTTACCGGCATCTTTTGGGAAAGTCTGGTGTGTACACATGCTTAGTCCATTCCATTTCATGAACCTGAAGCACCAATTGTGTTCTCCTTTGAAATCAGTAACTTCTTTTTCATCAGCAATTCTTCTTGCCTCATGCTGAACCATCTTTGTGGACACAGGAATTCCAATTGCCCTTTGCTCCTCAATCCATATTTTCAATTCCCTCTCTAAATCAGGCCATTTTGCTGACTTGCCTCTAATGGCCTTCTTCTGTCATGGCGTTTTCAGTAGGGTTTCTTCTTCCCATAGCCAGTCTCGGATTGTTTTCTCATTTGGAGGAGGACCAAACTTACGTTCAGCAGCACGATTTCCATTCACTTTTGCAAACTGGATCACTTTTAACTTGAATTCAGCACTGTAGGAAAATCTTTTCTGAGCCATTTCTGGCAGAATGTGGCAAAACGTAACCTAATATACCAGTAACAAGTGCAAAACAATGAGCGCAAAGACAACAAGCACAAAAAAGCGGGAAATGCAAGTAAAAAAAATCTACAACCACTGTATAAGACGCACCCAGTTTTTAGAACCCAAATTTTTCGAAAAAAGGTGCGTCTTATACATGGGGAAATGCGGTATTTAAGAAATGCATTGTTTTGGGCCTTTCCTTTTTAGAATAAATATTTATTTGGCCGAAAATTAAAAAAAAAAAAACATTTTAGCAAAAGATAAACATGTGGCTTAGTCTCATTCATTTTCCAGTTGAAAAGACCATTAAGCATGTTAAATATCAAATGTACATGTATTTTTGCTTATCATATATATAAATACTTTAAAAATATATATATATATATTAGATACTACTATGCACTTCATTTTCAAATTTGAAATGCTTGTATTTTGCTTTTTGCACAGTAGTAGACATCTTTAGTGAATATTGTGTTTCATATTCTTATCTTTATTTATGTGAAAAGAATAAAACTTTCAAAAAACAACTGTGTGATACTAGTTGTTTGATTAGTGGGAGCAAAAAAGCAGGTAACCTTGACCTATGAACCAAACACATATTTTGAAGTTTCATAGCAATGTTGTCCCATGCCACTCTTCACTCAAATAGTTGCAAAGATGGTGGCATTGCCCCAGACAGATATATACATTTAATTACTCTGAAAAATCCATAAAAATTGCTTTGGAAATTGTGGTTAAGATTTGTCTATTAGGAAAGCAGAAAAGATTTGAGATATTTAATCATGAATTTAAAGGGTAATGGGAGATTATTTTTAAGCTACACTTGTCTGGTGCTGTGTTACCACCAAATTAAAATTAGATTGCCTGAGGATATAATGTAAAATATTGCAGGTGGGGTCTGTTGGAAGCATGCAATAATGATGTTTTACCATCACAGAATTTAGGCATTTTTCCATGCACGGTACAATCCAAAAGATAATCTACATTCCAGATGAGTCAGATGCCAGGTGGCTATGGATGCAGGGATAAGCTAGTGAGCTACCTTATGCAGACAATCAGCAGGGGAAAGATTTGTCACATTGGGTTCCAGTTATTTCATTGAGCTGTAGAATTGGCATTTTATGCATTGCCTAAACTCCACGTGCAATGTTACCACCAGCACCGAATCACCACTCTGAATGCAGGTACAGCAGTTGAGTGAGCTGAAACCGAAGTGTCAATCCAGTGCATGGCTTCAACCACATCTGTAGAAACCTCACTAGGAGCACGAGAGTGCTTATTGTAGTGTATGATTTGAAATAGGCATTAACTGTGAGAAATATTGGAGCATACCATACTTCCTGAATATAAATACATACATTCTTAATTTCTTTCTGAAGATGTGGGGAGCGGGCTTTTTGGAGGTGCAGACCATAAACTGATCCCTTCCAGAAGTATTGATCTGCTATCACCTTCCAGAAGTGAGAAAGAACGTTGAAAGAAGCACGTTATTGAAGGTGTGTAATACTGTTTTTGTATTGTGTGGTAAAAGAAATTGTGATTTTTTCCCCCTCATATTAGTGCAATATGATTTGTTGAGATATGTAATAGCAAGGTCACTCATAAACACAAATTCCACTAGCACTTTTTTATTATTATTTATGTAGTCTGAAGCAAAATCACTCTGAAAAGATATGTGCAGTGTAGAACTTTTTGGTATGGTAGGTTTGTTTTTTTTTTCTCATTTACTAGTTGGACATCAGGAATGGTTAATGATCCTCTTCCACAAACTATAAATTTATTTAAATTTGTGTTTTCAAGGGATTAAATATGCAGGTAAATGTGGTATGCTTTATAATTAGATGCATTTCTATTTTACTGTATCTTATACAGCTGTGTCTGTAGTCTTGATAAATAAATGAAAGTAATATTGCCAAACTTTGGCAACATTACTATCATTTGGAAATATACAAATTAATTTGTACTGAATGGACTTAAAATCCTTATCAGTGCAAAACAGTTTGAATTACTATTCTTTTTCAGTTTAAATTTTTATCTCTATGTGTATACCACCCATAAACTTAATTAAATATAATTTATAGTAATGCTTTTTGTTTTTACTTCAGTTTCCCTTCTCTGATGCCAATATTACTCTCTCATTACATATAATGACTTTGATTTTCTGCACATTAAATTCTGTCATATTCTTAATTAAACTTGTCCCCAACTTGTTTAACAATACTTTGGTTTGGGTTAAACATTCTCTTGATTGAAGTAAAACTTCTAAAACCTTTGGCATCTCATATTACAATGTAAATTAGGACTAGAGGTGGCAGATGTACTTATGGGATACCCAGCAATTCTCTGATTCTGGTAAAAATGACAATAATCATTTAAGTGTTCATCTTGGTGGCTGCTAGGGTTGTAAAAGAACCTTCCAAAAGTAAAAGAATTGTGACAAATAAAATGTAAAAGCCAATGTAATATTGGAGTTTTTGTGGGTTTTTTCCAGTCAATTTATTATGTTACATAAATATAAAGGAATTGAAATTTTTAAATGAATATTATCTGTTTGCCTTTGTGGCCACTATTAATTTTGGTTGCAATTTGACATTCTACAAATTCAGAACAATTTTTATTGAAATTAATTCTGATTTGTAATTCCACTTTTATAGGCTCTACTTTTAAGTCTATTTCTGTTCATCAGTCCACAAATTTTTCATAATTCAAAATGTCCTTTCAGCACTGACATTGCTAATATGAACTGATAAGACATGCTGTTTAATTTTTAGTAGATGTGATAATGTTTTTTTTTTTTTTTTTTTTAAATTCAGTCCACATTTAATCAATGTTGAATTTAAATTAAGGCTTATTAAATTCTATCTAAAACTGACTAATAGCATTTGTAGGCAGGGAAGGAATACAACACTTCTCAAATATTCATTCTCCAAAGTTTTATTTTAGAGAAAATTGACATTTTGAGAACAATGCAGAACATGAAAAAAATTTAAAAACTGGGATGACCACATTAAAAGTAGAATGTGGCAACCCTAGTAGGGGCATTGCATTATAATATACAGCTTAAGATTTCTTCTTTTACAAGTGTTGTTTATTTGAAGTGTAACATCAGATCTCTCTCAGGATAATTCAGAATTTTTTTTTTTTTGGCTGGTGCAGCATAAGCCTCAGGCTTCCTTGCACCATATGGCTAATAATAATAATAACTTGCAATAGCATCAGGGTCTGAGATGCATGTTTTTGGGCAAAAACTTGGCCATTTCCATACAAATTCTTATGCTTCCTTCATTAGATTGAGTTATATTTGAATAAACCAATGCATAATAAAATATAATATTATATATTTATTATACAATAAATATATAATAATACAGTTTGTTGAGGTATTTTCACTGCAAGTGCTGACAGTGGAAGAATAAAAATATCAGACATTGACGTATTTTCATGCTTCCATTTTTCACACTTTCTGTGACATTTTATCACCAGTCCTCGAAGAATCCTATCTTGGTAATCCCTTTAGAGACCTCAAGGGCAGGATTAAATAGCAAGAACCTAATCCTGCCATGCTGAAGATGTCCAGGGAAAAAAAAATAATAATAATAAAGATAAAGTCGATATATCAAATTTATTTATTACAATGTTTAGTTCGTGACCAACTGACAAGGTCACTTAATTACTTTAGGGTATGTGCACCCTGACTGGGACAAAAGTTTTAATTACAGGTTTGAACTAGGTAGGGTGGCCTTAAATTTACCAGTTTTTTTTACATTGATTCAAATACCTGTTTGTCTTATTTAAGAGCTCAGATATTTTATGGTAGTAAGTTTTACAATTAGCATAATGTCTTCCATTTAGTTTTTATTTTGTGGTTTTTCTCCATGATGATACAGTTTTATCAACCATTGTTTTTTGAAGTTACAGAAAAAAAAGTATACATCACATTAAAAATATAAGTTGATCTGTTGTCTCTATCTGATTATAACTAAAGTACTATAGTACCATGGTTCAGAGAGAGAAAATTCCCCTGTCTATTTAATTTAGGCAGTGTGTGCAAATGAGTAGTAAACTAATAGTATTTTATTAGTAGGTTTACAAAATTTGGTGGTTATTTGTGGATGTATTTTCTAGATACATTCTGGTGTCTGTCTGTCTATCTTACTATTTTATTCTGCCACTTGTCATAATATTTCTTTTATTTTAGTGAGCCTTAACTCCTCTCCTGCCATGGAAGTATAGATTTCTTCACACTTCATTTGAGAAATTTTTATTTCCTTTCTTTAATTGATATTGCAAACAATTGGAAATAAGTTAATATTTTGTTTTGCACCCAAAATACATTAAATCTTATTTTAATTTTTTTTTGTTTATTTCACCTTTCTTATGATTTGATTTATAGTTTTGATATGACTAAAAACTTTCTTTCATTTGTTTTCATCCTATTAAAACATTGCTGTTCAAATGGTGCAATTTTATTTGCTGGTTTGGACTTCAGATAAGTTTTATATATATTTTTCTGCTGCTGAACCTAGATAGCAGTATCGGGCAATTTTTTTTTTTATAACATAATGATGATATAAGTATCTAAAAAATTTCATTAAAATTCACAGTTTCCGTTAGTTTTGTGATTTCCCTTAGATTCCCCCTCTCTCTCCCAAAACTAATGAATGATGGAAACTGTACCCTTTTGTACATGACATTTGTTAACTGAACAGCAGTTTATATGGAATACGTAGCAAGTGTGATATATTTGCTATATTACATATCACTAGTTTTTATTACTAGTTTGAATATACATGTTTTATAACCAGATAGTTGGTTTTAACGAATAGCATCTTATTTTCTGGAAAAAATTTTTTTTCTTTAGATTTCACAGTATGGGAAAGGCAAGGATTGTATTTTTCCTTATATGTTATTAATTGTACATTGTCCTCAAGATAGTAAGTGTAACTAATAAAGTGCTTCCCTTCTTGCTTCATACGGTAAACTTTTATCTGTATTGTTATATCCATTTTCAGTTGTGATCAACTGATTATGCAGGTAAGAATTTTTTTGAACATTGTTTTTAAGCAGAGCATCCCAATGTGCCAATAAAAGTGAACCATTATTTTACATGTAGTAATTCATTTAAATTGTCAAGTTTCAAGTTCATGCTCTATAAAATAGGAATAATTAAGTATGTATATCAATTGCATTTGAATAGTCTCTGCTTCCCCATTAGTTAAGATCATTACTTGATATTATCGTTTCATGTTCACTGCTTTGCATATCCGAGCTCCAAATTTTGCAAGAGGACAAATGTGTTTGTCCATCTTAAACTGAGCTGTTAGAATTATATTTTACTGTAGCAAGCAAGATTACTAGTATTAAGCTAAGCCATGTTGAGAGAGAGGTATACTCTGGAATATGTTTGGTGTAATTGACTTGTATTGAAATGTGTTGATTTGTTTGAACTGCTTAGAATCATAGATGCACATGCATGTAATTTTATCTTCACTACCTGTTATATATAATGTAAAGTTATGAGAAAGTTTGTGTAGATGGCATTATTAACCCTAGCAGACTAATAAGCAAAGTATTTTGAATCCTTTGCATTTCCATGCGTACACACACAACAACAAAAACTGTTACATTGCCTGAACTGAGATTTCAGACCATATATGATTTAACACTTTCGCTGCTGACTTTTCTGACAACCTTTTTTTACCTGGGGTTGAAAACCACAGGATTGAGTCTGTAAGGATTGAAAAGGGAACAGACATTTTTGGGCTTTCTTCTCGCTATGACTGAATTAATCTGATTCTGGTAAAGTTTTCTTGACAGAATTATCTAGTTTTTCTTCTGTCAAATTGGAAGAAAAAAATTTTAAAAGTAGGGTGCTTTCCCTTCAATTAGATTAAAAATCCAAAGCGGCATATTTGCGTAAGGAAGCAGTGAACATGTTAATCAAATTTTAACGATACCGTGGGACAATATAGAAACTCCAACCCCTTCAACTATTTTGTAGGGATTTGGAGGTTTATTTATTAATATACAATATTTATTACATTTGGCAGTTTCAATAAAAAATGCATACAGACAATGTTTAAAAAGTTTTACAAAATTTTAAGTTTGTCATTGCCTGTCACAGGTTTCAGTACCTTTTGTAATTCACCATGCCAACCAAATATCAAAACCAGTAAAAACTGGTGTATAAACATTCACATGTATTGGATAAAAAATCTTTGACAAAAAAATAGCAATTTGCTTTTGTTGCTAAATAATAGGGTTCTTGTGTCATTAGTATTGGCAAAATGATTCAAGGAAGCAAGCTTATATAGTGTCAATAAAAAAAAAAAAAAAAAGCACCACTGGCACTCACCAACAGTTAAGTGCCAGTTTATTCCAACAATCAATTATCCTGTGGTTAAAAGACAATTTTTCATCTCTCTTCTGCAGCCAACCTTTTTTTTTTTTTCTCTCTCTCTCTCTCTCAGTTTAAATTGCCCTTTTGTGTATTGTCTGAGAGTGATTAAAGATGCCATCAGCATTTAGTTGTATTACATCTTTAAAGGCCGAAATGAATAGCTAATGCTAATTCGTCCTTTAAAATTATGAAATGTGGGGTTTCCTTATTTATAATATTTAAAGTGCCTAGTAAATGCAGTGATTTTAAATGCTCACAACACAAGGGGAACTTCACTTTTACAACAATATCACACCATCTTTAAATAAATGCATCGCCATCGCAAAAAGGTTAATTTATTTCTTTAAATACAAAACTGCTGTAACTGCCTGTTTCAAGACTTATTCGTCCCTCTTCAGATTCTCAAAACATGGTGGATCTCTAGAGACAACTGCTGTCTGATTGATAACATCTGCTATGTAATGAGGGACTAAGTCTCAATCCACACTTAGCAATTCTCTGCTTTCACTTAAAAAGCAGATTAACTTTTTGGTGATGCCGTTTGTTTTTAAAGTAGTACATTCAACTTGTAAAGTGAAGTTGGTGCTGTTAAAACCATTCTATTTACTAGACTGGTTAAATCTTTCCAGCACAAAAACACAAGGAAGGCTGAGAAAATCCTACTCCTCATAATCTTTAAATTATAACTGTAATAACTTCATGGATTTGCATAGAGGGGATTACAAAAATATTCAAATCTTTGTCATTAAAATCTGTTTAAACAGTAAAATTTTGAAGCAGATTTTTAATTGTATTTAATTTATATAGAGCTAAAGTTTGCATTTTTTGTGTTTGTTTTGGATAGATTTTAATTGTTTACATAATTACTTTTTCTTTCATTAATTTTAATAAAATTACAAAATGAGGTTTTTATTTTATCACTTCATATAATCTGAGTTGTCTTTGCCTGATTGTGGCTCAACTGTATTCAAGTATTAGTTTGAGAGTGATGACTCAGTGGTCCACACACTTTCCAGTGAATTGGTTGCAAATATTTTGACTAGTTGTCTCATTTTAAAGAAACTTGGATAATAAAGGTACTACTGTATTTTGAAATCTCATTTCAGACAGTGAAAAACTTGTCTGCATATGATCAGACTTGGCAAAGCATTTAAAACAATGTACATATTAGTCTAATAGGATTAATAAAGCAATTTTAATATCGTGAAGCAGTAGTGTATTACCAAAAATAAATCGTAGATCTTCCCACAAAATTAAATTTACATCTTAATTGATTTCTTATAAGAAAAGTTCTCTTAAAGAAAACTTCTCAAGGCTTGCTAGATTGTTGCACTTCTCCAGGTTATGTATTCATACATGTTAGCTGTTGTTTAACAAATTTTGTTGTGCTGCAATTACCTGTGAAACTTGTTATAAATTGTAATCACTTCATTGTCAAGTTGTAGAAAGCTGTATTAAGTTTAGCTGTTTAAACATCAGTCTTATCATCTTCCTGTCTTGATTACTGAAGGTGATAATAATTGCCCTTTTAAACTATACAACATTTTTAAGCTATAGCTGCATTTTGTTAACGTTAATGTTTTATATTAACTCTTTGCCAAATCATTTATGGAATCACATTGGACATTTTGTACATTAATAAAACCATTTGTTTAGAAAACTAAGATGTGGCAATCCATTTCTCAAAAAAAAAAGTCACTCTGCCTTTTAATATCTGATTCCTTGTTTAATAGTTCTATATGAGGATTTTTTTTTTTGTTTGTTTCTGTCTCTGAAATATCAAAAATACTTATTATTTAGAATGGGGTTTTGCAACCTTTGTAAGCATTCAGCATGGTATAGTTATGACACTAAATTTGCAAAAGACAAGATTTTTGTGATTGGGTCCAAGATATGAACAAAAAGTTAGGGGACTGTATTGAGAAATGACGAAGTACTGATTAAGGCATCAAATCAGACGTAGAAATAGTGGGAACATGGTGTCGCTCAGACATAAGTGATGCTGAATTTGAATGTGGAGAGTACAATGTATACAGGAGGGACAGACAGGAGAGGTGGAAGGGTTATGTTTAGTTAAGAAGCATTAAATCTAAGGCATCCAGTAGACATGGGTGATGAATGCAATGTTGAGTTTGGTGTGATATAAGTATGGGGAAAACAAAATTGAGAGTACGAGTGTGTTATAAGCCTAATGATTGTGACGAGTATAACAAGCAGCTATACAGAGAAGTGTAGGCCAGCAAATCAGTATGTCTTATAATGAGAGATTTTAACTTTCCAGATATTGAGTGGAATATGAGAGTTGGTCACTCAAACACTAGCAGACTTTTGTAGATTTCTTCAATGACTGGTTTTTTTTTTTTTTTCAGCAGCATGTTAAGCAACAAGAGGAAGCAATACTCTTGATCTGGTTATCAGCAGTGATTCTTCATGCATTAAGAGTCTGCAGGTAAAAGACCCACTAGATGGCAGTGATCACAATGTACTAATGGAATTTAATTACAGACAACGGTTGATGAAAGACTTGCTTTTGTAAGGGTGACTACAGTGGTCACAGACAGCTTTTAAATTCTGTGCAGCGGGATCAATTGATGTTACAAATGGCAAATTCTAAATGGGAATTGTTAAAAGAAGCTACTAGGCTTTTCATACTAATGAAAAAATACTGTTCTGGGCACCTAAATGGATGTCAGATGAACTATTAGTCCCACTGCACATGGGATGCAAATAAATTATCAGGTGATACAGAAGCTTAATGTAGATATAGATTAGTCTGTAATTAATTAATTAATGCTAGGCAAGCTAAGGCATATTATGATTCTCTGGCAAAGAAAAACTGCAAAAACTTCTATGGTTATATTAACAGTAGAAGGAAGGGGTTGAATCACATTGAGCCACTTGATGTCTGATGGTTAACTGCTTATGACACTGCTTAGATTACTAAATGTAAGTCAGTAACAATCTGATAAGTTACTATGAAGCTGTGACCAAGGAACTGGGTGCAAAAAATAATTTTGATGTCGTACTTGTATTTCGGGAAGGCTTTTAATACTGTTACACATAAGAATCTGCTGTACAAATGAGCAATGTGACATAAAGGGATAAAGTGGAAGCCAGCAGTTATGAATGGACACTGCTCTTCGTGGGCTAATATTAGTAAAGTTCTCCATAGTTCAGTTCTTTGCCCATTGTTGTTTACAATATTTAACAGTGATATTGAAGAAGTATATCAGGCTTAATGTCTAAGTTTGCAGATGATACTATGTGAATGCTGCATACCTATTGAATTCATCCACTAGCAAGAGAGGTGACAGCATCGCATTGCCCAGGAAGCAGGTATCCCATGAATTTTGTCCTTTCGGTCTATAATCACTCCATCCACTTTGAGGATGAAGTGTATCCCACTAGGGGTGGGTGACCAAGTAACTGGAAACCCGGACTTGACAAAACCTCTAAATGAACTGAACTGCAGCACTCCCTATCATGTGCCTTATTGGCAATCTGTGCTGGGCCCACTTTCTATCCCATTCCCTGGAGGGGGAGAATGGTTTCTGCTGTCCCCTCCCTGCCACCCCCATTTCTTCTGGTGGGCATGGGGCTGCCTTCTCTATCATCCCCATATTTCTACCTTTTCCCTTCAGTCTCCTCCCTGTACTCTACCTGTACTGCCAGCAAATGCCCAAATTTAAACTGCAAATTAAACCTCTTTTGGCTAACAAATTCTAGCATTTATTCCTCTTTTCTTTTTAGGCCCTAGCCACTGGAAACTAGGTGCCAGAGTACTGATCAAATCTACCAGCCACTTTACCTGCCTTGCCACGGCAAAGTGTGGTAACATTGGGTCCTAATAGGGGCTAAATGGTGAGATAAACAACAGAACATAATGTTACACATTAACCATTACCCACACATTATGGGGGGAAACCCCTGGTGCAGTCAGACATCGAACACTTTACACTATGGGTGGATGAAAAAAAGGTTCCAGGCTAAATGGTCAGATAAACAGAACAACGCTACACATTAACCATTACCCACACATTTTTAAATCTCTTGCCTACACATTGTACTATGTAGGGTGGGGGAACCCCTGGTTCAAACATCAAACACTACACTATGGGTGGGTGACTTATCAGCAAGGAGTAAGAAAGTTCCTGATAAAATGGAGAAGGTTCCAGTCCAACTGAGCAATATTTTCTTTTAGTGGCATAGTGTGTAGATACACCAATGAGCCAAAACATGACCACTTACCTAATATGATGTTAGTTCTCCACATGTAGCCAAAACAGCTCATACCCAGCATGGCATGGATGTTACAAGATTTATAAATGTCTTGTGGTATCTGGTACCAACATGTAACCAGAAGATCCTGTAAGGTCCGTGGTTCAGAGCCGCAGATTGGAGTTGCTGTTCCAACACAAAACAAATCCTTGATGGGATTGATGTCTGGGGATTTTGGAGGCCAGGGCAATTCATGGAAGTCTTCCTCATGTTCTGTGAACCAGTCTCAAACAATCCAGGCAGTGTGGCATGGTGCATTATCCTGCTGAAAGACAGGAAGACTTGCATGAAAGGGTGTACCTGGTCAGCAATGATGTTTAGGTAGGTGGTAGAAGTCAGAGTGCCCAGCACATGGATGACTGGACCCAGGGTATCCCAGTAGAACCGCCTAAAGCATGACACCGGCTTGCTTTCATCCCACGGTGCATCCAGGCGCCATCACTTCCCCAGGTAAACAATGCACACGTACCCGGCCGTCCACACGATACAACAGGAAATATGATTCATCGGACCAGGCAACCTTCCAATCTCTCAAGGTCCAGTTTCAATGCTCGTGTGCCCATTGTAGGTTCTGTTGCCAGTGAACCATGGTTAGCACGGGCACTCAGAGTGGCCTGCAGCTACGCAGCCCTATTTTCAGTAGGGTTCGGTGTATTGTGGCACATTACTCCCATCACCAGCATTCCAATTACCAGTGAGTTGTGCCACAGTCGCCCTTCTGTTGCCACATATCATCCGGGAGAGCCTGCACTCACCTCGAGTATCGATGAGCCATGGTCCAACACTTCGCCGGCTGTTTGTGAGTTTTCCCTCAGACCACTTTCGGTAGGTACTAACCACGGCTGACTGAGCATCCCACCAGCTGTGCTGTTTTGGATGTGCTCTGACCCAGTCTTGCCATTACAATTTGGCCTTCGTGAAACTTGCAGGTCCTCCTTCGCCAAAGTGGAGAAATTCCTTCACGATCTGTCCATTTCGAGTAGAACAAGATGCTGGATTTGAAGGTGAACATGGGAGAAAGCTTTGCCTATGTGGTGCAACCAGACTAGTGCACCATAAGTAATGATACGTGTGACAGC
This sequence comes from Mastigoproctus giganteus, assembly GCF_048544385.1. Taxonomy (NCBI): domain Eukaryota; kingdom Metazoa; phylum Arthropoda; class Arachnida; order Uropygi; family Thelyphonidae; genus Mastigoproctus; species Mastigoproctus giganteus. The sequence goes on from NC_143583.1 coordinate 202,509,411, forward strand.
ATTATACATTACGTGAAGGGACTTACCTTTCAAATTCCAAACCCTTCTAGTAATTCTTCACAGGATTGCAATGAAATGCTGGATCATATCCATTTCTTTCGGTATAGTATGAATGACCATCCAGTATAATTCCCAAGAATTATACTTGATCTGGTTCATCAGTGAATTGGTTGACCCAGATGGTAAGGTATATGTAGACATCCAGCTTCTCCTTTACCCTAGGCTTCAGCAGAAATGTCCATGCTATATGTGCTTGTCCAGCTGGCAAGGACTTTTCCTGCTTCTCCAGGAACACAGAAAGGGTCATCAAAAAGAGCCAGGTCATCAGCTTAGGAGAACATGTTTGTATGCTGTAAAGAGCAGTAACCATCTAAAACTGTTCCCAACTGCAGGCCCGAGAATGTGTTCATGCAGGCTGTCTCTAGTCTAGAGAGAGATATATATATACCTGGTTATATGATGAAAAGCAAGCAGTATGAATGGAAAGTTTCTGTCAAAAAACTAACCTGTAGGTCACCTTGGTATGTTTGCAGATGTATACACAGTGATTACTGAATTATGATCACCTACTCAGGAGTGGGAGTGCAGTAGCACACGCTCTGAGTAGACTGGGGTTCAAGCCCAGTCGATCTGCCACCCTGCACTAGACCAGCGTGGCACATTATAGTCCATTTCCCTTGGCATGAAATGTTGAGGAGGCTTCCCTCCTGCAGTGGGTTGATAATGGCTGCACTTTACCTTTTTTTTTTTTTACTTAATACTATGTTGGACCACCATTCGCTTGGATAACAGTCTCTATTTGCCTAGGCTATTGACTCTACTGCCAACTACCCATTCCAAAACATTTCACAGGTGTTGGATTGAGGTCATATGAAATTGGAGGCCAATCAAGGATGGGTAATATCTTCATGGTGTTCCTCAAACCACTTGTGCACAGTGTGGGTGCAATAACATGGTGCATTATCATCTTGTAAAATCCCAAGGGGAAAATGTAACATGGCAGGGTGCACATGGTCTCTTTAGAGTTGCCTGTAGACCTCACCAGTGAAACGTTTGCCATATGCACCAGGGGGTCTCAGTTCTTGCCAGCAAAACACACTTCATAATAAGTGCTGCCTGCCTGGACAGTGTGCACCATATACAATGGGTTTATGGAGTCGTGTTGCTTTGCGCCACAGATGAAGACACCCATTGGAGTGTTGCACCAGGTATTTAGACTCGCCCAACAAGTGCCCTCTTTTCCAGCATGTTGTTGACACCACAGCATTTGTTGTCAATGATCATTGATGAGGAGAGGATGTTTCTTTGATTGTCTGCTGTGGAATCCTACACATTTAAGTGCGTGGTGCATCTTTATTTGGGATATTCTTGCAATCCCCATATTGTATTGCAATGTCAGTTGTTGCACAATGACCTACCATTGAGCCCATACAATGCACTGCATTCTTCTCTTACTGCGAACATCCACCTTGTGCAATCCTTTACAGTTCTGTCAGCAGGAGGTGATCTGACCTGTTCGATACCATTCTTTGTCACCTTAACCAGAGTGGACTGTGAGAGATCGAGAAAGACGTTTTCGATATGGAAACGCACAAGCTTCGACAATCATGACCTTTTGAATCTCCATGATATTTTTACTACGTCCCATAACTGCTAAATTATATCCTTGACTTGCTCGACTAGATGCAAATTACCACTCCTCTAGTGTAGGAAGCTGTTCGGCTTTTTATACTGCAAGCTATATGACAATCCATCACATATGGGATGGTCATAATTCAGCAGTCACTGAATATATTTGTGACATACATGTGAGGCTTGTGTCATACAATCAATAATGTACGGAAAAGCCATTTCAGCGTGGAGATTTACTCTTGTAAGGCTGACCTAGGCTTGTAGAATGGTTTCTAGTGATGCCCTGCAAGTCCATAGACAGTCGACATGAGAACATTTGTATTTACGACTAAGATATGACAAATCTATGGAAGTGCCTTGGAATCTAGATATTGATAAAACAAAAATTTAAAGAAAATTATTTCAAGAACAAATCAGAAAATAGTAAACAAGGTGGAATTTCTGAATTGGGCTGGGTTGCCTATACTTTTCTGCCTGACATATGATTGAAATTGTCAAAGTGTGGCTGGCTTTGGAGTTTATTTGGCATCGTTCTCAGTTTGGCAATCGCTCTCATTGGTCATGGAATTAGCATCTTATATAACACCCAGTTCAGGGTGTTATATAAGATCCATTTTGCTGATGTGAATTAGGTGTACGCGTGTTATGTTGAACTGCTTTTTGTATATGTACCTGAGGTCTGTGTTTTTGCAGGCAGTTGGCACTGATGCTGTGGAGGTACACCTACCTAGTAGCGTGTTGAGCCTCCTTTAGCCTTCGAAACAGCCTGAATTCGTCTAGGCATGGATTGAACAAGATGCTGAAAACGTGCAGGAATGGAGTACCGTGCAGACATGAATGTGTCATGCAATTCCTTGAGATTCGATGGAGGTGTAGGCCTGCAACGAACAACTCTTTCCAGATCACAAAGATGTTCAATAGGATTGAGATCCATGGACTGAGCAGTCCACTGCAACAAAGTAAAGTCATTGTCATGTTCCTCGAAACATTCTATAGTGATTCGGGCTTTGTGCACTGGTGCATTCTACTGCTGGAAGTAACCATCTGACTGGGGATAAACTGTCAACATGAACGGATGCACTTGGTCAGCAACAATGTTTAGGTACGATGTGGCATTCAGACGTGAATCTGGGTATCAATAGACCCAACGTGTGCCAAGAAAACATTCCCCACACCATGACACTGCCCACACCACCTTGCACAGTAGTCAGACATGACGGGTCCATGGATTCATGTTGTTTTCGCCAAATTCTGAGCCTTCCATCAACATGATGCACCAGGAATTTCGACTCGTCAGACCAAGCAACTGTTTTCCAATCCTCGATAGTCCAGTGCTGGTGTTGCTGTGCCCACAAGTTGTGTGCTATCTTGTTCTTCATTGATAACAAAGGTACGCGATGTGGCTGTCAGCTGTTGTAGCCCATTCGCGACAAAGTGCGACTAGTGGTCCGTTGCGATATTTTGTTCTGCGCACCAAGGTTGTATTCTGACGTGATGATGTGCAACATTGTAGCCCGTCTGTTTGCTTGCACAATTCTAGCCATTCTTCTCTGACCACTCTCATCAACAAGCGATTTTCTTCCACAGGAGTGCCGTTGAGAGGATTTTTTTCTGTTCATTGCACCATTCTTGGAACACCCTTGAAATTGTAGTGCGTGAAAAGTTCAGGAGAACTGCCGTTTCAGAGATGCTTTGACCAGCACCTCTTGCACCTACTACCATGCCACATTCGAAATCCGTTATATCCCTCCTTTTCCCCATTCTCGGTACGGTTTGTATGCTTAACTGATTCTAGAAAGGTTGTTCTGCTGCATTTATATCCAAAACTGTGGTCATGTGACTTGCACCGTTGCGGGACAAACCATCAAACCATTTGTGTGTACAGCAGGGTACCTAATAAAGTGGCAGCAGAGTATATATGAACTCTGTAATGTCGTCCCATATAATTATTTTAGCCAGTGAAGGAACTAAGACTGACCTGCTTCGTGAATATCATCGTCTGATGTAAAGTGTTGCCTTTCACTCTTTCTGAACTATAAAAAATCTGTCAGAAAGGAACATGTCTGAAGTGCATATACCAAGCACTTACCAAGGACCCACCTCAAAATCGTGGGTCCTTGGCGCTGTTTTTTGGGCAGGGGCATTGTCTAGTTAATCTTTTAAAGTATGAGGTTATACTGGTACTAATGGTCCCAAACCTTGGGTCCATATTATGCCTGTAGAAGTGTGTGTTCATGGGCCGGTATTTACTTTATGCGGACCGAAAAATCCGGTAATTCATAGGGAAACCTTCCCGAGATAGGTTAACAACATACAGCCTCGAATGAAGGGAACTTTAGAAATCCTCCACTCATCGACAGGAATTGAACTCCAAACCCTCCGAAAGAGTGCCGGAAACGGCGATATACCATTGTTTTTGTTTTAAGTTTTAGGAGCATCTGCGACTAAGGAAAATTGCCCTGTATATACTGCTTCTAAATTACTGTCTGTTCAGCGGGTCTTCGTGGCTGAGTTAGTCGGTCTCAGGTGTAGATAGCAAGGTTTTTAATTTTTCCCACAAACTGGAGTTTTTTCGTCCAGCAAAACAGGCAAATCGACCAGAGAACACACCCAATTTACAGACATAATACATAAACGGCTATACGTAATCATTTTCGGGAGACCCTAATATAATATTTGATTTCGTCTATTCAGTGGTCGATTTTCGGTTTGCTGGACGAAGCACCCGAGTTTGCGGGAGAGAAAACCATGCTACCCTCGCCTGAGACCTACTAACTCAGCCACATGAAAAAAGCCCATAAAAATTCCTCACATCATCGACGGGATTCGAACTCAGGTCCTTTCCACCCGGTGTGGAGAGGGCAGCAATTCTACCAACTGTGCTACCCACGAGGGTACGATATATCGTGCCGACTAGGCTGCTACAGAGGGCTAGAATTATAAAGTTGTCACAAAAGAACTGGACGCAAGCAAAGAAACGGTTTTACATTTGTACACTGGTGTTCAAAGAAAGTGCATCACCTAGAAATTTCACATTTCTAACCCTTTTTGCAATGGTGTGTTACCTTAATGACTAGCATGACAAATAGAAATAAAAACAAAAGATTGTTTTTACAAAAGATTGACAAAAGATTTTAAGGCAAAGCTAAGTAATATTTGACAGGTTCTCTCAAAATAATCCAAAATGAGCATTTGCAACCTTTATACAACAGTTGATAAACACGACATTTATGGCTGAAATGTTATCAGAAGACCTCAATTTGCTTAAATTTATCATATTAAATTCGAAAACAAAATGAAAAGTTCACCAGGTGCAAACCAATATTTAGTTGAACCGCCTCTGGCCCTGATGACAGCAGCACACCGTCCAGGCATTGACAAGATCCATTTCTGAAGATAATCAACTGATAAATCGTGTTTCCAAATACGAATTATGATGTTCATGAAGGGTTTTTGGTTTCTTTCTGGCAACTGCAGATTCCACACGATGCCGACAATTGTCTATAGTATTCAGGTCGGGCTGTTTCCTGGCTAGCTAAGAGTTATGTTATTTATTTATTTATTTATTTTGGTTTTTAGGAGCATTAGCAACTAAGGCCATATTGCTCCGGGGATATGCAGTAGTCATTCTCTGACCTTTCCACACCCTCCCCTCCGTATTTGGTGGTCACGGGCTCGAATCCCGGTCTAATCAAGAAGCGTGTGCTATGCACTGCTGCTCCTGCCCACCTGGCTACGGAGGTGCCCAGCTAAGAGTTGTAATGGACCGTTCTTCCAACCATTTTTTCACCTGTAACAAATGTAAACACATTACTGTCGAACCACTAATGCAGAAATGAAGCTAAAGTAACTACAGAAGTGTCTATTTACACTTTTCGCCCGATGACAAGGAGCAGAGTCGTCATGAAGGATGCAGTTACTTGGCAGGTTGAAATGGTCTCTAATGGTTGGCAGCCGTTTGCCTTCCAATATAGCCAGGTATCCATTGGCATTTACGGAACCTTTTATAAACTGCAGGTGACCTACTCCGCGATACGAAATGCACCCCATATCATTTGACTGGTAGGGAATTTCACTGTAGACGCCATACAGTCTGGATGGTATTGTTCACCACATCTACGGCGAATCGTTTGTCTCCCATCAGAGCCATGCAGGTTGAATTTCTTCTCATCCGAGAAAATAACTGACTTCCACTGCTCGGGGGTCCATTTGATATGCTCCTTACATCAAATGAATCGGGCCTTTTCATTTTTTGTGTGTGACGAGGGGCCTTCAAAACGTTGCCCTGTTTTGGCGTAGAGACTCGTTTGCGTCCGGTTCCTTTTTTGCTATCAGCAGAACCAGTAATGTTGAGTTTGGAAAGAAATCTGCTCACTGTCGACTGATTACAAGACACTATAAGTAATATTACGGGAAGAACATCCTTCCTCACGTAAAGCAACAATAGTAACAGCTGATGCAATATTACGTGATCCTCTATGCATGTCAATCTTATCTGATGTAATCTGTAAGAAATATTGCCATATACTTATATACTTACGTTATTCGAACGACAATTACAATGTTAAGGGGTTATGCACTTTCTTTGAACACCAATGTATATTGAGAATTTAATAAAGCTCCTCCCACCAAAAACATTCAAATGAAATGCCTTTAGTGAGAAGTAACTATGGTGGATAAAAGGTTGTTTATAAATAACTATTACTCTGACTGGGGCGGAGTCTCGAGTAGGGTTCTATGGTGTTCAGTATTGTTCTCTTGGTGTTTGTGATGCAACATTAATAATGGCATAACAGGCATTGTCACGGTTTCCTGATAATAGAGAGAAATGAGGGGATGGTTGTAAACGGTACTAACCAAGGGAATACATACTGCTTTAGCAAAACTTAGAAAAATCATTCAATTAGTTTGAAATCGGCAATTAAAGTACAATATTGGAAACTTTATGGTTTTTCGTTCTGTAATAGTAATCTCGGATTTACTTTATGACTTAAGAGGCAACAAACTTAACTCAACAGTGGTGAGGGCACCTGTCAGGCGCCTCTCTAAAATATTGATATCGTGCTATTTCCTTAGCGATAACAAAAAAAAAAAAAAAAAAAAAAAAAGATTATTTTCTGTCTTCCTAATTACAAGCAGACTTTTGCTGTAGTAGTTTCTGAAATAATTTTTCGGTTTTTCGCAGAATTTACTGCGCGCGAGAAACCCCTCAGATGCTCCGCTACCACCTTTGCAACTATGTTGCTTGAAAAGTAACATGGAACCTTACAAGTGTTGATACTCCTACGAGGTGTCAAATTACATGTTTGTTTTAGTTAAAGATTACTTGCTTTTCCTCTCCCATTAGTTCAATAGATATCTACAGTCCAGGGCTGTACAAAGGTACTTGGGGGGGGGGTCGGATGCAAAAGGGGCCTCGTTTATTTATGTTGAGACTTTTATAGCTCTTCTATTAGGGTCGCCTAAATCGGGAGCCCTGGTGCAGCGCAAACCGTACACCCCTATTTGCACGGCCCTGCTACATTCTTATTCGAGTTGTTTTTGAAAGATTTGTTATTGTTTTCACATAAAACCGAGAACACGAAACGTGACATTCGCTCAGAAAGGGCGTTCAGAATTTTCAAATTTCGCGCTTTACAGCGCGCCAAATTTGAAATAAATCTTAAAACTCAAGTAATTAATAACATAGAAAATATATATACATTTTTTTACTTTAAAAAAATATATCTATGCATAATAAGTAGAAATACATGCGCTCGTTTGAAATTTCGCACGCTTAAGTAATTTAAAGTGAAAAATGGAAGAAACAGTGATTAATGTTTATAGTTTAAATCTAAAACGGTTTTTTTTTTTTTTTTTTTTGTTTTTTTTTTTCAGAAGAATTAATATATACTTTTTTTGGAAATAAAAGATGCAGAAAACTACAATTTTAAAATGTTTTACAGGAATTAAAAAGAAAGTTGGACACCTTCCAGGTACTCCACTACCTTTTTTAATTTTGGAGCGCCACCACGGTCGGCTTAACTCTCCACCGGTGGCGCCTGGCCTGACAGTCTCAGAAGTAGGCAATGGTGTCCAGGCCCCGGTGTATGAATGGTTTTGCCCCCTATCCGTTGTTTTGTTTTAGCTATGTTATACCATTTAAGAAATGCTTTGAAACTCCCTCCCCCACTGCGCTGGGGCGCGGATGTGTCGCATCCAACTCATTCTACCCCATTTAGCACAGCCTGGTCAATCCTCAAAGCAATATCTATATTGCTTTGAGGATTGACGCTGGCTCAAGATGTGCCTGAAACTCTGCCTACATAACTATGCACACAGACTTATTCCAGCAGTTTTGAAAGTAACATATTGTTTACTCGGAGTAATACGCGAAAAGGATCTACATACCAAACGCAACCATCTGTGTTACAAGCTTTGCCTTCAGCTTAAAAAAAAATTCAAATGTTTGATTTTCTTTTTTTTTTTTAATTATTATTAACAAACATAGTAGTTCAATTTTGCGAGAGGCTATTGTATCTGCGAAAGTGGGCAAAAGAGTTCATTGTCCCATTCTCTGGTGGTCTTAAGAATTTATCGGGATGGGGATCGCACAATACGCTTCGATTTTGAATAACTCTGCAGCGTCACTTGTCAAGCCTTATTTGTGTGATGAGCAAAGCAACCTTTCTTATATGGTAAGTTCTCCTTCCAAGTTAACTTCACAGGAAAAATGTCTCATTGGAAGTACACATAAAAAAAGTGTAATGAAAGTAGCAGCACACACACACTTAAACGATGCATAGGATTACTTAAACTTGGTGTTGGTCTTCACCCGACTCAGAGTCATGTATACTTAGTTTAACACCTGAAATGAGGAAATCAGTTTGGCACAACTTTTATTTCAAATAAATAAATACAATTTCTACAAGCTATATATTTGTTTCATAAAATAATAACAAGATTCGACTGTTAATTTAGGCAGTACACAATATTGCTAATCCAACAAATGTAAACTTTGTAATTAACATACAATATCTGTAATTAATATTACATATTTTAATATATTAATATTTATTATATTAAGTGTCATAATATCTATAATGTTAGACTCCACTACTGGTGTGTTTTAACAAGCTCAGCACATCACAAACCTGATTTTTTTTATTTGATTATTATTATACGTGTATAACAAAACACAGATATTTACAGAAATGCATAGTACGTACCTTAAAGTTATATATACATTATCTGTCCAGAAGAAAGTGAACGTCGATAATTACAAAACGGATTTTTATTTCAAAATTTTGTATTTTTTCTTGAATCCGGTAGGATGTTGCTTTTGACTTAATTCCATAGTTAGGGTCGGACAGACCTGGCGACAAAATAGAGGAAGTGGAAATAATCAAATTGTTTTAAACACAATCAAAAATCCCTATCCAAACTATCGTTGCTAAACAGAATAGCAACAATAAACTGACAGTGGTGCACCACCAAGCCACATACATGGTCAGAACAGCGATGGTGTCATTCAGCCCGAGTTCGTGGTTGTCTAGTTGTTCCCAACTTTTGGTATAACCGTATTATAACAATTCAACAGATATTAAGGGATCTCTTCTGTGTCTATGTCTGGGTGCTTCGCAATTATTCCCACCCCTTTGCACAGTACTGTTCACACCCAGCTAGTAATGCTCGGCTATATAGGATTGTACAACGAAATGTCTTTTCGTCATAATTTTCAATCCTGGCAATAAACATGGCAAATAAACGCAAGATTGAAGCTACTTTCTGTATCCTCAGTCTTAATCGTCCCAAAAATATTGTTTCAAGGAAAATTTCTTCTTTCCGGATTTTCGCTGGGACAATAAAATAAATATAATATAGCAAAATGTTAAAAGGTAGAATTGATCGTAAAACTGAAGTTCAATCATATTTAAAAGTGAACTATTTGTAGGAGTGTACAGCTGCTTAAAAAAAAAAAAAAAAAAAAAAATGCAGGTAAAGTGAAAGAATTCACCTACCCTTTAAAAATAGATTTGCTGCTTATACTCCGAGTAGGAAACATCGGTTCAGAGGAGTTTACAGGATAGAGAGCGTACAAATATATTGCCACTGCCAGCACGTGGAGTCTAATAGACGGCGTGCGGTCGTGATCTCTGTAAGTTCACTAGACTACGGTCCTGCTCTCACTTGAATGTATTATCATTAAAATAAATAAATAAAATTATTTTAATTTTTGTTTATACTGCGGGACAGCCGCATAGGCTCATAAGAGTTTACAAGACAGCGAGAACACAAAAACAGCACCTTTTTCAGCAGTCACGCGACTCAAACGCACTCGTCTAAGGAAGCAGTTGAGTCGGTTTTTTTTTTTTTTTTTTCAGTTGTTGGCGCATCGGCTTCTGTGGTCATAATGCACCTCCCAAGGTTTTTGCACTACTCTGATCCAAGCCCCAGGTGGGATTCGAACTCGCGACCTTTGAGTTGCCATGCAGGCACTTTACCCACCCGGCTGGGTAAAGTGATAAAAGATTTAATGTTGGTATCCACTTACACCGTTCATTTGCAGCTCAATAACTAAATCAATGAACTTATTTTATCTATGTCTCATGGAAGCGAATTGATTACATGACCCTTCCACCCATTTAGAAGTTGAAGATTCGTTTCTCGTCACAGGAAGTTCTCTATAGAGGGCTTTCTTTTTTCAGTACAGCATGTTGCATTCAGCCGGTCTCAATAAGAGATGTAGATGTTTTTCTATACCTCCGGACTTTCTTTCCGTCTTTTACACACTCGATACAGGGGCCTCTTGGAAATAGTTACCTAGCCTTAAACAACACAACTCTTTTATTTGTATATTAATAACTGCCCTACTACATGAGTGGTCTGGGTCACCGTTTTGCTAATCAGAACAAATCCCAATCTAGTCCTTATGTCTGATTCATTTTTTACATTTATCATTTCATTACTTTAAAATTTTTATCTTTTAATTTTCTCTGATTTTAGAAGTTTGTTCTTAGAAAACAGTATCATTTACTCAGATCTACTCTGTATTATACATAAAGGTTGGATGAGCAGACGTACCATTTTTAGAGTCACTCCCCAGGACTGAATGTCAGTGAGTTCCAGGATTACAGGTACGTTTTACTGTTTTTATACTCAATATAGTATATTTACTTAAATATACTATATTGAGGATTGCTATTATCTCATTTAAATTAAACACAAGTGTCTCAATGGTTTATCTCCATATAGAAATCATGCAAAGCGAGTAAGGCTAATAACTGCTACTTTGCGAAATACTATATATCGCATCAGTCATATAAAAATCACTTTACTGTTGCGTTTCGATTAATTGATATCAAATATATTATAATTTATTAAAACTTTATACATTTATTAATATATTATAGCTTTCATAAAATAAATTATTATTAAAGCAAATTCTGTTATTCAGTAAAACAGGTTTAAAATCTTAATAACAAAGTACTATATTATTAGCTAAAGTCATCATTCAGTTTCTTTCACCACGATGGACGAACATTGGCTTTTTTCCAAGAACAATGTTCTTTAGACTAGTTAATGACTCACTCAGAAATGATTTGCATTGTAGATTATTGCGTATACGACCCTTAAAATCTTAAGGGCAAATCACCAGCAGGTATGCCCATTTCGATTAAGCAAGCCGTGTAAATCAGAATAAGAGGTCCGTGAATTAGTTTATGAGAATACAAATTACTGAATAAGAAATGCATGATTGTGAGAAATTCAAAATGATATCACATTCTTTCAAAATACTTGGAAGAACAGAAGATTCAATCTTCCAGAATTTCGTATGTAGTGGACATTCGGTGGAAATTTTTTTATGGCACTAAACAGAACAAAAGCGGCAACCTTAGTACTTTCACAGGTCTTCTATGTATATAAATTTGTTATAAATATAGGATAAATCTCTTTTCCTCTGTATATGTAAAGTCAGTATGGCAATACTGTGACCTTTAAATTATGGACCAAATCTAGTTCTTGTCCACTTAACTTAGATATCGCAAATAACAGCTCAAGTAGCTGACAAATAAAAAAATAAAAAGAAACAAAAGCTCTTTTTCAATGGCGGCTTTTTGCGTAAAAACAAATACTGTGACAGGCTATAGGCGTGTGGTTCGCGGCTGGGAGACTATACTTTCACAATCTTTTGTTTCTAATGTTTTCCTCAGAAGTATAGTCGGTTCAGGAGCATAAGCGTGATTTACACTTTCGTATATTGTTGCAAGTCCTTTCACGTTCATATTTGAAAGACTGGACGATTCTGGATGACTTAATGGTCTCAGACTGATCTGGGCGGCATCAAGAGTGAGGGTTGTTGCAATCTTATATACTCGGGGCACAAACACAGCAACAAGAACAACAGAGGCACTCACAACTATGCTGAAGCACACGATAGGCTCTTGCCAAGAAGATGGAAAGAGACAAAGCATTGCGACCCACGTAATCCAAGAAATTAAGATACCCATACTGGCTATTTGATATAGAAATCCTTCCCGGTGGTTGCGTCTGCTCTTAATGCAAAATGGAGACACGATTACCCACAGCGCTACTAGGATTATGATATATGATAAAGACAAAAGAAGTCTCTTTCTGCTTACGTCACATATTGTCCGGGAATCTCGGACAATGAGATGACCGCTGGTGTTGAGCCACAAGTATTCCACAGCCATGGCGATCTGTACCACTAACATAAAGCAATAAAGTGCAAATTGAATACCTCCACTGACGTGGCCTGGAAGGCCTTCGGCATCAGCTGTGACTAGCATCAAACATCTGGCAACAATGGGGCAGAACAGAGCAGCGTAAGCTACCCCTACCAAAATAATCCTCAGCGTGCAAGTAGCTTCTGTATCGCTCAGAGCAAATGGCAACACCGAAAGATAAGCAAAGAGGACACCAACCATCATTACTAGCGTAAATCCTTGATTGCCTTCCGTTGCACTCCTGCGGCACATACGACTAGAAATATAACCGATTATCGAAAGCGATACTAACGTACCGATAAACGACACAGTCACACTCACGGTTACCCATGTTTCCCTTCTCCATTTGGGCTCCACGAGAGGATCGCTGCTGATGTTGCACTTGTTGACACACGTACAGTTGCGAGAACAATGGAATTCTGGGATTTTAAACCATCCCGCTCCTACTGCTTGAAGAAAATTGAGATTTTTGATATCTAGCAGGAGACGATCTTGAGAATAGTGGCCAACCTGGAAGATTAAAGAAAATAATTAATTTCCATAAACACAGAAAAATAACAGAATAGTGCAGAAGTGCCTACAGTGTTCATTCATCTGTAGGAGACTGTGGCGATGTGAAAACACAACTGCGGGAGGAGAAATCACAATAAACAACCTGCCGGGGAGGCAGGGAAAGACCTATACATTTAGCATTAGTAGAGGCATACGATGCAAGAAAGCAAGCTTATTCAGCATCAGCCAAAAAAAAAAAAAAAAAAAACCCACTCCCATTTCACCCCTCCGTTCGTTCGAAATACCTGTCCAGTTGAGCTTTAAATTTGTTTAGGCTATCAACTTCAACAACAAGTGATGGAAGTCGGTTCCACCAACCAACCACCCGCTGGCCAAAGGCAAATTTCCGCACATCTATCCGACATCCGTCCTTCCTCAATTTGAATTTATGCCCTCTGAGGTGATTATTCTGAGAAAGATGAAGAATCCCATTGGCATTGAGCATGCTCAAACCATTCAAGGCCTTATACACCTCTATCAGATCACCTCGCCGGTGCCTAGTCTCCAGACTCTGTAATTTGCAAAACTTAAGCCTTTCTTCGTAAGAGCAACCCTTTGTTCCATTTACTAATCTTGTTGCCCTTCTCTGTACCCGTTCCAGCAGCTCTACATCCTTCTTGAAATGAGGCCTCCAGACCTGTATACAGTACTCAAGATGTGGCCTAACCATTGCCTTATACAAGGGAATAATCACCTCCTTATCCCTGCTAGAAAAATTCCTGTATATCATTGACAAGACACCATGAGCTACTCTTGCAGCTCGTCTGCACTGCTCAGAGAACTTCATATCTCCCTGCACAATTACCCCCAGGTCCTTTTCATTCTCCACCACTGTCAGTGCAGTACCGCAGAGTTGATACGTTGCTCTGGGGTTACTGTTTCCCATATGTAGTACTTTACATTTGTCAATGTTAAACTTCATTTGCCACCTCTCAGCCCATCTGTTCAACCTTTCCAGATCCTGTTGCAGCAGCATAGCGTCAGTAGTGTCCTTAACGACCCTGCCAACCTTTGTATCATCTGCAAACTTGGACATTAAACTTGATATCCCATCATCAATATCATTCATAAACACCGAAAACAACAACGGACCCAACACTGAACCTTGAGGAACTCCACTAATAACATTAGTCCACGTTGAGCAGTGTCCATTGATTACCACTCTCTGTCTTCTGCCACTCAACCATCCCCTTATCCATAGTAGCAATTTGCCTCCAATGCCACACTGCTCCAATTTGTGCAGCAGTCTTCCATGTGCAACAGTATCAAAAGCCTTTCTAAGATCCAAATATATAATATCAAAGTTATTCCCTGCATCCAGTTCTTTTGTGACTACATCATAGTATCCAATCAAATTGGTCAGGCAAGACCTGCCCTTAACAAAACCATGCTGCGTCTGAGCTATAACTGAATTCTTGTCTAGATGATCCTGCAGTGCTTCTTTAACCAGTGCCTCCATTAATTTACCTGGAACAGAAGTTAAACTAACAGGTCTATAATTACTTGTGTCAGCCTTTGATCCTCCTTTGTGAATTGGGGTTACATTTGCACATCTCCAGTCTATGGGTACCTCCCCTGAGTCCAAAGAAGCTCTCATAATTATGGCTAGGGGTTTGCATACTTCCTTTGCTGCCTCCTTTAATATAACTGGATAGATCCCATCCACCCCAGGTGCCTTTTTTATGTTTATCCTCAACAATCTCTCCTCCACTTTCCTCTCAGTTATTACAAAATCATCCAGCTCACTGCCAATGTTTACTTTACCTACATCATTCTCCTTCCTGAATAACTCCTCATGCGTGAATGTAGATGCAAAATACTCGTTTAGATTGTTAGCCACCTGAGCAGGATCCTCAACTGTTGAACCATCAATATCCAGTGGACCAATCTGATTCATCCCTTTCCTTCTCGAGTTCAAGTATGTAAAGAACTCTTTTCTGTTTTTCTTTGCATCCTTTGCCAAGGATTTTTCGTAGTCTGCCTTTGCCTGCCTAATCTCCTTTGTGACTTGGTTACAGACCAACTTATATCTATCATAGGCTTCCATGTCACCCATTAATTTATATGTATCCCATGCATTTTTCTTCTCTGCCACATGTCTCATTAGTTCATCTGACAACCATTTAGGCCTAAACCTTGAACAATATTTCTTAGTTGGTATGTAAAGCCTGGTAGCCTCCAAGATTAGTTCCTTGAATGCTTCCCATTTAGAGTTTGCTGTTGATTTTCTCGGTGTATTTCAAGTTCGGGTCATAGCTGTGGCTATGTAAAATAGTTAGATGAAAAAGAGGGAAAGTAGACGCTTAGGCATAATAAATAGACTAGCCTAGTCTAGTCTACTGAAGCTTTCACATTTGGTCATTAGCAAGCAAACATTTATGGATAAACTCTATCACTATAATCACTGATAAGACACTAATAAAATCAAATTTATGGGATCAAAGACATCTTAAAATTCAATTAATATTTGACATACAGGAATCTCATTCACTTCGCCCTCTGTCCACCTTCACTCCAATTCGCTACTATTTTATTCCATTTTTTTTTTTTTTTTTTAAGAACAGCCGAGAATACTGTACTAGAAGCGAAAAACCACAGTCCAACTTCTTGACTTTTCAAAGTCTTTTAATTGTTATGTTTTAACACTGTTCAATAACGTTTTTCATTCAGATTTATTTCGTGCGATTTGATTTATTGGACACTCATGCAATTTGAGCTCGCAAAAAGCTTCTACACTCTCTCTCTCTCTCTCTCTCCATTTTAACTATTTTGCCTATGCCTATCCACAACAGTCTCTACAGAAATTAAGGCTGAAAACACTTAAACTTCGTTACCATTTTAAAAATTACAGAAATAAGGTATGACTCAATGATGCCTTCTACAGTTTACTGAAATATTGAGAAATGAATCGAGTTTCAAAAGTTTAAAAGAACAACTATCATTTTCTTTACTAGTATTTATAGACCAAAACTTCAATCCGAAACCGAAGCACTTCACTATAACCTTACATCTAAAACTAATGGAAGTTATGGAACATCATGTGGAAGAATGTACAGTAGCGGACAAAAAAAAACTGCATCACCTTAAAAAAAGTAACATTTGTAGTGAAACGTATAAGATATTGTTTGATTACAGTCATTTTGTTTGTCGCAAAGTATTGCGTCAGATATCTCCTACTGAGGACATCTTCCCTTTGTTCCATCTTTGGCAGTGATGCATCTGTATCATGGCAGCCAGTGCTATGTTGCCATTTTTGGATAAAGTCCCTCTGTACCGATTTGTTTCCGTTGTTGCGTCGGTGCTGTTTCCTTCATCATTTCTGTACCTCGCGAGATTCGTTTGGTATTCTTTTCCCATATCCAGGCCACTCCTATGAGAAGCTACAGGTGAAAACCTGACTGGTCCTTAAATTTTGCACAACAGTGTACGACTCGTCCGTAAAAACTACGAGAACTTCAAAAATCTGGATGTTTAATTATTTGTTTAGCATATGCTTTGAGACGTTTCATATTATCTGCGATTAATAAAGGTTTCCGATCTCAATTGATGCAAAAAGTGAGCTGAGCTGTTTTTTCGCTTATATTTTTAAAATTCTTGATTCTTTTCGCTGATCCTAATGGGCTTGCAAAGAAGTTAATGAAAATTGGTATCCAATGGGCATGTTTCGCCTATTAAATAACAGTTACGATATGCACTCTACCAACCATAATACATATAATATTTTATCCGATTCACCTCATTCTGCTGAGTAATTTGTGAATGGTCCCTTATCAGTTTTTCTACTTTCGTCTATAATAGGCTTATTTAACATATACAGCAGAATCCGTTTAACCTACTTTAAATAAACAGTACTACTATAAACAGCAATTTTCTGTGGAGATAGGAACTGCTATCCGAAGTGCAACACCGTGGCATCTTGTTGGTGATCCATAACTATGACCATTTTTTAAAAAAATCGACTGTCAATTTACTTGTCACTGATTGGATAACCACTGCGCACATTTAAGAGTTCCAAGTAGGATGGCAAGGAAAAAAAATAATAAAATTAATTTTAATGAATTAATAAAAAATTATATTTTTATTAATTTAATTTCAATAAAGTTATTAAGTATTAAAATTTAAAATTAATGAAACTTTTAATTAATAAAATAAAAGTAATTTAATTCATTTTTAAATATGAATTAAATTTTTATTAATTTTATATTTTTATTAATGTTATATTTTTATATTCATGTATGTATGTACTTTTAACAGCCGATGAAGAGGTTCGTTATCTCGAAAGCTACTGTCATTAAATATACTTAGCTACCGCTTTTACTGGACGAACAGAATTTATTTCTTAGTTAAATTTTTATTATTAAATTTAAAAGTAAAAATTCTCATTACGCAGTGAGGCCCCCCCGCAAGTATAATTCCCATGTTTTGAAAATGAGTGATTATTAAAAAACAAATATATTATACTGCATTTCCGTGTTTCTGAAACATGGGTTAAATTCTATAATAAGTACTTTCGTCCCTTATTTTTCAAACACAGGCTTAGAATTATAGTATGAAATATAATTACAGTGCCGGATTAAGGTACGTGCTAACAAGGCAGTCGCCCAGGACGCCTTTCTTACAGGGATATCAGAAGCTGGCTTCAAGGGAAGGATTTTTTTTTAATTAAAACCTTATGCAGATTTATAGGATATGCAAAGGGCGCCAAAATAATCTTTCTTCCCAGGGTGCAGGAATACCCCAGTCCGGTCCTGTATAATTACAATATAACAATCAGAAAAATACAAGTACCTGCACAAACTGAGTTTCTCGTTTCTTCTTTGGCTGATAAGACCACAGAGTAACATCTGAATTTTTATTTTGTCTTAGATTTATGACTTTTATATCGGGTAACGTTAATTCTGATTTTCTGCTAGTGAAGCTGCAGTTTTCGGTATCATCGGAACAGTTAATGTCCACGTACGCACGAATAGTTTGGGCAAAATTGAGAACTGCATCCACAACTGCTTTGACGTTTTGATCAACTATGTGCTCCCCGAGTCCACGACATGTGCTGCCATCTCTAGGCACTAAAGTAGCATTTTTATCACACTGACTAATCGCCGACAAGTATTGTTCCACCAATAGAGGATTTTCGTCTGCTTCAGAAGATTGAAGAAAATTTTCTATTACGTCTGGGTATCGGTTTACTGTCGCTTGTGCCAATATTAATCCGGTTGCGACAGTTTTTAATTCTTCCAGTTTTCCGGCGACATTTGTTATCATTCCAGCCGCTAACCAGTATAATTTAGTCAAATTCATGGCTTGAGATGATTTCAGTATTTCATAAAGTTCGAAATCCGAAGCAATGACTACCACGATACTTGTATCCAGATCTTCAATTTTACTAAGAACGCTATCGTAAGTTGATTTATCGCTGAAAAGAGAGAGGTAGGTGTTTTATTTCATATTTCAGATAAAATAACAAGCTTTAATTATTAACTAAAATGACTATGAACATATATACATTTAAACATATATAATTTATATATTATATAAGTATACAGGTACCTGTATAAATAGTAAAATCGTCTATACAATATATACATAGATTTGCCAGTAAATACATAAATATGCCACATAGTCATATAGAGTGAAGGCATCATTATGATCATATGAAGAATGCACAATTCTGTACGAAAATTTTTTTAAAAAAACTGAAAATTTATTGTGTTTGTACATCTGGCTTAATCGGAATGAGATATTTTTTGTATCAGGGGATGATTGGTAGTTAACAAGGGTTCCTCTCCTCGATAATTTTTAAACGTATATAACCCTTACCAATCGCGAAGATTAGAGACCGGAAAACCTTCGCGATCAGTAATGGGGAAAGGCGGAAGCTGGGGGAGTGGGGAGAGTAGTTACGTTCAAAGCGAGTTGCAAATAGAAACGCAATTTTCAAAATATTTAACTAGATGAAATCAGTAACGTAAATTTTACATATGAAAATGTTTAAGCTTTTGACTAATAAATTCAAAAACCACATATGCTGGAAGTAGAGATGAGCTTCAAGAATTATGCGATCGAAAGCTGCTTATCTTTCCTTTTTAATTTATTTATAGAACTTTAAGGTAAGTCAGCCTATTCAGATTTCTTGAGACCCACAACATACAGATTTGCCTGTAAGCACGCGCGCACACACACACACACACACACACACACACACACACACACACACACACACACACACACACACACACACTTGTATAGATATAATATACAATAAACAATATGAATCAACCGTAATAAATTTATCCTTTTATCAAGGCCGGATTTAGATGGGTTGAAGCCCTAAGCCAAAGCATGTGAAGAGGCTTCAAAATATGTAATATTTACATTTTTATCTTCGCACAAGGAAACGGGTAAGCCCCCCCCCCTCCCGGAAAGCGAGACTTCAAGCCAGCTTCGAGGCCCTGCTTTTTATGAGCATTTTTTTCATAAATTTTAAAATAATGTGAGATAAAAAGTTAGAAAAAAATTGCGATTATGTGTTCAGTGGGTCTTACTGCTTGAGAGACACGAGCAAGGCCTGGATCTCAATGTGTATTATCTAACATGGTTCTAATCGAGCATAATGAAGGCTATTTTGCCAAAAGAAATATCCCTTTTAAAGTATGTCTTTGTTAAAAATATTATAATAAAATAAAATAAAGAGGAACATCAAATCATTCATTTTCGTGTTTTAAGCTAATGAAATTTGGTGTAATAGATCCTTTCTGGATCGAAGCCGTATCCACCGTTGCAAAGAATAAAGTACCGATTGTTTATGGTTTCAGAAAAAAAAAAAAAAAAAAACATAAAATTACATAATTATGTAATAAGTCTTTATACATATTATGCATAAATTAGATATGTATAAGTCTTTAAATAGTAAATAAACACTGAGATAGCATTTCGTTGGGAACACCTTAACCATGGCTGTGTCGTCTTCCGCAACCACTAGCTCCGCCTTGCACATGTATATTAATGTTACATAAGTTTGGCTTGTTCTTCACTTATCCTTGTGAAATGATGTACTTATTTAGGAGAAGTGGTGAATCATTTAAATCTTGGCAATCTGATTCTTTTGCTCAGAAATGTTGGAAAATTAGTCCCAGTCACGTCAGACAAAATTAAGTTCAGACAACAAGGAAATTTTTAGCTTATTTTTAATCTAGACTTCCAACATTCTCCGATTCAAATAATAATAATAATTTGTAATAATAATAATAATAATAGAAGGATGTTTATTTGTTTGTTTTATTTTGTTCTTTAGTGGACAATATTAAACGGCATGGGTATACAGGACAGATTTCTGCTAATGGCACAAACATAAAATAAAATGGAATGAATATTATTTCATTTATAATAAACTGTTTGCTCAAGATGGTCCTGAGCTAGATATCATCATTCTTCTTTTTCTTGGTGATTTCCTTCTACTTCTCTCTCTCTCTCCTCTCTCGGGGTAATTCAGAATTTTTTTTTTTTTTTTTTGGCTGGTTCAGTATAAGCTTCAGGCTTCCTTGCACCATATGGCTAATAATAATAATTAGCTAGGTACGGCCTCGGTGACCACCATTTTGTAATGAGCAAATTAAAAACAATTATTGCCAAAAATAGGTATAAAAAATGTTAAAACGGACAAACTCAAAGGGCTCTCAGATTTTTCAAAAGTCATTAAATATAGCCACCGTCTTGCGCAAAAGTTAAATAAAATTCTTATGCTAATGTGACTTTAGATGAAAAATGGCAAAAATTTAAGCAAATTAATAGAAAGATTTATTTTATTCGTATATGTTTTTGATTCGAAACCTACGCAACGAATGTGTTCCAGTTTTCCTCTTGTGCATAATTGCATTGTACCATAATACTGCATTTCTCCCAATTTACATTTAGATTTCGCAATGTATTACTTTAGCACAGCTATCTATGTATTGAGGTTTTATTTTATTTGCCTTTTTAAAGATTTTAAAATTAAATAAAATAATAAATAATAAAATAAAATAATAATAATAAATAAATAAAATAATAAAAATAAATAAATAAAGTAATAATAAAAATAAATAAATAAAATAATAAAAATAAAAAAGAAAGGAAAAAGGATGAAGACAGAAATTTCGAAATTTTTACTTACGTTTCCGGAGGCAACACCACTGATAACGATACGCATATATCTTCTTTTGCTGCCATTTGAAAGAATTCTACTTCTACACTTTTGCTTGCTGTAATAAGCGCCACTTTTCGCCACACTAATTGGCTCAGAACTGCTATAATGGCCTATGAAAAGAGAATTGACATATATTAATATAATAAGGTGGCATGTACAGCTGGCGCTACCCACTAGGCGAACTAGGCAATTGCCTAGGGTTCCAACTTTTGGGGCGCCACAAATTCTGGTAAAACTCAGATAAAGTTATCTAGGCAAAAATAGAAAAACTTAACTAAGTATGGAGGAATGATTAGGGCTGTTATTGTTATTAAAAAAATAAATATTTTGTTGAGGAAGAATGTTTTATTTAAGCGAAAACGTTCCGTTTTCTCAACCAAACCCAACGCTCCCGGGTTGGGGGGGGGAGGCGGTGGTTGGAAGAGAAGGTACGATTGGAGAGGCCGGTAGTGCTATGACGTGTGGGGATTTGGTGGCACGGATGAGTGTGGAGTAAAAAATTCAGGCTGCCCCAGACCCGATGGCACCTGGTCTCCTGGGTCATCACTTGCAGTACCCCAAGTAACAAGGATCAAGAGCAGCGAGCTAAGCCGAAATTGTTTCATTCCTTTTGTAGAGTAGCATATTTTGTCTCCAGTTGAAGTAGTGTGTGTCGAAATATTTTTACAGCTTTTGTTGTAATCAAATTCAGATTTTAACTTATATGTAGTCGTAGTCGGAGCATTCAATCTTGAAAAGGCCTTGTTCCTTAAAGCCACATTCTTCATATTCCAACTTCAAAATAAACAGGAGAAGCAAAAATAAATAAATAAATAAAATAATTTAAACAAAAATTGTGGTGTGTTTTGGGTGGCATTCTCACCTCCCCTGGACTTCTGTTGGGGCTCTTAACAAGAGCCTCCCTTGTAAAAAGCTCCTGGGCCTTTTTGAGCTGTTCGAAGACATGATAATGGCACGGGGGAGGCTCAGAGCTGTATGGAGGGTGTGTATGTGTGTTTCCATTTATATTGGTACCATTGTGCCTGGATGACGTTGGTCGTATGAGGTTTTGCTTTGTTGAGCAAAAAGACAACGCCTCCGTTAACGTCTTCGGTACCGATTACTCTTATATGATTTCTCGTAATCCAAAGGATTACGAGAGATCAAAAAGTGGCGCTATTTAAACCAGTTAGCCGGATATTTGGGACGAAAAGAGAGTGTGATGCCGATTACTTGAGGCTGCAGTTTCATCAGTAAATATTGCATGTCCTGTCTTAACATATACCGTTAGTAAGAATCGATACTAACCTTAATCTCCTGCTTGTACGATGTCATCTCCATGTGAAAGTGAGGAACCGAGAGATGCCTTAAAAGCAACGATACTCGAGAGCTACTTTTTCTCTGAGCTGGACCAAGATAAACTGCAAAACATTGAATTATACCACATATATACACGTGAAATAAATAAATTAGAAGAAAATAGAGTTAAAATTAATGTTTAAAATAAAGAATATAGCAAGGCTAATATCAGCAGGTACAAAGCAGCACTGTCCGAATGCTGCCAGTGTAAAATAATAAATTTATTTTTAATAAATACATTCGTAAAAAGAACCAGGGCCCCTGATTAACTTACGTAAGTCCTATTAAAAAAAAAAAAAAAAAAAAAACATTTGGGTGTAATGCAAAAGCGTAAAAGTTCATAATGATGGTACCCTGTTTACATAAAGAAAGCACAATTTAAGATAAGTTTAAAATAAATGCAACTGATACATGGTACGAAGAAACCAAAAGCAAGAAATAACAATAGGTGAGAATATATGAGGGCGCCAGTCATCGCGTACTTTCTTTTTGGCCCTCGCGGTGGCACAGTGGTTATAATCACCATTCTCCCCGTACCATGTGGAAATGAACTGTGTTCGAATCCGTCAATGACACGATGAATTTTTGAGCTTTTTTCACAACGTGGCTGAGTTAGACGGTCTTAGGCGAGGCTTGCATGGTTCCCTCCAGGAAGTACGGCATTTTCATCCAGCAAAACAGCAATCCGAGGAGGAACACACGCAATTCCCGACACATATTGATGTTTCGTAGTCTTAGTTGTTTTGGTGTTTAACAGGCACCTAACTTAACTTACTTCTTTTGAAATTAATGAGTGGGGTAAATGGATTTACACAGGTTTATGAGCTCAGCACAGATCGGAAACCTGAGGCACCCAATGACTAAATGAAATCATCTTGTGTCGTCATTCTGATCCACGAGAATGATTTAGTTTAGTCATCCCAGCAAGGCCATTATCACGAAAATGTATAAGCATTCCAACTTAATTTCAAAGCAAAGTCTGTAAATTCAAACCTCCTCCCTGCCCAGTGAACCCATTTTTAGGCACGTTAGCATATATTCGTAAATCACGTATTGTCGTCACCTTGTCTGTCCGTCAGTTCGCATGTAATAAATCGACTCCTAGTAGATGGATTTCATTAAATTTATATGGCTCTTTTAGAAAGATTTGTTCAGCCCTCCCGAATTTCATTAAAATCAGATCAATAGAAATCGAGTTATCCGCCAACTTGCCAGTGATCTCCAACATGCTACCCAAAGGTAAACTTCAACAGATCTATCCCTTTTAAAGTATGTCTTTGTAAGTATGTCTCCTGTTACTCTCCAAAACTAGTGAAAATATATCTCCCTCGTTTATTCTACTGATTAGTTTCAAGATTCTGTATACCTCACGGTATATATCTGCTTCTCCCAAGACCGAAAATTGGGGGAAAGGAGGGGACAGAAATTAGATTCCGAGTCCCTTTGTATTCTTCCTTCTTGTTTCTCATGAGTCTGAACTTCTACGGAACACGATGGATGGATGGCTAGAAAGAAACTCTTATAACTATAATCAGAATCTTCCTCATTTTGGTTCCCCAGATAGTGACGCATTCTGTCGTCCTCTTTAATTATACATGGATAATGGAAGGTGTCCCAAAGATTTCAAGCCTTAGACTGCCTCTCAGGCAGACCCAAGCCCGAGGGCAGCCTAGATATCTCGGACGGACCTGAGACTGATTAACATCGCCACAGTGTTAGAAAAGCCCATAAAAGTTGGTCCTGTCGAGATCGGGATAGGACCAAACGACTTTTCACCGAAGGTATGAAAGGACATTTGCTAGCCGTGACGGCTCGTTTCGGGGGAATTTCCTTATTTAATGACAAATGTCAAGGAAATCCCTCATCGAATTCTGATATGAAATTATTGTTTTTATATATTAGTTGTTATAATTAAATTATAACAACTAAAACAGAAGAGGCAATCGTTGGAATTCTCCATTCTTACAACCTCTCTCTCTCTCTCTCTCTCTCTCTCTCTCTCTGTGGAAGTGCTTTTGTTTTTCACCTACCTATTGGACGAGATCCATTACAATCTCCTTCGAGGAAATGCTCAGCTCTCAGAAGACTTTGTACTGTTTTTTTCACAGCACCTTCAACAGTTGAACACGTATCATAAGCTTGAAAGCCTGCAAAATATAGATTAATTCTGATTAGCCAATACCTAACGTTTCCTATTATATTTTGGAAAATACATCAATATATATAATATGATCTCTTGATACTCTTTAGGCGTAAAATGCCTCGATTACAACAGACTTGTACTTTTTAATCAACTTAATAGAACCTGAAAAAGAGAGAGACAGAGAGAGAGAGAGAGCGCGAACATGAAAGGAAATGATTTGTTTTTGTTTCGGAAAACCAACCACTGAGTAACATACAATGGTACTCTCAATGTGTGAAGCAGCACAGGTACTGTGATGAAACGAAGATCCATACAGGCACGGACGGCACGCGTCCATTATTCAGATGGAAAGTACCGAAGGCATTCGTTATGTGAATAATCTGTTTCCGGTGTTAAATCTTCCATTACAACTAAGTCTACAGAGAGGATAACAGCTTTTCATCACTGGCCATTCCTCCTTCAAGCAGCACTCGGAATCAGTCGGCGAAACCTCTTACTTCTGGCCTTACTCGCACTTTAATGGCTGCGGAAACGCAAGCAGTTCGACGGAAGACCCAGGTGCTAATACAAACAATCTCCAAAATCCCCGTTTATCTGGCCGTCGGGGACTTGTAAAAAAAAAGAGGAAGGAAAAAAAAAAAAAAAAAAGGAAATCAAGAGGCTTCGGTTGAAGAATCAGTGACAGATGGCCGATATGTTGAAGGCAAGATTTTTATTCTGATGAATATAACAGAGCGTGCATGGTACCTGGAAGTGTTAGACCGGATACAGGTAAAATTAATGGTTATATCCGGCAAAAATTAATCCTTTTCAGGGAATTTATAAAGTTACTAAAGCAAAACAAACCCATCCTCACCCAATGATGTTTAATAAACTAAACATGTAGTTTATTTGAGGAAAAAATAAAAAAAAATTAATTATTTTATGAAAAAAAAAAAGGATATACTCATGTGCAAAAGTTAAGGAAAAATGCTCGTTTATATTATTTTAGATAAAACGTGAATCGGCCAACCACTTGTGGAGATTGATAGATGCTTCAGTACGTGCCCGAAAGTTATTTATTTAATTATTTTCAAAACGTTGACATTGACATCTTAAAATTATTAGTTTAACTACAAGATGTCAAGTACAAATAACCATTAACAAGTAATCCGTCAAATTCTTTTTTTTTTTTTTTTTTTTCAAGCCAGATTTTCTATAATATTCGGGAAATGATTTTTCTTTTGATAACATGTTTTCTATAGATGGTGTTGAGAGCACAGGTAATCCTGGCTGTTCGTTGAAAGCAAACGATATTTAATTAGTTTTTAATTTTTAAGACTTCAGTAACTCCAGTCTTCAGCTGAACGACAGTTCAGTTGAAGACTGGAGTTACTGAAGTTATTAATCTTAATACTCTACACAGGTTGTTAAACATCCTTCTTCTACTACACAATATTTCAAAACAGTTTCAATTCCTCGAGTAGATCATTTCCATCAATATCAGAAAAATCTCAGTCTTGTAAAACCACATGAGCATCTTTTCAAGGTTTCATGAGATTTGCATCATCCACGTTACTGATGTTGTGTCAAAATTGGACATTAGCAATTTTTATAATTTTTAGTGACACACTAACACAAGCAATAATTTTAATTAATTTCGTTTCTTTATTCATATTCTAACATTTAATTTTTTATGGTCTCTTTATGTTAAAATTTGGACTTGAGTCCTTCGCATAACTCTGAAGCTAAGTTTGAACGATATTTGCTAAAAAAAATTGAACTGGCTTTTAAATGCTTTCGACCCACAAATATGTCTATTCGAAATTTTCATTGTATTTTTTTATAAGGAAAATGAAAAACTGTCTGAATCCAACATTAGGTGTACGTGTTCGAAAAAGCCAGGATTTCTTCTTAAAGCCAAACCCCCACGAACACCCTGCAGCCCAGTTAATTACCATCCTCAGATGGTAAATTTATAAAACAATGTTTGGTACTGATATCTGTCCCAGTAAAAAGCAAAAATAAATTATAAATAAAAAATGTCCAAAAATATTTGGTTGCGACGTAGAACAATGACTCGAATTGAGATAGTAACGGAAACGTAGTTGGACCAAAATGTTTTGAGTTTAATTTTTACTTGCTGGCTTTAGATGAAGCACATAAAACACATCATGATGAAATACATCACAACTCCTAAGCCGACCGGGCTAGCCGAGTGGGTAAAGTACCTGCCCGGTAACCCAAGGTCGCGGGTTCGATTCCCGCCTCGGGCTTGGATCAAAGTACTGCAAAAAAAACCTTGGGAGGTGCAATATGGCCATAGAAGCCGATGCGCCAACAACTATCAAAAAAAAAAAAAAAAACAACTCCTAATTTTCATACGGGGTGTCAAAAGCTCTGTATGTCTTGAAAATTTTCGATTAATGAAAATTTGAAATTAACAACCGCTAGTTGATGTTTTGTTCAAAACGTTTTAAGCTGGCAAACACTACTGCCTTGGACAAAACTAACAGGCTTAACTATTTCCTAAAGTCTTGATGAGAAAAATATATAATTATTAAAATTAACAGATAGCAAAATATAGAAATAAAAATGAACAAATGAATCGTGTTTTATGGATGGTAGGTGCGGCAAACCATACACACAGGCCAGACCATGATCGGGCCCATTGCAGCCTCCGAAATGTTTTGTCTGTCTGACGTGTGTATTCTGTGATCGATTCGCCTGTTGAGGAACAAAAAACCCCAAGTTCCTCTTCTAGAAACTTGGATTTCCTCTGACCGTGTGGTCGTCCTGGAGTATAAACAGAAAATTTATTTATTTATTGTTATTACTAGCCGGAGATACAGGATTCGGTGCTTTTATAGTGAATGTCAGAACGGAAACATTACAGTACATATAATGTTACAGTAATGGGCAAAATACTTAGTTGTGTATATAACCGAGAAAACCAAGTTGGATACAAAATGCATCAGGCTGCTATTGCGAAGCAAATCACCCACGAGTTGACTTACACTTCAAATGTAAAAAACTGCTTCCGAAGACGAGAGAGCTAAAATATCAACTGTGCTAATGATGTAGGGAAGGGGAGGGGGGGGGGCTTATAATAGAGAATGGGCGTAAAATAGACTACGGAACGTTCCTCATTCATTTCAGCAGGAATGCCAAGTGGCGCAAGTCGCAAAATTCGCTGTATAGAACATCATACGGAAATGGAAGACGACAGTTGAATTGCAAAGTGACCGACTGCATATTTTGATTAAAAAAAAATAATAATAAAAAACGGACAAATATGTTGCCAGAAAACAAGCTTAGAGACGGTCAACGTGATTACCGTACGCAGTGCATTGCATCGGGATGGTTTTCATGGATGAGTTGTAGCGCAGAAATGAATGGTCATAAAGGTTCAACGATGGTTACGCCCGCCCTTGCAAAAATTGGATTTTGGAGTAGTGGAAATGCCTTCTCTGGAGTGATGAATCACTTTTTGTATTTTTAATCTGGGTCTGGCGAGAGCGAGAGTCCCTCCCTCATGGGTAACACAGTTGATAGAATCGCCGTCCTCCCCAAACCGGGTGGAAGAGACCTGAGTTGGAGTTCCATTGGTGACAGGAGGAATTTTTATGGGCCTGTTTCACAACATGGTTGAGTTAGTCGGTCTTAGGCGAAGGGAGCATGGTTTTTCGTCCCGGAAACTCGGGTTTTTCATTCAGCAAAATCGACTGCAGAACATACGCAATTTTCAGACAGTGTATACAGAGCAATTGGTCGCTGGCGCTTCTAAAACCCTACTACAGCAGCAGCAGCAGCAAGAGCGAGGGGTGCTTCCATACGGACTGTTTCGTCCCTACTGTGAACTAGTGACTTTTTCAATGTAGTCTATGCTATTATGGTACAAATATGATATAAAGTGGCGCGCGATGCCTTTCATGGCATTGGATCGTTGATTTTTATAGAAGGTACAGTGAATGTTTTTCCCTACCGTGATATGCTAGACAATGTTTCATTTCCTACGATGATGGAATTTTTCAGTGAAATGCTATGCATGTTTCAACATGGCAATTCTCGGTTCCATAAAATTAAAATGCAATATACGATGACCTGATTTGAAGAAAACAACCTGTCACTACTGGAATGACCAGCTCAGAGCACGACCAACACCTAACTATTGAGGGATTAATCAAGGCTCTGGACGGCATCGATCTAAACTTCCATTTCGTAAACGCCTCTCCAAGTCGTCTCCAATCTGTGGGATGATTTGCAGAATCGTGTGTGAAATCGATCATGGAGGCAGACTTCACAAGCTTAAAAGATTTCTTGCGTGATGAATGTCGAAACATTTCTATTGAAAATGATGCAAGAATGCAAGCTTATTTATTATTTTTTGGCCAAAAAGAAAAAAAAAGTTCACCCATCCACATCCTTATTCTGTTTCAAGAGAGGATATCAAGGTTTCCCCCACTCTTCTCCGGAAACTACGAATTTTTGTCCCCCCAAAACAGGCAAACCGACCAGAGAACACGAAATTTACAAACATAGAGCGAACGGAGATTAGATAATTATCGGTGGCCCTAATATGATTTTTTTTTTGTACGACTGAGGCTTTCGGTGGTTGTCAGGTCTTTCACTAATTGTGCCAGATTACCTGCCAGTGAGGTGCTGATAAACCCCGAAACTGCTGTCTGACTAATAGCACTCATTTCAAATATGCAGCAACACACTTCTCCGTAAGCGCAGTTGAAGTGTATATGCGAAGCCTAGGTAGCTCTTGGAGTCTTGCTTCGCTACTAAATACATCTAAATACATCAATACATCGTATTGATCGCTGTGTGAACAATTCAAGGTTTTGCCAACTCACGTACAATATCTTCTGAGATTAGTCTGCAATAATATTTCACTTTTTGATTTGGCTGCTAATTTGAAAAGTTTGTCCTGGTCTATTCTGAACTCGCGCCTGCTGTGCAAAAACTTATTATAATTCCTATTTTGGTGTCTCTTTGGGGCAGTAGTGACTAAAGCTTTAATGAGTAAGAATATAGAAACCAATTGGCCAATGTATCGTGTTTTTTTTTTTTTTTTTTAATTCTCTCCCGCATGTTCGGTGTGGAAGACGCCCCCCCCCCCTGCACCGGTTAACAAAAAACCCTAGAAGCCGTTTTTCTGTTTTATCAGTGAGAATGGAACTACAGTATTGACCTTTCTACTCGCATGTAGCAAGCATGCTACTGGAACGGAAGAACCTCTTCTATTTGGAAATATTTAAGCACAGTTTTGTAGTAGTAGTAGAGGCATGTGATGCAAGAAAGCAAGTGTATGAGCTTATGTAGCACCAGCCAAAAAATAAAAAAAATAACAAAAATTTCACACCCATTTCCTCTAAAAGTTGGTGCAGTTCCTCCTTGAATTTATTTATGCAATCAACGTCCACAACGACAGATGGAGGTTTGTTCCAGCAATCAACTACCTGCTGGCTAAAGGCAAATTTCCACACATCTATTCTACATCTGTCTATCAAGTTTTGTTTGATAGACATTCTGGTTTTGTTTGATAGTCTATCATTTTTTGTTGCAATCAAATTTAAAAAGTTCAAATACAGAAATTGAAACCTCGAGTCTGAATACTAATTGTAAGATTGCAATTCATCTCTATTTTTTGGAGATGTGGCATTCCGCCGTAAGCGAAAAAAATTCCCAAAATAGCTTGAAGTAAAATTTTCAGATATTTTAACCATTGCCTGGTAACGAAGACCGGGAAATAGTGATGATGTTTACGAATTTTCACTTAAGATGCATCGTTTATCACTTGAGCGCCTCGTAGCAATCTCTCTACGTACTTAGAAACATATTTAAAAAAGGGGGAAGGGGAGGAAAGAAAGGAAACGAACACAGAAATTGCTGGCATTTTTACGACTTCACAAAACACTAACCTGTTACCATGGAAACGTGACTAATGTTATATTTACTCACCCATTGTCATACCACCGGTGTAGTTTTCCCTGTTCAGCTGCTGAAGCGTCCAGGCGGCCACGTGCATTTGCTCTACACCACTAGGCCGGATGACGTCGCAGTGACTTCCCTCGTGTAGGTCGAATAAACCAATTAGCATCGCGTCTCCGGGTCTATCAATGTATGCTCGACTAACGGAAGGAGTGCACGGCTCACCCGTTGACATGGCAACCACGCAAACAGAGGCAATGATCCAAACTTCGCTGGACAAGTGTAGGAGTGTGGCCATCGTTTGCAGTGATCTGAAAATTAAAATGATAGTTAATGAAATAATTTTGTCTCGGAATACTGTGTGCACAGTTTAGATTCACTGGGAAGAACATTTATTTACTTATTAAGGAGAATAGAACAGGGAAATAGGTCTAATAAGAATGCATGCAGTTAATACAGTTATGAAAAATTAGTAACGAATTTGACAATTCAATGAACACTGACCAATTAAAAAAGGGAAAAAATACCGGGCAAAGAATACAATATAAAGTACAAACGATATTAATCAAGAAGATAATAAATAGGTGTTCATACCGACAAAATATTATCTGGTTTTCGTTTAACTTATTTGTTGCACATCTGAGTGAGTAAATAACGAATTTTAAAGATAAAAAGGGTGATGAATCTGTTTTATACATACAGAGACCAAGTATTTATCACGGATAACCATACACTGGCCAAAGAGATGCTTTTACGTAATACGTAATATGAACAGGCGGTCCCTGGGAATGGTGGGCACGATGATGGCGAGGCCGCACATGAACACTAGTGCAATGGTGTTTTTCAGATGCAAAACACGCTTCAACATTGTGTGATGGGTACATCAGCTGCATATGTTGTTGTGGTTACAAAGTTCTTGACTTATCCTGAGTGTGATTTTATGCAGTGAATGCAAAATCGACTGTCTGTGGTGAAGTGAAACAGTTAAATATTTCCTCGTGAGAAAGACTTATCCTCTAATGAAGATCAGACTCATGATCAGCTTTAGTGCGAAATAGCTGTTTCATGGATATATTAACTAATGAACTGAGATATCCTCCAAATTGGGTATATTATATTGATCCTGTGTATTACGTTATCAGCACTCTGGCAGAGGATAAATGCTGTTTTGGTATTATGCGTACGCTGGCAGACGATTCCTGGCCGTCTCCATGTGCCAGGAATGGTACTAACTAGTGGTAGTATATGCAATGCTAGAAATTGCCTGTACAGTATTGCAATAGATGGTGGGGTTTCCAGGAAAGCTGGCCGGACCACTTTCTTTAATAAATAAATTTTAAAAAAAGTTCATCCCAATAGGTATGCCGTAGGGTCTTCTATTTTAGATGAGCAGTGTCCAATGCATTGTGCCTTTGCATTGCTGTAATCCACGGTTGTACCGAGTTATTATTTGGACAATAATTTGGAAGGGTGCCCAGATAGGACAAAAATTTGGTCTATCTGGGCACCCTTCCAATAACTCATTCTGCAACGCAAAGTAACACCTTAGTTCTCTTAATAGTATGTAAAGTGTTTTTTCTTTTGTTGTTGTTATTATTTATTTTGCGCAAAAGCAACTGAGGCTATAAACGCATTGTTTATCTGTGAATTGCATGTATTTTCTGGTCGGTTTGCGTGTTTTGCGGGATGAAAAACCCGAGTTTTGGGGAGGAAAACCTTTACAACCCTCGCCCTATCCGATTACAACTAGCCCTCAATTGCTTTGGTTATCAACAAGCACAAAAACAAATGCACGAAATTATTGAAATGATTTACGCTTGGATATTTCAAAGGGAAAGAGTTCAAACTGCTTAGCGCGATTAAACTACGATAGGTGACAGCTAGCGAGTAATTTTTCTCCATAACTCTATTAACGTTTATGCAAAATTGAGAGTATGAGAAGCAGTTCTGTTGTTATGTTATATGGTACACTTTTTGCTTACTTTATATCGGCTAACCGGTACACATCATTAGGATTAACCGTCTCATTGAAAATTACAGAGGTTCGGAGTGAGTGGTCAATAAGGACCAAACGAGCTTGAAAAAGTTTGACTTACAACGTGATCATCCTTAAACAAGTCCCTGATCAAGGTTCTTTGTATGAGGCGCAATGTGCTCATATATATATATATATATATTATGCCACTAACTTCTGGTATAAACCATTTGGAAAAGGCATGATTATCTTCTGTAAACCGAAGTTGAAACCAAACCTCATGTATATGTAAAGGGCATATTAGTCTTTGGAACATTAAGAAAGTGTTTATTGGTGAAGAACCGGTGAATAATTTTAGAAGATTAAATTTTTATCTTCTAACTTAACATCAGCAGTTCAATATTCCCTGGTTAATATATTGAAAACTCTTAAGAGGCATAACCAGAAACTCCTGGGGTTGCAGGGGCTGGACTGTGCAATAATGTCTTTCGCATATCTGGTTCTTAAATGCCGTGTGACGAAACTCAAAACTAAATTATTAAATACTCTCCAATCCTATTTCCCTCAAACGGCCACGTTTTCAAAACATAAGTTTAATATTCACAGAGGCACGCATTTGAGAACATTGTTCAGTTCTTACTATATCATTTTTAAGCGGAGTTTTAGTAAGAAATTTTAACATTTAATAGATCTAAAGTTAATGTAAAAATCTAAGAATGACAAAGAAGATTTTGCTATGCTAAAAATTAAAAAAAAAAAAAAAGTCATTCCGTGTGTTCACAAGCATAGCGCTCATTCTTGTATTAACTTTTGAAAAATACAGACAATCCTTTTTTTACTTATACAGAGGCCAATTCCTCCCAGCCTTAACTTTTGTGATGAAGTTTCTGTGGGAGGCAGTTCGTTTACATCAGCCGTGGTGTGGTATAAGCTCTGTATACAGAATGCGCACACTGTACACAGAGCTTTATATTCAGCAGTCACTTCTTGTTAATATATGTTATTAATAGGGATGAATGGAAGCCCATGCTAACTGCCTTCCATTTATCCTTTATTATAAATTTAAGTCACACAAACGGCAAATATAAAGTTTAGTAAAGTTGGTACTTTCTGTATTTTTTCCTTCTGCTATTTCATAATTAATCTTGATGACCACTCATTGTTATATATACTGTCCCAACAAAATATGGATTGTGCAACAATTTCTCCTTTAAGAAAATGCAGTTAATATCGAGCCCTCATTTCAAGACGAAGACAACAGTGGTAGTTACACATGTATCCTAGTGATGTCATTTCATATTCGTCATCCTCGCTGCCAGAATGACTACGATTGCTGTTCTTCCACACCTGTTTAAAAAATCTATAATTGGGTTCCTGTGAAGGCATAATGAAATATTATAGGCTTTATCATATATGTAAACATGCAATTTACAAACATGATGAACAACCCTTTTCACCCACCTCACTGTCAGTTGTTATCTTTCTCTCTGATTCGTCTTTCCAAATGATCTTATTGGTTCTTAGCTGGACTGGAGTCCTATGATTCGGGGAGGGATCAAAGAAGTGGCCGCATGTATTACAATGTTTTTCAAATTATTCCGTGCAATCCTTGTCCTATGTACAGTGGAATTATCATCCTGGAACATTCCTTCCTCGTATGGACACAAAAATGCACAAAGAACCAGGTCCGCACATTATTTGGGTACGCTCAAGGGTTCACAGAACCTTCAAAGATGATAAAAGGACCAGTACCATGCCACTAAAACGTGAAACAAAACGCTATCAATAATAGAGACTGGACGGGGAAAGAGGAGGAATGGATACAAGTCACTCTGGATCCACTTCTTCGTGAATCTTCCTCTACAGCCATATGCGTTTTCATTTCTCTAGTGACCACTGTTGCCCTTCACGATACCACCTAAAATGAACACAGGACATGATAGGCTGGCTTGTGGAGAGCTGCAGTAAAACTGTCTTTAATTTCCAACCTTAGGTCCTGGATATTATGGGTATTCGTAATGTTACACAGTGTCGCCTTTCAACTTTTGCTTACATCATGGGACGAAGCCGTTGGTTCCCCATCGTGGGGTACATTCCCCACAATGAGGACAATGGAGTACTCTCGGGCAGCCATGTAGTTGTTTTACTGAAGATTTTCCGAAAATAGTCACTGATTATAGACCATTGGTGGAGTGTGCAATATAAAAAAATTAATTCCAACTGTAAATTAAATCATGACATTAGCCACGATCTCATTGCAGCAATCTTGTGAATTCGCGAATATTTCCATAAAAATTCTATAATGATGGGCTATTCCATTTAGAGTGGGCATGAGGAGAATGCATATCGGATTGTTCAGTTCTCTAATATTTTGTTAGAGCATATATCTGATACAGTGTAGGAATCCGTAATTTTCTCATTATAAGTATGTGTTCACTAGATGCACTGTTAAAATGAGTTAATTCTGTCGTCTGTTTAAGTGAATTATTAAGCAAAAAAATAAAAAATAATAAGGAAAATTAAAAGAGAATATATGCGAAATAGAAGAAGAAAGGTTCTCTAGTTGTGCGACAATTTCTTTTATAACCTTCAACGTTCTTAATGAGATGATAGTGATACGCTGGGAGATTGGCAAAAGCAGCATGATGTGTTAAAGCGCAACTCCAGACGAAGCGTAAGAAGACAGTAGAGATATTCTAACGAAGTAACTTGATCTAACCACCATATCTAGGTCACACAGTGTGGACATCGTAAAGTCCGGAATTTCTAAGCGTAGTTCTTGGCTCACATTGACCAACTGTGTGGAGATTCTCATATTTCATAAACCAGGAACAAGCAGTAGTGAAGTGAAATCAATCTGGATCAAAGATAATGTTTCAATAGAACCGCATACATCCCATAGTCTTTAGCAGAGATTTCAAATGAGCGACTCGCAAAATATTCCGCTATGAACTGATCGGGTTTATGCACTGGTTATCTTAACCAAACTTGTTAGAATATGTTAAAATCATGTACTGGGCCATATTTATTTATTATAGAGCACATATAAGCGATACTCCATAACTATGTGCAAAGTCATGCATTCAAATACAATACAGGAAGTTTTCGACTTTACGAGTTAATTCGTTCCTTGAGCGCGCTCGTAAAGCGAAAACTCTTAAAGCGGGAATTTATTTCCCATAGACTTAATGTTAAAAATAGGGGTTATGTTATCAACAATGAAATTAGTTAGCTAATTAGTTTATGTTTAAACAATGATTGATTTATCCAAAGAAATGAAAAGTAGCCTGTAAAATCAATCAAATTATAATAATAGAGAAATTATGACTTACAAATGTTAAGGAATGTTTATTCTTCAT
This sequence comes from Mastigoproctus giganteus, assembly GCF_048544385.1. Classification (NCBI taxonomy): domain Eukaryota; kingdom Metazoa; phylum Arthropoda; class Arachnida; order Uropygi; family Thelyphonidae; genus Mastigoproctus; species Mastigoproctus giganteus. The sequence goes on from NC_143583.1 coordinate 202,545,238, forward strand.
CATCATCGACTAAATGCTAAATAAGCACACTCGTTGATCACTCATTATTGGCTCGGCACAAGGAGTCGTCTTCTTCAGAAATGCTTCAATTTATATCCAAGATAATCTTCTGTTTTCTTTATAAATTTCAGTAGCATGCATAAGCATTTTTTAACGGAACGCACAAATTGCAACTAACACGATTTGCGCGGAGTAACAAGTTTACGAAGCTTAAAAAAAAAAAAAAAAGGAATGAAGAGAAGATTCTGAAAATGTATTTATTTTTATACGATTGAGGATTTCAGTAAAGGGCAAACACATTTCACCATAATAACGTAAAAACTCACACAATTCAGCTATCGGTATTTTCACAAATGCAGTGACATCGAGTTCACTACCCGTTTATAATTGCTTGCAGTAACAGAAAAGCCCAATAAACCGGAAAGTGCAAATTGTGTTTATTGTTCTAGTCGTGACTTCCAGAAACGTGCTTTAGAAAAATATCGCAAAGCTGTTCAAAATTGGTTCTTATAATTAGCATTAGCATTAGCATTAGTAGAGGCATTTGATGCAAGAAAGCAAGCTTATGCAGCATCAGCCAAAAAAAAAAAAAAAAACCCATTTCCACTTCACCCCTCTGTTCGTTTAAAATACCTGTCCAGCTGAGCCTTAAACTTATTTAGGCTATCAACCTCCACCACAAGGGATGGAAGTCTGTTCCACCAACCAACTACCGCTGGCTAAAGGCAAATTTCCGCACGTCTATCCTACATCTGTCTTTCCTCAATTTGAATTTATGCCCTCTCAGGTGATTTTTCTGAGCTAGAGGAAGAATCCCATCAGCATTGAGCATGCTTAAACCATTCAAGGCTTTATACACCTCTATCAGATCACCTCGCTGGTGCCTAGTCTCCAGACACTGTAATTTGCAAAACTTAAGCCTTTCTTCGTAAGAGCACCCCTTTGTTCCATTCACTAATCTTGTTGCCCTTCTCTGTACTCGTTCCAGCAGCTCTACATCCTTCTTGAAATGAGGCCTCCAGACCTGTATACAGTACTCTAGGTGTGGCCTGACCATTGCCTTAAATATATGATAACGATGAAAGTGTAGTGCGTTTAATGATTTGAATTGGTAACTAATACAATTTACACTATAAAAATGATCTTTTAGGGAGTTACATAGCAAAAATTTGAACTTGCGAGGTCGTGGAATGAATTACAGAAAACAATGTGTTATTGGGTTCACATTACGATATTTTCGCGATACCATGGTAACGGATTAATATCATAAAGCGGGATACACTGTATAGCATAGCTACGCGCGTGGTTTGAAATGCGGTATTTATGAATGTTTAACATTCATTTTTTGCAATTAATGTTCATATTTTCGATTTGTTGATACTTGGAAAAAAAAAAAAAACTCCTAAACCCGGGAACGCGTAAAGCGAGAACTGCCTGTATATAGATAACATATTTAAACAATTTAAATGAGAAAACTTAAGACGCTAAAAAATGTATGGTTTTAAATATAAAAGTAAAGCCGATTGAGTTGTCAGAAAATTAAAAATTTTAAGGGTGCGTTAAATTATAAGTTATAAAATGCATTAAAGCAAAGCAAATTATCAGATCACAGGTGTTCTTTCCCGGGGAGAGGAAGATTAAATCTACTTAGTAACGGAATAAGTTTTTCTTGCTTGTTCGCCATGCGATGTCGAAGATGCCCTGCCATTTATTCGAACTATATGACACTAATATAACTTCGAAATTCAACTTCACATGCAGTATCTCATGACAGTTCACGAAGAACAATTTCGTTTTCAGCTTTTTGTCATGGAATTGTCATCAGCCCATTCTAGTGACAATGAGGAATCCGCTTTTTTTTTTGCTGTATAAGCTTGCTTTTTTTGTATCATTTGTCACTACTAATAATAACCTAGGTCCATAGCAATGACTCGTCTTTCAAACAAATGGCAGATTAACCTTTCGGTGATGCTGTTTAATAATAAATAGAATTTCTGTTCATACTCCTAGACGGTTATACAATCAGAGGAATATTATCGTATTTCGTGGTGTCATGTGGATTGAATAGTAGTACAATATCCCGTGGAAACAAGTTTATTCTGCTGAGAACAATACGACCATTGCACTTCGTTCTAAAGGTTTAAACTGCAATTTCGAAAAGATCAAAACTATTTTATAATTCTAATTTAAAATAGCCAATACATAGCTTACACATTTGTATTTTTACTTATTTTAAAAGATATATTAACATAGGTTATTAGGTCGCGAGTTATTTTTGTATAAAATATATTTTATGAAGATTGACAGGCCCTCTGTGGCAGCTGACTTGAACTAGAGTTTAGGAACCACCCTGCGTAAGACACAAGAGGGCCTTTGTAGCAGCCTAGTGGCACGATACATCGCCGTCTCCTACGTGTTCGGAGAGTTGTGGGTTCGATTCCCATCTACGACTGGAGGAATTTCTACAATGCTTTTCATTTTAGGCTGCAGCTAGCCGATCTCAGGAGGAGGGGCCTAGGGTTATCCCCATGAGCTATTACGGGTTTTCAGCCCGCACAACATGCATATCGGCCAACTAACTCTTCTACAGTCATAATACACTTACGGTGATGAGCGAACGCTTGAAGTGCCGTCAATATAGGGGTGGGTAAGATATAGTCAGGCCGTGATGAATAGTATCGCTATGCATTCTTTTGCACCGTCTTTATGTAAAGTTAGAAAGATGTAGTAAAGGATTTAATAAATTAATTTGGAGTGTATAGCAATTTAAAAAAACAAATACTTAACACATTGACCCCCTAAATGTGCTTGCAGCAATATGAGAATTGATGATTCCTCGTGGAGCATTTGTCCTCTGTCACGAGTGGGTACAAATTACGGACGTGCATAATGTAAGACAACTTCAGACACCTGTTAGACCATTTCACTAGAATTCAAGGTCGTTAAGCAGAATGATTTAGAATCGCTTGCCAGTTGATTCTCGGTAAACAATGCCAAGAACTGATGCTAGTGCCCAGTGTTCGACCATCGTTGAACGATGTGAGATCCCTTTGATGTGCTTAACGGAATCTCTTCTCCTCCGGAGCAGAACACGATGGAGGGGCAAGAACAGCACGTCGTTTCGAAATATTATTATTATTATCTACATGGTGCAAGGAAGCCTAAGGCTTATGCTGCACCAGCCAAATAAAAAAAAGAAAAATTCCCGAGTTACCCGGAGAGAGAGAGAGGGTCAAAAGTAAAAGGGAATCACCAAGAAAGAGAAGAATGATGATATCCAGCTCAGGATCCTGTGTGTGCCAAGCCCATACTCACAAGATGTAAGCCCTTGGGGTTAAATACTTGGAGAAGACAATCTGCTACTTTGTACAGTTAACCCCAGATTTCAGTCATTCGTGATTAGGCTTGATGACCAGATTCAACATGGAATCCAGAAACGTCGCCAATTATTAAGTACTGTACTGCTATTGTGTGGGAGTTTTATTGCAAGACTTTATACAGTAAAATATAAAGTATTGCAGCGACTTTTCTCAATGTCTTATAATGAAGTGGGTATTAATTAGTGGCTCTAAGGCTGTACTTATCCGTACATAGGTGACGGGGTTGCCAGGAAAATTGGCTGGGACCGCCTAGTACAATAAATAATAATAATAAAAAAATTTATACACAATAAAATTCGCTTGAAAACAGTTCTCGTGGATTAATTAGCGTTATTCATATCCCATATTAATTCATTCCAAATTAAATTTCCTTTCATTTGGCTTTTCTTTAACATATATATATATACATAATATTTATATATTATATAATATCGGTGTATCTACTTTATAATTTTATGGGTTAACTATGGCGTAATATATATACTGTATATATATATATATTTTTTTTTTTTTTTTATGAAATCCCCCTTCCTTCCCGATTCAATGTTACATGACCTTGCCTGCTGTACGTTACACGGCCTCTGTCAGCTTCCGTCAGTCTTGGGATAAACCAGCATCTCGCATAACTGATGTTGCGCTGTTAGCGGTTGGGAGAAAAAGTGGGCCTGCCAGACCACTGTGACAAAATTGAGGGAATGACTGAATTTATTTTAGTGCAATTCAAATTATAATAAACTAGTATGTTTTGCTGACGTTTTCCAAAGATTGATTTCTCTTTGTGCAAGATATGGAATTGGTGTTTTTTGAGTTAGCTGCTTCGGCAAATTTCTGAAACAACCCACTCGCAAACTCAGCACCTGATGAAAACCCTTAGCAAAATTCTATAAGCCATCAGCTGAATTCGAACCCTAGAATTTTTATCTCTGAGATACACTGTCGCTTGCCAAGAAAGTTTACTTGTAAAACCGAATTTGAGAATCTCTTGCTACCAATCATGGGATTCTGTGTTGGCCTAAGAGGCCAACACAACATTTAGGGACCTAAGAGGTCATTTTTGGGTCTACGTGGTATTAAAGTGCATGATTATATTCTTTCTTTCTCTGCAAGAAAAAAAGGTACCCGTTTAATGCCATCTTAACCTAACGGCGCACCCATACTGTTGGAAGACCTCACTAGCATCTCATACAAAATCAGTATCTGTATAAACTATTTTTTTTTTTTATTGTACTTAATCATTAATCCTAATGTCAAATTTTCATCTTGCTCGACTTTTTCATTGCGTCGAGACTTTGGAGTAGCGGTGGCTTGTGTATGTTATTTCTATGAATAAAAAAATGAAATAAATTTTCTGTTTATACTCCGGGAGGACTAGAATGTTGACCACAGAGTCAGAGGAATTCACAAAGTGAAGAGAATACAAGACTATCACCGTATCCAACGGTCACTATTCCAAGTACAAGTTCCAGCTACATTTTACATGCCCAGTGTAGATTTTTTTTTGTTTTTGTTTTTTAATAAATCAGAAACTTATAAAACATTCTAAGCGAATTTCTCATTTCAATTTTGAGGAACCATAAATTATGAGACTGCTCAAAACTACCACTTACATTTAAACCCGCCATTGGGTGGATGTTCTGATCGAAGCAACAAACTTCCTAACTCGTTTCATTCGAAATAACTCGGTTGTATCATTCCCTCACTTCATTTATCTGTTTCTTTCAAGTATTTATCAAATTCCTCCTTAAATATAGATAAACTCACAACCTCGAGAAGAGTAATGAAATCGATCACACTTTGACTAAAGACAAAATTTTGGACATTATTTTCCAATTATCCTTCTCGATTTAAATTTATGCCTCTTTCTGCACGTCACATGACAATGTATAAAGTTGCCCTTACCATTTAGCTTTCCCAACCATTTAAAAGCTTTAAACATCTCGATCAGGTCACCCCGCAATTACCTGGTTCCTAGACGCTCTAAATTATAAGGAAATGGATGGATATACTTCAGTGAAGCAGCTAGCTTAGGCAGCGTACTATTCGTGCGGTTCGTTGCCCCCTGATAAAAGAGCAAGGAATGTCTTACTTGATACCCAATTTCCTATGAATTCAGGATTACCAAGAAAGACCTTTATTTAAGCGAAACTTCAGTTTCTTAATAAACTAAATAATCCCATTCTAATGAGCATGACTATGCACACATGCCATAGCTACAGAAATCACTTCTAGCCTCCCCTTCCATTTGCGTTCATTATCTTATTTCTGGAGATCTCAGAAACAATATAAAAATTAAAGTAAATTAATAGTGAAACCAGCGGGACAAAAAGTCAGGACTCATTTGAAATTTTCATGATATTTTGCTTTATTTAGTTTATTTTTATTAATTTAATAAATAGACGATGGACACTTTAAACACAGTAAGACATAAGAGTGTATAAATATCTTATATACATGTAATGTTCTTGGTTTATTTTATAATGAATAAAGTAAAATATCATAAAAATTTCAAGTGTATAGTCCGTTGGCTCACCCTATATTTTAGGAGATTGAAAGGGGCCTCAAGCACTGCCTTACCTAGGACTTTGAAATCTTCAAATCAACTAGGTAAAAGAGATTAAGTTATTATTTTTATGATGATTTCAAACACAGAAGGTGATCGAAGCCTTCATGTTTCGAGGGCGGGTTGAGAAGCAGAAAGAAACATGCTGACACTAAACTTGAATTTATGTATGTCGTTATTTTCAGGATGTAGAGAAAGAGTGTTCTAAAAAAAAAATGGAGGGAATAAAAGTAGAAGGAAAATTAGCTCAGTGGGATTTTGGCCAATTGATGTACGTGTTCGGACTGGTTTTGAATAAAAAAGTGGAATTACAAATGCCAATTCAGAAGCCCGTGAAAATATTTAAATGCCGCAAAGACTGAACGTGTTTGTGTGAAGGGAATCCAGTGAGTTAGTAAGAAATTGTTAGCTTATTTATGAAGATGGGATATCTCGAGTTTTCTGTTTCCAAATAGATCAGTTACTTGGATTTTAAACGTAAAGAAATATTTTAATATTTTGAATTTCAGTCGAGAAGTTAAAGTACGCTTTTACAATGAAACCTCAAAAATGAGAGACTTACAGAAAATAAAAAATCTCTTTCAGTTCTCTAATTCAGAATTGTCGAAAAACACAAATCCTGCAACAACCGCCTCAATTCTTATAGTAACTTTTAATCATTTTTTGCACTGTAAGCAGTGCAAAAAAATGATTAAATGGTGTTGAATGGTATTTTCGTATCTTCCATGTGGTATATGTAACACAATTTTTGAAAAATGAAAGGGAATTCCTTACTTGAAAACACTTAAATCTGTGATCAGTTATTACCACAACGAAAATAAATCTAGAATCACATTGAAGCTTTATGATAAGCATCCTCATTAACAATCCGAATTGTCACACTAAGAAATACAGCAGAGTGTGCTTAGATACATTAAAGAAGCAATATGGTATTGAGTCTTTGATGCTGCCAAAGTGTTGTCAAATTTCTAGAATACTTGAGTGGCAACAGCTTAAAAAATAATCGGTCCTATTTATGATGGATACTAATAACATAATTTGAACGAAGTTTTCATGTGTGTGAACACTTATATGAACTTCTGATATGTAACCTTCTAATAAGTGGAATGGAACCTGAACCATTAAGTAACGTAGCACATTCATGATGAACTCTTTTGAAGATAAATAGTTATGCTAGAATTTCAGACAACTGTCTATAAAATAATGTTTCATTCTTGATAAGTCGAATTACGCTAAATTTCATTCAGTTGAGATGAGACTGCAAATGCATCAGCAGTCTCCTCTAACTGCTAAATTAATATTGAATGATAATTTCATAACCATTCTTTAATGTTGATAAAGAACTTTTCTGTCTGTACTCCGGGACGAATTTGTAGGGTGAGCGGAAGTTACAAGGTCGAGACAAGAACATTGCCGTATTTCGTGGAACCACGTGGATTTGAACACGCTAAGTGGTTCAGCCTGCAGTTTTCCGATGGATCAAGAATGCAATGAACATTGACAATGAAAACTTGCTTAAATACTGTTAGTACCTTATGGTGATTAATTTTAGCCTTGGCCTGAATGTGGACTTACATGTTCATTTGTGGCTCAAAACCAAAATGTTATGGAAGCTCCAACTAACCCCTGACTCTAACTAGCATTTATATAAGAAAACTTTTTCATGCATGGTTTAAATCTCATTCTTAATTAGAACATTTCTCAACTGGCTAGAATCAGAGGCTGGGAGAAAGTTTACTCGGCAGTCGAAAGTAAGAAAACGCGAATTTTATATTTCATTGAACATTGTTTATTGTTGTTGTATATTCTTATGATCAAAGAGAGCACGTCTTTGCTAAGATAAGAAAGAAATACAAAAAGACAATAAAATATGTGAAGAAATACGAGAACTGTTTGTATTCCTTTATATATTTGATTGCCTTCGCGAAATATTAAAATCTGTAGTCAGATTTACGTATAAAAAACATAGATTGAAACAGTAACAAATGCAAATATATTCATAGATATAGAAATGAAACTTTCAAAAATACTTACTCGTAAGAGTCTCCTTGTTTTTCTGTCTAGCTTCAGTAATGCGTTCACAAAACTTCAAAGAGCTTCCTCATTTTCCGCTTCTTCCAAGGTTTCTGTTCAACTACTCGAGTAGAGGCAACCGCACGCCCGAATAGCTGTCAGTTAGGACTACTTTTCATACAGCAACACGGCACAATAGAAATTCCCGTTGAACATCTGCTCCTCCTTGCAGCTGCTACGTTTGTGGGGTTCGGGCACGTGCAGTCGCGTGGCCAGCGAACGGATACATGTGCTTCAGTGTGTGTTTGTGTGACGTCATGCATCAAGGTGATGGTTGACTGTCTTTATCCTCTGGAGCCGTTAGGCCAAATTAAGATAACGGTCATTTTCATTGGTCAAGATGGCTTACAACTACAGATTTTTTTTAAGGTGTTGGGCTCTTTAATTGCAGTAATATTTGATTACCACTGGTTACACGTTCTTCCTTTCCCACAGCTGTGAAAAGAACAGATTTAGCGCTTTGTATCATTAAAACTCAACTGCAAACTGATATAAAGTTAAGCACAGAGGAAGAAACCGAAAGTGGAAATAATTTAAGAGGTACTTAAAAATTATGTAGTGAATAGGACTGACTGATGAATTAACATAGCGTAGCAATGGGCAAACTAGGTTTGTTATTACAGCTTGGGTCTCATATTGTGGAGGGCCTTCACCACGAGTTTCCTCTGTGTTAAAAAAGGGCCTTTGATAGAAAGTAGAAGAAAGCAAACAGTTTGATAGACAGGAACCTGAAACAGGGGAGGCCAAACTCTGTCAATTTCAGTTTGTCTGCTGACCGAATAGTCTTTCGGCACGATTTTAATTTTGGGACGAAAAAGAATTCATAATTTTAAAAAGACCTCTGATGGACAGTAGAAGAAAACAAACAGTTTGAAGAGACAGGAAAGAGAAGTAGCCATGAGATGAACACATAAGAGGCCAAACTGAAAACATTTTGTGTCCTGACGTGTCTGTTATCATGGTTTGGACGATTTTTAGGATCTCATCGGTCGGTAAGCAGACACCGTGAAGGCTTGAAGAACTCAAAGATGAGATATATCTACATTATGTGAAATGCAGGATGTACAGCGGATCATAAAAATCAAGTACATTAGGACAAAAGTCTCATACTACAAGAGTTATAAAACGTAATTATTACAATTATGTTTTATAATTGTAATTATTGTAACAATTACAGTAATTCTGTTCTGTTTTATAGCTTTCGTAGCATGAGGCTTTTGCTCTAAATTTACTTGAAACTGTAACCAGTTTCAAGTAAATTTAGAGCAAAAGCTACATGATGACTTTCAAGCAGTGCATCAGGAATATTCTCAGCAAGTTAGATGGTGTCTGGCATTAGTCAAGGTGATTAGTGGCCTGTGGATAGCAATACGACTGTGGTAACCCACATGTAGCATTCTGGGTGGCTGTTTGTGGCAAGCGTGGCGCCAAACTTGTTGTTACGTGTTAGTCGCTTTGCCTACTGGTGAACATTTAGAGATCTAGATGAAGCAAGATGCTTAAAGGGCGGTTAAAGCTTGGAATTATTGATTCTTTTCCCCGAATAATCTTTGGTCAGGTTTCCTTTCCTAGCTATATTGGTCAATTTATTAACCAATGTTTTTCAGACATGCAGCTTTGCAACTTCACTGGTTGTGAAGTTTAGTCTTGTCTTAACTTTGCAGTTGATTTTAAATAATACACAGCCCATATAAGTAAGGGGTCGCTCTGTGAAAACAGCTTTAGTATACAGAAGAAATTATACAGCGTGACTCATTGGTTTGAAGCATTTCGTAAGGTGTAAGATGATTTGCACAAAATAACCGAAGTGTTTATCTATAATAATAATAGATACTGTTCTCGCTTATTTGCAGGATGCAGTATACTTTGTAGAATCACAAAAAAAAAAAAAAAAAAAAACTCATCGTTCCATTTCTTCAACTTAAGATTGGGTTTTCTTTTACCTAAACTGAATAACATGCGAAAGCGAATTGAAAACGTGAATGTCTGAATTTTGTGTTCCGAATGAAATCAGCAGATCTGGAAAACTAACATTTTTATTTTAAAGGTCTACATTTATAGCACAAATATAGACCTTTAAGAGCTGCTCTTCAAATATATTGAATATATATACATAAATTGATTTTAAAAAAGAATTAATAATAAGCCTGCGAAGTTGTTTTTATTGTTTCTATTTGACTAGACATTAACTAGTCTTACCTGGGGTTGTTTGGGAGTATACAAAATGCCTCTTTAGATACACAATTTTGTGAACCAATTTATGAAATTCCTGTATAAAATCACTCCATACATAGCATGAAAAGGGAATTACAGTTTATTTATTATTTTATTTATATATATATATTTTTTTTTTTTTTTGAGGGGAGGAAAGGGAATCAGACTGAGTCAAAAGCGTTATGACTTCATCATCTTCATGGGTTTGTCTCATATTTATCTTTCCGTTCAGCAGTTTACCTTTAGTTAGCAGAATTACAGTTAATACTACGTTGAAAAGAAAAAGTTTAATTGTCATCATAAATCACTTCATCAGAGCTGCAGAATATAAGCACTGTGAACAAAGATGATCACGCCCCAAATAAACATTTAAAAGTAACACACAGTAAATTTACCATTAGCTAGCTTTAAATGTTAAACACCGCTCTCTTGTTTGTGTTCTGCTTTTATGGTGGAGAAATTTTGCAGTGAATCCCATAACGCGATGCTTTATCGATTTACGTAGTTTATGCCTTATATGGCTATTTCGATGCTGATAAAACATTTTTTTAGAACGCCGTGTTTACTCTTATTTTTCCAATTGAACTGTCCCGTTTATAAGTGAGAGAGAAAGATCATCTCTGTTGCAAGGATATTTAAGGTAATATTGGGCCGGAGATTTTACAAATTATATTGACTATAGCAAATAAATACTTTCTAAAAAGTTGATTAGAATATGATTTGATGTTACTTTGAGTTTTGGTAGCTGTCCTTTAAATCTAATTCTAAGTATCCTGACCAGGGCCGCCGCAAGTGGGTAGGCGAGGTAAGCGTCGCTTACGGGCGGCAGTTCAGGAGGGCACCAAAAAAATTTGACATATACAAGTCGGACCTCTGTTTAACGAACTTCTTTATAGAGAAATTTGATATTTGCGATTTTTTTAAATTCCCGTGGGTAATTATATTTATAATAGTTTCAGTAGAACGAATAAAATTTCCATATAACGTACGGATTACGAGAGACTACTGGGAACGCATTGTTCGCACCTATTGAGTTAATTGAGGCTATTGATTCAATTAGTGCTGCTGCTAAGCACGAATTAAGACCCAAAAGGATTGCCATTTTGCAACTTAGTGTTACTCTTAAAACCTATTCAACCGCTTGTCCCACATACCCAGAAGTCGCACTGGTCATCTGATTGGTTTTACATAATCAACGCGACTTCCATCGTTTACCAGTATTCAACACGACAGGCAAATAATTCATTTCAAATAAATACAGTACATGAAATTGCAGGTGCATTAATTTGCTTATCTGGATCTGTGTTTCATATTTATATTTTGCAGTTATAAAATCGCCTTTTTCTTCAAGATCTGTGCCCTCAGGCAGGTTCAGGGCTTCATTAACGCATGCTTCTCTATCTTGTGCTATAGTTTTAATTCCTGCATAATTTCCCCTTACCGTTCAATCCATCATTCCAATTCTCCTTCTCCCAACAGTTCTCTTCCCACACATCTACCCCCTGAATCCTTTCCTTTCCTTTGCATGCTTTCTCTTCTCAATACATGTCCTATAAAGTTATTTTGTTTCCTTAATTATTTACAAACGTCCTCTCTTCTACTTTCCGAAAAACCTTATTCTCACTCTGTCCACCCATTTCACCCTTTCCATTCTCTTCCCCACCCACATCTCGAAAGCTTCTAGGCGTCTAATCTCCCCTTTCCCAGTGTCGATATCTCGGAACCATATAGTGTACAACAGTCCATATTAATGTTTTCATGATTTGCTTTCTTAATTCCTCCTTGAAATTTCTTCTCAATAGTTTTTTTTTTCTGTTACTAAATGCTTTTTTCCCATTGTAATTCTTGTTTTTATTTCTTCCAGGCTTTTCCCAATTTCTGTCATTACGCTTCCCAAGTATCTGTATCTGTCCACCTGTTCCAATATTATTCCATCTAATGTACTGATTCTTCTTCCCGGCCACTTTGAAATTAACATTATCTTGGTTTTATTGCTGATAATCTTCATATTTTACTCCTTTATTGTGCTGTTCAAGATGTCCAAGGAACTCTGTAATTCTTCATTATTAGCAATCTGTCTAGTCATTTACAAATCTTATTTTCTTTATCTTCCCCCTTCCTGCTTTTACACCTTCTTTCTGCTCTTCTTTGAACTCTTTCATCATTGCTTCTGGGTATAAATCAAATAGTACGGGGGGGGGGGGGCACATGGAACATCCTTGCCTTACACCCCTGCCAATGGGAAATCATGGAATATTTTCAAGTAAATAGAACAGAGGAACATTCGAAAAAATTAATAATATGGCTACTATCACTGTCATTTCCGCTTCGTTTCCATAAGTAAGCACCGTAAGGAAAAGATTGAAAAGACGTCATTTCGATTATGAACGTAAAGAGGAAGCTATTCAGGATCCTCAACAAAATTTCAAAATTAATTTTTTCTTTCAAATTATGGACACAACAATTTTGTCATAATATTTCTGAATTTAAAAGAAAAAATGGTAATATATTTTTGCAATGGTATGCAAAGAGTTACGTAATAAATTAAGTGACATTGATCATAACGAGTCTGATATTGATGGTTTAGCATTATTTGAAGAACTTAAAGAGTATCTCAAATTTATATTAAAGACAATGTTACTCCATTTGAAGCGTTACAATATATTTTTAAAAACAAGTTTACAGATGCTTTTTCAAATGTAGCAGTTGGATTAAAAATTTATGCAAATGAGGGGAACAAAGCTGCTCTTACCAAGAAAGGCTTAAGTTCTACAAATTGCAGCTTCTGGAGACTAGGCTCCTCGAGGTGATCTGATTGAGGAGTACAAAGCCTTGAATGGGTTGAGCAGGTTCAATGTTGATGGGATTCTTCCGCTTGCTCAGATTACGCACTTGTGAGCGCATAAATTCAAATTGAGGAAAGATAGTTGTAGAACAGTTGTTCGGAAATTTGCATTTAGCCAGCGAGTGGTTGAATGTGGAACAAACTTCTATCTGTTGTTATGGAAGTTGATAGCTTAATTAAATTCAAGCAAGAACTGGACAAATTTTGGAGCGGATGGGGAGGTGAATGGGAAATGAGTTTTTTCCTTTTTTTTTGGCTGTATAAGCTTACTTTCTTGCATCATATGCCACTACTAATGCCAGTTTTTCCAGTTTCAGTTGGCTCAGGTGAACAGAGTTTTTCAAAATTAAAATTAACGAAAAATTATTTACGATCGCCAATGTGACAACAACGACTCTCTAATTTGGCAATAATTTCAATGGAAAATGATCGTTTGGAATAAATAAACATAAATGAAATAATTAATAAATTCGCATCTCTTAAAGCAAGGAAACATATACAATATTTGTAAAAAAAATTTTAACATTATAATTTTCCTTTTATTTTATTATTGTGATAGAGTACGATTACTGCGATTTAGAATTTAAAGTTTATTTCCAGAATTTCAGAATGATTTTGTTATTTTTGTTTGTTGTTTCATTATATTATATGTGAGATATGTTGTAGTTCTTTTCTTTTTTCAATAAATTAATAATAATTATTTACGTATTATTTTATTTTTTAATCGAAATATTTTGGGGCGGCAAATTGGATTTCGCTTACTCGTAGCGGCCCTGATCCTGAAGAGCACTTAAAGATTATTAAAAGCATTTATGGAAACAATTTTACACTGTATTCGTGTTGCCTCTCATAAGTTTAGAACTGTGATCACGTTTGGAGATCAGGTGGTGGAGTGTTTATTTGCCCTGGATAGCCGTACCGTGACAGGGATTTTGGAAATCCTCTTACATTGTAAGAGGATTTCCAAAATCTGTGTTTTTGGAAATCCTCTTACATCTGTGTTTCCACCGCCAGAGGCATAGTTACTGGCCCTCGTGGATAGTACAATTGGTATAATCACCGTCCTCCCCACACTGGGTGGAAAAGACCTGGGTTCGAATCCTGGTAAAGACGCGAGGTATTTTTATGGGTCTTTTTCGCAACGTATCTGAGTTAGTCACTCAGGTGAGGGTAGCATGGTTCCCCTCCCCTCCGGAAACTCAGGTTTTTTGTCCAGCAAACAGAAAATTGACCACAGAACACTTAAAATTTATAGGCATGTTATATGTCTATAAATTTCAAGTGTTGGCCTATGTTGCTGATGAGCCTAAAACATCTAACAACAAAAACAGCATAGCTCAGCGGTTACTTCTCTGAAACCTGGTCCTAGACGACATTCCTAAACCATGATTTATAAAATATGACCGCCTTCGCAGAACACCTGATGTTTGTGGTGTTGCTCGAGATCAGAGTTTGAAAAGTATGCTAACAAAAATACAATGAAGCAACTTTTGTTTGGAACTTTACGCACAAACTTGCCGTGTTAACTATTTAAAATAATGAAAGGGAATCCAAGCACAAACAAACTACCAACGGTAAAATACGGATATATCGCTCTTCCATATGTGGCAACAATAAAATATTTAGGGTCACTATCGGATCATAAACTAAATTTTAACCAACACATTAAACAATGTTGCTGGAAGGGGGGAAAATTTTACATCAGTGATAATTTTTTTATTTTTATTTTATTAATAACAAGATACACAACAGGTAACCATTAACAGTGTATCTGAGATCAGATCAATAAACATAATAACAATAATATGAAATCCAACAGGACGATAAACATTGATATAGATTCAAACAATAAAAGCATATGTACAAAAGAGGATTGTATTAAGTTAAGTTACCGGTAAAACAAGTAATAATTAATCCGTTAGAGAATAGAAAAATAATATAACAAATAATAAGCTACAATAATTAGATGTGAGCTAGTCACTTTGCAGTTTAAGTGAAGAGGCAAACTTGTGGATGGAGTTCATCAGTGATTGGGAGTTGTCAAAGAAGTCAATGCGAGAGTCATTTGCTGATTTGCTGATTCTGTTCAGTGGACTGAACTTCATTAAGTCCGTGTTGGCAGTCAAGGCGAAACGGTGTAAGGTTCCTGACTTGTCTACAGGGAGCATTGAAGTTTATTTTACTCAGGATATCAGATGCTTCGTAAATTCCAGTGATTACTTTGGCTAGAAGGGCGATGTCAGCAGTAACTCTTCTAGTGCACAGAGGCCTCAGATGAAAGTAATCACACAGCGATTCATAATACACTGAGTGATAGAATAGAGGATTGCAGTACGTAAGGTAACGGACAAAGTTTTTTTGGACTGCTTCAATTTTGCGAATAACGATAACTGAATGGGGTAATATTTGTACCAATTGTGACCTACGCTACTGGTATCTGGTATAAAAAACCAAACAATAAAAATAAGAATCAGACAGAACAATACAAAAGATGCTCCTGATAATGACTCGAGCTTTCGGAGCAGTTTCCTTCCCTGCTCTTCAGGTTCTGGCTGGAAAGGCTTCCATTCGATCTGGCGGTTATTTTTCTGGGGCTTCAGCTACGTCCTACAAAGGCAACTTCTTGCTAAGATTCTCGATATAAACCTGGATTTGAAAAGTGACATGAAGACGGAAAATCAAAAAAATATGAAAAGATATATGTCAGACAAGGTGGGACACTGAGGATGAAGGAATTATTACTAAGAAATTCTTCCCGGAGGACCTTTGTCAGCCTTGAGTCTATCTCTTACCTTATTCTTACCTGAATGAGGTAAGAGATTGATTCCGACTAGGAGTTTATACCACTTTCCTCTTGACTGGACATAGTTTATACAAAGAGCAGACTCCACCAATTGGGCCTCACAGACCCACAGCCCCGCATATGTGGAGAAACCTAACGTGGTCCCACATTATTTATGACTACCGGCAATATTGACTTAAGAGTCAAGTTATAAAGTTTAGCCTTCCAAGATTTTGCAATCGGTGTCTTCATAAAGCATAGGACAATTGTATACGAACAACAGCAGGTAAACCATAACCCAGTCTAGATTATTGCCCTAACCAATGAAAGTAAAGTAAAAAATAAAGTCAAGTTCCGACACAACCATGCCCCAGAGAATTAATCCTTGGACATCCTACAGGTGGTCATGTTCCTATGCAAATCAGGTTAGGGTAAATGCCTCCGCCTTTCACTTTGCCCTTCATCCTCCAAATCTAGATAACTGACGCGAGTCAAAATGGTTTTGTACTCTGCTTCCTCTCCTGACACCTATATTGTTTGTTATTGGCAAAGTTTCCCAGAACACTGTCTTCCCTGCCTCAATCCTATAATCCCATAAATATGTGCTGCCTCACCAAATTATAGATGCCACTGACCCTCGGTGGAGAGCTAACATGAGCAGGATCCTACTTGCTACAGACCACTGGCCGACTCTTGGCTGTTAGCAGAGGAACTTTTGCTGATCCTGGGCGTTTATTAATTCAGGGTGGGATTTTGCCGACCTCTGAGTGGGGAGATAAATCTTTCATGGACCGCTTTGCACCTTCCTGTGTGATGAGTGAATGGAGCAAAGTACAACTTATGGCACTCTTTACACCTTGTACGCTTTCGGTCCCCATAAAAAATAAATAAATAAACGAGAATGAGAACCGAATAAACGAACAAATGAATCTGAAAGAGACGTACCTGGTGAATGAGCAAATGATAGAAAGAATGAAGTACTGTATATTGAATGTAAATGAGAGAATCCTGACTGGAAAAAAAAATAATAAATAATAAATTAGCATTAGCATTAGTAGAGGCATTTGATGCAAGAAAGCAAGCTTATGCAGCATCAGCCAAAAAAAAAAAAAAAAAAACCACTTCCACGTCACTCCTCTGTTCGTTCAAAATATCTGTCCAGCTGAGCCTTAAACTTATTTAGGCTATCAACTTCTACGACAAGGGATGGAAGTCTGTTCCACCAACCAACTACTCGCTGACTAAAGGCAAATTTCCGCACATCTATCCTACATCTGTCTTTCCTCAATTTGAATTTATGCCCTCTTAGGTGATTATTCTGAGCAAGAGGAAGAATCCCATCAGCATTGAGCATGCTCAAACCATTCAAGGCTTTATACACCTCTATCAGATCACCTCGCTGGTGCCTAGTCTCCAGACACTGTAATTTGCAAAACTTAAGCCTTTCTTCGTAAGAGCACCCCTTTGTTCCATTCACTAATCTTGTTGCCCTTCTCTGTACTCGTTCCAGCAGCTCTACATCCTTCTTGAAATGAGGCCTCCAGACCTGTATACAGTACTCTAGGTGTGGCCTGACCATTGCCTTATACAAGGGAATAATCACCTCCTTATCCCTGCTAGAAAAATTCCTATATATCATTGACAACACACCATGAGCCACTTTTGCAGCCCGTCTGCACTGCTCAGAGAACTTCATATTTGTCTGCACAACCACCCCCAGGTCCCTTTCATTCTCCACCACTGTCAGTGTAGTACCACAGAGTTGATACGTTGCTCTGGGGTTGCTGTTTCCCATGTGTAGTACTTTACATTTGTCAATGTTAAACTTCATTTGCCACCTCTCAGCCCATCTGCTCAACCTTTCCAGATCCTGTTGCAGCAGCATAGTGTCAGTAGTGTCCTTGGCAACCCTGCCAACCTTCGTATCGTCTGCAAACTTGGACATTAAGCTTGATATACCATCATCAATATCATTTATAAATACAGAAAACAATAAAGGACCCAATACTGAACCCTGAGGGACTCCACTAATAACATTAGTCCACGATGAGCCGTGTCCATTGATTACCACTCTCTGTCTTCTCCCCCTCAACCACCCCTTTATCCATAGCAGCAATTTGCCTCCAATGCCACACTGCTCCAGTTTGTGCAGCAGTCTTCCATGTGCAACAGTATCAAAAGCCTTTCTAAGATTCAAGTATATAATATCAAAGTTATTCCCTGCATCCAGTTCTTTTGTGACTGCATCATAGTATCCAATCAAATTGGTCAGGCAAGACTTCCCCTTAACAAAACCATGCTGTGTCTGAGCTATAGCTGAAGTCTTGTCTAAATGATCCTGCAGTGCTTCTTTAACTAGTGCCTCCAATAATATGCACACACAAACAGCTAAATGAAAAAACAGTGCAAACACAGCATATTCTCGGGCATGGATCCAGAACTACTAGTAAGTGAATGTGAACTTGTGACACGTGTGCGAATAAAGACCGTGGAATACGTAGATAGAACAAATGAATGCAAGTGCAATACGCGGAGTGAATGGATGGTATAAGTGGTGAAAACAATAAGAGAATGCATGTGAATTGTAAGTGAAAGAATGTAAAAATCAAAATTCCAAATAATGCTGGACTCGTGCCAAATGAATGACAGACGGAAACGTGAATAAATGAGAGAATATACCTGAGGAAAAAGCAGGAATGCTTGCGAAAACTGAGTGGCGATTATTGAATGCATGCATTGCCACCTCTTGACACTTTGTGTCCTGCTGGCTGCTCAAGTTTGGAACTGGAAGTTGTGGTGGAAAGTGCAGTTCTGCACTCTTCCCCTTTTGCCCGGCTGCTGGGATCTCTTCACTGGATTGCTTTGAAAACTCAAAGATCAAGAAACTATGGCATCGATTCACAGCAGAGAAGCCAAGAATTGGTAACTGGAAAATGCACACGATGATTATACGGATTTAATATGCTGAGGGATCTACGTGGTGCCTCCCCCTTCCGTCTCATTGGATTTCCACCAGCTTAACGGGGCTGGGCAGCTGGGGAAGTCCCAGTAGAAGGAAATACTGAATGCGGCTAATGGTGATTATCAGCTTAATGCCGGCGTTTTGCGTGTGGGGAGAGGGGGTTAGGTTTAGGCTGATACCCGCTCTTTGGGTATGGGATACCAAATTACTTCTATCCAGCTCACCATTGGAGGACAACCGCACACTCTTCCTCGCCTCGTATCCATGCCCCACCTCTTCTTATTGACACTCAGAGTTTGGATGTGGGATAAATATATTTTCCTACTTCTCCACTTCCATGGAAACATCTCCGTGCATCTCTGGCTGGCTATGCGCCTGAAACCTTGGATTCAGGAATACTGAGATTGCATTCCTGAATAAGCACTGAGAGAATAATTATTCAATAATCAAACATTTAAAACCAAATTATAGTGTAGACATAGAGGCGGTTGAAACATTGTGTCATGTTATGCGTATGGTATCTACTGAAACGAGAATCAGTTTCGTTTATTTGAACTTATATATATATTTTTGAAAGGATTGCATTTCATTATTCGAGTTATTCCCTAATTATCAAATAAACAAATGCGAAAGTTTGTTAAGCGAAATTATTTAAACCAAGTATAGGTGTGATTCTGCTGAAAATATATAAAGCACATCTAGGTATAAAAAAATAATAATAAAATAAATATGTAAATAAAATATAAAGCAATTTATCTTCCTCCCCGCAAGGAATGGGAGACCTGGATTTGTTTATTTGTCACTTGATTACACCTTTCCAAAAATTGGAAATCAGAGTGAAAATGATATTTGTATAAATATGATGGTATACGTACCTCGTGAGATAGTTGAAGAAAAGTTCTGATCAGTGTATGTCGAAAACCTTTAAAGCAACTTCAGAGTGAACAGTAATTGCAGCTTTATTGGAATATGACACATCAGCAGCAAAGTACTGGAAGCTTATATAGGAAGTTTTTGTGGATGGCATGTGTACTGACTATGATTTTTTTTTATGGCCCCTAGCAACCGATAGACATGTTTCACATCTGCCATGCATCGATAAAATCAAGGTATCGATGACTTGTTGAGAAATCAGTTGTCGCTTTTGTGTAAGTGCTGTATCTGGCTGGTTAAATGTCATTAGCTAGTCCGGAAGCTGCTATACTGTACGGCGTCCCAGACGTGCTAACTGGGATTCAGGTCAGCAAAACAGACAGGCCATTATTATTATTATTATTATTTTATTGTTATTACGGTATCTTGATTTTCTCATAAGAGACACCCGCTAACGGACCAGGGAGTGCACATTTAGATATACAAATATAAGTTATACATATAATTATCCACTTATAATTTATGCATACCATAATACTAATATACACTGAGTGATCACTGAATTATGACCACCCCTATGAAAACTGAATGCGACCCGTTGACCACGTGAGGTGCGAGAGTGCGGAGTTAGCCGACCTACGTAGCGCATAGATAAGGTGTCAGTGGTTCAGTAGGTAGTAAAATTCCGAGCGTAATGGGTAAAAGGAAGGATTTATCGGACTTTGATAAAGGACAGATTGTGGATGCTCGACGAGCTGATGCCTCGATTTCCCAAACGGCTGCACTGGTGGGGTGTTCTAGAGCTGCCGTAGTTAAAGTGTACCAGGTCTGGAGTCAAAATGGTCAAAGAACGATCCTACGGCAAAACTGCAAAGGTTGATGTTAGAGGTGGGCGCCGTGTCCGACGACTCGTACAGGCGAACAGGCGCAGCACTGTTGAAGAGTTGACTACCCAATACAACATGGGTCAACGCGGAACAATATCTGGCATGGCCATGCGTCGCACGCATGGGTTATACCAGCAGACGACCCCCTACGGCATCCTCTCCTAACCAAGGTTCATCGGCGTAAAAGACTCGCCTGGAGCAAAGAGCATGCAAGTTGGACGTTAGAAGACTGGAAGAAGGTGTGCTGGTCGGATAGGTCACGTTATTTACTCCACACCGTGGATGGTCGTGTACGGATTTGGCGTCAACAACATGAGGCTCTTCATTCATCATGCATGGTATAAAAAGTGCAGGCCGGTGGAGGCGGTTGTATGGTGTGGGGCATGTTTCACTGGCAGGAACTTGGACCCCTGGTGCATGTGGAACAACGTATCACTGGTCCCCGCTATCGCCAACTGCTTGCTGACTGTGTACACCCCGCTATGTTACACTCTTTCCCGAATGGCGAAAGGTGACAATGCGCCGAGCCATCGGGCACTTGTCGTGCAGGAATGGTTTGAGGAACACAGTTCTGACTTCCAGCATATCGATTGGCCTCTGAACTGTCTGCGTGGGTAGCACAGTGCTATCGTCACCGTCCTCTCCACACCGGGTGGAAAAGGCCCGGGTTCGAATCTCGTCGACGACGTGAGGAACTTTAATGGGCTTTTTTCACTCCGTGGCTGAGTTGGTCGGTCTCAAGCGTACATAACAAGGTTTCTCCCCCTAGAAACTGGGGTTTTTCGTCCAGCAAAACAGACAAATCGACCATAGAACACACGCAATTAACAACATATGACACACAGCACGGCAGATGAATTTAATTATCCGGGTGGCCTAAAAATAATAGTTTGGTGTTTTTTTTTTCGTCTCCGAACTTTTCCGATATCAATCCCATAGAGCACTCGTGGGACACTATGGAAAGCCATATCAGGCGTCTGGATACACCGATCACCTCCATACCTGCATTGCTGACCTCATTACACACAGCTTGGTTGGCCATACCTCCCGAACGTTTCCGACATCTTGTTGAACCAATGACACGTCGGATAGTACTAACTGTACTAAGAGCAAAAGGAGGACCTACGAAGTATGAAGTAGGTGGTCATAATTCAGTGATCACTCAGCGTACATATCATTGTCTTAATAAATTGTACATTGTCTAATTATATTATACATATCACTGCCTTATTTTTACATGACAGGCAGATAGAGAGTATAAGCATAATCTGTAATTTTACAAGAAATTAAAAAAACTTTAAAACGTTACCGTAATGTTTCACGTAAAAAAACTTGCACGTTAATATGAACAATGACCTCGCTCATCTTCCAACATAAGAGGGGGGTATCAAAAAGCTCGTACCCTCACCTAGAAAGGTGAAACCTCACAGGAACTTTAATCCTTTTCTTTGTACTCTTCATGTTAGTAACACATTTCTCCCATCTATGGATCATTTGCTTAATACTTTGATCATAGAAGTCCGCACTTTTGGCCTGAAACCACAATTCCACTTCGTTGATGATTTCCTGAGACGAATCAATGCCACTGCTTTGACATTAGCATTACCATTAGTAGAGGCACATGATGCAAGAAAGCAAGCTTATACAGCATCAGCCAAAAAAAAAAAAAAAAAAAAACCTTCCCATTTCACTGATCCATTCATTCCAAATGTTTGTCTAGTTCTGCTTTGAATTTATTTAAGCTGAGTGTAACACCACATAGTTGATACATTTCTCTGGGGTTACTACTACCCATATGTAGTATTTTGCATTTGTCAATGTTAAACTTCAGTTGCCACTTCTCGGTCCATCTAACCAACTTTTCCAGATCCTGTTGCAGCACCATACTGTTATTACTATTATTAACAACCCTGCCAATCTTTTTATCATCTGCACACTTTGATATTAAGTTTAATATACCTTAATCAATATCATTGATAAATATACAAAACAACAATGGGCCCAACACCGAACTCTGAGGAACACCACTAATAACATTAGTCCACGTAGAGCAGTACCCATTGATTACCACTCTCTCTCTCTTCTCCCACTCAACCATCCTTTTATCCACTGTAGCAACTTGCCCTTAATGCCATACCGCTCCAATTTGTACAGCAGTCTTCCATGTGCAACAGTATCAAAAGCTTTCCTGAAATCCAAGTATATGATATCAAAATTATTTTTTGCATCCAGCCCCTTTGTGACCACATCATAGTATCCAATCAAATTGGTCAAACAAGACTTCCCCTCGACAAACCCATGCTGTGTCTCAATTATTACTGCTGTCTTGTCTAGATGATCCTGTAATGCTTCTTTAACCAGTGACTCCATTATTTTCCCTGAATAGAAGTCAAACTAACAGATCTGTAATTACTCGTGTCACTTGTGTGAATTGGAGATACATTTGCACATCTCCAGTCCGTGGGGACTTCCCCCGCGTCCAAGGATACCCTCATAATTATGGCTAAGCGTTTGCTTACTTCCTTTACCACCTCCTTTAATAGAACTAGATAGATTCTATCCACCCCCGGGGGACCTTTCTTATATTTAACTTCAACAATTTCTCTTCCACTTTGCTCTCAGTTATTACAAAACCATTTAACTGCCTGTTAGAGTTTGATAAACAGCTGGCCTTCTCCTCCTTGAATAACTCATGGGTGAATGTAGATGCAAAATACTCATTTACTTCGGCAGCTATCTGAGAATGATCATCTATATTCAAACCATTGATATCAAATGAACCAATCTGATTCCTCCTCTTGCTTTTAGAGTTTACATAAGTAAAGAAGTCTTTGCTGTTTTTCTTTGCATCCTTTGCCAAAGATTTTCCTAATCTGCCTTCGCTTGCCTAACCTCCTTTGTGGCTTGATTACAGATTAGCTTGTATATGCCATAGGCTTCTGTGTCGCCTGACAATTTATGTGCATTCCATGCATTTTTCTTCTCTGCCACGAGTCTCATTAGTTCATCTGACATTCATTTGGGCCTAAACCTAGATCAGCATTTCTTAGTTGGAACAAAAAGCCTAGTAGCTTCCAAAATTACTTCCTTGAATGCTTCTCATTTACAATTTGCTGTTGGTAACATCATCAGTTGGTCCCACTGTATAGAACCTAAAAAATCTCTGAGCCCACTGTAGTCGCCTTTACAAAAGAAAAAACCCTTCCCTTTACCCCTGATGGTAGTTACATCTTTAAGTAAATCCCACATCAGTACACTGTGATCACTGCCACCTAGTGGTTCCTTTATCTGTAAATTCTTAATACAAGAATGATCACTGCTGATAACCAGATCGAGAGTGTTACTCCCTCGTGTTGTCTCTCTAACATGCTGCTGTAGAAAACAATCATCCAATAAATCCACAAAAGCCTTGCTAGTGTGCGAGTGACCAATCCACAAGTTCCAGTTTATATCTGGGAAGTTAAAATCAACCATTATAAGACACTCTTCTTTACTGGCCCACTCTATTTCTCTATAATTGTTCATTGTACTCATCAGAGTCATTAGGCCTATAACAAACTCCTATCCCCATTTTTGCTTTCCCAGTGCTTATGTCACACCAAACTGACTCAACATTGCACTGTCCATCTATGTCAACTGGATGCACTTCCTTAGATTTTATGTGTTTCTTAACTAATAGCATAACCTCTCCTCCCTTCCTATCCCGTCTATCCTTCCTGTACACATTGTACTCCCCAAATTCCAATTCTGCATTGCTTATATCCTTGTGGCACCACGTCTCTGATATCCCAACAATATCCCCCTTGGATATCTTAACCAGCATTTCAAATTCATCAAATTTATTTACTATACTCCTAGCACTGGTGTACATGCAAATATATATGCACCTGTTCTTACTCTTAGTTACTCTAACATAGCCTATGTATTTTCTTGTTTCATGACCACCAACAGTTTCTGAAATCCCCAGCAACTGGCTTTCCGGGCTGCTGCTCATTCCAATAGAAGCAGTTCAAGAATTATTTTCACCTCTGTCTGCGGCTACTGTTAATCTATTAGTCTGTGTATCCCCCCCCCCCAATCTAGCAGTTTTCCAACCCACCTAACAGTCGATAGTATCAGCAAATATTCTTCCACCCCTTCTATTTAAGTGTATCCCATTCTGTAGAATGGGATACACTTATTCTCTCCTGTTAATAAGCACAGACCACGCTGAGAAAAATTCTACTCCGTGAGCCCTGTACATTCTCTCGAGGGCCGAATTGTTTGACAAAGCTTTCATGATATACTCCCTCCTATCGTGTCTGGGCAGGATTGCAGACACTTTTAAATTTATTCCTAACTCGCGACTTTTTTTCAGCTTTGACCTGTACTTGCTTAGTAAATCCACAGATCTTCTACACTTAATGTCATTAGTGCCAACGTGTACAACAATATCACCTTTTGATATCCAACGATATCACCACGTGTTTAGTCTCCGGATCATACTGGTACACCCAACATTCGTCACCAACCGTTCAAAAAAGTTCTCAAGATCCGCATTACAGAAATCGAACAGTTGGCGAGAACATTGCATTCGACATTGCTTCTGCAAAGGTTTCAGCAATCTTGGAACCCATCGTGCGGAGACCTTAGACGTGTGTAGATGATCAGACCCATAACTAATTCCCGCTGCATTTGCGATGAAATAAATTGTCACACGTCTGTCACTCAGCACCAGCTGCCAGTGCCGGACCAAGGTAGTTTCTTCGTCAATTTCCTGAGCTTTCTTGCCCTGCAAATGCAGGAACTTGATCACTGCTCGATACCCCACTTTGTCAACCATACCGTCCTACTCAGATTCCGGGCTCCACCTCTGCTTTACGATCACCTACGGGAATGAAATTTCACACGTTAGTTATTGAATATGTAGACAACTTAAATTAAAAGCGGCATCTTCCTACTGATGTTTTATCTAGGTCAGGGTACGAGCTTTTTGTACCCCCTCTTATTGTTGGTTTTTATTTATTCAATCGATTGCTATTTACAATCGCCCCTTATACAGCATGCAAACCAGAGGGGTTAGCAGTTCCCCTGTGGGGAACTGCTAACCCCTCTGGTTTGCATGCTGTATATCTCGTCCATCAGAACGAACTCTTCTACAGCACCAGCGAAAGGAAAAACCGTGTGTCGCAGTAACCTCATTTCTATATCTGCCTGCAGTCAGTATCCTGTTTCTGATAATGTGGAGTCTGTATCACCACAGACACTAATGCCACCCATATACCAGCAATACGCTTCCATCGAACTGGCTGTGTTCTTTTACATACACAAGGTTGTTTAGGGTTCCTCTTTCATGGCCACACTAAGACTCGACGAGAATCCAACTGCACGCTGTAACCTGTCGCCCTCATTCTTTTGACTGTACGATATCGGGGTCTGCGCGGTAGCACAGTGGTTTTAATCGCCATCCTCCCCACACAGGCTAGAAAAGGCCTGGGTTCGGATGCCGTCAATGACGTGAGCAACTTTATAGGCTTTTTTCACTCCTTGGCTAAGTTAGGCCCTTTCCCCGAAACTCTGTTTTTTGTCCAGCAAAACAGGCAACTCGACCAGAGAACACACGCAATTTACGGACATAATGCACATGGGCATATAAGTTAATTCTTGGGTAGCCCATAGGATTTCTCCCATAAAGTTGACGTCTGTGCAGGTGATTTCAATTGACTTGGATTGAGACTCAAGTCCCTGTCGTTACTGCAAAGCGTCCGAGTAGCTTGTCAACGTCAAGCGGTGTTTGCGCCGGGCAAGGAGAGAGAGAGAGAGAGAGAGAGAGAGAGAGCGAGAGCGATCTTGTCTCAGCGTTGTTGATGGTCTAAGACCCTGAGCCGGGTCTCTGTGAACGGTCTGGTTTCGTGGAGCCGATTCCACAACCTGCTGGTGGCAGTTGCTATCACGCCAAGCTATTTGCAACCTGGCGTTGTCATTGTCTTGTCTCCAAGCTGTAGACCAGTCTGAGGTGACATATTTCAGATGTTTCAGTACGATAATCGACACACGTGTTTTCTGTTGCAGCTGTAGTTCACGAATGAGATTCGTCTGCGACGTGGTTGAATATTTAAGGAAATGGTGGCATGCCTGAATTTTCACGTTCTTGGCCTGTATTTGTTGTCAAACATAGTAATCTGCAGGTCAGTCCGTGGACGTGTGCTGTCATTTCGGCCGCAATAGATATCGATATGATTGATTACCTATTTGATTTTGTACTTATCTTCTAATTGTTTTGACCAGTTTTTATGCCTCACTTATAGCAACAAGAGAGTTGTAATCAAAACGCCTGAAACCAGAGCATAATCATACTAGTCTTCGATTATACTCTTGTTTCGGGCAGATCTGACTATTGTACACCTTGCCTCAATCATTTGAACAAAAATACTAACCGAAACAATTTAAAATGGAAAATCGATATGGCAGAATGCATTGAAAGTTGTATTATTTTCTTACCTTGCTCGTGAGGATCCCCCCCCCCCGATCCATCCATGCAGTTTCTGCTTCTCCTCTCATACTGGTCCTACATCGATAACATATGTCGGCATTATTGTTTTCTCGTAATTCGCTCAAGTATTCCTTTTGTTGCACATTACTAAACCGCTTGCCAACTTACGAAACACAATAAAGTCAAATTTAAAGCGTTCTGTTCGTAAATAATCAGCATCATCTATAAAAAAAGAAACAAATATTTGATACACGGAAAATCACAGTTTTTATTAAGTTCTACACCTCGAACTGGGTAATATTAACAATAAAAGTGTTCCATGAAGGGAGGGATTTTTTCAACAGTGCTGTGGTTGTGTGCAGTGGTACGCATTGTGTATTTAAATCGTTCCGCACTACGAATATACGTAGTACATTTAGAAAGTTCCAGGAATCGCGTGCTTGTATTTAATTGGTTTGCGCTACGGCCGTAAGGTTTTGTGGGGCGTTGTGGTTGATCTTGGTGCGCACGCACGCTTAGTGGAAACTGACTGGACACTTCACTCGTGTGTACAGCTGATTGATTGCAGAACGTCGCAGTTTGAACAGCTTGCTAACATCAAGTTCTAAACGTGGGAAAAGTGCTATAGAGTCGTTGCGCGCGTGTGTGTGTGTGTGTGTGTGCAAAGTTTGTTCCACGCTTGCTGTCGGGCTATCAGGAAAGCCATCTTAGGTGATTTGTTCGAAAAATCTACTCAAAATCCGAGCTTCCTAAGAAAAGTGGTCACTGGGGGGGAGAGTTAGGTGTTCACCTCTGACCCCGAGACCAGTGGAATCATCCGAATGGCACACAAAAATGTCCCCACGGCTCAAGAAGTCTCGTGCAACAAAATCCAACGTCAAAATCATGCTATTCGTTTTTTTTTTTTTTTTTCTTTTCCCGACGATGAGGTTATGACGTTGTTGAGGTTTTGACACGTTTGCGTGAGAATGTGAGGCAAAGACGACCTCAAAAATGGAAGGATGGCTGGATACTGCATGACGACAATGCGGCCAGTCACACGGCGATGGGTGTTCAGCAGTTCTTGGCTGGAAAAAAATCAGTCATGCAGCAGCTTCCCTACTCAGGGCTGACCAATCGGGACCACGCTCTTGTGGCCCCGTACGCAGCAGAAAAATTAAAATTAAACAAAAAAATATATAGATAAAAAGAAAAAGCGTTAAATGAAAAGAAAGTAAAAAGTTTTGTTTTTTAAGTTTAGTTAAAGAACTGATTTTAAAATGACTTTTTTTTACATATGTTTAGAAAATATGATTAGCATTTTATCAATGAGTACAAAGGACGCGAACAAAAATAATGTTTTTATTTATTATTATTATTTTTTTTTTAAATTCATAATATGTGAAAAGCGAAGTCTGTATAATTTATGAAGGTGTGGAAATTTTAGTCATTATCTAGGGTAATTATCTCAAGGCCAGTTTTTACACATCCCTTGAAGTAGCAAAAGTAATTAAGTTTCACACGTATACCCCACTTTACGTATGGGCCATTTTTTTTTTTTCATTTATTATACAGAATGTACAGTCAAGATGTATATACATCAATTAATTAATATACAAGATTTATATACAACAGTTATTTACATACATTTGTATGCTCTCTGTACATATATTTAACGTGTGTGTGTGTGTTCTTGAAATGGGGTGGCTCCCAGGCATAAGCCCATCTCCACCTTGATAACCTGTGGTGGTGGTGGTGTAGAAAGAAACTCTACGTAGCGGTCTTGGCCTGAAAAAGTATATAAAAGAAAAGTTGAAGTTTTTAACACTGTATGTGCATATAGCACAAATCCCGCACCCACCGGAAGCAGTGCAATACTGGTGGGTGCCTGCAATTCCGCTCTCAGGTGGCCCAAACCTCAAGCCAAAAAAAAAAAAAAAAAAAAAAATAGAACCCCTTTAATTTAATCAAATTTAACCACTAAAACAAACGCTTCAAATGAAAAGTCTGTATAAGGTATATACTTTTGAATAGAATTATACCAAACATTAAATATTTCCATAATACCAAAGTTGAAAACCAAAAAAAGCAGTAGTTAAGATTAATAAAAGAACAGTGCAACCATGAAAATCTGACTACACAAGATATTATCACAGTTCACAACCAAGCCAAGCATTAAACTCAGCCCGGTTCAAACATCAACGAAAGCACCACTGTAATAATCTTCTTGGGAATACTCCAGAAGTTAGCATAGCATTCGTCAACTGTCCAAGCAAGTCCATTAAACAGTTCACTAAAGTAGCTCACAAGCAGCACAGAAGCATCAGAAGAATCTAGACTGTCGAGATCACAAATACCTTGACCACTATAGATTTGCCCGAACTGCCTTTCTTTTAGTAAAAACTGCCGAAAAGAAATTCTGGAAAGCATTGATGTTATCAATATTAGCAGTAAGAAGATTGACATTTTCTTCTAAGTCAGGAACTTGATTTAAGAGAATTTGTCTGTATGCCACATGACGGCAATAGAATAACACATGATTCCATGTCTCTTCAGCTCCACAAGAACAGAATGGGTCCGATTCGAGTCCTCTTTCATACAACTTAGCTCTAAGGGATCCGTGACCAGTGAAAAGGTATGTACTGTACATGGAAGGAGAAAACCACTCAACATTTGGTAAATATCTTAAGGTAACAAACTCACTAGCATCCCAGCGAGTCTGCCACTTAAACACCATATGCAAAACAAACAAGTCCAGGGGAAGAATGATCTTGGTAAAACACCTCCCACCATTCCCAGCACGCTCCATTCAATGCCTCCTGTAGTCTTCCGTCTAAAGGTTGTCAGAAGGATTTTGACGAATCTTGATGCTAAGAAAGCTCCAGGTCCTGATGATATTTCTCCACTTGTTCTCAAAACCTGTGCTCCTGAACTTACTCCTATTCTTTGCCGCCTTTTTTCACTTTCTTATTCCAAAGGTGTTTTTCCTTCTGCTTGGAAATTTGCTCATATCCAGCCAGTTCCTAAAAAGGGTGACAAATCCCTCCCATCCAATTATCGTCCCATTGCAATTACTTCTACTCTTTCTAAAGTAATGAAGAAATCAATCAACCGCCAATTCTTAAAATACCTAGAAACCTTCCGTCTGATCAACGATCACCAGTATGGATTCCGTCAGTGTCGATCCACTGGTGATATTCTGGCTTATGTTACCCATTTACGGATAAATTCAATGGAAAAGTTTGGTGAAACACATACTGTTGCTCTTGACATCTCAAAGGCTTTCGATCGTGTTTGGCATAAAGGTCTTCTAAACAAGCTTCCATCTTATGGTTTGCCAACTGTTTTTTTTTGTAATTGGTTATCCAGTTTTCTCTCTGATGGCTCACTAAGAGTGATGGTACTATGTCTTCTAACTTCTCCACTAATGCTGGTGTTCAGTGGCGGATTCAGGGTAGGGGCACCGGGGTACGCGCTCCCCTGTCGTTTTTCGGAGAATATACGCCAATCATTTAAATTCCCTTTAGCTACAAAAAAAATGTATTTTTTTCATTGTTAACATACGATTTTATCTATTTTTGCATTTTGCTCAGCTATTTTCAATTGACCACAGTTGGCAACGCTGATGCTGATGTGATCGCCATTGTAGTACACAAAATGGTGCCCCCCCCATCAAAAATGTTGCCCCCTGCTGTCATTTTTTTCTGGATCCCCCACTGCCGGTTTCTCCCAAGCTTCAGTTCTTTTCCCCACTCTTTTCCTCTTGTATATTAATGAACTTCTTCCATTGACCGGAAATCCTATCCATAGTTTTGCTGAAGATAGCACATTGCATTCCACTTTCCAGTTTGAGGAACCTTGCTCAGGCAGCTTCAACTTCTAGAATATCCGCTACCTTAAATTCCGATCTCCAGGTAATTCTCCAGTGGGGAAAAGACAACTTAGTTGATTTAAATCCTTTTAAAACTCAGTCCTGTCTCGCAAAAAGGATTCTTCTGCCCCTATGCTTATCTTTGGTGACACTCCGATTTCTAGGCAAGATGATATATCTCTTTTGGGGGATTACCCTGACTTCTAATCTCTCTTGGCACAAGCACATTACAAATATTGCTTCCCCTGCATCTAAAAAACTTGGTTTTCTCTTTCGCTCTCGGCGTTACTTTTCTTCCAAACAGCTGCTCACTCAGTACAAATCGCAAATCCGCCCTACCATGGAATATTGTTCCCACATCTGGGGTGGTGCCCCCAAAACCTCTCTCAGGCTTCTTGATTCCATTCAGAAGAGAGCAGTTACGTTAATTAATGATTCATCTCTAACAGAGTCTCTCCACTCGCTTTCTCATAGACGCACTGTTTCTGCTGCATGCTTCTACAGATATTTCCATGGGCAATGTCCTTCTGAATTAGCTTCTATAATTCCCACTCTCTCTCTCTCTCTCTCTCTTTCAAAACAGTCCGAACACGTGCTGCCACCAGCCAACATCCATTCACTCTCCAACTTCAAACTCACAGAACCAACTTTTCATCTTCCTCGTAAATTCATTCAACTTCCATTTTCTGGAACAACCGTCCTTCGTCCGTATTTCCTGAAAATTACAGTCTACAGAAGTTCAACTCCAATGTCAACAAATATCTTCTTTCATCTTCTCAACCTCCAACCCATGCACGGTACTAAGTACTATAGGTTCTAATACCTCTCGTGTTTGGGGTTTTCATAAAAAAAAAAAAAAAAAAAAAACGGTGATGTCATGATCGTCATAACCTAAGCCATGAAAAACACTGATAATAAAATTTATTTTCTGCTTATACTCTGGCACGACAACCAAGTCAGTAGAGTTTACAATAAATCGTCAATACAAATATTTATCGTATTTAGTAGTCACGGGCTTGAACTCCGGTCCATTCAAGGAACGCGTGCTATGCACTCTCGCTCCTGACCACTGGGCTACGTCAAAAAAAAGTAGAGCCAAGTTCGTTATAGACTCAGCCACGAAAAGCATTGAGATGAAAAAGTTATGTTAAGTTTGCTATTGGTCAACCAGATTAAAAGTTTGTCACACACTTGGCGGATTCACAATTATACCATTGGTAAAAAAATATATTAAAATAAGACTTACGAACCTGGATGAACTGAAATTTAAATAATGTGGCGTTTGAAAAACTTTTAATGTGATTAGCCAATATCACACTCGACATAACTTTTTCATCTCAGTATTTTTTATGGCTTATGTTATGACGAACTTGCATCACTGTGGGATCTCAAACCTTTTCACTGTGAAGGTTTTTGTAACGCTTGTGAAAAAACTTGGCTCACTTTGTTACAAGTTTTTGTTTTTTGTTCAGATATCAAACCTTTTTTGCAGAGGTAATACTGATGCTGTGTAATACTGATTGTAATACTGATGCTGTGTAATTCTGAATAATTTTAGTACAGTATTATTTTAGTACAGTAAAGTATTACAATGTTTTTTTTTTTTTTTTTTTTGGGAGCCATTTCCCCTCCAAATCTAAAAACAAGCAGTACATTTGGAATCTATTCGTTAAGCCGATTATTAATTTAATATCCCACATGTCAATAGCAAGTCTCTATCTCTGCTTCCATTGGAAAGAAGCATATTTCGCACTATACAGGGTGTCTCAAAAATATTGGTACAAACGTTTAGGGGAGGTAGGTAACATCTAAAGGAATGTGAATCGCATAGGAACCCATAACCGGAAACGTCACGGGAAAGTAGTAGCAGAGGCACAAGAAGCAGAAATGACACAAGACAGTAATTAGTGGCAAACATTTATTTGACATAATATTAACAATGGAGTACGAGATGGATGCATTTCATGATGTTATAACAGATGCTCGAAGGTTCCACCATTAGACGCGATGCATTGGTGGACACGGTCGAACACACCTGGAGTTTCTTTGACAGTAGCAGCAGCGCAGACGAGTCTCACCACGAGATCTATTTCCGTCTCCACAGGCGATTCATACACGATAGATTTGAGGGCCCCCACAGAAAGAAATCAAGGCTCGATAAATCAGGTGAGCTTGGGGGCCAGGCAACGGGTCCAATACGGCCAATCCATTGACGCCCAAAACGCCTGTTCAAATGGTCACGAACACACCTTCCATAATGGGCAGGCGCCCCGTCATGTTGAAACCAAATGTTGCGTCTCACATTTGCTGGAACATCGTCAAGTAACCCTGGTAAAACTTGTTCAAGAAAGATCCGATACCGACCATACCTGCCCACACATTTATTGCGAAGCGATGTTGTGCCGCATGGGGGCGCACACCGTGTGGGTTGTCGTGAGCCCACACATGAGCATTGTGCTGATTGAATAAGCCTTCCCGAGTGAAATAAAGCTCATCCGTGAACAAAACATAGGCTGGAATATTCAAGTCTTGAACACTTTCTTGGAGAAACCACTGCGCAAAAGCCACACGTGCAGGATGATCTTGGGGGAGCAGTAACTGAACCCTTTGGAGATGAAAGAGGTGTAAGGAATCGTCGTGCCAGACACGCTGTACACTGCAACGAGACACTTCTAAGGCAGAGGCAACGGCACGTGTGCTGGTAGTAGGATTATTCTGGACGGCATTCAATACACTTTCTTCCATGGCGGGAGTTCGCGTCGAACGTGGTCTGCCCGCACTACTCCTGTTACCTCTAAATAATCCATAATCGCACAAATTTTGATGCACACGCGCAAACAAACGGTGGTCCAGTACATGTCTGTCTGTCTGTCTGGGAAGCGTCCTTCATAAATCGTTGAGCGGCTCGTCCATTGCTCTCTGCTAACCCATACACTAGGTGTATGTCTGCCAGCTCACAGTTCGTATATCGATGCATGCTCTTCGTGCGGCGACTACTGCTTGAATGAGTAAACCAGAAATTTTCCCTCTCGCGAACTGATGAACAGCGCCGTGTACCGACTTACGGTGACGTTTCCGGTTATGGGTTCCTATGCGATTCACATTCCTTTAGATGTTATCTACCTCCCCTAAACGTTTGTACCAATATTTTTGAGACACCCTGTATATATTTTAAAAGTTTGGGACCCTTACAAGCTCCTAGATAACTTCTCATAGTTTCATTAGGAAAGCCTATCTTTTAATTATGCCAAATTTAAAGTCTCTAAATTAATCAGAAATATGTTAGTATATTGATGAGTGAGTCAGTCGGACAGCAAAAACCGCCATTTTTGAGGCTCTGCAGAAGGACAGTGGTTCATCCCAGAGAAATGAAATTTGGTATATTTTGTCTCAAGACTGCGCAGTCTTTCAGAAACTCAAGATTTGAGTTTTCTAGCTCTTTAACGTTCAGAGATACAGGGGTGTGAAAACAGTTATTTGTTGGTTCGAGTAAAAGTTGCGGGCAGCTTGTTAAGAACTTTGGCTAGATGCGCTGCCGCGCACCTCGATTCTAGTGATGGGCATAATCGAATGATTAACAATCGATGACTTCTAGACCTTGATAAATTATAAATGGGAAGCATGTATATATATGGTGATTGCATAATCGCCTAATTTGCATATATTCGATTATGATTCTCGCTGTATTCGCCCGACAGGCATCTAAAATTTAAAACCATCAATGTAAATACAGTGATGTAAAAATTTACAACGTACTTTTTAAATTACTCCAGACTAGCCCATTATCTTCCGCACTTGATGAATCGACCAGAATTACTTTCATAATCTTCCCACTTTTCTGGATCTCGTCCATAATTAGTCCCCAGATACTTCTTAGAAAATGTCAGTGACGTCATAGCAGTAACGCCTCTGCCCAGCTTTCCGATAGATATGCATTCTGGGTGTGATCGAGCACTTATTTCTACCCATCGCGGGTGTGGTGCACAAAACTTTGATCTAGGCCACGTTCTCCTTAATCTGTTGTCACACAATCGCAACAGCATTCCTAATGTGCCTTTTACTTATTTGTAGAATCACCAGATTGTTTGCATGGCGGAAGTTTGGGGGGGGGGACGATGAGGAACAATTGCACTTCGTGTTTTGCGACTACTGTGTGAATAGTTAAAAAAAAAATCATACCAACTGGTCAAATATCAGATATTTCAACGAGGGCATAAACACCAGTACCCACTTAAGTCCGCCTGTATTGACCATCTTGCGATTTTTTCTTTATCTACATTGAAATCCCCTCTCCTCCCCTCCCCATAACGTTTTAGTTATCACATCATTTTTATATTTTCAGTAAGAATGGTTGGTTAGATGAATTCAGATTCTTAATTTTTTAACCAGAGGGAAAGCATGCAGGTACCCATGAGGAGCGGATTTGTAAATTTGCACACTAGAGAAAACATCCGATACCTCTAATCGGGGGAGGGATTAGGCCTTTTCACATTTGGGTCCTACACAATAGTCATATTCGCCTTGGTGTAAGTTCGATCCTGATAACCATCAACTAAAATGTCTTGTCGATTTCTCTTCGTAGTTCGAACAGCGGCGGTCGATTACTCACTCTTACAAGCACGTTTTCGCATCTAAACCGGCGACGTGCCGAACTGCGATTTACGCACGTAACTACCAGGGGTCGACAACCTATGGCACTAGTGTCAAAGGCGGCTCTAGAAACCCTCGAATGGCACGACAAGACAATTTCGTTTAATCATCCGAACAAGGGATTGCCATAAAGGTTGTCATAAAGATGGACAAGTTTTCCCATTCTCTGATTTGATTTCAAATTAAAAGCCCCTAAATAATTTCCAAAACACCCCGTTCACTATGTGCACCCTCCTTTTTTTTTTTTTTTTTTTTTTTTGTAAAATAAGATAAAGTAGTTCCATCACACAGATTTTCCCTAATTTCAAAAATTCACCACTGGCTCCGGAAACTTCACACTGGTGTCAATTCATGATCCGAGAACGCACACTGAGTGAATTTGGCACCCCACTCAGTAGAAGTTTCCAATCCTTGCACTACTCCGCCGATTCTCACGAAGTAGGGGTGGGAAACAGGGGAATAGGTACTAATCGACTTAGTGGTCAGCCTAAAACCATTTATTTGTCAGAGACGTCAATCTTAAGCCTGGACTGAGTGTTTGGAAGAAAGCGACTAAAATCGTTTTAAGTCATAACAAACCATTTATAAGTTGTTATGCACGGTCCCCGTAGCCATGTCAGCAAGAACGCAAGGCTGTCCTGAGTGGAGTGTGTGGGTTCGCGATCAATTAGTTGTCGGTAGACGTGGATTTATCTCGGTATCTTGAGTTAGTCAGTCTCAAGACCGGATGCTATTAGCTAAGTCAAATCCAAGGATCCTGACTAGAAATGCATTCGAAATAAATAAATTTGTTATTTTTTAAACATTTCATTATAACAAGTGAATTACGATTTGTTATGATCCTGTGGATGGCCTCCGTAGCCGAGTAGTTAAAACGCGAAGATACAGTTGATATACACGTTTGAATTGACCATCGTTAAAGCAAGCGTTACTACTAAATACGGAGATGTTCTTGTATTCTCTGTACCTTGTAAACTCCTGTAACCAAGTGTGGGCCAGAGGAGTTTTACAAGAATATTTATTTATTTAAACAAATAATGTAATATCTTCTAGTAATGTACATATTTATCTGCCCTCGTGGGTAGCACAGTTGGTAGACTCGATATCTTCCCCACACCGACTGGAAAAGACCTGAGTTCGGTTCCGTCCATGGTGTGAGTAATTTTTATGGGCCTTTTCACAGAGTGGCTGAGTTAGTCAGTCTCAACGTGGGTAGCATGTTTTTTTTTTTTTTTCTCCTGGAAATCCAGGTTTTTCGTCCAGCAAATAGAAAATCACAGAATACATGCAATTTACAGAAAATGTACACTGAGCTTTAGTTGCTGATGCTCCTAAAACCCTTCTACAACAGCAACATATTTAGCTATTTATAATCAGCGTAATTCATTTAAATAAATTTTTAGTATTTAAAAGTACAGAGAACATTTCAGATCTAAGTAAAAACAGCCCAACACACAAAGGCTGTAACTGAATGTCTTCAAGTTAAAATAAAATGATATTAACAATATACTACGAATAAAATTCTAATATACTACGAATAAAATTCTAAAAATAAAATACTACGAATAAAATTCTAGCACTCCTTTTGTAATGTTTTTTAACTCTTTACGACGTGGAATAATTGTCAGTGGAGAACTAGATAATAATGATACAATACAATTTATTCATAAAAAAATTGTTTACAATAAATAAAAAATAATAATAAAATAAAAAAGAATTTGTATTGACCGTTGTTGTCTACGTGACTGCTAAATTGAGTAATGTTCTTGTATTCTTTTCATCTTGTGAACTCCTATATGTTTGCCCATCTTGGAGTACAAAGAGAAAATTTATTTTTAGGTGTGTTGGTATATATGTGCATAATGTTCCTTTTGTCTTCACCACGGCCTCCGTTCGTCTGCATGTAACAACTCGACTCTCGGTGGACAGATTTTCATGAAATTTTATATTTGTCGTGCCATTCCAAAAATAAAATCGGACCAATAGAAATGCGGTAGTTATTTCTTCGTCCGTCCGTCTGCATGTAATAACTTGATTTCCAGTGATGAATCGAATATTAATGAAATTTTATATTTAGACCTTTTAGGAAGATTTGTCTTGGGCTCCCAAATTTAATTAAAATAGGACCAATATAAATCCGGCAAATATTATTTATTTTTGTCATAGGCTGTCCCATATATTGTAACTGAAGCTGGTTATTATATTTGTTGTTATGAGCTGGTTGGAGGAATGAATGGGTAATGCGCAGGACGCGCAGATATGAATTTTTCTCTGTTCACGTATAAAAGTCATTGCTCTCAGCGCTTTTCTTTTTTGTCGTAAATCATGAATTATTTACTATTTGCTAACGCGCTTGAAATGTAACGCACTGCGTACATTAACTAACTTGCTTATTATTATTGTTAATCTTTGTAGCACGGCTTCTACTGATGGCTGGTGAGTGAGTGACTCAAGTCAGCGATTATCAATCAGGACCTTAGGGATTTCAGTCATCAATCAGGACTTTAGGGATTTCAGATAATCAGGATTTCAGTCATCAGTCAGGACCGTAGCCACCACGACGATGTAATCAGTGCCAGTATCGTATCCAGGTATCATAGTAAGGGGGCATAACGACCAGGATTTTGAGTATTTTTTTAGATAGACCTAGGAACACTTATACGCATGGTTAAGGGGGCATATCCCGCTCTGCCCACCCTGAATACTCCCCTGTCAGTGCTCCATCTACAGCAAAATGACTAGATCCAACTGTGAATGAATAAATTTTCTTTTATACTCTGGGATGGCCACATAAGGTCTGATATGAGTTGATTAGGTAAAGAGAATACAAGAATATCACTATATTTAGTAGTAGTCACGTGGGCTGAACCACGGCCTCTCAAACACGTATATTTCT
This sequence comes from Mastigoproctus giganteus, assembly GCF_048544385.1. Lineage (NCBI taxonomy): Eukaryota > Metazoa > Arthropoda > Arachnida > Uropygi > Thelyphonidae > Mastigoproctus > Mastigoproctus giganteus. The sequence goes on from NC_143583.1 coordinate 202,583,682, forward strand.
GTACCTTAGAGCTTGACCACTCGCCCAAGATTCAAGATATTACCAAATCCAATTAGTGTTGCCAACCGTCCTTTTTTTCAGCCGGGAAATACTTATTTTCAACGGAATTTTTGCTGCACCCAGGAGGTGATTGACAGACTACCTACCATTTTGTCAGTAAAAAATTTGGAGTCAAAACCGGATAAAGGGATGTCCGTTTTCACTCCCCCCCACTTTTCTTTTCTGTGAGATATTTTAACAGAAATTTATGAAGGCACGTTTCCTCTTTTACTCTGCCGGGGTCATGGCGACCTTTGATTTCCACCTTGTCGTTATAATGCCCTAATTCGCTTGCTGCACGCTCCATTGACTACTCGCAGTTTGTTCACTGTAGTGTTATTACTGTTTCCACGGAACTCCCTACAAGTTCTGGTGAGCACTAAAAATCGAAAATACAGTAAGATGTAGTACATGGAATGCTTGGTAAAAATAGAATTCGTTAATAATGCTATTAGCATTTAACATTAATATTTGTTAATGTTGAAAATAAACACATGCACTTAAAAATGAGTTGCCTAAGTGTAAAACAACCAAACTTTCCGAATGTAATCACTAATAATTGAAACTTACCCTTGAGAAGGACATTGCTTAGTAATAATTCCATGTAAAGTTTAGAAACGACACTTCACCGCGTGAAGTATTTAATTAGTTTACTGGATCGAGAGGACAGTTATTACCCTAGACCAAAAGAGTTCCAATAACCAAATAAATTGGCTACGTTTGAGATTTTTCGTTTAGGATAAGCTTATAATTGTACCATGGAAGACCAAACTATGCTACAGAAGAGGATCCTGTTGTACTACAGAGTAATAGGTTTGTGTGGTACAACAGGGTCCCTTCGGTGGCACAGCTTGGTATCTCCTGCAGCACAGTTTGGGCTTCCATGTTTATAAGTTATAAACTTATCTAAACTAAAAATCCAGGTCCGAAGACAGATTTCAACACAAATCCGAAACGTAGCCAATTTATTTGGTTGTTGGGACTTTTTGGGTCTATTGTAAAAAATGTCCTCTCGTTCCAGTAAACTAAATGAAATACTTCATGTGGTAAAATGTCTTTACTGAAACTTGTATTGCTTTAAACTTTGGTAATATCTACTTTGAAGTATAGTAAACGCTTTAAATTACCCACTCGATGGCCGCTGTGGTCAGGAGCGAGAGTGCATAGCAGGCGTTCCTTGAGTGGACCGGGGTTCAAGCCCGTGACTACCAAATACGATAAATATTTGCATTGACGATTTATTGTAAACTCTACTGACTTGGTTGTCGTGCCGGAGTATAAACAGGAATTTTTTTGAGCCCGCCGTAGCCTAGTGGTCAGGCGCTGCGGGGGCGTAAGTACACGTCTTGAGTGACCGGGGTTCAAGCCCGTGACTGCTGAATACATTGCTGTTTCTTGTATTATGTCTATCTTGTGAACTCCTCTGACCGTTTGGTCGTCCCGGAGTATAAACAGAATTTTTTTTTATTTATAACTTATTTCGAAATGCCTGGGCTGATTGAGTCGAGAAAAAGAATCATTTACTCATCACTAACAGTTTCCCCTGAAATCACTCAGCCTAGGCATTCCGACTGCTTGTTATAATTCTCACACTGATCACAAGATCGAAGAATTGATGGCCTCCGTAGCTGAGTGGTCAGTAGCGGCAGTGCAGTAGCACACGCTCTTTGAGTAGTCCAAGCCCCTGACTGCTATATACGGTTGATCTGCCAACTTACACTGGACCAGAGTGGCAGATTATGGTCCATTTCCCTCAGCATGAATTGTTGAGGAGACTTCCATCCTGCAGTGGATTGATAATGGCTGCAGTTAACTTAACTTTAACTGTATTAGTGTGAATATTGGTAAAAATATTTAATTTAGTTCCAGTATTTTTTTTTTTTTATTTCCAGCTAATGCTCAGTGTAAGCTTGTTTTCTTGCTTGATTTGCCCTTACTAATGCTAAACAGGAAGACGGTCGATCACTGTAGGGATGTTACTTTTACGTACGGGCGGATATCAAATAAAATTAATAGGAAAATCTTACTCTACTGTTTATTGTGCTGGTTCTTCTATCAAAAGGTATAGATCCAAATTTATATATTCAAATTTTTGTATCCAAATAAGTAATATTAATACCAGTGAAAGTTTTTTTTTTTTTTTGTATCTGGTTAAGATTGGTTTTTCTTTGGTGTCGACTTGAAACTGAGTGTAGTTATTACTTGCTTTGGTCCATTATCAGTGGGTACATTACCTTAAAGTCACAAACTGTCAATATAACATCTATTATTATTATTATTATTATTATTATTAGCCATATGGTGCAAGGAAGCCTGAGACTTATGCTGCACAAGCCAAAAAAAAAAAAAAATTCTGTGTTACTCTATGAGAGAGAGAGAGAGAGAGAGAGAGAGAGAGAGAGAGAGAGAGAAGTTGAAGGAAATCACCAAGAAAGAGAAGAATATTCTCACAATTTTCCTATGCTTTCATTAACATTTCAATGTACAAAACTGTTTGTCAATCAGCGTTGTTCAATTTAAACCAAAACTTACTTATAATTTGAAACAGCTAATATACAAGGTGTGGCAATAAAGTTCCTGACCGGTGGGGTTGCGGTTATACGATGAGTTTGAAATTAAACGGAAATGGTATGTTGTAGTTCAAATTTCCTCCAACAGATGGTGCCACGGAGAGTGCCTAGTTTTAGTGGTTCTTAAACTATTCGGCGGTACCGCGAAGAACTCATTCGGGGTTCTGTGAAGGCGTGAGAAAATTTTGTAACAATTATTATTATTATTATTATTATTATTATTAGCTATGTGGTGTAAGGAAGCCTGAGGCTTTTGCTGCACCAGCCAAAAAAAAAAAAAAAATTCCTGAGTTACCCAGAGAGACAGAAGGGAATCACCAAGAAAGAGAAGAATGATGATATCCAGTTCAGGACCCTGGATGTGCCAAGCCCATACTCACCAGATGTGAGTCCCCGGGGTTAATGGCAGAACGCTTACTTAAAGAAATCAAAATTAGAGATAGTAGATGCTAGAAAGACACCTCCAGGCAGCGGACCCATGAAAGCAGCTTTCTGCAACTTTCCCCATCCAAAGATTAATATCAAATGATCAATGATCGATGATAAAACAATGATATGGCACATGATCAATGATAAAACAAAGTTTTATATCAAGTGACCGGTGGCTTCGACGTTAGAAAAACTGTCAGGGTATTCGTGTATTAATTTATTAATTTATTTCAGCTGCAAAACAGCAGTCCTATATGACTTAAAATGCAGCTGTATAAAATAATAACACAATTCCAAAGTAAACCAATACAGAAATTTGGTAATATTAATTTCACGAGACAAAAAATTAATTAATTAAAAATAAATAAATAAATAAAAAATAAAATAATAAAATAAATAATTAATTAATTACTGATAAATCTTAAAAAAAAAAAAAAAAAACAGGCATCAATCTAACTGGAAAATTGCAGAAAAGAATATAACTGTACAGTTGATTTTCTCATCTCACATTAGAAAAAGACATTATTAATATAAATTTGAGAAGATAATAAATTTTCCAAGTTCAGATAACAAGTGTAGAGATTTAGGTTGTTTCTTGAATTGTCCGGGAGCATAAATTTTTCTCCAAATTTGCCTTATTGATTATGTATTGAGTTGATGATCTTATTGATCGTGTATTGAGTATTAGCGGGGAGAGCTTATCCACTGATCAGCCTGGTGCTCAATAATTTACAGATTTAAAGTCATTTATCACAGAGAAATTGAGTGCATAACAAGTCTACAGTATGGACGGAGCAGGCTAACTTTATAAGATTTCACCTACAGAAACAATGTCAAAAAAAAAAAAATGCTTGCTGAGACTGCCCCACCAGTTCCAACAATACAAGTGTAATTATGCTCATAATATGCTGCTCTTTGTGCTACAGGTAGCTCAACTAATTCTAGAGCTTTTAAGAGATATAAATTATTCATCTTTACTATCATTCACAAAAATTAGCTTCGATGGACTCTACATTATTCAAAGAATGGTTTCTTCTTGGAGATATACCCTCTGCAAAGAAACTCATGAAGAAAATAAACTTACCTGAAAAGGCTAGTCTTTTATTGAGTGACACTCCTTCACATCCCAGCTATGAGGAACACAAAGGCCATATTTTTACCACCGAATGTAATATCCTTGATTCAACCAATGGACGAAGGGGTTCTAGAATGTTTAAAGAAACGATATAAGGGTCCTTGTGGGTAGCATTATTGGTATAATCACTGTCCACCGGATGGAAAAGACCTGGGTTCGAATCACGTCAACGACGCGAGGAAATTTTTATGTTTTTTTTTTTTTTCCACAATTTGACTGAGTTAGTCGGTGTGAGACGTGTGTAGCATGGTTTTTTTCTCCCAGAAACTTGGGTTTTTCGTCCTGTAAACATCAAATCGACCACAGACAATACGCAGTTTACAGACATAGTATATTCAGCGCAATATGACATAAGTTGCTGATGCACCTAAAACCTTATAACAACAACAACAATAACGGACGATATAGGACAAAGTTTTAGAGTTCAATTTTGGAAAAAATAGAAGACACGAATATAGGCCGTTTTATAGAGTCGTTAAAAGTGAACAACTGACATCAAAGACGTGCATACGATATGGCAATACAATGGAAAAAAATTCCAAGTTCAACATTATTAAATATTTTACTTCAACAGAACTTTCCCCTTCGTTGACATTGCTAACCAAAGTCCTGCACTAGAAGAGTATAATGAAGAACATAGTTTAGTAATTGATGTTAGGCAAATTGACGATTCCAACGATTTACAGCAAGAAGACATACAACACGTATGCAGATGCAAAATGGGTGTTTTGCATCTACATTCACACATGAGGAATTCTGTGGGGAAGTGGAGGCCAGAAATTTATCAAACTCTAACCGGGAGCTAAATGATTTTGCAATAATTGAGAGCAAAGACCTGGGGGTGGAGGAGATCTATCCAAGTTATATTAAAGGAGGAAGCAAAGGAAGGAACCTTAGCTAAGGCCGCTGCGTGAGTGTCAGCCGCCCGTGCGCAAACTTTCATAAGACTGCCCTCTACTAGAAAGGGGTTACAAAAATAATTAAAAATTTTATTATATATATAACACAAGACTACATATTATTTTAGTAATCAAAGTACATTCAGTTCAACGTATTGTTCAATATATCACAAAAAATAAATAAATAAAATAAATAAATAAAATATATATAAGTAGTAACAAAATATTTTTTCGGCAGCACAAAAAGATTACATATACTGTATAAGTAATTATTAGTCTAATATTCTAATCTTATATAATATGTAATAACTATAATAAAATAGCAATCTATTGCACTAATATTTAGTAGTATGTAAATTTGTATTATATTTTTATATAATCACGGAATATAATCACACACACATTATAATTAAAATAACTACATAATTTGTACTCTTCGGGCTTTTGCTGTTACAAAATTCTTGATTAATGCATCAATGTCCAAATTATCCATAATATCATTTTCTATAAATATTATAGATACATCTGTTAAACATTCGTGTTCCATAGTTGATTGTAAATATTTTTTTATAATTTTAAGCTTCTAGAAACTTCTTTCCCCTGAAGCAACTGACATGGTAGTGTCAGAAAAATTCTTAGGACCACTGAAATATTCTGAAACGCATCCTGTAAATTGTTCTCGTATATAAAATTTAATTAATCGTGAGGAAACATTTCTCTTTTTATAAAACATTGTAAGGATTTGATTTCCTTAAAAAAGAGTTATGCCGTCAATATCACGATCATTCCAATTTTTGTCGTCGCTTAATTTCATGTGCAAATCTTTGACAATGTTTTAATATATCTTCCTCATTCCATTCTTTCAACGCGTTGATATTATGGACAATTTTAAACACTTCATTATTCTCTTTCAACAGCATAAACCTTTCAGTAAGAGATGACGGGAGTAGTGTCATGTATCTAATGATATTAAGAGTAGGAGACCGGCGGAATTACTTAACAAGTACAGGTCACTGTTAAAAAAAAGCCGTGAATTAGGGTTGAATTTGAAAGTGTCTGCAATTCTGCCCAGACAAGATAGGGGGGAGTGTATGATGAGAGCCTCGTCGATCAATTCGGCCCTGGAAATATTGTGCAAGGCTCAAGGGGTAGAATTTTTTTCAGCCTGGTCTGTACTTGTTTACAGGAGAGACTGCTTCTACAGGGATGGGATACACTTAAATAGAATGGTTGCAAGAATATTTGCTGATGCTATGGAGACAGTGTTAGGTGGATCGGAAAACTGCTAGCTTGGGGGATACAAGGACTAATATGTTAACAGTAGCCACTGGCAGAGGAGAAAGTGATTCTTGCACTGCTTCTATTGGAATGAGCAGCAGCCTGGAAAATAAGATGCAGGATATTTCAGAGACTGCTGGGAGAGTCGTTGCGGTACAAGTAAACACGTGGGTTGTGTTAGGGTAGCTAAGAATAGGAACAGGTGCATGTATACTTGCGTGTACACCAATGCTAGGAGTTTGGTAAATAAATTTGATGAATTCGAGGTATTGCTCAAAGCCTCAAATGCGGATATTATTGGGATATCAGAGACGTGGTGTCACACAGATATAAGGAATGCAGAACTGGAATTTGAGAAGTACAATGTATGCAGAAAGGATAGGAAGGGAGGAGGGGTTATGCTATTAGTTAAGAAACATAAAATCCAAATAAGTGAAGCCAGTTGACATCGCTGGACAGTGCAGTGTCGAGTCAGTTTGGTGTGACATAAGCATTGGGAGAACAAAATTGAGAGTAGGAGTGTGCTATAGGCCTAATGACTCTGATGAGTATAATAAGAAACTGTACAGAGAAATAGAGTGGGCCAGTAAATCAGAGAGTCTAATAATGGGGGCATCGATCACAATGTGCTGAAGTGGGATTTACTCAAGGAGGTAACTACCATCAGGGGTAAAGGGAAGGGTTTTTGCTTTCGTAAAGGCGACTACGACGGTCTGAGACAATATTTAAATTCTATACAGTGGGACCAACTGATGATGTTACCAACAGCAAATTCAAAATGGAAAGCATTCAAAGAACTTATCTTGGAAGCTATAGGCTTTACATACCAACTAAGAAATATTGTTCAAGGTTTAGGCCTAAATGGATGTCAGATGAACTAATGAGACATATGGCAGAGAAGAAAAATGCACGGGATACATATAAATTAATGGGTGACATGGAAGCCTATGATAGATATAAGCTGGTCTGTAAGCAAGGCACAAAGGAGATTAGGCAGGCAAAGGCAGATTATGAGAAATTCTTGGCAAAGGATGCAAAGAAAAACAGAAAAGAGTTCTTTACCTATGTAAACTCTAGAAGGAAAGGATGAATCAGATTGGTCCACTGGATATTGATGGTTCAACAGTTGAGCATCCTGCTCAGGTGGCTAACAAACTAAACGAGTATGTTGCATCTACATTCACACATGAGGAGTTATTCAGGAAGGGGAATGCCAGAGGTGAAGTAAACTCTGGCAGTGAACTAGATGATTTTGTAATAACTGAGAGGAAAGTGGAGGAGATATTGTTGAGAATAGTCATAAAAAAGGCAGCTGGGGTGGATGGGATCTATCCAATTATATTAAAGGAGGCAGCAAAGGAAGTAAGCAAACCCTTAGCTATAATTATGAGAGCTTCTTTGGACTCAGGAGAGGTACCCATAGACTGAAGATGTGCAAATGTGACACCAATTCACAAAGGAGGATCAAAGGCTTACACAAGTAATTATAGACCTGTGAGTTTAACTTCTGTTCCAGGGAAATTAATGGAGGCACTGGTTAAAGAAGCACTGCAGGATCATCTAGACAAGACTTCAGTTATAGCTCGGACACAGCATGGTTTTGTTAAGGGAAAGTCTTGCCTGACCAATTTTATTGGATACTGTGATGCAGTCACAAAAGAACTGGATGCATGGAATAACTTTGATATTATATATTTGGATCTTAGAAAGGCTTTTGATACTGTTGCACATGGAAGACTGCTGCACAAATTGAAACAGTGTGGCATTGGAGGCAAATTGCTGCTATGAATAAAGGGGTGGTTGAGGGGAAAAGACAGAGAGTGGTAATCAATGGACACTGCTCATCGTGATCTAATGTTATTAGTGGAGTCCCTCAGGGTTCAGTGTTGGGTGTACTGTTGTTTTCTGTATTTATAAATGATATTGATGATGGTATATCAAGCTTAATGCCCAAGTTTGCAGACGACAAGAAGATTGGCAGGGTTGTTAAGGACACTACTGATGCTATGCTGCTGCAACAGGATCTGGAAAGGTTGGGCTGAGAGGTGACAAATGAAGTTTAACATTGACAAATGTAGAGTACTACGTATGGGAAACAGTAACCCCAGAAGAACGTATCAATCTTGTGGTACTACACTGACAGTGGTAGAGAATGAAAAGGACCTGGCAGTAATTGTGCAGGCAGATATGAAGTTTTCTGAGCAGTGCAGACGGGCTGCAAGAGTAGCTCATGGTGTCTTGTCAATGATGTACAGGAATTTTTCTAGCAGGGATAAGGAGGTGATTATTCCCTTGTATAAGGCAATGGCCAGGCCACACCTTGAGTACTTTATACAGGTCTGGAGGCCTCATTTCAAGAAGGATGTAGAGCTGCTGGAACGAGTACAGAGAAGGGCAACAAGATTAGTGAATGTAACAAAGGGGTACTCTTACGAAGAAAGGCTTAAGTTTTGCAAATTACAGTGTCTGGAGACTAGGCACCAGCGAGGTGATCTGATAGAGGTGTATAAAGCCTTAAATGGTTTGAGCATGCTCAGTGCCGATGGAATTCTTCCTCTTACTCAGAATAATCACCTGAGAGGGCATTAATTCAAATTGAGGAAAGACAGATGTAGGATAGATGTGCGGAAATTTGCCTTTAGCCAGCGGGTAGTTGGTTGGTGGAACAGACTTCCATCCCTTGTTGTGGAAGTTGATAGCCTAAATAAATTTAAGGCTCAGCTGGACAGGTATTTCGGACGAACGGAGGGGTGAAGTGGAAGTTTTTTTTGTTTTTTTTTTTAGGCCGATGCTGCATAAGCTTGCTTTCTTGCATCCTATGCCTCTACTAATGCTAATGCTAATGCTAATCAAGAAAAAAAAGTCTATTTTAAAATTATCTTTGGCATTTTTTATAGTTTCAATCCCTTGCTTCATATTCAAATATTTTTTTTCTTTGGTCTTTTTCGAACCTCGGGAAAATCAGGTTCAGTATCCAAAATATTCGCTATTTGTGTTGCAGATACAAAATTAATAACATTTTCAAAATTATGGTCTGTTCTATAATCTTTTAAATGATTTAGAACATGTTCAACATGTTCAGTAACTGTTTCTATATCAAATGGAGGGTTCTGCATCATTTTACTGATGACATTAATTTGGCTTAAAATATCATGCCAAATAATGATTGAGCAAAGAAATTTAGATAAGTTATTTTTGAAATAAGATTATTAGCCTGAGCTCTTGAATCGATATCTTTAGTATTATTATCAGTTATATCGAAAAAAAAGAGGTCCTGATAAATTTCCAAAATGTTAAAATGTTAATTTTAAGAGGGTTTATTGCTTCTATTCGACTTTCCCATCTTCTATTTGATAGCGATTTTAAGCTTAAATTTTGAACGTTGGATTTTAATATAGCCCAACGCTTAGTAGATGAGGAAAAATAATTGTATAATTCCTGTATAACGCCAAAAAAAAAAAAATCAACTACCTGTATCTCAAAAGAAATTTTCGCTGCATCACCGACTACTAAATTTAAAGAATGAGCAGAACGTGGTACAAAGAAGGCTTACAAGGCAAGAAAACAGTAAGTCAAATAATAGACTATACCCAAAATATTACAACCAATCTGAGATTTCAGCATTATGAAGCTGCAAGGAAAAATTTACTTTTCAAGCTGTGTCATCATCCCGTATAGGAAGTCCGTTCAGCAATTATGTCCAGAGCCACAAAGTACCCCAGGGACTCACATCTGGTGAGTATGGACTTGGCAAACCCAAGGTCCTGAGCTGGTTAACATCATTCTTCTCTTTTTTTGTGATTCCCTACTTCTGACTCTCTCTCTCTCTCTCTCTCTCTCTCTCAGGGTAGTGTGGGATTTTTTTTTTATTTTTGGCTGGTGCAGCATAAGCCTTATTATTAGCCATATGGTGCAAGGAAGCTTGCACCATATGGCTAATAATAATAATAATAACACAAGAACAGCCGTTTACAAGAGGCCAACTGCATAAGCACACAAGGTACTCATTTTAAAAATTTCATAAGTTCAATATATTTTTTTTTTGTCACCAATCTTTAATTGACTCGATCCAATCTTATCTATAATTAAGCCAAAATCAAAATTGCTACAAACCTCAGCAATGAAAATTTTATCATTAATTTCTAATTAAGACAGTCTCAATTTTTTTTTTTTATACACAATTTTCCCCAAGTCTTTTGAGGAATCAAAGTACCAAGCACAAGCTCTGTGCTCAGTTCAAACATAATAGAGAACATCATATTGTTCTCATGGGACACAAGTGTTTTTGCTAAGGATCAGTTCCAATAAGTCTTTTCCTTCGCCTAAAGATCTTAACTGCAAATTCTGCCAAAGTAAGGTAATTTTCTTTACTGTCAAGAAATCTATGTAAGTCATTCTCCCCGTATATATTTGTCAATATTTGTAACTCCGTTCTATAATCTAAGCAACAATTACATTCAAAAATTAGGTGCCGCACTGTTTCAGGCTCTCCGCAGTTCCACAGTGGAGAAGCAGCAAGGCCAAAAGTATGTAATTTAAAATTCAGACTTCCATGGCCTGAAATCAAGAAAGTTAAATTTAAGCCTGGATTAAACCTATTTGATATACTTAATTCTATCACACTAGGCATGCATTTTTTAGTTATTCTACCCTTAGTATCATTAGACCATTCCTTCTGTCAATCTACAAGGAATAGATTCCGAATTCTCTGCACATCTTTCCTAACTGGTCACTCTAGATTAAGTGTATAGTGGTCAATAAGAGCAAGTAGACCCTTCCGCCTATAATATTTTAAGTAGTTAAATATTATTTCAAACTGAATGGGTAGTTTGCCTGTTAGTACCTGGAGAGCTGATGTGGAAATTGTACGACATACCCTTGATGTTGCTAATGAAAATAACTGTTGAGCTTGCACAAAATACTTTTTTACAAGGCATTTACAAATACTAGTGCCGCATGCACCTGCTGCATAGCAAACTATAGGTAAAAATATATGCTTCCATAATACATTTTTAATGCAGAAGGTTTAATGCCCCAGGCACATCTTGTAATTCTAATTAATTTTCCAGTCAGTGTGTTTATTTTCTGGAGTATATATTTTCCATGTGCTACGAACTGAAACAGATCATCGACCATTATACCAAGGTATTTATACGTACGGACAATTTTAATAGAGTGGTCGTTTAATCTTATGTTTGGTGGTCCCTGTAAATTAAGGTTACCTTTAAAGAGCGTTTGTTTGGTTTTTATTACACATCTACAATTTGTGGTTTACACACCAAGTATTTAAGTCAAGCGACGCATTCATTTCCACATTCTTCCAATTCAAGTCTGGAATTACCATATATGAGAACAACAAGGTTGTCTGCATATGCAAGTTTAGAAATACACTCGTGTTCTTTAACCAGCCACCCATGAAGGACTACCTTACATCAAACAGGGCCGAGAACAGATCCCTGAGGGCAGCCGCGAGTTACCGGTCGCGATACACAGCAATGTCCAGATGAGACTACAAGGCATCTGTCCTGAAAGTAATCAGTGATAATTCTGTAAATGAGGACAGATACCCTGGCTTCCTGGAACCTCGCCACCATGTGTCAAAGGCCCCTTTGAAGTCCACGAAGAGGCCGAGGACATATTTAGTACTTGAAGTAGAGACCAAATCCATAGTTTGTTTAATTGCATCTACTGTAGATTTTCCTTTAGTGAAACCGAATTGATTAGGTATGTGTAAAATTTTTCTATTTAATAATTTAGAAATCTTGCAACAATAAGTCTTTCCAATACCTTCCCATGAACGGGAAGAAGGGCAATAGGACAATATGACGATGCCTGGTTTACGGATTTGTTAGGATTTCTTTAATAACTTTCCACAGTGCGAAATATGACAAACAAATTGCGGTCATGCAACCAAAACCAATTGGTAAATAGGTTTAGGACCAATAGCTTGCGGACCTATGCTTTCTGGAATTCAGCGGGTGTTCAGTGATTTTCAAGTAAAGATTAACAAGAGAGAAATAATAATGGGTAAATGGGGAGATAGTTATGTAATCACTATTTACTGTCTCTCTTGAAATAAGATTATCACAGGCAGGACGATAAAACATTCACTGAAAGGAGTACTGACATAAGTGAAAGAGGAAGATCGGTGCAACTATAGTGTGCGCTCTACCGGCGCTACAGTGGATGCCAAAAACATGATATATGAAAAAATATGAAAAATATGAATGTGATAAAAACACAAAAGACTAAATATTAGCTAATCTAATGTTATATAGTGCAGTATTAAGATAAAAACAAAGTTATGTGCTGAATCTCGGTTGGATGTGCTACGAACGTCAGTACCGCGACCCTTGCGATTAGAAAAGCAGGGTGCTGTATACCGCCAGACATTATTACCGGTAGTGTGGGTCCCATTCGAAGTGTTGCCACTTGTTTCTCGCAAAGGCGAATACATAATACTATTGGAACTCGGGGTCGTGCAGTCTGTAGGATACTTCTGCTGTCCTGTTTTTTCTCTTAAGTTTTCGCTGATGATTTGCTCAGCAGTGATTGAAATGAAAGCAGGTTGAGGAGGATATGATGAGGGGACATGAGGAATCTCCGGACATGAGAGAGACGGAGCCTCTGAGGCAGCTGAGCTCCGCTCCATCTTCCTGTATATTCCGAGTGTCACTTCCAGCGGTTTGGCAAGTGACGCTCCATCTTCCTGTATATTCCGAGTGTCACTTGCCAAACCGCTGGATTGACAACTGGCTTTGTTATGAGTGGCGGGAATGTAGTTGACCTCACGATCCAGAGAGCAATCGACTACTTTGCTGATCTTTACACCTGGTTGAACACTGGATGACTGAGGGGAAGAAGGGGGCCTGTAGCCCTTATTCTTCATTCGGGTGTGATTTTCCAGGCTATCCATCTTCTCCACCAGTCACTTTACACTGTGTAGGATTTTGAGATTTTGCTCTTTAAGCAGGTTGTTTTCTTCTTGCAGGGCGGATATGAGTTTATAGATGGGAAGTAATTGGTCAGAGAAGTTTGCAGAGATCTCAGCACTTAACTGCTGTAAGATAGATTCCATGGACTCGCTGAGCATTTTTGTAAGCTTATTTTTAGCAACTGTAACTAGAGGTGATGTTTCAGCTTGCTGCCTTGTGGGAGACGTTAGTATTCCATGCCTGCAATTTTCTGGGCAAGCATCACACCCAAGAATGTCTTGAATTGAGTCTTCGAGTATGGAGGAGTTGTTTTGGTCCGCAGCCTTGCGGAAAGAGAGGAATGTTTCCGTTACTTCAGACAAACTTTGCTCTGTAGTTTGAATGTCTTCAACCGCGTTTATCAGATCAGTTGATTCTTTCGAGCTGTCTTGTTGTTTTGCACACGAAAGGCAAATAAAATTTTGTTTCTTTGCTTTGCTAAGCTTTTTAATATTCAAGGAGGTGCAGCGGCCTCCAAAAAACTGGTCACAAATAATACATTTAATTGTAAGAATCTCAGCTTTTAGACATACGCTACAAATTTTTTCTATGGGCGCGCTGCTAGCTTCAGCTATTGTCACTATGAGGGAGAAGGAATCACAATGCCCACCCCCTTAGTTGGGGGTGGGTTGTACATAGCAACAGACGCCGATTATTGTGTTATTTACAGCAACTCTTTCTGTTTCCCTGGCTATCCTTGGCCTTGTACGAGAATTATCTTGACAGTGGTGGTTCAAGAGCTATATTCAACGACCCAAAGGCAAGCAATATGCGATATTAAAAATGTAAAAAGGTGCTTTACCTGAAAGAGCCAAATGAAAAAGGACATCACCATTGGAAAGGGCTCCCTTCTGGCAATCCAAGAGTATAAGGTGTTGTTGGGTTACTCATACTTAAACATAAAAACTGAAGGACTTAACACGAGCAAATTCTTGCACCGCCACCGCACGTGACCGTAACGTCCAGGTTTAACGACAGTAAAGGCAGTATGCTACTCCAACTGGATCTAGATAAGTTGAGCAAATGGGCTGAGAAGTAGCAATTGAAGTTTAACAGTGACAAGTGCAAAGTACTGAATATGGGTAGCAGTCATCCAAGAGAAATGTACCAAATGTGTGCTACTACACTCAGGGAGGTAGAGAATGAAAAAGACCTGGGGGTAATTGTGCAGTCAGATACGAAGTTCTCTGAGCAGCGCAGACGGGCTGCCAGAGCAGGTCATGGAGTTTTGTTAATGATATTTAGGAATTTTGCTAGAAGAGACATGGAGGTGATTATCCCTTTGTATAAGGCAACGATCAGGCCACACCTTGAGTACTGTGTACAGGTCTGGAGGCCTCATTTTAGGAAAGATGTCGAGTTGCTAGAATGAGTGCAGAGAAGGGCAACAAGATTGGTGAGAGAAACAAAGGGGATGCTCTTACCAAGACAATCTTAAGTTCTGCAAGTTGCAGAACCTCGCAGGTCCCTAACCTGCGAGGTGATCTGATTGAGGTGTATAAGGCCTTGAATGGTTTGATCAGGCTCAATGCTGATGGGATTCTTCCTCTTGCTCAGATTAAGAACCTGAGGGGGCATAGATTCAAATTGAGGAAAAATAGTTGTAGAAAAGATGTGCGGAAGTTTGCCTTTAGCCAGCGGGTAGTTGACTGCTGGAACAGACTTTCATCTGTTGTTGTGAAAGTTGATAGCTTAAATAAATTTAAGGCTGAACTAGACAAACATTTGGAGTGAACAGATGGTTGAAATGGGAAGGTTTTTTTTTTTTTTTTTTGGCTGATGCAATTTAAGCTATTTCTTGTATCATATGCCTCTACTAATGCTAATTCTAATGTGAAAGCTGCACCAATGATTTTTTTTTTTTTTTCTTTTTTCAAAATAGCTGCAATGCTTGGAAAACTGGGTGTTATTTTTTTCTTTCTTTCTTTATTTATTTATTATTATTTTTTTTTTTGCTTAATGCTTTGAAAGAGCGTTTGTACTATTGGTCAGACAGTGATATCAAGATAATCGACAAAGAGAAGAATGTGGATATAAGTAGTGCTTCAGAAGGTTATGTGGGTGGTTTGTGTAAGGAATTACAAACTAGCAAAGTGTTTGTTAAACATTAATGAAGCAGAGGTAAAGACAACACGAGGTTATTGTGAAGAAACAATCAAAGCTATTCATTTCATTTATCAAAACAAATTGAGGTGTGTTGCTGATATCTACTGTACCAGAGTGCTATTAAATTTTTTTCTGGATTTCACAAAATGAAAAAAAAAAAAAATTAACGCATTATAAAATCGAAAACCACGCTTTCTCTACAGCAGTATGCTCACTTATGCATCAGTGTTCTAAAATCAGAAATGATGGCAAGATCATAGCCACATTTCTGTCAAAGAAGGAAAGCAAAGACTGTTTTAAACGTAATTGATAATAGTCTCTCATGACTGAACAATCATTATTTTTACACATACTGAATGTTAAATTAGTAACGCTTTTTTTTTTTTTTTTTTTTTTATGAAAACTCCAAACACGAGAGGTATTAGAACTTATAGTAATTAGTACCGTGCATGGGTTGGAGGTTGAGAAGACGAAAGAAGATATTTGTTGACATTAGACTTGAACTTCTGCAGACTGTAGTTTTCGGGAAATATATATCAAGGAAGGTTGTTCCAGAAAACGGCAGTTGAACGAATAAACGAGGAAGATGAAAAGTTGGTTCTGTGAGTTTGAAGTTGGACAGTAAATGGATGTTGGGTGGTGGCGGCACATGTTCGGACTGTTTTGAAAGAGAGAGGGAGAATTATAGAAGCCAATTCAGAAGAACAGTGCCCATGGAAGTATCTGCAGAAAAGGCATGCAGCACAAACAGTACATCTATGAGACAGCGAGTGAAGAGACTCTGTTAGAGAGGAGTCATTAATTAACCTAACTGCCCTCTTCTGAATGGAATCTAGAAGCCTGAGAGAGGTTTTGGGCGCACCGCCCAGATGTGGGAACAATATTCCATGGTAGGGCGGTTTTGCAATTAGTATAGAGTGAACAGCTGTTTGGAAGAAAAGTAACGCTGAGAGTAAAAGAGGAAACCAAGTTTTTTAGATGCGGAGGAAGAAATATTTGTAATGTGCTTGTGCCAAGAGAGATTAGAAGTCAGGGTAATCCCCAAAAGAGATATATCATTTTGCTAGAAACAGGAGTGTCACCAAAGATAAGCATAGGAGCAGAAGAATCCTTTTTACGAGATATAAGACAAGACCGAGTTTTAGAAGGATTGAAATCAACTAAGTTGTCTTTGCCCCACTGGAGAATTACCTGGAGATCGGCATTTAAGAAATGGTAGCGGATATTCGAGAAGATGAAGCTGATTGAGCAGGGAAAGGTTTCTCAAAATGGAAAGTGGAATGCAATGTGCTATCATAGGCAAAACTATGGATAGCATTTACAGTCAATGGAAGAAGGTCATTAATATAAAAGAGGAAAAGAGTGGGGGAAGGAACTGAACTTTGGGAGACACCAGCATTAGTGGAGAAGTTAGAAGACAGTGCCATCTACCATCACCCTCAGTTAGCGATCAGAGAGAAAACTGGATAACGAATTACAAACAAAACAGATGACAGACCAAAAGATGGAAGCTTGTTTAGAAACCTTTATGCCAAACATGATCGAAAGCCTTTGAGATGTCAAGAGAAACTGCTTGTGTTTCACAGAACTTTTCCATTGAATTTTTTCATAAATGGGTGACATAAGCCAGAATATCACCAGTGGATAGACACTGACGGAATCCATACTGGCGATCGTTGATCAGACGGAAGTTTAAGGGTTGTTTAAGAGTTGGCGTTTAATTGATTTCTTCATTACTTTAGAAAGAGTAGATGTAATTGCAATGGGATGATAATTGGATGGAAGGGATTTGTCGCCCTTTTTAGGAACTGGCTGGACATGAGCAAATTTCCAAGCAGAAGGAAAAACACCTTTGGAATAAGAAAGTGAAAAAAGGCTGCAAAGAATAGGAAAAAGTTCAGGAGCACATGTTTTGAGAATAAGTGGAGAAATACCATTAGGATATGGAGCTTTCTTAGCATCAAGATTCGTCAAAATTCTTCTGACATCCTTTTGGCGGAAGACCACAGGAGGAATTGAATGGAGCGTGATGGGAATGGTGGGAGGTGTTTTACCAAGATCATTAATACATCAGTTGGAAGAAAAATGGGATGCTAGCAGGTCAGCTTTATCCTTGGCTGAAGAGACAACAGAACTATCTGGTTTTGACAGAGGTGGGAGCAGAGATGGACAAAAGTTGCGGCCAATAGCTTTGGCAAGAGACCAAAATGCTTAGCTGCCATTAGGGCAAGAAGCAAGTTTTCTGCTCTTAGCCTGTTAAAAATCTAGTTTGGACTGATTAACAACTGCTTTACAATTATTGCGAGATTTGGTGTGGGCAGAAAATGAAACTGAAGACTGCATATCATAATTGGAATCAAGCCAATTATGATATGCAACATTTTCCTGAACGGCCTTAGTACATTTATTGGAAAACCAAGGTTTAGATAAGGGACAAGCTTTTAAAGTGGAGTGTGGAATAAAGGATTCTATTCCTACAAGAATAATTTTACTGACACGATCTGAGCAAACGTTGACATCAGAAATTTGGAAACAGTAATCCGACCAAGGAAAAGAAGAAAAGAAATCTCGCAGGTCATCCCATTTTGCATCCTTGTAATGCCAAACAATACGAGGTTGTGAATAGCCATGAGATAAAGGCTCCATTTGAGAAGAGACAATCACCAAGTTGTGATCTGAGGTGCCTAAAGGACCACTCACTGTCGATCGTGTGCTTAGAAGGGTTATTTGTGAGAAAAAGATCAAGCGTGTTGGCTGAATGGTTAGGATTGTCCGGTATTCTTGTAGGCAAATGAACAATCTTTGCAAGGTCATTAGTAATTGCAAAAGGCTGAGCATCTCGACCAGCTGGGTCAGTGTGACTAGAAAACTGAAGCCAGCTGGAGTTGTGAACATTTAAATCACCAAGTAAAATTACCTCACTGTTAGGAAAGTTGGACTTGAGAAAGTCAAGTTACAAAGAGAGGAAGTCAAAGAGCTCCAAGTGATTTTAATGTTGAGTTGGGAGAACGGTAGAGACAACAGATGAATTTGACACAATGAGGTAGAGAGATTTTCAGCCAGTGAAGATCGAAAAGAGGAGATTCCAATTTACCAAGTCTCTGACAGGGAACATCGGAACGTACATATGTATAAGTACCACCTTTGAGGCGAAAGGAATCACAGTGAATAATTTGGGCAATTGAGATGAGCAGTAGTTGAGTCAACCAATAACTGAGATTCTGTCAAAAAAAGTACATGGGGTTTGGCAGATTGCAAGTGGAAATGGACATCGTTGAGATTAGAATTGAGACCATG
The DNA here is from genome assembly GCF_048544385.1 of Mastigoproctus giganteus. Taxonomy (NCBI): domain Eukaryota; kingdom Metazoa; phylum Arthropoda; class Arachnida; order Uropygi; family Thelyphonidae; genus Mastigoproctus; species Mastigoproctus giganteus. The sequence goes on from NC_143583.1 coordinate 202,602,409, forward strand.
TATATTTTTGAAATGAACTAGGAAGTGTTTGGGAGGTTTAGATCTTTTCGGAGATAAGCTTACTCTATTAGTTTGACAAATCATGGTGTATTCAATAGTAAGAAAAAGTGGGGGGGGGGAGGGGGACATGCTGTATGACACTGAAGAATTAGCATTAGCATTAGTAGAGGCATTTGATGCAAGAAAGCAAGCTTATGCAGCATCAGCCAAAAAAAAAACAAAAAAAAATTCCACTTCACCCCTCTGTTCGTTCAAAATACCTGTCCAGCTGAGCCTTAAACTTATTTAGGCTATCAACTTCCACGACAAGGGATGGAAGTCTGTTCCACCAACCAACCACTCGCTGGCTAAAGGCAAATTTCCGCACGTCTATCCTACATCTGTCTTTCCTCAATTTAAATTTATGCCCTCTCAGGTGATTATTCTGAGCGAGAGGAAGAATCCCATCAGCATTCAGCATGCTCAAACCATTCAATGCTTTATACACCTCTATCAGATCACCTCGCTGGTGCCTAGTCTCCAGACACTGTAATTTGCAAAACTTAAGCCTTTCTTCGTAAGAGCACCCCTTTGTTCCATTCACTGATCTTGTTGCCCTTCTCTGTACTCGTTCCAGCAGCTCTACATCCTTCTTGAAATGAGGCCTCCAGACCTGTATACAGTACTCTAGGTGTGGCCTGACCATTGCCTTATACAAGGGAATAATCACCTCCTTATCCCTGCTAGAAAAATTCCTATATATCATTGACAATACACCATGAGCTACTCTTGCAGCCCGTCTGCACTGCTCAGAGAACTTCATATCTGCCTGCACAACCACCCCCAGGTCCCTTTCATTCTCTACCACTGTCAGTGTACTACCACAGAGTTGATACGTTGCTCTGGGGTTGCTGTTTCCCATGTGTAGTACTTTACATTTGTCAATGTTAAACTTCATTTGCCACCTCTCAGCCCATCTGCTCAACCTTTCCAGATCCTGTTGCAGCAGCATAGTGTCAGTAGTGTCCTTGACAACCCTGCCTACCTTTGTATCGTCTGCAAACTTCGACATTAAGTTTGATATACCATCATCAATATCATTTATGAATACAGAAAACAATAATGGACCCAACACTGAGCCCTGAGGGACTCCACTAATAACATTAGTCCACGACGAGCAGTGTCCATTGATTACCACCCTCTGTCTTCTCCCCCTCAGCCACCCCTTTATCCACAGCAGCAATTTTCCTCCAATGTCACACTGCTCCAATTTGTGCAGCAGTCTTCCATGTGCAACAGTATCAAAAGCCTTTCTAAGATCCAAGTATATAATATCAAAGTTATTCCCTGCATCCAGTTCTTTTGTGACGGCATCATAGTATCCAATCAAATTGGTCAGGCAAGACTTCCCCTTAACAAAACCATGCTGTGTCCGAGCTATAACTGAAGTCTTGTCTAAATGATCCTGCAGTGCTTCTTTAACCAGTGCCTCCATTAATTTTCCTGGAACAGAAGTTAAACTCACAGGTCTATAATTACTTGTGTCAGCCTTTGATCCTCCTTTGTGAATTGGGGTCACATTTGCACATCTCCAGTCTGTGGGTACCTCCCCTGAGTCCAAGGAAGTTCTCATAATTATGGCTAAGGGTTTGCTTACTTCCTCTGCTGCCTCCTTTAATATAACTGGATAGATCCCATCCACCCCGGGTGCCTTTCTTGTGTTTATCTTCAACAATTTCTCCTCCACTTTACTCTCAGTTATTACAAGATTCTCTAGCTTACTGTTAGAGTTGAATACACCTCTGGCTTTCCCCTCGCTAAATAACTCCTCATGTGTGAATGTCGATGCAAAATATTCATTTAGTTTGTTAGCTACCTGAGCAGGATCATCAACAGTTGACCCATCGATATCAAGTGGACCAATCTGATTCATCCCCTTCCTTCTAGAGTTTACTTCTGAAGTAATGAAATTTTTGGATATGGCGTACACATGGTAAGAATATACCCAAATCCTTGACTATCTGCCAGAGTAGAGGTAGCAAGATTATACACCAGCCGATCCAGAAATCTCCTAGAGAGTTACTAATAGGTTCGGTCCAGTGTACTAACTAGCGGCCGACCTGCGAGCTCCGTTTTAGAGCTGTACCCTCGAAATGTAAGGAAGATTGGATCTTGCCGTGATGTTCATCCTAACTGCAAAAGTCATCAGTCATACTGCATGATGGAAGAGATGGGGAAGGATTGACTGGTACTTAGCTCTGGAGACTAAACATGGATTCCACCACTTTAAGCTTCCAATAAGCAAAGTGGTGGTATTGCACCAGTTGAGGAGAATCATCTACCACCTAGTATTTCCTGGTAACACAGAGCGGCATTCCCCTATGTGGTGTGGGCGCCACACCTCGACCCGTGCTTACGTTGGTTCACACCTGGGTGGTCACCCACAGTGTGCTTGTGCATACAGGTTATACCCAGGATTACTAACAGTCCCACCATCGTGAAGGGTGCAAACAGAGGATTTGGCTGACATAGACTGTCCGGACTTCGGCGAAATTGGGTCCACTTGACTTGAATATCACCCGAATATCAGTTCCATCAGTGTTTTAGACTCCCAGGTAGCAAGTACATCTTGTCTGGCATATCTGAGAGAATGTCTGTGAAAACCTCAAGGACTGCAAGGGCTGCTAAGGGAATGTGTAAGTCCAGAAAAACCATACTAAAGTTAGTGGTTTGGTGATTTTGATCTCACTTTCCTCTTTATGTTAACATTAGCGAAGAATTCTTATCATTCTAAACCAAATTAAAATTCTTTGTGGACCTTACCTACTCTAACTTCCAACTGCATATGACTATCACCCTCACAGATTGCGTATTTTCTGATTTTACACTCTGCTTTCAATCCCTCCTGGAACTTGCGTGGGGTCTGATCCAAAATTACTATCTTGTTTGTAGGTATTTTCAAAAAGTGGTGCTGCTTTATGCGGGATGAAAAGCTGAAAAATCTGACTTATGGTCCTGAAACTTCCAGTCTCTGTTGAGTGTGCTACCATTGGGTCTTAGAATTTGGTGTTATTAAATTTAGAAAATATACTTGACATAGTTCCTCTCTTTTGTTGGAACTACCTGAAAATCATCACTCCCCTTGAATAAGAATGAGACAGTCAACGTGGCTTTTTCGGCAGAAGCATTAGTACCAATCTTTAACTTTACTGGTGTAATACTAATGCTTTTGAAAAAAAGAAAGTAATAAGCGCATAATTTAATTTTAATTGCGAACCAATAGCATTATAATTTAAATTTTGATATATTCAAAATCTATTTTTGATTTCACTGATTTTTGTAGTACCGTAAAACCAGGCGTACTGTAAACAAAGTAGTCGATATTCCAACGCATCCCCAAAACTAACTGATATACAAGATTTTTCCATAGTCATGGTACTGCTTGTAATCGCGGCGGTGGTGCCATCTAGTGAAAGATGGTGGAAGAGAATCTTGTAACTTGCCAATTTTAGTTTGTACTGTACTTGTTTCTGTTACGCACGAATACACCTAAGAGTCTTGAAAATGGTGGGCGTTTGATCTGTTTGTTTTTCTAGATGAAAACTTATATGGGTAGAAGTAACCCCAGAGGAACGTACCAACTGTGTGGTACTACACTTAGGGTGGTAGAAAATGAAAGACCTGAGAGTAATTGTGCAGTCAGATATGAAGTTTTCTGAGCAATGTAGACAGGCTGCCAGAGCAGGTCATGGGGTTTTGTCAATGATACACAGGAATTTTGCTAGTAGGGAAAAGGAAGTGATTATCCCTTTGTATAAGGCAATTGTCAGGCCACGCGTTAAGTACTGCGTTCAGGTCTGGAGACTAGGCACCTGCAAGGTGATCTGATTGAGGTGTATAAGGCCTTGAATGAGTTGAGCACGCTGGATTTTGATGGGATTCTTCCACTTGTTAAGATCATGAACCTAAGGGGGCATAAATTCAAATTGAGGAAGGACAGCTGTAGAGTAGATGTACGGAAATTTGCCTTTAGCCAGCGGGTGGTTAATTGCTGGAACAAACTTCCATCAGTGTCAGACACCTCACAACATGGTGTGACAAAAATGGCAACCAGGCACTAACTAGGCTTCAGTAGCATTCGGTGCATCTCATAAGGTGAAAAAAAAAAAAAAAAAAAAAAAAAGAAAAGAAAACAAAAGTGTATATAATGCATGATTTGTTTGCGAAGCAATTGTAAGTAGGTAATGCCCATTTAAAAGGCTGAATTTTACCGATCATCCAAAATCTCTCACCAAAACATTAGCATTAGCATTAGCATTAGTAGAGGCATTTGATGCAAGAAAGCAAGCTTATGCAGCATCAGCCAAAAAAAAAAAAAAAAAAAAAAACCCACTTCCACTTCACCCCTCTGTTCGTTCAAAATACCTGTCCAGCTGAGCCTTAAACTTATTTAGGCTATCAACCTCCACCACAAGGGATGGCAGTCTGTTCCACCTACCAACAACCCGCTGGGTAAAGGCAAATTTCCGCACGTCTATCCTACATCTGTCTTTCCTCAATTTGAATTTATGCCCTCTCAGGTGATTTTTCTGAGCTAGAGGAAGAATCCCATCAGCATTGAGCATGCTTAAACCATTCAAGGCTTTATACACCTCTATCAGATCACCTCGCTGGTGCCTAGTCTCCAGACACTGCAATTTGCAAAACTTAAGCCTTTCTTCGTAAGAGCACCCCTTTGTTCCATTCACTAATCTTGTTGCCCTTCTCTGTACTTGTTCCAGCAGCTCTACATCCTTCTTGAAATGAGGCCTCCAGACCTGTATACAGTACTCTAGGTGTGGCCTGACCATTGCCTTGTACAATGGAATAATCACCTCCTTATCCCTGCTGGAAAAATTCCTGTATATCATTGACAATACTCCATGAGCTACTCTTGCAGCCCGTCTGCACTGCTCAGAGAACTTCATATCTGCCTGCACAATCACCCCCAAGTCCCTTTCATTCTCTACCACTGTCAGTGTAGTACCACAGAGTTGATACGTTGCTCTGGGGTTGCTGTTTCCCATGTGTAGTACTTTACATTTGTCAATGTTAAACTTCATTTGCCACCTCTCAGCCCATCTGCTCAACCTTTCCAGATCCTGTTTCAGCAGTGTAGTGTCAGTAGTGTCCTTGACAACCCTGCCAACCTTTGTGTCATCTGCAAACTTGGACATTAAGCTTGATATACCATCATCAATATCATTTATAAATACAGAAAACAATAATGGACCCAACACTGAGGCCGGAGGGACTCCACTAATAACATTAGTCCACGATGAGCAGTGTCCATTGATTACCACTCTCTGTCTTCTCCCACTCAACCACCCCTTTATCCATAGCAGCAATTTGCCTCCAATGTCACACTGCTCCAATTTGTGTAGCAGTCTTCCATGTGCAACAGTATCAAAAGCCTTTCTAAGATCCAAGTATATAATATCAAAGTTATTCCCTGCATCCAGTTCTTCTGTGACTGCATCATAGTATCCAATCAAGTTGGTCAGGCAAGACTTCCCCTTAACAAAACCATGCTGTGTCTGAGCTATAACTGAAGTCTTGTCTAAATGATCCTGCAGTGCTTCTTTAACCAGTGCCTCCATTAATTTTCCTGGAACAGAAGTTAAGCTCACAGGTCTATAGTTACTTGTGTCAGCCTTTGATCCTCCTTTGTGAATTGGGGTCACATTTGCACATTTCCAGTCTATGGGTATCTCCCCTGAGTCCAAGGAAGCTCTCATAATTATGGCTAAGGGTTTGCTTACTTCCTTTGCTGCCTCCTTTAATATAACTGGATAGATCCCATCCACCCCGGGTGCCTTTCTTGTGTTTATCTTCAACAGTTTCTCCTCCACTTTACTCCCAGTTATTTCAAGATTCTGTAGCTTACTGCTAGAGTTGAATACACCTCTGGCATTCCCCTTGCTGAATAACTCCTCATGTGTGAATGTCGATGCAAAATATTCATTTAGTTTGTTAGCTACCTGAGCAGGATCATCAACAGTTGACCCATCAATATCAAGTGGACCAATCTGATTCATCCCCTTCCTTCTAGAGTTTACATAAGTAAAGAACTCTTTGCTGTATTTCTTTGCATCCCTTGCCAAGGATTTCTCGTAATCTGCCCTCGCCTGCCTAACCTCCTTTGTAACTTGGTTGCATATCAACTTGTATCTATCATAGGCTTCTGTGTCATGTGTTAATTTGTAAGTATCCCATGCATTTTTCTTCTCTGCCATATGCCTCATTAGTTCATCTGACATCCATTTTGGCCTAAACCTTGAACAATATTTCTTAGTTGGTATGTAAAGCCTAGTAGCTTCCAAGATACGTTCTTTGAATGCTTCCCATTTTGAATTTGCTGTTGGTAACATCATCAGTTGGTCCCACTGTATAGAATTTAAATACTGTCTCAGTCCATCGTAGTCGCCTTTACGGAAGCAATAACCCTTCCCTTTACCCCTAATGGTAGTTACCTCTTTGAGTAAATCTCACTTCAGCACACTGTGATCACTGCCACCTAGTGTTCATTTATCTGCAGATTCTTAATGCATGAAGAATCACTGCTGATAATCAAATCAAGAGTATTACTCCCTCTAGTTGCCTCCTGAACATGCTGATGTAGAAAACAATCATCCAATAAATCCACAAAAGCCCTGCTAGTGTGTGAGTAACCAGCCACCAAATTCCAGTCAATATCTGGGAAATTAAAATCTCCCATTATAAGACTCTCTGATTTACTAGCCCACTCTATTTCCCTGTACAATTCCTTATTATACTCATCAGAGTCATTAGGCCTATAGCACACTCCTACTCTCAATTTTGATCTCCCAATGCTTATGTCACACCAAACTGACTCAACACTGCACTGTCCAGCGATGTCGACTGGCTTCACGTCCTTGGTTTTTATGTGTTTCTTAACTAATAGCATAACCCCTCCCCCCCTTCCTATCCTGTCTATCCTTTCTGTAGACGTTGTACTCCCCAAATTGCAGTTCTGCATCCTTTATATCTGTGTGACACCACGTCTCTGATATCCCAACAATATCTGCCTTTGATGTTTTGAGCAATACCTCAAATTCATCAAATTTATTTACTAAACTCCTAGCATTGGTGTACACGCAAGTATACCTGCACCTGTTTCTATTCTTAGCTACCCTAACACAACCCATGTGTTTATTTGTACCGCAATGGCTCCCAGCAGTCTCTGAAATACCATGCATCTTGTTTTTCAGGCTTCTGCTCATTCTAATAGAAGCAGTGCAAGAATCTCTTTCACCTCTGCCAGTGGCTACTGTCAATCTATTGGTCTTTGTCTCCCCCCAAGCTAGCAGTTTTCCGACCCACCTAACACTGCCTCGATAGCATCAGCAAATATTCTTGCACCCTTTCTATTTAAGTGTATCCCATCCCTGTAGAAGCAGTCTCTCCTGTTAACAAGTACAGACCAGGCTGAAAAAAATTCTACCCCTTGAGCCTTGCACAATCTTTCCATGGCCGAATTGATCAACAAGGCTGTCATCATATACTCCCTCCTATCGTGTCTGGGCAGAATTGCAGACACTTTCAAATTCAACCCTAATTCTCTGCTTTTGTTCAACAGTGACCTGTACTTGTTAAGTAATTCTGCCGGTCTCCTACTCTTAATATTATTAGTGCCAACGTGTACAACTATATCACCTTTTGTGCCCTTAAAAGATGATATTCGCTCTACAACGTCATCAACCTTTGCCCCTGGCAGACATACCCTGGTCTTAAACGAAAAACTTAAACGAAAGGGCAAAAACTGAGGTAGCAGAATGGCTGCATGTAATGGAGTTGGCTGAGCTCACATGACTACTAAATATGGTTGTGTTCTTGCATATAAACTCCTCTGGCCGTATGTAGCGTCCCAGAGTATAAAAAATATACATACTGTGTGTGTGAATATTTCTATGTGTGTACACATAGAAAACATGGTGTAACTCATACAGCTTGCGATGAAGTGAGACAAAATTTGGTATGGTGGTATACCATAGAATACAGATCGAATGAGAAGACAGTAAGAGACTTCGGACAGGTATAAGGGACATAGGGGAATAAGAAATACTAAAAAGGTCACATTACAGAAGTTGATACAAGATGCTCGAAAATGATGCTTACTAACAGTGGTAAACCATGCTCGATATAAGAGTGTCTATAAGAGTTGGGCAAAAAATCCCATTCTTCTACCAGTGCAGAACCTTAGCTGAACAAGTGATCGAGGAGTTGGCTGTTGGCATGCAATGCGACACCCAAGGACGTCCAACACGTTTGATTGGATTTAAGTCTAGTGATCGTGCTGGCTATGGCAGTCATTGGATTTCTTCGGTTTCAAGATATTCTTCCACCACTTGAGCTCTATGTGCAGTGGCATCATGCATGAAAAAAAAAAAAAATTCTGGGCTAACCACATCCCTAAAAAGTCGCACATAGGATTTGTGGGATCTGTTCTTGCTACTTTTGCGCAGTTATGGTATCCCTATTAAAAGCATGAAGTGGAGCATGGTTATTCCTCCCAACATGAGAACACTGCCTCCACGATCAGTGTCCCTTTCTCTGATGTTGGAGTGACAGTAACCACATTCCTCTTCTCCAAATGAAATAACATCTAGAATGTTTGTAGGCTAAAACGAGATGCATCAGAGAACAGAACTGTGCCCCATTTGTCAGGGCTCCAAATTACACATTCATGGCATCAGCTTCGACAAGCTCCGTGGTGGTTTGGGGTTAATGGGATACAAACCACTGGCTTCCTTGCGCCCACTTGAATTGAGAATACAGGTCTTAATGCAGTCTGGTTGAAAATGTACTCATCTGAGGCTGTAGCAACCTCAAGAGACAGTTGATGAGAGGATGAGAGACCTGTACCCATTTGTTGTAAGAGCCAGATAGCAGTCTGTTCTGGTTAACTTAGCCCTCGGGCAGCCTTGGCTATTTCTTCTTGTAATGGTTCCTGTCTCCTGAAATTGCTTCCATATTGCCAAGACTGCATGACACGTTAAGCCAGTGTACCACTTCTGCCAGTGACTGCCTGGCTTCAAGTTGTCCAATGGCCCGCCATCTCAAAGAATCATCTAAACAACAATGACTTGTCATCCTGAGTACTGGAGATGTGGCAATCCCACTGAACAAGCCAAAAAACAGGAATGAAGGGATGTGGTCACAACTTGTGTTTTTACAGGCATGAATAATTTGCATAATGTGCAGCTCTGTAAAGTAGTAGATCGATTTCTATTGGATACTTGGAATTTGCATGCCCGGATGCCTATTTTATCAAAAGTTTGCTTTCAGCGGCAACGTTCACAATAAAATATTGAGGAAAAACATTTTCGTATGTTAACATTGTCGAGCAGTGTGTGTATATACATGTGTATATATACATGTGTGTATATATATATATATTCAAAAACTCGGAAACCAAATGCTTGGTTTCCGAGTTTTGAAGGTCTGTCTATGACACTTAACTGTTCACATCACCTTATAATAATTGTATATATATATGATAAAGATGCAATGAAATTACGAAAATCTTATCAAACAGGAATGAGCTATAAGAGTTTATGCAAAATTTATAAAATGTATATAAGACAGGGTTATGGATCCGGGTACTATGGTAAACTCAGAAAGGACCAGCAACCATAATGAATAATAGACAAAAAGGTAAAAATCTGATTTTTAACTTTTTGTTTCGGCTTCGGCAAAGTTTATGAACTCCAACTCGGCAATGTCTGGCGCCTTAATTACCTTTTTTTTTTTTTTTTTTTGTCTATACTGTATATATATATTTATATATACAGGGTGTCACAAAAATACACTGCATAACTTCAGGAATGAGTTCCTCATATGTAGACAATAAAAATATTTTATATCAACACAGTTCCGAAAATGCTTGGTTTCCGAGTTTTTAAGGTCTGTCTATGACACTTAACTGTTCACATCACCTTATAGTAATTGTTCAAAATGTCCACCTTCTGCCTGAATACACGCCTCACATCGACGTCTCATGGACTCGCGAAGACGATGCCAAATTCCTGGCATGTTTCATATTATCTCACAACCTGTCACAATTTGATTGCGGAGAGTTTCTACATCAGCTATCAGAGTCGAATACACCAATGATTTTAAATTGCCCCACAAGAAGAAATCTAGCGGGTTTAAATCAGTTGAGCGTGAAGGCCAGGCAGTTGGTCCACCTCTACCTATCCATCGACCAGGAAACCTTCGATTGCGGGCTAGGTGGCTGAAATGTTCGTGGTGCCATCGTGCATGAAATGTGCTTGTTGACGAATGATAAGTGGCGTTTCGTCCAACAAATCAGGCATGTTGTTTTCCAGAAAGTTTCTGTATGCCTGCCCTGTGAGTTTGTTTGTAAGTACATGGGGCCCAAATAACTTATCACCAAAAACACCCACCCAGATGTTGAGGCTGAACCACTGTTGGTGATGTGATGGAAGAATTGCATGTGAGTTTTTTTCAGCCCATACATGCTGATTGTGAAAGTTTTGGATTCCTTCTCGTGTGAACTGTGCTTCATCTGTGAATATCACTAAGGCAGGAAAGTGATGAGTTGTACCACACTGCTGCAAGAACCACTGGCAGAACATTACTCGTGTAGGGTAATCTGCTGGTATATACTGTATATATAAGTTTTGTTTGTTTGTTATTTGGAGCATTAGCAACTTGGGCCATATTGCTCCAGGCTATGCGTTAGTCATTCCCTGACCTTTCCGCATCCTCCGTATTTGGTGGTGACGGGCTCGAACCCAATCTGCTGGTGACAAGACCTGTACCCATTGCAGATGGTAAGGATACAGTTGGTGTTCTCGCAACACTCTCCAAATAGTCGAACGTTGAACAGCCAGTTGCATTGCTATTCTGCGTGTGCTGATTCCAGGAGTGGCATGCACAACATCCAAAAGCCCCTCCTCTACTTCAGGAATCATAGATCTTGGTCATCTCTGTCGGCAGCACAAGGTGTAAAGGTCCCATGTTCACGAAGGCAGTGATGGATACCTTCAAACGTTTTCCTGTCTGGACATCTTCATTCTGGGGGAACAAACATTTCGTGGTACAAACGACGAGCCTCCAGAGCATTGCCATCCGCCAAACCATACATAAAGTGCATATCCGCTTGCTCCTGATTTGAGTACTTGGTCGGAATGGAAAACCACCTTATTCTGTCAGTACCTTGTGATGAAGGAAATCGCCTGCGGGAGATAAGACATTCCGGTTAATAACTCGGGAACCAAGCATTTCCGGAACTATGTCGATATAAAATATTTTTATTGTCTACACATGAGGAACTCATTCCTGAAGTTATGCCATGTATTTTTGAGACACCTTGTGTATATATATATATGCTTGTGTATATAAATATATTTAAAATATATATATATATATATTTTTTTTTTAAATAACAGAAAACATGTAGCTGTGTAATTTTATTGATAACCAATACCCATCAAAGTAGGAAAGTTTTTGAGAGTGGTGGTCTGTTATCACGCCGATTTAGTTAGTCGAAATAATTGAATTTATTTTTTCTTATCCGGGAAACACTGGGGTTTTTAACCCAACAAAACAGTGCAACCAGGCATAGAATGTATCCAATTCTAGGTCAGATTGTGTATGTCTTCAATTCTGCCTGGACTCTATAGGAGGGATTATATGCTGAAAGCCTCATGGATTAACTCAAGACTTAAAGGAATCTGCAAGGCTCTAGGGGATGAATTTTTATCAGTGTGGGCCACACTTGTAGGTAGAACGAATCTGTTTTGTAGAGATGGTATTCATTTCAGCAAAGGTGGTGCAAGGATTTTTGCCAGTATCATTGAGGATAACGGTATCCTTAATGATACTGGCAAAAATCCTTTCCAGTATCGTTGAATAGTTTCCCATGAACCATTCCATAATGGTTCAGGGAAACTATTAGGAGGGAGAAAGGTAATATAGATATGCATTTATCTGATAATATCGGTTGTCAAAGTAATGCTTGTGTCACTTCAAGGATTCTTGTTTGTTGCCACAACAGCAGATGTTGGTAAGATGTTCTGAGGGAATGTTTCAAATGAGTGGAAAGATAAAGCTAAGAAAACAAGCCTAAATTACTTCAAGGGGTGGGTCAGGGTAGTAAACTATAGTAGAATACTTAGTCTCAACTGTGTCTACAGTAATGGTACGAGTGTTGTCAATAAAATAGCTGAATTCGAACTCCTGGTTAGGATAAGAAATGCTGACATAGGGATAACAGAAACATAATGCAACCTGGAAATTGGGAATGATGAGTTCCACTATGGTATATATAACATATTTAGGAAAGATAGAAGGGGTGGTGGGGTCATGCATCTTATAAAAAGCAACCTGAGCACAAAATAGGGCTAACAGAAACGTAGTGTAACCCCGAAATTTGAGTTGTTGTTGTAGTAGTAGGGTTTTAAGAGCATCAGCGACTAAGGCCATATTTCTCCATGTATATTGTCTGTAAATTGCATATGTTCTGAGGTCGATTCTCTGTTTGCTGGATGAAAAAGCCAAGTTTTCAGGAGAAAAAACCATGCTACCCTCACCTGACACCGAATAACTTAGCCACGTTGTGAAAAAGCCCCATAAAAATTCCTCCTGTCATCGATGAGACAGGTCTTTTCCACCTGATGTGGGGAGGACGGTGATCCTAACAACTGTGCTACCCGTGAGGGCTGTAAATTGAGGATGGCAGGTTCAAATACGTATGCTTAATTTCAGACGAGAGGACTATGGAAGTTAGAAGGGGTGGTGGGTTCATGCTTCTCATCAAAAGCAGCCTGAGAGTGAAAAGAGCTTTTGCTGAGTCAGAAGTTAATGTCTGCCAGCACAGAATCTGTGTGGTGTGAGTTAGTTGGAACCAGTGGTATGAGAGTGGGAGTAATTTATAGACCAGAAGACTGTGAGGAGGATGACGAGAGTCTGTACATGCAGATGGAATGGGCAAGCAAGCGTAAATGTCTTATTATGGGTGACTTCAATCTGCCTCTAATTGATTGGAATAAGTTGAAGGGAAACTCACTATAGGGAACAAAATTTTTAAATAAACAATAATTATTCGTACGAGCATGTTAGAGAAAATACTAGGGGCGAGAATATTCTTGACCTTATCAATACCCACAAATCAGTTGACATCACTGGATTTTGAAGTACAGGAACCATTGGCAGGTAGTGATTATGAGATCATTAGTTGGAAGATGAAGAAAGATGTTGCAGTAGTAAAAGGTAAAGGCATGGGTTTTAATTTCAGACGAGAGGACTATGACAGTTTAAGGTGCTATGTGGATCTCATTAATTAGGCGGACTGAAGAAGAAGGGCAAATACATTTGAATTATTGAATACCTTTAAAGTAAAAAATCACAGAAGCCGTGAATGCATACATACCATTAAGAAATTATTGCACGAGGAGGATGCCGATATAGATGAATATGGAGCTGGCCGGTCTAATAGAGAAGAAAAAGATAACATGGGAAAGTTACAGAGTGATGAAAGTACTGAAGCTTACAACAGCTACAAGTTGATCTCTAACAGGAATTTTGTATTTTCTGAAATACCACAAAAGTTAGGGAGGCAAAGGCTGAGTATGAAAGAGCATTGGCTAAGAGAGCAAAGAATGGGGACAAGGAATTTTTCTTGTATGTGATTCTGTGAATATAAAGAATAAGAAAACAAATGAGATTGGACCCTTGTTTACTGGGAGTGGGAAAGTCTTAGATAACCCTTAGAAAGTCTTAGAATTACTTAACAAGTACAGGTCACTGTTGAAAAAAAGCTGTGAATTAGGGTTGAATTTGAAAGTGTCTGCAATTCTGCCCAGACACGATAGGAGGGAGTATATGATGAGAGCCTTGTCGATCAATTCGGCCCTGGAAAGATTGTGCAAGGCTCAAGGGGTAGAATTTTTTTCAGCCTGGTCTGTACTTGTTAACAGGAGAGACTGCTTCTACAGGGATGGGATACACTTAAATAGAAAGGGTGCAAGAATGTTTGCTGATGCTATCGAGGCAGTGTTAGGTGGGTCAGAAAACTGCTAGATTGGGGGGATACAAGGACTAATAGATTAACAGTAGCCACTGGCAGAGCTGAAAGTGATTCTTGCACTGCTTCTATTGAGCCGCAGCCTGGAAAATAAGATGCAGGATATTTCAGAGACTGCTGGGAATCATTGGGGTATAAATAAACACATGGGTTGTGTTAGGGTAGCTAAGAAAAAAGAACAGGTGCATGTATACTTGCATGTACACCAATGCTAGGAGTTTAGTAAATAAATTTGATGAATTTGAGGTATTGCTCAAAACATCAAAGGCAGATATTGTGGGGATTTCAGAGACGTGGTGTCATACAGATATAAGGAATGCAGAACTGGAATTTGGGAAGTACAATGTCTACAGAAAGGATAAACAGGACAGGAAGGGAGGAAGGGTTATGCTATTAGTTAAGAAATACATAAAATCCAAGGAAGTGAAGCCAGTCGACATTGCTGGACAGTGCAATGTCGAGTCAGTTTGGTGTGACATAAGCATTGGGAGATCAAAATTGAGAGTAGGAGTGTGCTATAGGTCTAATGACTCTGATGAGTATAATAAGAAACTGTACAGGGAAATAGAGTGGGCCAGTAAATCAGAGAGTCTTCTAATGGGGGATTTTAATTTCCCAGATATTGACTGGAATTTGGGGGCTGGTCACTCATACACTAGCAAGGCTTTTGTGGATTTATTGGATGATTGTTTTCTATATCAGCATGTTTGGGAGGCAACTAGAGGGAGTAATACTCTTGATTTGATTATCAGTAGTGATTCTTCATGCATTAAGAATCTGCAGGTAAATGAACCACTAGTGGCAGTGATCACAGTGTGCTGAAGTGGGATTTACTCAAAGAGGTAACTACCATTAGGGGTAAAGGGAACGGTTATTGCTTTCGTAAAGGCGACTACGATGGACTGAGACAGTATTTAAATTCTATACAGTGGGACCAACTGATGATGTTACCAACAGCAAATTCAAAATGGGAAGCATTCAAAGAACTTATCTTTGCTTTTCATACCAACTAAGAAATATTGTTCAAGGTTTAGGCCTAAGTGGATGTCAGATGAACTAATGAGACATGGCAGAGAAGAAAAATGCATGGGATACATACAAATTAACACGTGACACAGAAGCCTATGATAGATACAAGTTGATCTGTAACCAAGTTACAAAGGAGGTTAGGCAGGCGAAGGCAGATTACGAGAAATCTTTGGCAAGGGATGCAAAGAAAAACAGCAAATAGTTCTTTACGTAATTAAGTAAACTCTAGTAGGAAGGGGATGAATCAGATTGGTCCACTTGATATCGATGGGTCAACTGTTGATAATCCTGCTCAGGTAGCTGACAAACTAAATGAATATTTTGCATTGACATTCACACATGAGGAGTTATTCAGCGAGGGGAATGCCAGAGGGGTATTCAACTCTGGCAGTAAGCTAGACAATCTTGTAATAACTTAGAGTAAAGTGGAGGAGAAATTGTTGAAGATAAACACAAGAAAGGCACCCTGGGTGGATGGAATCTATCCAGTTATATTAAAGGAGGCAGCAAAGGAAGTAAGCAAACCCTTAGCCATAATTATGAGAGCTTCCTTGGACTCAGAGGAAGTACCCATGGACTGGAGGTGTGCAAATGTTTCCCCAATTTACAAAGGAGGATCAAAGTACGACACAAGTAATTATAGACCTGTTAGTTTAACTTCTGTTCCAGGAAAATTAATGGAGGCACTGGTTAAAGAAGCACTGCAGGATCATCTAGACAAGACTTCAGTTATAGCTCAGACACAGCATGGTTTTGTTAAGGGGAAGTCTTGCCTGACCAATTTGATTGGATACTATGATGCAGTCACAAAAGAACTGGATGCAGGGAATAACTTTGATATTATATACTTGGATCTTAGAAAGGCTTTTGATACTGTTGCACATGGAAGACTGCTGCACAAATTGGAGCAGTGTGACATTGGAGGCAAATTGCTGCTGTGGATAAAGGGGTGGCTGAGGGGGAGAAGACAGAGGGTGGTAATCAATGGACACTGCTCGTCGTGGACTAATGTTATTAGTGGAGTCCCTCAGGGCTCAGTGTTGGGTCCATTATTGTTTTCTGTATTCATAAATGATATTGATGATGGTATATCAAGCTTAATGTCGAAGTTTGCAGACGATACAAAGGTAGGCAGGGTTGTCAAGGACACTACTGACACTATGCTGCTGCAACAGGATCTGGAAAGGTTGAGCAGATGGGCTGAGAGGTGGCAAATGAAGTTTAACATTGACAAATGTAAAGTACTACATATGGGAAACAGCAACCCCAGAGCAACGTATCAACTCTGTGGTACTACACTGACAGTGGTAGAGAATGAAAGGGACCTGGGGGTGGTTGTGCAGGCAGATATGAAGTTTTCTGAGCAGTGCAGACGGGCTGTAAGAGTAGCTCATGGTGTATTGTCGATGATATATAGGAATTTTTCTAGCAGGGATAAGGAGGTGATTATTCCCTTGGATAAGGCAATGGTTAGGCCACACCTAGAGTACTGTATACAGGTCTGGAGGCCTCATTTCAAGAAGAATGTAGAGATGCTGGAACGAGTACAGAGAAGGGCAACAAGATTAGTGAATGGAACAAAGGGGTGCTCTTACGAAGAAAGGCTTAAGTTTTGCAAATTACAGTGTCTGGGGACTAGGCACCAGCGAGGTGATCTGATAGAGGTGTATAAAGCCTTGAATGGTTTGAGCATGCTCAATGCTGATGGGATTCTTCCTCTTGCTCAGAATAATCACCTGAGAGGGCATAAATTCAAATTGAGGAAAGACAGATGTAGGATAGACGTGAGGAAATTTGCCTTTAGCCAGCGGGTGGTTGGTTGGTTGGTGGAATAGACTTCCATCCCTTGTCATGGAAGTTGACAGCCTAAATAAGTTTAAGGCTCAGCTGGACAGGTATTTCGAACGAACAGAGGGGTGAAGTGGAAGTGGTTATTTTTTATTTATTTATTTATTTTTTTTTTGGCTGATGCTGCATAAGCTTGCTTTCTTGCATCAAATGCCTCTACTAATGCTAATGCTAAACCCAGCTGATGTTGCTGATGAATTGAACAGGTACTTTTCATTGGCCTTTACTGATGAAAAACTACGATGAAGAGAGGCTGTGCAAGTGAGGCCAAGCCATATGAAATTAGTGATTTCAAAATTACTGATGACTGTTTATTAGAAAAAAACTTTTGAGCATAAAGGCAAGTTAGTCTCCCAGAGTTGATGGTACATATCCAGTAATTTTGAGAGAGAGATGAATAGAGAGCATATGGAGTGGTGAGGTTAATTAAGATGGCATCATTGAACTCAGGTGAGATTCCTTTGGATTAGAGAAGTGACAACATATTGTTAATACATAACAGTAGTTCTGTGAGTGAAGTTGTAGCTACCAATCAGTTAATCTGACTTCAGTGGTAGGGGAAAGTCTCAGAGGAAGTGATTGAGAGTGAATCCAGGGACATTTAGAATGAAATGGTATTCTGAAGGACACACGATTTTGTTAAAGGAAAGTCATGTTTAACTAACCTAGTAAACTATTTTGATACAGTTACTCATGAGCTGGATGTAGGGAAAAATTTCCGCATAGTTTACTTGGATTTTAGCAAAGCATTTGACTCAGTCCCTCATGAGAGGTTACTGTATAAGCTGGAACACCTTGGGATTACTGGAAAGATTCTAAGTTGAATTGCTGGGTGGCTGCAGGGCATTGATATTTATTACTTAAAGTGGTCCCAGCCAACCAATGGCAACCCCGCTGTCAGTTACACATAATTTATCAGTACTCTTATATACTCCCTCTCCTGTTTGTCCAAGTACAGGGAGGGTAAAAAACCTGCCATGACCAAAAAAGATTGATATGAATAAATTGAAAAATAATCAAATTACATAAAAAATAAATATACAGAAGGCAGAGGGTTGTGATCAATGGATATCCTTCAGATTGGCATACTGCCAGAAGAGGAGTCCTCCAAGGATTGGTTCTTGGACCGTTGTTGTTTCTGATTTTCCTAAATGTCATCCGTGAAACAATAAAGGGCATGATATCTAAATTTGCAGTCATCCTGAAGAAGCACTGCTCAGCACTGATTGTTAAGTGCTTCTTCAGGATGACTCGAACAGGCTTCAAGAATTGTCAGAAAAGTGACAGCTACGTTTTAATGCATCAAAATGCAAGGTCTTACACTTGGGGAATAGCAACCTGCAAATAAATTACACACTCTTTGTGCAGTTTAATAAAAAAACAGTAGAGAAAGAAAGGGATCTGGGAGTTACAATATGGGCAGATGTGGAGTTTTCTAAGCAGTGTAACCAGGTGGCCAGGAAAGCCAGTTGTTGATTTATTGAACATTGTTCTGAGGGTTAGGGAGGTCATAATCCCACTGTATAAGGAAATCGCAAGACCAGATTTGGATTATTATGTCGAAGTATGGAAACCTAATATAAAAAAAGATACTGAGCTTCTTGAAAGGGTCCAAAGACGGGCAGCTTGCATGGTGAGATCAGCAAAAGGGCGACCATACGAGAAAAGAGTTCAATTATATGGGCTGCAGAGCTTGGCAACCAAACACCTTAGGGGGAATCTGATTGAGGTTTATAAGCCTCTGGGAGGGGTAATAAAATGAATGAAGGTGGAATTTTCATTGTTATAATGAATTCCAGAACTAGTGACCATAAATTCAAATTACAGGGGAAGAGGTTTAGACTAGATTGTAGGAAGTTTTCTTTTGGCTAGCGAGTCGTTGATTACTGCAACAAGTTCCTTTCGCTGGCAGTTGAGACTGACAGTTCGAAGAAATTAAAAGGTCAACTGGATGAGTACCTACAGGGAAGTGCATAATTTGTATTTTCTTATCGACTTCTATTTTTTTTTTTTTTTTTGGCCAGTGCAGCAAAAGTCTGTGGTTTCCTTGTACTATATGGCTATAGTAATACTAATTTACAGACACAATATTCACACATCTCATGACCTCTCTGGGGATTGCCCTTGTGGGTAGCACAGTTGGTGTAATCACCATCAACCCCACAATGGGTGGAAAAGACCCGAGTTCAAATCCCATCAATGATGCCAGGAATTTTCATGAGCTGTTTTCATAATGTGGTTGAGTTAGTTGGTCTCAGGCGAGGGTAACATGGTTTTTTCTCCTGGAGACTTGGGGATTTTTTCACCCAGCAAATTGACCACTGAAGACACGCAATTTACAGTTATATTATATACGATGCAATATGGCCTAAGTTTCTAATGCCCCTAAAACTCCCTACAACCACTGTGAATTCAAGACATTTAACAGGATAATATTTAAAAAAAAATGGTGCAATATTTCAATTGTTTTTTATTAAAAATACAATTATTATTATTCAGTATATAAACTATATCAATGCTGGTATAAGGGTGGAGAAGATGGGCCACTTATCCTAGGCACAATAAAGTCAAGTGTAATGATCAATATATAAAAAATGTAGCTAGAGGCATTCTATAATTGGGAGGTAGGTACATGTTTAGAAATTTGTTCTGGGACACAAAATATATATTCATGGTTATACTTCTGATTACAGGAAATTATATGACTGCAAAATATGAATTATTTTGGCCTACAACGAGATTAATGGTTAGCCTGGAATTCATTTGAAATGTTTACACTGAAATGAATTCTGGGAAATGGCATGCGTGAAAATTTCTAACAGAGTTGCAAAGGGGAAACGATAGTTGCTTGCTCAGTAACTAAACTTTCCCAAATTGACATATGGCATCTGTTGAAGAAATGGAAGCTGACAGAAAACAGGAAGTTGTCAGAGACTTCCTGTAGCTGTGAGAAAAGCCACCCTGTCAGCATGTCCTGATACGTGATCCCTGTTGCTGTGTTTTCCACAAAAAAAAAAATTTTGAATCACCCTATATATTAATAAACTAACTATTTGACTCCCCCTCACTTAGATATTTATCAGTCTGAGCTTTGAATTTCCAAGCTATCAGCCTTAGCCACCTATGGAGGCAATTTATTCCAATAATTAACATCTTGCTAGCTACAAGAAAATGTCCTGTAATCCAGTCTAAACCTAACCCATAATTTGAATTTATAGCTCTAATACTGGAATCATTTATAACAGTGAAAATTTCACCCTTTCATTTTGCTTTTACCTCAATCAAATCTCCTCTAAGATGTCTAGTTTCCAGTCTTGCAGCCCATATATTCAGTCTTTCCTCTAATGGGCACCTCTTTGCTGTTCTCACCAGGAATATTGCCTATCTTTGAAGCTTTTCAAGATGCTTAATCTTTTTTGAGGTGCAGTCACCATATCTAGACACAACAGACACAGTATTCCAGGTGCATTCTTAAAATTGCCTTATACAGAGGTATTATGACCTCCCTATCTCTAAAAGCAAATGTTCAATAAATTATTGATAGGACACCATGGGCCCTCCTTGCTGCCCCTATGCTGCTCAGAGAACTTCATGTCCAACCATGTCATAACTCCCAAATCTCTTCCTTCCTCCCTCTGCTCTTTTTAGTTCAACCGCCCCCCCCCCCCACAAAGTGTATAAGTTATTTGGGGTTGCTATTCTACAAGTTTAACTCCTTACATTTTGCTGCATTAAAAGATAGTTGCCACTTTTCTGACCATCTCTGAAGTCTATCTAAGCCTTTGTGAAGAAGCTGTGCTTGGCACTGATCATTAACTACTCTGCAGATCTTGATATCATCTGCAAATTTTGACATCATGTCCTCTATTCCTTCATCAATGTCATATAAGAAAATCAGAAACAAGCATGGTCCCAGTACTGATCCTTGGGGAACCCCACTTCTTATTAACTCAATCAGTAGAATAACCATTAATGACAACCCTCTGCCTCCTGCCCTGCAGCCATCCATATAAGGATGGCTGCAGGGCAGGAGGCCTGCAGCCATCCTGTGATTTTCCCTGTGATTGCCAACATGTTTCAGCTTATACAATAACCCTTCATGTGGGACTAAGTCAAATGCTTCGCTGAAATCTAAATAAACAATATCAGAATAATTACTTACATCTAGCTCATGAGTGACTCTGTCAAAATAATTGACCAAGTTGGTTAAACATGATTTTCCCTTTACAAAATCATGCTGTGTTTTCTTCAGAATTCCATCCGTGTATCTAAATGATCCTATAGTACACTCTTTATCATTGCCTCCATGATTTTCCCTACCACTGAAGTAAGAATGACCAGTCAGTAGTCACCCACTTCTCTCTAATGGCCACCTTTATGTATTGGGAATACATTGGGACTTATTCAATTCAATGAAATAACTCCTGAATCTAGTGATGACCTCATAATTAACATGGATGGTTCAATGCGCTCTCTTGCTGCCTCCTCAAAATTACTAGGTGTATGTCATCAACTCCAGGAGCTGTAATTACTTGCCTTTAGGCTCAAAATATATATTTTTTTAATAAATAATCTATTGAAATTTCAATGTCTCTAATTTCATGCTTTCCAGCTTCACTCATGCAATTTCTCTTCACTATGAAGGGTTTTCTTGTGTATATATCAATGCAAAGTTCTTGTTCAGTTCATATGCAGCATCAGCAGGGTTATCTATAACTTGCCTGCACCCATCATACAAGGGTTCTGATTTCCTCTTTTTTGATTTGTATTTACAGATGTGAAAAAATCTTGTCCCAATTCTTTGCTCTCTTAGTCAGTGCCAGCTTAACCTTTTCTGTGTTATTGTTACAGATATTTTTATAGCTGTTATAAGCTTCAGTATTTTTTACAGCTTTGTAACTTTTTCATGCCATCTTTTCTGCTCTGTTTAACTAGTTCATTATTCATCCATCTCAGAATCCTTTTTGTACTATATTTTTTTTAATCTATATAATATCAGTGTAGATACATCATAGACAACTCTTAAAGAAAAACTATGGTAGTAGTGTGAAAGGCATAATTTCATCTGTATCTCATATTGTGCTCGTCGTCACTGAGAATAATTAACAATAGTCTTCTGTATTTGTGAAACGTTACTTATTCGAGGTAGTGCAATACATGAGCAACTCGTGAAGGATGAGCACAATATGAGATACAAATGAAATGCCTTTCACACTACTACTGTAGTTTTTCTTTAAAAGTTGTCTATGGTGTATCTACACCGATATTATATAGATATAGAATCTTAAAATATTATGCCTAGTTGTATTTAGTTTTATTTAAATATTATCACATAAACCTTTTGGCATCTCTCATATTGTGTGATTAACTTCACAAGTGGATTGTCATGTTTGCAATACCAGGGGTACCTGCCTACCCACTGATGAAAAGCCAACTAGCTTTGAAACAGTGCCGTCTGGGTGGTGGTGCCCACCGAGTTAATAGGAGTTAATAGAGGAAGAAGAGAAGGAATTATCTAACGAAGAACTTATTGACTTGCAGGTAGCGATAGTGAAAGACGAAAATGCTGACGAAGCTCAAGTTGAACCAAATGAGGAGCCAAGATGCTTCATCACCGGAGAGAGATGGCAGTGGCATTTCGTGAAATTGTATCGGCAATGGCGAGGTTTGAGAAGATGGATCCTGATAGCGAATGATTCGTAAAAGTTAACAGAGGGGTGAATAATATGCTTGCTTCCTACAAAGAAATCTATGATGAAAATAAAAAAGCCACCAGCCAGTCATCCATTAATATGTTCTTTCGTAAGGTTGAGTGGCTGACCCCTTCTAAATCTTCACAACCCTCAACCTCTGCAGCGGCATACTTATCAGCTGAAGATATCGATTCTGGCAATGAGGCTCAAGAGGTAAAACTTACTGAAGTTAAGCTTGTCTCCTCTCTTTTTTTGTAATTTTATAATTTTTGAAAATTTTTAAATTGCATGCATTTGTATTTTTTCCTGCACATGAGATAAAAAATTGAATAAATACAATAAATAATTGTATTTACATGTTCGTCGAACATTTCTTTTTTGATTCAATCAATTCAGCGAGCACAGTTGCAGTGCTGCACAAGCATGGGGTAAATTCCAACTTATGTAGAGTTCCGCGGAATGCAACCCATACATTAATCGGGGAGTGGCTGCATACAACTCTACATTAAAACAATAGTTGCCACTTATCTGACTCTCCAAAGCTCTCCAAGTTGATTCTTAAGCAGGGCTGCCTCTGCTTAACACCGTTAATCACTTTCCCAATCTTGCATTATCTGCAAGTTGTGATGCCATGACCTATATCCCTTCATCAATACAAAGTACCCATTTATTTTATCATCTGGGTTATCAGTGGCTTCTCTACTTCATTAAGTTTGGGTCCAATCTGATTTGATTCACGTCCCTTTTCTTTGTTCTATTCCTATGGCAATGATTTCTGTGAGTCAGTATTTGTCAACCTAACCATTTCTATTCTTATACTATTATAGTATAATAATATGTAGTATTATACATCAGTTATATACTATTATAACTACTGAATAACTATTGTAACAGATTTTTTACAGTTCTTTTTTATATTCTTCAGTGCTTTCATCACTTTTAACTGTTGAGTTCTACCTTTCTCTTTCCTTTCTTTTTATCTTAAAACAGTTCCTTATTCATTCATCTTGGCATAATTCTTGTGTCATATTTTCTTATTGGTGTATATGCATATGTAGCTTTTGTGACTGACTTTATAAGTTATTAAATAATCCTTCATTGGCTGAGACCACAAATACAATAAATGTAAATGTGTGCTATCTCTGGTCCTCTGTGGCTACTTAGCACAATACATCACAGTCTGCCTTTTGTTTGGGGAGGCCTGGTTTTTGTCGATAACCGAAGGAATTTCTGAGGTCTTCCTCAATTGGGACTGTAGTTAGCTGCTGATTTGAGGCGGAGGGAGTAGGATTCCCCATAAGTTATTCTGGGTTTTTCAGCCTTCACACCATGCAAATCTGCCTGTGAATGCACACTTCTAATCACAAAAATACCAATTGGATATGAGTGACAAGCTCCTGTCCTGTAAAAGTAATAATTTGATTTTTTTTTTTTTTTTGTCTAAAGGTCATAGAGTTAGTATAAGTCATGTATCATTTCAGACTGTTATCATTCTCCTTCCTTAAATTGAGACTCCTGCCCTTACTTTTAAATACCAAGACATTACTTGTCATTATTAAGTGAGGTGTCTTGGTATTTACAGTGACAGTGAACCTCACTTGATCATCGAGTGAGGTTTCACTCGATGATTCAAATAGTATCACAGGGTTGACCGTGAAGAAACCCTTTATGCATTTCTTCATCGTCTACCTTATAATTTTAAAATGAATTCTAAATTCAGTTATTCTGGAGCTTTTCTGTTTTTCTTTGACTATATTTGATGCCTATGGCCAAGGCTGCACTGCCAATGCTCCAGTTATGCCTCTGGTTCTAAAAACTGAAACAAGTAAATATGTTCATATAAATGTGTCTGAAAGCCTGCAGCAAAATTACCATATTGTCAATCCTGCCAACCATGGGGTGGGACAATTGGTTTGGTAAGGCTGTCAAAAATCACATGGGGGACTATTTGGCAATCATGGGGTGGAGGTTAGAATTTGTAGTTTTGCCTGCACTGGTAGCACTTCCTTTCCAAGTTACAGTTCTTTTTTATATGTTTGAAAAGTGACAGTCAAAAATTCTGGGAAGAATGATTGAAATTAGCTCTTATGCTAATTTCAATCATTCAATCATCAGCAATCTCAAAAGCTGCTAGAAACAGTGGCTTGAATAGTGCATATGATCAGATCTGAATTGAATTACAGCCATCCTGAAGTTCTTCCTCTCATTAAATAAGTTTTTATACAACAGTCTCAAAGTGTTCCCATAAAAAGAATCCAGTTTATGTCAGTGGACTGCACTAGCCATGGTGCACAATATCCATTCAAGGGCAGAACAAGAGTGTACAGACATTAGGGAAAGTTTGGTCTCTGCCAAGCAGATGCATCTTTTGGTATATTCATAGGCCCTAGGTACTCTTCATTCCTTGGCCTCACTACATTATATAAAAAATATTAAAATGCCCTTGCATTAAATCTAATTTTTTGTTTTTAAAGAAATTCAATAAGTGTTCTTATAAATTTCGTTCTGAAGTTATTTCCATAACACTTATTGCACAGCACTAACTTACTTGCAATAAAAACTTTGATAACATTAATGATGTCATCAAAAATTCTTCGGCTTTTTCTGCCAGCAGAAAAAGCCGAAGAAAGAATTTTTTTTAGAAATCTGTGTACAAAAATTAGTTTTTAGAATTAAAATTGTTGAATTCTATTTGATTTATATTTTTTTCCAGGCCTTGTTTTTTTTTGTAAGCCCTAAAAATCTTCATAGGCCCTAGGCACAGTGCCTAATGGAAAAGGTACTCTTCATTCTTTGGCCCCACTACATTATGTCAAAAATATTTTTAATTAATTAAAAGTAGGTTTACGACAGAAACACTGATTTCAGAGCATAAAAATGATTTCCTTCATTGCTGCAATACTCTCTAACTATAAACCATGAACTTGAGAATTCCTGCACCCCAATAGGAAACAGTATAAAACAATAGATAAAGCTATTTCAGAAATATGGAAACAGATATTATTAGAGGTGTGTTTTTGTAACTTAAGAAACTGTTTACAGAATGTAATAAAATGCCCATACTGGGCTACCCTACTTTGGTCCTCGGGGTAAATTTTTACCCCGATCAAATTACAATTCAATTACGTTAAACACTGATTTCAGAGCATGAAACCTTCAAGAAAATATTTATACAATAATTCATATCTTATGGATGCTAATAGCAATCACTTTGAATATTAAATGAATGAAGTATATATTGTTTCATTTTTTCTTTGGGTCCAAGCTTCTATTAGTATAAAGAATTTTTTTGGGCTATGCTTTTCCAATTAAAATAATAATGTAGATTAAAAGTGGATGCCATACATGAGGAATATTAAAATTTGTACTGACACAATTGTAACAAATAAAGTACTTTAATTTTAAATTTTTCGTTTATAAATTTGTACAGAGTGTGCTTGTTAAAGGGTTCCATCTGGCTCTGCATCCAGTTTGTTATGGTACTTTGGCTTTACTGATTTGCAAGTTGAAGATTCTTTCTCATATATGTTATTTAATGGCCACTGTAGCCAAGGGGTCAATTGTGAGGGTACAGCATTTGAGCTGACTGTGGATCTGGTCCATATAACTGTTTTAGCAATTTCATTGACCAAATGTCCTTGGTTGGTGGTGTCTATGAACTATGATGATATCCTTGTACTCTCTCTTTCTTTCTTTCTCTCTCTCTCTCTCTCTATATATATATATATTGTAACTTCCTCTGAAGTTATTCAAGAGTATAAATAGAAAATGTATTTATTTTAATTGAAAAGGAGATAAATTTAACTGCTACTATTTCACAAGGGAATAGATATTCTTGCTTAAAACTCAACCAAAAGCTCATTACAGACAATAAGTTTTAAACCGAAAATTAGATGAAATATCTGTCAAGTTTTTTGTACATGCCAAGGTTGGTTGATTATCTGTTGTAATACTGTAATCATCATCATCAATAATTCATTCTTGTGACTGGTCAGTTCCTCTGATGAGCTGTCGCCATCGTTGTCTCTTCTGTGCCTTTTGTTTTAGTTTCTCAAAATTTCAAAGTTCTGCTTCATCCAGCAACGTCCCAATGGTCTTTGTTGGTCTACCCCTAGGGTGTTTTCCCTCCGCTGCATCCAGAAGCAGGCCACCATGTCGAATCAAGTGATACTGAATAAAGAAGGCGTCACCCTTCTTTATTCAGAAGGGCTGACAGGAATGGCTATGTTTCACCGATTTTGGTGAAACGGCTATGTTTCACCAAAATCGGTGAAACGGCTATGTTTTGGTGATATTTTAAATAGCAACTAAAAGCGAAAAGCATTCATTCCAATTGGAGTTACGCCCATAAAATGCTAAATTCATCATGTTTGCACAATCCCTGAATGGGATCTTCTTGAAGTATCTGAGGAAGAAATCTGTTCTGAACTTAAGGCACAAGGAGTGACAGCTGTAAAGAGAATATTTGTGGATAGGGATGGGAATCTAGTACCCATTAGAAACCTTGTCCTTACTTTCTACTCACCATCTCCTTATTCCATCACAGCTTGCTACTTGCACTGCCCAGTAAGTTCACACATACCAAATCCTTTAAGATGCTTCAAGTGTTAAGGATATGGACACTCACAAATGATCCATCATGGTGTCCTTGCATGCAAACATATTGCACACTAATAAGAATGCCAACAGAGGAAGGAGGGAAGAGAGATACAGACTCAAGGCAGAGCTGAACATATACTATCAGGAGGCAAGGAAAGCAGTGAAGCCAATAAATAGCAATAAGCCTATATTTGCTGAGAAAGCTGCAGGAAGCATTCCATTGGGATGCAAATTAATATGACTATTCCACCAAGACAGTCATTCTCCCATTGCTCATTTGCCAGTACTACTAAATGATAAAGGAATTTTAGACACACTGTGTATATGATTATATACAGGGTATGTGTCAAATGCATTGGCAAAGCTCTTAATCTCACCATATCCAAACACGATTTGGTGTCATTTTTGATTTAAGTCAGTGGGTTCTTAAACTCTGTGATATAGAAATCCCCTAATATGATAAATGAATATGTGCAACCTCTTCCCCATAAATAAATCTAATGATTTCATTTCAGCTTTAGATAGGCAAGAAATAAATATGCCAATTAATTTAATTATTAAAAGTTTAATCCACATTAAATAAAACAATAACAGTATCTTATAAAATAAAATTTTCCTTGGAAATTATCCCACTCCCCTCTAAGTTTCTGGTGATCCCTGAGGGGGATGCATTCCACATTTTGTGAATACTAATTTAAATTATTATTTATGGGCGCTTGTGAAGATGACAAAAATGATCAAAAACTGCTATAAGAGTGAATGTAATATATATACAATACAGCAATGGGCAGCATTAAGGCAATTTGTGATAGCAATAGAGTCGAAGCCTTCTCATTCAACATGATTATGGCCAGTAGCTGATCAATTAATCAAAAAAGTTGGTTAAATGGGTAATCATACATACATATATCATATGTATGATTACACTAATTTTATTTTTACTCAAAACATAACATACATTCATCATTCATTTACATAAAATCAGTAATTTTTATCTGTTTAGATGATGAATTAGCACAATGCTCTACTTTTTGTTTTTTTCCTATAAACATCATATTGTTGCTGTTAAATCAGGCTGTCACTCAATATAATGTAAATCTATATCTAATGTGTTTTTAGCAGCTTAGCCCTGGATTTGATTAATTTTCTCCTTCATATTTAGATCTGTTTCTGTCACAGCATATATGATTTCTGCTTTTCAATGTTTCATTTTCCAACAAATTGGTAATGATATGCTAGAAAACATTCTTGAACCTTGCTTGGGTACCTTCAATTTGCTTGAAATCAGTTACTAAATTATGTTCTTCATTACACTCATGTAGTTCAGCACTTTCATTAGTTGTGTTCTCCAAGGTTTAGTAAATGTTCAACTTGGAATTTCTTTCTGTGCTAGTACCAGTGCTGGACCAAAGTATTTTTGTGCCTCGGGCTGAAAGATTTTTTGGCACCTTCTTTAGCATTAGCATTAGTAGAGGCATATGATGCAAGAAAGCAAGCTTATACAGCATCAGCCAAAAAAAAAAAAAAAAAAAAAACCACTCCCATTTCACCCCTCCGTTCATTCCAAATACCTGTCCAGCTCAGCCTTAGATTTATTTAGACTATCAACTTCCACAACAAAGGATGGAAGTCTGTTCCACCGACCAACTACCCGCTGGCTAAAGGCAAACTTCCGCACATCTGTCTTTCCTCAATTTGAATTTATGCCCTCTCAGGTGATTATTCTGAGCAAGAGGAAGAATCCCATCAGCATTGAGCATGCTCAAACCATTCAAGGCTTTATACACCTCAATCAGATCACCTCGCACGTGCCTAGTCTCCAGACACTGTAATTTGCAAAACTTAAGCCTTTCTTTGTAAGAGCAACCCTTTGTTCCATTCACTAATCTTGTTGCCCTTCTCTGTTCTCATTCCAACAGCTCTACATCCTTCTTAAAATGAGGCCTCCAGACTCAAGGTGTGGCCTGACCATTGCCTTATACAAGGGGATAATCACCTCTTTATCCCTGCTAGAAAAATTCCTGTATATCAATGACAAGACACTATGAGCTACTCTTGCAGACCATCTGCACTGCTCAAAAAACTTCATATCTGCCTGCGCAATTACCCCCAGGTCCTTTTCATTCTCTACCACTGTCAGTATAGTACCAGAGTGGATACGTCACTCTGGGGTTACTGCTTCCCATATGTAGTACTTTACATTTGTCAATGTTAAACTTCATTTGCCACCTCTCAGCCCATCTGCTCAACTTTTCTAGATCCTGTTGCAGCAGCATTCTGTCATTAGTGTCCTTAACAACCCTGCCAACCTTTGTATCGTCTGCAAACTTGGACATTAAGCTTGATATACCATCATCAATATCATTTATAAATACAGAAAACAACAATGGACCCAACACTGAACCCTGAGGGACTCTACTAATAACATTAGTCCACAATGAGCAGTGTCCATTGATTACCACTCACTGCAAATACAGGGTGGTTAATGCAAAACTTTCTGCACTCTCCTGATGTCAAGGACTTTTTTTTTATGTTGCTTCGAGTTCACTGATAAGAGTTCAGTGTTGTTTTTCTTACGTAATACATTGTCTACTATCTCTAATTTTGATTTCTTTACAGTTGAGCAAGTACTCAACAACCCATGTGAAACAAACTGAGTGCAAAATCCTTCTAGATTTTTTCAATTTTTTTACAGTTGTCTCACCCATACCAAATTCGTTATTATTTATTTTTTTTAGAAACTCACCCTTATTAAGTCTTCCCTGAGAATTTAACTTAATGTTCACAATAACAATTCTCTTTGCTATATTTCATTATTTTATGTAATATTTGATTAAATTATGTATTGTAATTACAATAAATAATTTTACTGATGTAAACATGCTTTGGAACAAATAAACAACTGGCCTCTCAGGAAGCATACCACTCAACAATTGGATGCGGTGAACCACACGAGCTGCAAGCATACTAGACTATTGCCATAGGTATAAGAAGGCTTCATCGTACAATTTGAGAAATCAATACATTTGTATCCTTTTCAAAAGCAAACTGTCCTGCTATGCTTTCATATGGAAAGCAAGGCAGTGCTAATAGTAATTATTCATATATAGATAGTTGTTTATATTCGTGTCAAGGCAACTCAGACTGTCAAACAGTTTATACACACAAATCTCACAGTCTGTAAACTGTGTATTCTAAAATCAGTTTTGTGAGTTGCAGGATGAATAAACCTAGTGAAGGGGAAACTTGTTTCCACCCAAAACTTGCAAAGTGATCTCCTCTTGAAAAGGCCTCAGTAATTCAGTAATAAAGAGTTTTTTTTTTTTTTTTTTGGCTGATGCTGCATAAGCTTGCTTTCTTGATTGTATGCCTCTACTAATGCTAATGCTAATCAACAATGGAACCTAAATCACCCCAGTGGCAGTAAGTGAAATTACTATACCATTATAGAGGTCTGTATTTGAGATATAAAATAGCTGATAAATGAAATATGCCCTACATTGTGGTGCTGGTTTATTTTTTGCAATAAAACAGTTAAACTCCACTGGCCAAACAAAGTATAAATAGAAATTTATTTTGAGGGCTGACTATGTTCCTGGGATAAAATATGCAGATACAGGCTTGCACATTCTGAATTGTACTGCTACTTATTTTAAATCTTCATGGGAAAACCTACAAGTGTCAATTGGATCCTTGGAGATCATCACCTTATGTTGGAACGTAACCGGTTGTAAAGTCACTATACAGATGTGTCAGATACTTCATGGTGCTGCATTGTAACATGGACATTGCATGAACAAATTGACCCTCTATGAGGAAATCTGAGATCATTGTACATCAATATTATTCGGTGGTACAGCATTGTAAATAGGTTGTCAGGTTGCCAGGAAAGCTGGCCGGGACTCAGTATGATAAATAAATAAAAAAAAAGTCCATGCTTACAGAAAATTCACAGTTCACCATTACCTGCAGTGTTTATGTATCAGCAAAAATAAACAGTTATGATTAAGTTATCATTATATTATTGTTATTATTTGGTTTTTAGGAGTATTAGCAACTAAGACCATATTGCTCCGGGGATATACGGTGGTCATTCTGTGACTTTTTTCTGCATCCTCCATATTTAGTGATCATGGGCTCGAACCCTGGTCTAATCAAGAAGCGTATGCTACGCACTGCTGCTCCTGCCCACCTGGCTACGGAGGTGCCTAATTAAGTTATAAATTCCTCTGGTCTTTATACTCTGATCCACAGAGTATAAAGGGAAATTTATTAATCTGTTTATCTGATAAATGAGAAACCACTTAACTTGATAAATGAAAGCAATTTATTTCAGTTGCATGTGTTTTCGATAATACCATCTCTGACAGTTGCAATACATTTTTTAAATGTAAAACTGCAACAAACATTATCAGTTTTGTTTATAGCTCAGCTAAACTGAAGCAATGTGGCATTAGAGAAAAGTTATGAACATGGACAAAAGGATGGTTAAGCAGCAAAAGATATAATTGTTATGAATAGCCACTGCTCTTTGTGGACTAACGTTGAGTAGGGTATGTGTAGTACACTACTTGTGTCGTCAATGTTAGCATTAGCAGAGGCATATGATGCAAGAAAGCAAGCTTATGCATCATCAGCCAAAAAAAAAAATAAAAATAAAAAATAAATAAACTTCCACTTCACCCCTCTGTTCGTTCGAAATACCTGTCCAGCTGAGCCTTAAATTTATTTAGGCTATCAACTTCCACAACAAGGGATGGAAGTCTGTTCCACCAACCAACTACCCAATGGCCAAAGGCAAATTTTCGCACATCTATCCTACATCTGTCTTTCCTCAATTTGAATTTATACCCTCTCACGTGATTATTATGAGCAAGAGAAAGAATCCCATTGGCATTGAGCATGCTCAAACCATTTAAGGCTTTATACACCTCTATCAGATCACCTCGCCTGTGCTTAGTCTCCAGACACTGTAATTTGCAAAACTTTAGCCTTTCTTCGTAAGAGCAACCCTTTGTTCCATTCACTAATCTTGTTGCCCTTCTCTGTACTTGTTCCGGCAGCTTTACATTCTTCTTGAAATGAGGCCTCCAGAACTGTATACAGTACTCAAGGTGTGGCCTGACCATTGCCTTATACAAGGGAATAATCACCTCCTTATCCCTGCTAGAAAAATTCCTGTATATCATTGATAAGACACCATGAGCTACTCTTACAGCCCGTCTGCACTGCTCAGAGAACTTCATATCTGCCTGCGCAATTACCCGCAGGTCCTTTTCATTCTCTACCACTGTCAGTGTGGTACCAGAGTTGGTACGCTGCTCTGGTGTTGTTGTTTCCCATATGTAGTACTTTAAACACAAATTAGACTATCGCAGACCACCAGTTGTAAAACTTGACAAGAAATCACTTCCACTTGTCCGAAGCACCAAATTTTTAGGAGTCATCATCGACGACCGCTTTTCCTTTACTGAGCATATTCAACATCTGTCTGTCAAAGTTAAGAGTTTTACCGCGATGCTGCTCCAAATTACCAGACATGACTGGGGACTGAACACTAAAACCCTACATCTATTTTACAATGCTGCCATAATCCCAATTACAACCTACGCTGCCAGCCTTTGGTTTAGACGTACTGCACTCAAAACAGTACAAACCAAGTTATCCACTATTCAACGTTGCTTTCTCCTCAGCCTACTTCACGTTTGCCAAACAGTATCAACTCCAGCTTTACAGACTCTTGCAGGCACCATACCACTTGACTTGCATGTTGTGTTTAGAGGGCTTTGCTTTTACATCCGCAAAGGCATTTCCGTGGAATTTCAGGGAATCATTGTTAACCCTCAGACTGATCCCAAAACTAAGCGAACCAGATGCTGGAATTTGTTAGTGAATACCTGGCAGAATAGATGGAATTCTACCAAAAAAGGAGCTATCACCAAAAACTTCGTTCCCGACGTAACTGCACTACTTGCATCATCCACCAGAAAATGGTTTTCACCCTCACTGTTTACCTCCTACATACTAACTGGGCATGGTTCGCTTAACGCAAAACTCTACCAATTCAGACTTTCCAATACAGTCTCCTGTCGATGTGGGCTACCGGAAGACTCTCCTCACGTACTTTTTGAATGCTCCATTTACGATGATCTAAGATCGGCTCTTAAGGCAACAGTACCAAACTTGTGTCCCGGAGGTGAGAAGATACTCATTTCTGTCAACAATTTCCAGGCCCTTCAAACCTTCTGCAATGCTGCTTTTAATCGCAGGAAGGCTCTCAACCTCAATGTTAATTCAAGAAATGAAACTGAAAATGCATCATAAATCATAATACAACTGTGCGCTGCCTCGTCGTCCTGATGACGTCATATACAAAATTGTTGTGGCTTTCAAGAACACACAAAGATTTTGACAGATGCTGCACTTCTCTGACTCATCCCTTATCAAGACTCTCTTCAACTAAACCTCTGCTCAGTGATACCGTCATCTACCAGAGACTTCTGACACCACTCCAGATTAACAGAATTCAGAATTATATCTAGAACTTGTTCCTGCCGATCATGATTGAATGACATTACAACTTCTGTTTGACAATACACCTTTTCTCTTTGTGGACCACTTTGGGCAGCACTGCATACAGATGTGGGCAAGAAATGGATAAAGATTTTATTTTATTTTTATTTTTTTTTTACTTTATGCTATTCTCATCCTTATTTCTTCGTCTTCTGCTGTCCTTTCTCCTGGGAGTGTGTGTGTGTGTGTGTGTGTGTGTGTGTGTGTGTGTGTGTGCGTGCGCGCGCGCGCGCGCTGTTGCCGGCTTGCTGGCGCGGGGTTCTTTTGAATGGCTCCAAATCCTCTTTGGACATTCAGTACGTGACTGTTGAGGTTGGCCATGGTTCTTGCGCAGTTGTGGCCTACCTCCCCGTGGTGTAGACGGACACTGGGCAGGCTTTCCAGGTGATCGCCTGCCTGGTGACAAAACGGCCAGAAACAACTAAACAACACAACAACACACACACTGCACGAACATAACGTTACACACATTTCTGGCCTGTTACAGTGCTTTCTGTAACCATCACAGTGTACAAAGACGGAGATGAACTTTCGTTCAGGTGCCGTCCTACATAAGATACTATACATGTCTACATGTCTACATATGTAGTACTTTACATTTGTCAATGTTAAACTTCATTTGCCACCTCTCAGTCCATCTGCTCAACCTTTCAGATCCTGTTGCAGCAGCATAGCGTCAGTGGTGTTCTTAAGAATCCTGCCAACCTTTGTATCGTCTGCAAACTTGGACCTTAAGCTTGATATACCATCATCAATATTATTTATAAATTCAGAAAACAATAATGGACCCAACACTGAACCCTGAGGGACTCCACTAATAACATTAGTCCACGATGAGCAGTGTATGGGCTTGGCACACCCAGGGTCCTGGGCTGGATATCATCATTGTTCTTTTTCTTGGTGATTCCCTTCTACTTTTGACACTCTCTCTCTCTCTCTCTGTCTCTCTGGGTAACTCGGGAATTTTTTTTTGGCTGGTAGCATAAGCCTCAGGCTTCCTTGCACCATGTAGCTAATAATAATATTAATATTAATAATATTACCACTCTCTAACTTCTCACCCTCAACCACCCCTTTATCCATAGGATTGATTTGCCTCCAATGCCACACTGCTCCAATTTGTGCAGCAGTCTTCCATGTGCAACAGTATCAAAAGCCTTTCTAAATATATAAGATCCAAATATATAATATCAAAGTTATTCCCTGCATCCAGTTCTTTTGTGACTACATCATAGTATTCAATCAAATTGGTCAGAGAAGACTTCCCCTTAACAAAACCATTCTGTGTCTGAGCTATAACTGAAGTCTTGTCTAGATGATCCTGCAGTGCTTCTTTAACCAGTGCCTCCATTAATTTTCCTGGAACAGACGTTAAACTCACAGGTCTATAATTACTTGTGTCAGCCTTTGATCCTCCTTTGTGAATTGGGATCACATTTGCACATCTCCAGTCTATGGGTTCCTCCTCTGAGTCCAAGGAAGCTCTCATAATTATGGCTAAGGGTTTGCTTACTTCCTTTGCTGAATCCTTTAATATAACTGGATAGATCCCATCCATCCCAAGTGCCTTTCTTGTGTTTATCTTCAACAATTTCTCCTCCACTTTACTCTCAGTTATTACAAGATTATCTAGCTTACTGCCAGAGTAGAATACACCTCTGGCATTCCCCTCGCTGAATAACTCCTCATGTGTGAATGTCGATGCCAAATATTCATTTAGTTTGTTAGCTACCTGAGCAGGATCATCAACAGTTGAACAATCGATATCAAGTGGACCAATCTGATTCATTCCCTTCCTTCTAGACTTTACATAAGTAAAGAACTCTTTGCTGTTTTTCTTTGCATTTTTTTGCAAAAGATTTCTCGTAATCTGCCTTCGCCTGCCTAACCTCCTTTGTAACTTGGTTACAGATCAACTTATATCTATCATAGGCTTCTGTGTGACATGTTAATTTATATGTATCCCATACATTTTTCTTCTCTGCCATATGTCTCATTAGTTCATCTGACATCCATTTAGGAATAAACCGTGAACAATAATCTTAGTTGGTATGTAAAGCCTAGTAGCTTCCAAGATAAGTTCTTTGAATGCTTCCCATTTTGAATTTGCTGTTGGTAACATCATCAGTTTGAACCACCGTATAGAATTTAAATACTGTCTCAGACCATCGTAGTCGCCTTTACGAAAGCAAAAACCCTTCCCTTTACCCCTAATGGTAGTTACCTCTTTGAGTAAATCACACTTCAGCACACTGTGATCACTGCCACCTAGTGGTTCCTGTATCTGCAGATTCTTAATGCATGAAAAATCACTACTGATAATCAAATCAAGAGTATTGCTCCCTCTAGTTGCCTCCCGAACATGCGGATGTAGAAAACAATCATCCAATAAATCCACAAAAGCCTTGCTAGTGTGTGAGTGACCAACCCACAAATTCCAGTCAATATCTGGGAAATTAAAATCCCCCATTATAAGTCTCTCTGATTTACTGGCCCACTCTATTTCCCTGTACAGTTTCTTATTATACTCATCAGAGTCATTGGGCCTATAGCACACTGCTACTCTCAATTTTCATCTCCCAACTTCTTATTTCACACCAAACTGATTCGACACTGCACTGTCCAGCGATGTCGACTGGCTTCACTTCCTTTAATTTTATGTGTTTCTTAACTAATATCATAACCGCATCTCCCTTCCTATCCTATCTATCCTTTATGTAGACCTTGTACTCCCCAAATTCCAGTTCTGCATTCCTTATATCTGTGTGACACCACGTCTCTGATATCCCAACAATATCCACCTTTGATGCTTTGACCAATACCTCAAATTCATCAAATTTATTTACCAAACTTCTAGCCTTGGTGTACACGCAAGTATACATGCACTTGTTCTTTTTCTTAGCTACTGTAACACAACCCATATGTTTACTTGTACCGCAATGACTCCCAGAGGTCTTTGAAATATCCTGCATCTTGTTTTCCAGGCTTCTGCTCATTCCAATAGAAGCAGTGCAAGAATCATTTTCACCTCTGCCAGTGACTACTGTTAATTTATTAGTCCTTGTATCCCCCCCCAATCTAGCAGTTTTCCGACCCACCTAACACTGCCTTGATAGCATCAGCAAATATTCCTGCACCCTTTCTATTTAAGTGTATCCCATCCCTGTAGAAGCAGTCTCTCCTGTTAACAAGTACAGACCAGGCTGAAAAAAATTCTACCCCTTGAGCCTTGCACAATCTTTCCATGGCCGAATTGATCAACAAGGCTGTCATCATATACTCCCTCCTATCGTGTCTGGGCAGAATTGCAGACACTTTCAAATTCAAGCCTAATTCACGGCATTTTTTTCAACAGTGACCTGTTGAAATTTATGCCCTCTCAGGCGATTATTGAGCAAGAGGAAGAATCCCATCAGCATTGAGCATGCTCAAACCTTTCAAGGTTTTATACACCTCAGTCAGTTCACCTCACAGGAGCCTAGTCTTCAGACACTGTAATTAGCAAAACTTAAGCCTTTCTTCGTAAGAGCAACCCTTTGTTCCATTCACTAATCTTGCTGCCCTTCTCTGCACTCATTCCAACAGCTCAACATCCTTCTTAAAATGAGGCCTCCAGACCTGTATACAGTACTGACCATTGCCTCATACAAGGGGATAACCACCTCCTTATCCCTGCTACAAAAATTCCTGAATACTACCACTGTCAGTGTAGTACCACACAGCTGATACTTTATTCTGGGGTTACTGCTTCCCATATGCGGTACTTTGCATTTGTCAATGTTAAACTTCAGTTGCCACCTCCCGGTGCATCTGTTCATCTTTTCTAGATCCTGTTGCAGCAGCATACTGTCATTAACAACCCTGCCAACCTTCGTATCGTCTGCAAACTTGGACATTAAGCTTGATATACCATCATCAGTATCATTGATGAATACAGAAAACAACAATAGACCCAACACTGAACCCTGGAGGACTCCACTAATAACATTAGTCCATGAAGAGCAGTGTCCATTGATTACTACGCTGTCTTCTTCCACTCAACCATCCCTTTATCCATAGTAGCAGTTTGCCTCCAATGCCACACTGCTCCAATTTGTGCAGCAGTGATCCATGTGCAACAGTATCAAAAGCCTTTCTAAGATCCAAAATATATGAAATCAAAATTATTCTTTGCATCTTCCTTCGTGACTACATGATAGTACCCAATCAAACTGGTCAGACAAGACTTTCCCATGCTGTGTCCGAGCTATAATTGAAGTTTTGTCTAGATGATCCTGCAATGCTTCTTTAACCAGTGCCTCCATTAATTTCCTTAGAACAGAAGTTAAACTAACAGGTCTGTAATTACCTGTCTCCCTTTGATCCTCGTTTGTGGACTGGGGTCACATTTGCACATCTCCGGTCCATGGGTACCTCCCCTGAGTATAAGGAAGCTCTCATAATTATGGCTAAGGGTTTGCTTACTTTCTTTGCTGCCTCCTTTAATATAACTGGATTGATTTCATCCACCCCAGGTGCCTTTCTTGTGTTTATCTTCAACAATTTCTCCAATTTCAACAATTTATAAGACACTTTACTCTGTTATTACAAGATTATCTAGCTTACTGCCAGTTTAATACACCTCAAAGCATTCCCCTCCCCTCATGTGTGAATGTAGATGCAAAATATTCATTAAGTTTGTTAGCTACTTGATCAGGATCATCAACAGTTGAACCATCAATATCAAGTGGACCAATCTGATTCATCCCCTTCCTTCTAGAGTTTACATAAGTAAAGAACTCTTTGCTGTTTTCTTTGCATCCTTTGCCAAAGATTTCTTGTTGTTATTTGGTTTTTTGGAGCATTAGCAACTAAGGCCATATTTGCTCCGTGGATATGCAGTGGTTATTCCCTGACCTTTCCGCATCCTCCATATTTGGTGGTCACGGTTTCGAACCCTGGTCTAATCAAGAAGCGTGTGCTATGCATTGCTGCTCCTGTCCACCTGGCTACGGAGGTGCCAGATTTCTCGTAATCTGCCTTTACCTGCATAACCTCCTTTGTGACTTGGTTACAGACCAGTTTATATCTATCATAGGCTTGTGTCACCTGTTAATTTTATGTGTCGCATGCATTTTTCTTTTCTGCCACATGTCTAATTAGTTCATCTGTCATCCATTTAGGCCTGAGTCTTGAACAATATTTCTTAGTTGGTATGAAAAGCCTAGTAGCTTCCAAGATTAATTCTTTGAATGCTTCCCATTTTGAATTCGCTGTTGGTAACATCATCAGTTGGTCCCACTGTATAGAATTTAAATACTGTCTCAGACCACCGTAGTCACCTTTACGAAAGCAAAAACCCTTCCCTTTACTCCTGATGGTAGTTACCTTTTTGAGTAAATCCCACTTCAGCACACTGATCACTGCTACCTAGTGTTTCCTTTATCTGCAGATTCTTAATTCATGAAGAATCACTACTGATAATCAGATCAAGAGTATAACTCCCTCTAGTTGCCTCCTGAACATCCGCTATAGAAAACAATCATCCAATAAATCTACAAAAGCCTTGCTAGTGACCAGCCCACAAATTTCATTAAATCTCTGGGAAATTAAAATGCCCCGTTATAAGACACTTTGATTTACTGGCCCACTCTATTTCTCTGTACAACTGCTCATTATACTCATCAGATTCATTAGGCCTATAACACACACCTACTCTCATTTTTCCATTCCCAGTGCTTATGTCACACCAAACATACTCAACAATGCATTATCCACTAACATCAATTGGATGCACTTTCTTAGATTGTATTTCTTAACTAACAGCATAACTCCTCCTCCCTTCCTGTCCTGTCTATCGTTTCTGTTCACATTATATTCACCAAATTCCAATTCTGCACTGCTTATGTCTTATGTGGTGTTAGTCCCCTTACAATTTTTAATATTCATTAATGATGTCAATGTAAGTATTGGAAATTTAATGAAATTTTCAAATTATACAAAATTGGACAGGGTAGTTAACAATATTAATTAAGCTACGCTACTTAAAAATCTAGAACAAGGCAGATGGGTTCAGCAGTAAGAGTTTAACGTTGAAAATGCAAAGTATATTAAGGTAATTGTAGTTTTATGTGACATTCTCTGAGCAGTGTAAACAGGCTGCTAGAACAGCTCACAAGGTTCTATCAATGATATACAGGAACTTTTTCAGCAGAAAAAATAGAAATAATTATCCCATTGTAAAAGAAATAGACCATATCTGGAATACTGCATACATTTCTGGGAATCTCACTTTAGGAAAGATTTAGTTCTGTTGGAAAAGGATGCAAAGAAGTGCAACAATATTATATTGGGGGAACAAAAGGAAGAAAGACTGGGGTTTTGTTAAGTAAATCAGTTTCTGGTAATTAGGCATCTATATAGTGACCTAATTGATGTGTGTAAGGCCTTAAAAGGGTTAATAATCTAAATGCTGATGCATAGTTTCCAGGGAATGCAATTTACAATATACACAAGGGGACATAAATATAAATTTTAAACAGATGGTTGCAAAATAAGCCAGAGAGTAATTGAATGTTGGAATAAATGTCAGCTTACTGTTGTAATGGTTTGAATAAATTTAAGAGGCTTGTACAAGTTATTAGGAAGAAAGGGCAAATGAAGTAGGTAATTTTTTTTTTTTATTTGCTGATTCTGTATTTATTTGCTTCTTTGCATCATTTTTGGCAATACTCACACAGAAATAACATGTAATTAATCTAGAATATCTTAGACATCACCAATGCATAGGAAAACCATTTATTACAAACTGTACATTTTTTTTTTTTTTTTTTTTTTTTGTACATAAAAACTAATATCTCATCTTGATGATTTCAAGATGACATTAAAATGACTATCAGAATACAAAGCCTTTTCAGTACTTCATGAACTAGAAAAATTTAAAACTTGACATTTAAAGAAAGGCACTAAGATGAACTTTTAATTGTCAAGCTTGAGAAATTAAATTGTCAACTCATTTTGTGGCGATTTTCCCTGTGTAATTTCAAAATATATCCTTAAAGTACAGAATACGACTCTTGCAATCATAGTATTTTATAATTTTAGTATAATATAAACAGAAACAATACAAAAAAAAAAAAAAAGTTTGAAAGTCGCATTATGTATTAGCCAATAAACCGCATTACTCAAGTATCTTCATGCAAATATGATCTACATTACAACGACTATGTCCCATCTTGACATCTTATTGTATCGCAGTTGGAGAAAAGAGAGAATATACAGTTTCCCATACCACTGTAGCATATAAGGAACACTGCAGCGAGAAACACAACACTACATATTGTACATGGCTTGCGTTCGAGAAAGAATCCAGTTAAATATAAAACCATGAACATAACATGGTTCTGGAGAAGTGCAGGATTAAGGGGTTTCGGAATCAAAAGTACAGGAATTAGCCACTGGAGACAATACATTTCACTAATTTGAAACGTCACAAGTAGTTCGGTAAGCCAGTCAGCATACACACCCAGAACTGTTCCAAATTAAGCTGATAAATCACAAAATTTATTAAATAGTCACGACTCCTATATATTTAACTCTCAGTAAGAACATATGAACGTATCACTACAATTACAAACTACATATATTTTACAAACATAAATAAACCCTATACAACAAAAATATGAAGCAAATGAATATCCTATAATAACAACAACCACCTGCTACAATGCAGTATTCCTTCAGCAACTGCACTAATTACGCCACCCTTGGAAATCTCGTTTCACTTTTCTATCGTTAAACACTAACGTAATTTAAATATTTAAATAAATTCATTTCATGAAAAAAATAAATAAAAGGACAATTAATATGTATAAGAATATCAGATTATGATTTCAACCTTGAAAATCTGATTCATTTTCCTATGGCAATAATCAAATACCATAGTAAAAATAAATAATCAAATTGCGCTCAACAAAAGAAAATTAATATTAAATAAAGTACAGTATAAGTAAAGTAATTAAATAAAATACATTTCCTGATATATAGTGTATATAAAATGGGATGGCTATGGAATCACAAACAGTACGAGTGCAGCTAAATGGAACAAAAATATAATAATAAAATTAAATAAAGTAAAAAGGTTATGTGCTTCTCTTTATTTTTTATTATAATTAATTTAATATGTATTAAATTTCAGAAAAAAATTCCAACAATTCCGGATTAAAGTAGATTGCACCCTTGACTACCTAATTTTAGATGTCCTAAAAATAAGATCAATGGTACCCAGGGCCTATCTTAGGCCTAAGCATATAGGCATATGCCTAGTTTGCCTAGACCAAAATCGGTGAAATCCAGGAGTGTAACGACGAGCATGAGTGCCCGTGTTCCTTATAACATTTGCAAATAAAATATGCTTTCAAATTGTAATGTAGCTTCTAGTCAAAACGCGCGTGTCGCTGATATGTTCAGATTTGTATATATTTTCTTAGAAAAATACATGCAGATTTATTTGCTTTACATTTTTATATTGATTGTGTAATCCTAATTTTCCGAGGGCCCCTATGCCTCATTTTTTTACTATTAAAGTAGGGCGTTTCATAATAATCATTTTTACAGGGGCTCCAAAAATACTTTTGCCTACGGTCCACATATCCTCAAGTTAGGCCCTGCTGGTGCCCTTGACATGCAGCAGTTTCATTGTTCCGGGGCTCTTCGTAACCTCGGAACAGTGAAGAAACTACGCCTCGGTCTTGCATTCAAACAGAGCTATTCAAGAAAAAATGAACGTTTGTTCACGATATTAACTTTTGGGCTGAAGGGTGCTTTGTTACTAGGCATTGGCAAATCCCACATGCTGCTTTCACCAGAGTTCCATGGAACGCCTTTAAAATGAGCTGGTATGCTAGATAAAAAAAAACCAAAAAAAAACTGGCATATTAGGACACCCGAGAATGAACTCATCGAACCAGTTACTGTTAACGTTCGTTTCTTATGCTTTTACTATAAAAACTTCACGAACATTTTCACCACCTAAACTGGTATGTTTGATCTTTTCCTGTTCAAGCATACCGTCTGCGCTGGTATCACAGTGGGTATAATCACGGTACTCCATCTAGAAAAGGCCCGGGTTCGATTCCCGTCAATGACGCGAGGAACTTTTATGGGCTTCTTTCACTCTGGGACTGAATTAGTCGGGTTCAGATATGATTTTTTTTTTCTTTCAAGCAAGCCCGTCTGCGCTGGAAGCACAGTGGTTACAATCACCATCTTCCCCCACACCGTGGAAAAGGACTTGGTTCAAATTCCATCAATGATGTGAGGAACGTCTTTGGGATGGGATTTTTCACTATATGGCCGAGTTAGATGGTCTCAGCAAAGAACAAGGTTCTCTCTCCGGAAACTAGGATTTTTCTTTCAGCAAGACAGGCAAATCGAAACACGCACAATGAACATAGTACACGTGGTTTGATGAGTTCATTCTCGGTGCCCTAATACGTCACGGTTTTTTTTTTTTTTTTTTATCTAGCGTACCAGCTCATTTTAAAGGTGTTCTATGGAACTCTGGTGAAAGCAGCATGTGGGATTTGCCAATTCTGAAAGGTTTTCCTCAAACAACCTTTCAACGACATTGGCTAGGATTAACGTTATAATTTTTATATCTAAAGGAGTCATTTCTTTGTGATATTCAGAAATGGATATCTACAAAAAGTGTAGTTAATTAGAGCTTGCCCAGATGGTCAATGTTTAACAATACTATAAGGTTTCTAGACTCTTTTTCTGTAAAACAAAAAACTGCCGTTTTTTTGTTTTCTCCGTACTTGCGTTAGTGCAGCAGCTTTTACACATATTCCAACACGTAGAATGTGAGTACGGTTTTTAGGGTTTTTATCAAATCCCAGAGATGATCCCAGAGATGATCAGATCCCAGAGATGATCAGATACTTTCGTAAAATATATTAGCTATAATATGGAAACCAAATTCCCAACTTCCTAAAGTAACATGAAGTATGAGATTCATTCCCCTTGACCTCTGAATGATGAACTTTTTTTTTTCCGTGAAGCTGTTCTTTATGGTTTGGACCAAAGGCGCATTATTCAATGTGTAGAAACCTTA
Source organism: Mastigoproctus giganteus (assembly GCF_048544385.1). NCBI lineage: Eukaryota > Metazoa > Arthropoda > Arachnida > Uropygi > Thelyphonidae > Mastigoproctus > Mastigoproctus giganteus. Next base: position 202,646,336 of record NC_143583.1, read on the forward strand.
TAGTATTGTCAAAGATTGACCATCTGGGCAAGCTCTAATTAATTACACTTTTTGTAGATATCCATTTCTGAATAAGCTTTCATTGGTCTTAGAATGAAGACCCATCAGAGGATGAGACTCTATTCAAGTCTCCGTTCGAAGAGTATGGATCGTCATGTCCACAAATTGTTTGTGGACATGACGTTCCACCCCTTTACAAATGTCATCAATGCTTAACAAACACCTGGCACTAATAGCATCATCTTGTTCTAAGGCTGATCTTACACAATGAACCCCATGTTTAATTGGGATACATGTAAACAACGATACCACATCAAAGGAGATCATCAGATCATCATCTCCTATAATCTGATTTCTTATATACTCTACAAATTCTTTGCTGTCCTTAACCACTAAACCGGAACGTCCTACTAGAGGCGAAATAATCCTAGCTAGAAATTTCGATAAGGCATAGGTGGGACTACCCACAAATGAAACAATCGGTCTCAACGGAACACCCACCTTGTGGGTCTTCGGGAGACCCACAAGCATGTAAAGTCCAATACACTTTAGATATTTTACCTGCCTTATACCAACTTTGTATGATACCATTAACCTGTCTTTCCAAACGAGACAATGGATTATGCCGAGTAACTTTATATGTATTAGTATCTTGTAGGAGATCCAGAGTTTTTGAGCGGTAATCTTCTTTACTCAATATAACTGTAGACCTACCTACAAGTCCATGGCACGGCCATGGGTTCCCTCATTAGTGTCATAGTGGCTAATCTAGCTATGGATGAACTAGAAGCCAGGATTTCCGTCAGTTAGATTTTCCCATGCGCGAATGGAAGAGATACGTTGACGATACGTTTACCATTATAAAAAAACGGGGAGGGAAGATGAAATACTCCACTTACTTAATAGCTTTTCCCCATTTATACAATTCACCTTGGAGGTGGAAACAGCTGGTACCCTCCCGTTTCTTGATGTCCTGGTTATTAGAGATGGTGCTAGAGTGAAGACTACAGTTTATAGAAAAACCAATGTGTCGTAGTCAGTATGTCCATTACAGTTCAGCACGGGCTTATCAACATAAACATAGCGTAGCCAGGGTATTAATAAATAGGGTGTTGTCCCACTGCAGTACCCCCGAGGATAGGGAATTGGAAGTTAGTAAGATCACAGCAGACTTTAGTAAGTGTGGGTCCACTGTTGTTTTGTATATTTATCAATGATATTGATGAAGGTATATCAGGCTTAATGTCGAAGTTTGCAGATGATACAAAGGTTGCCAGGATTGTTAATGACAGTAATGGCAGGTGCTACTGCAACAGGATCTAGATAATTTGGGCAGATGGACTAAGAAGTGGCAACTGAAGTTTAACCTTGACAAATGCAAAGTACTGCATGTGGGTAGAAGTAACCCCAGAGAAACGTACCAACTGTGTGGTACTACACTTAAGGTGGTCGAAAATGAAAAAGACCTGGGAGTAATTGTGCAGTCAGATATGAAGTTTTCTGAGCAATGCAGACAGGCTGCCAGGGCTGGTCATGGGGTTTTGTCAATGATATATAGGAATTTTGCTAGCAGGAAAAAGGAGGTGATTATCCCTCTGTATAAGGCAATGGTCAGGCCACACCTTCAGTACTGCGTATAGGTCAGGAGGCCTCATTTTAGGAAGGATGTAGATTTACTTGAGCGTGTACAGAGAAGGGCAACAAGATTGGTGAGGGGAATGAATGGATCCTCTTACCAAGAGAGGCTTAAGTTCTGCAAATTGCTGTGGCTGGAGACTAGGCACCTGCGCGGTGATCTGATTGAGTTGTATAAGCCCTTGAATCGGTTGAGTACGCTGAATTCTGATGGGATCCTTCCACTTGTTCAGATCACGAACCTAAGGGGGCATAAATTCAAATTAAGAAAGGACAGATGTAGAATAGATGTGCGGAAATTTGCTTTTAACCAGCGGGTGGTTAATTGCCAGAACAAACTTCCATCTGTCGTTGTGGAAGTGATAGGTTGAATAAATTTAAGGAGGAACTGGACAGGCATTTGGAGGGAATGGTGTGATTTTTTTTTTTTTTTTTTTTTGGCTGATGCTGCCTAAGCTCATACACTTGCTTTCTTGCATCACATGCCACTACTACTATTACTACTACTACTATCTGGGATTCCACCGGTAGTGTAGTTTATGAGATTAAGTGCCCGGATTGTGGGGATTGTTATGTGGGGGAGACAGAGCGACGTCTAAAGAACCGTCTGGGGGAACATTTGACGGCCATCAAGACTGCGAACTATACTAGGTCTGCTGTGGCGGAACATTTTTGGGAGAAGCAGCATCGGATCTCCCCTGAGGATGCAGTCATTACTGACCGTGCGCATGGGTTCTGGGAACGCAAGTGGCTCGCGAGCTGGCGAATCGGTTCATTCTGTCATACTATTAATAGGGACGGGGGTGTGCGATTAAACCCCCTTTTTTGAGGCGATTGTCCTCAGACGCGATGATCGGTTCCACATGGCACGCTCCTGGATCACTTCCGTCTCCAGTGCGCAAATAGAGATTATCAACGATGTTCCTGGTGAGTCACATGAGTGCCATGGGCCTGTTACTTAAGGATGTGTCATTGTAGCAACAGTACACTGTTGAGAAAGGAGACAGCTTCGGATTTCCGGTATTTTAATTTATTTTAATATTGTTGTTTTTAATTGTTATTATTATTATTATTAGTAGTACCCATATGATGCAAGGAAGCCTCAGGCTTATGCTGCACCAGGAAAAAAAAAAAGTTTCCGAGTTACCCTGAGAGAGAGAGAGAGAGAGAAAGAGAAAGAGAAAGAGAAAGAGAAAGAGAGAGAGAGAGAGAGAGAGAGGAATGATGATATCCAGCTCAGGACCCCGGGGTGTGTCAAGCCCATAATCACCAGTTGTGAGCCTACCGATTTTATTTCTTTCTTTTAGTACTTATTGTAATAGTCCAGTTTACTGTATCATCTTATTTTATTTTATTCTATTTTATTAAATACTTGGCTGGTGTTTGAGTATTAATTTTCTTGAATAACACTTTTTTAGTGGATGATACAGTAGTAACTCAAAAAATCTGTGAATTCATCATTCTTTTGGCACAATGCGATGAATCCATTAAGATGCACTGCCATTGCTTTAGTTCCATCTGTTGTTATTGATACGAGCTTAAATAGTGGTAATATAATTTTTTCAATAAAAAATTTTGAATGCGTTAAATATATCAAGACCTCTAGTTCTTTCTTTTAACGAAACCATACCCAGCAGTTCTTCTGTAGTGGCAGAATAATCGAAAACCATACGAATAAAAACGAGCAATTGAGCCGTATCATTGACGTCTGTAGATTCATCCAGTTGTCAAGAAAAGGACACACAATTAGCAATATGAGCACGCAATTGTTTGCTCACATTTTTACTGATTTTTTTCGATGCATCGCATCATAGTATTTCAAGATAATTGCAGATCTTGAGGGTCACTTTTAATTCCATTTTTGTTCTTAAAATTTTAAAAAAGAGAATCTGTTATTTCGAAAAATGCGTCTTTAATGAATTGATCATCAGAAAATGGTTTGCATTTTTTTGCAAGAAGATGACTCACTTTAAATGATGCTACAGTTACTGCTTTAAATTGTAAATTAGGTGTTACGAAGAAATTTTATTGTGCGAATAATCTGGATTTAAGTTCATTTAATTTATTTTTTCTAAGGTCACTATTAGGCGGAAAATCCAATTGGTATTTAGCATGGAGCGCTTTGAAGTGCCTTTCTAAATTTCCTTTTTTGGGTATAGACACGAAGGCGTTGCAAATCAAACAACATTTTTCTTTTATCATTACAAAAAAAACATTCACGTCCCCACTCTTGATGAAAATTATACATTTTACTCTTTTTCTTAGTATACATTTTAAATCAAAGGGTATTAAATTAACATATAAGTACTGTCCAGTTATTAATATTAAGTAAGCCAAATAAGAATTCGACACATACGCTATGCTCTCCTCAACGTAACTGCGTGAATTTTCACTAGACAAGCCTAGCGGCTACAAGAGTGGTCATGTGGTTCAACGGATTTGTAACAAGCGTATGCAGTTGGACGCATAATAATAATAATAACATTTAGATTTTGACTAATCTATTTTTTATATATATTTAAAATTTGTCGTGATCGACCGAAATTAAAGCCGTGATCGACCGAAATTAAAGCCGCAATCGACTTGTTGGCCAGTCTTGAAACATATAAATAAAATGTTATGGTCTCTTCCGAATTTCACTTTACTTAGCATCTGATAGACGATTGTTATTAGCTTTTACAACTAAGGATAACTCAGTCCGCGTACACAGGCCTATAAGTTTTCAAAGGTTGCATATAATTACATTTGTGTATTTATCTGCACTAAAAGTTTCAATAAATAAAATTAATACTAACTATAGTACAGATATTGAGATTTTTTGATTTCTTAAACAAGCATGCACGCATTTTTCTTCAGTATATACTATACATGAAAGGAATATTTTATATATAAATGAAACCACAAAAGCCGAAATTTACTTCTATATTCTGACAAAAATATCTACTAGAATTACTGTAGTTCTTGACCTTTACCCCTCTGCCCAATTATAACAACGGATTAGCCCACTGATGACGTAGTGATAAGGCATTATTATTACGGTGGCGACGGCTCAACGGCAAGTAACAGTAGCTTAGCCAGGATTTTTTGTCAGCAGGTACATTCACAACAAAAGGCGCCAATTGCCTAATGATAAAGAGCCACAATAGTCATGATGCACAATGTACCTGCTGACCCTATCTTGGCTACTCTCTTGGTAGGTCCCTCTGCGACAGTTGTAATAGCAATACAAAATGGGGAATGCAAGAACAATAATCCAAATGACGATGCATCACACACACACACACACACACACACACACACACACACACACACACACACACACACACACACACACACACACACACACACACACACACACACACACACACACACACACACACACACACACACACACACACACACATGTTTGGAGTTCCACAGCAGACGACTCAACAGTTCTCGTTACTCGTCATCGACGGTGAATGCTGTGGAGTAAATAACATGCTGGTTGGACAGTGGAGGAGTGGAAATGAGTGTGCTGGTCGGATGAGTCCATTTACCTGGTGCAAAAAGCCAACGGACGCCTTCATGTGTGGTGCGAGCAAACACGAATATATGGGACTCATCGTGCATGGTGCCCGCTATCTAGGCAGGTAGTTGTGTTCACTTAATACGGTGCATGTTTTGCTGGCAAGAACTAGAACCCTTGGTGCCTATGGACCAACATTTCACTGGTGAGGCCTAACGGCAGCTCCTAGGCATCATGCGAACCCTCTCATACTGCATTTTGTCCTGGGATGAATCGGGCCCTTACTGTGCAGAAGTGGTTCGAAGAACACAGTCAAGATATCACCCATCTCGATTGTTCTCCAAATTCGCCTGACCTCAATCCAATTGAACACCTGTGGGATGTTTTGGAACGAGAAGTGAGGCGTATAGACACGTAACTGTCATCTGTTCTGACACCGTGGAAAGTCTTGCAAGTAGCATGGCTGCAGATCCCTACGGACATCTTCAGATATCTATTGGATCTGATATCGTGAATATTGGCTGTTATCCGTGCGAACTGTGACCCAACACGGTATTATATAGGTGGTCACAATTTCCTGATCACTGAGTATGGGTTTGGCACACCCAGGTCGTTTTCTTGGTGATTCCCTTCCCTCTCTCTCTCTCTCTCTCTCTCTCTCTCTCTCTCAGGGTAACTCAGAATTTTTTTTTTGACTGGTGCAGCATAAGCCTCAGGCTTCCTTGAACCATATGGATAATAATAATAATATGCTCAATAACCAAATCCCCATGAGATTTTCCTTACTGTATATACAGTACTGAAAATCTTATAAAATATATACCACAGAGAAGTAAGAAATGTCACTACTCTGTGATATATACTATATGTGTGTTTTTTCCCGTTAGATGTCGTAGAAGTGTTTATGTATGGTTAACTTCGCATTTTATCGTAGTTAGCCATGTGTGTGGGTTTTGTCATCAACAAGTAGCCTTCAGTTTCGTTATTTTGTTATTGTTGCTGTTATATCAAGCATGGTTAAGAACAAGACGAAAGGTAATGTTTTTAGTGTGATATTTTGTATATGTAATGTGTGACCTTTGGGACATATATCATTATTCTTCTCTTTCTTGCTACTTCTCTCTCTCTCTCTCTTTGGGTAATTCAGATTTTTTTTTTTTTTTTTTTTTTTTGGCTGGTGCAGCATAAGCCTCAGGCTTCCTTGCACCATATGGCTAATAATATTATTATTATTTAAAATTTTATGAACTATTCTAGGAGGATTACAGTGAGATGTGATTAGCGGATTAGAGAAATCTTTCAATGTACCAAAGTAATCGTTTGAGAAAATTAAATGCAAATGAATCTATAATTAATTGCAGACTAAATTATGAGTAGTAGCTAGACCATAATCTATCCTGCCAACTGTGCGGGCCCTCCTCATAACCCTTAGGTCACCCATTTTGATTTTGTACATGTAATGTGTGACCTTTGGGACATATATCATCATTCTTCACTAACTGGGAGTACAGCTAGTGACATAGTGCAGTCATCATGCTGCAATATGTCACTTAATTGTATTCATGAAAAGTATGATTACTTGTCAATTGTCGACCATTTGTTTATTATGAATGAAGGTAACCAAAGTAATGATGTGGACACAAAGAGTTATCTTTCCTGGACAAAAATGTGTACAGGATGGCCAGTTGATGTGGGTTGATACATCATAATTATGATGAGTATAATGAATAACTACACAGGCAGCTAGAACTGAATATCTTATTATGGAGGACTTTCCAGATATTGACTGGAGCTTATGGATTGGTCACTTACACACTAATCTTCAGCAGCATGTTAGGCAACAAGAGAAAGCAGTACTTTTGATCTGATTATAAGTGGTTTCATTATGAATGAAGACTATCCAGATAAAGGAATCATTAGCTGGTAGTGAATCATAATATGTTGATGTGGGATATACTTAAAGATATAACTACTGTCTAGGGGTATGGATTTTGCTTTTGTATCTGAAGGTATGAAAGCAAAATCATTGTCATAGACAGTTTTTAAATTTCTTTCAGTGGGACCAACTGATGATGTTATCAATGCAAATTCTAAATGGGAGACTTTAGGGAAGTAGTTATAGAAGCTACTTAGCTTTTTATATCAACTAAGAGATATAGTTCAAGGTTCAGACCTAAGTGATGATCTGTATGGAACATCAGAAGTACACCAAATTATAACGAGGAGCTACGATGCAAGAAAGCAAGCTTATACAGCATCAACCAAAAAAAAAAAAAAAAATTCCCATTTCGCCCATCCATTCGCTCCAAAATTTTGTTCAGTTCTTCCTTAAATTTATTTAAGTTGTCAGCTTCCACAATGACAGATTGAAGTTTGATCCAGCAATCAACTACCTGCTGACTAAAGGCAAATTTCCACACATCTATTCTATAACTCTTTCCTCAATTTGAATTTGTCTCCTTAAGTTCGTAATCTGGGTAAGAGAAAGTATCCTATCAGCATTGAGCCTGCTCAAAGCATTCAAAGCCTTATATACTTCCATCAGATCACCTCACAGGTGGTTAGTTTCCAGACACTGTAATTTGAAGAACTTATGCATTTTTGGTAAGAGCACACCTTTGTTCCCCTCACCAATCTTGTTGCCCTTCTCTGTACTCTTTCTAGCAACCCTACAACCTTCCTAAAATGAGGCCTCCAGATCTATATGTAATACTCAAGGTGTGGCCTAACAGTATTCACAGTATTCCATGTGCAAATTCCTGACCATTGCCTTTTACAAAAGGATAATCACCTTCTTATCCCTGCTAGCAAAATTCCTGTATATCATTGACAAGATCCCATGAACTGCTATGGTAGCCTGTCTGCACTGCTCAGAAAAACTTCATATCTAATTACACAATTACCCCCAGGTCTTTTTCATTCTCTGCTACCCTGAGTGTAGTACTGCACGTTGATACGTTGCTCTGGGGTTAATTCTGCCCATATGTAGTACTTTGCATTTGTCAGTGTTAAACTTCAATTGCCACTTCTCAGCCCATCTGTCCAACTTTTCTATATCCTGTTGCAGTAGCATACTGTCATTAACAGCCCTTCCTACCTTTGTATTATATGCTAACTTGGACATTAAGCCTGATATACCTTCATCAATATCATTGATAAATATACAAAACAACAATGGGCCCAACACCAAACCCTGGGTGGGGGACTCCACTAATAACATTAGTCCATGAAGAGCAGTGTTCAATGATTACCACTCTCTGTCTTTCGCTCAACTATTCCTTTATCCATTTTAGCAACTTCTCCTTAATGCCATACTGCAATAACAATTTGTACAGTATTCCATGTGCAACAGTATCAAAAGCTTTCCTGAAATCCAAGTATGTGATATCAAAATAATTTTTTGCATCCAGTTCCTTTGTCACCACATCATAGTATCCAATCAGATTGGTCAGACAAGACCTACCCTTAACAAACCCATGCTGTGTCTGAATTATTACTGCAGTCTTGCCTAGATGATCCTGCAATGCTTCTTTAACCAGTGACTCCATTATTATCCTCAGAACAGAAGTTAAATTAACACGTCTGTAATTACTTGTGTCACCATTTGATTCCCCTTTGTGAATTGGGGTTACATTTGCACATTTCCAGTCCGTGGGGACCTCCCTGAGCCCAAGGATAACATCATAATTGTGGCTAAGGTTTGCTTACTTCCTTTCTGCCTCCTTTAATATAACTGGATAGATCCCATCCACCCCAGGTGCCTTTCTTATGTTTAACTTCGACAATTTCTCCTCCACTTTGCTCTTAGATATTACAAAATCGTGTAGCTCCCTGTTCAAGTTTGATAAGCTTTTGGCCTCCCCCTCCCTACAGAGTTCCTTGTGTATTAATGTAGATGCGAAATACCCATTGTTTGTCAGCCACCTGAGTAGGATCATCAACAGTTGAACCATCAATGTCAAGTGTATCTTTTATCATTGACCCTTCATGTCTGACTAATTTTTGGGAAATATGCATAAAGAAAGGTTATTCCAGAGATCATTAATATACGATGCAAGAAAACAAGCTCATACAGCATCAGCTAAAAAAAAATCAGATGTAGAAGGGGAAAATGAGGAAAAGGAAAAGTTTGCTCTGTGAGTTTGAAGTTGACCAGTGAATGGATGCTGACTCATTTCAAACCGCGTTTGGACTGATTTGGAAAAGAATGAGGAAATTATAGTTGTCAATTCAGAAAAACTGTGCTAATGGAAGTATATATATGTGGATAGGAGGAGTCAAAAAAAGATTTCTATTCACGGAAAAGTAGTTGTGATAGAAAGATGAAATTTTTTTTGTTTGATACATTGAAATCTGAATTTGAAGTGCTGGTTAAGACATCAAAGGTGGATATTGTTGGGATATCAGGTACATGGTGTCACACAGATATAAGCCACCCTGCAGAGATGGAATATAGAGAGTATAATGAGTACAGAAAGGATAGACAGTAGATAGGATAGGAAGGGGGGAGGGGTCATGCTGTTAGTTAAGAAACACAAAATTTAAGAAAGTGCATCCAGTTGACATGGGTGGACAGTGCAGTGTTGAGTCTGTTTGGTGTGACATAAGCACTGTGAAAGCAAAATTGAAAATAGGAGTGTGTTATAGGCCTAATGACTATTGAATACAATGAAATATGCAGAGAAACAGTGGGCCAGTAAATCAGAAAATCTTATAATGGAGGATTTCAACTTCCCAGATATTGACTGGAACTTGTAGACTGGTGACTTACACACTAACAAGACTTGTGGATTTATTGGATGACTGTTTTCTACAGCAGCATGTTTGAGAGGCAACCAGAGGGAGTAATACTCTTGATCTGATTATCAGAATACTGATAATCAGATCAAGTGTGATTATTCATGCATTCAGGATCTGCGGATAAAGGAACCACTAGGTGGCAGTGATCACAGTGTACTGATGCAGGATTTACTTAAAGATGTAACTACCATTAGGGGTAAACTGAAGGGTTTTTGCTTTCGTAAAGGTGACTACAGTGGTCTCACACTGTTTTTAAATTCTATACATTGGGATCAACTGATGACATTTTGAACAGAAAATTCTGCATGAGAAGCATTCAAGGAATTAATCTTGAAAGCTACTAGGCTTTTCATACCAACTAAGAAATATTGTTCAAGGTTTACTCAAATGGATGGGATGCATATAAATTATGAGTGCCATAGAAGCCTATGGTAGATATAGCCATAAGGATGCAAAGAAAAACAGCAAAGCCTTCTTTGCTTATAAATCAGGCGCCTACGAAGCCAGGTAACAGTGCGTAGCACACGCTTCTTGATTAGACCGGGGTTCGAGCCCGTCACCACCAAATACGGAGGATGCGGAAAGGTCAGGGAATGACTACCGCATATTCCCGGAGCAATATGGCCTTAGTTGCTAGTGCTCCTAAAAACCAAATAACAAACAGCTTATAAATTCTAGAAGAAAGGAAATGAATCAGGAAATGATTTGGCTAAAGATAGAACCTGCTAACATGTCTAACTCATTAATCTATTTTTGTATAATTCAAGCTGCAATTAGCTTTAGCAAATGGTTTGTGTGAAACCAGTTCTAACACCGTCATCCTTTTTTGGATAAATTTCTGTTATACTTTGAGGCATTGTTAAAATAGCATGCAGTGAGTAGGAAATTGGTACTGTTGTAACTTGATTTCATTACGCTGACGGTAAATGTATCTGTTTATTTAGAAAAAAAATTTACATACTGTTTTTAGTATGTGTTAGTTATTTTAGTTATAAGTTCATTTATTTTAGGGATTTTGAACATGTCTGAAGAAGGCAGTGAATTTTTTTTTGTTACTTCTGAAATACTTATGCACTAGTTTTTGTTGTTTATTTTGAAATATTTTGCAGGTTCTTTATTAAGCAAGGAAGAATTGATGATAAAGACTGTTGCTGAGATTATCCAAGAATTAATTAGAGCTCATAAGGAAGGAAAAGATGTGAACCTTAACAAGTAAATTTTAAACTGCATTTTTAATTTTTTTTTTTTTTAAATATTAAAAAAAATAGTTTTTTGAAGATTTTCAAAAAGTTTGACTTTGTCTGCTAGTCTATAATTTTATTTATATTAGCATTAGCATTAGTAGAGGCATTTGATGCAAGAAAGCAAGCTTATGCAGCATCAGCCAAAAAAAAAAAAACCCACTTCCACTTCACCCCTCTGTTCGTTCGAAATACCTGTCCAGCTGAGCCTTAAACTTATTTAGGCTATCAACTTCCACGACAAGGGATGGAAGTCTGTTCCACCTACCAACCACCCGCTGGCTAAAAGCAAATTTCCGCACATCTATCCTACATCTGTCTTTCCTCAATTTGAATTTATGCCCTCTCAGGTGATTATTCTGAGCAAGAGGAAGAATCCCATCAGCATTGAGCATGCTCAAACCATTCAAGGCTTTGTACACCTCTATCAGATCACCTCGCTGGTGCCTAGTTTCCATTTATATATAATTAATATAATATATATATAATATATATATATAATATAATATATATATTAATATATAATATAATTAATATTTAACATTAAGTATTAATATTGAATTGCCAAAAGTGCCAGTAAGTATCCATCCAATTCTTCCCTGAACTTTTTGAGCTCTCAACCTCATTTGATTCTGGCAGGTAATTTATTCCACTAGTATTCATTTGCTGGTCTAAGTTCTTAAGCTTCACTCTGTTGTTTCTCTCCTTCAGTTTATGTAATAGTGTTCCCCTGCTAGCAAAAATATAAAAGATTTTACTCATCCTTTTCAGGGCCTTATATACCTCAATTAGACCTCTCCCCTCTTCCCCAGTTGTTTATTCTTCAGTCTCTGCAAACCATAATGTCAGTTTTTTTTTCTCTCTGAGGGATTTCCTTTTGTACTCCTTTTAGTTTCCCTTTTCTGAATCAGTCCAAGAAGTGATGCTTTTTCAGCTTCAACTTCTAGACCTAAATAGTTTTCCAAGTGTAGTTTCATAATTGTCTTACGTAAGGTAGGGTTAAAAGGTTCCAGGATAAAATTTTAATTTAAACAAATATAATGTTTACAGATAATTGTACATTGAGTTTTTCAAAATAATCACCTTGGCTATATTGCTGTTCTCCCCACCCCCATCAATTGTATAACTACAAAAAAACCTTTTTTTTAAAAATCCTCTTGTATTTGTAATTAGCTACTGTAACTTCTGCTTCTGTACTGAAATGAGATTGTTCCTTTTACTGATTTCATCAGTTTGGGAAAAAAACTAAAATTACATGATGCAAGATTGGGTGAATAAGGATGATGATATAAGACAGTTAATGTGTTTGGAATGGTATTCAGGATTGTCACATGATGAGTTTTGACATAGAGTATTGACTATTGGCATAGTAGTTTCCAGCTTTTCTTTATATACCAATCTGGTTGCTTTCTTCTGATTGCATCCCTTAGTCACATAATGATTTTGAAGTACATAGTCTTATTAACAATAGCATCCTGCCCTGATGTTAATCTGTAATGAATTTTGCTTTCATAATCAATAATTCTAGTATTTCTTGATGTTCAGCATTTCCCACACCTTGCACTACCCTCAATATCACATCCAGTGCTCATACCACTCAATTATTATCCCCCTTCATAAATCATTTTTATTGTTTGCTCCAACAGTTATTTCTACTCTCCCTGAGGTTGATTTCTTCAACAAAAAGCAAAATTTTATAGAGATTTGTCCATAAAGTGACATTTAAAAAAATGACTGTATGAAATTATTCTGAACAGCATTGAAAAACTGTTGGTTAAAAAGTGAAATAGTTTTCCTTATTTTATGTTCAGATATTTTTAAATTCAGTCCTGGTACTTTTTGATCTTGCATTGTATAAAGGAATTATAACATCTTTAATATGTGAAAAGGTCCATTAAGTTATTGATAATAAACCATGTGCCTTCATAGTTACTTGTTTGCACTGCATGGAGAATTTCATGTGTCATCACGTCCAAGTTCTTGTTATTAACTGCCTTTACCTCTTCTCTCACATAATCTCTACGTTGCCCTTGGATTATTATTACCTGGGTGCAGTACCTCACATTCAGTAAAATTAAACTGTAATTATCATCTGAGTATTTCCAAGGCAGAATGCACTGGTCCCCCAGGAACTAGTAGTTGTTGGTGACTCTATTGTCAGGGAAACGGGGAACATGCTGTGTAAAAAGGATAGGTGGAACAGGACCAGGGTATGTCTGCCAGGGGCAAAGGTTGATGACATTGTAGAGCGGATATCATCTTTTAAGGGCACAAAAGGTGATATAGTTGTACTCGTTGACACTATTGATATTAAGAGTAGGAGACTGGTGGAATTACTTAACAAGTACAAGTCACTGTTGAAAAAAAGCCCTGAATTGGGGTTGAATTTGAAAGTGTCTGCAATTCTGCCCAGACACGATAGGAGGGAGTATATGATGAGAGCCTTGTCGATCAATTCGGCCCTGGAAAGATTGTGCAAGGCTCAAGGGGTGGAATTTTTTTCAGCCTGGTCTGTACTTGTTAACAGAAGGGACTGCTTCTACAGGGATGGGATACACTTAAATAGAAAGGGTGCAAGAATATTTGCTGATGCTATCGAGGCAGTCGTATGCGGGTCGGAAAACTGCTAGCTTGGGGGGGGGGATACAATAACTAATAGATTAACAGTAGCCACTGGCAGAGGCGAAAGTGATTCTTGCACTGCTTCTATTGGAATGAGCAGCAGCCTGGAAAACAAGTTGCAGGATATTTCAGAGACTGCTGGGAGTCATTGCGGTACAAGTAAACACATGGGTTGTGTTAGGGTAGCTAAGAATAGGAGCAGGTGCATGTATACTTGTGTGTACACCAATGCTAGGAGTTTAGTAAATAAATTTGATGAATTTGAGGTATTGCTCAAAACATCAAAGGCAGATATTGTTGGGATATCAGAGACGTGATGTCACACAGATATCAGGAATGCAGAACTGGAATTTGAGGAGTACAATGTGTGCAGAAAGGATAGACAGGATAGGAAGGGAGGAGGGGTTATGCTATTAGTTAAGAAATTCCAAGGAAGTGAAGCCAGATGACATCGCAGGACTGTGCAGTGTCGAGTCAGTTTGGTGTGACCTAAGCATTGGGAGATCAAAATTGAGAGTAGGAGTGTGCTATAGTCCTAATGACTCTGATGAGTATAATAAGAAACTGTACAGGGAAATAGAGTGGGCCAGAAAATCAGAGAGTTTTATAATAGGGGATTTTAAATTCCAAGATATTGACCGGAATTTGTGGGTTGGTCACTCACACACTAGCAAGGCTTTTGTGGATTTATTGGATGATTGTTTTCTACATCAGCATGTTCGGGAGGCAACTAGAGGGAGTAAGATCTGATTATCAGTAATGATTCTTCGTGCATTAAGAATCTGTAGATAAAGGAACCATTAGGTTGCAGTGATCACAGTGTGCTGAAGTGGGATTTACTCAAAAAGGTAACTACCATCAGGGGTAAAGGGAAGGGTTTTTGCTTTCGTAAACGTGACTACGATGGTCTGAGACAGTATTTAAATTCTATTCAGTGGGACCAACTGATGATGTCACCAACAGAAAATTCAAAATGGGAAGCATATAGAGAACCTATCTTGGAAGCTACTAGGCTTTACTTACCAACTAAGAAATATGGTTCAAGGTTTAGGCCTAAATGGATGTCAGATGAACTAATGAGACATATGTCAGAGAAGAAAAATGCATGGGGTACATATAAATTAATGGGTGACATGGAAGCCTATGAGAGATATAAGCTGGTCTGTAATCAAGTCACAAAGGAGATTAGGCAGGCAAAGGAAGATTATGAGAAATCATGCAAAGAAAAACAGAAAAGAGTTTTTTACCTATGTAAACTCTAGAAGGAAAGGGATGAATCAGATTGGTCCACTGGATATTGATGGTTCAACAGTTGAGGATCCTGCTTAGGTGGCTAACAAACTAAACGAGTATTTTGCAGCTACATTTACACATGAGGAGTTATTCAGGAAGGGGAATGCCAGAGGTGAAGTAAACTCTGGCAGTGAGCTAGATGATTTTGTAATAACTGAGAGGAAAGTGGAAGAGAAATTGTTGAGGATAAACATAAAAAAGGCACCCGGGGTGGATGGGATCTATCCAGTTATATTAAAGGAGGCAGCAAAGGAAGTAAGCAGACCCTTTGCCATAATTATGTACCCATAGACTGGAAATGTGCAAATGTGACCCCAATTCACAAAGGAGTATCAAAGGCTGACACAGGTAATTATAGACCTGTGAGTTTAACTTCTGTTCCAGGAAAATTAATGGAGGCACTGGTTAAAGAAGCACTGCAGGATCATCTAGACAAGTCTTCAGTTATAGCTCCGGACACAGCATTATTTTGTTAAGGGAAAGTCTTGCCTGACCAATTTGATTGGATACTATGATGCAGTGACAAAAGAACTGGATGCAGGGAATAACTTTGATATTATATATTTGGATCTTAGAAAGGCTTTTGATACTGTTGCACATGGAAGACTGCTGCACAAATTGGAGCAATGTGGCATTGGAGGCAAATTGCTGCTATGGATAAAGGGTTGGTTGAGGGGGAGAAGACAGAGAGTGGTAATCAATGGACACTGCTCATCGTGGACTAATATTAGTGGAGTCCCTCAGGGTTCAGTGTTGGGCGCATTATTGTTTTCTATATTTATAAACGATATTGATGATGGTATATCAAGCTTAATATCCAAGTTTGTAGACGATACAATGGTTGGCAGGGTTGTTAAGGACACTACTGACGCTATGCTGCTGCAACAGGATCTGGAAAGGTTGAGCAGATGGGTTGAGAGGTGGCAAATGAAGTTTAACATTGACAAATATAAAGTACTACATATGGAAAACAGTAACCCCAGAGCAATGTATCAACTCTGTGGTACTACACTGACAGTGGTAGAGAATGAAAAGGACCTGGGGGTAATTGTGCAGGCAGATATGCAGATATGCTGCAAGAGTAGCTCATGGTTTCTTGTCAATGATATACAGTAATTTTTCTAGCAGGGAGGAGGTGATATTCCATCCCTTTTCTATAAGGAGGTGATTATTCCATTGTATAAGGCAATGGTCCGGCCACACCTTGAGTACTGTATAAAGGTCTGGAGGCCTCATTTCAAGAAGGATGTAGAGCTGCTGAAACGAGTACAGAGAAAGGCAACAAGATTAGTGAATGGAACAAAGGATTGCTCTTACGAAGAAAGGCTTAAGTTTTGTAAATTATAGTGTCTGGTGACTAGGCACCGGCGAGGTGATGTGATTGAGGTGTATAAAGCCTTGAGTGGTTTGAGCATGCTCAGTGCCAACTGGAATCTTTCTCTTGCTCAGAATAATCACATGAGGGGGCATAAATTCAAATTGAGGAAAGACATGTAGGATAGATATGCGGAAATTTACCTTTAGCCAGCAGGTGGTTGGTTGGTGGAACAGACTTCCATCCCTTGTTGTGGAAGTTGATAGCCTAAATAAATTTAAGGCTCAGCTGGACAGGTATTTCGAACTAACAGAGGAGTGAAATGGGAGTGGTGTTTTTTTTTTTTTTTTTTCTGGCTGATGCTGCATAAGCTTGCTTTTTTGCATCATATGCCTCTACTAAAGCTAATGCATGTAGTCAGCCTAGACTGTTTTAAAGTACTATGACTTAGTTGTGAACAAAAAGGTCCAGGACCAGATTTGTTAAAAATATCTGAACATCAAATAAAAACTTTCATTTTGTAACCAAGCATGCATAGAATTTTAAATTTCTTTCTACTGTGATTACAATTGTGCTCCAGAAGGGGCCCGGTTGCCCCCCTGTTCTGCTAAGTGAAAAGGCATAAATATTTTCTCTTCTGCATGCTCCACTGAATCTAAAATTTTTCAGATTATATTCTCTCACATGAAAAATCAAAAGTTCTGACTTATTGCTTATTACACCTACTCCTGTTATCATCATAGGTTCCCAAGATTTTCCCCTGGATTGGGACATTTCTTAATATTTATATATAAGTTATTAGTAAACAAATAAGAATGGGAGCGGGATGAAAATGTTATAGTTATAGACTAGCTGTTTGTTAACTTTGAATCATTTTATTAATTCATTATTTAGTAAAATGTTTTCCTTTACATGCAATACACATCCTACAATTGGTTATCCATTTGTCAAACATGTTTAACAGGCTGTGTTTTGACACATTACTATGAGAGTATGAACAAGAGCTATAATGCTCAATACATGCTACATTGATATCAATATTTGTAAAAGAATAAGAGAAGTTTACCTCAATATGATATGTAGAACACTTCCATATGATACTCTGAAGAAATTAAAACGAAAACAATTAAAAAATCGAAAATCTTACATTACAGTAAGAAATAATTCAAAATCAAATGAACACTTAAAAATCAATTTAATTAAGTAAAAAATTAATTTAATGAAAAAATTGCAAAACGATTTTCCTTCCTGAAGCTCGCAATGCTTTTCAACATAAATGAGGCTTCAAGCTTTTTATTAAAGTTTACAATAAAAACAGTTAAAAACTAAAGTGATAAAAATATACATTTCGATATAAAAATAAATATGATCAGTTACCTAATGAATGAATGAATAAAATAAAGTAAAAATAATCAGTGATGAAAAGTGCAAGAAATCTTTATTGGTTAAAAAATGCTTAAAAAAAAAAAAAAAAAAAAGGATGTTAGCTTCTGATTTGAGGGAGAAGTTTAATTTTTTTTTTCTTGGGAGAAGAATCTCGGTTTGACCATTGCTCACATTACATATTGATTTGTTTCCAAATTTGAAACAAGCCCTATCGCAGATAATCATTGACAGTAAAAAGCATCTTCACTACTATTAGCATTAATAGAGGCATATGATGCGAGAAAATAATCTTATACAGTATTAGTCAAAAAAAAAAAAAAAAACCTTCCCATTTCATCCATCCATTCATTCCAGATGGTTGTCTAGTTCTGCCTTGAATTTATTTAAGCTGTCAACTTCAACAACAACAACAAATGGAAGTTTGTTCTAGCACCCAACCACCCACTGGCTAGAGGAAAATTTCCACACATCTAATTCCACAACTGTCTTTCCTCAATTTGAATTTATGTCCCCTCAGGTGATTAATTTGGGCAGGAGAAAGAATCCCATCAGCTTTGAGCTTGCTCAAACCATTCAAGGCATTATACACCTTAATCAGATCACCTCGCAGGTGACTAGTCTCCAGATTCTGCAATTTGCAGAACTTAAGCCTTCCTTCGTAAGAGCAACTCTTTGTTCCCCCCATCAATCGCGTTGCCCCTCATACTCGTTCCAACAGCCGTACATCCTTCCTAAAATGAGACCTCCAGATCTGTATGCAATACTCAAGGTGTGGCCTGACGATTGCCTTATACAAGAGGATAATCACCTCCTTGCTAGCAAAATTCCTGTATATCATTGACAAGACACCAGGAACTTCTCTGGAAGTCTATCTGTACTGCTCAGAAAACTTCATATCTGACTTCACAATTACGCGCAGGTCTTTTTCGTTTTTTACTACACTGAGTGTAGTATCGCACAGTTGGTATATTACTCTGGGGTTACTACTACCCATACGTAGTACTTTGCATTTGTCAATGGTAAACTTCAGTTGGCACCTCAGCCCATTTGACCAACTTTTCTAGATCCTGTTGCAGTAGCATACTGTCATTAACAACCATGCTAACCTTCGTATCATCTGCAAACTTGGACATTAAGCCTGATATACCTTCATCAATATCATTGAAAAATATAGAAAAACAACAATGGACCTACACCGAATCCTGGAGAACTCCACTAATAACATTAATCCATGAAGAGCAGTGTCCATTGATTACCATTCTGTCTTCTCCCACTCAACCACCCTTTTACCCATTATAACAACTTGCCCATAATGCAATACTGCTCTACTTTGTACAGTAGTATTTGATGTGCAACAGTATCAAAAGCTTTCCTGAAACCCAAGTATACGCTATCAAAACTATTGTTTTCATCCAGTTCTCTTGTAACTATATCATATTATTAGCATTAGCATTAGTAGAGGCATTTGATGTAAGAAAGCAAGCTTATGCAGCATCAGCCAAAAAAAAAAAAAAAAATAATAAATAAATAAATAAATAAAAAATAACCACTTCCACTTCACCCCTCTGTTCGTTCGAAATACCTGTCCAGCTGAGCCTTAAACTTATTTAGGCTATCAACTTCTACGACAAGGGATGGAAGTCTGTTCCACCAACCAACCGCCCGCTGGCTAAAGGCAAATTTCCTCACGTCTATCCTACATCTGTCTTTCCTCAATTTGAATTTATGCCCTCTCAGGTGATTATTCTGAGCAAGATGAAGAATCCCATCAGCATTGAGCATGCTAAAACCATTCAAGGCTTTATACACCTCTATCAGATCACCTCACTGGTGCCTATTCTCCAGACACTGTAATTTGCAAAACTTAAGGCTTTCTTCGTAAGAGCACCCCTTTGTTCCATTCACCAATCTTGTTGCTCTTCTCTGTACTCGTTCCAGCATCTCTACATCCTTCTTGAAATGAGGCCTCCAGACCTGTATACAGTATTCTAGGTGTGGCCTGACCATTGCCTTATACAAGGGAATAATCATCTCCTTATCCCTGCTAGAAAAATTCCTATATATCATCGACAATACACCATGAGCTACTCTTGCAGCCCGTCTGCACTGCTCAGAAAACTTCATATCTGCCTGCACAATCACCCCCCAGGTCCCTTTCATTCTCTACCACTGTCAGTGTAGTACCACAGAGTTGATACTTTGCTCTGGGGTTGCTGTTTTCCATATGTAGTACTTTACATTTGTCAATGTTAAACTTCATTTGCCACCTCTCAGCCCATCTGCTCAACCTTTCCAGATCCTGTTGCAGTAGCATAGTGTCAGTAGTGTCCTTGACAACCCTGCCAACCTTCGTGTCGTCTGCAAACTTGGACATTAAGCTTGATATACCATCATCAATATCATTTATAAATACAGAAAACAATAATGGACCCAATACTGAACCCTGAGGGACTCCACTAATAACATTAGTCCACTATGAGCAGTGTCCATTGATTACCACTCTCTGTCTTCTCCCCCTCAACCACCCCTTTATCCATAGCAGCAATTTGCCTCCAATGCCACACTGCTCCAATTTGTGCAGCAGTCTTCCATGTGCAACAGTATCAAAAGCCTTTCTAAGATCCAAGTATATAATATCAAAGTTATTCCCTGCATCCAGTTCTTTTGTGACTGCATCATAGTATCCAATCAAATTGGTCAGGCAAGACTTCCCCTTAACAAAACCATGCTGTGTTTGAGCCATAACTGAAGTCTTGTCTAGATGATCCTGCAGTGCTTCTTTAACCAGTGCCTCCATTAATTTTCCGGGAACAGAAGTTAAACTAACAGGTCTATAATTACTTGTGTCGCCCTTTGATCCTCCTTTGTGAATTGGGGTCACATTTGCACATCTCCAGTCCATGGGTACTTCCCCTGAGTCCAAGGAAGCTCTCATAATTATGGCTAAGGGTTTTCTTACTTCCTTTGCTGCCTCCTTTAATATAACTGGATGGATCCCATCCACCCCACGTGCCTTTCTTGTATTTATCTTCAACAATTTCTCCTCCACTTTAGTCTCAGTTATTACAAGATTCTCTGGCATTCTCGAGGGGAATGCCAGAGTTGAATACACCTCTGGCATTCCCCGCGCTGAATAACTCCTCATGTGTGAATGTCGATGCAGAATATTCATTTAGTTTGTTAGCTACCTGAGCAGGATCATCAACAGTTGACCCATCGATATCAAGTGGACCAATCTTATTCATCCCCTTCCTTCTAGAGTTTACATAAGTAAAGAACTCTTTGCTGTTTTTTTTTGCATCCCTTGCCAAAGATTTCTCGTAATCTGCCTTCGCCTGCCTAACCTCCTTTGTAACTTGGTTACAGATCAACTGTATCTATCATAGGCTTCTGTGTCACGTGTTAATTTGTATGTATCCCATGCATTTTTATTCTCTGCCATATGTCTCATTAGTTCATATGACATCCACTTAGGCCTAAACCTTGAACAATATTTCTTAATTGGTATGTAAAGCCTAGTAGCTTCCAAGATAAGTTCTTTGAATGCTTCCCATTTTGAATTTGCTGTTGGTAACATCATCAGTTGGTCCCACTGTATAGAATTTAAATACTGTCTCAGTCCATCGTAGTCGCCTTTATGAAAGCAATAACCCTTCCCTTTACCCCTAATGGTAGTTACCTCTTTGAGTAAATCCCACTTCAGCACACTGTGATCACTGCCACCTAGTGGTTCATTTACCTGCAGAATTTTAATGCATGAAGAATCACTACTGATAATCAAATCAAGAGTATTACTCCCTCTAGTTGCCTCCCGAACATGCTGATGTAGAAAACAATCATCCAATAAATCCCCAAAAGCCTTGCTAGTGTGTGAGTGACCAGCCCCCAAATTCCAGTCAATATCTGGGAAATTAAAATCCCCCATTATAAGACTCTCTGATTTACTGGCCCACTCTATTTCCCTGTACAATTTCTTATTATACTCATCAGAGTCATTATCTATTATACAATCAAATTGGTCAAACAAGACTTCCCCTTAACAAACCATGCTATATCTGAACTATAATTGCAGTCTTGTCTAGATGATCCTGCAGTGCTTCTTTAACCAGTGACTCCATTATTTTCCTGGGAACAGAAGTTTAACTAACAGGTCTGTAATTACTCGTGTCACCCTTTGTTCCTCCTTTGTGAATTGGGGATACATTTGCACATCTCCAGTCCATGGGGGACCTCCAAGAAAGCTCTAATAATTATGGCTAAGGGTTTGCTTACTTCCTTTGCAGCGTTCTTTAATATAACTGGATAGATCCCATTCATCCCAGATGCTTTTCTTATGTTTATCTTCAATTTCTCTTGCACTTTGCTCTTAGTTATTACAAAATCATTTAGCTCCCTACCAGATTTTGATAAACGTCTGTCATTCCTCTCCCTGAATATCTCCTGATGTGTGAATGTAAATGCAAAATACTCATTCTGTCTCTCAGCTACCTGAGCAGGATCATCAATAGTCGAACCATCAATACAAAGTGACCAATCTGATTAATTTCCTTCCTTCTAGCGTTTACGTAAGTAAAATATTCTTTGCTGTTTTACTTTGCATATTTTGCCATGGATTTCTCCTAATCTGCCCTCGCTGTCTAATCTAACCTTTGTGACTTGATTACAGGCCAGCTTATATCAACCATAGGCTTCTCTGTCACCTGATAGTTTATATGCATCCCATGAATTATTCTTCTTTGCCACAAGTCTCATTAGTTCATCTGACATTCATTTAGGTCTAAACAGTGAACAATATTTCTTAGTTGGTATGAAAATTCTAGTAGCTTTCAATATTAATTCTTTGGATGCTTCCCATTTAGAATTTGCTGTTGGTAACATGATCAGTTGGCCCCACAGTATAGAATTTAAAAACTGTCTGAGACCACTGTAGTCACCTTTACGAAAACAAAAACCCTACCCTTTACCCGTGATGGTAGTTACACCTTTGAGTAAATCACATCAACTCGTGACCACACTGCCACCTAGTGGTTCCTTTATCTGCAGATTCTTAATGCATGAAGAATCATTGCTGATAATCGGATCAAGTGTATTACTCCCTCTGGTTGCCTCTTGAACATGCTGCTGTAAAAAACAATCATCCAGTAAATCGAAAAAAACTCTTGCTAGTGTGCTAGTGACCAACCCCAAGTTCCAGTCCATATCTGGAAAGTTAACATCTTCCATTATAATACAATCTGATTTATTCGCTCACTCTATTTCCCTGTGCAGTTCATTGTACTCATCAGTCATAAGGCCTATAACTCTCTCCTCTCAATTTTGCTTTCCCAGTGCTTATTTTCACTGCTGTAGTCATAAAATTAGCAGAAGATATACTCTGTGAACATTAAGTGTGCAGAGAGTGAGTATATTGTGCTTATTAATCGAATTCCACAGAGTATACGGTGCAAAGACACACACACACACACACACACACACACACACACACACACACACACACACACACACACACACACACACGTGTGTGTGTAGATGATTAGACCGGGGTTCGATCCCATCACCGCCAAATACGGAGGATGCGGAAAGGTCAGGGAAGAACCACCGCATATTCCCGGGGCAATATGGCCTTAATTGCTAATGCTACTAAAAACCAAATAACAAAACAAAATAACACACACACACACACACACAGCATATTTATTTACTTATATATATATATATATATATATATATATATATATGGCATATATATTAAAAATAATAAAATTATAAGTATTACCTAAGAATCAAATGCTAATAAATTTATTTTTTAATTTTCAGTAAATATTTTAATAATATTTATTTTTTCAAGTCTTTCAAAAACCAGAGGGTATATAGTGTATACCCTCCACTACAGCCCTGCTTATTTCACAGCAAACTGACGCAACACTGCACTGTCCACCCATGTCAACTGGATGCACTGCCTTAGATTTTGTTTCTTAATAGCATAACCCCTCCTCTCTTCCTATCCGTTCTATACTTTAGTCGTTTTTGCGCCAATAAAATCAAATCAAATCCATTCTATACACATTGCACTCCCCAAATTCCAATTCTGCATTCCTTATATCTGTGTGACACAACATCTCTGATATCCCAACAATATCTGCCTTTGATATTTTGACCAGCACATCACACCTAGCATTGGTGTGCATGCAAGTATACATGCACTTGTTCTTATTCTTAGTTACCCTTACGCAGCGTATTTATTTACCTTTTATGCGATGACTCCCAGCAGTCCTTGAAATCCCCAGCACCTTGATTTCCAGGCTGCTGCTCATTCTAATAGAAGTAGTGCAAGAATCACTTTCACCTCTGCCAGCTGCTGTTAATCTATTAGTCTGTGCATCCCTCCCCCAAGCTAGCAGTTTTCCGATCCACCTAACACTGCCTTGATAACATCAGCAAATATTCTTGCACCCTTTCTATTTAGGTGTATTTCCTCCCTGTAGAAGCAGTCTCTCTGTTAGCAAGCACAGACCCATGCTGAAAAAAATTCTACCCCACGAGTCTTGCACAGCCTCTCCAGGGCTGAATTGATTGGCAGGGCTCTTATCATATACTCCCTCCTGTCGTGTCTGGGCAGAATTGCAGACACTTTCAAATTCAACCCTAACTCGTGACTTTTTTTTAGTATTGAAATGTACTTGTTAAGTAAGTCTGCAGATCTCCTACACTTAATGTCATTAGTGTCAGCATGTACAACAATATCATCTTTTGTGCTCTTAAAAGACGATATCTGCTGTACAACATCAAATTTTGTCTCTGGCAGACATACTCTGGTCCTATTCCACCTATCCTTTTTGCACAGTATATTTCCCATTTCCCTGACAAGCACAATATATTTCCCATTTCCCTGTGTGTTGATCTCAAATTCTCAATGATATTTCCAAAAGCACCAGCAGTCAATGCAGTGATGCTATTATTTTTCATATATCTTTCTACTTTCCCATTGTTTGATTTTATCTTGGCCTGCTGCAGATGAAATCTTTTGTTATTGACTGTTGTCCTACAATCTTTAAAATATGAAATGTTACAATAATATTATTATTATTAATAATAATAATATTGCTACATTTCTATATGTTACTTTGGTACAATGATTCCTATATATAGACCTATATAATGAGTTCAAGGTTTCTTTATCACTTTATTCAATTCATTCTTGCATGTGTTGTCATTTGCTTTTCTACATCACAGCGTTGGCAATCCACAAATTTCATTGAGCAAAATAATTAAAAATTACTGTAATCAGTCAGGTTACTTCATTCAGAGTACTTCAGAAATGTACTTTAATCAATGATGTATATCTTTAACGTAAGTTCTTGTACTTTGGCAACAGTGATATGCTTCTATAAAATATTTTATTGTTATATCAGATGTGTGATGTTTACTTATAACTGATCTTTAATTAAAAACTTGAGTGCTTATGATTAGGTTTATAGGAAGTTAGTCCTTTAGATGATTTTTAAATACCGAAATTTAAATGGTCTGGTTTTTTTTTTGTATGTGTGTGTAGAGTTAAAGGTGTTGTCTCCTCCAGACATGGTCTTGAAACTCAACCAAGGCTTGTAGATATCATTGCAGCTGTACCGCCTGATTATAAGAAGGTAATTGAAATTCATGATAAATTTATCTATTGCTATAATTTTTTGTAAAATAATAAGAGAAGTTTACTGCAATATTTTCCTTCCTACCGAAAGATAGGAAGGAAAATCGTTTTGCTATTTTTTTGTTAAATTCTTTTAATTAATTTTCTTATTTTTGATTGCATTAAATTGATTTTTAATTGTGTTAAATTGATTTTTAATTATTTGTTACTCTAATGTAAGATTTTTGATTTTTTCGTTTTAATTTCTGGAGAGTATCATACAGAAGTGTTCTATGTACTATATTGAGGTAGACTTCTCTTATTATTTTACAAATATTGATATCAACGTAGAACGTATTGAGCATTACAGCTCTGGTTCATACTGTCTTTTGCTATAATATATGCATAATTCAGAAAAGTTAGTAGAATGACCTAGATGTGTTATTAGGACAATTAAGAAATCTTGTGTAGGAAATGTCATTCATCAGGTGCTTGTCAAATGGTATCAGTGTACTAACAATTTTTTTTTTTTTTCTTAATGCAAACCATTTCTGGAAATACAACAATAGTGAAATCCAAGCTTCATTCTGCTGTTATCAGATAGCTGTGCTTGGAAGGCATATCTGCAGTGGAGCAATGATGTTATGCTGAAGTACTGGGGGAGCACTCTAGTCTGGTATATTACACTATTTCCAAATGGTGTGCAAATTTTAACAGTGTTGAGTTATGTAAAGACAAGTGCCATTTTGCTTACCCATCATAATATGTCAATTCAGGAATAGTAATGTTACTGAGGAAACGGTGATGAACAGATTGTGAAATGATTGTTAACCACCTAGCAGATGTGTCAAAAAAAAAATTGACAACAGGTCCATTAACATACACTGTTTGCCAATTAATTTTTAGAGGAGAAAAAAGGTAAGAACTAGTCTAAAATGAACCACTTATAGATTTAGTCTTTATTCTGTTACTATATTGGATAATGATAAAATATTTTTAGTAAAAACAGCCTTTTAGCAAAGGAGCAGGATCTTAGTTCAGTGCGAAAGTTGAAATGATTCAGTAATTAACACTATCACTCTGTTGTAGTTCTGTCTTTCTGTGATGGGAATGGGTTGCTGTTTTCTTTCTTGGGTCAGCAACAGGCTTGGGCTTGCACTTCTTTTTAGAAACTATTGTTATCCATGATTTGACCAAAAATTACTTTTGTGATAACATCACCAGAAGAGGTAAATCCATTACTCATTAAAAACTTTAAGGCATCACTATGACAGACTGTTTTGTTTCTTACTGAAATTTCTTCAATTAGCGAGTGGTCTTAATTAGAAACTTCATGCTAAATAGTGAATAATAGACTCTTAAGTGAGCAGCCAAGTGGTGTGTGGAAGAAAATCTTTTGATTAAACACATAATGAAAGTTGGCCAGAGTATAACCCCTAATACTGGCCTTTGTTGGCCAAAAAGCAACAAATTAGTAAATAAGCAGGGTTTTTTAATTTTAACCCTTGTGTTGAAATAAAAACTCTGCTCCTTTACTGATTTGTTGCTTTGGGCCAGTGTATCCCAGTACTAGATGTTATACTCACAGGTAACTTTCATTACTTGTTAATTTGGAAGTTTTTCTTCCATACACCACTCACTTGCTGGCTTAGATTTGATTTCTCATTCTCCATTCATTAACTGATGAGAATCAAGTAAGAATCTAAATAGTTTCTCATAAGGATTATTTAGAGCTTTTATGATTCGCCTATTTTTGTGATGTTATTCAATTAAAGGTGAAATTAGTAATTTTAGATTGACTTACGAATCATTTCTGACTGACAGTATCATTTTTAAAAATGACTGCAAGTCCAGCCTGTTGCTCCCTTAGGAGAGAACACAGCATCCTATCCTCTAACTAATAAGACACAGTTATAACCCGGTGGTAGTATTAATTCTTGAATTTTTTAGCCTTGTTATCCAAACAAAATATTTCTGATTATCTTAAAATATTATTTCTGTTATTGAAATAAAATATTTCTGATTATCTTTCACTCAAACCTCACAGTAGCAAAATGGGCAGAATCAAAGGAAAACCAAAACTATGGAAAAGTAACACACAGGAACATTTTTTGCATGAGTGTGGAGTCATGAAGAAGTCAAAAAATATTTTAAAAAATAAAAAAAAAAATTCCTGATCAAAAGTAAATTCCATACTTTGAGGAATACTTGTTCACATTCATATAATTTTAATAGATATTTTGAGTTAATTTTTGGTTGCTAGCATACACACAGTAATAGTGAAATTGCATGAGACTATCAAAGTGGAGTGGTGAGGGAAGTCACACGGACTCAGCAGTATGTTTAACATATAGTGTTGTCGTTTCCTACTCAGATAGTGTACAAGCAAGTTCATTATTGCAGCATATACTATCCAATAGTAGACCCTGCAACAATGGTGGAATAACATTAAGAAAAGAAATGGTGGAATATACCAGATCAGAGTCCATAGTGTTTTAGCAATTTTAGCTTAAAATTATTTCAGTATCCCTCAAGTATGGTATTCACTTTTGATCACTTTTTTTTTTGGAAAAGTATAGCCATTAAAAAATAATTCTTTATGGCTCAGTGTTTGTGCAGAAAAGTGTACTGCATGCAAGCTCCTATGTTAATTTTCCACATAATCTTAGTTTTTCCTTTGATTTTTGCCTGTTTCACTATCCTGGGATTAGACTGGAAGGTGGTCATGATTTTTTTTTTTTTTTAATAAAAAGGCTACTTTTACTAAAGATATTATTCGTCCTTATTATTCAATATAATATCAGAATTAAGAATAAATTTTTAAAGTGCCAATTTTAAATTATTTCTTGTGTTCCCCCAAATTAATTGGTGAACAGTATAAACCAGGCCTGGGCAAACTTTTGGGCTGAAGGGCCACAATAGGAATTCAAAAAGAAGGCGGGCCGCACTTACGTGCGGCCCGCCTTCTTTTTGAATTCCTATTGTGGCCCTTCAGCAGTCTGCAGAAGCTCACACTTGTTCTTAAGTTCCAGTACATACTGCTTTTTCTCCTCTTCTGTTATCTCAAAGACCTTTGTATTATTTACTCGAGTCAGTTTTTTCCTTTCCTTTCCTACATCTATATCAAGTGTACATCTTACCATTCTGTGATCACTTCCAACATTTACCTTATTCAGAATGGTAACATCATTCACAATATATCTTCTGTTAGTGAGGATGAAGTCGATTTCATTAGTTGTTAATCCATTTGGACTCTTCCATGTCCACTTTCTGTTCACCCTTTTCTTGTAAAAAGTGTTCATTACTGACAATCCTTGAGATTCTTTCACCAATTCCAAAATTTCCTATAGTTCCCCTTTCTGCGCTGTTTTGTCTTTTTTCAACCTTAACACTGAAGTCCCCCATAATAATAGTGTAGTGGGTTTTCTGCTCATCTAGAAGACTCTCAATTTCGGTGTACATTTCTTCAACCTCTTCATCATCATGGCTTGATGTTGGTGCATAAATCATTATAACCTTTAGCTTGTACCTCTTAGAAATCTTGAGTATCAGTCTTGACACCCTTGGTGATGTACTTTTGAATTCCAAAATGTTTTTAAAATCTTTATGGACCAGACACCCAACTCCACCTTCACTCCTTTCACTCTTTCCATTGGTGTACAGTAGATTTCCACTTGATAAACTTAAGTGATTCATTTCTTCTTCTTGTTTCAGCCAAACCGATGATATTCTAATTCACATTTTTCTAATTCCTTTTCCAACTCTAATATCCTGTCTTCACCGATGAGTGATGAGTTTAAATTTATGCCCCCTCAAGTGTGTAATCTGAGCAAGCGGAAGAATCCCATCAGTGTTGAGCTATCTCAAACCATTCAAAGCCTTATACATCTCAATCAGATCACCTTGCAGGTGCCTAATTTCCAGACATTGCAGTTTGCAGAACTTTCTTTTTTCTGCAATAAGTCTGGACAAACATCCAGACTTGTTGCTGTTTAGTTCTTGTTCATATCAGACAGCAGTTTTCTGATTTGTGTTAATTTTTGAAGTGTTATGAGACTAAACATTGTACTGTAAAAGGAATGGCAGGTATTTAAAATGATTGGTGTGTATAGAGAGCTGTGACCCTAATGTGGCGTCAATATTTCAAGGAAGGACAGGAATCTGTGGCTGATGACTTATGGGCTGCTGCTCCAGAGCAAATGGCACAAGTCAGGGAGATTGAGTGATGACTGGCAAATCACATTTTGTCAACTAAGAGGTGAAATTACCATCTTAGGTGTTCTCAGGTGCACATGACAGCTGTTATACAACAGCTGTCATGTGCTTGTATAAGAATACCTGAAAACAAAACATTTAAATATCAAGAATCTGTACTTGCTGATGCCTTTACAAATTCAGATAAAAGGTGACACACATTTGTAAGAGGTTATTATAAAAACTCTATATAGACACTAATTTATAAATAAATTTAATTCTGTCTCGGCAATCTCTTCAGTTTTTATAAAGCTGAGTAAACATGATTCTCATAAAATCATGTCTGTTTTAAAGTTAATATACAGAGTTATTTTGATAATATACATTATCAAGATAATATACAGCAAAATGTATATAACAAAAAGGAGGTTAAATGACTTTACCGGTAATTAAAATGATGAACTGGTTTTGACAAGAATACAAGCATTAGATTTATAAGTTTTAGTCTTCCTAATTTTACATGGTATTACTTAATTAACAACTCAAGAATATCATTAGATATTCTTGAGTTGTTAATAAACTTTTGTCATCTGTCATTTATTATGATCAATTGAATGGGGCATTAATATTCACAAAAACATTTTTCCAGTACGACTGTAGGAATAGATGACATGTTTAAGTTCTTCAATAAGTCCTTCTTGGGGTGCTGATGTTAGATCGAGTGAACAGGACAGCCAATTTGTAGGTCCTTGATGGATCTGACATTTAGGGAAAATTTCATTTAAGAGAACTTTAATCAGCGAATAGGTTAATGCCATTGCATGATATTTTAACATTATGAACTACTGAAGTAGATAGATTGGCATTGTTTTTAATTATATCTCATATTGTGAAACCTTCACAATGAGTTCCCATGATATTGCACTACCTCGAATAAGCAGTGCTTCACCAGTGGAGAAGACTAATGTTACTTATTCTCGGCAGATACCACCACTCAGACGGCACTGTTTCAAGGCTTTTTGGCCTCTTATTGGTGGGCGGATAAGCATCTTAGTGTTCAAGAAATGACAACCCAGTTATGTAGTATAACTCCACAATATGAAAGATGGCTGATGCTGTGCAATAGTATAGACCAGGAGTGGCCTACTTAATTTGTCATGTGATCTACTTTTTTCCTTCAAAATGTGCTGCGATCTGCCATCTCAAAAATTACATTGCACAAGGTGCACAAATTGAGGGATGACTGTATATTTAAAATTCGTCGTGATCGACCAAAATTAAATCTGCGATCGACTCGTTGGCCATCCCTGGTATAGACTAAGGCAATTTTTTGGCTAGCGTCTCAAACTTAAAACCTAAACTTTAAAAAAATTAAAAATTATGCCAGTTCATCTACTTCGATAGTTCACTACAAATATTATGCATTGGCACTAACCTGTCTGCTGGGAAACTTCCACCTAATTTGAGGCTTTAGACAAAAAATTGCCATAGTCTATACTATTGCACACCATCATCTCTCATATTGTGGGGTAACTGGGTTGTCACTTATTGTAACAACAAAGTACCTACCCACCCACCGATGGGAGGCCAAAAAGCCTTGAAACAGGGCTGTCTGGGCGGTGGTATCTGCCAAGAATAAGTAACATTAGTCTTCTCCACTGGCGAAGCATTATTTATTCAAGGTAGTGCAATATCATGGCAACTTCGGAAGGTTTCACCATATGAGATATATTTAAATATGATGCATTGGCACTAACCTGTCCACTGGTGAAACTTCCACATAGTGTGAGGCTTTGGCCAAAAAATTGCCTTGGAGCACTTTAACATTGCAGGCAGTGTGGGGGAGGTGCCCTAAAAATCTTGCTAAAAGAAAGCACTTTGTGATGACAGGCCAGGATTTATTTTCTTGCAGTTCTGAATAAAAAAGTCTCAAAATTTTGAAATGTGAAATGCCAGCGACTGCATTCATTAAAGAAATAAGGTCCATAAATGCAGAAACTTGACATTGCATATCATTATTAACTTCAGGCAAATCCTTTTCGTGTTCATACACCACCACTCTTTGCACTATTATTGATTCCTTATTTTTATTCCCGAGGTGGAAGAAAGAGTGCTGGCACTGAGGATCACATGAGGAAGCTCAAATTGTCACAATGATTCTTTTGCATATTCTGAGTAGGTGATTATATCAAAGGTGTTAGGGTATCTGGTTTTGGGAACGAAGGGTTTCAAAAAGGACAAATCAGTTGTGCACCTTGATGTTGATAACTAAATGTGTCATAGCTGCATTTAAGTGATTCTTTCATATGTTTTAATGCAGTTTCAAAGTCATTGTTCTGACCTCTAATTAATGCCACAAGGAGCATTGGTATGGAAAAATTTATCAACTAGAATAATCTAACTCTGCAGAGAGGAGATGGACAGATGGGATGCATAATGTTTTTTTTTTTTTGTTGATTCTGTATAAGCATATACAAAATCAGCAAAAAAAAAAAAAACCTATGCTTCGTTGCATGATTTGCCACTATTAATACAAATACTGATACTTATACAAGTTTCATTATACAGCAATACTTCACTTAGCACTGGTTTCACTATACAGCAATACTTCACTTAGCACTGGTTTCACTATAGCATGGTTTTCAGTTAAGTTTAAGGTCAAATTTACTGTACATATTTAAACTCATTCAGTAGCGTAGACACGTACTCTACATATATGCTACATTGTCTTAGCCCAGGTACGCGTACATATATTCTTTAGTGCCAACTCTATTGTCTCCCATTCACATGTGCCAATAGCTCCCCTCAGGCAGTCAGTGGCAACGTGCAATAGTGTTCAGTATTGTTAATTCCATCCTGATGAGACACATGATAGCTTTTCAGACTTATTCATTTCACAATTTATTTTTTAACCCCTTAAATATGAAACAAAAAAGGAAAAGTAATGAAAGCGGTGGAGCTACTAAACCTAAATGGCTTACATTAGGAAAAAAACTTGATATTATCAAGTGCCACAAAGATGGTGCATTGTATGCCAAAATGGTACAGAAAAATGGAATGAATGAAGCATCAGTGCAAATGATTATTTGAAAGAAGGATCAGTATAAAGAGCAGGGAATTTCTGCAGCATCTTACATGACGAAAGTGATAACTAAGCAAAGAAGTTCACTGTTGATTAATATGGAATGTCTTTTATTAATATATATATAAGATTGTAATCAAAATCAAATTCTTTTGAGTCAAAACATCATTCAAGCAAAAGCCATGAGCTTTTATAACATGTTGAAGGAAAAAGAAGAAAACGAAGAGGAGGAGACTAAAGAAATATTTACAGTCAGTCATGGTTGTTTTTTCTGCATTAAAAACCATGTTGGGCTTCACAATTTTCGTATCTCAGGTGAAAGCGCAAACAAAGATACTGCTGCAAGATTTCCCAGTGAATTGAAAATCATCAGTGAAGAAGGTGGCTACAAGGACGAACAAATTTTCAATGCCAACGAAACTGGTCTATTCTGGAAAAATATGCCCTCACGAACCTTTTTAGCTGAAAATGAAAAGACCCAACCTGGATATAAAGCATCAAAAGATCATTTAACACTTTTGTTGGGTGGAAGCTCATCTGGGGATTTTAAATTGAAGCCTCTACTCATGTTCAGAGCAGAAAACCCAAGAGCTCTGAAGGGTTGCATAAAAAGCACATTGCCCGTAATTTGGTGATCCAATAAGAAAAGCATGGATTACAAGAGAATTGTTTACAGAGTGGTTCACAAATTATTTTTTTGTAACATTAAATCATATCATTGGTGAGGAGGCAAATATTAATGAACTTTTCTTTATTTGAAACAAATAGAAATGTATGAATGAATATGATTAGTTTTTGAGCTGAAATGAAATTGAACTGGCTTCATATTAATTATTTTTTAACATTCCTATGAATAGGCACACTATAGCCACAGCAGCCCATACACACACACACAAAATTATTTTTGTCTGAAGGTTGAATGTTACTGCAAATATGAAGGGATAGAGTTCAAAATTTTGTTGCTTTTAGACAATGCACCAGGCCATCCACCTTAAATTTCTGATCTCAATGAAAATGTAAAAATATGCTTTCTTCCACCTAACACAACATCTCTCTTACAACCCATGGATCAAGGCGTATTATCTGCAGCGAACGTTTTCTCAAGCGATTAAAGCTTCAACAGGAGTGGGATCATCATCTTTACAAACATTTTGGAAAAATTATAACATCAGGAATGCAATTGAAAATATAATTGCATCTTGGCTAGAAATCACTGCCAACAGTGTGTTCTGTTTTGCCACATTTGACAAATGATTTCACTGGTTTTGAATCGCAAATTCGGACAATTGCCAAAGACATTGTGAAGATCAGAAAAGACTTGGGATTCGAAACTTTGGATACTGCCAATGTACGTGACGGCATCGACTTGCACGCAAATGTCTTAGATCAGTGCTACTCAAAGTGGGGTCTGCGAACTGTTTATTACTGGTCTGTGATGATTTCTATTTCAAAAAAGTACCCTTCCACGATGGATTGAAAATAAAAGAAACTGGTCCTTCACCACAGATAATTTGAGAAGTACTGACTTAGATGATGCAACTCTCCTTGAAATTGACAAGCAAACTGCATATGAAGTAGAGGAAAACAACACTGAAGTGGATAACACTAAAGTCGCACCAAAAGAATTTTCAGCAGAAGAATTGGAGAAAAGGTTTTTGGGGTGTTGACATGGCCTGCGAGGCAATTATGAATGTAGCATCAATATACGGCAAATTTTACAAGATGGGATTCGATGCTACAAATATTTGTACACAGAGAAAAAGAAGAGACGACTTCACCAGGCTTCATTATTAAAATACCTAAATAAACAATAATGCTTTTTTCTCATCTCTGATGATGTTACCTTTTCATTAATAAAATTTTTGCAATTTTTTTTATTTCAAATTCTTTTAATTGGCTCTCAAGTGCAAATTGTTTATAGATTTATTATAATTTGTTTATAGACTGTTTCAGTGTGATTTGTATGATGATATCTCCAGTAATTATTCCATCTAATGTTTTTACAGATAATAATTCACTTTTTTTTTTTCTTCTTTTTTTTTTTTGTAGATTCTTCTCCCCAAGTTAAGAGCTAAGCCTATAAGAACAGCAAGTGGGGTAAGTAGGAGTGGGCAGAAATACTGCATACTTCACAAACTTGCATGCTTGTGTTATTAGAATTGTTTATTTACCTATATTTTTTATTTTTATTGCCACATACTTTTATCTCTCCAGTATTTCTAAAAAGAATATGAAAGAAAAAATATTTTTCTATATTATTATTTCTGTCTTGCTTGTCATCTCAATTCAGAAATTCTAGGAAATATCTACTTTATAATCATGATTGGAGAACACACACATACACATTGTGTGTGTTATCTGCTCTTCACAATACAAATAATAAATGCAAAATTAAAACTCAAAGAAATCAGGCTTGGCCTTAGCTTATATTTTCAGAGAGAGTGTGTTTTTGTTTTTTGACTGTATATTCTTAAATATTGTGAAAGACCATGTAATACCTTGTACATAAAAGACTATGTTCTTTTATGTACAAGGTTAGTCATAAAGAATGTGTATGACTTCAGGATGTGATTTCTGAGGTAATTTTGAGTTAGATGTTATATCAACATAGGTTTAATTCTAAATGGTTGTTACTTTTACATTTTATACTTTTTGACTTGACACATTATAGCCTTAGATGCTAATGTGCCATTAAACTCTTAAACAACCAACAATCTAAATGGTTGTGGAGCTATGGCTATTTGAAATTTAAAAAATGGCCATGGAGTTTTTAATGTTAAAAAAAATAATAATAAAAGATAAGCAGATGCATACCTAGTAAAATGTTTATTCACTGTGGGTATTTGTTTTGCTTATTCTTATTTATATTTTATTTTATTTTTGCTATTGAAATTCCATAACCATTTTTTAAAATTCTATCAACCATAGTTTAGAATGAAAGAAATTGCATTTCGAAGTTATTCGCATTCCTTGTAATTGCCCTGTATAT
The DNA here is from genome assembly GCF_048544385.1 of Mastigoproctus giganteus. Lineage (NCBI taxonomy): Eukaryota > Metazoa > Arthropoda > Arachnida > Uropygi > Thelyphonidae > Mastigoproctus > Mastigoproctus giganteus. The sequence goes on from NC_143583.1 coordinate 202,682,025, forward strand.
TCACTGTCTTTGTTAATTGAAGTTTAAACCAATTTGTGATAGTTTATGCATATCCCCAGCTTTCTTGGTTTATCTAATCATTTTGACAAGAATACAGTAATTACTGTATTTAATAATCACTTGGGCTAGAACCATGGATGTAATAGTGGTGTAAAAACAAAAAGTCTTTTAGCTGATTCAGCTGTCAAGTCGTTACAGAATCATCATGTCACTTTGAAATATGTCACCATTCAGCACGATAGCAGAAACTAGTGATTGAGCAGTTTGGCAGAATCACTGATTTAAGCCATTGAATGGCCACGAAACTTAATACCCAACCTGCCCAACAGAAATGATAGGCAACTTTATGTAAATAAATAATTCTGCTGTGAACTAATACAGATAGAATTTAAGGTCCGGTTGTACTTGCATTGTGCATGTTATTCTTGGTATTAGGCAAATAATAAATGTATTACTGACTCACTTTGCACACAAAGTAATGAGTACTTCTAATGAAACTTGTTGGATGACTTAGCTGTTTCTGAAATGGTTGAATGAATGTGTGTTGTGGCTGTGGTATGCCAGATATGCAGTGACTAAAGAGACGCTTTCAATGGGAATTCCAGAAAAATCCACTTACAGAACAATCAATAAATTGATGGTTGAAACAGTTTCAACAAACCAGAAGTGTGCTGCACCAGAAAGGAGCAGGTAGACCTAGTGTATCTGCAGATAAAGTTTTGGAAATTCAGGAAGTGTTTACACAAAGTCCTACAAAATCTATCTGCTAGGCAAACCTGCAGCTGCAAATACTGCAAGCAGTATTGTACAGGCAGCTCACAAAAGGTTGAAACTTTATGCTTACAATGTGCAAATTGTCTAGGAAATTATGCTTCACAATAAACTACAATGAGAGAAATTCACTGTTCACATTCTCAACTGTATAAACAAAGATGAGCACTTTCATTTTCAGTGATTAGGTGACATTCCACCTGTTTGGTAAAGTTAACAGACACAGTCATCACATACAGGGATCTGAAACTCATCATTCAGTTTGCGAACATGAGCATGATAGTCCCAAGGTAAGTGTGTGGAGTGGCCGATCTTCAACAAGGTGATTGGACTATTTTTCTTCCTTGAAAACACTGAACTCCACAGATTACCTAGATATGCTCAAATTGTATGCTGCACCTCAGATGGAAGATATGCAGCCACATTTATTCTATCAACAAGATGGGGCACCGCCACACTGGAGCTTGCATGTGTGCAATTTCCTAACCAAGATTGACTGGGATGGTCCCATTCCGTGGCCTCCTCGTTCCCAAGCTATCACACCTATGGATTTCTTGGAACTACATAAAGAACAAGGTGTGTGCAAAAAAAGTTAGCAACATCACAGAGTTAAATGACCAGATTGAACAGGCAGTGACTTCCATTTCTCAGAGATGCTTCAAAACACTTGGACTGAAATTTGCTACCAAAGATGCCTATGTGGAGGTTTACTAAATTACAACTGTGTGATAAGAAATTCTTTCAGTTGCTTTATTAAGTGCAGCAAACCATTTTACAATACTTATTATAATAAAATTTTAATCAAGATTCTCATCAGGTGAATAATTTATAGACACCCTGTACTTTTAATTTATGAAAATATTATTACAAATGGTAAAAAAAAAAAAAAAAAAAAAAAATGATAATAGTTCATAATTTGCCATTATGAAGAGGTTGAAGACATGTACACTGAAATTGAGAGTCTTCTAGATGAGCAGAAAACCCACTACACTATTATTATGGGGGACTTCAATGCTAAGGTTGGAAAAAGGCAAAACAGCGCAGAAAGAGGAACTATAGGAAATTTTGGAATTGGTGAAAGAAATAAAAGAGGTGAAAGACTTGTTGAATTTGCAGAATCTCAAGGAATGTCAGTAATGAACACTTTTTTCAAGAAAAGGGGTGAACAGAAAGTGGACATGGAAGAGTCCAAATGGATTAACAACTAATGAAATCGACTTCATCCTCACTAACAGAAGATATATTGTGAATGACGTTACCGTCCTGAATAAGGTAAATGTTGGAAGTGATCACAGAATGGTAAGATGTATACTTGATATAGATGTAGGAAAGGAAAGGAAAAAACTGACTCGAGTAAATAATACAAAGGTCTTTGAAATAACAGAGGAGGAGAAAAAGCAGTATGTACTGGAACTTAAGAACAAGTTTGAGCTTCTGCAGAGTGCTCAGGACCAAGATATCGACGAGGAATATTACAACTTTCTGAAAGGGATAAAGCCCAAGAAACCTATAGGGAAACAGAAATCCAAAGAAGAAAAAATTAGTCAAGAAACACTTGTCATGATGAACCAAAGACGACAAATGAAGAGCAAGAAAAACACTGCCAGGGAGAAAATTGAGTATACTGAGTTATGCAAAGCCATTAGAAAGAGACTCAGAGAGGACATAAGAAGATTTAACACAAGAAAAGTAGAACAAGCATTAAGGGAAAACAAAGGATTTAAATCAGCAGCCATGAGCAGTAAACAGAAAGACAAATGATACTGAAACTGAAGAATAGTGATGGCGTACTTATAAACAGCAGAGAAGGCATAATTCAAATAGCAGAAGACTACTATAGAGAATTATACAAGGAGCGAGGGAATGATACCAGCAGTGGGGAAGATGGATTGCAAAGTAGCAACACATACAACATACCCGATATTCTTCCTGATGAGGTAGAACATGCATTGAAGAAAATGAAGAATCGGAAAGCCCCGGGGGAAGATGAAGTTACTGTAGAGTTGTTAAAATTGGGAGGAAGAGACATAACACAAAAACTGGCAAGGCTGTTCACAAAGTGCATTAGAAAAGGTGTGATGCCTAAGCAGTGGAATAATGCAATCATAGTTTTGCTGCATAAGAAAGGAGATAAATTGGAAATTATAGACCAATTAGCTTGTTATCCCACATCTACAAGTTGTTCACAAGGGTCATTACTAACAGATTAGAAAGAATACTTGATGAGAATCAACCGAAAGAGCAAACTGGCTTTAGGACAGGATTCTCAACTATGGATCACCTTCACGTAATATCACAGCTAATGGAGAAAGCAAATGAATATAAAACACCATTATGCCTGGCATTTGTGGATTATGAAAAGGCATTTGACTCCATACAGCATAAGGCAATGTTTCGGGCACTGGAAAGACAAGGCATAGATACTCCATATATTATGATTTTGAAGAAAATATATGAGAGTGCTACATCCTTTATTAGACTAGACAAAGACAGTAGCAAATTTAAAATCGAGAAAGGAGTTCGACAAGGAGACACAATATCTCCGAAGCTGTTTACTGCTGCCCTTGAGGAAGCTTTCAGAAGATTAGACTGGTCGCAGAAAGGAGTCAATGTGAACGGAGAGTACCTAAACCATTTACGATTTGCAGATGACATTGTGGTCATAAGCCACGATCCCAAAGAATTAGAGGAAAATCTTAATCAGTTATGCACAGTTAGTAAGGATTTTGGACTAAAGATGAATATGGCTAAAACAAAAGTAATGATGAACAAGTATGCCACGGAAAGGGAAATAATGATTGAAGGAGCAGTAATTGAAAAGGTGGAGTCATATACTTATCTGGGACAAGTTATTAGCTGTAATAATGATAAATGGCTGGAAGTCAAGAGAAGAATAAATTTTGGATGGATAGCATTCAGGAAATATAGTCACATACTGAAGAGCAATATCCCAGTTTGTCTGAAACGTAAAATAATGAATCAATGTATACTCCCCACCATGAGTTATGGAAGTGAAACTTGGGCACTCACCAAAAGAATGGAAGAGAAGCTAAGAACTACACAGCGAAGAATGGAACGAATTATATTGGGAATTAGAATGTTAGATAAGAAGAGAAACACATGGATTAGGCAGCAAACTCAAGTAAAGGACATTCTTATCAAAACTAAAGAACTAAAATGGTCTTGGGCAGGACACATAGCTCGAAGACATGATGACAGATGGACTAAGAAAATAACAGAATGGTACCCAAGAGGAGCTAGAAGAAAACCTGGAAGACAAAGGCGGAGATGGATAGATGAAATTCATGAGTTTTTGAGTAGTAAATGGATGGCCAGTGCTCAAAACAGAAGGAACTGGAAAGTTGCTGGAGAGGCCTTCATCCTGCAGTGGATTGAAAATGGCTGATGATGATGATGTCATGGATTGAACACACCTTTTATTTCAGTATTTTTTTTTTTTTTTTAGATTTAAATGAAGAAAATTATCACTTTGCACCCTCAAATTTGATTGCACATTTATTTTATTTTGTTTTAATTAACCATACAATATAGGAAAAATTCCACTGTTTTGTATTTTATTTCTTCTTGAATTCTAATTAATGCACAAAGAAATAAGACTATTGAGACAAAACACTAATAAAATTAGACATTTTGTTATAAAGCTGTCATAAAAATATAATGCTTAATGTGGATGGTAAATGCAGTACAATGAGAGTCTTAAAAAAATGCTATGTTATTAATATTTTAAAAAGTTAGTCTTTGGTGGGGGGTTTGTTATCTTTATGTTGTTTGTTTGTTTGTTTGTTATTTGGTTTTAGGAGCATTAGCAACTAAGGCCATATTGCTCCGGGGATATGCGGTGGTCACGGGCTCAACACTGCTGTGCTACGCACTGCTGCTCCTGCCTACCTGGCTACGGAGGCGCCTTTATGTCGTAAAACAACATTCCACATTATAATGTTCAATTATGTGCTATGTTTGTGCACGAGGATTCTGTTTTAGAATCGTCATTAGGTTTAAGATGCCAGGAGTAACAGAGCATTGTATTGATTGTTCCTTTCAATTGTCCAATGTTACATGACCTAGGTTTATAAGCAACAGATTTTAAGTATCCCTGGAGGATACAACTATCTAAGGGAGATAAATCATAAGTAATCGTAACAGTTATGTACAGCTGTAAACAAAAACAATCAACCCTGTTGTACGGAAAAAATACAATTACATATAACTTCAATTTCCCTATGAGTAAGTCTATTGAGATATCCTATATATTACATGAAGGTTAAGCAAATGCTACAATTATTTTTTTTTATTTTGTTTACAGTTATTTAAAAATAAGAATTTATTGATATTTCATGGTTCTTAAACTTTGAATTTGTGTATGGGTATCCCTTACCATTCTCATCCGTTCTAGATTATGGTTTTGCCTATTCATGATTTCATTTTTGCACATTAGCATATAGTATAATGTGCCTGGTGTCTTCACCATGTCCATAAGTTCATCCTCATGTAATAACTCAACTCCTAGTAGATGGATTTTCATAAAATTTGGCTCTTTTCAAAAGATTTGTTGAACCATCCCAAATTTCATTAAAATCAGACCAATAGATATCTGGCAATTATTATTTTTTTTCTCTGCCCACAAGTTAATAACTTAAGTACCAGTGGATGGCTTTTCATGAAATGTTGTATTTGGCTCTTTTAGAATGATTTATTGAGCCATAACAAATTTCATTAAACTCGGACTCATTAAAATAAAAATCAGACTATTATTATTATTTTTTTTTTTCATACATATCACATAGGCTATCTATATATTGTATATTGTAGTTGAAGCACTGGATATTACATTTGTTGCCATGAGCTGATTGGGGGAATAGGTGGGCAATATGGCACATTAGTGTGCATAAATGAAATGTTTGCAGTTCACTCTAGTTTTTTACTCTCACTAAAAGTTGTTGCATTTGCTCTTTTTTTTTTTTTTTTTTTTAATAATGAAGTATTATTACTCTTTACTAATGTGCCCAAAATGCAGTGCGCTGCACTGCCCACATTAATTAACTTGTCACTCACTAGTTTTGCTTATTCACAGGGGTGTTGTGGTAAATTGATTTACTTTTTAATTAATTATAAATTATTTGAGGGGTTGAGGTAAAAGACATTCTAAACATATCAAATATTTTCATTAAATACTGCAGTTACTTTTGGTATGTTGTACTTGCTGTAAAAATAAATAAACACACACAACATAAGTATAAGAGAAATATAAGAAGGCAAGAAAAATAAAGAGAAGAGACAAAAAATAATAAAGAAAATATAGTAAAATGATACTCAACTAAATTAAGAATAAATATGCAGAATGGCCAGGCCAAGTAAGATACAAATACTAAGAAAAATAAAGAGGAGAGATGTGCAATGATACTCATAAATTAAGAATAAATATGCAGAATGGCCAGGCCAAGTAAGATACAAAGAAAAATAGTACTTAGCTACAGCAACAAAATATGAAATTATTATACACACATACACCCTTGCTTAGCACTCTTAATTGGGGCCATGAAAACAGTGCACTTAGTGAATCCACTTTAAGCAGGAGAGATTTATCCATAGGATATAATATAAATAATTTTAACCGTTTGGCACGATCAGTGAACCTTGGTTCAGTGTTTGACCACATGGGACTCATACATAATGAACAATGCCATATGAGTCAGAAACATAAGTATGGTTTTCACAATGCATTTGGACCTTGGAGAAGATGGAGCTATTGAGAGAATATGGACCTTTGCTTCCTGGTTGTAGCCATATACTCACAGTTTGTCACCAGTGATGATTGAAGAAACAAAGTGTAGGTCAGCAGCGGAACTTAAAAGATACTGACATGTGAGAACTCTCCACTCCCTGTGATCATCAGTGAGGTTGTGATGCACAAACTTGGAAATATGTTGTATTTCAAAATCTTGTATTAAAATTAATTAATATTTCACCTTAAAAAAATACCAATTTTACTCGCAACTTTGTGGATCATTCTGATCTGATCATAAACACAAGCGATTGAATCACTGGTTTTTGAAGTTGGAAGGCAGCCAGAGTGAGCATGATCATCATGATTAGCCATACACCCACAATATGTCACCAGTAATGATGTAAGAAACAGAGTTGGTCAGTAGCAGCAGTGCATTGGTGAAGATCCTGATATGCAAGATTTTGTTGTTGCTGTCTGTGATCATCAGCAGGGATGAGAAGCAAGAATTTGGGGGAAACAGGCGCATTCCCAAATCTTGTGTTAAAGTTGATTAACACATCACATGAGAAATAACAATTTCATTAGCAATATCATGAATGGTTAAATATCGGTCACTCCTGGTCAGATCATGAACACGTGGTCGAATCGCTGGTTTTTGAAGTTGAAGGGCAGCCAGAACGAGGTTCATCTTTGGCAGATAAGCAACCCTTTTTAAACTTTGAAAACCACTGAAAAGGCTTTGAATGACACAAAATTGATTTTTAATGTTTTGTGGGTTTGTGTTGCACTTTTTTCTTATTTGATGCAAATTCACTGCTTAGTAAAATGTCTCATGTAAAAATGCAGCAAAACACAAAGTTCCTTTTATTCCACATGACCTAATCCAGACTGATGTAGAGAAATCAGTGAGATGTACATTACTATATCTAGATGAATAATTGAACATATTGTGACAAGTTGCAACACCATACAACTTCACAATTTCACAATTAAAAGTTAACTGTTCTGTTGGATTATCAGCTGGCATAATGCAGGCCGACCGGGCTAGCCGAGTGGGTAAAGTACCTGCCCGGCAACCCAAAGGTCGCGGGTTCGATTCCCGCCTCGGGCTTGGAACAAAGTACTGTAAAAACCTTGGGAGGTGCAATATGGCCACAGAAGCCGATGTGCCAACAACTACCAAATCAAAAAAAAAAAAAAAAAAAAAAAGCATAATGCAGTTACAGTGAAGGTGGAAACCTCTCTGATCTTTAGGGGTGGCTGTATTGGAGTATAAAAAACGTTTTTAAAATAATTCCTCAACAGAAGTTGTGTACCATATGTAAAGAAGGTGGTAACATTGTAGTTGTTCTATGAAAAGTTAACATATGGTTAATATCTAAACTGTTTGCAGCTCACCTTTGCTTTTATATTAATGTTTTTTAGAGGACTGTTTTGGTTGTCCACTGTGATGCTTGATCATTAGAGAGAGATATCATTTCAATGATATCTCTCTAATGATCATGTGAAGAATAAGATGATAATATAACCAGTTCTCTTGCCAAGTGACAGTGTACTTACAACGTTATAAGAAAAGTTTGCTATATGAGATAAATAGTACTCTTTCAACTGTGCAAAAATAAGGTGGTAACAAATAAACTATTCATTAACTTGATAAGGCCTATTACGAAATTAGGGCAGGCAGTTTATTCTGCTGCCGGTTCTAGTATTTAAAATTCAGTAAGCATGGCGTCATCTTCAGAAAACTGCTAAGTTAAGCATATAATATTTTTATACTATATACTTAACTTATATAATATAGATTACTAATTCTTCCTCTATGTATTGTCCAAAAACTATATTTATGTATTTTCCAACACTGGAATGTAATTCCCCCCCCCCCCATTCATTATTCTGAGTTCATCATCAGCCATTTTCAATCCACTGCAGGATGAAGGCCTCTCCACCAACTTTCCAGTTCCTTCTGTTTTGAGCACTGGCCATCCATTTACTACCCACAAACTCATGGGCCCCGGGTGCCAAGCGATTGTGACTGAGCGATTTCTCTGTGCTATTACTGCGATTTCTCAAAAGTGATTTATAGTTATTTTGCGTTCTTCACGTTAATAAATCTATTCATTTAAAAACAGCTCTTGTTACAAAAACACTTGTACAGAGCAAGAAAGGAAAGGCACCTTTCTTTATTTCTTCTAGTTTACTACTAACCACTTACTACTTTTCGCTTGGTCACACCAGGCACTGCTCCTGCCTCCCCGTGGCGGGGCCGGTAACCTTGGCAGAAAAGTTCATCTGCCAGGGGCTAAGAGGAGCCAACATGGAACAAAGTATGTTTCCAGCTTTAGAGCCGTCGAGCTGTCGGCCAAACACAGAAAATGACCATGATTCGTCGCAAGCAAAGAGGTTGAAAACCAATCCCTCGGCGACAGACATACCTGCATTCTTAATTATGCACTCACTATCTGACCAGCCTCTCAGTAAGCTATCCCCTTTTTTAATCCAAAAACACCTGGAAAGTATTGCAGGGTCTCCCAAGACGGTTAAGAGACTGCAATCAGGGGACTTACTTATTGAAACTATAAATGGCAGACACTCTGAAAAATTACTGAAAAAGACAACTTTCGCTGGTATTCCAGTGAAAGTAACTCCACATGCAACCCTAAATACCTCAAAGGGTGTATTATCTAGTTGGGACCTGATGAATGTGACGGAGGAAGAAATTAAAGAAGAGCTTCAGGAACAAAATGTGATTGCTGTAAAAAGAATTATGATAAAAAAAGACAATATTCTCACACCTACCAGAAATATCATTCTTACATTCAACAGTCCAAGCCTACCCTCATCAGTAAAAGCTGGATATCTACTTTGCCGCACTCGTCCGTTCATACCCAATCCGTTGAGATGTTATAAATGCCAGAAGTATGGCCACTCTCAAACAACATGCAGAAGCAATCCAGTTTGTCCCAACTGTGGTTCGTCCGATCACATTCAAAGTGATTGTACGGTGAAAGAAATGATCTGTCCCAACTGCAAAGGCAACCATCCGGCCTACTCTAAGACATGTGAGAGGTGGAAAACAGAGAAAAAAATTGTGAAATATAAAGTTGAAAACAGAGTTAGTTATCAGGAGGCTAGAAAATTAATAGCACCGAGTATACCTAACCGTACCTATGCCAATATTACAAAAAAATACCAAACCATTGCCACACAAACCGATGTTACCGTTCCTTCAAACACTTCTATCTCTGACTGGGCTCGAGCTGTTCTCTCTCAGCAACAGTCCAGTGCCGTTAAGCACACAGACCAAGCAAATAATACGCCTCTCACAATACCAGCAAAATCACAATCTCCGCCAGTGAATGCCACTACAAATAATGATAGTTCAACTTCGAAAAAGATTATCCAGGACAAATCGATGGAGGCAGAGTATCCATCCAAACAGGAAGATCCAATTCTGGAAATATTTGCTGAAGAAGAGATGGACACTGGTCGCCCTTCCTTTCCGAAAAGAGACAAACCAAAGCCAGAACGCCATAAGACAGCCACGTCAGATACAGCTTCTTCCTCTAAATTCAAATAATGTCTAACATCTTGCAATGGAATTGCAGAGGCTTTCGTGGAAACATTGACGACATCTGTTATTTAATTAATCGCTACTCTCCAGTTGGTTTCTGCCTGCAAGAAACCTATTTAACTCCTCAAATTTCCATTTCCATCAAAAACTACTCGGTCTATAGACGAGATCGGAATACATCCGATTCTGCTCGAGGTGGTGTAGCTATTTTAATTAATACAAGGATTCCAGCTAAGCAAATTACTCTCCAAACCCAAATCGAAGCAGTCGCTGTGCGTCTGATTACTCAGACTGCATTCACTCTAGTCTCAGTTTATCTCCCACCAAATCAAGCTTACTCTTATAATGATCTTAAAGAACTTTTATTGCAGCTACCCTCCCCTATCTGCCTGCTAGGGGATTTCAACGGCCACCACCCTTTATGGGGTTCATCTAAATTAGACAGACGCGGCAGATTGATTGAAACTTTACTGGAAAAAGAAAACCTCACTCTTCTTAACAGTGGCTCGCACACCCATATACAGTTACCCAATGGACAGACTTCTGCCATTGACCTATCGATTTGCTCCCCGATACTATTTTCAGCTATGCAATGGTCCACTCTGGATGATCCCATGGGCAGTGACCATTTTCCAATTGTTTGTAATCTGTTGACTACACAACCACCATTAGATGAACCCTGCAGGAAATGGAAATTCTCTAAAGCCAATTGGGCCAAATTTCAATCAGCAATCACTCTTGACAAAAAAACTATACAATTACAGCCCATAGATGAAGTTACTGATTATATTACATCCCGTCTTTTAGTTGCAGCTAAGTACTCAACTCCATTATCAAATCCCCCGTCCCGACGGCATTTCAACTACTGGTGGAACGAAGAGTGCACAAAAGCAAAGAAGGAAAAAAATAAAGCATTTAATTTATTCCGTCGATCTCCAACCACAGCTAATCTAATTAGCTACAAGAAACTAAGGGCAAAGGCGCGTTACATTCAAAAGCAGGCCAAGAAACATTCTTGGACTAGGTTCGCATCAACTATCAATAGAAACACGGACTCCAGACTAATATGGAAAAAAATTAGGCAGCTGTCTGGTAAGTTTCCAACTGTTCCTTCTCCAATTCTCTCCTGCAATGGGCAAGAACTCTCTGCTCCTCTAGATATAGCCAATGCCTTGGGCAAAACCTTTGCTCAAATATCGGCTGCATCAAATTACACTCCAAAATTCCAGAAAATTAAGACTGCCACCGAACAGAGACCAATCAACTTTCGAACCTCACTATCACTTCCCTATAATCAGCCTCTGCAATATTGTGAACTTTTACAGGCCATCAGAACAACACGAAACAGTGCCTCTGGGCCAGATGGCATATATTATGTCATGCTGCAGCATCTTGATGACAAAAACTTACAACTGCTTCTAATCTTTTTTAACCGGATCTTCCTGGAAAATATTTATCCAACCTCTTGGCACCATGCTACAGTTTTGGCGTTTTTGAAACCTGGAAAAGATCCCTCCAATTCTAATAGTTACAGACCAATATCTCTGTCAAGTTGCCTTGGTAAAATTCTGGAAAAAATGATCCATAGTCGACTCACTTGGATCATTGAAACTCAACATCTACTGAGTAATTGTCAACATGGCTTTCGCAAAAACAGGTCATCCCTAGATCTGATGATCAAGGCGGAATCTGAAATTCGCAATGCCTTTGTGAAAAACGAACACCTTGTCATGGTCTCCATTGATATAGAGAAGGCATTTGATACTACCTGGCGGTATGGCATTCTCAGTGACCTATATAATCTTGGTCTACGAGGCAACCTACCCATATTTATTAGGAACTTCCTCAAGAGCCGATCTTTCCAGGTGAGATATCAAAATTCCCTTTCTGCTACATTCTCGCAGGAAGAAGGAATACCGCAAGGATCAGTTTTGAGTGCAACATTGTTTGCCCTTAGAATTGATTCCATTACAAAAGTACTCCCAAATACTGTAGAGGCTTACCTGTATGCTGATGATCTTGCTATTTCTTGCCATTCTCAGAACATGAGATCTATCGAAAGGCAATTGCAGATGTCCCTCAATAAAGTTCAAAAGTGGGCTGAGCTGAATGGATATCGTCTCTCCCAACAGAAAACAATTGCGATCCACTTTTGCTGTCAACGCAAATTGCATGCTGATCCTGAACTTCGGATTTCAAATTCCACCATTCCGATTGCCAGCAATATGAAATTTTTGGGACTAATCCTGGACAGTAAGCTCAATTTCTTTGAGCATGTTAAATCAATACGTACTTCCTGTCTTAAAAAGATCAACATACTAAGAGCTTTATCTGCCCTCTCTTGGGGAGCAGATCGTACAACTTTGCTGCTCCTATATAGAGCATTGATTAGATCCCGTTTAGATTATGGTGCTCCAGTTTATGATTCTGCCCGAAGGAGTGTGCTACGCTGGCTGGATCCTATTCAACACAATGCACTGCGGATTGCAATTGGTGCATACAGGACATCTCCAACTCAGAGCCTATACATTGAAGCTCATGAGCCCCCTTTGCATCTTCGTAGAAAAATGTTATTACTTAAATATGCAGCCAAAATACAAACTTGCTATTCGCATCCTATTCAGTCATACCTTTTTGATCAACCACTGGTGAATCTCTACAGAAATAAACCAAGTAAAATCCAACCGGCTGGCCTACGGCTCCTTGAAATATCGCAGAACTGGAATGTTCGTCTCCACAATAGGGAACAGATAAAGAATTACGCTCATCCACCATGGACCACCTTTCCTCAACTGACCTCTGATACCTATTTCCTTCAATGGGGAAAGAATTGCCTACCGGCAGTGACTGTGCAACAACTCCATGCTAGCCATATTCAAACCTATGCCGACTTCTTACCGATATATACGGATGGTTCCAAATCTCTGTCAACTGTTGGAGCAGCAGCAGTGTTTCCCTCTGCTATCATATCAGCTTCTCTTCCACCTGAATATAGCAACTTTTCAGCAGAACTGTATGCAATACAGTTAGCTCTAGAAAATTTGAATTTACATCCATCTGCAAAATATATAGTTTATACTGACTCTCTCAGCTCAATCAAAGCAATGCAGAATACATCTCAAAAGAATCACCATATTGTAATAAAAATCAGGAGTTTGTTATTGCAGATTTATGATCGTCAACAACTAGTGACGTTTTGCTGGATTCCAGCACATTCAGGCATAAAAGGGAATGAAGTGGCTGATATATCTGCCAAAAGTCCAAATTCAGACCTAACTTCTGTCCCTATTCCAGCGCCCGATTATAATATCTTAATTCAAGCAGCATGCATTACACAGTGGACAGAATTATGGCATAACCAAACGAATAACAAACTTTTCCAGCTGAAACAAAACCCAAAGTTCTGGCATTCCAGCAATCAGACAGTGCGGCGCGAAGAAGTGGTACTCACACGAATGAGAATAGGACACACCCATCTGACTCACCTCCACCTACTAATGGGCGATGATCCTCCTCAATGTCCACACTGCTTAGAACATCTAACAGTCAAACACATTCTGATTGACTGTCCGCAGTATCAACAACATCGAGATGCAATACTTCAAAATATGGATAATCATTCAGAAACATTGACATTACATCATATTATTGGAGAGGATGCAAATGTTAACAAACTTTTCTGCTTTTTAAAACAAATCGGAGTGTATCATCTTTTATAAATAGGCTACAGAACTGAAAATAATTTAAACTGGATTATTTTTTAATATTCCTAAGAATAGGCGCACTATAGCCATAGCAGCTAATGCGCCAATAAACACCCATACCACACACACACACACACACACACACACAAACTCATGAATTTCATCTATCCATCTCCGCCTTTGTCTTCCAGGTTTTCTTCTAGCTCCTCTTGGATACCATTCTGTTATTTTCTTAGTCCATCTGTCACCATGTCTTCGAGTTATGTGTCCTGCCCAAGACCATCTTAGTTCTTTAGTTTTGATCAGAATGTCCTTTACTTGAGTTTGCTGCCTAATCCGTGTTTCTCTTCTTATCTAACAGCCTGATTCCCAATATAATTCGTTCCATTCTTCGCTGTGTAGTTCTCAGCTTCTCTTCCATTCTTTTGGTGAGTGCCCAAGTTTCACTTCCATAAGCCATGGTGGGAAGTATACATTGGTTCATTATTTTACGTTTCAGACAAATTGGGATATTGCTGTTCAGTATGTGACTATATTTCCTGAATGCTATCCATCCAAAATTTATTCTTCTCTTGACTTCCAGCCATTTATCATTATTACAGCTAATAACTTGTCCCAGATAAGTATATGATTCCACCTTTTCAATTACTGCTCCTTCAATCATTATTTCCCTTTCTGTGGCATACTTGTTCATCATTACTTTTGTTTTAGTCATATTCATCTTTAGTCCAAAATCCTTACTAACTGTGCATAACTGATTAAGATTTTCCTCTAATTCTTTGGGATCGTGGCTTATGACCACAATGTCATCTGCAAATCGTAAATGGTTTAGGTACTCTCCGTTCACATTGACTCCTTTCTGCGACCAGTCTAATCTTCTGAAAGCTTCCTCAAGGGCAGCAGTAAACAGCTTCGGAGATATTGTGGTGGAATAGGACCAGGGTATGTCTGCCAGGGGCAAAGGTTGATGACGTTGTAGAGCGGATATCATCTTTTAAGGGCACAAAAGGTGATATAGTTGTACACGTTGGCACTAATGATATTAAGAGTAGGAGACCGGCGGAATTACTTAGCAAGTACAGGTCACTGTTGAAAAAAAGCCGTGAATTAGGGTTGAACTTGAAAGTGTCTGCAATTCTGCCCAGACACGATAGGAGGGAGTATATGATGAGAGCCTTGTCGATCAATTCGGCCCTGGAGGGATTGTGCAAGGCTCAAGGGGTAGAATTTTTTTCAGCCTGGACTGTACTTGTTAACAGGAGAGATTGCTTCTACAGGGATGGGATACACTTAAATAGAAAGGGTGCAAGAATTTTTGCTGATGCTGTCGAGGCAGTGTTAGGTGGGTCGGAAAACTGCTAGTTGGGGGGGATACAAGGACTAATAGATTAACAGTAGCCACTGGCAGAGGTGGAAGTGATTCTTGCACTGCTTCTATTCAAATGAGCAGAAGTCTGAAAAACAAGATGCAGGATATTTCAGAGACTGCTGGTAGTCATTGCGTTACAAGTAAACACATGGGTTGTGTTAGGGTAGCTAAGAATAGAAACAGGTGCATGTATACCTGCGTGTACACCAATGCTAGGAGTTTGGTAAATAAATTTGATGAATTTGAGGTATTGCTCAAAACATCAAAGGCAGATATTGTTGGGATATCAGAGACGTGGTGTCACACAGATATAAGTAATGCGGAACTGGAATTTGGGGAATACAATGTATATAGAAAGGATAGACAGGACAGGAGGGGAGGAGGGGTTATGCTATTAATTAAGAAACACATAAAGTCAAAGGAAGTGAAGCCAGTTGACATCGATGGACAGGGCAGTGTCGAGTCAGTTTGGTGTGACATAAGCATAGGGAAATCAAAATTGAGAGTAGGAGTGTGCTATAGGCCTAATGACTCTGATGAGTGTAATAATATATTGTACAGGGAAATAGAGTGGGCCAGTAAATCAGAGAGTCTTATAATGGGGGATTTTAATTTCCCAGATATTGACTGGAATTTGTGGGTTGGTCACTCGCACACTAGCAAGGCTTTTGTGGATTTATTGGATGATTGTTTTCTACATCAGCATGTTCGTGAGGCAACAAGAGGGAGCAATACTCTTGATCTGATTATCAGTAGTGATTCTTCATGCATTAAGAACCTGCAGATAAATGAACCACTAGGTGGCAGTGATCACAGTGTGTTGAAGTGGGATTTACTCAAGGAGGTAACTACCATCAGTGGTAAAGGGAAGGGTTTTTGTTTTCGTAAAGGCGACTATGATGGTCTGAGACAGTATTTAAATTCTATACAGTGGGACCAACTGATGATGTTACCAACAGCAAACTCAAAATGGGAAGCATTCAAGGAACTAATCTTGGTGGCTACCAGGCTTTACATACCAACTAAGAAATATTGTTCAAGGTTTAGGCCTAAATGGTTGTCAGATGGACTAATGAGACATGTGGCAGAGAAGAAAAATGCATGGGATACATACAAATTAATGGGTGACATGGAAGCCTATGATAGATATAAGTTGGTCTGTAACCAAGTCACAAAGGAGATTAGGCAGGCAAAGGCAGACTACGAAAAATCCTTGGCAAAGGATGCAAAGAAAAACAGAAAGGAGTTCTTTACATACTTGAACTCGAGAAGGAAAGGGATGAATCAGATTGGTCCACTGGATATTGATGGTTCAACAGTTGAGGATCCTGCTCAGGTGGTTAACAATCTAAACGAGTATTTTGCATCTACATTCACGCATGAGGAGTTATTCAGGAAGGAGAATGATGTAGGTAAAGTAAACATTGGCAGTGAGCTGGATGATTTTGTAATAACTGAGAGGAAAGTGGAGGAGAGATTGTTGAGGATAAACATAAAAAAGGCACCTGGGATGGATGGGATCTATCCAGTTATATTAAAGGAGGCAGCAAAGGAAGTATGCAAACCCCTAGCCATAATTATGAGAGCTTCTTTGGACTCAGGGGAGGTACCCATAGACTGGAGATGTGCAAATGTAACCCCAATTCACAAAGGAGGATCAAAGGCTGACACAAGTAATTATAGACCTGTTAGTTTAACTTCTGTTCCAGGTAAATTAATGGAGGCACTGGTTAAAGAGGCGCTGCAGGATCATCTAGACAAGAATTCAGTTATAGCTCAGACGCAGCATGGTTTTGTTAAGGGCAGGTCTTGCCTGACCAATTTGATTGGATACTATGATGTAGTCACAAAAGAACTGGATGCAGGGAATAACTTTGATATTATATATTTGGATCTTAGAAAGGCTTTTGATACTGTTGCACATGGAAGACTGCTGCACAAATTGGAGCAGTGTGGCATTGGAGGCAAATTGCTGCTATGGATAAGGGGATGGTTGAGTGGCAGAAGACAGAGAGTGGTAATCAATGGACACTGCTCAACATGGACTAATGTTATTAGTGGAGTTCCTCAAGGTTCAGTGTTGGGTCCATTGTTGTTTTCGGTGTTTATGAATGATATTGATGATGGGATATCAAGTTTAATGTCTAAGTTTGCAGATGATACAAAGGTTGGCAGGGTCGTTAAGGACACTACTGACGCTATGCTGCTGCAACAGGATCTGGAAAGGTTGAACAGATGGGCTGAGAGGTGGCAAATGAAGTTTAACATTGACAAATGTAAAGTACTATATATGGGTAACAGTAACCCCAGAGCAATGTATCAACTCTGCGGTACTACACTGACAGTGGTGGAGAATGAAAAGGACCTGGGGGTAATTGTGCAGCAGATATGAAGTTCTCTGAGCAGTGCAGACGAGCTGCAAGAGTAGCTCATGGTGTCTTGTCAATGATATACAGGAATTTTTCTAGCAGGGATAAGGAGGTGATTATTCCCTTGTATAAGGCAATGGTTAGGCCACATCTTGAGTACTGTATACAGGTCTGGAGGCCTCATTTCAAGAAGGATGTAGAGCTGCTGGAACGGGTACAGAGAAGGGCAACAAGATTAGTAAATGGAACAAAGGGTTGCTCTTACGAAGAAAGGCTTAAGTTTTGCAAATTACAGAGTCTGGAGACTAGGCACCGGCGAGGTGATCTGATAGAGGTGTATAAGGCTTTGAATGGTTTGAGCATGCTCAATGCCAATGGGATTCTTCATCTTTCTCAGAATAATCACCTCAGAGGGCATAAATTCAAATTGAGGAAGGACGGATGTCGGATAGATGTGCGGAAATTTGCCTTTGGCCAGCAGGTGGTTGGTTGGTGGAACCGACTTCTATCACTTGTTGTTGAAGTTGATAGCCTAAACAAATTTAAAGCTCAACTGGACAGGTATTTCGAACGAACGGAGGGGTGAAATGGGAGAGGGTTTTTTTTTTTTTTTTTTTTTTTGGCTGATGCTGAATAAGCTTGCTTTCTTGCATCATATGCCTCTACTAATGCTAATGCTAACTCCTTTCTCAATTTTAAATTTCCTACTGTCTTTGTCTAGTCTAATAAAGCAGGTAGCACTCTCATATATTTTCTTCAAAATCAGAATATATGGGGTATCTATGCCTTGTCTTTTCAGTGCCTGAAACATTGCCTTATGCTGTATGGAGTCAAATGCCTTTTCATAATCCACAAATGCCAGGCATAATGGTGTTTTATATTCATTTGCTTTCTCCATTAGCTGTGATATTACGTGAAGGTGATCCATAGTTGAGAATCCTGTCCTAAAGCCAGCTTGCTCTTTTGGTTGATTCTTATCAAGCATTCTTTCTAATCTGTTAGTAATGACCCTTGTGAACAACTTGTAGATGTGGGATAACAAGCTAATTGGTCTATAATTTCCAATTTCTGATTTATCTCCTTTCTTATGCAGCAAAATTATGATTGCATTATTCCACTGCTTAGGTGTCACACCTTTTCTAATGCACCTTTTCTAATTCTGAGTTAGTGTTTCTCAAACCTTTTCAGTCTGCAGACCACGTATTGTACCCAATTCAGCTGGTAACTTGAATGTTGGACCAGCCCATAATCAACACATTGAGAATCACTGATCTAAATATTTATATAATCACTAATCTTAGATACTGTCAACCCCTGACCCTCATGATCGGTAAGGGATACCTGTATAATTTTTGTAAATGTTGTTTTAATTATGTGTATATAAAATGGACATTATTTGTTTAGATTGCTGTGGTAGCAGTAATGTGCAAGCCTCATCGTTGTCCTCATATCAATATGACTGGAAATGTCTGCGTGTGAGTAGTATTGCTTATTTTTCATTGTCTCAGAGGAAAATTTCTGGGTATTATTCATTTATTTAATTGTTTTAAGCTTTTTATATGATAATGGTCAAGTTTGGCTTACACCTCTGATAACCTTATCAGTTGCGAACAGTTGGCAGCCTCAAATATAATATAGTACAATTTTAATTTGTAAAATTAGTGTTGCTACAATGATATTTTCTTGTTAATCAGAGCTGGCATGAAAATTCACAAGGCCAAAATAAAAAGTAATAATTTAAGTATTTATTAAATTGCCATTTAATAATGATATACAAGTATGTATGTTTCTTGTACAATCATTTTAGCATGAGGCCAGTGGTAAAGGCCCCATCTGTCACATTTTTCCACCAACCCTGTATAGCTTAAAAAAAAAAAAAAAAACACATACCCCGTACACACGAAAGATGTTTTTTGTGGAAACACGTTTGACGAATATCAGAACCATTTTAAAATCGAACAGCTAGAACAGAAATCATGAATGTAACCTTTTTTATGTTCTCCCTACTACTTACTCTACCGAATCAATGTTAATGACACTAGCATCATACTTCAGTCTGAAATAATTAGCATGAACGATGTAATGTTTTATGCACATGCCTGCTACTTACTCTACCGAATCAACGTTTGGGAGAGATTAGCGAAGTCCAGGCCAATAGCCAAATTACCCATTTCATTGTAGCCATTTGTTGAATAGTATGATCGCAACAATCCAAGTATTTGTATTGTTGCAATCTGCATTTTTGTTACATTCCATTGTTAGGTGCCGCCATAGATGTTTCACATCAATAATTTTCTCAGTAGTGAAAGGGACTGAATGCCACACTGCTACAGCCTTTGTGTTCAACAATGCTGAAGTCAAATGCAGAATGTCGAGAGTATCGAGCAAGCCAACCTAACAAAATAAAGATGGAGGTAGCAATGAGTGTGCGAGAATGACAGAAAATCAAGCGCTGCATTTAGCAGTGCCTTCAAACTAGCAATGCTGCTCCATCTAACAATGATGTACCTGAACTGAGTACAGGTAACACTCATATAACACGGTAGTTTGGTTCCTATAAAATCTTGTGTAATATGAAACCATGTTATACGGGACTAAGAACGAGTACAAAAAGCGGGGTTATGTTCCAAAAGCTAACACCATTTTTTTTATAACTATCAGAAACTTAATTTTTATAGTAGTAATAACTTGATATTTTAACTTTATTTTTATAATAGTAGTAACTTAAATAGTAATAACTGAACAAACTTCTTATTTTACAAACAGTGATACTTATGTCAGATAATGTACATTCATTTAATTTTCTCTTCCTCTTCATGGAGCAATATGGCCTTAGTTGCTAATGCTCCTAAAAACCAAACAACAACAAACAAACAAACAAACAACTTCCTCTTCATTGCTACTAACCACAATCTCTTCTGCAGCATCTAAATTTTATGAACCTTCTGCTCTCGTTAAAAGTCACGAACTGCACTCTTCGAAGTCACAATTATTTTTTATGGTCTCAAACAAGCACAAGTTCAATAGCACAGAACCTAACCCAGGGATCTCCCAACAAAATAGCATGGACCCCTGCTTTAAATGATACGTGAAAATTGGAAGAATATTTTCCAGTTAACAAAATGCCGACCGGGCTAGCCGAGTGGGTAAAGTACCTGCCCGGCAACCCAAAGGTCGCGGGTTCGATTCCCGCCTCGGGCTTGGATCAAAGTACTGCAAAAACCTTGGGAGGTGCAATATGGCCACAGAAGCCGATGCGCCAACAACTTCCAAAATAAAAAAAAATAAAAAAAAAAAAAGTTAACAAAATAAAAATAAATTTTCACTTACATACATAGCTTAATTAATACGTACTGTAATATGCACATATTAATTGATATTTCTGTTCACTGACTTTTTTTTTTTTGTTGTTGTAAAATTAAAACAGTAAAAATGATAAGCAATTAATAACAAAGAACACGGCATGCACAAGTGGCAACAAGCACGTACGGAGTAATGAATTTTTAAAAAATTTTTTGTTTTTTATATGATTGAATATTTCATGGAAGGGGAAACACATTTCACCATAATAACATGAAAATCCACAGAATTTCAGCTATCAGTACTATCACAAATGCAAGAAGATCGAGTTTACTACCCGTTTATAATGGATTACACTAACAGAAAAGACCAATAAACTGGAAGTTGCAAATTGTTTTTATTGTTTTAGGGTAGTGACCTCCAGAAATGTGCTTTAGAGAAATATCATGAAGGTGATAACTAGCAAGTCAACAGCAGAAATTCACAAAAAAGAATGGAAACGTTGAAAATTGCATATAACACAATAGCAGAATTTTCCCAGTCAAAAGCTCAAAAATACCACGTTATGCGAGATTTCCAGCAATTCTCAAACTGTGTTGTACAAGGATTGCTGTAATTTATCAAGCGTGTTAGAGTGAAACCGTGTTGTAGAAGTACTGTGTTATATGTGGGTTGCCTGTATTAATTATGTACAGCGGAACATTTCTCCAATTGTGGACCAAATGAGTTTAAGTGATCAGGCTCCTTTTCCTTACACCAGCTACTGTTTACATAAGAACACACATCAGTATTTATGAACAATGATTTCTGTTCTGTATGCTACATTTGTGATCATCTATGGTTTGAAAATGACAAAGAAACCAGCTGCTAAAGATGAGCCATTGATACGCACTTCATTTCCCAATGTTGACGTCGATGGGATCCTTGTGTGTAATAGCTGCAGAGGATCACTTAAGGAACAACACCATTCCAGTGCTAAGTCAAACAGCTTTGTCTACCCAGAAATTCCATCACATTTACACAAGTTGGATTTAGTGACAGAGAGGCTTATTTCTCCTCACTTACTGTTCATGCAAATAAGGGGCCTGAGACATGCATACAGACAATACAGTATTCTGGCCCAAGTGATCAATGTGCCTGTTTTGGTCAACATAATGGTCCATCACTTGCCAAAGGAGATTGACAATGATCATTGTATAAACGTGCATATAAAACGCAAGAAAATGCACAAGTCCAACTATTTAATCAGGTTAGTAAGAAAGCAAGTGGTTAAA
This sequence comes from Mastigoproctus giganteus, assembly GCF_048544385.1. Taxonomy (NCBI): domain Eukaryota; kingdom Metazoa; phylum Arthropoda; class Arachnida; order Uropygi; family Thelyphonidae; genus Mastigoproctus; species Mastigoproctus giganteus. The sequence continues at coordinate 202,704,129 of NC_143583.1, forward strand.
GCTTCAATATTTGGTCAGCATGCTTCTCTACTGATGTATCAAATCATGATAGATCAGCCATTCTTTGATGACAGTCACATGATAATTAATTTGGCTAAAGACAACATAAGCGAAGCGGTTCCGATTGAGGAAAATCTCATCACTCAACGACAAACGTGGAGCCATGATAAATATCTTAGAATCGCCTCAGGAGAAACTAACGTCCTGCAGAGCTTACTGTTTGATGAGCACGCAGAGGAAGTCTCCTTCCCCAGCATTTATCTTGGACAATTCGGAACGTTCAGAGAGAATTTAAGTGTGTTCATGATGGCAATGAGCGAGCTCAGACAATCTGACTGATGAGGTGTTACTCCATATCATCTCCTTTACAAAGAAATGAGATAATCAGATTGAGAACGAGACTCTTTGACAGTGGCTTTCAAATACATAGGTAAAGATACAAAACTGACCCGCAAGCAAGTTCAATCCAAAGAATACATTAACAGCTGTATCGAAAACAATTTGGCCTTCCTAAGGACAATTCCAAACTCGACCTACTACTGGGCTCAACCTAAGCACGATGTATTCACTATGATTAGACACCTCGGTAAACCTACAATGTTCTTGACTCTGAGTGCTAATGAAATCGGTTGGCCACACTTGCTTCAGCTATTGTATAAGTTACAGAATAAGAGGCGCAGTATTAGTGAGGATGCAAGCGACATGGATTTTATGCAGAAGGTGATGTTAGTGAATGAAGATGCTGTTTTTTTTTTTTTTTTTGGTAGTTGTTGGCGCATCAGCTTCTGTGGTCATAATGCACCTCCCAAGGTTTTTGCAGTACTTCGATCCAAGCCTGAGGTGGGATTCGAACCCGCGACCTTTGGGTTGCCAGGCAGGCACTTTACCCACCCGGCTAGCCCGGTCGGCATGAAGATGCTGTAACTTGTTCGATATACTTCAAGAAGATTGTGGATGTAATTATGAACATATTGCAGTCAAAATATTATAGCCCATTTGGTCAATTTTATGTGGTAAACTTTTTCAAGCGCATAGAATTTCAACATTGTTAGTAGTCTACACGCGCACATTTTGGTGGATAAATAACACTCCCAAGGATCCTTTTGGCGAGAACAAAGAAGATGCCATCGCAGTGATCGACAAGTTAGTGTCTGTCTCCACTAGTGAGGCTTGAGGCTTTGGGGAGTATCAAGCTTCAAATTCACATGTTACAAGAAAATAATGCTGGATAAACAACAGCTCTGTCGGTTTGAAGCACCATTCATGCTTTGTTGCATGAGTGGTGCTTCAAATCGACAAAATCGTCACCCAGTTTGCTGAGCAAATCGACAAACCAGAAATGATGTCATTACCATGCAAAATCGTGATTTCCGGTTTGTTGAATTGATCAACAAACCAGAAATTGTCATTTCCATCACTGACACTTCTTTCGTCCCCTTGGAATTCACTATTCTGTCATGATTTTGTGACACATCATTTCTGTGGTGCAGAATCGTGACAAATTGGTTTTACTTCAATCTGAGATTTAGTAGGTGCCACCAAAGATGTTTTCACATCAGAAATGCTTTCCTAACCCCCCCACCCATATGCTTATATGGTTATTTGTAACCTATAGTACTGTGTGGGTGGGGGGGGGGTTGAGGGTCCAGAAGATATTTCTTTACATAGACTTTAATTTCTGTAGTTATAATTTTAAGAAAACACATATGAGAGAAAGATGTTCCCAAGAAACAGAAGTAGAAGAAATAAATAGGGACAGAAAGAGGAATGGTTAGTTCATTGAGTTTGAAGTTGACTAGTCGATACAATTGTTTGGACTGATTTGGAAGAAAGAGTTGGGAATACAAATTCTAATTCAGAAACATCTGTAGAAAAGGCATGCAGCATAAACTGAACATAGGTGAACAACTGAACATTAATTATCCTGAATGCATTCTTTTAGATGAATATAGGAGTTTAAAAGAAGTTTGTGTGGTGTGGTGGGATTCAATTCCAAGATCTGTGAACTGCATTCCATGGCAGAGGTTGTTTAGAAAAGTAGCACCCGAGGAAATGTGATTGTCTAGAAATATGAGTACACTGTTAAGGTTGATTATCTGAAATTTCAATCAGTGAAAAAGATACAAATAATGAAATAATTCCAGATTGATATTAGTTTTACTTCCACTTATTTAGCTTGCTAACTCCCCATGTGACTGCATATGTTCAGGATGTTCTGTCAGTTTTATGTGTATATAGATATGTTATTTATCAGCCCCTATAATGGAAAGAAATGAAGAGGCTGTATACTAGAAGATCTCAAAGAAAGTGGTTAGTGAAGCCAAAAAAAAAAAAAGAAACATGCTTCTTATCTAGGAAAAGAAAAACATTATATAGCAATTTAGATAGCATTTTACATCAGTTTGGTGCAGGCCAATTCATTGGCACATGACAATTTGGTGAAAGATTATTTGGGAGGATATTTTCTTGAAAATATCCTCCCTCTAGAAAAGGTGTCAAGGTGTTTTTGTGTTAATTGCTGCCCCCCTGTATACCACTGTAGTATCTGAAAAGGCAAAAGGCTGAGGCTGGCAAGTATTATGTTATTTTTTTGGTTTTTAGGAACATTAGCAACTAAGGCCATATGGCTCCGGAGATATGCGGTGGTCATTCCCTGACCTTTCCGCATCCTCTGTATTTCATGGGCACTGGCTTGAACCCCGGTCTAATCAAGAAGCGTGTGCTATGCACTGCTGCTCCTGCCCACCTGGCTACGGAGGCACCCCACTGGCAAGTGTATGTATGTGGGTGTGTTATGTTGAGTGCCAGCACCTGGTGACTTCACAGCCACAGGGACTACTTTTTGAATGAAACTCCTACTGGGGCTATCAAGCAAGCCTGGGAGTCCCAAGGTCTAGAAAAGAAAATTAAAATAGATATTTAAAAAATATTCCTTCTGGCTTCTCAACTTTCCACCAATCCACTCTACTAGAATAGTGTAGGCTTTGATAGCTTAAAGCAAAAAAAACCCCACTCATAATCTTTATTTTCCTTTCTCCTGGTTTCTGTGTCAAAAAGTTCCTTCTGGAATCCCAATTCTCAACCAATCCATGAAGCTAGAATAGCATAGATTTCAACTGAGTACATATATTTAAAAAAAAATAATAATAATAATTTTATAAATAATCTTATTTGAGTTAAGTTGTTACTATGTGGAGGAACAGCCATGCTGAATGTAATAGGCACATGGGCTTGCTAGCAAACCTGCATATGAGTAGTTTCAAATTGAATACTTTTACACAAATAAATAGTGTACAAGTTAGTGCAACTGCATCATATTAGTACCCAGCCAATTCTAGATTAGCAAATTATTTGCAAAAGCGGCATCGTTTAAGTCATATCTCATATTGTGACTACCTTCACGACGAGTTGCATGGCATTGCACTACTTCGAATAAGTAGCGCTTCATCTAAGGGAGAAGACTGTTATTTATTCTCAGTGGATACTACCACCCAGACGGCACCATTTCAGGGCTATTTGGCCCTTATTCGGGGGGGGGGGGGGGTGTAGGTACCCAAATGATGTAATGGTAAAACAGTTATGAAGTATAACTCCACAATATGAGAGATGCCTGATGGTGTATAAGATGAATTAAGAATATAATGCATTAAGGGCTTATGCCTCAGGCTGCGAGAGTATTAGACCATGTCGCAGCCTGTGGGGTATTGAGGCGCCTTCGTAGTCAGGTGGGCAAGAGCAGCAGTGCATAGCACACGCTTCTTGATTTGACCGGGGTTCGAGCCCGTGAGCCACCAAATACGAAGAATGCGGAAAGGTCAGGGAATGACCACCGCATATCCCCGGAGCAATATGGCCTTAGTTGCTAATGCTCCTAAAAAAAGTTTAGAATAGCGTACGGGGTATTGATATTGATGATGGTATGTCAGGCTTAATGTCCAAGTTTGCAGACAAGAAGAAGGTTGGCAGGGTTGTTAATGACACTGATGACAGTACGCTGCTGCAACAGGATCTAGAAAAGTTGAGCAGATGGGCTGAGAGCTGGCAACTGAAGTTTAACATTGAAAAATGTAAAGTACTGCATATGGAAAGCAGTAACCCCAGAGTAATGTATCAACTGTGTGGTACTACACTGACAGTGGTAGAGAATAGAAAAGGACCTGGGGGTAATTGTGCAGGCAGATGTGAAGTTTTCTGAGCAGTGCAGACTGTCTGCAAGAGTAGCTCATGGTGTCTTGTCAGTGATATACAGGAATTTTCCTAGCAGGAATAAGGAGGTGATTATCCCCTTGCATAAAGCAATGGTAATGCCACACCTTGAGTACTGCATACAGATCTAAAGGTCTAATTTTAGGAAGGATGTAGAGCTGCTGGTGCAAGTGCAGAGAAGCGCAACAAGATTAGTGAATGGAACAAAGGGTTGCTCTTACGAAGAAAGGCTTAAGTTTTGCAAATTACGGTGTCTGGAGACTAGGCACCTGCAAAGTGAGTTGATTGAGGTGTATAAATCCTTGAATGGTTTGAGCATGCTCAATGCTGATGGGATTCTTCCTCTTGCTCAGAATAATCGCCTGAGAGGGCATAAATTCAAATTGAGGAAAGACGGTTGTAGCATAGATGTGTGGAAGTTTGCCTTTAGCCAGCGTGTGGTTGATTGCTGGAACAAACTTCCATCTGTCATTGTAGAAGTTGATAGCTTAAATAGATTCAAGGCAGAACTAGATAAACATTTGGTGCAAGTGGATGGATGAAATTAGAAGGTTTTTTTTTTTGGCTGATGATGTGCCTTTGCTAATGCTAAGTTGATATAAGTTAATATAAACATTAGCATATATTTTTAATAAGGTTTTAATCAATTATTTTAGTTTTTGCTATCTGTAGGGCTCGCAGTTATTTTTGCCAGTCTGCCATTAATTTCATATAACTTAATTTCAGACAACTTATTATAATTTAACTTATATTAACTTTTATCAACTTAATTTCAACTTAACTTATTATAATATCATACTATTTATTAAATTAACTTATATCAACTTAAATTCAACTTAACTTAAACCTACGATTCTTACTATATTTAGTATATCATAAAAATGGTTAATCTGGCATATGACTAGCAGAAACAGATAGTTTTGGTTGTTATGATGGCATTGATGCCATCATAACAACCTATGAAGATATGCCTTTCAATGTAAGCCTTATTGAATAATAACTGATAAAATTTTGTATTTTCGGTATTTTTGGGTGTTTTAGATTGTGAATTTTATATTTGTATTTTGTAAATATATAATTATTATGATTATTACTAACTTTGCTTTATATAGAGGCTGATAGGGTCCTTTGTATGTTGCAGATATTCACTGCCAATTCTGTTTTTAATTTGTTATGATTGGTACCATTGTATACTATAACTATTGAATTAAATATTGATTTGTATATTCTCAAGCAAATGTAATGTTAAATCATTTCTAATGGCATTAATTTGTTCTGACTAGTAATTTTATCTGTTTTAAATAAATAAATATAGTTTTAAATTAATATATATATATATATATATATATATATATATATATATATATATACACACACACACATAACACATATTTTAATTGGCAGCTATTGTCCTGGGGGCCCAGATTCTGATTTTGAATATTCTACCCAATCTTATACTGGATATGAGGTAAGCAATATTTTAATCTGTCCACTGATCTGAGGTAAATAATTTCAACAAATTATCATACTAGTGCATATTTGTTCTAACTGGCTTTGATGGATTTAACAATGTATTTATGTGTTTAACTTGTCTTGCATGTTATGATTACATGTTTTCTTGCTAAGAAAACATGTAATCATACTCCCCACATTACAGATAAGTTGTGATTTACATAAGAAATATATAATTATTATGATTATTACTATAAAAGGAAGTAGTTTTATTTATTTTTTATTACAGAATGAGCATTTCTTGCTTAACAACTACATATTGGGCACAATGCAACCCACTGGTGAGTTGCATTGAGTCTAGTTGCCCTGCTGCTGGAGCAACCTACCAGTGGGCAGGTTGCTCCAGCTGCAGGACAACTAGTCTCAATAATAAATATACTTCCAGTTTAATAGAAATTCATGTGAATGACCGAAATATTTCCCTTCTGCATTTCATATGTCAATTATATTTGATAATAATATAAGAAAAAACTTAGCTTTCTTTCTGACAGTTGATATCTTATTACTGAAAATTGTTATTACACTTCCAGGCTTGTAGTTTACATATGAATATGATCTAAAAATGCAGTTAATATCCTCCACTAATTACACTGTAGTCAACAAAATGAAACCTCCCCATCACTGATGCAAACACACTTTTCTAAAAGACCAGTTTTGTTCACCGATTTCAAATATGTGGTTTTTTTTTAGTATGTGCAATTTTTGTAATACAACTGCTAATAATATCCAGAACACGTTAATTAAGACAGTTTCATTACAAAATATGTGAGAGTGATTACAATTACACTTGTATTGCTTTTGCAGTTTAACCCAATGTATTTTGTCCAGAATGTTGCATCCCAATATTCCGAAGTAGTCTGCCAATGTATGTTCGTTCCAGAAACCTTGTTGGTGATTTTCCATTTACTGTCATTATGAAAAATGACAGTAAATGGAAAATGATTTCCATAATGTTTTGATGGAATCATTTTCTCTGCTCATTACTCATATGCATGCCAAGGTTTTAGGAAAGAAGTCTGAATGTGAATACAAGAAATAATTTGTGACCTATGATACTCCATTCCTTTATATGCATTGATCAGTTTCTGACCTCCATCTTTGCATGTGGTTACCCAAAAAGTTTCCACAAAGGCCATTTGAAAGCATGCCGTGCTTTTAGTTTTAATACAGTAAGGTATTTTTCAGAGCTTTCATCCTACAGATGTTCTATGATTTGAGGACCCACAAAGATTTTCTTCCACTTTCACAGCATTGACCTCTGAAAATTTCTCACTTAAGTAATGAAATGCCTTTGAATTCACTTACCCATTGCTTTCACAAACCTCTTCATTATTTCAAATTTATAATGTGGAGAGGTAGAAGGAGGATCTTCATTGGATCCACTAATGGAAATACTGCACACTGCTCATTTGACTTATGTGTGCTTCTTAGAGGCCAGTCATGCCTGGTGTTAATGGTCTGTGGTAGAATGCCTGTCCCATAGGCATAGGAAACAAAATTTTGTGAATCCACCTTTCATGCCCATTAGCATGCCAATGACTTTAAAGTTATTACAGATATTCCATTGATGAGATACTGTATTGATTTGCTTTGAGTGATGTCTTTGTGTTATAGTATGTCATCTTTTAGATAAACAGAGTGGACACATGTTTATATTATGTAAGCAACTCCTGAACGTTAGTTCAACTTCACCTTGGTGCTCTGTGCTGTGATGATACAGAACTCTGGAAAAATGGACAGAAATGAGCATAGTTCTATGTTTGTGCAGTGCATTTTTTAGTTGTTTCAGTCACTTTAGGAAGCAGTGTTTACAAAGATGCTCACTTCACACGAGGAAGTGGGCCACCTTGTGGTGTTCGCAATTCACACGCTATCCTTAATAGACTAATTCCACATCCATAGACAAAAGTGCAGGACCTATGAGTACCAGCAAAAAAAAAAAAAAACTAAATAAAAAAACAACATACATGTGCAGTCACACACTGAATTGGCTTTGCATTAGCCATTCCTACCTAATACCTCACAAGGTCACTATTTTCCTGTACTACAGCCTGTACATGTCTTGGTGCGGACTACACAAGGTGTCCTCCTGTGATAGTGCTAGCCATGTGCCTACTAATTCCTGCACATTGGTGATGGTCAAGGCATCGAATATCATTTTCCAGTAGGTCCCAAACATGTTCAATTGAGTTGAAATGGGTGAGTTTGATGGCCATGGGAGGACAGATAAATCATTGTCATGTTCCTGAAACCAGTTGGTAACCTGTCAGGCCTTATGGCATGGTGCATTGTCTTGTTGATAGATACTGGAGTTGTCTGGATATTGTCATTGTCAAGGAGCATACTTGGTCAGCAACAATAGGAAGGTGGGCATTCCCATCAAGCTGTTGATTAATGGTGATCAGAGGACTCAGGACATGCAACAAAAATAGTTCCCAAATCATAATACCACTTTCTCCAGCCTGCTGAACACCAGCAGTGCATCCAGGTGCCATGGTCTCATGTTGCATTCTCCAAATGTGGATAAGCCCATCAGCATGATAGAATTGACACAGAATCCCTCAGATTAGGCGACAGATTTTCACATCAGTGGTCCAGTGTTGGTGTCGATGTGCCTGATCTAAGTGCAGTTTCTTGTCTGCACGAGTACTTGTGAGGACCCTCAACCCATATAGGAGCTTATGTATGGCTCAGTCGTGGGGAGGACATTGGTCTTGTCTCGCAGTGAGTATGGGTCCCTATGAGGGCCCTCAACTCATATAAGAACTAGTCTGGCTCATAGTCATGGGGAAGACATTGGCCTTGCCATTCCTATGTTGTACTGGGTGGTTTTGTGGACCATTTTGCTATGTTATGGGACAAGCCACACACCACTCACTATGGGCATTGATCACACGTGGCTGTCTCTCGTGTGACCTTTGCCTGGTTGTTCAACCTCTGTTGAGCCAGTCATGGTAGACTCTTGACACCTTGGAACAGGAGCACTAAGTTCGAGGTTGGAAAGAACTTGCTGCTGACCCATTCTTCCTCGCAGATGCTCAAAAATGATCATCATCATCTGTGCAGACTACATCTTAAATTAGCCATTTCTGACTTTGAGCCTTCACCAGTATCACAGATCAGTCTATTCCTATGGAAGCAGGTGTTGCTGATGTAAAGCAAAATTAATATTATACAGTCATCCCTTGATTCGTGCAATTTCGCTATTGTGCAGTCAGGTGTTTACTACCAAAATTTTAGATTGTGCGGCAAGTTTCTCTACCTGCGTGATTTTTGTTTATGAAGCTCAAAAATAGGAATGAAGAGCAGAGTTTGATAATTTATTTATGTTTTTTACATGATTGAAGATTTCATTGAAGAAGAAACACATTTCACCATAATAATATAAAATCCCACAGAATTCCAGCTGTCGGTATTATTGCAAATGCAATAAGATCGGGTTTACTACCCATTTATAATTAGATTGCACTAACAGAAAGGCCCGATAAACCAGAAAGTGCAAATTGTTTTTATTGTTTTATGGTCGTGACCTCCAGAAGTATGCTCTAGAAAAATATCACAGAGGTATTCAAAACTGATTCTTATAACTAAACATGGCAATAAACTGTGGTGTATTTGTCCGTTTATTTTTGAAACAACTTCTTAATTTGAGAACCCCCTTCATCAGTTATCCTACATTAGCTTCCTACATTAGATTCTGTTCTACATTATCCTACATTAGATTCTGTTCAGACAGAATCTTTTTCTGGTTTGCACAACGTAAAGTGTTTTAATCGGTAAGCATTGCTTTTGCTGATTTAATATTTCTTGTCTATATAAAGTGTGTTTAATTAGTGCCTAAAATGAAGAAAGCTGCAAAAAAATTTTTTAAATTTAGAGGAAAAATTGAAAATTGTTAAGGAGTTAGAAAATGGTGAAAAGGTTGTGACATTGACTGAGAAATACAGCATAAATGAATCTAGCATTTAACGAATTAGGGAAAATGCTGCGAAAATTAAAAGTTCAGTTATCTGTTCCACATCATTGACTGCAAAAAGCACTACAAAAGTGAGAAATCCGTTAATAGAGAAAAGTGAAAAATTACTTTTTTTCTGGATAGAAGATCTTAATCAAAAGAGAATGCCTCTTAGTTCAGATATTATTCGTGCCAAAGCTCTGCAAATTTTAATCACTTACAAGAAGAAGCCAGTCCATCCAATGCAGACGTCTTTCAGGCCATTAATTAAGATTAATGGGCGAAGCAGCCAGTGCAGATACGGAAGCTGCTTCTTTCTATCTGAAAACTTTAAAGGATGTTATTGTGGCTGAAAGCTATCTAGCAGGTCAAATGTTTAATGCTAATGAGACTGGCTTATTTTGGAAGCGTATGCCAAGCCGAACATTCATTTCAAAAGAAGAGAAAACCATCGTAGGTTTTAAAGCTGCAAAAGATAGGTTAACACTTTTGCTATGTGGCAATGCAGAGGGTGACTTGAAGTGTAAACTGCTTCTAATTTACACATCAGAAAATCCTCATGCTTTTAAAGGAATATCAAAAAACTCCTTACCGGTTCATTGGAAATTGAACAAAAAAGCCTGGATGACAGATAAAATCTTCGAGGATTGGTTTTTAAATTGCTTTTGTGTTGAAACAAAAAGATATTGCCTGAAGAAGAACATAGCATTGAAAATCTTGCTCATTCTTGACAATGCGCCCAGTCATCCTGCACATTTGTCTGATCTGCACCCAAATGTGAAAGTTACCTTTCTTCCAGCGAATACAAGTTTGTTAATTCAGCCGATGGACCAAGGTATATAGCATCCTTTAAACTTTATTACCTAAGAAAATCTTTTTTATAATTGGTAGAAGCTACTAATGGAATAGGCAGTCTTTCAATTCAAGATTATTGGTGGAATTATAACATTCTTGTTGCTGTAAAAAATGTTGAATTTGCGTGGGGTGAAGTTAAGAACTCAACAATGAAGGCAGTGTGGAAAGAGCTGTGGCCACAAAGTTACACTAAAGAAGCCACGGTCAAAATGCCAGAGATAGTTGAGATTGTGAGAATTGGCAAAATGATTAGTGGAGAGTGATTTGAAGAACTGGAACTAGCAGATATCCTTGAATCTCATAGAGAACAATTATCAGTGGACGATATTTTTTCGCAATGTGAAGAAGAAGATGCATACAAAAATTTGATTTCGAAGAGACTAGCTGAGTTTTTAAGACTTGCAAATCAGCTTAGCCAAGAAGGTCTGGATATGGATCCTAATTTGGAGAGGAGATTAAATTTTCACGTAACTTTATCATTAGCTTTAGTTTCTTATGAAGAAATTTATAGAGAAAAACAGTATGCTTCTAAGCAGACAATTTTAACTAATTTTTTCAAACAGTGCGGGATACTGTTATAAATTTATCACAGCAAAACAGTGACAAAGAAGCAATGAATTTAGATTAAAAATCTAGAGGTGTTAGCAAGATTAATTTTATGGACATGTTTCTCATTTTTTTCTTACCGAATGAAGACAATTTTTTCAATTTAATTTTTTTGCACATTTTTTTTTGTGTACAGGTACAGAACCCACATTATGTCATATAAACTACGTTTTGCATTGTGTGGATTTGGACTGCATGGGGTTTTCCCGGAACATAACCCCTGCGCATATAAAGTGGTGACTGTATACGTATATAAAATAAACGGGAGTAAAAATCCCACTGCTGAAGAATTCGGCCCACACACACACACACACACACACACACACACACACACACACACACACAGAAACTTACCCTTACACAGCGTAGGACAACAGAAGTAAAAAATGAAGAGGTAAGAGTATAAAGAGAGATAGAACAGTAGACAAAAACAGCCAATAACAAAATGTAATCCCACATCAGACAAATGTGTGGTGCCAGCAATCTCAAACGTAAGGTGCTAGCCTTAGAGGACAACAGAGTCCATGAGTAAGTATGGACCAATCAACATCAGGTAGGCCTTAAAGGTTAAGAAGGATGTAAATTATAGTCAGTTTTAATGATTGTAGACTCAGAAAGGAAGTGGACTGATTAAGAGAAAAGTTAAATTATGTGACAATAAATCTTGAGAAAGATGGTTCCACTGATTGTCATGATCTTTCAGATGTCTTTTTGGCAAAATTTTGAAGCGCTAAAAAGATGTTTTTGTTTGCTACAGGATTTGGTTCAAATCACTGTGAACTGAGATTTCTTGATAGAGGTCATCGTAGAGCAGACAGTAGAAAAGTATGTTGCCAATCCTTAGTTTCACCACAAATACAAGTGTCAGTATCAAATAAGTTGAAATGGGAAAGTTTAGCATTAAGTGATCCATAACCATAAATATTAAATGACATGTACAACTCTGGATAAAATCACGACTGAACTGATTTAGTTGAAGTAAGTGAAATGTTTGGAATCAATTTTTTTATAATGGATCCTTTTGTGCAGGTTGACAATCTATTTTACCAGCTTAGTATCAATTTGTTTCAAACATTAGTCTTCTGTTTTATGGTATGCCCTTCTTAATGAAATAGCAAAAGCCTTTGTATATTATATGAAAATCAGAAGGTGTACCTGGAATAACTTGAAGTGCAAGTGCATAGACTGTTCTACACATATGCAGCATAGCTAGAAGGAAGGATTTTTTAGCAGACTTTACTAGTAATGAGACTAGCATCTCTGAACCGGATGGAAGAGACATATGTGATAATGGGAATGAAGACTACTTTATATATTAGTTGGAGAGTTATTCTTGGGTCCCAGTCAGGTCATGAAACATATAAAAGTCATTGTAGAAAAATTTTTTATTTTTTATGAAAGACTTTGAATATGTGACTGAAAACCTGGTTGGTCATCCAGCAAGATGGCTAAATGCTTGTACTCTAAAACAGTGGTTAATGATTTATCCTGATATTTAATTATGGGTGATCTGGAATTAATTAAATCATCTGTAAATAACATTATCTGTGGTTTTCTTAACTGATACAGAGAACTTGTTTGCTCTGGCCTCAACTGAGAGACTGTAAAGAACAGTGTTTTCCTAGGTTTCTGGAGTTGCTGTTGATCGTGATGGAGTGGTTGTCCACATGGGCTAGCAGCTAGATGTTAAGTGGGTCATAATTGAGGGAAAGTCACTCATTTAATATAAGATTATGTAACAGGGTCCTGGAGATGGATACCTGGGGATAACCTCTCTAGACAAACCTAGAAACAGACCGGTTTTTGGTGAGGACTAGAACTGAATGGCAGGTGAAGTAAGTTTTGATAAGGAGGTAAAGCATGTGGAGATATCTTGCAATTCTTAGACATTGAAGGATGCTTTCTCAGCAGAGGCTTTTGAAGGCTACTTTAAAATTGTTTAAAATAACCACATATGTACAGAACAATGGGAAAAGGCTATTGGTGACTTTAAGTTCCTGTTTTTCAGATGTAATGTGTATTTCGGGGACTTGTGACAGTCCCCGAAAAACTCCATTGATATCATGGCAGTAGTGGCTCCATTGATATCATGGCAGATTATTTACTGTAAACAGTGTAGCCAAAACTTGGTTTCCTTTTCTACAGCGAGACACTTTGATGCTCTTCTTAACCAGGTGTTTCTGCTTCAGTCTCAAGAGAGAGATTTGGTTTTATCTTGGAGAGGACTAGATCTCTAATGAGGTCATTCATCTTGTCAGTAAACAGCTCCATCTTCAATTGTTCTCATCATTGTGCATTTACTGAGGATCGGCTGAAGTTTCCAAGTCTCTGCCAGTTGTACCTTCGTTACAACCCATTTCATTTTCTAAATCCGTGCTATGGTGGAGGACTAGATTGGAATTGTCGTTAGTCTCATTGCTGAATCCAGGTTTGGATAAATAATCTTGTGCTTATTCTTCACTGAGAATTCAGTTACATTCACATTGTGAGCTTTTGGCTGTCTCTGTGTCATGGAAATGGCAAACGGCATATACTTTTTCCTTTTGTTCAACAAGTTGTGTAATTCAGTTCGAATGATACAGAGGATGTAGTGCTCATAAGATGTTTTAGTCACCTAGAGGGCAGCCAGAGTATAATTGGTAAATTTTCCCAATATCTATCATGATTATACACTGTTGTTAGGAACTGGATGACTAAACAACACGTAGCATTAGCAGAGGCATATGATGCAAGAAAGCAAGCTTATACAGCATCAGCCAAAAAAAAAAAAAAAAAAAAAAAAAAAGAAAGAAAGAAAAACTTCCCATTTCACCCATCAATTTGCTTCAAAAGTTTGTCCAGTTCTACCTTGTATTTATTTAATCTATCAACTTCCACAACAACAGATGGAAGTTTGTTCCAGCAATGAACTACCTGCTGGCTAAAGGCAAATTTCTGCACATCTATTCTACAACTGTCTTTCCTCAATTTGAGTTTATGCCCCCCTCAGATTTTGTAATCTGAGCAAGAGGAAGTATCCCATCAGCAGTGGGCCTTCTCAAACCATTCAAGGCCTTATACACCTCAATCAGAACACCTCACAGGTGCCTAGTTTCCAGATGCAGCAATTTGCAGAACTTAAGCCTTTCTTTGTAAGAGCATACCTTTGTTCCCCTTATCAGTCTTGTTGCCGTTCTCTGTACTCATTCTAGCAACTCTATATCCTTCTTAAAACGAGGCCTCCAGACCTGTTTGCAGTACTCAAGGTGTGGCCTGATCATTGCATTATACAAAGGGATAATCACCTCCTTATCCCTCCTAGCAAAATTCTTGAAAATCATTGACAAGACCCCATGACATACTCTGGCAGCCTATCTGCACTGTTCAGAAAACTTCATATCTGACAGCACAATTACCTCCCAGCTCTTTTTCATTCTTCACTACCCTGAGTGTAGTACCACACAGTTGGTGCATTTCTCTGTGGTTACTGTTACCCATATGCAGAACTTTGCATTTATAAATTTTAAACTTCAGTTGCCACTTCTCAGCTCATCTGCCCCAACTTTTCTAGATCCTGTTGCAGTAGTATACTGTCATTAGCAACCTTGCCAACCTTTGATTCATCAGAAAACTTCAACATTAAGCCTGATATATCATTAATATATTTATTAATGATACTTCATCAGTATCATTAATAAATATACAAAACAACAATGGGCCTTACACTGTACTCTGGGGGACTCCACTAATAACATTAATCCACAAAGAGCAGTCTTTATTGATTACCACTTTCTGTCTCAACCCACTCAACCATCTTTTTATCCTGTCATTACCTATTCAACCATCCTTTTATCCATTGTAGCAACTTTCCCTTAATACCATACTGCTTCGATTTGTACAGTAGTCTTCCATGTGCAACAATATCAAAAGCTTTCATGAAATCCATGTATATGACATTAGAATCATTTTTTGTATCCAGTTCCTGTATGAAAACATTGTAGTATTCAATCAAATTAGTCAGACAAGACTTCCCCTTAACAAACCCATGCTGTGTCTGAATTATTACTGTAGCTTTGTCTAGATGATCCTGCAATGCTTCTTTAACGAATGACTGCATTATTTTCCCCAGAACACATGTTAAACCAACAGTTCTGTAATTACTTGTGTCACCCTTTGATCGCCATTTGTTGATTGGAGATACATTTGGACATCTCCAGACTGTGGGAACTTCCTCTGAGTCCAAGGATGCACTCATAATTAAGGCTAAACATATGGCTAAAGAACTCATAATTATGGCTAAACTTCCCTTACTGCCTATTTTAATACAACTAGATAGATTCTTTCCACCCCCAGGTGCCTTTCTTTTGTTTAACTTGAACAATTTCTCCTCCACTTTGCTCTCAGTTATTATGAAATCATTTAGCTCCCTGTTAGAGTTTAATAAGCATCTGCCTTCCACTTCCCTACAGAATTCCTCATTTGTGAATGTAGATGCAAAATACTCATTCAGTTTGTCAGCTATCTGAGCAGGAGCATCACCAGTTGAACCAATGATATCAAGTATACCAACCTCATTCATCCCCTTCTTCTAGACTTTATATAAGTAAAGAAAGCTTTTGCTGTTTTTCTTTGCATCATTTGCCTAAGATTTCTCTTAATCTATCTTTGCTTGCCTAACCTCCTTTGTGACTTGATTACAGACTAGTTTATATCTACCATAGGCTTCTGTGTCCCCTGATAATTTATATACATTCCATGCATTTTCTTCTCTGCCCAGAGTCTCATTAGTTCATCTGACATCCATTTAGGCCTAAACATTCAATTCTTAGTTGGTTTGAAAAGCCTTCCAAGATGACATCCATTTAGGCCTAAACATTGAACAGTATTTCTCAGTTGGTTTGAAAAGCCTTCCAAGATTAATTCCTCGAATGCTTCCCATTTAGAATTTGCTTTTGGTAACATGATCAGTTGGTCCCACTGTATAGAATTTAAAAAAATGTCTGAGACCTCTGTATTTACATTTACAAAAGCAAAAACCCTTCCCTTTATCCCTGATGGTAGTTACATCTTTAAGTAAATCCCACATCATTACATTGTGATCACCATCACCTAGTGGTTCATTTATCTTCAAATTCTTAATGCATGAATAATCACTGCTGATAATTAGATCAAGAGTGTTACTCCCCCTGATTGCCTCTTGAACATGCTGCTGTGGAAAACAATCATCCAGTAAATCTACAAAATCTTGTTAGTGCACGAGTAAACCAACCCACAATATCTAGGAAGTTAAAATCCTCCATTATAAATCATTCTATTTACTGCCCCACTCTATTTCTCTCTATAGTTGTTCATTGTACTCATCAGTGTCATTAGTCCCATAACACACTCCTACCCTCATTTTTGCTTTCCCAGTGCTTATTTCTCGCCAAACTGACTCAACATTGTACTGTCCACCATTGTCAGCTGAATGTCCTCCCTCAGATTTTGTGTTTCTTAACTAACAGCATCACTCCTCCTCCCTTCCTAGCCTTTCTGTACACATTATACTCCTCAAATTGTAATTCTGCATTCCTTATATCTCTGTGACACCATGTCTCTGATATCCGAACAATATCTGGCTCTGATGTCTTGACCAGCGCTTCAAATTCATCAGAATTATTTACTATACAACCTAGCATTATTGTACATGCAAGTATACATGCACCTGTTCTTATTCTTAGTTACCCTAACACTGCCCATGTATTTACTTGTTTCATGATGATTCCTAGGAGTTCTTGAAATCCTCAGCAACTTGGTTTCCAGGCTGCTGCTCATTCCAGTAGAAGCAGTGCAAGAATCACTTACATCTCTGCCTGCGGCTAATGTTAATCTATTAGTCTGTGAATCCCTCAAGCTAGCAGTTTTCCGACCCACCTAACATTGTTTTAAATAGCATCAGCTATTCTTGCACACATTCTATCTATCCTATCCCTGTAGAAGCAGTCTCTCCTGTTAACAAGCACAGACCATACTGAGAAAAGTTTTAGCTCACAAGCCTTGTACAATCTCTCCAGGGCCAAATTGAGTGACAAAGCCCTCATCATATACTCCCTCCTATCATGTCTGTGTAGAATTTGACACTTTCAAATTTAACCCTAACTCGTGACTTTTTTTTCAACATTGACCTGACTTGTTAAGTAAGTCCTCTGATCTCCTTCATTTAATTTCATTAGTGCCAACATGTACAACAATATCACCTTTTGTGCCCTTAAAAGATGATATCTGCCCTACGTCATCAGCTTTTGCCCCTGGCAGACGTATCCTGGTCCTATTCCACCTAGGCGCCTCCGTAGCCAGGTGGGAAGGAGCAGCAGTGCGTAGCACATGCTTCTTGATTAGACCGGGGTTCGAGCCCGTCACCACCAAATACAGAGGATGCGGAAAGGTCAGGGAATGACCACCTGATATCCCGGAGCAATATGGCCTTAGTTGCTAATGCTCCTAAAAACCAAACAACAACCTATTCCACCTCTTTTTGCACAATATATTTCCCGCTTCCCTGACAACACATAAATAAACTAAAGTTTATTGAAATGTTGTTTATAAAAAGTGTTGTTTACTGGTAGGTAATTTCAAATTCTCCATTTTTTTTAAATAGGCTCAAAAAAGATCGAATGAGTCAGTGAGTGCTTGCTAATAATGCAAAGAAGGTGAAAACTATCAGAAATGGTGCCTTAAAATCAGCCAGAAATAGTGGGCATACCAACATTTTAAAATTATTTACATTATATTCAATGGATAAATCTTTCCAGCTTAATGCAGATTAACTTACCACTACATAACTACAGCAACAAAAGATGGAGGAAGGAGGAAAATAAATCAAGATAGTGTTGCAGAAGGAATGCGATCCTATAATGATTTTGAAAAAAATTAATTAAAATACCAAATAATATAATTTACAAAAATGTCCATTAATCCAAATTTAGCAGTATCCTCTTAATCTCACTAGGTCAAAATTATATGAAATAACATTATAAATGGAGACGAAACCCAACCACAACAACATGACCAACAAGGTGAAAGAAAAAAATAAAATATTTATATTCAAATTATATATATTTTATCTTAAAAGAACTTTGTAAAGCTCCCAGTAGTATTTTATATATTAAATTCCTGTTCACAGATGCTCAGTGGGGTAAAATTTTTCTGGAATGTCCTTAGTTTTCTCTGTTAAGAAGTCTTAATAAATAATTTTTTCAATTCTTTTCTGAAATTATTGGAAAACAATTTTTTTAATTTAAGTTTTTTTAAATTTATTTTCTTAGCCGACCTCTATGCGTGCTATACGAGCAAGATATAATCCTTATCTTCAAACTCGACATAGGCTTGAGCAGGTATGTTTGATATATATATATATATATATATATATATATATATATATATATATATATATAATTAGAATAATGAAGTAGTTAAGAAAAATAGTAAAAAATATAATACGAAAATTAAGAAAATAAATATATATATAGCTATCATTAGAGGCAGTAAAATGCATGTTCCTCCACATGATGCCCAATGTATAACTGATATTAAATATTAAATCAAAACTAATGCCAGTAGCATGGCAAAACTGTTGAGCAAAAATAATAAATTAAACATAATAATTAATCAACAGGGAAGGAGAAGAAAAGGTTACAAGACTAAAAATTGTAGCAGAAAATATCTAAATAATTTAGAAAATCCAATTAAAAATAATAAATCAATTTTAAATTTAGAACCAATTACATAAGAATTTAACGGTGCCAGTTCCAAATTACACGAAATATCACAAATAGAGACTAAACTAACTACAATAAAATAAAACCAAAATAACAAAATTAGACTGTCCATTATGCCCCATATCAATGGAGGACCACAGGGCCAATAATGGTCAGGGAATCACTGCATTTGTAATTGGCTGTAAATTTAAAATTGATTTATTATTTTTAACTGGATTTTCTAAATTATTTTGAGATTTTCTGCTACAATTTTTAGTCTTGTTACCTTTTCTTCTCCCTCCCTGTTGATTAATGATTGTTTAATTTATTATTTTCACTCAACATCTGATTATGAAATCAAAAATAACGAAAATTGAAAAAAAAAAAAAAAAAAGTGAAGGAATTGAGCGTTAGCATTAGTTGAGGCATATGATGCAAGATCAGCCAGAAAAAAAAAAAACTTCACATTTCACCCATCCATTCACTCCAAATGTTTGTCTAGTTCAGCCTTAAATTTATTTAAGCTATCAACTTCTACAACAACAGATGGAAGTCTGTTCTAGCAATCATCTACCCGCTGGCTAAAGGCAAATTTCCGCACATCTATTCTACAACTGTTTTTCCTCAATTTGAATCTATGACTCCCTCAAGTTCTTAATCTGTGCAAGCGGAAGTATCCCATCAGCACTGAGTCTGCTTAAACCATTCAAGGCCTTATACACCTCAATCAGATCACCTCGCAGGTGCCTAGTCTCCAGATTCTGCAACTTGCAGAACTTAAGCCTCTCTTGGTATGAGCACCCTTTGTTCCTCTAACCAATCTTGTTGCTCTTCTCTATATTCATTCTAGAAACTCTACATCCTTCCTAAAATAATTTGAATGATGTTATCAAAAGTAAAGCTGAAGTCTTATGCCATTCGGCCGATCTCTCTTCCAATGTATACATACTTTATCAGCCCATAACTCAGTAACTTTTTTTCTTTTTCAGTTGCAAGTTGGTGGTAATAATGGAGATGACCAGACCTACATTTGAACTGCAGAAATTTGAAGTGGTATTGGAAGTCGGAAAATATCAACGAAGTCCAGTGACAGTTCAGGAGTGAATACCATACTGAACCACCAATGCGTCTCACAATTTTGCGTATTTGTGATAAGTTTGAAGCGGATGGCACTGGGCAAAATGTACACAGGCAACAATCAGGAAGACCTCGCACATCCACGAGGCCCACAGGATCACAAGAGGTGCTGGAACTTTTCCGACAAACACCAAGGAAATCTGTCCGACAAGCTGCTCGTGAAACAGCAATCCCCAAATCCAAAATATTAATTGCATAGCATTTTAAGGTGTGCAAAATGGTAAAGGTACATTCCAAGATTAGTGCAGCCCTGAATTAAGATGATCCTGATCGTAGGGTTAAATTTTCCGAGTGGTTTTTAAGAAAATCTGCTGTTGTTTGTTTGTTATTTGGGACATTAGCAACTAAGGCCATATTGCTCCGGGATATGCGGTGGTCATTCCCTGACCTTCCGCATCCTCCATATTTGGTGGTGACGGGCTCGAACCCCGGTCTAATCAAGAAGCGTGTGCTATGCACTGCTGCTCCTTCCCACCTGGCTACAGAGGCGCCTAGAAAATCTGCAGAGGACAGACACTCTGTTTGCCAATAAGATTGTTTGGAGTGATGAGGCATTTTTTTTTGACATTGTGTGTGTGTGTGTAAATGAATGTTATATGTAACCCCTTAAAGGTATTGTTTAAAAAGTTACTTAGGATAAAAAGGTATTCAGTTGATGAAATGATTTCAGTAAATGAAAGATTAATGAGTCAGGTATGACAGATGCACCTAAAAGTGCAAGGCAGTATTAAAGGATGCAAGAGTATATATAAGTTTGTATTGATATATTGAATAAAGTTTGCATAAATGAATGTGAAAGTTACACAAAGTGCCAGTAACTAGAAGGGCGAGAATAGTTGAAAAAGAAGTGTAGTAGATATGTGAAAATGTTAATATCCTAAAAGTTATGATGAATTAAGAAAATTATGGGCTAAATTACTAAGCCAATAGAACTGTAAAGAAAAATTAGTACGTCAAAATACCAATAAAACAAAAATAAAGATTAAAAATAAAAATAGAAAGTGGTACAGCTGTCATCAGATATGGGGGGGAATATATTTTGGTAACGGTCGAATATAGGTAAGGCAAAAGAGCCTGATCTGATGTCAGCTGCAACAAATATGATCAGGTGTTTTATCAGGGGACTACACCTGATCATGTATGAAGAACTGCATTTCTATACTTGTCCATGATAGTAGAAGAAAAGTGAATGGCCAAAAAGCAACGAAAATGAAATGAACACTTTCTAATATTGTATGGACAAGGTAGTCCCAATGCAGTGTAATTTATTAAATTAAAAATAAGGATCAAGTTAGAATAAACATACCTTGTGCTTGTTCCAAATTTATTTATTGAACTATTGAATTCCAATCTAAACAAAATTACATCCTTTAAATTCTACATATTAATATAAATATATATATTAGATATTTATATTAATAGCCATATTAATATATTTACAGGCTGGCCTCGATTAACATGATTAATTCGTCCCGCGAGTGCATCGCGCAAAACGGAAACGCATTAATCGAATATAATAATCAATAGGAAAAATTATAATTGGTCCTTGACCTCCTGGAATGTCCATAAAGAATTTTAAAAATACCTTTTAAATAACTTTTTAAATGTATACAATGTAAAAGATAATGCAAATAATTATGGAATTAAATGTTTATTGCATAAAACAGCGGTTCCCAAACTGTGCGCGCGGTTAAATTTTAAACGAAAATTTAAAATTTAATATTTTAAATTTTCGAGGGAAACAGTGATACTCGACATCTGTCAGACACCGTGAGAACTACTAGCTCGAGGCAGTTCACAGTTTCAGCATTTCTTATTAAGTTGTTTGGACCTAACTACTAAACGGAACTGTTGGGTATTTCTTTTGGTCTGGGTGTGCCTTGAAAAAATTACTGAGACACTAAGGGCGCCGTGAACCGAGAAAGTTTAGGAACCTCAGACATAAAATACACAATGAAGAAATGACTGTTGCAGAAATATTTGAACAGCGTTGACTTTCTCTTTTCATCAATCAATTTCCGATAGCCGACAACAATCTTCTCTGGGCCCTGGCAAAATAAATATCGCAGAGAACCTCAAACCTTTTGTTTGAGGTTCTATGCGATACGAAAGATTTCATCTAATTCTTTTACCATTATCTCCTTTGCGGTAACATTTTCTTCTGGCTCATTTAAAAATTTGAATTTTTATGCAAGTATGCATTGTCTTTATTAGCAGGAGACAAAAAAAGTAACACGTCTTCTTCCGATGGTTGATGGAACACACCGAGGCGGGCAGCAGGCCAACGTTCGTTTATTGCCCGTATGACTCACGGAAAGCTTAACGTGGGATTCAAATCTTTTTCAACTATCGCATAAAAAAAAAAAAAAAATCACATTAAATGGAAAGTTGCATCGTGTAAAGTGAAAAGTGGTATAATTTTTCAAATAGCGTTAACTGAAAATCGTGTTAATTGAACTCACGTAATGCGAGGCCTGGCTGTATATTAATAATAGTTTATGTAAATATAAATATTTATATTAATATAAATGTGTATAATTTAATGTAGGATTTAAAGAATGTAATTTTATGTAGATTGGAATTCAATAGTTCAATAAATAAATTTGGAATAAGCACATGGTATAAGGTGAGGTATTAAATTGGGGAAGGGAAAAAGGAGTATTTTAGATAAATAAAGATGAAAAATAGAAATAGAAGTAGGATAGTAGGAACATTTGTATCACTCTCATATACACTAATAGTTTTACGAATGGGAAGAACAGTAGAAATAGAAAGCAAAAAGATAAAAAGCAAAGAAAAAGAAAAGAGTTTGCTGGGGTTGTGAAGCCCAAGTTATACTAAGGGCTCCGGCTTATGTAAGCGTTAGTATAAAAGGGAGCTACCAAATACTTGTATTGTAAGGAAAAATTACGTAGGTTGAAACATGCTGAGAAACGAATCTAAAACGAAACCGAAAGTATAATAAGAAGTGAATGATACCTGGAGTTTTCAAGAAATGCGTAGCAGAAATAAGCTGGCAGGGAAAAATATACGTAGTAGAAGAAAAAAGGCGGGGAGATGAAGTGCACATATTCAGTAGAGTAGATGATTACACGCAAACTTCAACCACATTAGCAATAGTCTACATAATGAAGCAATTTATAGCAGCGTAATGGACTTAAGTAAGCTGTGAAGAAATGCAAAACAGTGGGAAAATAGTGACTTCTATTGTTGTATTTAGAATACAAGTGTGGATAAAATTTAAAATTAGTGTTGGAAAAGAAATGCGGTTGGAATAGTAGGACTTTACCATGATAAAGTCATACAAAATTTCAAAAATAAACACACTACCTTTCATAGATAAATAAAAAGTGTTGAACAAGGTGGTGGAAAAAAGAATGAAGATCAAATTTATATATGGTAGACCAAATGATGAGGCTGCGTTGTATGAAGCTGAATAGTCTTATATAAGGGAATGATCGTAAGCATAACAGAGAATAGAAAGCATATCATTCCCTTATATAAGACTATTGAATTCCAATCTACACAAAATTACATCCTTTAAACCCTACACTAAATTCTACGTATTTATATTAACCATATTTATTCTAACGTGATCCTTATTTTTCTTTTATAAATTGCAGTGCGTTGGGACTACCTTGTTCATACAGTATTAGAAAGTGCTCATTTAATTTTTGTTGCTTTTTTGGTCATTCACTTTTCTTCTATTACTATGGACATGTATAGAAATGCAGTTCTTGATACATGGTAAGGTGTAATCCCCTGATAAAATAACTGATCGTGTATCAATATTAGTTGCAGCTGACATCAGATCAGACACTTTTGCCTTACCTATATTCGACCATTACCTAAATATGTTCCCCCCCCCATATCTGATGACAGCTGTACCACTTTCTATTTTTATTTTTTATCTTTATTTTTTTTTTATTGGTATTTTGCTGTATTAATTTTTCTTTACAGTTCTCCAACCTTCTATTAGCTTGGTAAATTAGCCCATAATTTTTTTAATTCATCATAACCTTTAGGATATTAACATTCTTTTACCTTTCACATATTTACTACACTTCTTTTTCAACTATCCTCACCCTTCTAGTTACTGACACTTAGTGTGACTTTCACATCCATTTATGCACTTTATTCAATATATTCACACACACACACACACACACACACACACACACACACACACACACACACACACACACACACACACACACACACACACAGTAATCACTGAATTATGATCACCTACCTAATATTTCGTAGGTCCTCCTTTTGCCCTCAGTACAGTAGCTATCTGTCATGGCATTGATTCAACAAGATGTCGGAAGCATTCGGGAGGTATGGCCAACCAAGCTGTGTATAATGCGGCTAGCAGTGCAGGTATGGAGGTGATTGGTGTATCCAGACACCTGATATGCCTTTCCATAGTGTCTCACAAGGGCTTTATGGGATTGATATTGGTGGAGTTCGGAGGCCAATTGATATGCTGGAAATCAGAACTGTGTTCCTCAAACCATTCCTGCACATCAAGTGCCCGATGGCTCTGCGCATTGTCATCTTGGAAGACATCATTGCCATTCGGGAAAAAGTGTAACATAGCGTGGTGTACACAGTCAGCAAGCAGTTGACGATAGCGGAGACCAGTGATACGTTGTTCCACATGCTCCAGGGGTCCAAGTTCCTGCCAGTGAAACATGCCCCACATCATACAACCGCCTCCACCGGCCTGCACCTTTGATACCATGCATGATGGATGAAGAGCCTCATGTTGTTGATGCCAAATCCGTACATGACCATCCACGGTGTGGAGTAAATGGTATAGCCCATTTACTGCTGGTATAGCCCAACTTGCGAGCGTGCGATGCATGGTCATGCCAAATATTGTTCCCGGTTGGCCCACGTTGTATTGGGTAGTCAACTCTTCAGCAGGGCTGCGCCTGTTTGCCTGTACGAGTCGTCGGACCTGGCACTCACCTCTAACATCAACCTTTGCAGTTTTGCTGTTGGGTCCTTGTTTGACCATTTTGACGCCAGTCCTGGTACACTTTAACTACTGCGGCTCTCTAACACCCCCTTCAGTTCAGCCGTTTGGGAAATCGAGGCAACAGCTTGACAAGCACTCACAATCTGTTCTTTATCAAAGTCCGATAAGTCCTTCCTTTTACCCATTACACTCAGAATATTACTACCTACTGAAGCACTGACACCTTATCTATGCTACGTAGGTGACTAACTGCGCACTCTCATACCTCATGTAGATGCCTCCGTAGCCAGGTGGGCAGGAGCGGCAGTGCGTAGCACACGCTTCTTGATGAGACAGGGGTTCGAACCCGTGACCACCAAATACGGAGGATGCAGAAAGGTCAGGGAATGACCACTGCATATCCCTGGAGCAATATGGCCTTAGTTGCTAATGCTCCTAAAAACCAAATAACAACAACAACATACCTCATGTGGTCAACGGGTCACATTCAGTTTTCATAGGGATGATCATAATTCAGTGATCACTCAGTGTATGTTAGAAGAACAGCATGCAGTTCAAGATGAAATTCAACTAATCTCAACTAAAATTTAACCCAAGCACGGTACTAAGTACTATAGGTTCTAATACCTCTCGTGTTTGGAGTTCACATTAAAAAAAAAAAAAAATCTCAGCTTGCCTTAGCTGACTCTTTATTTGAAGTAGTATGTTGGCTAATGCATTGCATGTATGGTCTGACATATAACTCACCAAAGTTCTTGCAAGTCTTTGTATAGCCTTTTTATACAAAAAGGCTACATCTTTGTGGTCTAAAATAACAAACCATTTTGATTGATATAAGATAATTATTATATTTATGTAGTTCCTGAGAACTTTCTTCTTCCACAGTGGAATAAAGATTTACTGTGATTTATTCTATTCCACTGTTTTATCTTACTATTACATGTTGGTAATATAACATTATTTATTATTAATTTTCTCATTTCTAGCTTCAGCAGCTTGGCCACAATGTTGACAAAGTTGAGTTTATTGTTATGGGTGGAACTTTTATGTGTTTGCCTGAAGATTATCGGGATTATTTCATTCGTAATTTGCATGATGCACTTTCTGGTCATACGAGTAGTTCTGTGTCGGAAGCCGTAAAGTATGGCGAAAAGAGCAAAATTAAGTGCATTGGTATCACTATAGAAACTCGCCCAGATTACTGCTTAAAAAGGCATCTGAGGTAACTGCCAAATTACGCATTCTTATTGTGTATATATAAGCATTATATTTAAAATCCATATATTTTTATTTTCTATTTATTAAAGTAAATAAATTAAATATGAAATCAATTTTAATTTAAAAAATTTAATAACCATGGACCACACCTTGTTTATTAGTTGTTATTATTCTGATTTAGAGTTACATTTAGAGTTATTAGAAAACAAAAAAGGAAGTTGATGAAGAAACACTAATACCGCAGTATTATAACTTATTGGATTTTCATTTTATTGAAATGCTATATACAACTTACTTACAGCAAAAAAATCTTATCACACCATTCAAAATAACAAATTTGAGTAATTTGATAAGATATACCTCCAGTTTTTTTCAGTAAAAGTGTAGAGATAATGGGTAACAAAGGAGCTGGTTGCATTTGAAATGTAAAGGCAAACTGCTAAAAAATCAAAAGCACTAGAAACAAGAGGTGTATCTGATTGAAATGTAAATGAGCTGTACATTACACATATATAGATATGACTTGGGAATTGACTTTGTATCTTGAAATTCTGCCTTCATAACAAGTTGCAGCTTGTTACAACATATTCAGTGACTCATCTAGACATAGTAACACATGAATCAGTAATTTATCTGCAGTCAGTCTGAATTAGCATGCATTCAGTAGATGATGTTTTATGTGTTTCGTCAAATTTTAAAATGGGTGATTTTATTGAGCAGTGAATTTGCATCAAATTTTGTTTCAACCTGGGAGAAAGTGCAACAGAAACCCACAAAAATGTTAAAAACAGCTTTTGGAGAAGATTCCATTGAAGATTCTTGCTCTGGCCACCCTTCAACTTCACAACAAATACCAGTGAGGCTGTCTCTTGTTTGTGATCTGATCAGGAGTGATCAGTGTTTAACCATCACAAAGTTGCTAGTGAAATTAGTATTTCTTGTGAAACATGTCACTCGATTTTAACACAAGATTTGGGAATGCGGCCTTTTTCACCAACTTTATACATTGCAACCCATTGATGATTGCAGAGTGGAGAGTTCTCATATGTCAGGACCTTCAAAGTTCTGCTGCTGTTTCTTCACTCATTACTGATGAAAGAATGTATGGCAACAACTGGGGAAACAAAGGTCCAATCTTCTCAGTGGAAGACCCCATCTTCTCCAGGCCCACTCAAAAAGCAAAACTGTATCAATCAATTGTGAAAATCGTGCTCATTGTATTTTTCGACCCACATGATCAAATAGTGAAACTAGGAATATTACAAAACAGTATTAAAAGAAGTGGGCTTCTCTTTGTGATTGCCACAGAACTGTTTTGCTAGAGAAGTAGGCTTTGAAGAGAATTGGCACTTGCACCATGACAGAATCTCTATACACTTGGTGCTTTCCATTCCTTGTGATTTTTAAAAATTTTCTTTTTATTATTTTTTATTCTAAAAGCCTAAAACATCCTTGAAAGATCACAGATTTGCAACAACTGAGTAAATTATTCAGAATGTGAAACAGGAACTATTAACAATTTTAAAAGAGCCCTATCAAGAATGCTTTCAGAAGTTGCAAACGCATTGGATTTGGTGTTTACAGTGTTAAGAAACCACTTTAAAAGAGATCCATCTGAATATTGGATAACTTCATTTCCCAAATATTAATTCATTCCCTGAAATGTTTTATTCACATGACACTAAGTTTGAGCTTAGTTGCATAATGCCCTAAAATTCTTGCAAAGCAGCCAGTGTTAGTAATCCTTAAATGAAAAATTCCTTTTTTCTGTGCAACTCTTTTAAAGGAAGTGGCCACTTAAAATGTGCTAAACATTTTAAAACTGTTGGTGTACTGTTTTGCAGATTTTCCTATATGCTCTTGAGTTTTTGATTAATATGATTTGACCTCTAGTATTTGAAATTATTGAAAATTAGATTGAATACAGATTTAGTATTAATTATATACATTTCTTTGTTCTGCCATGTTATTATATTAGTATTAAAATGAGAGAACAATGAATGGAAGCATTGTTCTGTCAAGAAAAAAAAAATAAAAGTCAAATATCTCCCTAGTTTTATATTATCTTCTTCAGATATTTATCTAATCTTTCTTCAAATCTACATAAGCACTCTATGGTTTTACGAAGATTAGCAATAACTTTTTCTGGTAGGTTACTCTTTGACTAAAGGCAAATTTTCTTACATCTGGCTTAAAGTTTAACTTAAATCTGTGCTGCCCCACTGTTTGCTTTATCTTAGAAAGGTAGGGTGTATCATCATTAAGTTTTTATAGTCATTAAGTTTTTATAGTCATTTTAAGGCTTTAACACATCATCATGGGTTCCCCCATACATTATTATCCAAACTTTGTAGCTGAAACTGGTGAGCTACAAAATTTGTAACAATATTTCTTTTCACATAAAACTATTCTCGTTCCTCCTTTTACCTTTTCAAGCGAGTCAATATTGTTCTTGAAATTAAGCCTCCAGACCGCTATACAGTATTAAAAATGTGGTCAGCCCATTAATTTGTACAGTGATATAATTACATTACCTCTTTATTCCTACTAAATATACAAATTTCTTGTATATCATTGACAGTATTCCATGTGCTGTCTTAGCAGACCTACTACACCTTTGAGAGAACACGTTGGACAGTGTTACAACTCTTGGTCCTAGTGGTCCTAACACTTGGACAATGTTACTACTTTGGTCCTTTTCATTTTCAGTTGTGTTGAATTGTGGCACCCTTCAGTTGATAATTTAACTTTGGATTTAGAACCTAGTATTTTCTAACATTAAAGCTCATTGTCCTTTTCTTTAGAAAAATGATACAACAGTTGTATAATTTGTCTAAGCTTTGTAGTGCATTACTTAGTTCTCCTTGTTGAAAATATTGCCCATTATCAGTAAATTTTGGTACTAAGCTTCTAATACTACTATTAATATCATTAATTAACTTTAAAATCAAAAAAAGATCCTTGCACTATGTGCTCAGATCCTAATAACCATGCGGAACCTCCATTTAGAGCTTTGCCCATAACCAGGATTCTAGAAATTTGTTCATGGTTTAGGGGTGCCACACAGTGGAATGTTTGCTTCTTAATCAAAATGTCACTATAGTATAAAGAATACAGAAATAAATTATACTATAATATGTCAATCAGTGAGATCTTAGCAGTCTCTAATCAAAATGTCAAGGTGATATTTTTTGTTATTGTCTGCAAGTTTTAAATACAGTTTTGTATATTGTGTGTACAAAATTGTATACACAATATGTTTACTCTGATTTCGTTATCATACAGACACTGTAGTACCAAAATATCATATTTATAAATGTAATAGTTATTTTGGGAAAGTAATTAAATTTTTATACAGTGTATTTAGGAGTTTAGAGAATATACATGTTTGAAATTTTTTCAGTTTGTCACAAAAACATTAGAAAGAAATTTTATAGTGATATTGTCTTTTAACCCAGCAGTGGTCATGCTCCAGAATTCTGCTTGAAGTACATCAATGCTTGAGTTTTTATTTTTTTAATAGAAAATTTATTTGAAACTAAAAATGCATTTTTAATGTTATTTTCAAAGAAACAAAATTTTTATTTGTTCTGCTGAAAATAAAAAAAAAAGTTAGTTACAAAATATAAACATGAAAATATTAGTCACTTCCATTTTTCAGTGAAGAAACTTTAGGAGTGTGAAAATTCAAATTTGTACATGTATTTATGTTTTGTTCAATAAATAAGGAATAAACATATAAATAATAATAATAAACAAGATAGAAAAGCACATTTTAACAACAATTAAACACAAAAAAAAGATTATTGAACACCGTGCTAGTTTAATTTTTATCAGCATATTGTTTACATGTACCATAACAGAAACTAGCACACTGAAGTGGAAAAAACAAATAGTAAACATATGCATGGGATCTGACAGGTGCTTTTCATATATAATTCTGAGTAAAGTAACAGTTAACTTCCAAAACTGCTCAATTATTAATTTGACTATATTTCAGAAGGAAGAAAAAATTTCAGATTTTTAATCATTAATTAATGGTTAATGTGCAAGAGTTATTTTTAAGCAGTACAAATGAGGCACCACACAACCATCACCAGGTTAAAAACAAACTGCTACATTAACAATCATGAATATTTCATAATATAACTATGGTAGCTTACAGTATTGGACATTTACAGCACTGGTATAACTGAATATTTTTCAAAGTCCCTGTAGCTACAGAAGGTTTTTTTTTTTTTTTTTTAAATTAACTTACACAAGTGATTGATTTTTGCATACTAGAGTTATAAATACACTGTGAGTGACCCACCCACCCATAGTAATACTATTTTCAGATACCATTTGTATAAAAAATAAAAGGCAATTGAGTGGCTAGTGTTTCTTGTCTAGCAGCACCGGGAGTTTCTCTACAAACCACAAGAAATCTTGACGAGGATGGGATTTGAACCCACGCGGGCACACCCTAATGGATTAGCAGTCCATTGGGGTGTGCCCGCATGGTGTGCGCCTTAACCGTTCAGCCAACTTGTCTTCTTGGCAATCGAGTATAAGTATTGTATTATTTTCTGCGGGCTCCAGGGTTTCCCCTATCCACTGCTGAAGAGTTTTGAATAATATAACATCAAAAAAATGCTAACTTTGCATTGCTGATGGGGTTCTATAAGTTATACTCATAAACGTTGATCTCATATTAACCATTGAATGAAGATCGAAATCCAAAACTTTTCTTTCTTTCTAAATATATACAAACTTTTACTTCAACGGTTTTTTGATGTGATTTTTTGTGGTTTTTTCCTTAACTGTGCATGAGAACATGTGAGACATTGTGCCACTGTTCTTGTGATTGTTTTTGATTAGTAGTGGCATTAGATATGACAGGTGCTGGTAGTACCAAGTACTGAATTACATATTAGTTATTAATTCAAGGTTGATTGCTCTTCCTCAAACTTTATAATTATTTTGCAGCCTTACATTAGTTGTTTTTGAAGGATTTCTCATTGTTCTCACAGAATAAACAAGATCTTAAATAAAACACAAGGTTCACTCTATAGATTGAATTTTTGTGACTGTTTTTGTGTTGGAGTATTGTGTCAAAAAAGGAGTGGGGAAACTGAAATCTGAGAACTGAGAAGATATATATTTTATTTTTGATTTTTATACACATAAGCAGAAATATTTGTGCAGATGCATAATTTTTAAATTTTGTACATTTAACAGTGCACCAATTTTGAAATAAAAATGAAAGTGACTAATAGTATATATAAATATATATATTATTTCTTTCTTGTTTTAAATATTTTTATATAATAAGACCCCCGTATCTGTGGGGGACACGTTCCAAGACCTACCATGGATGGCTGAAACTGCAGATATAAGCGAACACCTGCTGACCCCATATATAATGGGATTTTCTTGTACATACATACATATAATAAAGTTTAATTGATAAATTAAACACACAGTAAGACATTACCAACGTTAAATACGGTAATAATAAAGTACAGCAGACTCTACCAGGAAGTGACATGATTAATGATCAACACCAAGTAGCTACTTTCTCAAAACAACTTAGATAGTCTTCAGGTATAGTCAGATAAGTGGCATTTATACGTTAATGCTGCAAAATGCAAGGTTTTTATTTGGGGAAATAACAACCTTAAAAATAATTTGAAGGGGTTGAATTAAAAACAACAGGAAAAAAAGGTACTTGATGAACTCAGACCCAAGCAAAGTTCTCAGTGCATTGTAGATAGGCAGCAGGAGGGCTCATGGCATCTTATCAATGATTTATCAAGCATTTGCCTCTAGAGATAGGGAGATTGTAATTGCATTATATAAGACAATTGAGACTGCACTTGGAATACTGTGTTTGAGTATGGAAACTCTATATGAAAAAAGAAAAAAAAAAGATGTCAAACAACAAAGACAGACAGGCACCTGTATCAATTTCACATACCTGGCAAGCAAAGGCCATTCATACAAAGAGTGACTGAATATGTAGACATAAATTCTAAAAGCAGCCTAGAACAATAAACAGTTAAAATGTGTCTCTGGACTGTTTCCACATTTGGTACATCACCAGTGGAACCAAATGTGGCATTAAATTAAGGAATAAGGTATAAAAAAGAGTGGTACTGGCTAATTTTTCTTTTTGTAAAACATTTATGCTCTTAATTAATTACTTGCTAATATAATCTAAAGTGTTGCTTTTAAATTTTCAGCGACATGTTGCAGTATGGATGCACTAGACTCGAAATTGGGGTTCAGAGTGTCTATGAAGATGTAGCTCGAGATACAAATCGGTAATTGTTAATAAGCAAAAATGCAACTTGCACCTTTATATAAAATAGTATTAAATATTTTATTATCTTATAGTAGTATAATAACTGATATCAGTTGCATTTATAACATGATGTATGTGTGTAAAATATATAGTCAAATAATACTCTCTGCTTATTTAGATAATACTTATAATCTGTAACAGTCAACAATGAATAATAAATAAACATATCAGTTATATCAATATATAACAGATAGATGGAAAGTTGGTGCATCATATGTGTTATAATGGGATTACTGTGTATATATGGAAGCAAAACTACCATGTGTCAAGCCTGTAATGGGAGAAGAAAGAGTTGGTATGGTTTGTTAAAGTTGTTAAAAAGATTTCACAAATGAAACAGTGGAGAAGGTAAGCTTTAAAATATGCTTGATGTTTCTTAATAACATGACATGTCTGTTGAGCACTGGTTAAATTCATCTGTGATGTTGTAATGATTTTGTCACTTGTTTGGAGAGGTTATGAGAATTCCTCCTGTCAAACACTGGAGAAACTCTTAAAGGTCTCTTCAATCTGAGCTGCAGTTAGCTGATCTCAGGCAAAGAGTAGAGTTCCCTTGTGGGATTATTTCAAAATTTTTAGCCTGCACAACATGCAGATTAACCCATGAACACACTTATACAGACGTACTACAAGGTTGGTCTTAGTTGCTAATTTGCTATATAAATAATAATAATACTGGTTAAAGGAAATACATCGAATACTATATAAAAACAAATGCTATTTGTTGTTGTTTCATTTTCAATATGTAAGGGTTTTTTATTTATTTTTTTTAAACTGCAGATGATACTTCTTGGGAAATATCACTAAAGAAGTCTACATGTAGTAGCAGTGATTCTCAAACTTTTGTGACCTGCAGCACCTTGCAGTTAAAAATGACATATGGAGGAAATCTTGCAGTTTGTCGCTCTGTATTTTGCCAGTTTGCTTAATCATGGATAAGCTTTTGAGATTGTTTTCCAGATTGTAGCCTAGACCACTTACAGTACCTGCTTTAATCATGCTTTTCACATGTGGGCAAAGCATGATCAAAGGAAAAGATACTTTATTTTAAATTTTTAAAAATCACCTATTCATTCCCTCCAATAGTTTGTTTAGTTCTTCCATGAATTTATGTAAACTATCAACTTCCACAACAACAGATGGAAGTTTGTTCCAGCAATGAACCACCTGCTGGCCAAAGATAAACTTCCTTATATTTATTCTGCAGCCATCCTTCCTTAGTTTGAATTTGTGTGTGTGGTCTGATCAAGAGAAAGATTTCCATCAGAATTGAGCTTTCGCAATCCATTCAAAGCCCTAAACACTTCAATCAGATCACCTTGCAGGTGCCTAGTCTCCAGACTCTGCAATTTGAAGAACCGAAGCCTTTCTTGATAAGAACACTCCTTTGTTTCCCTCATCACTCTCATTGCCATTCTCTGTACTCATTCCAGCAGTTCCATATCCTTCCTAAAATGAGGCTTCCAGAACTGTATGTGGTACTGAAGATGTAGCCTGACCATTGTCTTATACAATGGGATAATTACATCCTTATCCCTGCTAACAAAATTCCTGTATATCATTGACAAAACCCCATGAGCTGTCCTGGTGGCTTGTCTACATTATTCAGGGAACTTCATATCTGACTGCACAATTATCCCAGGTCTTTTTCATTACCCACTACCCTGAGTGTAGTACCACACAATTGGTACATTACTCTGGGATTACTGCTACCCATATGCAGTACTTTGCATTTATCAATATTAAACTTCAGTTGCCATTTCTCAGCCCATCTGCCTAACTTTTCTAGATCCTGTTGCAGTAACATACTGTCATTACTGTTATTAATCACCCTGACAACCTTTGTATCATCTGAAAACTTTAAGCCTGATGTGTCTTCATCAGTATTATTGATAAGTACAGAAAAGAACAATTGGTGCAACACTGAACCGTGGGGGTCACAGGTACGAAAAGATTCTTATTTTTCATTTGATTTGATTTATTTATGATGATATATGTATACGATGTGCCGCCAAAGTTCACAGACTGGCGAAATAAAAAGAACACAAAGTTAAGGAGCTGAAAAATGGTTTTATTTTTGATGTTTGATATTCAAAGTAATCATCACCTGATTGAATGCACTTATTACACCATTCTAAAAGTTTCTGAAAAGAATTAGCAAAGGCATCCAAAAAGGTAATATTCATTTCAGCAGTTATATTTTTCTTTATGTCCTCAACATCCTGAAATCTCTTTATTTTGAAGGCAGTTTGCACCTTAGAAAAGAGAAAGAAGTCTGCTGGCACTAGATTGGGAGAATAGGGTGGATGGTTGATCTGTACAGGGCCATGTTTCCTCTGAAATGTCTTCACATCAAGTGTGAAATGGGCGGGTGCATTATTGTGCAACAACTAGCTGCCTTTCTCTCAAAATTGCAGCCTTGCCCAGGAAATGTGCTTCAGTAGTCTGTCTCTGAAGCACTTCTACCTAGAATGGAGCATTGACTCTGTCCCTTCTGGTACAACTTCTTTGTGAATCACATTCTGTTTGTCAAAGAACATGATGAGCATCCTTTATCATGATCTTCTGTAAATGAAACTTTTTGGACCTTGGTGATGATTTTGAAGTCCACTATATGCTCTAACACTTCGTCTCTAGGTTGTATTGAAATACCCAGAACTCATTGCCAGTGACAATACAATCAAGGTAATTAGGATTGTCTTGAGAAGTCTGGATGAAGTCAAGATTCATATGATGACACTCTTTGTTGCTTTTGCTCATCCACAAGGTTGTGCATTACAGACTTTCCTTTTTCTTAAATCTTCATGTAGACTATGACGAATTGTTTCCTTATCCATATCCAGATCATCACCCTTCAAGTGGTAAGAGATCGTCATTTGACCCTCATTCTGAGGATCAAACGACAATCTCTTTCCACAATTTTTTGAACTTTTGCAACACTGTTCTCATTTCAAGAGGTTGACGAATGCCCACTGCTTGGGTCATTGCAAACATCTTCGCATCAGTCTTTGAACCACTTGTACCATTCAGGCACACTGGTGCGACTTAGTGTTTCACCACCATAAACAATTTTTAAAATTTCATGTGTTTATTTTGCAAATTTTTGCAGTTTAAAGTAAAATTTGATATTTGTTCATTGCTCCACTGCAAAACCGTGACATGGACATTAGTGCTACTGACAAAACTGGTTGCTACTTGCAACCTGTCAGCCTTTTGGACAATATTTGTACTACCATCTGTTGAAGTTTGAACTGCAATAGTATCAGTCTGGGAACTTTATTGCCACACCTTATATATATATACAAAGGGTACTAGGAAAGTTTTGCAATATGACGCAACAATGAATCACAGGAAGCTGCTTGTTGCTGCATGTTGAGACATGTTCATACGTGCATAGTAGCCGCCGCACCAAGTCGATGGGCTCAGTTATTCATTAGTAGTGAGAGTGTAAAGTGCTTGCGATGGCATCGTGGTCACGAAATGAGATAAGGACAGTTTTGCGGTATAATTTCGTGCGTGGTTTAACCATAGACCAGTGCTTAGAAGAAATGACTCTTGCACTAGATGATGATTGTCCACATCGTACAACGATATTCAGGTGGTATAGAGAATTCCAAAGGGGAAATTTCACTCTGGAGGATTCTGAGAGGCCGGGAAGGCCACGAACGTCAGTTACGGAGGAAAACGTTACTGCTGTGAGGAAAATGCTTGACGAAAACAGGCGAGTGACCTACCAACAGATAGAGGATACTTTGGGCCTAAATGCACCAGCAATTCGTTCGATTCTGCAAGATCATTTGCACGTGAAGAAACTTTGTTCTCTCTGGGTGCCGCATCAACTGACTGAAGAGCAGATGACACGACGTGTGACTTGGTGCCAGGAGATGTTAAAAAAGTTTGATAAGGGACAATCTCGGTATGTGAACAACATCGTGACAGGTGACGAGACTTGGCTGTACTATTACGATCTGCCGACCAAGGCTCAAAACAAAGTTTGGGTCTTTGATGATGCCGACACACCCGTAATTGTCAGAAAATCCCGATCTGTAAAGAAGAAAATGATAGCTGTATTTTTCAAATCGAGTGGAATTGTGGAACGTGTTGTTTTGGACACACAGAAGACAGTCACAGCTAAGTGGTATACTGAACAATGCCTGCCTAAAGTCATTGGATCTATGAAGAACCTGCGGCCAAAGTCAAGAATGGACACCTGGTACCTCCATCACGATAATGCTCCAGCTAACCGCGCCAAAGCCTGCACCGAATATTTGACCACGACAGGACTGAAACTTCTCGAGCACCCTCCCTACAGTCCAGACCTTGCTCCCTGCGACTTTGCACTGTTCCCGCATGTGAAAATGAAGCTAAAAGGGAGGCGGTTTTCCAGTGATGAGGACCTTCTATGGGCTTGGGACAACGAGTGTGCTTTACTCCCTAGTGAAACTTGGCAGAACTGGTTTAAAGATTGGTTTCGGAGGATGGAGAGGTGTATTGAATGTAGAGGAAATTACTTTGAAAAAATTAAATAAACAAAGCTGTATTGCAAAACTTTCCTAGTACCCTTTGTATAATTAATATATATACAGTATATATATATATATATATATATATATATATATTTTTTTTTTTTTTTAATATATATTATATAATTAATAATAAGTTGTAGTGAAAAATCACAATAGCTAAAAAAAAACTAAAAAATAATATATTGTGCTGGTTTATTGATCCGGAACACTGCTAGTAATAGCAGAAATACCCAGCAACCATAATGAAATATAGATAAATAGATTAGATAAGTGTACGAGTAGGTCGACTGACCTGTCAGGTGTACTTACCATGGGAAAAATTTAAAAAGTGCCTGAAAAATAAAAGCAGATTACATAAAATTAAATAAAATAAAAATGGTAGTTAATGCTATAGATCCTAAGATTTTAACTACGTAATCATGGACCGGCAGCCAAAACCAAGAGAAATACAGCAAGAAGTAAGACCTCTGTTTCTGTTATGACATGCACATAGCAAACAGAAAAAGTGAGCAGACTTATGTCATAGCCGACCCGATAGAGTCCAAAAAAGAAAAGGAATAAAAAATCAAATATAATTCAAAAATAAATAAAAATAAAAGAAAAATGCAAAATTAAGATAATGTTAATTCCAATTGAATGAATGGCAAACAGCCCTACATGAATTTTAACAAAGAAAATGTAATATGAAGACGAAAGGATATAGTCAAAATATGACAACTTACTGTCAAGCCTGGCAGGAGTCGGTGAAATGGGCTGAGGGAAGCGAACATATCAAGGCTGTATCGGAGAAAAGGAAGTTAGCCAAAAGTTTCCAGCAATTTATAACCATTAAAGCAACCCCAAAAATGGGGGGGGGGTTGTAAATAGGTCAATGTAAACCTTACCCGTGTGACTGGGAAGTTGAGAATTAAACAAATGAAGCAAATAGACCAGCAAAGGGGAGAAATCAATAACTTACAAAGTAGCATTAAAAAGACTAAACTTTGTTGGAGAAGAAAAAAGTGAGCAAAAGCAGAAAAATAGTATCTCAAATTTTGCTTTTGGTTAACCTAATTGTGCACGAGATATAAAATGTAGTGTCTAAGAACAGCAAAAAGTAATTGGAAGAAGGGGAATATAAGCAGTCCAGGGTTGCGTAACTTGAACCAATAGTAGGTGACTGGACATATGCCTCATGTATTTAAGTCAGTAATGGTATTGTTTTAACAAAAATGAGACTAAACAATGTCAGAAATGAAAATAAAGACGAAAAAAAAAAAAAAAAAACAACTAACAAGATATAACTAACAAAATAATACCCCTCATTGTTAGCCACTCAATGGGCACAAGCTTTCTACACCGTGAGACACCAAAGAGGATAGGAGATATTTGACTATACATTATGTACAAGCCTGAATGTAAAAAGATATCAACCAGCAGTTATGTGGTTAATATCAATATGGTTGTCAATGAGCTTTTTATATTTTGATATTTAGTGCTTTCTTCTCAGTGATTTTTATATATATATACAGCAAAAGTCCATAGCACTGATAATTGGTACTGAAACTGTTCCGTGTTATGTGAAACCATGCTGATTGAGGTATAATTATAATGGTTTTTAATTGAATGTGTACCAGAGAAACAGTATAAACAAATTATAATAAAGCTATAAACAATTTGTGCTTGATAGCCAATTAAAAGGATTTGAAGTAAAAAATATTGCAAAAATTGTATTAGCATCATAAGAGAAGAGAAAAAAAGCTGTATTGTTTATTTAGGTATTTCAATAATGAAGTCTGATGAAGTCATCTCTTCTTTTTCTCGGTGTATAAAGTCTTTGTAGCATCGAATCCCATCTTGTAAAATTTGCCGTATATTGATGCTACATTCAACATTCGGATCTCCATTCATAATCACATCGCAGGCCATGTCAATTCCCAAAAAAACTTTCTCCAATTCTTCTGTTGAAAATTCTTTTGGTGCCACTTCAGAATTGTTTCCCTCTTCTTCATATGCACTTTGCTCGTCAATTTCAAGGAGAGTTGCATCATCTAAGTCATTTGCATGTGATTCAGTGCAGTCACGTACATTGGCAGTGTTCAACATTTCAAATTCCAAGTCTTTTCCAATCTTCACAATGTCTTCGGCAGTTGTCTGAACTTGTGATTCAAAACCAGTGAAATCATTTGCCAAATAGGGCAAAACTTGCTGCCAAACAGAATGCATGTTGTTGGCAGTGATTTCTAGCCAAGATACAGATATATTTTCGATCATGTTTAAAGGGGTAAAAATAAATTGTGAAATGAAAAGTTTGAAAAGCTATCACATCATCTCATCAGGATAGAATTAAGAATACTGAACACTCTTGCACGTTGCCACTAACTGCCTGAGGGGAGCTATTGGCACATGTACATGTGAGACAATAGAGTTGGCACCACAGCATATATATATGCATACCAAGGCTATGACAATGCAGCATATATGTGAAGTACAGTAAAGGGTTACATTCCTGAGAAATTCCGCAAATACTGAGTTATGGCTCCCATAGTAATAAAGGGGTTCCGTTCCAAAGTATGAAATATATAAGAAAAACTAGTCTAAAATTTTGTCTATGTATATATTATATGTACCTTCATAATATGACTATGTACGTAGACAGTACATAATGAAATGCAAGCATAAGACATCGAAATGAAAATAAGAAACAATTTAATATTGAATGTAATATTTATTAGAAATTTCAAACAAATCTTTCAAACCAGCGTCTTTGCTAGCTAAAAAACTTATCCCGCCAGCGCTATCACCAGTTTCGCTAAAGTGTTGATAAATGTGTTTTGCCTTTTCACGAATGATGAGTGAACTTAAGGGAATTTTATTTTGAGTTCGGTCTTCTATCCACAGATTTAAAGCCTTTTCCATTTTTTCTAATTTAACATCATGAGTTACAGAGCAAATTTTTGAAGCAATTAGATGTTTTCACGGACACTACGGCCGATTTTTTCTTCCGATTTCTTGATTGATCGTACCATTGACTTATAGATTTTATAATGTTTTGCCACTGACGAGGCCGACCAGGCTAGCCAGGTGGGTAAAGTGCCTGCCTGGCAACCCCAAGGTCGCGGGTTCGGATCAAAGTACTGCAAAAACTTTGGGAGGTGCACTATGGCCACAGAAGCCGATGGGCCAACAGCTACCAAAAAAAAAAAAAAACCACTGACGAGACACTTTCACCATTAGAAATTTTGTCTAATAACTGAATTTTATTCGCTAATGTTATCGCCTTCTTTGATCTTTTCACAATTCCCTTGTTATTCGTAGCCATATTTTTGTAGGGGTTAGAAAAGAACTTGTCCACAATAAAGTCACTTTCTTCCGTTAACACACTCGAAAAAGTCTGCTTACACTAACACACTGCAAAACGGTAGATTTTTCACTTTTGTAAGCATATCAATTTATAAATTTATTCAATTTATAAGCATATAAATTAAAAGCAAACCATGAAACCTTCCATGACAAGCGCATAGCACATACTGAACAAGAATTAGCGAGAAACATCCGTGCCCGCGATTTTGTCACCCCTCTTCCCCCACCCACTGAGCTCTGTTTTTACTGGGAAAGATGAATTTAGCCATGCCCATGTTTTTTTTATGGTGGAAAATGTTCACGGCGATTTAAAATTCACATTTTTTAGGTTTCATTTTATATTAAATCAGCGACCGCGAATAGCAGGGGTTTACTGTATGGTCTATGCTATTGAATGAGTTTTAATATGTACAGTAAATTTTCATCTTAAACTTAATTGAAAACCGTGTTATAGCGAAACCCATGCTGTTTGAAGCTGTTCTAAGCAAGGTATTGCTGTGTGTGTGTGTGTGTGTGTGTGTGTGTGTGTGTGTGTGTGTGTGTGTGTGTGTGTGTGTGTGTGTGTGTGTGTGTGTGTGTGTATTATTATTATCATCATCATCATCCCCTTTGTGATCCTAGACACTGAAGGTATTATAACCTATAGCACTCTAATAATGTGTATGGATTAGGGTTTGAGAAGGCAGAGGATACATTTGGCATTAGTCTTGAATTGC
The DNA here is from genome assembly GCF_048544385.1 of Mastigoproctus giganteus. Lineage (NCBI taxonomy): Eukaryota > Metazoa > Arthropoda > Arachnida > Uropygi > Thelyphonidae > Mastigoproctus > Mastigoproctus giganteus. The sequence continues at coordinate 202,745,250 of NC_143583.1, forward strand.
TGTAGATTATAATTTTCTCAGAACACTTAGAAAGGAAAGTTGTTCCAGGGAACAGAAGTAAAAGAGATAAACGAGGAAGAGGGAAAGTTAGTGAATGGATATTGACTTTCAAACGCTTAGGTTTGGAAGGAAGAGAGAAATCGCTGACTCAGTTCAGAAAAAATGTGTCTATGGAAATATCTATAGAAAAGGCATCAAAATAACTGAATGTCTGTGTGTGGAGAATAGAATGAGATTATGAACAAGAAATGATTACTTAATCAGACTGCCCTCTTTTGGATAAAATCTAGGAGTTGAAGAGAATTTCTGGGGTCATCACCCCAGATGTGGAAAGAAAATTCCATAGTAGAGCAGATTTGCATTGATTTAGTATCTGTTTAGAATGCAAAAGTACAAAAGGAAAAGCTAACTTTTTTCAATGCAGAGGGAACAATATTTGTGATATGGTTATGCCGAGAAAAGTTAGAAGTTAGGGTTATCTTTGATGAGGAAATGTACTGTATAAAAATGATAGGGTTTTTTTTTTTTTTTTTTTTTGTGATTAAATGAGAGGACTGAGATTTAGTTAGAGTAGAGATTGTCAAACTGGAAGGTGGAATGTAGTGCACTATCATAAAAAAAATTATGCACAAGATTTCCAGTTAATGTAACAGTCATTTATATATAGGAGAGAAAAGAGCAGGTTAAAGAAAAGAACTTTGAGGACCTCCAAAATTAGTGGAAATGTTGGTAGAAGACAGTCTACCATCACATACAGTGAGCTGCCAGAGAGAAAACTGGCTACCAAATAAGATGGATGCTTGCTTAGAAGACATGCCAAATGCAATAAAAAGCCTGTGCCTGTAGTGTTGAAAACTACATGAGGTTCTCTAAAATTCTTAAGGGAATTTTTCCAATTCTTTATGTACTTAATTTCTGTTCTGTCCTTGGGCCATTGATTTAAAATTTGCAACACAGTGTCTAACTTCACACTGCAGAGTGAAGCGCATCTAAGTTGCATTACTGACTGAGTTTTCATTTGCAATAAGTGAATTTACACTGTCAACTCTACAATCATAAAACCTCTAAATTTCTAGTTATTGTACACTTGGTATGATCAGTGACTGTTCAACGTGTAAAATGTATACATTGTAGCTGAAGTAGTAGCTGTTTGTGTAGAGTAGAGTTTGTCAAACTGGAAGGTGGAATGTAGTGCACTATCATCAACAAAATTCTTGTGAGCTGAAAATCTAACATCTTTTTCCCACAGGCTTTTAACCTCTTAGTTTGCAAACAGATTCAGAAATATAACTCTAGCAAACAGATGTTCCTATTTTATTCACAGCTCCCCCACCAAAGTTTTTAATTACATTAAGAAATGTTCCAAATCACATTACTAGTTGTTAATATGAGCATTGATAGGCTTTATCAAAGGAAACATATTGCACTAGTATAGTATTTAATTCAGAATTTAAGGAACTTTTAATTTTGATTAGAAGCTTCAAATGTTTCAGAAAAAAATTTGTCCCTTAATCTGTGGTTAAAATACAATATTTGGTTAAAATTAACACTGCCAAAATTCTGAAGACTTAATTTGCATACGTAAATCTGAGATTACACTTCAATGGTGACAAAACTGTTGTCACAACTGAAAATCGTAGGAACAGTTTTGAAACCATTACTATGAGGACTGATCAAGACTGAGTCTGTGAAGACTAAAAAGTAGGCACCCCTTCCCTGATTTTGGTTTTGTTTATTTGTGGTTTTTGTTTTACTCTCCAGTGATGTCATTTTCCAACTTGGTTTTGCTTATTCACAGAAAATGCAGGGAGTTGTATTATGTGTTATTCTGTAAATAATTTGACAATTTGAGGTTAAAAAATCAAGACATCCAAACAACCAGTCTTTATTATTATATTATGTTTTCAATAAATACATTATTTTAATAACTACTTTTAATTACTTTTGATATACTATACTGGCAGTAAAATTTTAAATAGACTGTTTATACACAGTTATTTTTAATATACAAATATAATAAAAATTTATAAGATAAGCATTAACTTATTTCTGTAGTTATTAATTTAATTTATGAATACTACACATAAAGATAACAATGATAGATGGCTGGAAGTCAAGAGAAGAATAAATTTTGGATGGATAGCATTCAGGAAATATGTCACACACTGAGGAGCAATATCCCAATTTGTTTGAAATGTAAAATAATGGACCAACGTATACTCCCCACCATGACTTATGGAAGTGAAACTTGGGCACTCACCAAAAGAATGGAAGAGAAGCTGAAAACTACACAGCAAAGAATGGGATGAATTATATTAGGAGTCAGACTGTTAGATAAGAAGAGAAACATGGATTAGGCAGCAAACTCAAGTAAAGAACATTCTTATCAAAACTAAAAAACTGAAATGGACAGAGACAGCTTGAAGACATCATGATAGATGGACTAAGAAAATAGCAGAATGGTACCCAAGAGGAGCTAAAAGAAAACCTGGAAGACAATAGCAGAGATGGATAGATGAAATTCAAGAGTTCATGGGTAGTAAATGGATGGCCATTGCAGAAAACAATGGAGGAACTGGAAAGTAGCTGGAGAGGTCTTCATCCTGCAGTGGATTGAAAATGGTTGATGATGGTGACGTAAAGAAACTGTAATAATGGATATTTTAACTTTAGATTTGAAATTGTTCTATGAAGTGTAAAAATGTTTTGAAGTCATGAGGGGGAATACAAAGTTTTCCCCCTCATGTTTTATGAATTCATTTGCTTTTAGGTTGTTCTGTATTCTCAAAAGGACTGCTTTGTTTGACTACTGTGATGTTTGATCATTTAGTGACTTCAGTTTTCATTTATATCATTAAATTATCATAATTCAGAATGGTTTTCCAGCCATATTTTGGAAGCAGCTGATGCTGATTGTTCTGAATTGCTGGAAGGACATTAACATAGGTGTTAGCATTCTGGGATTAGGCCAAAACAACCACAGTGAAATACTGCTGGAATAAACTGGCCAGAATATATGTCAATGATTATTTTTAGAATTTCCCAATATTATGGGAGAGGGATGGAGCTGGCCAGGAAGAGAAGAGAAGAATTTAAAAGATTCTAACCTACCTAACCAGAGACTTGTTCAGTAAAAATCTAATTGAACTCATCCAATAAGAAAATAGAGGTGATGAAAAAAGTAGAGAATGCTGAAAGAACAATAATTAACAGCTAACAACAGATTTTCAATCTTTTTATGATGAAAGTCTCATTAATTTACAGTAGTTATAATTGACAGCTGCTGTCAATGTCATACAAGTATAGCATAGTAAATGTTTAAACTAGAAATTAAATTTTAAGATTTACATAATAGAATGTTATGTTTATGTGCAGTATATAATTGTGCTGTTGCAACACCATTATAATATGAGGATAGTGTGTGTGCGCCCGTGCATGCACACATGCAAGCGAATAATTATCTAGGTGTAGGTGTAAAAAAACCAAGCGACACCCTTGGAAAATGTTATATTGAAGCAGGTGTCCATGAGAGTGTCCACAAGGGCATCCATATTCCATAGAGCTGCACCACTTGGGTTTTCATGACAGAGTTTCTGCTAACAAGCCCTGTAAATCTACTACCTAATCTTTGGAACTGTGCATTGAGAATGTGGGTGTGGAGAATGCTTAAGACACATCATCATCATCCACAGCGTATTGGGTAAATAATGCTTCATTCCAATGTCATGCAGTTTAAAATTCCCCCATAGTTTAATGTGAAAGAGGAGGACATTATTTGCCAAATCCTGCAAATGAAGTGCAATGGGAATTGGAGATGCAATTAGCCTCCCGTTCCTTGTCACACCATAAAATAACAGCCTGCATAATAGGATGCATGCAAGGTCCACCACTACATTTAATGCTGGAACCTCCAGCTATATGGAGCGATTCCATCCACATGAGATGGTGGGTGTTGTGGATGCAGTCTGACATCTCATCATTGTAATGTGGATTATAATTAAGATGTTGTCATTCCAAAAGTGCTTCGCAGTGGCTGAACCAGTAACATCGGCCCCCAGAATAGCCCCCTCATACTCCAAGATGTGATCACGGAGGCTGCATTTAGTTTTCCCGATGTAATGCCTCCTACACTTCGGGCATGTAATACAATAAACCATGTTTGCATGATGCAATAAAAGTTGGCTTAACTTTCGAAAGCATCGATTGCAATTTTTTGCCAGGGAGTTGCACACAGCCAATATGGTACTGGCACGATATCCTAGCAAGACATGCTGACACGCCCGGATAATGGTGGGTTTAGGTTATAGCAGTGACTGACCAGAATGAGAAACAGACCCATCATAAAACAAACTTGTCTAGAACATGGGGGGGGGGGTATCCACAGCTGGCCAAATCCAGTCTAATCCTAAGAATCTCAGCTTCTTTTTTTATAAACAACATCAGTACAATGCGGCCAAGCACAGTCAGACACTGCTCTAACTGTGCTAAAAAGATGTCCTGGGGCATGCACTGACTTACAGTTGTTGTAAATTGTCTCTAGCACATTGGTTTCCTATAGACTGGAGTGACCAAATGGTGGCCATCACAGGAGCACCATCCAGTTCCATAGTAAAATATCTTAGTAAGCCATCTCAACTCTTTATCAACATACATTTCATTTACTATGGAATTTTAAAACCTTATACTAGAAAAAAGACCAATATACAACCTTATGTGAGCTTCTCATAAAGTTTTATATTGTTGTTGTGTACTTTATTTTAGTTCATTATATACATTGTATATAAATAGTTTTTAGTGCTTTTATTTATACAATTCTCTGTCTAATTTTTATTTTTTATGTATATGTAATTAAAATTCTCAGGTTAAAGTTATTTATTTTAAAATAGTTTGCTGGTTGGTACAATATTATTTCATTGTGAATATGCCCGGTGCTCAGGGTCTTTTTTCTATTATTCCACCTTCCAGTTTGAAAAACCTTGCCATGTATAAACTGTAAACTTTTTAAATTTCCACCACCGCCAACCAATTTCTTAAATGCTGATCTCGGGTAATTCTCCAATAGGGCAAAGAAAAACTTGGTTAGTATTAGTTAGTGGCAAATGATACAAGAAAGCAAGATTATAGAACATCAGAGGGGGGGGGGGGAACTCTACCACCTGCCTATCCTCTCCAAGAATTTGTCTAGTTCTTCCTTGAATTTATTCAAACTCCCCACTTCCAGAACAACAGATGGAAGTTTTTTTCAACAATCAATCATTTGCTGGCTGAAGGCAAATTTCTGCACATCTATCCCACAACCATCCTTCCTTATTTTAAATTTATGCCTCCTCATGAGTATAGTCTTGGCAAGAGGAGGAATGCTATCAACATTGAGCTTACTCAATCCATTCAAGGCCCTTAAATACCTCAATAAGATCTCCCTGCAGCTGCCTAGTCTTCAGATTCTACAATTTGCAGAACTGAAGTCTTTCTTGGTAAGAGCACACCTTTGCTCCTTTCACCAGTACTGTTGACCTTCTCTGCACCCATTTCAGTATATATACTTCCTTTCTAAAGTGAGGTCTCCAGACCTGTATATAGTACTCAAGATGTAGCTGCACCATGGCCTTGTACAAAGGGATAATCACCTCCTTATCTTGCTAGCAAAGTTCCTGTATATTGAAGTTGAAGTAGTTAACTTCAATCCTTCTAAAACTTAGTCTTGTCTTTTTTCTCAGAAAAAAGTCTACTGCTTCTGTGCTTATCTTTGATGATAGTCAGATTTATAGACAAGATTCTCAGACAAAATTCATCAAAAAAAAACTGGATTTTATTTTTCATACTTTGCATTATTATTATTTTTTTTTATATATGGCTACTCACACAGTACAAATCTCAAATTTGCCCTATTATGGAATATTGTTCTCACATCAGGGGTGGTGCCCTCCAAAAACTCTCTCCACTCTTTGTATCATAGATATTCAGTTTCTGCTGCTTGCCTTTTCTATAGATGCTTCAGTGGGTACTGTTCTTCTAAATTGGCCTATAATTCCCCTGCTCTCTTCCCAGCCAGTCTGAACACATGCTGCAGCCAGTGTGCATCCATTCTCTGTCCAATTGCAAAATCACAGAACCATCTTTTCCCCTTCTTCAATTATCCATTCTACTTCTGCTTAATGGAAGAACTTTCCTACTCATGTATTTCCTGATAATTGAATCTACAGAAATTCAAGTATAATGTCAACAACTATCTTATGTCTTCTCAGCTGTCACCCATAAAAGTAAACCCATGCACAGTACTAAGTACTGGTGCTTCCGTAGCCAGGTGGGCAGGAGCAGCAGTGCGTAGCACACGCTTCTTGATTAGACCGGGGTTCGAGCCCGTGACCACCAAATACGGAGGATGCGGAAAGGTCAGGGAATGACCACCACATATCCCCAGAGCAATATGGCCTTAGTTGCTAATGCTGCTAAAAAACCAAAATAACAACAACAAGTACTAAGTACTATATGTTCTAAAACTGTTCATGTTTGAGGTTTGATGAAGTTCTAAGTCTAGGATCAAAAATGACAATGCATTATTACCACTTTTTTCTGCTATTTTATACATCTCTTATGTTTTGAAAGTATTTTCCTGATAGTCTCTTGCAAAAGTTGTAGCTGCTTTCCCATTCAAAGCATTCATTATACCACTTAATACCTAACGTCCATAAAATCATTCATAATTAGCTAGTACTTTTTTTTTTAAATAAAAGAATAGTTTGATTACTAATAACAATATTTAGTAGTTGATTTGTGTACAAGTGTATACAAATGTTAATAATTTTATATACAAAATTATTAACATTAATCATTAATATTAATAGTTGCAGTAATAATATTTAGTTGATTTGTATATAAAATTATAAATTCAAAAAATATGATTTTTTTTTCCTTTTCTTTTTTTTTTTTTTTTTAATTTAAAAAAATGTTTCACTTGCAAATTATGTTTTTCAAATGTGCTTGTATTAAACTTAGTACTGCATGTTCATTATTAATCAATCTCCTGACACAGATTTTTATATCAGCCTTAAATACAGCAGGTAGCAGCAGTAGTTAAATTACCTATTATTTCTGATTGCTCTTGAATTTCTCTGGGTTAATTTTTTCCAAGAAAAAAAAAAAAAAAAAAAAACAAATGAATACAGAACTGTACTGATTTTTTTTCTAGTTTCTGGTTGCTAAAATTTGCAAAGTATATAATTGCTAGTATTACATTCTAATAATGGATATTTAACTTCTTTTGTTTTTGTCATTGGTTTTTAGAGGGCATACTGTGAAAGCAGTATGCGAGTCTTTTCAGTTAGCAAAGGATGCTGGATTCAAGGTTGTCTCACATATGATGCCAAATTTACCAAATGTTGACTTGGAAAGGGATATTGAACAGTTTGTTGTAAGTTTAGTTTTTGTGCTTTTTTTTTTATTTTTTTAAAATTTTTTATAATTCAATACACATTGTCCACAGAATATTAGAATATCTTTCATCATTAGAAGACCGTGTTTTACTAACATTGTGGACATCACAACATGGATTTTACCACTGGTTGGAGTTTGGATGACCCCTTAATCTTCATTTAATCTTCAGAGGACTTTCATACTACATTCAATTGGGTCACTCAATTGAATTTGATGGTATTCAGATTGATTTGGAAGCATCTGCAAAAACTGTTAAAAAAAATATATATATATATTTTTTTTTTTTTTTCAAATTATGATCTCTTGCTGGCAGGAATGATGGTTCTCTTCCTCTCAAAGCAGAATCACTTATTAAATCTTTCCTTCTGCTTCCATCTTCAGTAAGGCAACTTTAAAATGGCTAATCCCATCTCTTCTCTTGTTACTTATTCTCTATCTGTGGTTCTGTTAATACAAAGATTTTTTATTTTAATTTATCTACAACTCCACTCTGTTTCTGGTATCTTCTTGAAGACGTTGCCCATATTCTTTTCAACTGGCCTACACTAGGGAAGTGGAAAGTTAAAAAGACCTGGAGGTAATTGTGCAGTCAAATATGAAGTTTGCTGAGCAGTGCAGACGGGTAGGTCATGGAGTCTAATGATATATAGGAATTTTGCTAGCAGGGACAGGGAGGTGATTATCCCATTGTATAAGGCAATGGTCAGGCCACACCTAGAGTACTATGTACAGGTCTGGAGGCTTCATTTTAGGAAGGACGTAGAGTTGTTAGAAAGAGTACAAAGAAGGGCAACAAGATTGGTGAGGGGAACAAAGGTTTGCTCTTACCAAGAAAGGCTTAAGTTCTGCAAATTGCAGTGCCTGGAGAGTGGTGATCTGATTGAGGTGTATAAGGCCTTGAATGGGTTGAGCAAGCTGAATGCTGATGGGATTCTTCCTCTTGCTCAGATTAAGAACCTGAGGGGGCATAGATTCAAATTGAAGAAAGTTAGTTATAGAATAGATGTGTGGAAGTTTGCCTTTAGCCAGCGGGTGGTTGATTGGTAGAACAGATTTCCATTTTTTGTTATGGAAGTTGATAGCCTAAATAAATTTAAGGCTGAGCTGAACAGGCATTTGGAACGAATGGAGGGGTGAAATGGGAGGGGTTTTTTTTGCTGATGTTGCGTAAACTTGTTTTCTTGCATCGTATGCCTCTATTAATGCTAATGCTAATATGAAACCTTTAGACAATGGCTATTTTCCACCACTGGGCCTGTTATTCCTGGGCAAGAAAAAAGTGTTTGTCATCTCCAGGAAAAATTTTCAAGCACTGCATGAGTTTGCTTTTGAAGTGTTCATCCTAAGAAAGACATTAACTACTCATTCCTCATCAGAGACTCTGAAAAGCTTTAATTGTAACTAAATATGCTATTTTTCTGGGCCTTGTTGTGATAAGGTATACATACTGTTGACAATTGGATCTTACCATTTAAAACTGTTTGTTAACTATAAACTCTAATACTGCTTATTGTAGGAACTGACTTGGATTGACATGTACTTGCTTGTCTTCTTTTTTTGTCTTTATATATTCAAATTGGTTTATTCTGTAGATTGATTATTACTTTGTTTGCCTTTTTGATTATTATGCTATTGAACTCATGTTTATGGTATTTTTCCTATGCTTAGTTATGTGTCACATGTTTTAATTTCCTATACTATGTGTTTTCTTTCTTTCTTTTTTATTATTATTAACCTGCGAGTTGGACCACTCTTGGACCGCTTGAGTAGAATTGACCCACCTCCTTGTGGTATAGATGAGTACTGGGCTGGCTTTCCAGGTGATCATCCTCCCAGTGGCAAAGTGTCCAGAAACAACTTAACAGTGTGCACACATGCACTGCACAAACATAGCATTACACACATTTTTCTGGCCTTTTATAAAGTTCTGTATTCATCACAGTATACCAAGGCAGAGTTGAACTTGATGTTCAGGTGCTGCTGCTGCTCTACATGTCTTTATCTATTATTTCATATCAGATCAAAGTTTAGGAATTAAGGGGGGGGGTTTGCACACCCTGTATAATAATATATACACACATAATATATATACTACCCTGCTGAAAGTATTTGGACACCCTTACAATGTGTTGATAAGAATGAAATATATTCAAAGCAGCAACAAGCAAGTACACAGGCAATAGCAGGGAACACTCTTGGATCACTTGCTTATTCATCAAATGCTTTATTAGTTTAATAGTGTGTGGTGTGTAACAGTCATATATTTGAACATCTCAGAGTCACCCATAGCTAATGTAGTGAAAAGAGAAAAAGTTTGATGTGGGCACAAATGATCAGGTGGGGAGTAGGGATATGGATAAGAATCGTGATTCCTGAAGATAACTGAGCAACATCCTCGGAAAATATTATTTGGGCTCCATATGTCCACAAGTGTGTACATGGTCCATAGGGAACCACGTGGAATGAGTTTCGTGACTGCTGCTTCTCACAAGTCCTGCGTTACACCAGTGAAAGCCAACTATTGTTTGCGGGGGTGTCTAGCTTGTTGTTCTTGAATCATAAAATGCAGATTTGTGCTTACACAATCTTCAGATCAGATGGTGTATATGGAATATGCTTGGGGAACATCATCTACTGCAGTGTATTATGCCCAAAGTGAAGAATTCAGGGGAGACGGTTAAGGTGTTAGCTCTTATGGTTCGAATTCTGACTAAATTGTAATGCCACAAACCATCAAAGTCGAGCTATACTCTGACATCATAGACAATTTTGTTGTTCTTTGGAAATGGGTTATCTATATTCTAGCATGAGAAGTCCAGAAACTGCCATAGCCAACCTGTAGTCAAGACCTGAATTCAGTTGAACACTTGGGTGAATTTGAATTCATGATCAGAACACAGATATGCTTCTCTTCTAGAACTGAACTAGAGACTGCATTGAAGGGAAGGATGAATGTAAATTTCTGCTGCCTGCTACTACAAGGAAGTGATTGAAAGTGTTCTTCACAATGAATCAATGTCATTGGAGCCTACACATGTAGCACTGAGGCCTGGAAGTGGAATAGAAGGCCCTACGCCTTATTAATTTGTTCATTAAAACTCTTGTTTTTCCAAACATGATGGTGCCTGACTGCTTTTTTTAGGGAATTACATGCACACACGCGTTATCCTCCAGTATGTATTGGAATGCAAATTTGTGACTAAACGAAAAATTGAGAAATCCTGTAAGGCTGCAGCTAGTTTTCTTGAACATCTTGTTAATCTCAGTTTTTGTTCAAACACATCCCAAAAGTTCAGCTGGATTCAGATTTGTTCTACAAATATTCTTGTCAACACTGACAAGGCAGGAAATATGACTTAAAGTAGTAAAATAAAGTCCATCTATATAGGAAAAATAATAATAGGTAAAAGAAAGAAAATGCTAAAAGCCAGTGAGACTGTATGTCTCTTTGCAGGTTTGTGGTTTCCAAAAATGAAAAACTAGAATGAATGGAAGAAAAATTTTCAGAAGTGAAAACTCCAGAATGCCAATGAGCTGATAGGTCTCCTTGACTGGTTTAAGCTGCTACTAACGGAAATAAAAATTGAGAGAGAAAAATAAAATAAATAAATGATCTGTTCTCTGGGTTTTAAATGACAGCTCATCACGTTATTCTCCTCAAACCACCATTGATTGTACCGACTATACTTGTGACATGGAGTGTTGCCATTTGCTTAAACAAATATAGGACTCTCAAATTTGAACCTTTTTAAGGTAAAAGTACATTTTTTAAGCTAAGGTACTCTCTCAAAAAATTAATTTAACGAATGCCATCGTGTTTTATTAATTGTGGTTTAAGTTACTATTAGAAATAATGCATTTCTGTATTATAGTTATTCTCATCTGTTCTTCAGTAGTGAAAAATTGATGTGTGTGGTGTTTTGATAGCAGTCTTAAAATCTGCTGCTGAATGATCCTTTTCTGCCCTCTTTATTCTCTAAATGAGTTATTCCTGTGTCTTTTTCCCTCTTTTTTTTTTTTTTTTTGGTAGTTGTTGGCGCATCGGCTTCTGTGGCCATAATGCACCTCCCAAGGTTTTTTTTTTTAGTACTTTGATCCAAGCCCTTGGCGGGAATCGAACCCGCGAACTTTGGGTTGCCAGGCAGGCACTTTACCCACCCTGCTAGCCCGGCCAGCTCTTTTTCCCTCCTCACTTCTCTAATTTTTGTTATAAGTTGTGTGTGTGTGCATTTAAGAGAGAGTGTTTTTTTTTTTTTTTTTGTCTCCCTTTCTTCCTGCTTGAGTGTGGATATGGGAACCATTCAGTAGTTTAAAAGTTGTATTAGGATTTTTGAATGGTTCACTGCCTGGACATAAAATTGCATCAGAACAAACTGCAATTTTTTTGCCTTAATACACACGTGTCTGTTCAATTTTGGTTGATAAATGAGTGCTGTAAAAGGAAAGGCACATGAAATGAACAACTGAGCGATATCAGCACTGATTGAATCATGGACTATTGCATTATGGCTGGGATTTTGCTTAGTGGCAATTGCACTGTCTAGTGAGTGCTATTAAAATTGTATACTTTACTTGGTTCACAGTTTTATATGTTCTTTGCTTATGCTGAACCTATTTTATATAGTTAGTATTTTTCTTTGCTTATGATGAGGTTACTTTATCTAGTTTAGAATTTTCCGCAAGAAGAAAAGGTAAACATTTTTGAAGATTATTCCTGCTGAATTTTAATTCATTGTTTGAAGATAATAAAGCATTCAAAACCTATGGTGATATTATTATGTTTATTTTTGAAGTTTTTAGTTCATTTAGTTGATGAAAAACAAAACATTATCCTTAGTGCATGTCTACTGACAAAATTTTGTGTAAAAAGTGTTTTCCAAAAAAAGTTTACCCTATGGGGTAATAGGGTAACCCAATAGGATAATGGATCCAAAGCCTGGGACATAGGGCTGAAAAGGAACAGGGATGGACATTATGTTGAAGCTGATAACATTGAATCAGCTCTTTATCAGCATCTTATACTGAAATAGAAATTTATTCAAGAATGCAGATTCTAAATCTTGTTCAGATATATCTGTTGATGTTAGAACACAGCAGCAAACATATGTATGCAGGGGGCATTGTCGAGGCCACGTTACGTGAAGGATCTGGGTATATTCTTACCATGTGTATGCCATATCCATCAACAGATACTGGTGTTGCTTGGAGTGATGATTCTTCAGAGATGAAATCCATTTACTAAAAAGCAGTTCCTGCTTGTTTCAGCATCCCCAGAGAAGTGCTCCAAGGTACATATAAAGAATCCTCACAAATATAAAAGGCAGCAAGTGTGTTAAGTGACAACCTGAATCCTAAAGTTTTGCCGACATGATGTGATATTGTATCATTCCATTTCAGAATTCATCAAGACTTCAACATTGTTTGTGAAGTTCCTGTTTATAATCACTTCATCATCAGCCATTTTCAATCCACTGCAGGATGAAGGCCTCTCCAGCAACTTTCCAGTTCCTTCTGTTTTGAGCACTGGCCATCCATTTACTACCCAAAAACTCATGAATTTCATCTATCCATCTCCGCCTTTGTCTTCCAGGTTTTCTTCTAGCTCCTCTTGGGTACCATTCTGTTATTTTCTTAGTCCATCTGTCATCATGTCTTCGAGCTATGTGTCCTGCCCAAGACCATTTTAGTTCTTTAGTTTTGATAAGAATGTCCTTTACTTGAGTTTGCTGCCTAATCCATGTGTTTCTCTTCTTATCTAACAGTCTGATTCCCAATATAATTCGTTCCATTCTTCGCTGTGTAGTTCTCAGCTTCTCTTCCATTTTTTTGGTGAGTGCCCAAATTTCACTTCCATAAGTCATGGTGGGGAGTATACATTGGTTCATTATTTTACGTTTCAGACAAACTGGGATATTGCTGTTCAGTATGTGACTATATTTGCTGAATGCTATCCATCCAAAATTTATTCTTCTCTTGACTTCCAGCCATTTATCATTATTACAGGTAATAACTTGTCCCAGATAAGTATATGACTCCACCTTTTCAATTACTTCTCCTTCAATCATTCTTTCCCTTTCTGTGGCATACTTGTTCATCATTACTTTTGTTTTAGCCATATTCATCTTTAGTCCAAAATCCTTACTAACTGTGCATAACTGATTAAGATTTTCCTCTAATTCTTTGGGATCGTGGCTTATGACCACAATGTTATCTGCAAATCGTAAATGGTTTAGGTACTCTCCGTTCACATTGACTCCTTTCTGCAACCAGTCTAATCTTCTGAAAGCTTCCTCAAGGGCAGCAGTAAACAGCTTCGGAGATATTGTGTCTCCTTGTCGAACTCCTTTCTCGATTTTAAATTTCCTACTGTCTTTGTCTAGTCTAATAAAGGAGGTAGCATTCTCATATATTTTCTTCAAAATCATAATATATGGGGTATCTATGCCTTGTCTTTCCAGTGTCCGAAACATTGCCTTATGCTGTATGGAGTCAAATGCCTTTTCATAATCCGCAAATGCCAGGCATAATGGTGTTTTATATTCATTTGCTTTCTCCATTAGCTGTGATATTATGTGAAGGTGATCCATAGTTGAGAATCCTGTCCTAAAGCCAGCTTTGTCTTTCGGTTGATTCTCATCAAGTATTCTTTCTAATCTGTTAGTAATGACCCTTGGGAACAACTTGTAGATGTGGGATAACAAGCTAATTGGTCTATAATTTCCAATTTCTGATTTATCTCCTTTCTTATGCAGCAAAACTATGATTGCATTATTCCACTGCTTAGGTGTCACACCTTTTCTAATGCACTTTGTGAAGAGCCTTGCCAGTTTTTGTGTTATGTCTCTTCCTCCCAATTTTAAAAACTCTACAATAACTTCATCTTCCCCCGGGGCTTTCTGATTCTTCATTTTCTTCAATGCATGTTCTGCCTCATCAGGAAGAATATCGGGTATGTCATATGTGTTGCTACTTTGCAATCCATCTTCCCCACTGCTGGAATCATTCCCTCGCTCCTTGTATAATTCTCTATAGTAGTCTTCTGCTATTTGAATTATGCCTTCTCTGCTGTTTATAAGTACGCCATCACTATTCTTCAGTTTCAGTATCATTTGTCTTTCTGTATTACTGCTCATGGCTGCTGATATAAATCCTCTGTTTTTCCTTAATGTTTGTTCTACTTTTCTTGTGTTAAATCTTCTTATGTCCTCTCTGAGTCTCTTTCTAATGGCTTTGCATAACTCAGTGTACTCAATTTTCTCCCTGTCAGTGTTTTTCTTGCTCTTCATTTGTCGTCTTCGGTTCATCATGACAAGTGTTTCTTGACTAATTTTTTCTTCTTTGGATTTCTTTTTCCCTATAGGTTTCTTGGGCTTTATCACTTTCAGAAAGGTTTAGTATTCCTCGTCGATATCTTGGTCCTGAGCAGTCTGCAGAAGCTCAAACTTGTTCTTAAGTTCTAGTACATACTGCTTTTTCTCCTCCTCTGTTATCTCAAAGACCTTTGTATTATTTACTCGAGTCAGTTTTTTCTTTCCTTTCCTACATCTATATCAAGTGTACATCTTACCATTCTGTGATCACTTCCAACATTTACCTTATTCAGGACGATAACATCATTCACAATATATCTTCTGTTAGTGAGGATGAAGTCGATTTCATTAGTTGTTAATCCATTTGGACTCTTCATTGTCCACTTTCTGTTCACCCTTTTCTTGAAAAAAGTGTTCATTACTGACAGTCCTTGAGATTCTGCAAATTCCACAAGTCTTTCACCTCTTTTATTTCTTTCACCAATTCCAAAATTTCCTATAGTTCCTCTTTCTGCGCTGTTTTGCCTTTTTCCAACCTTAGCATTGAAGTCCCCCATAATAATAGTGTAGTGGGTTTTCTGCTCATCTAGAAGACTCTCAATTTCGGTGTACATTTCTTCAACCTCTTTATCATCAAGGCTCGATGTTGGTGCATAAATCATTATAACCTTTACCTTGTACCTCTTAGAAATTTTGAGTATTAGTCTTGACACCCTTGGTGATGTACTTTTGAATTCCAAAATGTTGTTTTTAAAATCTTTGTGGACCAGAAACCCAACTCCACCTTCACTCCTTTCGCTGTTTCCATTGGTGTACAGCAGATTTCCACTTGATAAACTTATAAGTGATTCATTTCTTCTTCTTGTTTCAGCCAAACCGATGATATTCTAATTCACATTTTCTAATTCCTTTTCCAGCTCTAATATCCTGTCTTCACCGATGAGTGATCTTACGTTATAACAGGCCAAGTTCAGTTTTTGTGCATGGCAGCCTGGTCGTACCCAGAGATTCTTAGCACCCTCTGCTTCCACTCTGACCCTCTCGCTGCCGTAAGAGGGAGAGTGAAAGCTGCTGGGGACTGAGGGCCATTTCTTTTGTCGTGCTGTCATATGCTGGAGGGTTTGGTCTTTTCCTCTTCACGCTGACCAGGCGTCTTGAAGAGAACCACTCTACATGTTCGTTGCCACCTAAGTGACATAACAGGGCTTACCATCGAGAAGGTGTGCATGAATGGATTTTAGGGAGGCAGGCCAACCGGACTTCTCCTAAATTTTCTGTAATAGAGAGATATTGGATCCATCAGTGTTTTAGGCTGAGTGTCTGATAACACACAGGATATCTGTTCCCCTCTAAGCCCCTATAATCACTTACTATCTCCTTTCAGAATTTACTTATCTTTCATTATTAACAAGTGTAGTTTTGAAAGTGAATGACTAAATAAAAATGACAGCATATGACTTCTAATTTCATCATGGACATAAGCAAAGTGTTGAACTGTTTTGTGTTGTGTGCACAGAACTTTTTAATATTAATAAATGATTTTTTAGTATAAAGCAACATTATGAGACAGAAAAACACAAATGGTAGCAAGATAATGTTAAGCAACCTTCAGTTATATCGTATTGGGGCAAAGAATGAAGTGCAAGACATTCCAAGAGCTTCTAGTGGTTGCAGGATGTCACTCAAACATCTGAACTCGAGTGATGAAGGTCACAACTTTCAACACATCTCCAGGTTCGTGTTTTGGGATTGGGACCATTTTCAGATTGGTGTCCCAGAAAGATTCTCATTTAGTCCTCTGAAAGTTGGCTCTTATTAGTGCTGCATTGACACCATAAGGAAATTTCATGAAGAAATTTTATTAGAAAGCAGAATCTTGTGTTACAAATTGCAGTACAACAGATTGCAATACAGTGAAACAACAGTGTTGGCAAAAAAGAGGATGAAACCCAAATAAGCTGCAGTTTTTTGAAGGTAAGATATTTATTGACATTGAAACATGCAGTATACAAGTGATTCTTAATGTTTTCCAAAAAGGACTTGAATTGGAAAATAATGAATCATATTTAGTATCTTCAGTACACAGCTACTTCAATGATTGACCTTCATATTGGTAAGGTTTCCAGGAAATTTAACAGAAAATGGGATTACCAGAACATTGTTTTATAAAACATAGCAACTGGTGGCATACTCTTGCACCAGCAGTTCAGTGTCTCTTGAAGCATTTAAAGAATGCTTTTTTAAGTACATTTCATCCAAGAAAGAAAAGTTAATTAAGCTAGCTACAAGGAAATTACTTGCATTCCTAATAAATGGTTAATGAAAGCTCAGTTAAGATTTGTTGCATCCAGTGCTTTAATGTTCTCTAAGTTTACCACAGTGTTTTAGAAAGAAGAGCCACTAATGCACAATTCACATTATGAAGTACAGCAGTTGGCTTTAACCATTAGGAGTAGAATTTCTAGGCTGAAGCAGCTTAGGCATTTTCAAGAAATTTAAATATTTATCTTTTTGAAGCAGAAACTTACTTCCTGTGAACTTCAAGTTAATTTGAACTGGTATTTCACATTTTATCATTACCTGAAATGGAAAATATTCACCTCTTCTGAAGGTATCACAAAGTAATAGGAAGTTATTATTGGAAATAAAACAATAGAATATAATCTATTATTTTAGATTATATTAGATTCTATTATTTTGAAAATAAAATAATAGAAAAGTTGTTTTCAACCCACTGAATGGTGCCAGTGCAGAAGTTTAAGAAACATCTTAAAATTAGCTGTCTCCTTACCAGCAAATATTGAAGTTGATTTACTAATGGACAAGTGGAATGGGGCATAAAATAATTGATTAGCAGTAGACTTTTTTTTTTCTCAAGTAATAAATCTTCAATTGGAAGTCAAAAATATCCAACAGTAACCAAGATTATGAAAACTAGTCGTGCACTCTCCTGTGTAGACATAGAATGGGATTTTTCTCTTTCTAGAAGAGTAATAATGATAAAGCTTCACTGAAAGTTAGAAATTTAAATGCATGACTAGTAGCAATTCTCTCAAGTAATTTGATAACAGACTAGAATTTGCCCCTGTTACTTAAATTTACAAGTTTAGTTTATGCCAAATACAAAGGATATATCAACTATCTAGAAGATGAAATGCAAGCTAAGAAAGAAGCAGTCAGGAAAGTAATTATATAAATTTTCAGGAGACAGAGAACTTTATAGTAAGTACAGAGTAGTCTGTAGGTAAGTTACTCAGGAGATTAGGTGTTCTGTGGAGGAAATGAGAGTAGCTGCAGTGAAAAATGCAAAAGGAATGGCCAAAAATAATGATGAAATTGCAGTTATTGAAATTAAGTTTAAAGACTCAAATAAAGATGTTCATGCATACATGTCTGTATGTCAGATAAACTTTTGGATGGGGATAATAAGTGTAAAAAAGCATTGTTGATGGAGAATTTTGAAAGAGCTAAACTGGCACCTGCTATTATAGGAGTTATGAAAGCCTGTGAAGAAACTGCTGTAAAGAAAAAGAGGAAGGGGAAAGACTGTGTATTTTGTCTAGTGCATGCTGAGCAAATGGTTGAAATAGTGGCACAACCAATGAAAGAGGAATAAAAATAATTCGTATATAAACCTTTTCAGTTCCAAGCTAAAAGAATTGAATCCTGCCCAACTGACCTATGGTGTTGATTTGCTATATTTGTGGTTCCCCCTAGCTCCTCTTCTCTGAATTTTTTTCAGAAACATTTGGAATCTTTGAAGCACAAATATAATTGTCTTTACTCTTCTCATTTCACTAAAAAACTGGAAATTGAACTTGTAAGGAATCTGTTATACATTATCAAAACCATTCATAAATAAATGTTTGTTCAAAAAATTGGCTTCAGGTTTTGCATCTACAAAGATAAATCGTGTATCACTTGAAAGGGGGAACTGAGTTTATGTTAAGCAGAATTTTAATGTTCATTTTTAAATGTGAAACTAAGTAATTGATGCATTTGCACAAATAACTAACATTGTGAAATAAGCTATTATAACAAAGATAACGGTTGAATCAGTAGTGTAATGGGTAAAATTTGCATTTGTATTACTTCAGGTATATGTGATTAAGTCCAGGCATAGGTTTTCTTTTCTTATTCATCCCCCTCCCCCTAACTATTCCTTGACCATGTTGACAAAAAATTGAGCAAAATGATATACATAAATAAATAAATAAAAATGTCATCAGGCAGGGAATTTGCTGATTAAATAAACTAACTAGGTGGTAGATGACTCTCATCAACCGGTGCAATACCACCACTTTGCTTATTGGAGGCTTGAAGTGGTGGAACCCATGTTTAGTCTCCAGAGCTAAGTTCCGGTCAACCGTTCCCCATCTCTTCCATCATGTGGTATGACTGATGACTTTTGAGGTTATTATGAACATCATGGTGTTGCACAGGCTGACCACTAGTTAGTACACCAGAATGAACCTATTGGTAACTCTTTAGGAGGCTTCCGGATCAGCTAGTATATAATCTTGCTACCTCTACTCTGCCAGATAGTGACTGGAGGGAGTCCGAGTAGTGCGTATGGGGGGGGGGGAATTGTTGAGGCCACATCATGTGAAAGATCTGGGTATATTCTTACCATGTATAGGCCATATCCAAAAATTTCATTACTTCATACAGCATGTCCCCCCAACTTTTTCTTACCATTGAATACACCATGAATTGTCAAACTAATAGAGTAAGCTTATCTGCGAAAAGATCTAAACTTCCCAAACACTTCCTAGTTCATTTCACAAATATACGTGGTCTCAATTCTAATCTCAACAACATCCATTTCCACTTGCAGTTTGACAAACCCCATGTACTTTTTCTGAAAGAATCTCAGTTATCGGTTGATTCAACTACTGCTCATCTCAGTTGCCCAAATTATTCGCTGTATGATTCCTTTCACCTCAAAGGTGGTACTTGTGCATATGTTCGTTCTGATATTCCCTGTCAGAACTTGGTAATTTGGAATCTCTGCTTTTCAATCTTCTCTGGCTTAAAATCTCTCTCTCTCTCTCTACCTCAGTATGTCAAATTTGTCTGTTGTCTCTACTGTTCTCCCAACTCCACTAATCACTTGGAGCTCTTTGATTTCCTCTTTTTAGCTTAACTTTCTCCAGTCCAACTTTCCTAATAGTGAGGTAATTTTCCTTGGTGATTTTATTGTTCACAACTCCAGCTGGCTTCCGTTCTCTTGTCACACCGACCTAGCTGGTCAAGATGCTGAGGCTTTTGCAATTAATAATGACCTTGCACAGATTGTTCATTTACCTACAAGAATAATGGACAATCCTAACCATACAGCAAACACGCTTGATCTTTTTCTCACAAACAACCCTTCTAAGTACATGGTTGAAGTGAGTGGTCCTTTAGACACCTCAGATCACAACTTGGTGATTGTCTCTACTCCAATGGAGCCTTTATCTCATGACTATTCCCAACCTCGTATTATTTGGCATTACAAGAATGCAAAATGGGATGACCTGTGAGATTTCTTTTCTTCTTTTCCTTGGTCGGATTACTGTTTCAAAACTTCTGATGTCCTGTTTGCTCAGATCGTGTCAGTGAAATTATTCTTGTAGGAATGGAATCCTTTATTCCACACTCCACTTTAAAATCTCGTCCTTTATCTAAACCTTGGTTTTTCAATAAATGTGCTAAGGCTGAAGAGAAGAACGTTGCATATCGTAATTGGCTTGTTTTCAAATTCTTCAGTTTCATTTTCTGCCTACACCAAAGCTCACAATAATTGTAAAGCAGTTATTAACCAGTCCAAACTAGATTTTGAACAGGCTAAGAGTAGAAAACTTGCTTCTTTCCCTAATGGTAGCTGAGTATTCTGGTCTCTTGCCAAAGCTATTGGCCACAACTTTTGCCCATCTCTGCTCCCACCTCTTGTCAAAATGAGACGATTCTGTTGTCACTTTAGCCAAGGATAAAGCTGACCTGCTAGCATCCCATTTTTCTTCCAACTCATGTATTAATGATCTTGGTAAAACACTTCCCACCATTCCTAGCACGCTCCATTCAATGTCTCCTGTGGTCTTCCATCAAAAGGATGTCAGAAGGATATTGACGAATCTTGATGCTAAGAAATCTCCAGGCCCTAATGGTATTTCTCCACTTGTTCTCAAAATCGGTGCTCCTGAACTTACTCCTGTTCTCTGCCGCCTTTTTTCACTTTCTAATTGCAAAGGTGTTTTTCCTTCTGCTTGGAAATTTGTTCATATACAGCCAGTTCCTAAAAAGGGTGACAAATCCCTCCCATCCAATTATCATTCCATTGCAGTTACTTCTACTCTTTCTAAAGTAATGGAGAAATCAATTAACCGCCAACTCTTAAACTATCTAGAAACATTCCGTCTGATCAACGATTGCCAGTATGAATTCCGTCAGTGTTGATCCACTGGTGATATTCTGGCTTATGTCACCCATTTATGGACTAATTCAATGGAAAGGTTCGTTGAAACACAAGTAGTTACTCTTGACATCTCAAAGGCTTTCGATCGTGTTTGGCATTAAGGTCTTCTAAACAAGCTTCCATATTATGGTTTGCCAACTGTTTTTTTGTAATTGGTTATCCAGTTTTCTCAATGATCGCTCACTGAGGGTGATGGTAAATGGCTCTCTGTCTTCTAACTTCTCCACTAATGCTGGTGTCCCCCAAGGTTCAATACTTTCCCCCACTCTTTTCTTCTTTAATATTAATGACCTACTTCCATTGACTGGAAATCCTATCCATAGCTTTGCCGATGATAGCACATTGCATTCCACTTTCCATTTTGAGAAACCTTGCCTTGCTCAATGAGCTTCAACTTCTTTAATATCCGCTACCAATTCCTTAAATGCCAATGTCCAGGTAATCCTCCAGTGGGGCAAAGACCCCCAAGGTTCAATACTTTCCCCCACTCTTTTCTTCTTTAATATTAATGACCTACTTCCATTGACTGGAAATCCTATCCATAGCTTTGCCGATGATAGCACATTGCATTCCACTTTCCATTTTGAGAAACCTTGCCTTGCTCAATGAGCTTCAACTTCTTTAATATCCGCTACCAATTCCTTAAATGCCAATGTCCAGGTAATCCTCCAGTGGGGCAAAGACAACTTAGTTGATTTCAATCCTTCTAAAACTCAGTCTTGTCTTATATCTCGCAAAAAGGATTCTTCTGCTCCTATGCTTATCTTTAGTGACACTCCGATTTCTAGGCAAAATGATATATCTCTTTTGGGGATTACCCTGACTTCTAATCTCTCTTGGCACAAGCACATTACAAATATTGCTTCTTCTGCATCTAAAAAACTTGGTTTTCTCTTTCGCTCTTGGCATTACTTTTCTTCCAAACAGCTGTTCACTCTGTACAAATTGGAAATCTGCCCTATCATGGTGCCCCCAGTACCTTTATCAGGCTTCTAGATTCCATTCATTCAGAAGAAGGCAGTTAGGTTAGTTAATGACTCATCTCTAACAGAGTCTCTCCACTCGCTGTCTCATAGACGTAATGTTTCTGCTGAATGCCATTTCTACAGATACTTCCATGGGTACTGTTCTTCTGAATTGGCTTCTATAATTCCCGCTCTCTCTTTCAAAACATTCCGAACACATGCTGTCACCAGCCAATATCCATTTACTGTCCAACTTCAAATTCACAGAATCAATTTTTCATCTTCTTCGTTTATTCATTCAGTTGCCGTTTTCTGGAACAGCCTTTCTTCATACGTATTTCCTGAAAATTACAGTCTACAGAAGTTCAAGTCTAATGTCAACAAATATCTTCTTTCATCTTCTCAACCTCCAGCCCAAGCACGGTACTAAGTACTGTAGGTTCTAATACCTCTCGTGTTTGGGGTTTTCATAAAAAAAAAAAAAAAAAAAAAAAAGCTATTCAACATTATACTGGAATCTTATATTTGACCTTTATAACCAACTTGTCACAGCAGTGTGCAGTCTACTTGGATCACAAATATCATAGAACCTTGTATACCAAATGTGTAATCCTAGTATTAACTCCATGTTTATAATGTGCACATCTTTGGATACAGTTGACTTTTCAAAAACATTTATTCAAGTTAAATCATCATTTGCCACAAGCCTTAAGATCTCTGATGCAGAGTTAGGCATTTATTACCAAATTAAAGGAACAAGTAAATATTATGAGCTATGGTGCTTACACACCATAGTTCATGACACAGACCTGCTGAGATGTATGTGGTACATATAGATTGTCAGTCATCCTACAACCACTATAGCTGATGAAGGTGGCCGCTGCTGCCGAAAGCTCCCGTGTTAGTGATTTTAAACAACTTTTATCGCTTTTAATTTTATATATTTCATTGTATTTTATTCTTGTTATACAACATTTATTTTATTTTGTTTTAATATTTTAATATACAGTTATACGAACAGTACGCATGTAGTAGTAGTAGTAGTAGTAGCGCATGTGATGCAAGAAAGCAAGTGTATGAGCTTATGCAGCATCAGCCAAAAAAAAAAAAAAAAAAAAAAAATCACACCATTCCCTCCAAATACCTGTTCAGTTCCTCCTTAAATTTATTCAACCTATCAACTTCCACAACGACAGATGGAAGTTTGTTCCAGCAATTAACCACCCGCTGGCTAAAGGCAAATTTCCGCACATCTATTCTACATCTGTCTTTTCTTAATTTGAATTTATGCCCCCTTAGGTTCGTAATCTGAACAAGTGGAAGGATCCCATCAGAATTCAGCGTGCCCAACCCATTCAAGGCCTTATACACCTCAATTAGATCACTGCGCAGGTGCCTAGTCTCCAGCCACTGCAATTTGCAGAATTTAAGCCTCTCTTGGTAAGAGGGATCCCTTCATTCCCCTCACCAATCTTGTTGCCCTTCTCTGTACACTCTCAAGTAAATCTACATCCTTCCTAAAATGAGGCCTCCAGACCTGTATGCAGTACTCAAGGCGTGGCCCGACCATTGCCTTGTATAGAGGGACAATCACCTCCTTCTCCCTGCTAGCAAAATTCCTATATATCATTGACAAAACCCCATGACCTGCCCTGGCAGCCTGTCTGCATTGCTCAGAAAACTTCATATCTGACTGCACAATTACTCCCAGGTCTTTTTCATTTTCTACCACCTTAAGCATAGTACCACACAGTTGGTACATTTCTCTGGGGTTACTTCTACCCATACGCAGTATGGGTAGAAGTAACCCCAGAGAAATGTACCAACTGTGTCAAGGCTAAACTTCAGTTGCCACTTCTTAGCCCATCTGCCCAAATTATCTAGCTCCTGTTGCAGTAGCACACTGCCATTACTGTCATTAACAACCCTGGCAACCTTTGTATCATCTGCAAACTTCGACATTAAGCCTGATATACCTTCATCAATATCATTGATAAATATACAAAACAACAGTGGACCTAACACCGAACCCTGTGGGACTCCACTAATAACATTAGTCCACGAAGAGCAGCACCCATTGATTACCACCCTCTGTCTTCTCCCAATTAACCATACTTTTATCCATTGTAGCAACTTACCCTTAATACCATTCTGCTCCAATTTGTATTTTATTTTATATTATCATAATAAAGGCATTTTATAGATTAAAGTCAGTGTTATTTAGTAGCATTACAGATGAATTACAGAGTTCCTGACTCAAAGAGGCCTTTTCAATGAAATATTATGAGGCAGTACTTTAA
The DNA here is from genome assembly GCF_048544385.1 of Mastigoproctus giganteus. Classification (NCBI taxonomy): domain Eukaryota; kingdom Metazoa; phylum Arthropoda; class Arachnida; order Uropygi; family Thelyphonidae; genus Mastigoproctus; species Mastigoproctus giganteus. The sequence continues at coordinate 202,769,716 of NC_143583.1, forward strand.
AACTTATTGCAGTACACCATTGAATTATGTTGTAATAAAGCAGGGTACTATTTCAGTGCAAGCTATTAAAAAATTGAAATGGTTTTATAAAATAACATTGATCTGTGTTATGTTTTTCTGTAGGCCATCTTGGGGCACTGATGTCCCATCAATAACAGTGACAGTGCTTGGACTCAGGCTCTTTAGAAATTACTGTGTGTGTGTGTGTGTGTGTGTGTTAGGTTGACTACATTTGTCCATGTAGTCACCCTAAAGTAATTGATATCATTTTGATGGTAATGTTATCTGATTAAAAACAATATTAGATACTGTAGGTTGGCTACGTGGACAAATGTGGTCATTACTTTTGAGCCCAAAGTCCAAGCTGGAGGGATAGCAGCAGCAGCATCTCCAGACGGTCAATGGTATAACATAATGCAGAGGAGCTTATTTATAAAACTGTTTTGACTTTTCAATAACCTGTACTGAAGTAGTACCCAACTTTGTTACATAGTAGTTATAATAGCCATGTGGTAACGTTAAAAGAAGCCGTTTTCTTCTTCCTGTGTTCAAATCCCTCTTGTTTTTTTTTAAAGGCCGCCGTAACCTAGTGGTCAGGTGCGCAGGTGCATAAGTACACGTGCCTTGAGTGACCGGGATTGAAGCCCGTGACTTGTATTCTGTCTATCTTGTGAACTCCTCTGACCGTTTGGTCGTCCCTGAGTATAAACAGAAAACGTATTTATTTTATTTTATTTTAACACTGGGCTCGTAAGTGTTTTTATTTTACTCATGATGTAGGTTGTTCCAATTGGAAATTTTCTCCAAACTAGTGCTTAGCTGCTCATTCAGTTTCAATATATTCATGCAATGTTCACCACAAGGTCACTAATAGTGGCTGCCTGCTATCTGATTGGGAACCAAATAGTTCTCAAAACCAGTTACAGTAGTGCCTTGAATTTTTTTAATAGATTAATCTTTCAGTTAGTTATTTTTTACTGGACAGGTGCAGCTCTCTCTCTCTCTCTCTCAAGATCCTGAGTCCAAATACTCTCACTGGACAGGAAAAATTAGACTTTCACATGAATAATCGTTAGGTCATAATTTTCAACTTTTTGTAATGAGGCTAAGAAAGTTAAATACTGCTCAGTCGCTCTTAGATAGGGCTTATCTATATTTGGTGCATTTTTTATGTATGGAAAAAAACAGTGGTTCCTCATTTTCCTTGTTTTGTTCAGAATAGACAGTTGCATTCATGGTTTTTCAATGCAACCAGAGAATCCAATCCAAACCACAAAATATAGGTCCTCTGTGTGTAGAAAACCAATTGCCCTTCTGTCCTCTATATTTATTCATCTCTCTAGTTCAGCAAGTTTTCGACTTTTTTGAGAATGTGATCATATCAATTCAAACCCATAAAAGTAGTTCTTCCACTGGGAAAATATTTTTGAAATTAATGATGACATCAAATGAAGGCCATTTTCATATTTTATTTAAAAAAAAAAGAAAAAAAAAGAACACTTCTTAGATTGATTGTGTTCAGTATTTAAGTGATATTGCAATTTTTTTTGGTTTCAGCAATACATCGGAAAAAATTTCCATCCATTTAAAGTAAATCTGCACTTGGTGTATTTGTCAACATACCAACTTTTTCTGAAGTCATTTTTAAAATAAAGAGTGAAATAAAATTCCCTAATTCCATGCACATTCATAAAGTTTGGCTAACATAGAATGGAGCCAAATGTGTATTGTGACAAGTAACACAAGTTGGTGCAGCATATATTAATTGTAATTTCTATAGTGACATACAAGAAATATTTTATTAAATGTTATTTCTCAGTATTTTATTAAATATATTTTTGTAAATATAAGTAAACCTAAGTAAACTTAATAAATCTAATGGCAACCAAAAGATTGGTAATCACTGCTTGTCTCACTGCCACTTTGGGTTTTTGCATGCATATGTATGAAATTAGTACACTATACTTTCTGTTCAAATATTCATAATTTCTGTTAACATTCCTTTCATGCGCATTTACCATGTGCTCTGTCGGTTATACGTTACCGCTGGAACATCCTTCATCCTCTATTTCAGTTGCTGTATGAGCAGGTTTTGTTGCTTAATGAATACACCCAATATAATTTAACAAAAGTGTGCCCTTTCTATTGTAATATTTCCCCTCCTTGCCACTTGCTTTCAGGGAGCTGTTTGTTTAGTTGCACACCATATGTAATGTTATTGTTTAGGTTATTAGCTTTATAAATAGATAGCTACATGAAATAATTGTTATGTTGAAAATATGCAAGTTTGGCTTTCATATTTTCTGTGCCCTTTCTTATATAATGTATTTTATTTCAATAATTTTTTATTGCTGTTTTTTTTTTAAAATAAACTATATACTTTTAATTGAATTTTTGTGTGAATATAGGAGTTCTTTGAAAATCCAGCATTCAGAGCTGATGGTCTTAAGATTTATCCAACACTTGTCATCAGAGGTACAGGATTATACGAGCTATGGAAAACGAGAAGGTACAAAAGTTATCCCCCAAGTACCTTGGTAGATCTCATAGCAAAGATATTAGATCTTGTTCCCCCTTGGGTGAGAGTATATAGAGTCCAGAGGTAACGTATTCTAATCTTAGAGCATAGAAAGTGTACAAAGACATTTATTGAAATTGATGAATATCTTAATTTACATTTTGACATAATTAAACTTAACCTATTTAAGGATGTGTGGAAGAGTAGCTAGCCAGTCGTGCAATTTGGGCAGCATGTGATGACACCTGAATGTGGATTAAGTGGAGAAATCACAGGGGTTGAACTTATGTGAAAGAAAAAGCCATATGCACAAAAAATCATCTGGTGATTTTGTCATTTAAAAAAGCCGTAGTAGTTAGCAGTTGTTGAACAGAAGTTGCAATATAGGAAGAAATTCCAACTTTTATCAAGATGTTCTTCATGTATGGAATGTTTTTAAAGTGTGCAGGGATTTTGAACTACTGTTTGAAGCATGAAGAAGTAATATTTGCTGATTACAGTATGTGAGTGGTCTGTTGATAAATGTTATTTGGAGATGGGGGGGGATTGAGATCAATAACAGTAATCTTGGGTATCCAAAGAAATTTAGTCCATATTTGACATATGCCAATTGAATTGTGAATTTATGATGTTCATGAACATGAGCAGTGTCAATCCACAAAATGTTTCATTGAATGCAACCTAACTACATAATTAAAGGTATTCCTTGAGCAGCAAAATGCATAGGTAAACTGTGTTGTTTGAAGAACTCAAAACCTGCATTGGTATTGTTATGTTTATTTCCAAATTGGAAATATGTACATAATGGAATCAAACATCTTGTAGTATTTTTTTACCACTCCTTCAGTGATTATTGCAAAGACACTAAGCATTATTATTATGGGAGAGTATTAAATATCCCCCCCCCCCACAAACTAAGAAATAGACTATGTCCTAGATCTGTCCAACCTTTTCTTGTACAGGGGCCATATTCAGAGATAGATTTGTTTCGTGGGCCGCACTGAGTGATTCGAGAAAAAATAGTGTTATATTTTCCAAAACTTTTTACTTACATGTAAAAGGAAGTTTCTATTTTCATGTTATTATTTTTTTATTTTTTAATTTTCAGGCTGTATATAAAAAAATGCAAATTCCCAATACTTTTATGTGTAACAAATCTATATCACTGATTTATTTTTTTAGATTTTTCTTAAAATTATAAAAATAAAACTTGTTTTTTTTTAAAAAAAAACTTAATTTTGCTTTTAAATGCTCACTTTACAAAATTTTACAAGCTGAAAAGGATCACTGCTTTTCAATATTAAGGTGAATAAATAAATAAATGATACACCTAAAATTAAAAATATCAAAAATTTTATTAAGTACAATACACAATAACATTTACTGAACAAAATATAACATTTAATGAGATGTCTGAAAATTTGTGATGCCATTTCTCAATACGGTATGAAGATGCTTGTATGTTATTCTGTTTCTTTTTAAACATTTATTTGATTTCATGCATGAAAAAATTTGCTCACAAACATGTTGATCCGAACACAGTACCCATTTTCATGGAATTTTCTTTTATTAATTATTAATTTTTATTAATAATTTTTATTATTAATAAAAATTAATAATTAATAAAAGAAAATTCCATGAAAATGGGTACTGTGTTCGGATCAACATGTTTGTGAGCAAATTTTTTATTAATTAATTATTAATAATTAATTTTTATTATTAATTAATTATTAATTTTATTAATTATTTTATTAATTTCTTTTATTAATTTTAAAAATCTTCAGATGGCAGGGCCTTATAGAATTCAAATAGCTTATTTTCGCAGTCTCATTCTCATTTCTCAACTGTGTTTTGGCTTGAAGATGAATAATTTCAAGTTGCAAGCTGGGATTGTAGTTTTCAACCATAGAAGTAAATAGATTCTCAAACAAGCTTATGTCTTTTTAATGGGCTTTTATATCAGTAAATCGACTTTCAAACTCGTCAAAAAAGTAATTGCAATTACAAGAGACAACAATTCTTTGAAAATGTGTACAGTAAACCCCCCGCTATTCGCGGTATCTGTATTCGCGGTTTCGCGTATTCACGGTCGCTGATTTAATATAAAATGAAACCTTAAAAAATGTGAATTTTAAGGCGCCGTGAACATTTTCTGCCACAAAAAAGCACGGGCGTGGCTAAAATTATCTTTCCCGGTCAAAACAGCGCTCAGTTGTGACAAAATCGCGAGCGTGGATGTTTCTCACTAATCCTTATCCAGTATGTGTTATGCGCTTGTCATGGAAGGTTTCGTCGTTTGCTTTTAATTAATTTATATGCTTATAAATTTATCAACTTAAAATTGATATGCTTACAAAAATGATAAAATCTACCGTTTTCAGTGTAAAACAGACTTTTTCGAGTGTGTTAATGGAAGAAAGTGACTTTATTGTGGACAAGTTCTTTCTAACCTGTACAAAAATACGGCTACGAATAACAAGGGAAATGTGAAAATATCAAAGAAGGCGATGACATTAGCGAATAAAATTGAGTTATTAGATAAAATTTCTAATGGTGAAAGTGTCTCCTCAGTGGCAAATCATTATAAAATCAATGAGTCAACGGTACAATCGATCAAGAAATCGGAAGAAAAAATCCGCCGTGGTGTCCGTGAAAACGCGGTAATTGCTTCAAAAATTTGCTTTGTAACTCGTGATGTTAAATTAGAAAAAATGGAAAAAGCTTTAAATCTGTGAATAGAAGACCGAACTCAAAATAAAATTTCGTTAAGTTCACTCATCATTCGTGAAAAGGCAAAACTCCTTTATCAACACTTTAGCGAAACTGGTGATAGCACTGGCGGAATAAGTTTTTTAGCTAGCAAAGACGCTGGTTTGAAAGATTTGTTTGAAATTTCTAATAAATATTACATTCAATATTAAATTGTTTCTTATTTTCATTTTGATGCCATATGCTTGCAATTCACTATGTACTGTCTATGTACATAGTCATATTATGAAGGTACATATAATACATTAGATATTAGATACTGTTGATTTCATGCATGAAATCAACATGATTTCATGCATGAAATCAACTCTTACATAGACAAAATTTTAGACTAGTTTTTCTTATATATTTCATACTTTGGAACGAAACCCCTTTATTATTATGGGAGCCATAACTCAGTATTCGCGGCATTTCTCAGGAACGTAACCCCTGCGAATAGCGGGGGTTTACTGTATTTCTCTTTTAGCTCGATACAACACTCAAAGTGAACTAAATTGTCTTGCTCAATTTGGATTTAAATAATAACTTTAGCATTAGCATATGATGCAAGAAAGCAAGCTTATGCAGCATCAGCCAAAAAAAAAAAAACCACCTCCATTTCACTCCTCCTTTTGTTCGAAATACCCGTCCAGCTGAGCCTTAAATTTATTTAGGCTATCAACTTCCACAACAAGGGATGGAAGTCTGTTCCACAAACCAACTACCCGCTGGCTAAAGGCAAATTTCCGCACATCTATCCTACATCTGTCTTTCCTCAATTTGAATTTATGCCCTCTCAGGTGATTATTCTGAGCAAGAGGAAGAATCCCATCATCTGTAAGCATGCTCAAACCATTCAAGGCTTTATACACCTCTATCAGATCACCTTGCCGGTGCCTGGTCTCCAGACACTGTAATTTGCAAAACTTAAGCCTTTCTTCATAAGAGCAACCCTTTGTTCCATTCACTAATCTTGTTGCCCTTCTCTGTACTTGTTCCAGCAGCGCTACATTCTTCTTGAAATGAGGCCTCCAGACCCGTACACAGTACTCAAGGTGTGGTCTGACCGTTGCCTTATACAAGGGAATAATCACCTCCTTATCCCTGCTAGAAAAATTCCTGTATATCATTGACAAGACACCATGAGCTACTCTTGCAGCCCGTCTGCACTGCTCAGAGAACTTCATATCTGCCTGCACAATTACCCCCAGGTCCTTTTCATTCTCTACCACTGTCAGTGTAGTACCACAGAGTTGATACGTTGCTCTGGGGTTGCTGTTTCCCATATGTAGTACTTTACATTTGTCAATGTTAAACTTCATTTGCCACCTCTCAGCCGATCTGCTCAACCTTTCCAGATCCTGTTGCAGCAGCATAGTGTCAGTAGTGTCCTTAACAACCCTGCCAACCTTTGTATCGTCTGCAAACTTGGACATTAAACTTGATATACCATCATCAATTTCATTTATAAATACAGAAAACAATAATGGACCCAACACTGAACCCTGAGGGACTCCACTAATAACATTAGTCCACTATGAGCAGTGTCCATTGATTACCACTCTGTCTTCTCCCCCTCCACCATCCCTTTATCCATAGCAGCAATTTGCCTCCAATGCCACACTGCTCCAATTTGTGCAGCAGTCTTCCATGTGCAACAGTATCAAAAGCCTTTCTAAGATCCAAATATATAATATCAGAGTTATTCCCTGCATTCAGTTCTTTTGTGACTGCATCATAGTATCCAATCAAATTGGTCAGACAAGACTTTCCCTTAAGAAAACCATGCTGTGTCCGAGCTATATCGGAAGTCTTGTCTAGATGATCCTGCAGTGCCTCCATTAATTTTCCTGGAACAGAAGTTAAACTCACATGGCTATAATTACTTGTGTCAGCCTTTGATTTTCCTTTGTGAATCGGGTTCACATTTGCACATCTCCAGTATATGGGTACTTCCCCTGAGTCCAAAGAAGCTCTCATAATTATGGCTAAGGATTTGCTTACTTCCTTTGCTGCCTCCTTTAATATAACTGGATAGATCCCATCTACCCCAGGTGCCTTTCTTGTATTTATCTTCAACAATTTCTCCTCCACTTTCTTCTCAGTTATTACAAAATCATCTAGCTCACTGCCAGAGTTTACTTCATCTGGCATTCCCCTTCCTGAATAACTCCTCATGTGTGAATGTAGATGCAAAATACTCGTTTAGTTTGTTAGCCACCTGAGCAGGATCCTCAACTGTTGAACCATCAATATCCAGTGGACCAATCTGATTCATCCCTTTCCTTCTAGAGTTTACATAGGTAAAGAACTCTTTTCTGTTTTTCTTTGCATCCTTTGCCAAGGATTTCTCATAATCTGCTTTTGCCTGCCTAATCTCCTTTGTGACTTGGTTACAGACCAGCTTATATCTGTCATAGGCTTCCATGTCACCCTTTAATTTATATGTATTCCATGCATTTTCTTCTCTGCCATATGTCCCATTAGTTCATCTGACATCCATTTAGGCCTAAACCTTGAACAATATTTCTTAGTTGGTATGTAAAGCCTAGTAGCTTCCAAGATAAGTTCTTTGAATGCTTCCCATTTTGAATTTGCTGTTGGTAACATCATCAGTTGGTCCCACTGTATAGAATTTAAATACTGTCTCAGACCATCGTAGTCGCCTTTACGAAAGCAAAAACCCTTCCCTTTACCCCTGATGGCAGTTACCTCTTTGTGTAAATCCCACTTCAGCACAATGTGATCACTGCCACCTAGTGGTTCCTTTATCTACAGATTCTTAATGCACGAAGAATCATTACTGATAATCAGATCAAGAGTATTACTCCTTCTAGTTGCCTCCCAAACATGCTGATGTAGAAAACAATCATCCAATAAATCCACAGTAGCCTTGTTAGTGTGTGAATGACCAACCCACAAATTCCAGTCAATATCCGGGAAATTAAAATCCCTCATTATAAGACCCTCTGATTTATTGGCCCACTCTATTTCCCTGTACAGTTTCTTATTATACTCATCAGAGTCATTAGGCCTATAGCACACTCCTACTCTCAATTTTGATCTCCCAATGCTTATGTCACACCAAACTGCCTCGACACTGCACTGTCCAGCGATGTCGACTGGCTTCACTTCCTTGGATTTTATGTGTTTCTTAACTAATAGCATAACCTCTCCTCCCTTCCTATTCTGTCTACCCTTTCTGTACACATTGTACTCCCCAAATTCCAGTTCTGCATTCCTTATATGTGTGCGACACCATGTCTCTGATATCCCAACAGTATCTGCCTTTGATGTTTTGAGCAATACCTCAAATTCATCAAATTTATTTACCAAACTCCTAGCATTGGTGTACACGCAAGTATACATGCACCTGTTCCTATACTTAGCTACCCTAACACAACCCATGTGTTTACTTGTCCTGCAATGACTCCCAGCAGTCTCTGAAATATCCTGCATCTTGTTTTCCAGGCTTCTGCTCATTCCAATAGAAGCAGTGCAAGAATCACTTTCACCTCTGCCAGTGGCTACTGTTAATCTATTAGTCCTTGTATCCCCCCCCAATCTAGCAATTTTCTGACCCACCTAACACTGCCTCGATAGCATCAGCAAATATTCTTGCACCTGTTCTATTTAAGTCTATCCCATCCCTGTATAAGCAGTCTCTCCTGTTTGGCTTGAAGATGAATAATTTCAAGTTGCAAGCTGGAATTGTAATTTTCAACCATAGAAGTAATTAGATTCTCAAACAAGCTTATGTCTTTTTAATGGGCTCTTATATCAGCAAATCGACTTTCAAACTCGTCAAAAAAGTAATTGCAATTACAAGAGATAACGATGCTTTGAAAATGTGTATTTCTCTTTTAGCTCGATACAACACTCAATAAAATATTGTTTATAGAAAGGGAGGTACGGTTAATAAGAACCGTAATATTTTAGAACTCACCTCTTTACTATTAGACGCCATACATATTAGATTTCATAATCAGATTTTTCAACAAACATTCGGTTTACCAATGGGCTTAGGCATTTCCGCCCCCTATCTGAAATTTACTTAGCTACAGTTGAAAATCAGATCCTACAACCTTATCCTTCCGAGATAAAGCTATACATGCGATATGCCGATGATATACTCATAATAGGAAATAAAATTATAATTGATAACCTTTTCACAAAATTTAATTTAATTCAATTCACGACAGACTAAAATACACACTCGAAATAGAAACTAATAAACAAATTAACTTCCTCAATCTCACTATATATAAAACAGGTATTAAACTAGGAACTAAGATTTTTAGAAAACATACGCATACAGGGAAATTCCTACACTTTACATCACACCACCCTCTTAATGTAAAAAAGTCTGTTCTCTATAACCAAATCCACAATGCCATTAAATACAGTACCTCACAAGACAACCTATCCAAAGAGTTACAACACCTCACAAAAAAATTCATAGCCAGAAACTACCCAAAACACTTAATTCAACACAATATTTCCATCGTAAAAAATAATATTAATAACCGTATAAAACGCATTACAAATAGCAAAACACATCTCGTTCTCCCTTACCATAGTAATCTTGCAGGACAATTTTGGCGAATATTTGCAGGCACGGACATTGCACTGATTTTTTCTACCTACAATAAACTTGGATCACTTTTCAATAAATATAAAGAAACACATAAATATCCAACAAGCGAAATGAATAATATTTTTACTTAATTAAATGTCAACAAAATTGTAAAGCCTGTTACATTGGAAGTACTACAACCAAATTCAGTTCAACCCAGTCATCTAATACAAGAGCTTATTGCCACTACAATAGCTTCAGAACAGGACAATCCACCACTGAACTTACTTTACACGTACGCTCCAACCATACCCCCCCCCTAGTTGATTCAGCTATCACCATATTAAAATTAAAAAACAATTACAAAATCTTGCAATATGAAGCCCTCATTATAGAATGGTTCCGTCACCACTCTGATCTAAACATTTTAAATGCGAAACTCCCCTTCAATCTTTCTCCGGTTTGGAATCTCACCAATTTGAGATTCCCGCAAGCGGCAAAGTGCATCACGGGATTACAAAATTCTTCTTAAATACAGTACGCGTTCCCTTTCGCTTAACTTGCCAACTGAAGACATTTTAACGAAAGTCCACCGTTACGACTATTGGCTTATTCACTATTTAGAATTTCAACTTTAATCAACTTCACGACAACCAAGGACGGAGTTAGAGCACTTCTACTTCCTTGTGCATATTTTAATCCCGTTCCCATCGTAATTACCACTTATTCATCCCCTTAATTTTTTTAATAAACCAATCACCTTAAAGTTAGCCAATCACTTATTATTCAAACATAACAATTGCAGATCGATCAAAGGTGAGTACTGGAAATTTAAGCTTTTGCTATTTTTGAATTTAGTCCAATAAAACAGTACTTTAAGACATGCTATAACTTCTAAATTTCACTCATCATTTGTGAAAAGGCAAAACACCTTTATCAACACTTTAGCGAAACTGGTGATAGCACTGGCGGGAGAAGTTTTTTTAGCTAGCAAAGGCGCGCTGGTTTGAAAGATTTGTTTGAAATTTCTAATAAATATTACATTTAATATTAAATTGTTCCTTATTTTCATTTCGATGCCATATGCTTGCAATTCACTATGTACTGTCTATGTACATAGTCATATTATGAAGGTACATATAATACATACATAGACAGAATTTTAGACTAGTTTTTCTTATATATTTCATACTTTGGAACAGAACCCTTTTATTACTATGGGAGCCATAACTCAGTATTCGCGTTTTCGATATTCGTGGCATTTCACAGGAACGTAACCCGTAATAGCGGGGGTTTACTGATATATATATATACACACACCTGTTTTTCAACTCACTACAAGTAACCTTGGTCATGGAAATGTAGTTCCTGAGGATTTTTGCTATTGCTGCACTAACTTCATCAGATGACTGAAAGTGTCAGTTGTCTGAATTTGGTAGGGTGCTTTTTTTTTTCTTCTTTCCCAGATTGGTGCTACTGCCACTTTCTCAAAAAATTGTGCCTTCTTAGGTGTAATCATTTAAGGCTGTAATTTGGTACACTGCACAGCATGCGAAATGTGATGCCTAGTTATCTTTCTTCCTGCAGAGTAGTGCCATCTTGAGTATTGAAAACAATATAAACTTTCTAAACAACTCCTTTGACTGTAGATGTTTACTCAACTTGTGGAAAGGTAAGTAATCTTGAATGTTAAACAAATATAGAAATTGAAACTTTCACAGCAAAGTTACCAATTATCACAGAAACTGCAAACATAGACATTAAGCCTGATATGCCTTCATCAATAAATATTAGAAATAGTATGGGCCGAGAACCAGAACTTGTGGAACCCTGCTGATAACATTAGTTCGTGAAGACAGTAGCCATTTATTCATAGTAGTAATTTGCCTCTAATACCACATTGCTTCAATTTATACAATAATAATTTACATGGGATGCATCAAAAGGTTTATTTGAATCTAGGTGAAGTACTTCAGTCATTTATTAACTCTCAGTATTCAAAACTTTATTTCAAATTTGGTGCACTCTACAGCCTGCTAAGTGCGATGCCTAGTTATCTTTCTTCCTGCAGAGTAGTGCCGTCTTGAGTATGTGAAAACAATAAAAAATCTTTCAAAGCAACTTCTCTGTGACCATAGATGTTTATTCAACTTGTAGAAAGGCAAGTAATCTTGAACATTAAACAAACGTGGAAGTCACCACAATTTACTGGCTCTGCTGTGTTTACAGTTACTGAAGAAGTACCACAATATTTCTGAGAATAATCTGAAATTCTTTAAGAAATTAAAGACATATTACACTGCACGTGTTTAAGTGCTCGTTATTTCACCAATTTCAAGTTCTTGATATACCTGCGTACATGCCGCTAAATTTTAATATGTAAGACGTATTCGTACACATAATAAGCTGACATTCAGAAAACACTGACATACAGCTAGGCTTCTTTCCAGCATCACATCTTCCCAAAAAACTGTCTTTCATATGAGTTTTAAAGCTGGAGGGTAGCAGGTTCACTTCCAATGCCCTGCAAATGACTACACCCAGGCACAAAGAGGTGAAAAAATGATATTACAGGTACCTCTTCACATAATGAATGTGACCCAAGATTCCTATCTGCTTAAGTCTTCACACAGCAAGTAATTTTTTTTTTACTCACTTGTAATATTAAGTCCTAGCACCAACAATATTAGGAAAAATTTTGTTGGGAATGATTCCAACTTGAAACATGAACGCAAGCAGAAGTGGAGAGGTAAGTATCGTAGGTTGAAGTATATTGCCTGGTAACTTTATTAGAACTATGAGCTAATCCTGTGTTGGGCTACTGTTGTAGCCGAAACGTACTGACGCAGAGTTAACAAGATGCTGAAAAGTGACGAGACCTTTTACATTAAACCTTTTGTGTAACCAAACTGTTTTTGGTTTGAGGTAATGTGGGATGGAGATTATGCTGATGAACATGCCTTTCTAATTCATTGCACAGATGCTTAACATGATTGTGATCTGGGCGATGCTTGATGTCAATCTTCAAACCACTCTAACACATTTGGTGTGCGGGGTATCGTCATCTTGAAAGAATTCCTGAAGAGGTAAATTATCACATTGCTGAGTTTACCTGATCCTTAACAGTGCTCCAGCATGCACAGTGGGATCAAGGGTATTTCACAAAAACTTGTCCCAAATATACGGCAGGAAAGCTCCAGGGACTCTGTGCCATAGGACTTGCCTCCAACCCTCTTGCATTTCTGGAACAAACAGCCTTATTTTCTGTTTGGTTCTGAGCTCATTGGCAATCTCCTACTCCCATAGTGCAGGTACTGATGCCTGGTGCTTTTCCCACATTAAATGCAGAGGTTAATGTTCTAGGTCATTTGCCAACGATTGCATTTGATAATCTGCTCTAGATGCTGAGCACCTTGCTCCATTACCTTACACTTTTTGAACAATTGCAGGTGTCCTTTCTGATGTGGCACCTGCCATTCACCAACTACATCTTAAAAATACATCTTTAAAAGTTTGTGAAATTTGTCAGTTCCCCATTACTGATTAACTGATTTGTGTACATCAGTTCACATGGATTTATAGCACTTTCCTACACATTGCCTCTTGATTTTCGTATTTTTGCACATAGTGCAAACATTCATGGTCCTAATAAAAGTGGCCAGGCAGTAGAGAAAATAAAATCTGGTGTTTTACACTAATCTACACTAGTATTGTGGAATTTTGGTTTTGAAAATGCAGTAATCTTAGCTTTTGCTTAGCTGGCATAAATTATTCTGTCTGAACGTGCATTTATATCTTAGAGATATTCCAATGCCACTTGTGACTTCAGGGGTCGAACATGGAAATTTAAGAGAATTAGCTTTGGCCAGGATGAAAGACTTAGGAACTCGGTGTCGGGATGTAAGAACTAGAGAAGTTGGAATACAAGAAATTCACAACAAAGTGCAACCATATGAGGTAAAAATTTTCTTTCAGAAAGAGAGAGAAACAAATTGGTTTTTCTGGCATTATATATGGTCATTCTGTTGTCATATTTTAAATAATTGTTCAGTTTTATATTTTTTATGCAAGTTATCCCTTGAATCAATAGTCATTTTCAGAATTTGCTTCTTTGCCTACTGATATTGTTTTTAACCAAATATTAATAAATATTCATTGTGAAAAGCTGCACCACAAAGTTTTTGAAAAATTACACTGCTTGCTTTGTCATGTGCACCACTAATTTTATTTATAGATGTGATGCTATCCTATGTATTGTATATCTTTGTATACAGTCAATCCAAATATAGTGCAACCTTGATCACTTCCTCAAGGCGCCTCCATAGCCAGGTGGGAAGAAGCAGCAGTGCGTAACACACGCTTCTTTATTAGACCAGGGTTCGAGCCCGTCACCACCAAATACGGAGGATGCGGAAAGGTCAGGGAATGACCACCGCATATTCCTGGAGCAATATGGCCTTAGTTGCTAATGCTCCTAAAAACCAAATAACAAACAAACAAACAAACACATTCCTTAAAACGAATTTTGAAAAGAGAAAAAAAAAAAATATATATATATATATATGCACACACACACACACACACACACACACACACACACACACACACACACACACACACACACACACACACAGTGGATTCTGGTTATTTGGGACAAATCTTAAAGAACAGAACCCAATCGAGAAAATAGCCAGGGTTTACTTCGCTTAATTGGGACAACTAAGCGAAGCTGGAGACCGCAGCACTCAAGATTACCCTACGATTGTCTCTGACCATACCACGTGGTTTGGTCAGATTTCTGGAGGTCACAACCATAAAACAATTAGCAGTCCCCTGTTTATTGGGCTTTTTTTAGTGCTTCAACCATATAAAAAAATTAATTTTCAGAATCTGCTCTTCATTCCTATTTTTTAAGCTTTGCAACTTGTTACTCCGTTCTCACTTGTGTGTATCGTGCTACTTGCAATTTGTGTGTGCCGTGTTCTTTGTTATTGATTGCTTATCTTTTTACTGTTTTAAATTTTAACCCCCACCCACAAATGTCAGTGAACAGAAATGTCAACTAATTAGTATGTACATATTACATTATATATTAATTAAGCTATGCACGCAAGCATAAATTTATTTTTATTTTGCTAACCTGTGGAAAATATTCTTTGGATTTTCACGTATCATTTAATTTTTTTAATTGGTAATGTGATATGATAAACTGTAAATTTGTACTTAATACAGTATACTTTACTTTTATAGCCTGTGGATAATATTCCTCCTATTTTTGCTAATTATAATCACTGTTTAATAGAATTAAACTTTAATTCACAAACATGATCACAATGACCGGTGCTTATTACATACATTGGCCCCGGGTGCCAAGCGTTTCCGTGGCCAAGTGATTATTGTGCGTATATCAAGCGTTTTTCTTCCCAGCGAATAAGTTTTCCTTTGTTTTATCTTGCAGTTATTCAATTTTCTGTTAAGTAGCTCTAGTCTCTTATAAGAAATAAGAAGAGAGCCCAGAAGAAGGAAATCACCTTTTTCTTTAATTTAGATTTACTAACCGTACTAACTCTACGCTTGGCCACAAAGCGGCACTGCTCCCGCCTCCCCGTGGCGGAGCCGGTAACCTGGGTGGTAAGGAGAAACCCCCAGGGCGAAAAGGAGCCATTATGGATAAAAATAATTATCCACCGTTAGAGCCTTCGAGCTCAAGAACAGACACTCATGACCCCAATCACGACTTAGAAAATGATCATCCAAAGAGACAGAAGACTAATCAGATGGAGCAACCCTGCCCATCCTTTTTAATTTTCCACTCCCTTACTAGTCAGCCAATGAGCAAACTGTCTCCCTTCGTAATACAAAAACATCTCGAAGGTATTGCAGGATCTCCTAAGACTGTCAAGAGATTACAATCAGGAGACCTGCTAGTGGAAACTGCGAAGCACAGGCATTCGGAGAAACTCTTACAGTTAACAAACTTTGCGGGCATTCTGGTAAAAATATCTCCTCATGCAACCCTAAATTCATCAAAGGGTGTCATATCCAGTTGGGACCTGTTAAATGTCACAGAGGAAGAAATTACCCAAGAGCTGCAGGGACAAAATGTAATTCAAACCAAACGTATAATGACAAAAAAAGATAATCAACTTATCCCAACTAGAAACATTATTCTCACGTTCAATACGCCCAACTTACCGTCCTCTGTAAAAGCAGGTTATTTACTTTGCCGTATCCGCCCGTACATTCCCAATCCTTTAAGATGTTTTAAATGTCAGAAGTATGGCCACTCACAAACTGTATGCAGAGGAGTTCCTGTCTGTCCCAACTGTGGTTCCTCGGATCACATACAAAGTGACTGTATGACTACTAAAATGACATGTCCAAATTGCAAAGGTGATCATCCTGCCTATTCTAGAACTTGTGAAAAATGGAAAACGGAGAAACAAATTGTAAAATACAAGGTCGAGAACAAAGTGAGTTACCCAGAAGCGAGAAGACTAGTGGCACCTACTATGAATAAAAATATTTCCTATGCTAATGCAGTTAAAAAATACCAAACAGTCTCTACTCAAACTAATGTTACAGTTCCTACTAATATTTCAATTTCAGATTGGGCTAGAACTGTCCTCTCTGTGGAAAAACCAAATGTACCTAAACAACAACCCAAACTCTCAGACCAAGCAAATAATACTCCTATTACAATACCAGCAGAATCTCCTCCTCCAATGAGTGCTACCACACCATGTATTACAAATTCAAATATAATCAAAAATAATCGAGACACAACCATGGAAGGCGCCTCCGTAGCCAGGTGGGAAGGAGCAGCAGTGCGTAGCACACGCTTCTTGATTAGACCGGGGTTCGAGCCCGTCACCACCAAATACGGAGGATGCGGAAAGGTCAGGGAATGACCACCGCATATCCTCGAGCAATATGGCCTTAGTTGCTAATGCTCCTAAAAAACCAAATAACAAAATAACAACCATGGACACAGATGGAACATCTATAGAGGAAGATCCTCTTTTAGAAATTCATGCCGAAGAAGAAGAAATGGACACTGGTCGGCCAGTCTTCCAAAAAAAAGACAAACACAAATTGGAACGCCATAAACCAGTCACTTTTAAAAAGCAGTCAGAATCAGCTCCATCAACTAAACACAAATAATGTCTTGTATTTTACAATGGAACTGCAGAGGCTTTTGTTGCAATACAGTCGATATCCAAGATCTAATAAATCGATTTTCTCCAGTTGCCCTTTGTCTTCAGGAAACTTACTTAACTTTGCAAATTTCTCCTTCGATAAAGAACTATTGCCTTTATCGAAGGGATCATAATACAGCAAATGCTGCCCATGGTGGTGTAGCAATCCTGATTAATTCAATGATCCCAACTAAACATATTCCACTTCACACTGAAATAGAAGCTGTTGCTGTGCGTATAACGCTCCATATTGAAATAACTTTAGTATCAATCTACTTACAGCCAAACCCTACCTACTGTTTAAAAGATCTTGAAGATCTCCTTATACAGATACCTCCACCTCTCTGTATGTTAGGGGACTTCAACGGGCACCACCCCTTATGGGGCGATCCTAAATTAGATAGACGAGGTCGACTCATTGAGAGCCTAATAGAGGCAGTAAACCTCACTATACTCAATACTGGCACACACACTCACGTTCAGCTCCCAAATGGACATACCTCAGCCATAGATCTCTCCATTTGTTCTCCATTACTGGTCCCGACCATAGAGTGGTGTGTTTTAAATGATATAATGGGTAGTGATCACTTCCCAATCGTATGCAACCTATTAATAGCACAAACTCCTCCAGCTCAACCCTGCAGAAAATGGAAATTTGCCCGAGCAAACTGGGCAAAATTCCGGTCATCAATATCTTTTGATGAGGAAAAAATCCGTCTCCAGCCTATCGATGATGTGACAGAATACATCACGTCACATCTCCTAAATGTGGCCAAAGAAACAATACCATTATCAAATCCCTCGGTTCGTAAGCATTATAATTATTGGTGGAATGAGCAATGCACAAAAGCCAAAAAAGCAAAAAATAAAGCCTGGAATTTGTTTCAGCAATATCCAACAACACCCAATCTAATAAATTATAAGAAGTCAAAGGCAAAAGCACGCTTCATACAAAGGCAAGCCAAGAAAGAATCCTGGATCCGTTTTGCATCAAGCATTAACAAAAACACTGACACCAAAATAATATGGAAAAAAATTAGACAGCTTTCTGGTAAGTTCCCTACCGTACCTTCGCCAATTCTGTCCTGTAATGGGCAAGATCTATCTAGTCCTTTAGATATCGCAAATGCTTTGGGCAACACATTTGCTGAAATCTCAGCGACAGAAGCTTATACTCCACTTTTCCAGAGAATTAAAAACACTGGAGAACAGCACTCTGTTAACTTCCAAACTGCCCTCCTTCTGCCGTATAACAAACCCCTACAATATTCCGAACTCTTGCATGCTATCGGAACAGCCCACAATGGTGCTGCCGGACCAGACGGAATCTATTACGTCATGCTACAACATCTTGATGACAGAGCGTTGCATCTCCTTCTGCTCTTTTACAATCGTATTTTTCTAGAAAATATCTATCCAACTTCTTGGCATCATTCTACTGTTTTGGCATTCCTAAAATCTGAAAAAGATCCAACCAATCCCCATAGCTATAGACCAATATCCCTCTCAAGCTGCCTCAGCAAAATTCTAGAAAAAATTGTCCACTGTAGACTCGTCTGGATCATTGAGTCAGAACAGTTAATGAGCAATAGTCAGTATGGCTTTCGTCAAAACAGGTCATGCCTGGACCTTATGGTTAAGGCTGAATTTGCCATTCGTAATGCCTTTATTAAGCATGAACATCTAGTAATGGTTTCCATAGATATAGAGAAGGCTTTTGATACCACCTGGCGGCATGGCATACTAAGAGACCTTTACTCTCTTGGTCTGCGGGGCAACCTTCCTATATTTATAAAGCATTTTCTACACACTAGATCTTTTCAAGTTCGATACCAACATGCCCTCTCTGCAACTTACATTCAGGAAGAAGGTGTTCCACAGGGATCAGTACTGAGTGCCACTCTTTTTGCCCTAAGAATAGATTCTATCACTAAACAACTTCCAAATACTGTAGAAACTTACCTTTATGCGGATGACCTTGCCATCTCTTGTCATTCCCAAAATATGAGATCAATTGAACGACAGCTTCAGATATCATTAAATAAAATACAGCAATGGGCCAGCCTTAACGGCTATAGGCTATCACAGCAGAAAACAGTTGCTATCCATTTTTGTAGACAACGCAAATTTCATCTGGATCCTGAACTTCACATCTCTAATATTTCCATCCCAGTTACTAGTAACATTAGATTTCTAGGTTTAATCATGGACAACAAGCTAAATTTTTTAGAGCACATTAAAAAAGTACGTACTGCCTGCTTAAAAAAGATAAACATACTCAGATCTTTATCTGCACAAACGTGGGGTGCAGACCGTACCTGCCTTCTTCGATTATACAGGGCATTAATCAGATCCCGTCTTGATTATGGAGCTCCCATTTATGACTCTGCCAGAAAGAGCGCTTTACGCTGGCTTGATCCAGTACAACACAGTGCACTGAGGATTGCACTTGGCGCATTCAGAACATCGCCAGCACATAGCCTTTACATTGATGCTCATGAACCGCCACTATCTTTACGTAGGAAATTGCTATTGCTAAAGTATTCTGTCAAGATACAAAGTTTTGCCTCGCATCCCATTCAGCCATATCTTTTCAATCCACCATTAGAAAATCTGTACAGAAATAAACCTAGCATAGTAAAACCAGCTGGTCATCGCCTTCTTGAACTACTGCAGGTTTGGAATATATCCATCCATTCCGTACAACAAGTAGCCACTTGTACCCAACCACCATGGGTTCAAACTCCTATACTGACCTGTGACACTTTCCTCTGTCAGTGGGGAAAGAATATTTTGCAATCATCAAATATCAGACAAGTTCATGCTGTTCACACTCAAAAGTATATTGATTTTTTACCAATATACACAGATGGCTCTAAATCAAATTCAAAAGTTGGAGCAGCTGCAGTGTTTCCGAATACAATTGTATCAGCAGCCCTTCCTCCTGAATTCAGTATCTTCTCAGCTGAGTTATTCGCAATTAAACTAGCTTTAAAAAATCTCCCTCCTGACTGCTCATTAAAATCAGTAGTTTACACTGATTCCTTCAGCTCAATCAACGCTTTGTGTAGTTCCTCAGATAAATTTCACCCTGTTATAATTGAAATTAGAAAATTATTACTAAAGATTAAAGAACGTCACCAACTGGTCGCCTTCTGCTGGATACCAGCACATTCTGGTATTTTAGGCAATGAACAGGCTGATAAAGCTGCAAAAAACCCAACCAGCTTAGATTTCACCAATATCCCTGTCCCAGCCTCAGACTATGCACTAATGATTCATGCCTAACAGAATGGACAGCACTATGGCATTCCCAAATGAATAATAAACTCTTTCAGATTAAACAGGTTCCGAAAATCTGGCCCTCCAGTGTCCGGACATCAAGACGAGAAGAAGTAATTCTTTCAAGAGTAAGAATAGGTCATACTTACCTGACCCATTTTCATTTACTGACAGGAGATGATCCACCACAATGTCCACATTGCTATATAAATATGACTGTTAAACACATTCTCATTGACTGCCCCTATTATAAACAAGACAGAATTTCCACCCTGCAATCACTGGTTATCCTTCAACAACCAATAACCCTAGAGAATTTGATAGGTGACAAGGCAAATATATCTGAATTCTTCCGTTTTCTGAAGCAAATTAGAATTTTTAATCTTTTCTGATTAAGGACATTTCAGGCAGTACGATTCTTTCCCTTTTCCTTTAATAGAAATGAATAGGCGCATTATAGCCAAAGTTGCTTATGCGCCATGAAACCCCCACAACAACAACAACAGCTTATTACATATCATATAGTGAACAGTACTTTACTGTGGTGAGTCCATCGTAATGTGATTTGATCTTAGATCACGTAATGTGGTCTAAATTGCCAATTTTATACCATGTAGAGGTTTAATATATTTTATTTAGGTGTTACCTAAACTAATATGCATTGAGTAACGTTTCAGGTATCTTGCCAATACTCATCATCAGACCTTGCTGCTGACCGATTCCTCCTGCCAGATGCTCAGCCCTAAATGGGCCTAAATGTAAGAACTAGAGAAGCTGGAATACAAGAAGCAAATTCTGAAAATGACTGTTAATTCAATGGATAACTTGCATTAAAAATATGCCCATTTAGGTCTGAGCGTCCGGCAGGAGGAATCAGTCAGCAGCAAGGTCTGATGGGTATCAGCAAGATACCTGAAACTTTACTCAATGTATATTAGTTTAGGTAACACCTAAATAAAATATATTAAAACTCTACGTGGTATAAGAGTGGTAATTTAGATATATTATAATTTAAAATATGTATATAAATAATGCATTTCTCTCATTTTCCTTTTTTATTTTGTTATTTTGACAGATGACACTATGATATTATCTTATATTTAGATTTCATTTGCATTCTGTTTTAGTTATGCTTTTCGGTATTCAGTAGCTTAACTTGTTTGTCCAGCTTATTTTACACACGCACGCACACACCTGTGTCTGCAATGTAAGTTTATTTCCCTTATCTTTACCATAAGTTGATATTTACAGCTCTTCTTTTCTTAAATACAGTAAACCCACGCTATTCACGGGGGGATTACGTTCCTGAGAAATGCCACGAATACCGAAAACGCGAATACTGAGTTATGGCTCCCATAGTAATAAAGGGGTTTTGTTCCAAAGTATGAAATATATAAGAAAAACTAGTCTAAAAATTTGTCTATGTTTGTATTATACAAAGGGTACTAGGAAAGTTTTGCAATACAGCTTTGTTTATTTAATTTTTTCGAAGTAATTTCCTCTACATTCAATACACCTCTCCATCCTCCGAAACCAATCTTTAAACCAGTTCTGCCAAGTTTCACTAGGGAGTAAAGCACACTCGTCCCAAGCCCATAGAAGGTCCTCATCACTGGAAAACCGCCTCCCTTTTAGCTTCATTTTCACATGCGGGAACAGTGCAAAGTCGCAGGGAGCAAGGTCTGGACTGTAGGGAGGGTGCTCGAGAAGTTTCAGTCCTGTCGTGGTCAAATATTCGGTGCAGGCTTTGGCGCGGTGAGCTAGAGCATTATCGTGATGGAGGTACCAGGTGTCCATCCTTGACTTTGGCCGCAGGTTCTTCATAGATCAAATGACTTTAGGCAGGCATTGTTCAGTATACCACTTAGCTGTGACTGTCTTCTGCGTGTCCAAAACGACACGTTCCACAATTCCACTCGATTTGAAAAATACAGCTATCATTTTCTTCTTTACAGATCGGGATTTTCTGACAATTACGGGTGTGTCGTCATCATCAAAGACCCAAACTTTGTTTTGAGCCTTGGTCGGCAGATCGTAATAGTACAGCCAAGTCTCGTCACCTGTCACGATGTTGTTCACATACCGAGATTGCCCCTTATCAAACTTTTTTAACATCTCCCGGCACCAAGTCACACGTCGTGTCATCTGCTCTTCAGTCAGTTGATGCGGCACCCAGAGAGAACAAAGTTTCTTCACGTGCAAATGATCTTGCGGAATCGAACGAATTGCTGGTGCATTTAGGCCCAAAGTATCCTCTATCTGTTGGTAGGTCACTCGCCTGTTTTCGTCAAGCATTTTCCTCACAGCAGTAACGTTTTCCTCCGTAACTGACGTTCGTGGCCTTCCCGGCCTCTCAGAATCCTCCAGAGTGAAATTTCCCCTTTGGAATTCTCTAAACCACCTGAATATCGTTGTACGATGTGGACAATCATCATCTAGTGCAAGAGTCATTTCTTCTAAGCACTGGTCTATGGTTAAACCACGCACGAAATTATACCGCAAAACTGTCCTTATCTCATTTCGTGACCACGATGCCATCGCAAGCACTTTACACTCTCACTACTAATGAATAACTGAGCCCATCGACTTGGCGCGGCGGCTACTATGCACGTATGAACATGTCTCAACATGCAGCAACGAGCAGCTTCCTGTGATTCATTGTTGCGTCATATTGCAAAACTTTCCTAGTACCCTTTGTATGTACCTTCATAATATGACTAAGTACATATACAGTACATTGTGAAATGCAAGCATATGGCATCGAAATGAAAATAAGAAACAATTTAATATTAAATGTAATATTTATTAGAAATTTCAAACAAATCTTTCAATCCAGCGCCTTTGCTATAGCTAAAAAACTTATCCCGCCAGTGCTATCATCAGTTTTGCTAAAGTGTTGATAAAGGAGTTTTGCCTTTTCATGAATGATGAGCGAACTTAACGGAATTTTATTTTGAGTTCGGTCATCTATCCACAGATTTAAAGCTTTTTCCATTTTTTCTAATTTAACTGCTATAATGAAGGAAAAAGGAGGACCTACGAAGCGTTAGGTAGGTGGTGATAATTGAGTGATCATTTAGTGTATAATGCCCCTTCTTGTCACTTATTTACAACTTGCAAAACATCTGCTTATTTATGATTTCTTGTTGATTTTTTATTTATTTATTTGGAGTCGAAGTATCCCGGTTAATCCGCTTCCTGGTAAATCGTGAGTCTGCTGTATTTCTAATGTGTTAGAGATGTTATTATAATTTTTATTAATTTTTTATTGTTTTCTTTTCAAACCCATAATTCATGATGAATGTTCAAGAGCAAATTTTTGTTGAACATCCTGCATCAAATGAATGAAGTTTTGTGAAATTAGGGAAAATTTTCAAGGAGATTTCATAGTCCTGGTCCTACAGACAGTGCGATTCGTGCACTGGTGAATAAGTTTAAAAGAACTGAGTCTGTGTGTAACGAGGAGAAATGTGGATGCCCAAGGACAGCACATGTGAAAGCATTGAATCAATTCAAAAAATGTTCGAAGAGGACCCAAAATTATCAGTGAACTCAAAAGGCTGAACATGCCCAAGACATCAGTATATATTAATATATTTTGATGTTCACAAAATTCTGTGAACATCTGTTCACAGAATTTTGTATTTGACACTGATGAAAAATCCCTACCACATCCAACTGTTGCATGACCTGCTTAATGATTTTTTTTTTCTACATCGAGCAGCAGTGTGTGCAGAACTTGTCAATCAAATCCAAAATAACAGCTTAATGGACCACACTATGAAATCTCTTTGAAAATCATTCCCTAATTTTACAAAACTTCATTCCTTTGATTTGGGATATTAACAGAAATTTAAGCTTGAACTTTCATATGAATTACGGATCTGAAAAGAAAGCATTAAAAAATTAGTAAAAATTATAATAACATCTCTAACATTATAAATACTTATGTTTTATGTAAAAAAGAATAAATACAGCAACACCCCACAGAGCACTGATAATTGTTAAAAAAACTGTTCCGTGTTAGGTGAAACCATGCTGATTGAGGTAGTAGTAATAGAGGCATGTGATGCAAGAAAGCAAGCGTATGAGCTTATGTAGCATCAGCCAAAAAAAAAAAAAAAACAATTTCACACAATCATTCGCTCTAAAAATTTGTCCCATTCCTGAATTTATTTAAGCTATCACTTCCACAACAAATGGAAGTTTGTTCCAGCAATTAACCACCTGCTGGCTAAAGGCGAATTTCCGCACATCTATTCTACAACCGTCTTTCCTCAATTTGAATTTTTGCCCTCTTGGGTTCATAATCTGAGCAAGCAAGCAAGCAGAAGATTCCTATCAAAATTCAGCATGCTTTACCCATTCAAGGTCTTATACACCTCAATCAGATCACCTCACAGGTGCCTAGTCTCCAGCCGCTGCAATTTGAGGACCCCTTTGTTCCCCTGACCAAGCTTGTTGCCCTTCTCTGTACATGCTCAAGCAACTCTACATCCTTCCTAAAATGAGGCCTTCAAGCCTGTACACAGTACTCAAGGCATGGCCTGACCATTGCCTTATACAAAGGGATAATTACCTCCTTTTCCATGCTAGCAAAATTCTTGTATATCATTGACAATACCCCATGACCTGCTCTGGCAGCCTGTCTGCGTTGCTCAGAAAATTTCATATCTGACTGCACAATCACTCCCAGGTCTTTCATTTTCTACCACTTTAAGTACAGTAATACCCCGACTTACGCGAACTCGGAGTTACGCGGTTCTTGATTTTTTTCGTTTGGCAACGCTGCCGCCCACTATCTTCAAGGTCGTTTTTCATATGTTATCGATATACGGTGCGACGGCGGAGAATGAGAGCGAAAGATGAACAAAATTCAACTTTGCTGCTTTTATGTTTTTTATATCAGTGAAGGGGAAACACATTTCACCATAATAACGTAAAAACCAACACAATTCCAGCTATCGGTATAATCGCAAATGCAATTAGATCGAGTTTACTACCAGTTTATAACAGATTTCACTAGCAGAAACGCAACTGGATTTTTATTGTTTTATGGTAGTAACCCCTAGAAATGTGAGGTGTTAATAGTGTATCTCTGCCTTTATGGTGTTGTTTATTCAGTTGCTACATGGGCGCAGCTTTGTTTATGCATATCAAGCGTGCCTCCTCGTTTTGTAATTGCGCTTTATTCCCTAAAAATGAGTAAAATACTTAATTAAAAGGTGTGAAAAGGAAGCGTCCTGGTGAATACACTGCAGATTCAGAGAGAAAAAGAAAAGCAATTATCGATAAACAGAGGCGGACTGGATCAAAAATTCTTACCCGAGAAAATTTATAGTGGCCTCATACTATGGTTTATGGCCAAAATCACACTGGCCCACCGGGGTTTCCCCGGTAAGGCTTATGGCCAGTCCACCTCTGTCGATAGAAAAAAAATATGAAATTGTGAAACGCTTTGAGCGAAATGAAAGACCATGTGATATTGCACGTGCTACAGGCCTAAATGAAGCAACGGCGAAAAGCACATGACAATTGCAAACTTGACAGGTTGAAAATTGAAAAGGGCTCAATTGTAAAGGGCTTAAAAATTTTAGAAAACATAGACTCCAACGAAGAATGCGTTATAGCTACAAAGCAAGGAATAAAAAAATTATTAGCTTGCTACGAAGAAATTCTGCGTGAAAAAAAGAACGCGCTGTGTCGTCAGACGAATTTGTTAGATTTTATGAAGCCATCGACATCGAAATAACTTTTTTACGTAAGTCATTTGTTTTTTTAATACATATTTTATATTAATATGTATAAAGAACTGCAATTTTATTAATATTTTTCTTCTAAACTAGTGTTTTTGTTAGTCCTTGGTCCCAATTAAGCAAAATTTATATGTATTTATATGCAAAGTTGTACCCCGACTTACGCGATTTTCGTCGGACCCACCTATCGCATAACTTCGGGGTATTACTGTATAGTACCACACAGTTGGTATGTTCCTCAGATTCAAGGTGCCATTATTTCGAATTTTCCGTTATTTAGAAAGTTTTATTTTTAATGTATTTAATGCAGAAATAATGAGGCCAAATAAGAAATAGAGAGATTAAGAATGCAAATTTATTAACATAAATGCAATTTATGTTTATGCCCTTTACCTTGTGGTTTTCATCAGAAATGTAAACCACATTGGCTTGTGGTTTACATCAGAAACGAAGACATAATGTTGCAATTCTGGCTGATGGTATGGTACCAGGATGAGAGGCCAGTTTTGTAAGTTGTGCGGCAACATCCTCATTTGATAAATTTTTATTATGGATATTTTATTAGTTATATATATTTTCTTCGCTCTCTGTTTCTCCCACTTTTTTTTTTTTTTTTTTTACTTTTCTTTTCCTCTCTTTTACTTTATATATATCAAAGAACCAGTATTTCACACTAGAAACTAGCAAAGGTGTGCTATCATACTACTCCAAGAGGAGAAACCAGCTACTGTATTCACTTTCATAAGCAGCAGCAGCAGGATAAAGTTTTATAAATAATAGGATTTGGCAGAGACTAATTACTATGAATTCCCAGTTTCTCCATTCCCACCTCTCAGTTGGAGACAATAAAATTCAGTGGACCACCGCTTTATGATGGACTCTCCATAATAAAATTCCTTTCACTATATGATATGTAAGTGTGGAACATTGATATCACGTTTGTGAATTGAATTTTAATTCTATATTAATTAATTAATTCTGTTAAAAGAAGCTTAAAAAGTAGGAATGAAGAGAAGATTCTGAAAATTTATTTTTGTTTTTTATATGATTTCAGTGAAGGGGAAACACATTTCACCATACCGAATTCCAGTATTATCGCAAATGCAATAAGACCGAGTTTACTACCCGTTTATAATAGATTGTGCTAACAGAAAAGACTAATAAACCAGAAAGTGCATATTGTTTTATGCTAGTGACCTCCGAAATATGCTTTAGAAAAATATCACAAGTGCGTTCAAAATTCATTGTTATAACAAAACAGCAATAAATGGTGAAAGTGTAGTGCATTTTTATGATTTGAGCGGATGATTCTACTAACTGGTGCCTACTTATTTCGCTCTACAGTGGCTTACGATTGTCTCCGACTGGGCCACGTGATCCTTTGTCTCAGCATTTGTAAACGTGTTGGGCACGTGTTTTGTTTTCGTATCCTTTAGCTCAAGTGATTTTTTTGTGCTTACTTTCCATAAATTTACTGTATTGAATTCTTGAACGTACAACATTGTGTAATATGGCCCCTAAAGAGTGCAGTAAGAAGAAAATTGCAATTAAAATTAAACAAGAAATTAGTTTATTGGTGCACAAATATGGTTTTTTCAGTCAACCATTTCTACTATAGTGAAACAAAAAGAAAACCTTAAAAAAGTTATGAATCTAACACAGTCCAAAAAGGCAGAGAACTGAGTGTAGAAATGGAAAGGCTTTTGTTGCTGTGGATAAAAG
The DNA here is from genome assembly GCF_048544385.1 of Mastigoproctus giganteus. Lineage (NCBI taxonomy): Eukaryota > Metazoa > Arthropoda > Arachnida > Uropygi > Thelyphonidae > Mastigoproctus > Mastigoproctus giganteus. The sequence goes on from NC_143583.1 coordinate 202,797,517, forward strand.
AAAAACAAATGAAGAGTGATATAGTTCCTGGACAATACATTTGCGAACATGCAAAGCAGATTTTTGAGGACTTAAAGACTAAAACACCTTCAGCTAGTGTTACGCGATATGGGGACTTTAAAGCCAGTAAAGGTTGGTTCAACCGCTTTAGAAAACGGTCCGATATTAAAAGTGTCATAAGGCATGGAGAGGCTTCCAGTGCTGATCAGGAAGCAGATGAAAACTTTTAAGGTGGAGTTTTAAGAGCTCATTGAGGAGGGTTACCTTCCTAACTTCTTTAATACAGACGAAACAGGACTCTTTTGGAAAAGAATACATCACTAAAGAAGAGGCCTCGTTGCTTGGTCATAAGCTTGTGAAGGACAAACAAATTCCTGACATAAACAAATATATAGGCTTACTCTGTTATTGGGGTCCAATGCCTGTGGTGATTTTAAACTTAAGCCAATGTTGGTTTACCACTCAAACTCCCAAAGTGTTTAAACAGCAAAAGGTCATCAAAAGCAGATTGGGTGTCTTCTGGCGGTGTAACAAGAAGGCCTGAGTGACAAGACACTGCCAGAACACACCAAGTTGGGGATCATGACCTGGAGCATTACCCAAAATTAACAGTGCCTTTAAAGGAAGTTTGTTTTTTTTCTAAAGGACAAAGTGTTTTGAAGGAAAAAACACAGGTCATAATCCCCAACTTGCCCTATCTCTGGAGGAGCAATTTAACTTCGTTACTGTCAAATTTCTCCCATCCCTCTGCTTCAGCCGATGGATCAGCAAGTGATTGCCAACTTTAAAAAAATGCACAAAGAAAATGCTTGCGAAGTGCTTTGAAGAGACTTCAGGAGACAGAGCCATCACCTTAAAGGAATTCTGGAAGACCAGGTTTAATATCTTAGACTGTGTACAAATTATTGTCAGTGCTTGGAATCAAGTTTCAGCTCCGTGCCTCAATGCAGCCTGTAACAACTTATGGCCTTCAGTCATCCATGATTTTGAAGGTGTTCTAGGGCAAGAAATTATCACCCTTGGTGAGTCCTTGGCTCTAGAGATTGATGTGGAGGAGTTAATTGCGGACCACGGAAAGGAGTTGACAACAGAGGAGCTCCAGGAATTAAATTAAATGTGGGAGGATGACTGTGTAGCAACAACTCAAGAAATTAATTGCATGTTTGCTGCACGGGATATTGTGAAGTGGACAGTAAGAAAAACCACTGAATTTGATGACTTGCTAATTTGAAGATCAGGTGTTAAGTTATTTCAGAACCTTCAGAAAAAGTGTCAAAAGCAAACCACTTTGAACAGTTTTTAGACCATAAGTAGGAAGAGGCAGCAATCGGAAAGAACACCTGATCCTAAAGGTTGTCCTGATATCTTGATGGTAAAAGATTCTCTTCCAGCTCCATCACCACACTACAATTGACAGCTTTTCCAATGTAAGTTAAATGAAAATTACGATTTTGTGTTTTTTTTAATGTTTATAATTATCAATTATCATTTTAAACAAAATTTTTTTTGGTGGGGAGAGTCAATTATCATTTTAAACAACATTTTTTTTTTGGTGGGGGGAGAGGGGAATAAGTAAAAATGTGTGGCACTATCAGCATATTTTATCTTTTTTCCTTTTTTTTTTTTAAAAATTGGTATCATGCTGTGTATAAGATGCACCACAATTTTAGGGCGAGTTATTTTTAGATAAAACGTGTGTGGTATACACTGGGAAATACGGTATTCAGTATTCTATATAAAACTAATACAATTTCTATTAATCACCTTTTACAGAGATAGCTTAGTTATATAGCGAAAACAACTTCCGAGGACGTGGAACGAATTATCAAAAAACAGCGTGTTATTGGGTTCACATTATGATATTTTCACGATACAATGGTGTCTCTGGAACGAATTAATATCGTAAAGCAGGGGTCCACTGCATATATCAGTGAAACACTAACATCTACCTCTGGGTGGGGAACAGGCAAGACTCAGTTAGTGTAAATGTAAACAACAGCAGATAACATTCTTATCTTGACTAGTCTTTCACTCTTACTCTATTCCTGACATAAACAAATATATATGATTGAATGAAGCTCTCATTGGTCAGTTGCCAAAGTACTACTGTATTTTTTAGCGAATTATGAATGAGAGTTTTGCTTGTTGTTAGGATTAAACAAATTTCAGTAACAGCAAACAGGAAGTGACATTTATAGAATAGTAGAAAATGATAGGCAACTTACATTTTTTAGTTTGTTACTAGCTACAGTTAGTGTATGCCTTGTACTGTTTGTAACTGAAAGAAGTATATCAGAGAAAAAAAAAAAAACATGACATCATCACTTCTATAAGAAAATTATTTCTAAGTTGCGAGTTTCCTTCCATCTTAATAAATGTGCTACACTTAAGCTTTTTCCCAGGCAAATCACCATATAGTAAAAAAAGTGCCCAACAAAGCAGGCATGAAGACAACAAAGAAGGAGAATGACCATTTTTGTGCACCAAACTGGCTGTTACAAGTCAGGAATATTTATCCCCTCTTCAATGGACAGGTAGGCAGCATGAGCATAAGAGTAGACAACCTGGAAGATGCCAAAAAGTCTGTCAGTTTAATTTAATGCATGTTGTGTAGGATTTCACGGTATCAAAAGTTATAGTATTGATGCTGTATTGCAGACTTTGTTCTCTTCATGAGTTTACTGCATATTAAAGTTATGCTTCTGAGCACTACCCCGTATGTATTGGCAAATTTTAGTTTCATTTATAATGCAGATTGTTCCCTGACACCCATGTTATATCAAGAAATTTTCTCTTGCATTAAAATTCTGATTAAAATTCTGAAAATAAAAATCTGAAGATTTTTATTATTATTATTACAGTTTTGAATATTAAAAAAAAGTTAATGAGATGCACTATAAATGTTTTTAGTAAAAACTTATCTCCCATGTCTATGGGTTGGCTGAAGTGCCAACCCATGGCACACCTCTTAACGTAAAAAATTATACAACTGATTTGAAAAGTCAAAAAATGAAGCTACATGCATAGAATTTAGATTCTACTTTTATTTGAGAAATTGACCCAAAATTCGCCAGTTCATATTTACTGCTGGTTACGATATAATTACCCTTTCAAATCCAGGGACAAAAGCGAAATTATGAATTTATCTTATAACAATTAAATGAAATTACAACTAGTTTAAATTTGGTTATTAAATTATATGAAATTAGAAAGTCATGGGTGTCTTTTTTTTTTTTTTTTTTTGCAGCCACCAGGATTTAATGTGTTCTACTGTTAACATTAACTACCAAGTTAATGTTAACAACAGAACACACTTTGCCTTCACAACAGGTTATACTACTTTGAAACAAATGACAATTTTTTTTGTAGTCATTCAATGTCAGAAAAGTTGGTAGGTATATATTTGCACTGTCTATTTATCATGTTCAATACCAGCTAAATAGTAAAAGTTTTGTTTATTGGACAAGAATTTTGTTATGATCATATTCCCATCTTTCAGGCATTTGTTGACACTGCAAAAATGTTTGTGGGTCATTTATATTATGAATGTTTCTTCGAGTTTTTTTCATAATTTTAATGATTAGCCATTAATTTCATTGCCAGAATGGAAATGAATGAGAAATACTGATACATGGTTGCATTATGAATTTTTGAGGTATTAAAATTATCTCTAGGACCACTTATGTAAATTCTTAATATTTTTATTTTAAAAAGAGTAGTCAATTTTAAAGCACTATTTAACTGTTATTGATTAGGGCCATTTTGAAATAAAATCTAATGCAGCACTGTAACTGTACAATATTTTTGTAGCTTATGTATTCTGCTCTAAAAGTGTGGTATTTAGTTTTGTTTTTTATTTATCCAGGTAGAACTGATCAGAAGGGATTATGTAGCTAATACTGGTTGGGAAACTTTCCTTTCCTATGAGGATCCAGAGCAAGACATATTAGTTGGCTTGTTGAGGGTCAGAAAATGTTCAGAAAACACATTCCGGCCTGAGCTAAAAACTGGAGTTTCAATTGTTCGAGAACTACATGTGTATCCTTTTCCCCTCAGTAGTATTCAGTTTGGTTCTAGAAACAACAACAACAAAAAAAAAAGTGTGTTGCTTATACCCAGTTTGGATAATGCTGTACAACAAATTTAAACTTTTTGTTCTGCCTTAAAATTCAAACTGATTCTGATAAATATCAATGCTTTTTTAAGTATTGATATTAAAAATTGTTAGAAAATTTTTATTTCAGCCATCACCTCATCAGTGGATATTTAAAATTACTCTACATAATTTACATACAAATATAAATTCATGACATGGTGAATAAAGATCCTGAAGACTTTGTCTTAGATGAGGGTGGGAACTGGTTTCTGAATCTAGCTAAACTAGCTTGGTTGAAGTCACAGGATGGTAGTTATTATCTGGATATCTTCTGATGACAGTTTGGGAAATCATTGCTTGGATTATGGAGCACTGAAGAGCATGGTGGACTTTAAGCCAGTAATCCAAACTAGTTTGTGCAGGAATAACACAAGAGAATTCTTGCTTGACATTAGGACACAGTCATATGCAATTTTTTTTTTTTTTTTTGCTGAGGGCCCATCTCCATTTATGAGAACTGGGACAATGCTTTATCTATCAATGACCACATGTAAGCCATTCTTAACTTTTAAAAATCTTTGTATGTGCTGAAAAGTATATAGTATTATACTTTTTACATGGCAGGCATTGTATCTGAAATTCATCTAAAAGTCACTGAAACCCTTTTATTTATTTGAATCTAGTGCTGGTGCATTATAGCTTTCATTGCTCATGTGCCATAAGACCAGTGCGAAAACCATCAGTGCAACAGTTTTGATACCATCAAAGTTGGTTGTCCTCTGTACTGTTCAGATTTCGGAATAAAAATAAAAATGTTTTTTTTTTTAACATTGACGTAAAAATAAAGAAATCCTTGATAACTTTTCATTGAGTCCATTTTGATGTGAAATGGAAGCAAGGGCACTTTTCTAATCTGAGAAGGGGTTTTGAAACACTTCTGCTGCTCTGGCACTAAAATATAACATGCAATTATTTTAAAACTTTATGATGACCACCTTTTGTCCAGCTCTTACATGAAAAGTAGAAAAATATTTCCAGATTATCACAAATGTTTCACCCATATTCTCATATATAGATACATATGATAATATGGATGATCTCATATGTAGATGCTTTCTTTAAACTAATCTTGCATGAAGCAATGGAAAATTGTCGCATTAATTTGGCAAAAGATGGAGACACATTCACAGTACCAACTGGCCAGCAATATCACAAAAAAAAGTTTCAGATTATGGTTTAATACTGTGTGATTATGGAACTGTGATTCTGTTGTGAACAATTTGAAACCATGTATTTTGAAGTTACTGACTTCTTTTTGGCAATGAAAAATATTTATGCTGCCACGATAGCATATTATAAGAATATAAGTAAATGAGATTTTCTCCTTGATACAAACTTCTGCATGACAGAATGTCAGAAATCTTGATGGGAACCTGATCATTTGTATCAAATTTATTTTTAACATCACTCCCTTCAGAGCAGAAGGGTCTGTCCTGTGACCATACAGGAGAACCCAAGTTGTAATTTAATTCCTCTAAAGGCCTCCCACCACAGAGTTTCAAGAAATGCTGAATGCCATGGATTTGATGTTAAGTTGCAAAAATGGGTGTTGGATCCAAAATCAGACTTCCGTAAAAAAAAAAAAGTGATCTATTGTTATCCTTCCATATGTGAAAAAGGCATGGGAGGAATTTTTTTCCCACACCCTGACTAAAGGTTATGTGGTTTAGATGAAAAAAAAAGTTCCCCTAAAACAACATAGCAAGAAAAGAAAATGTAATGGATTGTATTGTAGCCAGAGGGGGGAAAATTATACAGTTAAATCTCTCACTATTTAAGAAAATTGGCAAATTTATTTTCTGGATTAGCTAGGATAGTTATCTCACCATTAAGAAATGTTAGGCTATGAAATTGTTTAACTGCTGCTCATAAACAAAATATGCTACAGATTACTGTTTGAATTTCATGGTTGGTACACTAAAATCTTTTCTCCTCTGAGAGAAAAATAATTTTATATTTTTACTGTATGTTACCTCTCTCTTAAAAAAAAAAAGTACAAAAATATAATTTCATCAAATTAAAATTATTTGGAATTAATTTATACTAATCTTCTAGTTCTGTCTCTTAACTATTGCTAGTTATGGCAGTGTGGTACCTGTTAGTGCAAGGGATCCAACAAAATTCCAGCATCAGGTAGGAGTGAGGAAATTGTATCATACTGTGTAATGATAAAACAATTATAAGGAGTCTTATGAAGAGGAGGGAGAAGGTTGCACTTTTGCCACCTGTAATGGAATGAATTTTGCAGATTGTTGATAGACCATAAGGTGAGTGAAATCCTGCTTCAGACATAAGAAAATAAACAGATCAGAAGATTCTTATCTCAACAGGATTTCACTCATCTTGTCTCTCTTTACAAATAACCAGAAAATTAGCCTTCTCCCTTCCCTTCCCTAGAATACTACTTTTTTTTTCCCCAAATGATTTTGTTACTTAATTTATTCCTAAGACACCTCTCATTCAGTGTCCACAGTTTAGTAGACCCATCATCCAAGTAATTAAACTGTTCCATATAATACTATAAAAAGCAGGTAGCCAGTACCAGATCTTATTGACACTGCACCCTTGCTAGTGTGTGCAGTGATTACTGTTGAACTCAGTGGAGTTTTTGCTAATCCTCGCAGCAAATTGGTTGGGAACCACTGATCTAACATTCAACCAACTCCTATGGCTAGAAACAGCTTGCTGATATGAGGTTGACAAATTGTGCAGTATAACAAACAGACCATTAAATGAGTAGTGCAGAGAAGTCTCATGGGTGGGGGACATAGGTACACTTTTGATGTGACAGTAGCATAAATCGTTTAGGTCAGTGGTATTTCTATAAACGAAGGAAATCATTTTTTGCATTGTATATGACATGCTCATATCAAAGGAAGGTCTTGTCCAAAGATTTTCTTTACAAACCGAAATTTGCAGAATCAGTATTGCAATTGCGTGCAGGAAACATTCATGATAAGGTGTCACTGCTTGATAATTTAAAAATTAATTTCTGTTTTGAATCAGTAAATAAGAACTGTTGTCTTTCAGGGGTTTGGGATGTTGCTAATGGAAGAAGCAGAAAGAATAGCAAGAGATGAACATGGTTCTATTAAAATTTCTGTTATATCAGGTATTTCTGTTTTATATACCATATTAAAATTTTTCTTGTTTTGAAATTTTTTTTTTTTCACTTTTACACCAAATTTAAATGCTTAAAGTGGTCATTTATACTGATATGAAATTTTTTATTTTAAATAACCAAATGGATCCTGATATTTATAATACAATAAGCTTTCTCTTTATACTCCAGGATTAGATATAGCTTATTCTGTTATGTGACAAACAAGCATTACATCTGAAAATGCAAGTTTCTTCTCAATTTTGCTAAGTTCCTAGTATGTCTGGATATATATAAATTCTGCTGCTTATGCAAACAAATTTTATTGTATTTTACAGGAATTGGAACTAGAAATTACTACAGAAAACTTGGTTATGAATTAGATGGGCCTTACATGTCTAAAATGCTGATATAGCTTTGGTTATGTTCAAATTCAGAAAATCCTTGGCAGTGGTACCAGATAACTTTCCCTATGCTGCACAACGTCACACTTTGCTTGGGGGAAAATGAGAAGTCACTGCATCGTCATGAGAATATAGAGTGAATGGACCAAAATTTCAAAGCCCACAGTACTGGTAAGCATCACACCACACTGTGTAGTGTTACCTTAAATTATTCGAATGTTATGCAGCCAACTCTACCTATAAAGATTGAGAATCCAGTCTACTCAGCTTTGATTTTTTTCCAGCTAATATAGAATGGAAAGTGGCCTTTTCATTTGCTCCTTATATGGTATCTGACAGAAGCTAATATTTTGTTAAATTTGTAAATAAAATCAAATCCTCCCGTGTACCTGTGTCTAATTGGTTATAGTGTTTTCGTATCTTTCTTCTTGGTCTACATTTCCCAACTTGTGGTCATTAAGAAATATACAAATAATTGCAAAACTAGTTTCTTCTCTTTAGTTTTCTTCAAAAACAAGTATAGAAATGTAGATTTATGTCAGACATCATTACAGCTTTTACATAGAGTGAAAAAAATTTTTTTATATGCATTTATATTTTGTGGCTGGGGAAACACTGTTCTAGATAATTTCCACTGTAGGGGTTTATTTATTATTAACAATAAAGTTACTATCTAGTACCCTTTTTAGTTCAATAAAAAAGGTGGGAGAGGAAATGTCTCCAGCTGGAAAAAAAGTCCTGCATCTGTTTCTTAGTCCTAAAATGTTTTGATGGAATATTCAAAACAGTAGATAAAATCTAATGTTCTACTCAAAACATAACTGATCCTGATTATCAGGAAGCATTTATTTAGTGACAATTATTTTAAACATATTCTTTACATAAGTTTATTAAATATAAATGCAAAAAAGCACACATTTCCAAAACTAATAAAAAAAAAAACGTTTTTGTACTTTAAAAAATAATGACTAGATAACACTTCTAAGACAAAGAGAGTCACCAGCGTCCTTCTTTCAATGCACGAAAGGCACTTGCTGTTATGGTGCCATAATTCTGATTATAACTCTGTAAGCTTGCTTTGGGTGAACCAAGACTTGTCTGATTAGCAATATTACCAAACTGCCGCTTTCCAAACTTGGGCTGTTTCTGAGATGATTTAGTTGGGCTGGTTTGGTGGCCCTGTAACACAATCTGAACCATTAAATTGATAAAAACAAATTCTTTGTATGGGGTATTCTTTTTATTGTAGAATCCGAAGCATTCTATGCTTCCGGACAATATTAAAAAAACACAGAAAACAAACATCTTGCCTACTTATACTGATGAGATAGAAGGGTTATCCGAATTTTTTGAATGAATATTTAATAAAACATTAATTGTATAGTACCCATAGTAAACATGATTAATATAATAGGTAGGTAGGTGGGGCAGGAGCAGCAACAGGTTTAAAGAACGTGTCCAGCTTCATCTATTTACTTCCCTTATGATAACCTCTTAACGTACGTAAATGGTGGTAGTGAGGCTGATTTCTGAATGACAAGATCAAGTGGCTCTTGTCCTATTTGGTTTGTTAATAATTTCTTCATCACTGGATGCCCCCTCAGTGTCACCTGCAATCTCTCCTGGTATCAAGATCTGGTAGCCCGCATCTGTCATTTACATCCTCCACTGTAACATCTCTCTTTCTCCCACACAGCGTAGCATTTGGTCACTGTCAAAAAACTTCTTCCAGCTAGGAGACAGTGTGGTGGTTTTTACATCATTCCAAGAGTCAGCAAAGTTGTAAACTGCTGAATTGGTGTTATAACTTATGTTGTGCAGTCTTGTGTCTTCAGTTAAGTCTTCTTCCTCCTCAATGACATTCAGGTACCATTGCTGGTAGAGCCTCTTGCATGAAACTATGACTCCTTGATCCATGGGCTGTATTAGGAGAAAGAAGCATGGTGTGGATTTTGCCATAATTTCTCAGCAACTGGGCGAGCAGGAGAATTATCTAATAAAAGAAGAGCCTTTAAATTGTTGGAGCCACCTGTAAGATCTCTTGCTGAAATTGACATACTTTAGGAACAAAATGCTTGAAAAACCAGTTAGAAAATATGCTGGCATTGAACCATGACATTCTTTGAATGGTAGTAGATAACAGGTCATGTAATCTATCAAAACACGTGGGTGTGCTGTTTTGCCCATGACAGCCAGCTCATTTTCTTTCCAGTTTTGTCTTCGTTCCTGAAGGCTTGTGTAATTTAGAATAATCCAGTCTTGTTTCCATTATATACCTGGGATATGAGCAGGCCCTCCTTCTTCATAAGTTCATTGAGTCTGTAAAGATCAACTGAATGTGTTGCAGCAGACCAAGCTTCACTGTACTCTTTCCTGTTACACAAAGCCATGGCAATTTCTAAAACGCCACTGCATGTTACACATGCCATGGTGTTTTAACTTTGAAATTGTTAATGCCCATATGTTTAGCTAGTTTCTCAGTTGCAGTGTGTAAGTTACACACTGCATTTAGGGACTCACCTTAAAGAAACCATTCTCATTTCTAAAATATTCACCTTACTATCATAAGCTCAGTAATGGGAGATGCTGAATGTTATCTTGATGTGTTTCAATATTATTCTGGAGTTTTGTCATGGCATCCACATCTGCAGAGTGCATCTTCATTCCTCTGTGTAAAGGAGTAGAATATAATTACAAAACCTGATATTGTCTGTGAACACACACAAGACAAGTCACAGTAGAGATTAGCAATACTGTCTTTCACGAAAACCTTTTTAATCTATATTGGGTTAAAAACCTGGTAATATGCATGACTGGGGCAAATGTAACTCACTTATTGAACATTAATTTGAATGTCATATTTAAAGGCAAGTTAGTTCAAATCATCACATCAAGGTTCTAGATAAGAAGAATACCCCATATACAGTTATGCATAAAGCAGAATTAACGTTCATTTGAAATTCAGTTGGCAGTCATGTTCAGAAATATTTTTCAGTAAACACAGTAACATTATATAAATCCTTTTTCATCTATAGCACCTGTTGTGAAATTTGGGTCTTTTAGAAAGATTTATTGAGCCATTCTAAATTGCACGTGGCAAGTATTTGTTTCTTTTATACTGGTTGGAGCAGTGGGCAATGTAACGATATACAGAAATGAAGTACAGGCTGGCCTTGATTAACGTGATTAATTTGTCCCTTGAGAACATCGTGCAAACACATTAATTGAATATAATAATCAATAATATAAACTAAGGCAATTATTTTGCATGAAGCAATGAGACTATGCTGAAGATTAACTACTGAATGCTCAGTGCTTTTGCACCATGTTTTGTTCATAGTGAACCGTTCAAATCAATAATTGGCATCGTTTTAATATCTCCTATTGTGAGTCAACCTTCACAACGAGTTTCTGAGGTATTGCACTGCTTTGAATAAGCAACACTTTACTTGTGGAGAAGACTAATGTTACTTATTCTCAGCAGATACCACCACCCAGACGGCACCGTTTCGAAGCTTGTCGGCTTACTCATCGGTGGGTGGGAAGGTACCCTATTATTGTAACAGTGACAACCCACTTATAAAGTATAAGTCCACAATACGAGAGATGCCTGATGGTATGTAATAGTACAGGCTGGCCTCGATTAATTCGTCCTGCAAGCACATTGTGCAAAATAAAACACATTAATCAAATTATAATTGGTCCGTGACCTTCAGGAATGTCCATAAAGAATTTTAAATAACTTTTTCACTGTATACCAAGTAAAAATAATTATAGAATTAAATATTTATTGCATAAAATACATAAGAAACCATTTGCTACAGAAATATTTGAACACAGTCGTTTGAACAGTGTTGACTTTCTTTTTTTTTTTTTTTTTGTTCATGATACAATTTCCGATAGCCGACAACAAGCTTCTCTGGGCCCTAGCGAAATAACATGCGTTTTTCGATGTTAGAATCAACACCCATTTGAGATTCTCTGTGATACAAAACATTTCACCTAGTTCTTTTACCGTTATCTCCTTTGTGGTAACATTTTCATTGGCTCACACTCTTTTTCTTCAGCCTCTTCGTATGCACGCTGTTCCTCTACTTGAAGGAGATCATCACTTAGCTGTTTTGAATGCAAATTCAGTGATTCTCGAACTTTAGCCATATCGAAGCTTTTTCAACCAAGGTTATTATCAACCAATATTAGTTATTTCTTCAAAAACTTTTTGAACTGCATCCCTGAAACCAGTAAAATCGTTTGCTCAAGGGGGTAAAAGATGCTTCCAAACTGCTCTCATATTGCTGGCTGTCACTTTTTCCCATGCTGCATGAATATTTTCAATGGCCACTCGTATTTTATATTTTTTTCCAAAATTCTGGTACAGAAATTGCATTGTCTCCTGTTGTAGCTTCAAGTGCCAGTGCAAATGTTCTATAGAGATAGTAAGCCTTGAAAGTTGCAATCATCCCTTGATCCATGGGTTGCAATAACTAATTTGTATTTACCAGTAAAAAAAACAAATTTCACATTTTCATTTAAGCTGCCAAGTGCAGAAGGATGTCCAGGTACATTATCTAAAAGCAACAGAGCTTTAAAAGTAAAATCATAGGCTTCACCTGTTGGACAGAAATAAGATGTAAGCCAGTCTTCAAATAGGTTTATGCCTAAATAGATGTCAGATGAAATTAATGAGGCTCGTGGAAGAGAAGAAAAATGTATGGGATGCATATAAAGTATCAGGTGACACAGATGCTTATAATCAAAGGAGGCTAGGCAGATTATGAGAGGCGCCACCGTAGCCAGATGGGAAGGAGCAGCAGTGCGTAGCACACGCTTCTTGATTAGACCGGGGTTCGAGCCCGTCACCACCAAATACGGAAGATGCGGAAAGGTCAGGGAATGACCACCGCATATCCCGGAGCAATATGGCCTTAGTTGCTAATGCTCCTAAAAACCAACTAACAAGCAGATTATGAGAAATCTTTGGCAAAGAAAAACAGCAGAATTCTTTACTTATGTAAACTCTAGAAGGAAAGAGATGAATCAGATCGGACCACTTAACATAGATGGGTTGACTATTGATGATCATGCTCAGGTAGCTGATAAACTGAATGAGTATTTCGTTTTACATTCACACATAAGGAGTTATTCAATGAGGGGAGAGCCAGAAGTTTATCAAACTCGAACAGGGAGTTAAGTGATTTTGTAATAACTGAGAGCAAAGTGGAGGAGAAATTGCTGAAGTTAAAAAAACAAAAAAAAAAAGGCACCTGGGGTAGACGGGATTTATCCAGTTATATTAAAGGAGGCAGCAAAAGAAGTAAGCAAACCCTTAGCCATAATTATGAGAGCTTCGTTGGACTCAGGGGGAGGTCCCCATGGACTGGAGGTGTGCAAATGTATCACCAGTTCACAAAGGGGGTTCAAAAGGTGACATAAGTAACTATAGACCTGTTAGTTTAACTTGTATTCCGGGGAAATTAACGGAATCTGGTTAAAGAAGCATTGCAGGATCATCTAGACAAGATGCAGTAATAAGTTAAGACGCTGCATGGGTTTGTTAAAGGGAGGTCTTGTCTGGATACTATGATGTGGTCACAAAGGAACTGAATGCCAAAAATAATTTTGATATCATATACTTGAATTTCAGGAAAGCTTTTGATACTGTTGCACATGGAAGACTGCTGTACAAATTGGAGCAGTATGGCATTAAGGGCAAGTTACTGCAACAGATAAAGGGATGGTTGAGTGGTAGACAGCAGAGAGTGGTAATAAATGGACACTGCTCTTCATGGACAAATGTTATTAGTGGAGTTCCCCAGTGTTCAGTGCTGGGCCATTGTTGTTTTGCGTATTCATGAATGATGTTGATGAAGGTATATCAGGATTAATGTCCAAGTTTTCAGATGATACAAAGGTTGGCACGGTTGTTAAAGACAGTATGCTAATGCAACTGGATCTAGACAAGTTGGGCAAATGAGCTGAGAAGTGGCAACTTTAACATTGACAAATGCAAAGTACTGCATATGGGTAGCAATAACCCAAGAGACATACCAACTATGTTGTACTACACTCAGTGGAAGTGGAGAAAGAAAACAACCGCTGAGTAATTGTGCAATCAGATATGGAGTTCTCTGAGCAGTGCAGATGCCCTGCTACAGCAGGTCATGGAGCCTTGTCAATGATATATAGGAATTTTGCTAGCAGGGACAGGGAAGTGATTATCTCATTATACAAGGCACTGGTCAGGACACACTTAGAGTACTGTGTACAGGTCTGGAGGCCTCATTTTAGGAAGGATGTAAAGTTGTTAGAACGAGTACAAATAAGGGCAACAAGATTGGTGAAGGGAACAAAGGGGTGCTCTTACCAAGAAAGGCTTAAGTTCTGCAAATTGCAGTGCCTGGAGAATAGGCACCTGCGAGGTGATCAAGGCCTTGAATGGGATGAGCAAGCTGAATGCTGATGGGATTCTTCCTCTTGCTCAGATTAAGTACTTGAGGGGGCATAGATTCAAATCAAGGAAAGACAAATTGTAGAATAGATGTGTGGAAATTTGCCTTTAGCCAGTGGGTAGTTGATTGGGGGAACAGACTTCTGTCTTTTGTTGTGGAAGTTGATAGCCTAAATAAATTTAAGGCTGAGCTGGACAGGCATTTGCAACGAATGGAAGTGTTTTTTTTTTTGGCTGATGCTGCATAAGCTTGCTTTCTTGGCTTTGGTCATCCATGCTTTATTATTTGAACCCAAAATGACTGGAAGGGTTCGATGGCTGTATCCTTTTAAAGCACTAGGATTTTGTGTAAGATACACCATCATAGGCTTCAATTTAAAATTGTGTTCAGCTTTACCTCCTAATAAAAGTGTTAGTTGATCTTTTGAGATTTATACCCATGTTGTGATGCTTCATTTGCAGCCAAATAAGTTTCAGTTGGCATCCATTTCCAAAATAGGGCCATTTCGTCTACATTAAATGTGCCAATCATCGTATTCACCATCCTGAATGATTCTGCAGGAAATTTAGCTACAGCAGCTTCCCCTGTTACTTTAACATTATGCAGTCCTGCTCGATTTTTGAAACGTTCAAATCAACCTGAACTAGCAACAAGTGTTTCAGTCTCCCCTTGATATTTTGTTTCTTTGAGCTTAGTAAAAATGTTAATAGCTTTGTTCTAAATATTGTGCATAGATAACAGAATTTTTTTTTGATCGCAATCTTTTATCCAAATTGATAAAAGACATCCATTGCAATCATTATTGGAGTTCTGTTTCTGGTGTTTTGTAAAACAAAAGTTGATGAAACTTTATCTTTCTCTTCATATTCATCCTAACACCTCAAGATAGTTCGTATGTAGACTTGCTGTATTCTAGATCTGTTACGATTTTCGCATAGTTTGCACCACTTTCATGTTTTTGAATAACTTCAAGTTTTTCAGCTAAAGTAATAACTTTTTATTCCAGTCACGTTTTTCACTCTTTTCTTTTATCCATAATTAATGGGGAGAAAATTTTTAAATGCATCTACATGTGACTTTATTAGTGGAAGAGAAGCAAGTAACACACTGAGGCGGGCAGCATGCAAACACTTGTTTATTTGCCATCAGACACTTAGCATGTGATTCGAATCTTTTTCAACTGTTGCGTAAAATAAAAAGTGGTATAATTTTTTCAGATAGTGATAACTGAAAAACAGATTAATCGAACTCACATTATGCAAGGTCTGGCTGTATAAATTAGGCATCTCTCATATTGTGAACTTTAATTTTTTTAACTGGGTTGTCACCATTGCAACAACAGGGTACCTGCCCACCCACCGACGAGTAAGCCAACAAGCTTTGAAACAGTGCCATCTGGTGGTGATATCTGCCAAGAATAAGTAACATTACTCTTCTCCACTGGTGAAGTGTTACTTATCCAAAACAGTGCAATACCTGGGCACCTCGTTGTGAAGGTTGATTCACAATATGAGATACAATTAAAACAATGCCAATTATAGACTTGTACAGTTCGCCACAAACAAAATATTGTGTAAAAGCACTGACTGTTCAATAATAACAATTCATAGGAAAAATTATAATTCTTAATTAATTATAATTAAAATTATTATTCAGGAATGTTCAGGTATTTTAAATTTAAACTGTATACCATGTAAAAGATAATGAAAATAATTATACAATTAAATGTTTAGTGCATGAAATACACAATGAAGAAACTATTTGTTATGGAAATAGTTGAACAGTGTTGGTTTTTTTTTTTTTTTTTTTTTTTTCATTATACAATTTCCAATATCTAGGCCCTAGCGAAATAACATGCTTCTTTTGATGTTAGAATCAACACCCATTACCTTTTATTTGAGGTTCTCTGTGATACAAAACATTTTGCCTAGTTCTTTTACCGTTATCTCCTTTGTGGTAACATTTTCATCGGCTCACACTCTTTTTCTTCAGCTTCTTCGTATGCATGCTGTTCCTCTACTTGAAGGAGATTGTCACTTAGCTGTATCCAAGCTTTTTCAACCAAGGTCATTACCAATATTAGTTATGTCTTCAAAAACTTTTTGAACTGCATCCCTGAAACCAGTAAAATCGTTTGCTCAATGGGGTAAAAGATGCTTCCAAACTGCTCCGCTGGCTGTCACTTTTTCCCATGCTGCATGAATGTTTTCAATGGCCGCTTGTATCTGATATTTTTACCAAAATTTTGGTACAGAAATTGCATTGTCTCCTGTTGTAGCTCCAAGTACCCATGCAAATGTTCTACAGAGCCTTGAAAGTTGCAATTGTCCCCTGGTCCATGGGTTGCAATAAAGAAGTCATATTCACCAGAAAAAAAAAACAAAAAAACTTTCACATTTTCATTTAAGTCGCCAAGTACAGAATGATGTCCAGGTGCTTTATCTAAAAGCAACAGAGCTTTAAAAGAAAGATTATTTTTCTTGGATAGAAATAAAATGTAAAACCATAGAAATAAGATGCAAAATGACTGGAAGAGTTCATTGGCTGTATCCTTTTAAAGCCCTAAGATTTTGCTTATGGTACACAAGCATTCAATTTAAAATAGCCTTCAGTGGTTACCTCCTAATAAAAAACGTTAGTCAGAAGTTACCCAGGTTGTAATGCTTCATTTGCAGCCAAATAAGTTTTAGTTGGCATCCATTTCCAAAATATGCCCTTTCATCTACATTAAATATTTGCCAATCGTCGTATTTGCAATTCTGCAGGAAATTTGGCTGCAGCAGCTTCCCCTGTTACTTTAATATTATGCAGTCCTGCTCGATTTTTGAAATGTTCGAAACACCCTGAACTAACAACAAACATTCTCCTTGATATTATTTCTTTGAATTAGTAAAAATGTTAATAGCTTTGCTCTGAATATTGTCCTTAGATAATGAAATTCTTTTTTAGCTGCAATCTTCTATCCAAATTGATAAAAGACTTTCCATTTCAACAACTGGAGTTATTTATGTTTCTGGTATTTTGTAAACCAAAAGAAGTTGATGGAACTTTACCTTTCTCTTTATATTTGTTCTTAAGGCTCAAGATAGTTCATACCGTAGAATCTCTGTATCCTATACTTACGATTTTCGGCTTTTTTTTTTTTTTTTTTTTTTATTGAAGTCACTTTAATGGGTAGAAAATTAGAATTTTTAAATGCAAGTCTGCACGTGACTTTATTAGCCGGAGACAAACAAGCAAGAAGTCTGCTTTTGATGGTTGATGGAACATACTGCATCACGTAAAGTAAAGTAGTATAAATTTTTCAAATAGCAGTAACTGAAAAACACGTTAATCAAACTCTGGTTATGCGAGGCCTGGCTGTCATAACTACTGCTAGTCAATGACAAAAAAGGGTTGTTTGGATAATTTCAGAACAGTGACCTAAAAATTTTTAAAGCTATGCTTGTTTAATTTTACAATAGACACTAGTAGATGCAAACTACCTCACAGAGTGGACCACTGAGCTGTTGTATTCCCTCAATTAGAAATGTAATAAAAAAAAATTTTTTAAAAATCAGAAATATTAATTGCACACACACATGCCACTGTTTTCAAGGATTTGTTATATACAAAACATTGCTCTCTAATATAAAGTATCAACAGTGCATTTACCATTTAAAATGTTTAATAGGCTATAAAGTGGACATCAGCAACCCATTATTATGTTGAGATTGCACTGTATAACCTAAAAGAAGTATTCATCTTAACAGTACTTATAAAAATAGATGCCTACATTAAAAATAAACTGCTCTAGGGGAAAAACACTAATTACACACCAAAACTAATGCAGTGTAAATCTTTGAAGACAGAGAAGATCGAAAAGAGGAGATTCCAAATTACCAAGCCTCTGATAGGGAATATCGGAACGGACATATGCATAAGTACCACCTTTGAGGTGAAAGGAATCATACAGCGAATAATTTGAGCAACTGAGATGAGCAGTGGTTGAATAAACTGATAACTGAGATTCTGGCAGAAAAAGTACATGGCGTTTGACACACTGTAAGTGGAAATGGACATCGTTGAACTGAAACCACGTAAAACAGACTTTTAAACTCTTAAGTATTGTCCAGGAAGTCTGAAAATAAAATGAATTTTATTTTCAGACTTCATTCGATTTGGGGTAGAACCGGGTTCGCCCCTAGGAAGTGTTTGGTAGGTTTGGATCTTTTTTCAGATAAGCTTAATATATAAAAATGCATAATAAAGATGGGGAAGAGCAGCACTTGTAAATTCCAAGAGGATTATATTTCAGTCATTGACTGCCATCCACCAAAACTCTGATGGATCTTTTGAGTTTAGTTTGTTCATTAATTTCCATTCAGATCACAGAGATTATCCAACAAACTTAACTCAGAAATGTAGAATATGTTGCAGCTGCTGCACCTTGGTTTCTTTGATAGTTAGTGCAGCAAAATCTGAACTTGCTAAGTATAACCTTAGTCTCAGAGATATAACTAGTTATCGTATCTGAGCCAGGGCCATGCAAATGAGGGGTGCACTGGAAGCCCCACACCAGGTTGCCCATCAAAGTCTCAACATAAATAAACAAGGGCCTCTTAACTGCTTTTGCATCTGGGCCCCCCAAGTACCTTTGCAAGGCCCTGGCTTGAGCATCTGTATTTTTTACCTAACAAATAAGATATAGGATGTGTAGTGTCAATGATGATGTTGAGATCTTCGTCAAGTCCACTGAAAAATCTGTAATAATGTTGCACACCACATTTATATCCAAAAAGTTTGATTTTGTCACTATTTAAAGTACCTCAACTTAGAGAGAGAGAGACATTGATTATAAAACGAACTACTGGTGCAGTTATTTCAATTAGTTGCCATGATAATAAAAATCCATAAAACTTCCATTTCTGAATCATACTTTTTTTTTTTTTTTTTTTAGTAGAAGCTATACTGTCACAGCAATGTGATTATTCCTTAGCCCTAATTGGCTATTGAAAGTGATCAGCTTTTCCCAAACTAATTACTATAACAATGCAAGGGCCCACTGTGTTATATTCTAGTTTAAGTAATGATCATCAGCATTTAAATGAAATAAATATCATAAAAACTACTAACATGTGAGGTTTGCTGATCCCTTAAGATGAATGAATGTCTGAATCCCTGACTAAACTTTCCATTATCTGAGAGCATAGGAAAACACCTACTTCCTGTGGAAGGCATTGAATTCTTCTGCGAGTTCTGAATATGGCTGCTAGTTCTATCCATATCCTTCTGCATCCCTGACTGGAATAAACACGTGAAAATATATTAGTAAATGAAACAACATGAATTAAACCTATATAATGATTAACCTAAAAACAGAGAAAACATTACTCACACTCTTAAGCTGCTGTACTTTCCGAGGATCTTTCACCGAGTTAACTGTAAGATATTTAGTATATAATTTTTATGTTTGACCTGCGTCTCACCTACAAATTATTTTGCATTCACTGCTAAACTTAAAGCCCTTCAAAGTGATCTATTGAAATAGTAATATCCATACCATCCAAATGCAATGGACACAAGCATTAATTAAAGCTTGTTTCCATACACAAGGTGATTTATTTGAACATGGATAAAAGTAAAACATTTTTAAATAGCAACTGAATATATGGTAATAGAGATAGGAAGTTGATGACAATTCATAACTTTCTGTGGATTGATGATCACAGATTTCTAATGTGGCAGTACTCCATGTGCTGGAAAATGTTCAGTTAGGGTGGCCAAAGCACTGTCTCATAAGAAAAAAGCTCGTACACCTTTGTAGCAAGTCATGGTACACTTTCAAGTACAAAACACCTAGTTTATCTGAGCCAGTATGCAATGCCAACAGAGACTAAAATTACTATTTTAGTTTATACAGTAGAGCGTCAGTTATCCAGAATAATTGATGTCAGACCTCTTCTGGATAGCCAAATTTTCCAGATAATCAAATGTAAGGTATGATTAAATTTATTTAATGCCGATTAAATAATTAAGATTAATTAAATAAAAAAATATATAAACCAATCTTGGAAAACAGAAACATCCATCCAGGCATTTTTATGACTTTTATACAAAACAGGAAAATTAGAAAGGTTTTTAAATGCTCTTGGTTTTTCCGACTTACCGATAACGAACATGGACAATCTATGCATTCCAGTAGCATCTGCGTACTAACAATTGTAACTCGCTCTTTTCTCATCTTAATGTGCATTACATTAAGATGAGAAATGTAATGTACATAATAAAAGAATCCCACATTTCTGCAAAAAAATTTGAAATTCCATTACCCAAGACAGCCCTGCTCTATCACCATAATTATGTTGTTGTTATTTGGTTTTTAGGAGCATTAGCAACTAAGGCCATATTGCTCCGGTGCGGTGGTCATTCCCTGACCTTTCCGCATCCTCCGTATTTGGTGGTGACGGGCTCGAACCCCGGTCTAATCAAGAAGCGTGTGCTACGCACTGCTGCTCCTTCCCACCTGGCTACGGAGGCGCCCCATAATTATGTAGGGTACTCACAGCTCCAGAGACAGTCCTCTTTGGAATTGGTAGTGCATTGGTTACTCAGTCCATAATGTGACATTCCCTATATTACTCCACTTTGTACTATATCTGTACAGTTGTTTCTGGAAATCCTAAACGTTGTCATCTCAGATTGATGCTTTCATCATGTTTCTTCAAACAAGAAAACCACTTTTTGCTTCATTTTACTTACCATATCCAAACAGATTGATACATAAAAATTCTTTTGTAACAGAGAATTCAACTGACACTTTTTAAAGTACTGTGACCTATAGCTGAGTGGACAAAGGCAATGAAGAGCAGCAGCAAAGAGTTTTATATCACTAGGCTAAAGTGAACACATCATCAAAAGCTTTTCTTTGAACTCATACAGTCTCTTAAATCAGATGAACGAGGTGTGGAAATAAAAAGAACACAAAGTTGAGGGAGGTCAAAAATGGTTTTATTTTTATTCAAAGTGATCACTCTCATTGATTGCACTTATTACACCATTCTAAAAGTTTCTGAAAACAGCCAGTGAAGACACCAAAGAGATAATGTTCAGTTTAGCAGTTATAGTTGTCCTCAATATTCTCAAATCTCTTGAGGGCAGCCTTTTGCCTTAGGAAAGAGGAAGAAGTTCACTGGTGCTAGATCAGGAGAGTAGGGTGGATGGCTGATGTTTTGTTAGCAATGGCTTCACAACAAGTGCAGAATGGGTGGAGACATTGTCATGCAACAAGAACCGGCTATCTTTCTCTCAAAAATTATGGCCACACCCAGGAAATGCTTTTCACTAGCCTTTGAAGAACCTGTATGTAGAACGCAGCATTGACTCTCTTCAGGTACAAATTCCTTATGATTCACACTGTTCGTCGAAAAACTTGATCAGCATTGTCTTGATGCCGGACTTTGTAAACTGTTTTGGGCCTTGGTGATGATTTTGAAGTCCACTGCATGCTCCATCTCTGGGTCGTACTGAAACAACCAACAATCATCTCTAGTGACAGCCAAGGATATTAGGGAAGTCTTTGCATGAAGACACTCATCAGCCATCATTGTGAGAGTCAAATGACCTCCTGCTACAATTTCCCAAACTTTTGCAACACTGTCCCCATTTTGAGAGGTTGACAAATGCCCAGTTCTTGGGTTATTGCAACCATCCTCATGTCCATCTTAGAATTGCTTATGCCATTCAAACACTCTGGTATGACAATGTTTCGTCACCATAAACAGTTTTTAACATTACATAGATTTCTGTTGCAGATTTTCCCAGTTTAAAGCAAAATTTGATATTTGTTTGTTGATTCCATTGCAAAAGTATGACAGAGAATGTTAATGCTATTAACAAAACTGGTTGTTAGTTGGAACCTGTTAGCATCCCTGGACCCAGGGAGGTCCCCATGACCTGGAGATGTGCAAATGTATTACCACTTCAAATCATGAGTATGGAAATGACTTCTGTTCCAGGGAAAATCTTTTCTGACCAATGGGACTAGATACAAAATATAATTTTTATATCAATATAGTCAGATTTCAGAAAATATTTTTATATTGCACATAAAAGACTGCTCTACAAATTGGAGGGTATGGCATTTTAAGAGCAAGTCACTGCAATGGATGGTTAAGTAGAGTCCCCTAGGGTTCTGTGCACTGGGCCAGGTTTTCTATATTTATTAATGCATATCAAGCTTAATGTCTAAGTTTGCAGATAATATGAGCAGCTGGCAACAAGATCTAGAAAAATTAGGCAGAGGGACTGAGAAATGACAAGTGAACTTTAACATTGACAAATGTAAAGTACTACAGATAGGTAGCAGTAATCCCATATTATCATACCAAATGTGTGGTATAACACATTCGGGGCAGTGGAGGATGAAAAAGACCAGGGATAATTATGTGGTCAGATATGAAGAGCTCTGAGCAGTGCAGAGTGGCTGCCAGGACTTTGTCAACGATATACAGGAATTCTGCCTGCAGGGGTAAGGAGATGATTACCCCAAGGCAGTTAAGCTACATCTTGAGTATTGCACACAAGTCTGGAAGCCTCATTTTGGATGCAGTAACAGGTGCATGTTACGATCTAGTTATTACATTACAGCACATAAGGACTCCTTAAAATATCAAGAGTGCATGTTATGTTATTTTGGTTTTTAGGAGCATTAGCAACTAAGGCCATATTGCCCCGGGATATGCGGTGGTCATTCACTGACCTTTCCGCATCCTCCGTACTTAGTGGCGACGGGCTCGAACCCTGGTCTAATCAAGAAGCGTGTGCTACGCACTGCTGCCCCTTCCCACCTGGCTATGGAGGCACCAACAGGTGCACAGAAGAGAACAAAAGGGTGCCCTTACCAGGAAGCAAATTGCAGCTGCAAGATCTGATTGAATGTTTTAAGGTTTTAAATGGATTGGGGTAAGGTGGTTGCAGGCAGTTGATTGTTGAAACAAATTTCCATTTGTCGTAGAAATGGGTAATTTGAATAAATTCAAGGAAAACTAGATAAACTTTTAGAGAGGTGATGCGGCAGGCTTTTTTTTTTTTTTTTTTTTTTTTTTTTATTAGCTGATGCTGCATAAGCTTGCTTTTCACTTTTAATACTATAGTCCCTATCACACTGCAGTTCTCACCTGAAATATGGAATGCATTTAAATTAGGCATTATGACCTCCTTTCTCAAACTTATACTTCGGCCTGTCTTCAAATGGCAAAAGGGAATTGAGCCATAAATAACTTTAACCCCAGGTTTATCTGTCTACAGGTAATCACTTGACAAATTTGGAAGTAGTCTGCAGCTTCTGCTTATAGTAAGTAAAACCTCCAAAAGACTAAAATATACATCTGTTTAAGTGGATATATTTTCAAAATATCTTTTGAAGTTAAGAACTGGTATGAATTGAGAAATTTTTTGTCAGCTACTCTTATTAACACTGCAGAATTTATATAATTCTCATTTAA
Organism: Mastigoproctus giganteus; assembly: GCF_048544385.1. NCBI lineage: Eukaryota > Metazoa > Arthropoda > Arachnida > Uropygi > Thelyphonidae > Mastigoproctus > Mastigoproctus giganteus. Next base: position 202,821,111 of record NC_143583.1, read on the forward strand.
AATAGTTTCCATGGAGAAATTTATTGAATGTGAAAACAGGATTGCTAAGTTTTGTTTTTGCTACCATTAGTATTCATATGGTTTGACGTAAGCAAACTATGTCATGCTGACTGAATACTGCTAAAGAGAGAGTATCCATATCTTGGGATATCATTTGCTGTTTAATACTTGTAATCAGTACAAAATAAAGGTAAATTCTCTTTTTGTGTTATTGCTTTCTGTAACTAAGTGCATCTCCTTTTGCTAATTACACTACATGAGCTGATGACCAGCTAAGAGTGGTAGACAGAAAACATACAGCTTATCAACACATTTATTTTACACCTGGTCTGCCATTACAATCACAATACCCATGAACCACCACATTAATGTAATTTCAGTTAAGGTTGTCTGTAAGCATGTGTTGCATATTTTGAATATAAAAAATTGTTATTCCCATTACTGAAAATGAGGGCTTAAAAAAAAAAAAAAAAAAACTTGAAAGTTTGAACAAGGACTAAGAGTGATGTGTATTGCACATGCTCTTTGTTTATCAGAATCAACTGTGAGTCTATAAAACAAACAAACAAGGCATCAAAATTTCACTTACAGAAAAAAAAAAAAAAAAAAAAAAAAAAAAGGAGCAACAGCCAAAGTTAATGTCTGGTCATTCAGAAAAGATTTTAACATTTTATCATATAAATTCTTCCTTTTTATTTGAATTTCAGTGATGCTTTAAAAAACATTCAGAATAATGTTCATCAAGGATTAACAAAAAAAAAAAATGATTACCCAATAAATGCTATCATTTTTTTTTTTAAAGCTAGGTTTATCCTTTGGAGCTGTTGGGCAAATTTTATCACAATGACACTTCAGTCATATCAAACACAAAAAAGTGCAATTGCTTCTGTGGGTGAAATCACCTCTGACTGGAATGTCAGGCTCACGTACTGTTGCTTAAAAAATTTCCCCAATGGGATACTCAACATTGAGGAACAATAGTTAAAAGCTAGGTTTCCTCTTTTATCATTGCTAAAAAATTTGATATATTAATTGTAGTCACCTTGCTGACAAACAAATAGTGAAAAGTGAGGAAGAACCAGCTCCAATCAATATTAAAGTTACTGCTATGAAATTTTTTTAAACAATGGTCCTCTTCAGCAAAATAAAAGTTAAAAATGAGGTATCCTCTTATGCCATTGGTAAACATTTTACACGACTTTGCAACATTTTCAGGAGAACCAACTGCTTGAATTTGTGCAATAAGCTCCGAGATGCCAGATTTATGAAGTTTTACTGTCATTTACTGGTATACAGGTAGTTCTCGACTTTACGAGTTAATCCGTTCCTACACGAGCTTGTAAAGAGAGAACTCATAAAGTGGGAATTTATATCCCATAGATCTAACACATTAAAAATGGATCTCAACAATGAAATTTGACCATAGTAATGCTAAATAAAGGTCAACAAAACAGAGCTATGCTTAAACAATGATTTATTTGTCCAAAGAAATGAAAACATAGCCTTTAAAATCAAACAAATTATAATAATAAAGAAATTATTTATATCATACAAATGTTAAAGAATGTTTAGTCTTCATCATCATCAACTAAATGCACACTCGTTGATGGTTCTTCATTCATTGTCGATTTGAAAGAAAGCATTAAACAGCATGTAGTCAACATCCCCAATGAGATGCTATGCAAAACTGTGTTGCATGCACTCCTCCATTTTCATAATGTCATATCAAGTGAAGGAAAGCACATAGAACAATATCTGTAGATTTCTAAGTTGGCTCGGCACTTGATTTGTTGATAGCACAAGGAGTCGTTTTCTTCTTCGGAAATGCTTCAAGTCGTGTGTTTTCAAGACAGTCTAATATTTTCTTTATAAAATTTCACGATGGTGTGCAAAAGCATTTTTTAAATCTGTAGCAGCTTTTCTAGTGCACTCGAAATTTGAATCTTGTGACTTGAAAATCTTAGTTGCTTTTTCTGTGCTGAAAAGCTTTGTCAATCCCCTTGAAAGTGAAGGAACAAACAGGAGTTACAGCTGTTAAATCTTCTTCCTCGGCATCTTAAGTTTTGCCATTTCAAGGAGGTTTTCATTTGTAAGCTCTCCATTATGTGCTTGAAGCAGATCAGTGACATGAGTTGTAGATGCAATTGGTCAGCAATATTAACGACCACTTATGTTTCATTTTGTACCATCTCTTCTGGTTCTTAAAATCCTTCAACAAAATTATCAATAAACTGAGAACAGTTTATTCCAAACACCCTTCATGTTCTTCTCTGTAATTTTGTCCAAGGCTCGTTCAGAGGCAGACTGGGTCAAAAATTCTTACAGGGGAAAATTTGTAGCAGCCTCATACTAGTTTTTGCGGCCAAAATCACCGGACTCCATTGGATTCCAACCCACCGGGGCTCTCCTGGTAAGTCTTATGGCCAGTTTGACTCTGGGCTCGTTTTATTATTTTGATTGCACCTAAAATGTGGAATTCTTTCCAAAATTCTTTAAGAGTTGGACCTCCCTCCTTATCTCTGTCTGAACAAACAAACACATGCACGCACAGTGGTATTGTATAGCTACATGCGTGGTGTAAAATGCCATATTTATGAATGTTTAGCAGCATTTATGCAACTAATGTTTATATTTTCGATTTTGTCAATACGTGAAAAAAAGAACTCGTAAAGTGGGAACTGACTGCCTGTACTAAATGATTAAATTTTTGTTTAATTTTCATAAAAATCTGCCACAGTCCATAGAACACTATTATGCTGTTTTAAATAACCAATCACTCACGATTTATAAATAATCATTCCCAGCTCAACGTGACCTACTGAGAATAGCAATATATGATTGTTTTTGAAACCAAGTAATAAATTATTATTGACTCATCACTACACAAGATGGCATCTTATATTTAGTTTTCTTGTGTTATTACAGTTCTGTCTTGTGCCTACGTAATGTCTTGAAATATTTCAATCAAATAATATACAGTATCATGTCCATTACAGTTCGAGTGCATCATCTTTTGTGAAAATGGCATGCTGCATAGACAAAATTAAATAAATATAAAATCCAGAATAGATATGACATAAGTTCAGTTAGCTAAATTACCTGATAAATTATCTTGCAAAATCAAACTCTCTCAAATAGATGGCTATTATTACAGTATTTTTGTAATTTAGAAAATATTATTATATATTATAGTTTTAAGTATTTGAAAGTAACGATGGATCACTGGTGATGACAAGCCCAACTTATAACACCATAAATTAATTTAGCCTAGATCTTTGAATAATCAGCAGTCCAAACTGTTGCAATCTTGTTTTTCAAACTATAAAGCTGTAACATGAAATTACTATACATACAGTGCTGGACAAATTAATAGCAACTTCTACTGTTTTAAGTATTTTTAGCATTTACTGGTAAAAATACATATATAAAACTTTTTTGTTGCCAAACATTAATCTTCCCAAAATGTGATGTGTGATGATACTGACATTCATGGGTAAAATTATTTTTAGCACGTGATATGTATTTAATAATATAATAGCAACTAATGACAACTTTTTTTTAAAGCATAGATTAACATACATTTGATATTTAGCTGGATATCCTCAGATTGTATTACAGCTTTGCAACATCTAGGTATGGAATACACAAGATTTCTTAATGTTTCTGCTGGTATTTCAGGATGCCATACCCTAAACTCAAGTCTTCAAAGCAAGGGATTTTTCTCATGAACTTTCTTCTTTAATAGCATCCATAGATTTTCTGTGGGGTTTAAATCAGGTGAATTACTTACCAGGCCAGGATAAAGGTTTAACATTTTTTTAAGCACAAAAAGTATCTTTAATACTCTCTGCTCTGTGATATGGAACTGAGTCATCCTGAAAATCTCCATTGTAGAACAGTATTCTTGCTGAGGATAACATTCAAGAAGAAAGAACATCTTTATACACAATGGCATTTGCAGTGCTGTAAAAAAAATGCAATCTTACAACACCATTTGCTGCAAAACATCTCCAGGCCATTACACCAGTTAGGAACTTGACTGGCTTTGTTGTACAAGAAACATGCAGAGATATGCCAGTTTTGTGAGACACTCTACTTTTTGTTTTGTCACAGAACAAAACTTTCTGCCAGCCTTCTTCAGACCAATGTTGGTGCAATCTGGCCCATGCAACATGTGCTTTCCTTTGCCCTGTTGTCTTCTTGACAGGGTTATATGATTTTATACCCATTTCAAACAACCTTTTCATAGTTCTACCTGTAGTTTTTATGCCAGTTGCTTTCTTCCATTGTCTGGCAAGACTTTCAGAGGAAGCAAACTTGTCTTTAATACACAAATGATATAGGTAATTATTGGCTCTTGCTGTTGATATGCATTTTCTTCTACCTTTTCCAACTCTGACACTGCAAGCTTCTCCACAGTCATCCATCTGTTGATTTATGTATACCAAGAATTGGACAATTTCAGTGTTTGTTCTTCCACATTACTTCATAACCTTAAAGACAGCTGTACATACTTACATTTTGATTAACTGTGTAGATCTCTCGGATCCAGAATAAGTCTCCATAAAGAATATAAAAAACAAAACAAAACTCTAAACAAAACATAATGCAGCCATTTGAAGGCTAAGTAAAACTGACCACAATGTTCAATTTACAGACATGATTTACGTTTAACTAATGTTCTTAGAATACTTTTGTAACCAGATGAAAAAATTTGTAAAATGTTAAAGAGCACAAAAAACATGATCAGAAAATTGATAGGATATGAGTGTATATTTAAAAAGAAACTTACCAACTCCATCAGATGAAGGAACAGTTAGCGAGCTATCTTCTATCATCTGTTGTGATATTGGAAATATATATATATATATATATATATATATATATATATATATAAAAAAAAAAAAAAAAAAAAAACCACTTTAGTATAGAATGCTGTTACAGTGCTATTACAATGTGATTTGTAAGTAATCTAAACAAATACAGTGAAACTTCCCTTTAACGGACAGCCATGGGGAACGAAAATGTATCCGTTAGAGAGAAGTGTCCGCTAACAAGAAGTCTGAGGGAGAAAAAAAAAAGAAAGAAAGAAAAATCGTAAAACGTTTAATGTAAAATTAAATTAAATTATATACAGATTTTGCACAATATTTTGGTAAATAATATACATACAATTGTGCTATGCATATTATGACTTTATCTTATGAAAAATACGTACAGTAATCACTTATTTTCTTCTGCACCTTCTTCTGGCTGATAATTTTGTTTTCAACATTTGTTTGGAGTGAAGAAACCATCGAAAGTCCTTCAGTAAGATACTTCAGCGGCGAAAAACATTTTTAAACGATTGATTTGAATTAGCGCTTCTTCTATTTTCATCGGTGGTTTGTCGTTAATATGTTCTTCGACATAATGACCTCCTTCCATTTCTTCATCCTCATGAGGAACTTGAAAAATATCGATGATAATGTCATTGATATCTATAGCACCATCTTCTGTAGTGAGGTTCGAGTCTATATATCTTTGTAGCCAGGGTCACTTGTAGCTGAAGTATCGTACATTATCAATAGATGAAGTTCTTGTTCTTCTTGGTGCTCCACATTGCTGTTCACAACTTCAATTTTTGCGTTTGAGAAACCAGACTTTACAAAACAGTTCACGACAGTTTGTTTTCTAATTGCGTTTACTGAAGAGGAAATCCACTGAATCGCATCTAGGATGCTGATTTTCTTTGCAAGGTCACTCGCACATGTTACATCGTTCATGTTTGCAATGAGATGTCTTAAAATACGTTTTCTGTAGTGAAGTTTAGAATTTTTTATTATCCCTTGATCCAAGGGCTGACACTCTGCAGATGTGTTTGGTGGCAGAAAAACGATTTGAATGTTGGACAATTCAATGTGCGGATGACATGCAGCGTTATCCATGAAAAGAATAATTTTTCTGTTTTGATGAATCATGTTTTGGTTAAAGTGACTTATCCATTCGCTCATGATATCTCGTGTTATCTACGCTTTCTTATTAGACTTCCAATCAACATTCAACTTTATGCCCTTGAAACAACGAGGATTTTGTGGTTTTCCTATAACAAGAAGATGTTCAAAGTCTCCCAGCATATTTGTACAGAATAGTACAGTCAAGTGTTCTTTAGAAATTTTTCCGCCCTGGCACTTTTCGTTTTTTAGATTCATTGTTTTTTCAGGAAGAACTTTAAAAAACAACCCTGTTTCTTCACAGTTGTAAATATCCTTAGCTTCAAAATCACGACATAAATCTTCCAATTTGATGGTCCACTCTGTAACAACCCCAGTATCAACAGATCCACCTTCACCACTTACGGTTTTCCAAGAAATTTTATGCCGAGTTTTGAACTTGTCTAGCCATCCCACAGAAGCTTTGAACTCATTTACTCCCATAGATTTCGCAACCTCCAAAGCCTCTTCCCTAATAATAAGCCCATTAATGGGAATTTTTTTAGCACGTTCGTGACAAAACCACTCATACGTAACATTGTCAATTTGAAGTCCAACAGTTTTCGGAAATGGTTTTTGAACCTGATCATTTCCGTGTTGCCAAAATTGTTTGAGCAGTTCATTTTTTTTCTTTAGGATGTCGCTTACCTGCATATTCTCGATTTTGAATTTTGCAGCGAGATTGCAAACACTATTTTTTTGCCGATCATATGCATTAATGAATTCGACTTTATCTTTTAAAGTTAAATGTTTACGAGAAAACATTGTGCACTTCCCACGACACTGAACAAAACTGAAAACACGAAAGGCCGACCATATTCCCCCCCCCCTGCACACACCGAATTCATCAGAAGTTTTACACGTGCCTTAAAATTCTTGAAAAAGGGTTTAGAACCGCGACGTAAACCTTGATAAAATTCAGAGAATCGGAAATAGAAAATAAACACACGATTGAGGCAATACGTGGAAGAAAAGTTCCTAGAAAAAGGGCCGTAAGCTCGCCCGCTGTCCGTTATGGGGAGATCAAATTAAGTGCTCATCTAAACGAAACAGTGCAGATTGCCTGTCCGCGTCCGTTACAGAGAATGTCCGCTAGACAGAAGCTGAAAACACATTAAAACCAATGGAGGTGAGTTGGGGAATTTGAAAATGTCTGTTGTAGAGAGATGTCCATTAACGAGAGGTGTCCGTTAGAAGTTTCACTGTACACTTGAATGCCTTTAGTCCAACAAATTTGAATTATGTTCTGTGCTGTGTTAGATAAACTATTCTTTACCATAGTTGAATGAGGTTTTTAGTTACATTGTTTTAGGTGAATTAGAATTGTGACATAAGCATTGGGAGATCAAAATTGAGAGTAGGTGTGTGTTATAGGCTTAATGATTCTGATGTGTATAATAAGAAACTGTACAGGGAAATAGTGGGCCAGTAAATCAGAGTCTTATAATGGGGAATTTAATTTCCCAGATATTGACTGGAATTTGTGGGTTGGTCATTCACACGCTAGCAAGGCTTTTGTGGATTTATTGGATGATTGTTTTCTACATCAGCATGTTCGGGAGGCAACTAGAGAGAGTAACACTTGATCTGGTTATCAGTAGTGATTCTTCATGCATTAAGAATCTGCAGATAAAGGAACCACTAGGTGGCAGTGATCACAGTGTGCTGAAGTGAGATTTACTCAAGAGGTAACTACCATCAGGGGGTTTTTGCTTTCGTAAAGGTGACTACAGTGGTCTGAGACAGTATTTAAATTCTATACGGTGGGTCAAACTGATGATGTTACCAACAGCAAATTCAAAATGGGAAGCATTCAAAGAATTTATATTGGAAGATACTAGGTTTTACATACCAACTAAGAAATATTGTTCAAGGTTTAGGCCTAAATGGATGTCAGATGAACTAATGAGACATATGGCAGAGAAGAAAAATGCATGGGATACATATAAATTAACATGTGACACAGAAGCCTATGATAGATATAAGCTGATCTGTAACCAAGTTACAAATGAGGTTAGGCAGGCGAAGGCAGATTATGAGAAATCTTTGGCAAAGGATGCAAAGAAAAACAGTAAAGAGTTCTTTACTTATGTAAACTCTAGAAGGAAAGGGATGAATCAGATTGGTCCACTGGATATTGATGGTTCAACTGTTGATGATCCTGCTCAAGTGGCTAACAAACTAATGATTATTTTGCATCTACATTCACCCATGAGGGGTTATTCAGGGAGGGGAATGCCAGAGGTGAGTTAAACTCTGGCAGTGAGCTAGATGATTTTGTAATAACTGACAGGAAAGTGGAGGAGAAATTGTTGAAGAGATAAACATAAAAAAGGCACCCAGGGTGGGTGGGATCTATCCAATTATATTAAAGGAGACAGCAAAGGAAGTAAGAAAATGCTTAGTCATAATTATGAGAGCTTCTTTGGACTCGGGGAGGTACCCATGGACTGGAGATGTGCAAATGTGACCCCAATTCACAAAGGAGGATCGATGGGCGACACAAGTAATTATAGATCTGTTAGTTTAACTTCTGTTCCAAGAAAATTAATGGAGGCACTGGTTAAAGAAGCACTTCAGGATCATCTAGACAAGACTTCAGTTATAGCTCGGACACAGCCTGACCGTTTCCTTATACAAAAGGGATAATCACTTCTTTACCACTACTAGCAAAAGTACTGTATATCATTGACAAAGCCCCATGACCTGCTCTGAAAACCTCTGTGCACAGCTCAGAAAACTTCACACCTGACTGCACAATTGCCCCCAGGTCTTTTTCATTCTCTGCTGTCCTGAGTGCAGTACCACACAGTTGGTATGTTTCTCTGAGTTGAATTTGTCAATGTTAACTTCATTTGCCACTTCTCAGCCCATCTGCCCAATTTTTCTAGATCCTGTTGCAGTAGCATACTGCAACAGGATTAACAACCCTGGCAACATTTGTATCATCTGCAAACTTGAACATTAAGCCTGATATGCCTTCATCAATACCACTGATAAATAACAAAACAATGGGCCCAAACCCTGGAGGACCCCAATAACAACATTTCCACTGACTACAATTCTCTTCCACTCAACCACCCTTTTATCCACTGTAGTAACTTGTCCTTAATGCCATACTGCTCCAATTTGTACATTGTCTTCCATGTACAATGGTATCAAAAGCTTTCCTGATATCAAAATAATTTTTTGCATCCAGTTCCTTTGTGACCACAGCATAGTATCCAATAAAACTGGTCAGACAAGACTTCCCCTTAACAAACCCATGCTGTCCGAACTATAACGGAAGTGTTGTCTAGATGATCCTGCAGTGCTTCTTTAACCAGTGCCTCCATTAATTTCCCCAGAACAGAAGTTAAACTAACAAGTCTGTAATTACTTGTGTCACCCTTTGAAACTCCTTTGGGAATTGGAGTCACATTTACACTCTTCCAGTCCGTGGGGACCACTCCTGTGTATAAGGATGCTGTCATAATTATGGCTAAAGGTTTGCTTACTTCCTTTTCCACCTCCTTTAGTATAACTGGATAGATCCCTTCCACCCCAGTTGCCTTTCTTATGTTTAACTTCAACAATTTATCCTCCACTTTTCTCTCAGTTAATACAAAATCATTTAGCTCCCTGTTAGAACTTCTGTCTTCCACTTCTCTACAGAATTCTTCATGTCTATATGTAAAATACTCATTTAGTTTGCCAGCTACCTGAGGAATATGAGGGTTGTCTTTGCTGTTTTTCTTTGAATCCTTTGCAAAAGATATCTTGTAATCTGCCATCGCTTGCCTAACCTCCATTGTGACTTGATTACAGACTAGCTTATATCTACCGCAGGCTTCCGTGTTACAGGCCTGACTCTCGTTAGTTCATCTGACATCCATTTAGGCCTAAACCTCGAATAGTATTTAGTTGGTACGAAAAGCCTATTAGCTTCCAAGATTAATTCCTTGTTGTTGGTAACACCATCAGAATTTAAAAACTATCTGAGACCACCTTTATGAAAGCAAAAAATCTTCCCTTTACCCCTGATGGTAGTTATATCTTGAAGTAAATCCCACATCAGTACACTGTGATCACTGCCACCTAGTGGTTCCTTCATCTGCAAATTATTAATGCATGAATAATCACTGCTGATAATCAGATCAAGAGTATTACTCCCTCTGGTCACCTCTTGAACATGCTGCTGTAGAAAATAGACTCAACATTGCACTGACTTAGATTTTGTGTTTCTTAACTAACAGCACAACCCTTCTTTATTCTCCTGTCTATCCTTTCTGTATACATTGTACTCCCCAAATTCCAATTCTGCACTGCTTATAAATGTCACACCACATCTCTGATATCCCAACAATATCCACCTTTGATGTCTTGGCCAGCACTTCAAATACATTCACTTTACTTCTAGCATTGGTGTACATGCAAGTATGCATGCCCTTGTTCTTTGACAAACATACTGCTGTAATACCCACCAATTTTAAGGGAGAAGGGATTAAAGTCAAAAACTGTTTCTAATAAAAAAAGATTTCATATATTTTAAGGAATATGTTACATAGAGTACTAAATTTTGAATAATGGATCTATTAACCTTATTTTATTTACAAAAATGTTTATCTGATAATAAAACACTTATTTTGTCATTTTTTGCCTTTTATAATTGTCCACCGGTGTCTCCCATATGAGATTGTAACAGTAATTTTCCAACATATTTAGACTCCATTTTCATTAATATCTTGGTGAAATCTTTCAACCTGTTCATTAGAGACCACTTCCAAGTTTTCAGGAAAAAAGTCTAAATGAGAATGTAGGAAATGAAGCTTTAATGATAAGTCTTGGTTTTTGGCCATTAATCTATGATATTTGAAAACTGAGGGTGACAAGGACTTTTTTAAGCACACATCTGAATTTTTGAACATATTTCCTATGAGAATCTGTTGAAATTATTTCAGGGAGGAAATTGATATCGACGAGTGTAATCAGTACATTCACAACTAGAGCAAGCACCAACTCATTGCCAAAATTGCCAACCCATGCAGCCATACTGAGAATTTTTGTCACACTAAACCAGTTCAGGTGTATTATGTCTGCTAATGGTTAAACAAGTTTCTAGCCTCTCATAGAAGGAATGCTGGAAATTTGTGAAAACTCGCTTATTTTTTAACAGTTCCCCCCATAAGTCAATACATTTTCTGGCACAATCCACTAGCTTTCATAACCTGCTCAAATAAAATGCAGAAGATTTTGGCTCAAGCCAATTGTTGAATGCATCCATCACAGCACTTTCTCTGTTGAATTTCTGTCCTTTCAATTCTTTTTGAGATTTGGAAATAAGAAAAAATGTCCAATGGAACCAAATCAGGTGAGTAGGGCATAGAACCCAAGCCACAGTGTTGCGCGAGTCATAAACTGAGTGCACTGGTGCATTGTCTTGAGCTCTTACCAGGAAAAGTTTCAGTTCTGCAAATTGTAGTATCTGAAGACTAGGCACCTGCAATGAGATCTGATTGAGGTCTTTAAGGCTTTAAATGGATTGAGTAAGCTCAATGCTGATGGAATCCTTACTCAGATTGCACACGAGGAGGCATAAATTCAAATTGAGGGAGAAGGGTTACAGGATAGATTGTGTGGGAATTTGCCTTCAGCCAGCAGAGTTGACTGTCTGTTAGAACAAATTTCCATCTAGTGTTTTCTTAAATAAATTCAAGGAAGAACTAGACAAAATATTGGGCGAGGGGAGGGTTTATTTATTTATTTTATTTTTTTTGGCCAATGATGTTTAAGCATGATTTCTTGCATTTTTTGCCATAAATTAGAAAGAAAAACAAACCCTTTTAAATCTGTATTGGTAGCTCATTTTGCAAAATTTGAAAACAAAGAAAATGTTCTTTTTTGCCAGTGAAACTTAAAGCTTAAAATTTTGAAAATTGTTGTGTTTTAGTTTTCTGATATTTTAGTAGCTCATGTATACAATGTACCTCTGTTTTACGATATTAATCCGTTCCAGAGACACCATCGAATAGTGAAAATATCCCAATAACACATTGTTTTTGGTAATTCATTCCAAGACCACAAAAGTAGAAAATTTTTTCTTCTTACTGCACTCTTTAGGGGCTGTACTATCAATTTACACAGCATTGTACATACACGAATTCAATACAGAAAATCACTTCAACTAAAGGATGCAAAAACAAAACAGGCCAACACATTTACAAACACTGCTACTGGCTGAGAGGAAGGACCATGTCGTCTGGTTGGAGACAATCGTAAGTCCATTTTAAAGTTAAATAAGTAGGTGCCGGTTAACATGATCATTGGTTAGTAGAATCAGCCGCTTTATAGAATCAAAATTTAAAATACCAGTTCAAATCATTAAAATGCACTACACTTTCATCGTTATCACACATTCGGTTATAAGAATCAATTTTTAATGACTGTGCTATTTTTCTATAGCACATTTCTGGAGGTCACTACCATAAAACAATTTGCAGTTTCCCGTTTATTGGGCTTTTCTGTTAGTCCAACCTGTTATAAACAGGTAGTAAACTCGATATTATTGCATTTGTGATAATACCAATAGCTGGAATTCTATGGGTTTTTACGTTATTATGGTGAAATTTGATCCCCCCTTCCATGAAATCTTCAATCATATAAAAAACATAAATAAATTTTCAGAATCTTCCCTTCATTCCTATTTTGTAAACTTGTTACTCTGTACTTGTGCATTCGTGTTAGTTGCAATTTGTGAATGCCGTGTTCTTTGCTATTGATTGCTCTTCTTTTTTACGACCCAAAAAAAAAAAAAAAAAAAAGGAAAACGTCAGTGAACAAAAATATCAATTAGTTTGTATGTAAACATTTCAGTATTAATTAAGCTATGTACATAAGTGTAAATTTATTTTTATTTTGCTAACCTGTGGAAAATATTCTTCTGATTTTCACATATCATTTAATTTTGTTAATTGGTAATAAAGTGTAAATTTATGCTTTATATCTTTATTTTTATAGCCTGTGGATGATAATCCTCCTATTTTTGCTTATTAGAATCACTGCTGAACAGAATTAAAATTCAATTCACAAACGTGATCACAATGACTGGCGCTTACTACATATCGTATAGCGAATGGTATTTTATTACTGAGAGTCCAGTGTAAAGTGACTTGATCGTACAGTAAACCAATTGTAAAGCAGGGGTCCAATGTATATAACGTTTTAAACTTGTGGCCACTGTGGATTAGTTTTGTTTGTCAAGCCTTATTGACAAACAGTAAATTTGTATGTTCCAAAAAACTTTGTATACACCATAATATATTTACTAAAGGTTATTCATTAATCGGTAATGTTGTCATGTCTGATTTATTGAAATCAAGTTTAAAGTCCATTAGAGATGGTAAGCTGAACTTAACATTTCATGCCTGTTTGTGGGAACCCCGTTACAGTCATTTTAAAACAGTTACAGTGAATTAAAATTTTCAATCTTAGTTTTTAAGTGGCACAGCTGTTTCCAAAGACTCTCTTACTGAAACTGTTCTATGTAAATAGCTGTTGCTCTCGTCTTCTAGTGTTACTAATAATTTGCCTTTCAGTAGAAGTAAACAACAGAGAAAAATTTAAGTTGTTGCAAGTGGTGACGAATGTGATTGGTAGGTCAGAGAGTTACCCAACAAGAACACATCTACTGGTTATCATTAGTTTTATGTATCATTCCTTCAACTAAAGGATGCAATCACATTCTCATCCAAGTGAAAATGGATCTCGTGTCCCTCAAGGATCTTTCATAGTTACTTACTGGTCTTACTAACCTTCAGTCAAAGGGCAAATGTCAGTTGCCCTTATGCAACCAACAGCTTCTTGTATCCAGCCATCTTGCTGTTCAGATTTTTCTACCCTCAACCTGCTGTTGGTTGAGGAGTTTGCCTTCTATTTCTGTCTTCACTTCACAGATTTTGACTTCTGACTTCACAGATTTCGTTAAACCATGCAATCATTCTTCTGACACCACACAGCTTCATCAGACTTCTTCACTGCTGCTTGTAATACCTGTAATCCTGAAATGCTGTTGTTGCATTGCTTTCATCCTAGTAGAACTTCAAATCAAAGCATGCTCTGGTAAGGTGAGAGGAGGCTTTGTGCCCCTTCCTTTTTCCATTTCATCTATGTCAGAATATCTACTGAATTCTTGTGTTACAAATACTTACTACCTGTGCAGCATCAGGATAGTGTCTTAACATCTATGGTTATTTAGTGTTATCACGTGAAATACAAAATATAATATGGATATTTTTCATTCGAACAACCCAAATACTGCATTAAATACTTTTCTTCCTACCTGATAAAGTTTTTCCCTATACTGATCAGCAGAGAACTTTGAACATTCATTAACAGAAGAAATAACTTTGACATTCTGGAATGGTGGTTCTACTTGCTGAAATCTAATATCAAAATATAATTAAGAGAGTTACAATGCTTCCAGAAACTAAGCATTTCAAAAATTTAAATAATGGCAATCTGATATATAATATAAAGGTTACCGATAAACATAAGGGTGCTTCAGGCCTTCATCTGCACTGATACGGAGACTAGGATTAAGTGCCAACAACTTAGATAAAAGATCTAATTCCTCTTTAGATGAATTCAGGAGGATATCAGGAAGAAGACATTTTGGTCTAAGTAAGTGGGAACAGAAATATTAGACATTTTAATTCAATATTTCACAGAGACAGAGAAATCTAAACACAAATACAAAAGGTGATTCAAAAATTAATCAAATTTATTTATATTTAACTCAGCAGTGGCCATTTTATTTTTAATTCTGCTACAAAAATACCAATATTTCATCTTTTCTTTGAATTGCAATACTTATTGTATGTAACTTTCTTAAATTAGTTAAAGAGAGAGCTACGAGACTCAATAAGTTGTTATATATCAATTTTATAGAAGAATAAGAGAAATTTACCTCGATATTATTTGTAGAACACTTCGATTCAACACTCCAAAATTTAAACGAATATAAAAAACTACATCAGATCAATTCTCACACCCAAAGAAACATTAATGATCCAATGCACCTGGAATCAATGGCCAAGGCACCCCCCACAACCCAACACCAAAATACATTAAATCACTGATAAGAAACTGTGAGTGAATGAAGACATTATGTCCATTAATAAAATCAAGTGAAAAAATGATTATGGCAATGATATAAAATAATTCAAGCTTTTACTTTCCTTCTTGAACTGGACAGGGCTTTTTGATAATGAGTCTTGATCACAGGATAGAATAATGCAGAGTGTATGCTGGAATTTTAGGTAGAGATTAGTTGATCTCCTGGTGCATGGGTGCAAAGGACCACGAATCAGAGATAAGATAGGGACCCCAACATTTATAGAATTTGTGTAGTTTAATTTCTAGAGTTTCTGTGATTAATAACGTCACGTAATTGCATTGGATACTAAGTATTTTGGCCTCATTGAATAGAAAAGTATGGCCTTCATTAACAGCATGAAAAGCTAATTCCAATGCCGATGGATGGGAAGCACAGACCAAGGATGCAAGTTGCTTAACTGTCAAATCGAGCATATGAGTAGAGCTTGGCAAGACGAATTGCAATCACTACAAGTAACGATGTATACCAAATCATTTATTTGGACCAAAAAGAAGGATAGGGCTGAGCAATTATTCAGCACAGTATGTAGTTTTTGCATCTATCTAGCTACACCTCTAAACTCTGCATCTTTTAAAAGCCTGTTAAGCTATTTGTTTGTTCAATGTATGGCATGGAAATAAAAGTATTTTTTGTATTACTATGATTGGTTGGTGTGTTTTTTTGTAACCTATTTTCAGCTTGTGTTCTAATTTGGTTTATAGTACCTCAATTTAAGAATTTGTTAGTTAATATCTGTATCTCAGAGTCTAAAAATGTCTCAGACATCGAATATTTATAAGCATTAAGAAACTCGTTTAAAACAATAGACCTTTTATAGGTGAACAGATGATAGCTATTATAATTACCAGCTATTACCAGCCAAAAAAAAAAATTTTTTTTTTTTTTTTTTGGCTGGTCCAGTGTAAGCCATAGGCTTTCTTGCACCATGCTGCCATTACTAATACTAATAATGAAGGAACGTACCAGTATTTATAGAGTATTTGTCGGCTTTCGATAAATGTTAAACTGAACTTTATTCGTACCACAAGTGAGCGTGAAGTTTAGGAAATTTAATAATTTAATTTCAGTGTTTCCTGTTTCCAAAGTGAAATTCAGTCTTGGATGAATATTAAAGGAACGTAAAATGTCGTGAATGGTACAAGCATCAGTAATACAGGGAACATCGTCCATGCCATAATATCTAATACATGGTAAAAAAGGTCTCAAATGTATACATTCAATCATAGCAAGGTAAATCTCCATATTAAGCCACTTATATGCAAACCGAAAATTCAAAGTTTAATTAAGTGGAAAATCACTTTAATGGGAAGTTTTGTACAATTTATCAGTATGGAATTATTACTTAACATATCCCAAACAATATCTAGGGTGTAACTTTTTTAAAACACATTGTGTGCTTTTACACCCCCCCCCTTTTTTTTTGTTTTTGAAAATAAAATTTCTTTAGACATAAAATAAAAGTATTTGTCTCTTACTCTGTTCTATTTTTAGTTTAAAACACCGTTAAAAGTGAAATTTGAAACATGCACAAGCAAATATTTCTGCTTTTTGTATAAATTTATTAAAAAAAAAAATTATATATATTCAACACCATTAATTACTTCTAATTTTAGCTTTACTTCAAAATTTATTTCAAATTTAGTACCCTTCACATATGCAAAATTTGAAATTACATACATTACTTTCTACAGATTAGTGGTCATTCTGAAATAGGGTTGCCAGATTTCTATGGCTGGTTAAAGACACTCAAAAATAATTAAAGCCACCCCCACCCACCTCAAAAAAAGGAAAATGGAATGATTTTTTAGTTAATAATTAAACATTTTGTTTATATTTTTTAGATTTTGGTTAAAAACATTATAGTTTTCATATTGACTATAAATATTTGCAAATTTTAGTTTAATTTAGAATTTAAAATATTTAATGGTAAACCATGGCTTTCTATGGGGCTTTATATGGATTGATATTTAAGGATAATGAATGATATGGATGATATAAAAAGCATGAACTGATCCAAAATTTTCTCCATGCATGCGATTGAAATAATTTGCTTTGCAAATTATTTCAATCGCATGCATGGAGAAAATAAAATATAATTCTATAATTATAGGGACCTCTGGTGAATTTTCATTAATTTGAAGGATTTTAAACAGCTGTTTGGAACAGTCTTTTGGTTTGCTTACGAAATAAAAGCTCAAAGCCTTCCATGAAAGCTAAATCTGTTCTATACATGGTTGTAAAGAAAGCCATCTAGTTGGTATATGCCTTAAAATTTCTTTTAACTCTGTTTCGGCAAACTCATGAAATTCTTTAAGGTTATCCCTTCTTTTAGCTGAAACAGAAAAATGACCATATATTTTCAAGACAGTATTTTCTATATCAATATCTAAATTATCAAAAGCATATTTAGCTAAATTATGAATAATGTGAGCATGGCAGTTTGCTTTAATTACGTCTTCATTTAGTTTCTTAATTTTTGGAATAAGGATTTATTTCTCCCAAAATTACAATTTGCATTGTGTGCACTGAAACTAGATACCCTTTGCCAATCCAATCCTGAATTACTCATTGAATTTTTTAGCACTCAAACATTCCACTGCACTTTCATCAGCATTTTCAAAAAAAAAAAAAAAAAAACCAACTATATAGTTTATAGGACCATATTCTTTATTGAAGTAGAATTGACAAAGAAAACATTTTCATATTCTTTCTATTAGAAGCATCAATCTGTTAACAAAAAAATAATGATGGATCATGATGTTTTAAACCATTCCAAACAATTTACAATACTTTTTACCTAAAACATTACAAACAACAGCAGCAGATTTAGTTCTTCCACATGATATTTTTGGCACAATTTTTGAATCATTGCGAAGTTTTTAGAGTCCAATTTCATGCTACAATCTAATGAGTTATAAGAATGGTGATGCTTAATTGAATGATAAATATGAGTTATTTCAGCTGCAGTAACTAAATCCTCTTCTTTCGTATTCTTATTCATAAGAAACCTATCAAGATTTGAAGAATTTACTAATTTTTGAGCTGATTTATGACCTTGTGAGTCTTTATGCTGAGTAAGTGCTAAGATGCTCACATAACCAACTTTAAATACATTTCTGCATAGGAGACATCCCACCTCATGGGGATCATTTGTTGAAGCTAGCCATTTGTATTCTTGCTCCCAATTTTTGTTATAAGAACAAAGCCGCCTCTTCTTTTTTGGGGAAATTCCATTTGTGATGGCTAAAAAATAAGATATGTTATATACAAATATGAAATATGTAGGTGCCTATAACCGTATAAATCAAATAGATAAATGTTTCTTTGTATATAGGGAAAACAGTTTAAACAAAGCCATTGAACTCCATATCATAAAAAGTGATTTTTCTGATACCTATGATTTTATTAATTATCTACCAGTCGCACGATTTTCATGAAAATTAATCGTGGCCACAAGGGTACAAGTTTTTATGCTTTGTCAAAAAAAATATAATTTCATCGAGAAGTACGAAGTTAAGTGCATGGTGTTCATAAAACTACGTATATGAGCCGGAGAGGTTAGAATATGTTAAGATTCATTATGATTCATTTCCCAGTGGTGGATTTTGCATTTGAGGGGGTTTTTAACTTATCCCCTGTTAAAGCTTTGAAATGAAATTATAATTTTTTGTCGGTTTTGGGGCCCTGTGCATGTGGGGGTCTGAAGAGTACGCATCCTATGCCTGTGCAGAAATCCACCACTGCCATAACGAGGCACAGGCATTGAAAAATGAAAATAAAGGACAAATTGTGTCCTTTCTCGTTTCAATAAAGGACAAGAACAGTTTTTCTAAAATAAAGGAAGTCTGGCAACCCTATTCTGAGAGTACAGTAGAGCATTGATAATCTGAACTAATTAGGGCTGGGGGTAGTTCAGACTTCTGATTTGTTTGGATTTTCTAACTTATCAAAAATACAGTTAAGGAGACTAAAAAAAAAGGTTTAGCAAGAAATAAAAACACTAAGTTGTACTTATGTATTTTCATTCATAAGTAACAAAACAAATGGAACTTGCAGTTACAATAACACGTAATGAAAATAATTATGTAATTTTTGCTGCACCATTTTTGAACTTCACTTCTTTGCTGCCAGATCTCTCACTTTTTCCAACAAGAGTAGTTGAGTTGGACAGTATTGTTTGTTGATTGTACCTAGCCCTCATGGGTAATACAGTTGGCAGAATCACCGCCCTCACCCCCTGGGTGTAAAAGACCCGAGTTCAAGTGTCCTCAATGATGGGAGGAATTTTTATGAGCTTTTTTTTTCCACAATGCGGCAGAATTAGTTGGTTTTTCTTCTTCTTCTTTTTTTTTTTTTTTGCACCATCATCTGAATCAAATTTCAATGCAAACTTTAAAATTTTTTCCTTGTTGTTTTTAAGTTCTGTTAGGGTGAACTTTCCAACCTCACAAAATCCTGCTAAGACTTGCCTTCTCCCTTTGAAAGTTTGTTTAAAATCTCAATCTTCGATTTAATTGTTAAAAATTTCTGCTTCCTCTTAAAAGACGAAGACCATAACTTCAGTACAGTAAAATGTTCTGTAAATGTTCAGAATCTCTTCATTCCTAAATCTAAACTTCATAAACATTTTACTCCGTATCTCACTTGTGTGTATCCTGTTAGTCACAATTTCTGCATGCTGTGTTCTTTGTTATTGATTTACATTCATTTTTTTTTAATGTTTTAGATTTTAGAACCAAAAAAATAAAAATGTCAGTGAACAGAAATAGCAGATTACAAAGTATGTTTAGTTAGTACTGTATGCATATTAATTAAGCTATGTATGTAAGCATACATTCATTTTTATTTTGCTAACATGTGGATACAGTGTGGATTCTTCCAATTTATACGTATCATTTTATTTTGTTAATTAGTAAGGTAAATTAAAAGTATAAATTTGTGTTTTATATCTTCATTTTTATAGCCTGTGGATAATATTCCTCTGATTTTCGCTTATTACAGTTGCCGTTTAATAGAATCAAAATTCAATTCACAAATGTGATCACAATAATCTCCTCTTACTGCAATTATTTTATGGCATCAGCATAAAAAAAAAATAAATAAATAAACGCTGGCTCGTTCTGATTTTCGACGCTCTACTGTATATAATGTTTCGTGTTATCAACTGTGCCCTGTAAAAACAATGAGGGTAAGATGGTAGATATTTATTGGACCAGTAGGAGAGGGAAAACAAACACAGCATTGGCACCACTGTCAAGCAAAAGCCTGAAAAGACAGTGGTGGGGCATGTCAGGTTTTTGCGCACAATTTCTGTAGGCAAACCATAAAAAAATCACTTTAGAAACTATTGTAGTAAAAGTTTGAATATAAAATGTGTCTGAAAAGTTTCAGGACTGATTTTTTTTTAAAATGATATCACTAGCGCCATACATTGGCCACTGTTGAAACTATCTAGTCTGAACTGGCTCTGTGCCAACTTCCATTAGTGTGCACAAAGGTGTTCTATTGAAAGTCACGTTTAAGTTGGCACAGTAAAATCATTTCCTCACGGATTCAAGGACTGAGCAAAGAATGGCAATAAAATTTTGTTTCAAAGCCTGAATTTTTTTTTGTTAGTAAGGACAGTTCCTTGAAAGGTGGGAAGATGTTCAGAATGATGTGTGACCATCGAAAAAGTTTGGCAGCCGTTAATCTTCACCTGTCCCTCTGAATGATAGCGTCACATCAGCAAGGATATTGTAGCTTTGATTGTTGTTGAATATTTGTGCTCTAACTTCATACTGCATGCATTTGTTCAGAACAGGAGGAACATGTCAAGATTTGATTCAGATGGCAGACAGTGCCATCTGAATCAATGAAGTGATCAGACTTTTTTTTTTTTTAAATCATAACTGGTGATGAATCCTGGTGCCTTGTGTATGAACTTGAACTAAAAAAACAATCAGCTGCATGAGTTGGACAAAATTTGCCAAGGCCAAAGAAACTCCAGTTCTAAAAGTCTTGAATCAAAATGATGTTGGTTATTTATTTTATTTTGTTTTTAATTGGCAAGGAGTTGTGCACAAAGAATTTGTACTGGAAGGACAGACTCTTGAAAAGAATTAGCATTAGCATTAGTAGAGGCATCTGATGCAAGAAAGCAAGCTTATGCAGCATCAGCCAAAAAAAAAATAAAAAATAACCACTTCCACTTCACCCCTCTGCTCGTTCGAAATACCTGTCCAGCTGAGCCTTAAACTTATTTAGGTTATCAACTTCCACGACAAGGGATGGAAGTCTGTTCCACCAACCAACCACCCGCTGGCTAAAGGCAAATTTCCGCACGTCTATCCTACATCTGTCTTTCCTCAAATTGAATTTATGCCCTCTCAGGTGATTATTCTGAGCAAGAGGAAGAATCCATCAGCATTGAGCATGCTCAAACCATTCAAGGCTTTATACACCTCTATCAGATCACCTCGCCGGTGCCTAGTCTCCAGACACTGTAACTTGCAAAATTTAAGCCTTTCTTCGTACGAGCACCCCTTTGTTCCATTCACTAATCTTGTTTCCCTTCTCTGTATTCGTTCCAGCAGCTCTACATCCTTCTGAGGCCTCCAGGCCTGTATACAGTACTCTAGGTGTGGCCTGACCATTGCCTTATACAAGGGAATAATCACCTCCTTATCCCTGCTAGAAAAATTCCTATATATCATTGACAATACACCATGAGCTACTCTTGCAGCCCATCTGCACTGCTCAGAGAACTTCATATCTGCCTGCACAACCACCCCCAGGTCCCTTTCATTCTCTACCACTGTCAGTGTAGTACAACAGAGTTGATACGTTGCTCTGGGGTTGCTGTTTCCCATATGTAGTACTTTACATTTGTCAATGTTAAACTTCATTTTTCACCTCTCAGCCCATCTGCTCAACCTTTCCAGATCCTGTTGCAGCAGCAGCATAGTGTCAGTAGTGTCCTTAACAACCCTGCCAACCTTCGTATCGTCTGCAAACTTAGACATTAAGCTTGATATACCATCATCAATGTCATATAAATACAGAAAACAATAATGGACCCAATACTGAACCCTGAGGGACTCCACTAATAACATTAGTCCACAATGAGCAGTGTCCATTGATTACCACTCTGTCTTCTCCCCCTCAACCACCCCTTTATCCATAGCAGCAATTTGCCTCCAATGCCACACTGCTCCAATTTGTGCAGCAGTCTTCCATGTGCAATAGCATCAAAAGCCTTTCTAAGATCCAAGTATATAATATCAAAGTTATTCCCTGCATCCA
Organism: Mastigoproctus giganteus; assembly: GCF_048544385.1. Lineage (NCBI taxonomy): Eukaryota > Metazoa > Arthropoda > Arachnida > Uropygi > Thelyphonidae > Mastigoproctus > Mastigoproctus giganteus. The sequence goes on from NC_143583.1 coordinate 202,843,521, forward strand.
GTTCTTTTGTGACTGCATCATAGTATCCAATCAAATTGGTCAGGCAAGACTTATCCTTAACAAAACCATGCTGTGTCCGAGCTATAACTGAAGTCTTGTCTAGATGATCCTGCAGTGCTTCTTTAACCAGTGCCTCCATTAATTTTCCAGGAACAGAAGTTAAACTCACAGGTCTATAATTACTTGTGTCAGCCTTTGATCCTACTTTGTGAATTGGGGTCACATTTGCACATCTCCAGTCCATGGGTACTTTCCATGGGTACTTCCCCTGAGTCCAAGGAAGCTCTCATAATTATGGCTAAGGGTTTGCTTACTTCCTTTGCTGCCTCCTTTAATATAACTTGATAGATCCCATCCACCCCAAGTGCCTTTCTTGTGTTTATCTTCAACAATTTCTCCTCCACTTTACTCTCAGTTATTACAAGATTCTCTAGCTTACTGCCAGAGTTGGATACACCTCTGGCATTCCCCTCGCTGAATAACTCCTCAAGCTGTGAATGTTGATGCAAAATATTCATTTAGTTTGTTAGCTACCCGAGCAGGATCATCAACAGTTGACCCATCAATATCAAGTGGACCAATCTGATTCATCCCATTCCTTCTAGAGTTTACATAAGTAAAGAACTCTTTGCTGTTTTTCTTTGCACCCCTTGCCAAGGATTTCTCGTAATCTGCCTTCGCCTGCCTAACCTCCTTTGTAACTTGGTTACAAATCAACTTGTATCTACCATAGGCTTCTGTGTCACATGTTAATTTGTATGTTCAGTGTGTTAATTCAGTGTGTTAGGCGAAATGTGGTCAAGTCATGAGTAGTTCTTGCTTGACAACCATGTACTTTCACACAATGTAACCATTGTCCAGCAGTTTCTCACACACAGAGGGGTTTTTACAGTGCTTCACCCACATTCACAGGATTTGGCACCTGTTGATTATTTTCTATTCCTCAAAGTGGAATCCCACCCGAAGGGAGGCTATTTTGACAAGGGAGTTAAACAGAATTCTACAGCCATTCAAAAAAGCTCTATACCTGTGATGTTATGCATAATGTCACTGATATGCTGCTTTACATAACCCGTACCAAATTTCTTTGATTTCTTTAGCACTGACAGTATAACTTCGAGGCATATTGAAGAATACCAGGGTTCATCAGTATTTCCTATTTGACTAAAATCACAGTTCCATATTCTCCTCAAATGAATTACGTGCATTGAAAAATCCATGTTCAACGCCTTAATAATAGCCCTGCATGATGCACAAATCAGCCTCTTGTTGCTTTTTTTTTTTTTTTTTTTTTTTTGTTTTGGTAGTTGTTGGCGCATCGGCTTCTGTGGCCATATTGCACCTCCCAAGGTTTTTGCAGTACTTTGATCCAAGCCCGAGGCGGGAATCGAACCCGCGACCTTTTGGGTTGCCGGGCAGGTACTTTACCCACTCGGCTAGCCCGGTCGGCCTTGTTGCTTTGAAAATTATTTCATCTATTCCAAGGGATATGGCAGTTTCTCCTGCCTTCCACAGCATGGCGTGTAATCCTTTTGTATGTATCTCGGTAACAAAATGTAATGTAGCTTCATCTATTTGTGGGTATATCTTAAACCTACAGCACTTGGTTGTTGTTTCGCAAGAAAATGTGGAATTGCAGTCATTTCTCCAATGACAAATATTTGCTTCACTAATATCAAATTTACCTGCTGCTCTGTTTCCATGCATCATTATAGTGAAATCTTTTTGAAGACATTTTAAATGGTTATTAGGAGCACATATTTTAGTTACATGTGTACTAGCATTGAAGTGATAACAGGATGAACAGATATGTATGTGCAGGCACTCTCACAACTGTAAGATGCACACCAGTTTCAGAGACTTTAAAATGTAAATCTTAGAATTGATGAAATAAGGTATTGTTCAATAGTAAAATTATGTCGGAAACCAAGGTATGTTTATAGATACTTTTGACTTTGTTAATCACTGAAGAGCTGCTTTTCATCATAATTATTGCTCAATATTAAAATTGATTCCCAACAATTTTAATATTGAGCAATAATTATGATGAACATTAGAGAAAGGTGCACTTTCCTCTATAGGATCTCATTTTAATAATTGCAACTCTTTCCAATTAATTCCATTAAAACTTAATGTAAGCAGTAAGGTTAGTTCAGTGAAATAAGGATTTTCAATTCCTCTTGTCAATTCAACCAAAACCAAAGTTCATACACAATTAATTATTAGTCAAGATAATGGATGGAGGAAAAGTAGGACGATATTAAGTCAGTTTTATCCTTAGTTGAAGATGCAACAAAACCATCAGATTCTAACAGAGGTATGTTTTTGATACTTTTGACTTTTTTAATCACTGAAGAGCTGCTGATCAACAAAAAAGTACTGTCTTATTGATACTAATCTTAAATTTGCATCCAACAAAACACATTTGGAAAACTGCTTTTATTTCTATAAAGATAAATTAATACACTACTCTGGGCCATTTAATAAGAAAAACAATGAAAACAGAGAACCACTTACTTATTTGCTGCCCTTTCTACAACAAAAGCAGCATATCCTGAACATAAACTGTCGATGTCTGAAAAAATGTAAATGGTGATTAATTTATTTCATTACATCATATTTGATATGCCGAATTTAACATAGGCATTTATATTAATCTTAAATACACTTTATTTTTAATTCCTCATCACTTCCATATAATTGTCAAACCTATTCCACCCTTCAGCTATGATCTAGTGTGGTTTTATGCACCATAGGATGAAAAGAAATTGGTTAACATTTTTATTGGTTATAATTTAAAAATAAAATAATACAAAAGAACAGAGAACAGAACTATAAGGAATAAACAATAAACAGTAGAGTGGGTGCGAGAGTACATGTGAACAGGCGAAGTTTTTACGGCTCCAGCAAATAGAAGTTTTCGCTTTTTTATTGACTTAAATTGGCATATTAATTTATTTTTTAGAGCTGCTTTGCATTCCTAGTAACAATACTTTAGTTTAAATTGAATTTATATAGAGATTTTGTAGGTTATTACTTAGTATCGGTAAGGGTATCAAATCCACGTGTGGACAGGTTTTGCAGCTCCCGTGAACGAAAAGTTTTTAATTATACTTAGCCACTTTATTGACTTAATTGTTAGATTAAATTATTTTCTATAAGTAGCTTATAGACCTAGTCAAGCTCAGTGGTTTATTTTGAATTTAGATAGCGCAATTTGGAAAGTAAATAATACCTAGTGTCTGTAGATTAACCACTCGTAACTTGCCGCCATTGTTATAAGATACGTGTGCTAGTGTAAGGTTTAACGGAAAACTAAATAGCGAGTATAGTAGTATCAATTAATCAGTAAAATTTATTAATCTTATTAAACTTCATTGTCAATTGAATTGTACTCTTTTAACTAAATAAATATAGTGACCTAGTTATTACAAACGTAACATCATAAATTAATACATATAAGTTGACGGGGGATAAGAAAGTCACATAATGTAACTTGGAAATAATATTCAATACCAAAATACATATATATAGTGTTATAACGCATTGGGATATAGGTTTAGGGTTATATTTTGTATTGGAATTTTATTGAACTTGAATAGAAATCATGACTCAGACCAGAGCAGCAAAGCAAAAGACTCAAACTAGTGGAAGTGCTGTGACTCAGGGGAGAGGGAGGTGGGTGTCCTCTGAATCAGTCTATTGAAATGCACTGCTTGTTTGATGTTTGTGGACAATCAGGAACAGGACATGATATTGCCAAGGGGAATGTCCTTGTGTGTGCAGAATGTAAGGAGTGCGAGGAAATCCGGACCCAACTCTGCATTGTTATGGGCTTATGAGAGCTTGAAGGACAGGGTGGATGCCCTCGAAGGATTTAAACTGAGGGGGCCCATCAAGCTCTCAGCTGCCCACATCAATTCCAGAGCTTGCACTTGAACATCACGCAACACAGCGGCAGCCCCCAAGACAGAATGCGTTGGTCCCAAAGGAACTAGTTGTTGTAGGTGACTCTATTATCAGGGAAACGGGGAACATATTGTGTAAAAAGGATAGACGGAACAGGAACATGGTATGTCTGCCAGGGGCAAAGGTTGATGACGTTGTAGGGCAGATATCATCCTTTAAGGGCACAGAGGGTGATATTGCTGTACATGTTGGCACTAATGATATTTAAGAGTAGGAGACCGGCAGAATTACTTAAGTTCAGGACAATGCTGAAAAAAAGCCGTGAGTTAGGGTTGAATTTGAAAGTGTCTGCAATTCTGCCCACAATAGGAGGGAGTATATGATGAGAGCCACGCTGATCAATTCTGTCCTGGAGAGATTGTGCAAAGCTCAAGGGGGTAGAATTTTTCTCAGCCTGGTCTGTGCTTGTTAACAGGAGAGACTGCTTCTACAGGGATGGGATACACTTAAATAGAAAGGGTGCAAGCATATTTGCTGATACTATCAAGGCAGAGTTAGGTAGGTCAGAAAACTGCTAGCTTGGGGGGGGGGAGATCACGGACTAGCAGATTAACTAACAGTAGCCGCTGGCAGAGGAAAAAGTGATTCTTGCACTACTTCTATTGAAATGCAATTGAGCAGAAGACTGGAAAGCTCGCATCATAATATCCTATCAAGGCAATGGGAACTTCCAGGACTGCTGGGAGTCATAGTGGAACAAATAAATACATGGGCTGTGTTAGGGCAACTAAGAGTAGAAACAGGTGCATGTACACCAATGCTAGGAGTATAGTTAATAAATTCAACAAGCTTGAAGTGCTAGTCAAGACATCAAAGGCAGATATTGTTGGGATATCAGAGACATGGTGTCACACAAACATAAGCAGTGCAGAACTAGAATTTGGGGAGTACAATGTGTAGAGAAAGGATAGACAGGACAGGTAGGGAGGAGGAGTTATGCTGTTACTTAAAGACATAAAATCTAAGGAAGTGCATCCAGTTGATGTGGGTGGACAATGCAATGTTGAGTTTTTGGTGTGACATAAGCACTGGGAAAGTAAAAATGAGAGTAGGTGTGTATTATAGGCCTAATGAATCTGATGAGTATAATGAGCAATTGTGCAGAGAAATAGAGTGGGTCAGTAAATTAGAATGGGGGATTTTAATTTCCCAGATATTGACTGGAATTTGTGGGTTGGTCACTCCTCCACACACTAGCAAGGCTTTTGTTTTGTGGATTTATTGGATGATTGTTTTCTACAGCAGCATGTTCGGGAGGCAACTAGAGGGAGTAATATTCTTGATCTGATTAGCAGTAGTGATTCTTCACGCATCAAGAATCTGCAGATAAAGGAACCACTAGGGGGCAGTGATCAGTGTGCTGAAGTGGGATTTACTCAAAGAGGTAACTACCTTCAAAGGTAAAGGGAAGGGTTTATACTTTCGTAAAGGTGACTACGGTGGTCTGAGACAGTATTTAAATTCTATACGGTGGGACCAACTGATGATGTTACCAACAGCAAATTCAAAATGGGAAGCATTCAAAGAATTAATCTTGGAAGCCACTAGGCTTTTCATACCAACAAAGCAATATTGTTCAAGATTTAGGCCTAATTGGATGTCAGATGAACTAATTAGACATGTGACAGAGAAGAATGCACGGGATACATATAAATTAACATGTGACAAAGAAGCCTATGATAGATATAAGCTGGTCTGTAACCAAGTTACAAAGGAGGTTAGGCAGGCAAAGGCAGATTACGAGAAATATTTGGCAAGGGATGCAAAGAAAAACAGCAAAGAGTTCTTTACTTATGTAAACTCTAGCAGGAAGGGGATGAATCAGATTGGTCCACTTGATATCGATGGTTCAACTGTTGATGATCCTGCTCAGGTAGCTAACAAACTAAATGAATATTTTGCATCGACATTCACACGAGGAGCTATTCAGGAAGGGGAATGCCAGAGGTGTATTCAACTCTGGCAGTAAGCTAGATAATCTTGTAATAACTGAGAGTAAAGTGGAGGAGAAATTTTTGAAGATAAACACAAGAAAGGCACCTGGGGTGGATGGAATCTATCCAGTTATATTAAAGGAGGCGGCAAAGGAAGTAAGCAAACCCCTAGACATAATTATGAGAGCTTCCCTGCACTCAGGGGAGGTACCCATGGACTGGAGATGTGCAAATGTGACACCAATCCACAAAGCAGGATCAAGGGAGACACAGGTAATTACAGACCTGTTAGTTTAACTTCTGTTCCAGGGAAATTAATGGAGGCTCTAGTTAAAGAAGCATTGCAGGATCATCTAGACAAGAATTCAATTATAGCTCGAACACAGAATGGGTTTGTTAAGGGGAAATCTTGTCTGACTAATTTGATTGGTTAGTATGATATAGTCGCAAAGGAACTGGATGTGAAGAATAACTTTGATATATATTTGGATCTTAGAAAAGCCTGTTGCACATGGAAGATTGCTGCATAAATTGGAGCAGTGTGGCATTGGAGGCAAATTGCTGCTATGGATAAAGCGATGGTTGAGTGGGAGAAGACAGAGAGTGGTAATCAATGGACACTGTTCTTCGTGGACTAATGTTACTAGTGGAGTCTCTCGGGGTTCAGTGCTGTTTTCTGTACAGGCATACCTCGAATAACGAATAGGATGCGTTCCACGAAATTACTTCGTTAAGCGAAACTTCGTTTTCAGAGGTAAAAATACTATGGCCAGAATAGGGATACGTTCTTACGTAAAGAAAATGAAAAGATTTTTTTTCGGACAAAGAAAAGTTTTATTAAATAAACAGTCAACTTACATACAAAGTGAAATCACATTTTAAAATACGAGTCTAAAGTTGATTGTTTATGCTCTTTTTCTCTTTCATTTAACAATTGCCTATACGGAGTTATTGCATTTAACACTGATAGCTTAACAATAATACTTCTTCCTAAATCAGGATCATTTTCACTAAAAAAATTTAACATTTTCAATGTCATTTAAGCACCTTTTTAAATCTTTGGTTGTTAACACTTTTTCGGCAGGAACTTCTTTAACTTCGTCTTCGTTGCTAACAAGGTTTGCTAAATCTTCCACGGAAAAACCATCATCTTCTGCATTCAATAAATTTCTAACATCCTCTTCATCGACATTTTCGAAACCTATTGATTGAGCCATCTGGATAACTTCATTTCCAATTTCTTGGATGTTATTTTCTTCTTCTAGTACAACTTCTGGCCATATTTTGCGCCAAACTCCATTTAAGCATTTCTTAGTGACTTCTTTCCAAGAACTATCAATGTTTTCAATTGCGTTTTTAATGGTGTAGTTTTTCCAAAAAGTTTTAACTGTCATTTCCTCTTTATCCTCTAGTTCAGTTAAACTGCTTAATGTTCGACGCAGATAATAAGCTTTAAATGATGCTTTTCCTCCCTGATCCAATGGTTGAATCAGGGAAGTCGTGTTTGCTGGAAGAAACACAACTTTGACAGGAATGCATGTGTCCAACGTGTTAAGATCAGTAGGATGTCCCGGAGCATTGTCTAACAGCAAAAGAGCTTTTTCTTCAAAGTTGTTTTTTTGACAATACCGTTTTACTTCGGGACAAAAGTGGTTAACAAACCAATCAGTAAATAACTCCTTGGTAACCCACGCTTTTCTATTTGCTTTCCATATTACAGGTAAATTCATTTTTATGTTACCTTTTAACGCCCTCGGCTTTTCTGAATGGTAAACTAATAACAATTTTAATTTATAATCGCCAGAGGCATTTGATCCAAAGAGTAACGTTAAACGGTCTTTGGCTGCTTTATCCTCTAGCTGATTTTTCTTCAATAGATATGAAGCTTTTTGTTGGTAGCCGTTTCCAGAACAAACCGCCTTCGTCAACATTGAACATCAAATTTGGAAAATTTTCACGTTCAATTGTTTCCTTTAGTTTTTTTGGAAACTTATTTGCAGCTTCTCCTGTTAATTTTACACTATGAATCCTGGCCCGTTTTTTAAATTTCTCGAACCAACCACGAGAAGCCCCAAAGGTTTCCGTAATTTCTTCAGTTTGTTTAGATTTCAGGTGATTAAACTGGAATATATTTTTTTATGTTAAATGGGGCTTGAAATTGCCGACTTCGTTATATCGAAGCTTCGTTATCAGAGGTAACGTTAACCGAGGTATGCCTGTATTTATAAATGATATTGATGATGGTATATCAGGCTAAGCCTGATATACAAGCCTGATGTCCAAGTTTACAGACGATACGAAGGTTGGCAGTGTTGTTAATGACAGTACACTGCTGCAACAGGATCTAGAAAAGTTGAGCAGATGGGCAAATGAAGTTTAACGTTGACAAATGTAAAGTACTACATATGGGAAGCAGTAATCCCAGAGTAACGTATCAACTCTGTGGTACCATACTGACAGTGGTAGAGAATGAAAAGGGATACATATAAATGTGCAGGCAGATATAAATCCCTGAATTTTTCTAGCAGGGATAAGGAGGTGATTATCCCCTTGTATAAGGCAATGGTCAGGCCACACCTTGAGTATTGTATACAAGTCTGGAGGCCTCATTCTAAGGATATAGAGCTGTTGGAATGAGTACAGAGAAGGGCAACAAGATTAGTGGATGGAATAAAGGGTTGCTCTTACGAAGAACGGCTTAAGTTTTGCAAATTACAGTGTCTGGAGACTAGGCACCTGCGAGGTGATCTGATTGAGGTGTATAAAGCCTTGAATGGTTTGAGCATGCTCAATGCGGATGAGATTCTTACTCTTGCTCAGAATAATCGCCCGAGAAGGCATAAATTCAAACTGAGGAAAGACGGTTGTAGGATAGATGTGTGGAAGTTTGCCTTTAGCCAGCGCGGGTGGTTGATTACTGGAAGAAACTTCCATCTGTCGTAGAAGCTGATAGCTTAAATAGATTCAAGGCAGAACTTTACAAACATTTGGAGCAAGTGGATGGGTGAAATAAGGGTTTTTTTTTTTTTTTTTCTTTTTTGGCTGATGCTATATATAAGCCATCTTGCATCATGTGCCTTTGCTAATGCCAACAAAGAAGCTAGTTCAGAGCATTTTGAGTCAAATTATGAATGAATACCATCTAAATTATAGATGATATTTTGACTGGTTTAACAGGTTTCCTGCTACTCATATTTGCAAGGGTCGTTTCTATTGTGCTTTAGAGTAACTTATATTTTAACATTTAATCATCAATATTAAAAATTTTATAAACTAAGAAGTTCAAATCTGTTTGTTATTCAATGACCTTTATGAAAAATGAGGTAAGTAGCAACAAATAGGAAATTAACTATTCTTTTTACCTAATAAATATATTATATTGAATATAATACAGTAGTAACAATTATTAAAAACATACCAGCTTGAGGAGGATGAGGTATAGATGCCATGATTCTTTCTAGTTGATTAAGTGTTGAAGTACCAGGAAATAGAGGTTTACCAAGCAAAAGCTCTCCCATGATGCATCCTAAGCTCCATATGTCAACTCCTTTTGTATAACTAATAAGCAATAAGATTTGCTAAATCAATTTACAGAGAGGCAAGGTAAAGGTCTGCCATGTTTATACAGGCTGGCCTCGATTAATGCGAATAATTCATTCTGCGAGCGCATCGCGCAGAACGGAACGGAAACGTGTTAATCGAATATAATAATCAATAGGAAAAATTATAATTGGTCTGTGTGACCTTAAGGAATGTCCATAAACAATTTTAAAAATACCTTTTAAATAACTTTTTAACTGTATAACATGTAAAAGATAATAAAAATACAAACTATTTTCTATAGAAATATTTGAACACAGTCATTTAAACAGTGTTGGCTTTCTTTTTTTTCACAATACAGTTTCCGATAGCCGACAACGAACTTTTCTAGGCCCCAGCAAAATATTTCTTATTGCACAAAATCTCAAACTTTTTGTTTGAGGTTCTGTGCGATACGAAATATTTTGCACAGAAATATTCTCTCTGCGATAAGAAATATTTCATCTAGTTCTTTTACCGTTATCTCCTTTGCAGTAACATTTTCATCTGGCTCATTTAAAAATTTTTTTTGCATTTAAAAATTAGAATTTTTAAATGCAAGTCTACATGTAACTTTATTAATGGGGGAAAAACAAATAACACGTCTGCTTACGATGGTTGATGGAACACACTGAGGCAGGCAAAGGGCAAATGTTTGTTTATTGCCTGTCCGACGTGCAAGCTTAGCATGCGATTCAAATCTTTTTCAACTATCACATAAAAAAAGATCGCATTAACTGGAAATTTACATCACGTAAAGTGAAAAGTTGTATAATTTTTTGAAATAGTGGTAACTGAAAAACATGTTAATCGTACTTGCATTATGCAAGGCCTGGCTGTAAATATTTCCAAGTCAAAAGTGCTTTTAATTGGGACTGTAAAAACAGAGTGCTTAATGAATTTGCATTAAACAGAGGAGATTTATTCATAATGCAAATAATACGAAATGTAGCAAAAACATTTAAACATAAAAAAAAACAAAAAACATAAAAAAACAAAAAAATAAATAAAAATAACACAAAAATCCAAAGTAGCAGCTTAATATTTGTATTAGGTGCTGCTGACCAGAACTATAGACCATAACGAATAAGAGGTGTGCCTTGACCGATTTTTAATGGCAGGTCACTCGGCATCCAAACATTACCCATACTAGCCTGTCTGCATTTCAAGAGGACACTGTTGTCAATTTGTCTTCCCCTAAATCAACATCCTCTTAAATATTCTGTTTCAAATAAAGGATTAAAATACACCATAACTTCTAAACAGTTTCCATATAAAGACCATAACAAAGTTATATTACCACTTAAATGAAAAAAATCATTCTTGGGGCCTTGATGATACCTTGTAAGTGAAGTTTATAACAGAGAAACAAGGCACAGATGTGCACTTAGTGATATTGGCAAATGGGCAACTGCACGAGGAAAGACTGATTATGTGGGATGTAGACTTTGGTACCTTAGAGGGGTTAGAAAAATGAATGAAGGAAAAATTTTTATTGTTATAAAGAATTCCACAACTAGGGGCCATGAATGTAAATTACAGGGGAAGAGGTTTAGACCTAGATCGAAGAAGTTTTTCTTTTAGCCAACAAGTTGTTAATTACTGGAACACAGCAAGTAGTTGAGGCCGACAGTTTGAATTTCTTCAAAGATCAACTGGATAATTCTTTGTACTATGACTAATACTTAACAATATAATATAGCCAGAATACCATAAATCATGAGCACGCTTTGAATATACTCTGCCGCTAGTTAGTCAAATTTTTTTCATCCATTAAATCCAAAGTCAGTTAAATCGAGGTCTGTAAAATCTAGGTTTACTGTATAAGGTATCAGAAATGGTTTGTCGCTTTCAGGAAACAGGTCAGTATCCAAGTTTTCACAACACCTATGTAATACAGACAAAATTCAGATTAGAACAAATAAGAATTCTATACCTAAATATGTTAAATTCTTCCTCTTCCCATTCTTAAATAGGTCGCTGATAAGCAATGTTTCTTTCCATCATCTCAGTAATTTGCTCCCTGAGGAAGGTATCTGAAAAGTTTCTAACTTGTCGGCTTATCTTGCATGGTTTTAACTTAAAGGGTTCCTTTCTCATTGGGGAATGTTTTTAACATGTTAAAACAAATTAAATTAAAAAACTAGTTTTTTAATATAAATTAGTACATGTTTATATTTAGCTGCCTTTATTATAATTTATTTCAATTTTATTTTGTGTTCATAATGGGAGGCTTAATCAGTGTGTTTGTGTGTGTGTGTGTGTGTGTGAGAGGTACGATTCATTTTTATAAATAAAGAATGGGTTCATTTATGGGTTGTTTTCATAAGGCAGTTAAGTCAAAATAAATAGAGAAACGTACCGACTGTGTGGGTGGTAGAAAATGAAAAAGATCTGGGAGTAGTTGTGCAGTCAGATATGAAGTTTTCTGAGCAATGCAGACAGGCTGCCAGAGCAGGTCATGGGGTATTATCAATGATATACAGGAATTTTGCTAGTAGAGAAAAGGAGGTGATTATCCCTTTGTATAAGGCAATGGTCAGGCCATGCCTTGAGTACTGTGTACAGGTCTGGAGGTCTCGTTTTAAGAAGGCATACTGTTGGTGTTGTGTTCTTGGGTATGGGGATTATGACTGATGTGCAGAATTCCTCCAGCCAACCCTCATCCCTGTATATCAGTTCAAATAAGGCTTTCTTCAGATTTTCTCCACTGCATTTTAGAAGCTCTGTAGGCATATTATCAATTCCTGGTGCTTTGTTATTGCTAAGGGACTTTAAGGCTGTGTTGAATTCATCTTTAGATATTCATGTTTTCTTGTTCTTCTAGTGCCGCATTCATCCATGTGTACATGCTTGAATCGTCATAAAGTTCTTCAACATATCTCCTCCATCTTTCCTTTTGTTCTTTGAAGTTCAGTACTGCGATTCCCTTTTCATCCCGCATTGCTCTCGTTCGAATTCCGCTACTCTTTCTCATTAACTCTGATTTTTCTATGCACCAACTTCACCCTACCTTGTTGTTCGAGTATTTCAATCTCTTGACAGTTCTCTGCCCACCACTGTTCTTTAGCCTTCCTACATTCTCTATCAATTTTATTCTTACATCTATGATAGTTCCTTTGATCATCATGATTTTTTTGGCCTTTCAGTCTCCTCCTCTCATCCATTTTCTGCAGTAAAATATGTGATCCAAGCTTTGTCCTAATTTTTTCACTCTTATCCAGAGCCATCGATGCAGCTTTACAAGTCATCTCCTTGATTAAAGACCAATTTTGCTCTAGATTGCTTGTAGTCTCCTCAGCAGTGATAACATTGGTAAGATCTTGAAACATTTTTTGCAATCTCCTGTCTGAATGGCACCTTTGGGGATTCATTTTGATTTTCCGTTATCTAGGAAGTTTTATTTTTAATTTATTTAATGCAGAAATGATGAGGCCAAATAACAAATAGAGAGAGAGAGAGAGAGAGAGAGAGAGAGAGAGATTAAGAATGCAATTTTATTAACTGCACATAAAAAAACATAAACATGTTGACATCCAATGTTATATTCTGCCATTAATACACTTCTGCTTATGCCCCGTTCTGTTTTCTTTATTATATCAAGTTTAGTCTGCTCGGGTAGCACACTGGTATCATCACCGTCCTCCCCACACTGGGTGGAAAATACCCGAGTTTGATGATGTGAGGAACTTTTATAGGCTTTCTTTCACTCCGTGGCTGAGTTAGTGGGTCTCGGGTGTAGATAGAGAGGTTTCCTCCCCAGAAACTGGGGTTTTTCATCCAGCAAAACAGGCAAATTGAGCAGAGAACACACGCAATTTACGTGGCGCCTCCGTAGCCAGGTGGGCAGGAGCAGCAGTGCATTGCACACGTTTCTTGATTAGACCAGGGTTCGAGCCCGTGACCACCAAATACAGAGGGTGCAGAAAGGTCAGGGAATGACCACCGCATATCCCTGGAGCAATATGGCCTTAGTTGCTAATGCTCCTAAAAGCCAAATAACAAACAAACAACAAACACGCAATTTACAGACATAATACATATGGGTATATGAATTAACATTCCGGGTGACCCTAATGTAATAGTTTAGATTATTTCAAGTTTGTCACTCAGCTTTAATGGTGTTCTTCTTTTCTTCTCTGTACGAGGTTTATTAACTTTAGGAGCCATAGTGAGGGGGTTTTCAATTTAAAATAAATGTAAAACAGCAGTATAATCAATGATATCAGTACAGAATTCACTTTGAAAATGACAAACGTAAACAAATAGGGTAATCACTCGGCTTGCCATTTTCTTTTGTTGGCACTGTACGTATACATCTGATCTCAATGTGCCATTGTATCTTACCAATTCTGCCTACAGGCAATACTTTTATTCAGTCCAGAACAGCCAAATTAGAAGCAAAGTCACAATCGTTTCAAAACATTCTCCAAACTCAACATCTTAATTCAGTTCTGAATTAATAAGTAAAATACTGTTTTTACAAATGTATCCAACTCTAATTTGAAAAGTTCAACTGACTGTTTTCATAAAAAGGACCATTTACAGATTCATCAATCACAGATAAGCAGTTTCAAATAAGCAACTATACTCCTCCCCTCCAAATATTTGAAATTACCCATAGAAATGTGTACTTTTCAAATTGAAAGCTGTTCAGAGAAACTTTGTTAGACATCTAGCTTGCAGAAAGCGGTTTTTTATTGCTCATAATCATTATGAATCACTCTAACTTCTATTCAGCCTTACGCCTCTCAGCACATGAACTCGCAGAAACAAATTCCTCTTGAAAATGTTCTCTAGGCCTTGTGACTCTCCAGGAATTCTGCAAGACTCACTTCTATATCTCTTCCAAAAACATCTGTCACTATCCTAACAGTAGAATCAGGAAATAGTCCATCTATTGAACAAACACAATAATTTGGTAGCACTCAGTCTGGCTACTAAGTTGAACATCCAAGATCTTGTGACAATTATCCAACCATTGTTCTTTTTCATTGTTTTATTTCTCTCCCTTCCCAGAAAGTTCCATTTTTGTTATTATTTATGCCTACTGACATTACATTGGTTGTAAATGGATGTAATGTAGTGCATGTAATGTTTCAATAAGAATAAAATAATGGTTACAATAAATGTTGAAAATGTCCTCCTACCCAAAGAAAGCCTGAACTCTTTTTCCATGCCATTATTTGATCAATTATCTTTGAAATATTGGCTTTTAATTCTTCTAACATGTGAAGTTTTTTGCATATACCACTCTGTTTCAGTAGCTCCAAAGGCAAAAATTTGGGAATTGTGGAGAACATAAATTTTTGGAAATAAGACAATCACGAAAAGTCTCTTAACATTCACATTCAGAAAGGAAATGAATTAGTTTACAAGTTCATGGTATATTTACATCAACTGTATCTTTGACGGAAAGGAATCCCATTATATGACAACATATGCATCATTATTGTAGGCTATACTGCATCAATATATTATGTATGCACACAGTTTATGGGCTGATTGCATATTGTATGGATAAGAAAAATACTGAATAACTTCTAGGGGGAACCTTACTCCATTTTCCTGAGATCGGCTAATTACAACCCTGATTAAAGAGGCCCTTTAAGCAGTCTTTCAGTCTCCAACAGGATTCAAACTCTGACCTCTCCAAACACGTAGCAAAATGACTATATTGTCACAAAGGATGTGCCATACCAGGATTTAAAAAAAAAAAAAAAAAATATATATATATATATATTTATACAAAGGGTACTAGGAAAGTTTTGCAATATGACGCAACAATGAATCACAGGAAGCTGCTTGTTGCTGCATGTTGAGACATGTTCATACGTGCAAAGTAGCCGCCGCGCCAAGTCGATGGGCTCAGTTATTCATTAGTAGTGAGAGTGTAAAGTGCTTGCGATGGCATCGTGGTCACGAAATGAGATAAGGACAGTTTTGCGGTATAATTTCGTGCGTGGTTTAACCATAGACCAGTGCTTAGAAGAAATGACTCTTGCACTAGATGATGATTGTCCACATCGTACAACGATATTCAGGTGGTATAGAGAATTCCAAAGGGGAAATTTCACTCTGGAGGATTCTGAGAGGCCGGGAAGGCCACGAACGTCAGTTACGGAGGAAAACGTTACTGCTGTGAGGAAAATGCTTGACGAAAACAGGCGAGTGACCTACCAACAGATAGAGGATACTTTGGGCCTAAATGCACCAGCAATTCGTTCGATTCTGCAAGATCATTTGCACGTGAAGAAACTTTGTTCTCTCTGGGTGCCGCATCAACTGACTGAAGAGCAGATGACACGACGTGTGACTTGGTGCCGGGAGATGTTAAAAAAGTTTGATAAGGGACAATCTCGGTATGTGAACAACATCGTGACAGGTGACGAGGCTTGGCTGTACTATTACGATCTGCCGACCAAGGCTCAAAACAAAGTTTGGGTCTTTGATGATGACGACGCACCCGTAATTGTCAGAAAATCCCGATCTGTAAAGAAGAAAATGATAGCTGTATTTTTCAAATCGAGTGGAATTGTGGAACGTGTCGTTTTGGACACGCAGAAGACAGTCACAGCTAAGTGGTATACTGAACAATGCCTGCCTAAAGTCATTGGATCTATGAAGAACCTACGGCCAAAGTCAAGAATGGACACCTGGTACCTCCATCACGATAATGCTGCAGCTCACCGCGCCAAAGCCTGCACCGAATATTTGACCACGACAGGACTGAAACTTCTCGAGCACCCTCCCTACAGTCCAGACCTTGCTCCCTGCGACTTTGCACTGTTCCCGCATGTGAAAATGAAGCTAAAAGGGAGGCGGTTTTCCAGTGATGAGGACCTTCTACGGACTTGGGACAACGAGTGTGCTTTACTCCCTAGTGAAACTTGGCAGAACTGGTTTAAAGATTGGTTTCAGAGGATGGAGAGGTGTATTGAATGTAGAGGAAATTACTTTGAAAAAATTAAATAAACAAAGCTGTATTGCAAAACTTTCCTAGTACCCTTTGTATATAAGAACAATGACCTGTACCCGTGAAAACACCATATTGCACTCGCCGTAAACAAAACCCCACTGCCAAGTAACTTAAGGCCTTAACATTATAAAAACAACTGCAGTCAAGAAATGCAGTGGTATCACTTTTGCAGCTAGAATTTAATTCCATCATGTTGTTAATGATAAATTAACAATTATAATTTGGGTCATGAACTCAGAATCACCTCATAAAATGTTTCATTAAAGTAAAGTATTAATAAATAATGTTAAGGTTTAGAGAAAATGGTAGTAATGGCAAGTGGCTGCAGTCTCTTCCTAGTTCACCCCACACACACACACACACACACACACACACGCACGTGTACACGCGCGCAACATAATAAATGATGGCACTATAATTCTGTAATCAGCCATCTCGATCAGGATAAAAATAAAGACCTGAAAAAGTGTTTACAAACTGAATTGATCATTTCAAAAACAAAGCATGTACACAAATTTTTACAAGCAATAACATTACTTTGAAGAGGGTAACTTTCAGGCTAAATAATCTTTTTGTTTGCTTAAGAGAACTTACGATAATCAATTTTGATATTTATTAACTTATGTATTATGACACAGTCATGTTTGTATTTCTGATGCCATTTCAATATTTCCTTATAAAAATTTTATGAGAAAATATTTAAAAGGGCCAACTTAAATTTTGGTGCTCAAATAGAATGCTGCCATTAACCTGGTTTTTATTGCTAAATTTTCCTTCTCTCTATTGGTAGCGTATGATTTTTTTTATGGCAATGAAATGTCATTAGAAAGATTTCAGTTTATTAAAATTTTCATAAACTAAAAGTTTGTTAATCTATCAATAAAATCACACCACCACGGTTCCTTTTTTATATGCAGATGTCCCTAAAAAGTCCCTCCCCCCACACACAAATCACATAGGCTATCGATATACTGCAGACAAAGCACCATATAGATTTTCAAGAAATTCTATATTTAGCTCTTTTAGAAAGATTTGCCAAGCCATCCCAAATTTTGTTAAAATCAGAAAAATAGGAATCTGACAATTTCTTTTTTTTTTTTTATACTAAATATTACATAAGTTATCCATAAACTGTGTAGTGTAGCTGAAGAGCACTAAATATTGTGTGTCCTGCCATGCACCATTTGAAAGCATGAATGGGCAGTGTGGTGGATGCACATGAAATGTTCTTGGTTTCACAAAATGTCATAGCAGTTTGAGAAAGCAGTGCTTTTGTTATCAGTTTACTAAATACACCAATCATGAATTATTACTATTTGCTTATAATATTAATCACAGCAGAAATATTAAATGCGTGTGTTATATTTACTTGTTATTAAAATCCAGGAAGAAAGAATGAACTACATTATGAAAACGTTCACAGCATACAATTGCTTAATTTGTTAAATTACAGAGCCTGAAATACATTTTTCATTTCACAAGCTGCAATTACAAAATACAGTAAACCCTCAACCAGCAATCTGGTTATAGTTAATCCGGATCGAAATACGAAAAATTCTTTCACAGTTGAATACTGTACTTTGAAAGACACAGGATTTAAGAAAGCAAATGAGTTACTGACTGCACAAGAGAGAGAGAGAGACAAAAAGAAAGAAAGAAAGAAAGAAAGAGAGAGAGAGAGAGAGAGAGAGAGAGAGAGAGAGAGAGAGAGAGAGAGAGAGAGAGAGAGAACGTACATCACATTGTTTTGCGTGTTGTTCAGTATTGTTGTTGATTCTGAGTCAGATGGGTGTAATTGCTTATATCGCTTCATTTGCATACTTCTTTATATGTATATATGTACATAAGTTAACATATTTTATATATTATAGGTTTATGTAATTGTTGGCTAAACCATAACAGCGTTGCCTTGTCGAGGTCCTCGTATGCAGATGGTTTCATCATTTTTCTGATAGTCATACCTTTAATGCTATCAGATATGCCCACAAAATCTAATGGCTTCCCTTTATTTTTTATGATGTCACAAATGGTTTGGTTACCAACATTATAATGGTTCATTAAAGATTTAACGGATGCACCATTTTAAAACTTTTGTTCAATTGAAAGAACAACTCTTTTGTGTTTACCCATCATTTTTGCAATTTCTAAACAAAAAAATTATTTACTATAAAAAAATTTCAACACTCCTGGCATAAAGTATTTTTTTTTTTTTTGTGCGATGGAGCACAACAATCCATGCAACACACTAAAAGAAATTAAACATTTGTTCTCTTTGCATTGTTTTTTTGAGCGGCTAGTGTGAAAACATCCAGGGGTTGCAGGATAATAGGTACATTCATCTCCCAATCATGACTTATAATGCCACTTCTTGTTGCTTATTTTTACGACTTGCAAAACGTCTGTTTATACCTTTCTATTTATTACTTGAATTTTATGATTTCCAGTGGATTTTTTTTTTTTTTTTTTTAACTTTGGAGTTTTGAAGTGTCCTGGTTAATCGAGAGTCTGCTGTACAACTTCTGAGTCTTCTATTGATGGATAAATGTATTGTCTTTTTATAGTTTTTAAATAAAGGCTCTACAGTGATATTTTTTTTATTTATTTTCATCAGCACTTTATCATTAAATTTTCTATTTGTTTGTGTTCTACGTTTTTTTGTCTTTTGCTTCACTAATCTGGATTATCACTTAACCCGGATTAGTGAGGGTCTACTGTATTACCAAATGTACAGTGAATATTAATGAAACAATTACTTTTATATAAAATATAGTATTCGCCATATAGTGCATGGAAGCCACATGCTTTTTCTGCACTATATGGCACACCATATTATTAGTAATTAATAATAGGATAAGTTATTTACTTATCACTTCCATTAAACACAATATACAGTTTATAGTTTTTTTTTTTTTGTTTTAGGTCAATACTATTATTAATGTAATGCATGAATATGTTTCATTTTTTATCCTTATTAGCAATGCCCTTATGGTGAAATACGAAACAAACATCACTTGCACCAGAAAAAATTTGCACCATAAATGATTACTAGAATTTTAGTCTTCTCTCCTTTACCAAAATCAAAAGAGGAAGGAAGTTTATATCTTGATTCATTCCTTCTTGAAACCATAAAAAAGAGGGGGGGGGAACATTTTATATGATGTCAAATTCATAATCATTATACAAAATGAAACTGAATTAAGATATTGGCATATTTGATCCCATGTTACAAACCTTATGACTAATTCAGATTTGATAAAACCACCAACGAATTCCATTATGCAAATTTAGTTTATGCTTATAGCGGGTGTTGAGGATAGAAGCAATCACTTGTTTTGTATCAGGTTTTCTAAGACAATTGGCTATTTCTGCTTACTCTGAGGACTGATCATATGACTGGAAGAAAAGAGCACTATAAGTGGGAGTGTTATGATAGGGAAGTCTACTGTATTCATATATTAAGCATTTAACAGAAAGATAACAAAGGCTTACTTTCTTGTCCCAAGCAAAATTTCTGGTGCACGGTACCATCTAGTGGCCACATATTCTGTAAGTGCAGGATCTGTGCCGAAATCTTGCTGTGACAAAGAACGAGCTAATCCAAAGTCTGCTACTTTCACATGATATTTCTCATCCAAGAGGATATTAGAAGGCTAAATGGAAATTTCATATTTAATAATAAAATTAAAGGAATAAATTTAAAACGACAAATTTACAATCTCTCTCTCTCTCTCTCTCTCTCTCTCTCTCTCTCTCTCTCTCATGCCTGAATTGTGCACTGCAACAAAAATAGAGGGATGTACACATATTCTACTACTTACACAGCCATTCCCCGACTTACGTAATACTCGACTTATGGAAATTTGACTTTACGTAAGTTTTTGCCGGCTGGTGCAAACTTAAAAAAATCGTGGAAACATATTTTGCATTCCGTAGGAATAAATGGAGGTATCATGAAAATATCATAATGTGAACCCAATAACAGATTGTTTCTTTTTTTTTGGTAATTCATTCCAAGACCTCGGAAGTTGAAATTTTCACTATATAACTAAGCTATTTATCTCTTTAAAAGGTCATTTTTATAATGGAAATATTCACTACACTTTCATCATTATCATGTTCCGTTATAAGAATCAATTTTGAATGCCTTTGTGATATTTTTCTAAAACACATTTCTGGAGGTCACTACCATAAAACAATAAAAATGATCTGCACTTTCCGGTTTATTGTGCTTTTCTGTTAGCACAATCTATTATAAACTGGTAGTAAATTCGATCTTATTGCATTTACGACAATACCGATAACTGGAATTCTGGGGATTTTTACGTTACGGTATTATGGTGAAATGAATTTCCCTTCATTGAAATCAATCATATAAAAAACATAAATAAATTTTCAGAATCTTCACTTCATTCCTATTTACTTATTACAATGGTGAAAGGAAAGGGACCAACGGAAAGTGCAAGTGCTGGCAGTGCTAGGAAAAGAAACAAAATTGATTTAGCAACGAAGATGAAAATGATTAAGTAGTACGAAGCAGGACAAAGTTTGTCATCTATTGCCCGGAATTAGGTCTCGTTGCTGCAACAGTGGCTTACTTTTTTATACTATTTTAAGGGGACAGTGCACATATAAAAGAACATGTTAAAGGATCAACGCATTTAAGATCAACAGTGATCATACAACAGCGTTCAGGTGCTATATCGAAGATGGAAATTCAGATTCAGAAGCAAGTGCCCCTGAGTCCAATGGCCATTCAAGCAAAAGCAAGAAGTATTTATGAAGATATTAAGGATAAGAACTGCGAACCCCAAGCCAAGTTTGTGGCAAGCAACGGGTGGTTTAATAGGTTCAAGCATCATGCTGGTTTCTAAAGCATTAAAGTATGCGGTGAAGTTGCCTGTGCTGATTCTGCAGCTGCAGAGAAATTTTGTGATGTGTTGGAAAAAACCCCTTTAAATCTCCTAAGCCCTCAACTTCCGCAGTGGTGTGCTTATCAGCTGGAGAGTTAATTCTGGCAATGATGCTCGAAAGGTAAAACTTGCTGATGCTATGCCTGTCTCCTTGCTTTTTTGTAATTTTATAATTTTGAAATTTTTGCAATTTTGTACCCTTTTGTAATTTTTCCTGCGCATAAGATAAAAAAATTGAATAAATAATTCTATTTACATGTTCGTCGAAAATTTCTTTTTTTTGCTTCAATCAAATTTGTGAGTGCTGCATAAACATTTAGGGAAATTCTGACTTACATAGAGTTCCGCGGAATGCAACCCTTACATAAGTTGGAAAGTGGCTGTATATATATATATATATATATATATATATATAGGGGCTTAGAGGGGAACAGGTATCCTGTGTGTTATCAGACACTCAGCCTAAAACACTGATGGATCCAATATCTCTCTATTACAAATTACAGAAGATTTAGGAGAAGTCCGGTTGGCCTGCCTCCCTAAAATCCACTCATGCACACCTTCTCGATGGTAAGCCCTGTTACGTCACTTAGGTGGCAACGAACATGTAGAGTGGTTCTCTTCAAGACGCCTGGTCAGCGTGAAGAGGAAAAGACCAAACCCTCCAGCAATGAGAGCACAACAATACAAATGGCCCTCAGTCCCCAGCAGCTTTCACTCTCCCTCTTACGGCAGCGAGAGGATCAGAGTGTGCTAAGAATCTCTGGGTACGACCAGGCTGCCATGCACGGAAATTGAACTTGGCCTGTTATAACGTACGATCACTCATCGGTGAAGACAGGATATTAGAGCTGGAAAAGGAATTAGAAAATGTGAATTGGAATATCATCGGTTTGGCTGAAACAAGAAGAAGAAATGAATCACTTATAAGTTTATCAAGTGGAAATCTGCTGTACACCAATGGAAACAGTGAAAGGAGTGAAGGTGGAGTTGGGTTTCTGGTCCATAAAGATTTTAAAAACAACATTTTGGAATTCAAAAGTACATCACCAAGTGTGTCCAGACTAATATTCAAGATTTCTAAGAGGTACAAGCTAAAGATTATAATGATTTATGCACCAACATCGAGCCATGATGATGAAGAGGTTGAAGAAATGTACACTGAAATTGAGAGTCTTCTAGATGAGCAGAAAACCCACTACACTATTATTATGGGGGACTTCAATGCTAAGGTTGGAAAAAGGCAAAACAGCGCAGAAAGAGAAACTATAGGAAATTTTGGAATTGGTGAAAGAAATAAAAGAGGTGAAAGACTTGTGGAATTTGCAGAATCTCAAGGACTGTCAGTAATGAACACTTTTTTCAAGAAAAGGGTGAACAGAAAGTGGACATGGAAGAGTCCAAATGGATTAACAACTAATGAAATAGACTTCATCCTCACTAACAGAAGATATATTGTGAATGATGTTACCGTCCTGAATAAGGTAAATGTTGGAAGTGATCACAGAATGGTAAGATGTACACTTGATATAGATGTAGGAAAGGAAAGGAAAAAACTGACTCGGGTAAATAATACAAAGGTCTTTGAGATAACAGAGGAGGAGAAAAAGCAGTATGTACTGGAACTTAAAAACAAGTTTGAGCTTCTGCAGACTGCTCAGGACCAAGATATCGACGAGGAATATTACAACTTTCTGAAAGTGATAAAGCCCAAGAAACCTATAGGGAAACAGAAATCCAAAGAAGAAAAAATTAGTCAAGAAACACTTGTCATGATGAACCAAAGACAACAAATGAAGAGCAAGAAAAACACTGACAGGGAGAAAATTGAGTATACTGAGTTATTCAAAGCCATTAGAAAGAGACTCAGAGAGGACATAAGAAGATTTAACACAAGAAAAGTAGAACAAGCATTAAGGAAAAACAAAGGATTTAAATCAGCAGCCATGAGCAGTAATACAGAAAGACAAATGATACTGAAACTGAAGAATAGCGATGGTGTACTTATAAACAGGAGAGAAGGCATAATTCAAATAGCAGAAGACTACTATAGAGAATTATACAAGGAGCGAGGGAATGATACCAGCAGTGGGGAACATGGATTGCAAAGTAGCAACACATACGACATACCCGATATTCTTCCTGATGAGGTAGAACATGCATTGAAGAAAATGAAGAATCGGAAAGCCCCGGGGGAAGGTGAAGTTACTGTAGAGTTGTTAAAATTGGGAGGAAGAGACATAACACAAAAACTGGCAAGGCTCTTCACAAAGTGCATTAGAAAAGGTGTGATGCCTAAGCAGTGGAATAATGCAATCATAGTTTTGCTGCATAAGAAAGGAGATAAATCAGAAATTGGAAATTATAGACCAATTAGCTTGTTATCCCATATCTACAAGTTGTTCACAAGGGTCATTACTAACAGATTAGAAAGAATACTTGATGAGAATCAACCGAAAGAGCAAGCTGGCTTTAGGACAGGATTCTCAACTATGGATCACCTTCACATAATATCACAGCTAATGGAGAAAGCAAATGAATATAAAACACCATTATGCCTGGCATTTGTGGATTATGAAAAGGCATTTGACTCCATACAAGCATAAGGCAATGTTTCGGGCATTGGAAAGACAAGGCATACATACTCCATATATTATGATTTTGAAGAAAATATATGAGAGTGCTACATCGTTTATTAGACTAGACAAAAACAGTAGCAAATTTAAAATCGAGAAAGGAGTTCGACAAGGAGACCCAATATCTCCGAAGCTGTTTACTGCTGCCCTTGAGGAAGCTTTCAGAAGATTAGACTGGTCGCAGAAAGGAGTCAATGTGAATGGAGAGTACCTAAACCATTTACGATTTGCAGATGACATTGTGGTCATAAGCCACGAGCCCAAAGAATTAGAGGAAAACCTTAATCAGTTATGCAGAGTTAGTAAGGATTTTGGACTAAAGATGAATATGGCTAAAACAAAAGTAATGATGAACAAGTATGCCACAGAAAGGGAAATAATGATTGATGGAGCAGTAATTGAAAAGGTGGAGTCATATACTTATCTGGGACAAGTTATTAGCTGTAATAATGATAAATGGCTAGAAGTCAAGAGAAGAATAAATTTTGGATGGATAACATTCAGGAAATATAGTCACATACTGAAGAGCAATATCCCAGTTTGTCTGAAACGTAAAATAATGAACCAATGTATACTCCCCACCATGACTTATGGAAGTGAAACTTAGGCACTCACCAAAAGAATGGAAGAGAAGCTAAGAACTACACAGCGAAGAATGGAACGAATTATATTGGGAATCAGACTGTTAGATAAGAAGAGAAACACATGGATTAGGCAGCAAACTCAAGTAAAGGACATTCTTATCAAAACTAAAGAACTAAAATGGTCTTGGGCAGGACACATAGCTCGAAGACATGATGACAGATGGACTAAGAAAATAACAGAAGGGTACCCAAGAGGAGCTAGAAGAAAACCTGGAAGACAAAGGCGGAGATGGATAGATGAAATTCATGAGTTTTTGAGTAGTATATGGATGGCCAAGTGCTCAAAACAGAAGGAACTGGAAAGTTGCTGGAGAGGCCTTCATCCTGCAGTGGATTGAAAATGGCTGATGATGATATATATATATATAT
This sequence comes from Mastigoproctus giganteus, assembly GCF_048544385.1. Classification (NCBI taxonomy): domain Eukaryota; kingdom Metazoa; phylum Arthropoda; class Arachnida; order Uropygi; family Thelyphonidae; genus Mastigoproctus; species Mastigoproctus giganteus. Next base: position 202,868,541 of record NC_143583.1, read on the forward strand.
ATATATATATATATTACTTATTCATTTTGTCTACAAAAGTTTGCCATTTAAAATTGTAAGGCATTACCATGCCTTACAATTTTAATAAACGAAGGTGAAATTAAGTAATGATTTTAGAATAGAAGTATAAAACTTAGGGCCCCAGTTAACTTCGGGAGTCTGGTGTGGAAATAGTCAACAGAGAGTTAAAAGTAGGTGGATGAAGAATATAAAGCTCGTACTTGGGTATTTCTGGAGCATAACTTCCCAACTGTGCTAGTGATGACCCTGGATGTTACAGTTATGTTAATAAGGAAATTGGTTGTATGTGGTTAAAAATCCTATTAGCTGAATAATTTTTCATTACCAAGGCTAATTGCTAAGCAAGAAATAACGAGTACAGAAGCTGAAACTAAGGCAAAAATCAGCAATGATTTTGATGTCTGATTGGCTGGTTTGTGTTTTAAGGCGTATTGGCAGTTTATGAGCCATGTCGTTTTGATAGAAGTAGAAATAATTTCTAACAACAGATTTTCTCATCATTAAGAACATTGAAGGTGAAGTTCTAGAAATTAGAAATGCGACTGGGCTACTTACCCAGGTCGGAAAACATTCCAGAAACTGTCTATGGGTGGGGGGGGGGAGGAGGGAGAAGGAAGAACGAAATTTATCTATATACAATATATATATATTTTACACAAATTCCATAGCTACTAATAATTGTAATAAATGTAATTATTGAAGGCAAGTGGTTGATATATGAGAACTGATATTTCCTCAGGATACCACACTTCACTATTTCAGTAACTAATCTTGAGATAGTCCATTTATGCAACCTATAATGTTATAATAGCTACCTGAACAATTAAAAAACAAAAATTCTTACTGACATTCAGGACCATCTCAATTAGAATGGTATCTCAAACAGACTTCAATATGGTTCTGTTAAGATGGAAACCAAGCTTGACCAATCTGGTGGATTACTGTCATTAAACAATGGGATACAGGTAACAATTTTGACTTTACACTATTCCTCATGGAAGGCTGCTGTATGAAATCGAAGCAATCAAAGTTACTGGTAGGATACTCTGCTGGACATAATGCATAAAGTTCCAGGCTTAGGAATTAACTATGAAGATGATGGTACTTCCATACAGACTGATACTTTATACTCAAAACCGCTTGGGTATAAACAACCAGGTCTAATCACTAATAAAATTTGCTAACTTAGTGCATAACTATAGTCCAAACTAAATGAATTCGTAACTTTGATATAATAAAAGATAATGCTATTTTGGCCTTTTAAAAATGATGAAAGGTAGGATCAATTTCTTCTCTTATTACAATTTTCTGTTTGTGTAAAATTCAAAATAAGTTACACCACCTTTCCTGGCACTTTTGTCCTGCAAACTAGCTAAAGTTCACGTGACCAATATCTGGTGAGGGATCAGTAAAATCCTGAAACAAGCTATTATAATATAACAGGGTATCTCGTCTTTTAAATAAATGAGAAATTAATTTGTTCATGATGCTATTTGTTTGAAGATAAATACCAAGGCAACTCATGGCTATGGAAAAGTATGTTCTGTTGTTGTTATTATAACCACATTACACTGTGTGTTATGAAGAGGATTTTAAGAATTCCTCCAGATCCTAATGGAATTTGAAGGAGTCCTAATGGATTCCTAATGGAATATATCCCTAATGGGTGGCAAAACTACACTGTCACAGAAGATTAATACCATTACAGTTTAAATACTGCTGGTCATAAAAAAAAAAAAAAAAAAACAGGATTTTATTATTTGAATTCAGTTCTTTAACTGTATATCCATTTTGCAGCATAATAACATCTTAAAAAAACAAACAAAAAAGAAAATGAATTCCAATTCTGCCAGATGAACTGTCTGAATTGTTATATCACCTCAACAATGCAGTTCTCTTTGGCACATCGGCAACAAACTCCTCTTCAGCCTTGCACATTGCCCATCTTTGTCTACCTAATGTATTGCATGAACTTTCCACAACCAAAAAAATATTATCGCCTTCCATCTCATGTCACAACATATGGACTGGTCGTCACTAACCTACTCTCAATCTTTATTATGTGAGTAATCCCTGATTAGCACACCCCCATCCAATGCAAATTTGCTTTATGCAGTTTATATTTCAAAAAATTAAAGAAAAAATACCTGGCAGGGAGCCACAGAGAGGATACTGGGAAGGGAGGGGCCAATCTCACAGAACTAGGTATGAACACTGTGTATACTTGTTTTGTACTGATTCTCCACCATCATTTCTTGGTTGTTGTTAAGTTTACATGTTGAGAGGTTATTCTTGTGCCATCTCAAAATTATTTTAGGAACTTATCTATAACCAATGGATAACCAAAGCATAATGTGTCTGCTAGAAAAATTTCCAGCAGAATGAAGGCAATCTGCAACACTGATGAGGTCTCCCCAATCTTGTATAAGGGTGCCTGATAGTAAGTGTATTCATGAGTCATATGGGACCTCCTGATTTTGAAGATGAACTACACAGTGCTACTGAAAATAATGCATCAGAGAGGGTAGCAGGGATCGATATAGTCTGTGTAGCTGACGAGGAGGAGTTGCGACCTCTCATGGTGAGTCCTTATCAAAATAAACTGCAGAAGTTAGTATATATTGCTTTTCAGAAAACAGAGCCCGAGTCTGGTTCCAGTGGGGATTCTGACTAAGAAAGTCATCGAAGAGTCACGTTCACTCCACAATCAGGGTACAAATCTGTTGTAGGAACACGACAATGTTTTACACAAGTAAGTGCTATGAAGCAAGGCTGCAACTACTCATTTAAGTGCTACAGATAAATTCTGCATAAGAATGTCCAGGCTGGAGTCATTTTTTTAAATACAGGAGCCCATAGTGTCCCACACTGTTATGTATTAATATTTTTACATACATATGTAAGTACTAGATAGTGTGAATCAGAGCTGTAATACTCAATACATTCTACATTGATATTAATACAGTATTTGTAAAATAATAAGAGGGTTTACCTCAATATAGTACGTAGAACACTTCCATATGATACTCTCCAGAAATTAAAATGAAAAAAATCGAAAACTTACATTAGAGTAAAAAATAAATAATTAAAAACCAATTTAACACAATTAAAAATTAAAAAGAATCTAACGAAAATATTCAAAATGATTTTCCTTCCTGAAGCTGACAACGCTTTTCGACCATATGTCGTGATCACAGGAATGAAAATTACCGAATAGGGTTGAACTTGAAACTTAAATAGTGATTATTTGTCTTCGCGCATGCAAGTAAAGGTCCACGCATCGGAGATCAAATATGGCCGCCGAACATTAATAGAATTCTCTTGTAATTTAATTTCTATGGTTTCTGCAATTAATAGTCGCATATAATTATGTTGAACATTAAGTATTTTGGCCTCGTTAAATAAAAAAAGTATGTTTTTCGTTAATGGCATGAAAGGCTAATTCTGACGCTGCTGAACGAGAAGCACGAACTGAGGCTTCATGTTGATTTACACGAATCTTCAGAGAAAATCGCGTCGAACCTTGGTAAGATGAGTCGCAATCACTGCAAGAACCGAGCAGTTGTTCGGTATAGTGTGTAATTTCCGTATTGGCCTGGCCACAATTTTAAATTCGGTATCTTTAAAGAATCTATTAAGCTGTTTGTGCCACTGTTCAACATATGGGACAGAAATAAAGTATTTTTTGATATTACTGTTGTTGGTTGGAGTAGTATTTTGTATCCTATCCTTAGCCTGTACCCTAATTCGGTTTATTGTGGCAAGGGGATAACCCCTGTTTAAGAACCTGCTAGTTAATATTTGTATTTCTGAGCCAAAAGTAGATTCCGTCGTTGAATATTTATAGGCATTTAGAAATTGATTAAAGATAATTGATCTTCTGTAGGTGAACAGGTGATAGCTATTATAATGTTGAAGCATACCGGTGTTTGTAGGTTTTCGATAGATGTTAAATTGGATTTTATTTGAGTCCCGAGTAAGCGTGAAATTTAGAAAGTTTAATGACTTTGTATCCTCCCTTTTCAATGTAAATTTGAGTCTAGAATGAATATTATTAAACGAATGTAAAATGTCTTGGATAGTATTACTATCAGTAATAAACTAGAACATCGTCTAAATACCTCCCATAGTATGTAATACAGGGTCGAAAAGGTGTCAAATGTATATGCTCAATCGTTGAGAGATAGATCTCTGACATTAAGCTGCTCAGGCTCAAACCCATTGGTAATCCAAAAATTTGTTTGTACACCTTGTCTCGAAAGGTGATATAGTTGGCCTCAACTAACAGTTTAATTAAGTGAAAAATTTCTTTAATAGGTAACTTCGTATAATTAATCGGTATCGTGTTTTCCTTTAACACATCCCAAATAATATCTAATGTGTATTCAACGTTTACATTCGTACATAACGAGGTAACGTCTAGTGAGAATTGTCATTGTCGCCAAGTCTATAGTCTTTAAGATTATTAAATAATGTATCGTAGTTCTTAATCCCAAATTGTATTACCTCTCTAAAGGGTTTTATAATGCTATATACATGTGTGGCTAAGGATGGAAATGCCGAATTCCTGTAGGAAACAATAGGTTGAATAGGAAATCCAGTCTTGTGTAATTTTACCTGACCGAAAAGTGCAGGAATATTGTATGTTCTGGCCTTCAATTCCTTTAACTGGGCCATAGTAATGTAGTCGTTTTTTCAATACGTGGTTAACGTTTTATTGTATTGATTGACTAAATTGGTAAACAGTGCTGGGTCTACTTCAAGATAAGTGGAGGTAAGTGGATACAGTGGTAATACTAGATAAACCTGATTATATTAATAAGTTAGATTCAGTTGTTTCAGATACCTTCACTTATCTTAAAGTAGACGCGGCACTGTTTACCAATTTGGTTAATCAATACAATAAAATGTTAACCACGTATTGAAAAAACGACTACATTACTATGGCCCAGTTAAAGGAATTGAAGGCCAGAACATACAATATTCCTGCACTTTTCGGTCATGTAAAATTACACAAGACTGGATTTCCTATTCGACCTATTGTTTCCTACAGGAACTTGGCATTTTGATTCTTAGCCACACGTGTATATAGCATTATAAAACCCTTTAGACAGGTAATACAATTTGAGATTAAGAACTACAATGCATTATTTAATAATCTTAAAGACTGTAGACTTGGCGACAATGACAATTTATTCTCACTAGATGTTACCTCATTATATACGAATGTAAACGTTGAATACACATTAGATATTATTTGGGATATGTTAAATAAAAACTCGATTCCGATTAATTATACGAAGCTACCTATTAAGGAAATTTTTCACTTCATTAAACTGTTAGTTGAGGCCAACTATATCACCTTTCGAGACAAGGTGTACAAACAAATTTTTGGATTACCAATGGGTTTGAGCCTGAGTGGCTTAATGTCATCGATCGATCTCTCAACAATTGAGCATATACACTTGACACCTTTTTGACTCCGTATCACATACTATGGGAGGTATTTAGACAATGTTCTAGTTAAAACTGATAGTACTATCCAAGACATTTTACATTTGTTTAATAATATTCATTCTAGACTGAAATTTACATTGGAAAGGGAGGATATGGATACAAAGTCATTAAACTTTCTAAATTTCACGCTTACTCGGGACTCGAATAAAATCCAATTTAGCATCTATCGAAAACCTACAAACACCGGTATGCTTTTACATTATGATAGCTATCACCCATTCACCTACAAAAGATCGATTATATCTTTAATCAATTTCTAAATGCCTATAAATATTCAACGACGGAATCTGCTTTGGGCTCAGAAATACAAACATTAACTAGCAGGTTCTTAAACAGGGGTTAAACCCTTGCCACAATAAACCGAATTAGGGTACAGGCTAAGGATAGGATACAAAATACTACACCAACCAACAACAGTAATATCAAAAAATACTTTATTTCTGTCCCATACGTTGAACAGTGGCACAAACAGCTTAATAGATTCTTTAAAGATACCGAATTTAAAATTGTGGCCAGGCCAATACGGAAATTACACACTATACTGAACAACTGCTTGGTTCTTTCCGCACTTGCAACACAAATTAATGATCTGGTATACAACATTTCTTACGGCGATTGCAACTTGTCTTACCAAGGTTCAACGCGATTTTCTCTGAATATTTGTGTAAATAAACATGAAGCCTCAGTTCGTGCTTCTCGTTCAGCAGCGTCAGAATTAGCTTTTCATGCCATTAACGAAAAACATACTTTTTTATTTAACGAGGCCAAAATACTTAATGTTCAACGTAATTATATGCGACTATTAATTGCAGAAACTGTAGAAATTAAATTACATGAGAATTCTGTTAATGTTCGGTGGCCATATTTGATCTCCGATGCGTGGACCTTTATACACATGCGCAAAGACAAATAATCACTATTTAAGTTTCAGGTTCAACCCTATTCGGTAATTTTCATTCCTGTGATCACGACATATGGTCGAAAAGCATTGTCAGCTTCAGGAAGGAAAATCGTTAATATTTTCGTTAGATTCTTTTTAATTGTGTTAAATTGGTTTTTAATTATTTATTTTTTACTCTGATGTAAGTTTTCGATTTTTTCGTTTTAATTTCTGGAGAGTATCATACGGAAGTGTTCTACTTACTATATTGAGGTAAACTCCTCTTATTATTTTACAAATATGTAAGTACTGTTCCACATGAAAGACTATTTAACAAATTGGAACAGCAGAGGATTAGGGACAAATTACTGCCATGAATAAATGGACAGTTGAGTGGGAAAAGGCAGAGAGTGATTATCAATGGACACTGCTTTTCTTGGACTAATGTTATTTAGTGGAATCTCCAGGGTTCGGTGGTATTGTTTTCAATATTTATTAATGATACTGATGAAGGTATATCAGGCTTAATATCTAAGTTTCTAGATAATACAAAGGTTGACAGATTGGTTAATGACAGCAGAGTATGCTCAGCATAACATAGCACAAGATCTAGAAAAATTAGGCAGATTGGCTGAGAAGTGGCAAATGAAGTTTAACATTGATAAATACAAGGTAATCCATATGGTTAGCAGTAATCCTAGAATAACATACCAACTGTGCAATATTACACTCAAAGTAGTGGAAAATGAAAATGATGTGGAGGGGTGAGGGGGCAATTGTACAATCAGACAAAGTTCTCTGAGTAATGTAGACAGGCTGCTCACTGGCATCTCACTGGGTTTTGTCAATGATATAACAGTAATTTTGTCAGCAGGAATAAAGAGATAATTATTCCTCTGCATAAGGTTAGGCTGCATTTTGAGTATTGCATACAGGTCTGGAAGCCTCATTTTAGGAAGGATGTGATTGGTTGGAACAAGTGCAGAGAAGAGCAATGAAATTAGCAAGAGGAAACAAAAGGTATTCTTACCAGAGAGGACTTCAGTTCTGCAAATTGCAAACTAGACACATGCAAGGAGATCTAATTGAGGTGTTTAAGGCTTTAAATGCATCGAGTAATCTAAAGTTGATGGAATCTAAGCTTACTTAGACAACACACACATGAGCATAAATTTAAATTGAGGAAGTGGGTACTTTGAATAAATTTAAGGAAAAATTATTAGAGTAGGTGGACATGTGATGTGGGTTTTTTTTTTTTTTTTTTGGGCTGACACTGTATAAGCTTGCTTCCTTGAATTATTTGCCACTGTTGAGTGATTCTGCATGGTATCTGCTATAGCTTATATATATTTGTTAGTGGAAATGACATAATTGCACAACTTTGTTATCCAATATATGTATAATGAGTAGTAATTCACAAGAGAAACATCAAGCATATAGAATACAAGGAGACTTTTATCTGGAAAGGGAAGGACAAAAGAGAAACCAGAGTTCACAGCCTGAGCAGCTGGAATACAAAAGGTTTTATGAAATTGGTCTAAATTTAATGATCTGTAAAGGCACTTACATTAAATGCGAAAACAGTTAAATTATTATAGGTAAATGCTGTGGGGAAAATTCTTTAACAACAAAAGTTAATTATAAAATGGTTAGTTATAAATTAGTAATGGTTTTTACCCCAGGGGCTCACATCTGGTGAGTATGGGTTTGGCACACCTAGGGTCCTGAGCTGGACATCATCATTCTTCTCTTTCTTGGTGATTCCTTCTACTTTTACTCATGTCCCCCCACCTCTCTCTCTCTCAGGGCAATGCAAAATTTTATTATTTTTTTGGCTGGTGCAGCAAAAGCCTCAGGCTTTCTCGCACCACACGGCTAAATATAATAATAATAATAGTTAGTTAGTTAGTTATAAAAATGGTTAGTTATAAAATATAAAATGGAAAAGTCAGAGAGATGCACTTTCCAAAGCCTGTTAGAGAAGGAAATATGTGTGTTTTAATAAAAGTATTAGAAAAAGATCTAGATACATCTATCTTTTTCTAATGGATCTTGATGTGGCCTTCTGTTTGAACGTAGTGTGACAGCAGGGCAAATCACTGCAAAAGTGAGTTTGTTCTATTGTGAGAATTAAGACCATTGCATTATCTATGCAGATAAGATCTTGCTGGCCAAAAAAGCAAATGCCCTCATTTTTGTATGGATTCTTAATGACAAATGATCATTGATATGTGCTAGACTGCTTTCTTAACCTGGCAGTGGTGGTGTGACATCTAACAGATGCCTTTCAAAAATAATGCTCTTGCTTTACCCTTTAATTAATGATTAAAAATCTGGAATTATTTCTAGCTTCCTAAATATATTCAAACTTTTGCTGTAATAGTTCCTGAATTTTTTCCTTACTTTTTTTGCGGAGTAATTAAATGCATGCACCTGTTAGGTGCAGCCCTACTGTTTGTATAACACATTTTTCTTTTGCATGAAAAGTATCATGGGAACTGACTGTGCTATAAAGTTTCAAAGTCTGTGCTTGTTTAATGTTCAAGATTAATTGCCTGTCTATTCCCACAAGTTAAGTAAACATCTATGGTTACAAAGGAGTTGTTAATGAATGATTTTGTTACTGTTTTCATGTAGTAAAAATGCCGAAATGGAAATTTGTTACTGTTTTCATGTAGTAAAGATGCAGAAATAGAAAAAGTGCTTTAATTTTTTAAAAAAAGTATTTGTATATATAAGCAGAAATATATGCACGTGCACATTTTGTGCACTTAAGTCTTTTCAACGGGATGTCACTAATGTTTTTAAGCTTTTCACCTATTCCCCCATGTAATAACCTTCTCACAATATTCATAATTTTTTTAAAAAATTTTAATGACAAATCTTACAGCAAGTTTGCAATTTATTTTTATTCATTTCAGTTTTAATCTCACCTTTTAATATTTACCACATGATCAACTTTATGGTCAAAGAGATGAGTTTATATATATATAAGTCTTCGCTAATTTTAATATACATGACAGTTTAATATTTAATTGACAGTTGAATATTTAATGTTATAAAGAAATCAATCAAAGGTATAGCTAATCAAACCTTGAGATCTCGATGAATCACATTGGATGAATGAAGATATGCTAATGCAGAAAGAAGCTGGTAGATAATATAAGGAATGTTCCATTCTTGTTTAGGAATTCCTTTCTTGATGGCATGATGCAAGTCAGCATCTGAGAAAATAAATGTTAGGAAATAAAAGAAAAGTCAATTAAAAAACAGAAGAGCACACAACTACTGTTATACAATGAGACTTTGTTTTAAAAAACAGCATTCTTTAACGTCTTAACTGTATACTGCACACATCCCCCTGCAACAAGTGCATCAAAACCAGTTAAATTTAAAATTAAAATATATATACCACTGGAATACAGATAATAATATTAATGTATTATTAATTATGCAATAATTAATATCAGTGATATCAATTATAATATTCATCAAGTATTGTTTTACTTTCCATAAGTGTACTTTCTTGTAAATGTAACTGGGAGACAAGTGCACTGGTTCTGCTCCTGGTGCAAAATTTATTGCTACAAACTGGCTTAGCTAAGCTTCCCATTTTGTTGTAGTGAAGGCAAGACACCACGAGAATTCTATTTTCATGAGGCAATGAAATGCTATACTTTGCTGCTAGTAGCTAAGTTTTGTTTCATTATTATTATTAAAGAAGACTGTGTATATGCTATTCATTTTATATCAAAAGTACTGTTTTGGGAAATCAATTAGAAGAGTCACACAATAATATAGTTACCAAAACACTGTATAACTTTTGGTAACTTTAAAGTAGTCACGTTAAAGATCAGAAAAATAAATAAATTCTAATACTTTCACCAACAGCATTATAAGTTTGTGAAAGATAGTACATGAAAATCAATATGAGCAAGTAAAACACTTAGGTTACACAATTAGAAAAAAAAAACAACATTATGACTATATTTTAATATTGAAGCACAGCAATTACAGAGGAAAACAAATTCAGTGAAAAATATGCTGCTCATGCTCTAAGCATTTCAAAAAGTAAGTTTCTGAATTTGTGTTTCAAAATTTTACTCAGACACTGGCTGGATCGAGGGAGATTGAAAAATTCCTTTAATTTGTTAAAATATAAAACTTAAGATAAACACGAAAATGAGAAAAAGTAGCGTGACATGTCCTAGTTCACGCTTAGAGAATCCTAATATCAGTGATGGAGCCAGAATCCAAGAGCCAACGTGAATTTAAAGAAAATACTGTGCATTTTATGATATTAAGTTGCTGGTAACTATTTATACTGTATGTATAATATATAATGACTTATTAAAAATCTGACCTTTTTCCTTTATTTTCATTTACTATTAACTACATATAACAATCTCATTATGCACTGCTGCAGAAAGTGTGGTGGAGCCAGACTTTCTGGAAGTAGAGAGTATAACAAGTTGCCTCAATATTGCACTATTTTAAATTGCACATATAGTCAAGTTCTGCTATAATGTGCATTTTAGCAATGCGAATTTGCTCCAACGCAATTGATATATTAGGGAACAATGCATGTATATGATTTTCGCATTGGCTCATGCAAGATTTCGTCTGCGAGTAACTCCAGATGAACGCAAAACCTGGCACCAAGCTGAATGTAGCGACCTGCACAGCAATACATACAAGTTTATGAAGCTTAAAAAATGCCAAATGTGTGAGAGCTATATTTCCCATTTACTGTAGTTGTATTGGTCAGAGACACACTGTTGCCATTCATTGTATTCACAAGATAACAGGTGACACTGTAGGCCGACTCGTGTTTTCAGGAGCTTCCATTTTTCTGTTTGAACAGAAATGGTCTTGGGCAGGACACATAGCTTGAAGACATGATGACAGATGGACTAAGAAAATTACAGAATGGTATCCAAGAGGAGCTAAAATAAAACTCAGAGAAGACAACATTAGAGATGGACAGTACAAATTCATGAGTTTGTGGGTAGTATGGCCATTGCACAAAACAGAAGGAACTGGAAAGTTGCTGGAGAGGCCTTCATCCTGCAGTGGATTGAAAATGGCTGATGATGATGATAGCATGAGCAGAGGTCATTTCTGGAGGTCACTACCATAAAACAATAAAAACAATTTGCAGTTCCCAGTTAGTTTATCAGACTTTTCTATTAGTGCAATCTAATTATAAACGGATAGTAAACTTGATCTTACAGCATTTGTGATTATACTGATAGCTGGAATTCTGTTGGGTTTTATGTTATTATGGTGAAATGTGTTTCCCCTTCCATGATATCTTCAATCATATAAAACAAATACATTTTCAGAATTTTCTCTTCATTCCTATTTTTTAAGCTTCCTAAACTTGTCTCACTTGTGCAATTTGTGCATCCCGTGTTGATCGTTATTGATTGCTTACCTTTTTTACTGTTTTAAATTTTACAATCCAAAAAAAAAGAAAATGTCAGTGAACAGAAATATCAATCAAGCAAACTTCATATCTTGTCAAGGTAAAGTGCTATATTTACTATAATATTTATTTATTTATTAGAAATTTAAGGTGTTCAAACCTGTGTTAGAAATTTTATTGGGTTTTAACTTTTTTTAATGTTTTACTTACCAGACATTTTTTTTAGTGTTCTGCCCCATCCCCATTTTCCCCATAAGCCCTGTTGTTTTTAATGAGCAAAATACCAGAACGTGTAGATTTTTAGGAACACACGTACCACATTACAGCAGAACTGACTGTATCTCTTACCTGGTTCACTGCCACCTTCAGAATGAGTTGCCTCAGTACGGAACTACTCAAAGGAGCACTTCCCTATCTCAATAGGAAAATGCTGTGTGGAAGTAGTGTAATGTCAAGACAACTTATGAAAGCTGAGTGAGATCCATATTGCAGGGTGGTTAATGACAGTATGATATTGCAAAGGATCTAGAAAAGTTAGGCAAATGGGCTGAGAAATGGAAACTGAAGTTTAACACTGACAAATGCAAAGTACTGCATATGGGTAGCAGTAACCCAGAATAATAGAAAATGAAAAAGACCTGGGATAATTGTGCAGTCAGATAAGAAGTCCTCTGAGCAGGCTGCAAGGACAGCTCATGGGCTTTTGTCAATGATATACAGGAATTTTGCTAGCAGGAATATTGATGTGATTATCCCATTGTATAAGGCCCATGGTTCAGGCCACATCTTGAGTACTGCATACAGGTCTGGAAGCCTCATTTTAGGAAGGATGTAGAGCTGCTAGAACAAGAACAGAGAAGGGCAACAATATTGGTGAGCGGAACAAAGGGGTGCTCTTACCAAGAAAGATCTTGAAATATGAAAATTAACCCACATGCTACTGAAATGAAACTGCTGAATAAAAAGGCTTGGTTAGGACATCGCATATTCATATTAAAAATTAGAAAACACTAGGTAATTTTTATTTCAGGCTATAATGCAACTGTTAAAATATGTCCCTGACACCTGCATTATATTAGAGGTTGCATTGCATGTGTTAATAAATATTGAAATACATTAAAAAAATGTTCACCATTAAAAGTACTGATATCTGATAGGGAAAAAGTTCAAACCTCTATAATGAGGTTCTAGTATATTTTATTATAACACTTATCTACACTTAATTTTTAGGATGTATTGTATTTATTTTTATTTTGTAAATAAACAATTTTAATTTTTATTTGTGCTATTTAGTTGATTGATTTAGCACTTCCTAGATAAAGAAAAATTTAATATAAGATTTTAAATTATTTATTTTGTATGTGTTGTGATTTCCCTTGCTTGCTAAGGACCAAAATCCAGAAGGGCTCTGGTTCTAAGGATAGAGGATAATTCTGGATAAGGGATCTGGCACTGTATAAATGTGTGCATACATGCATACTCGACAGAATCCACACAAGAGATCTGGTACTGTATAAATGCGTGTGTGTGTGTATATATATATATATATATATATATATAGGCATTTTAATTAAAAGTCGGAGCTCTATCTGACTAATTTTTAGGTTTAGGTTATTTGTAATCTAGATCTTTTTTTTTTTTTGTTTGTATTTTAGTCAAATAGGTATTACCATTTCAATTTTGCGATTTCTAAATTTGAATTTTTCCTGATCAATTGCCTTTTCTCAATAGGCAAGTTGTTCCTTGTCCTCAGTTTAGCCAAAAATAACAGTTATTTTTTGGCTAAACTGATTGTTACATTTCTGAAACAAACAAACTGATTTTAACTGAAGAAAAGAAAACAAACACAATGATTGTATACATGATAAGAAAGGTCATATATACAGGAATCCATTGCCAACTTCTGAGGGGGGGGGGTATGTTATTGCAAAGTACCACACTTACCAAAACTGTACTTGACAGACTAAGATCCTATAAAAATAGTGGGTTATAGGAAAAGCAATAAATATGCTATAAAAATAGTGGGTTATAGGAAAAGCAATAAATATGCTATAAAAATAGTGGGTTATAGGAAAAGCAAAAAATATGCCAATTAAATAAACCAATGAGCCAAAACATTATGACCGGCAAGTCGTTCTGCAAATGAAAGCAACTGCAGGTGAACTACGGCACGTGCACGGGTTGGAACACGATATAAAAAACACCTGATACTGAGCTCTGTTAATCAGTGTTATTCTTGTTCTTCAGATGGAAAGGCAGTGGACTTAAGCGAGTTTGACAAAGGCCAAATTGTAATGGCCAAACGACTGGGTCAGAGCATATCCGAAACGGCACAGCTGGTGGTGGTGCTCACGGTCAGCTGTGGTTAGTAACTACCGAAAGTGGTCCGAGGAGGGGAAACCCACAAGCCCCCAGCGAGGTGTTGGACAACCATGGCTCATCAATGCTCGAGGTGAGCAAAGGCTCTCCTGGATGGTATGTGGCAACAGAAGGGTGACTGTGCACAACTCACCGGTAATTGGAATGCTGGTGACAAGAGTAATGTGTCACAACACAAAGTGCACCGAACCCTGCTGAAAATGGGGCTGTGTAGCCGCAGGCTGCTCCAAGTTCCCATGCTAACCACAGTTCACCGGTGACAGCACCTACAATGGGCACGCAAGAATCGAAACTGGACCTTGAGTGATTGGAAGAAGGTCATCTGGTCTGATGAATCATATTTCCTGTTACACGACACACATGTATCCGGCTGCGTGCACAGCCGGGTACGTGTGTGTCGTGAACCTGGGGAAGTGATGGCACCTAGATGCACTGTGGGATGAAAACAAGCCAGTGTCATGCTTTGGGCGACGTTCTGCTGGGATAGCCTGGGTCCAGTCATCCATGTGCCAGGCACTCTGACGTCTACCACCTACCTAAATATCATTGCTGACCACGTATACGCTTTCATGGTAAGGGTCTTCCCCTTGACGGTGCTGTCTTTCAGCAGAATAATGTGCCAAGCCACACCGCCCAGATTGTTCAAGACTGGTTTGTGGAAATCTTCCTCAATATGAGGAAGACTTCCAGGTATTGCCCTGGAAGTCATTCTCATATCAAGCATCTGTGGTTTGTGTTGGAACAGTAACTCCGATCTGCGCCGTCTCAACCATGGACTTTACAGGAGTTAAAGGATCTGCTGGTTATGTGTTGGTACCAAATACCACAAGACATAGAAATCTTGTAGCATCCAGGCCTCACCAGGTACGAGCTGTTTTGGCTGCTCGTGGAGGACCAACACCATATTAGGTAGGTGGTCATAATGTTTTGGCTCATCGGTGTATATGTAAAAACATACAGAAAACTTCATTTTCCATTTACCGTACAGCATAAAATTTTTATGATTCATAATGCAACAAGGAAAAAAAAAAAAAAAAAGGTTAAGAACAATGTGATGAAACGAGATTTACACATATAGGATGTCAGTTGTCCTAGATTGTATTTTCATTTGATACATTTTATTGGGTTGAGCATCGGCAGCAGACTGTTTTTTTAAAAAAAAAAAAAACTGTGAATGGATAGTTTGCTCATTTTACTTCTCAAATCCCTCACAGGAGCTTAACAATTCTTCCAACTCTTGCTTGAAGTCTAAGCTATACTCAGTAACAAGATTGATTTCTATAAAATGGTCAGCAAGACTAAATACCATCAGCATTCCCTTGTTTAGGTTAGTGAGAGTCATGACTAGTTTTGCTATAACATTGCCCTTACTGGAAGATTGAACAAAGTTTTCAAAGTCTCTTTCTGCTAACTCCTTGTGGGATTGAAGGAACTCCTCAACATCATTATGCTGCCTATTACTTTCCAAATGTTTCACTGCTTCTAAAATACAGTACAACTCAGCAGCAATTGGAGGAATGTCTCCTGTGTCCTTCACTGCCTTCTTCCAAATTTTTCTGCAATAGCATCTTTTCTAATATTTATGCAATTCACAACATTGTAGTGTTTCCAATACTGCAACACTGTTAGTGTTGGATAAGACCAAACACTAACAGTATTGCAACACTGTTAGTGTTGGGTCCCTGTCCATGGCATCCAAGGTGTGTGTAAAGGTACATCAAATGTAATAACTCTCCATTGTTGCTATCACATCTTGGTCTAAAAGAAGAAATGACATTGTGTTAGATGGAAAAACATAACCTCAATATTTAGATGAGCTAAAACCTCAAGGATATAACAATTTTTGAACATTGTTATTACAGTTAACTCATGCCTTGCAGTTAGAACTCCAAAAGAGAGGAAGATGGAGTTTATTTTCCCCCTTTAACACATGGAGGTTAACTGACCTATGTATAAGCAGAGGTCTGATGAAGCAGTCTCCAGAAGTACTGAAAAAGAAGAGTCAATCAGTCCTTGGATATTTTTAACCTGGAGCAGTATTCTCATCTTTAAAATTCAAGTTCTAGAAGGCTGTTGTTGTTGTTGTTAGTTGGTTTTTAGGAGCATTAGCAACTAAGGCCATATTGCTTCGGGGATATGCGGTGGTCATTCCCTGACCTTTCCGCATCCTCTGTATTTGGTGGTCATGGGCTCAAACCACCGTCTAATCAAGAAGACGTGTGCTACACACTGCTGCTCCTGCCTGCCTGGCTAAGGAGGCCTTCTAGAAGGCATCTGCTTACAAAATAAACCAGTTTTGTCCACATGGATACTTGCTCTGGTATATAACCTTTCTTCTGAATCATCTTTTTCAGGTTATCAGTAACTTTGCTACAGCAGTAGCACCATGAATCTGCAGAGGCAGCTTCTCCCATAAATATTATGTTGTACAAACTGTACCACCTTCAAACATTTTCAAACCAGTTCTTACTGGCTTTAAATTTAATGTGTCTCTGCATTTGCACTCTCTCCTCGGAAGTATTGATAAAATACTTATGTAACTGCTTAGCCTTCTCAGGCATCAGTGTACTATTTAAGAGCATGTTTTTACGAACCTGGTCTTCTGATTGGATGTTTAGGGCCTATTCCACCTTTTCTAAATCATGGGCACAAGACACTTCAGAACTTTTCAATGTTCCACATTCAGCATGTGCACTTATAGCAACCCTATTCTTCTTGATGAATGGTCAACTCATTCACTTCAAAAAAGCAACCTACTGATGCCAGAGGCTCTCCACATGCAAACCTATTCAGTACTTATTTGTTCCAGCATCATAACTTTCCTTGCTCTTTTCACACAATCTTTCAGTCCTTATTGAACTTTTAGAAGATATAATATTTGTAATAAAATAAGAGAAATTTACCTCAGTATGATACACAGAATACTTCTGTATTCAGCATCATAGCTCTGTTATATACTATCAAAGAGAAGATATAATAAAGAGAATAATGCATGTTAATTAAAAAAAAGGCAATCTTCAAACCATTACAAATAAAAACCACAAAAATGTATAGAGGCAATGACACGCTAATATGTAACACTATATATAGTACTGTAGAGTTCGCCAATGAAATGGTAGTGTAAACAAATCCCCTCAAGAGTAAAAATTTACTCTGTATTTCTCCCTCCCTCCCTCGCTTTAGCCATTAGACCTGCCCCAATGACCTACAGGAAGCAGGAGCAATAATTATTGTTTGTTGTTTAAATCAGAAGTGATTTGAAGACTGAACTGAAGACAGAGAAGAACCAGGTATCGAACCTACACCTCTTTCATCCTTACCTGCCACCCAGAGAAGATGAGCTTCATACTGGATACAAGACTATAGCCCCCTGGAACCCTCGTCAAACCCTTCCTAGATCAGAAGCCAAGAACCGCAATAAACCACCAACATCAACATCAAATGCAATAGCAATTAAAGCTACCAAAGTCCCAAGCCAACAAAAAGCATGAGAAATCAGATAACTTCACTGAGAACAAACTTACCACAGGAAATAAAATGTCCAAATATCATTCAATCCAACTCTCAGCAGATTATAATGACAATCTCCAGGGCTCCAGACCTGTGAAGGATATCCCAGTACATATCACAAGGCACAGTAGACCAGTGCAAACTTTAAAAAGAGACTTGCCACCTGTACGAACTCCAGTTACTATGGCTGCCACCATTCGAATTGTCTATCAAAATGCAAGGAGTATTTGTAACAAGCTAGACACTGTCAAACAGCTTCTGCTCTCTAAAATCTTTGATATTCTCTGCATTGCCGAAAATGTCGCTTGGGAATTGGGAGGGGGGACTCCCTTGCCTGCACTCCGGCTGGGTACCAGATGCTCTGTTCCTCTAGAGAGGATCATGGGGGGGGGGGTCGCAATATTCTATAATACCACTATCTTCTCATTGGCACATTCTGTGGTAACCCAATCCCTTGCATTTGAGCTGCTATGGTATTCCTCAAGATCAATGCCATCCTGATAGACACAGCAACAGTATACATTCCACCAGGACCAAACAGTGACATCACTGAAGATGTGATCCACTGGCTGGTAAATCACCTCCACACTTCTGCTAAGCACATTATTTGTGGAGATTTCAATCTTCCGCCTACTCTCACACATCTTAGTAGGAAACTCATTAGCAGTATGGATTCATTGGGTATCAGCCTACTTAACACGAGAGGATCTAAACTCTTGGATCTGATATTCTCTTCAGCACCATGCGACCTCGAAGACAGTCCTTACAATCTATTTCAATCTATTGCCATACTCCTGCACTTAGCCGCACCTAACTTCAATATCCAAGGCCCAAAAAAGAAAAAAGACATCACAGCACCCAAATTCATTGATCCACCACGATGTCTCAAAGCTGCATCCTTGATACCTTGCGAGGCTCTCAATAATTGCGATCTCGAGCTAGCTGTGGACCAATGTTCAAATCCATCATGACTAGATGGATTTGAACCATTGCAAGTTATGGTGCTACAAAGACTGTCTGCTTCACTCCCCATTCAAGAGCTTGGTGGACACAAGCATTGAACAACAGCTTTCAAGAAAAACAAAATCTGCATAAGAGATGGAAAGAATCAGGAGCTATACAAGATCGTATTGTCTTCTCCAGAGACCGGGCAGTTTTCAACCACCAGAAATCATTTGCAATTAAAAAGCATTTAAATGCAACCCTACAAAAAGGCAAATCGTTTTACGACTCGCAGCACACAGGAATTCCTAAGACACTGGACCTTGAACTGTGGATGGACCACATTGCACAGTTCTCAAACACTGTGGCCCTGATATACCTAGGCAACTTACCCATCAACAACTTTCCTACTGATATGCTTGCCACCGTTCGCATCGCCAGGAAGCAGCTTATAACTGCTATAAATGGATTGCCACCCACTGCAACTGCAGGCCCCGATCTTGTTGTTGTTGTCTATTTGGTTTTTAGGAGCATTGGCAACTAAGGCCATATTGCTCTGGGGATATGCAGTGGTCATTCTCTGACCTTTCCGCATCCTCCATATTTGGTGGTCACAGGCTCGAACCCCGGTCTAATCAAGAAGCGTGTGCTATGCACTGCTGCTCCTACCCACCTGGCTATGGAGGCGGGCCCCCCCGATCTTGTGTCACAATTCATGATTAAATGTCTTAGCTCGTTTACTATCAATTTTTAACCATGTCTTAACACAGCACTACTTTTCCCCTCTCTGGAACAGATATGCTGTGAGGCCACACCCTAAATGCCAATCTGCAACCCTCATTAAACAGTTCAGGCCAATCTCTCATTCTTCTAGCCTCTTGAAGCTCATGGAGAAGAAATTACTTTCCACCATCACCAATCAAATCATGCCTCACAAACCCCCACAGATTCACTATGCCATTCCAGGAAGATCCAGTTACCAATTTAACATCCACAACCAACACCATTCTCAGTGCACTAGAAGCTAAAGCAGAGCTTGCCATCATGTACATTGACCCGGAAGCTGCCTTCGACTCCATCAGTATCCCCTCACTTGTTCACCTTCTAGAAAACTACTTCTACATAAAAGGTGACATGTTGTGGTTTATCACAGTCCTGCTCTCTGACAGAACCATTCTTCTTAAAGTGGATCAACACACAATCTGGAGAAAAATCACTGCGGGAGTTCCCCAAGGTGGAGTCCTCTCCGGAGCATTATTCACTGCAGTTATTATTCCGTTTGTGCAACGGAGAGAAGACATACTCTGCTATGCCGATGATATTAAGATATATACTCAGATTAACCCCGGCGAACATCTCTCAAACTTCAATAAAAAGATCAGTGAAAAGTTACACAACTTAGGATCCTATCTCCATCAATTTGGCCCCCTCATTAATCCTTCCAAATCAGCCCAAATTGCCTTTTCTCTGAAATCCCAGCTTCTCTAGACAGTATTCCCTTCCCATTGGTCAAGATGCATACAGACTTGGGAGTCGTCTTCAACTATAAACTGAGCTTCAACCCCCACATTGACAAGCCCATAGCAAAATTCTGTCAAATGCTCTGGACCACAAAACAACAACTGCTCCATGTTAGAGATTTGGATGTGACTCGTCGGTACATATACACCTCAGTATACTCCGTCGTATTGTATGTCTCGGAAATTTGAGGGTCTGTGGCCCCTACTAACATCAAGCGTGTGTACTCTGCCGAATACTGGCTCCTTCGTTGGATCACACAAAAACATCGTTGTCCACCCCAGCAAAGGACAACTGTGATGGCGATGTCGCTTAATTTTAATTTTGTCTGACTTCCAGATCTTTTTTTTTTTTTTTTTTTTGGGTAGTTGTTGGTGCATCGGCTTCTGTGGCCATAATGCACCTCCCAAGGTTTTTGCAGTACTTTGATCCAAGCCCGAGGCGGGATTTGAACCCGCGACCTTTGGGTTGCCAGGCAGGCACTTTACCACCTGGCTAGCCAGGTCAGCCTGACTTCCAGATCTTGTATTTGAAAAACATCTTGTTCTCACTGTCAAGATGACAACCGGAATGGTCTTGGAGCCAAGCATCTGGGAACTGTGTGGCTGGAGGATCCCTCTACCCGGACTGAGGTCAGCTCACAGCTCACTATAACAGACTAGCGCTCAGTGACCACTTTCTCCCCAGGGAGATGCTTCCCACAATCCATTCAATTGACGGCGATCTCTGTAGGTTTGCGAAGGATCGGAGGTACCGAAGACAGATCCTCAATGTGCACTTTGCCTGACCTTGGCCAAGCAAAGTGCACATTGATAAGGGCAGCATAATAATGCCCAATATATTGTAAATCATGTTCAAATATGAAAGTGTTGTAAATAAAGTCAAGAATATCATTATGAATATAAATATTGATATAAATATAATATACAGTAAACCCCCGCTATTCGCGGTCGCTGATTTAACATAAAACGAAACCTAAAAAAATGTGAATTTTAAAGCGCCGTGAACATTTTCCGTCATAAAAAAACATGGGCATGGCTAAAATTATCTTTCCCGGTCAAAACAGCACTCAGTGAGTGGGGGGAGAGGGGGTGACAAAATCGCGAGCGTGGATGTTTCTCACTAATCCTTGTTCGGTGTGTGCTATGCGCTTGATCAATAATTTATCAATTGATATGCTTACAAAATTGATAAATCTACCATTTTGCAGTGTAAAACAGACTTTTTTGAGTGTGTGAACAGAAGAAAGTGACTTTATTTGGACAAGTTCTTTCTAACCCATACAAAAATATGGCTACGAATAACAAGGGAAATGTGAATGTGAAATTATCAAAGGTTGGCGAATAAAACTGAGTTATTAGACAAAATTTCTAATAGTGAAAGTGTCTTCTCAGTGGCAAAACATCATAAAATCAATGATTCAACGTGAAGAAAAATCCGCTATAGTATCCGTGAAAACACGCTAATTGCTTCAAAAATTTGCTCTGTAACTCGTGATGTTAAATTAGAAAAAAAATGGAAAAGCTTTAAATCTGTGGATAGAAGACCAAACTCAAAATAAAATTCCATTAAGTTCACTCATTATTTGTGAAAAGGCAAAACTCCTTTATCAACACTTAAGCGAAACTGGTGATAGCACTGGCGGATAAGTTATTTTAGTTAGCAAAGGCGCTGGTTTGAAAGATTTGTTTGAAATTTCTAATAAATATTACATTTAATATTAAAGTGTTTCTTATTTTCATCTCGATGCCATATGCTTGCATTTCACTATGTGCTGTCTTGATGCCATATGCTTGCATTCACTATGTACTGTCTGTCAGAGTCATATTATGAAGGTACCTATAATACATACATAGACAAAATTTTAGACTAGTTTTTCTTATATATTTCATACTTTGGAACGGAACCCCTTTATTACTATGGGAGCCATAACTCAGTATTCGCGTTTTCGGTATTCGCGGCATTTCTCAGGAACGTAACCCCCGCAAATAGCGGAGGTGGTTTACTGTAAATGTAAATATGAATGTATTTATGAATATCTTTATTAATTCATTGTAAATACTGTCAAAAGCATAATATCCTGTAAATAATTTGACACTGATTCTATTGTTGGCTCTGGGGAATGAGCCCGAACTTCGATGTGGGCCCCGTCTCCCCAAGGCTGTTGTCCACTAGCCAATATAAAACCCCTGGCATTACTGCTGTGAAGGGTCTATTTTATATACCACGTTTGAATACAATAAAGATTATATATATATATAAATGTTTACATTAAAAAAAAATGCAGATTGTAAAATTTTTGTATTCAAATATACCAGGGGTGGCCAACTTAATTTGTGATGCAATCTACTTTTTTTCTTCAAAATGTGCTGATCTACCATCTCAGGAATTTCATTGCACATGGTTAAAAAAGTTAATCAACACATACTGAAAAATGTTTTTTTTATAAATTTTAAAATTAAATACAATTCAGAATTCCTATTTTAAATTCATATATATTTGAAAATTTAATTTATGCAAAGTTTGTGTTCATGTCATCTGCCAAGCTTTCAAAATCGGGGATATACTGTGATAAGGCCAACTGTAAAGAATATTCTGTATGCAAGTCTGTAAAAGTAGAGCAATTCTTCGTCTTTGCTTGTTTCAAATACGAAAAGGCCAATTCACATAGATATGTGGGCACCTCTGTAGCCAGGTGGGAAGGAGCAGCAGTGCGTAGCACACGCTTCTCGATTAGACCGGGGTTTGAGCCCGCCACTACCAAATACAGAGGATGTGGAAAGGTCAGGGAATGACCACCGCATATCCCGGAGCAATATGGCCTTAGTTGCTAATGCTCCTAAAAACCAAATAACTAACTAACTAACATAGATATGTGGAATCAAAACAGGAATTTAAAAGTTTACTGCATTTTTTTACATTTGAGTACTTTTCTCAGTGATCATATTTGCAAAAGTCTTTTTCTGATGATCTGGCTCTTAGAATGATATTGTTTCGCAATGTAATAATTTCATTTTCAAGTAATATTTTTTTTCCCTCCATGTGAAAAATCTCAGCGATTTTTTTCTGCAATTTGTTTCGTATCTAAGTCGACATTAAATGGATAAGAAATATATTGAACAATGTCTTCAGTTGTTTTAAAATCACTGAATTTGGTTTCAAAATCGTCCACAACTTTCTCAATTTCAGAAACATATTTCACACTATGAAATTCAAAAACGGAATATTTTTGCAAATGATCTTGTATATTTGCAAAATGATCGAATTTTTTTCCTTTGAGATCCTTAGCCATTGCCAAAAATTGATATTTATATGCAGAAATACTACGAATCATGTCACCCACATTTTTATTTTTTTCTTGTAATTCCAAATTCAGATCACTTAATTTACTGGTAAAATCTGCCAAAAAAATCCAGATCACACAACCACTCCATATCTTGTAGCTGCTGATAATCATCTCTCCAAAAAAGTTTGATCAACAAATATTTTAATTTCATTCAGCAAATTTCAAAATCTCTGTAAAGACTTACTCTGACTCAGCCACCTCACATCTGTGGGTAAAATCAGATCTGGTTCATTTTCGAGTTGCATTTTGAAAAGTCTCCTTTGAAGAGATTGTCCTCTGATGGAATTCACGATTTTGAAAGCTATATCCATAACACTTTTAGTATTTAATCTTTTGCTGGTTAACACTTGTTGGGGTACGATACAGCTATAACTCAAAAAATTTTGGGAATTCATCATCCTTTTGGCACAATGCGATGAATCCGGTAAGATGCCCCATCATTGCTTTAGCTCCATCTGGACCTCTAGTTTTTTCTTTTAAGGTAACTATACCCAGCAGTTCTTCTCTAGAGGCAGAATCACCAAAACCCACACGAACAAAAACGAGCAATTGGGCTGTATCACTGACATCTGTAGATTCATTCAGTTGTAAAGAAAAGGACACACAATTAGCAATGTGAGCACGCAATTGTTCGCTCACATTTTTACTCATTTTTTTGATGAGTTGCATCACAGTATTTCAAGATAACTGCAGATCTTGAAGAGCACTTTTCATTTCATTTTTTTTCTTAAAATTTGCAAAAAAAGAATCTGTTATTTCTAAAAATGCATCTTTGATGAACTGACCATCAGAAAATGGTTTGCATTTTTTTGCAAGAAGATGACTCACTTTAAATGACACTACAGTTACTGCTTTAGATTGTAAATTATGTTATAATGAAATTTTGTTGTGCGATTTAAGTTATTTTAATTTATTTTTTCTAAGGTCCCTATTAGGTGGAAAATCTGATTGGTATTTACCATGGAGTGCGTTGAAATACCTTTCTAAATTTCCTTTTTTGGGTATAGCCACGGAAGCATTGCAAATCAAACAACATTTTTGATGAAATGTTGTTGTTTGATTTGCAATGAAAATGATACGTTTCATTCTTTTTCGTAGTATTAATTTTAAATCAAATCAAATTAATGTATAAGTATTGTTCAGTTATTAATATTAAGCAAGCTAAATAATAATTCAACACCTACACACGCTCTCCACAACGTAACTGCGTGAATTTTCACTAGACAAGCCTAGTGGCTGCAAGGTGACAAGAGTAGTCATGTCATTCAACGGATCTTAATAAATGCATGCAGTGGGGGGGGGAGGCATAATAATAATAATAATAACATTTAGATTTCGACTAATCTATTTATTATTATTAGCCGTATGGTGCAAGGAAGCCGAGGCTTCTGCTGCACCAGCCAAAAAAAAAAAAAAAATTCTGAATTACCATGAGAGAGAGAGAGAGCAAGAGAAGTAGAAGGGAATCACTAAGAAAGAGAAGAATGATGATATCCAGCTCAGGACTCTGGGTGTGCCAAATCCATACTCACCAGATGTGAGCCCCTGTGGATCTTTTTTACATATATTTAAAATTCGTTATGATCGACAGAAATTAAAACTGCGATCGACTTGTTGGCCACCCCTGAAATATATAGTTGAACAGGGATTCCTGTGTGCACACATGAAAGATTCAAAAGTAACAAGTATAATAAATACTACACTAAACCTTCAAACTAGTTCAAAGAAATACCAGATTAAAAACAAAGCATTAGCTCTTCCAGCATTACATTAGTTGTGAAGCTTGGATGCTGAAACAAAAAGATTACCAAAGATTAGCATTAGATTAAATACATATTTATGGGAAAAACAGCAAACTATACACTGCTAAACAAAAAGGAATGAGGAAATAGTAGAAGAACTGGAAGAAAAACTAATAAAAAAGAAAAGAAATTATCACAGACAAAAACAAATTGAACATTTAGAGAGAACAGAACATGAGATATCCCAAATACACTGCAAACCAAAGGGAAGGAACAGATATGGTCTACCAATGAAGAGATTAACAGACTCCAATATGAGACCAGAATAGGCTATCAGTAGCCTTGATTTACACGATGATGATAAACTTTCTCAAGATAACAAAGGAAAAAGAAAAAATTTATAGCCCTATACTGAACATAAAGCATCCACACAAATGAATTATTTTACATGTTTTATATTCAAAAGAATTCAACTATCAGGAGAAGCAAATATAAATATTAGGTGCAGCTTAATATTGAAGAAAACTATTGATACTGTATACATAGTTTGTATGCAAATTCACTTACCCATAAATTCAAAAACTAAATAAATATCTTTATCACTCTGAGCTCTGATCACTTCCAGAAGTTTAATAACGTTTGGATGATCCTCAAATTCTTGAAGGAATAAGATCTCTCGAAATGTACGCTTTTTGGGTTAAACAAAAATTGGATCACTTTCATATTTAACCTCTAGTAAGGTTTATTTTTTTTTAAAAATTTTAATATAAAAAGAAAAACTTTAAAAAATAGGAATTTCACTTCAAATTAAAAGCAATATTTTTCTTCATGAACCCTTTAAGTGCTATTTAAAGAGAGAGAGCTCTGAAACTAAAATTTGACTGGTACAATTAAGTTACTACCTAACATTTTCTTTCCTCCCAGTCCAGTGTTTCCCAGCAGAGCAGCAGCACCCCCCCCCCACTTCAGGAATGATTCCTAAGTTCAAGGTGGCAACAAAATAGAAGAAGGCGATATGGAAGCATTGAAAGAGATAGAGCTGTATTTAAATTTAATATTCAGAAGTGACACCATCCACTAATAAATATCAATCCTACTCACTTTTTCAAATCGTTCACTGCAATTTTGTTTAATTATTATATATTATTAGGATCCTCAGTACTTGATATTAATAAAATATATAATAAAGTAAATAAATAATACGGTAAAACTATGTTCCCACAAGTCACAACAGTGACATTTTTGAATCTCATGATCTCCAAGCGTGGGAAGAACAGCATATTCTAGATCTTTTGCATATGCTGTGAATCTTTCAGTTATGCAAAGCTTCCAGTCTCTTTGCAACTATAAGCAGAGTTGCACTCAATTAACAAATCAGAACTTCTGAAGAATTCAAATGACTGTACAAATTGTAAATATCACAAATATGGTATTAAAACATGAGTGCTTGTAATAACTATTTGGGCTTATAAATTGAGAAGAATTGGATAATATATTTCTCCTGGTGCATTTTATCAAAAATTTCTTTGTCCATGGTAAATTATTAATAATTAGTTTATATCTCAGAGCCTAAAATATTTTAGAAATTAATGTTTAACAAGTAAAATAAATTTTTTTTACATGTTAGAGAAACAAAAACAAGGTTTCTCTAACAGGTAAAAAATATATAATATATATCACATATCATAATGGATAAGAGATTTCTTTTATTTCAAATATAAATAGCTCATAATCACAATGAGTGCAAAAATAAAGTGCCAGCAATATTCAAATAAATACTTAATTTGGACATTCATTCCTTGAACAACAAATGTTTTTTTACCTATGTGCTCATTTTCATGAAAAAACTTTCTTGAATGAAAGTAGGAAGTGATCAAGAATGGGAAAAACACCTAACAACAATAAATGCTGATAAGTAAGCAAAAATGTCTCCCTATTCATGATTTGAAGGAAAAACTTGAAAAAAAGGAAAAAAAAAAAAAAAAAAAAAAAGACATGGTGTTGGATATGTCTTTCATTTAAATGCACTCTTCATTTGAGTTGACTGCCTCTTATATTTATTGCCCCTTATAAAATTTCACAATTAACTGCTAAATGTAGGAAACCACAACGCTGGAGAGACTCTGATCTTACCATCTACAAAAGAGATCATGAAAACTATGATAACTAATGTAGGTAGCATAACATTTTCAATTTCATTAAGCAACAATTTGAAATCAAGGAGAATCAGCAAGATACCAAACGAGTTTGAAAGTAAGCTATGTAACAATTTGGAGATTATCTCCCCGGCCTTCCCCCAAAGGAAAAAAAACCCCAAACATGAAAGCACAATACTAAGCACTACAAGTTGTAATCAACCTAAGTACTTAGGTTGAAAGTACTTAGTATCATTCCTGGATTACGGTTAAGACAAAAGATACTTGTTGACATTATACTTGAATTTCTGTATATTGTAAGTTTCAGGAACTGCTTACGAGGGAAAGAGATTCCAAAGAACAGAAGTAGAAAGGATAAATGAGGAATAGGAAAAGTCAATTCTTTAAGTATGGAGTTTGACAGCAAAGATGTTGACTAGGTGAGGTATACATTTGGATTGGTTTGGTACAGAGACATGGAATTAAAAATACAAATTCAGGAGAACAGGGCACATGGAATCTATAGAAAGGCATATACCAGAAACTGAGCATCTTCGAGACAGTGGAGCAACTTCATAAGAGATGGGTCATTAATTAACCTGACTGCCCACTTTTGAATAGGAGCTTGAGAGAGGTTTTAGGAGTACCACCCTAGATGGATTTTTCCAGATGAGGGAATAACATTCCAAGTTAAGAAAGATTTCAGCTTTGTACAGATTCAGTAGCTGTCTGGAAGAAAAGTAACTGAGAGCAAAATGAAAACCCACTTTTCTTTTTATGTAGAAGAAATACTTGATGTGCTCATGCCGAGACAGAAAGAAATTAAAAGTCAAGGTAATCCCCAATAGAAATGTGAAACTCTAGATATCTGTTTCAAGAATAATACAGGACTGAGTTTTGAAAGGACTGAAGTTAACTAAGTTTTCCTTGCCTGAGTGAAGAATAACCTGGAGATAAACATTTAACTAGATGGCAGAATGTAGTGTGTTATCATCAGCAAAGATATGGTTAGGATATCAAGTCAGTCGAAGGTCATTAACATATAACAGGAAAAAGCAATGAAATAGAGAACTCCAGCATTAGTTCAGAATTAGTAGACAAAAGACTATCTACTATCGCCTACAGTGAGCAGTCAGAGAAAAATCTGCTAGCCATTTTCAAAAAAAAAAAAAAAAAAAAAAAAACCTGATAAAAATCCATAAGATGGAAGCTTGTTTAAGAGACCTTTATACCAAACATCATCAAAAGCCTTAGAAATGTCAAGAGCAACTGAGTTTCAAACTTTTCTATCAAATTTTTTCATAAAAGTAAAATAATATACAGTAGATTCTAGTTATTTGGGATACATCAGGATAGTGCATTTTGGCTCGATTAAGCGTCTTCCCCAGTTATGTGAAGTTTCACGTAAATAGTTAAAAAATACAATGGACCCCCACTTTTCAATTGATTCTCTATATGATCAAATCACATTACGATGGACTCACCATAGTAAAATTAGTTCGCTATACGATACGTAGTAAGCACTGGTCATTGTGATCACGTTTGTGAATTGAATTTTAATTCTATTAAACAGCAATTCTAATAAGCGAAAATAGGAGTAATACTATCCACAGGCTATAAGAGTAAAGATATATTAAGCAGAAATTTACACTTTATTACCTTACCAATTAAAAAATTAAATGATACGTGAAAATTGGAAGAATATTTTCCAAAGGTTAGCAAAATAGAAATAAATTTACGCTTACATGCATAGCTTAATTAATACGTAAATACTAACTAGTTGATATTTTTATTTACTGATATTTAGGGGGATCGTTAAAATTTAAAACAGTAAAAAAGATAAGCAATCAATAACAAAGAATACGGCCTGCTCAAATTGCAACTAACACAATATTCGCAAGTGAGAACAGAGTAACAAGTTACGAAGCTTAAAAAATAGGAATGAAGAGAAGATTCTGAAATTTTATTTATGTTTTTTATATGATTGAAGATTTCATGGAAGGGGAAACACATTTCACCATAATAATGTAAAATCCCACAGAATTCTAGGTGTCGGTATTATTACAAATTCAATAAGATTGAGTTTATTATTGTTTATAATAGATTGCACTAAAAGAAAAGCCTAATAAACAGGAAACTGCAAATTGTTTTTGTTTTATGGTTGTGACCTCCACAAATCCGACCTGATTACATGGTATGGTCGGAGACAATTGTAGGATAATCTCAAGTGCTGCGGTCTCCTGCCACAATTAAATGGCATGTTGTCCCAATTAAGTGAAGAAACTCCTGGCTATTTTCTCGATTTGGTTCTGTTCTTTAAGATTTGTCCCAAATAAATGGCTGCCCCGATTAACTGGTGACCCAAATAACTGGAATCCACTGTATCACCAGAAAATTGACACTAATGGAATCCACATTAGAAGTCATTGACCAGATGGAAGGTTTCAGGTTTAGCAGTTGGCAGATTTTTCCAATACTTTGTAAAGATTAGATGTAAGTACGATGGGATGATAACCGAAACTGAGAGATTTGTCTTTTCTTTTTAGGAATTGGCTGGATGTGTGCGAATTTTAACACAGAAAGAAAAACACCACTGGAATAAGAAAAGGTAAAAAAGGAGACAAAACTGGGGCAAGCACAGGTTTTGAGAACAAATGGAGAATTCCATTTGAACCTTGACCTTTGTATCAAGATTGTTCAGACTTCTTCTAAATATCCTTTGGGTGGAAAACCATGGGAGGCATTGTGCAGAGTGTGTTTGGTATGATAGGTGGTAATTTAACAAGATCGTCAGGACAACAGTTGGAAGAAAAGTAGGATGCTGTTAATTAGTCAGGTTTATAAATAATCTTTATTGTAAGGTAACATGGTTTACAAAACACTTCATGGCACCAAGCCAGAGATTAACAAGCAGCAGAGATGGCACCTCGTCAGAAGTTTTATATAGAGTAACACAGAGAGCTATAATATAATAAAAATAAAAAAATAAAATATTTGTATTAATAAAAATAAAACATTAAATTAACTTAAAAAAACAAAAGTTCAAACAAGTTCACACTGGGACATGGGGTGGGATTTTTTTTTGATAAATTTTTGTCAAGCCAGTAGTATGATCTCAAATAAATTATCTGAACATATCCTCAACAGCCATGGAGGATATGTGCAGATCCAGGCTATGCCATCTTTACTTTTTGCCATCTGTGAAATTACATAGATCAGAATCCAAGATTCTAGGTTGATCACTTTTCCTTATCAAAATATAGGGGGGAAGCGATCAACCTAGAACAAGAAGCTTAGGGCTAAAGCAGAGAATTGGTTGGGGGTTTCTCCGGCACAATGAATCTGAAATGTTGGCTGCTGAGAATCATTGACTCCTGACAATCATTTTTTGGCCAAAATCAATCACCTTTTATGTATTACATTTTAAAATCAAGTTAAGTTCAGTGCTTTAGCCATCAGTATTTTGTGCTACTATGGTAGGGGATGACAATTCCAGGTTGTCAGGAGCCAGTATTCAGCAACATGTAATGATTTGATTGTTATGCTTGCAATTGAATCCCATAACTGTAAACCTTACAACACACCTCCAAAAATCACAGTCCTGAAATGCATTTTTATCAGATTTGTGTTCTGAATGTGTGACAGGTGGTGCTTAGTAATCTGCATTTCCTGCTGTATTTGATACAGCCACCTATATTTATGGTTGAACCTAAATTTTCAATAAAAGACAACACCCAGATCCTTCTGAATTTTCAACAAAAGGGCTGAATTATGGTAGATATGGGTGATGGCAAAGATTTTTCAGGGTTAAAAATTCTGCAGGTCAAATCTTGTGAGGTATAGCTCTATTTCTGATAAGCTCTTGTTGATAGTTCTTGTAGTGCCTTCTGCTCCAACTATTGAATTTATTTTTAATTTCATGTCAATTTTATTATGGATTACTGTGGATAGTGGGTTACTTATGGCTGTAAAAAGAATGCTAGACAGGATGCCTCCTTGTAGCATACCTGCTTGTATTTGTCTAGTATAAGTTTGATTTTCTATGTACAGTTGGAACCATACAACTGTACATAGAAAATGTACAGTTGATACATTTTCAACTTGTTGGATTGACTGTACAATCCAACTGTTGACTGGCTATGTATGTACATAGCCAGTCATCAGTTGGATGGTTCTGCTGTTAAGAAGTGATGTCAGAAACTTTTAACAATTATCCTGTGATATGGTAGTAATTTTAAATTAGCTTAAGCAAGGATGGGATGTTGACACTATCTGAAACAACTTGAAATCCAGGTATGTGATTGCCATCTCTACTTTCTACTGAAATGATCCAAAGATGGTATTGGTAGTCATCAGCGAATTACTGACCACTGATTAACTGTGCAAAGCATAATGAACTTGCTGAGGCCTATGGGGGACAATCTGGTTAGCATTTTCAGCACTGTTTTCTCAAGAAGTGTCAGTACACACAAAGAGCAAGAGATGGGTCTAGTGTGTTTGGCTTCAGTTAGCCTTAAATTGAGTGACCTAACAGAAAATATAATCCATGTTGGATGGAAAATTTCTTTTAATACAGTATAGAAAGGTATTATGAGAGAGGGAACAATTAGATATGACTCACCCATTTAATGATAAACTGTGGACCTTTGATGAGTCCCACAGTATCAACTGCAGGCAACTGATTAATAACATTTAAGGTCATCTTAAGATGGCTGAAGTGCATCTTTGGGCACATCATCATCAAACATTCCTGGAATCTGGTGACTGACTGCAAAGAGAGTTCATAGTGTTTCTTTGGGTAAGGTGGGTCATGCTACCAAGCATGTTTCAGGGTGATGTTTTGTGGCTTGAGACAACAGAAGCTCGTTTGTACTTTTGAGCATGCTGTTCAGTCTGGAATTAATCCTGTCTTTTTCCATTGTTTTTCTGAGTTTCCTCCTTCTATTGCTCAGCTCTGAGGCCACCATCCTCTCAAGCATTCGTAGATGCTTATTTTCTTTAAAGCTGTGAGATCAGAAATTGTGAACTTGCAAGTTGAAAGACCTAAGGCAAGTTAATTATCAAAACACTCAAGTGAATTCCATGGAATTGCAGTGGCTATCTCAAGACATTTGCTGATGAATTTTGGGCTTGTTATACTTTATTGTAGACCAGAGTTGAGACTTGTAGTGTGGAGTTGGAAAATATAAGTCAATTAAAATTGGTATATGATCAGAGCGAAAGACCATTTCTGCTACTGAATCAAGTAGATTAAGATAATTGTTATTTCTGGTTGGGAGATTATTAATTAGATGGATTCCCAACAGATAAAGGTTATTTGTCATTCTGAACCACAGATGCACAAGTTATGGGGGATAGGTTGAAATTTCTATAGATTGCATAACTTGTCAAAGGATGAAGACTATGAATAAGCCGATTAGCTATCTCATTGATGGTTTCAGTGCCAGGCCTTTGGAGGAAGGAAGTAGCTAACTGCATTGTTGATGTGAGCTGATTTAAATTGGCACAATGCAATAAGCCCTTCGAATTTGCTGGAATGGCTTACATAATGCTTAGTTACAAGTCCAGGTGGTGTTTCATAAAAGAGTCACACTCCATCTCTCTGCTTATTTTGTTGCGGGCAAGGAATTACATTGCATACAGAAAATCCTCCCGATTTCAGTCAAGCCAAGTTTCTGTTGCGCACAGCACATAAAAAATTGTGAGACTAAAAGCTTATTATGGATGTTACAGACATTCTGACAGAAGATGATCAGGCTATTAGATCTGGGGCTCTTGATTAAGTATGTGATCTATTTCTGCTTGCTCTGGAAATGTCTTGTGATATGCAAACTTGGATTGTTGTCTCTGCCTTCCATCCATGATTTCTGTATTGAGTGAGCTAGTAGAATTATCTGAATCCTGAATGTTCCCATATATTATTTGTCTGTGCAGCCAAGTTCTGTGAGAGCATTCAAAATAGGGCCTGATGAGGAGTCCTCAAAGGCTCCTCATCAGGCCCTATATGGGTGGCTGACTTTAAGATTGTGTATCGGGTTATGCTGCATTTAATCTAAAAGATGAATAGGAGGGCCATTTTGTGGACAGTTGGTACACAAACATTCAGATTACTTTTTATGCCACTTTTAGCCAATTCTGAGGTAGTGTTCGGATCCAATTGTAAAACGAACAGACTTCTGCAAATGTTGGTCAATGCATGCTGCTTTATCACTAGTTTGTAGCTATGTAATTGAGGCTGTCCCAGTTATATGCAATTGTCTTGATCACTTGTTTATTTCTGTCTACAGCATCTTCCTTGCATCATATGATTTTTCATTGGTGCATTTCCTGTGGATACATGACTGGCTCTAGCTCCCACTTGTGGGAGCTAGGCCAGAACAATCAGTCCAAGGCAGTGGTTACCAATCTTTTGTCACTCAAGTTGCACTTTAAGTTAAATAAAGTAAATATATAGTAAATATAAAGTTTAAGTAAATATATATATATATATATTTTTTTTTTTTTTTTAATGAGCACAGGACATACATAGTCACATAGCGTCTTCTGAAGTAAATAAAAATAATGCATAAGTGCATCGTTAAAATTGTCAATGAATAGTGAAGAGTAAAATTTTCATTGGCTATGCTATTTAGATTATGTTAAGTGTAAGATAATTATGAGATCACACAGCATAGAATCTTTGGATTCATAATTTGTTCCATAACTTACAGTAGGTACTGTTGGACACTTAAATGTTAAAAGTTCAAAATCTAAAAGAAACAATATTGAAATATTAGAAATTTCAGAAATTTAAAAGAATCAACACAGAAATATTCCAGTCTGTTTAAAATTATGTGCACTTAGAACAGATTGTGCAGTAATATTACAAAATTAATGATAATATCCCAAACAGTCAAATTAAATAAAACAATCAAAATAACTAGAAACCACCAAAATGTAACTAGAAAGGATTAAGATAGTATTGATTAACTTGATTAATAAACTTGAAACCTATTACAATGAGGGCGCATCTTCTGCATTTTTTATATGGACAAATAAGAATACAGAGGGAGGCCTTGTGGTAGAAAAAGAAAAACAAAGCAGCAC
This sequence comes from Mastigoproctus giganteus, assembly GCF_048544385.1. NCBI lineage: Eukaryota > Metazoa > Arthropoda > Arachnida > Uropygi > Thelyphonidae > Mastigoproctus > Mastigoproctus giganteus. The sequence continues at coordinate 202,903,045 of NC_143583.1, forward strand.
TTGGGGTTTAAGGCCATAGAGGAGATTTTTAAAAGTTGATTAATGCATTTATGCTTGCATACAGTTTGCAAGCAGAAATGCCCACTAATCGACTCACAGGATGGTCCACAATGTTACATATTCTCTTCTGATCTTTATTCACTTCTCTACATTTTCCATATTTAAAATTAACAGTGTAATTTTAGTTTCATTAATATCTCAATCCTTAGGCCATAATTCAATAAGAAATTCAGAAACATCACTTATTTAGTACTTCTATTGTGTGGGAGTTTAGCTTACTAAATTCATTTAACACTTTTTTACACAATAAAATTCACTTAATAACTCACATTGTTTAATTACCATTATTCACAATACATTAAACTTTCTCCAGTTTAACCTTGAGAATGGTGAAGTAATTTTCTTTGGAGATTTTACTGTTCATAACTACAGATGGCTCTAATATTCTAGTTGAATGAACCTAGCTATTAGAGAGCTAAGGCTTTTACTATTACTAACGATCTTTCACAACTTGTTCATATACCTATTACAATAAATAAAAATAAATAAATATGTCTGACGAATATGTCATGTACCTATTAGAATACCAGACAATCTGAACTACACACTTAGCACACCTGATCCTTTCCTCATCAACAACCCTTGAAGGACATTTAATGTTAGCTGTCTTCTATGTACCTCAAATTAAATGTGATAATACATTAACATATCAGGGAACACAAGTGCAAAAGATACATTAGTTATACTTTGTCATTTAAGTTTATAATAATGAAAAAATTATCATACCTGGGCATCTGTTTTATTTCTAAAGGCATCATATATTTTTTTCACAGCAACTGTTTCTCCAGTTTTCCTATTAACAGCTTTCCATACAATTCCATAAGCCTGTAAAAGTGGATATATTAAAATACTTGTTAAATTTAACACATGCACAAACACACACATACGAATTTAACCTGAGCATTTTGCAGGGCACTTTTGTTTACCAGTATCAGTGTTTCTGTTTTTCACAAAAATACTGTATTTTGAGGGAATTTGTTACTGCCTTTCATAGTTTTTTTTTTTTTTTTTTTTTATGAAAACCCCAAACACGAAAGGTATCAAAACCTATAGTACTTAGTACCGTGCATGGGTTGAAAGAGAAGTATGGGGGGAGGGGGATGCCAGAAACTTTGCTCTAGAGACTAAGGCGCCTCCGTAGCCAGGTGGGAAGGAGCAGCAGTGTGCAGCACACGCTTCTTGATTAGACCGGGGTTCGAGCCCGTCACCACCAAATACGGAGGATGCGGAAAGGTCAGGGACTGACCACCGCATATCCCGGAGCAATATGGCCTTAGTTGCTAATGCTCCTAAAAACCAAACAACAACAACTAGAGACTAAACATGGGATTCACCACTTCAAGCCTCCAATAAGCAAAGTGGTGGTATTTCACCGGTTGATGAAAGTCATCTACCACCTTCATGCCTAAAGTGATACTGGTAGTAACCATCAAAAATCTGTAATGTTTGTTTATTCAGCAACCCTGAAATCACATGGGAACTGTCTGCTAGTAGTAGTAGTAGTGGCAAATGATGCAAGAAAGCAAGCATATATAGCATCAGCCAAAAAAAAAAAAACAAAAAAAAAACAACACCCTTCCCATTGAACCCATCCATTCACTCCAAATGTTTGTCTATTTCTGCTTTGAACTTAAGTTGCTGACCTCCAGTACAATAGATGAAAGTTTGTTCCAACTAGCAACCACTCGCTGGCTAAAGGCCAATTTCCGCACATCTAATCTACAATTGTCTTTCCTCAATTTGAATTTATGCCCCATCAGGAGAGTAACCTGAGCAAGAGGAAGAATCCCAATAACATTGAGCTTGCTCAATCCATTCAAGGCCTTATACACCTCAATTAGATCACCTCGCAGGTGCCTAGTTTCCAGAAGCTGCAATTTGCAAAACTTAAGCCTTTCTTGGTAACACCAACCCTTTGTTCCACTCACCAATCTCATTGCCCTTCTCTATACTCATTCTAACAGCTCTACATCTTTCCTAAAATGAGGCCTTCAGACCTGTATACAGCACCCTGACCTTTGCCTTATACAAGGGGTCAATCATCCCCTTATCCCTGCTACCAAAATTCCTATATATCATTGACAAGACACCATGAGCTACTCTTGCAGCCTTTCTGTACTGCTCAGAAAACTTCATATCTGATTGCACAATTACCCCCAGGTCCTTTTCATTCTCCACTACCCCGAGTGTAGTACAGCACAGTTGATACGTTACTCTGGGGTTACTGCTAACCATATGCAATACTTTACATTTGTCAGTGTTAAACTTCAGTTGCCACTTCTCAGCCCATCTACTCAACTTTTCCAGAACCTGTTGCTGTAGTGCACTATCATTACTGTCATTAACAACCCAGCCAACTTTCATATCATCTGCAAAATTAGACATTAACCCTGATATACCTTCATCAATATCATTGATAAATGCTGAAAACAACAAGCGGTCCAACACCGAACCCTGGGGGACTCCACTAATAACATTAGTCCATGAAGAGCAGTGTCCATTGATAACCATTCTCTGTCTCCTCCCCCTCAACCATCCTTTTATCCATTGTAACAACTTGCCCTTAATGCTATACTGCTCCAATTTGTACCGTAGTCTACCATGTGCCACAGTATTAAAAGCCTTCTTAAATCCAAGTATATGATATCAAAATTATTCTTTGCATCCTATTCCTTTGTGACCACATCATAGTATCCAATAAAATTTGTCAGACAAGACTTTCCCTTAACAAACCCATGCTGTGTCTGAACTATAAGTGCAGTTGTCTAGATCAGGGGTCACCAAACTTTTTTCACGACGGGCCAGATAACCGAGAGATTGATGAGCGCGGGCCGTATAATCATTTTGTTCAATATGTACAATTAAGTAAATACAACAAAAATGAAGACAACGAATATATTTATTTACCAATATACAAAATATGCAAAAATAAAGAATATATAGAAAAATAAAGATAATAAATATATTTATTTATTTATATATTAACTTATCAAGGAAGGCGACATTAGGAATAAGATAAGGAGAAAAGATTAATGTGATTTATGAAACTGGCATTTAGCTTTTAAAATATCATCAATGTTGGCTTTTGAATTGCTACACCCAACCAAGAGAATTGCCTTTAAATGTTCATCACTCAGCCTTGTTCGATATGTGGACTTTACATATTTCAGTTTTGAAAATGCTTGCTCACAGACATAAGTTGTACCGAACACTGATGCCATACCAGAGGCAAATTTCTTTAATTTTGAAAACTCATTATGAGATAAGCAGCGATAAAATTCAACAAGATTTCCTTCTCTGTTTCTCTTTCAATAGGTCATTTGCTTGTAAATCAATGATCTCTAACTGTAGTTCGACTGGCATGTCATCAACGTTACAATGAAACGGATTTTGAAACAAAAGAATATCACTCTCAATTCTGTTGAGGTCTGAAAATCTTTCCAAAAAAATGCCTTTTTTTAAGTCATTAATAATTTTCTTTGAAAACTTGAGATTGATATCTTCTCCAATTTTGCTCGCCATTGCCAAGGTATAAACCCCGCTCACAAGCTGTCATTGAAACAGTAGTATTTCGTTGATTCACTATTTATTATATTTTCATATAAATTACAATATATTTTAGAAATTTTGATCATTTGTAGCACAGTGTGGGGCGGGCCGGAAGAACAGACTACGCGGGCTGGATCTGGCCCGCGGGCCATAGTTTGGTGACTCCTGGTCTAGATGATCCTGCATCACTTCCTTAAACAGTGACTCCATTATTTTCCCCTGGAACAGACTAACGGGTCCGTAATTACCCGTGTCACTCTTTGATTCCCTTTTGTGAATTGGGGAAACATTTGCACATCTCCAGTCCACGGGCCTCCCCTGAGTCCAAGAAGAAATCTTTCATAATTATGGCTAAGGGTTTCCTTACTTCCTTTGTTGCCTCCTTTAATATAACTGGATAGATCCCATCCATCCCAGGCACCTGCCTTATGCACCTGGGATGGATGGGATCTCCTCCACTTTCCTCTCAGTTATTTCAAAATCACTTAAGCTCCTGTTAAAGTTTGATAAACATCTGGCCCTCTCTTCCTTGAATAACTCCAAATGTGTGACTGTAGATGCAAAATACTCATTTAGTTTGGCAGCTATCTGAGAATGTTGCTGTTGTTGTTTGGTTTTTAGGAACATTAGTAACTAAGGCCATATTGCTCTGGGGATATCCGGTGGTCATTCCCTGACCTTTCCACATTCTCTGTATTTGGTCACAGGCTCAAACCCCAGTCTAATCAAGAAGCGTGTGCTACACACTGCTGCTCCTGCCCCTGCCCACCTGGCTACAGAGGCACCTATATCTGAGAATGATCATCTACAGTCAAACCATTGATATCAAGTGGACCAATCCGATTCAATACTGAAACAGAAAATAAATGTGGTAAATTTTTCATCCAGTCTACTATTTAAGAGTAAAAATTTTCTGTCTGTACTCTGGCACGACAACAAAGTCAGTAGAGTTTACAATAAATCGTCAAAACAAATAATTATCGTATTTAGTGGTCACGGGCTTGAACCCAAGTCCGTTCAAGGAAAGCGAGCTATGCATTCTCGCTCCTGACTACTGGGCTACATCAGGCCCTACATATATGCATAATGTATTAGAGCATTTTTTTTATAGTTCTATTTTCAATAGATGACAAAAAAAAAAAAAAAAAATCAAGTGTCCTTTTTTACTGTCTTGATCTGCAAAAAATATACTGTATAAGAAGTTTTTTTTTCCCCGAAATGTTTTTCGAGGAATTATTATATCACAAAAGCAAATATTTTACTGTCCAATTTTTATTAATATTAATAAAAATTAATGAAAGAATATAGAGAATACTATTTATGGTCATATATGCAATATTTTACGACCATCAAAAAATTCTAGTCCTACTAAAAACGCATATTTTACAACTCAACATCGGCTGTCAAAAACCGATATATTTTCGACCAACTCTATCTGCAATGAGTTATGCATCTATCAAAGCGATACAAGTAGCACAAATTATTTTATAAAAAATAATTTTTTTGTCAAAATTTGGAGAGGCAAATATAATGAATCGCAACGAAAATACCAATTGGAACAACCCACTGCCTTAACCAAAAACAAAGGTTTGCAATTTATGAAATTATAAGTGACATTTTTTATCATAACCAAATGAAAAAAATAACCTTACACCTTTTCCTAGACGCTTTTTAATATCATATCGCTGAGAAATGCAAAGTTCAACGTCCCCCATATTAACTAATCGTCTTTCGGCGTCTATACCGAACGCCCTCTAACGAAAGAAAAAAAACTTAAAAATAATAAACTACACAATGCGGTGCAAAATTTTATTTTCGGGGTAGCTCATAAAGCGTGTGCAAGAGTAGAGCGGCCCTATCGCAGAAATGCATCAGGCGCACTGCGCATAGGCCTCACCAAATCCCGAAAAAGGCGGGAAGGGGGAGTCAAGAATGGACTCCTTACTGTCCTCATAAAACTTTAAACTTTCATTGGCGGGGAGGGGGGTTCCAAAGAGCGAAGTGAATAATTACAGAACTGTAAGCTTGACTCCTGTTCCAGGGGAAAAATAATGGAGTAAATAATCAATTATTATAAAGACGTAATGCTGAAGACTAGCTGAATCACTACTATGAGACGGTAATAAAAGGAACTGGAAGCCAAAAATAATGTTGACATTAATTACAGAATTATATATATATATATATATATATATATATATATATAAAGGCAGCTGTACAAATTGGAGTAGTGTAGCATTAGTGGCAAGTTACTGTTATGGATAAAGGGATGGTTGAGTGGAAGTAGACAGAGTGGTTATTAACGGTCACTGCTTTTCTTGGACTAATGCTATTAGTGGAGTCCTTTGCAGTTCAGTGCTGGGCCCACCTTACTGTTCTCAATATTTTTGGAAGTATATCGAGCTTAATGTTTAAGTTAGCAGATGATTTAAGTGTTGGTTATAGCTCACAAACGTTAGTTAGTCGATTCGCTGGCAGTGTACTAGGTTTCGTCTTAGTAGGAGATACATCATAGTGCTAGACTTTAATCATGGTCTTATGCGTAAATGTAAAGTGTAAAGTGTGTTTAGGGTCAACGGCACTAGGGGTTTCCCCCATCTTCGAGTTGTTTTCATTGTGGGCGTACCAGTTCACTTTGGAAATGCCAAGATTTAAAAGTGTGCGGATATTGTATTTGTGTAGTGTCATGTACCCTTGTTCTTCTGGTCATTTAGCCGCTGGACCCCTGCTGAGGCCCAGCGTTTCCCCACTTTCGCCCCGTGGAGGCAGACCAGGAAACACCAGTAGTATAAGATTTACTCTGGCAGGTCATGCCGCTTAATTTCCTGAGATTTCGGCGGCTAGGACCTAAAAAAATAATAATAATAATAAATAAAAAAATAATAATAAAAATAAAATAAATAAATAAAAAAAAAGAAGAATAATCGCGTAGTGGGGATAATGCTAGAATTTGAAAGGCCGGAAATATTAATGAACGATTGTAATTTAGATGAATGTAATTAGGTTTGGAAAGTGTGGGGCATTTGCTTGCATACAGATAGAGTGGGGGAGGGAGACTAAAGAATGGGGGGAATAAACAGAAATATTGGAGTCAACAGGCAAGACGACTCCAATTTCGGTGGGGCTTGCCCATTGTCCCACCAGAAGGGAAAGTAGGGGTGGTGGGAGGGGAGGACCGGCTACTCCCCCCGCCGGAGAAAAGGAAGGAAAGGTGAGCCAGGAAAGTGTCCCAGCTGAGATCGCCAACATGGCTTGTGCAAAGAAAACTCTGCTGTGTCATCAGTCGGTGGAAGGTTTCTCATGCAACGGCATCCCGACCAAGGTATCCAAAGGGCCAATTTATTTAGTAGTCATTCATGGGACTAGCCCGTCCATATCGTCTTCATTTCTTGCTTCTTATATTCACTACAGTTGGCAGCTTTCGGTGGTGTAATCTGTTTGCAGACAGTTTATGCCGTTTGGGGTTATGTTGGTATCAGGATAATGCTGTGGTTTGCCATAGTTCATGCCGAGTAGACTCTTTACGGCTGCAGTTGTAGTTGTGGGAACATCCTTCTTCTTGTGAAGAAATCTTGTGCGAACTGGGTGAAAGCATTGTAGGGGGTCTTCTTCAGTTAGTAGGTGCTCCTGGTCTTGTAATATTAGTTGGGTGTTGGTTATGAGTCGGCAGCGAAGGTCTTCGTACATTAGGTGTCTCCACCTTTCCCGTTGGCCACAATGGAATAAGAGGGTGTCGCTAAGTCCGAATCCTTGGAGTTTGTCTCTTATAGCAACGTGTCCAGTTAGCAGATAGGTAACAAGGAGTCCGAGAGAGAGAGCCAAGGTGGATAATTAGGATAATTGGGAATACTAGTTGTATGTTGGGTATAAATTTTCTAGTAATTTCACCCTTGTATATGAAGAGACGTTCTGATTTGGAGTCGCTTGCAGGGGCCACATTGAAGTTCAAGTGGGTAGCTCCTCGTCCTTTGGAGAGTTGGTATACTAGACCACTGTAGGCAATCTCCAGGTCAAGGGGAAGAGCCTCCATTTAGGGCCTGGAGCACATATGTGCTTATCGTGTTGCAAGCTCTTGAGATTGTGAGTATAATGTACTGCTGCGTGGTTTCCAATTTTCTTCTGTTAACGGTGGTGTTTGCCTTTCGGTACCACACACTGGCAGCGTACGTAATGGCAGGCAGGAAGACGGTTTTGTAGAACAATTTGAGAGTTCTTCGCAGGCCCCAATCCCTGTGGGCGACCTTCGCAAGTTGGGCACAGTACCCTCTAATCTTTCTTTGAATGTAGGTCAGGTGGGGAGTAAATGAAAGGTTCTTGTCCAATATGACACCGAGGTGTTTTAGTTCCTTTGTGAGCTTTATGGTGGTTCCATGAATGCGGATTTGAGGAGGTCTCCTTATCTAGGGTTCCTTTCAGTAGTATTGAACTGGTTTTGGTAGAGGATATTATTGTCGGCCCACTCCTGTAGGACAGTAATGGCATGGGTACCTGAAGCGTCCAGGATGGCTCTGGTATCCTCCATCAGTACCAGGACAAGGTCATCCACATACGCCTGGAATGCGACGCGACCAAGGTACAGGTTCAGAAAGCCGTCAAGAACCATATTCCAGAGGAGCGGTCCCAAGACTGAGCCCTTAGGACAGCCTCTGAAAATCTGTCTAGTAATGGAGCAGTGTGGGGCCTCAACGGTGACCGATCTGTGCGTAATATGCGTAAATGTATGCAGCTGGTTATACACAAATGATAGATATTATAAAAATTTGCAAATGGATGAACCGATATCAAAAAGAAAAAATCTGTACATAGTCAAGGTAAGAAAACTGTATTCATAGTTACTGAACATTTTGATAAAGAAGCACTAATAAATCATAAATCAAATTGAGGAGACAATTGTAGAATAGATGTGCGGAAATTCGCCTTTAGCCAGCGGGTGGTTGATAGTTGGAACAAACTTCCATCTGTTGTAGTGGAGGTCAGCAATTTAAATAGGTTCAAGGCAGAACTAGACAAATATTTGGAGTGAATGGATGGGTGAAATTTGAAGGGTGGTGTTTTTTTTTTTTTTTGGCTGACGCTATATAAGCTTGCTTTCTTGCATCATGTGCCCTACTAATGCTAATGCTAATAAACTGCGTGTACAATCAAACATGCAACAAAGCGTACACTAGCATAGCAAGAGAATATTCAAACGATTCGAAGTCAAGCTTTAAAAGGCAAAAGTTATTCAAGTTTCTTTGCCCAAGCAGTGCCGGCTACAAGCATATTCAACCGGTTCTGTCAAACAGGGCCCAGCGCTCAAATGGTCAAAACAATATTGATGATTAATGTATTAAATATTATTCGTATTTCATATTTTTGTTCAGTATAATATAAAATTATTTAATTATGTCTTAATTACTATAAAATTTGAAAAAAATAAAAAAAAATACTATTACAAAAACATCCCGCATAAGTTTTACATAGAACCCTGGGGCACCAAAAATAATTCTTGAACAGGGTCTCACAAATTCTAGAGCCAGCCATGCGCCTAAGAAACGTTGTAAAAATCTTACACAAGTTATCTCCAGAACAACTTGCTCGCAAAGTTATTAGGCAAACAATCCAGATTTTTTATATTTACGATATATATAAAAAAAGAGTATACTGACTATGGATGTGGTTGAGTGGGTTCGCACGAGCCCCGTGTTAAAAAAATATTTGATGAAATTTTACAGACTGTTTTAATCAGGGATGCCCATTAGCTGAAACTGTTCTCAAGCGGGCCCCTTTTTAATAAATTAGCAGCACGCAGATACTAACTATACCTAAATTAATCCAGTTATTAAAACAGAAATAAATTTTAACTAGCAAAGAGTAACGTTAAAAGTTCTTCACGAGATGGGATTTTATTGGAAGAAATCTCAAAACGGAAGAACAGTTTTAATGGAAAAAAATTACATTATGCTCAATGGAACGAAATATTTACAGGACATTAAAAGAAATCTATTGTTTACATTGATGAAACCTAGATCGACAGTAATTTTGCAAGCAGAACATGTAATTTAGAGGAAACAATTATCATCAGTTCCAATGATGATTAAAACGACCATTAACAAGTCAGTTAATGAACTCAGTGCGTTAGCAATTAGCAAACAGTAATAATTAATAGGGGCTTAGAGGGGAACAGGTATTCTGTGTGTTATCGGACACTCAGTCTAAAACACAGATTGATCCAATATCTTTCTATTACAGAAGATTTAGGAGAAGTCCGGTTGGCCTGCCTCCCTAAAATCCACTCATGCACACCTTCTCGATGGTAAGCCCTGTTACGTCAATAAGGTTGCAACGAACGTGTATTGACGTTGCCACCTTATTACCTTATTGACGTTTGGTCTTTCCTCTTCAAAACGCCTGGTCAGCATGAAGAGGAAAAGACCAAACCCTCCAGCACATGACAGCACGACGAAACAAATGGCCCTCAGTCCCCAGTGGAGCGACTGCGAGAGGATCAGAGGGGAAGCAAAGTGTGCTGAGAACCTCTGGGTACGACCAGGCTGCCATGCACGGAAACTGAACTTGGCCTGTTACAACGTAAGATTGCTCATCGGTGAAGACAGGATATTAGAGCTGGAAAAGGAATTAGAAAATGTGAATTGGAATATCATCGGTTTGGCTGAAAGAAGAAGAAGAAATGAATCACTTATAAGTTTATCAAGTGGAAATCTGCTGTACACCAATGGAAACAGTGAAAGGAGTGAAGGTGGAGTTGGGTTTCTGGTCCATAAAGATATAAAAAACAACATTTTGGAATTCAAAAGTACATCACCAAGGGTGTCAAGACTAATACTCAAGATTTCTAAGAGGTACAAGCTAAAGATTATAATGATTTATGCACCAACATCGAGCCATGATGATGAAGAAATGTACACTGAAATTGAGAGTCTTCTAGATGAGCAGAAAACCCACTACACTATTATTATGGGGGACTTCAATGCTAAGGTTGGAAAAAGGCAAAACAGCGCAGAAAGAGGAACTATAGGAAATTTTGGAATTGGTGAAAGAAATAAAAGAGGTGAAAGACTTGTGGAATTTGCAGAATCTCGAGGATTGTCAGTAATGAACACTTTTTTCAAGAAAAGGGTGAACAGAAAGTAGACATGGAAGAGTCCAAATGGATTAACAACTAATGAAATCGACTTCATCCTCACTAACAGAAGATATATCGTGAATGATGTTACCGTCCTGAATAAGGTAAATGTTGGAAGTGATCACAGAATGGTAAGAAGCACACTTGATATAGATGTAAGAAAACAAAGGGAAAAAATTACTCGAGTAAATAATACGAAAGTCATTGAGATAACAGAAGAGGAGAAAAAAGCAGTATGTGTATTGGAACTTAAGAACAAGTTTGAGCTTCTGCAGACTGCTCAGGACCAAGATATCGACGAGGAATATTACAAATTTGTGAAAGTGATAATGGGTAAAAAGAAATCCAAAGAAGAAAAAATTAGTCAAAAAACACTTGTCTAGATGAACCGAAGGTGACAAATGAAGAGCAAGATAAACACTGACAAGGAGAAAATTGAGTATACATGTACTGAGTTATGCAAAGCCATTAGAAAGAGACTCAGAGAGGACGTAAGAAGATTTAACACAAGAAAAGTAGAACAAGCATTAACGGAAAACAAAGGACTTAAATCAACAGTAATACAGAAACACAAATGATACTGAAACTGAAGAATAGCGATGGTGTACTTATAAATAGCAGAGAAGGCATAATTCAAATAGTAGAAGACTACTATAGAGAATTATACAAGGAGCGAGGGAATGATGCCAGCAGTGGGGAAGATGGATTGCAAAGTAGCAACACATACGACATACCCGATATACTTTCTGATGAGGTAGAACATGCGTTGAAGAAAATGAAGAATCAGAAAGCCCCGGGAGAAGATGAAGTTACTGTAGAGTTGTTAAAATTGGGAGGAAGAGACATAACACAAAAACTGGCAAGACTCTTCACAAAGTGCATTATAAAAGGTGTGACGCCTAAGCAGTGGAATAATGCAATCATAGTTTTGCTGCATAAGAAAAGAGATAAATCAGAAATTGGAAATTATAGACCAATTAGCTTGCTGTCCCACATTAACAAGTTGTTCACAAGGGTCAATACTAACAGATTAGAAAGAATGCTTGATGAGAATCAACTGAAAGAGCAAGCTAGCTTTAGGACAGGATTCTCAACTATGGATCACCTTCACGTAATATCACAGCTAATGGAGAAAGCAAACGAATATAAAACACCACTATGCCTGGAATTTGTGGATTATGAAAAGGCATTTGTCTCCATACAGCATAAGGCAATGTTTCGGGTACTGGAAAGACAAGGCATAGATACCCCATATATTATGACTTTGAAGAAAATATATGAGAACGCTAATTGGACTAGACAAAGACAGTAGCAAATTTAAAATTGAGAAAGGAGTTCGACAAGGAGACACAATATTTCCGAAGTTGTTTACTGCTGCCCTTGAGGAAGCTTTCAGTAGATTAGTAGACTGGCTGCAGAAAGGAGTCAATGTGAATGGATAGTACCTAAACCATTTACAATTTGCAGATGACATTGTGGTCATAAGCCACGATCCCAAAGAATTAGAGGAAAATCTTAAACAGTTATGCAGAGTTAGTAAGGATTTTGGAATAAAGATGAATATGGCTAAAACAAAAGTAATGATCAACAAGCATGCCACAGAAAGGAACATAATGTTTGAAGAAGCAGCAATTGAAATGGTGGAGTCATACTTATCTGGGACAAGTTATTAGCTGTAATAATGATAAATGGCTGGAGAGAAAAATAAATTTTGTATGGATAACATATCAAGTCAAGAGAAGAATAAATTTTGGATGGATAAAATTCAGGAAATATAGTCACATACTGAGGAGCAATATCAAAATTTGTCTGAAACGTAAAATAATGAACCAATGTATATTCCCCACCATGACTTATGGTAGTGAAACTTGGGCACTCACTAAAAGAATGGAAGAGAAGCTGAGAACTACACAGCGAAGAATGAAACGAATTATATTGGGAATCAGACTGTTAGATGAGAAGAGAAACACATAGATTAGGCAACAAACTCAAGTAAAGGATATTCTTAACAAAACTAAAAAACTAAAATGGTCTTGGGCAGGACACATAGCTCGAAGACATGATGACAGATGGACTAAGAAAATAATAGAATGGTGCCCAAGAGGAGCTAGAAGAAAACCTAGAAGACAACAGCGGAGATGAATAGATAAAATTCATGAGTTTGTGGGTAGTAAATGGATGGCCATTGCACAAATCAGAAGGAACTGGAAAGTTGCTGGAGAGGCCTTCATCCTGCAGGAGATTGAAAATGGCTGATGATGATGAATAAATCATGATTTGCAAAAAAGAAAAGAAAAAGGCATGGTAACAAACTTAACAACCAGTTCTTTAGCTGCAATATATGATCTACGGGAAGCCTATGTAATATGCTAGAAAAAATGACGTAATAATTATCGGATTTCTAATGGTCCGAGTTTAATTCAATTTTCGAAGGGATGTTAAATCGTTTTAAAAAACACGAATATAAAATAATTCGAAAATCCGTCCCATAGGAGTCAAGTTATCGCATGCGGAAGGAAATAATAATCGCCGAGTTTCTAAATGGTCCAATTTTACTGAAATTTGGAATAACTCGACAAATACTTTTAAAATAGCAATTATATAAATTTTGATGTCCACCCAATAGGAGCCGAGGACATGCGAAAGGTAGTGAAGACAATAGGCGCCTTACGTACATATGCTAATCCAGGGTCAAAAAAAAAAAAAAAAAAAAAAAAAGAAGAAGAAGAAGATCGTTAGGAAAATATATTACATATACTGTACTTTCAGCGGGTAAGTAGCATTAGCATTAGTAGAGGCATTTAATGCAAGAAAGCAAGCTTATGCAGCATCAGCCAAAAAAAAAAAAAAAAAAAACCCACTTCCCCTTCACCCCTCTGTTCGTTCAAAATACCTGTCCAGCTGAGCCTTAAACTTATTTAGGCTATCAACCTCCACCACAAGGGATGGAAGTCTGTTCCACCAACCAACCACCCTCTGGCTAAAGGCAAATTTCCGCACGTCTATCCTACATCTGTCTTTCCTCAATTTGAATTTATGCCCTCTCAGGTGATTTTTCTGAGCTAGAGGAAGAATCCCATCAGCATTGAGCATGCTTAAACCATTCAAGTACTCCTGAAGTTCCAAATTTTATTTTTCATATTGTATATTTTTAAATGTAATCTACCGATAGAATACCCTGAACGAAAATAGTGTTTCATAAGCGTTTACTTTACTAACAGTTGTATTTTTTAAATATTTTTTATGACATGAAATTTATGTTTCATAAAAGTGTAATATGTATTCCCTAATTCCCAAAAATTTTATTTCTAATCTTTAAATTCAAGTATAGCCATAGGCTTTACTTGAGCAACATATATATTTCGAACTGATAGCGTAAGGTATAATTGATAATACAAATGTATTATCAATTAATCAGAAATATTTATTAACCTTATTAAATTCCCATTGTTAATTAAACTGTATTTAAACGGAAATCATGACCCAGACTACAGCTGCGAAGCAAAGATCACAGACTAGCGAAAGTGCTGTAACTCGGAGGAGAAAGGAAGGGGGCGATTCTCCAACGCATTCTCTATCTTCTAGTCTCAAAAAACGTGCGAAATGTGAAATGTTTGTAAAGTGTGTTTAGGGTCTAACGGCACCAGGGGTTCCCCCCATCTCCGCGTAATATACATTGTCGTGTGTTACAGTACGCTGTAAAGGCCAGAGATTTAAAAGTGTATGGATATTGTGGGGTGTAGTCGTGTACCGTTGTTCGTATGGCCATTTAACCGCTGGACCCCTGCTGAGGCCCAAAGTTGCCCACACTAAGCCCCGTGGAGGCAGACCAAGTACACCAGTTATTTTTAGATAAGTACTCTGGCACGTCCTGCCACCAACTAGTTTTCTGAGATTTCAGTGGCTAGAACCTATTTGTAAAAAAAAAAGGATAAAACGCTGTTAGGGTTGAGAGGCCGAGAGAGTTTGCGCTTTAATTTGGATGCTTTAAATTTTGGTTGTGTGTGACATTCGCTGTTGACTTAGACAAAGTAGGAGGTCCATAGGGAAGGTGACCCCTAGGAAGATCAGTGGAGCAGACCCAGGCCCCACCATGAGGAAGAAAATAGGGGGGAGAAGACAGAGAGTCTGTTCCCTCCCCCAGGTGGTGGAAAGAAAGTACCATGCAAGGTAGCATTGGTATTGGATCGCCAGTGGGTACCTTGGCAGCATAGCTGCAAGAGGAAGTCATATCAGGTAGTTCAGATTCTTCTAGTCCAATATGGTGAGTTGATTTTATCAGTCTAGTCCAGTGTTCTGCTTAATATTGTACTGTTCTGGTGTCAAATTTGTGGCACACAGGTCCAGTCAGTGTGCAGTTTGTAGGTCACATTTCGTGGTTTCAGTTCAGTGTCGTGTTGAAGACAGGGGTCCACTCCTTTGAGAGTTATTGTTCTGTTAAGTTTGTTGGAGTCCATTGTTGGTTCCAGTTTGCATGTCGATGTTCAGTGGTTGAGTTTGCAGTTCGTGAATCTGAAATGTTTGCTGAACTTTCTAAACATTATTTCAAAACATTATTTCTGTTTTTTTATTTTTATACATAACAGAAAATATTTTAATAAAAAATTGGTAAACAAGTTGGTTCTATTTTAATAAAAACTGAAAATTAAGAAAAATTAAACGTGATTCCAAACTTTTAGGCGGGGGTGTATATATGATGGTTTGACTGGGACCGTATTCAGGGGAGGGCAGGAGGGAATATTCCCTCTACCCATGCGGTTCCTAGGAATATTATATACATGTCTGAAGGCCACACCTAAAAACAGATAAACTTCTGTACAGGGTTCAAAGAAGAGCAACCAGATTAGTGATGTGTGCAAATTGATGCCCATATGAAGACAGCTTAGAAGGTGTGACTGCAAAGTTTGATAACTAGACATCTAAGGGGAGGTCTTATTCAGTTTTATATAAGGCGCTCAAGGGGGCTGAGCAATATTAATATTGCTCGTCTTAGAATAGTATTACTATTCTAAGACAAGATAGACAGAAAATCTCAAAGAATAATAAAAAATTAGAATCATGAATCCACCTATGAGTAGAGAATTGTCAGCAATGGAACACATTGCCTCCCATGGTGGCATAGGCAGAGAGGCTCGCTAAATTCAAAGCGGAATAGAATGGTTAGCTTGCGGGAATGGGAGTAGTACGAGAGGTTTTTTTTTTTTTTTTTTGCTGATGCAAAAAGAGTCCGCTTCCGTGCATCATTTGGCTCTACTAATACTAATGCAATATTCATATTCTAGCATTTTAGAGAAGGATTTTCCTGTTTGAGGGAAAGTTTCCTCGAATCAGTAAGGCCAAGATAAAAGTGGGAATTTTTGTGGGTCCTCAAATCAAACTGCTATTCGAAGGTGAGGAATTCACTAAAAAATTATATGCTACAGAAATAAGAGCCTGGAAGGCATTCGAAAACCTCTTTCGCAACTTTTTAGGCAATGAGATATCACAAAATTACAGTGAAATTGGGGATAAGCTAATTTTAGCGCACAGAGGGTTGAGATGCAACATGTCGTTAAAGCTTCATTTCCTATTTTTCTCATTTGACTTTTTTCCTGAAAACTTGGGGACTTTCTCCGATGAACACGGTAAAAGGTTTCACCAAGATATTTCACGATTGAAAAAAAAAAAAAAAAAAATTCCAGGGAAAATGGAGTCCAAATGTGCTGGAATCTCATACGGAAGACACCTGTATGAGATTCCAACAGTAATCTGCCAAAATAACTGGTTTATTATCAGATAAATATTTTTGTAAATAAAATAAGGTTAACAGACCCATTGTTCAATGTCAAAATTTGTGGGTGTTACAGCAATATGGTTTCCAGATTTGAATTCAGCAACGTCAAATCTACAAGAATCACCCTGAATTTTAACAGGTAGCGAAAAAAAATGTTTTTTTTTAATTTTTTTTTGCCGACCAAAGAATAATTTGGCAGTTGTAAATCTGATGAATACAAGAAGTTGCAAGTTTGCTGGCATTACACAAAAAAAGAAGAACTCAAAAACTGTTGACGGTTGTCCTCTTTCTGCATAACAGAAATCTGTAAAATGTTACGAATATATTTTCTCTATTTGTTTTTTTTTTTGTATATTACATACCATAATATTATTAAAATTGCTGACGTTTGATTTTTCCATTACTATTGATGTGTAAAAATTTAAGACAATTTTTTTAATATGCCCTTTTGCTGTTGTTTTGCGGATCAGGTTTGAGGATAGAAACAATGAAGGTTGGGTCCGGTTCCAGTTACTACGAGCAGGAGCGTATTCAGGGGAGGGAAGGGAGGAGGTAATATTCCCCCTACCCATGCGGTTCCTAGGTCTATCTAAAAAAAAAAAAAAAAAAAACTCAAAAACCTTGTCGTCGTGCCTCCCCCTTAAGATGATATCTGAATACGATAGTGACTACGTGTGCAAGTCGGGTGCGGATCTAATACAATGAACCATATTGCTCACTTTCCGAAAGCCAAAAATAATTTGTTCATCTTCTTTTTCGGACAGAAAGAATTCATGGAATTTGTTAAGAGTTAGTTTTTCGGGTTTACTTTTTGAGTTCTCGAAAAATAAATTTCGAGATTATCAATTTTTTATAGCCGCGCTTCCATATTAAGGCACTGTTTACAGAGGAACCAATCTACACAACGATACTAAACAGTCAACAAGAAATAGGTAGACGGACATGACGAACATTCTGCGTATATGCTAAAGCGCTTGAAAAAAAAAAAAAAAGTCAACTTATACGGCGAATATATACGGCGATTAAGCATGAATTTAAAAGAAAAAAAACAGAGGTCGAACTTATACCTTCAAATATATGGTATTTGTCCAACATCTCTCTCTCTCTCTCTCTTTGCCTCTCCTTCCCCTCCGCTCAACTTTTTACAACATAGGTAGCCTTACAGCTAGTACGTACAATAAAGATCTGTACTGTCAACTGTACAATAAAGATCTTATTTATTTATTTACGATTAAGTTTTATAAAGTGGGAAAAGACTTTAGAACTACCCACTAAAGCAGCGGTTCCCAAACTATTGAAATCTGAGGACCCCTAAACTTATATAAACACATATTACTCGATACCCCCTATGAACGTTTTGCGGACCCCATTTGGGAAACGCTGCACTAAAGTATTGCGTTCTTAAATAAATGAGCACAACTGGCAAAAAACTTAATGACAGACATCCTGTATGTCTTTGAGAAGACTGTGCGCCTGATTACCAAGGTAAGATGACAGAAATGTAAACAACCCTCTGAATTTGGGTGAAATGTTTTTTGACAAAAACACCGCCATTAAAAAAATATTCTTCTCTATTTGAACACCACATCAGGGTCTTTGACACAATAAATAGGCAATGGCGAGTGGGCTTCTTACACTGTAATTCGCCCGCAGGTTTGGGTCGAGAGTGTTAACCTTTGATGGTTAACCTAGTTAATTTAACCGCAACAGATATAAATGGAGTACAAAATGCACTTTACAACACACAATCATCGAATTTTACAGTGACTTCTTTCATTCCCTTGATTTACAATTACGAAACTCGATAAACATTCATGTTAAAAGGTACGGTACGCTTGTACTGTAATGATAAAAACAGAATATCGCTTTGCAACGCACAGAATTTTTGAAAAATTGTAGTTCTACGATATCCAAACAACTGTCACATCCAGTAATTTCCAAAACTTTAAGGACTCTTTAGAACACAAGTTAGCGTATAATTATGAAGAAGAGTTGGTGTTCTGGAAAGTAACATAATTAAAATCTTTTAATGATTAAAATTAAAATCTTTTAATGATTAAAATTAAAATCTTTTAATGATTAAAATTAAAATCTTTAATGTAAAGACAGTTTTAAATTAAATTTAACTTAAAATATTCTTCATAATTTATTTCAATTAAACATAAAAAGAAAGATTTATCAAACTATTCAACAGCCATTTGACATCCGTAAATGTGCTCTAACTACACTAGTGCACAAAATTAATACAAAAAAAAAAAAAAAGTGCTTATTGCATACTGTAGTTAATACATTACATTCTTGCTGGAAACCTTGAATGATGACATTTCTATAATTTTTCTTAAAACTCAACTTTTTCCCATGTCGCTTTCTTTCTCGTCTTTTTGATAATGTTGCTTCATCCGCATGGTAATACACAGATATCATATCTGTGTATTACCATGATACACAGTTAATCTGCGTTGTAATACAAAGATATGATATTGTGCATGCTGCAGGATCGCCTGAACTAATCCACAAAAAAAAAAGGCCGGAATTACCGAGGTACAGTGCATCAGCTGGTCCTCAGAGTTGGGGGAGCTTAACAATGAAAATGCTTTTGTACTGGAGATTCACGCGATCTGATTTCTAGTATCTTTTAAAATATGTGCACCAGGGCCCCAGTCCACCTAATCTTGAATTGACTACAGGGGGGGGGGGGTGTCCGCACTGACAGAACTGATACTTTGGACACTTGAGATTACCTACGTAATCGCAAGTGTCCAAAAATATTTTGCTTCATACACACACACAAAGAAATTATTTGTGTGTAAAATAGAATATTTATTGTGTGAGAAATGAAATGTTGTGACAGTGGGTTAATAAATCAGACAACTTCTGTTACGGTTGAGGCGAGTATGTAATTGAATAACGAAAAGCTTATGATATCACAGTTTTCTATGACAATGTTATCACACATCAATTTGCACTTCATACAATGATACTTTAAGGGCAGTTGAATGACAAAATCAAATGTATGCTAATTGCAGTGCAAGCGATTGTAGCGGAACAATGTTTTAAAGAGTGCTACTTTTGTTTAACAAAGTTGTCGGCTTCATCTAAAAGTAAAAGCTGGGCCGTTTTATCGCATGGGCGCACCCTACATATTAGCACCCTAGCCCGGCTTTCGTTAACTCTCCTCCCTGGCACTGGCACATTCCGTGGCTGAGTTAGTTAGTCTCAGGCGTAGATAGCAAGGTTTTTCTCCCCAGTAACTGGGGTTTTTTCGTCCAGCAAAACAGGCAAATCAACCATAGAACATACGCAATTTACAAACACAAATACAGGTTAATGTATTTAATTACGGGTAATCCTAAAATAATAATAATAAATCTCCTCCCTGGCAGTAGAGGCGAAAAGAAAAGATGTATGAATGAAATAATCAATTTATGGCAGACAAGATGGGATACCATACCTACTGGAAGAGTGACCAACTTGTTTATCCCGAACGTGACTTTTCTGAATGATAAAAAAGTTCGCAATTGGTTTACACCTAGTTTACAGTCGTCATTTTTGTTACCAGGGCACGGGTCAATGAATGAGAAATTATATGCATTAGGACTAAGTAACACGGACCTTTGTTTTTGCGGGGCCAGGGAAGGCTGGCAGCACATACTATATGACCAATATATATATATATATATATATACTTAGTATATATATTTATTTATTTTAATTTATATATATATATTTTTTGTTATCTTAGTTAATTATTTTTATTATTTTCTTTCTCTTCCTTTCGGGTTGTTTTTTTTTTATTTATTTATTTTAAATTAATATATTCCCCCCCCCCTCTGGAGTGGGCCCCAGAGAAGGAATTTTTTTTTGTTGTCTCATACTCTGAGACCATAGGTGTCCCATCTACTGGAACTGGCCCACCTTCCAGTGGTGTGGACGAGTACCCAGAATCATCTGTCCAGGTGACTGATGCTTCTGGGTAGCCAAGTGGCCAGAACATAACAACAGAACACACACACACATAATACACACAAACCTCCGTCACACACATATCTGGCCCATTTGTAGTGATACTGATCTTCACAAAGATACGAGGCGGAGTTGAACTGACGTTCTAGGAGCAGCCCCTTACATAAACACGTCACATGTCTCATCCCTGGCAGGGGGGGGCGAGACATGTCGCCTCGTCCCCTTGCTACCCCATCCTCTCTCTGGTGGGTCATACCCACTGCTCAACCTGGGGATGTCTTCCCTATTGTTTCTCTCCTGGCCTCTACTGTACATATATTATAACTGGACACGGCTCTATAAATCATAAGTTGACTACCTTGGGAATCAGCAATAACCCCTACTGTACATGTGGAGAAATTGAAGATTGGGACCATCTTCTTTATAACTGCCCAATTTATGACGATCTTCGAGGAACACTGTACACCAGACTCCAACACATACCTCAAGGACAGGAGCACCTGTTAATTTCTGATGAACGATACTACAAATTATTAACGGAGTACGCACACAACCTCTTTTCTAGGCGCAGGACTCTACAACCAACCAACTCAAGCTAGGGATACAAACCTGTAAGGGACTTGCTCAAACTTGAAATAAAAACTCTGTACTTGATCGTTTTACCAGAATCGACTTGCTAACCCTGGAAGATCTAGGGTAGGATTACCTACTAACTTTCCATATGGTTGGGTAGGCTCCGGTGATCTTGACCACTCCACCGCAAAATATAAGTCACACTCAGCACTCTCGCTGAGTGGCTTTTCTACCCTTCTGGAGTTATCCCCTCCCCCCTTTTCTCCTGGTGGGGCATACGCTCCACTGTCAATTTAGGGGATGTCCTCACCTACATCCTCTTACTCTTACTTTCATCCCCCATCTTCTTCCGTACACCCTGTACTGCCGCACTCTACCTTATTTTTTATTTATTTTTATTTTATTTTTTTTAAATTCATTTATTTATTTATTTTTATTATTATTTTTTATTTTTATTATTGTTCTTTATTTTATTTTTTATTATTATTTAATATATTTTTATTTTTATTATTTAATTTACTTTAATATTAATTTTTAATTTTTATTTATTTATTTCATTATATATGTTTTTTATTATTATTATTTTATTTATTTATTTTTAATTGGTCTCCGTTCAGGAAGCTCAGGCGACCGTGACGGAGACCTGCCAGAGAATAATGGGCACCCTGGATACCTCCTAGTGGTGTGTGCGGGCAACGTGGGGTTCCATCAGGGATCCCGCGGCCAAATGCCAGGACACACAACAGAACACAACACACTACACTTTTTCTGGCATTTACAGTGTTCTGTAACTTTCCAGTGTATATATGGCGCAGATGTGGGAAACCCCTGGTGCCGTTAGACATCAAATACTTTACACTTTATATTTTGTAAGTACAAAGTACCATGGCGCAGACGTGGGAAACCACCGGTGGCGCCTTCCACAAAAACTATGCCACTATATTTTGTAAGTTTTGTATATAAATGTAATAATTGTGTGTACAAATAAATGGAAATGGAAAAAAAATGGAATGGGGCCTCACTTGTTGGCGCCCACTGGTATTGCACTACATCCGGTGGGTGGGATGCGGGACTTGTGCATTCGGCACAAACAGATAACGTAAACCCGGGTCTGGAGAAGGGCACCGGGCAGCAGCTGCCTTGTATTGGCGGTGGTATAATACCTCACACATGTTTTTAGGCTTGCTTTGTAGAGGTTCTATGCCAAAATAGATGGACTAGGTGGAGATGGGCTTTTGCCTAGGTGCCACCCTTGATTCTGGGATAGAAGTACGCAATGCGCCAGGAGATCAAATATAAATGCTTATATATGTGTAACGAGAATATTAATGTATATAAAATTGTATATACATGGTGTTTCAAAAGTGATGGTCAATAATTTAAAGGTGAACTGTACAAAGTACGGAGTTGGGATCCACCACCGACTTGTTTGTTTAGGTTAGGTTATGCTCATTCTCTCCCTTTCCCCTCTCTCAATGCTCTGAGACGTAGCAGGCATACTAATATTGTACTTGTCAAAGGATAGTAAACATAGAAAGAGGTTACAGCAACGAAGAGTATGCGCACATGCACTTTATGTATGGTAAAGCCAACAGCAGTGCACTCGAGACTGCACGTTTGTACAGAGAAACATTTCCCCGCCGAAGGCAGCCCAACAGGCGCACATTCATCAGGGTATATCAATGCCTTGCACATGGAGTATGAGCAGGTAGGCCCAGAAGCATAACACGTGATGTTGAGGAAAGGCTGTTAGAAAGAATAAAAAAAAACAAAAACCAAACTATTATTTTTAGGCCACCCGAATAATTAAATTCATCTGCCGTGCTGTGTGTCTTATATATTGCGTGTGTTCTATGGTTGATTTGTCTGTTTGGACGAAAAACCCTAGTTTCTGGCAAAAAAACCTTGCTATCTACGCCTGAGACCGACTAACTCAACCACTAAAGCCCATTAAAGTTCCTCGCGTCATCGACGGGATTCGAACCCGGACCTTTTCCACCCAGTGTGTGGAGAACGGTGACGATACCACTGTGCTATCCAAGCAGACTTTTAGAAAGAATAGAACAAAATCCGGGAATTTCGACAAAGAGTGTTGCTCTGAAAGAGTGTATACTGAGTGAACTTTTTTTTTCTTTTTTTTTTTGTTAGTTGTTGGCGCATCGGCTTCTGTGGCCATAATGCACCTCCCAAAGTTTTTGCATTTTACTCTGATCTAAGCCCGAGGCGGGATTCGAACACGCGACCTTTGGGTTGCCAGGTAGGCACTTTACCCACCTGGCCTAGCCCGGTCGGCCTGAGTGAACTTCTGCCAGTGGATGCAACAACAGTGTGTCCTGAACCCCCAATTTTTAAACATTTTGTTCACTGACGAAGCTGGATTTACTCGTGATGGTATTTTTAATTTTCATAATTGTCACGTTTGGTCCGACGAAAATCATAATGCAATTCACGAGTGACGACATCAGCAACGTTTCTCGTTGGATGTCTGGGCAGGACTACTAGGAGGTCGTCTAATTGGACCACACTTTCTGCCAAACAGGCTGATAGGTGAAGAGTGCCTTCAGTTCCTGCAGAATGTTCTTTCAGACCTCCTTGATGATGATGATAATGTTCCACTTCAGCAACGCCAGAACATGTGGTTTATGCATGATGGTGCACCGGTACATTTTGCTCGAGTTGTGGCTCGGTATCTAACTAGAAGGTATGGTCAACGGTGGATAGGTAGAGGTGGGCCTGTAATGTGTCCTCTCAGATCACCAGACTTAAATCCTATGGATTTTTGTATCTGGGGTCATGTAAAAAGCTTGGTGTACACTTATGACATTAACACAGTTGAGGAACTGCAGCGTCGGGTTGAAGGACCTTTCAGCAAATCAGAAATGACCCAGGAATGCCTGAGAGGATTCGCAACTCAATGCAGAGATGACTACAAAGCTGCGTACGGATGCAAGGACAGCATTTTAAACACCTTTTTTAACATCCTGTAACATGTAACATCTGTAAAATCCTGTGGTGTTGAAACCAAAAATTAAAAATTTATTATCTTATTATTATTATTATTATTATTATTATTAGCCATATGGTGCAAGGAAGCCTGAGGCTTATACTGCACCAGCGAAAAATAAATTCCCAAGTTACCCTGAGAGAGAGAGAGAGAGAGAGAGAGAGAGAGAGAGAGAGAGAGAGAGAGAGAGAGAGAGAGAGAAGTAGAAAGGAATCACCAAGAAAGAGAAGAATGATGATAATGATAATGATGATATCCAGCTCAGGACCCTGGGTGTGCCAAGCCCATACTCACCAGATGTGAGTCCCCGGGGGTAAATGTTTAATAAAATCACCCTTAGCAAAGGATTCACAACTTTTTGCTAAACTAGTGCTCCCATAGTCAGTGGCGAATCTTAACAGAAAATGTGCTTATCTCGAAAACGGTTCATTTGCGGATCGATATTCACTGGCACTTTGCTGCTTATTTTAGTTTGTACTTTTCACCTTTAAATTATTGACCATCATTTTTGAAACACCCTGTATATCTTCTTGTAAATATTGTATATACACTGTGCTTTATTAGGCACACCTACCTAGTAGCGTGTTGAGCCTTCAAAACAGCCTGAATTCGTCTAGGCATGGATTGAACAAGCTTGAACAAGAACGTTGTGCAGGAATAGAGTGCCAAGCAGACATGAGTGTCACGCAGTTCCTTGAGATTCGACGGAGGTGTAGGTCTGCAGCGAACAGCTCTTTCCAGCTCATCCCAAAGATGTTCAACAGGATTGAGATCTACGGACTGAGCGGGACACTGCAGAAAATAAAAGCCATTGTCATGTTCCTGGAACAATTCCATAGTTATTGGGGCTTTGTGCACCAGCGCATTATCCTGCTGGAAGCCATCTGACTGAAAATAAACTGTCAACATGAACGAATGCACTTGGTCAGCAACGATATTTAATAATGCAATCATGCATTAATTTCTTTGCAATAATGCAGTAGCATTATTGCAAAGAAAAACAGCAAAGAGTTCTTTACTTATGTAAACTCTAGAAGGAAAAGGATGAATCACATTGGTTCACTTAACATAGATGGTTCAACTACTGATGATCCTGCTCAAGTATCTGATAAACTGAATAAGTATTTTGCATCTACACTCACACATGAGGAGTTATACAAGATGCAAATGCCAGAGGTTTATCAAAGTCTATCAGGGAGCAAAGTGATTTTGTAATAACTGAGAGCAAAATGGAGGAGAAATTGTTGAAGTTCAACATAAAGAAAGCACCTGGGGTAGATAGAATCTATCCAGTTATATTAAAGGAGGCAGCAAAAGAAGTAAGCAAACCTTTATCCATAATTATGAGAGCTTCCTTGGACTCAGGGGAGGTCCCCACGGACTGAAGGTGTGCAAATGTATCTCCAATTCACAAAGGGGTTCAAAAGGTGACACAAGTAACTGTAGACCTGTTAGTTTAACTTGTGTTCCAGGGAAAATAATGGAGTCACTGGTTAAAGAG
This sequence comes from Mastigoproctus giganteus, assembly GCF_048544385.1. Lineage (NCBI taxonomy): Eukaryota > Metazoa > Arthropoda > Arachnida > Uropygi > Thelyphonidae > Mastigoproctus > Mastigoproctus giganteus. Next base: position 202,928,594 of record NC_143583.1, read on the forward strand.
GTGATACAAGATCACCTCGACAAAACAGCAGCAATAGCTCAGACACAGCATGGGTTTGTTAAGGGGAAGTCTTGTCTGGCCAATTTGATTAGATACAACGATGTGGTCACAAAGGAACTGGATGCAAAAAATAATTAAATAATTTTGATGTCATATACTTGGATTTCAGGAAAGCTTTTGATACTGTTGCACATGGAAGACTGCTGTATAAATTGGAGCGGTATAGCATTAAGGGCAAGTTAAGGGCAATGGATAAAGGGATAGTTGAGTGGGAGACGGCAGACAGAGGTAATAAATAGACACTGCTCTTCATGGACTAATGTTGTTAGCGGAGTTCCCCACGGTTCGGTGCTGGGCCCATTGTTGTTTTGTGTATTTATCAATGACATCGACGAAGGTATATCAGGCTTAATCTCCAAGTTTGCAGATGATACAAAGGTTGGCAGGGTTGTTAATGACACTAAATACAATATGCTACGGCAACGAAATCTAGAAAAGTTGAGCAGATGGGCTGAGAAGTAGCAGCTGAAGTTTAACATTGACAAATGCAAAGTACTCTATATGGGTAGCAATAACCCAAGAGAAACGTACGAACTGTGTGGTACTACACTCAGGGAGGTGGAGAATGAAAAAAGACCTGGGGGTAATTGTGCAGTCAGATATGAAGTTCTGTGGGCAGTGGGGCGCCTCCGTAGCCAAGTGGGCAGGAGTAGCAGTGCGTAGCACACGCTTCTTGATTACACCGGGGTTCGAGCCCATGACCACCAAATATGGAGGATGCGGAAAGGTCAGGGAATGACGACCGCATATCCCCGAGCAATATGGCCTTAGTTGCTAATGATCCTAAAAACCAAATAATAACAACGTGAGCAGTGCAAACGAGCTGCCACAGCAGGTTATGGATTTTTGTCAATGATATTTTATTTTAGCCAGCGAGTTATAAATTACTGGAATAAGTTGCCTTCATGGGTGGTAGAGGCCGACAGTTTGGGGAAATTCAAAGGTCATCTGGATAGTACTTTCGGTTAAGGGAAGCGCATAGGATGATAGGTTTAATTTCCTTTTTATTTATTTTTTATTTTATTTTTTTATTTATTAATTATTATTATTTAGTTATTTATTTTATTTATTTTATTTTTTTTTTGTTTTTATCATTGTTTTGTTCGGATTTTTTTTTTTTTTTTTTTTTTTGGCTGGTGCAGCATAAGCCATAGGCTTTCTTGCACCATGCGGCCGTTACTAATACTAATATATAGGAATTTTGCTAGCAGAGACAAGGAGGTGATTATCCCTTTGTATAAGGGAATGGTCAGGCCACACCTTGAGTATGTATGCAGTTCTGGAGGCCTCATTTTAGGAAGGATGTTGAGTTGCCAGAACGAGTACGGAGAAAGGCAACAAATTGGGGGATTTTAATTTCCCAGATATTGATTGGAATTTGGGGGCTGGTCACTCACACACTAGTAAGGCTTTTGTGGATTTATTGGATGATTGTTTTCTACATCAGCATGTTCGGGAGGCAACAAGAGTAATACTCTTGATTTGATTATCAGTAGTGATTCTTCATGCATTAAGAATCTGCAGGTAAATGAACCGCTAGGTGGCAGTGATCACAGTGTGCTGAAGTGGGATTTACTCAAAGAGGTAACTACCATTAGGGGTAAAGGGAAGGGTTATTGCTTTCGTAAAGGCGACTACGATGGACTGAGACAGTATTTAAATTCTATACAGTGGGACCAACTGATGATGTTACCAACAGCAAATTCAAAATGGGAAGCATTCAAAGAACTTATCTTGGAAGCTACTAGGCTTTACATACCAACTAAGAAATATTGTTCAAGGTTTAGGCCTAAGTGGATGTCAGATGAACTAATGAGACATATGGCAGAGAAGAAAAATGCATGGGATACATACAAATTAACACGTGACACAGAAGCCTATGATAGATACAAGTTGATCTGTAACCAAGTTACAAAGGAGGTTAGGCAGGCGAAGGCAGATTACGAGAAATCTTTGGCTAGGGATGCAAAGAAAAACAGCAAAGAGTTCTTTACTTATGTAAACTCTAGAAGGAAGGGGATGAATCAGATTGGTCCACTTGATATCGATGGGTCAACTGTTGATGATCCTGCTCAGGTAGCTAACAAACTGAATGAATATTTTGCATCGACATTCACACATGAGGAGTTATTCAGCGAGGGGAATGCCAGAGGTGTATTCAACTCTGGCAGTAAGCTAGAGAATCTTGTAATAACTGAGAGTAAAGTGGAGGAGAAATTGTTGAAGATAAATACAAGAAAGGCACCTGGGGTGGATGGGATCTATCCAGTTATATTAAAGGAGGCAGCAAAGGAAGTAAGCAAACCATTAGCCATAATTATGAGAGCTTCCTTGGACTCAGGGGAAGTACCGTGGACTGGAGATGTGCAAATATGACCCCAATTCACAAAGGAGGATCAAAGGGCAACACAAGTAATTATAGACCTGTTAGTTTAACTTCTGTTCCTGGAAAATTAATGGAAGCACTGGTTAAAGAAGCACTGCAGGATCATCTAGACAAGACTTCAGTTATATCTCAGACACAGCATGGTTTTGTTAAGGGGAAGTCTTGCCTGACCAATTTGATTGGATACTATGATGCAGTCACAAAACAACTGGATGCAGGGAATAACTTTGATATTATATACTTGGATCTTAGAAAGGCTTTTGATACTGTTGCACATGGAAGACTGCTGCACAAATTGGAGCAGTGTGGCATCGGAGGCAAATTGCTGCTATGGATAAAATGGCGGTTGAGGGGGAGAAGACAGAGAGTGGTAATCAATGGACACTGCTCATCGTGGACTAATGTTATTAGTGGAGTCCCTCAGGGTTCAGTATTGGGTCCATTATTGTTTTCTGTATTTATAAATGATATTGATGATGGTATATCAAGCATAATGTCCAAGTTTGCAGACGATACGAAGGTTGGCAGGGTTGTCAAGGACACTACTGACACTATGCTACTGCAACAGGATCTGGAAAGGTTGAGCAGATGGGCTGAGAGGTGGCAAATGAAGTTTAACATTGACAAATGTAAAGCACTGCATATGGGAAACAGCAACCCCAGAGCAACGTATCAACTCTGTGGTACTACACTGACAGTGGTGGAGAATGAAAGGGACCTGGGATAAGGAGGTGATTATTCCCTTGTATAAGGCAATGGTCAGGCCACACCTTGAGTACTGTATACAGGTCTGGAGGCCTCATTTCAAGAGGGATGTAGAGATGCTGGAACGAGTACAGAGAAGGGCAACAAGATTAGTGAATGGAACAAAGGGGTGCTCTTACGAAGAAAGGCTTAAGTTTTGCAAATTACAGTGTCTGGGGACTAGGCACCAGCGAGGTGATCTGATAGAGGTGCATAAAACCTTGAATGGTTTGAGCATGCTCAATGCTGATGGGATTCTTCCTCTTGCTCAGAATAATCACCTGAGAGGGCATAAATTCAAATTGAGAAAAGACAGATGTAGGATAGACGTGAGGAAATTTGCATTTAGCCAGCGGGTGGTTGGTCGGTGGAATAGACTTCCATCCCTTGTCGTGGAAGTTGATAGCCTAAATAAGTTTAAGGCTTAGCTGGACAGGTATTTCGAACGAACAGAGGGGTGAAGTGGAAGTGGTTATTTTTATTTATTTATTTATTATTATTATTATTTTATTTATTTATTTTTTTTGGCTGATGCTGCATATAAGCTTGCTTTCTTGAATCAAATACCTCTACTAATGCTAATGCTAACAAGATTGGTGAAAGGAAGAAAGGGGTGCGCTTACGCCTAGTCTCCATATGCAAGTTGCAGCATATGGAGATTAGGCACCTGCGAGGTGATCTGATCGAGGTGCATAAGGCTTTGAATGGTTTAAGCAGGCTCAATGCTGACTGGATACTTTCGCTTGCTCATATTAAGAATCTGAGGAGGCATAGTATTATTGAGGAAAGGCAGTTGTAGAATAGATATGCGAAAGTTTGCATTTAGTCAGCGGGTAGTTGATGGCTGGAACAGACTTCCTTATGTTGTTGTGGAAGTTGATAGCTTAAATAAATTTAAGGCTGAACTAAACAAACATTTGGAGTGACTGGATGGGTGAAATGAGAAAGTTTTTTTTTTTTTTTGGCTGATGCTGGATAAGCTTGCTTTCTTGCATCATATGCCTCAACTAATGCTAATGCTAATAATGATATACGAATAATGGTTTTGGCTTTCTTTAAATAGTTTTCAGTGCCGAAAATATTAATATTTAGGAAAATAATTATCAAATTTAATTCTCGCTGATGATTATAAATTAATAATACATGTATATATATTATAATGTTAGGAATACAAATAGTGTTAGGAATGCGACTAAGGGAGACCCAGAAAAAAATTAAAACAACATTTAAACTGAATAGGGGTCACATTGAGAAATTCGCCGGTGCCCGAGAGTTCTTAACACGGTCCTGAGTAAAATGAAGATCCAATATTCTAACTGCCTTTCATAAAGTGGTCAGTAGTTTAATCTACAGCGGTCTTTTCACTTGGGCCTACCCTGCACGTGCTCGAGAGGCATCCGACTATATAAATCAAATCAAATTGTTATATTAGGGTCACCCTTAATTGATTACAACTACCCATGTGTATTTTGTCTGTAAATTGCGCGCATTCTCTGGTTGATATTCGACTGTAGAGGAGGTAGTTTTAAAATATTCGTCAGCGACCCATCAAAAAGTTTTTGTGACTCAGGTTTCAGTCATGAAGGCTTTTTGATGGGTCGCTATGTTCCTGAATTTTGTATTCACCATTTTGGCGATTTTTGTGTGTCAGCCAGTGACTGGATAAAATACAAAAAATTAAGATACTTGACGTTCATGCTGCTATTGCCAAAAGTTACCAGCATGTTTCAAAGAACCTTCTATCGGAACAATGTTTAATAACGACTTAGACCCATATTTGGCCTTAATTACACACTGTACCCGTGTCGGTAGTTTGAAAATGGGTAGTATTCTGGTTCATTTCTCCTTCAACACAACACTCAATTCAGATATTAATTTCGGGTTGATGGCCTGACCCAAAGCTGACATTCCAGTCCCATCCCAAAGTTGGCACTGGAGACAGGTCAATGATGCATTTGCATGCCCATATCTTCAAACTCATTGCAGGACGTGCAATATGATAGCTTGTAATGACTCAATGCATGATAAAAAAAAAATCAAAACACCAGGCCTTTAAAAAAAACCCAGACAATTAAAATAAAATGCCACTGATGTAACTTTTATGCAGAAACAGAAAAGGACACTCCCCACACTGCTGCCAGACTGCAAGAAGAGCGAAATTGTCCAGAATGTCAATGTACAGCGTGGAAATCACTGATCCAACGCGAAACAACCAGAATTACTCCAGACGGTGACAGCACCTCCACCAAACTTGACATTTGGGACCACACGCTCTGTTAAAATATGTCTGGGCATGCGTAGACGCAAACATGGTCATAAAATTGGAAAACGTATCATTAGAATTAGCATTAGCATTAGTACAAAGAGGTATATGATGCAAGAAAGCAAGCTTATACACCGATGAGCCAAAACATTATGACCACCTACCTAATATGATGTTTGTCCTCCACGTGCAGCCAAAACGGCTCGTACCCGGCGAGGCATGGACGCTACAAGATTTCTAAACGTGTCTTATGGTATCTGGTACCAACACATAACCAGTAGATCCTTTAACTCCTGTAAGGTCCGTGGTTGAGACGCCGCAGAAATTGAAAGTTTTAAAACCATGGAATCTGCCTAAATTAATGATAAATTAATTTAGATTCCATGGTCGGATAAATTTTCTGAAAAATATTTTTATTTTTTCTTTATTTACTTTTTTTGTTTTATGTTTTTCATAATCTATTTTATTTTTAATTTTCTTTCTTTATTTACTTGTTTTTTTTTTTTTTTTTTTTTTTTTATATCTTTCTATATCTTTATTTTTAGTTTTATCCTATTGACTACTTTCACAACACAACAGTGACATGAAAGTAGGCACATATTCAAAACATTATATTTCTCCCCATTTGTTATTATTAAATCTAATACACTGAAAGGACACAATTCGTGGGATACCTAGTTCCTTGGCAACGCGACACTGTCACCCCTCTCGCTAGCGGACGAACCCACCGCTTGGCCGTTATATAGATACACTGCATCACTGCATTATCGTACACAGTAATTCGATGTCAGTATGGATACACGTCGTGGGTTAACCGACTTTGAAAGAGGATGAGAGTGAGTGCCCGACGCATGGGTCACTCTATCGCGGAGGTGGTACAGAAATTGCACTATCCCCGTTCTACACTATCAAGAGTGTATCAGGAAAACGCCATTTCCGGAATAACATCTCATCGTGGACAGCGCTGTGGGCGGAGAAATGTGGTGGATGAACGTGACCGTCGACATCTGTCTCGTATTGTTTCAGCCAACCGGAGAGCGATAGTGGCACAAATACCGCCGACTTCAACGAGGGAGGTGCCAGAAACGTCTCCACCAAGACCATTTTATTATTATTATTATTATTATTATTATCCGTTTATTTCCATAAGGAAACCACCCCGGGACGGCAAAGTGCCAGGAGGGTGCTAAGTACATATCAGGGTACGAGATACTACGTGCAGTGGGTTACATATACTGAACACGTAGTCTCGTCCCGAAATATTATATACACATTTTATGTTTAATATATACAGTATTTACACATTGATGATTCTGTACATACATTATACAACTGATATATTTACAATTCACTAATAATTCCATCTATAAATTACATATTTACATAACTGTTACAGAAGGTATATTTTTACAGTCAACAAATTATTATTGTTCTGAAAGCAGAAAGTTTCTCTTTTACTCTAAATTCTTTGGTACTTTGCAGCCGATTCATATTTTGGTAAGTCTATACGAATCCTGGAAGATCTCTTTCCGGTATGTTGCATCCTCACACAGTTTTTCGGCATCTATCTGTAGTGAGTTAAATATTTTCGCTGCATTTGATGGGAAGAATCTTTGCAGGCTACTAAGATTGTTCACGACTGAGCGCAGTGGATTATTTACTTCCCCGCAACGTCTAGCAGTGGCACGCGGTTTGACTAGAATATTATCCAGGACTGGAGCATCTACTCTGCCTGTGAGCATTTGTGCGAGAGTGTGTATGTTCCTGTTAATTGTCCGCTGCATCCAGGGTGTGATGTTAAGGTTTGAGTAGAGAATGGCCCTTGAGATAGTAAAAGGGTGGCCAGCAATTCTGTTAAGCCATCGCAAGAACCAGTACTCGATCCCAAGGACGGACTTATAATGTGAATCTGGAGCTGAAGACCAGATTTGCGAGGCATACATTGCAATTGGCAGGACACACATTAAAATGTACTTGGTCGCTAGCTGAGGATCCCTAATTCCTACAAGTTCCTGTCTAGTAGCCCATAAAGCGGCGAATATTTTTGTCTTCATATGGGCGAAGTGTTGAGCAAAGGTGAGTCTGTCATCCCACTTAAGACCCAGGTCCAGGTGAGAGTGCACTTTTTCCACACTAGATCCGTTCACAGAGATCGAGATGTCATTTTTATTCTGCTTGCAAGTTATGGTCATTTGGGCAGACTTCTGCGCATTAATACGGAGCCCGATGCAATCCAGGTAGCTCTCAAATTCTCTGATTGTGCTATTTGCCATCTGACAAATACCTTCTGCTGATTCATGGTCTTTGGAAGTGATGAAGAATTTTACATCGTCAGCATATGTTATAAAATTGTAGTACCGTGCAAGAAACGGCTCCAGGGCGGCCGCGAAGAGAGTAGCCGAAAGAACTCCCCCTTGTGGCACTCCTCGCGAGATGGTAAAGCAAGATTGTAGCTTTTGGTGCTTAACAATAAGTTTTCTATGTTCTAGCAGGCTGGTTATTATAGTTAACAAATTTCCTCTTACATTAAAATAATTCTTTAAAATCGCAATGAGCGCTGGAATTGAGACGTTGTCGTAGGCTGCGGAGATATCCAAAAAAATAATATCGATTTGCTTTTTCTCATTTAGTGCTTTCTGCACGCGAAAAAGGGTTTCCAGTAAGTTTGTTATTGTTGATCTACCGGAAATAACTGAGTGCAAATGTGGTGGTCTATGGCTGAAGCAGTGTTGATTGATGGTGGGAAGCAGTGCTTTTTCGAATACCTTCTGTAGGGTGCAGCTGACAGAAATTGGTCTGTAATCCTTAGCCAATTTTGGGTGTTTAATCTTTGGTATTGGGGTTACAATGTAATTTTTCCAGGCTTGCGGGAAAGCTCCTGACCTGATGATTTCCTGATAGATGTGCAGTAATAGATCTATTATAAATGGGCTACTTATCTTAAGGATGAACATTGGAAATTTGTCTGGTCCAACGGTGGCCTTATTGGGCAGATCGTTGATTGCTTTCATTACGCTTTCTTTGGTGATTTGTATTTCACTCAAAGGAGGTCTTGTTGGTTCCTCTATTGCCGAATGGTTTCGCTTGTTTAAATCTTTCAGGAATTCAAAAATTTTGTTACCATTATCAGTGTTCTCAATTTGATTCAGTCCATGCAGGTTACTAAAAGTGTTATTAGCCCATTCCTTGAAAATGCATTCGGTCATATTCTCTGTGCTATTTCTATTGCTAGTAATTCTTTTTGCTCTTTTTAGTTTATTATGAACAACACTGCAGTGTGCCTGTCTTTTTGCTTTGATGAAATGTGCGCTTTCTTTCTTATAACGAATGTGATCGGCAGGATGACCCGTTCTTTGCCATTTTCTATACAGTTTTTGCTTCCTGAGGAAACTTGCTTTCAGTTGTGGGTTAAACCATTCTTTTGTTCTCTCAGATATTTTGATTTCTTTTGCTGCTCCTTCCAATGCTGTTTGGTATAACTTTTTAGTGATCATTTCTAAAGCTTCGTCTACTGGCTTTTCTTGCAGGTCATTCCAGTTGTAACTAGTCAGGTGACTGAGAATGACCTCTGATTTAATATACTTCACGGAGAAAAGATACTTACTTTGCTTTTCCCAGTTCGTGTGGTTACCCTGCATGTATTTGTGTATCTTCAGTGCTGCTTCTATTTCAATGGGATTGTGGTCCGACTTAAATTTTATGCAGTTTTGCGCTAGCCTTATGTCTAAGGAACTATGATACAACAGGTCAAGTTGCTGCATTTCCCTTGTCACTGGTGTCGGAAGCTGCGTTAAGTGCAATGCACCCAATGTAGCATCCAGCTCTTTCTTGGCCTCCCTGTGTTTCGGAAAAGGCAAATTAAAATCTCCCGCTATTATTGTGTCGACTGATGGCTTTAGATTTGCAGCAAGCCAAGCATAGAGTTCGTTTCTTGTCTCCTTTGAGTGCTCAGGTGGGAGGTATATGATGCATAACTGTATTTTCACGTGCTCTTTTGAAAAGGTAACGCAAATCCCTTCAAAATTATTTGAATTGGTTTTTCGTTCTCTTATAGGCTGGTATTTATTTTGATAGCAAATTATAACTCCCCCTCCTCGCCTATCTGTTCTTCCGGTTCCCACACATTTGCAGTTTGCTGCCGCAGTTAGCCGATCTAACTGTTTTCCATTTCCCAACCAGGTTTCGATTAGGCAAATGAAATCCAGGTCCTCGTACATCATCATCGTTTGTAGGGTGTGGAGCTTATTTGAGATGCTCCTCACGTTTTGTACAAACAGGTGGATGTGATGTTCTGCATTCCCAGCTGGGGGTAGTTTTCTTGATTGCTATTGAGCCCGATTCCTTGCATCATTTTTAACCAGTGGTCTGGCCCATCTGTCTCTGTAGGGCTTGACTAAGGTACCTACTGGCCAGGCGCTTACGTCTTGTAGGCGAGTTGCTTTATCTGGTGGACAAGAGATTATAAAGGAGGAGTAAGCTGGGTGTCGTGTTTTCACCTGCTTTACTTCCACAGTTATCCCATGTTCGCCCTCACACATGGCTTTAATGTTTCTGGGCTGTGTTGTGGGTCCCAGCCTTGATACAAAAATTTGCTCTCTGGTTGCAACGGAAGTAATGTTGTACATTTCAGAAAACCGTTTGTTTGTTTCAGGTGTGTTACAGGAAGACACGTTAATACTTTCTCTGTGAACTGGATTACGTCGTCGGCTGTCCTCGGCGAGAGTAGGCATGAAATTTTGGGATGGGCGGGTTTTTCTACCCTCAAAAGTGTTATGCTTTTTAGGTAGCATAGTGATGTGCGCATAAGTGAGTGGGTTTGCAGGAACATGATTTGAGGGGGAAGATGTAACTCTGGAGTTCGTACTCTTGGAATACATGCATGCTCCAATCATTTCAGTTGATTCCTGTTGTCCTAATATTTTTGAGGCTTCTTTATTTTGGTTTCGACTTTTCCTAGTGGAATGTGTGGAGCCATTTCCTTGTGCTGCCCCTAAAGTTTCACTGGGTTTGGTGCTATTGCTTGCGAGGTCCTGCTGCAAACAGACAGTTCGCGGCTGGGCTTGAGATTCACATATTATTTGGCTGTCTTGTAGTTTTGCAATTCTTTCTGATATGTTTTCCTCCGAATTCAATTCTTTTCTTGTCTTCTGTTTGTGATTTTCAATGCTTTCTGTCCTCCTGTACAATCCATGCATATCACTTCTACTTTTCTTTGGGTAGCTCTGCCTCGCATAGCAAGTTTCGTCGGTTACGGGAGCCGTTGAGCCACCTTGTGCAACGAGGACGGATTCAAAGCATCCTAGCTTTTCCTCCAGTCGTTTAAGGGTGTGCAATATTTTACTGTTTTGTTCTTTGAGAAGAAAATTCTCTTCCTGCAGTTCCTGTAGCATTTTATGTACAGGGATGAAATTGCTCGCGAGGTTTTCAGCGTATTCCACAGCCTGCATCGAAAAGGGGCTGATGCAGTCTGCAAGGATATCCTTTAATTCCGTACGCGAGACATATTCTTTACGGTTCTCTTCCTGCCTTTCATCCGGGCTATGATTGCTCCTCTTTCTAGCGAAACCCCCGTCAGAGTGCTCGCAGTCTTCCGGGCAAATATCGCATCCCAAGGTTTCAAAAATTGATCCTTCAGGATGGCCCAAGATGCCTTTTCCAAGGTCAGTCTGCGAGGGGATTTCTCTTGTTGCTTGTTCAAGGTCATTAATCTGTTCTGTGCAAGAATCTTCACAAATGACTTCATTGGGTAATTCTTCATTATTTTTCCCTGTTTGTTGCCTACAGGCGTTACATTCAAACTTGCGTTTTCTAGTTTTGTTTAATTTCTTAATATCTACAGAAGTACAATCAGGCTTATTGCAATAGTTTTTGTGACAAGTAACGCATTTAATTATGAAGTCATCATTGGTCAGACATATACAGCAAGTAAGCGGCACGGCTGATGCGCTGAAATCTGTCATTCTGAAATGCAAATGGGGGTTGGAATTTCAGTAATTTCGAGGAAGGTAGCCTTTAGTACAACAAGATAGGGCACTTCTATCGTTCGATGACTAGCCTACGAAATATGCAGGTGGAAATGGGGGAGGTTTTAATCCCTAACTTTGTCACCGCTTGACCTTGTTCAGAGCTTAAGTGCCGTATTGCCTTAAGCAGAATATTGCTATGTTCCGCTGCACTGAATCGCTATAAACCAACCGTTCCTTTCAACTATTACGCGAAGTATGAATGCTTAAAATCAAGATTAGACATATTACCTGTTCAGGATTCCATTAGTAGACACTATATCCAGATTCCACTTCTCATAAGCTCTCTGTCAATATGCAGTTCATTTATGATCCTTTCAGGTTAACTTAGGTATTTGAGTATTTTTAGGAGCACATAATTCAGTAACTCACTGACCTTCGCCACCTAGCGGCGAATCCATCAGGCGATCATTAGCAGTAATAGGTTATGGGAGCCGCCGACTCACCAGAGTCCCATTGCTAACACCACGACACAGGACGCTACGTCGCAACCGGGCGAAAGAAGATCGGCACTGGACACTGGATTATTGGAGGCAGGTCTCCTAATCCGATGAGTCCCGTTTCCAGTTATTTGGAGCGGACGGGAGGTTGCATATCTGGCGGAAACAGCACGAAGCTATGCACCCGTCTTGTGAACAAGGAACAGTTCAGGCAGGTGGACGGTCGGTAATGGTCTAGGGCATCTTCAACTGGCACACGTTGGAACCTCTGGTATGTTTAAACGCATCTTTAAACGATCCATCCTTGCGGACATCTGCATCCCTTCATGGTCATCGTGCACCCACAGGGCAATGAACTATTCCAGCAGGACATTGCGCCTCCCTATAGAGCCGTGATGACTAGAACATGGTTCGAAGAGCATTCTGCAGATTTTACCACCATGGAATGGCCTCCCCGTCCATCGGACATGAACACTGTGGAGCATCTTTGAGATGCTGTTGAAAGGTCCGTTCGAGCTTTGGATCCTCCACCCAAGAATGCGACGGAATTATGGCTAGCGGTGCAGCAAGCATGGATGGAAATATCTGTGGAACGCTTTTGTGAACTAGCAGACTCAATGCCTCGCCATATGTTTGCTGTTATCTGGGCGAGCCTACCCGTTACTAGGTAGGTACCGCATGATTTCTGTCCACTCAGTGTATACACTACAGATATGTGCCCAATTAAAGTGAGCAACAGAGCAATATTCAGCATATACAGATCTTCTTCTTCTTCCAGTCACATAGCTCCCTGAGGAGCTGTTGCGGCCACCAACAAATTCCTCCAACTGCATGAATCGTGTGCTATACGAGCAGCATCGCAAAGTGTCATGCCCAGAAGTTCACTGATCCCATCCTTCCACCTAGTTGCAGGTCTTCCTCTACACCTCTTCCCCTCAGTTTTTCCTTCCATTATATTCTTCAACAGAAAGTTTTCCCTTCTTACAATGTGATCAAAAAACTTGAGTTTTCTTTTGTTGATGCTATGAAGAAGAATTTTAGGCCTGCCAGTTTTATTCAAAACCCACTCATTTGTTCTTCGATCCAAGTAAGCTATATACGCAGTATTCTCCTATAACACCACATTTAAAATGCCTCAATTTTCTTCCTGTGAAACCCATAAGTGGCAACTGGAAAAATAAGCGAATCCATGATTCTCAGTTTCGTCTTTAGGGGCAGTTCTTGATCTCTCCATAATTTTGTCAGATCATTGACCAACGTTTTACTACCATTGTTTGGCGCATAATGACCTTTAGCTGCCGTTGCGCCGTAAAACCTCCAACAACAACCAACGTTTTAGCAATTGCCTGTCGTCTCTTTACATCATTTGAAGAGTCACTATTTTTATTTATTCTTGACCCTAAGTAATCAAATTCATCAACTTCTTCGATATCTTGCCCATTAACCTTCACTTTACTGGAACCGAGATTATCACCAATCACCATAATTTTAGTTTTACACACATTCAGAAACAATCCTTTTTTTCTTACTTGCTTCACATACTCTCCTCAGAGTTTCTTTAAGATGATCCTTAGAAATACAAATTAGCACAGTATCATCTGCCTCCGTAGCCGAGTGGTCAGGAGCGAGAGTGCATAACACACGCTCTTTGAGTAGACCGGGGTTCAAGCCCCTGACTGCTGAATACGGTCGATCTGCCAACCCGCACTGGACCAGCGTGGCAGATTATGGTCCATTTCCCTCATCATGAATTGCTGAGGAGGCTTCCATCCTGCAATGGGTTGATAATGGCTGCACTTTTTTTATCATCTGCATAATGAAGGTTGTTTATCTTCAGTCCTCCAATTTTGATGCCAGTCTCTAAATCTTCCAAAGCTTCACGCATGATATCTTCGGCATAAAGATTAAAAAGGTGAGGTGACAAAATACAGCCCTGAATGACACCGTTACCTATTGTGAAAAAGTCCGTGTTTCCCATATTCGTTCTCACAGTTCCTTCCTGTTCCTGGTACAGTAGCTTAACCAGCTGAATTATGTGGATTGGGAAACCCATAATAGTCATCGTTTCCCATAGTTTCTCATGATGAACACAATCAAATGCTTTTGCATAATCTATAAAACACAAAACGACTGGAACATTGAATTCTTTGCATTTTTGCAAAAATTATATTGCAAATTAAATTATACAAATACACTAGTGTGCAAAACTTAAGGACCAACACTATTTCTAAAGGTTACAACCGCAAAATCAAACGAAACAGCCTGTGGCGATTTGCATAACTGTGGCCATTCTAACTATGGTACACATGCAAAAAATTGAATCGTGATGAGAGGGCTCACAAAAACAGATAAAAGCAGCAGTAGAGCAGTTACGTGCAAATTACCGAATGGTGAGTACGATTGTTACAGACGTTCGATTGGTTTCATACAGTGTTACAGACAACGAAATGGCTAGTAGACAACATCTAGATGACTTTACCCGAATAATTGGGAACCTCGAGGAAGGTCGAAGTGCGAGGAGTGTGGCTGCAGAGTTCGGTATCGCCCATAGCATCGTCTCATGCGCGTGGTCGGCCTTCAGAACGACAGGTACAGCTGTTCAAAGGACCAGTGGTGGTCGCCCACGAAAAACAATGCCCAATGATGACCGCTATATACTCCTACAGGTCAAGAGGAACGGACATCAGACAGCGGGATCCATTGCAAACCAGCAGCACAGGATGCAGCATTTTGCTGTTTACTGTGGCCAGGAAACTTCACAAAGGTGGGCTGTTTGCCCGACGGCCAGTACGCTGTGTCCCTTTAACAGCTGCCCATCGGAGACACCTTTTACAGTGGTGTATCGAACACAAGGACTGGACAGCAGCGCAGTGAGGTAAGGTATTCTTTACTGATGAGAGTAGATTCAGTCTCAGCAGCGATTCTGGACGTCAGCTAATCTGGTGAGAGGTTGGCACACGGTATCACCGCGTAAACATCACTGAAGGGGATCGATATGACGGTCGAGGTGTTCTCGTTCTGCAGGGGAGGCGTTATCTTGGATGGACGTAGACAACTCCAGATACTGGAAGGCGATACTATAACCGGTGCATGCTACTGTACTGAGGTAATCCTTCCCAATGTGCGTCTGTTCCGAGGTGCCATTGGCCCCGAGTTCGTGTTTATGGATGATAACGCCACACCCCGTCGCACTGCAGCTGTTGATATGCTTTTGGAAAGTGAGGACATTGTTCGTATGGATTGGCCTGCCCGTTTAAGTGATCTAAATCCCATCGAACGCACATGGGACGCTCTGGGGAGACGCCTAGCTGCACGTCCACACCCACCAGAAAATGTTCACCAGCTGAAGATGGCGGTGACAGAGGAGTGGACGATGTTACCGCAAGAACTTATCAACAACATTGTTCTAAGTACGGACAGGCGGTGCAAAGCCTGCATCGACATTATGGGTGATCATATCTGCATTTAGGACCACCTCTTCCCTTTGTTCCATCTTTGGCCGTGATGCAGCTATATCATGGCAGCCAGTGATATGTTGCCATTTTTGAATAAAGTCCCTCTGTACCGTTTTGTTTCCGTTGTTGTTAGTGTTGTTTCCTTCATCATTTCTGTACCTCACGAGGTTCCTTTGGTATGCTTTTTCCATATCCAGGCCACTCCTATGAGAAGCTACAGGTGAAAACCTGACTGGTCCTTAAGTTTTGCACACCAGCTTACAAAATAATACAATGTCTAATGATGGTACATTTTTTTTTAAATCAGGAAATGAGTCCAACACTAGGAAAAAAATCATAAAAAATATCATATATAAACAAGCCCATATTGCCCCATGAAACACTTTCCTGTCCAAAGAAAGATAAAAGTCATGCTGGTTTATAACTGCCAGTTCTTTTAAAAAAAAAGGATTTTTGGATATCTCTAATCTCGATTTATAGATATCTCTGATCTACTGATGTGGAAGATAATATTTTGTCTAGTAGAAAGTTAAGATGATACTTCTAATGAAAGTTAAGATGGCACGGGAAATCCGGCAGATAACCTGATCCAGAGAAAATATTATACAGCAGCTTAAGATCCTGGTCATTGCATCTAGAAAGATATGATTCTATTTGCTGTATAGTAAGCATCCGATATCGAGGCAAGCTCAAATATGGGAAGGACAGTTGTTTTAAATAGTGGCACAGCTAATCGAGGATCGTTGAATCTGTATTTTTTCCAAGAATGATTTTGCGAACGTAAGTGATTTTTGAATTTGTACGAGCAAGATCGAAATATGTATGGGTCTATGAAGAAAAAAAAACCAGTTGCATTGGGTCTCGCAGGCTCTCGTGCCGGCACTGTCTATATCACTTTGAAAAAAAAAAAAAAAAAAAGACAAAGAAATAAAAAAATAAAAAGATAAAGTAGTGGATGGTAGCGACCGTTTCAAGGTCACAGATCTCGAATGGATGATGCCTACAGGGATAAAACTGGTTGGTCTCTTGGACACATGAATGAAGGATAAGCCTCTACCATCGTGACAGCCTGAGGCTGATGAAAGATTTACAAGCGCCACCCACGGAATGGGCTTACCAGCCTGAATGGCCAATAGTATTTTGGAGTGAATAAACAGAAATAACAATGGAGCAGTAATACGACATTAGGTATTCGCGTATAAAACTTCCCACATAATACATTCATTTTTTAAGTTAGAACACTAAAAAAAATGCTGAATTTATAATCTAAAACCACTGTGGTGCTAATCATAATTAATACATGAGTGTAATGGTATATGAGTGTGCGCACAGTAACCTGTCTAAGGAAGTAGGTCTAAATACTGCACATCTTATTGCAACCATCGCTAGTAGTGCATTTAGGAAAGTCAGTGAGGTTAATCCCCATCGGAAACTTAAATTTAAGTGTTCACTCCATGATTACATCGTTTTATTTATTTATTTATGACAGGTTGCGATTGTTGGACTCAGGAGAGTTGTTGTTGTTGTTGTTGGATTTAACGACACATAGGCTGCTAGGGTCATATTTTGTCTACAGGAGAGTAAACTGCTAGAATTTACTCTCCTGTGTCAAGTACGAGGAGGTAGTGATAAGTTCTCGGCCTACAATAGAAAGAAACAAGATAATCCAATATCTGTATATATATAGTTTATTCAACATATTCGCCTTTCAACTCTATACACTTTCTACGACGATGTTCCAGCATTTGTAAACTTCTCAAATAGAAATCGAAAGACTGCTCCGCAAGACCAGGCTTCTGTTGCTTCATCATCATTTCATGCAAAGTTGATAGCCCTTAAATGGTTTTTTTTTTTTTTTGAGATTTGGGAAGAGGTAGTTGTCCGATGGTGCAAGGCCTGATGAAGAAACCGGAAGCCTAGTTCAGCCAATCTGTTTGATGCATTGTTTGTTTGCATGTGTTTGGTGTGATGTTTATGCCGGTGCATTGTCCTGCAAAACAGCATTCCTCGGGTGAGCTTTCCTCTGCGCTTGGACTTCAATTCCTCCTTTAGGTTGTCCAAAAGTGATTAATAATACTCAGTATTTATCGTTTTACCCTTTTCTAGGTAATCAATAAACAAAATTCAATCCTTGTTCCAAAAGACAGAGGCCATGACCTTCAACAACATGACCTTCCCAGCAGATTACTTCTGGGTGCTGAATTTCTCTGGATATGGGGGAGATAGGAGCCAGTGTGCTTCCACTCCGATTGTTCTTTGGTCTCTGGATCATAATGAAACAACCATGTCAAACAACCATCCATGGTCACAATTCACACAAAAAAAAATCATTGTGACATTCTCAAAATGGAGAAGCATCGCAGTTGGAGACAGGTGACGCTGCCACTTTTCATCAGCATTCAAACATTTGGCAGAAAGCTTCATGTCCAAAGTGTCATGTATAACATATCCAACATGGTTCCTGAATATGTCTAGAGTTTCAGTTTTCCGTTTAGCAGAAATTCGTCTATCAGACAGTATCACAGTGTGAATGGAATCAACATTTTCAACAACTGTGGCAGAAACTATTCTTCCTGTCCTCTCTACATCCTTAGTTAACACCCTTTCGTAAAAAAGCACATTTTTGGCATCCATTTGTCAAAAAAAAAAAAATTAAATTCTGCAATCCAGCTTTTGATGCTTGGACAGCTTTTCGTAACGTAACCAGCATATCATGAATATCAACCGTGGTCATCCTCTGCTCTTCCTGGATAAATGTTATTAGTGGGGCTCTCCAAGATTCAGTGCTGTGCCCATTGTTGTTTTCAATATTTATCAATGATATTGATGAAGGTATATCGGGTTAATGTCTAAGTTTTCAGATGATACAAAGGTTGGCTCGGTAGTTATTGACAGTTATCAGGGTGAGCTACTGTAATAAGGTCTAGGAAAATTGGGTCGAGGAGCTGAGAAATGACAGTTGAAGTTTAACATTGACAAATGCAAGGTACTGCACATGGGTAGCAGCTGTAACCCCCAGAGTAATTTATCAACTGTGTGGTACTACGCTTAGGGTTGTGGAGAATGAAAAAGGTCTGGGGGTAATTGCGCAGTACAGACATGAAATTCTCTGAGCAGCGTAGACACGCTACCAGGCCAGCTAATGGAGCTTTGTCAACGATATGCATAAACTTTTTAGCAGGGATAAGCAGGTGATTATCCCCAGACCAGTATACAGTACTCAATACGCGGCCATAGTCAGGCAGCATCTTGAGTACTGTATACAGGTCTGGCGGCCTCACTTTAGGAAGGATGTAGATCTGCTGTAACGGTTGCGGGGATGGGCAACCAGACTAGTGAAGGGAACAAAAGGTGTTCTTACCTAGAAAGACTTCAATTACAACGACTCGAGACTAGGCACCTGCGGGGAGATCTGATCGATCGAGGTGTTTAAAGCCTTGAATGGATTGATTAAGCTGAATGTTATGATATTCTTCCACTTGCTGAGACTGCACACATGAGGGGGCATAAATTCAAGTTGAAGGACGGTTGCAGGATAGACGTGCGAAGTTTGCCGTCAGCCAGCAGGTGGTTGATTGTTGGAACAAACTTCCATCTGTTGTTATTGTGAAATGGTAAGGTTGAACAAATTCTTGGAGGGTACAAATGGGTGAAATGTTTAGGTTTTTTTTTTCTTTTTTTTTTTTTTTTTTTGCTGAATCTATATAAGCTTGCTTTCTTGCATTATTTGCCATTACTACACTGGTGTGCCAAACTTAAGGACCAGTCAAGTTTTCACCTGTAGCTTCTCATAGGAGTGGCCTGGATATGGGAAAAGCGTACCAAAAGAACCTTGTGAGGTACAGAAATGAAGGAAACACCGACACAACAACGGAGACAAAACGGTACAGAGGGACTTTATTCAAAAATGGCAACGTAGCACTGGCTGCCATGATACAGATGTATCACTGCCAAAGGTGGAACAAAGGGAAGAGGTGGTCCTCAGTAGGAGATATGGCTACCCCTAATGTCGATGCAGGCTTTGCACCGCTTGTCCATTCTTAGAACAATGTTGTTGATAAGTTCTTGCGGTAACATCGTCCATTCCTCTGTCAGCGCCATCTTCAGCTGGTGAGTGTGGACGTGCCGCTAGACGTCTCCCCCAGAGCGTCCCATATGTGTTCGATCGGATTTAGATCGATGGAAACGAGCATGCCAATCCATACAAACAATGTCCTCACTTTCCAAAAGCATACCAACAGTTGCAGTGCGATGGGGTGTGAAAAGGTGAGGTACGGAAAGCATATCAACAGCTGCAGTGCGAAAAGGCATAATTCATTATGAATATATACCAGAACATAAGACTATGTCCTTAATGGAATTACCCTTTTGGGAAAAGAAGAGGAAAGAATCTTAAGAATGATTAAGCACAGAGAGATTCAATGAAAAGGAGAAGATCTGATCTATACGCAAGGAAAAACTGGAAAGTACTCCAAGACGTGTCCCCGAGATCATCATCATCATGTGAAGATAACTGCTCCTGAGAGAAATTTCTCCATCTCAAAAGAATGGACGGAGTTACTTGAAAATTTGCACGCATAACTGTGACGTACATGGCCATAAACGTTTAGCATGTGAAGCTGATCTACAGATCACAACATCCATTACATAAATATTTATGACTTGGTTGTAATATTGTTTTAACCAAATTAACAGACAGAACACCTTGATACATAGCAACGACTGTAGCCGAGTAGTCGGGTTATATGATCCAGTTCACGTGATACCACGAAAGGCAATTAACAGGACCATTCAAAAAGAGCTGCACTTGATGTGGCACATCGGGATCCAGACACAGAGGGAGGGGCCTAAACACTTCTTAAACGTTATAACATAGTTTATAAAATAGGGTGCCCACAAAACTAACCATGCACTGGGCGCCCCAAATGTACGGTTCTGGGCGGTAATATTTTTACATTCTCTATCTTGTAACCATCTCCTAGGAAAAACAGAGAACTTATTTTTCTTTTCCTTGCGCACATGGCTCTCAGCATTTCCCTACAATGAACAAAGTCGTTTAAATAATAAATAATTTCGTTTATACTCTGTACAGCTACTGCAGCCAAAGGAGTTCACAACTTCATTGTAACTGATGGAAGAGCAGAACACAGTTGGAAGTAAATAACATGACGTTTCAAAGAGGTAGGGGCCCCTGGATCGCTATCAGTATGTGTCGCAATGTTTGAATGAACCCATTTCAGAGAAGATGGACAAGTTGTAGAAGCGACATTCCGTAGCCACCCCCAGATCACTCAGTATGACACTAATGGACTTCTGCTTTTGCCGGTTCGTGAAAGGGAATGTACATACCACCCGTGACAGTGAACTTCAAGTACTTCGTGGCAAGATTGGTAACGCCATAATTCTGACAGATTAATTTAATGAACGAAATGCGGGAGGAATTGATGAGAATTCCGAGTAATCTGAGAAAGCTATATCGAAAATTTCATATAAAAAGAAACTTGATGTCTTAAATAAATATATAAATAGATTTTCTGCTTATACTCCTCTGGCTATATATACATTTTGTTCCTTTGTAAACTCCTCTGGCTATATATACATATAGCTAGAGGAGTTTACAAAAAACAGCGATGGATTTAGCAGTCACGCGAGCTTGAATCACGGTCACTCAAAGCACGT
The DNA here is from genome assembly GCF_048544385.1 of Mastigoproctus giganteus. Classification (NCBI taxonomy): domain Eukaryota; kingdom Metazoa; phylum Arthropoda; class Arachnida; order Uropygi; family Thelyphonidae; genus Mastigoproctus; species Mastigoproctus giganteus. Next base: position 202,949,644 of record NC_143583.1, read on the forward strand.
GTACTTATGCAACCTCGCGCCTGATCATTCGGCTACGGCGGCCCTGATGACCAGCCAATTTAATTGAAATAAGTTTAAAAAAAAAAAAGCAAATTTAACCCATCATAGCCGTTGGCTAGAGTATGGGTGAAAGGGATGGTTTTATTATAAAGAATGAAACGATCAGGAATTTTTAACCTATGCTATTAAAATTTTCGAATATCAGAGAAGGCAACTACATGTGTCGCCGTAGCCTAGTAATCAGGCACGCGGGTCCATAAGTACACGTGCTTTGAGTGACCGCGGTTCAAGCCCGTGACTGCTGAATACGGTGCTGTTTCTTGTATTCTGTCTATCTTGTGAACTCCTCTAATCATTTGGTCGTCCCGGAGTATAAACAGAACATTTTATTTATTATTATAGAAGGTGAATATTAACAAACACAGTGAACAAAATAATGAAGTATGGCAGTGTGATGAATTTTGTAATTTTTAAAACTTAATTAGGTTTTGATGTTAATTTGTTTTATTTCGACAACAGTTCGGCAAAAAATATACACACCACAAGTTGACTTCCATAAGGTGAGGTGTTGAAACACTGCAAGCCGTAACTTCACATTAGACCTAGATTACGAGGGTTAGGTAACACGTTCGTAAATCCAATTATTTTCTTAACTAGTATTTAATTCAGAATAGGTGTGTAATTACGCCTGCTGCACTGAAATATATTCAACGCAAACAAGAATGATAAAATTGTTTATGGTCTCCATCTAATTAGCCCTTCCTGAGTCACTTACCCCAGGCTTGTAGCCGTGAAGGATATTGTGTACGGCATGTGCATTTTGTATGCAATAAAGAGTTCTTCTCTTCTTCTTCTTTATTTTCTTATTCAATTTCCATAATCAAATTTATAATACTTACTAATGCAATTGATAAATGAAGAATGTACAGTACGTGTTCATTTGTAGATTTTACGGGAGCAAAAAAAAAAAAAGAGTTCCTTTTAGTAGGAATGTTTTTAAAACAGAAGGAAAAATTAATAATACCCACCATTTACACATTGGAAATAGGTATAAAAACGACTGCATTCGCGCAGTTGTTTTTATATAAAAGAAATACAGTAGATGGGTAGGTGCTATGCTTAGCAACTTACAACGGACAGTCATCATAAGATGCCAAGCCACTAACATTAGCAAACAATCCTTTAGTGGCTTAGTGCCATTGCAACATTCCAGAGCAAAGGTGGCTCACGTAATCATCTAATGAAAACGTCATGATGCCACTATAACTGGAAACGTTCGCGTACGCTCAGAAATTTACGAAACGAGACCGATGGGAGAGTTACACGACTCAGTCAAACACTGTTAACCAGGGACTGAATTAATACATTAATGATACGCAGGGACTGCACGGCATCGGATTTCACGGAAGAGATGCAGCTGTTCGGTTTTCAGGAGAATCACCGACTTAGACCATACTGCTCCGTTGTTATTAGATCCATACAAGCATTTGTTCACTGGCCGGTTTGTATGTAGAGCTGCAACGCACAAACCAAATATCACAGACCGCAGTGCACAATCCATTTGACTGGTGCACTACCTATCGTGATTGGTTTCGGGAACGTTAGAAATCTGTCTTATAAAGTAAAGAATCATAATACACTGTTTTCAGGTTTAACGGCTGTCCGGACATCTTTATTTACCAGAGTGTGCCTTCGTCCCAAATATGAAGTTTGGCAAAGGTGCTGTCATCATCTTGGGTTGGACTTGGGTTATTACTGGAACAATGAATGCCTTGTGGTACACTGGCATTCTGGAAAATTCTACTGTTTCTACACTGTGACCGCAATATGGGCAGAGCCTTTTTCTTTTCACATCCATTTATGCACTTTATTCAATATATTCACACACACACACACACACACACACACACACACACACACACACACACACACACACACACACACACACTGAAGTGACTTCGTTTGATGACCATGCGTGCAAGTTTCATCGGCCTGCCCAGAGATCAGACTTTAACCCCACTAACCACCGTTTGGATGAAGTGAAATGTCGGCTTCGAGCCAGGCCAACGCCCGCAATTAATAGCAGATTTATGGAGCTGTATTTATGGAGGAATGGACCAAAATACCAACTTCCTGTGATCAAAAACTGGTTCGCAAATCTACCCAGCAGGATATATATAGTATGCAATTAAAAACAATAATAAATAATAAAAGTTTTGTTTATATTTCGGCACGAGATATAAACAAAAGGAGAGGAATTTATAACTTTTGAATTTATCAACTTTTGACAAAGAGTATCATCATTAAACACGTATACTACTGTACTACTTGCCTTGACCACGCGGCTACCTCAGGCGTTATGGGGATTTGAGGGCTGACACGTTATTGAGAGGTTCTTTAAAGCATGCAAACGTCCAGTTACTTTTGTTAATATACACTGGTGTTAAAAGAAAGCGCACCACCCCTTAAAATTGTAATTGTCGTCCGAATAACAAAGTATATGGCAATATTTCTTACAGATTGCATCAAATAACTTTGACACGCGTAGGTGATGACGCAATATTGCATCAGCTGTTACTTTCAGCTATACAGTATAAGCACATTCTGCAAGAGTTACAGTCATTCCTTGCTTGGGTCAGAATGGCGAGTTATGTACAGTTGACACGAAGAAAGTGCTATTGTTGCTTTACGTGAGGAAGATGTTCGTCCCGTCATATTGCTTATAGAGTGTCTTGTAATCAGTAGACAGTGAGTAGATTTCTTTCAAAAAAACTCAAGAATACTGGTTCTGCTGATAGAAAAAAAAAAGGAACCGGAGGCAAACGAGTCTCTACGCCAAAACAGGACCGCGTTTTGAAGCGCTTATGCCTTAAAAACCGTAAAGCTTCTTCGTCTGAGCTGCAAAGAGAATGGGAACAACATATAGGAGTGTTAGCAAGTGCAGTAACAGTCAGAAGACGCCTCTTCAAAAATGGACTTGTAGCTCATCGTCCTAAGAAGCTCCTCCTCACACAAAAAATTAAAAAGGGTCGATTAATTTGGTGTAAGGAAAATGTCAAATGGACCCCCGAGCAGTAGAAGTGAGTTATTTTCTCGAATGAGAAGAAATCCAGCATGCATGGCTCTGATGGGAGACAAACGATTCGCCGTAGACGTGGTGAAGAATACCATCCAGACTGTACGGTGTCTACAGTGAAATTCTCTACCAGTCAAATGATATGGGGGTGCATTTCGTATCACCTGCAGTTTATAAAAAGGTTCCGTAAATGCCATGGATACCTGGCTATGTTGGAAGGCAAATTGCTGTGAACCATTAGAGACCATTTCAACCTGCCAAGTAACTGAATTTTTCAGGACGACTCTGCTCCTTGTCATCGGGCGAAAAGTGTAAGTAGGCACTTCTGTAGTTACTTTAGCTTCATTTCCGCGTTAGAGGTCCGACAGTAATGTGTTTACATTTGTGACAGGTGAAGAAATGGTTGGAAGAACGGTCTATTACAACTGTTAGCTGGCCAGGAAACAGACCGGACCTAAATCCTATAGAGAACTGTCGGCATCATGTGTAATCTGCAGTTGACAGAAAGAAACCAAAGACCCTTCGTGAACTTCAGGAAGCCATAATTCGTGTTTGGAACCACGAACTATCAGTTGATTATCTTCAGAAATCAATGCCTCGACGGTGTGCTGCTGTCATCAGGGCCAGAGGCGGTTCAACTAAATATTAGTTTGCATCTGGTGAACTTTTGATTTGATTTTCCATTTAAAATGATAAACTGACGCAAACTGAGGGCTTCTGATAACATTTCAGCCATAATTGTCGTGTTTACCAAAAACTGTTGTATAAAGGTTGCAAATGCTCATTTTGGAATATTGTGAGAGCACCTGTCAAATATTACAGTACTTACCATTGCCTTAACTGTTAATAAATACCTTTTTGTTTATATTTCTATTTGTGATTCATTAATGTAACGTACCATCGCAAAAAAAGAGTTAGAAATGTGAAATTCCTAGGTGATGCACTTTCTTTGAACACCAGTGTAATGTAGTCTCACTATTATTTCCGTCCAAAGTTAGCTTCAGTATAGTCTTTGTCACCTCAACAATACAGGATTTCCTTTACACTTTTAATATTAATATTTAACTAGGGAGCTTTGCCCCCTGCTCGCTGCGCTCGCTTCTTTTGATAAAATAAAATAAAATACTTACAGAAGCATTCGACTCTTTGTGTGGCTCTTCCTCAGCTATGAATACATAAATACGTTACTATATCTATATAATATTGGTGTAGGTACACCCTAGACAACTTTTAAAGAGAAATTACGATCGTAGTTTGAAAAGCATCATTTCATCTTTATCTCATATTGTGCTCACCTAGTGTTGAATCCAGAGCGTTTGCACCAAGGGGGTAGAATAAAAGTTTCACAGCTAGTAGGCTTTTCATCGGTGGGTGCCTTTCACACTATGATTGTAGTTTTTCTTTAAGAGTTGTCTATGGTGTATCTACACCGATATTGTATAGATACAGGATCTTAAACTCTTAAAATATTATGCCTTCTTGCATTTTGTTTATTTAAATAAATACGTTACATATTGAAATCAAGAATGGTACCGAGTGGTAAAGTTAGATAAACATAGCGCGTGACCAAGCTTAAATAGAAGTTTGTTTTACCACAGTAAAACAAGCTTTTGTTACGTATTTTTGTATTTGTTACGTACTACCACATAACCGCATCCCTCTTCTCCCATTGGCTGAATAAATATCATTAGGAGGCCAATTATTTTAATGTATAGAAAGATATTAAAAATAACTCAAATTTTTGAATTATTTTAGCGTAATTTTTATCTCTAAAATACCTCAAATTTGTTATTTCAGCAGTCCCAGTTACAGTCCCCTTAAGGGGTGGAAGCTGTAACTGGACATTAAAACAATCAATTGTAAAACTAACTCAAAACTAATTAATATATGGTAAAAATTACTCAGTCAGTAACTGTAGACCCCATACACGAAGAGGTGGAGGAAAACCAGTTAGTTTAATATAAGGAGTGTGTTACATTTTAGGCTTGTTAGATTTTTATTTATTTTCTATGATTAATAGAAGTGAAAAGTGAATAACTAATTATCTTGTTATTAATTGATTAACTAATAATATATGAACGTAATTATTTTCGCTTCACTGCACACACTCACATCACGACATAATATTCACTCCACGTTTTGTAATACTTTGTAATCAACAGCGCGTGAAATGCAGCACGTATTTCAAGCTCTGTGATTTAATAAATTAGACAACTGTTGTACTGTATATACATTAGTTATTTGTTAGTTTACTATTAATTCTGGTTAATTAGTTATTAAATAAAAAGTGATTAGAATTAACTAATAGTTAATTCCAACTATTAATAAAGTTTTAGTCATAATTAATTTTTAGTTTTTTTTAATTAATTAGTATTAATTAGCCCATTAGCTAGACAATTTTTCACTTCTATTAGTCACAGAAAAAGGAAAAAAAAAATCAATTAATTTAAGAAATAAAAATCTTACGCGCCTAAATAGAAAACGCAATTCTCAATAAAGTCCCTTTCACCGAGCCTTCTTAATCGTCAGCTACTAGCAACTGTGCCGTCAACCGTCAGACACTTCTCTCAGTCGTGTGTATGTCATCATCTCTACCTTCATCAAAGATAAAAGTGATTCGATTAGATGACGTGCAATTCATACAATTCATACGTCGGGCCAACTGTTCAGTCAGTTTCATTTGTTTTTCATGTTAAGTAATGCTGTGTAATTATTTTTTTATTTATCCTATTGTTAAATATTGTTAAACATATTTCTAATAATAAAACGATTCTCGCTCCCTATATGTATTTAAACACACACTGTCAACGCTTTCATAATGCAATTTACTTATTTCTTCATGAATTTTAATAACTGACGTTTCTGCTGTGATTAATATAATAAACAAATAGTAGTGATTCACGGTTCATGAGTACATTAAATTGATAACAAAAAAAAAATGAGCAAAAAGCAACGACCGAGAGAATTTCGTTCCTGCGCATTCGCCATATAGCTCATTTATTCCTCCAATCAGCGCACTGCAACAAAGATAATATCCAGTGCTTCAGCTACAATATACGATATATGGATTGCCTATGTGATATGCATGAAGAAAATAAAATAATAATTGCCCGATTTCTATTGGTCCGATTTTAATAAAATTTGGGAATGCTCGACAAATCGTTCTAAATGAGCGATATATGAATTTAAATTTCTAAATATAAAGTTATAAATATAAAATTTCTTGAAAATCCATCCACTGTGAGTCGAGTTATAAAGACAATTGGTGCTTTACGCATATATGCTAACGCACCTAAAAACACATACAGTACTTTACTTTTGACTTGTTATAGAAAACTCGGAAAGATTCAGGGACTTGTCTGAATTGCTACACTACAAACACCAAACGATTCACAAAAACGCGCCTTTTAGGTTGTAAGATTCACCACTGATTCGAATTTTAAGTTTAACAAAGTTCCTTCGAACAGAAATTTTCAAAAACTAATTCTACGATACTTTCTTTTTTGTGTATAATCTTTAACACTTCATTTGTTCACTTGTTTATACCAACGTTTTTTAAAATTTTCGTTCGTCCGCGAGCAGTTAACAGGTGTTCTGTGCACTGATCAAAGATCAGTATGAATTCCATTTTTTAAAACCACTTTTATTTTGCATTAACTTACATTGTATAAAGTCTTCTGGAACCATCAGTCCAAATTATTAAGTACCTCCATAATAATTTTAAAAAATTCTACAAAATCAGTAAATGTAAAGAAATATTGGTGGATGAAGAATGAAGTTTTACCGCCTTTGATTTGAAACTTTACACGTATTAGACTACCCCTTTCAGACATAACAGCTGACTGATCACTCTTATGCTTCCTTTGGTCGAAAGTATGAAGGCAGTACATTGCGTAAGCTTGAACCAGGGAATGTACAAAACTCATACCTGAATATTAGTAAGAGGCAACGGCTCGTCTTAACTATTAACAATTGTCTGTTGCTGATGAGATATATTACGAACGAAAAAAACTAATAATAAGTACAATAATCCAATTACGTTATTATTATTAATGGCCGACATCTTCTCAACATTTTCTTACATAGAAGAGCAATTCACTATGCTACTCTAATTTTTTTTTTTTTTTTTAACTGTTGAAACTTCTCCACCTACGGCACGTGCAACGAAATCCCCATCCGATCCTCTCAGAATGCATTAAAAAGTTCCGGTTTCACAATGTCACACTGCTTTTTCTCCTCCCCCCTTTCCCCCGTTTTGTTTTGTTTTCACTGGATGCGTACTCAGGTCAGGAGCCGATAATTGATACTTCCGGGAACTCTCCTCCCGCCTTGGGTCTTGGTTAGCACAGTCCGTCAACGGCTAGAGTACTCATACTGCTGTTCCCGTTCACCTAAAAGCTCAAGTACCGATGACAGAATCACGTACAATGTTCAGGTAGAAAATGAAAGCCCTCTTTCTCCGCCAAGGTCAGATAACCTCAAGCATTTGACATACTTCATTTTTTTTTGGGTTCTCGTTTTTTCTACAAAAATGAAATAAAATAAATGAATCTGAGAATGCATCTATGACACAAAATGAAATTATCACAGTGATTTTTTTTTTTTTTTTTTGTTCTGAAGGAATACAAGTTAAATAATCCAAAACATTTTAAATTAGAAACAGTTTAATTCGCCTTCACTACGATTACAGAGTATTCGTGAATATAAACCATTGGGTTTTAATATCAAGAAAGATTCAAAACGATTTTGCAATAGGTTTCTTGTCATCAGAATATCTTGTTGACGATGAACTGCAACTGCGCAGATATTTAACCAGACTAATTTTAGAATTTGTAACAATAAATAGTTTTATTATTGTATCTTTCTATACATTAAAATAATTTTCCTCCTAATGATATTTATTCAGCCAATGGGAGAAGAGAGATGCCTTTTTTTTTTTTTTTTTTTTTTTTATGAAAACCCCAAACACGAGAGGTATTAGAACCGATAGTACTTAGTTCGTTGTCCACAAACAACTGGCCAACAAATCGGAACGAATCGCACTACTACAGCTAGCAGGCAACAGGATCAACCTGAATGTGCTCCAGGTCTACGCACCAACAGCGGACAAAGACGATCAAAAAATTGAATTGTTCTACGACAAGCTAAGCAACACTTTAAAGTCGCTGAAGAAGCACGACATGACGGTCATCCTCGGTGACTTTAATGCCAAAATCGGTCAAGGAAAGCTACAAAACATAGTCGGAGAACATGGCTTGGGGACACGGAATGAACGAGGCGACAGACTCGTCCAGTTCTGCCAAGAAGAAAAATTTAGCATTGCCAACACTTGGTTCAAACTACCACCTCGACGATTATACACCTGGACCTCACCACAAGACTCTGACAACAATATCGTCAGGAATCAAATTGATTACATCTTAATCAACATCAGATATAAGTCAAGTGTCCTCAAGGCAAAAACTTACCCCGGAGCTGACATATCATCAGACCATAACCCAGTAATAGCAACACTACGTCTCAAATTACGAGCAGTCAAACGCACAAGCACAACAAAAAGAATCGACCTGGAGAAACTGAAGAACACCGCCAACAGGCGACAAGTACAGCTTCATCTCAACACTACAATCCGATCGATCGAAGCAGTAACAACAGACGTGCAAGCATTCGGGCGTTCACTCAAACAGTGCATCAATGAAACAGCAGAAACCCTGCTAGGACATCAGGCGTCGAAAAAGAAACAACGGTGGATGACCCAGCACATACTCGACCTAATGGATGAACGGAGAATATTCAAAAGCAACAACAACCGGGAAAAATACAAAGAAATACAACAAAAGATCAAACAGGAAATCCGGAAGGCGAAGGAAAAATGGATGGAAGATCAGTGTGCAGAAATCGAAGACCTAATCAAGAAAAATGACAACTATAACCTGCACAAGAAGCTTAAAGAAGCTGGAAACATCTACAAACCGGCTCCTATCCCAAGTTTATATACGGACAACAATCAACCTATACTAAGCAAACAAGCCAAACTCGACACCTGGAAGAGCTATGTATACAATCTGTTCGGCACCAACAGAAAACCGGCAGAAACGCAACAACAAACACAGGAAGACAATCTCCACATATTAACATCTGAAGTGGAACATGCCATCCGAATAACAAAGCCAGGCAAGGCCTGTGGACCTGATCAGATTCATGTGGAACTGCCGAAACAACTAGACTACAGCAACATCCAACAACTAACGAAATGGTTCAATCAAATCTACAACAACAACGACATTCCATCCGAATGGCTCCAATCCATCTTTGTGGCCCTACCAAAAAAGGCTACCAGCCGGAAATGCGAAGACTTCAGGCTGATCAGTCTAATGAGCCAGGTGCTAAAAGTCTTCCTCAAGGTGATTCAGCAAAGGATAAGATGTAAGTGCGAAAGTGCACTGGGAAACACACAGTTCGGATTCTGCAGGGGACTAGGCACCAGAGAAGCAATTTTCTGTTTACAAATATTGCTACAAAGGTGCTATGAACATCAAAAAGACGTGTATATATGTTTTATTGACTACGAGAAAGCCTTCGATTCAGTAGACCACGACCGCCTAATTGACCGACTGAGAAAACTTGGGCTTGAAAACAATGATATCAACTTTATTACAACTCTCTACTGGAATCAAACAGCCCGGCTTCGCTATGACAACGACCTGACAGACCCAATTCCAATAAAAAAAGGCGTCCGGCAAGGCTGTCCATTATCTCCCATTCTTTTTAACATCTATTCGGAAATGATCTTCGACCAAAACACTGGCTGACAAGAACATTGGCATAAAAGTTAACGGACACTACATCAATAACTTAAGATATGCCGATGACACAGCACTAATAGCGGATTCAGAACAAGATTTACAGACCATCTTGAACGAAGTGGACATAGAAAGCTAAGCATGGGGGCTACGAATCAACAAAAAGAAAACAAAGGTGATGAAGGTCAGCAGGACTGCAAGCAAAATCACGATCAAACTAAACAACGAAAAATTAGAGCAAATACACCGCTTCAAGTATCTCGGAGTACTCATTGATGACTAGCTGAACCATGAGGCCGAAATCAAAAGCAGAATTGAACAAGCCAGGCAGGCATTCACCAAATGGAGAACCCTCTTCACCGACAGAAGCTTGAACATCATGCTCAAATTACGCACATTGAAATGCTACATCTGGCCAATACTGCTCTACGGTGTAGAAACCTGGACTCTAACATCAGCCACTACAAAAAAGCTCCAGGCCTTCGAAATGTGGCTCTCCCGAAGAATGCTGAAAATTCCGTGGACAGCCAAGATAACCAACGCACAGGTCCTGCAGGACATGCACACGGAACGGGACCTGCTCAAAACCATCATCAGCAGGAAATGCAAATACCTAGGTCACATCGCTAGGAACCAACAAAAATATCACCTACTACCACTCATCCTGGAGGGAAAGATCGAAGGCAAGAAACGCCCAGGCAGACCGAAAATGGCATGGCTAGATAACATCAACACCTGGCTTCACATGACAACAGCACAAATTCTACACGCAGCGCTAGACAGAGAACAATATCAAAACGAAGTCGCAAACGCCATTCGGCAGCATTAAAGAAGAAGAAGAAGTACTTAGTACAGTGCTTGGGTTGGAGGTTGAGAAGACGAAAGAAGATATTTGTTGACATTGGACTTGAACTTCTGTAGACTGTAATTTTCAGGAAAGACATATGAAGGAAGGTTTCTGAAGTTTGTTGAATGAATAAACGAGGAAGATGAAAAGTTGGTTCTGTGAGTTTGAAGTTGGACAGTAAATGGATGTTGGCTGGTGGCTGCACATGTTCGGACTGTTGTGAAAAAGAGAGAGAGCGGGAATTATAGAAGTCAATTCAGAACAGTGCCCATGGAAGTATCTGTAGAAAAGAAATGCAGCAGAAACAGTAGGTCAATGAGACAGCGAGTGGAGAGACTCTGTTAGAGATGAGTCATTAATTAACCTAACTGCCCTCTTCTGAATGAAATCTAGAATCCTGAGAGAGGTTTTGGGGGCACCGCCCCAGATGTGGGAAGAATATATTCCATGGTAGAGCCGATTTGCGATTTGTATAGCGTGAACAGCAGTTTGGAAGAAAAGTAATGCCGATAGCGAAAGAGAAAACAAAGTTTTTTAGATGCAGAGGAAACAATATTTGTAATGTGTTTGTGCCAAGAGAGATTAGAAGTCAGGGTAATCCCCAAAAGAGATATATCATCTTGCCTAGAAATCGGAGTGTCACCAAAGATAAGCATAGGAGCAGAAGAATCCTTTTTGCGAGATATAAGACAAGACTGAGTTTTAGAAGGATTGAAATCAACTAAGTTGTCTTTTCCCCACTGGTGAATTACCTGGAGACCGGCATTTAAGGAATTGGTAACAGATTTTCGAAAAGTTGAAGCTGATTAAGCAGGACAAGGTTTCTCAAAATGGAAAGTGGAATGAAATGTGCTATCATCGGCAAAATTATGGATAGGATTTCCAGTCAATGGAAGAAGGTCATTAATATACAAGAGGAAAAGAGTGGGGGAAAGAACTGAACCTTGAGGAACACCAGCATTAATGGAGAAGTTAGAAGACAGAGAGCCACCTACCATCATCCTCAGTGAGCGATCAGAGAGAAAACTGGATAACCAATTAGAAAAAAACAGTTGGCAAATCATATGATGGAAGCTTGTTTAGAAGACCTTTATGCCAAACACGATTGAAAGCCTTTGAGATGTCAAGAGCAACTGTTTGTGTTTTACCGAACTTTTCCATTGAATTTGTCCATAAATGGGTAACATAACAAAGAATATCACCAGTGAATCGACACTACGCTGACGGAATCGATACTGGCGATCGTTGATCAGATGGAAGGTTCCTAGGTAGTTTAAGAGTTGGCGGCTAATTGATTTCTCCATTACTTTAGAAAGAGTAGAAGTAATTGCAATGGGACGATAATTGGATGGGAGGGATTTGTCACCCTATTTTAGGAACTGGCTGGATATGAGCAAATTTCCAAGCAGAAGGAAAAACACCTTTGGAATAAGAAAGTGAAAAAAAAAGACGGCAAAGAACAGGAGTGTTCAGGAGCACATGTTTTGAAAACAAGTGGTGAAATACCATCAGGACTTGGAGCATTCTTAGCATCAAGATTCGTCAAAATCCTTCTTACATCCTTTTGACGGAAGACCATAGGAAGCATTGAATGGAGCGTTTTGGGAATGGTGGGAGCTGTTTTACCAAAATCATTAATACACGAGTTGGAAAGAAAATGGGATGCTACCACGTCAGCTTTATCCTTGGCTGAAGTGACAACAGAACCATCTGGTTTTGACAGAGGTGGGAGCAGACATGGGCAAAAGTTGTGGCCAATAGCTTTGGCAAGAGACCAGAATACTCAGCTACCCTTAAGGAAAGAAGCAAGTTTTCTACTCTTAGCCTGTTCAAAATCTAGTTTGGACTGATTAATAACTGCTTTACAATTGTTGCGAGCTTTGGTATAGGCAGAAAATGAAACTGAAGAATTGGAAAAAGCCAATTGCGATATGCAACGTTCGTCTTTTGAACAGCCTTAGCACATTTATTGGAAAATCAAAGTGTAGATAAAGGACGAGATTTTAAAGTGGAGTGTGGAATAAAGGATTCTATTTCTACAAGAATAATTTCACTGACACGATCTGAGCAAACGTTGACATCAGAAGTTTTGAAACAGTAATCTGACCAAAGAAAAGAAGAAAAGAAATCTGGCAGGCCATCTCATTTTGCATTCTTCTAATGCCAAACAATACGAGGTTGGGAATAGCCATGAGATAAACGCTCCATTGGAGAAGAGACAGTCACCAAGTTATGATCTGACGTGCCTAAAGGACCATTCACTTCGACCGTGTACTTAGACGGGTTGTTTGTGAGAAAAAGATCAAGCGTGTTTGTTGTATGGTTAGAATTGTCCTGTAGGTAAATGAACAATTTGCGCAAGGTCATTAGTAATTGCAAAAGCCTCAGCATCTCGACCAGCTGGGTCGGTGTGACTAGAAAACGGAAGCCAGCTGGAGTTGTGAACATTAAAATCACCAAGGAAAATTACCTCACTGTTAGGAAAGTTGGACTGAAGAAAGTCAAGTTGCGAAGAGGGGAAGTCAAAGAGCTACAAGTGATTAGTGGAGTTGGGAGAACGGCAGAGACAACAGATGAATTTGAAACAATGAGGTAGAGAGATTTTAAGCCAGAGAGATTCCAAATTACCAAGTCTCTGATATGGAATATCGGAACGGACATATGCACAATTACCAACTCTGAGGCGAAAGGAACCATACAGCGAATAATTTGGGCAACTCAGATGAGTAGTAGTTGAATCAACCGATAACTGAGATTCTGTCAGAAAAAGTACATGAGGTTTGGCAGACTGCAAGTGGAAATGGATATCGTTGAGATTAGAATTAAGACCACGTATATTTGTTGTTGTTATTTGGTTTTTAGGAGCATTGGCAACTAAGGCCATATTGCTCCAGGGATATGCGGTGGTCATTCCCTGACCTTTCCGCATCCTCCGTATTTGGTGGTGACGGGCTCGAACCCCGGTCTAATCAAGAAGCGTGTGATACGCACTGCTGCTCCTTCCCACCTGGCTACGGAGGCGCCCGTATATATGTGAAATGAACTAGAAAGTGTTTGGGAGGTTTAGATCCTTTCGCAGATAAGCTTACTTTATTAGTTTGACAATTCATGGTGTATTCAATAGTAAGAAAAAGTGGGGGGGGGGGAGACATACTGTTCGAAGTAATGAAATTTTTGGATATGGCATACACATAGTAAGAATTGATAATAGAGAGCTATTAAGTGCTCGATAATTCCAATATTCTTTATATTATGAAACAACAGGGATTACCTTTATTTTAGATATAGGAAGCGTCGTTTTCAACCAACTCTCCTAGTACAACGCGCTAATAATTCTTTGGGAAGGCGATATCAATTTTACAAAACATGTGGGACATCTTCCCCACTGTCAGAACCGTAGCGTTCAGACCCCTCAGTCTCAAACATTGAGCGCTCAAGACTTCTGTCTTCAAACATCATACCTCTGGCAGCAAGGAAACCATTACGTAGTTTGACTTAAAATTATATTTTGAAGGTCTAAATTTTAAGTAATTTACAATTATCGAATGGTCTAAACCGCTTAATAAATATGGACCGATTATTTTCTTCGGTTCTGTAGCGTGATATTAGAGTTAAATTTAGGGGTCTAAAAAGTTTAATGGATATGGGGGATTATTCTCTACATTCCTTAAGTCGGACTAGAACTTTTCGGGGCGTCATGTTCACAGGAACAGAGCAACTCACAATTAATCCGAAACTTTTATCTTATGTTGTAGTGTTTTTTTATAAATATAAATATTCAATACAACCACCACAAACTACTTATTGCGGAAACCTTAGAGATGAAACTACATAAAACTTCAATCAATATCCGAAGACCATTCCTATTGTCCGACGATTGGTCATTTATACGCATGCGTGAAGAACAAACACTACAACATAAGATAAAAGTTTCGGATTAATTGTGAGTTGCTCTGTTCCTGTGAACATGACGCCCCGAAAAGTTCTAGTCCGACTTAAGGAATGTAGAGAATAATCCCCCATATCCATTAAACTTTTTAGACCCCTAAATTTAACTCTAATGTCAAGCTACAGGACCGAAGAAAATAAGTCCATATTTATTAAGCGGTTTAGACCTTCAAAATTTAATTTTAAGTCAAACTACATAATGGTTTCCTTGCTGCCAGAGGTATGGTGTTTGAAGACAGAAGTCTTGAGCGCTCAATGTTGAGACCGAGGGGTCTGAACGCTACAGTTCTGACAGTGGGGAAGATGTCCCACATGTTTTGTAAAATTGATATCGCCTTCCCAAAGAATTATTAGCGCGTTGGACCAGGACAGTTGATTGGAAAAGAAGCTTCCTATATCTAAAATCAAGGTAATCCCTGTTGTTTCATAACATGGTAAGAATGTACCCAGATCCTTGATATAACGTGGCCTAGACAATACCCCCCCCCGCATACACACTACTCGGACTCCCTCCAGTCACTCTCTAGTAGAGTAGAGGTAGCAGGGAGAAGGAGGTGATTGTCCCTCTGTATAAGGCAATGGTCAGGCCACGCCTTGAGTACTGCGTACAGGTCTGGAGGCCTCATTTTAGGAAGGATGTAGATTTACTTGAGCGTGTACAGAGAAGGGCAACAAGACTGGTGAGGGGAATGAAGGGATCCTCTTACCAAGAGAGGCTTAAGTTCTGCAAATTGCAGTGGCTGGAGACTAGACACCTGCGCGGTGATCTGATTGAGGTATATAAGGCCTTGAATGAGTTTAGCACGCTGAATTCTGATGGGATCCTTCCACTTGTTCAGATTACGAACCTAAGGGGGCATAAATTCAAATTAAGAAAAGACAGATGTAGCATAGATGTGCGGAAATTTGCCTTTAGCCAGCGGGTGGTTAATTGCTGGAAAAAACTTCCATCTGTCGTTGTGGAAGTTGATAGGTTGAATAAATTTAAGGAGGAACTGGACAGGCATTTGGAGGGAATGGTGTGATTTTTTTTTTTTTTTTTTTTGGCTGATGCTGCATAAGCTCATACACTTGCTTTCTTGAATCACATGCCACTACTACTACTACTACTACATTAGCTGATCCTGAAGCCTCGTAAAGAGTTACCAATAGGTTCGGTCCGGTGTATTAACTAGCGGCCGACCTGTGAACACCATTTTAGAGCTGTACCCTCGAAATATAAGGAAGACTGGATCTCGCCATGATGTTCATCATAATCTCAAAAGTCATCAATCATACTGCATGATGGAAGACATGGGGAAGGGTTGACCGGAACTTAGCTCTGGAGACTAAACATGGGTTCCACCACTTCAAGCCTCCAATAAGCAAAGTGGTAGTATTGCACCGGTCATCTACCACCTAGTATTGCCTTGTAACACAGAGGGGCGGCATTCCTCTGTGTGGTACACCTCGACCCCTGCTTGCGTTGGTTCACACCTGGGTGGTCACCCAAAGTGTACTTGTGCACGGAGGTTATACCCAGGACTACTAACAGTCCCACCGTCGTGAAGATGCAAGCAGAGGATTTGGCTGTCACAGAGCGTCCGGACTTCGCCGAAATTGGGTCCACTTGACTTGAATGTCACCCGAATGTCAGTTCCATCAGCGTTTTGGACTTCCAGGTAGCAAGTACAGCTTGTCTGGCATATCTGAGATAATGTCTGTGACAACCTCAAGGACCATCAAGTGTTACGTGGTAATACGTAACAAATACAGTACTAAAATACGTAACAGAAGCTTGTTTTTCTGTGGTAAAACTTATTTATATATTCATAGCTGAGGAAGAGACACATACAGAGTCGAAAGCTTCTGTAAATATTTGATTTTATTTTATCAAAAGAAGCGAGCGCAGCGAGCAGGGGGCAAAGCCCCCTAGTTATTATTAAATAAAATAATTTTTATTTCATTTATATTTGATTAAAAAACAAAATGAATTTTAATTTTAAAAAAATAAATTTTTTATTGCAACATAAAATGTACTTCGTTCCTGTCTCATGAAAAACGAGTATATCTTCCGATATCAAATCACTTCAAAATTATTTCCAAATTAAATTATTTCCAAGATGTGATGTTATAAGTTATAATCAAACTTTATATTACAATAATGCTGGTTAAGTTAAAAACTGAAGTATCAGAATTTGAACAAAAACCTGCGCCGTTAGTATCACTATAACTAACTAATGTATTTAGTTAGGAGTAAGTGACTCCTGAATTTCTGTTCCCTCGGTGCAAAACCCTACATTTAGAAGCATTGAATTTCCGTTGCCATTTTTCAGACTATTTATGCAACAAATCTCAATCATTCTGAAGCAAAATGGCCTGGTTCTGGTCATTGACCACCTTTCCTATCTTTAAATCATCAGCAAACTTTGACAACTTCCACACTCCACCATTAATGTCATTTTACTAAATATTCAATAATGAGTTGGTTTTGTAGTAGCAACAACCCATTGGGCAGGAATGAACTAGTGTGTGACGCTGGTGAAGGTTCAAAGTCGGGAACGGCTAATATAAGCTTGTAGCTCGCACAAGTGGCGATATGTTTTTGAGTGTCTGCGAGGAAGACTGGATCTGCTTCGAGATCTTTCCGACTTCGATCTTGGAATGATTGTAGGGACAAGACGTGCAGTGGCAGTATCTCGACAACAACAACCATTATGGTTAAACGCTCCCATTCTAGGGTATCACGAGTCTACAGCGGTCGAACAACCAACCAAAGGTCATACGCCCGTCATAAGTGTCGTGTGTACCTCGTTTCGTAATACAGCAGCGATGCAGCAAAGTGGCCCAGCTAACCACCCAATACAAGGTAGGAATGTATGTACGTATGTATGCATGTCTTATGTACGGCAGCACTTAAGAAAAGGCCAAATGTGCGAGCAAAAGTGTTTTTCCTGTGTCATGTTCTTTTGCAGCGTTGTTTGGCTTCTTTGACACCGAGAACCAAAGATCACTTGGAAGGTTGCCTTCCAATGCCCGTCCCAGGAGTGAAGAGTCAAGCCTCTACTATCACTGACTGTCCAGGGAACGGCAGTATCCCGTACCCACTAGTGCCATACGAGTGGGTGCCACCAAATCCCGTGCCCTTGGTGGCCCAAATCAAGGGCACTAGCAAGAGAAAAAAAAAGGGAAAAGTGGACAATAATATTTTGTCAAAAACATCTTTTTGTACTCTATGTATTTAACATATTCTGATTTACTATTTAACATTAAACCTGTCATTTATTTTATTTTACTTTACGTTTCGCTCTGTGCTACATAATAGATTATACAGAATGAATCCAGAGCGCACAGGCCTCTTTCTTTACCTATGTGCTTCTGGTTTTTTTTTTTTTTTTTTTTTTCATACGATCTGTCTGGAATTCCCACTCCAGCGCATCTACCGCTAATTTAAATTATTTTTTCTTTCACGCGCTGTACCTCGAGTTTCACTCTAGTACAGCCTAATTTAACTTTTTTATTCTTCACGTGCTCTGCCTGGAGTTCCCACTTTAGTGCAGCCAATTTATTTTTTATTGACGTTAAAAACGTTTTTACTGGCGTCATTCCAAAAATTTTGTAACGAAAAACCGTCATGCGAAAAGCGTTACGGAAATTTATTCCAGTTTAATTTATCTTCTACTGGACCTAATTTAAGGAAATTTTGCAAGGAGCTTTATCTTAGCTCTGTACTAGACGAAAAACTTTCAAACCTCTGAAAATTGCAGTAGTTTTTCCATGATAGTGGAAAATTTGAACATGTGATCAAGGAAATTTTCTCATGTAATAAACGGGATAATGCAGACGTATACCATATCGTTGGAAATCTAAGGAATTTAGAAACAGAAATATTAAGGTTTTAAGATACAAAAAAACTTTCGGAAACTGGGAAATGCGTTAATTCTAAAACGCGTCTGGTTTCAAGTCACCTGGTATTTTCAGTTACAAGTGTAACCCAGTAACTTTTTCCGTCAGTTTTTTTTTTCTTATCTTTACAAAAGTTTAATTCGGAGGATTTAATTTGTTTTGCATATTTGCTCTTCTTAAATATTACATCACTGCTCTTCAAATAAGTCCTGCAACATTGTATGAACGCAGACGTGTGCACAATGAGGGAAAGAGAGGTTAGGAAGAGTAGAATGCACAGTTTTTTCAAGAAGCGAGACCAGGAACGGAACACTTGAAATAAAGATATGGAAAGGCAAAGGGAACATCTGAAGAAAATTCAATTTTGCCAGTTAAGGCGAATCTGTAATTTTGCTCAAAAAAAGGAGGAATCCGTACAAGAAGGAGGATAGAAAGGGAAATGAATAAGAAAGTGGATGACTGCATAAGAGATGCCAGAAGACAATTCGAAACGATACGCAGAGGACGTACGCTAGGACTATAAATGCCAGCCAGAAAATGGAGAGAAACGGTACAAGAGGAAAAGTACCTTAGTTTTCTCTTGTTTAATCGCAAACCAGACTACTTTGCGATTAAACTATCGGAAAGAAAAAGAAAATAGTTTTATATGAGATTTTAATAAACATGCACTTCTCGGTGCATTATGCAGCTTACCACGCTGGGTTCTTTTTAAAGTACCACCCACAGAACGAGGTCGCAAACTTATTACCGACAGCTACGCGAAGCGAATTAATAAGATAAACCATAAAGTTAGTGTGATGAGACCTGTGCAGAAAACTATATGGCAGCGGTGACGCCGCCGAGTCAATGATTAACGAAGGGAGTGTTGGTGCTAATTACATATTCCATGGGGATGTTCCACACGTAATGGATTCGCACGGGACAGGGCTACATCGTACATATTATTCACCTTTAGATCCGTCCAGCACGCCAACCCCTAGCTAACAGAAGGAGACACTCCTTGAGTCATCAATAAGAATATCGCTCTAGTGGCGCAAGAACGCAGAGCTCCGGCTTCTGGTCATTTATTATTCCGAAGGTGACTCACGTGCATTACGAGAAGTAAACTTTCTTCACTTCCAGTCCGAAGCAAATCTGTACTGGAGCAATGGCAACAAGTGGTTGCTGTTCTTTTATGGAAGGCGGAGTGAAAGGAAACGAAAGAAGAGTTAATAAAGGTTCATAATGCAAAGGGTATTCATTGACTACTATCTAATTTCACCATTCACAACTTTAGCATTAGTATTCTTCTTTACGACACACTCTAATTTAATTCTGTAAAGGCATTAAGATACTGTGGCCATTCGATTTCTCAGGTAATAACACTTCCTTGTTTTGATTTTTTGCCTTTTTAATATATATTTGGTATAAACACTGTGTGATACTCTTGCCGACACCGAACAACCTCGAAATAACAATTGAAAATGTCAACTAAGCTAGTACGTTCAATAATATTAATTTTAAGGAAATAAAATGAAGTCTGCCATTTATATGAAGGCATGTAAACAGAGTGATTTTGGAAGAAAAAGGAAAATACAAAATGCCAGTGAGACGACATATCTCTTTTCAGGAAGCTGTCACAAAAAGAAGTACTGTACACGTACACAGAATGACAGCAAGAAATTTCAGAAATGAAAAACTAGAATGAGACGATATCATGAATGACAGCTGAAATGATGAATTTAGAAAAAATTAAAACAAAGCCCGCTTAATGGTGTGAGGACGGCAGTTGCGAAAAAAAAAAAAAAAAAGAATAAATGGAAATAATTGGAAAGAAATAGGAGAAATTCAGCTGCTCATACGTTATCCCTTCTCGGGAGAGCTACAAGGTACTCTATCGGGCGAAGGAAGAAGGTAGCGTTTCGCTAAACCCTCAACACACTGCACTACAACAACAACAACCAGTAAGCAAACACATTCCTGCCCACCGAAGCATCGCCATCGTTGCTAGTACAGTACAGTTTGTGTAATCACCGACCTTCCCATACTGTATGGAAAAGACGGGAGTTGGAATCTCTTCAATGACGCCAAGAATCTTTATGAGTGTTTTTCAAAACGTGACTGAGTTAGTTGGTCTCAGGCGTGGTAGCACGGTTTTCTCTTCCGGAAACTCCAGTTTCTCATCCATAAAACCCACAACTCAATACGAGCGATTTACAAACGTAATACATACAGCACAATATGGTCTAAGCAACTGATGCACTTAAAACCTCTACAACAACCGAAGCACACCAGGACATGGAAAATTAACTAAAAACACGCAAACACAAATTTGATCATCAAATGCAGACTTTTTTTGGGACATCAGAGACGTGGTTGCCTTGAACATATTTGGGTTATAGTTCTAGACAAAATGTTTTCTATGAATATTTTATTGCGAAAAGTGTTGCAAAGGCGAATATTTGATATAATAGGCATCCTGGCATGCAAATTCCAAGTATCCAATAGAAATCGATCTACCACCTTCCCGAGCAGCACATTATGCATATTATTCATACTTAAAACACACGAGCTGCAACTACATCACTTCATTCCTATTTTTTTGGCTTGCTCAGTGGGATAACCACACATCTGGTAACATGGCGGGATGTTGGACGACTTGAATTCAGGCAGTCACAGGCGGAGGTGGCACGTTACCTTAATGCGTCAGGGAGTGTCGTCTCCGCACAATAAAAGCAGTTTCTGGAGACAGGAACCATTACAAGAAGAGTTGGTCAAGGTCGCCCGAGAGCTACGTCAACCAGAACAGAACGCAATCTTGCCCTAATTGCAAGAAGGAAACCCTACGATATCCTTTCATCAACCATCTCTTGAAGTTGCTGCGGCTACAGGTGAAGACATTTCCAACCCAACTGTGTTAAGAAGGCTCAGTTCAAGTGGTCACTACGCAAGGAAATCAGTGGTTTGTATCCCATTAACCCCTGAATTACCTCGTTTGGTGGAAACAAAGGAAAATTATACGATCTTCTCTAGTTTTGCAGATAAGGTGTTTAAAAGACGTAAAAGACTTTTGGGTAGAAATCACTAGAGTTTATTAATTTAGTTGGTTTTGGTTTTCACCTTGTTCTGGAATGGGTACGAGTTTTCTTTTTCTAACTGATCTTTTGAAGCTCTTTTCCTTGTTGACAGGCTGGAATTAGGTTATTTTACTCAGGATTAAAGATAGATATAACGAAATGATAGTTTTGATTAGGTTTGAAGACAACGTATGAGTGAACATATTTGGGTTGCCTTGCCAACCGATAGAACTGATTAGAACTGGGAAATATTGAAATGATTGTCTTAATTTCACGCATACAATTTGTGGTTACTTGAAGTTCTTGAAAGACTGACTATATAATAACACAGCTGTCGGGTTGCCTATAGGAAGTTACCATTAGTAAAATATTAGTAAAATAATAAGAGGAGTATTACAACTCTGATTCATACTATCTAAGGAAGTTACCATGTAAGCGAAGAGGCAATTTTGTTTGGTAATTTGCGAATGAAGTTAGTACAGTTATGATGCTGTGTGTCAAGGAGTTTAATGGTAAATAATTTGTGTTCGTATTGTGGTGGGTCTGTGTTAAGTTGGCAGTAGATGTTGGATATAGACCAAGGTTACACAATGGTTCTACATCCAAATGCAAATGTGTAATTTTGTATATAGTTATTCTTTAATTGAAGCTAAGATGTAAATGAGTGTAAATTTTAAATAATTGGTATTTAGCCATACAAAAGAAGTATTTTTGGCTAAGCTACCTAATTCAGATGTGCTATTTAACTTTGATGTATAAGTGTAATTTGTATGTTACTGTTGTGTCAAGGAGTTTAATGGTAAGGGAATTGTGTTGGTATTGTGGTGGTCTGTGTTAAGATGGATCTAGACCAAGGTTACGTGATGGTTCTACATCCAAATGCAAAAGTGTAATTTTATTGTATATAGTTATTCTTGAATTGAAGTTAAGATGTAAATTGGTGCAAAATTTGAAAGATTTGGTATATAGCCATACAAAAGAAGTTTTTTTTTTTTGGTTAAGCTCCCTGATTCAGATGAGCTAGTTAACTTTGATGTTTAAGTATAACGTGTTTAAATTGCTGTTTTAGCTCCATATAGTGCTAGCCATTCCAGTGTGGTTCATATCTCGTTGGAAGGATGTTTATTTGGATTTGCTCTGGCCTGGCATCTGTTTTGTTGTTCCAGTGATTGGTTTGTCTTTTAGTTATAAGGCTATATGAGTGGGGTTTTTTTTCTTTTTTTTTTTATAATTACTGTATATTGTTAGCCCGAGAGTTTTTACTTTCACTGAAATTATAACCTATCCATACTAATACCCAGTCAGCAATATTTTATGGAGCAACATCAAGCCTGAGTTGTGTAACTGTGGGTATCTATTTCCAGCTGAAAGAATAGAGAGAGAATATGCCCATTGTAGCTAGACAAAGTTTGTATCCCAGGGAACGTGAAAATCTCTCGCTCTAACTGTTTTCCCCTCCATAGCTGATGAGTAGCAAGATTAAAAACTACCCCAAAGACTATCATAGCATGTGGGCAAAAGAAAACGGTACATTCATGGCATATTGTCGAAACATAGCATACAGGAAGCCCGAAAGAATATTATCTAGGAATATGTCTAAATTTGCAAAAA
The DNA here is from genome assembly GCF_048544385.1 of Mastigoproctus giganteus. NCBI lineage: Eukaryota > Metazoa > Arthropoda > Arachnida > Uropygi > Thelyphonidae > Mastigoproctus > Mastigoproctus giganteus. The sequence continues at coordinate 202,972,870 of NC_143583.1, forward strand.
TTAAAGTAAAATGAAAGAATACTGCAAGCTTGGCCCTCTTTGCCAACCGCGATACCCAAAAGATTTTTGGGGTAATACAACGGAAATCGTGGGAGGTTGGCCAGGATGGGAAGCTAGCGTGAGAAAATGAGTAGGCGGGCATTTTATTAATATCTCCGACACCATGTCGCCAAGTAAAACACCAGGAGACGAGGGGACCCATGTGGTGGGGCACGAGTCATCCCTGGACCGTCCGGGACAGGAAACTCGTGACTTCCAGTGTCCAATGAGAGAACTTTGCTCTCAAAGACAAAGGAGAGCCCAAAGAATAAAAGGGCCCATAAATGAGACCAAAGGGCTGTTGGGGTGTGGCCGTGGATCGCCATGGTGGTCATGATCTCCAGTTTGGCTCTCGTCGTCGCCTCAGTCGCCACCGCTTCTCATCCGAGCTCCTTCAGTAGCCGCCTGATCACCCTTTCGCCTAAGAAAGATAGAATTGCGAGGACCAGAGAAGACCGCTGTCAACGCCTCTACAGAAGGAAGCCCTGCAACAAGCCTAGGGACAAATTCACCTAAATGGGTAAGCGAAAACCATTCTTATGTATAAATGAACTTGTGTGAAACAGCCAAAATATATTCTAAATTCAATGTTTCCTTTCTGAGTTTCTTTTATATATGTGGAAAGTTAATAACATGTATTATTGTTCACGCCCTTGTATTACTTAGACGAAGCTTAAAGGAAGGGACAGAATTTGTCTAGAAAGTTAAAATATACAAACCTATGAAGTCGCGAGACCATTGATTCTTATTTCTTTCTGTTTGCAAATGACTGCTCATAGATTGATGCATATTTTAATACCCGCGACCTTTGGGTTGCCAGACAGGCACTTTACCCGATCTGGTTAGCCCAGTCGGCGATCTCAGGCGTAGATAGCAAGGTTTTTTGCCCGCAGAAATTGGGATTTTTTCGTCAAGCAAACAGAAAAATCGACCAGAGAACACACGCAATTTACAGACAAATAAATATGTGGGTAGATGTAATCATTTACGGGGGACCCTAATATCATAATTTGTTTTTGTTTGTCCTCTTTCCTCCTCCTCCCTTTCCCACACTTCTCCTTCTATTTCCCTTTCTCCATTCATTCAATCTTTGAGATATCACGTTCTCTTGAAATCTCAATAAGAGTCTCTACCTGGTTGTGGAACCTGGCTGTAAAATGCCAGGCGCCGGCACACACACACACACACACAGTTTCCGGCCTTGGCCTAGTGCCTTCAGAAGCTACAGCGGCGTATAGGGGAAACCCTGGAGGCCGCAAAAAAGTACAAAAAAAAAAAAAAAATTAAAAAAAAAATAAATAAAATAAAATAAATCCTATAAACCCCAAACCATCGCAGAGCTCGTAGAAATTGGTGCCATGAACATGCGACTTGGAGCCCGACATATGGCGTACAGTTCTGTTCTCTGATGAGTCCCCTTTTAGCCTACAAACAGAATCCGGACGTTATTTCATCCGGAGACAAGGAGGAATGCGGTATTTTCCAGCCAATATCCGAGAAAGGGACACTTACGGTGGAGGTGATGTTCTCGTGTGACGGAATAATGATCAACGGCCGTATTCCTGTTCATGTTTTTAATGAGGTGCCGTAACTGCGCAGAGGTACCGAGAGCTGATCCTTGAAATCTATGTATGTGCGACTTTTTAGGAATGCGGTTGGCCCTGATTTTCTTTTCATGCACGACAACGCCCCTACACATAGAGCTCAAGTGGTGGAGGAATATCTTTAAACTGGAGATATAATGGACATAGTGGACATGGTGTTATTGGTATGCGGTTCCCTTGGTTTCCCACAAATCCGCGTTAAGTACTCTGTTAACATAGCAAAGCCAGTCAGTGTGGGTTATGTGTGAGTAGTGTGTTGTTTGTGTTGTTTGACTGGCCTCTTCGTTACTGGGAGGCGCGATCACCAGGAAGGCGCCTCCCAGCATCTGTCCACTGGCACGAGGAGCCGGACCAGGGAGTAAAAGACATCTGGCGGGTCGTCCACACTCCTGCAGGAGCGAGAGTGGGGAAGGCCAAGGAAAGAGCAGAGAAGAGACAGGAAAGTGGAAGACAGGCGGGGGATGACAGAGCGTAGGCATCCTTCCAGGCGAAAAGGAGCAGGAAGAGTGCTAGGTGCAGTTGTGGGAGTCCTGGAGAAGGACTGTTGGTAGGAAGAAGAAAACAAGTAAAGTTCAAATTAAAGAGTCCGGGATCGTCACAATGGAGAATCACGGAGCGGCGTCGGCAGGGCTGGCCTCAATTTTCAATTTCATGACTGGAAGTTTCTGGTGCTGGGTATCAGTTGCTGTGTGGAGGAGGTTATCCAGGAGTAGTGTTCGGGAGTTGCAGGTGATGCCAGCGACGACGAAAGACCTCGTTGGCATAAGTGTTTAGTGCACGGAAAGCATCGTTAGATTCCAGTAACTTGGATTCTGGCCGAAGTGATGTAGTGTGGGTCTAGGAGTAGTTGGATTCTTAGGTCTAAGTATACGTTGCATGAGTGCATAACGTGATCCCAGTCTTCAGATTCTCCGCAGGTACAGAGGGCATCCTCGACTAAGCCGAACTCTAGAAAGCGTCTCTTGAAGGACCCGTGGCCAGTTAATAGGAAGGAAGCATAGACGTTTGGGAAGAACCAAGTAGTAGTAGTAGTAGTAGTAGTAGTAGTAGTAGTAGTAGTAGTAGTAGAGGCATGTGATGCAAGAAAGAATGTGTATGAGCTTATGCAACATCAGCCAAAAAAAAAAAAAAAAAAATCACACCATTTCCTCCAAATGCCTGTCCCTGTCCAGTTCCTCCTTAAATTTATTCAACTTATAAACTTCCACAACGACAGTGGAACGTTGTTTGTTGATGTAGGTTACCTCGGAGAAGAAAAGTTTAGTAGTTGCACCAGTTGTGGAGTTATTCCAGCGGGTTTGCCATAGGTTTATCAATTCTAGCCACATACTTTTATGTTCCTGTTTGATGTCGGTATCGGTACGGGTTTGAATAGTGAGGAATTCAGCTTCCTTATTCTTCTTGATGGCATGAGAGAGTCCGATAAAAGCGACGTGGAGGTCCAAGGGGAGGCAGCCTGTTAGTAGCTGTAGGGCGGCAGTTGATGTCGTTCTACATGCGCTGGTCATTTGTAGTAGCATAAGTCGTTGAATTTGCTGAATTTTACGTTGAGCATGCACTAAAGTCATTCGGTGTTACCATACTGCAGTTCCATATGTGACAATTGGTATAAATACTGCTGAGTATAGAAGGCGCTGAGTTGGTCCTTTAAGACCCCAGTCCTTGAGGGTAAAGCGTGCTAACATAGTGATGTAATTTTTTATCTTTTCTTTGATAGCTTGGATATAGGGGGATGAAAGTTCTCCTATCGTCCAAAATTACTCCTAGGTATTTCACCGATCGGTAGTTTTTCAGTGGGCGGCTATTAAAACGTATGGTAGGAGGTCTGGAGAAGTCCAGTTTGCCTTTTAATAGGAGGGTTTTGCTCTTTTCAGTGGAGACTGAGAGTTTATTTTCCGTGGCCCATACGGACAGAGCAGAGAGAACAGCCGTAGCCTGGGTTTCTATGGTGGCGTGGGTGGGGCCCCCGATGATGATAATCATGTCGTCGGCGTAAGAAAGCTGAGTAGTGTGTGGGTAGTCCCTCAGGAGCCAGTCGTCGAGTATCATATTCCAGACAGCTGGCCCCATTTGGAGCCCTGGGGACAGCCTCGGGTTAGATGTCGGGTGATGCAGTGATATTTTGTTTTGATGCTGACCTTGCGGTTAGAGAAGTAACTTTTGAGGCAGTGGTAGAAATTCCAGGTACAATTAGAGACTCTGGCCCTCTGAAGAACGCCCGGCCACCACACTGTGTCGAAAGCTCCTTTGAAGTCAATGAAGATTGCCAGTACGTAAGTTGCATCCGACTGTTCTGCAACTTTGAGGGTTTTAGATAGAGCATCAATTGTGGAGCACCCTTGTTTGAATCCAAATTGAAGCGAGGATGCCAAACCACTGGCTTCATATCGGGGTTGGAAGAGGGAGAGCAGCAGTCTCTCAAAAACCTTGCCGAGAATGGGAAGCAGCGCAATAGGGCGGTATGCCTTGGAGGTACCTGTGAGATCCTTAGGTAAGAGCCTCAGGTTAGCATGCTTCCAACGTGATAGAAAGTTACCCTCATTCAGACAGGTGTTGAAGAGCTGAAGAAGTACCATTGGAGCTATGGCCCAGAGACGTTGCACACTCTCGCCTTCAATAAAATCCAGACCAAGAGCTTTACCTTTTTTGATTTTTTTAATTGCTGCATCGACTTCCTCCTATGTAAATGGTTCCTCCATTATGGCTGGCTGGAAGCTCGAATTTTGTACTGCTATCTTCCTGTGGATGTCAGTATAAGAGTTGGTGTTGTCCTGATATATTAGTTCATCCAGAATCCGGTTGATTGTATTTTACCAGTATGTAGTCTCAGATGAATCATCAGAGCGGACAGAGTGTATGACATCCGTGGATCCCAGCTTATTCCTCACGAGTTTGTGGACTAAACCCCACGGATTCCGGTTCCCCTCAGTCTCGACAAGGGAATGCCAGGAGCTCTGCTTGGCATGGTAAATTTTGTTAGTATATTCACGGCGGACTGCTTTGAATCGGTCTCTATACTGTTCTACGATGTGAGCAGGTAGTAGTAGTAGTAGTAGTAGTAGTAGTAGTAGTAGTAGTAGTAGTAGTAGTAGTAGTAGTAGTAGCAGTGGCATGTGATGCAAGAAAGCAAGTGTATGAGCTTATGCAGCATCAGCCAAAAAAAAAAAAAAAAAATCACATCATTCCCTCCAAATGCCTGTCCAGTTCCTCCTTAAATTTATTCAACCTATCAACTTCCACAACGACAGATGGAAGTTTGTTCCAGCAATTAACCACCCGCTGGCTAAAGGCAAATTTCCGCACATCTAATCTACATCTGTCTTTTCTTAATTTGAATTTATGCCCCCTTAGGTTCGTAATCTGAACAAGTGGAAGGATCCCATCAGAATTCAGCGTGCTCAACCCATTCAAGGCCTTATATACCACAATCAGATCACCGCGCAGGTGCCTAGTCTCCATCCACTGCAATTTGCAGAACTTAAGCCTCTCTTGGTAAGAGGACCATTTCATTCCCCTCACCAATCTTGTTGCCCTTCTCTGTACACGCTCAAGTAAATCTACATCCTTCCTAAAATGAGGCCTCCAGACCTGTACGCAGTACTCAAGGCGTGGCCCGACCATTGCCTTATACAGAGGGATAATCATCTCCTTTTCCCTGCTAGCAAAATTCCTATATATCATTGACAAAACCCCATGACCTGCCCTGGCAGCCTGTTTGCATTGTTCAGAAAACTTCATATCTGACTGCACAATTACTCCCAGGTCTTTTTCATTTTCTACCACCTTAAGTGTAGTACCACACAGTTGGTACGTTTCTCTGGGGTTACTTCTACCCATATGCAGTACTTTGCATTTGTCAAGGTTAAACTTCAGTTGCCACTTCTTAGCCCATCTGCCCAAATTATCTAGATCCTGTTGCAGTAGCACACTGCCATTACTGTCATTAACAACCCTGCCAACCTTTGTATCATCTGCAAACTTCGACACTAAGCCTGATATACCTTCATCAATATCATTGATAAATATACAAAAGAACAGTGGACCTAACACCGAACCCTGTTGGACTCCACTAATAACATTAGTCCAAGAAGAGCAGCACCCACTGATTACCACCCCCTGTCTTCTCCCACTGAACCATCCTTTTATCCATTGTAGCAACTTTCCCTTAATACCATTCTGCTCCAATTTGTACAATAGTCTTCCATGCGCAACAGTGTCAAAAGCTTTCCTGAAATCTAAATATATGATATCAAAATTATTTTTTGCATCCAGTTCCTTTGTAACCATATCATAATATCCTATCAAATTTGTCAGACAAGACTTTCCCTTAACAAACCCGTGCTGTGTCTGAATTATTGCTGCAGTCTTGTCCAGATGATCCTGCAATGCATCTTTAACCAGTGACTCCATTATTTTACCCGGAACAGAAGTTAAACTAACTGGTCTGTAATTACTCGTGTCACCCTTCGATCCCCCTTTGTGAATTGGGGATACATTTGCACATCTCCAGTCCGTGGGAACCTCCCCTGAGTCCAAGGACGCTCTCATAATTATGGCTAAGGGTTTGCTTAGTTGCTTTGCTGCTTTCTTTAATATAACTGGATAGATCCCATCCACCCCAGGTGCTTTTCTTATGTTTAACTTCAACAATTTCTCCTCCACTTTGCTTTCAGTTATTACAAAATCATTAAGTATCCTGCTACAATTTGATAACCTTCTGCCATTTTCAAACCTTAATAATTCCTCATGTGTGAATGTAGATGCAAAATACTCATTCAGTTTGTTTGCTATCTGAGCAGGATCATCAACAGTCGAACCATCGATGTCAAGTGGACCAATCAGATTCAGCCCCTTCCTTTTAGAGTTTATATAAGTAAAGAAATCCTTGCTGTTTTTCTTAGCATCTTTTGCCAAGGATTTTTCGTAATCTGCCTTCGTCTGCCTAACCTCCTTTGTGACCTGATTACAGACTAGCTTATATCTGCCATAGGCTTCTGAGTCGCTTGATAATTTATATGCATCCCATGCATTTTTATTCTCTATTACGAGTCTCATTAGTTCATTAGATAACCATTTAGGCCTAAACCTCGAACAATATTTCTTAATAGGTATGAAACTTTTAGTAGCATCCACGATTAATTCCTTGAATGCTTCCCACTTAGCTTTTTCTGTTGGTAACATCGTCAGTTTATCCCACTGTACAGAATTTAAAAACTGTCGGAGACCACTGTACTCACCTTTACGGAAGCAAAAACCCTTTCCTTTACCCCTGATGGTAATTAAATTTTTAAATAAATCCCACATCAGTACACTGTGATCACTGCCACCTAGTGGTTCCTTTATCTGCAAATTCTTAATACACGAATGATCACTGCTGATAACCAGATCAAGAGTATTACTTTCTCTGGTTGCCTCTCGAACATGCTGCTGCAGAAAACAATCATCCAATAAATCCACAAAAGTCTGACTAGTGTGTGAGTGACCAACCCACAAGTTCCAGTCAATATCTGGGAAGTTAAAATCCCCCATTATAAGACATTCCGATTTACTAGCCCACTCTATTTCTCTGTACAATTGTTCATTGTACTCATTCGAGTCATTAGGTCTATAACATACTCCTACTCTATTTCTCTGTACAATTGTTCATTGTACTCATTCGAGTCATTAGGTCTATAACATACTCCTACTCTTATTTTTGCTTTCGCAGTGCTTATGTCACACCAAACTGACTCAACAGTGCACTGTTCATCTATATCAACTGGATGCACTTCTTTTGATTTTATGTTTTTCTTAATTAACAGCATAACACCTCCTCCCTTTCTATCCTGTCTATCGTTTCTGTACACATCGTACTCCCCAAATTCCAGTTCAGCATTCCTTATATCTGTGTGACACCACGTCTCTGCTATCCCAACAATATCCGCCTTTTATGTCTTGACCAACACTTCAAATTCATCAGATTTATTTACTATACTTCTAGCATTGGTATACATGCAAGCATACATGCTCCTACTCCTATTCTTAGTTACCCTAACACATCCCATATACCCACCTATTTCAGGATGACTGCCATCCGTCCCTGAAACCCCCAACACTCCACGCTCCAGGGCGCTACTTATTCTAATAGAAGTTGTGCAAGAATCACCTTCACCTCTGCCTACGGCTACTGTTAAACTATTAGTCCTTGTATCCCCCCAAGCTAGCAGTTTTCCGACCCACCTAACACTGCCTCGATAGCATCAGCAAATATGCTTGCACCCTTTCTATTTAAGTGTATCCCATCCCTATAGAAGCAGTCTCTCCTGTTAACAAGTACAGTCCAGGCTGAAAAAAAATTCTACCCCTTGAGCCTTGCACATTCTTTCCAGTGCCGAATTGATCGACAAGGCTCTCATCATATACTCCCTCCTATCGTGTCTGGGCAGAATTGCAGACACTTTCAGGTTCAGTCCTTCTCTTGCGTTGGTACTCTTTGCGAGCGCGCTTCAGAGAATTGCGCAGGTTAGTGAGTTCCTGCGACCACCATGGTACAGATCTTAGGTTCCTGAAACATTTTTTCATGGAAGCCTCTGAAGCTTTGAGAAGCAGACTCTGCACAAAGTCTGTTTTCTGCACACTGTTCATTGATTGGTAGAAGTTGCTAGCTGAGTCATGAAGAACATCTTGAATTACACTGTCAAACTGGTCCCAGTTCGCTGTTTTAGTAGAGAATCTTACAATATCCTGGATAGACACTTGGCGAGGGAGGGCGAAATCGGTAACACTGTAAGTGATGAGGCGATGGTCGCTAGTAGTGGCCGTGTCATGCACCTGCCAAGGAAGGAGTCTATTCCGAAGAGATATCCAAAGACTGACGTGGCCAGCACGATCCCTACCCTAGACTAAAATCCGATCGAACATGTGCGGGACGCCCTTGGGTGTCGCACTGCACGCCGACAGCCAACTCCTTGGTCACTTGGTGAGTTAAGGTCTGTGATGGTGGAAAAATGGGATGTGTTGCCAGAGAATCTTACAGACACCCTTGTATCGAGCACAGTTCATCGCTGTGATGTCTGTTTAGCCGTTAGAGGGGGAGATTATACTCCGTACTGATGTCATGTAACCACATTTTCGATCATCTTATATAGACTTTTGTAATGTGACCTTTTTTTTAATTCTTATACAACTCCTATAAATGTCCCTTATACCTCTCCGAACTTTCTCGTTGTCTTCTCATTTCATCGTAATTCTATGGCGCACCGCTATATCAAATTTTTTCCTGCTTCATTGCAAGCTGCGCGAATTACAACACGTTTTCTAAGTGTTCTGTTAATTTTTCGAGTAGTGTACAAGGAATTCAGAATTTGAATGTGGGAGTACAATTATTTTATAACCACCCGGTATATGCTGGAAGCCTGGTGGATTAGCTCAAGACTTAAGGGACTGTACAAGTCTTATGGCAGGAAATTTTTATCAGGGTGGCCCGTGCTTGTAGTTAGAAGGAAGCTATTTTGCTCAGACAGAATACATTTCAAAATAAGTTGGTACAAGGATCTTTGCTAATATTATTATTATTATTACACTGGTGTGTTAAACTTAAGGACCGACACTATTTCTAAAGGATACAACCACAAAATCTTTACTTAAGGTACTCTTTACTGATGAGAGTAGATTCAGTCTCAGCAGCGATTCTGGACGTCAGCTAATCCTGCGAGAGGTTGGCACACGGTATCACCCGGCAAACATCACTGAAAGGGATCGATATGGCGGTCGAGGTGTTCTCGTCTGGAGCGGCGTTATCTTGGATGGACGTACACAACTCCAGATACTAAAAGACGGTACTATAACTGGTGCACGCTACTGTACTGAAGTAATCCTTCCCCATGTGCGTCCGTTCCGAGGTGCCATTGGCCCCGAGTTCGTGTTTATGGATGATAACGCCACATCTCAACGCATTGTATCTGTGATATGCTTTTGGAAAGTGAGAACATTCTTCGTGTGGATTGGCCTGCCCATTCCACCGATCTAAATCCCATCGAACACATATGGGCCGCTCTGGGGAGACGCCTAGCGGCATGTCCACACCCACCAGAAAATGTTCACCAGCTGAAGATGGCGCTGACAGAGGAACAGACGATGTTACCGCAAGAATTTATCAACAACATTGTTCTAAGAATGGACAGGCGGCGCAAAGCCTGCATCGACATTATGGGTGATCATATCTCCTACTTAGGACCACCTCTTCCCTTTGTTCCATCTTTGCAGTGATGCAGCTATATCATGGCAGCCAGTGATATGTTGCCATTTTTGAATAAAGTCCCTCTGTACCGTTTTGTTTCTGTTGTTGTGTCGGTTTTGTTTCCTTCATCATTTCTGTACCTCACGAGGTTTCTTTGGTATGCTTTTCCCATATCCAGGCCACTCCTCTGAGAAGCTACAAGTGAAAATCTGACTGGTCCTTAAACTTTGCACACCAGTGTATTATTATTATTATTATTATTATTATTAGCCATATGGTGGTGCAAGGAAACCTAAGGCTTACGCTGCACCAGCCAAAAAAAAAAAAATTCTGTATTACCCTGAGAGAGAGAGAGAGAGAGAGAGAGAGAGAGAGAGAGAGAGAGAGAGAGAGAGAGAGAGAGAGAGTCAGAAGTAGCAGGGGAATCACCAAGAAAGAGAAGAATGATGATATCCAACTCAGGATACTGGGTGAGCCAAGCCCATACTCACCAGATGTGAGTCTCTGTGGTTAAAAACTTGCGGAGTGCGAATATTGCGAACGAGATACGCGCTGATAGGGAAAAAACGAAAAAACTATCTAAGAAACATTGTAATAGCCTTTGCAAACACCTTCTCTTCACCCTTTGACAGTAGTTATTTCTTTGAGTACATCGCACATCCATTATACTGTTTGTACACCTAAATTAACAATCAGGTTTTTTTTGTTGTTGTTGCATGTTAAGTTTTTGCTTTAGCCAGAGAAATTATTGTTTCGGAGGATCCCAAAGTGAAAGGCGCGTTCCTCTGGGGTGCAAACTATTTTTTTGGGAATGAAGTGTGTGTGACGAACTTGTTTATATGAAGCACTTTTTTAATGAAATATGGATTGTATTGAGGTATATATTAATTAAATTTACTGAAGTATATATTAATTTATAAAAGTGTGTATACTTATAATTAAATTTAATGTAAAATCTGTTTATTTGCATTTGTTCTGTAACGGGGCGTGAAATTTATCAAATATATTAAGGAGGACGTAAAGTATAAAAGTTTGCGAACTTCTCTGTTGTTTGGATAAACTTACATTTGGTATTGTAGTAAAAGGAGGCTTGAACAAATTTAAAGGATTGCAAATTATTAGAAAGGGTGGGCAAATGAAGTGTGATTTTTGAGGAGGAGGGGTTGATGCTGTACAAGATTGCTTCTTTCTTGCATCATTTTATCCTTACGCTGGTACCAATCACGCTATTAATTTATTTGAATAAATACATGTTTCGTTCATAACTACCAAAGTCTCGTGACTTTTGGTAGGACACTGTATTACACGTATAATGGAAAAAATTATATATCTTTACAGATTACATTTACGAAAAAATCATAAGGGACATCGAGTCGAATGTAGAATGATATTTATAATAATAACTAACTAAAACCCGTGAATTGCTGCTTGCGATTAGAACTTTATATCCAAATACTTTGTATACTGTGTACTTTTTCCTAATAGTACGCACAGGATCTTGAAACATTGTCCGGGGCCGAAGGTGCATAGTTGGGTTTGTAGCTCCCTTTCTTTTGGCTATATTATAACCTTTTAAGAAACATTGCTAGATCATCCGCCCTCTTTCTGTATCGGTGCCAGGTGCGTCAATCCAGAGAATCTCTCATTTCCATGGCTCTGAATATGCACTAAAGAGTTATTTTATTCGCAGTATTTCAGTGTATTTCAATACATATGGTAAAATTCAAGCATGTTTCTCACATACAGAGAGATAATCACTTATTGCTAATAAAATATTACAATATACTCAACATGTACATAGTGTGGCTACCAGGATTTTCTGAAGGGGCAAAGTACTGTTCCGGGGAATAACTGAACTTTAACCATGTACCAGTAAAAAAATCACATTATTTTTATCGTAAGTGGGGTGGGGTGGGGGAGACTATGGCTCCTATCCGAGACAGCCACTACATGTACAGTATAGCAGTTTCACACTTCACGGATACGAGGAAAGTACTGTATAACCGAATACACAATGCCATCGGCATACTTAAAACCCATTTGCATGGAATTAAATTAGTAACATTTTCAGGTTTCACCAGTTATGCTTTAATATTGCAACAAAATTTCTGCATAAGAAAGGAGATAAATCAGAAATTGGAAATTATAGACCAATTAGCTTGTTATCCCATATCTACAAGTTGTTCACAAGGGTCATTACTAACAGATTAGAAAGCATACTTGATGAGAATCAACCGAAAGAGCAAGCTGACTTCAGGACAGGATTCTCAACTACAGATTACTTTCACGTAATATCACAGCTAATGGAGAAAGCAAATGAATATAAAACGCCATTATGACTGGCATTTGTGGATTATGAAAAGGCATTTGACACCATACAGCATAAGGCAATGTTTCGGACACTGGAAAGACAAGGCATAGACATCCCATACATTATGACTTTTAACAAAATATATGAGAATGTTACCTCCTTTATTAGACTAGACAAAGACAGTAGCAAATTTAAAACTGAGAAAAGAGTTCGACAAGGAGACACAATATCTCTGAAGCTATTTACTGCTGCCCTTGAGGAAGCTTTCAGAAGATTGAACTGGTCGCAGAAAGGAGTCAACGTAAATGGAGAATACCTAAACCATTTACGATTTGCAAATGACATTGTCATCATAACCATGATCCCGAAGAATTAGAGGAAAATTTTAATCAGTTATCCACAGTTAGTATGGATTTCGGACTAAAGATGAATATGGTTAAAACAAAAGTAATGATGAACAAGTATATGCCACAAGAAGGGATGCAATCATTGAAGGAGCAGAAATTGAAAAGATGGATTTATATATTTATCTTGGACAAGTCAATAGCTGTAATAATGTTAAATGGCTGGAAGTCAAGAGAAGAATAAATTTCGGATGGATAGAATCCAAGGAAATATAGTCACATACTGAGGAGCAATACCCTAATTTGCCTGAAACGTAAATAATGAATCAATGAATACTTCCCACCATAACTTATGGAAGTGAAACTTGGGTACTCACCAAAACACCAAAAGAATGGAAGAGAAGATGAGAACTGCACAGCGAAGAATGGTACGAATTATATTAGGAATCAGACTGTTGGATAAGAAGAGAAAGAACCACATGGATTAGGCAGCAAACTCAAGTAAAGGACATTCTTATCAATACTAAAGAACTGAAATGGACTTGGGCAGGAACATAGCTCGAAGACATGATGACAGATGGACTAAGAAAATAACAGAATGGTATTCCAGAGGAGCTAAAATAAAATCTGGAAGACAACAAAGCAGATAGACAGATAAAATTCAAGAGTTCGTGGACAGTAAACGGATGGCCATTGCACAAAACAGAAGGAACTGGAAAGTTTCTAGAGAGCCTTTATCCTGCGTGGATTGAAAATGGCTGATGATGATGATGATGCTTTAATATTAAAAACGAAACGAAAAAAACTAGCCTCCCAGCAGAAATTCAGATGCAATTTAGCCACTGCATCTGAAACTTATAAAGTATTTAGATATGTCTAAAGTGATAAATTCTAATAATTTTATATTTGGGCATATTAAATTTCATTAAAATCAGGCAAATAGAAATCCCGAAATTATTATTTCTTTTTCCATACACATTGTATATAAAAAAAAAAAAAAACTTTGATTAAATGTAAGCAGTTTTAATGAGGTATTGGATAGATAGTCCGGGCACGCATCGCGTGTATTGTAATGTAAGACTGGTGAACCTGGTGTACCTTGTGAAAAGATACGTATATATATATATATATAGAGCGAAAAGAAACTTTACGAGTACTGTATATGGGAGAAGAGTAATTAATAAAAAATACAGATGTAATTAAACTGAATAGCCAAGTTTTTTTTTTATGTAAACCCCAAACACGAGAGGTATTAGGACCTATAGTACTTAGTACCGTGCTTGGGTTGGAGATTGAGAAGATGAAAGAAGATATTTGTTGACATTGGACTTGAACTTCTGTAGACTGTAATTTTCAGGAAATACGTATGAAGGAAGGTTGTTCCAGAAAACGGCAGTTGAATGAATAAACGAGGAAGATGAAAAGTTGGTTCTGTGGGTTTGAAGTTGGACAGTAAATGGATGTTGGCTGGTGGCGGCACGTGTTCGGACTCTTTTGAAAGAGAGAGAGAGCGGGAATTATAGACGCCAATTCAGAAGGACAGTGCCCATGGATGTATCTGTAGAAGAGACATGCAGCAGAAACAGTACGTCTATCAGACAGTGAGTGGAGAGACACTGTTAGAGATGAATCATTAATTAACCTAACTGCCCTCTTCTGAATGGAATCAAGAAGCCTGAGAGAGGTTTTGGGGGCACCACCCCAGATGTGGGAACAATATTCCATGGCTGGGCGGATTTGCGATTTATACAGAGTGAGCAGCTGCTTGGAAAAAAAGTAACGCCGAGAGCGAAAGAGAAAACCAAGTTTTTTAGATGCAGAGGAAGCAATATTTGTAATGTGCTTGTGCCAAGAGAGATTAGAAGTCAGGGTAATCCCCAAAAGAGATATATCATTTTGCCTAGAAATCGGAGTGTCACTAAAGATAAGCATAGGAGCAGAAGAATCCTTTTTGCGAGATATAAGACAAGACTGAGTTTTAGAAGGGTTCAAATCAACTAAGTTGTTTTTGCCCCACTGGAGAATTACCCGACGATCGGCATTTAAGGAACTGGTAGCAGATTTTCGAGAAGTTGAAGCTGATTGAGCAGGACAAGGTTTCTCAAAATGGAAAGTGGAATGCAATGTGGTATCATCAGCAAAACCATGGATAAGATTTCCAGTCAATGGAAGGTCATTAATATACAAGAGGAAAAGAGTGGGAGAAAGAACTGAACCTTGGGGCACACCGGCATTAGTGGAGAAGTTAGAAGACAGGGAGCCATCTACCATCACCCTCAGTGAGCGATCAGAGAAAAAACTGGATAACCAATTACTAAAAACAGTTGGCAATCCATAAGATGGAAGCTTGTTTAGAAGACCTTTATGCCAAACACGATCGAAAGCCTTTGAGATATCAAGAGCAACTACTTGTGTTTCACCGAACCTTTCCATTGAATTTGTCCATAAATGTGTAACATAACCCAGAATATCACCAGTGGATCGACACTGACGAAATCCATACTGGCGATCGTTGATCAGACGGTTTCTAGATAGTTTAAGAGTTGGCGGTTAAATGCTTTCTCCATTACTTTAGAAAGAGTAGAAGTAATTGCAATGGGACGATAATTGGATGGGAGGGATTTGTCACCCTTTTTAGGAACTGGCTGGATATGAGCAAATTTCCAAGCAGAAGGAAAAACACCTTTGGAATAAGAAAGTGAAAAAAGGCGGCAAAGAATAGGAATAAGTTCAGGAGCACAGGTTTTGAGAACAAGTGGAGAAATACCATCGGGACCCGGAGCTTTCTTAGCATCAAGATTCGTCAAAATCCTTCTGACATCCTTTTGACGGAAGACCACAGAAAGCATTGAACGGAGCGTGTTGGGAATGGTGGGAGGTGTTTTACCAAGATCATTAATACATGAATTAGAAGAAAAATGGGATGCTAGAAGGTCAGCTTTATCCTTGGCTGAAGTGACAACAGAACCATCTGGTTTGGACAGACGTGGGAGCAGAGATGGGCAAAAGTTGCGGCCAATAGCTGTGGCAAGAGACCAGAATGCTGGGCTACCATTAGGGCAAGAAGCAAGTTTTCTACTCTTAGCCTGTTCAAACTCTAGTTTGGACTGATTAATAACTGTTTTACAAGTGTTGCGAGCTTTGGTGTAAGCAGAAAATGAAACTGGAGAATTAGAAACAAGCCAATTACGATATGCCACGTTCTTCTTTTGAACAGCCTTAGCACATTTATTGGAAAACCAAGGTTTATTTAAAGGACGAGATTTTAAAGTGGAGTGTGGGATAAAGGATTCCATTCCGGCAAGAATAATTTCACTGACACGATGTGAGCAAACGTTGTCATCAGAAGTTTTGAAACCGTAATCCTACCAAGGAAAAGAAGAAAAGAATTCTCGCAGGTCATCCCATTTTGCATTCTTGTAATGCCAAACAACACGAGGTTGGGAATAGCCATGAGATAAAGGTTCCATTGGAGAAGAGACAATCACCAAGTTGTGATCTGAAGTGCCTAAAGGACCTCTCACATCGACCGTGTACTTAGAAGGATTGTTTGTGAGAAAAAGATCAAGCCTATTGGCTGTATGATAATGATTGTCCGGTATTCTTGTAGGTAAATGAACAATCTGTGCTAGGTCATTAGTAATTGCAAAAGCCTCAGCATCTCGACCTGCTGGGTCGGTGTGACTAGGAAACGGAAACCAGCTGGAGTTATGAACATTAAAATCACCAAGGAAAATTACCTCACTGTTAGGAAAGTTGGACTGGAGAAAGTCAAGTTGCAAAGAGAGGAAGTCAAAGAGCTCCAAGTGATTAGTGGAGTTGGGAGAACGGCAGAGAGAGAACAGATGAATTTGACACAATGAGGTAGAAAGATTTTAAGCCAGAGCAGATCAAAGAGAGGAGATTCCAAATTGCCAAGTCTCTGACAGGGAATATCAGAACGGACATATGCACAAGTACCACCTTTGAGGAGAAAGGAATCATACAGCGAATAATTTGGGCATCTGAGATGAGCAATAGTTGAATCAACCGATAACTGAGATTCTGTCTGATAAAGTACATGGGGTTTTGCAGGCTGCAAGTGGAAATGGACATCGTTGAGATTAGAATTGAGACCACGTATATTTGTGAAATGAATTAGGAAGTGGTTGCGAGGTTTAGATCTTTTCGCAGATAAGCCTGCTCTATTATTTTGACAATTCATGATGTATTCAATAGTAAGAAAAAGTGGGTGGGACATGCTGTATGAAGTAATGAAATTTTTGGATATGGCGTACACACGGTAAGAATATACCCAGATCCTTGACATAACGTGGCCTCGACAATGCTCCCCGCATTCGCACTACTCGGACTTCCTCCAGTCACCATCTGGCAGAGCAGAGGTGGCAAGATTATACACTAACTGATCCGGAAGCCTCCTAGAGAGTTACCAATAGGTTCGGTCCGGTGTACTAACTAGCGGCCGGTCTGCGAACACCGTTTTAGAGCTATACTCTCGAAATATAAGGAATATTGGATCTCGCCACGATGTTCATCATAACCTCTAAAATAATCAATCATACTGCATGATGGAAGAGATAGGGAAGGGTTGACCGGAACTTAGTTCTAGAGACTAAACATGGGTTCCACCACTTCAAGCCTCCAATAAGCAAAGTGGTGGTATTGCACCGGTTGATGAGAGTCATCTACCATCTAGTACTGCCTGGTAACATAGAGGGGCGGCGTTCCTCCATGTGGTGTGGGCGCCACACCTTGGCCCCTGCTTACGTTGGTTCACGCCTAGGTGGTCACCGACCATGTACTTGTGCATGGGGGTTACTCCCAGGATCTCTAACGGTCTCACCATCGTGAATGTGCAAGCAGAGGATTTGGCTGTCACAGACCGTCCGGACTTCGCCGAAATTGGGTTCACTTGACTTGAGTGTCACCTGAATATCAGTTCCATCAGCGTTTTAGACTCCCAGGTAGCAAGTACAGCTTGTCTGGCATATCTGAGAGAATGTCTGTGACAACCTCAAGGACCAAAGTTTAGAGAATCTAAAATTATAGAGATTTATTAAGTGTGATTATCTTTGTAATTAATTGATATGGAGCTAACAATATTTACTTTTCATTTCTATTAATCACAGAAAAAGAAAGAAAAAAAGAAAAATTCAGTTACCCAAAGAGAAAAAAAATAAACACATCTCAAATACAACGTATTGCGTGCGTACGTTAACAGACTCGATACCAAACTGTATGGCCAATTTTAGCATTCTTCACCGTTTTTTTTTTTTTTTAATTTGTGTCGATCTTATTAAAAAGGGAAAAGATTGTTCTTTCTTTTGAACAAAATCTTCAACTCATCAGTAAAAACGGAAAAGGTGCTAAATAGGTTCTACCTAAATAGGTAGAACCTCACTCATGAGTTTCTACTGGCCTATATCAACAAGGAGAAGCCGCATTTAAAAAAAAAAAAAAAATATATATATATATATATATATTATAATAAAATAAATAAAACTTCATTGTTTTCTTCTTCCCCCCCCCCCCAAACTAATATGTATGTATTAAGTTATGTCAATTCTCACTCAGCAGTATACTTTTCATAAATATAAATACGGTAGAATGCAAAAAAAACTTTTATTTGATTTTCGGATTATTAGAGGTTTCGATTATTCGTGAAAATTCTATTTCTCAACCATTCCAGATAATCACGAGTCTACTCGCGATTACTGTCCAGCTGTCGGACAATATGCAAGTACAGCACTTATTAATTGCACGTTATGAAAACAGCGTGTGCACATTTGCTGTTACATAATTTAGTCAACTCTGGAGTTTTATTCGCATTTTGTTCAAAACTCTTTTTTTTTTTTTTCCTCCCTGTCAAAATTCCATTAATTGCACTAACTCAAGGCAGAAAGAATACTGCGCCTGAAAATATGGTCGCTAAATGAGATGAAGTTAAATGCAACTTTTAAGGCAGCTTTTATGAACACTGCACTGACAGATAATAGCTGTAATAACCTTGTGCACGGACAGGTGATAGGTAGTCAAGGTTACGCAACCAGGGTATATTACAGACATTACGTAACGAACATGCTGTAGCCACGAGGCAGGCAGGTTAGCGTGGTTTTATTTCCCACAGAATGAGCAGAAAATTTTGAAATTAAAAAAAAAATGATGGAAGAGTTTCAGCCGTGATTAAAATACCACTTTGTTACCCGTCAGAAAACTTGTTGAAGCAACGAGAGATCAGCATGTACCATACTTAACTGCGGAGCCGAACATACAGACAGCTGTTTAGAAAGGAAATATTTTCATAATTTGAAGGACATTGACTGATTATTAATGAGGTGAATATCGTAATTAATAACGTAATCTTGGCTTTTCAATGATCTCTGAAGTTGCATCTCAAAATTACAGAAAAATTAGGCGTATTTTCTTATATCTAGTCCCATAGTTCTAGGATACTCAGGAAGAGGATAGAGGACAATTTGGTGTTTGCATGTCGTAATGTTCCTAAATATAAAACCCTTGAATTTCTCAGAAATTTCATCCCTTTGCCACCTTTTCTTAATGCCTTCTACTTCACTCAGTTTTTACTACTCTATGGTTAATTTTAAAGCGGTGGGTTTCAAAGCGTGTTAAGCGGAACTCTAGGGTAAAAGTTATTATTATTATTAGCCATATGGTGTAAGGAAGCCTGAAGCTTATGCTGCACCAGCCAAAGAAAAAAAAAATTCCCACGTTACCCTGGGAGAGAGAGAGAGAGAGAGAGAGAGAGAGAGAGAGAGAGAAGGAAATCACCAAGAAAGCAAGAAAGAAAAGAATGATGATACCTAGCTCAGGGACCCTGGGTTTGCCAAGCTCATGTTCACAAGATGTGAGCCCCTGGGGTATCTCAAGATATCCGCAACTTTTTTGTTATTTATTTTTTATTTATTAATTTCTATAACACTGTTTCGTTTAATATATTTGGGTTCCGGAAAAAACAGTTCTCAAAGGGGTTCAGCTGCTGAAAAATGGTTGAAAAACACTGCTTTAACTCCACGTGATAAACAGGTAAAATTACAGTTTGTCGGTTCCTAAGTATTGTTTAATTAATACGAAATAAGTTCCAAATAATCAGACAATTTTGCCCTAAAGCCGACATCGTATATAATGTTCCGTGGTCGATTTGTTGTTTGCTGAACGAAAAATCAGAGTTTCCAGGAGAAAAAAACCATGTTACCCTCGACTGAAACCGACTAACTCAGCCACGGCGTAAAAAAGAAAAAAACACCTGCAAAAAACACTCGCGTCATTGACAGCATTCGAACGAAGATCTATTCCACCAGTGGGGAGCGGACGGCGATTATAACAACAGTCTACCTAAGAAATCAAGAAAGGAGGGTTACTTTAGTTTTAAAACTTAAATTAGCAAAACAAACTTTAATCAAAAACTAATATTTTTGATGTTTTTGACGAGACTAAATTACAAACAATAAAATTATAAAATACAATTGGATATTTAAAAAAAACCAGTAAAATAGTTGCAGGGGGTATATTGATAGAGGACAATGTACAGAAATAATAAAACCTACTAATGAGATGGAAAATATTAATAATAAAAATGAAAGCTTCATAAAAGGAAAAACTTACAGAACACATGAATAAGATCTGTTTTCTGAGAGGTGATAAAACTAGTAGTAGCAGTAGTAGTAATGGAGGCATGCGATGCAAGAAAGCAAGCGTATGAGCTTATGTACCATCAGACAAAAAAAAAAGAAAAAAAAAACAAATTTCACACATCCGTTCCGTTCTCTCTAAAAGTTTGTACAGTAGTACCTCCTTGAATTTATTTAAGCTATCAACTACCACAGCGACAGATGGAAGTTTGTTCCAGCAATTAACCACCCTCTGGCTAAAGGCAAATATCCGCACATCTATTCTATAACTGTCTTTCCTCAATTTGAATTTATGCCCCCCCCCCAGGTTCGTAATCTAAGCAAGCGGAAGAATCCCATCAGTTTTCAGCGTGATCAACCATTCAAGGATTTATACACATCAATCAGATCACCTCGCAGGTGCTTAGTCTCCAGAAACTGCAATTTGCAAAACTTAAGCCTTTCTTGGTAAGAGGACCCCTTCGCTCCTCTCACCAATCTTGTTACCATTCTCTGTACACGCTCAAGCACATAAGCTCATACACATGCTTTCTTGCATCACATGCCACTACTACTACCTCCATTGATCCAATAAAGTTCGAAACAATAAAATCTACAGAAGCCAAATTATGGACCAAATCTGGACTAAATCACCAAAACTACCGTGAAAATTGAGCTGAATATTTTTATCAGAAATTTATATGATGTAAATAATTAAATGCAATAATATAATGAAAAATAAGTAAATTTGTTATGACAGTTACTGAAGAAACGATATATTATAAGTTAACTTGTATATTTATCTCTTTAATTATTAAGATCAATTTTATTTTAAAGTGAATTGTAGCCTGCTATTAAGTAAGTATGATTATCTATTTAATACCATTATTGTAAATATCTTGAAAATTTGTATAAAATTGTATGATGTATATTTTAAAATATATGTCCACCCTCCTAGCCCACTGGCTGTACAGGGGGTGAACCTTGGGTAAATAAACTGATAATAAAAAAAATAATAATTATTATTATTATTTCAGCTTATTTTTAAAAAATGAAGCTGTCAACGGGAACACTATACTGGTCGAATTCGAACACTGCTTAATAATTTACACAGACATATTTGTGCGAATCACCACTTGAGACATTTGTCGTTCGAAAATCTCTCAGGTGCCTATTAGCTTCAATATGTGTCCATCCGCGTGTTATAATTCGACTCTCAATGACGTACTTTCATGAAATTTTATTTATGGGTATTTTAAAAACCTTTATCACATCGCGCCAGATTTAATTCAAATTAGACAACTAGAAATCATATAATCAGAGCATTTTCCCCCATATATGTTACTGACCACCTGAAGCGCCGGAAACCCCCCCCCTTTTTTTTGGCAAAAAAATATAGGAATAAATGAGAAATATGGCGGATGCGCGGTAAAGAAAGTGTCGTTTCAAATGCTACGTATATTAAAGTTATTACTTTGCTAAATATATAAATAATGAATTATTACTATTTGTTCTATTAATCAGAGAAGATCCATGAAATAGTTGTGTGCGTGTTTTTTTTTTTTTTTTTTTTTTGACGCAGGAGGAAATAAGTAAACTTTTACAAAAATGTGAGTGGGTACACTGTCATGCAGTGAAGCTTAAAAAAATATATTTTTCCACATTATTAGGTAATTAATTAGTAATTAATTTATCGGTGACATGTTAATTGTTATCGATTAGTTAATCACAGAAAATGTAAAAATGCAATTTATTTAAGAATTTTTCCTTAAAACACGAAATCGAATGCATTTGAAACAAGTCTATACGCATTTTGCCTAACTTTTTCTGATTTAAACTAGGGCGAGAGTTTCCCACAACCCTCTTTTCAAAAAAATAAGCTTCTTTATTGCGATTTTTAATGCAATCATATATTTATCCTTTTAATATCACTGGTATTTTATGAGTACATAATTTTTCTTGCACAATTCTTAAATAACGCTGCTTATAACTTATTAGAATACGATCATACATTTATCATTTAGATATTACTGGTATTTTATGAGTAGATAAATTTTCATGCACAATTCCTAAATAACGCTGAATTATAACTTATTAAATGTGAGGGTAAAATTCTATTGCTAAACCAAGCAAGATAAACTTTATGTTTATTTAAATAAAATGTCTAATGTGGCTTACCTCCAAGAAACAGCAGACGATCACATACAAATGCTATTATAATAGGGCGATATTCAACCTTAGGGATAAGAAAGCTTTTTTTTTTTATCATAAAAGTATAATTCCAAAATAACTGAAATTATATACATATATATATATATATACATATATATATATATATATATATATATATATATATAAGACGTAATTAGCCGATATTAATAAACACAATTGAAATTCTAAATTAAATAAATCTTCATATACATATATTGCCAAAACCATTAGCGTTAGAACCGATTGAAACTGCAAGATAGCGAAGCAACAAAACGCAGTAAAATGTGATCCTGAAAATACGAAGATATTATTATTATTATTATTAATTTAATGCCAAGAGCAATAAACAATTCTTAATTAATATATCTTACTCAGTAATTCGACGCTTAGGGATTATTGTATAATGCAATAATTGTTGTGCTACTTATTCTATTAATTAATAATTAGTATTGCCAATGCTGCTCACCTGCATGCATCCATAATAACCAGGACGTTTGTCATAAATAAATAAATAAATAAAGCTACTTTAAAATTCAACTATTCCTGTATTTCCCTACAGTGTAGTTTTCTTATTTATACTAAGGTGTTAAACAATTCATTAACATTTTTACCATTGCAGAAATTATCAGTGTGCTGCCGCATCACATTTTCTTATATTTCGTATTTACTGCTTTGCTCTTAGTGTTTGATATCTATAGGTGCGCGTTCTGAATGATTTGGTTGTTAGCAACTTTCTCTCAAGCTTTATTTTAGATTTATGATTATATGCGTTAAATTTGTTTCTTAATTGTATTAATTTTTTTTCTTCATTTGCCCGATGCATTGGGATTTCTAGCGTAGGTACTGTAGTTAAAAAGAAAAGTTTGCTTATTCAATGTGCAATATCGGCCTGTTATTACTCGTAACGTCAATGCTAAATCTTCAGCCTCGAAATGACTCCCAGATATTTTGATATAAATATATGATTGCCGTGCATCTGTCTCATAGGTAAGCTGTATTTGATTGAAATATATATATATATATATTTTTTTTTTTTTTTTTCTTTTTCTTCTTTTACTATTTTTATTCAAGAGAAGTAAAAGCTCTGATACATAATTCTTTTGATAATGTTGCTTCTAAATAAGAATAAAATGTTAAGTTTCAACTTCAGTTTAAAAGTAATAAATATATTACTTATCTTGTGAATGCAAAAAGAATATACAGTATTATGATTTTCATAGTACACCTGCCACTGTAGAATGCAGAAGAAAATGGCGCCCAACTTATAGCAAGATTTCGCTCAGTCCTAACCAAGCGAAAGGGAAGGGGTGAATATTTATTATTTAATTAATCAAATTTGTGCCATGCAATTTATCCCTTAAATTCAATATAATTCAGAGGGCTATTAAATAACAAAGTAGCCAAAATCTGTAAAATCTCTGACATTTTTTGCTTTCAATTATTTTAAGCCTTACGTAGCCGAGTGGTTAGGAACGCTAGTGCGGTAGCATACCCTCTTTGTATGGGCTGGCTTCGAGCCCGTGGCACCTAAATACGATTAACAATTTGTATTGATTGATTTTTTGTAAACTCTACTGACCTGGTGGTCGTGCCGGAGTATAAACAAGAGTATATATATATATATATATATATATATATATATATATATTATCATTCAAAATGTGGGATACGGATCCTATAAATATTAGTAAAATTCACAACACACTTTTCAGTATTAAACTTAGTGTACTCAAAGCACTATATAGAAAAACCAATGATTACGTCTTTGCATCCTCCCACCTTATGCACATTATATTGGATATTTTTAAATTCAGAATTAATATTTTGAATGTTAGCAAGCAGCCTGAAAACTCTGTCCTCATCTTATACTTTCAAAATAAAATGATGGATGATTTAGATATACATAAAACTATTAATTTACGTAATGACTTGCTGCCTATTAATAACTTACATATTAATATCAGATTTAGATATTCTAAACCATTTGGTCTTAAAGCGTGTAACTATAAAACAATAGCTACAAACCTTCACAATATTAACATCGGACAGGATACATGTGTTTGTCACAAACCTTCATTTCATAGATACGTGGATCCTAACCATAATCACATTATAACCGGCAATTTATATATAATACCATATCCCGAACTTAGAGATATTTTATCACTGGGTTTTAAATTTCGACCTAATCCACCTATTAATAAATCTAATTTTAAAAAATTGTTATATCTAGATTTACTAAAATACTGCATAAGATCAGCATACAAACATAATATACCGGTTGAAGCTTATCACATGTGGTTATTTACAATGCTTAATATCATATCTAATAAATATAATCAATTGAAATTCGTACAGGATAATCTATATAATACCAAATTAATAAATAGGCAGCTCAAAGATATACATGAACATTTTATAATAACTCCCGTTGACAAAGCTGCTTGCAATTATGCAATCATATGTAAATCATATTATATAGATATTATAAAAAATGAACTACAGTCTAGCCGTACATATAAACAGATAACATCTTCTTCTAATATAATAATCAAAAAATTAATTGCATTGCATAAAAAATTAAAGTTAAAGTATAATAACCTAAAATATCCATTTATATATTGCATACCCAAATTTCACAAAACACCAATTGCTTTTAGATTCATAACATCATGTAGAGATAGTTATGCTAAATTTCCCGGAAAAACGTTAGAAAAGTTACTTAAAAGTATATTAAATAACTTAAATAAAACTATTATAATAAATAATAACTTACCTATTATAAATGCTCTAAAAAATAATAATATTCATCAAATACAAACTTTTGACTTTAACAGTCTATTTACGAGCATTAACCTTAATAACTTAGAAGTCGTCCTCCAGAAACTATATTTAGAAAATAAAAATGCTATAAAGGTTGATTTAACCTATTGGAATTCTCTAATAAAATTATGCATCTTTAATAACTATGTATATGACGGAACATCGTTATATTTGCAAGTCACTGGCACCCCTATGGGAAGTCCAGCATCAAGCATAATCGCAAACCTTTATCTGTATTATACAGAAAGAGAATTTCAAGATAACCTACTTATATACAGATACGTAGATGATATATGTGTTTTTAATTGTCCACATTTTGTCCAGGATTACAGTGGATTATATCCAGGGGAGCTTGTGTTGGAAAAAACTAATAGTTCCGATACTATAGCAAATTACTTGGATCTTCATATAGAAATATTACATAATAATAAAATAGACGTAAACGTATATAATAAAAGAGATGCATTTAATTTTAACGTAGTCAGCCTTACAAACTGGAAATCAAATGTATCAAAATCAGTGCATGCTAATATAATTTTATCGCAATGTTTAAGGATTGCTTATATCTGCAATAGTAATAAAAATTGTTCAACAGGCTTAACAGCGTTGTACGGCAAGTTGATTAATAATAATTTCCCTATCGCTTACCTGAAATATCACTTCAGGAAAGCAATTAGCATAATTAATTTCAAAAATTTGTTTTCTGAACCTATCGTTTCAATATAATTTTCAATAAAATCGTTATATTTAGTGCCATGTATATATGTAAATAGGATACACTTTGCATTCTTGGTGTCTTACGGCGTAGAAAACTTGTACCCACCGGCTTGCAAATTACAGTGTATCATTTTTTTTTTTTTTTTTTTTAATACATATAGTTAATTTCATTTAAATTTACTTAAATTCACGCTGAGATAACATGCAAATTCAGCTCAGGGTCCTACTATAGGAACGGGTTTGCGATCCCGGGCATACCCGAGCCACAACTTATATCTTGTAATGCCTTTAAGCTGTCCTACACTCTTTATTTTTATTTCTCCGAAATTATTAGGGCAATCCGAGGACGTAGGAGAAACTATTTCTTATCTATACCACTATTTTTCGCCTTTGTGGAGTTCAGGTTCTATTTTTCCTACTCCTTTAGTTTTTCTTCTTACTATCTGCATGTTTCTCTTTGCGTTAATTTAATTTAATTATTTATTTTTACCGTATCCATCACATAGGGGGCACCACATATTATTTTGACGACTATTACATTATGTCCTAGATACGGTCAAATGTAGTATGTATTATATATTTAATCTTGTTTTAATCCTTAAATTACGTTCTCTGTCGGGTCAACGATGATTAATATATGCTTACATTTATATTTTACTTATATTTCTTACCTTTGATTCTAATATTTCAAAATTTTTCTTAATTAATTATCTTCATTCGATTTATTTATATTCGATTTATGTTCGGCCTATACTGGTTTATATTTGGTTTAGATTTAAATTACTTAGCATATATTGATCATCACAGAAACAGAGAACTTCTTGTCGTTTTTTGCCTTCATTCTGGGTGGTTGGCCCCAGTTGAAGTCATCTAGATTGTCGGTAAAAAGCGATAATAATAATTTTTTTTTTTTTTTTTGCGTTTTCTTAAGTCCTTGATGGTATTCTTATTATTGGATTGATTTACTTTTTCTAATGATATTCTATATATATTATATATATATCTCTGAAAGAACATATATGTAACGCGATTTCGCACTACATGTTTTCGTTCTTGTTGGATTTTTCTGATTGGAAAATTTTTGTCTAAATGTGCAGCCCGGCTGACAAACTAATTTCGTGGGAGTCGGTGATATTATAAACCTCTTCTATAATTAGTTCTGCAATGTGTTATAATTTTCCATTTATAATTTATATTAATGATATATGCGCCCAATTTAACAACAAAATCTGCATTTTTCCCACAACGATTTATAATTTTAAAAATTATTATTTATCATTTATTATTATTTATTTTTATTTTTTTCTGTAATTGTTACTTACTCCAGTTATATATCGGTGTAATATTATAGTTAAGGTACTGAATAATATGAACATGAATGCAACAAAGGGTGGTTATCTATATTAAATTATTTCCCATGTTACACTCATTATTTTATCTTACCATTACCATTTTTTATCTGTTCTATGAATGGTAATATAACACCATAAAATAAGGTACATTCGTTTAAACATGCGAAGATTTAATTCCGCTCTAACTTACATTTTGCTTATCTTTCCTTATTGATGCTATTATGCGAGTATTTACGTTTTTAAATGGTCAGTTTAATATGTTTTGTTATCATATTTTATTCTGATAAAGTACATTTAATGTTATCGAGGCATTTAGGTTTGCCATTTCGTACCTCTCTGAACACATCATTTTTAAAAATGTGTTATTAATATTTTATTTATTCATATATTTTTATTTATGTTTATATATTTTAATTTTTTTTAAATATATCGTTGTCAGTGTGAGTTCTGTTTTACTTTACGGATGTGCTTAACAGACTGAGTTCTCTTTTCCTCTGCCTGCTCCTTGTCTGATGTCAACTATCTTCTGAGCGCTGCTTTACTGGCGATGTTTTACTTCTAGGAGTACACGAAGTCCTTTTAGAAAGTAACCGCCTTTATTGGAAATGTATCTATAAATTTTTAATATCTGTATGGTAAACTCATTTGTACAATTTATGTGTTCCTCAGTCGGCATCCGTATTATAAACAGGTATTATCTACTAAAATGTATTTAGGGAACTTAGATTTCGTAAAAAAAAAAAAAAGATGTAACGTGGTACACATTCTTCCAGAAAATTGTAAGGGTATGTCAGTAAAAATGTATTGTCATTATTAAAACATCAACAAAAAGGATGTATTGTAAGGGATGGAAATTTGATTTCCAAAAAAAGATTCAAATAAATAAGGCACAAAATTAATGATATTTAAAAATTTGAATAAAAAATTAATAACGCATAATGCATTGTGATTAAGTAGAAACAGAATTACTTAATACAGATTTATTAAAATATGGCATTGTTTTTTTTTAAAAAATCATAATTGTTTACTTACTTAGTTTTAATAATTTGATAACTTATTTTTAGTTTAGCACTTCGAATTTTAATGTGTCTACAAGTAAATTTAGGACAATAACCTCACGCCATGAGAGGTATCGAACTTTGTTGTACAAGTTAGGACAATCACATTTGTTTTTCTTTTTTTTTTTGTAGTGTATCAATCACATATTGTTAGGCATTTCACGAGTTGCATCGGTATTGCACTAGTTATGTACAAACCTGAGTCTATTGTACAATAATATTCTTATATTATACCTGTACAATAATGTTCTATAGCCCTAGTAGCATGATATTTTTGGCCTAGATATACTTGTTTTCAAAGTAGGAGTTTTTTAACTTCTACCCCATCAAGCATTTCGTATATTGTCAGGTCATTCCACTCATGGTGCCTACTTACCTACCTGATGAGAAACCCACATGCGTCGAAAGCGTGGGGTAATGGCATACATTTTAAATAAATAGCAATACAGTTCTCATTTTGGAACAGTGCTTTTTTATTTAAAGTGCCTAGTACAGTACTAAGGAAACTCGTGTTGAAGTGTATTCACAATGTGAAATTAATGCCTTCTACGTAAGTATGAGCAACCTTTAGTTTGCTCATTTCTGCAAAACAAGCTGTTTTAACTTTTACAATAAGTGTGCAACCTCATTTAGTTTGCTCATTTCTGCAAAACAAGCTGTTTTAACTTTTACAATAAGTGTTTTGAAAATATCATAATATTTTTTCAAAAAGAAGGATTTTTTTTTTTTATAAAAATTTTAATTAAAAGATGAGTGAAATGATTCGCAAGCACAGGTTTTGTGTTTACCAATTCAGATGAACAGGTTTCCCATATGTAAGGAGGAAATATAGCGTCTGATATACAAATTTCTGATAAATTATCACATATTTGAATGTCTGGTTGCCATTTCAGTAGCAGAGCATTCTCTTTCGCCCTCGTGGTTAGCACAGTTGGTAAAATCGCTATTCTCCACACACCGGGTGAAAAAGACCTGAGTTAGAGTCCCGTCGACGGCGTGAGGAATTTTTATGGGTCTTTTCACAACATGGCTGAATTAGTCGGTCTCAGGCGAGGGTGGCATGGTTTTTTCTTCTGGAAAGTTGAGTTGTTCGTCCAGAAAACAGAAAATCGACCACAGAACACACGCAATTTACAGACAGTATACACCAATGAGCCAAACATTATGACCACCAACTTAATATGCACATGTAACCAAAACAGCTCGTACCCGGCGAGGCATGGACGCTACAAGATTTCTAAATGTGCCTTGTAGTATCTGGTACCAACACGTAAACAGTAGATCCTTTAACTCCTGTAAGGTCCGGAATTGCTGTTCCAACACAAACCACAGATGCTCGATGGGATTGATGTCTGGGAATTTGAGGCCAGGGCAGTACCTGGAAGTCTTCTTCATATTCCGCGAACCAGTCTCGAACAATCCGGGCGGTGTTGCACGGCGCATTATCCTGCTGAAAGACGGCACCGCCAGAGGTGAAGACTGCTGTCATGAAAGGGTGAACCTGGTCAGCAATGATGTTTAGGTAAGTGGTAGACGTCAGAGTGCCCGGCACATATGCTCTGACCCAGTCGTCTGGCCATTACAATTTGGCCTTTGTCAAACTCGTTTAAGTCCGTTGCCTTTCCCATCTGAAAAACAAGAGTAACTCTGAGTAATGAAGCTCAGTATCAGGTATTTTTTATACCGTGTCCCGACCCGCGCACGCGCCGTAGTTCACCTGCAGTTGCTTCGATTTGCATAACGACTCGCTGGTCATAATGTTTTGGCTCATAGTTGTATACTGGGCAGTATGGACCCGTATATACTGTTAGTTGCTGATGCTTCTAAAAGCCTATTAGAGCAACAACAGAATGTTGTTGCTCTAATAGGCTTTCATTATTTGGTTTATCATACCAAACAAATATAATAACTTCTTCCAGTTTCTAATCATCCATCTTTATGAAGAGAACTTGTATTTTTTTCGTATCGCGATCGAGCTGAGTGAAATCGACACCAGGAAATTTTTCTATTAGGAGAGGGAAAAAAGTCAGTGCCATATTTTGTTGTAGTAGGGTTTTAGGAGCATCAGCGACTAAGGCCGTATTGCTCCGTGTATGCTGTCTGTAAATTGCGTGTGTTCTCAGGTCGATTTTCCGTTTTGTGAAAAACCCGAGTTTCCGGGAAAAAAAAAAACCATGCTAATCCTCGCCTGAAATCGACTAACTCATCCATGTTGTGAAAAAGGCCCATAAAAATTCCTCACGTCATCGACTGGACTCGAACTCCGGTCTTTTCGGTATGGGGAGGACGACGATCCTACCAACTCTGCTACCCAGGAGGGCCAATGCCATCTGGATTAACATTTCGAAAACTGTAAATTGAGGGGTCGCACTCTAATTTATTGCTTTTTTTTTGTTTTGATAATACTAATTGATATCGTTTGATTGTTTTGTTTTGTTTCCTAACAAACAATATACTAGAGGAGCATAAACACCATTTTGTATAAACAATAGGATTCCAAAGTATGCGAGGATTAGGTCCTCCAGTAAATGAGAATTCGCGTAAGTTGGGAATCCCCTATAGAAAACTATTGTATATAAAACGAACTACTGTAAACTATGTACGCTTATATATATAAACTTTATTTAAGTAAATTATTAAATGTACTCGAAACAAAAAAAAGATAAATGAATGAATGTACAGTATAAATTTTATAAAACAGTGTATCTAGACACTATTATTTATAAAAATATCAAAAAAATCAAAATTTGTTCCTGATTTTCATCCTCCTTTTGCGTTGCTTTCTTGAAGAACATGGTGACAGGGAGTTCCATGAACTTTAAATTCTTGCACCTTGTCAACTGTTTAAGGGGTTGAAAGACTTCACTGAATTTATGGAGGTCTCACGCACGATGCCTGCTTGATTTCTTCTGCTTATACAGGCAGTTCTCGCTTTACGAGATCCCGGGTTTACGAGATTCCGGGTTAACGAGTTTGTTTTTTTTTTTTTTTTTTTTTTTCAAGTATCAAGAAAATTCAAAATATGAACATTAATTGCAAAAAATGAATGTTAACATTCATAAATACCGCATTTCAAATGACGCGCGTAGCTATACAATGCAGTGTACCCCGCTTTACGATATTAATCCGTTACCATCGTATCGCGAAAATATCGTAATAGCACATTGTTTTTTTTTGGTAATTCATTCCACGACCTCGGCAGTTCAAATTTTCGCTATACAACTCCCTAAAAGGTCGTTTTTATAGTGTAAATTGCATTAGTTACCAATTCATATTAAACGCACTACACTTTTAAACGTACTACTACTTTCATCGTTATCTATGTTATAAGAACCAATTTTGAACGGCTTTGTGATATTTTTCTAAAGCACGTTTCTGGAAGTCACGACCATAAAACAATAAAAACAATTTGCACTTTTCGGTTTATTGGACTTTTCTGTTACTGCAAGCAATTATTAACGGGTAGTAAACTGGATGTTATTGCATTTGTGAAAGTATAAACCAGCGCTGTAATGCTCAAATTTGTGAAAATACCGATAGCTCGAATTCTGTGGGTTTTTACGTTATTATGGTGAAATGTGTTTGCCCTTTACTGAAATATTCAATCTTGTAAAAAACATAAACAAATTTTCAGAATCTTCTCTTCATTCCTTTTTTTTTTTAAGCTTCGTAAACTTGTTACTCCGCGCAAATCGTGTTAGTTGCAATTTTTGCGTTCCGTTAAAAAATGCTTTTGCGTGCTATTGAAATTTATAAACAAAAGAGAAGATTATCTTGGAAATAAACGCTTCTTGAAGCATTTCTGAAGAAGATGACTCCTTGTGCAACAAACCACCCAGTGCCGAGCCCATAATGAGTGATCAACGAGTGTGCATTTAGTCGATGATGATATTGAAGAATAAACATTCTCAAGTTCGAATAGCAAAGCTTAATAAACGGTACTCACCTTAGATAATCTGCTGTTGTTACATGAAGTAGGATGGATGAATAATTTTGAGGTTTAAGAGGTTTTGAATAATTTAGAGTTTAAAAATAAGTTAATTAGTAAGGATATGGAATTAAAAATTAAAAACGGAATTAAAATATGCTGAAGGAAGTATAAGTGCACAAATTCGTCATTGAAGAATTAATTAAAAACTTTAAAATATGAAACCGGTGAAGCCAAAAGTCATAAACGACTGATTTTCGTTTTTTAATGTCATCAGTTGGCAATACTAAAGTGAGAAGAGAACGTGTGTTTTTTCAAGACTTCTATGTTCCCGTGATGCTCTTTGTGACATGCGGCAATCTTAAGTGCGTGAGATCCAAGACCGGGGAATTTATTAAACTTTGCTATTCGAACTTGAGTCCAATCACATCGGTACTTTAAGAAATTCTATAACTTATCTAAAATGAATAAACATTCTTTAACATTTTTAAGGTCATAAATAATTTCTCTTTTATTATAATTTGCTTGATTTTACAGGCTATGTTTTCATTTCTTTGGATAAATCAATCACTGTTTAAACATAAACTAATTAGCTAACTAGTTTCATTGTTAATAACGTAACCCCTATTTTTAACATTATGTATATGATAATATATTCCCGCTTTACGAGTTTTCGCTTTACGAGCGCGCGCTAGGAACGAATTAACTCGTAAAGTCGAGAACTACCTGTAATTCAGTCTCCTTCTCCGCACGTTTGACAAATCGTTTCTTTCTTCTGTTAGGGCGTCTCCATTAACCATTCAGTAATTCTATATCGTCTGCTGCCATGTTGTTGAATTCTTTCCCGTCTACCTAATGAGCAACGTTAACAATTCTCTTGACTTCGTTGTCCGTCTTGCGGATGCTCATGAAGTTATTCACAGCTTCCTCCGAAATATTCTCCCAGCATGCGTTCATGGTTTATGTGTGTGAAACACGAGAGGTATTAGAACCTATAGTTGAAGGTTGAGAAGATGAAAGAAGATATTTGTTGATATTAGATTTGAATTTCTGTAGATTGTAATTTTCAGGAAACACGCATGAAGGAAGGTTGTTCCAGAAAACGGAAGTTCAATGAATAAATGGGGAAGAAGAAGAAAAGTTGGTTCCATGAGTTTGAAGTTGGACAGTAAAATAATTTTGACTGGTTGCGCTACGTGTTCGGAATGCTTTGGAAGAGAGAGTAGGAATTATAGAAGCCAGTTCAGAAGAAGAGTTCCCATGGAAGTATCTACAGAAAAGGCATGCAGCAGACACAAAACACCTATGAGACAGAGAGTGGAGAAACGAGTCATTAATTAACCTAACTGCACTCTTTTGAATGGAATATAGAAGCCTGAGAGAGATTTGTGGGCACCGTCCCAGATATGAGAACAATATTCCATGATAGAGAGGAGTTTTGGTATGTATTGAGTGAACAGCTGTTTGGAAGGAAAATAACGCCGACAGCGACAGAGAAAACTCAGTTTTTTTAGATGTAGAGGAAGCAATATTTGAAATCTACTTATGCCAAGAGAGAGATTAGAAGTCGGGGTAATCCCCAATAGAGATATCATTTTGTCTAGAAATCGGAGTGTCATCGAAGATAAGCATAGGAGCAGAAGAATCCTCTTTGCGAGATATAAGACAGGACCGAGTTTTCGAAGAATTGAAATCAACTTAGTTGTCTATTCCCCACTGGAGAGTTACCTGGAGATCAGCATTCAAGGAATTGATAGTGGATATTCGAGAAATTAAAGCTGCTTGGGAAGGGCAAGATTTCTCAAACTATAAGGTGGAATGCAATGTGCTGTCATCAGCAAAACTATGGATAGGATTTCCGGTCAATGGAAGAAGGTAATTAATATACAAGAGGAAACGAGTGGGAGAAAGAACTGAACCTTGGAGAAAACCAGCATTGGTGGAGAAGTTAGAAGACAGAGAGCCATCTACCATCACCCGCAGTGAGAAAACTAGATACCCAATTACAGAAAAGAGTTGGCAAACCATAATATGGAAGCTTATTTAGAAGACCTTTATGCCAAACACAATCAAAAGCCTTTGAAATGTCAAGAGAAACTGCTTGAGTTTCACCAAACTTTTCCATGGAATTGGTCCATAGGTGAGTAACATAGGCCAAAATATCATCAGTGGATTGACACTGTCGGAATCCACACTGGCGTTCGTTGATCAAATAGAACGTTTATAGATAGTTTAAGAGTTGGCGGTTAACTGATTTCTCCATTACTTAAGAAAGAGTACAAATAATTGCAATGGGACAATAATTGGATGGGAGGGATTTTGTCACCCTTTTTAGGAACTGGCTGGATATGATCAAATTTCTAAGCAGAAGGAAAAACACCTTTGGAATAAGAAAGTGAAAAAAAGGCGACACAGAACAGGAGTAAGTTCAGGAGCACAGGTTTTATGAACTAGTGGAGAAAACCCATCAGGACCCGGAGCTTTCTTAGCATCAAAATTGATCAAAATCCTTCTGACCGAAGATCACAGGTGGCATTGAATGGAGTGTACTGGGAATGGTGGGAGGTGGTTACAAAGATCATCAATACACTAGTTGAAAGGAAAATGGGATGCTAGCAGGTCAGTTTTATCTTTGGCTGAGGTGGCAATAGAGCCATCTGATTTTGACAGAGGTGGGAACAGAGATGGGCAAAAGTTGCGGCCAATAGATTTCGCAAGAGATGAGAATCAGGCCTGACGTAGCCCAGTGGTCAGGAGCGAGAGTGCATAGCACGCGTTCCTTGAGTGGACCGGGGTTCAAGCCCGTGACTACTAAATACGATAAATATTTGTATTGACGATTTATTGTAAACTCTACTGACTTGGTTGTCGTGCCGGAGTATAAACAGAAAATTTTAAAATTTAGAATGCTCGTCTACCATTTGACAATAAGCAAGTTTTCTACCCTTAGTCTGTTCGATATCTGGTTTGGACTGATTAATAACTGCTTTACAATTGTTGCGAGCTTTGGTGTAGGCAGAAAATGAACCTGGAGATTTGTAAACAGGCCAGTTACGATATACAACATATCTCTTGAACAGCCTTAGAACATTTATTGAAAAATCAAGGTTTAGATAAAGGACGAGATTTTAAGGTAGAGCGTGGAATAAAGGATTCCATCCTTACAAGAATAATTTCACTGATAAACGATCTTAGAAAATGTCGACATCAGAAGATTTGAAACAGTAGCCGACCAAGGAAATGAAGAAAGGAAATCTCGCAGATCATTCCATTTTGCATTCTTGTAATGCCAAACAACACGGGATTGAGAACAGTCACGAGAGAAAGGCTCCATTGGAGAAGAGACCATGAACAAGTTGCGATCTGAAGTGCCTAGAGGACCACTTACTTCAAGGATTGTTTGTGGGAAAAAAGTCAAGTGCGTTAGCTGGGTGGTTAGGATTGTCTGGTATTCTGATAGGTAAATGAACAATTTATTCAAGGTCATTAGTAATTGCAAAAACCTCAGCATCTCGACCAGCTGTGTCCGTGTGGCTGGAAAACGGAAGCCATCCGAAGTTGTGAACATTAAAATTACCAAGGAAAATTACCTCACTGTTAGGAAAGTTGGACTGGAGAAAGTCAAGTTGCAAAGAGAGGAAGTCAAAGAGCTCCAAGTAATTAGTGGAGTTGGGAGAACGGTATAGACAACAGATGAATTTGACACAATGAGTTAGAGAGATTTTAAGCCAGAGAAGATCGAAAAGAGGAGATTCCAAATTACCAAGTCTCTGACAGCGAATATCGGAACGGACATATTCACAAGTACCACCTTTGAGGCGAAAGGAATCATACAGCGAATAATTCCTGACAATTGAAATAAGCAATGATTGAATCAGCCGATAAATGAGATTCTGTCAGAATAAGTACATGGGGCTTGGCAGACTGTAAGTGAAAATGGACGTCATTGAGATTAGAACCGAGACCAAGTATATTTGTGAAATGAATGAGGAAGCATTTGGGAGGTTTAGATCTTTTCGACGATAAATTTGTTCTATTATTTTAACAATTCATGGTGTATTCAGAAGTAAGAAAAGGTGGAAAGAACGTGCTCTATGAAGTAATGAAATTTTTGGATATGGTGTGTTCATAGTAAGAATATACCCTGCTCCTTGACATAACGCGGCCTCTACAATGTCCCCTCGTACACACTACTCGGACTTCCTCCAGTCACTATCTGGCAGAGTATATAGAGGCAACGAGATTATACCCTAGCTGATCCGGAAGCCTCCCTAGAAATAGATTCGTTCCGGTGGACTATCTAGCGGCTGGCCTGCGAACACCATTTTAGAGCTGTACCCTCGAAATGTAAAGAAGGTTGGATTTCGCTGTGATGTCCATCATAACCTCAAAAGGCATCAATCATATTGCATGATGGAATAGATGGGGGGGGGGGGGGTGCTGGAGCTTTTCTCTGGAGACAACATGGGTTTAAGTTCCCTCCTAACCACGTTGACGTTCTCAGTGCAGCCCAGATAATGCAGTGTTTCCAAGAAGGGCTTAGATCAGGGGTGGGCAACAGCCTGCCCGCGGGCCACATCCGGCCTGCGACGATGTTGAATCCGGCCCCCTCGGTAAATGCATAAATATAGAAAATCCATACCTTACTACACTCGCCGTAAACGTTCGGCTTAATTCGGTTCAATCGGGAATCGCGGCCAGTACAACAGTAACCAAGTGATTCTACGCAGCGTCAAAGAGTTATTTCCTAATTATTATTGTAGCATCGATCGAACGAAGTTCCTTTGGGTTTGACTTCTTATTGAAAAAAATAATATTGGTGCGAGATATTTTATGTTTTATGCCTTTTCTAATTATTACAATTTTTAATTTAATATAATCTATAGCCCATAAAATGAGCCAATTAAAAAAAAAAAAATGATGCCGAATGCCGCATTTTCAATGATAATTGGACATTCAGATATTTTTTTTAAAAATACATTAATAATTTGGTAATTCAAGTAATATAACATTTTTTAGGTTCTGATTTTTTTTATTAAATCGTTCAATCTATTCCGGCCCGCATCATGATGTGAAAATTTCATTCGGCCCGCATCATGATACGAAAATTTCATTCGGCCCGCTGACGAAAAAAGTTGCCCACCCCTGGCTTAGATCAAGCGAAATCGGATTTCATAGCCGTTTCAATAAGGGAGAAGGTGAGGGAGTGTGAATATCCTTGAATACGCGTATTACACTTTGGTTGAGTTGACTGAATGAGGTAGGTCGTATTGGGAGGAAGACTTTCGTGCGATTTGTAGAGACTCCTTATCACCAGGAGCATTATCTGTAACGAGGAGATCCTTAAATTCCATTCCCTTTATTTCTCGTATATTTCTCGATTTCAGGGAAAACTTTATGGAACCAGTCCAAAAATTTCTGTACTTTCTAATTGGACTACTAAAATACAAGGAGGAGGTTTTTATTTTTTCCTTTTAATGCACCGGGGTTTGAAAGCGATACAGCATCCCAGGCTTGATCATATACCCATCAACATTGCCGAAAAGTATTAGTGTAACTCTATCCTTCATTGTCTTAAAACCAGGTTCTGGCTTATTGGGTCCTACTGGTGGTTATTTTTATTTATTATTATTTATTGAGTTATTTTTTCTCGAAGAAGCCGGTCTCTTCGTGGCCTCTAGCCATAAATTTAAAGCTGAATTTAAAGTATGTTTCATCACTTTGGCTGTTGTTAAATTGATCAAACATACCTTAAGATTCGTTCACGTTAAAATGCCGCACAACCTGAGTTTGATATGCTACTTTTTAATCAGTCCAAATCTTATAATAGAATTTTTCTTCTTTTCACTTTCAATATCAATAGATCTATTACTGCAGCAACACACACACACACGCCAAAAAGTTGAGTTTTTACCGATTCATAGTGGGGTGGAAGAGGGAAAGTACTTTGCCCACCACATTCCGCTTACACGTACAGTAGACTCTTGATTTTCCGGGATAGACGGTAAAAAAAAAAAAAAAAAAATCCTGGATAATCGATTTCCCGGTTAATCCAAAAATACAGCAAGTCCCCGACATATGTAAGAGATACGTTCCAGGACTTCTTATGTAAGACGAGTTTTACATAACTCGGGAACAGCTAAAAAAATATTGTTACTATATCCCTTATATGCCAAATTAAAAAAACCACATAATGTCCTCAGAAGAATGAAGAAAAATATAAAAATAAAAGGAATTAAAAGTTAAAAATAAATTAAAAATTTTAAGTAAAAATAAATTTTTGAAAAAATTAAAAAAAATAATCAGAAAAATTAAAGATAAAAATAAGTAAATAAAATTCAGAAAAAATAAAGATAAAAATAAGTAAATAAAATTCAGAAAAAATAAAGATAAAAATAAGTTAATAAAATGAATAAAAATCTCGCTCCAGTGCAAGGTGGTGCCAGCAGATGACGCCTCAGGACCAGCCTGAGGCCAGCAGGAGATAGAAGTCAAGAAGACACAGTGATATCGTTCGGCATCGTACAAGTATGATTACCAACTGTCCAAGTCGAAGGTAGATGGTGTTTGAAGATGGTATTTAAGCTAAAAAATGGTGGTAGTGACAATGGTGGTGGTATCACGAGATGGCCACGATGGAGATGCTGATCTGGACTGGAGGTAGAGTTGTAGAACTGGAGTTCCTGAAATTGGGGCACTACTGAGTTGTTCACGTCTGGCAAAGGCTTTATGGAAAAATCTTGCAGAAGATGAAATTTTTCTTTGGAGTCCAAGGGACGACTCATTGCCTGGAGAAAATGGTTGACACATAGCAGACAGAGGTTGACGAAGATCCAAGTAATATGGACAGGTGAAAAGAACATGCTGTTAGTCTTCTGGGCTGCCACAGTTACAGAGGAGAGAATCAGACAGGTTAAACATGGCAAGTTTAGCACGAAGAGAACCATGGCCAATAAGAATAGCACCAGCCAAAAAAAAAAAAAAAAAAAAAAAAATTCACACATCCATTCCCTCTAAAAGTTTGTCCCGTTCCTCCTTGAATTTATTTAACCTATCAACTTCCACAACGACAAATGGAAGTTTGTTCTAGCAATTAACCACCCGCTGTCTAAAGGAAAATTTCCGCACATCTATTCTACAGCCGTCGTTCCTCAATTTGAATTTATGCCCCATCAGGTTCGTAATCTGAGCAAGTGAAAGAATCCCATTAGAATTCAGCGTGCTCAACCCATTCAAGCCCTTATACGCCTCAATCAGATCACCTCGCAGGTGTCTAGTCTCCAGTCGCTGCAATTTGCAGAACTTAAGCCTTTCTTGGTAAAAGGACCCCTTCGTTCCCCTCATCAATCTTGTTGCCCTTCTCTGTACACGCTCAAGCAACTCTACATCCCTCCTAAAATGACACTAAACCCTCGAAATATGTATTTGCTTGTGGAGTAGGGCTGTAGGAGAAGAAGAAGAGCAAGCAACACGAAAGGGGAATTCGCCATCACAGTAGGTTCGGCGTTAACTGCTGAAGCTTTGTACTGTAGCTTAAGAATGACGGGAATGGCTTCGCATTTCAATTTATACTTTTCAAATCATACAATGTCATGTGGGCTAAAGGCATATGATCGGCCTAATTAATCCGCAAGATTCTAGTTCAGGTACAGAATTCCTCTTCGTCCGAACCGAAAACTGATACTGCTCATTAGATATGACATCGACCTTCCTCTTCCCTTTCCATTCCTTCCCCTTCCATCAGGAGTGGCCGACTGCCATCATAAAACTACGAGTCACGAGCGTAAATATGAATCAGAAGAATCAGTCTTGGTATTGCTTGAGTGGGGATCGCTCATCACTACGGACAATCCGTCAATTGTCTTCCTTTAGTAGGAAGACAATTGACGGATTGTCCATAGTGATGAGTGACGGTTCCCTTTGGGTAAATGACTACAGAAGTATATAGCGGTGGTG
Organism: Mastigoproctus giganteus; assembly: GCF_048544385.1. Taxonomy (NCBI): domain Eukaryota; kingdom Metazoa; phylum Arthropoda; class Arachnida; order Uropygi; family Thelyphonidae; genus Mastigoproctus; species Mastigoproctus giganteus. Next base: position 203,013,059 of record NC_143583.1, read on the forward strand.
ACGTCCTTGTGAAATTGGTTGTTGTTTGTTTGACGAAGCATCAGCATTTAAGCCAATATTTTTCCAGTCTGTTGCAAGTGAATGTTTACGGGCCGACTTGTTTCAGCCTTCATGTTTTTCTGCTGAAAATTCCGAAACACCTGACGGGGGGGGGGTCTACATTGTCTGCCTCAGATCACCAAACTACATCCCCGATTGAAGAGGCATTTAATAAGAGTTTCTCCACTCTTCGACGGAATTAGAGCCTAGACCATTCCAAATGAACAGCAAGTGGCAAACACCATATTGTCACGGAGGACGTGAAAGAGGTACGCCCGCCTATATTCAACGCAGGCTTACAAATCGAACAGCAATCATGATGTGGGGTTGCCGTTTCTTGTGACATCCGTTCACTACACAACCTTGCAATTTCTCAGTTACATAACTCTTTATTCCAGAAGGACAGTGCTCTTAATCCATATTGCTGATGTCTTCATATATGGTTTTTTTTTTTTTTTTTTTTTTTTTTGCAAGTGGACATGCTTCCTTGGCCTTCAAAACCCCTGGTTTGAAGAAGAACTCTTTATTGTTTACACAATGCATATTGCTACAACAGCCTTTGTTTGTGTTCTGTTGAACATTTCTGTGCGATGGTGATGACCACAACTTAAGTCTTGCTTCAGCCACCCCATATCATAGCGAATTTAAGAGAATAGTTAACCCAGCATACTTAGAGGATACAAAAGGTCCGTTTATCCTCTTGTGAAACATTCCTCAAGAAGAATATTGCTGAGTCACATTTTTGACTCATTGCCAATACTCATAATAGCTTACATCGTTACTGGAGTTGGGGATGGTGAGGGGGGCTATGCTTCGAACTGAAATGTGCTTTTTTTCCACATTAAATAAAGACCTTTTGTTCTGATATTTTGATCATTTCTTGCCATGATTCTTATTTGCATCTGTATTTACTTTTTCCCTAATCAATATCAGAGACCAAAATATTATTTGATTTTTTATATTACATTATAATCAGGGAGCGAAAAAATAAAGCTGTACAAAACAAACGCAAATAAAAACCACAAAAATAAATAAATAACAAACAGGGAGGCAAAACCCAAGTTAATAAATGCGGTAGAAAAAATAATTAGCCGTATGCGCTGGATGTAAGAAGCGAATGAACCGTTATAGTACTGATAATTTTCTCGTCACAACCTCAACAGGCATTCCTCAAGGAGCTGTTTTCTCCAGTACTATATTTTCAGCATCTCTTCAACCACTTCTTCAAGAAAACTCAAATCTACTGGCCTATGCCGATGATTTAAAGTTATTTATAATCTCCAAAGCCAGTGATGATATTCGCAAAGTTATCAATGATGCAAATTCACAGATTTCTGAATTCGCAAGCAAATCTGCTCAAATTACTTATTACCTTCAGAAACAACCCAACCACATAAGAATAAAAATTGCAGGTGTCCCAATCCCAAATGTTTATGCTCACAAAGACCTTGAAGTTGTTTTTGATAAAAATCTCTCCTTTAATGCCCACTATTTATATGTTGCTAAAAAATTTAAAAAGCAAAATGGTTAATCAAACAAGAAACAGCAGCGATTCAAGGCAGAAAAACAGTCGTTAAGCATATTCAAAGATGCATCTTTCCCATTCTGTCCTATGCTTCCGAAATCTGGTCTGGTGCTACTCAAGTAACCGTCAAGAAATTCCTTGCCCTAGAATATTGGGTTCTTAGATGGCTGAATAGTAAGCTTCGTTTTCCCCATACAATATCCAGGCAACAGCTTTATGAAAACATAAAAACAAAGCCTCTGCAACAGATGATCAACGAGTCTGGAGTCATGCTTCTTGCAAAGTTAATCACTTCTGCATGCGATTCACCAAACTTAGCCAATATAATAGCTGCCCCCAACAGGGAAAAGTTAAGAAACCAGCAATTCAAATCCAACCTCTCCAGGCTCAAACAAATGGACATAATGTTCTCCAATACATCCCTTCACCTCATAAATCATCACAATATTGATTTCAACAGGTTAATCAACTCTGAAGCTTACAGGAGTCAGATCCCCGATAAAATGAAGAGGAAATAAAAACAGCACCCTGTCCCCAACCCAGTAACTGCAACTGAAAGCCAATTGTCCTCTTCTGCAAATTCCCTTTTAATTAATCCATAACTATAATTCCTAGTCATTGTTAATGTCTATATGAAATCTGCTATGTACATATATTCCATTACTTTATGTTATTTCCTTTGTATTATTATCTGCCCCTAGCTATATGCTGTGATGGGCTTGTTGTATTTGCAATAAATGAATATTTATTTATTAATGTGGAATACTTTTGAAAATAAGGTTGTTCCCTTTTTTTTTTGCGTTTTTTAACCAATAAATTATGGAGGTCGGGTGATGTACCGCCCACACATTTAGATATCGGTAAAGGAATGAACTGTTAATATGGAACATTTTCGAAAAACTGTGTATTTTTATTTGTCGTTTTTACAGATTTGCATTTAACTATCAACTGTTTTTCTGCTGTTTTTTTTTTTTTTTTTAAGGAATTCACATTACACTTAATAAAAAGTAAGATTAGAAAATACATTTTTAAGCAATTTTTACCCGTGTTCTTTACATTTGTAATCCTGATAAAGGTTACAAATATGTTTTACCAAAATACAGCATGAAATTTTTGCTCTACGTTAGTTACGTGACATATTTTATTACTTTAGTACATTTACTTTTCTTTGTTTCCGATGACAACATATGATGTAAAACCCGGGCACCTGATAACTTAATGTACATCATATTACTGGAAGTAAAGGACGGAGGTAATTCCGTCCCTTTTTTTTAAATAGAAGTGGCAATCTTTATATGAGGCACGTTTCAATTTTCGAATAATGTACTTCATTCAAAATATTAAATAAAATTCTTATGCGAATGAACGGAAGTAAACGATATTATTGAGATGTATTTGATTTACATTTCCAATAAAACGGCTTAATTTCTCACGCAGTAGTTAAATAGTTTTTCGTTTATTGTAGTTCATTCCCATGGTCCCAAAAACGCGAATGTTGGTGGTGGGAAGAAACACGTTTCTTCCGACCGACATTCGCTTTTTTTTTTTTGTGTGTGTGTTTCTCAACATGAATTTATATTCGGCTTAAATTTGGCACACTTACTTCCAGGTAAAGGAGTCAAATTATCAAAAGGAATAGAATTTATTAATCTTGATTGACAAATTAACTTAAAATTTGTTTTAAAGAAAACATTTTAATGAAAAGGTTTTAATAGTGATTTCAGGCAGTTACTTCGTTTTTAAAATAAATGTTTTTTTTTTTTTTTATTAATGAGCCATTTCAGTGTCCTGTTTTTTCAACAAAGACATAGAGGAGTATATCCTACAATCCTCACCCCACCCTACCCACAAAGTTTTTCAGTAAATATCCGAAAAGGTAATTAATGATTTTTTAAAAATGTTCCACATTAACAATTCATTTCCTTACCCGATTTTTCTTTGAGAAAAGGGCATATGAGAATATATTTCATTACTATATACTGTATTATAAATTATAGGCTAAAAAATTCGAAAAGGAAAGCAGTTTTAAAATGTTTCCTAATAACAATTCATTCATCTTTCCAATTTTAAAATAAGAACATATGCGAGTGACACACACACTCTGCCTGTGACTTTTTTTTTTTTTGCATTAGGTGAAATTTGAAATTATTTGCATTAGGTTTTTTTGAAATTTGAAATTTGCGTGTATAATTTAAATATCAGAATGTCAAAAACTATCAGAATCCCAAGTATATTTATTGTGTATGTATTATTCTACATCTGTTATTTTCATCTCAAAATTGCTAATAAATTAAATGATTAAAATCATTACAATTTAAACTAATTTATATCTCAGAATATCAAAAAATAACAAGCAATAAGATAAGTGACAGCAGTATAACAGTACAAATTAAAGATATAATCATCTTCCACCAGCCAGTGTTAATAGTATTGCAAACTTAATGGCACTTCGTGAAAGCTTTGATAAAATTATATCAAATGTTGGCACAAGAATTCTAATTAATATTGCAAAACTTTGTTCGTACAGTACTAACATACTAACAGACTTTATATTCTCATAAAAGTAATTCACAAAATGCTAACCTGTACACGTGATGAATAGTAGTCAGTCTCGGACGAAGGTGACTATTATTTATTGCAAACAATTTCAAGCACAAAATATTCTTAAAATTTATTTATCTTATACCATTATGACTGAGAACGGGCAATGATACGCACTCTCATTTTATACATAATAAAAGTAAAAAAATTATATATATATATATATATATGATTACAAATTCTCATTTAAAACAAGTTACAGTACATTTTTTCTTCACCAAGCTTATGTCCAATGCAACTCCAATTCCAGAGGAGAGAGTGGCCGAATGCACAGTACCTGTTAAGCTATTGCTTAGCACTATTTTTCGCAAATTAGTCGCAATAGCCTTTTAATATTTCTACAAGAAATCTCTTTTGTTGAAGCAATTTGTTTTTCCGAGTGGAAAGTTTTTAAGGCTCTCTGGATGGCTTCCCTTTAATTCTCCATTTTAACCAAGAAAATTTCGTGTCTTTTGGCATAGAGTGCCTTCGCCGAATATCGTTCTTTTTGCTATCTTGACCAGACTTAGATTTCTTCTTGGAATCAGATGCTAATGGTATAATTTCATCTTCGGTGGTCTTTTGCCTATTGCTGCGAGTGGCGCCGTTTTTGATATATTTTGTTGGCCTAGAAGAGAGCATAGACTGACTACGGGAAACATTTGTTCCAGAGAGACGTTCGTCGTCGTCTTCAGCTCGACGTTGCTGATGGCTCACTCCGGGAATATACATCACCAGAGTTCGTCTTCGGCGTGTCGAGTCACTGTCTGAACTGGATACACCAGAAGCAGCCGAAGACACTACCTGACCCTTTCGATCTCCTCTTGGACTTGAGCGCACACGATGACCGTTGGCTATTCCGCTAGCATTGCTCTTACTGCGCTTTATTGCTTCCCTTTGGCGGGCTTGATAAGCAGCAGCTAATCCTCCTCGAACATAGAGCGGGTCGCTTTGAACAGAAGAGGGATTCGTGTCTTCTTCATAATGTAGAACTTTGCGTTGACTTCTCTTTTTGGAATCCTGACCTATGTCGTCTACTTCCTCACCGTTGACCATGATTTTTACACCCGTAGTATTTGGTACACCCTTCTTTTTTTTCCATCTGTCCTGCAGGTGGCGCTTATCCAACGTGTAAGATTTAGGAGAAGGCGGAACATCGCGTTTAGTTCGGTCCAGTCTGCTAAGACTAGAATATTTATCACTTCCAACTTGGCTCCCGGCAGGATATGATACTTCACTTTGCGCCATTTCTCGTCGATAATCCTCTTCAGCTTCACGGAACCACAAGCCACCACTTGTTACAACTCCTCCTTCGGTACTTGCTTCTTGGCGAGGCACATTCTCGTAAGATATTTCTCGCTTTTTAAAATCAACTTCGCGAACTACCGATCCTGGGACTGTGTCCTCATTTCGATAGAGGTCACTAGCTTCGGCTGAAATGTCAGAAGCACAGTCGTCTTCTTCCCTTACTTCTATGGGTTCTTGATGCTTGTTGGCGCTCCTCTTCTGTTTCTGTAGAGCAATCAATTCGGCATCGATATCATACCAATCATCATCATCTTCATAGGTGCTGACATGTTTCTGACTCCTTACTGGATCGGATGTATTATTGCCGGACTTGCTTGTCTTCAGTTTAAAACCGAAGAGTCGTTTCTCACTTTTAACCTTCTTTTCTTTCTTGACATCCTGATGCATTTCGCTGCTATCTTCGCTTTGTATTAGATATGGAGACAAGTGATCGGCAGATGAATAGTGGGAATTTTTCTCTTTATTCTTTTTCTTTCTTGACTTGTCTACCTGACTGTAAATAACACCGTTCCTTGTAGCACCTCCTTGAAGATTGGATGAATGAGCTACAGACTCATATGGAATATTTCTTTCTTTTGGCGATTCACCACCAGAATGCAAAGCTGCAACATCACTATACGCTGAAACATATCCGTTTTTGGATTTGATAACGCGATATTTTCCGTCATTCGCATCTTCAAGGTGATTCCATTCTGTGAAGTCTGGGACTTTACTGCACTGGACACCTTTGTCCTTCTTATTTGTCTTCCAGCTTCTATCATCTCTTATTCTGTCGCCAGAAATTGTTCTGGAATGCAACTCATCTGTGGAAACACCTTTCTCTCGTGAATGTAGATAGCGATAGGAGTTGTAGTCTTCACCATAACTGTTAGCATCTCTTAGATCATTCTGAGACTTCGCTTTTCTACGAGGCGGTGGTTTTGGTGAAGGTTCCTCATAGATGATGGTTCGTGTTTCATTCCTCCATACTTGGTGTTTTTCCCCAACAGCTTTTAAGAATTCGCCCTCATCAGTCTTTTCATTCGTCGTTTGAAAGTCGGTGGTATCAAGGATTAACTGATCGCCGCTGTGCCATTTTTCCATATTCACATTTGGCGGTAATGGAGATCCTCGACGCACAAGGTCATCATCAGAAGATACCCTTACGAGAGAGTTGTTGTATCTATATGAATCCTCGATCGGTTCATCGTATTCCCAATAACCACGTTCAGGTAGTGGCGAAGGACTACGTTTGTCCCTTTTCTTGCTTTTACTCTGGTGACCATCAGCATAGAAACTCTTGTCCCTGCTGCGGGATTTTTGCAGGTGCCTGTCATCTGAAATTATGTGGGTCGAATGAGAGCTTCTGTTATGCCTATTGTCCATGATTGGGCTATCGGTAGTAGTCTTCCTTTGATATTTCTTTACCGCTTCGTTTCTCTTCTCAGCATCAGTCTTATTCTTTTCGCTTTTCTTTTTCTGTGATGACATGCCGAATATAACCTTTACTCCATTGACAAGAGGGTTTCTTTTGGGTTTGGGTGGAGCTGGATCCACTGTGGCTTGCCGATAATAGTCATTTGAAGGTTCCATAATCTGTTTCTGAGTCACATGTACACTAGGGGAAATGCGTCCTAATTCTTCTTCATCTTCACTATCCTCTGCGGGTAGACGGAGAACTGCCTCTTCATTAAATTTCTCCACGATTGTTTTCACATGATTTTTGCGCACATCTGGAGGATCAGGAGGCATCTGACTTGGATGTAGAGGAGTGGTTATGTTACGAAAACTTTTACTGGGATGGAGAACAGAGGAGTCGAAATTTTGTTTGGCTTTCTGCGTTTGAGTGGAAGATTCCGCAGTGCTGTTTAAGACAGAGTCATCGTAAGCAAACGTGTTGACATCGGGTTCTTCATTGTAGCGATTCTTGTACACCTTAAACCAGAATCGTTTCTCTGGACTCAAGTCGTCGTTCACCGCTGCATCTGCTTCTGAAATATCCTTTTTCCTGCGTGGGTATTTCTTCACTCTGACTGCCTTATTGAAGCTCACTTTCTTTGCCGAATTACGAGAGTCGGTACTATATGCCGAGGCATCCGAGCGATCAGAGCGCGTCGAGTCATGTCGCGTGACTCTCGCACCTGTACCGAAAAGACTGACTGGCATCTTCGTCCCGCGTTGTTTAACGCGTGGGACATGCGCAAACTTTCTGCGCAGGGAGGTGTTTAGTCAGCTGACATGAAATCTTGTCTACCAGGCAGAAGTTGCAGGAAGTAATATGATGTGGTGTCTACCCCAATACACGTGGGTGATGGCGTTAAAAGTAGGTGACACAGCCCTAATAAAGAAAAGAAAACACTATTACCATTACAGCACAAAGAAATGTATTTTATATTGTAATAAAACACATATTACGGAGCCTGTACTTAGTACAATTATTATTTGTAAAGTAACATAATTCTGCATTTCTAATAATCTTATTATATATGTATCGAGGACATCGGCGTCCGTTAGAGATGGAGGCAAGTGATGGTCCTTATCACAACTAACGGTAATCCAGTATAGAGTGAAATCTTTCCACTGAGAAGTTTATTTCACAGTGAAGGCCAACAACCGTTTTTCCCTTATATTTGGACAGTAGCAGAGCAGCCATAGCGAGATTCTTTTCAAAATTTAATTCATAGTTTAAAGAATTTAATAGTGGTGATCTCAGTTAAAATAATATCATTAACTTGCCAATAAATCGAATATTTTGAACAGATGGCGTTTGTTAATGTAGGTGGACTTACACGTGGGTTTCCACTACCTTTTTCAGCATACCTACATCCACTACCAACCGCTTGCTCCCCACGCATCGTCTGTCCATGACCCAGCCCACATATTGACTCAAATTCTTGCTTCTTGTGATTTCCTTTGAAAAGAAGTGTTGCGAAATATGATGGAGGGGTTGAAAACCTGAATTGCGGCTTAAAAAAAAAAAAAGAAAGACTGAAACGAATACTTTAAAGTCTGGTGGAACAAATAGGGAAAAATAACAAAACAAATGGCAAATCCCTTCGTCTGCTCCTTTAACTAGTTACAACAGACAATGCATGTGTTGCAAAAATTAACTTGCAACATAATCTGCGTTATGCGTTAGTGTTCTCTCTCTAACTTTGTTCGCAAGTAAACTGTCAAACAGAAGCACAATTCATAACCTAGCCAAAGCACGAGTAAAGCTTTAAGTCAAGTGTAACGTGCATCTAAGAATGGAATTACTTATTAATAATACGAGAAAAGAAACAAAATGAAATGGAGAAAGAAAGAAGAGAATTGAAATTGCCCTCTTGAAAAAGCCAATTGAAAAATAAGCATTTTAAAATGTTTCAGCGTTGTTATGCGTAAATAATTGTCGAGCAACAGATGCCAGGAAGTAAATGACTGTTGAGTGTTAATTAAGATCCTTCACGCTACTTTACTTTTCTCAGATTATCTGAGAAGAGTAAACATTAGACAAATGTACTCAAGAATAAAGGAACCTTGCACATCTCTACTTTTAATTATACAGTGCCTTGTAGGAGAAAACGAACACTTCAGGACTAAGTTAAAAAAATAACATTGGGCACTACATTGTACAAAAATTAATTTATTAACACTTACGTTTCAAAAATTATTTCAGATAACTCATTGTCAGAATGGTTAGGCTATTTAATTAGCCTGTAGTTAATTTTTTTTTATGTTCATTAAATATTTCAATAAGTTGATTTTCATATATTGTATAAAGATCAACTTATAAACTGATTGTTATTACTATCCAGTTCTTTTTTTATACAATGTATGGCCTAAAATATTTTATTTTAATTTATTTACTATTACAGTATCTATTTAACGCCCTTATGACCAAAACTATTTGGAGTCAATGGTGATCAAGGTGACCTCTGTTCTCCTCTAAGCAGTAAACTCACTAGAATATAGCATTTATTTTTCAGTATAATTATTATAATTTTTCAATAAAATTTCAGTATAATTAATTATAGTTCTCGAATTTAGAGAGTCATCAAAATCATTTATTTTTACACATGCATTCGCTTTATTAAATTGTAAAAATGCACTGCTTAAAAGGGTGTCGTACCAAGTGTGTGGTACTACACTCAGGGTAGTAAGAGAATGAAAAGGACCTGGGGGTAATTGTGCAGTCAGATATGAAGTTTTTTGAGCAGTGCAGACATGCTGCAAGAGTAGCTCTTGTGTCTTGTCAATGATATACAGAAATTTTGCTAGCAGGGATAAGGAGGTTATTGTCCCCTTATATAAGGCAGTGGTCAGGCCACACCTTGGGTGCTGCGTACAGGTCTAGAGGACTCATTTTTGGAAGAATGTAGAATGTAGAGCTCCTGGAACGAGTGCAGAGAAGGGCAACGAGATTGATGAGTGGAACGAAAGGTTGGTGTTACCAAGAAAGACTTAAGTTCTGCAAATGCAGCCTCTGGAGACTAGGCACCTGCGAGGTGATCTTATTGAGTTGTATAAGGCCTTGAATGGTTTGAGCAAGCTCAATGATGATGGAATTCTTCCTCTTGCTTAGATTACTCACCTGAGGGGACATAAATTCGAATCGAGGAAAGACAATTGTAGAATATATGTGTGGAAATTTGCCTTTACTCGATTTGAATTTATTTGAATTTGTTCCAACAACGGGTGGTTGTTGGAACAAACTTCCATCTGTCGTTGTGCAGGTCGAAAACTTAAATATAAGTTCAAGGCAGAACTAGACAAGCATTTGGAATGAATGGATGGGTGAAATGGGAAAGTGTTGTTTTGTTTTTTGTTTTTTTTTGGCTGATGCTATTTAAGCTCGCTTTCTTGGATCATCGTCATATGCCTCTGCTAATGCTAATGATCATTGCCCTTACCAGTAACATACGAGTAACTGGTACATCATTTTCAACCGCAGAATCATCATAAAAACGTTTGCCTCCAAGCTGTTGATTAAGCGCACCAAACAAATGGAAATCGCTAGGAGCCAGATCAGAACTGCAAGGTGGGTGAGCAAGGAGTTCCCTTCCTAAATAATTAAATAATTAATAATTTTTCGGGTTGCACCAGATGTATGCGCCGTGCGTTGTCATGCAACTACGGTATTCCACGTCTCAGTAGCCTAGGCCATTTTCTACGAATTGGGTCCCTAAGTTCTTTCAGAAACGTGGAATATGATACAGCATTCATGGTACCTCCAGCCTTCAGAAAAAGAAGAACTACATGCGAGTCCCAGAAAAGAGTTACTATTAGCTTCTGCTGACGGCACAAGCTGAAACTTCCTTCTTTGATAAAGAGGAGTTTGATAAAAACGATGGGATAAGTGTATCAACGTTATGTTTTTTTATTATTTATTTTATTATTATTATTTTTTTTTAGATTACGGTTGTGGAGTCGGGCCTTTAACAATCTCTTATGAATAAACTTATGCCATTTAGAATAATGGAAATATATTGAGACACCAGAACGGGTTAAATAACTATACGATTTGTTATTACGAGTAATACTGTACTTTCACTTTCATGTGTTCCTTTTCTCTACATGTCTCGTGGTTCGAGCCCGTGACCACCAAATACGGAGGATGCGGAAAGGTCAGAGAATTACCACCGCATATCCCTGGAGCAATATGGCCTTAGTTGCTAATGCTCCTAAAAAAACCAAATAACAACAACAACAACAACATGTCTCCTGTTGCACTTCGTCCTGTTTCCTTGCTTTCCAACGTGGGAGAAGACAAGCTGCGTGTCGTTTCACTCCCTCGCCATCTCTGCGTTTTCATTATCGTGAACATCCAGAATATTTCTTCCTGTCAATGATGTTGCTGTTTACTTATGTATTCCCTATAACCAAACAATAAATATTCATTTTATGTGTTGCGCAACCTCCCACGACAGCTGCTTTTCTGTCCTGCTTAAAAAAGGTTCTGTCCATTTTATCAGTTTTGTTCTGCAAAGCGCCAACGATCATAGAGTACACAATATACTGACGTCTCGTGACTTAGTCACCCCTGCTATTAACCTCAAACAACCCAACACCTCTGTTCTGCAGTAGACAGTATGTAATAACAAATAATAATACGCCCAGTAACTTATTTCTTCTTCCATTTCATGTTGTGATTAAAATATTGACGAAAACAGTGTATTCAGTAATTTAGATTAAGATGTACCATTGTTTCTAAATGTTGTTTACAGGTAAGGAACTCCTACGCTGCCCGTTTATCTTTCTGTAGAAAAATCAGTTGTTGAGTAGAATCAATACAGATTGAAAAAACAAGAAGCGACAAAAGAGGACGGAACTAATCTTCCTACCCCCCACCCCTCTGTGTCTTTTGATTTGAGCTTAGCAGTAAAATTGTCATCTTCTAGCTTTAGCGCAACATATGATGATGTGTGCTGTGCAGTGGCTGCTTCTCGACAGGTTTATTGTCCAAGATAATATATATGTCAAGGAAGAGTAGAATTATATGTTGTATTCTAATTCTATTTCAGATTAATGCTTTATCTTTGTGTCCTCATTGCAGCTTAGTCGGCAAGGTGCATCACCGTATTTGCCATTGGTTTGGAGAAGTCTAGGTTTTGATTCCGTTAATGACTGGAAGAATTTGTACCGGCCTTCTTGTGTTTTAACGCTACTGGAAGGACAAGCTCCAGTAGCGTTAAAATAATTTAATTTTTATTTAATGCTTTACCGCATACGGTCACAGATAAAATAATTAGACCTAAAATTAATACTATATATCTATAGAAGTTTTAACAGAAAATGTATTTAAATCACTGGAAATTATTAATAGTCTGAAAATAATAAGCAGCAGACCACTACTCGTTATTTGTTTTTATTATATGTATGTCTTAAATTACTTTCACGTCGATAATCCTACTTGTCAATGATAAACAGACTCTGCCTCGATGGACATGTCTAAAATTTTAATGACATTGAATTGTTGTAGTGTGACATGTTATAATATATTTCTGTATAAAATAAATGAATATGGACATAATGAATGCGTGCAGTTGCAAGTGGGAAAGGTACTAAGTCATGCATAGTCTCGGATATGCCAGCGCAACAAAGCATGGATCGGCTCTACTGCAATACATGTTAACAGGCAAACAAAGCAGCTGGGAACCAAGAAATAAGCCAAGTGCTTAGCAAAAGGAAGTTTTTACTCAAACAGAAGAAATGATCTCTTCCCCTAAGAAAAAATTACAGAAATCGTTGTTTCCAGAAGCAATACATTCGATGGCAAGAGCATGAGGGAAGAAGCAATGCAGATGATGGCACCACAATATGCTCGTTTCCTTATCCCCCTCTTCCAGGTAATAAATTCGTGCTGCTAAGACAGGGGATAGAAACGCTAGAAACAGAAGAGAACGGGTTATGAAACGATACAGTGGGGAGTAGAGTAGCCATATACGTAAGCAATATGATAAAATTTTATAGAACATAAAGGATATAAAATACACCTTCAATTACTTGAAATGGTTTATAAGCGAATGATATGGCTTCCCCGATACCCAGGGTCCCATGACAGGGTCATGCAGAACCCTGGGTATCGGGGAGGCCATATCATTCACGTCGAAGACCTGACAGCGTGTCAGGTCTTCGTTGCTAGGGAAAATAACGAAGAAGTTCGCCCCGATCTAAGACGAGCAGTGTGACAGGTTTCATGTGCAAATATAGTTGTAGAAAAAAGAAATGGGTTCCCCTGGTCAGTAACGCAAAGAAGGTTGTCTCTTCTGTGGCTTGACGAAAGAGACAGCCCTCTCTCTCTCTCTCTCTCTCTCTCTCTCCATTCACATATGAGTTTTGAGAATGGTAGTTTCCATTCGCTGACTTTGAATCCTCAACCACCTGAGGAGGGTCCGGATGTAACAGTATCTATACGTCGTAATATTATCACTGCGCCTCCTTCCAAAACAACCGAATCAGTACATATCGCAGATAAACCTCTAATTGGAAAAGGCCTATACAGTTTTCAGGCAATACAAATTCTTTGACCAAGTTGAGCTGCACCTCATTAGCGATTCACTATTAGCTACCTACTAGCGACTCACTATTATCGACTCTTTTTATAGAACCAGATGATCCAGAACAAATAGAACATATAAGTGAAAACGTCGGAAGACAAAATTACGACCTTGTGGAGTACTTAGGAGCTAACCGCCCAAGAATAAATATTGACTAACAATAACAAAGAAGAAAATAAAGAAAAATATACTAGAATAACACAAAAAAGAATAATAAGTGATAGATAATCAGATCATCCGAAAGGTTAAAAAAATGTAAAGAACTTCGTCCATTCATGTATATAATGTTTGTAGAGTGCTTGTCTTTTCTGGTCGATTTATTTGTTTTTCTAAACAAAAAAAAAAAAAAAAAAAACGGCATTCCGGGAGAAAAAACCTTGCTATCATCGCCTGAGACCCTACTAACTCAGCCACGGTATGAAAAAAAGGTTCTTTGCGTCATTGACGGGATGCAAACATTTAATAAAATTTAATAATAAGTAAATTACATTCAGGTCTTTTTCTACACTGTGTAGAGAGAACGGTGACGGTGATTATTATCACAGTGCTATACGCCAGGACATACGAAACATATTGTCCCATACCGATCTTGGCTTAACGTGGGATGAAAATCTAACCTTTCACCACCACTCCAATAACATTAAAAGAAAACATTCGTAGCACTATGGAATATTCGCCGGGAGCTTATGGATGTTATTAGGGATAGAAAGTTAATCTCTCAGTATATTAAGCGATGCCCTCTCCCCTTTCATACGTCAGAGATCTGGCCATCCGCGCCGGAGAGAAAAAAGAGCAAAGTGTTTTTTTTTTTTTTTTTTTTTTTTTTAACACAGAATAATGGATCTTGAGATGGATGAACTGTGGTTCCTGCTAATCATATGAAAACCTACGCCGCTTTCAGATCTTGATCTACAATCCTTGAGTCACACAGTAATGATTAAAAATAATAAATAATAATAATAAACATCATGACGTTTTCTAAACTAATCACTGGAACCATGGATGCTCCTTCAACAATAGACATCAACGATAAGGCGCCGAAAAAAAATAGCAGAAACGCTGTTAATTCAGAAATTACGTTGAGTATGCATAATTTTGAGTATGCTCATCTATGCAAATTTCGCAAAGGAGTCTTCCATTATAGGAACATTCCCAGAAAACACATTGGCAACAGTTAATGCGATGAAAATAGACCTCTATATGCACGCTAATTACAGGTGGTATAAAAGAGAAGTCCAACAAACCATATACAAGTAAGTTTCGAAGGACTCGAGAATGATCACCAAGAACTAGAATAAGAACATCAGAAAGAATACTGTAACCTGTTAGAACTCAATGGCTCATATGAACTTGCATAATGCTTTATCTGTAAATATATTAGCCACAAAAAGTTCTGCATACACTTGCATTTATTATGTTTGCACTCTCAGCTACACTCACTTTCTGAATGCCAGAGATTCATTATTATGAAATGATGTTATGTATAGATGGTGAAACTGCATTGAGAATTTCGGGTGCAGAAGGAGAGCACTTACAGGCTAGTTTTTGAAGGAATCCATGCGCGGTGGGTATTATAGCCAGTGGTAATTCGGATATGAAATGGCCTTTTGGTGTTACAACTTTGCACTCTAGGTAGCAAATATAGCAGTCATCCCACTGGCTCGTCGATTCATCCCAGGCCGTGGTAATATCAGAGACATTTTCTTAAACACAAGTGTGGTGGGCCTTGCTAGAATACAAAATGCGATATTATTTTTCCCATTTTATTAAAATGCATAAAACCATTTTATTAAAAAGCATAAAACCATTTTATTAAAAAGCATTACATATTGATTTTTCACTTATTGTGAAAAATCAATATGTAATGGAGTAAAATGTATGTCATTTTATAATTCGACTTACAAATTGCTAAAGGACACAGTAGACTCCAAAAATGATTGCGTCTGTTATCTAAGGCTGTGATAAATGCTTAATTAGTAATTGTTTTTGTTAACTTTCTGATCTTTATTTTGCATAAAACTACTTGTTAGGTATTGCTGTACTTTCGCATGGAGGTGTGGGCGACCTGGAATCTTTTAGTTAGAGTCTAAACATCATTAGTTAGAGTCAGAACCTTACAATAAATATCATATTAATAATTTATTTATTTACGTGTCGGTCCTTCCCTAGCTTGTTTAGAGCTTGTTTAGCTGGAGCTTCAAATTGGAATTCCTAGTTCAAGATGATTGTGTTATTGTATATACGAGTATCATACATATTACTTACTTTGATATTAGGATATCACAAGGCTATTAGAAAGGAGATTAAATTATCTTGGACACGCATTTGTATTGGGTATTATGAGTAGTCTAATTGTAAAAAAGTTTTAAGACTATGATTTGAGTTATATTATAAGACTGCGTCATGGATAAAACTTTTGAAAGTTTTGATCCTTTCAAAAATGTTTGATGAAATCTCCTCCATGAGGTAGAACTAGCTCAGTTGGAGCTAGTTCGAGAGTGGTTAATGACAGTAATGACTGATGGGAAGGGTTTTTTTTTTTTTTTTTTTTTTTTGTCTGATGCTGTATAAGCTTGTTTTCGTGATTCATTTGCCACTACTGATACTAATACTAAATTGGTTTGGACGCGAATTTTTATAGTGTATTTCTTGTTATCACATTCCGGTAATGATGAGGAATCCAATTAGAATTTCTTTAAAGAAAAATTAACCTGCAGAGCAGATCCAGATCTTGAAAATTAATGTTTAATCAGTCTCACGAAGTAAATAAATCTGTAGTGACTTTTGTACTTGCCAAGGATCATTTACGTTTCAATTCTCTGTTAAAAATCAATTAACATTATATGTAGCGTGAAAGGGTTCCTGCTGCAGCTGTCATCATCATCATCATCAGCCATTTTCAATTCACTGCAGGATGAAGGCCTCTCCAGCAACTTTCCAGTTCCTTCTGTTTTGAGCACTGGCCATCCATTTACTACCCACAAACTCATGAATTTCATCTATCCATCTCCGCCTTTGTCTTCCAGGTTTTCTTCTAGCTCCTCTTGGGTACCATTCTTTTATTTTCTTAGTCCATCTGTCATCATGTCTCCGAGCTATGTGTCCTGCCCAAGACCATTTTAGTTCTTTAGTTTTGATAAGAATGTCCTTTACTTGAGTTTGCTGCCTAATCCATGTGTTTCTCTTCTTATCTAACAGTCTGATTCCCAATATAATTCGTTCCATTCTTCGCTGTGTAGTTCTCAGCTTCTCTTCCATTCTTTTGGTGAGTGCCCAAGTTTCACATCCATAAGTCATGGTGGGGAGTATACATTGGTTCATTATTTTACGTTTCAGACAAACTGGGATATTGCTGTTCAGTATGTGACTATATTTCCTGAATGCTATCCATCCAAAATTTATTCTTCTCTTGATTTCCAGCCATTTATCATTATTACAGCTAATAACTTGTCCCAGATAAGTATATGACTCCAAAGTATATGACTCCACCTTTTCAATTACTGTTCCTTCAATCATAATTTTCCTTTCTGTGGCATACTTGTTCATCATTACTTTTGTTTTAGCCATATTCATCTTTAGTCCAAAATCCTTACTAACTGTGCATAACTGATTAAGATTTTCCTCTAATTCTTTGGGATCGTGGCTTATGACCACAATGACCACAATGTCATCTGCAAATCGTAAATGGTTTAGGTACTCTCCGTTCACATTGACTCCTTTCTGCGACCAGTCTAACCTTCTGAAAGCTTCCTCAAGGGCAGCAGTGAACTGCTTCGGGGATATTGCGTCTCCTTGTCGAACTCCTTTCTCGATTTTAAATTTCCTACTGTCTTTGTCTAGTCTAATAAAGGAGGTAGCACTCTCATATATTTTCTTCAAAATCATATGTGGGGTATCTATGCCTTGTCGATTCAGTGCCCGAAACATTGCCTTATGCTGTATGGAGTCAAATGCCTTTCATAATCCACAAATGCCAGGCATAATGGTGTTTTATATTCATTTGCTTTCTCCATTAGCTGTGATATTACGTGAAGGTGATCCATAGTTGAGAATCCTGTCCTAAAGCCAGCTTGCTCTTTCGGTTGATTCTCATCAAGTATTCTTTCTAATCTGTTAGTAATGACCCTTGTGAACAACTTGTAGATGTGGGATAACAAGCTAATTGGTCTATAATTTCCAATTTCTGATTTATCTCTTTTCTTATGCAGCAAAACTATGATTGCATTATTCCACTGCTTAGGCGTCACACCTTTTCTAATGCACTTTGTGAAGAGTCTTGCCAGTTTTTGTGTTATGTCTCTTCCTCCCAATTTTAACAACTCTACAGTAACTTCATCTTCTCCCGGGGCTTTCTGATTCTTCATTTTCTTCAATGCATGTTCTACCTCATCAGGAAGAATATCGGGTATGTCGCATGTGTTGCTACTTTGCAATCCATCTTCCCCACTGCTGGCATCATTCCCTCGCTCCTTGTATAATTCTCTATAGTAGTCTTCTGCTATTTGAATTATGCCTTCTCTGCTGTTTATAAGCACACCATCGCTATTCTTCAGTTTCAGTATCATTTGTCTTTCTGTATTACTGCTCATGGCTGCTGATTTAAATCCTTTGTTTTCCCTTAATGCTTGTTCTACTTTTCTTGTGTTAAATCTTCTTATGTCCTCTCTGAGTCTCTTTCTAATGGCTTTGCATAACTCAGTATACTCAATTTTTTCCTTGTTAGTATTTATCTTGCTCTTCATTTTTCGCCTTCGGTTCATCATATCAAGTGTTTCTTGACTATTTTTTTCTTCTTTGGATTTCTTTTTCCCTATAGGTTTTTTGGGCTTTATCACTTTTAGAAAGTTGTAATATTCCTCGTAAATATCTTGGTCCTGAGCAGTCTGCAGAAGCTCAAACTTGTTCTTAAGTTCCAGTACATACTGCTTTTTCTCCTCTTCTGTTATCTCAAAGACCTTTGTATTATTTACTCGAGTCAGGTTTTTCCTTTCCTTTCCCACATCTATATCAAGTGTACATCTTACCATTCTGTGATCATTTACCTTATTCAGGACGGTAACATCATTCACAATATATATCTTCTGTTAGTGAGGATGAAGTCGATTTCATTAGTTGTTAATCCATTTGGACTCTTCCATGTCCACTTTCTGTTCACCCTTTTCTTGAAAAAAGTGTTCATTACTGACAGTCCTTGAGATTCTGCAAATTCCACAGGACCAAGATATTGACGAGGAATATTATAACCTCTTCCTCATCATGGCTCGATGTCGGTGCATAAATCATTATCACCTTTAGCTTGAACCTCTTAGAAATCTTGAGTTTTAGTCTTGACACCCTTGGTGATGTACTTTTGAATTCCAAAATGTTGTTTTTTAAATCTTTATGGACCAGAAACTCAACTCCACCTTCACTCCTTTCACATTTTCCATTGGTGTACAGCAGATTTCCACTTGATAAACTTATAAGTGATTCATTTCTTCTTCTTGTTTCAGCCAAACCGATGATATTCGGATGATATGCAGCTGTCATATTTTACGGTAATTAATGTGAATATAGAGGAACATGCTTTCCCCCTTCCTAAAGTTTTATTAATAAAAGTTGATAAACATAATTATGCCAGTGATGATGCGCGAGACGAAGTTTTAAAATTCGATAGGACCTTTATTAAAGGATGTTAAGGTCAGGAGAGTTAGAAAATAAATCATGGAGTTTCAATCAAGGTGATTCTGATAACGACTTAACTAAAATCAAGAAATGGGTGTCAGAATTGAAACTCTCAAGGAACCGAGATCAATAATTACTTTTCTTTCTTCTTTTTTTTGATATAGATAAGGACTTAAGAGGACTTCTTAAGTCACTTATGGAGAAAAGAATCTGAAGAACATATCAAAGCAAACTTCGATCTTGTTAATATTATTAATATGTTATTAAAGTTAAAAGTAGGAAAAGAGCGCCTTATTGGATTTTAGAACTAATGGCTAAATAAGGAAATTTTTGACAAATAAAAATATAGTTTACTGGAATTGGTCAGCTCACGGAATGACAGATAATTTACGTGACACGATGTATTATTGGCCTTTGGCCATGTAAGCAGGATTATGATCACTGTTCATCACAAGGCTACATCTAACAAGAATGCTTTTCACGGCATTAAGAAACTTTCCTGTTTGAGGAAAATTGGTTCGTTGCTTTCCAGGATATTTACTGCCGAAAGTCTGATAGTTGCTCAGTTGTTTTACATCACCAAAGACAAGTCATTTATCGTTCACTGCAAATCTCTCTAGCTTCCTGATTGAAATGCGTTTTACTGTCTTTGGTTAAAACCAATTTGGATAAATTGATTTCATACGTTGGGTAAAGCGTGCTAATGGGTATTTAAATACTGAAAAATCAGTGTCTTTATAAAAATAATTTTAGAAATCATTGGTAGTAAAAGTTCCTTCCCTCCCCTTCCTCTGATATAAAGCGAGTGTGCATGATACTACTATTAATGTTTTCAACAAACCATTAAGTTTAAAAAAAATAAAAAGAAACTGCTTATAATCTAGTGGTATAACGGGGGAAACCTCTCTTGCCATTTCCGCAGTGCATAAGGAAAATACGCAGAACTATATGTGACATCCTCATTCCCACAAGTTGTTATCCATATAATATATAGTCAGGGTCATGAGAGACGGACGAGGGATCCACCCGACATAACTGTTGTCCCATTTTCATTCACCTCACGAACATCCTCGAGCTTTTGTTCTGATTGTAATGTAATGTATACAGCGATATTTTTTCGTTTACTGAACGATAACAAAATGGGTATACGTACATACATTTCCAATGTCACCAGTTCACACAAAAAAAAAACAGCAGAAATGGATGGCATTTATTATAAATAACTTTTCTTTTTATGCCTTGCTATTTATATCAAGGTGATTGCCTCGTAATAACTGTACATAAAGACTTTTTATACAAGGATATTTACTGTTTAGTTGATTCATATTTTTCCATTTATTCTGATTCGTCTTGAATTTTCTTTCATTTTTTATGAGTACATTGGCCTTTATGTACAAGTTAACTCATATATCATTTGAATAAATTACACTTGACATTTAATCAAAATTCTGCTTTTTTATAATTCGAATAAGTGAACTTATACAATTTCGGGATTCTGACCAAATCTGTGGTTGATTTTGCCTTGTCACATTTACTTTTCTGCATAAAATGAAAAATAAAAAAATGGAATAATTACAACAAAACACCCTGACAGGTCAGTGATATGCACCAACCACTGTGGTGCATTTCAGTAGACCATGGCATGGAATCAATAAGGTGTTGGAAAGTGACACGAGGAATACTGGATCATTTACAACAGGATTGCCCTCAGTTCCAGCAGTGACATTTTCATCGTGAACCTACCCTGCCCGTAGGATAAACACAGCAGTGCCATGTGTACCTGATCCGCAGTGGTTTTCAGATATACTCTGGCGTCCGCGGTGCCCTCCAGTGATATCACATGAATGTGGGTATGCCATGAAAAACGCCTCACAGCATTACACCTCCTCTAGCAGCCTGTACTTTTGGAATACAACAGGATGGCTCAATTCCCGTGAGGTTTCCTCCATATCTGAATTCTTCAATCGGTACTTAAAGGCGTAAATCTGAGGCTCACTTTGCACCCTCCTGTGTCCCTTCATTGCGTTATTGGCATCAATGCATTTTGCGGTTGGCGTTTGAGATCAGTGGCTTCCTTGAAATTTCCCTACTCCTATAGAGCATTCTTTATAGGGTTCTTCGCATGGTGTGGATAATGATACCTTGTGATGTTTTAGCCTTAAATTGCAAAGGTTAATTATTCCGTCGTTTGGCAATGAACTCTTGATAATCCCCTCCACAAGTCGAGCACATCTCTCCGTCACCTTACATTTTCGGTGTCGCTGTGAAGAGATGCATTTCGGTATCTCTTCACAGGTGTTTTCTGGGAGTTTTTCCATCCATTAAAGACTAATAACACCAGTCTTTGAACACTCGACAATGAAACCTTTCTGGTTTGATTGTCAAATCAAAGAGGTTTCATTCATTGTCTATCCTTTCCTATTGCCGGTGGGCGGTTTGTGTATTATTTGGGTCACTCGGCTTTATAACACTTTCTTGCACAAACTGAAAATTAAAATGATATCAAGTTGCTTTGATATACACTTTACGTTTTTCGATTTATGTATTTCTATATAGACTGTTGTAAAAAACCCAATTCTGTGGTCCCACTATTAGAGGCCTTGAAGACCAGCTTGCACAGGTCCAAACTTCCATACCTCATTGACACATCAGGAGCTACTGATCGTATGCAATCTGTATAGCACCCATAATTGCCCCACATTACAGGGGGACGACCTGTACGTCTAACTGCCTGTTCGATTTTATACCAATAATTTCGATGGGATTGAAGTCAGAAATTTGGAGGGGGAGAGGATAGAGGCGAAGCCTTCAGGGTGTTTCGAAAACCAATCCTGCACACGTCTGGCACGGTTGCGCGGTGCATCATCTTGGTCAGGGAGCAGCAGGTACAAATTAACGTATTAAACATCAGCCATCGTCAAATCATATACGTCATACGTTAAGCATTAACCATTTGACTTATAGTTAAATATGATAACCATGCGCAAGTCTGACGTTTTAACCATGTCTTGTAAGATTTGATTTACTAATTAAGAAAATTAATAAAAAAATTCGCCACTTAATCTTGAAATAAAATGATATACTACTCATTCTGTGTTATGTAGCAAAAATTTATAAAAGGAATTATTTATTGCTGTTTTAAATAAAAGAAGCAATCGAAAATAGAAACTCGCCAGAGTCGGTTTCCAGTAGTGGTGTTTCTCTGCTACACACATCAAATCCTTCTCCCTAAATACTTCATTGTTTATTATATCGAATTGTTCTAAAGAATCAAAATAGAGTATTATGGCAGGTTATACTTACCCCTCAGAAATATTTCGTTCTCTGGAAATTAGGCACTTTAATTCGGTTATCCTGCATAACTAAGTACGTAATTTTTTGATATTTTTGGAGTTGTCACTTCCATTGGTCGATGCGAGCTGAATTTATCTTCTATGGATTCTCGATCTCGTTTCAACTGATTAGACCAAAGTTTTATCTGCTATTCAAAAGGAAAAACATGACCACATACAGCTTTTATGCGTTCATGAATTACTTTTGGACCATTCCCTTCTTTTGTCAAAAATTAGATGACGGTTCACTGTTCCAATTTCGTGACATCTTTTTTTCCAATGGGTTAGCTACTTTAAATCTCTTCTGTTGTTTTGTTATTTCGTACTTCACTCTATCGGACTGGACCATCGCAAATAAGATACAGGCGTGATTGTGAGTGATAAATCTACAATTTTTTTATATATCAAGCATATTTATAGTAATTATTGAACGGCTGTCGTACATCTATTGTAAACTTCATTAAGTTGCTGTTTATGGAAGAGATTAACCATAAATATAATGAAGCATATGTTTTTTTTTTTTACCAGCTTATACACCACGCTGGACACATTCTATTTTCGTTCACACTCAGCTGCCACAGAGCGGCATTACACCGGTCAACATCATTTCCACCCTTACAAATAATGCTTTGCAGATCAGTAATAATAAATTGAGATTTATAGAGCAAAACATAAACATACCCAGACCCGTTTTTTCCGATATGCTTGATTTCACACATTACATCACGAAGATCGGCGGAAAATAGTCATGGCCAAGGACATCCAAAGCAACTCGAGGAAAGAACGTGAACTCAAAATTTTCCTGTATTATACTATAATGATGTGTTTTTTCTTTTCTGTGAGTAGCAGTGTTTCTTACAGGGTGGTTCAACAGCCGTAAGGGCGATTTAGCAAATCAGTATAATTTTATATGGTCCACTTGTGTATTACATGAATAAGGTTAGACAATATTAACTTACTGTCCTTATTTCTGCTTCGCCACAGGTTGTATTTTGCAGTTTCAAAAAAAGCAACAAATCATATTCCATCATTTGAATATAAAATTACACATATTTTTATTTTATTTTATTATTATTTTCTTTTGTTCCTTTGTAAATCTTGTACTTAAAACTGGGTTATACTGTGGTTAGTAACTCGAGCATGGAAGTTCTCCCAAACTTGGAGAATCATATATCTTTTCATTTGGACAACAATTTTATTCGATCTTTAAAGCTCTTCATTATAGCATATCGAACTGCTGTTTGAAATACAGAAGTGCGACTGAAATATGCGCACATCCCGGCAGTGCAAAAAGATTATACGAGTTGGGCGCAGTATTAGGTTTTCCACGAGGAAGAAATTGGTAGAGTTGTATAAACTACTTGAAGAGGAAGTGACGTTTTAATAAGAACGCACTTTAAGACAAGCAGTGAAAAATGTCTCGGCAGGTTACCAGGGAAGAGTGGGTTAGAACCAGTTTAATCAACATTTGTGTTTGGGGAGAGCGAAGTTTGGCGCAGTGACGTAATACTTCCATATATGAGTTGCAATTGTTGTCAAACAGGTACAGGCAGAGAAAGGAGTTGCCGATATTTCCTCATTACAGTGTGTTCGCGCTTTTTTCATTTATTTTTATTATTTTCATTTTTAGTTCAAACGGCTGAAATTGTGATATCACTTGTTTAAGTTCTGCTCGATGTGCCATCTGCATAAACATAATTCGTTCGTAATATGAAAGTTGAAAGGTATAATGTGGAGTAAATTTAGTAACGACAAAAATAATAAAATAACACTATGCCACTTTTAGAACACAAATTAATCGCTTTATCGAAATCTAAAAGGAGGGATTCTTCCAGTGTTTCCTCTACCCCTATTTTTCCCTTTCAAAAATTTAAAAAATATATATAAATAAATAAAATAAAAATAATAAATAAGTGCCTCCAGTACCTATAGTTTTGAGACGTACAATTTTTTTTCTCTATCGTTGTCCAAAGTTTGTTCATAGTTTAACAACTCGTGTGTTTGTTTATAGTTTAAACAACTCTTGTGTTGAACTAGTGATGCAAAGTAATCAAGAGATCATAATCGATTATTTCTGTTACAGTACAATACTCATATTATTCGATTATTTTACTCGAGTATATCATTCTATCATTTCATTAGATTATATCATGCGATTATTTCGATTATTGAAATCTCTTGGTTACTAAATCATTCGATTACGACGATTACTGATTGTAACTGGTTTGTTTGAAAAAATTGTCTATAAGTAATAAACTTGCCATCATATTTATGGTTGTACAAATAGGATATACTTCTCAACTGTAAGGAAATTTTTCGCTAGTTCTCTCCCCTGCCCATTTGAGTGTTTTAAAGTGCAAAAATAATAAACCACTGTAAAACTAAAAACAAAAATTCAGTTTTCTAAAAAATTTAGATAGATGTGTTAGAGTACCGGTTGAGAAACACTGGATTAGTCATCTGAGTAAGTCCAGTATACTGAACTAATTCTCTAACTAAACTTGTTTTGCTGGGGGAGAAATTTTTGTGTCGTGTCGTGGGAACTTGGCGTTCTGTAATTCTGTCAGTCAAGAACAAGAGGCTTGAAACGAACGCATGTATGCTTAAACTAACCTGTTGACATGCTTAGTATGGTAACACGACGTGCTTTGTTTCGTTTATTCTTTTTTACGGTTGTTGTTGTTGTTATTTAGTTTTTAGGAGCATTAACAACTAAGGCCATATTGCTCCGGGATATGCGGTGGTCATTCCCTGACCTTTCCGCATGCTCCGTATTTGGTGGTGACGGGCTCGAACCCCGGTCTAATCGAGAAGCGTGTGCTATGCACTGCTGCTCCTTCCCACCTGGCTACGGAGGTGCCCTTTTTACGGTTGTGGGTAATTTTTTGTATTTCAAATAGACGAAAATCCAAAATGGAAACGCGCGTAGTGATTCTGTCTTTAACTGCTGAAGTGCATGAACCGCTGTCATGAAAGTTTACAGTATACTGTATAGTGGAAGAACCTTACTCTTCAGAAGAAAAAATAATAATAATAATAATCGATCCAAGATTTCTATAGTAAAAGGTGGTAACCGTTTTCTTTGGTCGCGGCGGACTTTTGTTGTTAGTAAAGAACTTGATGCTAACGTTAATTCGAAGCGGTATGCTGAAATTTTGAATCTTGTGTTTAATCCTCAAACGCAAGCTACTACCCATTACATAACAACTGTGGCTGTTACGTAATGGGTAATTTCATTCCAGAAAATTTTATTTAGGTAAAATATTTTATGGCCTGGAAAAATCACTTATGAAAAAACTCAAACTTTTTTTATTGTTTAGAAAATACCTAATGAAATTTTGGCTTAATTTTATCGGTAAAATACTTTTAAAATCATATTGTAATAATAATCAAGGTAATAATCTAAAAAATTAATAATTAATTTAAAGAACATACTAACAGTGTAAGAGTTAGCTACGTTTCTGGATTCTCTTTGGAATCTTGACATCAGGTATAAATAAGGAGGGGAGAAATTGAAGTATACTGGTACATCGGCAGAAACTTGTGAAGTTTATAAATTTTAATCTAACTGCGTTGTTTTGAATTTTCGCGGGTCAGTTACGGCCGTGAGGCATTAGTATATCATGTCTGTGAACTTTGTATCGTGTGTATTACGACCAGTTTTGCGTGATGAAAAACTTGAGTTACCGGTAGAAAAAAAATATATATATTATAATAATAAAAATGCAGCCTCGTCTAAGATCGACTAACTCGGCAACATGGTGTGAAATATTAACTGAGAGGTGTACATAGTGTTTGGGTAGGGGACGCCACGTTGGTTTCCCACAACTGTGCCATAAGCACTCTTGTGAAGTATACATAACTCTGTAAAGGCCAGACAAAAGTATATGAGAAGTATTATGTTGGGTCCTATTGTTGTGGTCTGGCTTTTGACCGCAAAACCCCTAATGGGACCCACGCTGCCCGTACACACCGCTAGAAGGTAAGCCAGGCTGCCCATTATTCTCTGGCAGGTCCTGCTTCCTAATTCAGTGACAGGGCCTATATATAACAGATAGAGATTGGGGAATATGAAAGTCAAGTGGGGGAAATAGTAAGAGGTGTAGAGGAAGGCGTCCTCAAAATTATTCGGTGAAGTAGGCGAGGGATGAGATTCCGTACAGAATCCAGAAACGAGTGAGCCCTTAGAGTCTTAGACCAAGGTTTTTCAAACTATGCTCCGCGGAGCCCTTGGGATCTGCCGTAGTTATCTGGGGCTCTGCGTGGAAATTTTAGAATGTTAATATTTTTTTCTAAAACTATAAAATTAAATCAGAATATGCTGTGCATAAAAGTAAAAAGTAAATTTGGCCTTTTCTGAGTGACCTTGGACTGTCAATGTGTTATTTATGTAAAGATCTGGTGCTAGTAACCCACTGTTTATATTTTTAGTGTATTTTTTAAATTAAGGCTCCGGAATGTTTTTTTTTTATTTCTGATGTGGGACTCCGCATGTCTAAAACGTTTGTGAACCCCTGCCCTAGACCGTACAGCGTATAGCAATATAATTGTAATATATTTCATACATGAGTTTATTAAGATACACACATGATAACCCCGTGTATGAAATTATATGAGCAGCAATTAAGTTATTTATTAGTTAACTTACTGCGTATGTCATTCTTGCAACATATTAGCATAAAGTTAACTTTGAAAGGTAACGATTAAAGTTACTCGAAAAACAACACTATTAAATTCGAATTTTTCCGAGCAGACACCAAAGGACCTGTCTCGATGGTGCACAAGCATAGAAAACTTGACAGGAATAATTAAGATTAGTGAGTACATGTATTTGAAACACTGTCTTTTGAGGAAAGACAGATGTAGAATAGATGTGCGGAAATTTGCCTTTAGCCAGCGGGTGGTTAATTGCTGGAACAAACTTCCATCTGTCGTGGAAGTTGATAGGTTAAATAAATTTAAGGAGGAACTGGACAAACATTTAGAGGGAATTGTTGTGTAATTATTTTTTATTTTTTTTTATTTTATTATTACATATATATATTTTTTGGCTGATGCTGCATAAGCTCATACACTTGCTTTCTTGCATCACATGCCACTACTACTACATTAGTACTTTTCTACATAGTTTTGCGTCCTTCGAATCAAAGATAATAATTAGGGGAAAAAATCGGCTTCCTATTATTAGATTAAAAAAAAAAAAGCTTTCAAGTTCTGTACCAGGTACATAATGTGTCCTGCCGCTAGCATATTTAATGTGTTTTACATTTAAGAGTCATCTGCAGGCGTTAAAAACGTTTTAATTTTCAGATATTAATTATATATCGGTTACTGAAAGTATTGGTCTGTGATGGCTCAAGTAGTATATTAAATTTTTACATTGAAGAAATTTTAGTTCTCGACTAAATACACCTTCTATAGTTGTTCTTCGTGAGATCTGATGACATGTACAAGTTGAAGAATGTTTTCATAAATGTGCAGAACTCTTTTCCAGCCTCAGAGTTTAATTGTAAAGAAAAAAATTGCATTCAGTCTGTCTGAAAACATCAAGTGACTTGAAACCAGATGCGTTTTCGAATTAACGCATTTCCCAGTTTCCGAAAGTTTTTTGTATCTCAAAACTTTAATATTTCTGTTTATAAATTCCTTAGCTTTTCAACGATATGCTATACGTTCACATTATCCCGTTTATTACGTGAGAAAATTTCCTTGATCACATGTTCATATTTTCCACTATTTTGGAAAAACTATTGCAATTTTCAGAGGTTTGAAAGTTTTTCCTGTAGTATACAGCTAAGATGAAGCTCCTTGCAAAATTTCATTAAATTTGGTCCAGTAGAAGATAAATTATTGTTGCCATCATACAAGTATGATTGCAACGATGCAAGTTACAATAATTTGCTTCTGGTGGAAGCTGAAGATGGCGTCACTTCTGTAACGCTTTTCGCATGACAGTTTTTCTTTATAAAAACGTTTTTAACGTCAAAAAAAGAGAGAGAAACAGTAAATCTACAAATTAAACATTTCGGGAGATTTCGGAGTCACGGACAAGTGCCAGTGGGAGAAACGTCTACTGTAGATTAATTCCAGAAGAGGCGGAAAGCCTACGCACAGGTGATAGAAAATAATGATCGTGCTTCATGATAACGTATGCTGACAACCCGATTCTGTCTTTGCCCCAAAAGATGCGCTGGGAGGCTCTCCAACACCAGACTTGTACCACGTGACTTTCATGATTTTCGTCCCTTGAAAAAAAAAAAAAAAAAACCTTAAAAGGACAGCATTTCATTCCGGACGCTGAAGTCAAAACAGCTGTTGAAGAATGGTTCCGTCAAAAGCCAGAACGCATGTTTTGAAGAAAGAATATATAGAGATTAGTGAAACAACGTTTATGGAATCTATGTCTAAATGCTATTTCTACGTATTTCTTTTCTTGATTTATAGAACAGTAATAAGTGGCATATCCATGATTCGGTAATGGCATATTCTGTAATCTGTAAAAAATATGACATTAGCCACAAAGTGTGATCTCCCCCCCACTCTTTCAACCCACCTTGTATTCGTAGACTTGAACAGTTTCTGAACGGTCCCTATACATGAAGGACACACCTGCCTAGCAAAGGTTTCTCTTGTCCTTCCCCTCGGTACATATTGCAAATTTCCAAATAATATTTTAACTCTCAAAATTACCTCTGCTAACGAATGAAAATAATTATCTCTGGCTGACCCCTTCAGTTTTCTTTTTAGATTTGATGAGATTCCTTGAAACCAATTCAATTTCATATTCAGATACTACGATAAAAAAATTCATTTGCCATTTTATAATGCTTTCACAGTGTTATCGCATGTTCTTCGTTCGCTCTCTTAAAATGCTGTATTGACTTCTCTGAATGCAGCGTTCGTTGACCAGTTTATCATAGTGACCTAATTCATGTGAAACGCAAGTGTAGTAATTTTTTTATGTTTATAATCCAGATAGTCATCGTGGGATCCAACAGTGAATTATATATATAAGCCTAAGGATATAACAGGTTCGATTCTGCTTGCAGTAAATCGCAGAATATGATCAATGTTTCGAGGGGACAGTTCGCATGGCTGTTTTGCCTATGCCGCCATGATGAAGGGAGATGCGAAGGATTGGGACTAAGGTGAGCAGGGTTTAATCGGTTTGTCTGGAAAAGATAGAAAATGTTTCGGTTTGGGAATGTGAAAGCTTTTTTTTTTTTTTTTTTTTCCAGTGGTTATGGGTATCTCAGGAAATCTACTAATAAATCTGGGAAAAGAAAATAAAGATAAATAAACTAGAATAGCCGTGGCGAATATTTTGCCAAATGCTTTAGAGGTAATTACAAAAATCTCCCCCTCGGCTCCCTTCGCTGTTAGCTAAAGTAGTCAGTGGAACGGACTCAGGAAAAAATATACAGTATTTAAAAAAAATGAATAAAAATACAATTTGATCATTTTTTACATGTATGACTACATCGTCCTTTTAAAAACTTACAATTATCTCACAAACAAATTACATTATTCGTGTAATCGTGGTGAACATTTCCCCAAAACTGTTAAAAAAATAACGGAAATTTGGCTGGTAAATTTCAACGCAAATTGTTTTTTCTCTCTCTCTCTCTCTTAATTGCAAAAGGAATGAGGTCAAAAGCTTGTTTAGTCTTTGAGTTATTCAAGTTCAAGGAGCCTTCCGGACAGAGGGACATAATCAAATTATTATATAGATAAAGTAAGAAAAGCAACACTTAACTCCACATAAGGTAAGCAATAAGTCTATTGATATCCAAATATTGGGAATGTGTTTCTCTACGCTTGGAATACTCGATATGCTAAAACTGACTTGCTTCAAAATAACGACCTTTCTGTATCCACTCTGGGATGCTATTATCAAGTAAAACTGGATCCTACTGCGACCAATGTGGTAAACAGGGTGAGCGGAACTGAATAATAATAACTGAGCTAGATCAGTAGGGTTGGTTACCAGTTTGACTTGATAACAGCATCCCTCTGGGATACTGCTATCAAGCATTGATCTTCGTGGTTAGCAGTAATTACGATCGCTGGCCTTCTACATTTTGTGGAAAAGGCTCGGGTTCAAGTCCTGTCTCGGCTGAAGAAACTTTTTTAATCAACTTGTAGAGATGCTATTCACAAGAGCTGTCCGACTTAAATAATTGTAAACTGCATTTGCAGTATGTAACTCACAATTTACCCATGTCAGTTATTTTGAACCAATTGTCTATTGCATCTTTGGTATGCGTGAGCTAGTGTTAGTTTCTCAAGTTACTACCCTAGCTCTGGACCACAGCCGTCGCCAACACCGTCAACATTCCTAGGCTCAGGTGGCTTATTGAAAAAAAGGCGACTCTTCTTAGCAGTTAAGCTCCTGACTGGCCGCTTCTTCTCTCCCTCTTTCTGGGAAGTTCCCAGCAGTTCATCTCCGAGTCAAGTCCACACGACAAGCTCTGTTCAGACGTCTTCACTTGGCCGGTCATTTTCTCTCACAGCAAATGCTATTGGATCCGGAAGTCAACCCCGTGAAGTTTTGTCAGTATCGAGGATCTAGACAAAGAACAATTTGTGATCGTCGGCTGAGGCGACCACGCTTGACTCATTGACTTACCGACCCAAACAATCTATTGGATGATTCATCCACCAAAGGTCTCCATGCAGTGTAGTAGAAAAAAACCACATGATATTGATTAAATACTTTTAAAGGCAACACTGTATCTGTAAACTATGATAATTGTCATTTAACCTACAAAAAAAGTAATATGAAAAAAAAAAAAAAAACTGGCTCACTATTTCAGTTGTTTCACTGTCATAACACGATTATTACTATTAATCGCGGTTACTAATAATTAACTGTTACACCTCATTGTAATAATCGCGGTGTGATAGTGTATTAATTGGGTTATTTCTTACTGGAAATAACCGTGAAGGAGACGACTTTTAAAGTCATGATTAGAAGAAAAAGAAGGCTATTTCGACAGCTAATCAAATGACTTAAAGTGAAAAGAAAACTTGATATATATTTCAGATAATTTTGGAGTCGATCAAGATTAAATACGGCGCTGTTCTTGTATTACTTTGTAAACTTTGCTAGCCCTGTGTGGCCATCCTAGGGTACAAACAGAATATTTAAGTCTCCAAAGAATTTTTTTTGTTGGGCCTTGTTCATGACTATCAATTTCTCTTTTCAAAAACCATTTTAATTTCTAACCCCATTTTCAACTACGTACCAGATGAAAAAGAATCTTCAAATTGCGTCTCCGTCTCGATAAAGTCTAAAAGCCGCCCAGCAAGCGCATGGAGAATTATTTATTTATTTTATTTATTTATTTTCCAAATTTAGT
Source organism: Mastigoproctus giganteus (assembly GCF_048544385.1). NCBI lineage: Eukaryota > Metazoa > Arthropoda > Arachnida > Uropygi > Thelyphonidae > Mastigoproctus > Mastigoproctus giganteus. The sequence continues at coordinate 203,044,887 of NC_143583.1, forward strand.
ATTAGTGTTATGGCAGCATGATGCAAGAAAGCAAAGTTTTTATAGCACCAGCCAGAAAAAAAAAAAAAATAATAAAAATGAAATAAAATACCGACCACCTTTCCCATTCTCTTCAATAATTTGCCAAACCCTTTCTTTAAATGTATTCAAACTACTCACTTCCATAACACTAGGTTCAAGTTTATTCCAACAATCAGTTATTATTATTTGACTGATCAAATGCAAATATTCGCACATCTATTCTAAAATGTTCCATTTCGAATTTAAATTTATGCCTCCTTGTCTATTTCGTCTGAGAAAGAGTGTAAATATGCTACTAGATTTTAGTTTTCCTAACCCTTTTAAAGGTCGCCGCGCAGATGCCTAGTTTCCAGAGACAGCAATTTAGAGAACCCCAGTCTTTTTTTGGTAAAAATGTCGTTTTTTTTTTTTTTTTGCCACTGACTAATCTGGTTGCCCTTCTTTGCACCCTTTCTAACAGCACTATGTCCTTAAAATGAGGTTTCCGAACCTGTATACAGTTTACCATTGCTATATACCAAGGAACAATCACCTCTTTATCGCTGCTGACAAAATTCTGTATATTACTGACGTAACCCGATGAACTGTTTTAGCAGCCCATCAACACTACTCGGGGAACGTTATGTTGGACTGTGCCATAAATCTTTGGTGGACCCATCCTTTTTATACTTATTAACTGCTTTGAATTTGGTTCTATCGAAACGATATGTTATTCTAGTATTACTGCTGCCTAAATGCAGTTCTTTGCATTTTAAATGTTAAACTTCATTTGCCATTTTTTTGTCAATTACGTAGTTTATTTAGATTTTGACATCCGATAATCTGCTTATTGTCATTAACCACCGTGCGCACCTTTGTATCCCAGCAAACTTAGATATAAAACATGAAATAGCTACATCAATAGCATTAATAAATATTAAAAACAGTAACAGGGCCTAACACAGACGTCTGTGGAACTCCACTTATCACGTTAATCCACGAAAAATGATAATTTATAACCACTCTTTGTTCCCACTTAACCATCGAAATATTCATTTCGATGCTCGACTTCATGCGTTGGCTTCTTCTTCCTTCCTAGGTGGTGACTAGCGCAGAAAGCACTTTCAGATGGTTGGACTGGATAGTCTTGCTCTTCAGTTGTGGTAACCATACGGGAGACAAGCGCCACTCGCTTCGCTGTCGTCCGCGGGAGACTGTTTCCAACTTTTCGAACCGATCCTCTGCCTACGGCGGGAACGCGAATGACTATATCCTGCACCACAGTAGATCGATATTTCTACTTCTCATCTTCATCCCGCTACGGAGGCGGACCTGTTTTAACTTTTACATCCAGGGGTGAGTGGTAGTTATGGGAACGACACTAGATGGTATCACTTTCTGCTTAAGCTCTGACTTCGACCTTGAGAATAGTAGGTCCGATGAAGCGACTTTCGCAATCGATTTTTTTTCTTCGCGGTGGGATTCGAACCCGGGTCGATGATATTGGCGGTCGGACGTCTCAACAACTGGACTAATCGCTCCCTTGTAGTAGTAGTAGTAGTAGTAGTAGTCGTCTTTTATGTGCAATCAAAATCCAAGTATATGAACAGAAGTTAAGCTAAAAGGTCTGTAATTAGTCTTGTCACCCGTTGATTCGGGATCTCCCCTGAATCCAAAGATGCTCTGATAATTATGGCTAGGGGTTTGCTTACCTTCTTTACTGCCTTCCTTAATATAATTGGATATATCCTATCCACCTTTGTTGCCGATTTTAGATTCAGCAGTTTCTCTTCCACTTTCCTCTCAGTTATCAGAAAATCATATAGCTCCCAGTTAGATTTTGATGAATGTCTAACATTCCCCTCTCTAAATAATCTTCATGCTTGAATATAGATGCAAAATAACTATTCAGTTTTTGAGCAACCTGTCAGGATAACCTGATTTTAGCAATTAGATTCGACCCCTTCCTTCTACTTTTAATATAAGTAAAGAAGCCTTTGCTCCTTGTCTTAGTTAAATCTTTGCCAAAGATTTAACTAAGTCCCACATCAGCACACTGTGATCACTGCTACCCAGTGGGTCTTCTTCTTTTTTTCTGCAGGTTCTTAATGCACGAAGAATCGTTGCTGATAGTCAGAACTAGGTTATTCCTCCCTCTTGTTACTTACTTAACATGCTGCTGTAGAACATAGTCATCCAATAGTGAAGTCATCCAACCCACATGTACCATCACAGTCAATATCTAGAGAGTTACCTCAAAATCCCCATTATAACATATTCTGATTTACTGGCCCACTCTGTTTTTCCGTATAGGTGTTTGTTATGCTCATCACAGTCATTATGCCTCTAACACACTCCTCTCATTTTTGCTTTATCCATAGCACTGACTTGTCTCTAATGCCACATTGCTCCAATTTATGCCCTTGTGGGTAGCACAGTTGGTAGAATCGCTGTTCTCCCCACACTGATAAAGACCTGTTGATGACGTTAGGAATTTTAATGTGCCTTTTTCATAACGTGGCAGAGTTAGGCGAGGGTAGCATGGTTTTTTCTTCTGGAAACTCGGGATTTTCATCCAGCAAACAGGAAATCGACCACAGAACACACGCAGTTTATGACAGTATGCACGGAGCAGTATGGCCTTAGTCGCCAATGCTCCTAAAACCTCACAACAACAATAGCTCCAATTTATACAACAGCCTTACATATAGTACGGTATCAGAAGCTTTACTGAAATCTGAATGAATGATGTGAAAAATTATTCTTTGTGACAACCTCATAGTAGCTAAACAGATTTGTGAAGCATGATTTTTCTTTAACAAATGCGTGTTGTAATTACCTTATGGCTCCACTTCTATCAAGATAATCTTGCATTACTTCTTTAACTAACGATTCTATTATATTTTTTTAGCACAGATATTAAACACTTTACCTTTGGAACCACCCTTGTGAATAGGAGATACATTTGCACATCTGTAGTCCGTAGGTTTGCTTACCTCTTTTAGGTTACGTGTGTGTCAAGTGCAAGCAACTAAGGATATGAGGCGTCATAATTTGTCTGCCTTTCTTCGGTCGGTTGCAGGACAAAAAACCCAAGTTTCCTTGAGAAAAACATGCGTTCTTCACCTGAGACCAACTAATTCAGCCATGTTGTGAAAAAAGCCCATAAAAATTCCTCTCCTCATTAACGGGAATTATTACTATTCTGTTAACTTTATTAATCAGGACACAAACAAGAAATACTTTTTCTGTAATCCAGGACGAAATTTAGTAAAGTAGATTACAAAAATATTGACTGCATAATACCAGCTGAGGTTGCTGTTGCTGTAGTGTTTTAGGCGCATCAACGACTTGAACCATATTGCGCGGTTGTTATTATGCCCACAAGTGTGTGTTCACGAGCCAATTTGCATGCTGGCTGAAAAACCCGGAGTGACTCGTGCGGGATTCATGCTCCCTCCGCCTGAGCTCGGCTAACTACAGTTTCAATTGAAGAGGACTTTTTAGAAATTCCTCCGTCACAGATGGGAATTAACCATGGGAATTAATCACAGATAGGAATTAACCTTTCCAAACGAGTAACAAGTAGGGAAACCACTATACTGTCACAGTGGACCGATCCTGAGGCGTGTTGTTCGTTTGTTTCTTTTATCAAATCACAGATGATCATCTGTGAAATATGTGTTGCATTTCGTTTTAAGTATAGTACGGACATATAAATAGTGTAACCAATTAACTTTTTTTAAATTAAAATTCAAACACAATACAGCAAAACAGCCAAAGACCGTAGGTAAAGTAACACTCTTTTATTTTATGAGCAGCAAAGTGAAAACAGTTACTATTTTATATTATTAATTAACCCGCGATATTATTAATTATTAATTAATCCGCGATATTATTAATTATTAATTAATCCGCGATATTATTAATTATTAATTAATTCCTTACTTATTTAATTCTCACTTCTGTTAATCACATAAAAATGAAAAAAAAATTCCATTAATGGAAAAAAATTCATTTCCAAGGAATGAAATTACATTTCAGATATATTTCGCATTTGAAATGCAAGCCGACCGGGCTAGCCGAGTGGGTAAAGTACCTGCCCGACAACCTAAAGGTCGCGGGTTTGATTCCTGCCTCGGGCTTGGATCAAAGTACTGCAAAAACCTTGGGAGGTGCAATATGGCCACAGAAGCCAATGCGCCAACAACTATCAAAAAAAAATTTGAAATGCAAATATCACACACTGTGTACATTATCTAACTATTTAAAATACTCTGTACGATTTGAATTCTTTTAGTATGAGTGAATTACTGAACATACCTAAAGTATTCTTGGAATCTCCCGAAAAGTATCAGAATAATAAATTTGCAAATTACACGTCCTTGCTTGTCACCCCAATATTCTTACTTACTTACTATCAGTTTATTAACACAAGGTTCACCCCCTGTACAGCAAGTGGGCTAGGAGGGTGTACAGAAATTTTAAAATATGCATTATACACTTTTGTACAAATTTTCAGATCTTTACAATATAATTATTGTATAATAATAACTATTAAATAGATATATACATTTGCTTGTATTCACTTTGAAATAACATATTCCTTGCACTGGTCATTGAGCAGTATTAGTAATAACAGAATCACACATTTACAGTAATTCCTTTTTAAACCCAGGGTCGTGAACTGGATATCTTCTCTTTCTTGGTGATTCCCTTCTACTTTTGACACACACACACACACACACACACACACACACACACACACACACACACACACACTCTGGACACAATTTGGCCTCAGTTGCCCTTGTGTCTTTAAACCCAATAACAACAGTCTCTCTCTCTCTCTCTCTCTCTCTCTCAGGGTTAACTCGGGAATTTTTTTTTTTTTTTTTTTTTTTTTTTGGCTGGTGCAACATAAGCCTCAGGCTTCCTTGCCATATAGCTAATAATAATAATTCAGTCATTTCACAATATGCTACTAATTCAGCAATAGTCTTCTCGATATGCTTAATTTACCACAGCATGTTCTCGTGTTGAACTTTCAGGTTGTCGCTGTTTACAAGAGGAGGTATTGGGAATAAAATAATAGAGTGCAATCATGGAGCCATTCCCTAGAAATGTGACTATCTTTATTTGTTCACTTCCAAATACAGATCCCTAACTCAAACCTTGCTTCAAAAACAATTTAATCTTCCGCACAATAAATATATATGCGATCAATATATGAACATCCAAAGTATCAGGAAAACTGAACTTTATCCCCTTGTTTCCGTAAGATTCGATGCAAACAATTGGACTTATCTTAAATTATAAAAGTTCGATAAATATTGTATATTGGTTTCAATTCATAAATAAAAATGTGAGTTCTGCGAACAGTGAATTTTATTCCCTCTAATGCAGTGGTTTTCAACCGGGGTGCCACGTAATTTGGGTTTAAGTTACTTAAACTTATTATTATTTTTTAATTTATATATTTATTTCATTATAAAAAGGTGTACAGTATCTTTTTTAATTTTGTGGTGATCTATAATTGATGTTTACTTGTACTTTTTATAATTATTTTATTATAATAAATATCATATAACATATATATATATATATATACACACACACACACAGAGAATCGGATCTAACAGGCAGAAAATTGAGTAGGCGTGCCGTTATTAAAAAAAGGTTGAAAACCACTGCTCTAATGAAACGATATTTTCATTCCACTGTCTCCTTCCTCAGTTTCTAATAATTCGATTGCTGATAAAAAAATTCGATTTGCTGCTGACTATTCCATATTTTCCTCTTTTATGAGGTCATTTGTCCTTTGTGCATGAAGTTAAAATCTAGCCGCCATAACATTGAGTTATTTTTTACTGTACTAGATTCGTCTCTGTGAGTGCCAAATTTAACTGGGCCATACTGGCAGGAGGTTTGAATCAAATATATTACTGAAATACTGTACGTTATGAACCAGTTCTACTTTTCCAAGCTAATGAGGGTCTTCAGCTTTGGAAAATCTTGTGGTACCTCAGAAGATTGACAGGTATGTTGGGAGGTGTTAAATGGCTTGTCTGTTCTGCTGGACGTCGTAAAACTTAATTATAATGTTTCAGCAGAAGCTTTTTACTGAAGTTCCGTGTACTGCATGATTTCGATTGACTTCCCCGGTCTGGTGCAGTTTTTTGGTCTTAAATAAAAACGGCAGAGAGAGAGAATGTTGATATATTTTTACAGGACAATTATCTTGTCACTTTGTAAGTACAAACTACTTCCGAATTCTTGTTTTTCTTCCTTTCTCCGCTGTTTTAATTTGCAACTGCCAAAGTAAGACAATTAAGGTTGCTCGGTTTTAAAAAAACTGCCCCCTTCCTCTTTCTTTACAGACATTTCTCTTAACTTGAACCATTCGCGCTTAAACTCAGTAATATTAGATTTACTGAATAAGAAATGAAGATTGATTATAAAATATACATACAGTGGTAAAACTGCTAATACTTTTCCATCTAGTTTAATAATCGTTCTTGCGCTAAAGAAGCAGTTCCTTAGAATTCCCTACTAATGCGTCAAGTTTCGTTCAAGAAAAATATGTATCTCGAGTCTACACATCTGCTGGTGCGATTTATTTTTGTCAGGGCCAGTTCATCAGATATGCTAGAAGACCCTGCAGGGAAGTAAGTGACATTCACCCACTTTGCCAGAATGATTTATCGAGGCCGAGGCTACAACATGTCGCCCTCAACGTACACCCCCAAAGCAGTTCGCAGTTTGCACTAGCCAGCCATCCAAACCAGATACCAGCGAAAGAGCTGTCTGGTCAAGTTTTTAATCCCGTTCAGAAAGGTACGGGTTTCGTTGTGGGCGTGCGTTTCAAGGAAACATTCACGGACAACGATTCTGAAGTTTTGAAAAGATGTTGGTACATTCAGCGTTAATGATTACTCACTTTGTGTTGAATATGTAGGCAACGTTCGTATTGTACAATATGGTTAGGTTCTTACGTTGTTGAAGCCACAGTGCCTCCCACATTAAACTGCTTCAAAAATGTCAGATTTCTCCGTACGTAAACAAACAGACCATAATTTCAGAATATAAAGTTGGAACTACTTGAAGTTGAGCAGATTTATTTCTGACGAGCTAGGAAGCAAGCTCACTGTTTCTGAATGCGCAGAATCCACAAAATGCACTATTTTCTTCTGAATTAACCTTCGCGGATAATGGCACCCCATCGCACGCTTTTCAGTGCTGTGGAGGATGCAGGTTTGCACACAGATACCATAGAAAAATAGTCAAAAGGCTGAGGCGGAGAGTATGGAAAAAAAAATTAATTCGAGACGGAATTGGACAGGTGCTTTCTATGATGATGGAAATAATGATGTTAGAGGATTTTTTTCGCCAGATGCCGAAAAAAAACAATTTCTTAAAAAATAATACTATTTCAGTAACATTTTATAATTTTTTTAAAGATATAAATAATAATATGACCTACGAATTAACAATTATCATATTTCATAACTATTTTGTGGTAAATTAGCTTCCAACTTACTTTCGAAAGAAGGAGATTTCGTGAATTTTATCAGAAAAAAGCAGGAGTTTTTTTTTTTTTTTTAATACAGATTTTTCAATCCTTTCGTTGATAAAAGACGCATTTTGTATTAAGCCATAGGATTGTTTACCGTGCAATATACTTTTAAAGATCGACGTACCTAGGATTTTTCTATTTGTGGATTTTTGTTTGGATTGTGTTACTCATCGCCATCTGATTATGATTGCTTCAAGGAAGATACTGTTACCCACTTTGTCCTCTTCAAAAATGTTGACTCAAAGTTTTATTTATAACAATGGCCCTGCTGTCTTAAGACTTCGCTGTTTAAACAATTTTCAGTTTCATTAGAAAGAGATTTGAACTGGGTTTTTCTTTTTTCTTTCGTAACAGCTTGTGGTAGGTTCGCACAACTGAAATTAATAAAACTGATACTGGAACATCCATTGCTTCGTCTGTTTTCTTACCTTCAATGCTGTTTGGTAAATGATTTCTGAAAATTTTCTAGTTTCACCTGCCAACGCTAAACTCCTTCCTGAGGTGTCAGGGCTAATTTTCAGGTTCTACAGTCCATATCCTCTAAGACGTTCCTTATAAGTCACCATAGCACTTCGAAAAATCTAGTTGCTCTTCTTTCGACTCAAGAAATTCTATGCCAGTTTTGAGATGATGCATCCAGACGTACATATACAGTATATATTCTAGAAGTGGTCTCGCCATTGTTTTACGATTAACGATTAATAACATTCTTTTCCCTGATAGTAAAGGTCCTATAGATCATTATAGTACATCTTTAATCTTTCTGCGTACCTCTTTACACTGCAAGGAAAACTTCGTATCTGCTTGGATCATAAACCTTAAACCTTTCTCATACAGAAAGACCTTTAATTCCATTTCCCCTAGCTTGTATTTCATCCCTGTTTTCTTTCTACCAAATGCAAACCCTTACATTTAGTAGGACTGAACTTAAGTTGTCATCGTTCAGACCATGTGTGTAACCGATCTAAATCAATCTGATTATTTACCATCCTGGCTAAATCATCAGTTTAAATCATGAGCAAACTTTTACAGCTTTCATTGTATATCCCTATCACTGTGGAAAATCAGAAAGAAAAGTAACTCCAACACCGAACCATGAGGGACCTGTGCATATTACATTAGTCCACGCTGAAGACTATCCAATAAATTGACACCCTCCGCCTCCTTCCACTCAACCAGCCTACTACTTCAGGATTATACTAGATTACTACTAGCCTACTACTACTAGATCTACTTCAGGATTCTCCCAATAAGTCCAGTACGCCACAGTTCGTACGGTAGCCTCTCGTGAGGAACCGGATCAAAGGTTTTACTAAAACCTGGATATACAATATCGAAATTGTTTCCAGCATCTGTATGCTTCATGCTTTATTATAGTAATTAATCATATTTTTCAGGCAAGGCTTTCCCTTCACAAACTGTATTGTGATCCCTTTAGGGATCTGCTCTTATGAAGTTGTTTCTGCATTGTAACATAAATCACTGATTCCATTATCTTTACTCACCACAAAGAATCATCCTGCAGTGATGAACTCAATAGTAGTCCTAATGGCATGGTTCACTCCTTTGCCGCGTTCTTTAATATTAGTGTATACACCTCACTGCCTCAGAAGCCTTATTCCCACTAGCCCAGTATTTTTTTTATTTATTTTTTTTATTATTATTAATATTATTATTTATTTATTTTTTGATAACTGATTCGCACAGACCATTTATATCGCTAATCTTACTGTAAAAATGGTTCCAAAATACCTGTTTAACTTGTCTACAATTCTGACTGGATTGCCTGTAATAAAAATGACCATACATTTTTTCTGATTTATTGAATTTTATTTTGAGTAAAAATAATAAATTTGGTGAGAATGTTTCCAGTACTCTTTTATTTTTCAGTTAAAATGAGATTTCTGTGGTAAGCTTCACTTTTCTTGCTACAAAGGGAGCTATTAGAATTTCCGCTGCTTGTGGGGAGGTGACAAAATACCGCGAGTTACAATCCTTTACAAGCTTAATAATCAAATTAAATATTACTAGAAATAAAATCTGTATTGTACAATAAAATCCAGTGAAATACAAGATAAACTATACACCGATCAACACATATACCTGTTTCTCATATTGGTAGTGACCGATTTTCTTCCATACTATGTGGAAAACGTCCACATAGTGTCTCGTTCGAATCCCGTGGAAACAGATTATTATTTTATTTTTATTTTTTTTTTCACTTTTGGCGAGGATCACATGCTTTTATCTCTTTTGAAAACCATCACTAAGTTATGATCCGACGGAGGACATCTGAAATTAATATTTTTTCTTTGAAGGGATGTCAGTGGGGGAAAAACGAAGAGTGATAGGCACATCGCAAGATCCGATATTTTAGTAAGTAATTGAACAAGTTGTGTTCAGCCACTAGTAACAGTAAACGCTTAGCATCTCTACTAAATGAACCCGTACAATCGGTACATTTCTGAGCTGTACAGTATTTCTGCACATTTCTGAGCCCTTGCGATAATTTTACAAATACCGAATCAAACGTTTTACTAAAATCTAGATATACAATTATGAAATTGTTTCAGACATCTAAATGCTTTTTGATTTTATCATAGTAATTAACCTGATTTGTCAGGCAAGGCTTTCCCATCACAAAACTTTACGATTCCATTTTTATCAAGGTGTTTCTACATTGTATCCTTAATTAGTTAAGAAAAGGAGGAATTACCTCTATGATGTCTTGTAGAATACTTCTGTGAGTGATGATACTCTCCGTTGTTGAATCAACTATACAAATAGTTTACATGTATTCCGCACCCCATAGACAAAATCAAAGATCCAATGCACCACGGAATCGGAAGCCCGCAGACCCCAAAATACATCGAATCACCAACCCCAATTTTTGAGTGAGAGAATACAATTAGTCCGTATTTCCAAATATTGAACCATTGAAACTCTGATATCTATTAATTAAATAATTAAGGATACACTATTTGCCAATCTGACACTGTCAGGCACATGGGGATCATATTCAAGTTGAGTTCTTACAAAACCTTTCCATGTTTTTTTTTTTTTTAAATGGCGTTGTCCACATCTGGGATATTTTGTAGCGCGATCTCAAACACAAAAGGTTATTGAAACCTATAGTATTCCAGTATAGCACTGAGAATGGATTGGAAGGTAAAACGCCAGAAGAAATTTATCAGTGAACTTGAATTTTCTTTTTTTATAACTTTTAGGAAGTAATACCGTTTTCCAGGGACCAGAAGCAGAGAGATTAAAGTGTGGGTGATGGCTGACCTGTGTAGTTTGGAAAACGTAGGCTTTGGAAACGTTTTCTAAACATAAAGCAGTTCGGAAAACACTAGATTAACAAATACAGCGCCCACATTTGTTGCTGCTTAGTCGGAAATTGATATTAAAGCCCCTTTGTTTTAATTGGATACTGCTAATTACTTAAAACCAGTTTTATTATTATTTCATAAAACGGTTGCTTAATTATATAATATTAAGACAAGTGATAAATAGTTATCATTAGCAATCTTTCTATACATTAAAAAAGTTTTCCTCCTAGTGATTTTTATTCTGCCAATGGGAGAAGAGGGATGCGGGTTACGTGGTAATATGTAAAAAATACTAAAATACGTAACAGAAGCTTTTACTGTGGTAAAACAAACTTCTGTTTTTAGCGTGGTCATGCTAGATAAACCTCGTGCACGCGCTTTGTTTATCTAGCATTACCACGCGGTACCATTCATGATTTCCATATGTAACGTATTTATGTATTCATAGCTGAGGAAGAGACACACACAGTGTCGATAGCAAGCTTCTGTAAATATTTTATTTTATTTTATCAAAAGAAGCGAGCGCAGCGAGCAGGGGGCAAAGCCCCCTAGCAAACATTAAATATAAATATTCCATTCATTTACTATCAAAAGAGTTTTGGATCAAATAGCGCACTTCACTCAGTTCGTTATGCCGAAATACAAAATCAGGCAGCGTCGGCCATGGCCCCAAACCACTTTTTGGAATCTCGCCTTGCACACGAGTTAATACATTTTCAGACTTCCCGAGGCCAAAAACCAGGGTTCCACTTATACTTGAAGTCAACTTATATTCGGGTATCTATAGTATGTTCAATCTTTAAAAGTAATCTATGTATTTAACATCTTTTCGTTCAGATAAATGTCCTAATTGTCTTGTTATTGTGCTAAGTTTGCCGTGACAACTTTTATATCTGTGGTATAGAGTAACGATGGATAACTCTTGAGAATTCAGTTATGAGAGAGAGATTTAGACTGGGTTGTAGGTTTTCTTTTATCTAGCGAGTTGTCAATTACTGTAATAATTTAATTCCGTTGATAGTTGAGGCTGACAGCTTGTGGATGTTGGTAGGTTAGCTGGATAGTTTCGTTAGGGAGGAGGGAAACACATAGGATGCTTATTGTCTTTTTATTTATTTTGTTTTATCTATTTATTTATTTTTTATTTTATTTATTTATTTTTGGCTGGTGAAAACTGTTGCTTCCTTGCACTTTATGGCTAATACTAATATTCCTCTCATCGAGTAAGCAGCACCTAGAACGACATTGTTTTCTTTAGCCGTTAATAAACTTGCGTGATCGCTGGTCTAAATAAACTTCATGGAAGTAAATGACATTAGCTCCATCTGTCGAAGAAACTGTTAGAATGAATTTCATTTTCTAGAATAAATATATAAGTAACCATAAACGAAGTTTATTCATGAGGAATAATAAAGAAAAAAATGCTTCTTTCTGAGTCTGTTAAAATAATTAATCGTTTAGACGTTTAATATGATGGGATAAAAATGAGTTGCTAAAACATTGCAAGTGAGGTTTAGTTCATTCATATGCCACCAAGTGGAGAATTCGTTTTTTTAGTGGAAATCAAAAATTATCAAACAAAGTGATAATCATTAAGATGATAAGAATGATTAAAAAAAAAGGTAAACTGCAGCCATTATCAATCTACTACAGGATGGAAGCCTCCTCAACAATTCATGTTGAGAGAAATGGGATGTATACGCTGGTGGTCGGGGGCCAGTTCATTTTATAAAGAATCTTGTCTCTTTGTCTTGCTCATATTTTCTGTCATGACAGTCAGTTCGCATAAATTTGTGTCACGGACTTTGTGTGCCGTCTGAATGCCACTTACACGTAGGCTTGGCTGTCGTGAGAGTAAATACACAATGCGCACATGTTAACTAAAAACAGCGGCAGACACATTTATTAAAATTCAAGAGTGCGCGCACCCACGCACCCTAATGCAAAAAAAAAAAAAATTATTCGCAGAATACGTAAAGGCTTGTATATATGTACATATGGTATATGAAAAGTAAATCTCCATTTAAAATAAAAAATATTAGAATTAATTAATTTGTACAATTTCGATCATAAAGCTTGTCCTTTATGCAGTTTAAGTACTGTTAGACAAATAGTCGAGCAGTTAACCAGAAGTTAGATCAGATATAAGTGCCCATTAGTGCGCTTATATCTGATCTAACACCATATAATTTAATGATTTACTAATCCGTAGCCGAGTGAGTGGTCAGGAGCAGGAGTACAGCAGCACACACTCTTTGAGTGGACTGGGGGTTCAAGGCCCTGACTGTTAAATACGGTTGATCTGCCAACCCGCACTGGACGAGCGTGGCAGATTATGGTCCATTTCCCTCAACATGAATTGTTGAGGAGGCTTCAATCCTGCAGTAGATTGATAATGGCTGCAGTTTACCTTTTTTTTTTTTATCATTCTTATCATCTTAATGATTATCACTTCGTTTGATAATTTTTGATTTCCACTAAAAAAACGAATACTCCACTTGGTGGCATATGAATGAGCTAAACCTCACTGTTGTAATGTTTTAGCAACTCATTTTTATCCCATCATATTAAACGTCTAAACGATTAATTATTTTAATTTATCGCACTTCAGACATCATCATCAATTAGATGATGAGCAAGGAACCGCTTTTGATATAATTAATTAAATCTTGAATCCAGTAATATGATCCTGTTAACTCTGGAGAGTGATGATTTATTTTACTTTTAAACAGAGCATTATTATGCAATAATTCATTGCTGTAATCAGGTTATTGGCTCCAGATCTGGTTATCCATTTACTCATGCAATACTCAGTGGAAAAACAGTTTTTGTATCCATACTTATATGGATATTGCAAATGAAAATGAAATATTGCAAATTAAGCAATATACACAATTACACACCGCCCTTTTCGCTTTTGAGACTTCGAGACCAGTGTCTGGCGAGCGGACAGCAATTAAACGCCATAAACGTGCTAAGCTGGGTCATAGTGCCATTCTGAAGCTGGCCAAGATAAAACCGCATGTCCTGTCCTTCAACGAACTCGGCTAGGACTATATATCGATTATAAGTGTGCTGCTTTTGTTCTGCGCTTATTACATTTATGTGGGGGGGGGAAGGTCATGGTGCTTCGACATATTAGTAATCGTCTGTTTAATGTTGCTGTCATTATATCATTCGCACTAGATGTCTGCAGATATTAGGAGTTCGTGGTGCTTCACAATAGATCGTGTGTTCAACGGATCGCCTGGAAGTTCATAATGCTGCCTCGGTTCTTGAATAGTGGAAGTCATTGTGTTACGGGTACGAATATCAGCAGCGCTAGTCCTAACGAAGATTGTGTTCATAACTCTGTTTATAGTATACCACATTATAATGTTAGTGCCGACCGGGCTAGCCAGGTGGGTAAAGTGCCTGCCTGGCAACCGAAAGGTCGCGGGTTCGATTCCCGCCTCGGGCTTGGTTCAAAGTACTGCAAAAACCTTGGGAGGTGCATTATGGCCACAGAAGCCTATGCGCCAACAACTACAAAAAAAAAAAAAAAAAAAATATAATGTTAGTGTTGTATGGATTTTGTTGTGCGACAGTGAGTGAACCTAATGGTAGCTCCTTGAGTTACCATTGTGATTATATCCAAGAAGTAACTCGAAGAGCTGCTCAGACTTTCTTTTGACTCTGTGTTTTGAGTAATACATTCCTGACCAGAAACTATCTTTTTCTTTTTCTTTTTTTTTTTACTGGCTTTGATTTGTATGACTAAATACTCGGTAGAGCTGCCAAAGGTTGGCTGAACCATCTAATACAATAGCTAAAAAACAAAATAAAATAAAACAAGTAACCGAGTTGTTTCTTTCAACGAGTGCCATATGGATAGAATAACTTTTAAATTATATAAAAAAAGAAAATCTTTTTAATCAGTTTCTCATGTTTATGCTATAAATTAGTTACTAAATTTATAATGGGGTTATCGACATTACCACACGAATATGCTGGCACATTTTGCATGGCGTCTCATGATGCCTATCTTTCAGGCAGCAGGATAACGTTCAACTGCTTGTATTCAAGAAAACTGCTGGGCTCGCACTTTCTCTCTTTCACGACATGACTCATTTACTTATTTCGTTTGATCAGCCTTTAATCAACAGCATAATGCGGTTCCTTTCATTCTTTCTGCCATCACCCATCTCCTGAGAAATTTCAAATCCCTACTCTGGAAATTTCACTCATCACTGGGAGGCCTTCGGGCTGAAAGACCGTATAAAAAAAGTGATTTACATTAGCTGCTAAGATGCGTTTCACAAATACGTAGTGCAAGAGGAGGGAAGAGGTCGGGCAGAATGTTACGATATAGGCGAGGTCAAGTTACATCATAACAGGTTTTTCATAAAAAATAAGTGAATAATTCGACTATTTGGGCTCAAAAAAAAAAAAAAAAAAAAAAAAAAGGAAAGTGCGCCGTTCCCATCAATTCTACCAGGCTTATAGTCGAAGAAAGAGATTGAGAGTTGCGCCTCCCTGTGGCATTTTGAGAATCTAGCTAACATAAACCTATATACCAGGTTAATATTTTAATTTTGATAATTAACTGCGGCTGAAAATAATTAAAATTAAAAATATGCTATTTTAACATTCCTTCGAATGGTTTTTACCCATGAACCGATTTTGTTAGAATTCGACAAACGATTTCAAAAAAAAAAAAAAAAAAAAAAAATCGGATTCATTTTTCTAATTATTTAATTGAATTCATAACTTTAAAGTAATTTAAAATCGGAACAGTATTCCGGTGAATTCCCATTCTTTCCGAGCCTTCATTATATTAGATTAATTATATTTTTATATTCGTTTACTCGAACACCAAGAAACAGCTGTGACAAAATCACGTATTCCCAATGAGCAGCACTGCGCTACTTGTTACTCAACTGCTTAATGCCCTTATTAAGATCTACTGCCACGCCACAAGTGACTGATTTGCGCAACTTCTCAACGAAAGCGAGTATTGAGTTACATAATTAAAGATAATCTTTTAATTGTGGTTGGTATCATAAATTTGATTCCTCTTCAAGACACCTTTTTAATGAGATATGATTTGTTTTTGTAGATAAAAACTTGAGAGGACTGTGGACAAATGTATTCATGTTGTCTTTAAATCTTCAATATACTTTTTTATATCTCTATCACCTCGAAACCAAATGCGTCTGGTGCCTAGATCGGCTTTGATAATGTGTGTAATAGATTGTAATCTTTTGACATTATATGTTATCGGTTGGCAACCTATGATCAGCGGGTCAGTGGGGCACCACTACGAGTTATTTAACCCACTTAAAAATAAATAAATAAATAAATAATTCAAATAAAACTTAAGATAATTAAAAAATAAAATATTAATAATTAATATATAAAAATAATAATAATAGCAAAGTGCGCGGTAAATTATTTTTCAAGTACCGCAAATGAGATCCTTGTATAAAGTAAAGAAATTACAGTATGTGGTTATTTCATTCTAAATCTTCGTAAGCTAAAGGTAACTCTTCCGATCCGCATCGGTCCTTTCCGAGACCTCGTCATATGAGTACAAGATTAAGAAACGAATATAAATTAGAGAATACTAAGTTATGGTTCATCAGGACGACCTTAGCCAAATAGTCAGCGTGCCAATACAAAGTTACCGACGGGACTTGTCCCAGTCTACGTGATATCACGAACTATGGCAATATTTCAGGTCTGTGCCCTGTAAGCCATTTCGAATCTTTGTGGCCATCCTGTTATATAAACAGAAAATCGATATATTTTTACGAAGATGAATAGATGTATTCCATGAGTATCTCATGGGCCTTGCATTTGCATTAAAATATGTATTCCCAGTGCGCGTAGATGAAGCTGAGATGGTAATTTCAGCTTTCGTTGTTATTGAGGATTTTGAATTGACAAATATATAGTTATCTCCTTATCAATTAATTACTAATATATAACTTTATAGAACACTTAATAAAACTGTGAAGTTTTACTTTCTCTAAGTTTAACCGTTCAGTTTCGTTACAACTGAACTAATAATATTGCTGTGTAATATTTATTACTCTTCTCCCTTATACTACTATAAAGTCTTATTTTTCTCTATATAGTATCTCCTCACAAGTGACGCCACTTTTTCGAGTTTTACATAACAATACAAGCGAAGTGTGCACGGACTGTCTGAAACTAAAAACACCGCATTAAAACTACTACATTTAATCTATGAATTTCTTTTTTCCATTCAGATTGTATGGAAAAAAGAAATAATAACTGCAGGATTTCTATTCGTCCGATATTAAAAAAATTTAGTCTGGCACGACAAATATTTTAAACAAGTCCAAATACAAAATTTCACGAAAATCCTTCCATGAGTTGAGTGTTACATGCACTGATGGACGGACATGGTGAGATAATAAGTGCTTATGCATATATGGGAACGCGCCTAAAAAAAGGTTGTCGACTATGAATTACCAGTGCGTAAAAACAAAATATTTAAACCTAACGCTTTCAATCTGTTCAGAATTTTCTGACACCTGCTGTGAAAGTTACAGAATTTCCATGGGGCTGAAAAATCAGGTCCGTTGGTCGCCAGTTGTTGGCTTTGGTAAAATAGTTGTTTTCAATTATTTGCTTGTACCTTCTGATATACTCGTACTTAATCAATAATGGTATAAAATTCCTTCTCTAATGAAATAGCTTAAACAGTTAACTGTTAATCCTGGTAATTTTAAGAGATGTTGAATTGTGCTAGTAACCACCAAAGGCGTTTATGCAGTACTGTATATCTACCCGGGCTCTGTGCCGCATCATACTGGTATCTAAAACTACGTCAGATAAGCTCACCTTAACTGGATCTGCTCAAGATTTCCTCGTAGCAACACCGCGTCAACTATACTTATGTCCTCAGAATTTCCTTTAGCGGCCTCTTAATAAATACGGGCACTTTCAAGGAAAATAAACAGATGGGGGGTTATTATTATCATCAGAAAACAAAGGAGTTCAAATTTTATTTCCACACCAGGAGAACGGCATAATTGCTAAGAAACACGCAAATTTGTTCTTTCTTCGAGTGTGAAAATTTCTTATTTCGGCTATTAAGTTTTCTGAGTTGAAAGGATTACTCTGTAATTATTCTTGTTTCCTCGGGTGTGTCCTACACGGCTCTTGCTCACGAAGCTGTAACACAGTTTGCAACAAAAATATTTAGATGCAGAACAGCTGTATTTATTCCGGGATTTAATTCCCGTGTAATCAGTAGAAACAATCTTCTCAGAAACAAGAGAACAGCATATTAAGAGTAAAGTTTGAACGTATGAAGCAACCTCAGTGCTCCGACGATCTACAGTTAACCACGTGTCATAATAAAGTGAAGCGAAGAACTTCACGATTAAACATAAGCACTTCCACGACATGCTTTATTTAATCCACATTATCAGTGGGATCGGTAGGAGGAAAAATTTTCATCTAGGCAAAATATACGCAACTCTTCCCCCCCCCCCCATTGCTTACAGGTGTAAAATATTTGACAGTTTAAAATAACCGTAATGTAAACAATATTAATGAAAAAATCTCATTCTGATTAATCAACATTATTATTCTCCTAAATCATTTTACTCGGACCCTTTAGCAAAATATTTTCCGATTTCTTTCAAGTCCACAGAATTAGCAATATCACTTTCCATAGAAATCATGATAGAAGCTGGGAGCTGTGATACAAGCTTACAGTATAGATCACCATTCATTGTCCATCATAAACTTTGTAGCAAAGCGATCTTAACTGTACTAAGGTGAATGCTGAGGTAAGGGAGCATTTTATGTGGACAAAACATTTTGGAAGCAATGATACATCCTGTTTTTAAGAAATGTATTTTAATCCATTTAGCGACGTCATTATTTGTTAATTTATTTATTTTTAGATACTGCTATTCATTGGTTGCACAAATCCAAGCCTTTTATATCCTGTGATCTAAATGGCTTGGATTTGTATCACTTGGATCACTAAGCATCATAGATAAACACATTCTATTCGACGTTAATCCGTTAATTTCAGACGTTAATCCATTCAATTTTCTCTTTCCACTCCTTCAAACTACATTCACTGTTTTACCTCTTTTTTTTTTTTTTTTTTTAACCTAAAATGAATTTGTTGCCCTCACAAAACGTCGCCTTTAGCGGTTTAAACCTGTCCTGCACTGAAAGAAAGGATAAAAAAATTATACGCTTGCTATGTTCGCTATAAAAGATTTATTTGATTTTGTATTTTCAAATGCACCAATTCCTAATTGAATCTTCATCAAAAAAACAATGGATTATTTAATACAAAAACGAAAATAATTAAAACACATTACCCGGGCTTAACAATATAAGATTTTTAATGCCAAACATTAAGTTTATTAAATTAAAATATCGAATTCCTTTACGAAACAAAAGCTCGAAACTTCACATTTATTTTAGCTTAAAATTTTGGATTTATGGTTAAAATGTTAGCTGCGTTTAAGTGTATAAAGTTTTAAGAAATTAAGTTAAAATACAAATAAAATAAATTAAATCTTTACTTTAAAAGAAGGTTAAAATTTTACATTTTTTTCGAGAAACTATTAAATTACTAACCGTTAGATGAAGGTGGGTCATAGCGTTCATAAATTCGTATAATTGATCGTGTGTTTGACAGTGGAAACATGTACTGTATTAATGAAAATATGGAAATAAAACTACGTTGCTAAACGTAGTTTTAGAACTAAGTAGTAAGATGTAAGTGCTACTCCAATGTTTAATTATGTCCTGTTTAACTATGTAACGGTATTTAATAATTAACTTGTTTTTTTTTATTTTATAACGTTTCGGTTTGTTTACAATTAACATCTTGTTTTTGCGTATTTTAGAAAGTTATGCGTATTACAAGCGACTATTTCTTAAAACAATAAATTGTGGCTCATAAGAAAGAAAATTGTGGCTCATAAGAAAGAGTAAAGGATACTTTCAGACGTTTTTAAAGTTTAAAAGCATCTTTTTTTTTTTTTTAACGCCATAAAGATGTATTTAAACTTGTAACATCTAAGATGCTGAGGAACATATCACATGTAACCAGTGTAAAATCATTCCGTGCGGTGAGAAAGATGGTTTGTACACAGATCGATTGAATACATGATACATTTGTTATAAGTATCAACATGGTTCAACAAATATTTACTGTACACATAAATAAAAGTGTATAGTAGAAAAACCATTTCATAGTGTTCTTCATATCATAAGTACAGAAGATTGAAGTAAAAGATTTTTTTATAACCTTAAATTACCTCTAATATTCACATATCATCATTACAAATTTTGCCCATTGCTTTTTTTTTTTTTTTTTTGGTAGTTGTTGGCGCATCGGCTTCTGTGGCCATAATGCACCTCCCAAGGTTTTTGCAGTACTTTGATCCAAGCCCGAGGCGGGATTCGAACCCGCGACCTTTGGGTTGCCAGGCAGGCACTTTACCCACCCGGCTAGCCCGGTTGGCGCCTATTGCTGATGCACCAACAAACTCAACAACAACAATTTTTTCTCAATAAACCAGTAATTCGTGAGAAAATGGTAAATGTTGCTCAGTGAAATCCCAGTATTGTAGGAATAGGAGGGGAAAGACAAAGCCATAACTTTAGATGAGAAATTCGAGATTG
Source organism: Mastigoproctus giganteus (assembly GCF_048544385.1). Classification (NCBI taxonomy): domain Eukaryota; kingdom Metazoa; phylum Arthropoda; class Arachnida; order Uropygi; family Thelyphonidae; genus Mastigoproctus; species Mastigoproctus giganteus. The sequence continues at coordinate 203,065,467 of NC_143583.1, forward strand.
CTGGCATTGCACATGCCCATAGCACCACCCCCTGTCTTCACGTGCGTTTCACTGCGTGACCTTTCACTCATATTGGCAGATTAGCTACTCAGAAAAGATGAAATGGGCTTACCTACGCGTCTTGTTTTGATGCGCATGCACTTGGACAGTACCGCGCGCATGGAATCTTTAAATCCACCATGAAAGAGCGATCACATTCAGTCACTATAGATGTCGGAAGAGTTTGGGAAAAATAACTTTCCGGAAATGTGCCAACGCAAGGATGGTTATCATAGAAACTACACGTGAATTCAACTGAATTGGGGCTTCTTCCCGCAGAATCGTCCTGTTCCTAGAATCGGGACAGATACGGAGGCCGGCGTTTCTCCAATCACACCTGTTAAGTAACTGGTTTCGCCAGACAGGTGCGTTCGCAGCCGGCGGCTTTAGAAACTACAAATGCGCATGCGTCTTAAAGACCACCTAGCCCCACTCTCGCCTACCTAGTGACATAATTCCTTTTACGGTTTATGGCCTCGATGTTGTAGCGTTGACTCAATCCAGAGCAACAATTAGGAGCCGAGGATCTTTTCATTTTCTCTCTCCTTTTTTGTTAACACGGCTGTATTGCTTGATTATGAGCAGTTTTCTATCAGATCGCTTCTTCCCCCATTCCTTAAAATGGCTGCTTAAGACAAATGACTCTTAGTTAGAGTGAATAGGATAACGCTTTCAAAATTAGGAGGCGTTGTTTAATGCTGGTTGAAAGTTATTAGTCTGAATATCATGGCCGCCCCATTATGTATTTTCATCGCCGCTTCTCATTAAAAAACAAAACAAAACACATTTAATGGATGGAAAAGAAACTTGCAACGTCCGTTTAGAAACCTTCGCTTTGCGTCAAGTGAAAGTAATGCGGTGATCTTGAATACGTAAGCCCATGAAACGGGTTTCTCACTCTTTCAAGGCCATCAAGAACTCCCGAAACAGAGCCATTTAAGATAAACACTGGAAACGAACTACTATAGGAATTCAAATACCTACTAACAGTTTTTAGGAGTGCTTCTATTAATGGGTTTCACAAAGAAATGAAACTAAATTATTTCAGATTTAGGCTTAAATTAAATTTACAAATTAAGTAGTTAGCATTATTTATTTGTAAACACTAAACATTAGCAGCTTAGCTAATCATGATTAGAATGATGCGCTTCGGACGCAATATTTAGTTATTATTTTTTATTATTAAAATCAGTTTATTTCCCAAGAAACCTTGCGTCACCCCGGGACGGCTCTGTGCCAGAAGGGTGAATTCATGATTCTATTAGTCACCGCTTGTTGGGAGTTTTATAAGGGCTTTTTTAACTCTTGGTCTTTGACACTTTACTGGTCACAGATGGTAACCTAAAGAGATTTGTGATGAATTACGAAACAATTCTACCATTTAAATGTCCTTTAACTAAATAAACAGCACAGTGGTGATCATCGTAGAGAAGTAGAAGTGCATTACAGTTTTCAGTAAGTTTGTTGGCTAGCAGAATATGGTTAAGGAAATAAAAAAATATATATAAAAGGAAATTAACCACACTAATTGTATTTTATTAACTTCAAAATTAAGTTAAATATACACTGGTGTGCAAAATTTAAGAACCAGTCAGTTTTTCACCTATAGGTTCTCATAGGAGTGGCCTGGATATGGGAAAAGTATACCAAAGGAACCTCGTGAGGTACAGAAATGATGAAGGAAACAACACCGACACAACAACGGAAACAAAACGGTACAGAGGGACTTTATTCAAAAATGGCGGCATATCACTGGCTGCCATGATACAGATGCATTACTGCCAAAGATGGAACAAAGTGAAGAGGTGGTCCTCAGTAGGAGATACGGCCACCCCTAATGTCGGTGCAGGCTTTGCACCGCCTGTCCATACTGAGAACAATGTTGTTGATAAGTTCTTGCAGTCACATCGTCCATTCCTCTGTCAGCGCCATCTGCAGCTGGTGAACATTTTCTGGTGGGTGTGGACGTGCCGCTAGGCGTCTCCCCAGCGCGCCCCATATGTGTTCGATGGGATTTAGATCGATTGAACGTGCAGGCCAATCCATACGAACAATGTCCTCACTTTCCAAAAGCATATCATAGTTGCAGTGCGATGGGGTGTGGCGCTATCATCCATAAACACGAACTCGGGGCCAATGGCACCTCGGAACAGACGCATATGGAAAAGGATTACCTCAGTACAGTAGCGTGCACCAGTTACAGTACCGCCTTCCAGTATCTGGAGTTGTGTACATCCGTCTAAGATAACGCCTCCCCTCCCAAATGAGAACACCTCGACCGCCATATCGGTCCCTTTCAGTGAAGTTTGCGAGGTGATACCGTCTGCCAACCTTTCGCCAGGTTAGGTCACGTCCAGAATCGCTGCTGAAACTGAATCTACTCTCATCAGTAAAGAGTACCTTAAGTAAAGATTTTGTGGTTGTAACCGTTAGAAATAGTGTTGGTCCTTAAGTTTTGCACACCAGTGCATTACACAACACCTGGCATTTTCGATGTTTGGAACAAAATAAGTGTTCATAATCCGAAATAAAAATATCGGTTCACTCTGAGTTCATTCTATTGTTAGTGACTTAAAAAATCTGTTATACACCGAGTAGCCAGTTTATTAGGTACACCAACCTAACTGTGAGGTAGTATACCTCATTTATCTACAGAATAGCCTCAAGTTTTGGGGGCGCGGCCTCCACGAGTTGCCTAAAGCATTTCACAGGGATGTTTACCCATTCGTATTCGATCGCATTGCCTTGGATTGTACGGCGTCGTCGGATCCCTGCCGCGATTGAGCATCTGTGGGATGAGGCGAAACGGCAACTCTCTTTCCACACACAGTTGCTCAGTCAGGTTTAGATCCGTGACTAAGCAGGCCAATAAAGTATTGTAAAGTCACCCTAATTCTTTTTAAACCATTCCCAAATGATTCATACCTTATGATATGGAACAATGTCCTGCTTGAAGTAATCATTGCACTTCCACCCATCAGATTGCAGCACTGCAAGCTGATGGGTGGAGGTGCACAGTGGGTCTATTCATGCTGCTGTCGCCATGTCCTGGGCCTGTCGTCATCATGGAACAACTGGAGCCAAGATTCGCAGACCAGCGACGTTTTTCTAATCGTCAAATGTTCAGTGTCGGTGTTCTGTGCCCACTGCACTCACATAGCAGTGGACACAGAACTGATTGTTTGTTACATAGCTGCTTGTTTGTTGTTGACAAGAGTGGAACCCGATTAGGTCGCCTTCTGCTGTACCCCATCCATGCAGGGTCTGGTGCATTGCGGTTTCCGATATACCACTTTGCACACCATTGTTGTATTGTGTTGTTCTTGGAACATTGCAGACACTTGTGTGAGTGCTCCAGCAGGGCGGCAGTATCCGAATTATTGACACAGCACGTCTGGTATCGACTGTCACACCGCACCCAAAGTGATGTGGAAAATGCAGTTTTCCGCTTCCTGAAAGTGGCCTCTGTCAACAGGCAGAAGAGACTATAACCAGGACCATTCAGGGACCTACAAAAGACCTACAGATTTTTTGTAATAGCTTCAAAATTAACAGTAAAATTTACAAAGTGTATCTTCCCGTTCCTTTGTTGATTCTCAAGCCATCTTCCTCAGTGGAAACTGTTGATTGAATACAGTCGATTGATAAGCTACGTTCGTCTACACCGAACGTAGTGGTTCTCGTCCGATATGTGGAGGGGAGGTTAAATTTGAACTCATCAGGGAAGTCTCAACATATCCTTAGCTCAGATTAGTTGTTCTTTCCTCTTAGATTTGGTCAATAAGGCTTCTTGCGGGGTTGATATACAGTATTTTCAGAATCGCGCATAAAAAGTCTTTCGGACAGGTCCTTCAAATTGCCTTTAACCGGTATGTGCTTTCCACATGACTTTAGGTCTGTGATGCTTGTCTGATTATTGTGGAGGCGTAGACGTTTTGAAAGTCTGTCCTCTGCTGGAGTACTAAACTGATTCAGCCCTGTTCCAGATTTTTTTTTTGACATTTTGGTTTCACGTTTACTTTTTCTAAATATATCAACTAGAAACGTTTCCTCTCTCTCTCTCTCTCTCTCTCTCTCTCTCTCTCTCTCTCTCTCTCTCTCTCTCTCTCTCTCATACTGCGGCAGAACGAAAAACAACAGTCGGCTCAGGATCACTCACTCGGCCTTTCTTCCACAGCGCTAGTAAGGAGTACGAAGCGAAGTGAGTGATCCTGAACCACCTATTCGTGTACTTCCTGATTTTTTCCGCATGGGTTTTTTGCAGGTTGCCAGTGTTGGGTACCGCTATGTCAATCAGATAGGTAGCCTTTTCCTTCTTGTCCACAAGGGTTATGTCCTGTCTGTTGTGCGGGATTGTCCTATCCGTTATTATGGCGCGGTCCCAGTACAGCTTATGGGTTGGGGTCTCTCGTACTGCCTGGGGTTCGTACTTGTAGTACGGTACACTTTCTTCGATCAACTGGTATTTCCTTGCTAGCTTCTGATGTATTATTCTGGCTACTTGATCGTGTCTATGACTGTACTAAGTCTAGGTGATCACCTTGCAACCCGCGGTGCTGTGTTGGATCGTTTTTGAGGCCAGGTGGCATCGTCGACATGTGTCATCTAACACTCCGGGCTCCTTGGCGATGTATTTTCTATAGTTCCTGGAGTTGATTACCTGGTCTTGGATGGCGAGCATGAATCCTTCAGTCTCGGGGAAGAGCGTTCCGCTGGTGAGCCATGCATTGGAAGCAATTTTATGTATGTAACCCTGATGGAGATCACTGTAGTGTCTGCCATGGAGTGTCTTCTCTGCCCATCTTTCTAGCTTCGTTTGTACCTCCTGGTTGCGGGGGAACTCCTCGCTTAATTTGAGTGGGGTATACCGCTTGTCTATCTTCCTTATGGCCTGGTGGAGTGCTGCTGTGTGTTTCTGGAAGTAATCCTTCAGGTTAACTATCGCGGTCTTCTGTGGCTCAATAAGGTTATTATTATTATTATTATTATTATTATTATTATTATTATTATTATTATTAACTATATGGTGCAAGGAAGCTTGAGGCTTATGCTACACCAGCCAAAAAAAAAAAAAAAAAAAATTCCCGTGTTACCCTGAGAGAGAGAGAGAGAGAGAGAGAATCTTTATTATGGAGAAAATTACACATATCCTTTCACCGCATCGAAATGCCAGGAATTAACAATTTCATTGAGGCACTTAAAGTAACACGTTATAATTAATAGAATAATATTAGTAAATTAATTAATGAATTAATTTATTAATTAATTTACTAATATTATTCTATTAATATTAGTAAATTAATAAATTTATTTACTTAATTAATAAATTAAGTAAATAAATTAATATTAGTATTAATTTACTAATATTATTATCAACGTAGATCATATTGAGTATTACAGCTCTGATTCATACTATTTAATAGAATAATACACATTGGGAATATACGTAGCAAAAATATGACAACAAAAACATAATATAAATGTAAAAATATTGCAAACATGTAAATGAACATAGTCAGCATAGTGTTTGGGGTCAGATGCCACGATGGGTTCCCACATCTGCGCCATAAGTACACTTGTGATGAAATACGATACCACTGTAAAGGCCAGAAAATTGCTGTGTGTTGTACGTGTAAAGCATTGTGTTGGGTTCTACTGTCGTGTTCTTGCATTTGGCCGCAAGGCCCTTGGTGGGCCCTTACGTTGCCCACACACACACACACACACACACACACACACACACACACACACACACACACACACACACACACACACACACACACACACCGCTTGGAGTTAGCCAGGTTGCCCATTATTCTCTAGCTGATCTCTACCAGGGTTGTCTGAGCTTCTTGGACAGAGACCAAGTTAAAAAAAAAAAAGTAGCGCGTGCTTGGGGAGAATACAGGGTGTACGAAAGAGGGGGTGAAAATAAGAGTGAGGGGTGTAAATGAATGTGTCGCCATTGGTTAACAGTAGAGAATTAGTTCCACCAAGCGGAAGGGAAAAACCACAGGGATGGGGGAGAGAGAGACACTGTAGTCCAACTCAGTCTGCACGGTAGCACAGTGATATCTCACCCTTCTCCCCACACCTGGTAGAAAAGGCCCGGTTTCGAATCCCATCGATGACGCGAGACCCGGGTTTTTTTTCACTCCGTGACTGAATTAGTCGGTCTCAGGCGTAAATAGCAAAGGTTTTTCTCTCCCCATAAACTGGGGGTTTTTCGTCCAGTAAAAGAGTCAAATCGACCAGAGAACACACGCAATTTACAGACACAAATACGGGTTTATGTAAGAAATTACCGGGTGACCCTAATATAATAGTTTGGTTTTTGTAGTCCCAATCTGCTAGGAGAAAGGGCCAACAGATCCTGCCCAACTAGGCGGTTGGGTTTGCGTGTTATCATCTTATCTTGTGGGAGCAGGACTAGCATATCCTACCCTAACTGATGTCAGAGTCTGCAATCCTACCCTGAGAACCCTAGGGTTAGCAGATCTTACAACCAAGAAATCCTACCCTTAGGTTCGGTAGGATTTCTTGGTTGTAAGATCCATAAGCAGGGTTATGAGTATAATCCATAAGCAGGGTTCTTGATGTCAGTTTCAGGAGTGAGTCAGATCTGTGGATAGTTAGTCCATGTGAGTTGGGTCTAGTCAAATCCAATAGTGGTGTCAGTCTAGTAGGTTGAGATCCCGGTGGTAATGTTGTCAGTATGTAGGCTCCAAGAGGAGGTTGCAAGTGGGAGTTGTATCTTTTTAGGTGTCAGTACTATTTCTATTTTGTGGGTGCGTGATCAAGGTTCTCCTCCTCATGAAGAGATTCTGGGCGAAGCGTTTAAAAGCTTTGTAGGTGTCCACTTTATTGATAAAACAGTGTTCCCGTCTGCGTAGGATATCCTGGGTATGTAACTTGCAGGAGAGTATCTTCAGGGGTGATCTTTAAGAACATGAGGTCTTCTGCATAACTGACTATATTATTGTTGGATGAGATCAGTGGTGCTATTACTGCGGTAAAACGGCGCCTGACAAGATTCCTCCCTGAGGAACACCTGCGATCACTATTCGAGAGAGGGTGAGGTTATTGGCTCGTAGCACGAGTGTGCTTTCCTGGAGGAGCAAGGCACCTAGGAATCAAAGCACACTCGTGCTACGAGCTTGTCTTCCCGAATATTGTAGTAATGCTGTAATAGATGAAGCAAAGCTGGAATGGAAACTGCATAAAAAGCAGCATGGATATCGAGGTAAGTGATATCCAGTTCTGTCTTTTGTTCAAGCGTTCGAAGGATGGACGACGTGGCGGCGGCTAAGTTTGTGATGGTTGGTTTGCCGTGGGTTGCATGTTGAAAATTGGCTGACTTCTGTGGGAGAATCTGATTTGTTACAGTTGGCAATAAGGCCTCTCCAAAATCTTGAAGAGGCTTAATGCATAGGAAATAGGCCTGAATTGGTCTACTTTGGATGAAAATTGCTTGTATCTTTGCCACAGTGGGGTGTGGGAATGCTGTTCAAGGCACTGGTTATAGATGGACAGAAGCGGGTGAATCTGTGATGAACGGGCTAAGACATTTTACTATGAATTTTATTTCATGACTTGAATGGGTTGTTGCTGAGTTAACTGTATCTTTGCGTTACATTAGAGAGTTGATCGTAGGCGATTTTTATGGCATTACGATCCCAGTTAATGAAGGTGGATTAACCGGGATTAACATGAATATTATTCTTCTCAGAATAATATTGCAATACAGTATTATTTGGAGAAGAATTTGCAACACAAAAGAATTACGTTACGGAATTTATGCCGGTACACTGATCACATGCAACTCCACCCGCAAGTGAAGTTGCACTTATTCATCTAATTGGTGTGAGTGGATTGCATGTGATCAAGGGATTGATTAAATCTCATATTGTATTCCTTAATCACGTGTCGTAAGTTCATCACAAAACAATATTATCTGCAATTAATAAAAATATTTTATATATATATTTTTAAATTTTTAAAGTATACTTCTCTGATCGGAATTAAAAATTTTGATTACAAAAATGTGCACACCTGTGCAAAAATTAGCACAATACAAAATTTATTACTTTTACTTTTTGTTACTGAATTTATTGTTTCTGAAAGCCAGACAGTATGGTAAAATATCAACATAAGGCCAGCATCACTCCAAGGACTGATCTAATCAGAAAGGGTTATGAAATGGCCGCAACATATTTCATCATCCATTTCAGTGCACCCAACGTTAATTTGATTACGATTGTGATAAAAATAAGTAAAATAAAGGTGCTGAAACTGTTTCAAGAAGTTGAAACTCTATTAAAGTTGTATATCGTAGAATATAATAACTTATAGCAGATTACCGAAAATGGGTTCTTATTCTGTAGTATCACTTTTATTTAAAAAAAAAGAAGGGGGAAGAAATATTAAGTGAACAAAATAAAAACAAAACTTATGTACCCGAGGAAATCTTCCACAAGCGCGTTTAATACAGGCAATCGAATAGAGAGCTCAAATTTCATCGCATTTCCAAATTTGGACCTTTATATGTATCGGGTGCTTATAAAATAAGTTTTCCTATTCAGGAGACTGTAGTGTCAAAACGGTTAGATATTGCGCTGTGAAAATCGGTCGGCATGTCATTTAGGGTATGGGGAAGCCATTTGTAGAAGGAAAAAAAAAATAGTTCAAATGTCCGCCACCAGGGGAGAAATTGGCACTGTAAACATGGGATGGAATACTTAACTATACGTTTAGATTTTAATATCAGAATTTGGACATCTACAGATAATGTTCTACATTGGTGTGCAAAACTTAAGGACCAGTCAGGTTTTCACCTGTAGCTTCTCATAGGAGTGGCCTGGATATGGGAAAAGAATACCAAAGGAACCTCGTGAAGTACAGAAATGATGAAGGAAACAACACTGACACAACAACGGAAACAAAACGGTACAGAGGGACTTTATTCAAAAATGGCAACATACCACTGGCTGCCATGCTACAGATGCATCACTGCCAAAGATGGAACAAAGGGAAGAGGTGGTCTTCAGTAGGAGGTATGGCCACCCCTAATGTCGATGCAGGTTTTGCACTGCCTGTCCATACTTGGAACAATGTTGTTGATAAGTTCTTGCGATAACATCGTCCGTTCCTTTGTCAGCGCCATCTTCAGCTGGTGAACATTAGCATTAGCATTAGCATTAGTAGAGGCATTTGATGCAAGAAAGCAAGCTTATGCAGCATCAGCCAAAAAAAAAAATAAAGTAAAATAAATAAATAAAAAATAACCACTTCCACTTCACCCCTCTGTTCGTTCGAAATACCTGTCCAGCTGAGCCTTAAACTTATTTAGGCTATCAACTTCCACGACAAGGGATGGAAGTCTGTTCCACCTACCAACCACCCGCTGGCTAAAGACAAATTTCCGCACATTTATCCTACATCTGTCTTTCCTCAATTTGAATTTATGCCCTCTCAGGTGATTATTCTGAGCAAGAGGAAGAATCCCATCAGCATTGAGCATGCTCAAACCATTCAAGGCTTTGTACACCTCTATCAGATCACCTCGCTGGTGCCTAGTCTCCAGACACTGTAATTCGCAAAACTTAAGCCTTTCTTCGTAAGAGCACCCCTTTGTTCCATTCACTAATCTTGTTGCCCTTCTCTGTACTCGTTCCAGCAGCTCTACATCCTTCTTGAAATGAGGCCTCCAGACCTGTATACAGTACTCTAGGTGTGGCCTGACCATTGCCTTATACAAGGGAATAATCACCTCCTTATCCCTGCTAGAAAAATTCCTATATATCATTGACAATACACCATGAGCTACTCTTGCAGCCCATCTGCACTGCTCAGAGAACTTCATATCTGCCTGCACAACCACCCCCAGGTCCCTTTCATTCTCTACCACTGTCAGTGTAGTACCACAGAGTTGATACGTTGCTCTGGAGTTGCTGTTTCACATATGTAGTACTTTACATTTGTCAATGTTAAACTTCATTTGCCACCTCTCAGCCCATCTGCTCAACCTTTCCAGATCCTGTTGCAGCAGCATAGTGTCAGTAGTGTCCTTGACAACCCTGCCAACCTTCGTATCGTCTGCAAACTTGGACATTAAGCTTGATATACCATCATCAATATCATTTATAAATACAGAAAACAATAAAGGACCCAATACTGAACCCTGAGGGACTCCACTAATAACATTAGTCCACGATGAGCAGTGTCCATTGATTACCACTCTCTGTCTTCTCCCCCCTCAACCACCCCTTTATCCATAGCAGCAATTAATGGAGGCACTGGTTAAAGAAGCACTGCAGGATCATCTAGACAAGACTTCAGTTATAGCTCGGACACAGCATGGACATTATAATATATAGTATATAATATCAAAGTTATTCCCTGCATCCAGTTCTTTTGTGACTGCATCATAGTATCCAATCAAATTGGTCAGGCAAGACTTCCCCTTAACAAAACCATGCTGTGTCCGAGCTATAACTGAAGTCTTGTCTAGATGATCCTGCAGTGCTTCTTTAACCAGTGCCTCCATTAATTTTCCGGGAACAGAAGTTAAACTCACAGGTCTATAATTACTTGTGTCAGCCTTTGATCCTCCCTTGTGAATTGGGGTCACATTTGCACATCTCCAGTCCATGGGTACCTCCCCTGAGTCCAAGGAAGCTCTCATAATTATGGCTAAGGGTTTGCTTACTTCCTTTGCTGCCTCCTTTAATATAACTGGATAGATCCCATCCACCCCAGGTGCCTTTCTTGTGTTTATCTTCAACAATTTCTCCTCCACTTTACTCTCAGTTATTACAAGATTCTCTAGCTTACTGCTAGAGTTGAATACACCTCTGTCATTCCCCTCGCTGAATAACTCCTCATGTGTGAATGTCGATGCAAAATATTCATTTAGTTTGTTAGCTACCTGAGCAGGGTCATCAACAGTTGACCCATCGATATCAAGTGGACCAATCTGATTCATCCCCTTCCTTCTAGAGTTTACATAAGTAAGGAACTCTTTGCTGTTTTTCTTCGCATCCCTTGCCAAGGATCTCTCGTAATCTGCCTTCGCCTGCCTAACCTCCTTTGTAACTTGGTTACAGATCAACTTGTATCTGTCATAGGCTTCTGTGTCACGTGTTAATTTGTATGTATCCCATGCATTTTTCTTCTCTGCCATATGCCCCATTAGTTCATCTGACATCCATTTAGGCCTAAACCTAGAACAATATTTCTTAGTTGGTATGTAAAGCCTTCCAAGCTTCCAAGATAATTTCTTTGAATTCTTCCCATTTTGAACATTCACACCCACATTTTCTGGTGGGTGTGAATGTGCTGCTAGGCGTCTCCCCAGAACGTCCCATATGTGTTCGATGGGATTTAGATCGCTGAAACGGGCAGGCCAATCCATACGAACAATGTCCTCACTTTCCAAAAGCATATCAACAGCTGCAGTGCGATGGAGTGTGGTGTTATCATCCATAAACACGAAATCGGGGCCAATGGCACCTCGGACCAGACGCACATGGGGTTACAGTTCCGTCTTCCAGTATTTGTAGTTGTGTACGTCTATCCAACATAACGCCTCCCCAGACGAGAACACCTGGACCGCCATATCGATCCCTTTCACTGATGTTTGCGGATCGATACCGTGTGCCAACCTCTTGCCAGATTAGCTGACGTCCAGAATCGCTGCCGAGACTGAATCTACTCTCATCAGTAAAGAGTACCTTACCCCATTGCGCTGCTGTTCAGTCCTTTTGTTCGATTCACCACTGTAAGCCATGTCTCCGATGGGCAGGTGTTAAAGGGACACAGCGTACTGGCCGTCAGGCAAACAATCCACCTGTGTGGAGTCGCCTGGCCACAGTAAACCGGGATATCCTGCATCCTGTGCAGCTGGTTTGCAATGGATCCCGCTGTCTGGTGTTGGTCCCTCTTGGCCTGTAGGAGTATATAGCGGTCACCATTGGGTGTTGTTTTTCGGGGACGACCACCACTGGTCCTTTGAACAGCTGTACCTGTCGTTCTGAACGCCGACCACGCACGTGAAACGATGCTATGGTCGATGCCGAACTCCGCAGCCACACTACTCGCACTTCGACCTTCCTCGAGGTTCCCAATTATTCGACCCTGAGTAAAGTCATCCAGATATTGTCTTCTGGCCATTTCGTTGTCTGCGCAGGTAGCACAGTGGTATTGGTATCGTCACCGTGTTCCCCACGGGTAGAAAAGGCCCCGGTTCGAATCCCGTCGATGACGAGAGGAACTTTAGTGGGCTTTTTTCACCCCGTGGCTGAGTTAGTCGATCTCAGGCGTAGATAGCCAAGTTTCTCCCCCAGAAACTGGGGTTTTTTTCGTCCAGCAAACAGGCAAATCGATCAGAGGAGAAATGCAATTTACAGACAAAATAAATATTTGGGTAGATGTAATCATTTACAGGGGACCCTAATATCATAATTTGTTCGTTTCTTTGTTGGCCATTTCGTTGTCTGTAGCACAGTATGAAACCAATCGAACGTGTGTAACAATCGTGCTCACCATTCGGTAATTTGCACATAACTCCTGCTTTTATCTGTTGAAGTGAGCCCTCTCATCACGATTCAAATTTTTGCATGTGCACCAGGTTTCTACTGAACGGCCACAGTTATGCAAATCGTCATAGGCTGCTTTTTTAGAAATAGTGATATTCCTTAAGTTTTGCACACCAGTGTATATACTTTCCTTCACTTGAGATGACATTCTGAAAACGGAGGACTGCGTGCGACAGTTTCGCGTAGCATCTCATTGGGGATGTTGGCTGCATGCTGTTTAATGCTTGCTTTAAAATCGACAAGCATCTGTATGCCGCCACAGTAAACTCTGTCTTTCAGGTATCCCCATAGCCAGAAATCACAGGGATTGAGATCTGCTGATCGGGCTGGCCAGAACTGCGCAAAGTCTCTAGAAATGATGCAATCATTTTCGAATGTTGAACGGAGCAGTTCCTTCACTTGTCCACCAACATGGGGAGGGGCACCATCTTGCATTAACACTACAGTCTCCAAACATTGCCTTTCTTGCAGAGCGGGAATAATGTGATCGCTTAGAAGAGTGCAGTACCGTGCTCTCGTTACGGTACACTTTACTGGGGGAGCCATGAAGAAAAATGGTCCGACTCTTCAAAGAAAAATGGTCCGATTATAAACTCTACTGTGAATCCACACCATACTGTAACGTATGGACTTTGTAGTGGTCTTTCATGCACAGCAGATGGACGAGAATATTCGGCAGTATTGTGCATTTACAGCCCCATGAAAAATGAAATGTGCCTCATCAGACCACAAGATCATTCGAGCCCATGTATCGTCAAATTCCTTACGAGCCAGAAATCGTAGAGCAAAGTCTATTCGTTGTTGCTGATCACAAGACTAGTTCTTCACTACGTGAATCTTGTACGGGAACCAGCGTAAAATTATTCAAAGCACTTTACGTACATTAGACCAATGAAAGTTCAAGTGTTTTGACACACCTCTGACACTACTGACTGGTAATGTTTCGCATTCTAACCATTGCAACCGCCACTTCATCCGCCACCTCCGTTCCTACACGTGGTCGTCTGGAATTACACCTAACTCCCTCGCTTCAAATTTCTTTATTAGTTTTCGAAGCCCCACTGACGTCAAAGGTCCTTTACGCAAACCTTTAAGTTTCCGATATTCACGTAGTGCTGCATTAGCGTTACTATTATTCTGGTAGAACAGTTTTACTAAAAGAGAATGTTCCTTTTTTGTAAGAGCCATAATGGTTATTGACGGTGACGGTGGCCTTTCTGCTTTTATCTAACACGATGTCATTTGCGTAAGCAGCGTGTCTTGAAGTAAATAACAACTTTTACATATGTGCAGGGCCGTGTTTCCCCTGGTGGGAAATTTGAACTATTTTTTTTTTATTCTACAAATCGCTTCCCCATACCCTAAATGACATACCCACCGATTTTCACAGCGCTAACTCTAACCGTTTTTATTTATTTATTTTTCAGTTGATTGTAAGATACAATCGCCCCTTGTGCGGCGTAAAAGCCAGAGGGGTATATTTACAATGTAGAGGATAAATTTACAAAAATATTTACAGTTTAGCAATAAAGGAAATGTGTATTAATATAAAAATTTTGTTCTTCATTTCTGGATGTCTTCGTAGAGGAGCATTCGCAACACTAAAATTTATTAACTTCGTACTCGAATGTCGTGATGACAGCATAACTCAGAGTACTAAAAGACTATGGGTTCCAGCAACTCCGTTGTTTGTTGGCAGATAGTCTTTCTGGTCCTTATTGGAGCACTTTTTACAGTTAACCTGAAACCGGTTTAGGGTTTCTATGGTATTTAGTGGAACATCCTGTTTAAACTTTTCAAGGAGTTTAGATTAGATCGAAGTAGCTTAATTTGCAGGCTGCACGATTGCCTCTGACTTCGTGGGTGCGAGATGATGCCTGTAAGTACTGGCGCATCATATCTTCCTGTCAATAGCTTAGCCAGTATATGAATATTTGTCCAAATGACAATAAACATCCATGGTGTTCAATCCATATTTGCATACAAAATGCCTCTGGAGACAGTGAAGGGGAATTGGAAAATCTTGTTTATCCACCTGAGTATCCAATATTCTATGTTTAGGAAGGTTTTAACGTACGTTTTAGGAGCTGAAGACCAGATGACCGAAGCGTATAAGGCTACATATAAGGCAGTGCACCTAACAATGTATTCTTTCACCAGTTGAGCATTTTTAACCCCAGCTAATTCTTGTCTTGAGCGCCAGATGGCGGCTAGTGATTTATTCCTGGTGGTAGTGAAATGCCCAGTGAAGAATAACTTGTTGTCCCAGGTAATTCTCAGATCCTTGTGATGATAGACTTTTTGGGTGGATTGGCCATTTAAGAGAATGGTGATGTTATGTATTTTATGCTTTCTGGAGAATGACATCTGGCCAGTTTTGAGAAGGTTAATTTCAAGCCCAATCAAGGCAAGGAAGTTGGCCAGATTAGTTAACTGCTCACTGTCACGTTACGTTCACTGTCATTACTGCTCGATGGAAAGAATATTTTCAGATCATCCGCATAAATTACGACGTTATTGCAGGTCTAGAGTAAGGATCGAGGGCTGTGGAAAATAGTGTCGCAGAGAGCACCTCTCCTTGGGGAACTCCTCTATTTACTGTGTAATTGATGCTAAAATCTTCATACTTTACTATTATGATCCTCTCTGTAAGTAAATCTCGCAATAGTGTGAGTAAGTTTCCTGTAATGTAATGCAACAGTGAGATTTCAGGAAGTGGAGGAGGGGTTGGATCGCTATCTTGTCATAAGCGGCTTTGATGTCCAGGAATAGGATATCCATCTGGCTTTTAGTGTTCAGGGCGGTTTGGATCCTGCAACTTGTCTCTAGGAGGGTAGTAATAGACCTGTTTTCAATGACTGAGTGAAGATAGGATGGACGATTGCCAAAACATCGATTATTTACATGTATTTGTTTGGTTATGGATTTCTAAAAAAAATTTAATAGGTTGTATCCTATGGAGATAGGTCTGTAGTCTTTCCAGGTTTTAGGTCTACTGGTTTTGTGTAGTACGTTTTCCAGGCATTAAGGAGAGTCGCTGTTTCATTGATTCTATTGAAAGTATGGAATTATATGTCCACCAGGTAAGGCTATATATCTTAATAATGAAAAGAGGGAATTTGTCTGGGCCCGTGGTGCACTTATTTGGTAGGCTCTGATGACCGCTGCTATTTCTCTACTAGAGATGGATAGCTTCTCCAGGGTCTCCGATTGGTTATTGGGGTAAGTGGTTGGCTTGAGCAAGGTGATATATTACCATAATCTCTAAAGGTGTGATTTGCCCATTCTTTGAAAGCCTCCTAAGTCACGTGGAAGCGTTGTTTCGAGTTGTTAGGGATTCTCTTTCCTACTGCAAGTTTCTCATAGATTATTTTATAATGAGCTTGTCTTCTTATCCTGTTGAATATGGCTCTTTTCATTTTGAAAGAAGTATAGGATACTGGGGTTCGTGTTTTTCGCCATTCTCGATAGGCTTTTTGTTTGTCATTGAAAGATGATTTCGTTTGCTTGGAGAACCAGAGCCTGGTCCATTCACAAATTCTTATTTTTCTTGCTGCCCCTAATTGAGCGACCGTCGAAAGGTGATCTGCGATGGAGATCACCTTTCGATGAAGATTGCTTGAGACGGAGGTAGTTTGTAGATCGCGTTCCAGTTTATTGCTTTAAACATCTGAAGAATTATTTCTTCCTGGATGAACTTGGTAGAGAAGACGAGTTTTGTGGTTGTTGCTTTTCTGTTTTTATCCTGGTTAATATTCTTAGGCGAGGAGCTAAATTCAATGATAAGAGGGCTGTGATCCGAGTAAAACCTTCCAAAATTCTGCAGAAGGGTAGCTTTACTTATATTTAAGTAGATAAGATCAAGCTTTTGATCCTGTCTTGTTTGGCACATTATAGCCTTAATTGCTAATGCGCCAATAAAACCCGACAACCGACCAACCTGTCTTGTTGATGGGATCTGCAGAGGGAAAATACCCAGTGATGAAAGAAGGATATTCAATTCTGTTTTCGCTTCTGCGTAACGTGGGAGGGGCATATTAAAGTGGCCTGTGATGATTGTGGGGAGGTTTTCTCCTGAATAGGGAAACTTATTTTATAACCACCCGGTAGTTTGTTGTAATGTTTTATGTATTGTAAAATGCTAAATCAGTGAAAGTATAAAACGAAAGGGGTTAAAATTGAAAGAGTACAAAACGAACGGGTTAAAAGCGAAAGAGTACAAAACGAACGGTTACCCTGTACGGATCAGAATAGCACGAAAATGATTATCACATTTCACATCGCTGAATTAAAAACATCAGGTCACGCGCATTTGGGTTAAATCTTAATTCAGCGGTATTCTACGTTCTAATACTGTACTTATGTTCCTACGTAACTTTCGAATGTCATCGGTCCCCTTAACTATGACCAAATTAGTGGATATGCCAAAAACTCAAATACAGTATAGCAATGAGAACTAAGGTGTAATAAGGGGAAAAAATTAAATGTATACATTTAATTATGAATATTAATCAAAAAAGAGAGAAAACGTTTGCTATTTAAACTTTAGAAATTAACTCAAAGCACTAGTGTTGTTTCGCATATAAATATGAAAGCATTGGGATGTGTGTTTATGTCTGAACGGCCTTGAAGCTGATTTCGTATTTTTCCGCTGAGATATCTAATTTCACTAGGATTAAATTTTAAATTCTTTTGCGGATAAAACTTTGGCGAGGGCCGGATCCCACCGGTGGGTTTTAGTTTGAGCGATATTTGCTTCAAATCTAAGATTTAGTGATGTCCATTGTGGTTCTACTCTCCTCTTTTTCAGTCTGCGCGGTAGCACAGTGGTATCGTCACTGTCCTCCCCACACCGGGTGGAAAAGGCCTGGGTTCAAATCCTGTCGATGACGCGAGGAACTTTAAGGGGATTTTTTCACTCCGTGGCTGAGTTAGTTGGTCTCAGGCGTAGATAGCATGGTTTTTTTCCCCAGTAACTGGGGTTTTTTCGTCCAGCAAAACAGGCAAATCAACCATAGAACATACGCAATTTACAGACACAAATACGAGTTAATGCATTTAATTACGGGCAACCCTAAAATAATTATTTGATTTTTCTCCTCTTTTTCAATTCAGTAAAAAGAAACGATATAATTTTCCGACATTAGAAATTCAAGTTTGCTAGTCTACACTTACCTGGAAAAAATAAATAATAATAATAAACAAATAAATAACATATAATAATAAATAAATAAGGCAGCATTAGTAACTTGTAAGTATGAATGGAAAGATCCGCGACCTTGCGTATAATCACTTCCTACCTCATCGATGTTGCAATGGCCATGCGGTTCCTCGCCTTATATAGACAACTCATAGGACACCTTGGCATTAAAACGAAAAAAAAAAAAAAAAGGCTGGAACGAAGTACTTTTCACATATCATTACTCGTAAATGCTTTAATAGCACGTTCCCTTTAAAAAATGCCTGACTCAGTTAGTGGCAATAATACTGTATTACTAGGGCCGAAAGTTTGTCTCAGTGTACATAAGATTATAATAAAGGTCACGCTAGACTTTTTCTGTAACCTTGCAAAGTACGTACCTTCATTTGGTAATAAACAGGGTGGCGCCGGCATATTTAAGATAATGGAAGAGACTGAAGGAAAAATATACTGCATGCGATTCTTATCTGGATGAATAAAACTTTCATTATTTGTATTTATTTTATTTCCAGTATTTTTATTTGTATTTATTTATTTATTTTATTTTTATTTTTGTTCCAGTATTTGCTGTTACTATTTATTTTCCTCCCGGTATTTTTTGTTGCCTAGTTTTGTAATGGGATTCGTAGTGCTAATAGAATCTTTAAAGATTACAGCGATTTTTATTCACGCCTAACCCCGCAGCTAACCAGTTGAAGGTGGAAATAAATGTCACTAATAGTAAACCAATCGATGAATGCGCGGATGTACTTCTAAAACCTATAGAACAGTGGTTTTCAACCTTTTTTAATAACAGCACTCCTAAGTAATTTATTTTATTTTGGGGCACCCCTACTCAATTGTCTTCCTGTTAGATCCGATTCTCTCTCTCTCTCTCTCTATATATATATATATATATATATTCAATATATATATATATATATACACTGTGCTGCCACTTTATTAGGTCCACCCCTGTTGTGCACACAAATGGTTTGTCCACAACGTTGCAAGTCACATGACCACAGTTGTGGATATAAATGCAGCAGAACAACCTTTCTAGTATCAGTTAAGCGTACAAACCGTAGCAAGAATGGGAAAAAGGAATGATCTAACGGACTTCGAACGTGGCATGGCAGTAGGTGCAAGACGTGCTGGACAAAGCATCCCTGAAATGGCAGTTCTCCTGAACTTTTCACGCACCACAGTTTCAAGGGTGTATCGAGAATGGTGCAACAAACAGAAAACATCCTCTCAACGGCATTTCTGTGGAAGAAAATCGCTTGTTGCTGAGAGAGGTCAGAGGAGGAAGGCTAGAATTGTGCAAGCGAACAGACAGGCCACAATGTCGCACATCACGTCAGAATACAACCTTGGTGCGCAGAACAAAATATCGCAACGGACCACTAGTCGCACTTTGTGGCGAATGGGCTACAACAGCCGACCGCCACATCGCTCACCTTTGTTATCAATGAAGAACAAGACAGCACGCTTCCTGTGGGCACAGCAACACCAGCACTGGACTATCGAGGATTGGAAAACAGTTGCTTGGTCTGACGAGTCGAAGTTCCTGGTGCATCATATTGATGGAAGGCTCAGAATTTGGCGAAAACAACGTGAATCCATGGACCCGTCATGTCTGACGACTACTGTGCAAGGTAATGGGGGCAGTGTTATGGTGTGGGGAATGGTTTCTTGGCACACGTTGGGTCCATTGATACCCATAGATTCACGTCTGAATGCCACATCATACCTAAACATCGTTGCTGATCAAGTGCATCCGTTCATGTTGACAGTTTATCCTCAGTCAGATGGTTACTTCCAGCAGGATAATGCGCCGGTGCACAAATCCCGAATCACTATGGAATGGTTCCAGGAACATGACAATGACTTTTCTTTGCTGCAATGGCACGCTCAGTCCTTGGATCTCAATCCTATTGAACATCTTTGGGATGAGCTGGAAAGGGCTGTTCGCTGCAGGCCTACACCTCCGTCGAATCTCAAGGAACTGCATGACACACTCATGTCTGCATGATACTCCATTCCTGCACAACGTTTTCAGCATCTTGTTCATTCCATGCCTAGACGAATTCAGGCTGTTTTGAAGGCTAAAGGAGGATCAACACGCTACTAGGTAGGTGTACCTAATAAAGTGGCAGCACAGTGTATATATATATATATATATATAATATTTAAAAAAATGTTATATGATAGTTATTACAATAATATAGCTATAAACAAAATTACAGTTCATAATAAAAATGAGATATATATATATATATATATAATTTTATTCTTTATATAGAGGTACTAAATAAACATCAATTATAGATCACCACAAAATTAAAAAGATACCGTACACCTTTTTATAATGAAATAAATATATAAATTTAAAAAAAAAGTTTAAATTACGTGGCACCCCTGGAATATTGTTGCAGCTCCCCGGTTGAAAACCACTGCCCTAGAAGGTTTATTCTTCCGATACTGGTGCAGAAAAATCGCAAAAGGCTATCTCAGTGATACCAAAGCTTGTGCCTGTGATGTACGTGACCTCCTCAATTAACAAATAAATAAATACAAAAAAGAGCGACTTTAAAAATGCAAACTAGTTCTGAATATTCACACACTACGAAAGAAGGTTACGTTGTTCGCGTAACACTTTCTGCAAGTGTTTGGTAAGCGGAGGAACAGTTTTCTGCTTGCTGGAAGAACTAGTTTTCTGCTTGAATTAAGACGTCTTGTTTTGGCTCTTATTGGTCCAAAACTCCTTAAGATATTCAGTTATAATCCGTTCTGGAATTGTCGGATTCATCACATTATTTTCCCTCAAACAACAATTTATGTTACTTAGCATAGCAACGGACAGTTGTCACGTTAAAACAATACGGCTACTCTCCTGAAAATTGCCAAATACAAAGGAGGGAATGACAGCCAGCGAGGAGTAGCTATACCTCTAGATAAAAAATGCGCAGAAAAGCCTCAAGAAAGTGATGCAAGTCAGTGACAGGATTATGGCTGTAAGATTAAAGGTTGAGCCAATAGATTTATTGATTATGCAAGTCTATTTACCAACATACTGAGGACGAAGTATATAAACAGATAGAGGAAACAATGTTAGAAGGACTCGGGAGTGAGAGTCCTTCTAACATTGTGATGGGAGATTGGAATGCTGTCCTCGGTGAAGGAAGGGAAGGAGATGAGTTTGGGGACTTTGGACTTGGGACAAGGAATGAAAGGGGCAAGAAGATGATAGAATTTTGCAAAAGAAGATAGATGTTTGCATTAAACACACGGTTTTGACTGGAGAAAAGAATAAGAAGAAGATACTCTTGGAGGAGTTCAGGGGATGCTGATAGGTACTGAATCGACTACATTTTAGTCAACGAAAGGTACATTACATTATTATGTACGTTTCCTGACACAGGGTGGCACCCGGATCTACATTCATCTCCACCAATATAATTGTATGCATCTAAATATGGCACTCATCTAAATATGGCCTGTTAATGTAAGTGTGTATAGTATGTTATAGTGAACAGGCCACCCAGCCACCAGTTGATAACTACAATTGGGCAAATATCACCCGGTGCCCGCCTAGCACGAAAAGCCAGGCCTGTCTCTACTATCATAGACTGTACGATATGTACCTAACTTCCGCAACCGCTAGTGAAGTGCAAGACTACAAAAGATACAGGAATGCTGCCAAGAATTTGCATAGCTATCCGGGTGCAGATGCTGATTTGGACCACAATTTGGTAGCGATGAAAATGAAGATTACGCTCAAGAGAATAAGGGATTCAAGAAAAAGAAGGAAATGGAATTTAAATGTACTGAAGACTGCACTAGCTGGATATTTCATAGAGGCAATTGACAGGGCGATAGTGGATGGAGAGGAAATAGAAGAAGTGGAAAAGAGATGGGAAAGGTTTAAAAAAATTGTTGTAGGAGCAGCAGAAAGTAAATTAGGTATAGTAGATCAGAAAAGGATAAAGAAACCTTGGATCACAGAAGAAATGATAGACAAAATGGAGAAGAGAATAAAATGGAAGAGAAAAATGGTGGGAAGAACAATGAAGAGAACTAGAGGACGTTGCAAGAAGAGGAAGAAATGACCTAATGCATGAAAAAAATTAAGAAGTTAACGAACAGGAAGAATAAGACTAGCGGAAAGAGAAAAGACAAGAACGGAAAAATTCTATATGACAAAGAACATATAAGGAGAAGATGGAAGAAATATATAGATGAGCTATATGATAAAATAAATAAACCTATGGTCTGGCCTGTGACAGCGGAAGATGAAGAAGAGACCTCAGGGCCAAAACTAATCAGAGAAAAATTTGAAAAGGCAGTGGCCTCATTAAAAAGAGGGAAGACAGCTGGACTGGAAGACAGCAGAAATTATAAAAGGACTTGGAGAAGAGGCAAAGAAAGAATTATTCGGGATTTGCGAGAAAATCTATGAATGTGGAAGCTGGCCCAAAGACTTTCTCAAATCCATAATCATCCCATTAGAAAAGAAGAAAAATGCAAAAAATTGTACCAGCTATAGGACAATCAGTTTAATTTCCCACTGCTCAAAAATATTACTAAAAATTCTCTGAGAATGAATTAAAGCAAAAGCAAGGGACTGTGAATTCATAGAAGAAGATCAGTTCGGTTGTGGGACCAGAAAGGCAATAAGAATATTAAGAACACTAGCGGAAAAAAGCATGGAAATAGGAAAAGATCTGGCAATTTGTTTTGTTGATCTCGAAAAGGCTTTTGACAGAGTGAATTGGGTTGAGCGGATGGAAGTCCTAGGAAAGATAGGCCTAGATAAAAGAGATTTTAAATTAATTTGGAAACTTTACATGGGACAGACAGCTGTGGTTCGGATTGATGGAGAGGAATCAGAAATAGATATTGGTAGGGATATAAGGCAAGGATGTTCCATGTTCCCTTTACTATTTAATTTATATGCAGAAGCATTGATGAAAGAGTACAAAGACGAGCAGAAAGGTGGGGTAAAAGTAGGAGGGAAGAAGATAAAGACCATAAGATTTGAAGATGACCAGGTATTGATTGCTAATAATGAGGAAGAATTACAGAGCTCCTTGGATATCTTGAACAGCAAAGTAAAGGAGTACAATATGAAGATTAACTGCAAGAAACCAAAATGTTAATTTCAAAGTGACCAGGAAGAAGATTCAATGTAAAATTAGATGGAATAATATTGGAACAGGTGGACAGATACAGATACTTGAGAAGCATAATGACAGAAAATGGAAAAAGTCTGGAAAAAATAAACACAAGAATCGCAACGGGCAAAGAGGCATTTAGTAATAGAAAAGAACTATTGAGAAAAAATTAAGAAAACAAATGGTGAAAACATTAATATGGACCGTTGTACTATATTGTTATTATTATTATTATTATTATTTTTAAATCCGTTTATTATTGAAACAAGTGTTTGCTTTCACCCCCCCCCCCTCCCTTTTACATAGCTGATCGGCTAGAAGAGTGTACAAAAATGCAAGATTTGCAAAAACACAAGTACATATATTTACAGTATTATTACATTATTTACAGTATTATTACATTATTATTTGCAAAATGCAATTATTGACAAAATTGAAAGTGGAAATTATTTACAGTCTCATTCAAAAGTTGATATTGAATAGTAATTTCATGTTGGTCATTCCGTCTTCTTTATCCGAGTAGTTTCCTCAGGGGGTGTTCCCATTCTATAGTTGAAGCAAGCTGTGCGCTTCAGAGAGGCCCTTCACTCTGTACTGCTTGCTTTCGGATTGTTGATTGTTTCAATTCATTAGCAATAATAAAGTTTATGATTGCTAATGAATTGAAAAGGTTGACTGTGTTGTGTTGTTTGGGAAGAAATTCTTCGGACAGCGTAGGTTGGACAGTGTAGAATGTAACAGTAAGTAGGGGTTGTCATTACTGCATCCAGCACGTGGAGTAGATCTAAGTCCTCGAAGACTATGGGCATCAATCTCACCGATTAGCATCTGAGAAGGAATAAGAATATTCCTGTATGCTATGTGAACTCTCCAGGGAGTCATGTTTAGGTTGGTATATAAAACAGCCCTGGAGATGATGAATGCGCTGCCCGTGACGCTATTCATCCATCACATTACGCAGTAAGGTGTAAGGTGTAAGGTATATTGTTGTCATGCGGCACCAGGGGTTTCCCCCATCTCCGCGTTGCTTTCTTTGTGGGTGTACCAGTTTCCTGGGAATGCCAGAGGTTTAAAAGTGTGTGGGTATTGTACCTGTGTAATGTCGTGTACCGTTGTTCATCTGGTCATTTAGCCGCTGTACCCCTGCTGGAGCCCAGCGTTGCCCCACCTTCGCCCCGTGGAGGCAGACCAGGAAACACCAGTAGACTAAAATTTACTCTGGCAGGTCCTGCCGCTTAATTTCCTGAGATTTCGGCGGCTAGGATCTAAAAAAAAAAAAAAAAAACTTATGTACACGTACACATACAAGCACATACACATATATGCACATATACACAACAGTGATACATAATATATACGCATCCATGCAATCGTCATTACTTTGGATGTTTGCATACAGCACGTGTGCATGCATTCATATGACAGGAGTATGGCAGTGCGTAGGATAATTAGGCCGAGACTGGGCGAAGATTATTTTTCGGCTAGATTAAATTTAGTGTGTAGGGTGCTCGCGTTGTGTATAGATAGAGTGGGGTAGGGGAGGAAGAAGGTTGGGGAGAAAGGCAGAAGTATGGGGGACACAGAAGAGATTCCCCCAGGTGGTCAGTGAGGCATGAAAGGTGGGGTAGCAGGGGAACGAGGCGACTGGTCGTCTCGTCCTCCTGCCAGGAAGGGGTATTAAAGGAGAGCCAGGCTAGTGCTTGGCTCAGGCCGCCAGAACAGCTGCTATTCATCCTTCATTCAGATTTTTTGTCTATCTTCATAGTTGCTTGGTAGGTCATCTTTGGTGTTATGCACATTTTGGCTTCTAGCCATTATGTGGCTAGTGTGCATTCGGGTCCCGTCTTCTTCTGTACAAGGCTTCGGCGAACTTTGAGAAGGCAATATATTCCTGCCTCCCGTCCAGGAGGTGTTGTTCTCTATCTCTGGGCAAAAAGGTGATCCGGCTGATGAGCTGGCAGCAGAGGTCATCATAAAGCTGGCATTCATGCATAAGGTGGTGCCAGCTCTCCAGCTCTCCACAGCAGCAAGTAGGGTCATCTGTAATGCCCAGGGCTGTAAGTTTAGCCTTAAAGGCACCATATCCTGTTAGCAGGAAGGTCGTGTGGAGTCCCGGCGTGAACCATGCTGGAACCATTGGATAGAGTTTGCCAACATTGGGGAAGAATCGTTAAGTGACTTCTCCCTTTGGGGAATTCTCCCATCTGGTTTGCCAGGTTTGCATGAGATGATTTGTAAGTCTGTTTTTCTCAGTAAAACGGTTTGTGGTAGGATCTGCGTCGAAGCCGGCGAAGGTGCAGGCTCTTCCTTTGGAGAGTTCATATAATACTCCACATTTAGCTACTTCGAGGTCTAAAGGTAGGGTTCCCGCCAGCACCTGCAGCGCGTGGGTGCTAACTGTTCTGCAGGCCCGGGTTATAGCGAGCAGCATGGCTCTATGGATAGAGTCGAGGATTCTGTGATTTACAGCCATGGTGACTTTGGGGTACCATGCTCCGGAACCATAGGTAGCTATCGGCAGGAAGGCGGCTTTGTAAAACAGCTTGAGGGTCTTCTTTTTCAATCCCCAGTCCCTTCTTGCTACTCTGGTAACAAGGGCTGTATAGCCCCGTATCTTCTTACGGATGTATTTCAAGTGTGCCTAGAAGGAGAGAGTGGGATCCAGTATTACTCCCAGGTATCTAAGTTCCTTGG
Organism: Mastigoproctus giganteus; assembly: GCF_048544385.1. Lineage (NCBI taxonomy): Eukaryota > Metazoa > Arthropoda > Arachnida > Uropygi > Thelyphonidae > Mastigoproctus > Mastigoproctus giganteus. The sequence goes on from NC_143583.1 coordinate 203,091,152, forward strand.
ACAGTCGTAGTGTGATACCATCAATCTTAATCTGTGGGGGTCTCCTGTAATCTAGGGCACCCTTGAGGAGAATGGAGTCCGTTTTGGTTGCAGAGATCCTAAGGAAGTGGATATTGGTCCACTCTTGTAGGATTTCAAGGGCATGATTTGCCTTTCTTTCCAGCTGTAATCGACGCAGTTACGCAGTATAGGTATAGGTAAAAGTATGTTGAGGGTCTGACGGCTCCGGGGATTTCTCCCATCTCCGCGTATGTTCTATGTATCGAATGACAGTACCCTGTCTATGCCAGAGGTTTAAAAATAATGTATGGGTCATGTGGTATGTAGTTTGTTGTGCCCATTGTTCATCCGGCCTGTTGGCCACCGGGCCCCCAGTGGGACCCGGCGTTACCATACCTAGCGACGGGGACGCCGGCCGGGTGTACCAAGTGACTGATTATACTCTGGCAGGTCCTGCCACTTACTTTCCTGGGATTTCGGTGACTAGGACCTAAAATAAAGGTTGGAGCTATCGCTGTTGATTTAAGTAAAATTGAATTTAGAAAGCGCTGCGTGGGGTTTTACGCTGAAAGAACTATTTCTAGAGAGCCTAAAAGGTCGGGCAAAATTTGATGTGATTTAAATTTGGACATGTGGGGCAGTCGCTGTACATGGGGCAGTTACGCAGTAATCGACTGCCAGGAATTTGTTTATGTACGACGTCGGGGCGAAGACCAGATTGGTGGTGCATATAGTGCGATAGGTTGTAGGCACCGCTGGACGTATCCTCCGACGTCATCGACGTTGAGTAACTCGTCGGCTTTTGTCAGATTGCCCACATCGCTGAGAAAGTCTTCGTTTTTTCGTTTTCATGGCTCAGAGACATGGACACTGGGAAGAGAGGAGATTAGACAGCTAGAACCATTCGAAGCGTGTGTGTGTGTGTGTGTGTGTGTGTGTGTGTGTGTGTGTGTGTGTGTGTGTGTGTGTGTGTGTGTGTGTGTGTGTGTGTGTGTGTGTGTGTGGAGAAGAATGGAGAGGTTGAAATGGGTGGACAGGGTTGAGTAATGAGGAAGTTTTGAGGAAAGGTGAAGAGACAACGTTAGTAAAAGAACAAAGAAGAAGGCAAAAGAACTTTATAGGACATGTATTGAGAAGAGAAAGCACGTTGAGAAAAGTAATTGAGAGGAAGATGTGTGGGAAGAGAGCTGTTGGGAAAAGGAGAATTGGAATAATGGGTTGGATGGGAAGAGGAAATTATGCAGGAATTAAAAGGAAAGCACAAAATAGAGAAGAATGACATCAATGGAGCCCTTAACCTGCCTGAGGGCAGAGAACTAGAAGAAGATTGATATATATTGCTGGTCAACAACTTTAAACTATTGTGGGCCATATGTCAGTTTATCGAGATATAATTTGCACAATTTAAATCTTAAAGTCAATTTTGCACCCATATTAAAAAATAAAAAAATTCGAAGCCACACGAACTTGGACCACCGTCGACCCAATTGCGTGTACCCTAGCGTTTGACCAATCAATCACGGTGATTCATCAAACTTTATTAATAGCAATATTCTCTTCTCGCTAAACTGACACATGGCGAATACTTCACGCTTGAGTGGTTATAGTTAATTCCAGAGGCCACATGACAGGTAAATGGTAGTACGATTTAACACACACACACACACACACACACACACACACACACACACACACACACACACACACACACACACTTAATGACAAGGAAACAAAACAAAATAGGATGGGACAAGAAAAGGACCCAGGTTTCTTCACAAGTGATAGTATGTTCTCACGTCATTGCATGTCCATTCACAAAGCAGCAGAAGGGGTGGGACACACAAAGTCAGTTCTTGGAAATGACATTTGTCAAGGAAGGTGACGCTACTATTCGTCCCAGGCCTGGTAGATCAATATGTTAATAACCCTCGTTTCAACAGTTGAAACGTATTGGCTGGTATATGATTATATGTCTGTGTTTGAAATGCCAAAGCAGCTAAGGAATATGAGTCTGTTGTGTCTGGTATATTGTGTCTGTAAATTAACTATATTCTGTGGTTGGTTTTCTGGACAAAAAAACCGTACTACCTCGCCTGAGACCGACTAACTCAGCTACGTTGTGAAAAGAGCTCATAGAAATTCTTCGCGTTATTGACGGGATTCGAATCAGACCTTTTCCACCCTATGTGGAGAGGACAGTGACTATATCCACTGTGCCTCTGCGATGGTGAAATGGATCGTGAGAGGAAATTGCAAAGACACCTTTAATGAGCCGATTGAATAGACAGTTGATATAACTGGGATAAGTGTAGGACCAACAACCATCAGAAAGTCACTTCATGGAATGGGACTTCCAGCAGGATCGCTGTTCACGCGACCTCCCGTTCAACGTCCTCTACTGCATGACGAAGGCATTTCGGACCCTGCAATGCTATGTGATTCTTTTTTTTTTTTTTTTTTTTTTTTTTTGATTTGGTAGTTGTTGGCGCATCGGCTTCTGTGGCCATATTGCACCTCCCAAGGTTTTTGCAGTACTTTGATCCAAGCCCGAGGCGGGAATCGAACCCGCGACCTTTGGGTTGCCGGGCAGGTACTATACTCACTGGGCTAGCCCGGTCGGTTGCTATGTGATTCCGATTCGTCTTTGTGGCCCCTACACCTCCTGCAAGTTTGTCGCACTGGTAGTGAATCACCCTGTATAATGAACCGATGGTGTTGTCGAGTTCATATGTGATCCAAGGATAACCCTATAGCGTGCAGCTCTGCGGAATATATGCTGAATTCAGGGGAAATCTGCGGAATATATGCTGCATTCAGGGGAAATCTGCTCTGATAGAGTACGTTCTGAAAGGACAGCAGCAGACCCCACACACGATTTTGACTTAGAGCTGTCGGTGTACACTGGCAAGAAGTCAGAATGTTCGGCTCGATATTCTGAATAGAGCTGAAGATAGACGGAAGACAAGGTATTACGCTTCATCCACTTCTTAAGGGAGAAGTCGCATACTGGTATTTAAGCATGCTGGGGTGGAAAGGACTACTTGGGTGATAGGGCCACCTTGTCTACCGTCAAGCTCAGCTGTCTGAGTAGCTCTTGGAGACGTATACCGTATGGATGGTTGACAGTCTGACGCGTGTTATAAAGATTTTCCCATCGTGGAAAAAAATCGAAGACTGGAAACCGGGCACTCGCATGCGGCGTTAATTTATGTGTTACGCAAAATCATATCGGCACTATGGAATCAGGTTCAGGAGACAGGAACCATTACAAGAAGAGCTGGCCAAGGTCGCCCGAAGGCCATGTCAACCAGAATAGACCACTATCTGGCTCTAACTGCAAGAGGGAACCCTACGATGTCTTGCCATCAACTGATTCTTGAGGTTACTGCGGCCATAGGCAGAAACATTTCCAGCCGGACTGTGTTAAAAAGGCTCAGTTCAAGTGTACTCTACACAAGGAAGCCAGTGGCTTGTATCCCATTAATCCCTTTTCGACACATTGGGGAAACCCTGCAAACCGCCTCATAAAACAAGAATAATCCCAAGCCACGCAGAGCTAGTGGAAACTGCTGCCGTGAACATGTGACTTGGAGTCTGTACAAATTAAGTCAAGTTCTGTTCTCTGATGAGTCTTATTTTAGCCTACAAACAGATTGTAGACATTATTTCATATGGAGACAACGAGGAATGGTAGCATCACTCCAACATCAGAGAAAAGGACACTTACGCTGGAGGCGGTGTTCTCGTGTGGGGCGGAATAACGATCAACGGCCAGACCCCTCTTCATGTTTTTGATAGGGGTACCGTAACTGCGCAGAGGTACCGAGAACAAATCCTCGAACCCTATGAGCGACTTTTTAGGGGTATGGTTGGCCCAGATTTTCTTTTCGTGCATGACAACGCCACTGCATATAGAGCTCAAGTGGTGGAGGAATATCTTGAAACTGAAGATATTCAACGACTGCCGAGGCAAGCACGATCAGCAGATCTAAATCCAATCGAACATGTGTGGGACACCCTTGTGTATCACATTGCACGCCGACAGCCAATGTCTTGGTCACTTAGTGAGCTGAGGTCTGCATTGGTGGAAGGATGGAATTTATTGCCACAGAATCTTATAGACACCCTTATATCGAGCATGGTTCACGCTGTCAAGCTTGTTTAGCCGTTGGAGGGGGATCATACGCCGTACTGTTGTCGTGTGGCCATATTTTCGAGCATGTTGTATTGACTTCTGTAATGTGACCTTTTTGGTAATTCTTATGCAACCACTATAAATGTCCCTTATACCTGTCCGAAATTTCTCGCTGCCTCCTTACCACAATACAAAATTTTGTCCCGCTTCATCGCGAGCTCCACGAGTTACTCCATGTTCTTTTAATTTTGACGAACAGTGTATATGTTTCGCATAGTTCCAAAAATATTAGAACTATGCGAAATAGTTGTACACATTACGTGTCTTTCCGCGAATAAGTCGCGGCAAGACACGTCAAGGAGACTTATGGCGATAGCCAAACTTCTCTTTGAAACACCGTAAGCTGGCAGGCTAAATAAGATTTTAGATCTCCAAATATCCAGAGGGTGTTCTTAAATGCGCACACGGTCGGAGAAGCTGCATGGCATGGATTTTCGTTTCAGTGCTGGTGAACAACAGCACTGCAACGAATATATATTTTTTTAATTTCCACTTCTGGATTTGAAGTGGTGCCTGGTCCTTCGTTCTTCGACCATGTAACAATGGAAACAGGTTCAGTGGATCAGCCAGTCGCTGTGTGTAGTCTTATTTTTCTTGTTTAGACTCCGGCGCGACCACTAGGTCAGAGGAGTTTACAGTAAATCATGAATGCAATCGTTAATCGTATTAAGCAGTCACGGCCTTGAACCACGGTGTACTCATAGAGCATGTGCTACTGCACTCTTGTTCCTGATCACTCGCGCTACGTCATCAGACGGGCTAGTTTCTGTTCTGATAATGCATGGAAACGCCATCTACCTCATTGTGTATTTGTGCCTACAACGAAGTTCGAAATCGTGTTGTGGGACTACTTCTCTTAAGGGTTTTTAGCTGGACTGTTGATTTTTGTTGAATCACACACTAACGTCTTGGAATATTCTTTGATGCCCATATTCTGGAAATAATTCTATATGGAAATGGGCCTTCCATGTTCCAGCATGCTAATGTTCAATCTTATACAGTGAGCAGTATAAAAACTTGGCTTGTTTTGCCGGTCCAATCCTTTGAACTAATTTGGGATGAAGTGGGATCAGGGTGCTGGATCCGAGTGCAGCCAGTACACCCCCCTCCCCCTTCTCTACCTGGACTGCCGACCGATTTGATGGAAGAATGGAAGGGACAAAAATTTCTGTTACCTGCTACAAGTTGCTAGCTCCAAGGGTATTCTATGGTGAATCAATGCTGTCCGAGCTGTTCATCGATCCCATCTGTAATTAGCTAGTTGGCTCACAAATGACAAGTGAGTCGACGCCTTATTAATTTTCATTAAAACTCGTATTTTTCGAAACCTGATGGTGTCCGAATACTTTTGGTAGAGTAATGTATATGCTTTACTGTAGGACTGCCGATCTTCTTCAGCAATTGGCTAAAAAGGTACAGTGCATATTTGACCGTTGTTATATAACTTACCGGTGTGTATAAGACAATTTTGTTAATGATATCAAATTCATTTCATTATGTGGGGGATTGTTTTTAAAAGTAAGTAACATACACCGATGAGCCAAAACATTAAGACCACTTACGTAATATGATGTTGGCCCTCCATGTGCAGCCAAAACAGCTCGTATCCGGCGAGACATGGACGCTACAAGATTTCTAAATGTGTCTTGTGGTATCTGGTACCAACATGTAACCTGCAGATCCTTTAACTCCTGTAAGGTCCGTGGTTGAGACGCCATAGATCACAGTTGCTGTTCCAACACAAACCACAGATGCTCGATTGGATTGATGTCTGAGGAATTTGGATGGCCAGGGCAATACCTGGAAGTTTTCCTCATGTTCTGCGAACCAGTCTCGAACAATCCGGGCGGTGTGGCATGGCGCATTATCCTGCTGAAAGACGGTACCGCCAGAGGGGAAGACCGTTGCCAGGAAAGGGTGTACCTGGTCAGCAATGATATTTAGGTAAAGTGTAAAGTGTGTTTAGTGTCAAGCGGCACAAGGGTTTTCCCAATATCCGCGTTGCTTACATTGTAGGTGAACCAGTTCGCTGGGAAATGCCAGAGATTTAAAAGTGTGGGGTGTGTGATGTCATGTACCGTTGTTCATCTTTTCATTTAGCCGCTGGGCCCCTGCTGAGGCCCCAAGATAACCACATTCAAACAGACAGATTTGCCAGAAGCAAATCTGTCTGTTTGAATGCGGTTTACAGATATGTTCAATGTAAAGGTGATGAAGAAGTGATCCAATGTGGTCCAATCCTCCTGCACAGTCCAGTTTCAGAGGTAGCGTACAAAGGAGCATGTTGCCAAGGTCACGTCCAGAGTAGCTTCCCACAGGGTGATAGAAAAGGTCGGCAGGTTGTTCGGTTGATTAGTTACTTCTATTCCACTAGTGACCAGAAACTTTCCAAGTTGGCCGTTGGTTGTTCCTCAATGATCAGGGGTTTCACTAAACCAGAGATGGGAGCGGCAGTTGCCGTCTGCTGAGGCAAGTATCTTTGCACCAGGCAGATCCATAATGACTCTCTGGAGGTATTGTTTAGCAGGCAATATGTCTTCCCCCGCTGAAGCAGAGGGAGATTACATAGAACTCCCCCAGGGAACTTATTATGTGAGCACATGCTGCCCAGGAAGAGCAGAGATGTGTGACCTTAGTAACCGTAAGGTTGGGGTTGCAGACCACCACGGCCGCCCATGGTGTCTCACCACTCACCTGGACAATGTTGTGTGATAGGGGTATCCCCTGACCATGTTGGCATAGACATATGGCTACTGCAGCAGAAGCACGTCATAATTCTCCTCTTCGATCTTTTGTATTAGTTGGGCAGCAACAGCTTTCGCTCTTTGCGCATTGTGTTAAAGGAATTTCAGTTTGTTGTGAGTGTAGGGTTTAAGTAGAGTTCCCATAACCTATTGTGAGTTGATATGCACTCTTGGTTCTGAGGTAGATAGGGCACTTGTTGTCACACAGCGAGTGGTCGTGTTTTTTTTTTGGATTTTGCAGTTGGCGCAAACCGCATCTTTACCTTTGTTTGTGCATGGCTCAAATCCATGGCTCTTCTCAGCACAATGGCCGCAGGTCTGCTCAGCCTGGGCGCACGTGTGAATGCTGTGGCCGAAGCGGCAACACCCAGTGGCGGATTTCCGCACAGGCGCACGATGCGCGCGCCTGGGGCCTCTTAAATAGAGGGGTCCTCAAATCTCAGGTCTCAAAAAAAAATAATAAAATTGTTTCATTTTTAATTTTTACACTCATCATTATTACCGTTACTGAATAAAACTATAATTTAATATGAAAGTTAGTAAACTCTTATGCTAATATCCCTACATATTATATGAAATATCTATGCGAACTAAGTGAATCTGAAGTAGAATACGTATTATCATTATTGCTTAGCCGACCGGGCTAGCCGGGTAGGTAAAGTGCCTGCCTGGCAACCCAAAGGTCGCGGGTTCGATTCCCGCCTCGGGCTGGACAGTGGATGGTGCCGAACCAACCGGTTGGTTGGATATCCCGGCCACGATACACGAAGGAAGCAAGAAAAAACTGGTTCCTTCGTGTATTGATCACATCATACGAAATAAATAAATAATTATTGCTTAGTTGTGCCATTTTTTCATTTAAACATTAGTTAAAATATGTATGAAAGAATTGAGCAACCAAAATGATTAAAACCGCAACACCAAATCTAGAGCGCGTGCTATAGTAAAAACGTGCGCGTATAATGCACACTGTAGTAGTACCGAAAATATTTAGAGGGGGGGGCCTCAAAATTGAATTGCGCCTGGGGCCTCTCAAGTGCTAAATCCGCCACTGGCAGCACCTAAAACACTTGGGGACTGTCACGTGTTCTCTTAAACGATGTTGCCCCCCAGTTTATATAGACTAGTAGTGTGATTTGATAGTACCTGCCATGACTCTGGAGCCAGTTCCACCACCCAGTAGTACGAGTGTCCAATCCGTGACTTTGTCTGATACTTGGGAGTAATTAAATCCGTCGGGTTTTCGTCCGGGAGGTCCTGTTGGAGATTTCTTTGGTACAGTTCATTCTTCAGGGTATTGGGGTCAATATCCTTGTCCGTGCTGAGGATTAGGATCGATGGTCCATTGTTCCGAGGCGGTTCCGCTGAGAGCCCTAGAGTGGGGATTTTTTCTTTGTTGATTTTTTCAGCATCCTCAATGGAGTCAGTTTCTGTGATAACCCCGGTGTTACGGGTTTTCCTGATGGACTTGATTCGGGTGTGGCGGAAGTCGTTAGATAGGTACAAAGTGTATTGAGGGTAAAACGGCACCAGGAATTTCTGCCATCTCCGCGAGTTCGCTGTATCGAGGGACAGTACTCTGTCAAGACCAGAGATATAAAAGTGTGTGGATCATGTGTTGTGTAGTATGTTGTGCCATTGTTCTTCTGGCCTATTGGCCGTCGAGCCCCTGATGGGACCCGACGTTGTCCTTACTATGCCAAAGAGGAGACTGGCCAGGTGTACCTTGTTATTCATTATACTCTGGCAGGTACCGCCGCCTAATTTCCTGGGATTTCAGCGGCTGGGTCCTAAAAAAAAAAAAATGATAATCGCGGCGGTATTATTGCAAGATCGCCATTAAGAGACAGTATGTGGGGTTTGTTCGCTGAAATGACCATGGGGTTGTACGCTGAGATGACAAGTTTTAGAGGCCTAATGGGGCAGGCAATAATTTTGGTGTTAATTTTAATTTGGATGTGTGGGGCTTTCGCAGTGTATAGTCAAGAGAAGGGTAGGGGGACTGAAGGCTGGGGGAAAGAAAAAGAAGTAAGGGGCATGCCCATGCCCCACCAGAGGGAAAGAGGGGATGGCAGGAGGAGGAGAAGACAGCTAGCCATCTACCCCCCTGCCAAGGAATAGGAGTGAAAGCAGGCTGGTCAAGGTTACCAGCCCAGACCGCCATATGGCTAGGTGGAAGCAATGTGCTGCAGTCATTTCTCTGAGTCCTTGCATGGTAGTCTTGCTGTCTTGATCAGGTTGTCAAATGCCTGTGCTGGATGAGGTTATCTAATGACAGATCCCCATATGGCTTGGTGGCAGCAATGTGCTGCAGTCATTTCTCTGAATCCTTGCATGGTAGTCTTGTTGTCTTCATCAGGTTGTCAAATGCCTGTGCTGGATGAGGTTGTCTAATCGGTTTGTCACAGTGTGATTTCTTATTTTATTTTTTATTTTTTAGTTGGTCACTTCCAGGTCAAGTCCAGTTATCTTATCCATGTCATGTTCATGTATTGAATGAGATTGTCACTTCAGGCAGACTCAGTTGGGATGTTTAATTCCTTGGTTGTTTCATCCTAGTCATGTCCAGTTCGTCATCTGGGTGGGTTTCTGTGGATATGTAGATTTTGTGCTGGTCTGCACGGCATGGTTGTTTATTGCAGTAGTTGAGGCTGTGGGAGCGTCCTTCTTGTGAAGAGGTCCTGTGCCAGCTACGTGAACGCCTTGTATGTGTCGACTTCAGTTATAGCGAGGTCTTCTTGATTACGGAGGTTAAGCTGTGTTCTAGTGATGAACTGCAATAGAGGTCCTCATATAGTGGGCAACTGTACAATAGGTGCTCTCACGTTTCACGTTCACCACAGAGGCAAAACGGCGTATCACTCAGTCCAAATCCTTGTAGTTTGTCTCTAATGGCCCCGTGTTCCGTCAGCAGGTAGGTGGTATAGAGTCCTGGTGAGAGCCATGGTGGATAATCCGGATATACCAGCCGTATGTTGGGTAGAAATTTTCTAGTTATTGCACCTTTGCTGAAGGTCTCCCAGCGGGCCTGCAAAGTTTATTGGAGGTCTCCCAGCGGGCCTGCCAAGTTTGTTGGAGGTAAGCGGAGAGACTGTTCCTTTCTAATTTGGGATCATTTGACAGATCTATGGTGTAGTCGAGGCATGTTGCCGTTCTGCTTTTGGTCAGTTGATAGAGTAGCCCATGCTTAACAATCTCCAGGTCCAGAGGGAGGGATCCCGTTAGGACCTGGAGTGCATGGGTACTTACAGTGTTACATGCTCTCGAGATGGTTATGAGTATGTGTCGCTGCGTAGTCTCCAGTTTTTCCGGTTCACTGCAGTGGTAGCCTTGCGATACCATATTCCAACAGCATATGTAATCGCTGGCAGGAAAATAGCTTTATAGTAGAGGCTGAGGGTTTTTTCCTCAAACTCCATTTCTTGCGTGTGATTCGCGCAAAAAGCGCGGAGTATCCTCTAATTTTCTTCCCTAAGTGCACTATATGTGGTGTAAAGCTCAGGTTCTTGTGTAGTATGACTCCAAAATGCTTTAATTCGGTGGTAAGCTTAATTGTGTTACCTTGTATCTTGATTTGAGGGGGTCATTTAGTATCTCAGGCCAGGCTCCTTTTAATAATATAGATCTGTCTTCGAGGATGAGATCTTCAAATTATTGCTGTTAGCCCAGTCCTCTAGAGTTTCTATTGCTCTGTTGGCGGTGTTCTCCAGTTGCGCCCTAGACCCCCCCCCCCCAGCAGCATCAGAAATACATTATCCGCATAGGCTAGGGGGATGACGTTGCCGAGTTCTAGGTTCAAAAAACCGTCTAAACCAGGTTCCATAGGAGTGGACCCAGGATTAAGCCTGTGGGCATCCTCTGAATACTTCTCTCCTTACTGAAGAATATGGTGCTCTGACTGTGACGAACCTATTCAGCAGGTAGGATTTGATGACTTGATAGAGATTTGATGGTAGGTTGGCATTCCGAAGTCGGGTCGGAGTCGTTAGATAGGTATAGAGTATTTTCGGGTATAACGGCACCAGGGATTTACCCCATCTCCGCGTACGTTCTTTGTATCGAGGACAGTACTCTTGTCAAAGCCAGAGATTTAAAGTGTGTGGATCATGTGTTGTGCCCATTGTTCTTCTGGCTTTTTGGCCGCCAGGGCCCTAATGGGACCCAACGTTAACATACTCTGCCACAGGGGGACAGCCAGGTGTATCCATTTATTCATTTGTTTATCTGGAAGATCCTGCCACCTACTTTCCAGAGATTTCGGTGGCTAGGACCTAAAAAAAAAAAATGTATGTGGTATATCGCGGTTCAGTTTTGCCTAATTCATTTTAAGAACGCAAGTCTGGGTTTATAGGCCGAAGGGATAATATTAGTGCCTGAAAAGTCGGCTAAATTTTGATGTTTAAAAATTTTGACGTGTGGGACTGTGCGCTGTGAAAGACAAAAGTAAGAGGGAGTGGAGACTGGGGGGATAGAAATAGAAATAAGGGGTCGACAGGGAGAATGGCCTTTTGTAATGAGTGGGACATGCCCATGCCTCATCAGAAAGAAAAGAGGGGTGGCGAGGAGAAGAGGCAGGCAAAGCCACCTCCTCCCCTCCCCCGGGAAATGGATGTAAATCTCCATGCAAGGGATGCTCCCTTGCATGGAGGCCATGTGACTGCCCCATTCATAAATATCATGTTCGTCGCTCCAGATTAGGTCACGTCCAGGAAGCGAGCCTTCAGGAATTCGGAGAGAGTCCAGGCCAGTGTCTCGCAGTTCCGGTAATACCCTCCTATGAACAGATGGAATACAGTGGCTTATCCTTGGCAGTTGGGGTTTTCTTTAGCAATTCAAGTGTAGATGAGGGTCCAAGGTCTTGACAGTTCCAGCCCACGTTCCCAGCTGCTTCATTCATGTGTTGCCTGGTTGGGTTTCAGGGTTATCGCTGTCGCGTCTATCTTGGACATGTGGAGGTGCTGGCGGCAGGGTTTTCCTCCTTGTGAACAAATCTTGGGCGAAACTTGAGAGCAGGTGTCACGATCCTCAAGTAGGTATTGCTCCTGCCCCTTTGGGATGAAATGCAGCTGAGTTATAAGTCTAGATCTTAGATCCTCGTATATCAGGTGGTCCCAAGTCTCCTGGGTACCACAGGCACATAGTGGGTTTTCAGAGATCCCAAGCAGATTCAGCTTGCTGCGGAAAGAGCCATGGCCCATGAGAAGGTAGGTCATTAGAAGGCCTAGGGAGAACAAAGGGGGCGAGGTGGGGTATGTCTTAGCAATGTCCGGGAGAAATTTCCGGGTAATGGCTCCCTTTGTGGATTCAGACCACCTTGTCTGCCATATTTGTTGATGGTTATTGACCTGGCTTTTTCCAGGGATCGTGTGTTGGCTGGGTCCGAGGTGAAGCCACGGAAGGTGGTGGAACGTCCTCTTCCAAGCAGATATAGAATTCCAGCTGGAGCGACCTCGAGGTCCAGGGGCAGGAATCCAGTAAGTCATTCAGACAATGCTTGAGAACAGGACTGTTATTGTTCGCGATGCCAATCGGCGCTACACCAGAACTATTACAGCTGGAGTCCTCTCTGGTATTTTGTTCTCAGCTGTTCTTCTGCCTTTCGTGTCGGGCCGAACTGATATTATCACCTTCGCTGATGATATAAAGCTGTTCACTGCTATCAACCCCGGAGACACTGCTGACTACACAAATGTCTTAATCGAACAGAAAATCCAGAACCTCGAGGCCTTCCTCTCCGCTGTCGCCCTTCACATCAATCCTGAGAAGTCGAAACAGTTGACTTTCTCGCTTAAACGGAACCCAACAATGGTGCAACCCAATATAAGAGGATCCGCGATTTCTGCTGTTCAGCAACACACTGATCTGGATGTTATTTTTGACAAGAAGCTCTCCGTTGTACCACACATAGACTACCTTCAAAAAAAATTCTGTCGACTCCGATGGATGCTTAAGCAACAACTTATGCATGTCCATGACCATGCCGTTGGGGGCAGGTATATTAAGACATGTGTCTATCCGGCCATTCTTTATGGAGCAGAAGTCTGGACCTCAACTGCCGCAACCCATCTGAGACGGATTTTTGCAGGCGAATTTTGGCTATTGAAGTGGGCCATATGGAAATTTCGGCTTCCCCCTGCACCAAGGACCACCCATATGGCAGCATTTCTAAACATCAGACGTCTTCCTGCCATTATCCATGAGAGAAGACTCGTCTTTGCTGTAAAAATGATGGTTGGCATTATTTCGGACCCAGACTTCTGGGCCAACTGCGGTTGGAGGATCCCAGTCCCAAGCCTTTGGGCCAATCCAGTCCTTCAGGCCACCCCAAACCGGTTTTAGTTATCCGATCGGTTCTTACCCGTTCAAATGCTGCAGTACATATACTCCTTGGATGGCGACCTCTACAAGTTCCCATTGGATAAAAAATACAGGCAGAACTTACTCCATCCACTTCCTTCTCAGGACCACATCACAGGACATTAGAACCTCCTCCCAAGGACCTGTTCATCACTCCCTTGGATCCCTCACTACATTGTTCCAACTTTCTGCGCCTGCTCAGATGACTTCACCACTGTAAAAGGACTGCTCCCTGAAGAATAATTTAACATGATAACATGCTGTTGTGCATATATGTTCATATGTAAATTTTTCATTTGCTTTCCTACACTTGTATAATTAGTAATAATATTATTTTTTTATCCTATCTCATCCTTGTGTATTACATTGTATTAGCCTTTACTGTAATATTTTATTAGCCTTTGTAACCCCCTGGCTTGTAGCCGTGTAGGGTGAAGGGTATTGTGTACGGCATGTGCGTTTTGTATGCAATAAAGAGTTCTTCTTCTTCTTCCTGCAGGGCATGGGTATTGGTGGTGCAGCACGCCCTGGAGACCATTAGAAGGATCGGCCGCTGAATGATGTTCAGTTTCCTGTTGCCCACCACTGTGTCAGCTCTGTGAAACCAGAGACTGGAGCCATACGTGATCGCAGGTACAAACACTGCTTTATAGTACAAAGCCAGTGAACACTTCTTTCGACGAGTTACCCTAGCAACCATAGCCGTGTAGTTTTTTTTTATCTTTTTCTTGAGATAACTTAAATGTGGATAGGAGAGCTTTGTGTCTGTGACAACCCCCAAGGAGCTTCAGTTCAGATACCTGTTTGATTGTTGTGCCATTTATTTTGATTTGTGGTGGCCTCCGGGGATCCAGGTGTCCCCTGAGCAGGATGGACTGTGTCTTTGTGGCTGAGATTTTGAGATAATGTTTCTGTACCCAGCTCTGCAGGGTAGTGAGTGCCCTGTTGCCTGATCTGCTCGGGAGTCAGCAGCAAAGATAAGGGAAAGGTCATCCGCATAGGCTAAGATCTGTACTCCGGCTAGATCTGTGTTGAGGAATTCATCTAAGACAATTCCAGAGTATGAGTCCAAGGATGGTCGCCTGCAGGAAGCCCCTATAGACTTGTTGTTCGACTTTGGAGAAAGGTGCCTGAATCATCACCTTCCGATTTGTAAGGTAACTGGCTATGCATCTGTACAAGTTTCCTGGCAGCCTTGCCGCCCTCAGCCGACTAAGGACGCTCGGCCAACAAAGGGTGTCAAACGCCCTGGCAAAGGCGATTGAGATGACAAGGAGATATTTGCTCGTCCAGTTGTTGGCAGCATTTGTGTAATTACTTCCAATGCATCAACCGTGGACATACCCGACCAGAAACCAAACTGATTTGGTGCTGATAGGTTTGCTATTCTATAGTGATCATCCAGTCTCTGCCTGAGCAGCTGCTCCAGCACTTTACTTAGCACAGTGAGTCGATAGGATGCAGGGCAATTCTGAGGCTTGTTTAGGTTTTTGAGGATGAGCCTAATAGCGGCAGTTCGCCAGTCAGTTGGAAAATGTCCCTTCTCAAGTCAGTGGTTGTATAGATTTAACAGAATGTGTGGGTTGTATTCCGCTACTTTCTTTATTATTTCCGGTTCGAGCATGTCCAGGCCAGGGGATTTGTTGTTCCTGCCTCTGGAAATAGCCTTGGAAAGTTCCGTTTCAGTGATGTGCTCCTCCAGTTGCTGTCAGTCGTAGTTGTCGTTATTTCTGCACAGTTGTTGTTGCTCAGTGGAGATTTGGTCTGGCAATGGTTTTTAGATATGGTCTAGCACATTCAATATTGATTGGTTCCCGTTTGTGGTTTTGTGTCCTTGGGGGTGGTAGTGGAGCAGACGACCTCTCCTCTGGGGAGTTTATCGGTAATTATCCTGAAAACCGTGCCCCAGCAATCCTTGTTACCAGTGGTGGAGGCCAGATGCTCCAGGACAGTTTTTTTGCGCCGTCTGATCATTGCATTGTACGCGTTTCGCACCACCCTGTACTCGTTCCGTAAGAAATCAATTTCAGCCAGGCTACTTCTCGCCACTACTATTCTAAAACAAATTAAAATTACAAAAATACACTTAACTGTGTCCTTTTCATTACTTCCCTACTATATTAAAATAAACTGCATTACTTCTCATTTTGTCTTTTTTGTTATTGTGATTATGGAATGGCCACAAGTTGGAATTTAGTGAGTCTGGCTATTTCAGATGGAATGGCCAGAGTCACCGTATTTCCTTACAACCGTATTCAATAAGCCCAACAATAAAGTTTAGTGAAATCATTACACCCAAAAAGCTAGTCCATAAATGCTTTACGAATATGTCTATTGCAAAACTTCATGGCTATTGGTATACACTGGTGTGCAAAACTTAAGGACCAACACTATTTCTAAAGGTTACAACCACAAAATCAAATGAAACACCCTGTGGCGATTTGCATAACTGTGGCCGTTCAGTAGAAAGCTGGTGCACATGCAAACATTTCAATCGTGATGAGAGTGCTCACATAAACAGATAAAAGCAGCAGTTCAGCAGTTATGTGCAAATTAACGGAATAGTGAGCACGATTGTTACAGACGTTCGATTGGTTTCATACAGTGTTACAGCTTGCGTCCTGTGCAGCTGGTTTGCAATGGATCCCGCTGTCTGGTGTCGGTCCCTCTTGGCCTGTAGGAGTATATAGCGGTCATCACTGGGCGTTATTTTTCGTGGACGACCACCACTGGTTCTTCGAACAGCTGTACCTATCGTTGTGAAGGCCGACCACAGCACGTGAGACGATGCTATTGACGATTCCGAACTCTGCAGCCACACTCCTCGCACTTCGAACTTCCTAATTATTGGACCCCCACTGCCATACAGATGTTGTCCACTGGCCATTTCGTTCTGTAGCACTGTATGAAACCAATCGAACGTCTCACAAGACAACCAGACAAACGTGCTCACAATTCGGTAATTTGCGCATAACTGTGAACTGCTGCTTTTATCTGTTTATGTGAGCCTTCTCATCACGATTGATATTTTTGCACGTGCACCAGCTTTCTACTGAACGGCCAGTTATGCAAATCGCCACAGGCTGTTTCGTTTGATTTTGTGGTTTAACCTTTAGAAATGGTGTTGGTCCTTAAGTTTTGCACACCAGTGTATAAAATTTATTTCTTAGTTACTGCGAAATTTGAAAAAATAAAGTCACTATTACAATAACACCCTGTATAAGTTTTGCACATGACCCAGGGCCCGCAAGTAATTCTTAACAGGGTCAGCCAACAATTTTGGGGCTGGCCCTGTTCAAAGCAACTTCCCAGTACCCGTTCATGCCATGAGAAGAGTCACAACTGTATCGTGTGTTCACGTACTATCCTATCTAGTGTATACTGCAGGAGAGACACAGCTGGGACAGTCTACCCTTTCAATGACGCACCCGTCGGTACCATTTATACAACGCTGCACGTAGGCGTGCCGTGCCACACTGCATACATTTTCGCGTTTTTGACAACATTTACGTTTTTACTCTTTGAAGATTACCGTGTTTCGCAGTTTCAAATGGAGGTGCAACCTAAGAGGTATTTGACTTTTGGTGTATGTATATAGTGTTCCATCACCTTATTGTTATTATTGTTTTTTTTTATTGCCCTACAAGCTTTATCAGTTTTCGGCTGTATAAATTTTATTATTATTAGCCATGTGGTGCAAGGAAGCATGAGGCTTATGCTGCACCAGCCAAAAAAAAAAAAAAAATAATAAATAATAATAAATAAAAATAAAATTTCTGAATTACTCTGGGAGAGAGAGTCAAAAGTATAAGGGAATAACCAAGAAGGGAAGAATGATGATATCCAGCTTGAGGACCCTGGGTGTGCCAAGCTCATACTCACCAAACGTTATAACCCCCAAACCCCCTATTTATATGGGACCTTAGTCTTGTCAACCGCGGTATTTTTCAGGAAGGTATCCTCCTCTATGGCGAAGAATCACAATACAGGAAGTCCTCGCTGTTCGTTGTAGTTTTGCTTCTATAACCGCGACGAGAAACGAAAACACGGAAGTGCTAATCAACCTCCGTATGTATTGACTTGCATTTGACATGTATTGTAAAAAAGATATGCTTCAAAGGGATTAATAAAGATATCATTTATGTGCGCAAAAAACAGACATTCTTTAAAAACTGTGGTAAAAAATGAATTTCACAAACATATGTGCGAAATTTATACAATGCACAGAGACTAAATACGAGACCCTGATTGCAGCGTTCAGTGAAAGTTAATAAACATCCCCGTCCTTGGCACTAAACTTTCCACCTTTCTAAACGAAAAGGCGTAAGTAACATTGAACACACCCGGTAACCGGTTGGTACAGTTGGCCGGTCATAAAACTAGTCTTGGAGTTGTGTTTGCACTTACAAAACACGTATGCTTTGCTGTTTCTTGTGTACAAATAGTACCACTATTACTAGGGTCGGTGTGACATTCGGTCGCCCATGTGCAAATAGACATACCGACCTCTTAAAAAGAAAACACCTGTATTTGGAAAAAGCAATCATAACAGTTTTCCAGTAGCCGCCTTTTTATTATCGACTGCCGGTAGCAACGCCCACTTTACATCGCCGGTTCTAATTCCACACCACCAGTAGTGGTATGTAATAATATTCCATCAATGATTGTTAGACAGCTTGCAGCCACACGCAACCTTAAGACAGTCTCTCTGTTGGAAATCATTGGACTGCGATCGTGGTGGACATTTAATACAAAATAATGCATTCTTGTTGAGAAAGACTATATTTTACTTCTGGAAAAATCCATTTAAAGGATTTTGACAAGGAAGATTGTATCACTGTGTACTTCGAGTGTCCACTTCAGAAGAGCGGCAGAGAAAATATACGAACTTCCTGTTCCCCTTTTCTTGAAGAAGTTCATGAACAGATCAGAAATGGATGCATTTAACTGTACTTGCTATCACATTCGTTGTTTTGTGCTAAGTGGATACGTTTTCGGGAAAAGTTCCTTATTAACCAGGTGAATTTATTTTTAATAATCGGGCGAGTATTTCAAGAAATTTCTCCGAGGACGATAACAGTAAATTTTGGTGCTAATTTCGGGAAAATTAGTCAGTACTGGAAATAAGTAAAACTTTCTCTTTAGGTACGACCACATAAGATCACAGCAGTTCACAAAATAAAGAGAATACAAGAATATCGCCATACTTAATAGTCATGTGGGCTTGAACGTGGGTCACTCAAAAGCGTATACTGTACTGAATATGGCAGCTGCATTCTTTTTTATAATTTTGCACGTGTATAAATTCATATCCTGAGCTGGATATCATAATTCTTCTCTTTCTTGGTGATTCCCCTTCTACTTCTCACTCTTGTTCTCTCTCTCTCAGGGTAATTCAGAATTTTTTTTTTTTTTTTTGGCTTGTGCAGCATAAACCTCAGGCTTCCTTGCACCATATAGCTAATAACAAGAAAAAAAAAGTAAAAAGACAAGCAAAAATAAACGACTTTTTATGTGCAGACTGAGATCATTTCATTTTGTGTATCTGCTATATTATTCATTCAATAATGAATTCTCGATATTGTATATTCATTCCTCCAGTCAACTCACAACAACAGCTTAGCATAATAATTAATACAAGTAGATTACTCTAAAAAAATTACAATTTTAACAGGAATACAACAATTAATGTTGTATTACTGAAAATACAAATACTTTTAATATGAAAATATAAATCAAACAAAAGTTTCAACTCTCATAAAAATAATATTATCTGGGTATTTGGTTTTATTGGTTCTGGACAACAGGTAAATGTAAGCACTTTCAATTTTTTCATAAATCTTATTTTTTATATATAATAATATTGGCTGCCTGAATAGCCCTTGCCTATATTGATACCATTGGCCAATTTGTAATATTATTAATGATATAAAAATATATATATTTATCATTTATAATGCAGCTTGCAAACATTTTTTATCTCCTACATTGGCTCCACCGCTACAAAGGCTGTTCACCACTGCTGTATACCATTTTACCTCTTCCAGCAGCCTGTGCTGTTGCACACAACAGGGTTAGTCTCTTTTGAGACTAACCCTGTGGTTTCCTCTGTACGTGTACTCTCGTATAGATGCTGAAGCATAAATTGGGACTCATCAGACTTCCTGATTTGCCTCCAGTATACCTACTTCCATCCTTTACATTACTGGCACCAACATAGTCATATTTTCTGATTAATATGCAAGATCAGTGGCTTTTGTGAAAGTTTCCTGCTCCCATAGTGCATTCTTTATAGGATTCTGTGCATGACATGGATTCACTTTATAATATATCTCCATTAAATGCAAAAAAATTGTTTCATTGTTTGGCAATGATTATACACAGCAATTCGCTTCTGACACTAAATACCTTGCTTCATTACTTTGCATTTTAAGACACACTTGTGTCTGTTCGAGGCTGTTTGTCGGGTGATTTTCCATTGATTAAAGACTCAAATGACACCACTTTGAACACTCGATAAGTGCAGCTATTGTATTTGCTGTAGTACTTACTAAATGTGCACTGACAATCTGATACATAAATACATGAGCTATTATTATTATTATTATTAGCCACACAGTACAAGGAAGCCTGAGGTTTATGCTGCACCAGCCGGGGAAAAAAAAAAAAAAAAAAATTCCCTGAGTTACTATGAGAGAGAGAAGTAGAAAGGAATCACCAAGAAAGAGAAGAATGATGATATCCAGCTCAGGACCCTGGGTTTGCAAAGCCCATACTCATCAGATATGAGTCCCCGGGGTTGAATGTTAGGGTAATAAGAATAAAGACAGGTGCATGTATACTTGCATGTACACCAATGATAGGAGAATAGTTAATATTTCGATAAATTTCAAGTATTAATTAAGTCATCAAATGCAGACATTGTAGGAACAGTGGAGTCACTCAGATATAAGGGATGCAGAATTTCAATATGGGGAAGTACAATGTGCACAGAAAGAACAGACATGATAGAAGGGGTTATATTGTTAATTAACAAAAACAAAATCAAAGTGCATCCAGTTGACATAGATGGACAGTGCAACGTTGTGTCAGTTTGGTGTGACGTGATCGATGGGAAAGCAAAAATGAGAGAGTAGGGGTGTGTTATAAGCCTAATGACTCAGATGAGTACAACAAACAACTGTACAAAGATATAGAGTGGGCCAGTAAATCAATGTTTTATAATGGGGAATTTTAACTTTCCAGATTTTGACGGGAATTTGTGGGTTGGTCACTCACACACTAGCAAGACTTTTAAGGATTAATTGATGACTTTTTCAAGAATAATACTCTTGATCTGATTATCGGCAGTGATCATTCATGCATTAAGAATCTGCAGATAAAAGAACCACTAGGTGGCAGTGATCACAATGTATTGATTTAGGATTTACTTAAAGATGTAACTACCATGAAGGGTAAAGGGAAGGGTGGTTTTGCTTTTGTAAAGGTGACTGCTGTGGTCTCAGACAGTTTTTAAGCACCAACTGATGATGTTACCATCAGCAAATTTTAAATGGGAAGCATTCAAGGAAATAATAATAGGAGCTACTAGGCTTTTTATACCTAAATGGATACCATATGAACTAATGAGATTCGTTGTAGAGAAGAAAAATGCATGGGATGCATATAAATTATCAGGTTATATAGAAGCTTATGGTAGATATAAACTATTCTTCAGTCAAGTCACTAAGGATGTTAGGCTTGCTAAGGCAGATGAGAAATATTTGGTAAAGGGTGTAAATAAAAAATAACAAAGACTTTGCTATTTTTCTTTTTATTCTTTGCCAAAAATGACCTGAGGTAATTGTGCAGTCAGATATGAAATTCTCTGAGTAGTACAGCCTGCCAGGACAGCACACGGGGTGTTGTCAATGATATACAGGAATTTTGCTAGCAGGGATAAGGAGGTAATTATTCCATGTTGCCTAACCATTGCCGTGTACAATGGTTAGGCCACATCTTGAGTACTGCATACAAGTATGAAGACCTATTTTAGGAAACATGTAGAGCTGCTGGAGTGGGTACAGACAAGGGCAACAAGCTTGGTGAAGGGAACAAAGAGTGTTCTTATCAAGGAGGGTTTCAGTTCTGCAGATTGCAGCATATGGAGACTAGGCATCTGCAAGGTGATCTGTTTGAGGTGTTTAAGGCTTTGAACTGTGTATATAAAGTGCTTAGCATCATAATACACAGCCATTTCTGAATAAACAGAAAATTTTTAAGGTGGCATCGTTTTAGGTTATATCTCATATTGTGAATGCCTTCACAATGAGTTGCCATGATATTGCACTACTTCGAATAAGTAACGCTTCACCTAAGGAGAAGACTAGTGTTACTTATTCTCAGATAGGTACCACCACCCAGACAGCACTGTTTCAGGGCTATTTGGCCCTTCGTCAGTGAGTGGGTAGGTACCCAAGTGATGCAATGATGGCAAAAACAGTTATGAAGTATAACCACAATATGAGAGATGCCTGATGGTGTATGATGTATTTAGACTAAGGCGCATTTAGGGCTAGAGCCTCAAGCTGCGAACAAATTTAGACTATGTATATAAAGTGCTTAGCATCATAATACACAGCCATTTCTGAATAAACAGAAAATTTTTAAGGTGGCATCGTTTTAGGTTATATCTCATATTGTGAATGCCTTCACAACGAGTTGCCATGATATTGCACTACTTCGAATAAGTAACGCTTCACCTAAGGAGAAGACTAGTGTTACTTATTCTCAGATAGGTACCACCACCCAGACAGCACTGTTTCAGGGCTATTTGGCCCTTTAGGCCAAATAGCCCTGAAACAGTGCTGTCTGGGTGGTGGTACCTATCTGAGGGCCAAATAGCCCTGAAACAGTGCTGTCTGGGTGGTGGTACCTATCTGAGAATAAGTAACACTAGTCTTCTCCTTAGGTGAAGCGTTACTTATTCGAAGTAGTGCAATATCATGGCAACTCGTTGTGAAGGCATTCACAATATGAGATATAACCTAAAACGATGCCACCTTAAAAATTTTCTGTTTATTCAGAAATGGCTGTGTATTATGATGCTAAACACTTTATATACATAGTCTAAATTTGTTCGCAGCTTGAGGCTCTAGCCCTAAATGCGCCTTAGGCTTTGAACTGATTGAGCAAGCTCAATGCTGATGGGATTCTTTTTCTTGCGCAAGTGAACAGCTTGAATAAATTCATGGAAGAACTAGACAAACTGTTGGATGGGATGGAAAGGTGAATGGAATTTTTTTTTTTGCCAATTATGTATAAATTTGCTTTCTTACAACATTTGCAACTTCTAATACCATTACCAAAATGTGCTTTTGTTTTGCAATCCTGTCCAGACGCAATAGGGAACACACAATGAAAGTCCTGTGGATTAACTCGAGACTGGAGTGACTGTGCAAGGCTATTGGGGGTAAATTTTTTGTAGTATAGCTTGTCCAAGTTAACAGAAGAATTTTTGGAAAGATGGAATTCATTTGAATTACATCTTTCCAAAGAGGAATTCAAATGAATTCCTCTTTGGAATTCAAAGAGGAGATGAAATGTAAGAGTTTTTGCTGGTGCCATTGAGAAAACCTTAAGGGTTTAGGGAAACTGCTAATTCAGGGGATTACGAGAGCCATTAGGATGACACAGGTCAGTGACATGCCAAAATCACACTCGCACCCTTCCTGTGTGTACTTGTGTCCAATCTGTAATTACCCTATGCACATAAAGAAACATTAAAATAAGTTCAAAAACCACCATCAGTCACCACCATGAAAATTGTGTTTAAACAACTACAATGGATGTGCCACAGTTGTAAAGGTCACAAGGTACAAAAATTTAATTTATTTATAATGCCAGTAGCACTGTAAATTTTAAATAAATTAAACCTTTCTGAAAGCGATCAGACTGTATCCAGAGTCAGATGAACACTGACTCTAGTGCAAGATGGCATGTGGTAAAAGGACGATGACAGCTGGGTATGTTGCAGAAGAAAACGCATCTGGGGAGTATATCAAAAATCTCTATAGGCAACTTGAATGGGCAGCCAGGTGTGATTCCCTCATTAATGGGTGACTTTCATCTAGCCCTTACAGATAGGAAATTGTGGACAGGCAATAAACCATGGGGAAACAGATTCTTGAGCCATCTGACTTTGTTCTCACCAAGCATCCAAACTGTAGTCAAGGGAAAAGAGGAGGGATTCAAGTTCAGTAAAGGGGGAGCTATAATGGTTGAGGTATTCCTTATTCTTTGACTCTAACTTCAAAGACAAATATTAGCTTTTGGATACGAGTTTATTATGGGAGGTAATTAAGGGATTTTTCCTGGAAGCAAATGTTGCATTTTTTCCGATGGAGAAATTTTGGAAAAGAAAGATGTCCAAGTGGTCACCGGAAAGGTTAATGGTTTTTAACTGAGGAAAGGGAAAAAAAAAAAAAAAAGAATGGGCTACTCTCAGCCTATCACTAGATACTGATTTATATGAGTATTGTAAGCACATATGTAACAAAACCACCGGTAAGGTCAGACAGTCAATAGCAGAGTACAAAAAATAACTAGCAAAAAGAGCTAAAAATGGAGACAAAGAATTCTTTTCATACATGAATGGTCCTTGAGGTTGTCACAGACACTCTCTCAGATATGCCAGACAGACTGTACTTGCTACCTGGGAGTCTAAAATGCTGATGGAACTGATATTCGGGTGACATTCAAGTCAAGTGGACCAATTTCGGCAAAGTCTGGACGGTCTGTGGCAGCCATATCCTCTGCTTGCACCTTCATGATGGTGAGACTGTTAGTAATCTTGGTTATAACCTCCACGCACAAGCACACGGTGGGTGACCACCCAGGTGTGAACCAACGTAAGCAGGGGTCAAGGTGTGGTGCCCACACCACATGCAGGAATGCCACCCCTCTGTGTTACCAGGCAGTACTAAGTGCTGGAACCCATGTTTAGTCTTCAGAGCTAAGTTCTGGTCAACCCTTCCCCATCTCTTCCATCATGAAGTATGACTGATGACTTTTGAGGTTATGATGAACGTCGTGGTGAGATTCAATCTTCCTTACATTTCGAGAGTACAGCTCTAAAACGGCGTTCGCAGGCCCGCCGCTAGCTAGTACACCGGACCGAACCTATTGGTAACTCTCTAGGAGTCTTGCGGATCAGCTAGTGTATAATCTTGCTACATCTACTCTGGAGACTGGAGGGAGTCCGAGTAGTGTGTATGCAGGGAGCATTGTCGAGACACGTTATGTCAAGGATCTGGGTATATTCTTACATGTACACCATATCCAAAAATTTCATTACTTCATACAGCATGTCCCACCCACTTTTTCTTACCATTGAATACACCATGAATTGTCAAACTAATAGAGTAAGCTTATCTGCAAAAAGATCTAAAATTCCCAAACACTTCCTAATTCATTTCACAAATATACGTGGTCTCATTTCTAATCTCAACGATGTACATTTCCACTTGCAGTCTGCCAAACCCCATGTACTTTTACTGACAGAATCTCAGTTATTGGTTGATTCAACTACTGCTCATCTCAGTTGCCCAAATTATTCGCTGCGATTCCTTTAGTCTCAAAGGTGGTACTTGTGCATATGTCCGTTCCGATATTCGCTGTCAGAGACTTGGTAATTTGGAATTTCCTGTTTTCAATCTTCTCTGGAATAAAATCTCTCTACCACGTTGTGTCAAATTCATCTGTTGTCTCTACCATTCTCCCGATTCCACTAATCACTTAAAGCTCTTTGACTTCTCCTCCAGTCCAACTTTTCCTAACAGCGAGATAATTTTCCTTGGTGATTTTAATGTTCACAACTCCAGCTGGCTTCTGTTTTCTAGTCACACTGACCCAGCTGGTCGAGATGCTGAGGCTTTTGCAATTACTAATGACCTTGCACAAATTGTTCATTTACCTACAAGAATACCAGAGAATCCTAACCATACAGCCAACACCCTTGATCTTTTTCTCACAAACAACCCTTCTAAGTACATGGTCGAAGTGAGAGGTCCTTTAGTCACCTTAGATCACAACTTGGTGATTCTCTCTTCTCGTATGGGAGCACCTCCATAGCCAGATGGGAAGGAGCAGCAGTGCGTAGCACACACTTCTTGATTAGACCACGGTTCGAGCCCATCACCACCAAATACGGAGGATGCGGAAAGGTCAATGAATGACCACCGCATATCCCGGCGCAATATGGCCTTAGTTGCTAATGCTCCTAAAAACCAAATAATAAAATAACAACATCTTCTCCTATGGAGCCTTTATCTCATGGCTATTCCCAACCTCATATTGTTTGGCATTACAAGAATGCAAAATGGGATGACCTGCGAAATTTCTTTTCCTTGGTCAGATTACTGTTTCAAAACTTCTGATGTCAGCGTTTGCTCAGATCGTGTCAGTGAAATTATTCTTGCAGGAATGGAATCCTTTATCCTACACTACACTTTATAATCTCATCCTTTTTTTTTTTTTTATGAAAACCCCAAACACGAAAGGTATCAAAGCCTATAGTACTTAGTACCGTGCATGGGTTGAAGGAGAAGTATGGGGGGAGGGGATGCCGGAAACTTCGCTCTAGAGATTAAACATGGGTTTCACCACTTCAAGCCTCCAATAAGCAAAGTGGTGGTATTTCACCGGTTGATGAAAGTCATCTACCACCTAGAAGTTTATCTAAACCTTGGTTTTCCAATAAATGTGTTAAAGCTGTCCAAGAGAAGAACGTTGCATATCACAAATTGGCTTGTTTCTAATTCTTCAGTTTCATTTTCTGCCTACACCAAAGCTCACAACAATTGTAAAGCAGTTATTAGTCAGTCCAAACTAGACTTTCAACAGGCTAAGAGTAGAAAACTTGCTTCTTGCCCTAATGGTAGCTGAGCATTCTGGTCTCTTGACAAAGCTATTGGCCGCAACTTTTGCCCATCTCTGCTTCCACCTCTGTCCAAACCAGATGGTTCTGTTGTCACTTCAGCCAAGGATAAAGCTGACCTGCCAGCATCCCAATTTTCTTCCAACTCATGTATTAATGATCCTGGTAAAACACCTCCCACCATTCCCAACACGCTCCATTCAATGCCTCCTGTGGTCTTCCGTCAAAAGGATTTTGATGAATCTCGATGCTAAGAAAGCTCCAGGTCCTGATAGTATTTCTCAAATTGTTCTCAAAACCTGTGCTACTGCTGAACTTACTCATGTTCTTTCCTGCCTTTTTACACTTTCTTATTCCAAAGGTGTTTTTCCTTCTGCTTGGAAATTTGCTCATATCCAGCCAGTTCCTAAAAAGGGTGACAAATCCCTCCCATCCAATTATCGTCCCATTGCAATTACTTCTACTCTTTCTAAAGTAATGGAGAAATCAATTAACTGCCAACTCTTAAACTACCTAGAAACCTTCCATCTGATCAACGATCGCCAGTATGGATTCAGTCAGTGTCGATCCACTGGTGGTAATCTGGAATATGTTACCCATATATGGACTAGTTCAATGGAAAAGTTCAGTGAAACAAGCAGTTGCTTTTGACATCTCAAAGGTTTTCGATCGTTTTTGGCATAAAGGTCTTCTAAACAAGCTTCCATCTTATGGTTTTCCAACTGTTTTTTGTAATTGGTTATCCAGTTTTCTCTCTGATTGCTCACTGAGGGTGATGGTAGATGGCTCTGTCTTCTAACTTCTGCACTAATGCCGGTGTCCCCCGAAGGTCAGTTCTTTACCCCACTCTTTTCCTCTTCTATATTAATGACCTTCTTCCATTGACTGGAAATCGTCTCCACTCTTTTGCAGATGTAGCACATTGCATTCTACTTTCCATTTTGAGAAACCTTCCAGTGCTCAATCAGCTTCAACTTCTCGAAAATCTGCTACCAATTCCTTAAATGACAATCTCCAGGGGGCAAAGACAACTTAGTTGATTTCAATCCTTCTAAAACTCAGTCTTGTCTTATATCTCGCAAAAAGGATTCTTCTGCTCCTATGCTTATCTTTCGTGACACTCCGATTTCTAGGCAAAATGATAACTCTTTTGGCGATTACCCTGACTTCTAATCGCTCTTGGCACAAGCACATTACAAATATTGCTTCCTCTGCATCTAAAAAACTTGGTTTTCTCTTTTGCTCTCAACGTTACTTTTCTTCCAAACAGCTGTTCACTCTTTACAAATTGCAAATCTGCCCTACCATGGAATATTGTTCCCACATCTGGGGTGGTGCTCTCAAAACCTCTCTCAGGCTTCTTGATTCCGTTCAGAAGAGGGAAGCTAGGTTAATTAATGATTCATCTCTAACAGTCTCTCCATTCGCTGTCTCATAGATGTACTGTTTCTGCTGCATGCCTCTTATACAGATACTTCCATGGGCACTGTTCTTTTGAATTGGCTTCTATAATTCCCTCTCTCTCTTTCAAAACAGTCCGAACACGTGCCGTCACCAGCCACCATCCATTTACTGTCCAATTTCAAACTCACAGAAACAACTTTTCATCTTCCTCGTTTATTCATTCAACTGCCGTTTTCGGGACCAACCTTCCTTCATACGTATTTCCTGAAAATTACAGTCTACAAAAGTTACAGCATACAAGTCTAATGTCAACAAATATCCTCTTTCATCTTCTCAACCTCCAACCCAAGCACCATACTAAGTACTATAAGTTCCAATGACTCTCGTGTTTGGGGTTTACATAAAAAAAAAAAAATTCAAAAAGGGAAGAGTGAATCAGATAGGTCACTTGATCAAACTGGAAAAGTCATAGCAGCAGAAGTAGCAAAGGAATTGAATAGGCACTTTTCAAAGGTATTTGCGGTTGAAAGATCATTTGAACCACAAGGGATAATTGAAAAATCATTTGAACCACAAGGGATAATTGAAAGAAATGGAGTTAACTACTGTAAATGAAATAATATATCAATCTTTTAGAATGGTGTATGGAGAAAACTACAGAATCTGAACAAATATAAGATTCCAGGAGTTGATGGTATACAACCTGTTATACTAAAAAAAAAAAAAAAAAAAAAAGGTTGCATGATAATGAGATCATCACTAACCTCTGGAGAGATCCCCTGGACTGGAAAAGCACAAACATCTCCCAAACCCACAAAGGAGGTGCGGAAAGATATGATGGGCTATAAGACCAGTGTGTTTGACTTCATTGGTGGGCAAGATCATGGAGTTTCTGATGTAGGATTATCTCTATAGGAATGGTATCTTTAATGGATCACAGCCGAGGTTTGTGAAGGGGAAGTTTTGTCTGACCAATCTAGTTAATTTTGACAACTTGGCTGCAAGAAAAAACTGTTTACCTTGACTTCAGTAAAGCTTTTGTTATACAAGCTGGAGCAGATTTGGATCAAAGGCAAGATCTTTCAATGGATTAAGGGCTGGCTAAAAGATAAGTGAACAGAGAGTGCTCATAAATGGATATGAAGGTATGAATGACAATAATAGTAGTAATGGCAAATGATGCAAGGAAGCAAGCTTAGATAGCATCAGCCAAAAAAAAAAAAAAAAAAATAGTTCACCCGTCCATAGCCTCTAAAAATTTGTCTAGTTCTCCCTTGAATTTATTCAATCCATCCATATTGACAACAGATGGAAACCTGTTCCAACAATCAACCACCCACTGGCAAACTTCTGCACATCTATCCTGCAACCATCCTTTCTTCCCCAATTTGAATTTATGCCACCTCGTGTGTAGTCTCAACAAGTGGAAGAATATTACCATGAACATTCAGCTTACTCAATCCATTCAAAGCTTTAAACACCTCAATCAGATCTCCCGACACTGTGATTTGCAGAACTGAAGTCTTTCTGAGTAAGAGCACCCTTTTATTCCCCTCACGAACCTGGCTGCCCTCTGCACCTGTTCCAGCAGATTTACATCCTTCCTAAAGTGGGCCTCCAAACCTGCATCGCTACTCAAGATGAAGCCTAACCATGACCTTTTACAAAGGGATAATCACCTCCTTAATCCTGCTAGCAATGTTTCTGTATATCATTGACAAAATCTCATCAGCTGTCATGGCAGCATGTCTGCATTGCTCAGAGAATTTCATGTCTGATTGCACAATTACCCCCAGGCCTTTTTCATTCTCCACTACCGAGTGTAGCACCACACAGTTGATAAGTTACTCTGGAGTTACTGCTACCCATGTGCAGTACCTTGCATTTGTCAATGTTAAACTTCAACTGTCATTTCTCAGCCCATCGACCCAACGTTCCTAGATCTTGTTGCAGTAGCTCACGCTGATGACTCTTGTTAGCCACCCTGCCAACCTTTGTATCATGTGCAAACTTAGACATTAAGCCTCATATAGCATATAATTGGATTTCAGGAAAGCTTTTGACACTGTTGCGCATGGAAGATTACTGTATAAATTGGAGCAGAATTAAGGGTAAGTTGCTACAATGGATAAAACGGTGGTTGAGTGGCAGAAGACAGAGTGGTAATCAATGGATGCTGGTCTTCGTGGACTAATGTTATTAGTGGAGTCCCACATATTTCAGTGTTGGGCCCACTGTTGTTTTGTATCAGTGGGTCGACTTAGTGAACACTAAGCCTTGATATACCTTCATCAATGATATTGATGAAGGCTCAGTGTTGAAGTTTGCAGATGATACAAAGGTTGGTAGGGCTGCTAATGACAGTAATGGCAGTTTGCTATTGCAACAGGATCTAAAAAATTTGGGCAGATGGGATAAGAAGTGGAAACTGAAGTTTAACATTGACAAATGCAAAGTACTGCATATGGGTAGAAGTAACTCCAGAGGAATGTACCAACTGGGTGGTGTTACACTCAAGGTAGTGGAGAATGAAAGAGACCTGGGGGTAATTGTGCAGTCAGATATGAAGTTTTCTGAGCAACACAGACAGGCTGCCAGAGCAGGTCATGGAGTATTATCAATGATATACAGGAATTTTGCTAGTAGGGAGAAGGATGTGATTATCCCTTTGTATAATGCAGTGGTCAGGCCATGCCTTGAGTACTGTGTACAGGTCTGGAGGCCTCATTTTAGGAAGAGTGTAGAGTTGCTAGAATGTGTACAGCGAAGGGCAACAAGATTGATGAGGGGAACGAAGGGGTCCTCTTAGCAAGAAAGGCTTAAATTGCAGTGGCTGGAGACTAGGCACCTGCGAGGTGATCTGATTGAGGTGTACAAGGCCTTGAATGGGTTAGCACACTGAATTCTGATGGGATCCTTCTGCTTGCTCAGATTACAAACCTAAGGGGGCATAAATTCAAATTGAGGAAAGACAGTTGTAAAATAGATGTGTGAAAATTTGCCTTTATCCAGCAGGTAGTTGATTTCTGGGACAAACTTTTGGAGTGAATGGATGGGTAACATGGGAAGGTTTTTTTTTTTTGGCTGATGCTGTAGAAGCATGCTTTCTTGCATTATATGCCTCTGCTAATGCTAATATTACTCCTGAGCCATAAAAGCTTTTTGGAGCCTTTGAAGGATTTTAAAGAGCTGCATTTTTGCAGTTTGATAGATAGGCCAATATTGTATTGCTTTATGTTTCAATGGAGAATTAGAATTTTACATCATCGCATATAAGGATTGTATAACATCAGAAGTTTGAAAGAGATCTTCAGAAATGCTTGTGTTATATTCTCCTTCCTGGTAGTCATCTTTATTGATAAGGATTGAAGAGCTAAAGCTAAAGTCAGTTAGCCATTGGATTCCTGCTGAGGCCCAACACGGCCCACACTCAGCCCCGTGGAGGCAGACCAGGTACACCAGTGTTTTAAATAAGTACTCTGGCAGGTCCTGCCACCCAATTTCCTGATATTTCAGTGACTATGTGAAAAAAAAAAATATATATATATGTGCAATTTTCAAGGGGTAGGACGTTAATGAGGTTAGGAGTCTGAAAGAGTGACGCATGGCTAAGCAGTTAAATTTTAAATTTAGATTGTGTGGGGCATACACTGTGGTGTTTAGGAGTGGGGGGAGAGACTGAAGGCTGGGGGGAAAAGACAGAAATATGGTGTCAATAGAGAAGACAACCCCAGGTATGTCAGTGGGACATGCCCATGTCCCACCAGAAGGAAAATATGAGAGGCAGTGGGAGGGGAGGCCATCCCCCTCCCCCTGCCAGGATAGGGAAAGAAAGTTGGGCCAGGCAAGATGCCCAGTCCAGATCGCCTGCCAATTATGTGGCAGCAGAGCTGCAGTCATGATCAAAGAAATGTCCAATCCAGGTAGGTCACAGTCTGGAGTGATATGAGACCACGGCCAAAAAAATGTCTTGACAGCATCATAATGAAAGTAAGACCCGGGCACACTGGTATGAGCAAGAATCAAAGCAGTAGTAGAAATATTCACCAATGATTTGTTTGTTTTGGGATTTATTAGGCGCATCGGCAACTATGGCCATAGTGCACCACACCAATAATGAAAAATTTAAGGTTCAGCCATCCACTGGAAAGATCATATGTTACATCAAGTTTTCAAATATCTAAATTTATTTTTCCACAAATTCATCACAACTATATTTACATTTTATTCACTGATGAACTAAAATTCACATCCCCCTCTCTTAAAAAGCAATTGATGAAATGTAACTCTGCATAGTGCCTTCAGTGTCTCCGTATAGAGAGCAGAAATGATCATGTCACAATTACAGGAAATCACAAGGCTAATGCCACTCTTGTCTCAAAAAAATGGAACATATCTAGTTTAGACTAGATACTTACAGTGGTATCCAAGGGGGAAAAAAAAAATTGGGGACAGTTTTGAGCGACTCTCAAAAATATTTTTCTGAATAAATGAAGTTTTATTTTTTAATATTATATATTAGATGGTCATTGTCTTTCCATTGATAGTCTCCATCAAGGCTTGCTAATGTTAATATCTTTCAAATGGTATCATCATAAGGTAAATTAGCCAATTTAAAAAAAAAAAAAAAAAAAAACCGCTTGTCTCATCCGACGGGTAGCCTCGATTAACAAATGTATACTGACCTGCAAATAATGTACCAAATCTGAGAAACCAATAGGCTTGAAACAGCTGTTACAATAATCCTTTGGGTTTGCAACAAAGGGTAGCATCACCCACAAAAAGATGAACTTTACATAACTAAAGTTTTGAATGCAAACAATCACATTTGGTTCTTTATTGTCATTCTGTTAATAGATCTTCAGAACCTTCACTGAATATTAGTTTTGGTAAATGATGCAAGGAAGCAAACTTATAAAGATTATGCTAATATGATTAGTATAGGAATATCTTTAAGACAATAGTCACAAAAACCATGAATGCAAATAAACCATGAATGCATATAAGGCAATTTGGCATGAAGAGGATACCAAGATGGAGGAATACAGAGTTGCCCAGTGTTATAGAACAGAAAAATATGATATGGAACAGTTAGAGAGCAATGAAAAGTAATGAACCATATGATGGCTACAAGTTGATCTGTAATAGTACCACAGAAAAGTCTATGAGAAGTCACTGGTTAAGAGAGCAAAAACAGAAACAATGAGTTTTTTATGCATGTAAATATAAAGAAAAAGAAAGATCAAATTGGACTTTTACATAATGGGTGTGGGAAAAGTCTATAGATAACCAGTCTGATGCTGCCTAATTGAACAAGTGCTAAGCAGCATGTAACTGGTGATATCTACTTCTGGAGTTCACAATATATACCCAATAATTTTGGAGGCAGGAAGAGTGCATCAAACCATGTAGGTTAAGGGCATGGACTTGGGAGAGCCTCCTCTGGATTGGAGAAGTGTCAGTGTATTACCATTATGTAAAAGTGGTTCTAAGAGTGAAATGGATAACTACAGACCATTCAGTCTGAGAGATTGTTCATTTCTTTTTATTTTAGCATTAGTAGAGGCATACAATGCAAGAAAGCAAACTTATGCAGCATCAGCCAAAAAAAAAAAAAAAAAAAAAAAAAAAAAATGCTCCAATTTCACCCCTCCATTCATCCCAAATGCCTGTCCAGCTCAGCCTTAAATTTATATAGGTTATTAGCTTCCACAACAAAAGATGGAAATCTGTTCCACCAATCAACTACCCACTGGCTAAAGGAAAATTTCTGCAAATTTATTCTACAACTATCTTTCCTCAATTTGAAACTGTGTCCCCCTCGGGTTCTTAGTCTGAGCAAGAAGAAGAATCCCATCGGCATTCAGCTTGCTCAACCCATTCAAGGCCTTTAAACACCTCAATCAGATCACCTCGCAGGTGCCTACCCTCCAGATGCCACAATTTGCAGAACTTAAGCCTTTCTTGGTAAGAGCACCCCGTTGTTCCACCTCACCAATCTTGTTGCCCTTCTTTGTACTCTTTATAGCAACTCTACATCCTTCCTAAAATGAGACGGGATAATCACTCCCTGTCCCTACTAGCAAAATTCCTATATACCATTGACAAGACTCCATGACCTGCCCTGGCAGCCCATCTGCACTGATCAGCAAACTTTATTTTTGACTGCACAATCACCCCCCAGGTCTTTTTCACTTTCCACTTCCCTGAGTGTAGTACCACAGAGTTGGTACGTTTCTCTTCGGTTATTGCTACCCATATGCAGTACTTTGCATTTGTCAATGTTAAACTTCAGTTGCCACTTCTCAGCCCATTTGCCCAAATTATCTAGATCCAGTTGGAGTAGCATACTGTCTTTACTGTCGTTAACAACCCTGCAAACTTGGACATTAAACCTGATATACCTTCATTAATATCATTGATAAATATAGAAAACAACAATGGGCCCAACACTAAACCCTGGGGAACTCCACTAACAACATTTGTCCACGAAGAGCAGCGTCCGTTGATTACCACTCTCTGTCGTCTCCCACTCAACCATCCCTTTATCAATTGTAGCAACTTACCCTTAATGCCCTACCTCTCCAATTTGTACAGCAGTCTTCTATGTGTAACAGTATCAAAAGCTTTCCTGAAATCCAAGTATATGATATCAAAATTATTTTTGGCATTCAGTTCCTTTGTGACCACATCATAGTATCCAATCAAATTGGTCAGACAAGACCTCCCTTTAACAAACCTATGCTGTGTCTTAACTATTACTGCAGTCTTGTCTAGATGATCCTGCAATGCTTCTTTCTTGGAAAAAAAAAATAAACTTTAAGTTTGTTTATTTTTTTTCGACTAGTGCAGCAAAAGCCTGTGGGTTAATTTTACTATATGGCTAATGCTAATACTTAATGGCTTATGGGACAAAATATACTATTCATTCCTGATATTATTATGTTAAATATGAGAAACTAGGATCCATATATAACTTTTAATACAGTTTGGCAATGTGGAAATAAAGGTACACACAAACAATTAACAAACTCTTATTATCACTGTTCAGAAAACTGACTGTATATATATATATTTTTTTTTTTTAATACAAGAAAATAAAACAAGCTGCTAAGTAATACAGGATGTTATATTTTATCAGAGCGAGAGAAAATAAAAAAATAAAAATAAATAAAATGCAGGAAAGACAACCTTAATAGGGATATTAGCTAATATGTTCAAGCATGTTATTATATGTTAATTATCTTTTATCTTTTTTTTTCCACCCCAGAAATGTCAATATCAATTTCCTCAAGGTGTACCTGGAAAGCCCAGTTTGTATTTCCTACTGCAAGAAGATATTCAAGATTAGAATGTGAAATCTTCCTGCAGATAATAAATAGGTAAGTAAAAAAAAAATAATAAATAAAATAATAATAATAAAATAATACAGTAGAACCTGGATAAGAAGTTTTTCAAGGAACTGGAGGTTTAGAACTTCTTACACGGGAAAGTGACTTTAAGGTATGAAATATTAGCTACACATATAAAAATGAAAAAGATACACATAAGTTAAAGATGATTTTTAAGTACTATTTCAGAATCTATAAATATTTTACTCTGCCTATGGGAAACATTTTTAAATTGGGGCTTTCTGATTGCTTAACATTCTGTTCATTAAACTCATTACCAAGTTTGAAGAATGAGCTCCTTTGGAGTTTCAATGTACCTTAAAAGGTCAAAATTACAATAAGACACAACAACAATCCACTAAGTAATTCTGAGCTGTTCACAACCATCAGAACTTAACGCTTAACACGGTCTACGTATCCAATTATGGATATCGATTAAAACAATTGCAATATGTCACTTCCATTATATCATCAAAATCTTTCTACTAAAAACGTTTTAGTGCCGAAAGCCTCAGACCACAGAAAATTCATTTATCATTATTACAGCTAATAACTTGTCCCAGATAAGTATATGACTCCACCTTTTCAATTACTGCTCCTTCAATCATTATTTCCCTTTCTGTGGCATACTTGTTCATCATTACTTTTGTTTTAGCCATATTCATCTTTAGTCCAAAATGCTTACTAACTGTGCATAACTGATTAAAATTTTCCTCTAATTCTTTGGGATCGTGGCCTATGACCACAATGTCATCTGCAAATCGTAAATGGTTTAGGTACTCTCCGTTCACATTGACTCCTTTCTGCGACCAGTCTAATCTTCTGAAAGCTTCCTCAAGGGCAGCAGTAAACAGCTTCGGAGATATTGTGTCTCCTTGTCGAACTCCTTTCTCGATTTTAAATTTCCTACTGTCTTTGTCTAGTCTAATAAAGGATGTAGCACTCTCATATATTTTCTTCAAAATCATAATATATGGAGTATCTATGCCTTGTCTTTCCAGTGCCCGAAACATTGCCTTATGCTGTATGGAGTCAAATGCCTTTTCATAATCCACAAATGCCAGGCATAATGGTGTTTTATATTCATTTGCTTTCTCCATTAGCTGTGATATTACGTGAAGGTGATCCATAGTTGAGAATCCTGTCCTAAAGCCAGCTTGCTAGATATGGGATAACAAGATAATTGGTCTATAATTTCCAATTTCTGATTTATCTCCTTTCTTATGCAGCAAAACTGTGATTGCATTATTCCACTGCTTAAGTGTCACACCTTTTCTAATGCACTGCTTAGGTGTCACACCTTTTACAAAACACATAATGCTGAAAACTGTGGGCTGCATGGGTTCTGGTGGATAGCAGGCCAAAAGAACAATTCTTGATCACTAATTATGAGTTTTTAAAAATGGGATTTAATATTTGTTGATAAATATTTTATATAAAATAATTAAATATGAAAATCAACAAAATTATTACAAGACAGAAGTCAATATAAACTATATTTTGTGATATGTTAGTTAAATCTAAGCTCAGGGCAGGGTCATAGCACAGAGCTGCCTTGTGGTGTTGGCGCACAATATGAAGAAATCAGCTGCATGTGGCCCATGAGTGAGTAACATTGGTCTTTAGCACTGACTAGAATTTTAATAGACCAGTCAGATTTTTTTTTTTTTTTTGGAGGAAAAATGCAAGTTTAAAATCGGAATCAGTGTCTTAATTGTATAATAGTCAGAAAACATCATTAGAAACAACAGCCATTATATCCAAAACAAAGTGATTCCCAACTCAACTGTGCAAGCAAAATCAGGGCCATAAGCAGCCAAGAAAAAGAAAAAAACTGAAATTCGATGTTGAGTTTTCATGGCAGTGATGCTTTTTGATGTAAATGGTGCGAAAAATATTTTTATTATTATTATTTTTTTATGCTTAACCATTTCTAATTATAAAACAATGGAAATTGAAAGTGTATTTCATACTGGAGGAATCATAAAATTCACATTGATATAATTCTAATAGATATTTAAATATTTAGGTTTTTCTGTTTCTATTGTACAGAGTATACAGGGGTAACAGCTAATGGATTAAAAATGCAATAAAGCTGTCAAACCTCCGGCCTGTGTTAATTCACTAACAACCAACACTCACCCAGGGGTTCTAAAGCTAAAGAATTACTTTTTTTTTTTACTACTTCTGTTTAATTTTTTAAATTGTTTAACTCTGATATCTGTGTTCCATGACAGTATTGTACAATGGTTTTCTACTTGTAACCTGTTTTTTTTTTTTTTTTTTATGTGAACCCCAAACACGAGAGGTATTAGAACCTATAGTACTTAGTACCGTGCTTGGGTTGGAGGTTGAGAAGATGAAAGAAGATATTTCTTGACATTGGACTTGAACTTCTGTAGATTGTCATTTTCAGGAAATACGTATGAAGGAAGGTTGTTCCAGAAAACAGCAGTTTAATGAATAAACGAGGAAGATGAAAAGTTGGTTCTGTGTGTTTCAAGTTGGACAGTAAATGGATGTTGGCTGGTGGCGGCACGGGTTCCGACTGTTTTGAAAGAGAGAGCAGGAATTATAGAAGCCATTTCAGAAGAACAGTGCCCATGGAAGTATCTGTAGAAGAGGCATGCAGCAGAAACAGTGCGTCTATGAGACAGCGAGTGGAGAGACTCTGTTAGAGATGAATCATTAATTAACCTAACTGCCCTCTTCTGAATGGAATCAAGAAGCCTGAGAGAGGTTTTGGGGGCACCACCCCAGATGTGGGAACAATATTCCATGGCAGGGCGGATTTGCGATTTATACAGAGTGAGCAGCTGTTTGGAAGAAAAGTAACGCCGAGAGCGAAAGAGAAAACCAAGTTTTTTAGATGCAGAGGAAGCAATATTTGTAATGTGCTTGTGCCAAGAGAGATTAGAAGTCAGGGTAATCCCCAAAAGAGATATATCATTTTGCCTAGAAATCGGAGTGTCACTAAAGATAAGCATAGGAGCAGAAGAATCCTTTTTGTGAGATATAAGACAAGACTGAGTTTTAGAAGGGTTCAAATCAACTAAGTTGTTTTTGCCCCACTGGAGAATTACCGGAAGATCGGAATTTAAGGAACTGGTAGCAGATTTTCGAAAAGTTGAAGTTGATTGAGCAGGACAAGGTTCTC
This sequence comes from Mastigoproctus giganteus, assembly GCF_048544385.1. Taxonomy (NCBI): domain Eukaryota; kingdom Metazoa; phylum Arthropoda; class Arachnida; order Uropygi; family Thelyphonidae; genus Mastigoproctus; species Mastigoproctus giganteus. The sequence continues at coordinate 203,129,316 of NC_143583.1, forward strand.
TAAATGGAAAGTGGAATGCAATGTGCTATCTTGGTAAAAACTATAGATAGGATTTCCAGTCAATGGAAGAAGGTCAATAATATACAAGAGGAAAAGTGGGGGAAAGAACTGAACCTTGGGCCACACCGGCATTAGTGGAGAAGTTAGAAGACAGGGAGCCATCTACCATCACCCTCAGTGAGCGATCAGAGAGAAAACTGGATAACCAATTACTAAAAACAGTTGGCAAACCATAAGATGGAAGCTTGTTTAGAAGACCTTTATGCCAAACACGATCAAAAGCCTTTGAGATGTCAAGAGCAACTACTTGTGGTTCACCAAACCTTTCCATTGAATTAGTCCATAAATGGGTAACATAAGCCAGAATATCACCAGTGGATTGACACTGACGGAATCCATACTGGTGATCGTTGATCAGACGGAAAGTTTCTAGGTAGTTTAAGAGTTGGCGGTTAATTTATTTCTCCATTACTTTAGAAAGAGTAGAAGTAATTGCAATGGGACAATAATTGGATGGGAGGGATTTGTCGCCCTTTTTAGGAACTGGCTGGATATGAGCAAATTTCCAAGCAGAAGGAAAAACACCTTTGGAATAAGAAAGTGAAAAAAGGCGGCAAAAAATAGGAGTAAGTTCAGGAGCACAGGTTTTGAGAACAAGTGGAGAAATACCATCAGGACCTGGTGCTTTCTTAGCATCAAGATTCATCAAAATCCTTCTGATATCCTTTTGACGGAAGACCACAGGAGGCATTGAATGGAGCGTGTTGGGAATGGTGGTAGGTGTTTTACCAAGATCATTAATACATGAGTTGGAAGAAAAATGGGATGCTAGCAGGTCAGCTTTATCCTTGGCCGAAGTGACAACAGAACCATCTGGTTTGGACAGAGGTGGGAGCAGAGATGGGCAAAAGTTGCGGCCAATAGCTTTGGCAAGAGACCAGAATGCTCGGCTACCATTAGGGCAAGAAGCAAGTTTTCTACTCTTAGCCTGTTGAAACTCCAGCTTGGACTGATCAACAACTGCTTCACAACTGTTGCGAGCTCCGGTGTAGGCAGAAAATAAAACTGAAGAACCAGAAACAAGCCAGTTACGATACACAACACTCCTCTCTTGGACAGCCCTAGCACATTTATTGGAAAACCAAGGTTTAGATAAAGGACAAGATCCCAAAGTGGAGTGTGGGATAAAGGACTCCATTCCTGCAAGAACAATCTCACTGACATGATCTGAGCAAACATTGACATCAGAAGTTTTGAAACAGTAATCTGACCAAGGAAAAGAAGAAAAGAAGTCTCGCAGGTCATCCCATTTTGCATTCTTGTAATGCCAAACAACACGACGTTGGGAATAGCCATGAGATAAAGGTTCCATTGGAGAAAAGACAATAACCAAGTTGTGATCTGAAGTGCCTAAAGGACCTCTCACTTCGACCATGTACTTTAGAAGGATTGTTTGTGAGAAAAAGATCAAGCATATTGGCTGTATGATTAGGATTGTCCGGTATTCTTGTAGGTAAATGAACAATCTGTGCTAGGTCATTAGTAATTGCAAAAGCCTCAGCATCTCGACCTGCTGGGTCGGTGTGACTAGAAAACGGAAGCCAGCTGGAGTTGTGAACATTAAAATCACCAAGGAAAATTACCTCACTGTTAGGAAAGTTGGACTGGAGAAAGTCAAGTTGCAACGAGAGGAAGTCAAAGAGCTCCAAGTGATTGGTGGAGTTGGGAGAACGGCAGAGACAACAGATGAATTTGACACAATGAGGTAGAGAGATTTTAAGCCAGAGAAGATCAAAGAGAGGAGATTCCAAATTGCCAAGTCTCTGACAGGGAATATCAGAATGGACATATGCACAAGTACCACCTTTGAGGCGAAAGGAATCATACAGCGAATAATTTGGCATCTGAGATGAGCAGTAGTTGAATCAACCGATAACTGAGATTCTGTCAGAAAAAGTACATGTGGTTTGGCACACTGCAAGTGAAAATGGACATCGTTGAGATTAGAATTGAGACCACGTATATTTGTGAAATGAATTAGGAAGTCCTTGGGAGGTTTAGATCTTTTCGCAGATAAGCTTGCTCTATTAGTTTGACAATTCATGGTATATTCAATAGTAAGAAAAAGTGGGTGGGACATGCTGTATGAAGTAATGAAATTTTTGGATATGGCGTACATGTGGTAAGAATATACCCAGATCCTTGACATAACGTGGCCTTGACAATGCTCCCCGCATACACACTACTCGGACTCCCTCCAGTCACTATCTGGCAGAGTAGAGGTAGCAAGATTATACACTAGCTGATCTGGAAGCCTCCTAGAGAGTTATCAATAGGTTCGGTCCAGTGTACTAACTAGCGACCGGCCTGCGAACACCGTTTTAGAGCTGAACCCTCGAAATGTAAGGAATATTGGATCTCGCCACGACGTTCATCATAACCTCAAAAGTCATCAATCATACTGCATGATGGAAGAGATAGGGAAGGGTTGACCGGAACTTAGCTCTAGAGACTAAACATGGGTTCCACCACTTCAAGCCTCCAATAAGCAAAGTGGTGGTATTGCACCGGTTGATGAGAGTCATCTACCACCTAGTACTGCCTGGTAACATAGAGGGGCAGTGTTCCTCCATGTGGTGTGGGCGGCACACCTCGACCCCTGCTTACGTTGGTTCACACCTGGGTGGTCACCCACCATGTACTTGTGCATGGAGGTTATACCCAGGATTACTAACAGTCCCACCGTCGTGAAGGTGCAAGCAGAGGATTTGGCTGTTACAGACCATCCGGACTTCGCCGAAATTGGGTCCACTTGACTTGAGTGTCACCCGAATATCAGTTCCATCAGTGTTTTAGACTCCCAGGTAGCAAGTACAGCTTAAGCGTCTGGCATATCTGAGAGAATGTCTGTGACAACCTCAAGGACCAAAGAAAGTGTTTGGAAAGATATGGGTTTAATTCCCACTGCTGACTGGATGAACCGCTAAAAACGTTTTCACTTGGGGCTGCGTTACCTGGCCTCACATAGGTGTGCAGGATTTTCCCTGTAAGTTATTCTGGCATTTTTTATTCTGCAGATAAACCCAAAATGTAATTATAGACAGAAATATGACTACCAGTCTGAAGTAGGGATGGAAATCGAACTCAAATAGGAAAAAACTGTTCCCCTATTCATAACCTTAGTTATGAGTGTTGGATGACTGATATCTGCCTTGCTGTTTGAAATTGCATTCATTTTTAATAGCTAATGAATTTAAGGTAAAAGATGGGAGTTAAAAACATTACTATACAATTCAGGTGGCGCAGCCTCAGTTTATTATTATTACTAGCCATATAGTGCAAGGAAGCCTGAGGCTTATGCTGCACCAGCTAAAAAAAAAAAATTTCCAAGTTATCCTGAGAGAGAGAGAAGTAGAAGGGAATCACCAAGAAAGAGAAGAATGATGATATCCAGCTCAGGACCCTGGGTGTGCCAAGCCCATACTTACCAGATGAGAGCCCCTGTGTAATGTTGAGAAAACATTATAAACAGAGGTGCACTTTAAATAAAAAGCATTTTTGCAGTAGAGAAGTATATTGTTATTATTTTAAAATGTATACCATTCCCCATACCGTAGTTTAAATTTAGGGATTAAAAACAAAATTTCCTCTAAAATCTCATAAAAAAAGGCTTTGACAGAGAGTAGAAGACAGCAGTTCGTAGAGAGGAAAGAGAATAAATACAAAACAAGATGCAGTCTTAGAGAAAAGAGGCCAACTATATCTATCTCACAATCTGATTGTCTCCTAAATAATACATTTCTTGCCATGGTTTTTACCCTTTTTTTGGGACCTCGCCATTGGGAAAGTTAAGCACGTTGAGGTGAATGACCCAGAAACCTAATGATAAGAGATATCTGCAGTAAGTGGAGATGCATGATGATGCAGAAATGTTAAAAGCTCAACAAATTTAGGGCAAAAAGGCTCCATGCTATGGGAGATATAAAAACATTATACTGGTAGGACACAGTGCTAGTTTGTATGTAGTGTTGAGCAACTAAGTTTACTACTAAGTGCACTAATCTCTTATTATTGATTACATATTTTAATGAAGAATCCAATATGATTTGCATGTGAATTTATGGATTATTCATTGCAATCACTGATTTTGCAAACAGCTAGTAGTGGCCTGTCAGTGACAACTGTTATGAAGTACAAGGGCTGAGTATTCATTATCCGAGTCCCTGCAGTTACGAGGATTTGAAAATTATAAAGCTTTCTTTCCCTTGAGAAAATTGACCAAGCACTTGAATATTTTTTGTGAGAATGATCTTCTTCATGATCATACAACAAACGTTAAGCACGAAGTTAAAGACATAACTAAATGCTACGACACAATTTTATCTTACAAATACAGTAAACCCCCGCGAATAGCGGGGGTTACGTTCCTGAGAAATGTCACGAATACCGAAAACGCGAATACTGAGTTATGGCTCCCATAGTAATAAAGGGGTTCCGTTCCAAAGTATGAAATATATAAGAAAAACTAGTCTAAAATTTTGTCTATGTATGTATTATATGTACCTTCATAATATGACTGTACATAGATAGTACATAGTGAAATGCAAGCATATGGCATCGAAATGAAAATAAGAAACAATTTAATATTAAATGTAATATTTATTAGAAATTTCAAACAAATCTTTCAAACCAGCGCCTTTGCTTGCTAGCAAAAAAAAAACATCCCACCAGTGCTATCACCAGTTTCGCTAGTGTTGATAAAGGAGTTTTGCCTTTTCACGAATGATGTTTTGCCTTTTCGCGTAACTTAACTGAATTTTATTTTCAGTTCGGTCTTCTATCCACAGATTTAACGCTTTTTCCATTTTTTCTAATTTAACATCACGAGTTACAGAGCAAATTTTTGAAGCAATTAGCACGTTTTCACGGACACTACGGCGGATTTTGTCTTCCGATTTTTTGATTGATCGTACCATTGACTCATTGATTTTATAATGTTTTGCCACTGAGGAGACACTTTCACCATTAGAAATTTTGTCTAATAACTATTTTATTCGCTAATTTCATAACCTTCTTTGATATTTTCACATTTCTCTTGTTATTCGTAGCCATATTTTTGTACGGGTTAGAAAGAACTTGTCCACAATAAAGTCACTTTCTTCCGTTAACACACTTGAAAAAGTCTGTTTTACACTGCAAAACGGTAGATTTATCATTTTTGTAAGCATATCAATTTACAAATTGATAAATGTATTCAATTTATAAACATATAAATTAAAAGCAAACGACGAAATCTTCCATGACAAACGCATAACACATACTGAACAAGGATTAGCGAGAAACATCCACGCTCGCGATTTTGTCACCCCTCTCCCCCCCACCCACTGAGCGCTGTTTTGACCGGGAAAGATGATTTTAGCCACGCTCATGTTTTTTATAGCGGAAAATATTCATGGCGCGTTAAAATTCACATTTTTTTTAGGTTTCATTTTATATTAAATCGGCTATCGCAAATACGCGATCGCCGATTTAATATAAATCTACAAAAAAAAAAAAAAAACACAAACAACTCTGGATTGATTCTTTATTCGTACAACTGAAAAATAGTGTAACTTCAATAAACTTTACTTAGCCTTATGTTGTGTAACATATAATAAAAAATGTCTGTCTAATAAAATAATTTTCTCATTTTTCAGTTCTTTCATCCATTTTTTACTATGTACAAGTACATAATAAACATTACTATATACAGAGGTGGGCCATCCCAAAAGTGCACTGCACCGGGGCACCAACATTCAAGAGGCGTCTGAAAACATGAAACTTACATACACATATTAAGAAAATTTTAAAGTGGGGTGTCACCTACCCTAGGAATGCCCCTGACTATATAATATCGGTGTAGATTCACCATATCTACTCATCCTTCAACAATGAGTTGCCAGTGTATTGCTCTACTTCGAATAAGTAAATCTTCACTTGCAATACCACGGTACCTGCCCACCCACCGATGAAAAGCCAACTAGCTGAAACGGTGCTGTCTGGGTGGTGGCGCCCACCGAGAATAAGTAACAATGGTCTTTTCTATTAGTGAAGCATTACTTATTCGAGCTTGTGCAATACATGGGCAACTCGTTGTGAAGGATGAGCACAATATCAGATACAGATGAAATGATGCTTTTCACACTACTATCATAGTTTTTCTTTAAGAGTTGTCTATGGTGTATCTACACCGATATTATATAGATATAGAATCTTAAACTCTTAAAATATTATGCCTAATTGCATTTAGTTTTATTTAAATAATAAAAATTACGAAAATTGGTCCCCGTTTTAAGTGGAATTTTCATTTTTACATGATTTCTGACCAAAAGTTGACCTTTAAGGCAGCTGAGGAAATAGGTTTTCTTTTCTTTTGTATTACAAAATGATTATATCCTAACACTGAGTTTTAAAATATCTGTTGCATGCTAATTGTCAGTTTCAGATCAGCAGGTCTTCCTCTCTCTAGCTTCCTCAATATACACAATGTTTTATTCTGGTTGTTTTGGATGTGATATGTGTGATACATTAGCTTGAATTTTTGCATGCTTAACAGTTTTATGAACTTGAAAATGGAAGAGACAGTTTCATATTTATATTTTATGCTTAGCGATTTTCCTCCCTCAAATAGAATTAATAAAAATTTTGTTATTTTGAAAATAAAAATATACACATTTTGAAATTAAAATTTTTTTCATTAGAAAATAGGTCATGCATTGGTATACTGCAAGAAGAGAGAGAGAAAAAAAAGAAAGAAAAAAAAAGTCCTTTTTAAAGAAACAGGTGGGAGTGTCAGGCTCTGCACCACAGTGTGTGTTCAAATTGGGAAACACACCATTCTGAACTGCTGCCATGATACACTGAAAGCTAGCTTTGGTTGTAAATTAATAAGAATTACATAAATGTATCTGGTTGTGTTTTATTGATCCGATAAAATACTGAAAGGTATTAAATTAAAAAAAAAAAAAAAAAAAAAAAAATTGCAGATTCTGACAATTTCAGGTAATTTACAAATCAGTTACTGGTGAATAACAAAAAGATTCATTCAGCAAGTCAAGATTACGTAGTGTGTATATAAAGTAAATAAATTGCCAAAGTAAATTCTGTACAAGTTTAATTGCGACATTCTTTTGATCAACAAAATGTACATCAACAGTGTACAGAGTTAAACAATTATATTTGTTATACTGTACAAATTGAAAAATGTTTCGTTGTGGGTTATCTTCATAATACCAAAAACTAGTTCTCTACAATTTGTATTCAAGGATCACTGATGTTATATCATGATGACACAGTGAACATATCACAAACTGAAGGAAATAGGTATCCCTGACTAAATTCACTTTCCACTTGTAATTCTACATCTACAACTTTATACAGCAGCAAATGTATACCGCACCTCTCAGTTCTCAAATTACATTGCTTCAAGTATAAGACTACAAACATAAAAAACGTACCTGGACACGTTCCAAAACAAGCTCTTTTAACATGCACAGAATGGAATTATGGAAGACCTGTCTCACAATCCCACAAGCAACAAATGTAGGGTTAACACTTGTAAATTCTTCTTTTTATCAGTGTCCTCAAAAATGTTTCCACTCCCAAAATATAAAAGCTCTTGACTTATATAAAACAAGTACTTAAATTGTCCTAAATAATAAGATCTCTTCACTTGGGCTTTTTTTTTCAAGAACACCAAATGATAAATTGTCACTCAATCATACAACCACTGGGAAGGCACTAAACCCAAAAGTATGGGTTAATCAACACACACACACACACACACACACACACACACACACACACACACACACACACACACACACACACACACACACACAAGTACAGAAAAACTACATACATTTTTTAATACTTCCTTTTTACAATATCATTGATATTTTAAATGCAATCCACATTTGAACTGAGTATAAAAGAAAGAATTACCCAGAAGGAATTTAATCACTCAAAAGAGTATATACGGGGAAGACTAAAAAATAATTTATACAAAAAGAAATATAAACATTAGGTTTTCAATTTCATGCAGTACTTTTAAATATATATATATATATAAAAAAATGTGAAAGGAAGCATTTTGTGGTAAGCTATTGTTTATCAGACTAGATGTTTGTTTCTTACACAACCTAAATTAATAAATATTTCAATATATATTTGAATCAGTCAGAATTATTGAAGAGTAAATAATATCTGTCCACCTGTCACGTAGCAGTAGTGAGGTAAAATATTAATATTAAAAAAAACGATATGCTGTACAATGAAAGAAAATGACAAATTGCTTCACCTCTTGTTTAACTATTTTGTGCACAGCAGGATTTTACAAAATAAACTGGTAAAAAATAAATGGCAAAATGGAAGTATCAACTTAAAAAAAATGTACACATCAGTGATAGTAAGAATTAATATGCAACAGGGGACCTTCACTTGATATGTTAAGCACACATATGCACGTAGTGAAATCGAGCTTCACACTGGTAATAAATAATACAGCTAGAGTAAGTACTAATGCAAAAAGGTCATACTTTTTTTTGAATATCTAATTTTCTACACACACAAACAAAAAATTATTTGAGAAATCAGGCTTTCTTCCTCCTGAAAAGCATTTCATTTGGTGGTTGGGGGAAAGGAATTGTTTGTTATTTAGACATACTCTAATAGCTGAATTTTTAAGATAATTATTTCTTTCATTCAGAAAAAAAACACTGGCAGTGCAAAATAATTACGATCTGTGAAAAATTGCTGTTGGGTATCAGTCATTAATTTCACTCAAATGAAGTGGAAAATACCTAGAGATAACACATTACCAGGCCAGAGAAGTATTAAGCCTTATTTTTGACATGATGACTAATGAATTAAGCTTAAATATATATTTTCGGTTACCAAAGCTCAGCTAACGTTAAAAAGTGTATTTTATAATTTTTTTTACTCCAGCTATATTATTAAATAATAAAATATTATTGTGACCAAAGAAGAACTGCAGTTACTAAAGCTCACATATATAAAATATATATATAAATAAATTCACATACACTAAAAAGATTGCAAGGGATATTTTTGGTCTTAATAGTTTAAGATAACCAACCAAAATGCTTATCACTTCTGTAACCAAACTCTAACTTCTGGGAAGTCTTCATGCATAACCAGATGTGTTTGGAAAAATAAATGTCCAGACTTTTTTCTTTTTTTTTTTCTTATTCTCATTACTTAGATATTAAACATTCACATATAAAATACTTCTGCTGCTGTTTTTAAGATAAAAAAGATACATATAACGGTAATTATGATTATTAGGACTTATAAATGGCAGTTTGTTTTATGCTCATACATAGTTCAATTACAGTTAATTCGCAAAAAGACTTTTTTTGCATGTCAAAACAGCTAAATATTTCACAGGGTGTAGAGAATATTTTGAAGAACATTAATGCTTGTGACTTGGTGAGTAAGTGTATGTATGCATAAGTGTGCACACATACATAAAAGTGTGTGAGAGAAGCATACAAATCATTTCACAGATAATTTTTTTCAAATACAATAACTTATCACAGGATATCAACAGACAACCTAAATAATGAATTTCGCATTAATAAAACATTCTTCAAATTTTTAAAATATGTAATGTTCTCTTATGCACAAAGTTTGTTTATCAAAATATTTTCTTGAGAACTAATAAAAAAGTTATGAAAGTTATAATACATTATATCATACACATCTGAATGACTGAAATGCCATATTTTCAACTGTATTTTACAGAATATTGTTCTGGGAGATGGTCTGTGTGTGCGCATGCACACATTAAAAATGAGGACCGCAACACAGTTGTTTTTCATCAACTTTTCACAGTATGTCTAAGAAAATGCATTAGAAGCAAAATCCCTTATCTTAAAGTTTTATGTATTTCCTCCTCCATCCCTTCCAGTACCACAAAAGGGAAAGAGCAGAAGGCAAATCACAAACCTATGTGTTTTGGATGAAACTGCACAACTACTGCTGTAACTTCCAGAGTCAGTCAGTCAGTTATGTGCGTATATCCAGCCTGTATCAAATAGAACTGACAAGCAGTCAAGGCTGTAATAATAAAACAGCAGATTTACTGCTGGACTAAACATAACACCAGCTGTATATAATGAAGAAAGTTTATGAAACCATGGATAAAGACTATGTGATATGAGGTGATTTCACATAATCCTCCTGTGATGTCCAAAGTTGCTATGAAACATCTAAAGGTGATCATGGACGATGAAACCTATAAAATATTAATAACAATAAATATTAATGCACATAATAAGCATCAAAAGTTTGGATAACTTAAGTTCATAAAGCACAATTTGTTTATATTTGTGTAAATGAAAACATACAAAACAAAAAATTTAAACAGGAGGTTTAGCATTAGCATAGGATGCAAGAAAGCGAGCTTATGCAGCACAGCAAAAAAAAAAAAAAAAAAACCACTGCCCATTTCACTGTGTCATTTATTCCAAATGCCTGTCCAGCTCAGCCTTAAATTTATTTTAGGCAATCAACTTCCACAAAAAAAGACGGAAGTCTGTTCCACCAATCAACCACCCACTGGCTAAAGGCAAATTTCCGCACATCTATCCTACATCTGTCTTTCCTCAATTTGAATCTATGGCCCCCTCAGGTTCTTAATCTGAGCAAGAGGAAGAATCCTATCAGCATTCAGCTTGCTCAACCCATTCAAGGCCTTATACACCTCAATCAGATCACCTCGCAGGTGCCTACTCTCCAGGCACTGCAATTTGAAGAACTTAAGCCTATCTTGGTAAGAGTCCCCCTTTGTTCCCCTCACCAATCTCGTTCTAGCAACTCTACATCCATTCTAAAATGAGGCCTCCAGGCCAGGTTGCTAAACTGTTCAACATGACTACTCCACTGTCAGAGAATTACCTGTTCCTACTTTTGTTTTATACTGAACATATCATGACAACGCATGCTATTTGGGATAATTAGCCAGCCAAGTGGTAAATGCATAAGTATGGTAGTATATGCATTTGAGTTGGCTGTGGTTTGAATACATGGCAACAAAATATGGCTACTGATATTATTCTTCTTTTCAAACATTCTGGCTTATAAGTTAACCCTTGAAGCACTAAAAAAGAACAATCATCTGAAATTTGAGGGTTGACTTATAAGCCAAGTATAAAATAAAAAGTTTTACTTAAAGGAACCTACTTAATGTTAAAAAAGACAAATTAATTAATACTGGTATCTTTGCAATTTATTACTTATGTATATTTACACTTTTTAAAACAAGAATTTGTTCATCACCTCAAACAAAAAAAAGTTCACAAAATTTTTCAGTAGTTTCGAGAACTTGAAAAGTAAACCCAAAATTTTGCAATAAAAACTATCAATTTATTATAGTAAATGTGCTGCCTCAATACTGAGGCACTGTTTACAATCCAGAAACCAATTTGCAGCAGTCCCAAACAGGCAATAAGGAATAGCTCAGTTACATAATCGAAGTCTCTCTCTTATGCAAATACATCAATAAGAGTGATGTCACCTATGCCTGTTTTGTTTTCATGACCTTCTATTGTAGGGAGTACTGCATACACTTGCCACAGGTGCAGCTCAAAATGTTACAATGTAAACTTTTGAGAGAAATAACTGAATTAAAAAAAACAATGGTAGATTTTTACTGTACTGCATTATGCAAGTTTTGAAATAAGACTAGAATATGGGGTTGAACTATATGACGAATATGATTAAGCATGAATTTTCAAGGCAAAAAACAGAGATCAAGTTATACACTACAATATACAGTAAAGTGCATGCCAATATTGTGACATATAAATAGAATTCCCCTCCCTTCCCTTTTAATAGCACAACCAAAAGATCAAGCTACCAGTGACAATACAATGTAGCTTGTTACAGAGTAGGTGTCTTAACCCCCGTCACCTTTTAAGGGGTTGGGTAAGTGGCTAAACTTCCCAAAATACACCATTTTTCTTCCGCTAGTATTTTTTAAAATTTTTATTTATTATTTGCTTCACCTGTTCCCTTTCAGGCTGTTGTAATGCACAAATTGAACCTTTAAACAAGATATTTTCAAAATTAAATTTTTTGTCCGTATACAGTCAGTCCTCGTATAGCACGATATTTGTGCTCCTAGAAACCCTCGTGCAATACAAAATCGTGTAATATAAACAACAGGCCCTATGGGAAAAATAGGGTTAGGTGCCGACCACCCAAGATTGAACACACATTTGTAACCAAAACATTACCAAACACAATAAATAATCGTAATAAAATACGTATTTTATTACGATTATTTATTGTTGTACGTAATAAAATACGTAAGCATTTTAATTACTTAAGTATTTTAAGTAATACTTAAGTATTTTATTACGACTATTACGTAATAAAATGTTGCTAATGCTTTTGCTTCCATCATAAGCAAACTTGTTTTTTGTTTGATTTTCTATCCAAACAGATGACAGCCGTTCCATCTCTTCCAATTCTTTGTGTCTTAATCTAATGGATTTTAATTGCACTTTGAGTTGTTCCTGCTATGAAAGTTGTTTTTATTTTCTCTGCACTCTTTGTAATTCTCGGCGTTGCCTCATTTAGGTCTGTAGCATGTGCAATATCACATGGTCTTTCATTTCGCTCAAAGCGTTTCATAATTTCATATTTTTTCTCTGACAGAGGCGGACTGGCCATTAGCCTTATCGGGGAAACCCCGGTGGGCTGGAGACCAGTGTGATTTTGGCCATAAACCCTAGTATGAGGACACTATAAATTTTCCTGGGTAAGAATTTTTGACCCAGTCCGCCTCTGTTTATCGATATTGCTTTTGTTTTTCTCTGTGAATCTGCAGTGTCTTCACCAGCACACTTCCTTTTCACACCTTTTAAGTATTTTACTCATTTTTAGGGAATAAAGCACAATTACAAAAGGAGGAGGCACGCTTGATACACATAAACAAAGCTGCGTGCATGTAGCAACTGAATAAACAACACCTTAAAGGCAGAGATACACTATTAACACCTCACATTTTACTAAAGGACATTTCTAGGGGTTACTACCATAAAACAATAAAAACAATTTCCAGTTGCCTTTCTGCTAATGGAATCTGTTATTAACTGGTAGTAAACTCGATCTAATTGCATTTGGGATTATACCGATAGCTGGAATTGTGTTGCTTTTTACGTTATTATGGTGAAATGTGTTTCCCCTTCACTGATATAAAAAACAAATACATTTTCAGAATCTCCTCTTCATTCCTATTGTGTTGTGTTCAGTTGGGGTGATTCCGCACTCGACTGCCATTTCTTGTAAACACAAAGGCGAATCGTGCATAAGCGAATTCGGTTCGTGTTATATAAGATATCGTTCCCCTATTTATAAATCGTGTATGATCGAATTCGTGTAGTGTAAACACGTGTTATACGAGGACTGACTGTACTTTGTTTACAAATTTGGAAACTTGGATGGGGAAGTGAGGTGGCAGCCAAAAATCGAAAGGGAAGTAATGTATAAAAATGTTAAGAACCCCCCACTGTGGTCATCCATAATGTGGCTTTGCATTATAACACCTCTTTTGTAGTGATCCAAGTCTGTTACTCAATAGCATACTGCTTCAAACTGCTTGTTCCTGACTCTATCCATCTCTCAAAATAAGTGCTGCCATCTACTTACCATTCTCAACTCTTGAATATGCCACTGTTCTCAGAACTCAGTATATCCAAGTACACAATGGAGGTATGTGCAAGCATGTGTAAAATCAGATTAGAATACTTGTACATGTAAACTAATTCCCAACTGCAGCCATACAGTGAAAGAGATTACAGAATACACTTTGAATGGTAATGTTATTTTAGGTTTGCTTTTTCTTTTTTTTTTTTTTGTATAACCATTATTAATTACAGTTTACACATTGTTGCCAACCTTTGAATTTCAGAAAGGAGAATTCATAAATTTTATATATATATAAAAAAAAAAAAAAAGCAGAAAAATTGTATTTTAAACTCAGATGACGTTGGACTTGAAATTACACTGCATTAACAACACGTGTATTTCATATTAACATACAGCCACACAATTGCAGTAATATAACAGAAAAATATTTATGTTTATATTGAATTGTTTTTTTTTTTTTTTTAATATTTTGTGTGCAGAATCCAACAGTCATTAATTTTTCACTAGTGTCATCATTACTTTTGCAGCAATTAGAACCTTTACATGTATTAAATCAGTTCAGTGTGTACCAATTCTGACATATAAGAGCCTGTAGTAACATGTCTCCCCCCCCCTCAATTTGCTATGGTTACCAAATAAAGGCGTGTAAATTATCTCAAGACTCATTCTATTATGGTTGTAGATATCATATCGGTCCAAAGCAGTGAAGCATAACATCACTAGTGGCACCAAATTTTTCAGTGAATATACGAACCCTACTTTGGAATGCCAGTATATGATGAAGACAAGTTGCAGACACCTCTTGTCTGCTGTGCTAGTTGCAATGCCAATCCTTTTGCTATAACTTGAATATGGGGAGAACCCACAAACCATCACATAATGACTGCTACTTTTGTATAGTAGATATATCCAAGTTTAAGAAGTACAGGAACTCCCTGACTTACGTAATACTCAGCTTACGCAAATTCGACTTTACGAAAGTTTTTGCCGGCCGGTGCAAACTGAAAAAAAAATATGGAAACGTATTTTGCATCCGTAGTTACAGGTATTGTGAAAATATCATAATGTAAACCCAATAACATATTGGTTTTTTTTTTTTTTTTTTTTGAAATTCATTACAAGTTCCTTGGAAGTTGAAAATTTTGCTATATTAGTAGGATATTCATCTCTCTAAAAGATCATTTTTATAATGGAAATTGCACTAAACGTTCATTGTATCATATGTTCCCGTTATAAGAATCAATTTTGAACACCATTGTAATATTTTTCTAAAACACATTTCTGGAGGTCACGATCAAAAAAAAATTTGCACTTTCTGGTTTATTGAGCTCTTCTGTTAGTGCAATCTATTATAAACAGGTAGTAAACTCGATCTTATTGCATTTATGATAATCCCGACAATTGGAATTCTATGGGTTTTTATGTTATGGTATTACGGTGAAATGTTTCCCCCTTCACTGAAATCTTCAATTGTACAAAAAACAAATTTTCAGACACTTCTCTTCATTCCTATTTACTTATTACATACAATGATGGAGGGAAAGGGACCAACGGAAAGTGCAAGTGCAGGCAGTGCCAGGAAATGAAACAAAATTACTTATTAAGAAGTACGAAGCAGGACAAAGTTTGTGATCTATTGCAAGGGAATTAGGTCTCGCTACTTCAACATTGAATACTATTTTAAGGGACAGTGGACGTATAAAAGAACATGTCAAAGGATCAATGCATTTAAAATTAACAGTGATCACAAAACAGTGTTCAGGTGCTATATTGAAGATGGAAGAGCTATTAATAATACGGATGGAAAATCGGATTCAGAAGTAAGTGCCCCTGAGTCCAATGGCCATTCAAGCAAAAGCAATAAGTATTTATGAAGATATTAAGGATAAGTATGGCAAACCCCAAGCCAAGTTCATGACAAGCAACGGGTGGTTTAATAGGTTCAAGCATTGCGCTGGTTTCCACAATGTTAGAGTATGCGGTGAAGTCGCCAGTGCCAATTCTGCAGCTGCAGAGAAAATTTGTGATGTGTTGAAAAAAATTATTTATGAAGGCAGCTATTCAACACAGCAAATTTTTAATGTTCACGAGACTGCTCTGTATTGGTTCCAAAGAGGAAAAGACAATGCTAGGTTTCAAGGCTTCAAAAGATAGGGCCATGCTCTTGCTTGTAATTTCCTGCTAATGCAGCAGGAAATTACAGATTAATACCACTGCTTGTGAACCATTCTGGAAATCCTTGTGCATTTAAGGGCATCAATAAAGCCTCCCTACACATGCATTTCCGATCAAAACCAGAGAGCACGGATAACAATATCTCTCTTTGAGGATTGGGTTAAATGCTGCTTCATTCCCGAGGCTGAAAAATATTGTAAAAACAATGACGTTCCTTTCAAGATTTTGCTTCTATTAGATAATGCTCCTGGACATCCTACTCATCTAGATGATTTCAATTCAAATGTCGTGAGAGTCATATATTTCTACTGCCAAACCCAACTTCACTCGTCCAACCTATGGATCAGGGTGTTATTTTGAATTTTGAATTTAAAAGCATACTATTTATGCACAACATTTGCTCAGGCATTGTCCGCAATAGACAGTGAGAAAAATTTTACGTTAAGAGACTTTTGGAAATATTACAATATTTACCACGCCATCTTAAACATTAATAAGGCCTGGGTAGAAATTACTAAAAGTTGTTTAAATAGCACATGGAAGAAAATATGCTCACAGCATGTAAAAGGTTTCGAAGGGTTTGAAAAAGACAAATCATATGAAGAGGTTACAGATAAGATTGTAAAGGTTTGCAGAGCTACTTCAGTTGGAGATTGATGCCAAAGACGTGGAAGAGTTAATAGAGGAAGAAGAGAAGGAATTATCTAATGAACTTATTGACTTGCAGGCAGCGATAGTGAAAGAAGAAAATGCTGACGAAACTCAAGATGAACCAAATGAGGAGCCGAGACGCTTCATCACCAAAGAGATGGCAATGGCATTTCTTGAAATTGCATCAGCAATGGGGAGGTTCGAGAAGATGGATCCTCACAGTGAACGATTCTTAAAAGTTAACAGAGGGGTGAATGATATGCTTGCTTGCTACAAAGAAATCTATGATGAAAAGAAAAAAGCCACTGTCCAATCATCCATTAATATGTTCTTTCGTAAGGTTGAGCAGATGACCCCTTCTAAATCTCCACAGCCCTCAACCTCCACAGTGGCGTACTTATCAGCTGAAGATGTCGATGCTGGCAACAATACTCAAGAGGTAAAACTTACTGATGTTATGCCTGTCTCCTCTCTTTTTTTGTAATTTTGAAATTTTTTAAAAATTGCATGCTTTTGTAATTTTTCCTGTGCATGAGATAAAAAAATTGAACAAATACAATAAATAATTCTATTCACATGTACATCGAACATTTCTTTTTTGATTCAATCAATTCAGCAAGCACAGTTGCAAGTGCTACACAAGCATGGGGAAAATTTCAACTTACATAGCGTTCCACAGAATGTAACCCTTACGTTAATTGGGGAGTGGCTATATAGATTGAAAGGCTGTGGTGCATCCCAACTTACCATCCTCCACTGCTCTGGTGTCACACAATGAAGAACTGCCAGTTTTCAATCCATTTTCTTAAGAAGAGTTTTCAGAAATGGATAATGAACCTCATGAACAGAATAATCGGGATTACATACCAGAAGCCTGTTCAATTGTAAAGTATCACATTTCCCTAATCAACAAGAACTGGATGATTTAGTGAGGGACAGTGGTCAAACCAAATCCAGTTCAGAGCTCCTGACATCAGAAGAGTGGAAGATATCAGATCCAAAAGGCAAGACTTCCACACACTGATGCAGAATATCATTCTGACCTGATTGCTCTTAATGAAAGAAATTAGCATTAGTGAAAATCCAGAAGAATGGTGTTTTTTCATAAGCAATTCATCTAAATATTTGAAATCTATGGTGCTTCACCATTGTGAAGCACTATAGATTTCAAACTATCAATGAATCCCAAGAGTTAATTAATAACTCTTGGGATTTGGTGAATCCACCAATCAATTCCTGTTGCACATTTTGAAATTTGGTGAATTGGTGAATCCACCAATCAATTCCTGTTGCACATTTTGAAATTTGGTGAATTGGTGAATACACCAATCAATTCCTGTTGCACATTTGAATTAAAGACTATGGAAATATGCAGCATGTGTTAGAGAATATAGAGATATGACCAGTATAAATGGGATGTTTGTAACTTTGAGGCATTAGTGTTCATTCTGAATTCATGGTTGTGCAAGGTGGTTTCACTAAATTTCCTTGCTTTCTCTGCATCTGGGTCCAGCACTACAGGAGAAGAGAAAGATTTGCCAGAATTAATTGTTTGCCTTAGTTCCAAGAAACAAAGTGTTGTTTCCACCTCTCTTAGTCAGGTTTGGACTCGGTATGGAGGTCCTCATCTTTATTGGACTGGTCAAACAATTTGTTACAGCACTGTATCCTTAAGGTGATACCCTCAAGCATATACAATCCGTTTGCTCTAAAATTATTGGATGCAAAAGTGAAATGTGGCATATTTATTGGTCCACAAGTTAAGCAGATGTTGGCTTTACAAGACACGGAAGACAAAATGACATGCTTGAGCAATATGGCTGGCAGCTGTTTTGCAATTCTAGTGAATGGCATTCTTGATAACATTAAGAGTGAAAATTACAAGGTGCTGGTTGACAAGTTCATTGAAATTTATGAAAAATGGGAACATCAATCATTGCAGAATGTCGATTGAGCTCTGTTACTTGTACTCTCACCCGGATTTTTTCAGACCAAATCCAGCAATGTTAGCAAGAAGCATAGAGAGTGATTACACCAGGACATACAGCCAAAGGAGAAAAGGTACCAAGAAAAGATGGCATGAAGAAATGATGTGTGACTATATCTGGTTCTTGGTCCAAGTCAATTACACTGACCAGAAAGGACAAAGATGCTCAATTATACATTTTTAAGGAAATTTTTTACTTTGTTTACTTATATCAGTATCAGTGATTATTACTTGATTATGTACAGAAATTAAACATTCTTAATAAATCTGCCTATAGTATTATTGTGTTTCATTTCTGGTTAAGAAAAAACCACTGATACTAAGCAGAAACTAAGGTCAGATTTGGAATCAACGTTCCCAAATTCATAAAGAAACACCAAGAAATACTGATGAACAGATTTCAAAACCTTGCTATGTAACATATTTACCAGTATGATAAATATGGTTTAATATGGTAAATTACTTTATAAATTTATAAAACTATTTTATTATGATACCAGTTTTAAACGATGGGGATGAATGTGATCCTGATGTAGCATGTGTGTGACACTACAGTTACAAGTGTTATAATAAGTTAAGTCAAATCCATGCACCTCCACAAAAAATGTGCTCAGCTCAATCACAGTATATCAGCAGCCTTAAGTAGTTATAATGAAGTTTTAAGCTCGTCTGGGTGTCAGTAATTACACAGAGTATAAAAAAAAATATAATAATAAAAAAAATATTAAAAAAAAAAAAAAAAAAATATATATATATATATATATATATATATATATATATATAGGGCCCACCATAATATCTGATATATTTTAAAATACAAAAAATGTGATATTTCTGGTGATATTTTCACCTTAAACATACCTTGTTAAATGCTTACTATCTTCATGGACTTCCATCTCCATGCTCTTGAATTCATTCAGCTCTTTACGAATAGCTGCCTACAGAAAAGGGCAAACATTTGTTGCATTAATGACATTCCAATACAAAAGATCTTTCAATTCCAATAATGTTAAGTAAGATAAAATCTGCTTTGACTGATAAAATACAGTAAACCTCATAAATTTGGAATCTTCAAGATATAGCACAGCACATTCCACAATTTGCAAAAATACATTTTTTTTTTTTTTTTTTAGAGGTGATATATATATATAATCTAAGTATTTGGGATAATTCGATATTTTTAATCATATTATACAATAGCTCTGATCCCTATAACCTCCACAGAACGTGCCACCAGCATTAAGCCAGATTGGTTCGTGTAGCTTGCAGGTTCAAATGCTATCTCTAGTACAGGTGTTGCAATTTTCTACTATTTTTTAATATGTCGTATAAATAGTGTGATATGATTTCAGCAATCATATTGCTTTAAATATGCTAAACACATGGTACTGTACTATTAATACTACACTGTGAATTAGTATTGAGTGTCTCACATGAATAACTTTATACTTTGAAAATACATAGTAACAAAGACATACAGTCTAGGAAATACGTAAAACAGAAAGAAATTAGTGTTTGGAACATAATGCATAAATATGACACTAGTTATACTTTTTTTTTTTTTTAAAGTACAGCCAGAGGTGTATTTCCCCTCTGCCCTTGTACAGTCAACCACCTTCAGAGAAATATTCAAAAAATTCCAGATTTTTATGGTTCTACTATACAGTGGTACCTTGGATTACGAGTAACTTGGTATGCGAGTGTTTTGCAAGATGAGCAAAAATTTTTAATAAATTTTAACTTGATAAACAAGCGAGGTCTTGCAATACGAGTACAGTCAGTCCTCGTATAACACGTGTTTACACTACACGAATTCGATCATACACGATTTATAAATACAGGAACGATATCTTATATAACATGAACTGAATTCGCTTATGCACGATTCGCCTTTTTGTGGTTACAAAAAATGGCAGTCGAACGCAGAATCACCCCAACCGAACGCAACCCGATAGGAATGAAGATAAGATTTTGAAAATGTATTTATGGTTTTTTATATCAGTGAAGGGGAAACACATTTCGCCATAATAACGTAAAAACCAACAATTCCAGCTAGTATAATCGCAAATGCAATTAGATCGAGTTTACTACCAGTTTATAACAGATTCCACTAGCAGGAACGCAACTGGAAATTGTTTTTATTGTTTAATGGTAGTAACCGCCAGAAATGTGCTTTAGTAAAATGTGGTGTTAATAGTGTATCTCTGCCTTTACGGTGTTGTTTATTCAGTTGCTACACATGCGCAGCTTTGTTTATGTGTATCAAACGTGCCTCCTCATTTTGTAATAGTGCAAGCAATGAATCTGATTTCCGTGAAATCCTCAAAAGGAGGCAAAAGCAAGTGTCATTGGAAAGATTCCTTGTTAAAGTCGCACAAAAAGAAAAAGTCAACAGATAGCAGTGATTCCGTTAGAGACAGTGAATGTCGTCCTACCCAATAATTAATAAATTCGATTGCTTTATGTATATTAAATTTAAATATTAAAAATATAAAAAAGGTATGTATTTTGTATTAATCATTTTTACAGTATATGAATATTTTTGAGTTTTGGAACAAATCATCTGGGTTTCCATTATTTCTTATGGGGAAATTCGCTTTGATATACGAGTGCTTTGGATTATGAGCACATTTCCAGAATGAATTATGCTCGCAAACCAAGGTACCACTGTATTCTCATAATATGCAATACTGCCTAGTGGTGATATTGCTACTATTGATATAACAAAGAGAATGCAGATGTTAGCAACAAAATACAGTTGTGTGCATGTGCGCGTGTGTGTGTGTCAGGATAAAGATAGCAACTATAAAAACCCCCCGACTTACATAGCGGTTACGTTCCGTGGAATGCTACATAAGTCGGAATTTCTTCCATGCTTGTGCAGCACTCGCAACTGTGCTCGCTGAATTGATTGAATCAAAAAAGAAATGTTCGACAAATGTGTAAATAGAATTATTTATGTATTTATTCAATTTTTTATCTCATGTGCAGGAAAAATTACAAAAGGGTGCAATTTCAAAATTATAAATTTACAAAAAAGAAAGGAAACAGGCATAATGTCAGCAAGTTTTACCTCTCGGGCATCGTTTCCAGAATCAACGTCTTCAGCTGATAAGTACACTGCTACGGAGATTGAGGACTGTGGAGATTTAGAAGGGGTCGGCCGCTCAATCTTAAAAAAAGAACATATTAATGGATGACTGGACGGTGGCTTTTTTCTTTTCATCATAGATTTCTTTGTATCAAGCAAACATTTCACCCTTCTGTTAACTTTTAAGAATCATTTGCTGTCAAGATCCATCTTCTCAAACCTCGACATTGCCGATGCAATTCACGAAATGCCATTGCCATCTCTGGTGATGAAGTGTCTCGGCTCCTCATTTGGTTCATCTTGAGCTTAAGTCATCATTTTCTTCTTTAACTATCACTGCCTGCAAGTCAATAAGTTCTTTGTTAGATAATTCCTTCCCTTTTTCCTCTATTAACTCCTCCGTGTCTTTGGCATCAACCTCCAACTGAAGTAGCTCTGCAACCTTTGCAATCTTATCTGTAACCTCTTCATATGATTCCTCTTTTTCCAATCTTCGAAGCCTTTTACATGCTGTGGGCATATTTTCTTCCATGCATGATTTAAACAACTTTTAGTAATTTTCACCCAGGCCTTATTAATGTTTAAGATAGATGGCGTAGTAAATATTGTAAGATTTCCAAAAGTCTCTTAACATAAAATTTTTCTCATCATCTACTGTTGTTATTTGGTTTTTAGGAGCATTAGCAACTAAGGCCATATTGCTCCGGGGATATGCGGTGGTCATTCCCTGACCTTTCTGCATCCTCCGTATTTGGTGGCTCACGGGCTCGAACCCTGGTCTAATCAAGAAGCATGTGCTACGCACTGCTGCTCCTGCCCACCTGGCTACAGAGGCACCATCGTCTACTGTAGACAATGTCTGAGCAAATGTTGTGCTTAAATAATAGTATTCTTTTAAATTCAAAATAACACTCTGATCCATAGGTTGGATGAGAGAAGTCGTGTTTGGTGATAGAAATAAGAGACTTTCCCGTTCAACTTGAAATCATCTAGATGCATAGGATGTCCAGGAGCATTATCTAATAGAAGTAAAATCTTGAATGGAACGTTGCTATTGTTACAATATTTTTCAACCTCGGGAATGAAGCAGCATTTAAACCAATCCTCAAATAGAGATATTGTTTCCACGCTCTCTGGTTCGATCAGAAATGCAGGGGTAGGATGGCTTTATTGATGCCCTTAAAATGCACGAGGATTTCTAGAATGGTACACAAGCTATGGTTTTAATCGGTAAACTCCCACTGCATTAGCCCGAAGCAAGAGCGTGACCCTATCTTTTGACGCCTTGAAACCTAGCATTGTATTTTCCTCTTTGGCAATGTATGTTCAATCCAGAGCAGTCTCGTCAACGTTAAAAATTTGCTGTTGAATAGCCGCCTTCATCAATAATTTTTTCCAACACATCACAAAATTTCTCTGCAGCTGCAGAATCGGCACTGGCAACTTCACCACATACTTTAATGTTGTGGAAACCAGCGTGATGCTTGAACCTATTAAACCACCTGTTGCTTGCCACGAACTTGGGTTGAGGTTCACCATACTTATCCTTAATATCTTTATAAATAATCTTTATAAACATTTCTTGTGCTTGCTTGAATGGTCATTAGACTCAGGGACACTTGCTTCTGAATCTGATTTTCCTTTCATATTAACAGCTGTTCCATCTTCGGTGTAGCACCTGAACGCAGTCTTGTGATCATTGTTGATCTTAAGTGCGTTGATCCTTTGACATGTTCTTTTATATGTGCACTGTCCTTTAAAATAGTATTCACTGTTGAAGCAGCGAAACCTAATTCCCTTGCAACAAATGGCAAACTTTGTCCTGCTTGGTACTTCTTAATCATTTTCATCTTCATTTCTAAATCAATTTTGTTTCGTTTCTTGGCACTGCCAGCACTTGCACTTTCTGTTGGTCCCTTTCTCTTCATAATTGAAATATATAAATAGGAATGAAGAGAAGTTTCTGAAAATTTGTTTTATTATATGATTGAAGGTTTCAGTGAAGGGGAACACATTTCACCATAATACCATAATGTAAAAACCCACACGATTGCAGTTATCGATATTATCGCAAATGCAATAAGATCGAGTTTACTACCCGTTTATAATTAGATGCATTAACAGAAAAGATAGCTTAGTAATATAGCGAAATTTTCAACTTCCAAGGACTTGGATTGAATTACAAAAAAAAAAAAAAAAAACCCGATGTGTTATTGGGTTCACATTACAATATTTTCACAATACCTCCATTTATTCCTACAGGATGCAAAATAGGTTCCGCGATTTTTTTAAGTTTGCACCGGCGAGCAAAAACTTAAGCAAAGTTGAATTTCTGTAAGTCGGAGAGTTCCTGTATATATAACAAAATATAATCTGCATATATCAAAATAATTTTTGTCATCTGCGGATAAAACAGTTGCCAAGAAAATTTTGAAAATTCACAGATTATATTAACAGTACGTGCTATATCACAAAGAAAAATTAGTTGAATTAAATAATTCCACTTTACTTGTGAATTTTGTTTCACATTCATAGAAACATATAAGATGCTTGGATATTGCCTGAAATATCTCCATAAAACTTTTTATCACCATGTTCTTGACGAAAAAAAGAACTTCCTTACTGAAACATCAAAACTTGATAAATTAATCTGAAATGTGAACAACATTAATTAAACAGTATGGATTGTTGTATGATCAAGTGAATTTTACTGTGTACAAAGTATTACATTACATTAAGCTCCCACACAACAGAACTACTTAATCTATTGTGAATGAATCCTATCATCAGATCTAATCATGAAAGATTTTGAGGCTGTCACTAACAGTACAAAGTAGAAGACTCTTAGCAACAGCTTTCAAATCATTCATTATTAAGCCTAATACAAGAAGGATTCTACTGTGTGGGAGTTTAACTTACTCAAGTCAACTTTTGCACAATAAATTTCACTTTGTAACAACAACAACTTTTGCGGTTTAATTAGCGTTATTTACATTTCAAATTACCATATTTTCTGGCATGTAAAACACTCCCTTCCCCAGGAAGCTGTTTCCTAAAATTCCCCTACATCTTAAGGTATGCTGTACTAGGTACATTACAATTTTTTTTCTGTAGCGTGGGCTAGGGAAAGTATAGTTAAAAACATCAAAGTGGACTAATCAAAACATTAGCTCTCAGTGTCTGAGCAGTTCAGAGCAGAAGTAATGGAAGCAACAAAAAGGATGATTGTAGAATTAAGCATACAGTTGGCTGCAAATACAAGAAACATTAGCCAACTGCAGCCATTGGACAACTCCATTATGAAATTATTTATAGCATTTATGCATAAGAAGCAGACCATGCATAAGAAGCAAACCATATGGATGGAAGAACCAAATCCCTGTCTGACGCCAAAAATTTAATGGGTTTGCAAATAGGTGAAAAATTCATGGCAGTTAGCAAAATACAAGAAAATTGCCAAGTCTTTCAAGAAATGTGAGTGAATCAGCAATGCTCTTGATGCTAATGAAGATGATACACTCTTTGAAGAAAGTGAAAGTTTAGACAATAACATCAGTAAGGAGTGTGACAGTATTGATGACAAATTTTTGATGTTCTACAATGAATAAAAGCTTCATTCTGCACTGACATTTTGTTCACTAAGCACTTGCATATATGTTTCAGATGTATGCAATAAAATATTTTTTCCAAAAGTTTAGTCCAGTGCATCTTATTATCCAGAAAATAAAAGGTTGTTCACAATGAACTACTGTAATTATGTTGTCCTACAGTATATCCACAAAAACTTAATTATACCTTATCCTTTGGTGTCAGGCGTGTCCATGGTTTGTCTGCTCGGCGGTCATAATCTTGTGCTTGCGTAACTTCTACATAGTCATTAAACCTTATAATTTTTCTTTCCCTTAGTTCTTCTATGGTTGGACGAAAGCTCAGCTACAAGATAAAAGAAACTAACATAAGAAAATAAATTTAATGCTTTACACCACATTATACTATAAGTAATAATACAATTCATGAAAACAGAAAAATTATTTTTTTCCAAAGAACAGCCTACTGACTAAATAATACAGTGAAATCATAAAAGAAAAATAGCAAGCTATCAAAAAAACTGATTTTTAAGTTTTCGCACAGTGAGTTTTTTGTACTAAGCAGGCTCTGTAGTTTCATCATAAAATTTTGAAAATTCATAAAAATGAAAACTTTGTACATAAATGCTTTTAAATATTAATTTATTCTTATTTGGTTGCCTAATATCAGATTAAAATTATTTCAAAAATCAAATCATAATTAAAAAAAAAAAATTAAAATACAGCAGAGCATCAGTTATCTGGAATAATTAATATCAGATCTCTTCCAGATAATCGAACATAAGGAAAGATTAAATAAATTCTGTTATAATGTATTAAGGTAAAAGAACCTTTAAACAGCATGAAAAAAACAAATTTATTTAATTAAAAATAATAACTTAAAAATTCGCACATTTACGTACAGTCAGTTCTGCTATAACGCATATTTTCGCAAAGTGAATTTGCTCCAACACGACTGATATATTAGGGAACAATGTGAGTATAATGCGATTTTCGCGTTGGCTCATGCACGATTTTGTCTGCAAGTAAACCAGGTGTACACAAAACCAGAATATGGCGACTTGCGCAGCAATACATACAAGTTTACAAAGCTTAAAAAATGTCAAACCTCAAACGTGTGAGAGCTATTTTCCATTTACTATAGTTATATTGGTTGGAGACACACTGTTGTCATTCGCTATATTCACAAGATAACACGTGATATTTTAGGCCAACTCGTGTTTTCATGAGCTCACATTTTTCCGCTTGAACAGAAATTTCGTCAGGCGTGAGCAGGAGCACATTCATGGAGGTCACTACCATAAAACAATTTGCAGTTCCTGGTTTATTGGGCTTTTCTGTTAGTGAAATCTAATTATAAACAGGTAGTGAACTCCAGCTTACTGCATTTGCGATAATACCGATAGCTGGAATTCTGTGTGTTTTTATGTTATTATGATGAAATGGCTTTCCCTTTCCATGAAATCTTTAAATCATATAAAAAGCAGAAGTA
Organism: Mastigoproctus giganteus; assembly: GCF_048544385.1. Taxonomy (NCBI): domain Eukaryota; kingdom Metazoa; phylum Arthropoda; class Arachnida; order Uropygi; family Thelyphonidae; genus Mastigoproctus; species Mastigoproctus giganteus. Next base: position 203,156,015 of record NC_143583.1, read on the forward strand.
AATTTTCAGAAACTTCTCTTCATTCCTATGTTTTAAGCTATATTTACTGTAATATTTATTTATTTATTTATTAGAAATTTAAGCTATTTAAACCCGTGTTAGCAATTTTATTGGATTTCCAATTTTTTTTTTAGTGTTTTACTTATATATACATATGAGGATTGAAATCAACAAAGTTGTCTTCACCCCACTAGAGAATTACCTGGAGATCAGCATTTAAAGAACTGGTAGCTGATTGAGCAGGGAAAGGTGTCTCAAAATGGAAAGTGGAATGCAATGTTCCTATCTTGGGAAAAACTATAGATAGGATTTCCAGTCAATGGAAGAAGGTCATTAATATACAAGAGGAAAGTGGGTGAAAGAACTGAACCTTGGGGGGAACCGGCATTAGTATAGAAGTTAGAAGACAGAGAGCCATCTACCATCACCTTCAGCAAGCAATCAGAGAGAAAACTGGATAACCAATTACAAAAAACAACTGGCAAACCATAAGATGGAAGCTTGTTTAGAAGACCTTTATGCCAAACACGATCGAAAACCTTTGAGATGTCAAAAGCAACTGCTTGTGTTTCACCGAACTTTTCCATTGAATTTGTCCATAAATGGGTAACATAAGCCAGAATGTCACCAGTGTATCGACACTGACAGAATCCAAACTGGTGATCGTTGATCAGATGGAAGGTTTCTAGGTAATTTAAGAGTTGGTGGTTAATTGATTTCTCCATTACTTTAGAAAGAGTAAAAGTAAATGCAATGGGACAATAATTGGATGGGAGGGATCTGTCACCCTTTTTAGGAATTGGCTGGATATGAGAAAATTTCCAAGCAGAAGGAAAAACACCTTTGGAATAAGAAAGTGAAAAAAGGCGGCAAAGAACAGGAGTAAGTTCAGGAGCACAGGTTTTGAGAACAAATGGAGAAATACCATCAGGACCTGGAGCTTTCTTAGCATAAAGTTTCGTAAAAATCCTGACTTCCTTTTGACGAAAGACCACAGGAGGCATTGAAAGGAGCGTGTTGGGAATGGTGGGAGGTGTTTTACCGAGATCATTAATATATGAGTTGGAAGAAAAATGGGATGCTAGTAGGTGAGCTTTATCCTTGGCTGAAGTGAAAACAGAAGCATCTGGTTTTGACAAAGGTGGGAGCAGAGATGGGCAAAAGTTGCGGAAATAGCTTTGGCAAGAGACCAGAATGCTTGGCTACCATTAGGGCAACAAGAAAGTTTTCTACTCTTAGCTTGTTCAAAATCTAATCTGGACTGATAACTGCTTTACAATTGTTGAAAGCTTTGGTGTAGGCATAAAATGAAACTGTAGAATTGGAAACAAGCCAATTACAATATTATTATTATTATTATTATTTTTTATTATTATTAGCCATATGGTGCAAGGAAGCCTGGGATTTATGCTGCACCGGCCAAAAAAAAAATTTCCCTATTACCCTGAGACAGAGAGAAGTAGAAAGGAATCACCAAGAAAGGGAAGAATGATGATATCCAGCTCAGGACCCTGGTTGTGCCAAGCCCAAACTCACCAGATGTGAGCCCCATATGCAATGTTCTTCTCTTGAGCAGCCTTAGCACATTTATTGGAAAACCAAGGTTTAGATAAAAGACGAGATGTTAAAGTGGACTGTGGAATAAAGGATTCCCTTCCTACAAGAATAATTTCACTGACATGAGCTGAACAAACGTTGACATCAGAAGTTTTGAAACAGAAATCTGACCAAGGAAAATCTCGCCGGTCATCCCATTTTGCATTCTTGTAATGCCAAACAACAAGACGTTGGGAATAGCAACGAGTTAAAGGCTCCATTGGAGAAGAGACAATCACCAAGTTGTGATCTGAGGTGCCTAAAGTACCACTCAATTCGACCATGTACTTAGGATTGTTTGGGAGAAAAAGATCAAGCATGTTGGCTGTATGGTTAGGATTGTCCAGTATTCTTGTAGGTAAATGAACAATCTGTGCAAGGTCATTAGTAATTGCAAAAGCCTCAGCATCTTGACCAGCTGGTTCGTTGTGACTAGAAAATGGAAGCCAGCTGGAGTTGTGAACATTAAAATCACCAAGGAAAATTACCTCACTGTCAGGAAAGTTGGACTGGAGAAAGTCAAGTTGCAAAGAGAGGAAGTCAAAGAGCTCCAAGTGATTAGTGGAGCTGGAAGAACGGTAGAGACAACAAATGAATTTGACACAATGAGGTAGAGAGATTTTAAGCCACAGAAGATCGAAAAGAGGAGATTCCAAATTACCAAGTCTCTCACATGGAATATCGGAACAGACATTAATTTGGGCAACTGAGATGAGCAGTAGTTGAATCAACTGATAATTGAGATTCTGTCAGAAAAAGTACATGGTGTTTGCCAGACTGAAAGTGGAAATGGACATCGTTGAGATTAGAATTGAGACCACATATATTTGTGTGTGTGTTTGTTATTTAGGAGCATTAGCAACTAAGGCTATATTGCTCCGGGATATGCGGTGGTCATTCCCTGACCTTTCTGCATCCTCCGTATTTGGTGGTGATGGGCTCGAAACCCGGTCTAATCAAGAAGCGTGTGCTACGCACTGCTGCTCCCTCCCACCTGGCCACGGAGGCACCTCATATATTTGTGAAATGAACTAGGAAGTGTTTGGGAGGTTTAGATCTTTTTGCAGATAAGCTTACTCTATTAGTTTGACAATTCATGGTGTATTCAATAGTAAGAAAAAGTGTGGGGGAGGGACATGCTGTATGAAGTAATGAAATTTTTGGATATGGAATACACATGGTAAGAATATACCCAGATCCTTGACATAACGTGGCCTCAACAATGCCACCCGCATACACACTACTCAGACTCCCTCCAAACTGGCAGAGTAGAGGTAGCAAGATTATACACTAGCTGATCCGGAAGTCTCCTAAAGAGTTATCAATAGGTTCGTTCCGGTGTATTAACTAGCAGCGAGCCTGCAAACACCATTTTAGAGCTGTACCCTCGAAATGTAAGGAATATTGGATCTCGCTACAATGTTCATCATAACCTCAAAAGTCATCAGTCATACTGCATGATGGAAGAGAAGGGGAAGGGTTGACCAGAACTTAGCTCTGGAGACTAAACATCGGTTCCACCACTTCAAGCGTCCAATAAGCAAAGCAGTGGTATTGCACCAGTTGATGAGAGTCATCTAGCACCTAGTATTGCCTGGTAACAAAGAGGGGGCGGCATTCCTCCATGCGGTGTGGATGCCACACCTCAACCCCTGCTTACGTTGGTTCACACCTGGATGGTCACCCACAGTGTGCTTGTGCATGGTTGTACCCAGGATTACTAACAGTCCCAACATCATGAAGGCGCAAGCACAGGATTTGACTATCACAGATTATCTGGACTTCGCCGAAATTGGGTCCACTTTAATGTCACCAGAATATCAGTTCCGTCAGCATTTTAGACTCCCAGGTAGCAAGTACAGCTTGTCTCGCATATCTGAGAGAATGTCTGTGACAACCTCAAGGACCATTTTAGATATGTTAATAAAACAATCAACAAAATCTGAAAAACTGGCAGAGGCTGCACAGTTATGGTATCCAGTAACACTATAAATTTCATTAAAACACACACACGCACACATGCCAAGGTGGATAAACTAAAAACCTGTTTGTACCTATATTTGTTGGCATCACAAATAACAACAGTCCCTCTAAGGAATGATTAAATGAAATGGTGTTTAAAAATAATAAAAAATTTAAGACATTAACCTTAATTCTGAATTAAAAATACTATCATTTTTAATAATCGTATTACCTTCCTAATCAGTGTTTTTTTCCTTTGTTCTTTTTCTTTTCTCATCTCTTCAGGAGTTTGATCTGTAAAATTAATTTTGTTTTCTGAAATTCTCATCTAAGTTCATATCTCTATAAAGATAAATATTAAAACAAAACCATTCTATGATTAAATTCATATTTAATGGTAAAAAACCAAACAGGTTTTACAAAAATGTTCCAAAATATTATTCATGTTTTAATGCCATATTATTAATAGAAACTGTTATTGCTAATTTTTATCAACTGTGGATTGATTGTTACCTTTATTAAGAAGACAAAAGAATAGTAGAAGGTCAAAAATGGCTTTTTTCTGAGTGAACAATAGAATCCTGCAGGGTTTAGTGTCTACTTATTTTTTCTATTCACTAAAGACAAAGATGAAAGTAACAAACTTGATGTCAAGCTTGGGTGGATGGCAATAATAATAATAATTAGGATACATATTAGTTCAGCAGTAATCATATAACATAACTGCTAACTTCTGAAAAATGCAGAATGTATGCAAGTTCAGATGGGACTGGAAATTAAATTTTAATGACAGCATATGCATAATCCTACGACTTATTTTATATTAAAAAAAGCCAAACGACTGTTTACCAGTACGTATGCTTCTAAACATTATTCTTATCATAAGTTCTCTGCCACGACCAGCACTCAATTGCACTTCTATCTTTCCTTTAGTCTTTTCCTAGATCCCATATACCCATCAGCCTCTATCAAATTATTGAACATTCCAATTCTTCTTCTTACACTTAGTCTCTTTCACATATATCACTCTCCCTTCAGTTACCTAGACTCCCTCCTCTCAAAATATATCCAATTCACTTTTTCTTTCTTTTCCTTATAGCCTTTATAATATTTTCTCATTTCTAGCTCCATCTGTCTATTTCATCCGTTCAAGCCACCTCCACCCACATTTCAAAAGCAATTCTTTTAACATCCTTCTCCTTCAATGCCCATATCCCAGCCCAATAAGGCATGACACTGCATACTAAACAATAACGTTTACCTTAACCTGACATTCAGTTTCCCCATAAATATTTGATATGTCTCAAAGCTATCGTACCAATTGCTTCTCTCGTCACTTGTTTGCAGTCTGCCAAAGGATATCTGTATTTATCATTTTAACTGAGATTTAGATTTTCTATTGATCTCCCTCTACTATCGTAATTTTAGTCTTATCAAAATTTATTCTCACCTCATATTCATCATAACTCTGATAGGTGAAGTCTTTCCAACAAAATATGTATATCTGTACTGGACATCAGACAATTTTTTCTTTCTTTCTTTTTTATGAAAATCCCAAGCACAAAAAGGTATTAAAACCTACAGTGCTTAGTACGGTACATGGGTTGAAGGCCGAGAAGCCATAAGAAGATCATTGTCGTTGACAACATTAGACTTGAATTTCTGTAGATTGTAATTGTCAGGAAATACACATGAAGGAAGGTTGTTGCAGAAGCCATTAGTTGAAGGGATAACGAGGATGAAGAAAGAGTTCTGTGATTTTGATGATAAATGTCCGTGGCACATATTTAGAGTGGTATGAAAGAGAGTAGGGAGATTAGAGATGCTAATTCAGAAGAAGAGCACCAGTGAAATTATCTATAGAAAACACATGCAGAACAAACAGAATGTCTAAGACAGAGTAGAAAGACTTTGTAAGAGATGTGGCATTAATTAGACTGTTTCTCTTTTTAATGGAGTCTAAAAGCCCGAGAGAGGTTTTCAGGCACCACCCCAAATGTGGGAACAATATTCCATGGTAGGGTGGATCTGAGATTTGTAAAGAGTGAGTAGTAGAAGAGTGTTTAGTAGAAAAGAGTGTTTAGTAGAAAAGCAAAAACATGAGTGAAAGAGAAAACCCAGTTTTTAAGAAGCAGAAGAAGCAATTTTTGTAATGTGCTTATTCACAAAAGAGATTAGAAGTCAGTGTAATCCCTAATAGAGATATGTGACCTTGTCTAGAGATCTAAGTGTCAAAGATAAGCATAGGGAGTAATAGAATCTTTTTTCGTGAGACATAAGATGTACAAAATAGAATTTAGATCAGGGGTGGGCAACTTTTTTCGTCAGCGGGCCGAATGGAATTTTCATATCATAACACGGGCCGGAATAGATTGAACGATTTAACAAAAAAAAAACCAGAACCTAAAAAAAATGTTATATTACTTGAATTACCAAATTATTAATGTATTTTAAAAAAAAAGTAAATACAATATTTAAATATAAATCTATTATAGATAGGTACAGATAAGAACCACAATTTGGAATAAACATTTTTATTGTTATGATAACAAAGTAAATGCAGAAAACAAAAACTTTAATGTGTGGGATTACATTTGGAATGTTCCTGATTTATGATTTCATCAAAATTGGGATTCAATTCACTAGTGGCTATTTGTAGAAATGCTCCTAAATTTTCATCCGTTATTCTTGATCTAATTTTACTTTTTGAGTAAAATTAGATCATTTACATTAAAGAAAATGTAGTTTCGCATAGGTATGTCGATCCAAAGAATGCCAAATATTTCTGTGCATTATCCAGAATATTTTTAAACATTTCTGGATTTAACGAGGCATAAAAGTCCGTTATTGTTTTTTCAGCAAATTGATTCTTTAATATTAAATTTGATTGTAAATTTATCAGATCCAACTGGATATAAGGTGGTGCATCATTGACATTAAAATTAAATGGTAGGCTCACTAAAGATAGATCTTTAGAAATTTTCTGAAAATCATCAAATCTTCTTGTAAATTCATTAAATAAGTCACTTATTATAGCCTCATATTTCAAGTTTTTTTTCTCTTTTTTGTAAGATTGGAAAGTGAGTTAACTGTTTATTTTGAAATTGTTGCGAAAATAACTTGAGTTTTCTCGTAAACGATGTGACATTTGTATACATATCAAAAATAAATAGTCCTTTCCCTTGTAATAATATTTAATTCATTTTGATGCGAAAACATATCAACGGAGAAGAAAAAGTCGTTCAGCCATTGTTCATCTTTTAATTCACAAAATTCATTCAGCTTGTCCTTAGCATTTAAGAAGTTTACAATTTCATCCAACAAATCATGAAATTGTTTTAACACTTTTGCAAGACTAAGCCATCTTATGTCCATATGGTAAGGAATATCAGTAAAACCACATTCAATTTCTTTCAAAAATGTTATGAATTGCTGGTGGTTTAAAGCTCTTCCACGAATAAAATTAACTACTTTCGTTACAACCGATATACTTCAGTTTTAAAACTCTTTTGCAAAAGGTTTCTTGATGACTTTATACAATGTAAGAAAATTATTTCTTTTCCTGGAATACGCTTTATTTCGTCGCTTATTCTTTTTAATAATCCAATGTTTTTTCATCTCAAACTAGGACACCCATCGGTTGTGATGTTGACAATTTTGTCCCACTTTATATTATGTTTTTGCAAAGCTTCTTGGAGAGCTATAAAAAAACTTCACCAGTCGTTGTGTCTTTCATAGGATATGCAGAAAGTAATTCCTCCGTAATTTCAAATCTATGATTTATACCTTGAATAAAGATTAAAAGTTGCCTCGTATCGGTAATGTCACATGACTCATCTAAAGCCAGTGCATGGTAAGTACAATCTTCCAATTTTAATTTATCACATAAATTACTTGAAATATTATCAATTCGTCTCACAAGAGTTCTTTGTGACAGAGAAATTTTTTCAAACGTCAGTTTTTTTTTTTTTTTTTTTTTTTTTTTATCAGGGCATAATAATTCAGTAATATCTATCAAACATTCCTTCACAAATTCCCCATCAGAAAATGATTTACATTGTTTTGCAACCTTATGTACAACAATGTAACTAGCTTTTCTCAGAGCTCTATCTGTATTTGACAAAATTTTCAAAGTATTCCGTTGCTTACGCAAACCACATTTTAAATTTTCTGCTTCAATTTTCATTTGTTCCGGAAAATAGCTTATATTTTACAAAATGTTTTGTTGAAAAATGCCTTTTTAGATTATATTCTTTAAAAACGGAAATAGTTTCGTTACAAATCAAACAAACAGCTTTATCGTCTATATTTGCAATTAAATATTTGAATGTCCAATTATCATTGAAAATGTGGCATTCGGCATCAATTTTTCTTTTTTTTTAATTGGCTCATTTTATGGGTTATAAATTATATTAAATTAAAAATTGTAATAATTAGAAAAGGCATAAACTGACTTATAAAATATCTTGCACCATTATTATTTTTTTCAATAAGAAGTCAAACCCAAAGGAACTTCGTTCGATCGATGCTACAATAATAATTAGAAAATAATACTCTTTGACGCTGCGTAGAATCACCTGGTTAACTGCGCACTGCTGTACGCTGCAATTCCCGATTGAACCGAATTAAGCCGAACATTTACGGTTTAAGGCGAGTGTAGTCAGGTATGGATTTTCTATATTTATGCATTTACGGAGGGAGCTGGCTGTTGCCCACCCCTGATTTAGATGAACTGAAATTTGCTGTTATCTTTTCCCCATTGGAGAATTACCTGGAGATAAGGATGTAAGGAATTTGGTGGATATTCAAGAAGCTTTAGCTGTTTATGCAGGGCAAGGTTTTTCAAACTGGAAGGTAGAACACAATATGCTATCATCAGCAAAACTATGGATAGGATTTCCAGCCAGTGGGAGAAGATCATTTATATACAAGAGGAAAAGAGTGGAAGATTTAAATGCATGGGATGCATATAAATTATCAAGCGACTCAGAAGCCTATGGCAGATATAAGCTAGTCTGTAATCAGGTCACAAAGGAGGTTAGGCAAGTGAAGGCAGATTCCGAGAAATCCTTGGCAAAAGATGCTAAGAAAAACAGCAAGGATTTCTTTACTTATATAAACTCAAAAAGAAAGGGGATGAATCTGATTGATCCACTTGACATTGATGGTTCGACTGTTGATGATCCTGCTCAGATAGCAAACAAACTGAATGAGTATTTTGCATCTACATTCACACATGAGGAATTATTAAGGTTTGAAAATGGCAGAAGGTTATCAAATTGTAGCAGGGTACTTAATGATTTTGTAATAACTGAGAGCAAAGTGGAGGAGAAATTGTTGAAGTTAAACATAAGAAAAGCACTTGGGGTGGATGGGATCTATCCAGTTATATTAAAGGAGGCGGCAAAGCAACTAATCAAACCCTTAGCCATAATTATGAGAGCATCCTTGGACTCAGGGGAGGTTCCCACGGACTGGAGATGTATAAATGTATCCCCAATTCACAAAGGGGGATCTTCCAGTTAGTTTAACTCCTGTTCGGGGTAAAATAATGGAGTCACTGGTTAAAGATGAATTGCAGGATCATCTAGACAAGACTGCAGCAATAATTCAGACACAGCATGGGTTTGTTAAAGGAAAGTCTTGTCTGACAAATTTGATTGGTTATTATGGTGTGGTTAAAGGAACTGGATGCAAAAAATAATTTTGATATCATATATTTGGATTTCAGGAAAGCTTTTGACACTGTTGCACATGGAAGACTATTGTACAAATTGGAGTAGAATGGTATTAAGGGTAAGTTGCTACAATGGATAAAAGGATGGTTAAGTGGGAGAAGACAGAGGGTGGTAATCAATGGGTGCTGCTCTTCGTGGACTAATGTTATTAGTGGAGTCCCACAGGGTTCAGTGTTGGTTCCACTGTTGTTTTGTATATTCATCAATGAACTGCAAACTTTGATAAATCTGCAAACTTTGATAAATTTTGTATATTTATCAAAGTTTGCAGATGATACAAAGGTTGGCAGGGTTGTTAATGACAGTAATGGCAGTGTGCTACTGCAACAGGATCTAGATAATTTGGGCAGATGGGCTAAGAAGTGGCAACTGAAGTTTAACCTTGACAAATGCAAAGTACTGCATATGGATAGAAGTAACCCGAGAGAAAAATACCAACTGTGTGGTACTACGCTTACAGTGGTAGAAAACGAAAAAGAATTGGGAGTAATTGTGCAGTCAGATATGAAGTTTTCTGAGCAATGCAGACAGGCTGCCAGGGCAGGTCATGGGGTTTTGTCAATGATATATAGGAATTTTGCTAGCAGGAAAAAGGAGGTTATTGTCTCTCTGTATAGGGCAATAGTCAGGCCATGCCTTGAGTACTGCATACAGGTCTGGAGGCCTCATTTTAGGAAGGATGTAGATTTACTTGAGCGTGTACAGAGAAGGGCAACAAGATTGGTGAGGGGAATGAAGGGATCCTCTTACCAAGAGAGGCTTAAGTTCTGCAAATTGCAGTGGCTGGAGACTAGGCACCTGCGCGGTGATCTGATTGAGGTGTATAAGGTCTTGAATGGGTTGAGCACACTGAATTCTGATGGGATCCTTCCACTTGTTCAGATTACGAACCTAAGGGAGCATAAATTCAAATTAAGAAAAGACAGATATAAAATAGACGTGCGGAAATTTGCCTTTAGCCAGCGGGTAGTTAATTGCTGGAACAAACTTCCATCTGTCGTTGTGGAAGTTGATAGGTTAAATAAATTTAAGGAGGAACTGGACAGGCATTTGGAGGGAATGGTGTGATTTTTTTTTTTTTTTTTTTTTTTTGGCTGATGCTGCGTAAGCTCATACACTTGCTTTCTTGCATCACATGCCACTACTAATACTAAACCTTGAACAGTATTTCTTAATAGGTATGAAATGTTTAGTAGCTTCCACTATTAATTCCTTGAATGCTTCCCACTTAGAATTTGCTGTTGGTAACATCATCAGTTGGTCTAACTGAACAGAATTTAAAAACTGTCTGAGACCACTGTAGTGACCTTTACAGAAGCAAAAACCCCCTCCTTTACCCCTGATGATAATTATATCTTTAAGTAAATCCCACATCATTACAATGTGATCACTGCCATCTAATGGTTCCTTTATTTACAAATTCTTAATACACGAATGATCACTGCTGATAACCAGATCAAGAGTATTACCCTCTCTGGTTGGGTATATATCTATGTACACAGTGATTTTTTTGGGATGGTACACAATTGTACCGGCACCTTTATTAACAGTGCCATTTGGAAGTAGTGCACTTTGAAATTTGTAATATTCCGTAAATTTTTTTTCAAATGTTTGCCTACTATTGAAATAAGTTTAAAATTATTTAACTAAATTTGCATTTTTCACTGCCTATTGTTAAGATATTTTCTGTATAAAACTGTAACCATTTTTAAAATTCTAAATTACTCAGTCGGATCTCTATTTAATGAAGTCCTTTTATAGCAAATTATTTTGAATTCTCCTTGGAAGTTACATTTAAAATTCTTTCCGTTAAGCGAAGAAAATTTTCATATAGTGAACGGATTAGGAGAGAATTAACTCGATACACACTTCGCATTTTTGGCCTTCAGGCAATTAGTGCTGCTGCATGAATTAAGAAAGGTAAAGGGTTTACCGTTCTACAACTTAGTGGTACCTGGTAAAACCTATTTGGCCACCTGTCCCACATACGGACAGGTCGTGCTGGTCAACAGTGAGCAGATCAAGGGTATTCCCAATGTGCTCTGGCCCACCTTCTACTGCGGTGGTGTCCAAACTTTTCCCGTACAGGGGCCATAATAAAAAAAAAATCAAAGTTAGATTTCTTTAGTGTTCCTTTTTCCATATCTTGTTGCATGTAAAAGTAAAATTGAAAATATTCAAAAATTTTATTAAGTACAATACACAATTACATTTACTGAACAAAACATTTAATGAGAAAATTTTTTTGATAATTAACAAAATTTAAAATGCTGCTTTAGTTCTTTCCTCGCAGGCCGTAGGCTGGATGCCGCTGTGAATCAACTGTAAGTGTCCCGTTCAAGAATTAGGAGAGAGTGATTTTCTTTTACCCCAACAAATAACCATGTGTTGTTTCGCGGAAGTGCGCTATTCACGTTTTTCCGTAAATTTTCCCTATCTCTGTTTACGTGGTCACAGTACCTGTATATCCGAATGACACCAATATTTTGGACAGTTAAAAAAAAAAAAAAAAAAAAAATATCAAATTTAAGAACTAGTGACAATACCGATGACGAAAGAAGGAAAACGAGGACAACGAAGGGTATTAAACCTTATAAGCATGAATTGTTGGCATTTGGTGAAAATAAAGTTAAAAAATTACAGTTAAATGAAAGAGATACAATTCGTGGATTTCAGGAATACCTAATTGAAAAGATGGTTTTGGAAGAATTGAAGCATTTGATGGACATTGAGTATGATACCATTTCACCGAGTGAATATGAACGAGGATTTTCACAAATGAATCTGATCGCCAGCCCAACCAGCACTTTGTTGATGACAAAAACAGTTTCTTTACTACTGTTTCTTAAAATCGTAGGCCTACCGCTGACCCACTTTGATCCAGCAAAATATGTCGATTTGTGCTTTGGAAACATCATTCAACAACACACACAAAGAGCAAGAAAAGAAGTCGGCATAGGGTGTGGGATGAAAACTTCATAAAAATTTTGAATATTCTACAAAGACTTCATTATGAAATTATTTTTACTTGTTATTTATTTTTACTAATTGTTTTTAGGGTCTGTAGTCCAATAAAGGACCCTTATAATGTCACTCAGTTGTCTGTCTGTCCATCCGTCCATCTGTCACAGCAGTCTATCTCTGGAACCACTCAACCAATTGACTTGAAATTTTGCATGGGTTTGTACATCACGTGAGCCAACATAATGCCATATTGATCGGTGTTGACAAAAATTTGTCTGAGAAATAGGGGTAAAATGTGGGGGACATCAAATGTCAACAACCTATAGCTTATTACACACCACTGGAAAGAGCTCAACTAGTAGGTTTAAAATATAATTTTAAAATATTTTTAAAATTAAAAATGGTGATGCCAGACAGAAAAATGTGAGTAAATTTCATGTCATCCCATCTATTTCCATCGCTAATGGTGCTAAAAATTTAAAAATCAAATTATGCTTTATTCAATGCTTATCAAGGGAAAACTATTCCGATTGAAATGTATCATTGTGTTAAAATTAAAAAAACAATTTTTTATTGCACTTCGATTCTTTGTACGAAGGAAGTCTCCTTTAGGTGACAAAAAGGTTGCCAAATAGTTAGTTAATAATTCTATAAATTCTATAAATTTATAAATTTTTCAACGAGAAGTATTTTTTAACAATTTTCAAAGCTGGAGTCGTCCCGGCAAGGAGGTATTCCAAGAGCCACTGTTGAGGCAGTGGTGGTAGTAGGGAGGTGCCTGTGTGAAGTCTTGCATGGCTCTCACCTGCCAGTCGCTTCTCCCACTCTTGTCATTCACAACAACTGGAAAGACTCAAATAGACAACATTTTCGTTAGTGCCTCAGTTTTAGGCCAAGTCGGGGCACTAGAAACTTTTTTCAGTTACCATAAAGCTCTCTATTTGATATACTACACTAACGACCATTTGTAACTATGGACCCTTCATCCTGAGTGCCCGGCACTCAATAGTTGAACCGATTTATTTACTTATTTTTATATATACTTGAATAATAAATTTATGCTTAATATACTGTGTTAATATACTACATTTGTTGTTCTTATTCCAAAAACATTACTACTAAAGTAACAATATCAGGAAAAAAAAAATTTCAGAGTACTTTTCATATCCTTTTAATTTTCAATTTTTCCTGATAGCAAAGAATGAGTACTGGTACCTATTTTTTTACAAAAAAAACAGCACTGTATATATATATATATATATATATATATATATATATATATATATATATATATTAGATATGCTATTATTTAATAATTCAAAGAAGATGGTGTTCAGACCTGGCTGCCAAAACTGCATCAGAAAGAGAATCTGAATTCTTCACTCTATTGAATATTCTCTGACACTCAGCATTACTAGAAGGAAATATTAAAATGCCAAAAATGACTTAGGATAACTTGTTATATTTCATGCTTCCTTGTGCTCTTGTCAGTTCTCCACCCAAGGACCAGTGTACATAAACTCTTTCTTCTTTCATAATAGCATCTAGGTCCTCACATTAAAACTGACAACTGATCTGCAAAATATACATTTCTTTGTCTTCGATGATACTGAGTATATTTAGTGACATGAGTTAATATAGTCATCATCATCATCAGCCATTTTCAATCCACTGCAGGATGAAGGCCTCTCCAGCAACTTTCCAGTTCCTTCTGTTTTGAGCACTGGCCATCCATTTACTACTCAAAAACTCATGAATTTCATCTATCCATCTCCGCCTTTGTCTTCCAGGTTTTCTTCTAGCTCCTCTTGGGTACCATTCTGTTATTTTCTTAGTCCATCTGTCATCATGTCTTCGAGCTATGTGTCCTGCCCAAGACCATTTTAGTTCTTTAGTTTTGATAAGAATGTCCTTTACTTGAGTTTGCTGCCTAATCCATGTGTTTCTCTTCTTATCTAACAGTCTGATTCCCAATATAATTCGTTCCATTCTTCGCTGTGTAGTTCTTAGCTTCTCTTCCATTCTTTTGGTGAGTGTCCAAGTTTCACTTCCATAAGTCATGGTGGGGAGTATACATTGATTCATTATTTTACGTTTCAGACAAACTGGGATATTGCTCTTCAGTATGTGACTATATTTCCTGAATGCTATCCATCCAAAATTTATTCTTCTCTTGACTTCCAGCCATTTATCATTATTACAGCTAATAACTTGTCCCAGATAAGTATATGACTCCACCTTTTCAATTACTGCTCCTTCAATCATTATTTCCCTTTCCGTGGCATACTTGTTCATCATTACTTTTGTTTTAGCCATATTCATCTTTAGTCCAAAATCCTTACTAACTCTGCATAACTGATTAAGATTTTCCTCTAATTCTTTGGGATCGTGGCTTATGACCACAATGTCATCTGCAAATCGTAAATGGTTTAGGTACTCTCCGTTCACATTGACTCCTTTCTGCGACCAGTCTAATCTTCTGAAAGCTTCCTCAAGGGCAGCAGTAAACAGCTTCGGAGATATTGTGTCTCCTTGTCGAACTCCTTTCTCGATTTTAAATTTCCTACTGTCTTTGTCTAGTCTAATAAAGGATGTAGCACTCTCATATATTTTCTTCAAAATCATAATATATGGAGTATCTATGCCTTGTTTTTCCAGTGCCCGAAACATTGCCTTATGCTGTATGGAGTCAAATGCCTTTTCATAATCCACAAATGCCAGGCATAATGGTGTTTTATATTCATTTGCTTTCTCCATTAGCTGTGATATTACGTGAAGGTGATCCATAGTTGAGAATCCTGTCCTAAAGCAGCTTGCTCTTTCGGTTGATTCTCATCAAGTATTCTTTCTAATCTGTTAGTAATGACCCTTGTGAACAACTTGTAGATATGGGATAACAAGCTAATTGGTCTATAATTTCCAATTTCTGATTTATCTCCTTTCTTATGCAGCAAAACTATGATTGCATTATTCCACTGCTTAGGCATCACACCTTTTCTAATGCACTTTGTGAAGAGCCTTGCCAGTTTTTGTGTTATGTCTCTTCCTCCCAATTTTAACAACTCTACAGTAACTTCATCTTCTCCCGGGGCTTTCTGATTCTTCATTTTCTTCAATGCATGTTCTACCTCATCAGGAAGAATATCGGGTATGTCGTATGTGTTGCTACTTTGCAATCCATCTTCCCCACTGCTGGTATCATTCCCTCGCTCCTTGTATAATTCTCTATAGTAGTCTTCTGCTATTTGAATTATGCCTTCTCTGCTGTTTATAAGTACACCATCGCTATTCTTCAGTTTCAGTATCATTTGTCTTTCTGTATTACTGCTCATGGCTGCTGATTTAAATCCTTTGTTTTCCCTTAATGCTTGTTCTACTTTTCTTGTGTTAAATCTTCTTATGTCCTCTCTGAGTCTCTTTCTAATGGCTTTGCATAACTCAGTATACTCAATTTTCTCCCTGTCAGTGTTTTTCTTGCTCTTCATTTGTCGTCTTTGGTTCATCATGACAAGTGTTTCTTGACTAATTTTTTCTTCTTTGGATTTCTGTTTCCCTATAGGTTTCTTGGGCTTTATCACTTTCAGAAAGTTGTAATATTCCTCGTCGATATCTTGGTCCTGAGCAGTCTGCAGAAGCTCAAACTTGTTCTTAAGTTCCAGTATATACTGCTTTTTCTCCTCCTCTGCTATTTCAAAGACCTTTGTATTATTTACTCGAGTCAGTTTTTTCCTTTCCTTTCCTACATCTATATCAAGTGTACATCTTACCATTCTGTGATCACTTCCAACATTTACCTTATTCAGGACGGTAACATCATTCACAATATATATTCTGTTAGTGAGGATGAGTTAATATAGTATACTACTGTAAATGTATCAGTAGAATCAATGAAATGTAAGAGAAACATAAATATGCACCTTTAATAATTCAGACCTTTTAGTAATTGTCTTGTATAAAAAAAAATAATAAATAAATAATGATGAATTTGTTTTGGTGAATGGTGAAAACCCACAGAGTGTAATCTATCTTTATTTTCTAAAAGATAGATGGATAATTTTAAGTATTATGATACTTCCTGTACCACTTCTTCAGTGACCAAATTGCTTAATGTGTGAAGTTAACAGTATAATAAGGACAGCAGTTCAGTCACTGAATAAGAGGTAGAGAAGTACCAGGGAAGGTCTGAATATTATCTATATTCCTTTAAAAATTTAAAGACAGATAATAATGCAGGGTTGAAGTGTTTAAATTTCCATTATTCACTTTTGTATATAACACAATTAGCACACAATCTGGGTTATATTGTTGACACTCATATTATAGTTACATTTTATCGTGTCTGTCTCTATGCTTTGATTGTAGTGTGCAGGTCAATCAGTAGTGCAGGTATCTTCAAATTTGTATACTAGCATGGTGAGATCTACAATTAAGATATTGCTTTATAAACATATTGACAGTTCCCCCACCTTCTTTTGCATTTTGTAATGTTTACAAAATGCAAATTTTTTTCTGATTCCTCATTTACAAAACATAATGTACTATATTTTAAAAGAACTATAAATGGATCATCAAACATTACTTTTTAAGATATTCCTTTGCTCAAGTTCTTCTGGAGAAGGCCGTAAACTTAAGCGCCTGAAAAAGAATAATTTTACATTAAACAATTTCTAATGTATTAATTAACTGTTAGTAAATATCTGTTTTGAATATGATAGCTGTTAGTAAAGATGTTTTGAATGTGATAAATCACTTACATTCATTAAGGATTTCCAAATGTTTATTAACTGAAAAGCAATTTTCACTTGATTCATCAGTGTAATTAATTGGATTGATTTTGGAGCCTTATGTTATTCTGTGTATTTGGGTGAGTTAAGTCTAAGTTAATTAGATCTTTGGTGTTAAGTCATCCATTTAGTTATTAGTATTGGCAAATGCACACACACACCAAGAATTTGTCTAATTCTTCCTTGAATTTATCCAAACCACACACTTCCACACATCTATCCTGCAACCATCTTTCCCCAACATTAATTTATGCCCCCCCCCCACACATGTTGTGTAGTCTCAGCAGGAGAAAGAATGCCTTAAACATTTAGCTTACTCAATCCATTCAAGGCCTTAAACACTTCAACCAGATCATCTCACAGGTGCCTAGTCTTCAAATGCTGCATTTGCAAAAAAATGAAGCCTTTCTTGATAAGAGCACTCTGTTGTTATGCTCACCAATCTCATCACAATCTCATGCACATTACAAAGTAAGCTATTTCGTAAAAAGCATAATAAGCACCTCTGAATATCTGTACACATACAAAGAAATGAATTTAAATGAAACTGACAAGTCCTTTTTTGCCTGAAGTGCACCAAGTTTAAACAAATATGCTTTTCAGTTCTGGATCAATCCTAACAATGAACTTCCATTTGTTATTTTCTTTCATACTATCCTTTTCCTATTAGGTTTTAGCCCATTCCAGAGTTAAGGCCTCTTTATTCTAATGCTTGCTTGCCATTTTTGCAACATGAGACATCTGTTTCTGCAATTTATATGCCAGTCTCACCTTATTTAGTATATATTAATAAGGTGAGATTGGCATATAACTCACAGAAACAGATGGCTCATGTTGTTATTGATGGCATATATTGAGAGATGCTAGCCCCAGTTGACATGCCTTTCAATGTAAAGTATGACTTCTTTAATTATAATGACTGTTAGGTGCTTTTTAGATTTTGGTTGCACACATATCTTAGGCTATATTGTTAAAAATAAAAAAACGGTTCTTTACACACACACACACACACACACACACACACACACACACACACACACACACACACACACACACACACACACACCCCTCTCGATTTATGAATGAGGTCCGTTCCAAGAACAATATTTTTTTTTTTTTTTTTTTTTTTTAATTTGAAACAAATTTTATGGTCTATCAGCCATATCCATCATTGAAAACTGTTAGGGTAATTGTGTAAAATTACCCTTAATTTTGTTTGCTGCAAAATTGTGCAGCAACAAACTTCTCATTAGAAACTTTCAAGTACTGTTCCCTTTTTATAATATCAGTACAGACTATTTACTAATTCCAGTCAGTTTTTTTTTAACTATGGTATGTGAAAATTGTTTTTCAGCTTATTTATGGCATGCATGGTCAAAAGGTTTCCCATCAGTGCTAAAAGTAAAACATCCTGAGAATAAATATAAGTGGTTTTGCTTTTTTTTTCATATGCTGGTAGCAAAAATCACAGTGAAGCAAAGGAGTCTGTTTAAGTCAAATAAAATATACAAATAAATAAAAACAAGATACAGTGAAACTTCCCTTTAACGGACAGCCATGGGGAATGAAAATGTGTCCGTTAGAGAGAAGTGTCTGCTAACAAGAAGTCTGAGGGAGAAAAAAAAAAACAGAAAGAAAAATCGTTAAACGTTTAATGCAAAATTAAATTAAAATATATACAGATTTTGAAAAATATTTTGTATATATTTTAATTAAATTAAATTAAATTAAATTATATACAGATTTTGCACAATATTTTTGTAAATAATATACATACAATTGTGCTATGCATATTATGACTTTATCTTAAGAAAAATACATACAGTAATCACTTATTTTCTTCTGCACCTTCTTCCGGCTGATAATTTTGTTTTCAACATTTGTTTGGAGTGAAGAAACCATCGAAAGTCCTTCAGTATCTTCTTCAGTGGCGAAAAACATTTTTAAACGATTGATTTGTATCAGCACTTCTTCCATTTTCATCGGTGGTTCGTCGTTAATATGTTCTTCGACAGAATGACCTCCTTCCATTTCTTCATCCTCATGAGGAATTTCTTGAAAAATATTGATGATAATGTCGTTGATATCTATAGCACCATCTTCTGTAGTGAGGTTCGAGGCTATACCTTTGTAGCCAGGGTCACTTTGTAGCTGAAGTATAGTACATTATCAATAGATGTTGAAGTTCTTGTTCTTCTTGGTGCTCCACATTGCTGTTCACAACTTCAATTTTTGCATTTGAGAAGCCAGACTTTACAAAACAGTTCACGACAGTTTGTTTTCTAATTGCATTTACTGAAGAGGAAATCCAGTGAATCGCATCTAGGATGCTGAGTTTATTTGCAAAGTCACTTGCACATGTTACATCGTTCATGTTTGTAATGAGATGTCTTAAAACACGTTTTCTGTAGTGAAGTTTAAAATTTTTTATTATCCCTTGATCCGAGGGCTGACACTCTGGAGATGTGTTTGGTGGCAGAAAAACGATTTGAATGTTGGACAATTCAATGTGCGGGTGAGATGCAGCATTATCCATGAAAAGAATAATTTTTCTGTTTTGACGAATCATGTTTTGGTTAAAGTGACTTATCCATTCGCTCATGATATCTCGTGTTATCCACGCTTTTTTATTAGACTTCCAGTAAACATTCAAAAGATTCGACTTTATGCCCTTGAAATGAGGATTTTGTGGTTTTCCTATAACAAGAGGTTGTTCAAAGTCTCCCAGCATATTTGTACACAATAGTACAGTCAAGCGTTCCTTAGAAATTTTTCCGCCCTGGCACTTTTCGTTTTTTAGACTCATTGGTTTTTTCAGGAAGAGCTTTAAAAAACAACCCTGTGATATCGTCACAGTTGTAAATATCCTTAGCTTCAAAATCACGACATAAATCTTCCAATTTTATGGTCCACTCTGTTACAATCCCAGTATCAACAGATCCACCTTCACCACTTACGGTTTTCCAAGAAATTTAATGCTGAGTTTTGAACTTGTCTAGCCATCCCACAGAAGCGTTGAACTCATTTACTCCCATAGATTTCGCAACCTCCAAAGCCTTTTCCCTAATAATAGGCCCATTAATGGGAATTTTTTTAGCACGTGCGCGACAAAACCACTCATACGTAGCATTGTCAATTTGAAGTCCAACAGTTTTCGGGAATGATTTTTGAACCTGATCATTTCCGTGTTGCCAAAATTGTTTGAGCAGTTCATTTTTTTTCTTTAGGATGTCGCTTACCTGTGTCTTCCCGATTTTGAATTTTGCAGTGAGACTGCGAACACTATTTTTTTGCCGATCATACGCATTAATGAGTTCGACTTTATCTTTTAAAGTTAAATGTTTACGAGAAGACATTGTGCACTTCACACGACACTGAACAAAACTGAAAACTGAAAAGACGAAAGGCCAACCATATTCCCCCCCTGCACACACCGAATTCAACAGAAGTTTTACACGTGCCTTAAAATTCTTGAAAAAGGGTTTAGAACCGCGACGTAAACCTTGATAAAATTCAGAGAATTGGAAATAGAAAATAAACACACGATTGAGGCAATACGGGGAAGAAACGTTCCTAGAAAAAGGGCCGTGAGCTCGCCCGCTGTCCGTTATGGGGAGATCAAATTAAGTGCTAATCTAAACGAAACAGTGCAGATTGCCTGTCCGCGTCCGTTACAGAGAATGTCCGCTAGACAGAAGCTGCAAACACGTTAAAACCAATTGAGGTGAGTTGGGGAATTTGAAAATTTCCATTGTAGAGAGATGTCCGTTAGGAGAAGTTTCACTGTATATAACATTTAAATAATTGGTGATATTATTTGTAAAACGTATAATCAGTGTCACAGATAACATCCATTACAGTATTACTGTAGTTTTGAAAATTAATGGAACGCAACAATTTTAAAACAACAAATTCTAACCTGATAAGTTTGTTACCAACTGCTTCTCTAGTTTCTTGCCTTTCCTTCTCTGACTGAGCATGAATTATATTTTTATCAATTAGTTCCTGTCTGTTAGGCCGCTGAGCTAGCTTCATGGCTAACGAGTCTTTTCTTGCTACCTTGGCTACTTGTCTATCTAAAATATTATAACAAGTTTTAGAAAAAATTTGAAAGTTTGTATAAGAAGCTTTATTTATTTTTAGACAATTGTTAACCCTTTCAGTATCATGAACACATTTATATGTGTGAATATTTCATACTTTAAGCACTGTTAAGACCAAATTATTTAAAATTTTCTTCTCTATAGCTGCAATCATGTTAAAACAATTCATTTACAATACAGCAAAAATCACATGATGTTTATTACGCACTATACTCTGTCAAGAGAACTGAATGACTTTTGGGTCAGGTTGTTTTACATTATACAACTAAGGCCAGGAGACTTAGTAATTATGTCTGTAAATTTAGTGTACAGTCAGTTCTGCTATAATGCATATTTTCACAATGCAAATTTGCTCCATCGCGACTGGTATATTAGAGAACAACAAGAGTATAATGCAATTTTCGCTTTGGCTCAGGTGCGATTACGTCTGCGAGAAACACTAGGTGAACGCACAACCAAGCCGAACGTAGTGACCTGCGCAGCAATACGAAGTTTAAAGGTCAAACATCAAATGTGTGAGAGCTATATTTCCCATTTACTGTAGTGGCATTGGCTGAAGACACACTGTTGCCATTCGCTGTATTCACATGATAACACATGATATTGTCGGCCAACTCATGTTTTCAGGAGCTCACATTTTTCTGGAAGTCACTATCACAAAACAATAAAAACAATTTGCAGTTCCCGGTTCATTGGGCTTTTCTGTTAGTGCAATCTAATTACAAACACGTAGTAAACTCGATCTTATTGCATTTGCGATAATACCGATAGCTGGAATTGTGGGTTTTTATGTTATTATGGCGAAATGTGTTTCCCCTTCCATGAAATCTTCAATCATATAAAAAACATAAGTACATTTTCAGAATCTTCTCTTCACTCCTATTTTTAAACTATATTTACTGTAATATTTATTTATTTATTAGAAATTTAAGATGTTTAAACCTGTGTTAGCAATTTTATTGGGATTCTAATTTTTTTTTTTTTTTTTTTTTGAATGCTCTGTTCCTATCCCTATTTTTCTCATAATCCTTGTTGTTTTTAATGCGCAAAATACCAAAATGCGGAGATTTTTAGGAACACATGTACTGTGTTATAGCAGAACTTACTGTTTTTCAAAACCAGTTATGTTTTAGAGAATTAAAAAAAAAAAAAAAAGTTTCTGTGGGGGGGAGCCACAATTACTCATTGTATACAGGGTGATTCACTACCAGTGCGACAAACTTGCAGGAGGTGTAGGGGGCACAAAGATGAATCAGAATCACATAGCATTGCAGGGTCCGAAATGCCTTCGTCATGCGGTAGCGGACGTTGAACGGGAGGTCGCGTGAACAGCGATCCCGCTGGAAGTCAGCATTTGTGAAC
Organism: Mastigoproctus giganteus; assembly: GCF_048544385.1. NCBI lineage: Eukaryota > Metazoa > Arthropoda > Arachnida > Uropygi > Thelyphonidae > Mastigoproctus > Mastigoproctus giganteus. Next base: position 203,178,524 of record NC_143583.1, read on the forward strand.
CAGTTCCCGAGGCAGTAGGATGGACGAGTATTCAAACGTTTAACTGGCCGAAATGCACCTCGCATATGGAGCCGCGGACTGTAACGGGCGCACCGCTCTGCGCTTGTACCAGGAACGTTTCCCGCACAGGCGTGCTCCTCATCATACGATTTTCGCACGTGCACAGAAGGTTACGTGAGACTGGTTGTTTCACGAGAGGTACTATGAATCGAGAGCGAACGATGAGGACGCCAGACAATGAGGAGAATGTCCTATGTCTTGAAGAAGGCCAACGAGTGGGTATTTCCCAATCCACTGTATGGAGGATACTGTCAATAAACCAAATGAGTTCATACCATCTGCAACGCGTTCCAATCATTGGAGCCTGCGGATTATCCACTCCGGAGGACTTTTGCTACTTGGTTTCTTCAACAGAAATGGTTTGCAAATGCTGACTTCCAACGGGATCACTGTTCACGCGACCTCCCGTTCAACGTCCTCTACCGCATGACGAAGGCATTTCGGACCCTGCAATGCTATGTGATTCTGATTCGTCTTTGTGCCCCCTACACCTGCTGCAAGTTTGTGGCACTGGTAGTGAATCACCCTGTATTAGTTTAGGTAATGCCTAAATAAAATATATTAAAACTCCACGTGGTATAAGATTGGTAATTTAGATATATTATAATTTAAAAGCCACAATTCTCATCCAAGATAAAAACAGTATGAAAAAAACCCATAAAAATTTCTCTCATTCACACGGGATTTGAATCTAGTCCTTTTCCCACATAGAATGGAAGAACAGCAATTATAGTACTGTGCTAGCCAAAGGGTGAACATTTTTACCGTGTTTGCTACCATCTAAACTGAAAGAACCTGTTAAAAGTGGTGCAACTTTTGGAATTAAAAAAATAAATAATAAATAAAAAATAAAATTAACATTCTGACATCACCATCATTCCAAAAATTTGTAAAAAACGGTTTAAAATTAAAAACTTGATTCGTTGCTAAAAGTGGACACTTACTTTTGTGCCGAGTTGTAAATCTTAAAAAAAAAAAAAAAATACTTTATTCATAAACATAAACCAACATCAACAAGCCAAGTCTATAAATAAAAGCCAAGAATTGCTGCAAAGCTTTCAATCAGTGTGCCAATACTGAGTAGTTGTTAATTTCATGTACTTTACATTTATGGCACAGCACTTGGGTGCTATAATGCATATGAGCACTTGCCATTTGAACAGATATGAATTATGGCACATCACTTCCAGTGCCATTTTACATTTATATGCTTAAAAGCAGCAAATGTGTTAAGACGTGCACAAAGAAGTTGCCGTTGTTTTTATTATTTATATAATGCATTAGCATCTATGGCCATATTGTGCTGTATGTATTGTGTCTAGTAATGTGTTAATGGGCCTATTTGCATATCATGTGGGCTGAAAAACTAAGAATAAACTAGGGAGAAGAGGACACCCTACCTGAAATTGAATAACTACAACACCAATTTAAAACATCTAAAAATCAGGGTTCGAATCCAGTCTCCAACAGGATTCAAATCTAAACCTGTCCAAACAAGTGTATGAAAACAATATATAGTGCCAGTGATCCAGAGAGCTACAGTAACACAATCTTCATGAATAGTTTCATCTGCCAGTCCACCGAAAAGTACTGCTGATAAACAGTTTTTGTTAATATATTTGTAACCTGCCTACATGCAAACCAGTCTAAGTGCTGCAGTGGATGTAGTGTCAATTCATAGATGTTACTACTATGCAGATATTGGTCCTTGAGACTGTCGCACACATTCTCTCAGATATGAGAGACAAGTTGTGCTTGCTACCTGTGAGTCTAGAATGCTGATGGAACTGATATTCGGGTGACACTCAAGGCAAGTGGACCCAATTTCGGTGAAATCCGGACAGTCTGTGACAGCCAAATCCTAATGCTTGCACCTTCACAATAGTGGGACTGTTAGTAATCCTGGGTATAACTCCCATATGCAACCACACTGTGGATGACCACCAAGGTGTGAACCAAAGTAAGCAGGGGTCGAGGTGTGGCGTCCACACCACACGAAGGAATGCCACCACCCTGTGTTACCAGGCAATACTAGAAAGTAGATGACTCGTCAACAAGTGCAATACCACCACTTTGCTTATTGGAGGCTTGAAGTGGTAGAACCCATGTTTAGTCTCCAGAGTTAAGTTCCGGTCAACCTTTTCACCATGCAGTATGACTGATGTCTTTTGAGGTTATGATGAACACCATGGCCAGATCCAAACAGTTACATTTCAAGGGTACAGCTCTAAAACAGTGTTTGCAGGATGGCCGCTAGCTAGTATAATGGACCGAACCTATTGGCAACTCTCTAGGAGGCTTACGGATCAGCTAGTGTTAGTAATTATATCTTGTAATGTCTTGTGACTGGAGGGAGTCTGAGTAGTGTAGGCGGGATGCATTGTTGAGGCCACATTATTTCAAGGTTCTGGGTATATACTTATCATGTGTATATCCAAAGGTTTCATATGGCATGTCCCTCCCCACTTTTTCTTACTATTGAATACACCACGAATTGGCAAATTATTAGAGCAAGCTTATCTGCGAAAAGATCTAAACCTCCTAAATCATTCCTAGTTCAATTCACAAATATACATGGTCTCAGTTTTAATCTCTACTGATGTCCAATTTTACTTACAGTCTGCCAAACCCCATGTAATTTTTCTGACAGAATCTCAGTTATTGATTGATTCAACCACTGCTCATCTCAGTTGCCCAAATTATTCGCTGTATGATTCCTTTCACCTGAAAGGTGGTACTTGTGCATATGTCCATTCAGATATTCTCTGTCAGAGACTTGATAATTTGGAATCTTCTCTTTTCGATCTTCTCTGGCTTAAAATCTCTCTATCTCATTCTGTCAAATTCATCTGTTGTCTCTACTCTTCTACCAACTCCACTAACCACTTGGAACTCTTTGACTTCCTCTCTTTGCAACTTGACTTTCTCCAGTCCAACTTTCCTAACAATGGGGTAATTTTCCTGGGTTGGGAATAGCCATGAGATAAAGGCTCCATTGGAGAAGAGACAATCACTAAGTTGTGATCTGAGGTGCCTACAGGACCACTCACTTCGATCGTGTACTTAGAAGGGTTGTTTCTAATTCTTCAGTTTCATTTTCTGCCTATACCAAAGCTCGCAACAATTGTAAAGCACTTATTAATCAGTCTAAACTAGATTTTGAACAGGCTAAGAGTAGAACACTTGCTTCTTGCCCTAATGATAGCCAAGCATTCTGGTCTCTTCACAAAGCTATTGGCTGCTACTTTTGCCCATGTCTGCCCCCACCTCTGTCAAATCCAGATGGTTCTATTATCGCTTCAGCCAAGGATAAAGCTGACCTGCTAGCATCCCATTTTTTCTTCCAACTCGTGTATTAATGATCTTGGTAAAACACCTCCCACCATTCCCAACAACGCTCCATTCAATGCCTCCTGTGGTCTTCCATCAAAAAGATGTCAGAAGGATTTTAAAGGATCTTGATACTAAGAAAGCTTCAGTTCCTGTGCTTCTGAACTTATTCCTGTTCTTTGCTGCCTTTTCTCACTTTCTTATTCCAAAGGTGTTTTTTCTTCTTGGAAATTTGCTCATATCCAGCCAATTCCCAAAAAGGGTGACATATCCCCCCCATCTAATTATCGTCTCATTGCAAATACTTCTACTCTTTCTAAAGTAATGGAGAAATCAATTAACCGCCAACTCGTACAACTACCTAGAAACCTTCCGTCTGATCAACGATCACCAGTATGGATTTCGTCAGTGTCAATCCACTGGTGATATTCTGGTTTATGTTACCCATTTATGGACAAATTCAATGGAAAAGTTCAGTGAAACACACAGTTGCTCTTGACATCTCAAAGGATTTCGATTATGTTTGGCGTAAAGGTCTTCTCAACAAGCTTCCATCCATCTTATGGTTTGCCAACTGTTTTTTGTAATTGTTTATCCAGTTTTCTCTCTGATCACTCACTGAGGTTGATGGCTATCTGTCTTCTAACTTCTACACTAATGCTGGTGTCCCCCAAGGTTCAGTTCTTTCCCCCCACTTTTTCTCTTGTACTGACCTTCTTCAATGGATCTTCTTCCATTGACCGAAAATCCTATCCATAGTTTTGCTGATAATAGCACATTGCATTTCACTTTCCAGTTTGAGAAACCTTGCCCTGCTCAATCAGCTTCAACTTCTCGAATATCTTAAATGTTGATCTCCAGGTAATTCTCCAGGGGGCAAAGACAACTTAGTTGATTTCAATCCTTCTAAAACTCAGTCCTGTCTTAAGAAAGGATTCTTCTGGTCCTATGCTTATCTTTGGTGACACTCCGTCTAGGCAAGATGATATATCTCTTTAGGGGATTACCCTGACTTCTAATCTCTATTGGCACAAGCATATTACAAATATTGCTTCCTCTGCATCTAAAAAACTTAGTTTTCTCTTTCGCTCTCAGCATTACTTTTAAGCTGGCATCTGTTTACTCTGTAAAAATCGCAAATCCATCCTACGATGGAATATCGTTCCCACATATGGGATGGTGCCCCCAAAACCTCTCTCAGGCTTCTAGAACCTTGTTTTCTGGAACAACCTTCCTTCATACGTATTTCCTGAAAATTACAGTCTACAGAAGTTCAAGTCTAATATCAACAAATATCTTCTTTCATCTTCTCAACCTCTAACCCATGCATGGTACTAAGTACTATAGGTTCTAATACCTCTTGTGTTTGGGATTTTCATAAGAAAAAGAAAGAAAGAAAGAAAGATTTATCACCATGCCGCAAAGACATACTGCAAGTTCTTAACCCCAGGGGCTCAACATCTGGTGAGTATGGGCTTGGCACACCCAGGATACTGAGCTGGATACCATCATTCTTCTCTTTCTTGGTGATTCCCTTGCTACTTCTCTCTCTCTCTCTCTCTCTCTCTCTCTCTCTCTCTCTCTCTCTCTCAAGGTTTTTTTTTTTTTTTTTTTTGGCTGGTGCAGCATAAGCCTCAGGCTTCCTTGCACCATATGGCTAATATTAATAATAATATTAGCAAAGATCCCTGTACCAACTTTTTTTCAAATGTATTCTGTCTCAGCAAAATAGCTTCCTTCTAACTACAAGCATGGCCACCCTGACAGAAATTTCCTACCATAAGACTTGTACAGTCCCTTAAGTCTTGAGCTAATGTACAAGGCTTCCAACATATACCAGGTGGTTAAAGAATAAGTTTCCCTAGGAGACTCTAGCGTCAAAACGGTTAGAGTTAGCACTGTGAAAATCAATGGATAGGTCATTTAGGGTGTGGGGAAGCGATTTGCAGAAGAAAAAAAAATTAGTTCAAATTTCCGTCATGAGGGGAAAAACGGCGCTGCACATATGTAAAAGTTGTTATTTACTTCAAGACACGCTGCTTACGCAAATTACATCCTGTTAGATAAAAGCAGAAAGACCAAAGCCACCGTCAATAATCATTATGGCTCTTACAAAAAAGGAACGTGCTCTTTTAGTAAACTGCTCTACCAGAATAATAGTAATGCTAATGCAGCACTACGTGAATATCAGAAACTTACAAAGGTTTACGTAAAGGACCTTTGACATTAGTGGGGCTTTGAAAACTAATAAAGAAATTTAAAGAGGCTGGGGAGTTAGGTGTAATTCCAGGCAGGGGACCAGACAACTACGTATTGGAATGGAGGTAGTGAATGAAGTGGCAGTTGCAATGGTCAGAATGCAAAACACTACCAGTCAGTAGTGCCTGCTAGAGGTGTGTCAAGAGACTTCAACCTTCCTTGGTCTACTGTACGTAAAGTGCTTCTTATAATTTTACACTGGTTCCTGTACAAGATTCACGTAGTGCAAGAACTAAAGTCTTGTGATCAGCAACAACGAATAGAGTATGCTCTACGCTTTGTGGCTCGTATGGAACTTGACGATACATGGGCTCGAATGATCTTGTGGTCTGATGAGGCACATTTCACTCTTCATGGGGCTGTAAATGCACAAAATACATACGTTACAGTATGGTGTGGATTCACAGCAGAGTTTATAGTTGGGCCATTTTCTTTGAAGAGTCTACACCACATGGCCCCATAAAGTGTAAGTAACTAGTGCACAGTACTGCACTCTTCTAAGAGATCACATTATTCCTGCTCTGCAAGAAAAGCAATGAATGCTTGGAGACCGTAGTGTTCATGCAAGATGGTGCCCCTCCCCACATTGGTTGACAAGTGAAGGAACTGTTCTGTTCAATATTCAGAAATGATTGCATCATTTCTAGAGACTTTCTGCAGTTCTGGCCAGCCCGATCAGCAGATCTCAATCCCTGTGATTTCTGGCTAAGGGTTTTTTTTTTTTTTTTTTTTTTTTGGTAGTTGTTGGTGCATCGGCTTCTGTGGCCATAGTGCACCACCCAATGTTTTTGTAGTACTTTGATCCAAGCCAGAGGCGGGATTCGAACCCGCAACCTTTGGGTTGCCAGGCAGGCACTTTACCCACCCGGCTAGCCCAGTCGGCAGCTACGGAGTTACCTGAAAGAAAAAGTTTACCGTGGCAGCATACAGACGCTTGTCGATTTGATAGCAATCATTAAACAGCATGTAGTCAACAACCCCACTTATATGCTATGCGAAACTGTGTGGCATGCAGTCCTCCATTTTCAGGACATTAACATTAGTAGAGGCATACGATGCAAGAAAGCAAATATACAGCATCAGCCAAAAAAGGGAAAAAAAAAAAAAAAAAACCCTTCCCATTTCATTGATCCATTCGTTCTAAATGTTTGTGTAGTTCTGCCTTAAATTTATTTAAGCTATCAAACTTCCACAACAATAGATGGAAGTATGTTCCAGCAATCAACTACCTGCTGGCTAAAGCCAAATGTCCGCACATCATTTTACAACTGCTTTCCTCAGTTTGAATTTGTGGCCCCTCAGGTTTGTAATCTGAGGAAGAATCCCATTACCATTGAGCCTGCTCAATCCATTAAGGCCTTATACACCTCAATCAGATTGCCTTGCAGGTGCCTAGTTTCCAGAAGCTGCAATTTGCAGAACTTAAGCCTTTCTTCTTCATAAGAGCACTCCTTTGTTCCCCTCACCAATTTTTTTTTTTTTTTTTTGGTAGTTGTTGGCGCATAGGCTTCTGTGGCCATAATGCACCTCCCAAGGTTTTTGCAGTACTTTGATCCAAGCCCGAGGAGGGAATCGAACCCGCAACCTTTGGGTTACCAGGTAGGCACTTTACCCACCTGGCTAGCCCGGTCGGCCCCTCACCAGTCCAGTCTCGCTGCCCTTCTCTGTACTCGTTCTAGCAACTCTACATCCTTCCTAAAATGATGTGTCCATACTTGCATGCAGTACTCAAGGTGTGGCCTGACCATTGCCTTATATAAGGGGATAATCACCTCCTTATCCCTGTTCACAAAATTCCTGTATATATCACTAACAAGACACATGACCTACTCTGGCAGCCTGTCTGCACTGCTCAGAAAACTTCATATCTGACTGCACAATTACTCCCAGGTCTCTTTCATTCTCCACTGCTGAGCGTAACACCACACAGTTAGTACATTTCTCTGGGGTTACTGCTACCCATGGGAGTACTTTTCATTTGTCAATGTTAAACTTCAATTGCCACTTCTCAGCCCATCTGCCCAACTTTTACAGATCCAGAGCCTGTTGCAGCAGCACACTGTCATTACTGTTATTAACAACCCTGCCAACCTTTGTATCATCTGCAAACTTTGACATTAAGCTTGATATACTTTCATCAATATCATTGATAAATATACAAAACAACGATAGGCCCAACACTGAATCCTAAGGGACACTACTAATAATAAGAATGTCATATCAAGTGAAGGAAAGCACATAGAATATCTGTAGATTTCTAAGTTCTGATATTAAAATCTAATCTTAAGTTAAGTATTCCATCTCATGTTTACAATGCCAATTTTGGCATACTTGCATTATACGGGGTATATCAATGTGCCTGACGTCATTCTTGCAATTTAATGTATGGTGTCACTTGTACATAGATTGAGATATACATATATAAATAGATACACTTCGGCAGCAAATCACAGTTTGGATTTAAAACCATTGTATTATGCTTGGTAACATACAATTATCAAATAAAAAAAAACATTATGCTAGTAAATGTAAAATTATGAAAATTAAAAAAAAAAAAAAAAAAAAAAAATTAAGTCTTTACAATCTGATACCCCTTCTGACTGATTGTTGCGAGTAGTAGTGATTGACATGCTAGCCCGCTATGGTTAGTATTAGTTAGGGTGTTTATCCCCTACTTGTTGCTGTTTTAAACAGCCAGTCTTGGGTGTTTACCCCCCCCCACTTGCTGCTGTTTAAAACAGCGACAACTGGGGTATAAACATCCTAACTTAAGTTAAAATGAGAATCGATTAAAAAAACTATAATTCTTTTGCTTGAATAATCCAGCACCAAGAGGGAGAAAAGTGTTTTCTCAATCTATGTATAAGTGACATGATATACTAAACCTAAATCTGCAAGAATGACATCAGGAGCATTGATATACCCCGTATAATGTAAGTATGTCCCAATTTCACCCCCGATGGCGGAAATTTGAACTAATTTTCTTCTACAAATTGCTTCCCCATATCTTAAACGACATTCCCACCAATTTTCACAGCACTTATGGGTCTCCTGAATAGGGAAACTTATTTTATAACTACCCGGTATATACTCTGAAAAAAAAGAAAGGTTGTTTTCTTTTCTTGGTTCTTACTTTAACACTTGAAGCACAGAACCACTTTGGTAAACAAAAGAGAAAAAGACGCTAGAAAGGAAATGAAACTTTATCACTTAGAAAGAGCATTCTATATATCTCAGAGAAAAATCGCTTGGCACTTGGGGCCCAAGACACTGAAAGTAAATCTTTGAATCAGAAAAATAGTATTAGTCTATGTATAGAACAGCATGCATGACTTCAAGCATTTGGATGTAGCAGCAAAAATAAAAAGTGGGTGAAGATGGAACAATAATTGCATGGTGTTTTATTTGCCATCAGCATTTAGCAGCAAACCTGAATGAAGTTCTTACAATTGGTACAAACTACAAATTTTATTAAGAAGTATACTAAATTCATGAATTTTTGATTGTGTGAAGAAATGTGGGCTTTAGACGCAGTTACTAATTTGTGTTGAAGTACAATGGTAATCAAGAAGATGTCTTTGAAGAGTTTATTCCAATTAAGACACAAAGATTAAAAGAATGAACAAAAGCAAGAAAATTCAAAACTGGGTAGCTATTTTTGTGACAAAGGATGTATTGCAAAACAATTTTTATTAGACATTTTCTCTTAAGATTTAAATTTGTGTTCAAGGAAGTATTACTAGTGTTTTCAGTATGTACAAAAAAACAAATCCCTGGCTTGTAGCTGTGAAGGGTGTTGTGTACAGCAATGAGCCTTCTGTATACAATAAAGAATTCTTCTTCTAAAAGTGTTTTAAAAAAAATGGCTAAAGATCTGGTGGAAGCATATACAAGAAAATAATTATGAAATACCTCCTTCATTTTCATATTTTGTAAGCTCAACAAGGTTTGGATATTAGAAGCATCACAAACATTGCTTGTAGACCTGGGATTACTTTCTTGAGTGTTGTTCACTAGAAGAGTAGTGACTGGAAAATTTCTGGATTACCAATCTGTTTGTGGAACATCAAAACAATGCTGATGGGCATTGAAGAGTAGACTAACTAAACTCTTTATTTAGGTTTAAAATAAATCTCTGATTCAATTAGCATTGTTTGGTGTGGAATAAAGAAAAGGTAGCATATCCAACACTTCATGAAAAAACAACAAAGATTTTTTGCCTTCGTCAACCACATATTTGTGTAAAACAAATGCCACGATAAAAAAAAAAAAAAAACTCAGCTGGTTAGATTGCTGGTCCACAATACATTTTGGATTGAGAGCCATGGTTCAACTCACACCATTCATTTAAACAGGTAAATCTGTAAATAGTCACTTAAGATGAACAGTCCAATTCTGCTATTATGAACAAGAAGAGTGCGTGCAACCAAAATATCACATTTTTAATTTGAAAACATGGTAGCGCAGTGTTTATTTCATTCCCATTTATCATATCATCAATAATTTTTCATAACTCAAAAATTAACTTAATTTCTCTATTAAGTAACATTTAACCAGCAATGAGGCAACAAAATAACACTAAGACATGCAATTTTTTTTGTCCTTATCACATTCTAACACAGTAACATCATTCTCCAAGAGCTAAGCCAGTTCTTTCAAGTTTATAGCTAATTACTAATTATATTTTCTGCATCATTTTAGTCACACCTACTCATTCAACTCTCATAATGGAAGGTATAAATGTACACTGGTGTTCAAAGAAAGTGCATCGCCCCTTAAAATTGTAATTTTCGTCCGAATAACATAAGTATAATAACCATAAGTAGAATAACATAAGCATAATAACATAAGCATAATAACATAAGCATAATAACATAAGCACAGGGAAATCAAAATTGAGAGTAGGAGTGTGCTATAGGCCTAATGACTCTGATGAGTATAATAAGATATTGTACAGGGAAATAGAGTGGGCCAGTAAATCAGAGAGTCTTATAACGGGGGATTTTAATTTCCCAGATATTGACTGGAATTTGTGGGTTGGTCACTCACACACTAGCAAGGCTTTTGTGGATTTATTGGATGATTGTTTTCTACATCAGCATGTTCGTGCGACAACAGGAGGGAGCAATACTCTTGATCTGATATCAGTAGTGATTCTTCATGCATTAAGAATCTGCAGATAAATGAACCACTAGGTGGCAGTGATCACAGTGTGTTGAAGTGGGATTTACTCAAGGAGGTAACTACCATCAGAGGTAAAGGGAAGGGTTTTTGTTTTCGTAAAGGCGACTATGATGGTCTGAGACAGTATTTAAATTCTATACAGGGACCAACTGATGATGTTACCAACAGCAAATTCAAAATAGGAAGCATTCAAGGAACTAATCTTGGAAGCTACCAGGCTTTACATACCAACTAAGAAATATTGTTCAAGGTTTAGGCCTAAATGGTTGTCAGATGAACTAATGAGACATGTGGCAGAGAAGAAAAATGCATGGAATACATACAAATTAATGGGTGACATGGAAGCCTATGATAGATATAAGTTGGTCTGTAACCAAGTCACAAAGGAGATTAGGCAGGCAAAGGCAGACTACGAAAAACCCTTGGCAAAGGATGCAAAGAAAAACAGAAAAGAGTTCTTTACCTATTTAAACTCAAGAAGGAAAGGTTTGTTATTTGTTTTTTAGGAGCATTAGCAACTAAGGCTATATTGCTCCGGGGATATGCGGTGGTCATTCCCTGACCTTTCCGCATCCTCCGTATTTGGTGGTCATGGACTCGAACCCCAGTCTAATCAAGAAGCGTGTGCTACGCACTGCTGCTCCTGCCCACCTGGCTACGGAGGCGCCCAAGAAGGAAAGGGATGAATCAGATTGGTCCACTGGATATTGATGGTTCAACAGTTGAGGATCCTGCTCAGGTGGCTAACAATCTAAACGAGTATTTTGCATCTACATTCACGCATGAGGAGTTATTCAGGAAGGAGAATGACGTAGGTAAAGTAAACATTGGCAGTGAGCTAGATGATTTTGTAATAACTGAGAGGAAAGTGGAGGAGAGATTGTTGAGGATAAACATAAAAAAGGCACCTGGGGTGGATGGGATCTATCCAGTTATATTAAAGGAGGCAGCAAAGGAAGTAAGCAAACCCCTAGCCATAATTATGAGAGCTTCTTTGGACTCAGGGGAGGTACCCATAGACTGGAGATGTGCAAATGTAACCCCAATTCACAAAGGAGGATCAAAGGCTGACACAAGTAATTATAGACCTGTTAGTTTAACTTCTGTTCCAGGTAAATTAATGGAGGCACTGGTTAAAGAAGCACTGCAGGATCATCTAGACAAGAATTCAGTTAAAGCTCAGATGCAGCATGGTTTTGTTAAGGGCAGGTCTTGCCTGACCAATTTGATTGGATACTATGATGTAGTCACAAAAGAACTGGATGCAGGGAATAACTTTGATATTATATATTTGGATCTTAGAAAGGCTTTTGATACTGTTGCACATGGAAGACTGCTCCACAAATTGGAGCAGTGTGGCATTGGAGGCAAATTGCTGCTATGGATAAGGGGATGGTTGAGTGGCAGAAGACAGAGAGTGGTAATCAATGGACACTGCTCAACGTGGACTAATGTTATTAGTGGAGTTCCTCGGGGTTCAGTGCTGGGTCCGTTGTTGTTTTCGGTGTTTATGAATGATATTGATGATGGTATATCAAGTTTAATGTCCAAGTTTTCAGATGATACAAAGGTTGGCAGGGTTGTTAAGGACACTACTGACGCTATGCTGCTGCAACAGGATCTGGAAAGGTTGAACAGATGGGCTGAGAGGTGGCAAATGAAGTTTAACATTGACAAATGTAAAGTACTACAAATGGGAAACAGTAACCACAGAGCAACGTATCAACTCTGCGGTACTACACTGACAGTGGTGGAGAATGAAAAGGACCTGGGGGTAATTGTGCAGGCAGATATGAAGTTCTCTGAGCAGTGCAGACGAGCTGCAAGAGTAGCTCATGGTGTCTTGTCAATGATATACAGGAATTTTTCTAGCAGGGATAAGGAGGTGATTATTCCCTTGTATAAGGCAATGGTTAGGCCACATCTTGAGTACTGTATACAGGTCTTGAGGCCTCATTTCAAGAAGGATGTAGAGCTGCTGGAACGGGTACAGAGAAGGGCAACAAGATTAGTGAATGGAACAAAGGGTTGCCCTTACGAAGAAAGGCTTAAGTTTTGCAAATTACAGAGTCTGGAGACTAGGCACCGGCGAGGTGATCTGATAGAGGTGTATAAGGCTTTGAATGGTTTGAGCTTGCTCAATGCCAATGGGATTCTTCATCTTGCTCAGAATAATCACCTCAGAGGGCATAAATTCAAATTGAGGAAGGACGGATATCGGATAGATGTGCGGAAATTTGCCTTTGGCCAGCGGGTGGTTGGTTGGTGGAACCGACTTCCATTACTTGTTGTTGAAGTTGATAGCCTAAACAAATTTAAGGCTCAACTGGACAGGTATTTCGAATGAACGGAGGGGTGAAATGGGAGTGGTGTGTTTTTTTTTTTTTTTTTGGCTGATGCTGAATAAGCTTACTTTCTTGCATCATATGCCTCTACTAATGCTAATGCTAAAAGGCAATATTTCTTACTGGTTGCATCAGATAAGATTGACATGTGTAGGTGATGACGTAATATTACATCAGCTGTTATTTCAGCTATATAAGCACGCTCTGCAAGAGTTGCAGTCATTCCTTGCTTGTGTCAGGATGGCAAGTTACATGCAGTTGATGCCACGAAGAAAGAGCATTAATGTTCTTCCCGTCATATTGTAATTAGTCAGTGAGTAGATTTCTTTCCACACTTAAGAATAATGGTTCTGCTGATAGGAAAAAAAAAAAAGGAACCAGATGCAAACAAGCCTCTACGCCAAAACAGGACTGCATTTTGAAGCGCTTATGCCTTAAAAACTGTAAAGCATCTTTGTCTGAGCTGAAAAGAGAACGGGAAGAACATACAGGAGTGGTAGCAAGTGCAGTAACAGTCAGAAGATGCCTCTTCAAAAATGGACTTGTAGCCTGTCATCCTAAGAAAAAGCCCCTCCTCACACAAAAAATGAAAAAGACCCGATTAATTTGGTGTAAGGAGCATGCCAAATGGATCACCAAGCATTGGAAGTCAGTGATTTTCTCGGATGAGAAGAAATTCAACCTGCATGGCTCTGATGGGAGACAAACAGTTCGCTGTAGACGTGGTGAAAAATACCATCCAGACTGTATGGTGTCTACAGTGAAATTCCCTACCAGCCAAATGATATGGGGTGCATTTCGTATCGCAGAGTAGGTCACCTGCAGTTTATAAAAAGGTCCCATAAATGCCAATGGATGCCTGGCTATATTGGAAGGCAAATTGCTGCCAACCATTAGAGACCATTTCAACCTCCCAAGTAACTGCATATTTCAGGACGACTCTGCTCCTTGTCATCGGGCAAAAAGTGTAAGTAGGCATTTCTGTAGTTACTTTAGCTTCATTTCTGCATTAGAGGTTTGACAGTAATGTGTTTACATTTGTTGTAGGTGAAAAAATGGTTGGAAGAACAGTCCATTTCAACTATTAGCTGGCCAGGAAACAGCCCGGACCTGCATCCTATAGAGAACTGTTGGCATTGTGTGGAATCTGCAGTTGCCAGAAAGAAACCAAAGGCTCTTCGTGAACTTCAGGAAGCCATAATTCGTGTTTAGAACCGTGAACTATCAAGTTGATTATCTTCAGAAATTAATCTTGTCAATGCCTCGATGGCCGTCATCAGGGCCAGAGGCGGTTCAACTAAATATTAGTTTGCACCTGGTGAATTTTTCATTTTGTTTTCCATTTAAAATGATAAACTGAAGCAAATTCAGGGCTTGTGATAACATTTCGGCCACAATTGTCATGTTTACCAAAACATTATTTTATTTATTTGTTTTTTTTTTTTAAGGAGTATAGCAACTAAGGTCATAATTGCTCCGGGGATGTGCAGTGGTCGTTCCCTGACATTTCCGCATCCTTAGTATTTGGTGGTCACGGGCTCGAACCCCGGTCTAATCAAGAAGCGTGTGCTATGCAGTGCTACTCCTACCCACCTGGCTACGGAGATGCCCTTACCAAAACATGTTGTATAAAGTTTGCAAATGCTCATTTTCGAATATTTTGAAAGCACCTATCAAATATTACTTAGCTTTGCCTTAACTATTAATAAATATCTTTGTTTATATTTCTGTTTGTGATGCTAGAACATACCATTGTGAAAAAGGGTTAGAAATGTGAAATTCCTAGGTGATGCACTTTCTTTGAACACCAGTGTATATTAAAGTGTATTTCATTTGTTTGGAATTATAGACCAAGTCATGAGCAGGATTGCATATGCAAAATTCACATCAACATGCTCTGACTTTGCATTTAGCACATTAAGAGCTCTAAGGGAAACATTGATACCACCCCCCAATTAATGCCATATCTTTAGAAAGGCATTCCTTGTTTCGTTTTTGGAAATATAAAAGGGTTTTTTTGTTAATTTTATAATTTTAATATAAAATAAATCTTCATAAAATTAATAAGCCTTCAACATGCCTCCACTAATCCAAAAAAATAATGCATTGGACTTACTGTTCGATAATCTTGACAGCATCTCCTTGATCACCTTCTCATTTAAATTCTGATCATAATCCCATTGCATGTGAAACCTCTCTACAGGAAAATCATAATTCAGAACTTCCCAAAATTGAAAATCTACCAGAGGGAAAACTGATCTCCACAAAATTCTCGGAACCAGAAATAATCCGCAGATAACTCACAGAATTCAAACAGACACATTCCAGTGACCAGCTGAAAACAGTACTCCCCAAAAAAATTACTAAACCATCTAGCTGAAGAACTCTATGAAATTGCAAAAGAAGGAGTGTACATGGTGGAGAGGGAAAAATGGTAGTAGTAGTAGTGGCATGTGATGCAAGAAAGCAAGTGTATGAGCTTATTCCTCACGAGTTTGTGGACTAAACCCCACGGATTCCGGTTCCCCTCAGTCTCGACAAGGGAATGCCAGGAGCTCTGCTTGGCATGGTAAATTTTGTTAGTATATTCACGGCGGACTGCTTTGAATCGGTCTCTATACTGTTCTACGATGTGAGCAGGTAGTAGTAGTAGTAGTAGTAGTAGCAGTGGCATGTGATGCAAGAAAGCAAGTGTATGAGCTTATGCAGCATCAGCCAAAAAAAAAAAAATCACACCATTCCCTCCAAATGCCTGTCCAGTTCCTCCTTAAATTTATTCAACCTATCAACTTCCACAACGACAGATGGAAGTTTGTTCCAGCAATTAACCACCCGCTGGCTAAAGGCAAATTTACGCACATCTATTCTACATCTGTCTTTTCTTAATTTGAATTTATGTCCCCTTAGGTTCGTAATCTGAACAAGTGGAAGGATCCAAATTCAGCGTGCTCAACCCATTCAAGGTTATACACCTCAATCAAATCACCGCGCAGGTGCCTAGTCTCCAGCCACTGCAATTTGCAGAACTTAAGCCTCTCTTGGTAAGAGGATCCCTTCATTCCCTTCACCAATCTTGTTGCCCTTCTCTGTACACGCTCAAGTAAATCTACATCTTTCCTAAAATGAGGCCTCCAGACCTGTATGCAGTACTCAAGGCGTGGCCTGACCATTGCCTTATACAGAGGGACAATCACCTCCTCCTCCCTGCTAGCAAAATTCCTATATATCACTGACAAAACCCCATGACCTGCCCTGGCAGCCTGTCTGCATTGCTCAGAAAACTTCATATCTGACTGCACAATTACTTCCAGGTCTTTTTCATTTTCTACCACCTTAAGTGTAGTACCACACAGTTGGTACGTTTCTCTGGGGTTTCTTCTACCCATATGCAGTACTTTGCATTTGTCAAGGTTAAACTTCAGTTGCCACTTCTTAGCCCATCTGCCCAAATTATCTAGATCCTGTTGCAGTAGCACACTGCCATTACTCTCATTAACAACCCTTGTATCATCTGCAAACTTCGACTGGTGAAAGGCATATCTTGAACCAGAACAGAATAACATGCATTTTATTACCATAATGGAAAATTTCAACAAAAATTAGTGTAAAACAGAACCCCATAGAAACTATAACCGAAAACTGTAAACTTTGAAATAAGAAAAAGGAATAGAAGAGATAAGAGACTACTGCACTTCACAAGACAAAAAAAAGTTAAAATAATGAATATTGTCTCTCAAAGGGGAAAAAAAAACAAAGGACATGGATTGGTCCAAATATGAGAGTTTCATACTCAAAGCAGAGATACTGTGGGCATTTGTCGCAATCTTCAAAAATATTGTAAAATAATTCTGAATGAGTGAGTACAAGTAGTGATAACAGAATGGTTAGCTGCACAGAAATAAAGAGAACTAATTTATAGAGTTTGTCACTAAGCTTCAGAACAGATTTCAGGTACTGTAAACTGAACAAGCCAGAGCAGGAACATGTATACTGAAATCATAAAGATGTCAGTTGAACTTTCCTAAAAAAAGAAAAGAGATGTTTTAACAAGATATAAAAAGAAGAAAAATGAAGTAAGAACAACTGAATATGCAGAACTTGGGTAGAGGAATATGCCATTCAACAAGAGACTATATGTTATAAATGAAATAATTGGGGGGGGGGGTGAAGAAAAAAACCAATGAATTTCAATTGCTTTGGCAATTATCCTTTTTCTCCAACTATGCCCCCCCCCCCCCCGCCTCCCTCTCCAAAGTCCAAATGAAACAGAAGAGCAAGACTATCCATCTAACACAGAATTTACTAAAATGTTACTCCCATTCAGTCTGCCATCTACTGGCTGATTTACAAGAACCTTTTTCAATTTCTCCACAATCTAACCAGATACTCATACCATCATTTTATACTACTTCAACTTCAAAGAAGTAAGAGGATGTCAGAGACTCGTTAACTTATTTAGGGTTGAGGGTCCCAAGACCTTCATGCTCGAATGCAACAGATAATTTAAAGAACACAGCCAAAATCATTAATCACATTCAAAAATACAAAACTTCAATGATTGTTAATATTTTAATTTTTTTAAAATTTGAGAGCATTTATAATTGAAATATGACAATTTTCAGGTTCCTCTAAACTTAAGATACTTAATTTTATTTGAACACAATATCGAGAAAAAAATTGCCCAATACTCACACTGTTCGTCATCTCCATAGTAGTCCCTCCACATAATGGGATTATCAATTTCAGAATCTGAGTCTGAAATATCTGCTTGGCTAATACTGACATCAGGGACTGGAAAGTTCTCTTTATTTTCCATTAGCATAACAGCTGCACTCTCATCAACCAAATTCTTCTCTTGCAAACTACATAATTTTTGGGGGGAAATAAAAAATTTTATTTTTTTATTTTTATTATTAAAACTGGGTTATTAAAGATAACCAGCAAAACAGCCAAAGGTCATAAGGAATAAATATATTGTCTACAAACTGCATATATTTATTCTAAGCCAGTTACACGTATGGAAAAGTGAACTCCAGTTTACAACTCCAATTGGAGAACTCTAGTCTCCAACCAATCAAAGTGCAGACTTTCTCTAGGGGTAGGTGTAGCATCTACTGCACAGCCATAAATCTACATTAAGTTTATTTAAAGCATGTTAATACTTCTGTAACTCTGTAGCAAAACTTAACATGTTGATAGATGAATAAATGTTGATTACCATGTGACAACATTTATGTCACAGTTCACTTTACTGTTTAAATTGGTGACAATACTGTAGTATTCTTTAATGTATAGTGAATCTAGACAGATGGCTTAACAGATCCTAATATGATTCTGGATTCAATTTTCTTTGGGTAGGCCATGATATAATTATAATTTTCAATTAAAAAAAAATTGAAACCACTATGAATCTATTTTTTATTAAAGTGTTAGACAATAAAAGCATTTTCATGATAGCTCACACCCAACACATTAAAAACACTATTAAATCAGGAACTTCTTTCATCTACAGACAGGCACATTCACTTTGTAACATGAGTGATTACATAAGAATAATTTCTATCCTCAAACTTTAAATATTAAGAGCATATTTAGTCATTTAGCAATCTTTCACCCCCCCCCCCCATACCAGTTACCAGTACCATATAGACTAATGGCATTTTCATATTTCAACCTTTGGGTTGAATCAATCTTGTAATTCAATTCTTATACTTCAATCTTGTAATTTTCTGAATTTCAGGTGGCCATTTTATAATTATAAAAAAATAAAATAAATATATAGGTACATATTATACAGTAAATAAAAATAAAATTAAATATTTCCCTTTAACAGGTGTAAAGAAAAAAGTTTCACATATGTTTTTCCAGAATGTGGCAATACAATATAGCCTTTTCCACCACACAGATATCTTCTTGTGTGTGCCCTTTTTGAAAGGCCAGTCTTCTGCACTACTTAATTTTCTTTTAGGTACCATATGGGAAAATAGAAATGGATAGATGCACCTGTGCCAATGTTATTTATAAATGACAATTTAAAAGTTCTAAATAAAGTTTCACTGAACAGTATATATACATTTAACAACTCATTATCTCAGTTGAATGCTTCATGTAAGAATCATGATACCAGAAACTAAGTAAATCATCACTTATTATCAGAGTCACTAATTTTGTTTACGAAAAGCAACTAATGTCACTGGAGTGCAGTAAAAATTTAGGGCTCTACAGCAAAATCCACATTCTACACAATCAGCTCAAACATGCTGCTTTGGCCAATTTTAAAAATAAATTTGTCACTTCCAGGTGGTTTTCTGGATTCATCCATTCTATTTTTCCAACACAGACAGAAAATGGGTGGTGCTGGATAATGGACTGCTAGATTTGGAAGGTGCCGACAGTTTTTTTTTTTTTTTTTTTTTTTTTCAATATAATTTCATAACCTAGGTGACTATTTCGGAAATTTTTACACCTCAATTTTTAAAAGCCAGTAATTTTTAAACAAAAGTCAAGTCAAGTCAAAGTATTTTATTATTTTTTGGCAGGCTCCAGGGTTTCCCCTATTTGCCACTGAAAGTAATCTATACATTGTGTACAATTTATAGTGATTAATTATACATGAAAAGTACAATGATTAATTATACATGAAAAGTACAATGATTAATTATACATGAAAAGTAGAATGATTAGTAGTAGTAGTAGTAGTGGCATGTGATGCAAGAAAGCAAATGTATGAGCTTATGCAGCATCAGCCAAAAAAAAAAATATCACACCATTCCCTCCAAATGCCTGTCCAGTTCCTCCTTAAATTTATTCAACCTATCAACTTCCACAACGACAGTTGGAAGTTTGTTCCAGCAATTAACCACCCGCTGGCTAAAGGCAAATTTCCGCACATCTATTCTACATCTGTCCTTTCTTAATTTGAATTTATGCCCCCTTAGGTTCGTAATCTGAACAAGTGGAAGGATCCCATCAGAATTCAGCGTGCTGAACCCATTCAAGGCCTTATACACCTCAATCAGATCACTGCGCAGGTGCCTAGTCTCCAGCCACTGCAATTTGCAGAACTTAAGCCTCTCTTGATAAGAGGATCCCTTCATTCCCCTCACCAACCTTGTTGCCCTTCTCTGTACATGCTCAAGTAAATCTACATCCTTCCTAAAATGAGGCCTCCAGACCTGTACATAGTACTCAAGACGTGGCCTGACCATTGCCTTATACAGAGGGATAATCACCTCCTTTTCACTGCTAGCAAAATTCCTATATATCATTGACAAAACCCCATGACCTGCCCTGGCAGCCTGTCTGCATTGCTCAGAAAACTTCATATCTGCCTGCACAATTACTCCCAGGTCTTTTTCATTTTCTACCACCTTAAGTGTAGTACCACACAGTTGGTACGTTTCTCTGGGGTTACTTCTACCCATATGCAGTACTTTGCATTTGTCAAGGTTAAACTTCAGTTGCCACTTCTTAGCCCATCTGCCCAAATTATCTAGATCCTGTTGCAGTAGCACACTGCCATTACTGTCATTAACAACCCTGCCAACCTTTGTATCATCTGCAAACTTCGACACTAAGCCTGATATACCTTCATCAATATCATAAAAAGACTATTTACAATGATGGTACATAAAAAGACTATATACAATGATGATACATAAATACTGGGCTTCGGAGTCCAGCAGACTGATCAATACATCAGGTAAGAGTAATCCAAAGAAACAGTCTAGCATTTTACTGAACCTCAGGAGCAAGAATTCTTTTCCTCCATTTAAACAATTTCTCTGCATAGGTGGAGAAGGCAGTATAATATTCAGAACAGTTAACCAATCTTGGCAGTTCGGAGCAGTCAAATACATTTGTGAGAAGTTGAAAGTCCAGTCTTAAATCATCATACAGGGGACAATGAAAAACGAGGTTTCTTGAGCACCACAACTACAAAGAGAAGTGTTACTTAATCCTAGTGAGAACAATTTAAAGTTAAGACTTCCATGACCGGTATATAAAAACGTAACGTATAAACCAGTCCATTTTCTTGTCGTAATCAACAACCTCAGGAAAAAACTTAAAGGTCTCCCTACCCAAGGTAGAGGTAAACCAGGTATTTTGCCACGCTCTACAACATTCATTTCTCATTCTTTTAATGTCTACCTTTTCTTGCAAGTCAGTATTATATGTTATACCATTTACAATTGCAGGAACATTTTTTCTTCTACAATATAAAAGATAATGTAACATTACTTCATATTGGATTGGCAGTCGATGACTGAGGACCTGGAGAGCAGCTGTAGAGACAGTTCGACAAGCTCTACTTACAGCGAGAAGAAAGAATCTTTGTGCTTGGGTAAGATACTTTTGAACAAGGGAGTTACCAATTCTGTATCCCCAGGCCCCAGCCGCATAATACACAATTGGTATAAATATACAACTGTAGTATAATTTAATGGAAGATTTCTTTACACCAAAAGTACTCCTGGTAATCTTAATAATTTTATATGTCAGCTTTTATTTTCTGAAGTACATATTTTGCATGGTAATTAAAATTAAGATGGTCATCAAAATAAATTCCTAAGTATTTATGCTGCCGAGTACTCCTAATCATTTCTCCATTCAACTTAATAACAGGTGGTCTATTCACATCAAGAGAGCCTTTTAGCAACATTTGTTTTGTTTTATTAGTCGAGATTTGAAGTTTATGTGTTTGACACCAGATATCCAAGTCCTCTAGAACTTCATTTGCTCTGCACTCTAACTCCCAGCGGGAATTACCAAAAATCAGAATAGCAAGGTCGTCTGCATAAGCTATCTGAAGGATGTTGTCTCGATCAACCGAGAGCCACCCATCAAAGACCATGTTCCAGCACACAGGGCCAAGAACAGAGCCTCGAGGGCAGCCCCTAGAAACAGATCTGGAGACAGAGCAGAATCCTGAGGAAACTGTGATGCTGTGAGAATCAAAGTAATTCGAAAGGAGACGGTAAATAGGAGCAGAGACCCCGGCCTCTCTGGATCTCGCCAGGCCACCAAACGGTGTCGAATTCCCCTTGGAAATCAACAAAGAGACCGAGGACATATTTAGAACTGGAATTTTGAACAGAACTCAAAACCTGACAAATAGCATCAACAGAAGACCTTCCACGTGTAAAGCCAAATTGAAATGGGGAACTTAGGTTTCTGTCTAAATAGTAATTTAGAAGACGAGAAACAATTAATTTTTCCAAGACTTTGCCAAGGATGGGCAGCAGTGCAATGGGCCTGTAAGAGGCCGGATCATTGGAGGGTTTGTCAAAGGACTTAAGCAGAAGTTTAAGTCTAGCCTGTTTCCAAGTAATTTTTAAACAAATATATAAATGAGGGGTTTCCAAAAAGTAAGTTAACAGATTTTTTCTCTCGATGATGTTTAATAATACAAAGTTAAAATAACACGCCAAGAAATAAGTGAACATGCACTACTTCTCCACAAAGTCTCCAGTTTTATTGATGCACTTGTCCCAACAATGGATGTTTATCAATACCAGTACTGAAGAAGTCCATGCCCACACGCAGTAACCAACATCGCACCACCTGATGAACTTCCTCATCCATGGTGAAATGCTTTTCTGAAAGGGGATTTTTCTGAGGTCCGAACAAATGGAAGTCTGGGCTGTAGGTGCTAAGTCTGGGCTGTAGGTGGGATGTGACAGAGTTTCCCAAAGATTACGGTGCAACCAATCACGAGTGGTGTGGGCAGTATGTCAAGTTATGTTGTCGTGAAACAAAATCATGCTGCTTGCCAGGAGTCCTGGTTGTTTGCGTCGAATGTTGGCTTTCAGTTTTTCCAACGTTGCACAATAAAGCTGTGCATTGATTGTTCCTCCCTTTGGCAAGAAATCCACCAACAGAATGCTTTGGTGATCCCAGAACACTGTAGCCATGACTTTTCTGACACTGGGAACAGTTTTGAATTTTTTGCACACAGGAGATTGTGGATGTTTCCAGGTCATGGAGTCTCATTTGCTCTCCGGGGTAAAGTGATGAACCCACATTTCATCTGCTGTTACTATGCGAGCAAGAAAATCCTCTCCTTCGTCACTGTATCGCATCAGGTTCTCCAGACATCCCCATGCGTTTTGCTTTGTCCTCCTCTGACAATTGTCGGGGCACCCAGCAGCAGCCCACTTTTCAAAAGCCAAGGACATCGTGAACAATTTTGCGAACAGTCGACTTACTCGTGGTTCACTATTTGTGCAATTTTATGCAGTTTCACTTGCCTGATTTCAAGAACGATGCCCTTAATGCACAAAATGTTGTCTTCTGTCTTGATGAAGGCCTGCCCACCCAATGTCAATCTTCAATGTCAACACGGTCCGCTTTAAATTCATTGCACCAAAAACATGCCTACTTCTTTGTCATCACATTTTCGCCATACACAGCAACCAGTTCACAGTGAGCCGACCGGGCTAGCCGTGTGGGTAAAGTGCCTGTCTAGCAACCCAAAGGTCGCGGGTTCAAATCCCACCTCAGGCCTGGATCAAAGTACTACAAACACCTTGGGAGGTGCGTTATGGCCACAGAAGCCGATGTGCCAACAACTACCAAAAAAAAAAAAAAAAAAAAGTTCACAGTGAATGTCACTTGGTGAAGACCCTTTTGCTTGCAAAAAGCGAATAACTTCACAAACACCTGTTTTGGACCACACTCTCACAGTAACCATCATTTTGCAACTGGAATCTGCTGTGAGGTGACAGTACCGCAACACTGCACTGGCGGTCTTTTTTAACGTTATTAACAGGCCTATCTATCCACCTCGTTTCATCTCGTTCCCTTTCACCATTATTAATAAAAAAAATGTGTTGCCTTACTTTTCAGAAACCCATTGTATTTCTCATTAACAATTTTTTTTTTTTTTTTTTTGTTATCAGTACAATCTCAGTGAAAATAAATATCACATCCATTTCTATAGTTATTTTTTTAATTAAATTAAAAATAAAACTTTCCAAACATTTTTTCTATATTACTGAATTTCCCAGCATTCAGTGCTGGGTCCATTGTTGTTTTCAATATTTATCAATGATATTGATGAAGGTATATCAGGCTTAACGTTTAAGTTTGCAGATGATACAAAGGTTGGCAGGGTGGTTAACAACGGTCATCAGGGTGAGATACTGCAACAAGGTCAATATGCTGAGAAATAGCAGCTGAAGTTTAACACTGACCAATGTAAAGTACTGCATATGGATAGCAGCAAATTTCCAGAGTAACATCAACTGTGTGGTACTACACTCAGGGTAGTGGAGAATGAAAAAGACCTGGGGTTAATTGTGCAGTCAGACAAGAAATTCTCGGAGCAGTGCAGACATACTGCCAGGACAGCTCATGGGGTTTTGTTAATGATAGAAATAGTTAATGATATAAATATAATAGAAACTTTGCTAGCAAGGATAAGGAGGTGATTAATCCTTTGTATAACGGCATGGTTAGGCCACATCTTGAGTACCGTATACAGGTCTGGAGGCCTCACTTTAGAAAGGATGTAGAACTGCTGGAATGGGTGCGAAGAAGAGCAACCAGATTGGTGAAGGGAACAAAAGGATGCTCATACCTAGAAAAGCTTCAGTTCTGTAAATTTCAGCATCTCGAGAACAGGCACCCGTGGGGAGATCTGATTGAGGTGTTTAAAGCCTTGAATGGATTGAGTATTAGTACAGTCGATTCTGGTTATTTGGGACACATTGGGGGTTTTTTTTTTTTTTTTGGCTGATGCTATATAAGCTTGATTTCTTGCATCATGTGCCTTTGCTAATGCTAATTAATATCCTTAAGGGAGGCGAAAACATGTAGGTCATCTCTATCATTCAAGAGATCAGCTGCTAGGGCAATGGTGTGAAGTGTCCTATAAACATTTTTGAAAGCTTGTTAGCATTCATTTGTATATTTAGGACAGTCTATTAATACAGTCCATTCCAGTTATTTGGGACACATCGGGACTAGTGCATTTTGGCCCAATTAAGCGGCTGCCTCAATTATCCGAAGTTTCACGTAAATAGTTAAAAATACAATGTACCCCCACAATTAGTTTTGTACAATCAAATCACGTTACGATGAACTCACCATAGTAAAATACCTTCACTATACGATGTGTAGTAAGCGCCGGTCATTGTGATCACATTTGTGAATTGAATTTTAATTCTATTAAACAGCGATTCTAATTAGCAAAAATAGGAGGAAATTTATCCACAGGCCATAAAAGTAAAGATATATTAAGCACAAATTTACCTCACCAATTAAAAATGGTGTAACGAGTTACAAAGCTTTAAAAATAGGAATGAAGAGAAGATTCTGAAAATTATTATTTTTTATACGATTGAAGATTCCATGGAAGTGTAAATACATTTTACCATAATAACCCACAGAATTCGAGCTGTCAGTATTATCGCAAATTCAGTAAGATCGAGTTTACTATCCGTTTATGATAGATTGCACTGACAGAAAAGCCCAATAAACACGTGACTGCTAATTGTTTTTATTGTTTTATGGTTGTGACCTCCAGAAATCTGACTGTACCATGTAGTTCGGTCGGACACAATCGTGAGGTAATCTCCAGTGCTGCGGTATCCTGCCCCGATTAAACGGCATTTTGTCCCAATTAAGCAGAGTAAACCCTGGCTATTTTCTCGATTGGGTTCTGTTTTTTACAATTTGTTCCAAATAAACGGCTGCCCCGATTAACCGGTGGACCAAATAACCAGAATCCACTTATTAGCAATGGCCACATGGTGCAAGGAAGCCTATGGCTTATGCTGCACTAGTCAAAAAAAATAATAATAAAATAAAATAGCAAAAAATAAATAAAATAATAATAAAAAAAGGTAATGCTCCAGAGGACGGTACCCCTTACAAAATGGTGTCGAGAAGAAGAGGGGGAAAGCAGTGATGTGCAGTTTGTAACTCCGCCCATCTCATGCATTCCCCTTCTTGACAACTGCACGTGGTGGATGTCACATGGCATAACAGTATGTCGGAGCTGAAAAACAACAAAATTAATGGCAAAACAGCAATTTTTTCGGAGCAGCAAATAACAGAAATGCAATTTATTCGGGGAAGATAAAATGTCAAAACATAACAACATCTCAGAGTTAAAACAAAGAAAAATTAACACGAAACACGAATTTTTTTTTTTTTTTTTTCAAAACAAGAAAAAAAAAAGTAATACCACGTGCGGCCAATGACCGGTTTTTGCTTGAATCCCTCCCAAAGTCGTGTAAAAACCTAACCTTTTTTTCACTAAACACAAATGAAAGTCAATTAAACACAACTCCTCTTATAAATTTTTTTTTTTCAATGACTGGTTTTTGCTTGAATCCCTCCTGAAGTTGCGTAAAAACCTAACCTTTCTTCACTAAACATAACTGAAAGTCGATTAAACACGACCCCTCGTGTTTAATTTCCAACGACCGGTTTTGGCTTGAATCCCTACCGAAGTCGCGTAAAAACCTAATGATGAAGGTATGCAATTAACAATAAAATTCCTCTTTATATATGCACAATATGCCAACAGAATTTTTTTTTTTTTTTAAAGAACATAACAACTGACACAATACTAGGTTAATGAGATGGGAAAACAAAACTCACCTCATCAGTCCTGGCATGCAGGCTCGCAGCAGCAAAAAACAACGAAACAGTTTATCTGCACGATGGAACAGGATACACAACAAACTCAGGACGACACAAGGAACCACGTGGCAAGCTAACTCAATATTAATTTTTGGACACTTACAGTAATTAAAAAGATGTTAAAGGAAAAATATGAACAATTTATAAATATTTCCAAGTTTCACTTTTCTTTAGCTCAGGACAACACGAGATAACAAGCAAACATAACCAGGAAACCCAACAAGCAAATGTGACTACGAAACGATATGAATTTTGCATTTACCGCTGCAATGAGTGTCATGTGACGTCCGCCTGAAACGAAGAGGGGGACGAAGCGAGTGTTCGGAGTCACAACCTGTCAATCACTGCTTTCCCCTGCTTCTCGTTGCCATTTTGAAGGGTGTACCGCTAAGTGGAGTTTGGCCAAAAAAATAAATAAATAAAGAGAAAGGGAAATAGACACCCTATGTGTTTTCCTCCTTCCGTTCGTAATTATCCAGCTGACCTTTGAATTTCTCCAAACTGTCAGCCTCCACCACCCATGTAGGTAACTTATTCCAGTAATTTATAACTCACTGGCTGAAATAAAACTTCCTGCAATCCAGTTTAAACATCTCCCCCCCCTTAATTTGAAATTATGGCCCCTTGTTCTAGAATCGTTTGTAACAGTGCAAATTTTGTCCTTATTCATTTTGCTTCTGCCTCTCAGAGCCTTAAACACTTCAATCAAGTCTTCTCTAGGGTGCCTAGTTTTCAAGCTCTGCAACCCACATATTCGAAGTCTTTCCTCATATGAACGCCCTTTTGCCAATCTCACCAGGCGAGTTACGCACCTTTGGATCCTTTCAAGAAGGAAGTCTTTCTTTAGGTGCAGTCTGAGTAAGCTGAATATTAATGGTATTCTTCCATTTGCCGAGACTACACACATAATGGAGCATAAATTAGAGTTGAGGAAGGGTGTTTGCAGGATAGATGTGCAGGAGTTTGCATTCAGCCAGCAGGTGGTTGATTGGTGGAACAGGCTTCCATCTGTTGTTGTGGAAATGGATGGTACTACTATATTTATAATGCAGCAGCATAAAGAATTTTTATTCATTTCATCAGAAAATATTTATTGTATTAACCCAATTACAAATATTAAATTAGTTCATAGTTCAAATAATTTTTTAAGAAAATCATCCCATTTTATAATTTATTTAAAACAATCTATACTCCTTTAAGAGAACACCTCATTAAGGATGAGCTGTCACATAAACAAATGAACAAAAAGAGCTACTCTTAACTTGTTTTTGAAGAGCCATCTGCTTTTCATGGGAACATGTAACAGAAGATTCTGTAAACAATGGTGAGACTGCATCACATGATATAAACATAAACAAGGCAGAATACTGCCTCTAGCAAACTATGAGTAACTTGACTGTTATTCCATGCATAGCTTTCTGAAAGCATATTGCACAATTGATGTCTGAATAATTACAAGAATTTTAGGAAGAGAGAGAGAGAGAGAGAGAGAGAGAGAGAGAGATTCAAAGCTGCTAGGCCTGACCAGAAATCATGTCCTTATGATTTTCAGCGTGCTTGTTTGCAGTGACAGTATTGGTACCAAAACAAACATCATAATTTAACTTGAAGGTACTAAAAGCTCTCAGTAGGCTATGAACAGCCTTTATTTTCAAAAGCTTTGAAAACACTGGGGAATTGGTTCAAACTCCAGATGCCTTACAGCAGATTAACACAATTAAAACCTGACATCAGGAAACAAGAGCTATATAATGCAAATTAGCCAATTATAAAAAATAATAATAATAAAAAAAAAAAAAATATATATATATATACAGGGTGTCTCAAAAATATTGGTACAAATGTTTAGGGTAGGTAGGTAACATGGGAACAATAACCGGAAACGTCACGGGAAGGTAGTAGCAGAGGCACAAGAAGCAGAACCTAATTAGTGGCAAACATTTATTTGATATAATATTAACAATGGAGTACGAGACGGATGCATTTCATAATGTTACAACAGATGCTCGAAGGTTCCACCATGAGACGCGATGCATGCGTGACACCGATGCAGCATGGATTGGCGGACACGGTCGAACACACCTGGAGTTTCTTTGACAGTAGCAGCAGCACAGACGAGTCTCGCCACGAGATCCATTTCCGTCTCCACAGGCGATTCATACACGATAGATTTGAGGCCCTCCCCCCACAGAAAGAAATCAAGGCTCGATAAATCAGGTGAGCGTGGGGGCCAGGCAACAGGTCCACCCTGGCCAATTCATCGACGCCCAAATAACTTGTTCAAATGGTCACAAACACACCTTCCATAATGGGCAGGCGCCCCGTCATGTTGAAACCAAATGTTGCATCTCACATTTGCTGGAACATCGTCAAGTAACCCTGGTAGAACTTGTTCAAGAAAGATCCGATATTTAGCAGAGTTCATGCGGGATGGTAACAGGTATGGGCCGACTAAGCAGTCACCGACCATACCTGTCCACACATTTATTGCGAAGCGATGTTGTGCCGCATGGGGGCGCACAGTGTGTGGGCCCTCTGCTAATCCATACACTAGATGCATGTCTGCCAGCTCACAGTTCGTATATCGATGCATGCTCTTCGTGCGGCGACTACTGCTTGAATGAGTAAACCAGAAATTTTCCCTCTCGTGAACTGATGAACAGCACCGTGTACCAACTTACGGTGACGTTTCCGGTAATGGGTTCCTATGCAATTCACATTCCTTTAGATGTTACCTACCTCCCCTAAACGCTTGTACCAATATTTTTGAGACACCCTGTATATATATATGCATAATATAAAAATATGACAAATAAAAATAGAGATGATGGTAGTATGAAATGTCCGGAAAGCCACAGGCCAAAAAAGGAAGATAGCCGAAAACGTAGTAACCTTTAAAATAAAAAAAAAAAGTAGTAACCTTTTAAAAAAAAAAAAAAAACAGCAGCCTACATCAGATAAAGGCAGGAAAAAACCTGATAATGCATCATACCTGATCATGTATCAATATTTACTTTGCTGTCATCAGATTTCATTTTAATTTTATTAATTGCATATTTGCTTTTCTTCCCCGTTTTGAAGTATTTTTGCAAAAAGTTTTTCCCACCTTTATCTGATGTAGGCTGCCATTAATTACTTTTTTTTTTCTTTTTTTTTATAGGTTACTACGTTTTTTTGTTGTTGTTATTTTGATTTTTAGGAGCATTAGCAACTAAGGCCATATTGCTCCGGGATATGCAATGGTCATTCCTTGACCTTTCCGCATTCTCCGTATTTGGTGGTGACGGGCTCGAACCCTGGTCTAATCAAGAAGCGTGTGCTACGCACTGCTGCTCCTTCCCACCTGGCTACGGAGGCGCCCTACATTTTTTTTTATTTTAAAGGTTACTACATTTTCAGCTATCTTCCTTTTTTGGCCTGTGGCTTTCCGGACATTTCATACTACCATCATCTCTATTTTTATAATATGCATCTATAATATAATATACATATAATATACATGCATCTATAATATAACATACTTACATTTGCATCCATTGCTGCTGCTTTATGCACTTTGGTGCATTTGCCATATCCTATCCTGTTTTTTTAACCTTCAAATATCTTATCTGTTTTTACTCTTTAATACTTAAATATTATATATATATATCCTGATTTTTGTTTGGAAAATTAGATTTTAATCCAGATTCTGGCCTTTAAATTAACTTCTGCTGACATATCATCATACAACTACAATTAAGCTATTTTAAAGATATTCTGTACTTCAGTTTTAAATATAAAACAGCAAATATTGATACCCTTTACATAAGTTGAATTTACCAAGGTGCAGTGGCATAGTTTCCCCACTGCCCCAAGGGAGGAGCCCTGGACCAACATGATATTGTTAATTGGGGGATTACCCCCCTCCCCACGACCTCATTTTTAGAGCCTTGAAAAATATGCATACCATGAACCTAGACTACCTAGATCCAGTACCGTGCTTTACTGAAATTACAACTTTTGTACCGGTGCGATTTAACATTTGGAAGAAATGTTAAGTCATGCAAATGTCACTACAGGATATATAGCATAAAACTGACCAAATCTATCATTGAATTCTCCTGAGAAGTTTAAGGTAAAAGAATACGATAAATAATTTAAGTTTGGTTTTGAAAAAATTAATTGATCACACCATTTCAGAAATTCCAGTATTTTTACTCTACAGTTCTCAATTAAGTTCTTTTAATCTTATAGTAATATCTACCAAGAAGACAAAATTTAACAGCCATATAACTGTAGAGTTCCTCACAGAATTTGTATTACAGCTCAGGGAATTCCTTGATTTCTTTTTCAAAGGCCGAACATCTTCAATGGTTTCCCCCCCACCCAACTAAGCTACCTAACATCAGCATTCAAAAACAACAATCACCAGGTTCAGAATCCACCACACCTCCAAGAAGAGCTTTGAACAAACAGTATCAGAATGGCTATCATGTAGTATCAGATTTTGGATCTTATGGGATTAACTATTTTTCTGAATTCCATTTTAATAAAAATGGCTAATTGGAAAGTGCCCAAGATGCTTGGGTTCAGCAGACTGTAAAAAATAATATTCACACATTTGAAAATCTATTATCACTTGTGATTACATATTTTTGAAGATATGTAATCATATGTATGTAATTTTGTAATACACAGTGATTGGATTGTAAAAAATTAGATAATTTATGTATGTAATTTTTTTACAATCATTTCATTGTGTTGTAAAAGCTCAAGTTTTTTAAACGATTAAAGGATTTCAGTTTTGCTGCCAAAGCTTTCAAAAAAAGTTAAGCAGCAGATGACATCATTCCCTTTACCATCTCACTGCGGGGCACATTTGCTGACAAGAAATTTTAAATGCTGCACAACCACAATTTTTTTGATTAATTTATGCATTTCCTGATGAAATCTCACGCTGTGATGTTGATTGTGATTTCACATCTAGGAGACTGGAAGATTTTTAATGAACAACACTCATTTTCACTGCACTGTAACTACACCTTTGAATATTATATATGCAAACAAAACTCGATTACTTTTAAATAACGTAGTAGAAGTGGCAAACGATGCAAGAAAGCAAGCTTATATAGCATCAACCAAAAAAAAAACAAAAACCTACACACTTCACCCATCCTTACCCTCCAAGAATTTATCTGGTTCTTCCTTGAATTCATTCAAACCATCTACTTCCACAACAACAGATGGAAGCCTGTTCCAAAAATCAACACCTGCTGGCTGAAGGCAAACTTCCACAAATCTTTCCTTTAACCATCCTTCCTTAACTAAAATTTATGTCCCCTCATGTATATAGTCTCAGAAAGAGGAAGAATGCCATTAACATTCAGCTTACTCAATCCATTCAAAGCTATAATCACCTCAATCAGATCTCCTGACGAGTGCCTAATCGACCCTGAAATTTGCAGAATTAAAACCTTTCTAGGTAAGAGCATCCTTTTGTTCCCTTCACCAATCTGGTTACCCTTCTCTGCAAACATTCCGACAGATCTACATCCTTCCTAAAGTGAGGCCTCCACCTGTGTATATAGTACTCAAGATGTATATATAATCTTTACTGTATACAATATACCCTTCACGGCAGTAGTGCCAGGGGTTTTACATTGGCCAGTGGACAATGGCCTTGGAGAACAGGACCCACATCGAGATTCGGGTTCATCCCCCAGACCCAACAACAGAATAAGTTTCAGAAATTATTTACAATATAATCGTAAAGATATTACACTTTTGGCATTATTTACAATATATTCAACATTATTATACTGCCCATTATTATTATTATTTGTGTTTTTTTTTTTTTTTACGGATTCTAGGGTTCCCTCCATCCGCCGATTTGTCACCTTGTGGTGAGGAAGTGCCATCACCAGCTGTTTGTGCGTAATGTTGGAACATGTGAAGGTGTGATGTGTGATTATACTGCCCATGTTAATGTGCAGTTTGCTTGGTGGAGGTTAGGCTATTAAGGACCTATCTCCGGTATTTCTGATCC
This sequence comes from Mastigoproctus giganteus, assembly GCF_048544385.1. Classification (NCBI taxonomy): domain Eukaryota; kingdom Metazoa; phylum Arthropoda; class Arachnida; order Uropygi; family Thelyphonidae; genus Mastigoproctus; species Mastigoproctus giganteus. Next base: position 203,211,380 of record NC_143583.1, read on the forward strand.
TTCGCAAATTTGTAGAGGCTGCCGCCAGTTGCTTGGACAGTGGTGAGCATCTGCCTGGGGAGAAAGCGATCACAAAGGGCTAGTCAGTTGGGGTGGTCTATAAGTGTGGGAGCTGACCTCAGTCTGGGTTGAGGGATTCTCCAGCCATACAGTTCCCAGATGTTTGGCTCCGGGATTATTCTGGTAGTCATTTTGGCAGTTATGACGAGGGGCCTTTCCATTACAAGATTTGCAAGTTGGGGAAGTTTAGTGAGGTTGCCATCGCAGTTGTTCTTTGCTGGGGTGGATGACAATGTTTATGCATAATCCAACAAAGGAGCCAGTATTTTATCTGTGAAGACCAGCCTCCTCTCAGCATAAGATGAGGAGTCTCCTTGTGCACAAAGCTTGAGCCATGGCCATTGTTCTTAGCTCAGAAGGGATATAATGCTTGACTGTGACCACTTCAAAAGTCAGTTTTCTACTGCAAATGCTCTTTAATCATAGGTGGGGAGGCGCATATAATCTCATGATGAAAAAATTGCACACAAGCTCTGGATCTCTGAAATGAAGTGGATAGTTCTCGATCATCCACTGTAACCTGCAAAATCTTAAAGTACCTTGTCGATGTGATGGCGGAAGAGGAGCTTAGAATCAAATTCTATTTGATATATACATCTCACATATTTCAAGTTATTTTTAACCATTTTTTTTTTGCGTTTGTCCTCACCTTGAAGGAGATTAATTTCTAATTTTTCTGAGTAGTCTAACCATGGCCTTTTACAAAGGGATAATCACCTCCTTATATCTACTAACAAAGTTTCTGTATATCATTGACAAAACCCATTGAGCTGTCCTGGCAGCATGTTCGCACTGCTTAGAGAATTTCATAACTGCCTGCACAATTATTGCCAGGTCTTTTTCATTTTCCACTACCCTGAGTGTAGTACCACACAGTTGATAAGTTACTCTGGATTTACTGCTATCCTTATGCAGTACCTTGCATGGGTCAATGTTAGACTTCAATTGCCATTTCTCAGCCCACTGAACCAACCAATTTTCCTAGATCTTGTTGCAGTGGCTCACCTCGATTACTGTCGTTAATTACCCTGCCAACCTTTGTATCATCTACAAACTTTGACATTACGCCTGATATACCTCCATCAATATCATGAATAAATATTGAAAACAACAATGGCCCAACACTGAACCCCGAGGGACTGCACTGATAACATTAGTGTGCATGAAGAGCAGTGCCCATTGATAACCACTCTGTCTTCTTCCACTTAACCATCCCTTTATCCAAAGCAGTAACTTGTCCTCAATGGCACATTGCTCCAATTTATACAGCAGTCTTTTATATGCAACAGTATCAAAAACCTTCCTGAAATCCAAGTATATGATCAAAATTATTTTTTGCATCCAGTTCCTTGATCACTGGCATCATAGAAACCTAATCAGATTGGTTAGACAAGACCACACCTTAAAAAAAAAAAAAAAAACGGTATCTAAAAAATCCAATGCAATATAATTGCATTCTTGTCTAGATGGTCTTGCATTACTCCTTTAACAAGTGACATCATCATTTTCCCCTAGAACAGATGTTATGCTCACAGGTGTGTAATTACTCATGTCACCTTTTGAACTCCCTTTATGAATTGGGGATATATTTGCACATCTCTAGTCCATAGGGATCACCCTGAATCCAAGGATGCTCTTGTAATTATAATAATAAATTCCGTTTATTAGCTTATCAGAATTACACTGACAAGCTTGCCCTGGGACAGCCAATGAAACAGCTATAGGGGCTTACAGTAAAGAGAACATAAGTAAGTATATATTACAACAAAAATTAAAATAAGTACATTAATTGCATACACAATAAGAGTCAAGTACATACAATGACATTCAATGGCAAACACAAATTCTAACACGTGAAAGTTACATAATCATGAAAATTCTCCCGATGTTCCCATTGCATGTACAGAACGTGATTCATGAATACATAAAATGGAAGATTTGTTGTTGCACAGACTTCTAAACTGTAAAGTCCAGATGTAATGAGAGGAAAGATGCAACATGATGGTTATTTTTTGTTTGGTTGAAGTTGCTTAGAATAAGTTCAGCCACTTGCAACAGAAGAGATTTCTTTGTGGCTATTAAGACAGGGTCTAAATTCAGTGTGTTAATAAAGAAAAGCATTGAAGGGAAAGTGCTTTTCAATCAAACGGAGTTGGGTTAGTAGAGGAGCCGGTGTGGTGTTGGATCTTGCAGCTTTTCTAGGAATTCTCCAAGCTATGACTTCCCAAATTTCTGGGCAGTCCATGGCAGAGTTATACAATTTTGCAGAGACTGATAGATTGTTATGCCATATTGAAAGTGAAAAATCAGAGTAGTTCAGACAGTCAGCCATAAAGGACCAAGAAGAAACAGGTTCGTAGCTGGACTTTGGCTTTATCATTTTGGAGAATTGGATTGTATGGGCAGAGTGGATTTGTTGAAGATTTTGTTTTGCCAGCTGAATGGCTCTTGTGAGTTGTTTCGACTGGTAATTTAAATGAGTGGAGAAACTGAATTTGGAGTCATAAAAAATTCCCAGATCCTTATGGTCTGATAAAATAGGAATTTTCTGTGAATTAAGTGAGGCAGATTTCAGAAAGATGTTCTTTCTAAGCAAAATTTGCAGATGACTAAGGGTTGAGAGAGAGAGAGAGAGATTAAAAGATTTGAGGTACAAGGAGAAGTCATGGAGGGTGTTACAGATATGCACCTGAGTGCAGATAGTTGATTGACTTGAATTTGAAGTGGCAATGATTTTAACATCATCGGCATAAAAAAATTACATGCTTATGCGTTAATAGGAACGGGTGGAGGATTGCAGAGAACATTACTGCCGACAGTGTCCTGCCCTGGGGGATTCAAGAACATATGGAACGATAAGATTTGTTTTAGAAGTTTGCTACAAGGACTGGACCCCTGCTCTGAGAAGGTTGGCAAAGAAGTTTAATAGATTTCTGATGAGGCACCACTGTTCGAGGAGAATCAGAAGCGAGTTTGTTGAGATATCATGAAACACAGAGCTGATATATGTGTAGATTTTTAGTCAAGGAACTTTAGAATTATTTGGTTTGTTGCGAGAAGGTTGGTCAAAGTGGATCTGCCAATAATTCCGAAGTGAACCTGATTATTATGTTGGGAAGAATTGTTTCCTGATTTTTGGTAGCATAGCTTTCTAGAAGTTTTAGGACAGAGGATGAAATTGATATTGGCCTAGTGTCCTTGTTGCTTTTAATGTTTTTGCATTTCAGTAGTGGGAAGACTTTGTAATGAGCCCATACGGAGGGTAAAAAGTTGTTATTAATGGCCTGATTGAAGAATAAGACAAGGTCTAAGATGTAGACACCTGCAATTTTTATCATGAAGATCGGTATATTATCATGGCCAGCGGTGCCTTTAGAAGGAAGATTTTTAATTGAATCTTTAATTACATTTTTCGAGATAGAAATATTGCTTAGACTGTTGACAGATGGCATAACATCTTTAAATTCTGGGCTAGGATTTTTCCATAGTTGAAGCAAGTTGGGTTTTTTTTTTTTGTTAATTGTTGGCGCATTGGCTTCTGTGGCCATATTGCACCTCCCAAGATTTTTGCATTTTCTACTCTGATCCAAGCCCGAGGCGGGATTTGAACCCGCAACCTTTGGGTTGCCAGACAGGCACTTTACCCACCCGCTAGCCCGGTCGGCTAAGAAGCAAGTTGTGTTTCAACCAAGAGTTGAAATTAAAATCTAATGGTAGCGAGTGAGCTGTTTTGGGGTATATTGTGGCATTTTCCTTAATCCTGGCAGATGTGAATTGTTGCATTTCTTTCCTTTTTAGTTTTTTTTTGTTAAATCGATTTTGGTGCGATGAGGAATTTAGATGGTTGTTTTCAGAGTTTGATTTTTTAAAGTTACTTAAAGCCTTTTGCTTTAGTTTGAAAAGGGAGTAGAGTTATGGTGTCCATCAAACATTAGTTGTGGTAATTTTGCGCAATCTAATCAATATCAAAAATTGCGACCAACCAGGTCAAGAAGAGTGTATGCCAAACTGTAGGACAGTTGACCAAACTGTTCCATGGGTACAGGTTTAGGAGATACAATGTCCTGTTTTTATAGACAGTCTTCTTATCAGACTGGGATGGTAAGTTAAAGTCAGTTGTTTAGAAATTGAGTCATGGTCAGATACAAATGAAATTGAGAGTGGAGTTCAGAGGACATGGCAGCATTAGAGAATATTTGGTCAAGTGTGTTGTTTCCTCTGGTAGGGAATGAGATTAAAAGCTTTAAACCTAAGATTTCAAACTGAGCTGTTACAAATTTGGAAAGATCACTAGTTGATGCTGTTTGTTGTTTGTTTGTTATTTGGTTTTTAGGAGCATTAGCAACTAAGGCCATACTGCTCCGGGGATATGCGGTGGTCATTCCCTGACCTTTCCGCATCCTCTGTATTTGGTGGTCATGGGCTCAAACCCCAGTCAAATCAAGAAGCGTGTGCTATGCACTGCTGCTCCTGTCCACCTGGCTACGGAGGCACCACTAGTTGATGCCAGTAAATTAAAGTCTCCCCCAATAATAATGGAGTTGTTTTAGAAATTTTGGTGATAGCCCAGTTTTAAGAATTCAGAATATATTTCCATGGAGGACTTCAGTGGGATATAGATAAATTATTTCCAGAAAATTCTCAGTCTAGTTCTGATGTGGATTGCCTTGAAGTTAAACAATGGGCATTTGGATTCTGACACTATCACAAACAAGTTCTTCAAGAAGATGGCTGCTCCCCCACTTTTTTCTGTAGCTCTAGATGCCACTGCAGTATTGTAGCTGGCAATGGAGGGGATAATAAAATCCTCTTGTTCAGGCGATGTCCAGGTTTCAGTGATTAGGATGAAATTATAGAATTTAAACAAGGTTATGGTTTCCAGAGTGGTGATTTTATTCCGAATATTTCTGATGTTTTGCAGGAGAGTATTAACCAGCAGTGGCAGTTTATTTAATTGGATTTCTCTTAGATATTTTTTCCTGGATTTTTGTGTAATTTCCCTCTGCTTTCTTTGGACGACTGGCCTGTTATAAGTCTGAACGAAATTGGTCGGATTTCCATATGAATTCCGGGTTTTAATAATTCCAGGTATTTTGTTATACACCACCACAGCATTTGTGTTGAGTCAAGCAATGCGGACTTTATGTTCAATGCTGGGGCATTATTGCCTTTTGACTTAGTGCTTGATTTATTGCTGTAGCTAAGGTTCCTTCCTTTTCCGGCTTTTTTGCCTCTGGGATGTTTAATGATTCTGAACAGAGTGAGCTTATTAAATATAGTAGGGTGGAGCCAGTAGTTCTTTTTCAGTTCTAAGAGGGTAGATTTTGTGTACAAAATTTCCATAGGGCAGAACATTTTGTAAGTTGACCAGAGGAGGGATTCCGAAGGGCAGTTGTCAGTTTGCGAGCCAGCAGAGTATGACCAAGTAAGGTTTGTCAGCATATACGTTAAGCTTAACACTGCTGTGTGCCATGAGGTGCTTAGGCTTAGATGTTTGAGGATGAGCATTCCTTTAAATTCCAAATCAGTACTTACTTTGACGGCAACTCACAGGGATAGATGAACCATCTGGGTTGCACACCTTGATATATTAGAATTTTAACGTAAATTGCACAGATATATAAAAACTGAAAAAATTAACACGTTGAGACAGAGCACAAAAAATGCAGCTATTACTAACTAGAACCACCTAATTGTAAAATGTTATGACTAAATCACTTGTTATGGCTAAAGGCTTGCTTCCCTCCTTTGCTGCCTCTCTTAATGACTGGATAGGTCCAATCCACCCCAGGTGAATTTTTTTTTGTTCAGCTTCAACAATTGCTCTTCCACTTTCCTCTCAATTATCAAAGTCTTTTAGCTCCTCATTGGAGTTGATAAGCTTCTGGCATCCCCTTTCCTAAAGGATTCCTCATGCGTGAATGTAGATGCAAAATACCTATTCAATTTGTCAGCAAGAGCAGGGTCATCAATCCACTGATATCAAGTGGCCCAATATGGTTCAATCCATCTTTCTACTGTTAATATAAGCACAACAGTCTGTTCCTTTTCTTTGCCAGATATTCTCACAATCTGCCTCAGCTTACCTAACCTCCTTTGTGACTTGATTACAGACTAATTTATATCTACTATAGGCTTCTGAATCACCTGATAATTTTTATGCATCCCATGCACTTTTCTTCTCTGCACCTGTCTCAATAGTTCATCTGACATCCGTTTAGGTCTAAGCCTTGAACAGTATTTCTTCATTGGTAGGAAAAGCCTAATAGCTTCTATGATTACTTCTCTGAATGCTTCCCGTTTAGAATTTGCTGTTGGTAACATCATCAGTTGGTCCCACTACACAGAATTTAAAAACTGTCTGACACCACTGTAACCATCCTTACAAAAGCAAAAGCTTTTCCCTTTACCCTTGACAGTAGTTATGTCTTTAATTAAATTCCACATTAGCATATTGTGATCGATGCCACCCAGTGGATCTTTTACCTGCAGATGCTTAATGCATGTAGAATCACTGCTGATAACCAGATCAAGAGTATTGCTTCCTCTTGTTACCTCTCTAACATGCTGCTGCTGCTGTGCAAAACATGTCATCCAAGAAATCAACCCACAAATTGCAGTCTATATCTGGAAAGTTAAAATTACCCCTTTATAACACATTCTGATTAACTCACCCACTATTTCTCTATACAGCTGTGTGGTATACTCATCACAATCATTAAGCCTATTATAACACTCCTACTCTTAATTTTGTTTTCCCAGTGCTTGCATCACACCAAACGGACACTCAATACTGCAATGGTCACCCATATCGACTGGATGCACTGCCTTAGATTCAATATGCTTCTTAACTAACAGCATAGCCCCTCCACCCCCTGCTGTCCTGTCTGTCCTTCTATATACATTGAACTCTCCATATTCAAATTCAGCATCACTTATACCTGAGTGACACCATGTCTCTGCTATCCCTACAATATCTTCATATGACTACTTAATCAGTAGTTCAAATTCATCAAGTTTATTTACAATGCTCCTGGCATTAGTAAACATGCACATGTTCTTACTCTTAGTTACTCTTACACAATCTGTGTATTCAAGTTTTCCATGACAACCCAAAGCATGGCCTGAAATCCCTGACACCTTGCTTTCCAGGCTGCTGGATATTCCAATAGAAGTAGTGCAAGAATCACTTTCACCTCTGCCTGTGGCTCTGGTTAATCTATTAGTCTGCATATCTCCCCTAAAGCTTACAGTTTTCTGACCCACCTATCACTGCCTCGATAGCTTCGGCAAATATTCTTGTGCCCCCTTCTATTTAAGTGTATCTCATTCCTGTAAAAACAGTCTCTCCTGTTAACAAGTTTGATGGACCCCCATTTTAATTCCTTTGAGGGCATCTCTACCTTACTCTTCAAACTCTCATAAACACCCATCAGAACACTGAGTTGGAGGCTAATAAAATATCTTTAAACTGCATTGGCTTCCAGAACTATGTTTAGAAGACTTATGTTGAAAGCTGCTTAAAGTAGCAAGGATAAATCATAAGCTTTACTTCCTTGCAGCACCTTGCCAAAACTAACTTGTAAATATTTAAGTTAAAAGTAGGAATAAAATATTAAATTTACATGTAAAAAAATTGCTCAAAACTGTTTTAAATACTAAATGTTTACTTAGAACTAATTGAAGATGTAAAATAATAAATACTGTTAAGTTAGGTAAATAGGTGTATTGAGAATGTCTTTCACTGATTGGTGGGAGAGGGGAATATGCATAATTGCTAACTCCCCCAATTATTCTTCATTGGAAATAATACAAAAAGTTTATACAAATTGATACAATTTATGAGGTGCTTATTGCAGAAATTATATCACTGCATTTTACTTACAGAAAAAAAAAAAAAAAAAAAAAAAGAAAAGTGATTTACTTACGAAACATGCATCCTGTTCTGATTATTACAAAATGCAGCTATGCTCATTGAGGTAGGAGGTACAGATGATGTGGGTGAAAGGGATCCACCTTTCTTTTTGAGGGCACTTTTCTTAGGTACTGCTGTCCACTGAGGTTCTTTGGCTGGTATTTCCTCAATGATAGAGGTATCAATAGCAGGATCTGGTTGTGGTACACATAATGCATAAGGACTTAATATGTGGAGGGAACCTTTATCCTCTTCTTGCCTACTTTCACAATAACCTATCCAAATTAATGCAATGCTTTTCAGTGTCTCTCTCACTTACTCATTCAAACAATAAAATTATTTTCATTGTTATACAATAACTGTTATGGCTGTAAAAAAAAAAAAAAAAAAAAAAAAAAAAAAATACATATTTTATTTTAAAATCTTTAGATTTGGTAATTACCATATTATACAGGCAATCCTCATTATCTGAGGATAATTGCTTCCAGAAAATTCCACTTAAAACAGGGAACAAATTTCCTTAATGTGTATTATGTACAGCCACTCCCCGATTAACGTAAGGGTTGCGTTCTGCGGAACTCTACGTAAGTCGGAATTTTCCAATGCTTGTGCAGCAATTGTAAATGTGTTCGCTGAATTTATTGAATCAAAAAAGAAATGTTCGACAAACATGTGAATACAATTATTTATTGTATTTATTCAATATTTTATCTCGTGCAGAAAAAATTACAAAAGCATGCAATTTAAAAAATTTAAAAATTATAAAAAAAAACAAAGGAGACAGGCATAATAATGTCTGTAAGTTTTACCTCACGAGCATCATTGCCAGAATTGACATCTTCAGCTGATAAGTACGTTGCTGCGGAGATTTAGAATGGGTCGGTCACTCAACCTTACAAAAGAACATATTAATGGATGACTGGACGGGGGCTTTTTTTTCTTCATCATAGATTTCTTTGTAGCAAGCATGCATATCATTCGCCCCTCTGTTAACTTTTAAAAATCGTTCACTGTCTGGATCCATCTTCTCAAACCTCGCCATTGGCATTTCACGAAATGCCATTGACATCTATCGGGTGATGAAGCGCCTTGGTTCCTCATTTGGTTCATCTTGAGCTTTGTCAGCATTTTCTTCTTACACACTATCGCTGCCTGCAAGTCAATAAGTTCTTCATTAGATAATTCCTTCTCTTCTTCCTATATTAACTCCTCCATGCCCTTGGCAACTACCTCCAACTGAAGTAGCTCTGCAACCTTTACAATCTTATCTATAACCTCTTCATATGATTCGTCTCTTTCAAAACCTTTTATGTGCCTGGGCATATTTTCTTCCATGTGTCATTTAAACAACTTTTAGTAATTTTTGCCCAGGCCTTATTAATGTTTAAGACGACGTGGTAATTATTGTAAGATTTCCAAAAGTCTTTTAATGTAAAATTTTTCTCACTGTCTACTGCAGACAATGCCTGAGCAAATGTGCGTAAATAGTTTGCCCTTAAATTCGAAATGACACCCTGATCCATAGGTTGGATGAGTGAAGTCATGTTTGGCGGTAGAAATGTGACTCTCACGTTATTGAAATCATCTTCATTAGATTTCTTCTCTTCTTCCTATATTAACTCCTCCATGCCCTTGGCAACTACCTCCAACTAAAGTAGCTCTGCAACCTTTACAATCTTATCTATAACCTCTTGTATCTGAATATGTTTGGGAACGAGTGTAGCCTGTGCGGACGAAGCTCTTTGAAGCTCTTGGAACAGAGAAGTTTTTCCTGATTTATTTTCTGATTTATTAGCTTAAATTGGCATATTAACTTATTTTCTAAAGTAGCTTTATATTCCTAGTTACGATACTTAGTTTAAAGTTTAACTTAGACAGAGATTTTGTAGGTATTACTTAGTATCGGTAACGGTATCAAATCCACGTGTTACAAATTGAACGAGAGGTTTTTTTTTTAAACCAAATTTATTCGATTTATTATCCAATTGTTATATCAAATTATCTTCTATAAGTAGATTATAGACCTAGTCAGGATCCTTAGTTTATTCTAAATTGAGATAGCGAGATTTGGAAGCTAATCAATACTTACGAGTCCGTAGAAGTACCATTCGTGAATTCCCGCCATTTTTACACGATAGCATAAGCTTAGTGTAGTATAGTGCATAATATAATATTGTCAATTAATCAGTAAATCTATTAATCTTGATAAACTTTATTGTCAATTAAATTGTACTTTTAACTCTATATATATATATATATATAATGACTTAACCGTAACAAATAATTAATACATAACTATAGTGGTACACGTGATACGGAAGTTGTATAAAGGGAACTCGTAGAAAACACTCGATACCGAAAAAATAAATATAGCGTTATAACTGTTTTGGGATATAACTTAAGGATTTAATTTTGTTCTGAAATTGAAATTTTATTGAATTAAATCGGAATCATGACTCAGACCAGAGCAGCAAAGCAAAAGGCTCAAGCTAATGGGAGTGCTGTGGCTCAGGGGAGAACTGAGGGGGGCAGTTGCCCTCTGAATCACAGTCTTTTAAAATGCACTGTTTGCTTGATGTTTGCGGAGCAGTCGGGTACGGGACATGATACTGCCAAGTGGGATGTCTTTGTGTGTGCACGATGTAAGGAGTGCAAGGAAATCAGGCGACAACTCAGCGTTGTTATGGGCCTTTATGAGAGCTTGAAGGACAGGGTGGATGCCCTCGAAGGAAATAAATTGAGGGGCCCATCAAGCTCTCAGCTGCCCACATCAACGCCAGAGCTTGCACTTGGTCATCAGGCAACACAGAGGCAGCCCTCTAGGCAGAATGCGCTGGTCCCACCGGAACTAGTAGTTGTTGGTGACTCTATTGTCAGGGAAACGGGGAACATGCTTTGTAAAAAGGATAGGTGGAATAGGACCAGGGTATGTCTGCCAGGGGCAAAGGTTGATGACGTTGTAGAGCGGATATCATCTTTTAAGGGCACAAAAGGTGATATAGTTGTACACGTTGGCACTAATGATATTAAGGTAGGAGACCGGCGGAATTACTTAGCAAGTACAGGTCACTGTTGAAAAAAAGATGTGAATTAGGGTTGAATTTGAAAGTGTCTGCAATTCTGCCCAGACACGATAGGAGGGAGTATATGATGAGAGCCTTGTCGATCAATTCGGCCCTGGAGGGATTGTGCAAGGCTCAAGGCGTAGAATTTTTTTCAGCCTGGACTGTACTTGTTAACAGGAGAGATTGCTTCTACAGGGATGGGATACACTTAAATAGAAAGGGTGCAAGAATTTTTGCTGATGCTGTCGAGGCAATGTTAGGAGGGTCGGAAAGTGATTCTTGCACTGCTTCTATTGAAATGAGCAGAAGCCTGAAAAACAAGATGCAGGATATTTCAGAGACTGCTGGGAGTCATTGCGGTACAAGTAAACACATGGGTTGTGTTAGGGAAGCTAGGAATAGAAACAGGTGCATGTATACCTGCGTGTACACCAATGCTAAGAGTTTGGTAAATAAATTTGATGAATTTGAGGTATTGCTCAAAACATCAAAGGCAGATATTGTTGGGATATCAGAGACGTGGTGTCACACAGATATAAGGAATGAGGAACTGGAATTTGGGGAATACAATGTGTATAGAAAGGATAGACAGGACAGGAGGGGAGAAGGGGTTATGCTATTAGTTAAGAAACACATAAAATCCAAGGAAGTGAAGCCAGTCGACATCGATGGACAGGGCAGTGTCGAGTCAGTTTGGTGTGACATAAGCATAGGGAAATCAAAATTGAGAGTAGGAGTGTGCTATAGGCCTAATGACTCTGATGAGTATAATAAGATATTGTACAGGGAAATAGAGTGGGCCAGTAAATCAGAGAGTCTTATAATGGGGGATTTTAATTTCCCAGATATTGACTGGAATTTGTGGGTTGGTCACTCACACACTAGCAAGGCCTTTGTGGATTTATTGGATGATTGTTTTCTACATCAGCATGTTCATGCGGCAACAAGAGGGAGCCTCACTACTGATAATCAGATCAATTCTTCATGCATTAAGAATCTGCAGATAAATGAACAACTAGGTGGCAGTGATCACAGTGTGTTGAAGTGGGATTTACTCAAGGAGGTAACTACCATCAGAGGTAAAGGGAAGGGTTTTTGTTTTCGTAAAGGTGACTATGATGGTCTGAGACAGTATTTAAATTCTATACAGTGGGACCAACTGATGATGTTACCAACAGCAAACTCAAAATGGGAAGCATTCAAGGAACTAATCTTGGAAGCTACCAGGCTTTACATACCAACTAAGAAATATTGTTCAAGGTTTAGGCCTAAATGGTTGTCAGATGAACTAATGAGACATGTGGCAGAGAAGAAAAATGCATGGAATACATACAAATTAATGGGTGACATGGAAGCCTATGATAGATATAAGTTGGTCTGTAACCAAGTCACAAAGGAGATTAGGCAGGCAAAGGCAGACTACGAAAAATCCTTGGCAAAGGATGCAAAGAAAAACAGAAAAGAGTTCTTTACCTATTTAAACTCAAGAAGGAAAGGGATGAATCAGATTGGTCCACTGGATATTGATGGTTCAACAGTTGAGGATCCTGCTCAGGTGGCTAACAATCTAAACGAGTATTTTGCATCTACATTCACGCATGAGGAGTTATTCAGGAAGGAGAATGACGTAGGTAAAGTAAATATTGGCAGTGAGCTAGATGATTTTGTAATAACTGAGAGGAAAGTGGAGGAGAGATTGTTGAGGATAAACATAAAAAAGGCACCTGGGGTGGATGGGATCTATCCAGTTATATTAAAGGAGGCAGCAAAGGAAGTAAGCAAACCCCTAGCCATAATTATGAGAGCTTCTTTGGACTCAGGGGAGGTACCCATAGACTGGAGATGTGCAAATGTAACCCCAATTCACAAAGGAGGATCAAAGGCTGACACAAGTAATTATAGACCTGTTAGTTTAACTTCTGTTCCAGATAAATTAATGGAGGCACTGGTTAAAGAAGCACTGCAGGATCATCTAGACAAGAATTCAGTTATAGCTCAGACGCAGCATGGTTTTGTTAAGGGCAGGTCTTGATTGACCAATTTGATTGGATACTATGATGTAGTCACAAAAGAACTGGATGCAGGGAATAACTTTGATATTATATATTTGGATCTTAGAAAGGCTTTTGATACTGTTGCACATGGAAGACTGCTGCACAAATTGGAGCAGTGTGGTATTGGAGGCAAATTGCTGCTATGGATAAGGGGATGGTTGAGTGGCAGAAGACAGAGAGTGGTAATCAATGGACACTGCTCAACGTGGACTAATGTTATTAGTGGAGTTCCTCAGGGTTCAGTGTTGAGTCTGTTGTTGTTTTCGGTGTTTATGAATGATATTGATGATGGTATATCAAGTTTAATGTCAAAGTTTGCAGATGATACAAAGGTTGGCAGGGTTGTTAAGGACACTACTGACACTATGCTGCTGCAACAGGATCTGGAAAGGTTGAACAGATGGGCTGAGAGGTGGCAAATGAAGTTTAACATTGACAAATGTAAAGTACTACATATGGGAAACAGTAAACACAGAGCAACGTATCAACTCTGCGGTACTACACTGACAGTGGTGGAGAATGAAAAGGACCTGGGGGTAATTGTGCAGGCAGATATGAAGTTCTCTGAGCAGTGCAGACGAGCTGCAAGAGTAGCTCATGGTGTCATGGTGTATATCATTGACAAGACACCATGAGCTGCAAGAGTAGCTCATGGTGTCTTGTCAATGATATACAGGAATTTTTCTAGCAGGGATAAGGAGGTGATTATTCCCTTGTATAAGGCAATGGTTAGGCCACATCTTGAGTACTGTATACAGGTCTGGAGGCCTCATTTCAAGAAGGATGTAGAGCTGCTGGAACGGGTACAGAGAAGGGCAACAAGATTAGTGAATGGAACAAAGGGTTGCTCTTACGAAGAAAGGCTTAAGTTTTGCAAATTACAGAGTCTGGAGACTAGGCACCGGTGAGGTGATCTGATAGAGGTGTATAAGGCTTTGAATGGTTTGAGCTTGCTCAATGCCAATGGGATTCTTCATCTTGCTCAGAATAATCACCTCAGAGGGCATAAATTCCAATTTGAGGAAGGACGGATGTCAGATGTGCGGAAATTTGCCTTTGGCCAGCGGGTGGTTGGTTGGTGGAACCGACTTCCATCACTTGTTGTTGAAGTTGATAGCCTAAACAAATTTAAGGCTCAACTGGACAGGTATTTCGAACGAACGGAGGCGTGAAATGGGAGTGGTGTGTTTTTTTTTTTTTTTTTTTGGCTGATGCTGAATAAGCTTGCTTTCTTGCATCATATGCCTCTACTAATGTAATGCTAATGCTAATCTAGATGCATAGGTTGTCCAGGAGAATTATCTAATAGAAGCAAAATCTTGAATGGAATGTTGTTGTTGTCTTTACAATATTTTTCAACCTCCGGAATGAAGCAGCATTTAAACCAATTCTCAAAGAGAAATATTGTTATCCATGCTCTCTGGTTCGATCAGAAATGCACAAGTAGGGTGGCATTATTGATGCTCTTAAATGCAAGAGGATCTCCAGAATGATATGCAAGCAGTGATATTAATCTGTAATCTCCCACTGCATTAGCCCCAAGCAAGAGCATGGCCCTATCTTTTGAGGCTTGACACCTGACATTGTCTTTTCCACTTTGGCAATGTATGTTTGACCCGGCAGTTTTTTTTTAATACAGAGCAGTCTCGTCAACGTTAAAAATTTGCTGTTGAATAGCCGCCTTCATCAATAATTTTTTCAAACGCATCACAATTTCTCTGCAGCTGCAGAATCGGCACTGGCCACTTCAACACATACTTTAATGTTTTCGAAACCAGAATGATGCTTGAACCTATTAATCCACCCGTTGCTTGCCACAAACTTGGCTTAGGGTTCACTGTACTTATCCTTAATATCTTTATAAATACTTGTTGCTTTTGCCCGAATGGTCATGAGACTCAGGGGCACTCACTTCTGAATCTGATTTTCCATCCATATTATCAGTAGATGTTCCATCTTCGATGTAGCACGTGAACGCAGTCTTGTGATCACTGTTGATCTTAAGTGCGTTGATACTTTGACATGTTCTTTTATACACACAATGTCCTTTAAAATAGTATTCACTGTTGAAGCAGCGAGACCTAATTCCCTTGCAATAGATGACAAACTTTGTCCTGCTTGGTACTTCTTAATCATTTTCATCTTCATTTCTAAATCAATTTTGTTTCGTTTCCTGGCACTGCCAGCACTTGCACTTTCCGTTGGTCCCTTTCTCTTCATCATTGAAATACGTAAATAGTAATGAAGAGAAGTTTCTGAAAATTTGTTTTTATATGATTGAAGATTTCAGTGAAGGGGAACACATTTCGCCATAATACCATAAAGTAAAAATCCACAGAATTCCAGTTATCGGGATTATCACAAATGCAATAAGAGAGAATTTACTACCAGAGATTGCACTAACAGTATAGCCCAATAAACCGGAAAGTGCAAATTGTTTTTATTGCTTTTTGGTCGTGACCTCCAGAAACGTGCTTTAGAAAAATATCACAAAGGCGTTCAAAATTGATTCTTAAAATGGAACATACAATAATGATGAAAGGGTAGTGCAAATTCCATTATAAATATGACCTTTTAGAGAGATAAATAGCTTATTAATATAGTAAAATTTTTGAACTTCGAAGTTGAAAAAAAAAAAAAAAAAAAAAAAAAGAAAAAAAAAAAGAGATGTGTTATTGGGTTCACATTATATTTTCACAACACCCCCATTTATCCCTACAGATGCAAAATACGTTTCTTTTCTTTTTTCTTTTTTTTTTCCAGTTTGCACCAGCTGGCAAAAACTTACGTGAAGCACACTATTATGTAAGTCGGAGAGTTCCTGTACTTGTACATAGTAAAAAACGGATTGAAGGAACTGAAACATGAGATAATTATTTTATTAGACATTTTTTATTATAATATGTTGAACAATGTAAAGGTAAGTAAAGTTTATTAACTTAACCTTACACTATTTTTCAGTTTTTACAAATAAAGAATGAATCTAGAATTGCTTGTTTTTTTGCTGTATTTTTTCAGTTCATGCTTAACTTTTGCTGCACGATCATGAAGAGAGTTGTTCTCAAAAAAATATTCAAGTGCTTGGTCAGTTTTCTCAAGCGCTTCCTTTAATTCTTTAATTTTAAAATCTTTATCCTTTGGTGATTTCATCGCATCATCATTTTCGGCTTCCTCTTTTTCTGTGGGTAGTTATTCTAATTCTTCTAACTCCTTATTTGTAAGTGGTTTTGCAAGGCTTACAATTTCATTTTGTAACTGTCACATTGCATTCTTTTTACACGAGCTATTCATTGATCTACATGAAATTTCTTTCTAAGCTTCTCCAATCATTTTTATACTGGCACAATATTGAAACTTCCAAAAATCATCCACGTTGTTTTCATTGCATTCTTAATATCGTAACCTCATAACTGCAGGGACTCGGATAATGAATATTTTGATACCGGGGATCCCCTGTACTTTGTTTGAAACAATTCTAACACGGCAGAGCATTGAAAATCCAAACAAATCAGCATGTATATATATATATATATTTTTTATGCTGGTGCCATCAAATAATTACAGTAAGCACTGGTTATTTTGATTACATTTGCGAATTGAATTTTGTTTATATTAAACGGCAACTGCAACAAGCGAAAATCAGAGGAATATAACCCACATGATATAAAAATGATGATATAAAGCACAAAATGTATACTTTTATTTTACCTTACCAATTAATAAAATTAAATGATATACAGGTAGTTCTCAACTTTACGAGTTAATTCATTCCTAGCGTGTGCTTGTAAAGCGGGAATTTATTTCCCATAGACATAAGGTTAAAAATAGGGGTTACGTTCTCAACAATGAAATTAGTTAGCTAATTAGTTTATGTTTAAACAATGATTGATTTATCGAAAGAAATGAAAACGTACCCTGTAATTTCAAGCAAATTATAATAATAGAGAAATTATTTATGACTTACAAATGTTAAAGAATGTTTATTCTTCTTCATCATCAACTAAATGCACACTCGTTGATCCCTCATTATTGGCTCAGCACTCATTAGTTTGTTGCACAAGGAGTCTTCTTCAGAAATGTTTCAAGAGGCGTTTGTTTCCAAGATAATCTTCTATTTTAATTATAAAGTTCACGATTGCATGTATAAGCATTTTTTAACGGCACACAAATTGCAACTAACACAATTTGCATGGAGTAACAAATGTACGAAGCTTAAAAAAAAAGAGTAATGAAGAGAAGATTCTGAAAATTTATTTGTTTTTTTATATGATTGAAGATTTCAGTAAAGGGGAAACACATTTCGCCATAATAACGTAAAAAACCGCACAATTCCAGCTATCGGTATTTTCGCAAATGGAAGAAGATCGAGTTTACTGCCTGTTTATTGTTGATTGCGGTAACAGAAAAGCCCAATAAACCGGAAAGTGCAAATTGTTTTTATTGTCTTTTGGTAGTGATCTCCAGAAATGTATTTTTGAAAAATATCACAAAGACATTCAAAATTGGTTCTTACAACAGAACATATGATAACGATGAAAGTGTAGTGCATTTAATGATTTGAATTGGTAACTAATACAATTTACAAACCATGTTCACGACCTTTTATATGGCCTTAAGGTCACGCTTGACCTTAAAAATGACATTTTAGAGAGATAAATAGCTTAGCTATACAGCGAAAATTTCAACTACCGAGATCTTGAAACAAATTACCAAAAAACAATGTGTTAGTGGGTTTCACATTACGATATTTTAACGATATGATGGTGTCTCTGGCTACGCACGTGGTTTGGAATACTGTATCTATAAATGTTTATCATTCATTTTTTTGCAATTAATGTTCATATTTTCAATTTTGTTAATACTTGGAGAAAAAAACTCGTAAACGCGGGAACTCATAAATCGAGAACTGCCTGTACTTAATTAATATATATACAGTACTAACTAAACATTTTGGGAGGGTGGAAAATCTAAAAGAGTAAAAACAGATAAGCATCAATCAATCACAAAGAATAAGGCAAGCAGATATTGCAACATGATACTCGCCGCAAGTGAGATACAGAGTTAAAAAAGTTCATGAAGTTTAAGATACAGGAATGAAAAGATTCTGAACATTTACAGAGTTTTATTTTACTGTACTGTAGTTATGGTGGTGTTCTTCATCTTTTAAAAGGAAACAGAAATTTTTAACAATTAAATCGAAGATTAGGATTTTAAATAGACTTTCAAAGAACAAAAGCGGGTCTTCATTAGCAAAATTTTAAGTGAGTTGGAAAGTCAACCATAACAGAAATTATAAACAAGAGAAAAATTTTTAAATTTGATTCAGATGATGGTGCGCAAAAAAAAAAAAAAAAAACCCACTATGAGAACAGCTAATGAAAATCCCTTGAAGATGCTGTTTGTTGTTGCAGTTGGGGGCATCAGCAATTAAGATCATATTACTCTGTGTATATTGTCTATAAATTCTGTGTGTTCTCTGGTCGATTTTCTGTTTTCTCCTGGAAACTCAGGTTTTTCAAAACTCAACTACTCTTGCTAAAAAGAGTGAGAGATCTGGCAGCAAAGAAACGAAATTCAAAATGGTGCAGCAAAAAATTAGTAATTATTTTCGTTAAAGGCATTATATATATGCATTATTGTGGCTGAAAGTTCCATTTGTTTTGTTACCTATGAACAAAAATCATAAGTACAACTTTGTGTTTTTATTTCTAAACTTACTAAATCTTTTTTTTTTTTTTTTGTCTCCAAAACAGTATTTTTGTCAAGTTCAAAAATCCAAACAAATCGGAAGTCCGAACTACCCCTAGTCCCAATTAGTTCAATTTATCGATGCTCTACTCTATTACAATTTCAACCAGGACCTGTGCCTCCAACTGGAACAGAACTTTTTGTGCAGCATATGATAGATATGCTCCCTCTTTTAATCAAAAAATATAATTTTTAGTATTTTGTTATAAAATTCGAAATTTTCTGTATTACTTATGATTTAAAAAAAGTTTATACCACTTCTTAACATTAAAATTTGTTTTGCTATATCTTTTTTTTTTCCTCTCCGAGTCATTCTCTTATTATATCTTAATTTCTGTGAATTGGTTTTTCAACCCACAAACAAGCAGAATGAAAAATTATAGAAAAATACAATTATGAGTAAAAAGGGTCACAGTCATCCTTCAATTCTTCATTACTTGCATGGCATCCATTTTATCTCTCATAATCAGCAGTAAACAATAACTGAAACAAGAAATACTGCATGATGATACAGAAATAACTGACAGGGAAGGTACATTGAAGAATATGATCCCTGTTACAAATTCAGAAAGGGGAGGGGAGGAGAGTTAACCAGAGTTCAGTTTATTATATATTACGTGAATCCTGGAAAATCAATTATTTGGTTTTTTTTTTTTTTTTTTTTTTTTTAAGGAGCATTAGCAACTAAGGCCATATTGCTCCGGGGATATGCGGTGGCCATTCCCTTACCTTTCCGCATCCTTCGTATTTGGTGGTCACGGAAAATCAATTGGAAATATATTACATTAAGTGCATAGATAACAATAACAGAATAAAGTTAGGCAGACAAGCTGAGAAATACAAAGTACTGCACATGGGCAGCAATAACTCCAAACTAAAGTACAACTGTGTAGTACTGCACTCAGAGTATGCAAAATGAAAAAACCCGGGGTAATTGTTCAATCAGATATGAAGTTCTCTAAATGCAGACAAACTGCCAGGCCAGTGCATAGGGTTTTGTCAATGATATACAGGAATTTTCCTAGTAGGGATAAGCAAGTGATTATCCCATTATATAAGGCAATGAGTCAGGCCAAACCTTGAGTACTGCATACAGGTCTGGAGGCCATATTTTAGGAAGGATGTGGAGCTTCTGGAATGAGTATAGAGAAGGGCAATGGAATTGATGAGGGGAACAAGGAGGTGCTCTTACCAAAAAAGAGCTTCAGTTCTGCAAATTACAGTGGCTGGAGACTAGACACCTGCAAAGTGATCTGACTGAGGTGTTTAAGGCTTTGAATGGATTGAGTAAGCTCATTGCTGATGAAATTCTTCCTCTTGCTCAGGCCACACACGAGGGGACAAATTCAAATTGAGGAAGGATGATTGCAGAATAGATGTGCAGAAGTTTTCCTTTAGCCAGCAGGTGGTTGATTGCTGAACAAACTTCCATCTGCTGTTGTGGAAGTTGATAGTTAGATAGTATGAATCAGAGCTGAAATACTCAATATGTTCTACGTTGATAATAATATTAGTAAATTAATAAGAGGAGTTTACCTCAATATTGTACGTGGAACACTTCCGTATGATACCCTCCAGAAATTAAAACGGAAAAAATCGACAACTTACCGGTACATTAAAGTAAAATATAAATAATTAAAGTAAAATATAAATAATTAAATAATCAATTTAACACAATTCAAAACAATTAAAATTCAAATTAACGCAATTAAAGAATCTAACGAAAATATTCAAAACGATTTTCCTTCCTGAAGCTGACAATGCTTTTCGACCGACTGTCGTGATCACAGGAATGAAAATTCTATTTTCATTCCTGTGATCACGACAGTCGGTCGAAAAGCATTGTCAGCTTCAGGAAGGAAAATCGTTTTGAATATTTTCGTTAGATTCTTTAATTGCGTTAATTTGAATTTTAATTGTTTTGAATTGTGTTAAATTGATTATTTAATTATTTATATTTTACTTTAATTATTTATATTTTACTTTAATGTACCGGTAAGTTGTCGATTTTTTCGTTTTTTCCGTTTTAATTTCTGGAGGGTATCATACGGAAGTGTTCCACGTACAATATTGAGGTATACTCCTCTTATTAATTTACTAATAGGAAGTTGATAGTATAAATAAATTCAAGGAAGAAGTAGATAAACACTATTGGAGGGAATGAATAGTGAAATGGGAGGTGTATGGATTTTTTTTTATTTTGGCTGATGCTGTACAAGCTTCCTTTCTTGCATCATTTGCTACTGCTAAAGCTAATAAAATACAGGGTGCCCATAATGAAGCCTTTACAACTTTTATCACTGAGTATGGAAAGAAAACATGTTTTTTTTAATAGGCTTTGCTTTGTTGAGAAAAAAATATCCTATAGTTTATATTCGCTCATTGTCACCATTATCAAGGCAAACTAGCTCTTCCCAGTTTGCTCAAGCATGCCTGCATTGATCATTGCAACAGCATCATTGATCTTCTGCTGTAGCTTCTATATTGCATATACTTTCCTTTGGTACACAGTATTCTTCACATACCCCACAGCAAATAGTCAAGTGGAGTTATGTAATGAGAGTGGGGAGGCCAAGGGATGAATCCCCTCTTCCCATACCAGTCCAGCAACCTGTAAATGTTACGAACTAATCTCAAACTTCTTTTCCCAAATGCACGTGTAGGGGAGCACCTAGAAGAAAAACTGCTTCATTGAGGTTAGACAACTGTGGGACAATGTGATTCAGCAACATGACTGCCTAGTTTGATGTCAATAAACCATGATTACACTTACCTGCAGTCACCTGGAACAACAAAACAGAGTTTTAATAAACTTTTTCAGTTGCTCTTCCAATACAAAAACACATGTTCAATTATACAACCCCATCTGAAAGTTATATTTATACTGAGCTGTAAAGAAATAGTAGGGGAAAATGAAGCAAGGAAGCAAGCTTTATACAGCATTAGCAAAAACACACACTACCCACATCACTTGATCTGTCAATCCCCTCTAATAATTTGTCTAATTCTTCCTTAAATTTATTTGAACTACTCCTATCCACAACATCAGATGGAAGATTGTTCCAACAATCAAACACTTTAGCTGAAAGCAAATTTTTGCACATCTATCCTATCAACTTTTTTGATTTAAATTTATGTCCCTTTATGTGTGTCATCCAAGAATGAATAAGGATGCCATCAACATTTAGATTACTTAACCCATTTAAAGCCTTAAACATTTCAATCAGGTAACCTTGCAGATGCATAGTTTCAAGATGCTCCATTTTGCATAACTTAAGTTTTTTTTTGTAAAGTATACTGCTGTGTCCTAGACTAATCTTATTGTTCTCTACACCTGTTTTAACAGATCTGCATCCTTCCTAAAATGAGGCTTCCAGACCCGTATGCAGTACTCAATCCACAGCCTGAAGGTTTCACGTGGACACCCTTGTATCTTAACTCAGTATACTGAAGTATTAATATAGTTCTTCACAGGATAAATATATATCCTGTTCATTTCACTACTCTAAATCTCCTGTGGGAAATAACTCTAAATGCAAACTCAATGCTAAATGTTTGCAACTCTTTCAGAATTTTTTTACACCAATTGACCATTTAACCCATTAGGGCCCAGCAGTGGTAGGGCTGGACCTGTCAGGTTCCTCTCAAAAATAAGGAACTTTTAACATTAACATATGAACCTAACAAGTACGAAGCTATGAAGTTAATGCTCCCACACGATCTAGCAAATGTAACAATAGCACCAGTTTTAACAGTTTTATATGGGATATTTTTGAATAATTATGACTGCATTATTATTCAAATTGTGTACTTCATGGTGCACCAAATTCGAAATAATTTTCTTTATTAAACCGAAAATGGAACTAAATAACAGTATTGTAAAATGCTTGCATTTTCCCTATCATCTACCCCTATACTTTTGTCCCTCTACTGTACTTTTGGGAGAACGAAACCCAACACCGCACTTATCAGCGTTCCTCGCCTTCTTCCTCCCCGCTAGAACACACACCTCTCTAGCATCACATTAAGTAAGGTCAGTAATTATGATGCAATTCCACCTGTATTAGCTGGGTCACAGCACAACAGGAGGCCGTTACTTGATCAGCTTCTGACCATTACAGATGGAAGTGCAGTTAACAAAGAAGTGTTTGATTATTTTATAGCATAGAAAGAAATTATGACTATTGAAAACAGACTTTTAATGAGAAATCCGAATCTAATAACTGCAGAGTAGATTGCATCAGTCAGTTCCTTTTGCAGGAATTGGATACCCGAGTTCAGAGATCGGGAACTCTCACCCAAACAAATATGAGTATATATACGCAGGTGAGAATAAAGGAAAGAGCTTTCTGTAGAGTTTTTTTTTTTTTTTTTTGGAGTTTTGGAAGTATAGAGCAAAGAGAAAGTTTTTTAGAATCTTTGAGAGAGCTTTTGGCAGTCTTGGAGAGTTCTGGGAAAAATCTCCTTAGAGTCCTTGGGAGAGAATTGAGAGAGAAGTAAACAAAGATTAAGAAAAGACTATTACTACAGCCTTACCTAGACCACCGACCTGAAGCTTCCAGCAGAGCTGATTGGACTGGTAAGTTTTACCTTACTCTTACCCTCTTTTAGTACCTAAGCATCTTACTCTTAAAAGGTATTAAATTATTAGGTACTTACTACTATTAGGTACTAAAAGAGGGTAAGAGTAAGGTACTTTAGTACCTTACTCTTACCCTCTTTTAGTACCTAAGCATCCCTCCTCATTGGGATAATTGTTATTGTAACACGTCATGACACTGTCTGTAAATTAGAGTTTAACTTGACTAGTTAATACAGTATTATTAATGTCACTATGCAAAACCCAATTGTTACTCAAGGTTTTAGTATAGCGTCTGTGCTTACATGTATATACCTCTATACTCCTCCAAGATGTGGACTGCAGACTAGAGATGAGCAAGATGCCATAGAAGAATCACACAAAGAACATAAACATGTCACTAAACCACACCACTAGCTAAAGACCCATATTCATGTTATTGTTTGTACGTATGTTTCGGAAATAGTGATAATAATAAATTGTTTTGTTTGAGTATCCCCGCCTCTTACCTACTCTCTTGCTATACATTAGCCTTAGCACAAGTTTTATAGTAAAATAACTATTATTGTGGCATTCCTTGACCTGACTATAAACAGATAAGGTCCTGGGATGAAAAACAACAATGGTTGAAGCTGCAAGTTCTTTCTCCATGATGCTGAATAGATCGTTAGGGCTCGAGATCATTGTCCTATTTTATAAACCACTAGGTAGTCACATAAGTTCATTGTCATTTTCTGGGATATGCTTTAATTAAGGTTTTGTAGCATCCAAACCATTCCCGGAACTTAGGCAGCATTCAAAGCATTTTAGATAACTCAAAATATTAAAGCTCAGCCTAGAATAACTGAGAATGGCCCAGAAGAAGCCCAATGTAACACTGTTGATGTGTCCAGGAGTGTATTATTTTCTGGGATAAAGAAAACAAATGCAACACTGTTGCTAGTCATGCCCAGGAGTTAGATCTTTTATGCGGGATGAAAAACTGTTTTACCCAAATGCCTGTGAGCAATTTGAATTTTGTAGATTGAAGAGCTAGTTAAAGAAGAACAAACCAAATAACGAAAGATGAGATTGAGGGGGCTACGGTAGTAGAAAGAAAGGTTGACAGTTTTGCTAGTTTTGTATTTACAGACAATAGCTAAAGAGGCATTTCTTGTTCACATCAATACAATACAGACATCTCTAGGAACACCCAATATTTAGCATTAGCAAAAGCACATGATGCAAGAAAGCAAGCTTATATAGCATCAGCCAAAAAAAAAAAAAAAAAAAAACCCTTATTTCACCCATCCACTTACTCCAAATGTTTATCTAGTTCTGCCTCGAATCTATTTAAGCTATCAACTTCTACAATGTTGGGTTTTTTTTTTTTTTTTTTTAAGGAGCATTAGCAACTCAGGCCATATTGCTCCAGGATATGCAGTGGTCATTCCCTGACCTTTCCGCATCCTCCGTATTTGGTAGTGACGGGCTCGAACCCCGGTCTAATCAAGAAGCATGTACTACGCACTGCTGCTCCTTGCCACCTGGCTACGGAGGCGCCTAGCTTCTACAATGACAGATGGAAGTTTGTTCCAGCAATCAACCACCCGCTGGCTAAAGGCAAACTTCCACACATCCATCCCACAACTGTCCTTCCTCAATTTGAATTTATGCCCTCTCAGGAGATTATTCTGAGCAAGAGAAAGAATCCCATCAGCATTGAGCATGCTCAAACCATTCAAGGCTTTATACACTTCAATCAGATCACCTCGCAAGTGCCTAGTCTCCAGACACTGTAATTTGCAAAACTTAAGCCTTTCTTCGTAAGAGCAACCCTTTGTTCCATTCACTAATCTTGTTGCCCTTCTCTATATTCATTCCAACGGCTCTACATCCTTCTTAAAATAAGGCCTCTAGACCTGTATACAGTACTCAAAGTGTAGCCTGACCATTGCCTTATACAAAGGGATAATCACCTCCTTATCCCTGCTAGAAAAACTCCTGTATATCATTGACAAGACACCATGAGCTACTCTTGCAGACTGTCTGCACTGCTCATAAAACTTCATATCTGCCTGCACAATTACCACCAGGTCTTTTTCACTCTCTACCACTGTCAGTGTAGTTTGCCACACAGTTGGTACGTTACTCTGGGGTTACTGTTTCCCATATGCAGTACTTTACATTTGTCAATGTTAAACTTCAGTTGCCACCTCTCAGCCCATCTGCTCAACTTTTCTAGATCCTGTTGCAGCAGTGTACTGTCACTAGTGTCATTAACAATCCTGCCAACCTTCGTATCGTCTGCAAACTTGGACATTAAGCCTGATATACCATCATCAGTATCATTAATGAATACAGAAAACAACAATGGACCCAACACTGAACCCTGGGGGACTCCACTAATAACATTAGTCCATGAAGAGCAGTGTCAATTGATTACCACTCTGTCTTCTCCCACTCAACCATCCCTTTATCCATAGCAGTAATTTGCCTCCAATGCCACACTGCTCCAATTTGTGCAGCAGTCTTTCATGTGCAACAGTATCAAAAGCCTTTCTAAGATCCAAATATATGATATCAAAATTATTCTTTGCATCCAGTTCCTTTGTGACTACATCATAGTATCCAATCAAATTGGTCAGACAAGACTTCCCCTTAACAAACCCATGCTGTGTCCGAGCTATAACTGAAGTCTTGTCTAGATAATTTAGCAACAGTTAAGAACAAACATTCTACCTATGTACATCTGTTTTAAAAAAAAAACGAGTTGCTATATGTTGTAACACATTTCTTTTAGAATAAGTTTAAGCTCTACATAAAGGTAAGTTACACCATTTTGGGGGACGTTAACCTCATCCAGACACTAGTAAACCAAAAATGGAAGAACAGATCCCACAAACAACAGAACTAAATTTATGAGCCCCCCTATTTCAAACACAGCAATCACAAACCCACCCAAACCTGGTAGGCCCCATTTGGCTAATATCGCAGGTTAGCTTGGGCTTGCACCAATCTTTTTTGGCAAACATGATGAAGGCCCTTCCATCCAGTTGTTTTTTGAGATTTTAGAGAGCATAGGTAAACTAGCATTTTGGCAAGACAGGGAATTGAGGGCAGTGATTAAGGCCAAAATTCGTGGTTTTGCAGCTGACTTTTTGGCCAATTCCCTTGAATTACACAGGGAGAAAAGCTACAGCGCATTTAAAAATGCTTTTTTTGCCTCAGTTTGAGAAAAGGGAACTGATTGTTACTTGTCTCCACAAATTTGCAACTGCGATCCAGGGACCATCGGAACCGGTGGTCAGTTATAGTTCGCGGGTGAAGAATTTGGCACATGCTGCATTCAAAACACAAGGAAATTCTCCTGAAGCATCAGCCATTCTTGATCAAGCCATGTTGGCACAATTTCTCAGGGATATTTCAGTTAAAATTTGAAAAATGGTGCTCTTGCACAATCCTTTAACTTTTTACACAAGCGGTCGAGATTGCTCAAAGGGAAGAGATCAACAATCAGCTAACGCAACCAAAGAATATGCCACTTCATGTTATCAGTAGTCAGATAAGAGATGGAGCTTGGGATCAACAGGAAAGCAGTTTAAAACATACGCTTAAGCCTATACAAGACCAAATACAATACCTGCAACAATCATTAGACACACTAACAATAAATAATGCAACCCTTGATAATTTGGAGATGCAAATCGCCGTGCTTAATCAGCAGTTCCAGTATCAGAAAGGTAATACCGTAGGTCATTTTCCCCCTCCTCACAATCGCAAGGTGTTCAGCTTAATGCCTTATTCACATTCGGAGGGCGCAACACGACCGTTGCTAGGCAATTCAACCGTGGGAGCAAAGGTCAGTGGTCATGTAGACCGACGCTGCGCGCAATAGGTATGGTAGGCGGCATACACTCGAAAACGCTGTAAACACCATAAAACACGGGAAAACACATTTCATTTACGGCGGTCGATCCTGCGAGTACCAGCCAATGTCATTCACTCGCCCGTGTACAGACCGCAGAGCGCATAGATACACTGCGTTACCAAAAGTTGAGGTGTCCTATGCTAACAACCAGGGTTATAATTTTAATGGAAACCAGGATTGAATTGCAGATAGAACATATTATAATAATCATAATAGGAGTAATATGAACTTTTATATAAGGTCAAGAAGGGGAGTATCTAGGAACGAGTTTAATCAGAGACAAACCCAACCTAAAGCGATTTTGGGCAGGCAAATAAATCATGCCAATGTTGGAAGTTACAGGAAAGATAGATACAGATATTTATGCCAGAGAAGGACTTATGAACAAAATAGAGGGGATTTTCAATGCTGTAAAACCCTTTTCCCCCATCAAAACTTTAACAGAGTTGGTAAACCATATGCCAGTAGTAAAAACACACAACATGAGGTGTATATTTTAGAGAATAGCACTAAATTACCTGTGGTAGTAGGATCTGTTCAAAACGTTGAAGCCAAATATCTTATAGACACTGGAGCAAGTGTCACGAGCAAGATCTATCATGCTTAATTTTATTAAGCATGATAGATCGCTAAATCCAAGGTCTCCAGACCTAACCGTAACTGACGTTTCAGGCAATGCTGTGCTTATACACACAGAAGTTACAGTAAATCTTAAGTTAGATAGTGCAACTTTTCGGGAGAATGTTTTAGTAGCTTCTGAAAATTTTAAGGGTCAGTATGACATAATATTGGGATTAAATGTGTTAAGGAGATTTTCGTTTGCGATAGACTTAGGTAAAGGAATAGTGCATTCAGTTCCATTGAGGATTTGTTTAAGAGAGGAAGGTATTCAGGAACAGTTTTTGGATTCGAAACTCACTGTAGCTAAACTCGCCTGTAAGCATGTACTTCCAGCATCTACAGAGAGGGTGGTAACAGTATGTTGTGACCAGCTTGCTGTTCCTACTGAGCAACTAGTATTAACAGAACTTGAGTTCTAACTCTAACTTGAGTCGGGATGATTTTGCGGCAAGATGCTCAGTTGATAAGATATGGAAAGATGGTAAAGGCTCAGTGCTTATTGCGAATTTGACAACTGAGCCACTTCACCCCTTCCGAAAGGCATGGGAATTGCTAACCTCGAGGGTCTTAATAACAATTCAGTTAACTTTGCAGGGGAGAAAAGAACATCTCCTGTGACTATAGAAGAATTTGAGCTTGATCATCTGACAGGTTATCAAAGATGCAAATTGTCAGACTTATTGTGTAAATACAAGGATGTGTTCACCAAGTCGCCAGCCCAGCTAGGGAATTCAAAGGTCTACTGTCACAGAATTAGATTGATTAACAATATCCCAGTTAAGCAGAGAGCCTACAGAGTGCTTTATATGTTGAAGACAGTAGTTCAGAAAAAGGTAAATGACCTTTTAGAGACAGGTATTATTGAGCCCAGCAACTCCCATATTAAGCACCGATTAATGCCCTCATAACTGTAGGCCATGATCACCATTTGTTTCACCTTTGATTGTTGATGGCAACATTTAGAGGGGTGTGGTGAAGATGGATACTGAGCTGACTGCAATTTCAGTACAGGTACAAAGTCATGTTCTCGTGTTTTACCAGTGGCAACTGCACCGAATTTTTTTTACACTTTACTTGTTCATCTGACAGCAAATGTGGGTCCCATCAGGCAACGACCTTTTGTTTTTGTAACACCTCAGTTAAAATTCAGCAAACAGATGTCAATATTCCAAATTCATTGGGTATTTCCTCAAAGGTCATACATCCATCCTCCTCGAAAATGGTGGTAATAATGACTGCTGATGTGTTGTAGATGTTCTCAGTTTACCTGAATGCTGTTTATCTTAAACACTGGTCTGACCTCTAAAAGCTTCCACACAAACATTAAATTCAGGAGCTCTGTTTGAAGCACACTAATGTTGATATTAAACTTCAAACATTATTATCCTGATAAATGTCAGTTGCCCAGGAATATGGAGTGAGGAGCATGTGCACAGTGTGCATTACTTCTAGGATAATCTTTGAGAGAGAGAGAGAGAGAGAGAGAGAGAGAGAGAGAGAGAGAGAGAGAGAGAGAGAAGTAAAGGAAGGACGCTCTGATTTGAGAAAGTAGCAAACAAGAGCAAGAAAGGCCAGGGATTTATTTGCAAACAAATCATAAATGAAATTGGGTGAAAATTACACTAATTGAAGAGCAAAAAATTAGTTGGAGACTGACTAGCATGAGGTGGCTGTGACAGAGACTGCTGAAAGGCACAGGGAATAAGGGGAAAAGTCACCCAAGGGAAAGATGGTGCAATGGGATGAAATACAGTAATAGTAGTTATTTCATTTGTTATTTGGTTTTTTTTTAGGAGCATTAGCAACTAAGGCCATATTGCTCCGGGATTATGCGGTGGTCATTCCCTGACCATTCCGCATCCTCCGTATTTGGTGGTGACGGTCTCGAACCACGGTCTAATCAAGAAGCGTGCTGCTGCTCCTTCCCACCTGGCTACGGAGGTGCCAGTAATAGTAGTAATGGAGGAATGCGATGCAAGAAAGCAAGTGTATGAGCTTATGTAGAATCAACTAAAAAAAAAAAAAAAAAGCACAATTTCACATCCCTTTCCTCTAAAAGTTTGTCTAGTTCCTCATTAACAAATGGAAGTTTGTTCCAGCAATTAACCACACGCAGGATAAATGCAAATTTCCACACATCTATTCTACAACTGTCTTTCCTCAGTTTGAATTTATGTCCCCTCAGGTTTGTAAGCTAAACAAGCAGAAGAATCCCATCAGAATTCAGAGTGCTCAACCATTGAAGGCCTTATGCACCTCAATAAGATCACCTCACAGGTGCCTAAGTCCCCAGCCGCTGCAATTTTCACAACTTAACCTTTCTTGGTAAGAGGACCCCCTTCGTTCTCCTCACCAATCTTGTTGTTGCCCTTCTCAAGCTCAAGCAACTCTACATCCTTCCTAAAATGAGGCACCCAGACCTGTATACAGTACTCAAGGCATGGCATGACCATTGCCTTATACAAAGGGATAATCACTTCCTTTTGCCTACTAGCAAAATTCCCGTATATCATTGACAATATCCCATGACCTGCTCTGGCAGCCTGTCTGCACTGTCAGAAAATTTCATATCTGACTGGACTGCACAATTACTCCCAAGTCTTTTTCATTTTCTACTACCCTAAGTGTAGTACCACACAGTTGGTACATTTCTCTGGGATTAATTCTACCCATATGCAGTATTTTGCATTTGTCAATGTTAAATTTCAGTTGCCACTTCTCAGCCCATCTGCCCAAATTTTCTAGATCATGTTGCAGTAGCACACTGCCATTACTGTCATTAACAAGTCTGCCAACCTTTGTATCATCTGCAAACTTCGACATTAAGCCTGATATACTTTCATCAATCACTGATAAATATAGAAAACAGTGGGCCCAACACCAAACCCTGTGGGACTCCACTAATAACATTAGTCCACAAAGAGCAGCATCCATTGATTACCACTCTGTCTTCTTCCACTCGACCATGCTTTTATCCATTGTAGCATACTGCTACAATGGCCCTTAATACCATAATGCTCCAATTTGTACAGTAGTCTTCCATTAGCAACAGTGTCAAAAGATTTCCTGAAATCCAAGCATATGATCAAAATTATTTTTTGCATCCAGTTCCTTTGTAACTATATCATAGCATCCAATCAAATTTCTCAGACAAGATTTTCCCTTAACAAACCCATGCTGTATCTGAATTATTACCCCAGTGTTGTCTAGATGATCCTGCAATGCATCTTTAACCAGTGACTCCATTATTTTCCGCGGAACAGAAGTTAAACTAACTGGTCTGCAATTACTCTTAACTGGGGATACATTTGCACATCTCCAGTCCATGGGAACTTCCCCTGAGTACAAGGATGCTCTCATAATTATGGCTAAGAGTGGGCTTACTTATTTTGCCACCTCCTTTAATATAACTGGACAGATCCCATCCACCCCAAATTCCTTTCTTATTTTTAACTTCAACAATTTCTCCTCCACTTTGCTCTCAGTTATTACAAAATCATTAAGCACCCTGTTACAGTTTAATAAACTTCCAGCATTTTCCTCCCTTAATAACTCCTCATGTGTGAATGTAGTTGCAAATTACTCATTCAGATTATCAGCTATCTGAGCAGGATCATCAACAGACAAACCATCAATATCAAGTGGACCAACCTGATTCATCCCCTTCCTTCTAGAGGTTATATAAGTAAGGAAGTCCTTGCTGTTTCTCTTAGCATCCACTGCCAAAGATTTCTCGTAATCTGCCTTCACTTGCCTAACCTCCTTTGTGACTTGATTACAGACTAGCTTATATTTGCCATAGGCTTCTGTGTCACCTGATAATTTATATGCATCCCATGCATTTTTGTTCTCTGCCACAAGTCTCATTAGTTTGTGATCACTGCCACCAAGTGTGGCACAAACTGACTCGACATTGCACTGTCCATTTATGTCAACTGGATGCACTTCCTTAGATTATGTTTTTCTTAATTAACAGCATTAATTAAAGTGGTTCCTTTATCTGCAAATTCTTTATAATCACTGCTGATAAAGAGATCAAGATTATTACCATCTCTGGTTGCCTCTTGAGCATGCTGCTGCAGAAAACAATCATCCAATAAATCCACAAAATTCTTGCTAGTGTGTGAATGACCAACCCACAAATTCCAGTCAAGATCTGGGAAATTAAAATCCCCCATTAAAACACAATCTGATTTACTGGCCCATTCTATTCTTCTGTACAACTGTTTATTGTACTCAGAATCATTAGGTCTATAATGCACTCCTCTCACTGCTTTCCCAGTGCTTATGTCACATCAAACTGACTCAACATTGCACTGTCCATCTATGTCAACTGGATGCACTTCCTTAGATTTTATGTTTTTCGTAACAGCATAACCTCTCCTCCTTTCCTATCCTTTCTGTACACATTGTACTCCTCAAATTTCAATTCTGCGCTGCTTATATCTGTGTGACACCATATCTGATATCCCAACTATATCTGCCTTTGATATTGTTAGGAAATGGTGGAAAAGTAGTAACGAGCTGGAAAAATGAAAACAAAGAAAGGAGAACTCCTTACAATGAATAACAATAAGGGGAATTAGAGAGTAGGGAGAAAAAAGTGGGGAGTAGGTAGGGAAAGCAAAGAAAGGAAGATTTGTTTTGCAAACAAAATTAATGTACCTACAAATGGAAAAGCACAAAGAAGAATGCATAATAGGAATTGAGTATGTGCAATGATGATATAAAACAAAGCTAAGAGAAAGAGAGATAAAGGCAGATCAAAAAATGTCTTTTTTGATCTGCCTAGATTTATGTGGAAGATCTATAAGTAGACCTTAAAAGACAATCACTGATTGTCTTTTAAAATTACATAAAAAGATAGTTTTTACACTTCAGAATGAAAAGAATATCCCAAGACTACGCAACAGCAACAAAACAAGGGGGGAGAGGTGGAGATAATAAAAAGATTTATTAAATTTTACGAATGTATGTACTGTATAGGCTTGATGAAGGTTTTTGCAGAGGCTAGGGGATAATGGACAAAAAGAATATAACAAAAGAGAAAGAAAAAGAACAGGAACTCATGATACAGACAAAAAAAAAAAATAAATAATAAATAAATAAATAACCACAAAATTTTAACAAAAAAAAAAAAAAAACGGGTGGAGGGGAAAAAGGCAAGGCAGGCAATTTCAGTTTTTTTTTTTTTTTAAGGTTTTTTCACACTTAGTACACTCAAGTATGAAACAGTATTACTTCTCATGTAAAAACAGAGGAATAGCGATGACAGCTCAAGCAAGGAATTTAAGAAAGAGAAATGGGAATATCTACAAGTGGGCTGCCTTAAAATATAGTAAATTAGAACACAAAAACTGAAGTGAATGTACCTCACTTCTCACTTTTTTTTTTTAGTCCCTCAATCAGAGGGACTAAAATAAAAAAAAAAAAAAAAAAAAAGGGAGGAAAAGGAAAAGAAAAGGATTATTAATAAAAAGCATAAGGATGGGGAGGAGAGAAAATGGGAACATAATAAACCACAGCACACCCAAAAGGTTACTAACTGGGAAAATTAAAAATAAAACAAAAATTAAATTAAATAAAAAATTAAAATACAAGCATTGTTGGAAGAGCTGCTTACAAGTAGGAAGACATACATGATTGTCAGGTAGCTGAGCATCCACTGATCTGGAATGGTTGGGTAGAATAGGCCTGATAAATGGATATGGGCTGTCTCCCCCCCCCCCCAACCAAACATCCTTAGGATGTGCAGTTCACATCCATTATGCACTGAATGAATGCTTTATTGAAATCCCTTCAAGATGATGTGGAGGGTAAATGGAGAGAATGGCTGTATTTTGGAAATCCAAAGACCTTCTGCAGCAGAGAATGTGGGATGCTGTTTCAGATTTTTAATTTTGACAAACTAAATACCTTATAATCATTCCAATAAAGGTATGTTACATTCATGCCTGGTTTAGTGTCTTTCTTTTAATTATTAATATCATTTGTTCTTTTAATTTTTATTTAAACTAACAGATTATTCACTATCAACATTAACATTCACTTTGTTATTATTATTACTTAAGTTTTTAACTTGTTTTGGATTCAGAAGGTCACCATCCAACCCACTAATATTTTATGGTTGTGTTGCAGTGCTAATTCCGCCCTTTCCTCAAAACTTACTGTAAGAATAATAATTTTAATCTCTTATGCTTTCCCTATCTAAGAATCATCTAAAACTGCGGTGTAACAATAACTGTAGAGATTACAGAGACTGAGTATTAAAGCAGATTAAATATCCATGACCTAGAGCATGTTTTTCTTCTCTAAGGAAGATGGCGAAATTAGCCACAGCAACTGTGTGTTAACGAGAAAGCCTATGTAAAAGTCTACAGAAGTCTACAGTTGTTGGCCGGCAACAGCGATCGGGTAGCCACTTACAAGTTAGAATTCTATAAACACCTGAAAGATGCGCTTAACTTGTGAGGCAAAGTAGGGCGACGAAGGGGGGAGGTGAGAGAGAGATACTCGTGTCCTCATGGCCTCAGATACTTTAAGCCCTAAATATAAAGTCGTCCTGGGTTCGGACATTTTGCGTCGTCGTTCTTTTGTCATAGATTCTGGGAAGATAATGTAGGGAAACTAACTTCTAAACATATCATCCCACCTAATACTGAATCCATACTAACTGTTCAGTGTAATTCTAAGTTTCTCCCAGGGCAATCAGTAATTATAGAGCCAAATAATAATCTAGGCAGGAATGACTTAGCTGTTAGGTGTTCATTGGGCCAGGTATCTCAGGACAAGAGGGTGTCTGTTTTAGTTGCAAATGTTTCTGATGAACCAGTGCATCTTCCAAAATGCATGGGTAGGTATTGCTATCATAGAATGTATTAAAATGAATGAGGTTAATTTTGCAGGTAAAAAGATATTCATAGAAAGCTTCCTCCAGTGACTCTTAAAGACTTAAGCTGAATCATTTGACTGGTTCTCAACAACAGGAGTTATCTCAATTCTACAGGAATAGCGGGACATTTTTGCTACATCTCCATCTCAATTAGGTCATTACTACAGTTCTATATCATAGAATAAACTACAGACCAGGTGTTTGTGTAATGGGTAATTACCATGAGTAATCTACAGACCAGGTGATTGTGAAGATTATCACAAAAGCCTCTACATGCAAATGGAATGGGCAAGTAAGCGTCAATGCCTTATTATGGGTGATTTCAATTTGCCTCTAATTGATTGGAGTAAATGGGAAGGAAACTCAACATGGGGAACAAAATTTTTAAATCAACTAGATGACTGTTATTTGTATCAACATGTCAGGGAAAGTACTAGAGAAAAGAATATCCTAGACCTCATCATCACACATGAATCAGATGACATAACAGCACTGACAGTAGAGGAACCAGTAGCAGGAAGTGATCACGGAGTTCTACGGTGGATGATGACGAGAGAGGTAGCAGAAGTAAAAGGCAAAGGAATGGGCTTTAATTTCAGAAAAGGAAATTACGATGCCTTAAGGTACTACATGGCCTCTATTAACTGGGTAGATATTGCGCAGAGAATGAATACAATTGAACTGTGGTACGCTTTTAAAACATTAATCACAGATGCCTTGAATGTGTATATAACATTAAAAAAAAATACTCCACGAGAAGAGTTCCAAGTTGGATGAATAGTGAAGTTGCCACATTACTTGAGCAGAAAAAGGTGGCATGGAAAGGTTACAGAGCAATAAAAGTACTGAAGCCTATAAGAGCTACAAGGTGATGTGTAATAGAGCCACAGAAAAGGTTCGACAGGCAAAGGCAGTTTATGAGAAATCACTAGCAAACAGAGCAAAGAGGGGAGATAAAGAATTCTTCACATACATAAATGCCAAGAAGAGTAGGACAAAACAGATCGGACCTTTACGTAAGGGAAAGGGGATAGTAATAAATACACCAGCTGCCGTTGCAGATGAACTCAACAGTTATTTTGCATCGATATTTACAAATGAAAAGCCTTTTGTGGCAATGGGAAATTGTGGGAGCGAAGTTAAAAAATATGTAATTAATGATATTGAAATTTCGCAAGATTATTTAATGAAAAAACTTTCGAGCCTACAGACCAGTAAGGCTCCTGGAGTTGATGGAATATACCCTATAATCTTAAGAGAGGCGGCAAGCGAGTGCATTGAACCATTGGGGCTAATTATGCGAGCATCACTAGACTCTGGGGAGATTCCCTTGGATTGTAAAAGTGCAAATGTATCTCCCATACATAAGGGTGGCTCTAAAAGTGAAGTTGGAAATTATCAACCTGTCAGTCTGACTTCAGTAGTAGGGAAAATCATGGAGGCAATGATCAAGGGTGGAATTCAGGATCACTTGGATCGAATTGAAATTCTCAAGGATACTCAGCATGGTTTTGTAAAGGGAAAATCATGTTTAACAAATCTGGTTCGCTACTTCAAAAGGGTCACTCACGAGCTGGATTTAGGGAATAATTTCGACATTGTTTATTTAGATTTCAGCAAAGCTTTTGACTCAGTCCCACATGAGCGGTTGCTTTATACGCTGGAACAGGTTGGAATCACTGGGAAAATCCTTAGATGGATAGAAGGATGGCTTCAGGGCAGGAGGCAGAGGGTTGTGATAAATGGCTATTCCTCAGATTGGGTTGATGTAAGAAGTGGGGTTCCCCAAGGATCAGTATTAGGACCACTGTTGTTTTTAATTTTCATAAACGACATTGATGAAGGGATAGAGGGCGTGATGTCTAAATTTGCAGATGATGTTAAAATTGGTAGAGTAGTTAATGATCACTGTCAAGCTGAGCTTCTTCAGAGAGACCTAGATAGACTTCAAGAATGGTCAGAAAAATGGCAGCTGTGCTTTAATCCAACAAAGTGTAAGGTATTACACCTGGGAAACAGTAATCCCAAAAAAACTTATTCACTTGGTGGAGTTCAACTAAACCCAGTACTGGAGGAAAGGGACTTGGGTGTTACGATACGGTCAGACATGAAATTCTCTAAGCATTGTAAACAGGTTGCAAGGAAGGCCCATGGTGTCCTATCAATGATCTATCGAACTTTTGCAAGTAGAGATAGGGACGTGATAATCCCATTATATAAGGCTTATGTTAGACCACACTTGGAATACTGTGTTCAAGTATGGAGACCGCACCTAAAGAAAGACATCGAGCTTCTTGAAAGGGTGCAAAGAAGGGTAACTCGCCTGGTGAGATCGGCAAAAGGGCATCCTTATGAAGAAAGACTTCGAATATGTGGGTTGCAGAGTTTGGAAACTAGACACCTTAGAGGAGATTTGATTGAGGTGTTTAAGGCTCTGAGAGGCATCAGTAAAATGAATGAGGACAAAATTTTCAAGATTATAAATGATGCTAGAACTAGGGGACATAAATTCAAGTTACGGGGGGGAAATGTTTAGATTGGACTGCAGGAAGTTTTATTTTAGCCAGCGAGTTATAAATTACTGGAATAAGTTGCCTTCATGGGTGGTAGAAGCCGACAGTTTGGGGAAATTCAAAGGTCATCTGAATAGTACTTTCGGGTAAGGGAAGCGCATAGGATGATAGGTTTAATTTCCTTTTTATTTTATTTTTTTTTATTTATTAATTATTATTATTTAGTTATTTATTTTATTTATTTATTTTTTTTTTTTTTTGTTTTTATCATTGTTCTGTTCGGATTTTTTTTTTTTTTTTGGCTGGTGCAGCATAAGCCATAGGCTTTCTTGTACCATGCGGCCGTTACTAATACTAAACCTTACAGATGATACTCCAGTTTCACAATGAGCATATCGAACGCCATATTCTTTGCGAAGTGAGGTTGACCGACAAATTGATGAGTTGTTGGACTCGGGCATAATTTCTCCGAGTACTTCACCCTACAGTGTCCCGATTGTTATGGTAAAAAAATGGGATAACTCTTTGAGGATGTGTATAGATTTTCGGAAACTGAATTCTAAAACAGTCACAGATAGTTTTCCGCTTCCAATAATTTCAGAAATTCTTGGCCTTGGAAAAGCCCGTTTCTTCTCTACGCTTGATTTGCAATCTGGATTCTAGCAGATCCCAGTACATCCTTCTGATAAGCACAAAACCACATTTACAACAGGCCAAGGATTGTTCCATTGCGAGAAATTACCTTTTGGGTTAAAGGGGGCCCCCGCTTCATTTGTAAGGGCAATGACAATAGTGCTGCAAGGCCTGAAGCAGTCCATCTTTTGCTATCTGGACGACATCATAATCGCAAGTGAAACCTTTTCCCAACAACTGGAGAGGTTAGAACTAGTGTTCCAGCGCTTGCAACACTATGATTTAAAGCTGAAGCTATCCAAATGTGACTTCCTAAAACAGGAAATCACATACCTTGGCCACAGAGTCAGCTCAGAAGGTGTCCAACCTGATCCTAAAAATATTTCTGCTATCAAAAACTGCCTTTCTCCTAGGAATGTAAAACAGGTGAGAATATTCTTGGGAATGACCGGATTCTATAGAAAGAATATCAAGGACTATGCAAAGGTGGCCAGGCCATTAACTGAACTCACAAAAAAGGACACCGCATTTAAGTGGGACGAATCAACGCAGTCTGCTTTTGAGAAGCTAAAAATGGCCCTTATAACAGAGCCATTGCTAATATATCCGGACTTTTCTCAGCCTTTCTATCTGGCCACGGAGGCAAGCGATTTTGCGATCGCAGGCGTCTTAGAACAGATTACAAAAGATGGGGAAAAACATCCAATTGCTTACGTTAGTCAACTTTTAAAACAGGCTGAAAAATCATACAGTACCGTAGAAAAAGAAAGTTTAGCTGTGGTGCACTCCATATCTCAGTTTCGACCGTTTTTGTATGGGAATTTTTTTAAGATCATCTCAGATAATTCAGCATTAAGTTATTTATTGAAACTGAAAAATCCCACCCCCAGATTAACCCGCTGGAATTTAATGATACGGGATTATAATTTTGATGTAATCCACAGACCAGGTAAAATGCATTTAAATGCAGATTTTTTGTCTAGACCAGTGTTGGAAGAGGATACTGAACCTATAAGGCAAAAGAAACCTAGAACTAAAGAAGTTGCGATGATGTCAACCGGAATCACGCTGGAAGCATTAGTAATGCTCAAGAAGGCTACTAAAGAATTGATGAGAACGTTGCAGAGGGAAGACAACAGTCTAAACTCCTCGATCACTCAATTAGAGGGAAATGTCCAAGCTTTATCTAAGATTCCAGATTCATACTACTTAAATGATGGGGTACTATACCATTACTCCTTACCTGATTCAAAATCAACTCTAGAACAGCCATTGGAACAAGTTGTGGTTCCACATGCATTAAAAGGTCAGATTTTGGACGCTTGCCACAGTAATCCCTCCAGTGGCCATTTGGTATTTGACAAAACATTGCAGAAAATATAAAACAAAACTTCTTCTGGATAAATATGTACACTGACATCAAAGGTTATGTCAACACTTGCCCTTCATGCCTAGAAAGAAGAGGACATAATCCTAAGGCGAAAGCAAACCTGATGCAAGTTCCGACGGAGTCATCACCCTGGTACAGAGTAAGTATGGATATTCTTGGACCACTGCCCACCAGTTTAGATGGGGATAAATACCTATTAATGGTGGTAGACTGCTTTACACGTTATGTAGAAGCAATACCTCTCAAGACATAGAAAGCACAGGAAATAGCTACAGCTTTCGTAAATCATGTGGTTGCCAGACATTGAATCCCACAAATCCTGTTGATGGACAGAGAAAGTAATTTTCTATCAACTCTCCTCAAGGAAGTTTACCAAAAACTGGGTATTAAGAAGCTTCAAACAACAGCATTCCATCCTCAGTGGAACGGTTGAATAAAACTTTGGCAGCAATGTTATCACACGTGGTGAATAAAGCTCAATCAGTCTGGCATATTTGTGTTCCACTGGCAGTAGCAGCATACCATTCAGCTGTACATTCTGCCACACATGAAACGCCCAATTATTTAATCTACGGAAGAGATATTGTGCTACCCCAGCACATATGGACCGCCGAAATCCATCCTACTTATGCTTCTTTGGAGCATTATTCAGAGCAAATGGTAGCAAGAATGCAGCGAACTTATGAAATAGTTCAGCAGCACTTGGAAGACGCAGCACAATCACAGGAACAATATAGGTCTACCAAGGCCGTAGATAAGCAGATTAGAACTGGAAGCATAGCATATCTCTATACTCCAAAAGTTAAACCAGGTAGAACACACAAGTTGTCACGTCAGAATAGCGGACCATATCGAGTGATATCACAAACATCCGAAGTCAACTACCAAATCCAGCACATATATCATCCTAGGGATAAGCAATTAGTTCATGTTGATAGGTTGACTAAAGTGATAGAACAGAGACCATTTCCAGAGCTGTGTTCAGAGCCGTTAGAAACCACTACCTCATCTAAACAAACCTCTGAACACACAAAACCAAAAGAGGTATATGTCGAATCAGAGACAGAGGAAGAAGAATGGATTGAACCAATGGATGTTTACTACAGGGCACCAAGTTTGCCCATTTCAATTCCATTAGCGTATTTACCAAATAAGGGCCAAAAACAATCAATAGCAGTAAAGCAAGATCGACAGACAGTTACACAGAGTCAAAGGCAAGAGGATAATGTCATTTTGCCAGGCAGAAAACAGCAAGTGCTTTCCCAGCCAACACACCAATACAATATACGGAGTAGAAATCACGGGCCTCATTCTATATCAATGCCCGAATGTAAAGTGGTGAAAATACTTCCTCAATCACCAAAGGAGATAACTGTCCCAGAGCTAATTCAATTTTCCGACGAAGAGACAGAATAGAATGTTTCCTCTGATAGCACGAGTACTGAACCTCAAACTCACCCAGTTCAAATTTGCTCTGAAGAAAGGACAGAAACAGCACTGCCGCGCTCTGAAGATCCAAGTATCTATGATCGACTCGTTCAGTGGGTAACAGAACCTGAGCCTCAGGTTCAGGAAAGCTCGAACCAGCCCACTGGAACCACTGCGTACGAACTTGTGTTAAAATTAATAGATGCCTTGAAATTAAAAAAAAAAAAAAAAACCAGCCGTCTACTTCATATACTACGATTATCTTTGTGTTAGATTACAAGGCACGAGGGTTATCTATAAGTGAAGAAATGTGGCTGTAAGTGCTTTGAACTTGTCGAAGCAAGATGTTCGTTTCTGAACAGAAACTTAAGAAATATAATACGCATAAGGATTATATTAAAGATTACATTCATTAAAGGTCGATTTTTTTTTTATTTTAAAGCTGCGGCCACCCAAGAGCTTGATTCATAGATGGTGATTACAGTTTTCAAGGGCAGTTCGAGGTGCAAGGTTGATTGATATTTTCTTTCTTGTCCCATGCAGGTTAAGAGCGGTAACAAGGTCATTCGGAATGAAGATTGGTATGAAGATTAATTCAAGAGGCGTATTGCTAATTTCAGTCCACGTGATTTGTGCAGTAATCACTCATGCCACAGTGGAAATATGTAAAGTTGAGCAAGGAGCATATAAATGTGGAATAGTGAATCCTTCGACAGCCTTACTTAAAGTAATACCTGTTGATAGCTGTGTCAAGACAAATCGTAATGATTGTGTCAAACAATGGGTGTCGATGTTATTTCTTGCTAACAAGACTTTAATACAGCCAAGACATTTCATTTTGAAACAGTCCCTGAAACAGAAAGGAACTTCGGTAGTATACCAGTGCAAAAAGGGAGATGAACATTGTGAATGCTCTAGAAACAGGTGTAAGGGGAGTTTGGAATATTGTTATGAAACCGAGTGTGACCAGTTGTCATCCTGCATATGTCAAAGATTGGCAGCAGAGACATCTTGGTTAATAGACCTAGGTTTGCAGGTCATTAAAAATCCTCCCATTATCTCCTATAAAGTTTTTGTATAGCACCATTAGAGAGAAGAATACAACATATCAGACATCAAAGACATTCGTTGTCAGATGAGATGGCCCATTCGAAGAACAGGGTTTGAAGGTAATGTTTATGGATTCCGTTTTTACTTTGACACACAAAGGCACTTTAATTATACAAAAGTTTGGGGTAGAGAATACTTTTGTCTTAGATAAAGACCCCCTTCAAGTGAGTGTTCCCCAGGAGTTCTTGTTGACCCCAGGACCTTTAAAGTTCTTGTTTATCTCACAAAAGGGTAAGATTATTGAAGCAATTATACATTTATTGGGAAGAGACGAGTGTCGAAGATTAACTTGTGTTATATGTTGGGATTTGATTCGGAACAGACACTGTTTACCCAAATACGTTACCTATGTAGTCTATGTGATAGTGGGAATAATTTTAGCAATTGTTCTTTGGTATGCGAAGCTCATACCATTGGGTCAGCATGGCAGGCAATAAGGAGTCTGTTTGTAATGGTAAAAAGTATTTGGAGAGTTTTTAAAGCAGTATGGAGATTAACAGTATTGGCAGGACTGACGACGGGAAATACCGTAAGAACAACTACAGGGAGAGTAAGAGAATACATAGATCATGCGCAGTTGGATCTCAGACCGGAAGTGAGAGTAACATTGTTACAGGTTTTCTCATAAGACTCATCCAATTATGTAAAATCAGAAGGAGGAAAGAAGCAATTAGGGTAGATTCTCTCTCACTTTTTATATTTAAAGCTTAGAGAGATGAATAAAAGCAGATCAACTTTCAGATGTTGAGTGAAGAATTCTTTTTTCTTCAAAAAATAAAATAAAATAAAATAAAATAAAAATAGAAGATAAAATAAAATAAAAATAGAGGAAGAAGCAACAAAGGAAGTTTATAATTGTCTTCTCACTCCTCCTGAAAAATTTGCTGTAATGGCAGTCAACCAGTACGTTAAATGGTTAGACCAGGAAAATTTTATTAGGAAAGAGCTTTGGGGAAATCTGAGCAAGGATCAAAAAAAAAAGTAAAAAAAAAAAAAAAAAAAAATCCTCAATCTCCCACTTTTTATCTCGCTATAGGCAGAAGAATAAAATTTGGAAAAAAAAAAAAAAACATGAAAATGCCCGTCAAGAAGATTGTTCCAATACAGATCACCCTTTTACTAATTACCCTAATCGTTCAGTATACAGCCCTTCATACCGGCACCTTTATCCTGCAGCCATTAGATGGAGAGGCCATTGCTGGTCAGGCTGTCATCCTCCCGTGTGGATTGGTTCCAAATCTCACAGTCACTGTAAAATGGTTTTTCAACGAAAGAAGCATAGACAGTCTATATAGACCACGAGGGCTTCCTGATTATAAAGTCGTCAGATTGCCTGGAGAAAACGATTTTGCATTACAAATCACCCAGTTACAGTTAGCAGACGAAGGTAAATATTTTTGCCACATTCAAACTAAGGATGGACGTCAGTTCCGATCTAGTGTAGCCATAGTGACGATTTATGTTACTCCTCTACCACCTCTAATCAAAGAAGTTTCATTTCTTAGTGGAAATTAAGAAGATCAAGCCACTCACATGTAAACTTACATGTAAATCTTTAGCAGGAAAACCGGCCGCTACTTTGAGATGGATTCGTTTTGATGGCTCTGCTATCAAAGGATCAATACAATCCAGCCAAGAATTATGGTCAGACAAAATAAGAGTGAACACATATTTGAAATGGATAACCATCTTATCACCAGAATATGATAAGAAAGCATTTACCTGTGTTGCTAATCATGTAACCTATTCTCATCCTATGATGATCTCAATAACAATTATTGTGAAATATAGACCAAGGGTCACTATAAAGGTAACCTCAAAAATCTCACGTGAATATGATCGGTTTAGATTAAAATGTGAAGCTACAGCAAATCCAGATGTTTTCGTTTATCAATGGTTTAGAAATGGTGAACAGCTAATGAAAGAAGGAAACGTAACTCTACTAATTAAAAGTGTTTTGAGAGCAAACTATAATGATAACTTCACCTGCTTAGTTCGGAATGAACTAGGATCGGCCCAAGCTTCCTTCGTAATGACTGTGCCTTATGGTCCCATCCTGATATCAAAATTGGATGATGTTGCCACAACCCAAGGAAATCCAGTTCTGCTACAGTGTGAAGTTAGAGGGAATCCACTTCCTGCAGTAAAGTGGTATTTTGAAGATAAAATTATTCAAAGCAGTATCATTTCCACCTTGACAATTCCTAAGATGTCACGTCAAACGTTGGGTCTTTACACTTGTACAGCAGAAATCCCAAACTAT
Source organism: Mastigoproctus giganteus (assembly GCF_048544385.1). Taxonomy (NCBI): domain Eukaryota; kingdom Metazoa; phylum Arthropoda; class Arachnida; order Uropygi; family Thelyphonidae; genus Mastigoproctus; species Mastigoproctus giganteus. The sequence continues at coordinate 203,255,561 of NC_143583.1, forward strand.
CCTTTAGTGAAAGATGAAGCATTAGTCTATGTGAAAGGACCGCCAGAAGGAAACTGTAAAATGCAGTTTTTAACAGTCTTAGCAAGTTTAGGAGACAACGCTCAATTACAGTGTTTATTTAAACATGTTCCACCTCTAGACAATGTGACCTGGAAAAATTCCGTGACTAATGAGCTGTTAACCACTCATTTGAAAGTATGGAGTCGATGAGAAGTAACCAGTACTCTTAGGATCGACTCAGTTCAAGTAGAACAATTTGGCTTTTATGAATGTCATGTGTGGAATCAGTGGGGACAACTGAAATTAATTGTCCAGTTAGAACGAAATTGGTCTCGTGAAGCATTATACTTCACTTTAGGAATTCCAGCCATAGTGTTGATCACAATGACGTTAGGAGCTGTGTTATGGAAATTGTGCAAATGTAGAAATGCCAACACAGGAGTCCCAAATCAAACACATACTTATCAAGTTTACTATAGTTGAAAATGACATCGATGCTGAAAGCATAACTAGTCTGGAGTGAAGAAAAAGAGATTTGGGAAAAGTTAGTGTTACAGAGGAAAATGTTGCCGCTTCGTCAACAACCACGATATATTCTCCATTACTTGGCATACTATGCATTTATTCGAGCTATGTTTCTTCAGCTCCTTCAAAAAAAAAAACAAAAAAAAAACCGGATTAGTGCTTCAAATCTCATCCTATCCAGAACTTCAATGCTAGTGATACAAAAAAAAGGATAATTGTCGCCAAATGTGATGTCTATCCTCCGACTTCAGTTATAATGAAACCTCAAACTGTGTATGCAGGAACTCATCATCCCGTGAGAAGAGAAGTAAAACATTCAAGTGAATCAGAACATTTAGGACTTTGGACATTTTAAATATACTCTTATTAACAATCATATGAAGTTTTTAATGGAATAACTTTGTTAGAAAGAAATACTTGTGATTGTGAAATGGTAAAATAATTATAATAATACTAATGGTTATAAAAGTTTAATCTCTTGAAAAATAATTTGATTGTTACTTTTCTACTATTGATCAGTGTTATTTGTAATTACATATTAACCTTATCATAAATATATATTTAAATACTATGAAAAGGGCATATACTAATTTTTGTTTATTTTGTTACATGAACAATGTATCACGCATGGAGGACAATTTTGGAGGATGATATGATTGTGCTATAAAAGGTAGTGTAAAAATCCTAAAGGCAGATCCAGCAGATCAACAAGGCAGTGTTAGTGTAGTCAAACTATATAAAGAACGTGATCTAGACATTCATGAACATTGGAAAAAAAAAAATAAATAAATAAGAAAAGAACTGAATATTGTGTACTGTGAGGATCCTCAACTGGGGATACCCAGAAGAAAAAGAATTAATGAGCCATTATTGTTCATGTTATAATATTACAAATGTTATAATATTACAGATATTAACCTTAAAGTATTTTGTGCTTATGAAAGTTAATAATAAAATAGCTTAGTTATAAAGGCAGTTGTAAAGGAAGAACCCATCTTTTTCTTTGAGAAATTATAGTTTATGGCCCAATTCTTTCAGAATTGAGAAGTGTGATTTCTTCTAAATCCCAAGCCTCAACTCTGAAAAGGGGGAGCAGAAGAAGATGTTGCAGTGCTAATTCCGCCCTTTCCTATAAACTTACTGTAAGAATAATAATTTTAATCTCTTATGCTTTCCCTAGCTAAGAATCATCTAAAACTGCAGTGTAACAATAATTGTAGAGATTACAGAGACTGAGTATTAAAGCAGATTAAATATCCATGACCTAGAGCATGTTTTTCTTCTCTAAGGAAGATGGCGAAATTAGCCACAGCAACTGTGTGTTAACGAGAAAGCCTATGTAAAAGTCTACAGAAGTCTATAGCTGTTGGCCGGCAACGGCTATCGGGTAGCCACTTACAAGTTAGAATTCTATAAACACCGGAAAGATGCACTTAACTTGTGATGCAAAGTAGGGCGACGAAGGGGGGAGGTGAGAGAGAGATAGTCGTGTAAACGGACATCGAATATTCCTCTCAACCTCGGTGTAGATGCAAACTACAGTCTCTTCATTTCCTAATAAGGAGGTAGCGAAAAGTGGCTACACGTGTCCAGAATGTTCGGTACATGGCACAATGAGGGGATGATGGTTACCCCTTTGACTAAGTGTTCCATGACGTAGAGTCCAAACATCTGAGGACTTGGAGTCCTTCAATTAGAAAGAGGTTTAGAGTAAACAGGACGGAGAACTAGGGGTATGAAAGTGGGTCCTCGTAGGCCGGAAAAAAGAGAGAGAAGGAGCTGAAACCAATGCTACGAGTGGAGATCGGAGATAGAAGAGAAGAACCACGAGCCGTCGAAAGATATAGAAGCAGAACCAGAAATCGAGAGCTGAGAAAGAAGTCGCCGCTCCCTGTTGAGGCAATCACGAAGAGTTCCCACAAAAAGTGCGGAGAATCGAGGGGCAATAGCTATTCAAGCTCAGGCAGTACCTCAGACTGGTAAGTTGAGAAGGTATAGTATGAAACGGTGGTAAGAATGATAATAAAAAAGATGGTTTCTTTCTAGCCTCATTTAATCTTGTAACTTTGTTTAAGAATGAAAACTCTGAAAATCATATTCCTATTATTATCGTAATGTCTTAATGAGTTTACATTATTGGAAAGACTAAAATATGTAAGATTTATTATCCTTTGTATTAAATTTTGTTATGTTTTGCATTACAGAAGTTTCTTATTCTCTGCCAAAACCTCACATCCGATCACTAAGATCGTAGAGCTTAAGATGATTAAAAGGTAACTGTGGCGTCGAGTAATTAATTACATAATTACCCGATGATGATCACAGCACAAAAGCCCAAACTGAGGGATGGAGAGGGGAAGTAGCCTTCTCCCTCTTGATCCTGAAGGTATACGAGGCTTTGTCCTATTGAAATCCACTATACGAAAACAGAAGTAGATACCAGGCAGGTAAATATGTTAAAGCGAATATGTTAAGTATAATAAGATAACCAACCAGATAAAAAAGGTAAAAATAACCCAACAGCACTAAGCAAATTAAAGTATGAGTTACGCCTAGTCTGGCTACTTCTGTCACAGCCACACCCTAGAGCTCGCGTAGGCGAGAAAGAGAAAGTACGGAGAAATAGGGAAGCTTAAGAAAGTAAACAAGCGAGCTCAAACCCTAAAAGAAAGAGGAGGGTAACAGTTGCAATACCTCAAGAAGATTTTTGTATGCTAGATATAGGAAGAGTGACAATCTAAAGTTTTAAAATTTGCTGTATTATTTGAATGAGATTTAGTGGAGAGTGGATGCCACAAATTAAAATGAATCCAGAGGCTTGGTAGAGATCCAAGTGGCCACTATTGTGCTTGGGAGCTATTCTCTTTGTTGTGGCCTTGAGGAAAACAGGCAATGAATGCTCCAATTCCAAAGGTAATCCTGGGACTCTCTCTGCAAGAGAAACTGGGAATAATACTTTAAAAAAAAAAAAAAAAACAGATGGAATAGAACCAGAGGAAATCTGCACAAAGTTGTGTCAGTTATTAAGAGAATAAAGAATATATACGTATTATTATTCACATGGAACTAATGATGTATGATGCACAACTAAAGACTTGGTTCCAAAGGAAAGGCTGAAAAAAATAAAAATATACATATATAGTGAGTTAGGTGAAAATATAATTGTGTCTATTACGTAGTTAACAAGGTTTCACTTTTGTACACCATGAGAATTCTTGTGCGTGAGAGCTGGAAAGTATGAGGAATCTGAGAGAAGAAGAAGACAGAGTGTGACAAGAATCTAGAAATTGCATGTTACCCAAGGTACTGTTTAACTGATATATATGGATAAGGATAATGCAATAGACAAACACACATTGTGTGTTTGTCTACTGCATTATCATGGTGTTTCTGGTATCTGGTATCATGGTGTTTCTGCTATTTTTAAATGACTTTGATATAGGGGGATACATTAGTGGTTGTATAGTATTTGCAAATGGTGCAAGGAAGTAAGCTTATACATCATTAAACAAAAAAAAAAAAAAAAAAAAAAAACACTTCCCACATCACCTATCCATCCATCCACTCTGATAATTTGTATAATTCCTCTAAACTGCCCACTTCCACAATGCCAGATGGAAGTCTGTTCCAACAATCAGCTATCCTCTGGATGAAAGCAAATTTCTACACATTTTTTTTTTTTTTTTTTTATGAAAACCCCAAACACGAAAGGTATCAAAACCTATAGTACTTAGTACCATGCATGGGTTGAAGGAGAAGTATGGGGGGAGGGGGGTGCCGGAAACTTTGCTCTAGAGACTAAACATGGGTTTCACCACTTCAAGCCTCCAATAAGCAAAGTGGTGGTATTTCACCGGCAACCATCCTCCCTCAATTTAAATTTAAGCCACTTATAAGTGTTGTCTGAGCAAGAGTAAGGTTGTCATCAACATTTAGCTTACTCAATACAAATACATGGCATGATATTAAAATTTAAAGAGTGACCACTCTTGTATTATGATCAGGAGAGTAGTCAATAACCAGTGCCAAGCCATGCTTCTTCAGGATGAATTGGCTAGGCAATTCCAAAATGACTTGTACATTAGCAGAGTTGAGGTTAAGACAGTAGAGGGAGAGAGACTTCAAGTTACTATCTAGGCAGACATGGTCTCATGCAGTGTATACAGGCAGAGCCTGTGGTGTCCTATTGATCATTGCCTAATACAACATAATTACGATAGGGAAATCATACTCATGTTGTATAATGTGATGACAAGACCACACTTAGCAGTACTGTGTCTAAGTAGAGAGAGAGAGAGAGAGAGAGAGAGAGAGAGAGAGAGAGAGAGAGAGAGAGAGAGAGAGAGATCACATCTTTTTGAAAAGGTCCAAAGACAAGCAACATGGTTGATGAATTCAACAAAACGGGTGCCTGCATCGAGAAAGACTTTGAATATGCAAGCTACAGAGCTTGGTAAACTAAGAACCTTAAAGGAAAGAGTAAAATGAATCAAAGTAAAATTTTCAGGATTGTAAGATGTTTTCTTTTAGCCAACAAGTTTAAACCACTGGAATAAGCAATTTACTTTCATAGGTAGTTGAGACTTGAAGTTTGTAAAAATTCAAATGTCAGCTGGATAAGCAACCATGTGATGAATGAAATGTGTAAAAATGGGTTTTATATTTATTTTATTATTGCTATTTATTTATTTTTTTTTATATTGTTCTGTTAGCTCACAAAGAGCCCAGGGCCTTTTTACACTGTATAGCAATTACTAGTGATAACTTTCCATTTAAATCTGGTTTTCAGGAATGCATGGAGGTTGGAAACTGGGTAATTACTGTTGTCTGTATTCATCAGGGAAAAAGAAAGAGCTATGGCTGCAAATTTTGTCTGGAGAAGGTTATGTGAAAGGAATACAACCACAATCTACCTTTCCTAAGTTAAATGCATTCTACCAAAGTGAAGTATGTATTGATGTGTTTTCACTGTAATTTTATGCCTGCATACCAAGATTCTCTTTTTCAACCGTGTTGGTAGATACAGCTTCTCAGAGCCAAGTTGCTCTTACGAAGAAAGGCTTAAGTTTTGCAAATTACAGAGTCTGGAGACTAGGCACCGGCGAGGTGATCTGATAGAGGTGTATAAGGCTTTGAATGGTTTGAGCATGCTCAATGCCAATGGGATTCTTCCTCTTGCTCAGAATAATCACCTCAGAGGGCATAAATTCAAATTGAGGAAGGACGGATGTCGGATAGATGTGCGGAAATTTGCCTTTGGCCAGCGGGTGGTTGGTTGGTGGAACTGACTTCCATCACTTGTTGTTGAAGTTGATAGCCTAAACAAATTTAAAGCTCAACTGGACAGGTATTTCGAACGAACGGAGGGGTGAAATGGGAGTGGTGTGTGTTTTTTTTTTTTTTTTTTTGGCTGATGCTGAATAAGCTTGCTTTCTTGCATCATATGCCTCTACTAATGCTAATGCTAAAGTTTCATCTGATCAAGAAGGAAAAGTCTAGAACAAAGTCCTAGCTTTCTTAAAAAAAAATTGCCATCTAGGTTATATCTTATGATTGGACCTCCAAAAGCTGGCTAATCAAGGTAAAAGATATAATAGCTATGCATCAGGTTATCAGGGGTTTGAAATGCAGTCTAAAACTGCATTATTGATAAGTTGCAATTACTTTAAGATAATGCATACTCTAATATTTTTTCTTTATAATTTTTCTCATCTGATCTGAACAAAAGTAATTCTCTAGATTTTCTATTTTTGCTTATGGTGAGGATTTCTATTTCACCCAGGTTTATAGCATGATCAAATTTGAACTACAAAAAGCATTTTCTGAGTTATGAGAGCATACCATTGTCCTTTCAACATTACCTTATTCTGGGGATAATGACCATTATGCCCAATATATTGCATTCATACTTAATGTTATATATGTTACCACTCATTTCTTCCACTGATATTTTAAGCAAGTTGAATAAAGAAAAAAGTCTTATTTTACTTCTGATGGAGTGACTCTTGTTAGACTATTAATAAAATGAGATTTCTTCAAATTGAATCACTTTAAGTTGTCACTAGAGCCAATGAGTAATATTAAATTATTTGAATTCTAAGGATTCTCTTCAAGAAAGAACCATTGTGTGAAATAATGGGAGTGTGATGTTTTTGCAAGATGAAAAACAGAAATTCACAAGTTTGTAAATTTCTTGATTAGAATAAGGAGCTTCTTCAAATCCATGAAAAAGTTGTGGGATGATTTTCAGGCCTCCCAAAAAAGAAGCAAGAAGCATCTTGCCATATTCTACCCCACTTAACACAGAGGACATTCAAATGAAAATTGCAAAATCAAAATAAGCTGCATAGCATGCAAAAACTGATGATAAACTTGTCTGATTATTAATCAGAGTCTATTGCCAACACTGAGTACCCACGTTTCACCATCTTCAGTGTTATTTGGAAACAATTTGGAGATGACAGCAAGATGACTTGTGGGTTGGCCACTCACACATTGGCAAGACTTTTATGGATTTATTGGATGACTACAGCAGCATGTTAGAAAGGCAACAAGAGGAAGCAACACTCTTGATTTGATTATCAACAGTGATTCTTCATGCATTAAGAATCTGCACGTAAAAGATCCACTAGATGGCAATGATCGCAGTGTATTGATGAGGGATTTACTTAAAGACATAACTACTGTCAAAGGTAAAGGGAAAGGCCTTTGCTTTCATACGGGTAACTACAGTGGTCTCAGGCAGTTTTTAAATTCTATGCAGTGGGATCAACAGATGATATTACCAATATCAAATTCTAAATGGGAAGCATTCAGAGAAGAAATTGTACAAACTACTAGGCTTTTCATAAAAACTAAGAAATACTGTTCAAAGCTCAGTCCCAGGAACTGATGAGACTTGTGGCAGAGAAGAAAAATGTGTGGGATGCATATAAATTTTTTTAAGATGATACAGAAGTCTCTGGTAGATATAAACTAATCTGTAATCAAGTCACAAAGGAAATTAGGCAAACTAAGGCAGATTACATGAAGTCTCTGGCAAAGAATGCAAAGAACAGCAGCAAAGAATTCTATGCTTATATTAACATTACGAGGAAAGGGCTGAACCACATTTGGCCACTTGATTTTAATGGGTTGCCTGTTGACGACCCTGCTCGGATTACTGACAAACTGAATAGGTATTTTTCATCTACATTCACACATGAAGAATTCTTTAGGGAAGGAGATGCCAGAAGTTTATCTAACTCTACAATGAGCTAAATGATTTTGTGATAAGAGAGAGGAAAGTGAAGAGAAATTGTTAAGGCTAAACATAAAAAAAGGTGCATGGGGTGGATGGGATATACAGTAAACCCCCACTATTCGCGGTCGCTGATTTAATATAAAATGAAACCTAAAAAAAATGTGAATTTTAAAGCGCCGTGAACATTTTCCGCCATAAAAAAAACATGGGCGTGGCTAAAATTATCATTCCCGGTCAAAACAGTGTTCAGTGGGTGGGGTGGGGGGGGAGAGGTTTACAAAATTGCAAGCGTGGATGTTTCTAGCTAATCCTTATTCAGTATGTGTTATGTGCTTGTTATGGAAGGTTTCGTCGTTTGCTTTTAATTTATATGCTTATAAATTGAATAAATTTATCACTTTATAAATTGATATGCTTACAAAAGTGATAAATCCACCGTTCTGCAGTGTAAAACAAACTTTTTCGAGTGTCTTAACGGAAGAAAGTGACTTTATTGTGGACAAGTTCTTTCTAACCGTACAAAAATATGGCTACGAATAACAAGGGAAATGTGAAAAGATCAAATAAGGTGATGACATTAGCGAATAAAATTGAGTTATTAGATAAAATTTCTAATGGTGAAAGTGTCTCCTCAGTGGCAAAATATTATAAAATCAATTAGTCAATGGTACGATCAATCAAGAAATTGGAAGAAAAAATCCGCCGTAGTGTCCGTGAAAACGCGCTAATTGCTTCAAAAATTTGCTCTGTAACTCGTGATGTTAAATTAGAAAAAATGGAAATGCTTTAAATCTGTGGATAGAAGACCGAACTCAAAATAAAATTCCGTTAAGTTCACTCATCATTGGTGAAAAGGCAAAACTCCTTTATCAACATTTTAACGAAACTGGTGATAGCACTGGTGGGATAAGTTTTTTAGCTAGCAAAGACACTGGTTTGAAAGATTTGTTTGAAATTTCTAATAAATATTACATTTAATATTAAATTGTTTCTTATTTTCATTTCGATGCCATATGCTTGCATTTCACTATGTACTGTCTATGTACATAGTCATATTGTGAAAGTACATATAATACATACATAGACAAAATTTTAGACAAGTTTTTCTTATATATTTCATACTTTGGAACGGAACCCCTTTATTACTATGGGAGCCATAACTCAATATTCGCATTTTCGGTATTCGCTGCATTTCTCAGGAAATGTAATCTACGCGAATAGCAGGGGTTTACTGTATTATACTAAGAGAGGAACCAAAGGAGGTAAGAAAACTATAAACCATAATTATGAGAGCATCTTTGTATTCAAAAAGGTCTTTATGGACTGGAGATGTACAAATGTATCCCCAATTCACAAGTTGGGATCAAAAGGTGACATGAATAATTACAGACCTGTTAGCTTAACTTCCGTTACAGAGAAAATAATGGAGTTTAAAGAAGTTATGCAGGACTACCTAAACAGAAATGCAATTATACTGCAGTTACAGAATGCATTTGTTAAGGGGAGATCTTGTCTGATCAATATGACTGGATACTACAGCATAGTAACAAAGGAACTGGATGCAAAAAATATTGACATTATATACTTCAATAACTTCAGTAAAGTTTCTGATACTGTTACATATAACAGACTGCTGTATAAATTTCAGCAGTCTGACATTAAAGGAAAGTTACTGCAATGAATAAAGGGTTGGGCTGAGCGGGAAAAGACAGAGTGGTTATTACTGGACATTGCTCTTTGTAGAATTCCCCTACGGTTAAATGCTGGACCAATTGTTATTTTCTATATTTATTAATAATATTGATGAAGGTATATCAGTCTTAATGTCTAAGTCAGCAGATAATACAAAGGTTGGCAGGGTGGTTAATGACAATTAAAGTTATCAAGATAAGCTACTGCAACAAGATCTATAAAAATTAGGCAGATGGGCTGAGAAATGGCAGTTGAAGTTTAACATTAACAAATGAAAGGTAATACACATAGCAGTAATCCCAGATTAACATACCAACTGTGTGGTATATTACACTCAGGACAGTGGAAAATGAAAAAGACAAGGGGATAATTATGTAGTCAGATATGAAGTTCTCTGAGCAATGCAGACAGGCTGCCAGGACAGCTCATGGGGTTTTATCAATAATATACATGAATTTTTCTAGCAGGAATAAGGAGGTGAGTAGCCTGAGTACAAGGCAAAGGGTAGGCCACAACTTGACTACTGCATACAGGTCTGGAGCCCTCATTTTTGGAAGAATGATGTTGTCTCTTGCAATGCACGCATAGAGAGAGGAATGAGATTCGCAAATGGGAACAAAAGTGTGATCTTACCAAGAATGGCTTCATTTCTTCAAATTGCAGCATCTGGAGACTAGGCACCTGCAAGGTGATCTGAATGAGATGTTTAATGCTTTGAATGGATTGAACAAGCTCAGTGCTTAATTGAATTTATGCCCCTTCACATGTGTAGTCTTCCTCTTGCTCAGACTACACACATGAAGGGGCATAAATTCAAATCAAGGAAGAATGGTTGGAGGACAGATGTGCAGAAGTTTGTTTTCAGCCAGTGGGTTGTTGACTGTAGGAACAAACTTCCATTTGTTGTTGTGAGTAGTTTGAATAAATTCAAAGAAGAACTAGATAAATTATTGGAGCTAATGAACAGTTATAGTGGGAAGGATTTCCTCCCCCCCCCCTTTTGGCTTATTCTTTATAAGCTTACTTTCTTGTTATTTGCCACTCTAATACTAATTACTATTAGTATTTTGTTTGTTATTTGGTTTTTAGGAGCAACTAAGGCCATATTGCTCCGAGAATATGCGGTGGTCATTTCCTGACCTTTCCGTATCCTCCGTATTTGGTGGTGACGGGCTCGAACCCCGGTCTAATCAAGAAGCATGTGTTACACACTGCTGCTCCTTCCCACCTGGCTACGGAGGCGCCTACTATTAGCAGTACTCATAGTAATTAGCATTAGTAGTGGCAAGTAGTAATATTAATAATGATTCATTTTAATGCACTAAACACTGACTCACACAAAATAAAACAAAGCTTTAATAAAAAATAAATCTGTACAATAAAATCTAAACTGAGGTTAGAATAAAATAAAATACAATAAAATAAAAAGTGTAGTTAGAAGTACTAGCATTAGCATTAGTAGAGGCATATGATGCAAGAAAGCAAGCTTATTCAGCATCAGCCAAAAAAAAAAGAAAAAAAAAAGAAAAAACAACCACTACTCCCATTTCACCCCTCAATTCATTCGAAATACCTGTCCAGCTGAGCCTTAAATTTGTTTAGGCTATCAACTTCAACAACAAGCGATGGAAGTCTATTCCACAAACCAACTGCCCGCTGGCTAAAGGCGAATTTCCGCACATCTATCCGACATCCGTCCTTCCTCAATTTGAATTTATGCCCTCTCAGGTGATTATTCTGAGCAAGAGGAAGAATTCCATCGGCATTGAGCATGCTCAAGCCATTCAAAGCCTTGTACACCTCTATCAGATCACCTCGGCGATGCCTAGTCTCCAGGCTCTGTAATTTGCAAAACTTAAGCCTTTCTTCGTAAGAGCAACCCTTTGTTCCATTCACTAATCTTGTTGCCCTTCTCTGTACTCGTTCCAGCAGCTCTACATCCTTCTTGAAATGAGGCCTCCAGACCTGTATACAGTACTCAAGGTGTGGCCTGACCAATGCCTTATACAAGGGAATAATCACATCCCTGTCCCTGCTAGAAAAATTCCTGTATATCATTGACAAGATACCATGAGCTACTCTTGCAGCTCGTCTGCACTGCTCAGAGAACTTCATATCTGCCTGCACAATTACCCCCAGGTCCTTTTCATTCTCTACCACTGTCAGCGTAGTACCACAGAGTTGATACGTTGATCTGGGGTTACTGTTTCCCATATGTAGTACTTTACATTTGTCAATGTTAAACTTCATTTGCCACCTCTCAGCCCATTTGCTCAACCTTTCCAGATCCTGTTGCAGCAGCATAGTATCAGTAGTGTCCTTAACAACCCTGCCAACCTTTGTATCGTCTGCAAACTTGGACATTAAGCCTGATACACCATCATCAATATCATTTATAAATACAGAAAACAACAATGGACCCAACACTGAACCCTGAGGAACTCCACTAATAACATTAGTCCACGTTGAGCAGTGTCCATTGATTACCACTCTCTGTCTTCTGCCACTCAACCATCCCTTTATCCATAGCAGCAGTTTGCCTCGAATGCCACACTTCTCCAATTTGTGCAGCAGTCTTCCATGCGCAACAGTATCAAAAGCCTTTCTAAGATCCAAATATATATATCAAAGTTATTCCCTGCATCCAGTTCTTTTGTGACTACATCATAGTATCCAATCAAATTGGTCAGACAAGACCTGCCCTTAACAAACCCATGCTGTGTCTGAGCTATAACTGAATTCTTGTCCAGATGATCCTGCAGTGCTTCTTTAACCAGTGCCTCCATTAATTTTCCTGGAACCGAAGTTAAACTAACAGGTCTATAATTACTTGTGTCAGCCTTTGATCCTCCTTTGTGAATTGGGGTTACATTTGCACATCTCCAGTCCATGGGTACCTCCCCTGAGTCCAAAGAAGCTCTCATAATTATGGCTAGGGGTTTGCTTACTTCCTTTGCTGCCTCCTTTAATATAACTGGATAGATCCCATCCACCCCGGGTGCCTTTTTTATGTTTATCCTCAACAATTTCTCCTCCACTTTCCCCTCAGTTATTAGAAAATCATCTAGCTCACTGCCAATGTTTACTTCACCTACGACATTCCCCTTCCTGAATAACTCCTCATGTGTGAATGTAGATGCAAAATACTCGTTTAGATTGTTAGCCACCTGAGCTGGATCCTCAACTGTTGAACCATCAACATCCAGTGGACCAATCTGATTCATCCCTTTCCTTCTTGAGTTTAAATAGGTAAAGAACTCTTTTCTGTTTTTCTTTGCATCCTTTGCCAAGGATTTCTCATAATCTGCCTTTGCCTGCCTAATCTCCTTTGTGACTTGGTTACAGACCAACTTATATCTATCATAGGCTTCCACGTCACCCATTAATTTGTATGTATCCCATGCATTTTTCTTCTCTGCCATATGTCTCATTAGTTCATCTGACAACCATTTAGGCCTGAACCTTGAACAATATTTCTTGGTTGGTATGTAAAGCCTGGTAGCTTCCAAGATTAGTTCCTTGAATGCTTCCCATTTTGAATTTGCTGTTGGTAACATCATCAGTTGGTCCCACTGTATAGAATTTAAATACTGTCTCAGACCAGCATAGTCTCCTTTACGAAAGCAAAAACCCTTCCCTTTACCTCTGATGGTAGTTACCTCCTTGAGTAAATCCCACTTCAGCACACTGTGATCACTGCCACCCAGTGGTTCATTTATCTGCAGATTCCTAATGCATGAAGAATCACTACTGATAATCAGATCAAGAGTATTACTGCCTCTAGTTGCCTCCCGAACATGCTGGTGTAGAAAACAATCATCCAATAAATCCACAAAAGCCTTGCTAGTGTGTGAGTGACCAACCCACAAATTCCAGTCAATATCTGGGAAATTAAAATCCCCCATTATAAGACTCTCTGATTTACTGGCCCACTCTATTTCCCTGTACAGTATCTTATTATACTCATCAGAGTCATTAGGCCTATAGCACACTCCTACTCTCAATTTTGATTTACCTATGCTTATGTCACACCAAACTGACTCAACACTGCACTGTCCAGCGATGTCAACTGGCTTCACTTCCTTGGATTTTATGTGTTTTTTAACTAATAGCATAACCCCTCCTCCCTTCCTATCCTGTCTATCCTTTCTGTAGACGTTGTACTCCCCAAATTCCAGTTCTGCATTCCTTATATCTGTGTGACACCACGTCTCTGATATCCCAACAATATCTGCCTTTGATGTTTTGAGTAATACCTCAAATTCATCAAATTTATTTACTAAACTCCTAGCATTAGTGTACACGCAAGTATACATGCACCTGTTTCTATTCTTAGCTACCCTAACACAACCCATGTGTTTTCTTGTACCGCAATGACTTCCAGCAGTCTCTGAAATATCCTGCATCTTGTTTTTCAGTAAAAAGATTAAAATCACTAAAACCACTATACAACAATAGCTTTCAGCAGCAGCTGCCTTCATCAGCTAAAATGGTTACGGGTTATCCAAACAATATATATATATATATATATATATATATATATACCTCCCAGCAAGTCCACGATGCCCCCCCTCACAGCACATGATCAGTATTAACTTCCCATACATTAGAACAGGAAGTGGCTCGGGTGCAAATCAGTCTAACCTGTTTGTCCCTCCCTAAGATAAGAGACTCAAAGAATGGATGAATACGGCAACCCTTATCCCTGTTAATACTGTAGCATCCGGATGAGCATATCCAGCCACTTCCGGATCCAGAAACTACGGGTTCTATCAACAACCACTGCTCCTTTGGCTGAAATACCATGCCCAGTCTCCCAAGCATGTTCGGCTATGGCTGAACCTCCATAATTGGCTATCTTGATGGCTCTATCATGTTCACTCAGGCAATCACGTAATCTACGCTTTGTTTCTCCCACATAGCACTCCCCACACTCAGGGCATTCAACCTCGAATATGACCCCTCTGTTATCACCGGTGTCAATGGGATCTTTAACTGTGGACACCGTGTGAAGTCTCCAGCCAGGAAGTTGTACACAGCGCATCTGATACGAATGTAGCATACGTGCAATGGGTTCAGAGATACCCAGATAATAGGGAACTTTAATTTAAATTATTAAATTAAATTTAATAGATTAAGAGAAGACGCTGTGAGGGGGAGTGGTATGTCTAATTGGGGTGAGTTTATTCATAATTTAAGCAGTAAGGTGTTAACAGATGAACAAAAAGAAGTACTCAATTTAGAACCAAGTTTAGTCTAATCCTCTCATAGGCCTCCCATTGTGGATATAGAGAGGGCAGTAGCCAATCTGCCTGAGATGATAGCTAATGAAGTCCGGGTTCTGCATGTTAGGCCACACGCATATGGCTACTTCCAATTTAACAGCAGTGCAAAGAAAGACATTAGGTGAATTGAGGAGTGATGATAATATTGTGGTACTACCTCTTTTTTTTTTTTTTTTTTTTTTATGTAAACCCCAAACACGAGAGGTATTAGAACCTATAATACTTAGAGGAGGTTCAGAAGATGAAAGAAGATATTTGTTGACATTCGACTTGAACTGGAATTTTCAGGAAATACGTATGAAGGAAGGTTGTTCCAGAAAACAGTAGTTGAATGAATAAAGGAGGAAGATGAAAAGTTGGTTCTGTGAGTTTGAAGTTGGACAGTAAATGGATGGTGGCGGCACGTGTTTGGACTGTTTTGAAAGAGAGAGTGGGAATTATAGAAGCCAATTCAGAAGAACAGTGCCCATGGAAGTATCTGTAGAAGAGGCATGCAGCAGAAACAGTACGACTATGAGACAGCAAGTAGAGAGATGAATGTTAGAGATGAATCATTAATTAACCTAACTGCCCTCTTCTGAATGGAATCAAGAAGCCTGAGAGAGGTTTTTGGGGCACCACCCCAGATGTGGGAACAATATTCCATGGCAGGGTGGATTTGCGATTTATACAAAGTGAGTAGCTGTTTGGAAGAAAATTAACGCCGAGAGTGAAAGAGAAAACCAAGTTTTTTAGATGCAGAGGAAGCAATATTTCTAATGTGCTTGTACCAAGAGAGATTAGAAGTCAGAGTAATCTCCAAAAAAGATATATCATTTTGCCTAGAAATCAGAGTGTCACTAAAGATAAGCATAGGAGCAGAAGAATCCTTTTTGCGAGATATAAGACAAGACTGAGTTTTAGAAGGATTGAAATCAACTAAGTTGCCTTTATCCCGCTGGAGAATTACCTGAAGATCGGCATTTAAGGAATTGGTAGCAGATTTTCGAGAAGTTGAAGCTGATCGAGCAGGGCAAGGTTTCTCAAAATGGAAAGTAGAATGCAATGTGCTAACCTCGGCAAAACTGTGGATAGGGTTTCCAGTCAATGGAAGAAGGTCATTAATATACAAGAGGAAAAGAGTGGGGGAAAGAACTGAACCTTGGGGGGGGGACATGCATTGGTGGAGAAGTTAGAAGACAGAGCCATCTACCATCACCCTCAGTGAGTGATCAGAGAGAAAACTGGATAACCAATTACTAAAAACAGTTGGCAAACCATAAGATGGAAGCTTGTTTAGAAGACCTTTATGCCAAACACGATCGAAAGCCTTTGTGATGTCAAGAGAACTACTTGTGTTTCACCAAACCTTTCCATTGAATTAGTCCATAAATGGGTAACATAAGCCAGAATATCACCAGTGGATTGACACTGACGGAATCCATAATGGCGATCGTTGATCAGACGGAAGGTTTCTAGGTAGTTTAAGAGTTGGCGGTTAATTTATTTCTCCATTACTTTAGAAAAAGTAGAAGTAATTGCAATGGGATGATAATTGGATGGGAGGGATTTGTCACCCTTTTTAGGAACTGGCTGGATATGAGAAAATTTCCAAGCAGAAGGAAAAACACCTTTGGAATAAGAAAGTGAAAAAAAGGCGGCAAAGAACAGGAGTAAGTTCAGGAGCACAGGTTTTGAGAACAAGTGGAGAAATACCATCGGGACCTGGAGCTTTCTTAGCATCAAGATTCTTCAAAATCCTTCTGAGATTCTTTTGACAGAAGACCACAGGAGGCATTGAATGGAGCGTGTTGGGAATGGTGGGAGGTGTTTTACCAAGATCATTAATACATGGACCCGCAGATAAGGGTAGATCTACAGTAGGTTTGAACAAAGAGGATTACCAGGAAAAGGCTCTTAATTTGCTCAACGATAGGACTACCTATAAAATTGTTTGAAAGAACCGCTTAGGGGAGCTAGAATGCCAAGTCAATAAATTGGTTCATGGTTGGCAGAAAGTGGGCAAAATATCCTAGGAGGTAGCATGGAAGTTGCATGCATCGGGCTGTCATTTACCCAGGTTTTATGTGCTACCGAAAGTCCATAAGGTGGGGTTGCCTTTAAGGCCTATTGTGTCATTTGTAGGCAGTCCAATTCATGCTCTGTCCAGGTTTTTGGCGGAGCTTATATCCCCCACAGTGGGACATTCGGACTTTACCATTAAGAATAGTAGTGATTTCATACAGTTTGTCCAAACTTAGGAAATAGAAGAAGGGGAAATTATGGTATCCTTTGATGTTATTTCTTTGTTTACTTGTATATGCATTGAACATGTTTTGGATTGTGTGCAGGTAGCTTTGGGAAGAGATGACTGGAAGATAGGACAGCCTTGAGCTTTGAAGATTTATGTAAAGGAATCAGTCTATGTTTGTCTAGTACCACTATGTTGTTTAGAAACATGTATCAGCAGGTCCACCCATTAGTGAGGTTATAACAAACTTTACTATGGAAGAGTTTGAAGGTAGAACGTTGATGAGTACTCTTCCACCCCAGGTACGGTTGTGGAAGAGAATGTCGATGACACGTAAAAGGTGATACGGAGGGGTCAGGATAATGAAGTGCACAGTTGGTTGAATGACAGTTCTATCTATATTCAGTTTACCTCAGACGTGGAGGTGGCAGGGGCCCTTCCTTTCCTTGATGTATGTGTACAGAGAAGGCCAGCGCTTGAGAACTAAGGTTTATAGAAAACCTATGTGTCGCGGCCAGTACACACATTTTAAATCAGATCAGGCCGGTGGCCATAAGAAGAGTGTGGTTAAGGCATTGGTGGGAATGGTGAGGTCACATCGTTTCTCCTCCAAGGAGAGAGATGACAAGGTTAGACAGGTTACGGCTGACCTCAAGGTATGTGGCTACCCCCAGAGTGTCATTGATGGTTGTCTAAAGGATATGAGTAGGAGTCAGAAATGTTTTTACACCTAGGGCTACTGCATACATTCCCTATTATCCGGGTATCACTGAACCCATTGCATGTATGCTATGTTCGTATCAGATATGCTGTACAACTTCCTGGCCGGAGACTTCGCACTGTGGTGTCCATGGTTAAAGATCCCATTGACACCGGTGATAACAGCGGGGTCGTATACGAGGTTGAGTGCCCTGAATGTTGGGAGTGTTATGTGGGAGAAACAAAGCGTAGATTACACGATCGCCTGGGTGAACATGATAGAGCCATCAAGATAGCTGATTATTGAGGTTCAGCCATAGTTGAACATGCTTGGGAGACTGGGCATAGTATTTCAGCCAAAGGAGTGGTGGTTGTTGATAAAGCCCGTGGTTTCTGGAACCAGAAGTGGCTGGACAGCTTGTGAATATGCTCGTCCAGACACTACAGTATTAACAGGGATAAGGGCTGTCGTATTCATCCATTCTTTGAGTTTTTTTTTTATCTTAGGGAGGGACGAACGGTTTGTACCCGAGCCACTTCCGGTTCCAATATTGGTACGGGAAGTTAATACTGATCATGTGCTGTGAGGGGGCATCGTGGACCTGCTGGGAGGTATATATATATATTGTTTGGTCATAATCATTTCAGTTGATGAAGGCAGCTGCTGCTGCCGAAAGCTATTGTGGTATAGTGGTTTTAGTCTTTTTAGCACTTTTAACTACAATTTTATTTTATTTTATTCTAACCTCAGTTTAGATTTTATTGTATAGATTTATTTTATATTTTATATTAAACTTCATTTTATTTTGTTTGAGTCAGTGTTTAGTGCATTAAAATGAATCATCGAGTCCCTGACTCTGGAGGCCTTTTTAATGAATAGTAATACTAATAATGATAATTAATAGTAATACTAATATTGCAGTTTTGTAGTTTTCAATTAAACCTTACTCTTCATATGAAGAGGAAGATTTAATTGAAGGTATTGAAGGCAGGGCATGAATAGCTTCAACACAAACCACAAAACTTTTTCCCTTACTAAACCCAGGCATTATTACAACACTGGAGGAAATGTGTTGAATGTAATGGGGACTACACTGAAGATTGCACAGTTTCTTTGCTGCTTGTGAAATACAACTTTTAACTTTTGCAGTTTTCATTTGAATGACCTCTGTATAAAAGACAAAAAATTGATGAAAAACAAAAAATTGAGGTACTCCAACGTTAGTTGTGAAGTTCAAAAACTACTTCAATATGCCAGAATAGAGTATAGTTTTGAACCCTGCACAGGGATATATATATTTTTTCGGTATTACTAACACCCACTAGCATAAAGATGCAAGCAGAGAATCTGACTGCTACAGAATGACAACATTTTGCCAAATTTCAGCGCCAGTTTAACTTGAATATCAGCTCCATCTACATTTTCAACTTCCAGGTGGCAGTTTTGGCTTTATCTTCAGAAGCGCATCCATGGTAGCAATCTAATGATCCTTCTCTCTTCAATATCAGTAGCTGTCAAAATCTGTTTGCATGTTATGACATATACCAATGATTTACAGTGATTAAAATGAATGCCTCCTTATTAATCATAAGAATTAATATTTTATATAATGAAAGGTAATATTCATTATATATTTATAAACAAAGTGCAATTATATACTTAATATACATTTTCCGGAGCTTAAAAAGCAAAATATAAATACCAGATTGGTGACAAAACCTTGTTTCTAAAGCTGGTGATGGATTGGAAAACATAGGTGGTGGAGGAATAGGCCCAATTTCATTGACAGAGATAGGAGGCTCAGGAAGAGAAGACAAAAACATCATCTCTCCATCAGCAGAAGATATCTCTTCAAGGTCAGGCAGATTTAGCACTGAGATATCTGGTATCACAGATGAAGCTGGAGAGCAAAATAACACTCTATATACTTGGTATAGTTAATGAACATTAAATTCCAAACAATTTAAACATTGATATCATAATATGAAAATTTTTTGGAAGATAAGAATAAAGAGTAAGAAACAATAAAAACATTAAGTATAAAATACAACTTCATTTGATCTAATGATGTTTTATCAAGCAGCATGTTTTTCGCATAATATTATTAAATAAAATATAAATGATTTTAACTGACTGAGAATACATGCTACTTTTGTAAAATAAGCTGTTATTCTGAAAATAAAGCAACTGATCAAACTTTTAATATCACAAAAAAAATAAATAAAAAAAATTAATGTAAATTCAAAACCACAAAGAAATTTTAGACACTGAACATTCACAGTGGTGCAAAGCACTAAACTTTCTGCTACATGAACAAGAACGTATTAAACTACTTGTGGAATATGGTAGTTCTTGATCCTTCTTAATTATAAAAAATAAATATATAACAAAAATTTAAATTTAAATTAAGTAAAGCAACAAAAAAAAAAGTTTTGTCACCACTGGTTGCCCTGATTAAAAGCATTACTATTGCTACAGAAACCTGTTATTTAACATAGTAGAGAGTTTCCATTCAAGGTCAAGGTTTATTCATTAGTTACTTTGCAACACATTCACATTACAATTCTATTCCTCATGAACAAACTGTGGGATTCAAAAAGGCACTGCCTATGTAAGCAGAGAGAGAGAGAGAGAGAGAGAGAGAGAGAGAGAGAGAGAGAGAGAGAGAGAGAGAAGATCTTGAACACAGTTTCTCCTGAAAAGCAGGAAGTGTTTTGCATTATCTTATTCTTAATGTTAACTAATTAAGAAATTCTAAATGGAAGAATATTCATTTCCATTTTTTAAATATTAAACCATAAACAGAAATGATCAAATACAGAGGCTGTCCCAAACTCTGCTCTACATTAAGAACAATAATGGGTGTAGTAAACAGGACAATTTAAAATTCACTGGCACCTCTAGGCTCTGGTAATCAAGTCACTATCCAAACTAGAGAAACCTGTCTTCACCAGAATTTCTCCAGAGACAACCAAACAGGATAAACATTTTTCAAGCAATTTATGGTGAGGCTGTCAGCAATCAAGCTAAATTCACAATTTCCTGAGGTTTACTCCACCTTTTTAATTTCACACGATGCAAGTCATTTATCTTTAAATAACCCAAATAATTTAATTCTTATCACACTGCTTCCTTAAAAAAAATCACAAGACCCTGCCAAATAACAAAGCCATTAGAAACTAATGAATTATTCTCAAAATCTAATTTTATAACCTTTTACTGTAGATTCTTAAACAGGCAGCTCAACCTATAAGCCACAGCATTCAGATAATCATAAGTAATACACCTATTCAGAGGCAGACTGGCCCTAAGACTTATCAGGAAAACCACAGAGACCAGTGTGATTTTGGCCATAAACAATATGGCCAGCAGCACTAATATGAGGCTGCTACAAGTTTTCCTTGGTTAAGAATTTTTGACCCAGTCCGCTTCTGCATCTAACACACACACACACACACACACACACACACACACACACACACACACACACACACACAAGAAAGAAAATTTAAGAAGATACCTTTTACCACATGAACACATGAAATATGTATTTAATTGGTGTACTCAATATGAGAGGAGAAAAGACCCAATAACTTAAAACCTTACATCATTAACTTTCCATCAATTTAACAAATGCACACTTGCATGACATCTGGGAGACACCATTTTTTTTATTATTATTAAAAATATTAATTTCTAGATTTTTCACTGAATTAAAAAAATGGTGATAGATAATAATGATTTGATAAACTCAATTTAAAAAAAAACCATTGAATGTAAATAAATAAGAGAAACCAATAATTGGAATAATAATAAAGTTTTTATCATATATATTTAAGGTCATCCATCCCATCAAATGAAACACAACATGAATAGTTATATTTTTATCAGCTGTTCATGTTTAGCTGAAGAAACCAAAGCTGTGCATCAAGATTAGACACCTATTGCTGGTGTCTCACAGCCACCAAATGGGAAAGGAATTGCCTAGAACAGGGGTGGCAAACCTTTTTAAGGGTGCATGCCAAAATTGGCTTAATCTTAAAAAAAATAAAAAAAAAAAAAAAAAAAAGACTACCCTCGCGTGCCGCTTGGAATTTTGCAAAGTACAGTAGAACGTCCATTATAAGAACCACCGTCATCCCTAGTTTTGGCCGAGGTTTTTGTTATAACGGCAAATTTCAGTTATATAGAGACGATAAAAACATGGAAGTCAACTCAGTGTATTACAAGACTGAAGTTCTACAGCCATTATTTGAATGTGAAATATCCACACTGTACGGTTCTAACGCTGAAACGGTCTGGGTGCACCAGGATAAGGCATCCAGCCACACATCACGTTCCACCCGTGCTTTTTTTTGCAGAGAATGGAAATGATTCATTTGATCCCATTTGAAGGTATACCTGACGCCGCACCCATGGATTTTTGTGCATTTGGACTTTAGAAAAGAGCTCTCGGTAACTGCCACCCTAGAACTGTTGACGGTTTATGGAAAGTTTGTCAGCAGGAATGGGACAAGATCAAATTGGCAATTTTGCAGCACACTTTACTTCAATGAAAATTGCGATAGTCCATGAGCAGGGAAAACAAATAGAACACAACCAGTGGTGGTGGCACCTAATTTCATAGTTTTAAAGGACTGTTGTCAAAATCGTTATCAAAAGTCTGGATCAACCCTCCGTAATGGGGGATTTTACCTTTCCAGATGTTGACTAGAACTTGTGGATTGGTCACTCGCATGCTAGGAAGAATTTTATGGATTTATTGGAGGATTGTTTTCTACAGCAACATGTTTGAGGGGCAACCACAGGGAGTAATGCTCTTGATCTGATTATCAGCAGTGATTATTCGTGCATTAAGAATTTGCAGATAAAGGAACCGCTAGGTGACAGTGATCACAGTGTACTGATGTGGGATTTACTTACAGATGTAACTACCATCAAGGGTAAAGGGAAGGGTTTTGCTTTCGTAAAGGTGACTACAGTGGTCTCAGACAGTTTTTAAATTCCATACAGTGGGATGAACTGATGATGTTAAAAACAGCAAATTCTAAATGGGAAGCCTTCAAGGAATTAGTCTTGGAAGCTACTAGGCTATTCATACCAACTAAGAAATACTGTTCAAGATTCAGGCCTAAATGGATGTCAGATAAACTAATGAGGCTTGTGGCAGAGAAGAAAAATGCATGGGATGCATACAAATTATCAGGTGACACAGAAGCCTATGGTAGATATAAGCTAGTCTGTAATTAAATCACAAAGGAGGTTAGGCAAACGAAGGTTGATTACGAGAAATCCTTGGCAAAGGATGCAAAGAAAAACAGCAAACTCTAGAAGTAAGGGAATTGGTCCACTTGATATTGATGGTTCGACTGTTGATGATCATGCTCAGATAGCTGACAAACTCAATGAGTATTTTGCATCTACATTCACACATGATGAATTCTGTTAGAAAGGGGAGGACAGAATTTTGTTAACTCTAACAGGGAGCTAAATGATTTTGTAATAATGGGCAAAGTGGAGGAGAAATTATTGAAGTTAAACATAAAAAAAGCACCTGGGGTGGATGGAATCTATCCAGTTATATTGAAGGAGGCAGCAAGGGAAGTAAGCAAACGCACAGCCTTAATTATGAGAGCATCCTTAGATTCTGGGGAGCTTCCCACGGACTGGAGATGTCCAAATGAATCCCCAATTCAAAAGGGGATTCAAAGGGTGACACAAATAATTATAAACCTGTTAGTTTAACTTCTGTTCCAGGGAAAATAACGGAGTCACTGGTTAAAGAAGTATTGCAGGATCATCGTAGATGAAAAACACTAAAGTTTCTCTAAATTCTCTTTAAACTTCATTTTTCCAAATGCATCAAACTTGGTAGTTAAAGGAGTCGAGTATTGTTTAAAAAAGTATAAAAGCAACTGTTAATTCACTTAGTAGATAGTTCCATATAAGACAAAAAACTTCCACTATTAGCAAACAATTTATAACTTAAAATCTTGTGCTCATCTTACCTGGACAATTACCCTTGGAGAGAGTAGTAGTAATGGTAGTGGTAGTAGCAGCAGCAGCACCACCACCAGTACTGTTTGATGAACTAGTCACTATAAAAGAGTTACGGAAGACCATTCCTGATGTTCCTGTTACAGTTATCAAAGCAGTACCATCAGCACTATTTCCTGAATGCAGACATCCATTAAGTTGAGGAATGTTGTTCTGAATGGAATCTGCATGTACATGTATAATGCACATATAGAAACAAGAAAAATATCATAAGAATCAAACTTCATCTTTATTTACATATTATTTCATATGCTTTTGCTAAAAGAAGTTATTATGCTTATAATAAATATACTATATGAAATAATATCTTTGGAAAATTAAAAGTTTCTAATGCAGCTCTAACTAAGAAATAATTCTCCTAAGAGGCAATTCTCCTGCCAGCAGATAATGAGTTCCAGAGAAAAAGAACAAAGGTCTAGCATGTAAAGGATAATAAATAAGAGTTTACTCCTTGAAAAGCATCTTAATGAAGTTCAATAAGAAAAGGAATCAGTAAACTGTGATAAAACATCAGAATGCAAAGGTCTAGTCTTATTTTCTGCAAAACAGTTCTTGTTCAAGAAATATACTTAACTGTCATGAATGATCTGTAGTACCTACAGCAACAAGTATCCAATATGACTCCCTTTACATCCCATTCATGTATAGTTTGGAATACAAAATATAAAATAACAATGCAGCTGAGAAGAAACTGCTGAATATGAACATGGACCTGACACTCCGGCAAAAACTAAATCTTCACTTTTTTTAAAAATGATAGTTTCCCAGGCTATGGATTATTTTTGTTTAATATTTGGCAATTTTGAGAACAGAAAATTACAGACAATCCTCTAAATCAGTACATCACTGCAACCCAATTTTATTCTTCTGTTTATCTCAAGTACTACATTTCCTTAGAGCAGTGTTTCTCATTTCTCAACCTTTTCGTTGTCACAGCCAGTGGCAGACTAAGGATAGTTGGGGGCCCTAGGCAAATTATGTTTGGGGGCCCCCAAAAATAATAATAAAAAAAAAGAATAAAAAATAAATAAAAGTTAGGTGGTAAATAAATGAAATTTTATACTTTTGAATTTTTTGCTTAAATTTTCGCTTAAATTAATCAAGAATTTTATGATGTCTACTGAAAACATTAATCTATTTTAGAACACTATAGGAAAATGTCTTGGCTTGGGTTGGCCCAAAGCCTGGGGCCCCTAGGCACGGGCCTCACTGCCTTAATGGGTAATCCACCACTGGTCACAGCACACTTTTAAAGATGATAAAATTTTGCCGCACACTACAATGACTATTATACTCATATATTATATACAGGGTGTCTCAAAAATATTGGTACAAATGTTTAGGGGAGGTAGGTAACATCTAAAGGAATGTGAATCGCATAGGAACCCATTACTGGAACTATCACCGTAAGTCAGTACACGGTGCTATTCATAAGTTCGCGAGAGGGAAAATTTCTGGTTTACTCATTCAAGCAGTAGTCGCCGCACGAAGAGCATGCATCGATATATGAACTGTGAGCTGGCAGACATGCACCTAGTGTATGGATTAGCAGAGGGCAATGGACGAGCCACTCAACGAATTTATGGAGGACGCTTCCCAGACAGACATGTACCGGACCACCGTTTGTTTGCGCATGTGCATCAAAATTTGTGCGATTATGAGTCATTTAGAGGTAACAGGAGTAGTGCGGGCAGACCATGTTCGACGCAAACTCCTGCCATGGAAGAAAGGGTTGAATGCAGTCCAGAATAATCCTACTACCAGCACACGTGCCTCTGTCCCTGCCTTACGATTCCTTACACCCCTTTCATCTCTAGAGGGTTTAGTTACTGCTCCCCCAAGATCATCCTGCACGTTTGGCTTTTGCGCAGTGGTTTCTCCAAGAAAGTGTTCAAGACTCGAATTTTCCAGCCTATGTTTTGTTCACGGATGAGGCTTATTCACTCAGCACAATGCTCATGTGTGGGCTCACGACAACCCACACAGTGTGCGCCCCCATGCAGCACAACATTGCTTCGCAATAAATGTGTGGGCAGGTGTGGTCGGTGACTGCTTAGTCAGCCCATACCTGTTACCATCCTGCATGAACTCCGCTAAATATCGGATCTTTCTTGAACAAGTTCTACCAGGGTTACTTGAAGATGTTCCAGCAAATGTGAGATGCAACATTTGGTTTCAACATGACGGGGCACCTGCCCATTATGGAAGATGCGTTCGTGACCATTTGAACAGGCATTTTGGGCGTCAATGGATTGGTGGTGGTGGACCCGTTGCCTGGCCCCCACGCTCACCTGATTTATCGAGCCTTGATTTCTTTCTGTGGGGGGACCTCAAATTTATCATGTATGATTTTTTTTTTTTTTTTTTTTTGATTTGGTAGTTGTTGGCGCATCGGCTTCTGAGGCCATATTGCACCTACCAAGGTTTTTGCAGTACTTTGATCCAAGCCCGAGGCGGGAATCGAACCCGCGACCTTTGGGTTGCTGGGCAGGTACTTTACCCACTCGGCTAACCCGGTCGGCTTTATCATGTATGAATCGCCTGTGGAGATGGAAATGGATCTCGTGACGAGACTTGTCTGCACTGCTGCTACTATCAAAGAAACTCCAGGTGTGTTCGACCGTGTCCGCCAATCCATGCTGCGTCGGTGTCACGCATGCATCGCGTCTCATGGTGGAACCTTCGAGCATCTGTTGTAACATCATGAAATGCATCCATCTTGTACTCCATTGTTAATATTATGTCAAATAAATGTTTGCCGCTAATTACTGTCTTATGTCATTTCTGCTTCTTGTGCCTCTGCTACTACTTTACCGTGACATTTCCGATTATGGGTTCCTATGCGATTCACATTCCTTTAGATATTACCTACCTCCCCTAAACGTTTGTACCAAAATTTTTGAGACACCCTGTACATAATATATATTTATAATACTATATATGTTATACATATATATAAATAAAAATTATAAATAATATATATATATATAGTTAGATAGTATAAACCAGAGCTGTAATGCTAAATATGTTCCACGCTGATATCAATATTTGTAAAAATAATAAGGGAAGCTTACCTCAATATAATATGTAGAATACTTCTGCATGATACTCCTTTAACTGAGCCAACCTGATTATATTAATAAGTTAAGAGTCAGGGCTCAGTAAAAGGAATTAAAGGCCAGAACACACAATATTCGTGCACTTTTCGGTCACGTAAAATTACACAACACTGGATTTCCTATTCGGCCCATTGTTTCCTACAGAAACTCTGCAATTTCATCCTTGGCCACACATGTATATAGCATTATAAACTCTTTAGACAGGCAATACAATTCGGAATTAAGAACTATGATACATTATTTAATAACCTTAAGGAATGTAGACTTGGCAACAATGACAATTTATTCTCACTAGATGTTACCTCATTATATATGAATGTAAACATTGAATACACATTAGATATTATTTGGGATATGTTAAATAGTAACTCTATACTAATTAATTATACGAAGCTTCCTATTAAAGAAATTTTTCACTTAATTAAACTGTTAGTTGAGGCCAACTATCACCTTTTGAGACAAAATGTACAAAACAAATTTTTGGTTTGCCAATGGGATTGAGCCTGAGCAGCTTAATATCAGAGATCTATCTCTCAACGGTTGAGCATATACATTTGACGCCTTTTTGACCCTGTATTACATACTACGGGAGATATTTAGATGATGTTCTAGTTATTACTGATAGTAGTACTAGCCAAGACATTTTACATTCGTTTAATAATATTCATTCTAAACTCAAATTTACATTGGAAAGGGAGGATACATATACAAAGTCATTAAATTTTAAGCTTACTCGCGGCTTGAATAAAATACAGTTTAACATCTATCGAAAACCTAGAAACCCCGGTATGCTTCTGCATTATAACAGCTATCACCCGTTCACCTACAAAAGATCAATTATCTTTAATCAATTTCTAAATGCCTATAAATATTCAATGACTGAATCTGCTTTAGACTCAGAAATACAAATATTAACCAGCAGATCAGTGAGACGGTTGGCAGCCTGTAGCAGCCTGTCAGCACCTTCAGAAAACTTCATATCTGACTGCACAATTACCCCAAGGTCTGTTTCATTTTCCACTAACCTGAGTGTAACACCACATAGTTGGTTCATTTCTCTGGAGTTACTACTACCCATATGCAGTACTTTGCATTTGTCAAGGTTAAACTTCAATTGCCACTCCTTAGTCCATCTACCCAACTTTTCCAGATTCTGTTGCAGCAACATACTGTCATTAACAACCCTGCCAACCTTTGTATCATTTGCAAACTATGACATTAAGCTTGATATTCCTTCATCATTGATAAATATACAAAAGAACAATGGGCCCAACACCAAACCCTGATGAACACCATTAATAACATTAGTCCATGTAGAGCAGTACCCATCGACCAACACACTGTATTCTCCCAATCAACCATCCTTTTATCCATCGTAGCAACTTGCCCATACTGCTCCAATTTGCAAAGTAGCCTTCCATGTGCAACAGTATCAAAAGCTTTCTGAAATCCAAGTACTGTATATGATATCAAAATTATTTTTTGCATCCAGTTCCTTTGTGACCACATCATAGTATTGAATCAACTTGGTCAGACAAGACTTCCCCTTGACAAACCCATGCTGTGTCTCAATTATCGCTGCAGTCTTATCTAAATGATCCTACAATGCTTCTTTAACCAGTGACTCCATTATTTTCCCTGGAACAGAAGTCAAACTAACAGGTCTGTAGTTACCTGTGTCACCCTTTGTGAATTGGAGATACATTTGCACATCTCCAGTCCGTGGGGACTTCCCCTAGTCCAAGGATGCTCTCATAATTATGGCTAAGGGTTTGCTTACTTCCTTTGCTGCCTTCTTTAATATAACTGGATAGATCCCATCCACCCCAAGTGCCTTTCTTATGTTTAACATCAACAATTTCTCCTTTACTTTGCTCTCAGTTATTACAAAATCATTTAACTCCCTGTTAGAGTTTGATAAACATCTGGCCCTCTCCTCCTTGAATAACTCCTCATGTGTGAAGAATGTAGATGCAAAATACTCATTTAGTTCGATAGCTATCTGAGAATGATCATCTAGAGTCAAACCATTCATATCAAGTGGACCAATCTGATTCATCCCCTTCCTTTTAGAGTTTACATAAGTAAAGAAGTCTTTGCTGTTTTTCTTTGCATCCTTTGCCAAAGATTTTTCCTAATCTGCCTTCACTTGTCTAACATAAGGACGTGATTGTCCCTCTGTATAAGGCAATGGTCAGGCCACGCCTTGAGTACTGTGTACAGGTCTGGAGGCCTCATTTTAGGAAGGATGTCGATTTGCTTGAGCGTGTACAGAGAAGGGCAACAAGATTGGCAAGGGGAATGAAGGGATCCTCTTACCAAGAGAGGCTTAAGTTCTGCAAATTGCAGTGGCTGGAGACTAGGCACCTGCACGGTGATCTGATTGAGGTCTGATTGAGATCTGATTGAGGTCACTGTTGAAAAAAAGGCGTGAATTACAGTTGAATTTGAAAGTGTCTGCAATACTGCCCAGACATGATAGGAGGGAGTATATGATGAGAGCCTTGTCGATCAATTCAGCCCTGGAGGGATTGTGCAAGGCTCAAGGGGTAGAATTTTTTTCAGCCTGGTCTGTACTTGTTAACAGGAGAGACTGCTTCAACAGGGATGGGATACACTTAAATAGAAAGGGTGCAAGAATTTTTGCTGATGCTGTCGAGGCAGTGTTAGGTGGGTCGGAAAACTGCTAGTTGGGGGGGATACAAGGACTAATAGATTAACAGTAGCCACTGGCAGAGGTGGAAGTGATTCTTGCACTGCTTCTATTGAAATGAGCAGAAGCCTGAAAAACAAGATGCAGGATATTTCAGAGACTGCTGGGAGTCATTGCGGTACAAGTAAACACATGGGTTGTGTTAGGGTAGCTAAGAATAGAAACAGGTGCATGTATACTTGCGTGTACACCAATGCTAGGAGTTTGGTAAATAAATTTGATGAATTTGAGGTATTGCTCAAAACATCAAAGGCAGATATTGTTGGGATATCAGAGACGTGGTGTCATACAGATATAAGGAATGAGGAATTGGAATTTGGGGAATACAATGTGTATAGAAAGGATAGACAGGACAGGAGGGGAGAAGGGGTTATGCTATTAGTAAAGAAACACATAAAATCCAAGGAACTGAAGCCAGTCGACATCGATGGACAGGGCAGTGTCGAGTCAGTTTGGTGTGACATAAGCATAGGGAAATCAAAATTGAGAGTAGGAGTGTGCTATAGGCCTAATGACTCTGATGAGTATAATAAGATATTGTACAGGGAAATGGAGTGGGCCAGTAAATCAGAGAGTCTTATAATGGGGGATTTTAATTTCCCAGATATTGACTGGAATTTGTGGGTTGGTCACTCACACACTAGCCAGGCTTTTGTGGATTTATTGGATGATTGTTTTCTACATCAGCATGTTCATCAGGCAACAAGAGGGAGCAATACTCTTGATCTGATTATCAGTAGTGATTCTTCATGCATTAAGAATCTGCAGATAAATGAACCACTAGGTGGCAGTGATCACAGTGTGATTTACTCAAGGAGGTAACTACCATCAGAGGTAAAGGGAAGGGTTTTTGTTTTCGTAAAGGCGACTATGATGGTCTGAAACAGTACAGTAAACCCCCGCTATTCGCGGGGGTTACGTTCCTGAGAAATGCCGCGAATACCGAAAACGCGAATACCGAGTTATGGCTCCCATAGTAATAAAGGGGTTCCGTTCCAAAGTATGAAATATATAAGAAAAACTAGTCTAAAATTTTGTCTATGTATTATATGTACCTTCATAATATGACTATATACATAGACAGTACATAGTGAAATGCAAGCATATGGCATCGAAATGAAAATAAGAAACAATTTAATATTAAATGTAATATTTATTAGAAATTTCAAACAAATCTTTCAAACCAGCGTCTTTGCTAGCTCAAAAACCTATCCCGCCAGTGCTATAACCAGTTTCGCTAAAGCGTTGATAAGGAGTTTTGCGTTTTCACGAATGATGAGCGAATTTAACGGAATTTTATTTTGAGTTCGGTCTTCTATCCACAGATTTAAAGCTTTTTCCATTTTTTCTAATTTAACATCACGAGTTACAGAGCAAATTTTTGAAGCAATTAGCGCGTTTTCACGGACACTACGGCGGATTTTTTCTTCCGATTTCTTGATTGATCGTACCGTTGACTCATTGATTTTATAATGTTTTGCCACTGAGGAGACACTTTCACCATTAGAAATTTTATCTAATAACTCAATTTTATTCGCTAATGTCATCACCTTATTTGATATTTTCACATTTCTCTTGTTATTCGTAGGCATATTTTTGTACGCGTTAGAAAGAACTTGTCCACAATAAAGTCACTTTCTTCCGTTAACACACTCGAAAAAGTCTGTTTTACACTGCAAAACGGTAGATTTATCATTTTTGTAAGCATATCAATTTATAAATTGATAAATTTATTCAATTTATAAGCATATAAATTAAAAGCAAACGACGAAACCTTCCATAACAAGCGCATAACACATATTGAACAAGGATTAGCGAGAAACATTCACGCTCGCGATTTTGTCACCCCTCTCCCCTCACCCACTGAGCGCTGTTTTGACCGGGAAAGATAATTTTAGCCACGCCCATGTTTTTTTTATGACGGAAAATATTCACGGCGCTTTAAAATTCACATTTTTTAGGTTTCATTTTATAGTAAATCGGCGATCGTGAATACGCGAAACCGCGAATACAGATACCGCGAATAGCGGGGGTTTACTGTATTTAAATTCTATACAGTGGGACCAACTGATGATGTTACCAACAGCAAATTCAAAATGGGAAGCATTCAAGGAACTAATCTTGGAAGCTACCAGGCTTTACATACCAACTAAGAAATATTGTTCAAGATTTAGGCCTAAATGGTTGTCAGATGAACTAATGAGACATGTGGCAGAGAAGAAAAATGCATGGAATACATACAAATTAATGGGCGACATGGAAGCCTATGATAGATATAAGTTGGTCTGTAACCAAGTCACAAAGGAGATTAGGCAGGCAAAGGCAGACTACGAAAAATCTTTGGCAAAGGATGCAAAGAAAAACAGAAAAGAGTTCTTTACCTATTTAAACTCAAGAAGGAAAGGGATGAATCAGATTGGTCAACTGGATATTGATGGTTCAACAGTTGAGGATCCTGCTCAGGTGGCTAACAATCTAAACGAGTATTTTGCATCTACATTCACGCATGAGGAGTTATTCAGGAAGGAGAATGACGTAGGTAAAGTAGACATTGGCAGTGAGCTAGATGATTTTGTAATAACTGAGAGGAAAGTGGAGGACAGATTGTTGAGGATAAACATAAAAAAGGCACCTGGGGTGGATGGGATCTATCCAGTTATATTAAAGGAGGCAGCAAAGGAAGTAAGCAAACCCCTAGCCATAATTATGAGAGCTTCTTTGGACTCAGGGGAGGTACCCATAGACTGGAGATGTGCAAATGTAACCCCAATTCACAAAGGAGGATCAAAGGCTGACACAAGTAATTATAGACCTGTTAGTTTAACTTCTGTTCCAGGTAAATTAATGGAGGCACTGGTTAAAGAAGCACTGCAGGATCATCTAGACAAGAATTCAGTTATAGCTCAGACGCAGCATGGTTTTGTTAAGGGCAGGTCTTGCCTGACCAATTTGATTGGATACTATGATGTAGTCACAAAAGAACTGGATGCAGGGAATAACTTTGATATTATATATTTGGATCTTAGAAAGGCTTTTGATACTGTTGCACATGGAAGACTGCTGCACAAATTGGAGCAGTGTGGCATTGGAGGCAAATTGCTGCTATGGATAAGGGGATGGTTGAGTGGAAGAAGACAGAGAGTGGTAATCAATGGACACTGCTCAACGTGGACTAATGTTATTAGTGGAGTTCCTCAGGGTTCAGTGTTGGGTCCGTTGTTGTTTTCGGTGTTTATGAATGATATTGATGATGGTATATCAAGTTTAATGTCCAAGTTTGCAGATGATACAAAGGTTGGCAGGGTTGTTAAGGACACTACGCTGCTGCAACAGGATCTGGAAAGGTTGAACAGATGGGCTGAGAGGTGGCAAATGAAGTTTAACATTGACAAATGTAAAGTACTACATATGGGAAACAGTAACCCCAGAGCAACGTATCAACTCTGCGGTACTACACTGACAGTGGTGGAGAATGAAAAGGACCTGGGGGTAATTGTGCAGGCAGATATGAAGTTCTCTGAGCAGTGCAGACGAGCTGCAAGAGTAGCTCATGGTGTCTTGTCAATGATATACAGGAATTTTTCTAGCAGGGATAAGGAGGTGATTATTCCCTTGTATAAGGCAATGGTTAGGCCACATCTTGAGTACTGTATACAGGTCTGGAAGCCTCATTTCAAGAAGGATGTAGAGCTGCTGGAACGGGTACAGAGAAGGGCAACAAGATTAGTGAATGGAACAAAGGGTTGCTCTTACGAAGAAAGGCTTAAGTTTTGCAAATTACAGAGTCTGGAGACTAGGCACCGGCGAGGTGATCTGATAGAGGTCTATAAGGCTTTGAATGGTTTGAGCATGCTCAATGCCAATGGGATTCTTCCTCTTGCTCAGAATAATCACCTCAGAGGGCATAAATTCAAATTGAGGAAGGACAGATGTCGGATAGATGTGCGGAAATTTGCCTTTGGCCAGCGGGTGGTTGGTTGGTGGAACCGACTTCCATCATTTGTTGTTGAAGTTGATAGCCTAAACAAATTTAAGGCTCAACTGGACAGGTATTTCGAACGAACGGAGGGGTGAAATGGGAGTGGTGTGTTTTTTTTTGTTTTTTTTTTTGGCTGATGCTGAATAAGCTTGCTTTCTTGCATCATATGCCTCTACTAATGCTAATAGGTGTATAAGGCCTTGAATGGGTTGAGCACGCTCAATTCTTATGGGATCCTTCCACTTGTTCAGATTACAAACCTAAGGGGGCATAAATTCAAATTAAGAAAAGACAGATGTAGAATAGATGTGCAGAAATTTGCCTTAAGCCAGCGGGTGATTAATTGCTGGAACAAACTTCCATCTGTCGTTGTGGAAGTTGATAGGTTGAATAAATTTAAGAAGGAACTGGACAGGCATTTGGAGGGAATGGTGTGATTTTTTTTTTTTTTCTTTTGGCTGATACTGCATAAGCTCATACACTTGCTTTCTTGCATCACATGCCACTACTACTACCTCCTTTGTGACTTGATTACACACTAGATTGTATCTACCATAGGCTTCTGTGTCACCTGACAATTCATGTGCATCCCATTCATTTTTCTTCTCTGTCACGAGTCTCATTAATTCATCTGACATCCATTTGGGCCCGAATCTAGAGCAGTATTTCTTAGAACAAAAAGCCTAGTAGTTTCCAAGATTACTTCCTTGAATGCTTCCCAAGTAGAATTTGCTGTTGGTAACATCATCAGTTGGTCCCACTGTATAGAACCTAAAAAATCTGAGACCACTGTAGTTGCCTTTTATGAAAGCAAAAACCCTTCCCTTTATCCCTGTTGGTAGTTACATCTTTAAGTAAATCCCACATTAGTACACCGTGATCACTGCTTCCTAGTGGTTCCTTTATCTTTAACTTCTTAAGGCATGAATAATCACTGCTGATAATCAGTTCAAAAGTGTTACACCCTCTTGTTGCTTTTCTAACATGCTGCTGTAGAAAACAATCTTCCAATAAATTCACAAACGCCTTGCTAGTGTGCGAGTGACCAACCCACAAGTTCCAGTCTATATCTGGGAAGTTAAAAACTCCTATTATAAGACACTGATTTACTGGCCCACTATTTCTCTGTATAATCGTTCATTGTAGTCATCAAAGTCATTAAGCCTATAACAAACTCCTACCCTCATTTTTGCTTTCCCAGTGCTTGTCACACCAAACTGACTCAACTTTGCACTGTCCATCTATGTCAACTGGATGCACTTCCTTAGATTTGTGTTTCTTAACTAATAGCATAACCTCTCCTCCCTTCCTATCCTGTCTATCCTTTCTGTACACACTGTACTCCCCAAATTCCAATTCTGCATCCCTTATATCTGAGTGACACCAAATCTATGATATCACAACAATATCCGACTTGGATGTCTTAACCAGCACTACAATACTCATAGCATTGGTGTACATGCAAGTATATATGCACCTGTTCTTACACTTAGTTACTCTAACACAGCCCATGTATTTACTTGTTTCATGACTACCAGAAGTTCTTGAAATCCCGAGCAACTGGCTTTCTGGGCTGCTGCTCATTCCAATAGAAGCAGTGCAAGAATCATTTCCACCTCTGCCTGCGGCTACCGTTAACCTATTAGTCTGTGAATCCCCCCAAGCAAGAGGTTTTCCAACCCACATAACATTGCCTCGATAGCATCAGCAAATATTCTTGCATCCTTTCAATTTATGTGTATCCCATTTCTGTAGAAGCAATCTCTCCTCTTAACAAGCACAGACCATCCCAAGAAAAATTCTACCCCATGATCCCTTCACAATCTCTACAGGGTCGAATTGATTGACAAGGCTCTCATCATATACTCCCTCCTATCATGTCTGGGCAGGATTGCAGACACTTTCAAATTTAACCCTAACTCACGACTTTTTTCAGCATAGACCTGTCCTTGCTTAGTAAATCCGTAGATCTCCTACACTTCATGTCATTAGTGCCAACATGTACAACAATATCACCTTTTGTGCCCTTAAAAAGTATGATTCCTTTCGCCTCAAAGGTGATACTTGTGCATATGTCCGTTCCGATATTCCATGTCAGAGACTTCGTAATTTGAAATCTTCTCTTTTTGATCTTCTCTGGCTTAAATTCTTTCTACTGCATTCTGTGAATTTCATCTGTTGTCTCTACCATTCTCCCAACTCCACTAATCGCTTGGAACTCTTTGACTTCCTCTCTTTGCAACTTGACTTTCTCCAATCCAACTTGACTTTCTCCAATCCAATTTTCCTAACAGTGAGGTAATTTTCCTTGGTGATTTTAATGTTCATAACCCCCAACTCAGCTGGCTTCCATTTTCTAGTCACACAGACCCAGCTAGTCAAGATGCTGAGGCTTTTGCAATTGCCAATGACCTTGCACAGATTGTTCATTTACCTACCAGAATACCGAACAATCCTAACCATACAGACAACATGCTTGGTCTTTTTCTTACAAACAACCCTTCTAAGTACACGGTCGAAGTGAGTGGTCCTTATGGCACCTCAGATCACAAGTTGTGATCTGAAGTGCCTTAGTACTCTTCTCCAAATGAGCTTTTATCTCATGGCTATTCCCAGCCTTGTGCTGTTTGGCATTACAAGAATGCAAAATGGGATGACTTGTCAGATTTCTTTTCTTCTTTTCCTTAGTCAGATTACTGTTTCAAAACTTTTGATGTCAACGTTTGCTCAGATGGTGTCAGTGAAATTATTCTTTGAGGAATGGAATCCTTTATTCCACACTCCACTTTAAAATCTCATCTTTATCTAAACCTTGGTTTTCCAATAAATGTGATAGGGCTGTTCAAGTGAAGGATGTTGCATATCGTAATTGGATTGTTTCCAATTCTTCAGTTTCATTTTCTGCCTACACCAAAGCTCGCAACAATTGTAAAGCAGTTATTAATCAGTCCAAACTAGATTTTGAACAGGCTAATTGTAGAAAACTTGCTCCTTGCCCTAATGGTACCCGAGCATTCGGGTCTCTTGCCAAAGCTATTGGCCACAACTACTGCCCATCTCTGTCAAAACCAGATGGTTCTATTGTCACTTCAGCCAAGGATAAAGCTAACCTGCTAGCATCCCATTTTCCTTCCAACTCGTGTATTAATGAACTTGGTAAAATATCTACCACCATTCCCAACACGCTCCATTCAATGCCTCCTATGGTCTTCCTCAAAAGGATATCAAAAGGATTCTGATGAACCTTGATGCTAAGAAAGCTCCAGGTCCCGATGGTATTTCTCCACTTGTTCTCAAAACCTGTGCTCCTGAACTTACACCTGTTCTTTGCCACCTTTTTTCACTTTCTTATTCCAAATGTTTTTCCTTCTGCTAGGAAATTTGCTCATATTCAGCCAATTCCTAAAAAAGGTGACAAATCCCTCCCATCTAATTATCGTCCCATTGCAATTACTTGTACTCGTTCAAAAGTAATGGAGAAATCAATTAACTACCAACTCTTAATCTATCTAGAAACCTTCCATTTGATCAACAATCACCAGTATGGATTCCGTCAGTGTCGATCCACTGGTGATATTCTGGCTTATGTTACCCATTTATGGACTAATTCAATGGAAGGGTTCACTGAAATACTAGTTGCTCTTGACATCTCAAAGGCTTTCGATCGTGTTTGGCATAAAGGTCTTCTAAACAAGCTTCCATCTTATGGTTTGCCAACTGTTTTTAGTAATTGGTTATCCAGTTGTCTCTCTGATCGCTCACTGAGGGTGATGGTAGATGGCTCTCTGTCTTCTAACTTCTGCACTAATGCTGGTGCCCCGCAAGGTTCAGTTCTTCCCCCCACTCTTTTCCTCTTGTATATTAATGACCTTCTTCCACTGACCAGAAATCCTATCCGTAGTTTTGCCGAGGATAGCACATTGCATTCCACTTTCCAGTTTGAGAAGCCATGCACTGCTCAATCAGCTTCAACTTCTCAAATATCTGCTACCAATTACTTAAATGCCAATCTCCTGGTAATTCTCCAGTGAGTCAAAGACAACTTAGTTGATTTCAATCCTTCTAAAACTCAGTCTTGTCTTATATCTCCAAAAAAAAATTCTTCTTATCCTATGCTTATCTTCGGTGACACTCCAATTTCTAGGCAAGATGATATATTTCTTTTTACCCTGACTTCTAATCTCTCTTGCCATAAGCATATTACAAATATTGCTTCCTCTGCATCTAAAAAACTAGCTTTTCTCTTCCGCTCTCTGTGTTACTTTTCTTCTGTACAAATTGCAAATCCGCCCTACCATTGAATATTGTTCCAACATCCAGGGCAGTGCCCTCAACACATCTCTCAGGCTTCTAGACTCTATTCAGAAGAGGGCAGTTAGGTTAATTAATGACACATCTCTAACAGAATCTCTCTACTCTGTCTCATAGACCTACAATTTCTGCTGTATGCCTTTTCTACAGATACTTCCATAGGCACTGTCTTTCTGAATTGGCTTCTATAATTCCCGTTCTCTCTTTAAAAATATTCTGAACACGTGCCACCACCAGCCAACATCCATTTACTGTCCAACTTCAAACCAACTTTTCATCTTCCTCATTTATTCATTCAACTATCATTTTCTGGAACAATCTTCGTTCACAATTCATTTCCTAAAAATTACAGTCTACAGAAGTTCAAGTCTAATGTCAACAAACATCTTTCATCTTCAACTTCCAACCCATGCACGGTACTAAGTACTATAGGTTCTAATACCTCTCGTATTTGGGGTTTTCATTAAAAAAAAAAATAAAAAATGCAGAGAGTAGTGGATCTTGAAGTAGCCAAGTGACAAGGCAGCCTTTCCAATATCATGACCATCTTTCTCTTTGTGATTCTCAACATCCCTCCATGGAAGTTTATAATCACTTCTAAAAATGTTCAAATAGTAGTCAAATTAATCAACCACCAAATAAAGAGACGCACCTGACCTCTCACTTTTGATCTACAGCCATCAAGCCAAAACATGTGGACTACATACAAGAAATAATCTTGTATGTAGGTGATATTGTTGTACACGTTGGAACTAATAACATTAAGAGTAAGAGATCTGCAGATTTACTCAACAAGTACAGGTCAAGGTTGAAAAAAAGTTACGAGTTAGGGTTGAATGTGTAAGTGTCTGCAATTCTGCCCAGACACGATAGGAGGGAGTATATGATGAGAGCCTTGTCAATCAATTCAGCTCTGGAGAGATTGAGCAAAATGTGTAGAATTTATTTCAGCCTGGTCTGTGCTTGTTGACAGAAGAGAATGCTTCTACAGGGAGAGTACACATAAATAGAAAGGGTGCGAGAATATTTCCTGATGCTATCGAGACAGTGCTTCTATTAGAATGAGCTGTTGTTGTTATTTGGTTTTTAGGAGCATTAGCAACTAAGGCCATATTGCTCCGGGGATATGCGGTGGTCATTTCCTGACCTTTCCGCATCCTCCATATTTGGTGGCTCACGGGCTCGAACCCGGGTCTAATCAAGAAGATTGTGCTAAGCACTGCTGCTCCTGCCCACCTGGCTATGGAGGTGCCATTAGAATGAGCAGCAGCCTGGACAGCAAGGTAATGGAGATTTCCAGGAGTCCTGGGAGTCATAGTGGAACAAGTAAATACATGGGCTGTGTTAGGGTAACCAAGAGTAGAAACAGGTGCATGTGTAGCATTAGCATTAGTAGAGGCATATGATGAACGAAATCAAGCTTACACAGCATCAGCCAAAAAAAAAAAAAAAATACTTGCATGTACACCAACGTTCAGAGTATAGTTAATAAATTTGATGAGTTTGAAGTGCTAGTCGAGACATCAAGGCAGATATTGTTGGGATATCAGAGAAGTGGTGTCACACAGATATAAGCAGTGCAGAATTGGAATTTGGGGAGTACAATATGTACAGAAAGGATAGACCAGACAGACAGGAAGGAAGGAGGGGTTATGCTGTTAGTTAAGAAACACATAAAATCAAAGGAAGTGCATCCAACTGATGTTGGTGGAGAATGCAACTTTGAGTCTGTTTGATGTGACATAAGCACTGGGAAAGGAAAAATGAGAGTAGGTGTGTGTTATAGGCCTAATGAATCTGATGAGTATAATGAGCAATTGTGTAGAGAAATAGAGTGGGTGGGTCAGTAAATCAGAGAGTCTTATAATGGGGGATTTTAATTTCCCAGATACTGACTGGAACTTGTGGGTTGGTCACTAGCACACTAGCAGAACCTTTGTGGATTTATTGGATGACTGTTTTCTACAGCAACATCTTCAAGAGGCAACCAGATGGAGTAATACTCTTGATCTGATTATCAGCAATGATTATTCATGCATTAAGAATTTGCAGATAAAAGGCACCACTGGGTGACAGTGATCACAACGTACTGGTGTGGGAATTACTTAAAGATGTAACTACCATCAAGGCTAAAGGGAAGGACTTTCTTTCGTACAGGTGATTACATGTGACTCAGACAGTTTTTAAATTCTGTACAGTGGGATCAACTGCTGATGTTAAAAGCTGAATTCTAAATGGGAAACCTACAGGGACAATTTTGGAAGCTACTAGGCTTTTCATTCCAACTAAAAAATACTGTTCAATGTTTAGGCCTAAATGGAGGTCAGATTAATTAATGAGGCTCGTGGAAAAAGGAGAAAAATGTATGTAAGTATCAGGTGACACAGAAGCGTATGGCAGATATAAACTAGTCTGTAATTAAGTCACAAGGGAGGTTAGGCAGGCGAAGGCAGATTACTAGAAATCTTTGTCAAAGGATGCAAAGAAAAACAGCAGAATCCTTTACTTATGTAAACTCTAGAAGGAAAGGGATGAATCAGATTGGATCACTTAACATAGATGAGTTGACTATTGATGATCATGCTCAGGTATCTGATAAACTGAATGAGTATTTTGCATCTACATTCACACATGAGCAGTTATCCAGTGAGGGGAATACCAAAAGTTTATCAAACTCTAACAGGGAGCTAAGTGATTTTGTAATAACTGAGAGCAAAGTGGAGAAGAAATTGTTCGAGTTAAACATAAAAAAGGCACCTGAGGTGGACAGGAACTATACGGTTATATTAAAGGAAGCAGAAGAGGAAGTAAAGCAAACCCTTAACCATAATTATGAGAGCTTCTTTGGACTCAGGGGAGGTCCCCATGGACTGGAGGTGCAAATGTATCAACAATTCACAAAGGGGTTTCAAAGGGTGACAAGTAATTACAGACATGCTAGTTTTACTTCTGTTCCAGGAAAATTATTGGAGACACTAGTCAAAGAAGCACTACAGGATCATCTAGACAAGACTTCAGTTTTAGTTCAGACAGTATTTTGTTAAAGAGAGGTCTTCTCTGACCAATTTGATTGGATACTATGATGTGGTCACAAAGGAACTGAATGCCAAAAATAATTTTGATAGCATATACTTGGATTTCAGGAAAGCTTTTGATACTGTTGCACATGGAAGACTGCTGTAAAAATTGGAGAGGTATAGCATTAAAGGTAAGTTGCTACAATGGATAAAGGGATGGTTGGGTGGTATACGACAGAGTGGTAATCAATGGACACTGCTCTTCGTGGACAAATGTTATTAGTGGAGTTCACCATGGTTCCGTGATGGGCCCATTGTTATTTTGTATATTTATCAATGATATTGATGAAGGTATATCAGGTTTAATGTCCAAGTTTGTAGATGATACAAAGGTTGGCAGAGTTGTTAATAACAGTAAAGACAGTATGCTACTCCAACTGGATCTAGATAAATTGGGCAAATAGGCTAAGAAGTGGCAACTGAAGTTTAACATTGACAAATGCAAAGTACTGCATATGGGTAGCAATAACTGCAGAAAAACGTACCAACTGTGTGGTACTACACTCAGGGAAGTGGAAACAACCTGGGGGTAATTGTGCAGTCAAATATAAAGTTCACTGAGCAGTGTAGATGGGCTGCCAAGGCAGGTCATGGAATCTTGTCAGTGATATATAGGAATTTTGCTAGCAGTGACATGGCCTTGAATGCACAGAGTTAGTGGAATGCTTCCTCTTGCTCAGATTAAGAACCCGAGGGGGCATAGTTTCAAATTGAGGAAAGACAGAATAGATGTGCAGAAATTTACCTTTAGCCAGTGGGTAGTTGATTGGTGGAACAGACTTCCATCTTTTCTTGTGGAAGTTGATAGCCTAAATAAATTTAAGGCTGAGCTGGACAGGCATTTGGAACAAATGGAGGGGTGAAATGGGAGGGTTTTTTTTTTTTCCCCCCTGATGCTGCATAAGCTTGCATCACGTGCCTCTACTAATGCTAATCTGCTCAACTTCAAATATAATGTTATCAGATGTATGGCTCTCAAAGTTCTGCCATTTCAGATTGTGATGCCTTTCTCACTGACTACCCCTCTCCATTAACTACAAGGGCCAACATTTGTGTGCCCCTCCGTAGCCAGGTGGGAAGGAGCAGCAGTGTGTAGCACACGCTTCTTGATTAGACCGGGGTTCAAGCCCGTCACCACCAAAATACGGAGGATGTGGAAAGGTCAGGGAATGACCACCGCATATCCCGGAGCAATATGGCCTTAGTTGCTAATGCTCCTAAAAACCAAATAACTAACTAACATTTGTGTAGTGAATCTCAACTTCAGATCCTGTGACAATCCACAAATTAGACAATCTCAGAAGAATTTTTTTTTTTTTGTTTGAATGTATTAATTTTTCATTATTTAGTGAACAATGTCACTTATGTGCTTTCTGATTAGCACACAACAGACTGCATTAACAAGTTTCATGGTTTGGTTAGACGTGTTAAGTGCCTAAG
The DNA here is from genome assembly GCF_048544385.1 of Mastigoproctus giganteus. Classification (NCBI taxonomy): domain Eukaryota; kingdom Metazoa; phylum Arthropoda; class Arachnida; order Uropygi; family Thelyphonidae; genus Mastigoproctus; species Mastigoproctus giganteus. Next base: position 203,297,932 of record NC_143583.1, read on the forward strand.
AAACTAAGGCTATTAGGTGTTGGTATACTGTGTCTAATTGCATGTATTCTTCAGTTGGTTTGCTGAACAAAAAAACCAGAAATTCTTGGATAAACCCACACAGCTCTTACCTGAGACTGACTACCTCAGCTATATTGTGAAAAAAGCTCAAGTTCCTTCTATCATTGACAGGATTCCAAATGCAAGCATTTTCTACCCAACGTGGAAGAACAATAATCAAAACCACTGTGCTACATGCAAGAGCCACAATTTTGAGTTAATCCCTTTTATTTCCATGATTGTATGTCCTATTTCAACTATATTACTTACACACTTCAAATATTTTTGTTATTAACGGAGTATCCCAGGGTTCAGTGCTGGGCCCATTGTTGTTTTGTGTATTTATCAATGATATCGATGAAGGTATATCAGGCTTAATGTCCAAGTTTGCAGATGATATGAAGGTTGGCAGCGTTGTTAATCACTAAAGACAGTATGCTACTGCAACAGGATCTAGAAAAGTTAGGCAGATGGGCTGACAAGTGGCAACTGAAGTTTAACATTGACAAATGCAAAGTACTGCGTATCAGTAGCAGTAACCCAAGAGAAATGTACAAACTGTGTGGTACTACACTCAGGAAGGTGGAGAATGAAAAAGACCTGAGGTAATTGTGCAGTCAGATATGAAGTTCTCTGAGCAGCAGACAGGCTGCCAGAGCAGGTCATGGAGTTTTGTCAATGATATATAAGAATTTTGCTAGCAGAGACAAAGAGGTGATTATTCCTTTGTATAAGGCAATGGTGACGCCACACCTTGAGTACTGTATACAGGTCTGAGGCCTAATTTTAGGAAGGATGTAGAGTCGCCAGATCGAGTACAAAGAATGGCAACAAGATTGGTGAGAGGAACAAAGGGGTGCGCTTATGCAGAAAGGCTTAAGTTCTGCAAGTTTCAGCATCTGGAGACTAGGCACCTGCAAAGTGATCTGATTGAGGTGTACAAGGCCTTGAATGGTTTGAGCAGGCTCAATGCTGATGGGATACTTCCACTTGTTCAGACTAAGAACCTGAGGGAGGATAGATTCAAACTGAGGAAAGCCAGTTGTAGAATAGATGTGTGGAAATTTGCCAATGGGTAGTTGATTGCTGGAACAGACTTCCATCTGTCATTGTGGAAGTTGATAGCTTAAATAAATTTAAGGCTGAACTAGACAAGCATTTGGAGTGACTGGATGGGTGAAATGGGAAGAGTGTTTTTTTTTTTTTTTTTCCCTTTTTTGGCTGATGCTGTATAAAGCTTGTTTTCTTTAGGAGGGGGAATCACATATTTCAATAATAAAATAAAACTATTTTAATGCTGCTTTAAAAAACAACTGGAGATTTTTTTTAATGCTGTTGATTTGAATAGGTTCAAGTCCAGCTGAGCACACCATATTTAAACTTTGCTTTTCTCAAATTATAGTCTATTTTTCTTGACCCACTGCATACTATACTAAAAAAAAATCAGTGTGTGTGTGTGTGTGTGTGTGTGTGTGTGTGTGAGATCAGAATTTTAAACACATTTAAAATTCGGATTACTCTGGTTCTTTTGCAGTGGGTAGTTTTCTTCCTTCAAAAAAAAAAAAAAAAAAAAATATATATACACACAGTTGATAAATTATAGGACAAAAAAAGTATTGCATTTTGAAAATTAAGGGTTTACATTTAATTTGTTTTGTGTATATAGAAGCTCTTTATAGTGACACTAGTAAACATTATAACAACCTATGCGGTAATTTTTCTGGCTAATTTTCCCCATTAACCTAATGCTATTTTACATTTGTCATAAAAACCATGAAATACAAACAAATTCTCTATAAAGACTCAAATTTACACACCCAATTTTTTTTTTTTTTTTTTTTACAGTACTCACATTTCAAATGAAATAATGCTAATTCATTGAAACTAATGACAAACTTGTAGCTGACTATGAGAAATCCCTCAGTATCAATTTACTACACTAACTGGCAATCCTCACATTCATTACCCCAAGGGCTCAACATCTGGTGAGTATGGGCTTGGCACACCCAGGATCCTGAGCTGGATATCATCATTCGTACTTTTATCTCTCTCTCTCTCTCTCTCTCTCTCTCTCTCTCTCTCTCTCTCTCTCTCTCTCTCTCTCTCTCTCTCTCTCAGGGTAACTTGGGATTTTTTTTTTTTTTTTTGGCTGGTGCAGCTTCCTTGTGCCACATGGCTAATAATAATAATAATTGAGGGTTTTGACGATCTTGTACAGGTAGCTAACAAACTGAATATTTTGGATCAACATTCATACATCAAAAAGAATTTAGGAATGAGACTGTCAGATGTATAACTAATTCTGACTGAGAATTAAATGATTTCCTGATAATTAAAAAAAATGGAAGAGAAACTGCTGAAGCTTAAAGTAAACAATGTACCTGGGATGGAATCTATCCAATTATATTAAAGAGGAGTAGAAAAAGAGGTAAGCAAACCTTTAGCCATAATTACAAAAGCATCCTTGGATTCACAGAACCCTTGCTATAGACTAGAAATGTACAATTGTTTCTATGATTCATAAGGGTGGTTCAAAAGTCAGGTGAGTAATTACAGACCTATAAGTTTGAATTTTTTATCCATGGAAAATAATGGAATCAATAATTAAAGTAGTAATGCAATATCATCTCAATAGAAATATAGTATAAGGCAATTACAACATGGATCTGTTAAGGTTAGATCATGCCTAACCAATCTGATTAGCTACTATGAGGTTGTCACAAAGGAATTGAATGTAAAAAATGTTCTGACATCATATTATTAGATTTTACTGAAGCATTTGATACTATTCTGTGCATAAAATTGTTGGGATATCACATCAAGTTACAGCTGATTATAACAATAACAGTAAAGTTGTAAGAGACAATAGTTATAAATGGCCACTGCCCTTCATAGACTACTGTTGCGAGTAGAGAACCACAGGATTTGGTGTTAAATCCCTTACTGTTTTGAATATTTATTAATGAGATTGATGCAGGCATTAAAAGTTTAATGACTAAGTTTGCTAATGATACAAAGGTAGGCATCCAAATACTGACAACACCAGTCTTAAGCCTCATACAATTTTCAGACAAGGGTGGGTGACATTGATGTGTCATAACCTACTCTATACCTAATCCAAAATAATCCAACCCAAATGAGATAACTACATATTCAAGGATAACGGCAAATTGTGGAATTTATGAATCATTCTTTAGATGAGAAAATGATTTGGCTGCAAGTAGTGAAAGATCTTATTTTAATAGTGATCTTATATGGAGGGATGAGGAATCAAGGAATAATTTTTAATAATCATTACATTATCAATGCATGTTGTTGTTGTTGTTTGGTTTTTAGGAGCATTAGCAACTAAGGCCATATTGCTCCGGGATATGCGGTGGTCATTCCCTGAATGACCTTTCCGCATCCTCCGTATTTGGTGGTGACGGGCTCGAACCCCGGTCTAATCAAGAAGCATGTGCTACGCACTGCTGCTCCTTCCCACCTGGCTACGGAGGCGCCTATCAATGCATGTGGTCCATGATATTTTCTGAATGTCTAAAACAGACTCCTTGTCCTACACATAAATTAACACTTTCACTTCCACCTAAATGTAAGAGCACTTGTTCAATGCAATGTAATTTTTGGAATGTTTGAGGGGAAAACAACGTTCCAACATCCCAGTACTTCAAAAATTCATACTTAACGGTTGAAAAATTAAAAGTTTGGAATTCGCTGCTAAAAGCAAACACTTACTTTTGTTCCGAGTTGTAAAGTTTATTCATGTACATACACTAGTATCAACACAAACAAGAAAGAAACAAAACTGTACACTAAGTCTATAAACAAATGCCAAGCATTATTGAAAAGCATTCAATTAGTGTGCAAATACTGAGTAGTTGTTAATTTCGTGTGACTTTACATTTTATGGCACTCGTTGGTTGACTGCTTAAGAATGATTGCTTGTATGCATTATGGCACACTGCTTTAGTGCATCTCAAATGCATTTGTGCATTGTGGAACAACACTCCTAATACCGTTTTATGCAAATATGCACTGAGGCAGAGAATGTTTTAAAGATCGAATTTTCTCATATGCCATTAATTATGGACAAACTAAATTCATCCTAAGGATCAGAGATATCAATGGCATTTATAATGTTATAAGTTCAGTTTCCTTTGGGTGTTCAAGTAAAGGTTCTTAAATAATAAATTTTACACTTCATCTACTGGATGAATCAATTTATCATGCTGATAGTAATACTAGTAATAGTAATGGAGGCAACATGATGCAAGAAACCAGGTGTATGTAGCTTATGTAGAATCGGCCAAAAAAAAAAAAAAAAAAAAAAAACAAAAAAAAACACAATTTCGCACATCCATTCCCTCTAAAAGTTTGTCCAGTTCCTCCTTCAGTTTATTTAAGCGCTATCAACTTCCACAACAACAGATGGAAGTTTGTGCCAGAAATTAACCACCCACTGGCTAAAGGCAAATTTCCACACATCTATTCTACAACTGTCTTTTCTCAATTTGAATTTATGTCCCCTCAGGTTCATAATCTGAGCAAGCTGAAGAATCCCATCAGAATTCACCGTGCTCAACCCATTCAAGGCTTTATACACCTCAATCAGATCATCTCACAGGTGCCTAGTCTCCAGCCACTGCAATTTGCAGAACTTAAGCTTTTCTTGGTAAACGGACCCAACCCCTTTGTTCCCACACCAATCTTGTTGCCCTTCTCTGTACATACTCAAGCAACTCTACATCCTTCCTAAAACTATTGATGTCAACTATTGTCTTTAAAATTAGCATTTGTTCAACTAATGTTTTTAAAATTAATATGATGCCATTTATAAATTTCTCAAAACAGCTACACTAATTGGGTTGCAAGTCATAATTAAAAAATTAAATTAAAAGTGTCTATTAAATAACAGAAAAAAACCACTAGAAATAAATATAAGATAAAGAAAGCATAAATTTACACAAATTCTGACTTCTCTCTTCTTACCCTTATGAATAAGATTTGCTGCTTTTTCAATATCGGGTAAAAGAACTCCCTTCTTTATCAAATCTTCTTTAGTGGACCTCATTGAGATTTTTCTTTCTAATGCTAAAAAGTAAAAAATAGTTACCAAGAGCTTCAAAATTATTATATATATATATATATATATATATATATATATATATATATATATTTTTTTTTTTTTTTTTTTTCTACAACACTTATAACTGAGAAATTAATGAAAACATGGTTATTTCTCAAGATTTCAAAACTGGCATGCAAACAAATATTGTCCACAAAAATTCTTAAAACATTTGCATAATTAGCTGGATAAAGGGCCTAATTTTTCTTTTTATTTAATTATTCTTTACTAACTTTTAATAATTCAAAACCATTTCTTCTGATTTCCAAAACCAGGAAAGTAAATTAATGCTGTATCAAATTAACTGTAATGTTTTACTTCAGCAATTGATTTATAAAAGTTGCACAGCCAAATCAGTTGGAGATCTCTTCATATTGTGTGTGTGTGTGTGTGTGTGTGTGTGTGTGTGTGTGTGTGTGTGTGTGTGTGTGTGTGTGTGTGTGTGTGTGTGTGTGTGAGAGAGAGAGATATTAAAAGCCAGAGTTAGCTTAATAAAGATATGTGATCTTGTTTAAAAATCTGAGTGTTGTGTTATTGAAGATGAGCACAAGAACAGAAGACTCTTTTTTGCAAGAAAAAAGACAAGACTGCATTTCAGGATTGAAGTTAAATTTACTTTGTCCCACTGTAGCATTAAATGAATATCAGCATCTAATGAATTACGAAATAGATAAACAGTAATCCTGAATATTGCCCTCTGTTTGACAGTGAATATTCAGGAAGTTGAAGCTATTCAGGCAGAGAAAGGTTTCTCAAAGCTGATGATGGAATGCATCACAGACTGATTGCAATTTTATTTTTATCAAATATTATTTGCAAAACAAACTGTGGACAGGATTTAGAGTCAGTTTGTTATTGTTTGTTATTTGGTTTTTAGGAGCATTAGCAACTAGGGCCATATTGCTCCGGGATATGCGGTGGTCATTCCCTGACCTTTCCGCATCCTCCGTATTTGGTGGTGACAGGCTCGAACCCCAGTCTAATCAAGAAGCGTGTGCTAAGCACTGCTGCTCCTTCCCACCTGGCTTTGATTTTGATTTGATTTTTAATGGCGCATTGGCAGCTAAGGCCATAATGCGCCAAGTCAGATTTAAAACGCTACATTACATTTTGGTAGCCGCGGCTACCACGTCAAGCAAAAAAGGTACAAATTAATAGCATAAAAATTATAAAATTTACATCCTTGAATAAAAATTAATAGATTGTAAAAAGTTAAAAACGTCGGACATATTGTCTCTGTCACCAATAATCTGACTGAGTGTAAATGGCTCAGTCAAATTATTAAAAGCGGTAAAACAGAAGCGTCGTGCTTCAATAAAAACAGGACATTCAATAAAAATATGACTTACGGTTAAAAGAACATTACACCTCTCGCACATAGGTGGGTCATCCGCCCTCAGCAAATAGGAATGTGTTAGATGACTATGACCTATGCGGAGCCGAGCAAGAACAACTTCCTCTCTTCGGACCCTGCGTAGACTGGACTGCCATTGCGAAATTACAGGCTTAATGTGATGTAATTTATTTGTGGCCTGTCTGTGCCAAGAATCTTGCCATTGGGAATATAATTTACAGCGTATTATTTGCCTGTAGTCTGTATAGGGGACTGACAGGCAGTGACTATCCAGGGAAAGGGCTGATTTGGCAGCAGCATCAGCTAATTCATTTCCCCGGATCCCAATGTGGCTTGGGATCCAGCAAAAGCGAATATCAAATTCCAATTCTGCGAGAGAAAATAGAATGTGCCGGATACTGGACAGGATCGGATGAGGGTTAAAACTCACCGATACTAAAGCTTGTAACACGCTCAAGGAATCACAATAAAATGTATACCTTTGGTAGTCGCTATTTTTAATGTGATCTAGGGCTGTTTGTATTGCATGCAACTCTGCAGTATAAATGCTAGATTCTTGTTGGATCTTGTAGGATAATGTTTTGTGAGGGAATACAACAGCAGATCCCACATAACATTCTGACTTTGAGCCATCTGTATAGACTGGCATAAAGTCAGAATACTGCTGTCTATGTGATGCAAAGAGTTGCTGGTAGACAGATGGTGGTGTAGTAGCCTTCTCCCAGATCTTAAGGGAGAAGTCACAAGTTGGAAAATAGGTATGCCAGGGTGGAAGGAATTGCCTTGGTGACTGGGCAACGTTGTCTACCGTTAGGTCTAGTTCATTCAACAGCCCTTGAATCCGAATACCAAAAGATTTGTTGGCAGTCCGACGGGTGTTATAGAGGTTTTCCCAGCGCGGCTCAAACACAGATGGCCACGTGGGATGATCAGGCAGGGATTTTAATTTGAAGGCATACTGTAAGGACAACTGCTTACGTCGAAGAGAAAGAGATGGTTCATTTGCTTCAACGTAAAGGCTTTGGATAGGAGATGTGCGAAATGCTCCAGTGGCTGTCCGGATGGCTTGATGGTGGATTGGATCTAACCACCGAAGTGCACTATCTCTAGCAAAACCATAAACCTGAGACCCATAGTCGAGTTTGGAACGGACAAGTGCTCGGTAGAGACGAAGAAGTGTAGAACGATCTGCGCCCCACGAAGTTGACGAAAGGGCACGAAGGATATTAAGCCCTTTTACACACCTTGTCCTAAGCTGGCGGATGTGTTGTACAAATGTCAGCTTCTTGTCGAAAATAAGTCCCAGGAATTTGAACTCTGCTACAACTGGGATGTTATTTTGCCCAAGCCTTAATTCTGGGTCAGGATGAAGATTACGTTTGCGACAGAAGTGCACACAAACAGTCTTCTGTGATGAAAATCTGAACCCATTAGCCAAAGACCAAGATCTAATGTGATCAATGGTTTTCTGCAGTTGCCTTTCAATGACCCTCATATTGCATGATTGACAAAATATAGTAAAATCGTCAACATACAAGGCATTTTTCACCGTGGGAGGAAGTCGTTCTGTGATAGAGTTTATTTTGATTGCGAACAGCGTGACACTTAGGACGGATCCTTGTGGGACTTCCTCCTCCTGACAAAATACTCGAGAGAGAGTGGATCCTAAACGGACTTGGAACTGACGATTCGAAAGAAAGTTTTTAATAAAAAGAGGAAGATTACCTCTAAGACCGAAGTTATATAGGTCTTTTAATATTCCAAATCGCCAGGCTGTGTCGTACGCTTTTTCAATATCAAAGAAAACTGCTACCAAATGCTCGGATTTAATAAAAGCATCACGAATGGACGTTTCCAATCGGATTAAATGATCCAGAGTGAATCTATTTCTTCGGAAGCCGCACTGTCCTGGAAAGCAGACCATTTGTTTCTAAATACCATACCAGGCGAGAATTTACCATTCTTTCCAGGATCTTGCACAAACAGCTTGTCAGAGCAATAGGACAGTAGTTACTTGGATTTCTAGGATCCTTTCCTGGTTTTGGGAAGGCAAGAACGATTGCTTTCCGCCAGGAATCCGGAAATTGTTTATTAAGAAAAATTCTGTTAAACAGAATTAAAAGGTGATCCTTACATTGTGGTGTGAGGTGTTTTACCATTTCGTAGTGGATGTCATCGGGCCCCACAGCACTTGCGTGCATGAGAAAGAGTGCAGCATTTAACTCCTCCTGTGAAAAGGGCTTGTTACACGATTCAAGCCCTTTTGAATAGAAGTTCAGGGAGTTTTTCTCATTTTTCTCTTTCAGGGCCAAAAACTCTGCGGGAAAAGATGTTATTGCAGAGATTTTTGCAAATGTTTCCCCTAGAGTATTTGCAACTGCAGTTCGATCTGCAATTGGACATCCGTTATGCTCGAGGATCACAGAAGGGCATGGTGGATATTTTCCCTTCATTTTCCGGATCTTATCCCAGACTACTTTTGAGCTAGCAGCCTGAGTTATGGAAGATGTAAAACGAATCCAAGATTTCCTTTGGCTCTGACGTCGTACATAACGCGCTTTCGCACGTGCACGTTTAAATGCTATTAAATTTTCAGCTGTGGGATATCGGCGGAATATCCCCCAGGCTTTGTTTTGTGCTTTTCTTGCTGCTGTGCATTCAGAATTCCACCAAGGTTTCGGAAATAGTGGAAACCGGCTAGATGATTTTGGGATTGCAATTGCAGCTGCTTGGACAATTGTTTCTGTGACGTACACGAGTGCATCATTGATTGGCACCTGACTGATTGTAGCGATGTCAAGATTTACCAGATGTTGAAAGGCATTCCAGTCAGCCTGATCACGCTTCCACCGCAGTAAACTAAATGGAAGACACGATCTACCACTAGTTAGGGTGATTATCACGGGGAAGTGATCGCTTCCATATGGGTTCTCCTCCACCTCCCAAGCAAGTGAAGGAAGGAGAGAAGGGGAGCAGATAGAAAGATCAATGGCAGAGAAAGTACGGGTAGGCATGTGGAAGAAGGTGTTTGTTCCCACATTTAGGAGGGAGAGATCATTGTCAGTGAGCATATGCTCTATGACTCGTCCCCTTCCATTGATGTCAGCACTACCCCACAGAGTGTTATGTCCATTGAAATCCCCAAGAATTAAACAAGGGGAAGGCGATTGCATGATAAGATCATCAAGGTCTTTCTGGGGGATGTCAATCCCAGGTGGCAAATAAACAGAGCAGACAGTTAATAAGAACCCCACTGTAAGGCGAATTGCTACAGCTTCAATGCTAGTTGTAAGCTGCAAAGGCTGAAATGGGATCTGGTTGCCGACGAGGATTGCGACTCCTCCGTGGGCAGGACCATCCACAATTCTATCCTTACGAATGATGGTAATGTTATGCATGGTGGGGTCATCATTTGCCTTTAAATAAGTCTCCTGTATGCAAAAGCAAACTGGTTTGTGCTTTTGCAGGAGTGCCTTGATGTCATCAGTATTTTGCCGGAATCCACGACAATTCCACTGTAGGAATTTAGCCATTATTTGGACTTGGTGGGTCCATCAGGCGGCTTCCGAGGTGCTGAGGGCTTAATTTTGTCAGTCTTGGATTTATCTTTCCTGGGGAAGTATGGACGCTGTCCTGTGTCCATTTCTTCCTCAGCGAAGAGTTCCAAAACTGACTCATCATGTACCTCCTTCTGCTCGACATCCATGTTTTCCTGGGTACTAGGTGGTACTTCCCCTTTCTTATTCTTTTCTTTTGCTACTTGTGGAGCATTAGGAGGTACCGATATAGGAGTGGCAGCTGATTGGTCCTTCTGTGCAGGTTTTTGGGAGCCTAAAATAACGTGCGATGGGTGTAAAGGATTCTTTTGGAGGGATGGACATGTCCGTCTGTGTTCCAATGGAACACCTCCCTGCTACCTTTTGGGCGTAGGTAGATTTGTTGATGTTGACAGGTTTCACTGTTTTCCTTGCCTCCTGGTACGATATGTTTAGCTCTGCCTTCAGCCGTTGAATTTCTTTTTCTTCTTTCCACCTCTGGCATGCCCTTGAATAGGCCGGATGTTCTCCCTCGCAGTTAATGCAGGTGGGTTTAGTGGCTGAACATGCTGTTGTTTCGTGGTCCTTTGCACCGCACCGGGCGCATGCAAGGACTCCACGGCAGGCCATTTGAGAATGTCCATACTTCTGGCATTTAAAACACCGTAAAGGGTTCGGAATGTATGGACGTACTGGACAGTTGATGTAGCCAGCTTTAATCTCATCAGGAGGTTTGGGAGAGTTAAGTGTCAGGATAACACTCCTGGTTTTAACAATTTTCCCATCCCTTTGCGCAGTGATTCTCTTGACGGCAGTCACTCCCTGTGGTTTGAATTCGGAGCAGATTTCCTCCTCGGTGACGTCGAGAAGGTCCCACTCCGAAATGACACCTCTCGATGAATTTAGTGTTCTGTGTGGTGTCACTGTTATGGGTATTCCTAAGATTGATGTTACTCGGAGTAGATGTTCAGACTGCCTGTCATTTTTTGTTTCAATCAAGAGGTCCCCAGAACGGAGCCTCTTAACTGACTTGGGTGTACCTGCTAACCCATCCAACCCTTTTTGTATAAAAAAGGGTGACATTTTACCAATCGGTGTTTCGTTGGTGGAATGCATTATTAAGAACCTTGGGACAGGCCCTGATGGTAGTTCGGTTCGCTGCCTCTTTGTAGCAATAATGCTATCTGCCTCTCCGTCAATATTTTCAGATAGGGACCGGGTTGGGGCCCCGAAGGAATGTTTATCAAGATTCATGAAGTTTTTTAAATTGTTCAGTGCCCGGGCTCCCCACCCACCACGGAGCCCAAAGGGACGCCCACTACCCATCATGCAATAAATGCGCTCGGGAGTGGAACGCCAGGGCTACCCAGACACTATACCCGCACCGCCGCCAGCCTGAATCCTGTCCCTCGGACCATGAGGGTAGGGGCGTGGCATTGACACGGTTGACCCTCGCAGGCGAGCCTACTAGCCGATTGATCCTAGCCGGGCCTTCCAGGACCACCCGTCTTGTCGAAGCAGGGGCCAAAGTGGTGTATTGAAGCTGGGCCCCTCGACCACCAGGATCCCCCTTTCCGAATTTCCACGGGTCGCAGCGCACGGCAAACACGCCGGATTCCATTGATGTAAGCCTGGAACCTGGGCTGTGGGCGTTGGATCCCAGTGATGCTAGTCTGGAAGTCCAGCAGCGTCACTGGGAGGTCCCCTCACCACGTACAGGTGCCCACGTCGAGGGGCCCACCTGGCTATGGAGGCGCCTTTAGAGTCAGTGGAAGTCGTTATTGTACATAGGAGGAAAGGGTAAGGAAAAGAACATAACCTTAGGGAACAAAAGCATTAGATGATACGTTAGAAGACAGAGACCCATCCCCTGCACAGTTGCTCACTTAAGATTTGAAACATTATTCACATACTGGCATAACTGCCTAATTGAGGTCAGCATTTGGAGAGAAAACTGGCTACCCAATTCCAAAAACAGAGGGCAAACCAAAAGATGGAAGCTTGTTTGGGTCCTCTATGCCAAACATGATCAAAAACCTTAAAAGCATCTAGAGCAACTGCTTGGGTTTCACTGAACTTTTCCATTGAATATGCTCAAAGGTTGGTAACATGAGCCAAGGTGTTGCTGGTGAACCAACACTGACAGAATCCACATTGGTGATAATTGTTCAAACAGGTTTTAAAACAGTGGAAGAATTGGTGCTTTATGGGTTTTTCCATTATTTTGGAAAGAGATGGGGTAAGCAAAATGCAATGGTAATTGCAAGGGAGGAATTTAAGGTACTTTTTAAAAAGGAATTTGCTTTACATGAACAAATCTCCACGGAAGGAAAAAAGCACCAGTGGAATAACAGAGTGTATAAAGGTGACAAAAAAACAAGATTAAGCTCTAAAGCACAAGTTTTGAGACCAAGTGGGAAAAATGCCATCAAGACCTGTAAATTTTTGGGAAATTGTTCAGAGTTTTCTAATATTCTGTTGGAAGACTACAGGAGACACTGAATGGAATACATTTGGTATGACAGGAGGTGATTTGCTAATTGCTTAAGGTTGTTGATGAAAGAGTTAGGAGGAAAAGTAGGATGCCACAGTCCTACCAACCACAAGAATAAATTCAAATTCATTACCAGGAAGTCAAATTTAAATTTAATTTCCATTAAATTTGCTATTTTATAATAATACAAGAATTAACAATGTTAACAAAAATAAGATAAACAATAATGAAATGCTTTGTAATAATAGCAACTTCAAATAAATGAAAATCACTAAAGACAACAACAGTCTCCTTTAGGATTAATTTAGGTACTATACCAAGAACCCTTTACTCCTAAAAAACATTATGTCCAGTGGCAATCTTTACCATTCTCATGGCAGCACTGCTATAATAAGTCAGCTTTATCTTCAGATGAGAATGCAGTAGAATCAGGATGTAACAGAGACAGAAGTAGGTATGGACTGAAGTTGCAACCAATAGCTGCACCTTCAGTCCATCCATACTTGGGTCTCAAGTGGTATCCCACTTGAGACCCAAGTGATGATCCTGCTCAGATAGCAAAAAAACTGAATGAGTATTTTGCATCTACATTCACACATGAGGAATTATTAAGGTTTGAAAATGGCAGAAGGTTATCAAATTGTAGCAGGATACTTAATGATTTTGGAATAACTGAAAGCAAAGTGGAGGAGAAATTGTTTAAGTTAAACATAAGAAAAGCACCTGGGGTGGATGGGATCTATCCAGTTATATTAAAGGAGGCGGCAAAGCAACTAAGCAAACCCTTAGCCATAATTATGAGAACGTCCTTGGACTCAGGGGAGGTTCCCACGGACTGGAGATGTGCAAATGTATCCCCAATTCACAAAGGAGGATCAAAGGGTGACACGAGTAATTACAGACCAGTTAGTTTAACTTCTGTTCCGCGTAAAATAATGGAGTCACTGGTTAAAGATGCATTGCAGGATCATCTAGACAAGACTGCAGCAATAATTCAGACACAGCATGGGTTTGTTAAGGGAAAGTCTTGTCTGACAAATTTGATAGGATATTATGATGTGGTTACAAAGGAACTGGATGCAAAAAATAATTTTGATATCATATATTTGGATTTCAGGAAAGCTTTTGACACTGTTGCGCATGGAAGACTATTGTACAAATTGGAGCAGAATGGTATTAAGGGTAAGTTGCTACAATGGGTAAAAGGATGGTTAAGTGGGAGAAGACAGAGGGTGGTGATTAATGGGTGCAGCTCTTCTTGGACTAATGTTATTAGTGGAGTCCCACAGGGTTCGTTGTTAGGTCCTCTGTTGTTTTGTATATTTATCAATGATATTGATGAAGGTATATCAGGCTTAATGTCGAAGTTTGCAGATGATACAAAGGTTGGCAGGGTTGTTAATGACAGTAATGGCAGTGTGCTACTGCAACAGGATCTAGATAATTTGGGCAGATGGGCTAAGAAGTGGCAACTGAAGTTTAACCTTGACAAATGCAAAGTACTGCATATGGGTAGAAGTAACCCCAGAGAAACGTACCAACTGTGTGGTACTACACTTAAGGTGGTAGAAAATGAAAAAGACCTGGGAGTAATTGTGCAGTCAGATATGAAGTTTTCTGAGCAATGCAGACAGGCTGCCAGGGCAGGTCATGGGGTTTTGTCAATGATATATAGGAATTTTGCTAGCAGGGAAAAGGTGATTATCCCTCTGTATAAGGCAATGGTCGGGCCATGCCTTGAGTACTGCGTACAGGTCTGGAGGCCTCATTTTAGGAAGGATGTAGATTTACTTGAGCGTGTACAGAGAAGGGCAAGATTGGTGAGGGGAATGAAGGGATCCTCTTACCAAGAGAGGCTTAAGTTCTGCAAATTGCAGTGGCTGGAGACTAGGCACCTGCGCGGTGATCTGATCGAGGTGTATAAGGCCTTGAATGGGTTGAGCACGCTGAATTCTGATGGGATCCTTCCACTTGTTCAGATTACGAACCTAAGGGGGCATAAATTCAAATTAAGAAGACAGATGTAGAATAGATGTGCGGAAATTTGCCTTTAGCCAGCGGGTGGTTAATTGCTGGAACAAACTTCCATCTGTCGTTGTGGAAGTTGATAGGTTGAATAAATTTAAGGAGGAACTGGACAGACATTTGGAGGGAATGGCGTGATTTTTTTTTTTTTTTTGGCTGATGCTGCATAAGCTCATACACTTGCTTTCTTGCATCACATGCTTGTTTGTTTGTTATTTGGTTTTTAGGAGCATTAGCAACTCAGGCCATATTGCTCCGGGATATGCGGTGGTCATTCCCTGACCTTTCCGCATCCTCCGTATTTGGTGGTGACGGGCTCGAACCCCGGTCTAATCAAGAAGCGTGTGCTATGCACTGCTGCTCCTTCCCACCTGGCTACGGAGGCGCCTGCATCACATGCCACTACTACTACTACTAGAACTGAATTTGTTTATTTGTGAAACCAGGATGTTTATTGGCAAAACCACTTTCATTTTCACATGAAACTGATGGTTTTTCTGGTTTCATTCTCGAATAAATTTCATTTAATTATACAAACTTGTAATTTAGCCACAACACTCTCTCTCTCTCTCTCTCTCTCTCTCTCTCTCTCTCTCTCTCTCTCTCTCTCTCTCTCTGCTAAATCACAGAGAGAAAAATGCAGGAGCTATCAAAAACTACCTTCAAAGAACTCTGCACAAAGGGAAAACACCTTATACACAGGCTAAAGCAGAATTTCCCACCCACCTTAACCCTATAGCCTGACTTCAGCATCACCAGATTCAAGGCAATTATAATTCTTTTAATTCACATTTGGAGAATGATGTGGACATACTCCTCCTGACAAACATTCATATTTCGAGAGAACGACTCATAAATGCCATCAACTCTCAACTTCTGGAGAAGATAAACTGCCCCAGTTCCTCCTTAAATGTCTGAGCCCTTTTATCACAGATGTCCTGCTTAATATTTATAATGGTGTTCTAAGAGAAAACTACTTTCCCTGTTCAGTGGAGTACCAAGTCACATCAATTACAAAAGTCAATGCACTAAATGGCATAAATAATTTCAGACCACTGGCCAAAGACCACTCAGCACTATGGCTCACAATACTGGTATTTTGGTATTTTTAATTTATGAAACTGGGATACTGGTATTCCAAAAAAAAAATATTTTTGCAATAAATTTTGATGACAATTAGGTGCAATAAAGTAAGGAAAAACAAGTAATTACTTGAATTCACATTTTAAATCAAACTTTTATTACAATAATATATATTCTAGTAAAAATTATTAAACATACAGTTATTCTAAAAACAAAAAAATAAGCATCCACACTACCTGTCCGAATAAAGTGAGCTCTTAAGAAACTCAGCATTATAGTTTAAACTGGATCTAATTTTGGTAAATATTTAATTAGCGGCAGAAAAATGTCCTTTTGGAGTCTGTGCTGGTTGGTGCTTTGTACTGAGATAGTCGTAGATGAGTTGCAGTTTAACCCCCCCCCTTATTCTCTCATCTTCAAAAAATATTATTTACTTTTGATCAAAAATAAAAAATATATTTCTTTTTTGACTCTTTATGGCACCATATCCGTATTAACGAAAGAAAGGGACTGACGGTTAAGCTTGGTGAGGAAACCAAATCTAAGTTGTGTGGGGGAAGGGGGGTATTTATTTATTTATTAATTTTTATTTCCCTGTACCTTAGTATTGCCATCAATGGCCATTATGATTTTCGTACAGCAGCACCCCTCAGGCACTAAGCCCCACAAACTACCTGACTGCGTTAAAAAAATTAGAATTTCTAGGAGATGAGGGATATCCCCCCCCCCACACACGAGTATATATATATTATATGTGAGCTGTCAGTTTCTCAAGAGCAATGACACAAATATAAAACAAAAGTCATTTATCATACAAATCTACTTACAATACATAACTGGTGTTCATTTACATCTAATCTATTCATTTTTCTCATTTAATCTGTTAATACATGCTATCATTTCCATATAATTTCTCTCAATTAACAATCTCAACTCTCTCTACAGCTTCAAATGCTAAACTAACTCAATCTTAATCACTTCCTCATATAACTGCAACCAATAAACCAACTCAATACTAAACATTTCCTTATTTCTCGTGTTTGTTCAACTTCAACCTTACTCTAAAATAATCTCCCACTTTATCTAAGTACCATTTCCAAAACAACACAATTCAGGACTTACCTTCCTTCTCTTTCACGGTGGGATTGCTTTGTGCAGGTTCCTTCCACGGAGTGCGATGTCTCTCTCTTCTTAGTTGAATTCTGCATCTCTGCTGTATAGCTCTTCCATACCTTTTTTAAAACTGCAGAAGTTAAGCATATCACAAATATTGCTTCCTCAGCATTTAAAATACTGGATTTTCCCTCTCACTCTTGGCATTATTTTTCTTCCAAACAGCTAATCACTCTGTACAAATCAACAATCCGTCCCATCATGGAATATTGTTCCATCTGGGGCAGTTTTCCCAAAACTTCTCTCAGGCTTCTAGATCCAATTCAAAAGAGGGCAGTTAGGTTAATTAATTATCCATCTCTAACAAAGTCTTTCCACTCTCTCTGTCTCATAGACATTCTATGAGATAGAAAGTGCATGCCTTTTATACAGATATTTCCATGGGCATTGTTCTTCTCAATTGGCTTCCATAATTCCTGCACACTCTCTCTCTCTCTCTCTCTCTCTCTCTCTCTCTCTCTCTCTCTCTCTCTCAAAACAGTCCAAATGCTTGCTACAACCAGTCAACATCCTTTTACTCTCAACTTAAAACTCACAGAACCAACTTTTCTTCTTCCTCATTTCTGGAACAGTATACTTATTTCCCGAAAATTACAATATACAGAAATTCAAATCTAATATCAAAAAGCATCTTCTCAACCTTCAACCCATGCACAGTACTTAGTACTATAGGTGGTTATAATATCTCGCATGCTTGAGATTATCATAAAAAAAAATAATAATAAATAAATAATAATATGCACTAAAAGCAGTAATAAACTGTAAAAAATCTTCTTTCTCTAACAAATTCAGGGCTAAATGTGTTCTAAGAAAATTCCAAGCTCGCAGTTATCTATCGGAATATTCAAACAGCTTCTGACACAGTCAGTATCTCTAGCCTCCTCCACCTCTGTGAGAAATCCAATCAAACCCAATGTTCGTTCTTTTAAGATTGCTTCTGTTCAATAGAATCCTTCACCTTAAAATCAGTAAATTCACATTCATTCACAAAGTAACCACTGCTGTCCCACGAGGTAGCATACTTTCCACCTTGCTCTTCACAGCCATCCTTATTCCATTCATTGTCAACAGATCAGACAATGTGCTATGCAGATAATATAAAAATTTTAACAGAAGTCCACCAAACTGAAGCCACAGTTTAAAACTCCTGCATTTTGCTTAACATTTGTTAAAACTTTGATATGATATGCAAATAAATCCTTCAAAATCTGCAATGATGATCTCACTGAAGCCAAACTAATCACATCTTCCATCTAAACGGTTCTTTAATCCCGAGGGTCTACCACCGCACAGATCCAGGAGTGATATCTGAACCAAAGTTCTAGTGCCACAGACGTCTTAAAGCTTTTCATATCAAAATGCGATATGGAACTGAAATGGGGAGCAAAGAAAGAGCTACTTCATGTTCAACACTCTTCAACTTCCACACAGATCCAGGAGTGATATCTGAACCAAAGTTCTAATGCCACAGACACTTCGAAGCTTTTCATATCAAAATGTGTAGACTGAAACAGATAGCAAAGAAGCAGCTATTTCACATTAAACACTCTGAAACTTCCATCAATTGTGGGCTTCAATTCCACATCCACACTCCACACCATTCAGTCTAATGAATACTAGTTGATCAGGTGGCTTGCATGCAAATACAGTTGAACTTGGTTATAACGAGCATCAAGGGATTGACAAAATTTCCTTGTTATAACTATTACTCGCTATATCAGCGATAGCGGAGATGGGGAAACCCGAGGCCATTAGACAATGAACACTATATCAGTGATGAGTTAAATCTACCTCCTATTTTTTTAAATTCTCAATAACTTGATAAAAAGATAGATTCAAAAAACAAAAGAAATATTAGAGAGAAAAAAAATAATATACGTATATACCTGCATATTATTTGTATTAATATGCTTGTATAAACTACAATACACTTAATACCAAACACAATTTATTTCTCTGTAATTAAAAACAATACTATTTAATAATAAACACGATTTGAATTAGTCTTTATTTATGAATCTTAAAAACGATGTTTGTTTTAAAGATTTCGCTTTGATATTTCCCCTTAAAACACTGAATATTAAAAGTCTCATTACTTGCCTCAGTTTCCTTCAAAAAAATTGACTAATGTGTCCATTGCACCTTGAGCTTGTGAGACTGCCGGCACTGAGTTTGATTCGGTTTTACTTGTCATTATATCATCATTGTCTTTATCATCTTTGTTGAGCACAGCATCTACAATGTCACTTTCTGTAGGAAGACCACTAGATAATAACTTGCCATTGACTCGTACAAATTCTTCAACGTTATCTGTATTAAAACCTACATTGTTACATAGCAATTATTCGGATAATGGCAAGTTGTTTTCTTCATTTCCATCATCATCTATGATCAAAATTTCATTTTTGAATTTAATTTCGATTTCTTGAAGAAATTTGATATAGTAGTCAAAGTAACGTTCCACGCATCATTCAATAAATTTATAGCATCCAATATCGATATAGACTCGGTAAGTTTCTGTTCTCTTTGGCTGATCAGATGTAGAGCTAGAAATCTTTTATAAAATCCTTTCAAACTCTTGATTACACCTATGTCCATTGGTTGTAAAATTGATGTCGCATTGGGAGGCAGAAACACTAACTTAATGGTGGACAAATTTTGAATCTGGGTATGTGTGGGACAGTTATCAACTAACAATAAAATATTTTTCTTCTTTTTGAATAGCTCCTTATTCCAATCATTTACGTATTGCCAAAAAAATATCCGAAGTCACCCAAGCTTTCTTGTTTGCAGTGTAATCCACAGGAAGAGTCCTTACATTTTTGAAACATCAAGGTTTTAACGATTTTTCGATAACATGTTTTTTTTTTTTTTTTTTGATCAGTTCCTGTCATATTTGGGCATATGAGCACCATCAAGTGAGCCTTTGATTTTTTTCACCAACACATATTCCCACTTTGAATTTAAATGTATTGTCAGGTGTCAAATTATAAAACAGTCCTGTTTCATTGGCGTTGTAGACGTCTTCGTTATTGAAATCTTTCCTGATTTCTGCCCAAACATGGTCAATCCATTCATTTGCCATTACTGGATCTGCAGATCGAGATTCTCCTCTAATTTTTGCATAAACAATGTTATGTCGGTTTTTAAATCGATTCAGAGAACCACTGTTACATACAAAATCGTCACATCCAAATTGTTTAGCAAATTTTTCTGCTTGAGCCTTCAAGATAGGACCATCTATTGAAAATCCAGCACTTCTTTGTATATTGATCCATTGAAGCAATGCTTCATCAACATTTGTAACCTTGCACATTGGGTCATTCCACATCAAATGGCCTAGGGGTCCCTGCTTGACCATCTTCAATTTTGTTGAAACTTGGTGTGGATGTTTAAACAGGTTTCAAATGAAGCTGTGCACAATTTCAGTTCAAAATATAGTATACTCGTGGTACCAACACCTTTTTTTGTGGAGGTCACTTGTGTTATGCAGAATAAATCACAAAAAATTTTCAAAGTTTTAAGTGTTACTGTTGCACAACAGTGAGAGGTAGTGCTCTGAAACTTGGTACACTTAGTTAAATTTTGGCAGAGAATTCAAGACGTTTGGTGTAGAGGCTCAAAAACCTTCACATTTTTTACAACGTGGTCTAAAACTGGCACCAAAAATTTGCCACGACAAATTTAAGCAAGACTTTTGAAAGTCATAACTTTGAAATAAAAACCTTTGGTACCTTCTTCTTTGGACATTCCACTTACCAACTGCATGAATTCAGCCTAACTAAATATGAGCTCTTATACTGTACTTGTTTTCTGGCTGAGATATTTTCCTTCAAAGATTGACTCATAATTCGAAAGTCAAATTTGACCTATCTTAAGGGGCAAATATCATAACTTCAATTCTCTCGTTTTTGCCACCACTGGAAAGAGCAGAGTTTCAGCTAAAAGGATCTTGGTTTATCTGTTGTGTCTTTGCACTTAAGACCTTAAAATTAAGCCTAAACATCAAGTAATGTTATATGCTGTATTGTTATTTTGTGAGATATTTTTTTTGCAGAACACTTTCCCTTAATCCTGCCTAATGTTTAGAATAATCTAGAAATAGAGTATATTCTAGATTTCTGGAATATTCTAGAAGAATACCCAAGAATTCTAGAATTCCAGAATATTCTCGAATTCCAAAAAAAATTATGAACCTTCTAGAACTCTTGAATATTCTATAATCACACAAAAAAATTATAAATAGCTCATATATGAACCATGCAGTTATTAACGTGTTTTATCTTCATGATGAACAGTGTTTATTTTGTTCCTCTATTTTATATTGTTTGACTGTAATAAATTTAATTAAGTTTTCATTGCTTGCAGAAACGTCCATTTATTAGTCAGCATGAAAGCTATGGAATCAGAATATTTTTCTGGAGATAAGCTGGACTCATCCATCAGTCATATGGATAATTCTAAATGTCGTGTGCTATCCTATATTCGCAAAACTGGGTTAAAATTAGTTAAAGAATTTGAAGAACAACGGCCGATAGGTAGACGTTGTGGATTACAACTGAGTGAATACACAATTTGCCTACATCATGAAGCTTTGCTTTTGACAAAATTTGAATTTTTGCAGCATTCATGTTGCAATCCTTTCCAGAAGAAAAATCATATGGTGAAAAAAAAGTTTACAACCAATTGACTTGTCAGTGGCAGACTACCAGAAAGACCTAACAGAGGTAGGCATAAAACCAGGCCAGAAACTGTGCCCATCATGCTGAAAAGAGTCTAACAGCCAAAAGCAGCAACAGGAACATCAACTTCATCTGGATCAGACCATGATGACAAAATGCATGTGACTGAAAGCTTGAACACAAGTTTGATGGCTATTGGTATTTCTCCCCTGAAATTTCAGCGAATGGCTAAGAGAGACTTGTAAGGCTATGCCAAAAGGAAGGTAAGTCAAGTGCAAGATCTAATTGCCAGTAAAATGGCATCTATTGGTGGCTTGGATCCAAATGACATTATGGAGCCAGGTGCAAGTCATCAGTGCAGAAATTGCTTAGATTACAATGAGCTGCTGAAAGAATTGAAAGAAAAGTTGATGGTATCAAGTCATTCAGAAATACTTCAAATATTAACACTAGCTGCAGTTAGTTGGTCCATAAAGAAAATAATGGAAGAGTTTAGTGTCTCAGAAAGAATGGTCAAGAAAGCTAAAAAACTTAAAGCAGAAGAAGGAATCATGGCCATATCTGGAAAAAAGCTTTCTGAGCAAGTAAAGCAAAAAAAGGTGATGGAATTTTTTGAAGATGATGAATTTAGTCGGATATGCCATGGAAAGAAAGATTACATTTCCATTAGAAATGCAGATGGAATAAAAATGCAAATACGACTACTCAGCAACTTGAAGGAAATGTTTATAACTTATCAAGATAGAAATGGATCTGACATTGGATTTTCTAAATTTTGTGAACTTTGACCCAAGTGGTGTGTCACAGTTGGTGCACCAGGAATGCATTCTGTGTGTATGCACAATCCATCAAAATGTCAGTCAAGTTAATGCTAGCAGCAAGTCTGTTGAATGTGATTACAAGGTTCTCATTGGTAAAACAGTTTTGGAATGAAAAGATTGTATGCTTCATCAGTGTGAAAAATGTCCTGGAATAGATGAATTAAAAAAGTTTCTAGAGAATATTTCTGAAAATAATGAACCAGAAGATATTACTGCTGAATTCAAGCAACAGATACACACTGACAGAGATACATTGGACACAAAGCAATTAACAACAGATTTTATTGAAGAGTTCAGTACAAAGATATTTAACCTTTCCTGTCATCACTACATTGCTAAATATCACAGCTACCATTTGAAATCAACAAAGGAAAGCCTAATGACAGGAAAATTGGCCATCTTGATGGATTTTGCGGAAAATTATTCATTTATTGTGCAAGATGCTGTTCAAGGGTTCCACCGGGAGAACAGTCAGGCTACATTGCATCCATTTGTCGTTTATTACAAGGATGTTGAACTTCAGAATATAAGTTCCTGCATAATCAGTGACTGCCTTCGACAGGACAACTGCAGTGCAGGTTTTTCTAACCAACTTAATTGAATTGAAGAGTTTCATGACAGAAATCAGGCAAATTTACTACTTCAGTGATGGTTCTGCAGCTCAATACAAGAATTTCAACAATTTTATTAACTTGTGTCATCATCAGAAGGATTTTGATCAGTGCTGAATGGAATTTCTTTGGCACTAGCCATGGCAAGTCACCATGTGATGGAATTGGTGGAACAATAAAACAATTGGCAGCACATGCAAGTCTCCAATGCCCAATTGAAAACCAAATCCTGACACCAAGAAACGTTTGAATTTTGTGACGAGCATGCGAATGGAATAAAATTCTGTTTTTTTTCTAAAGAGGAAATTGAGCAAGTAAAGCCATTTCAAGAGAGAAGATGCATACAGTCCATCATTCCTATTGATGCATGACAGATTCGTGTTTGCAGAGTATCAAATGACACACTATCATCAGTTGTAGCTCATGTAGATCAGACTAGTGAAACCAATATTCAATATGTGCCAATTGTTAATTTACAACCTGGCTAATACATTTCCTGTATTTATGACAATAATTGGTGGATTGGAAATATTTGTGAAATTTCATTTGAAGAACATAAAGTATTAGTAAATTTCATGCATCCTCATGGAGTAGCTCCCTCATTTCACTGGCCTGCTAGACAAGATGTCTGCTGGATTCCTGAACAACAAATTATTGCCAATCTTCCAGCTCCATAAACAACAACAATGGGACAACAATATAGCTTGTCTGAAGTAGTAATATCAACCATTAATGAAAAACTCCAGTCCATTACGAAGCAGTGATTCAATATCTTCACACTCACTTGCTTATTTCAAATTGTATTGTGTTTTAAATAAATTTTGTTGTAGTTATAACTTCTTTCAAGCTTAGAAACAATAGAACAACATATTTATGCTTGGAATCCTGAATAGACCACTTTTCAGGCTTGGGAACTTGCACTAAAGAAACCCATGCAATTTCTTTTCTTGCCATTTGCACCCCCATTGTAAAAAATACAGATCTTTTTGTGAATTGGCAATATATCCTTTCTCCTTAAACAAAAGGGCAAAGTAATTACAGAAAATTTCACTCTTGTAAATGCTATAGTTCTGTCCTTATTGAGGTGTGAAACTTCACCATCAAATAAGTATGCAAATATTATGTGGAAAATATAAAATGTTTAAGGCATTTTTTAGGCCTTAAATAGCAAGACAAAACTGAAAAACCATGATTCTTGTTGCTTAAAACCTGCTCTTTCCAATGGTGGCAAAAACGACAGAACTGAAGGTGTCCCACATTAAGATATTTGTCCCTAAAGATAGGTCAAATTTTGACTTTCAAATTTTGAGTCTATCTTTGAAGGAAAATATCTCAGCCAGCAAACAAGTATAAGAGCTCATATTTAGTTAGGCTGAATTCATGCAGATGTTAAATGGAATGCCCAAAGAAGAAAGTACCAAAGGTTTTTAATTAAAAGTTATGACTTTCATAACTATGTCTTGCTTAAATCTGTTGCGACAAATTTTTGGTGCCAGTTTTAGACAGCATTGTAAAAAATGTGCAGGTTTTTGAGCATAGACACCAAAAGTTTTGCATTCTCTGCCAAAAGTTAACTAGGTATACCAAGTTTCAGAGCACTACCTCTCAATGCTGTGCAACAGTAACACTTAAAACTTTGAAAATATTTTGTGATTTGCTCCACGTAACACAAATGACCTCCACAAAAAAGGTGCTGGTGCCTCAAGCATACTGTAATTTGAACTGAATTTTTGCACAGCTTCTTTGGAAATCTGTTTAAACATCTACACCAAGTTTCAACAAAACTGAAGATGGTGGAGCAGGGACCATCTTCAAAATTAAGCCACTTGACATGGAATCGCCCACTTTCTAAATTATTTTTTTCGGTTATGTTCTTTTCCAGTGCTGATATGTAAACATCTTTATTCTTCCACAATGTCGATACACTTGAACAGGACAAAGAAAACTTTTCACACACTTCAAAATTTTTTGCACCACATTCCAACTCATAAATGATTTTGACTTTTTTGTGAATCGAGAGACACTTTCTTTTGTTGGTAGACATGTTTCCAAAGGGAGGGTTTGTTTCTAATTGATTTTACTTTAAAATTATAGTAAAGTGATCTACATACAAAATTCTTAGAAGCCCGAAATGCAAAATTCTTAGAAGCATACGTTCTTAGAAGTCCCATTGACAAAATTCTTAGAAGTCGCAAAATAAATTTATGGTTCAGTGAATACAAGACAATCTGTAAATAGAGTAATGCAACAATCGACAATGCACTATTGTATAGCTCCCGTCCCCGAAAGGGCAAGATCAAAAACCGGCCGCTAAACCAATGTGATGTGGATGGTCATTAAAGCTAAGTCACCCTTTTCGTTTTTTTCTATTCCAAGAACTGGGTTTTTTCAACTACCCGAGTTACCAAAATTTGTTCAGTATATCCACGTAGTACACTCATTATAACAGTGAGTGATTGTATGGGAATACGTGTAAATTAAAATCATTATGGCTTTTTGCTCATTACAGCCGTGATCTCATTATTTCCGTGCTCGTTATAACCAAGTTCGACTGTATAACCTCATGAATGACAAAGACACTACGCCATTATAGCAGACTTCAATTACACAACTATGAAATCGAAAATTGAAGAAAGAAGACTGACTACCACCATAAACCCAATTACAGGCTAAATCAGCTCTCCTAATTTCTGGGCCATCTACTATTGAAGATATATAATATCACAACAAATATAATACAGTCAGTCCTCGTATAGTACGATAGTTGCGTTCCTAGAAACCCTCGTGCAATGCAAAATCGTGCAATATAAACAATAAGCCCTATGGGAAAAATGGGGTTAGGTGCCGACCACCCAAGATTGAACAAACATTTATAACCAAAACATTACCAAACACAATAAATAATCGTAATAAAATACTTACACATTTTATTACGATTATTACATAATAAAATATTGCTAATGCTTTTACTTCTATCGTAAGCAAACTTGTTTTTTGTTTAATTTTCTATCCAAACAGATGACAGGCGTTCCATCTCTTCCAATTCTTTGTGTCTTAATCTAATGGATTTTAATTACACTTTGAGTTGTTCCTGCTATGAAAGTTGTTTTTATTTTCTCTGCATTCTTTCTAATTCTCGGTGTTGCCTCATTTAGGTCTGTAGCACGTGCAATATCACATGGTCTTTCATTTCGCTCAAAGCATTTCACAATTTCATATTTTTTCTCTATCGACAGAGGCGGACTGGCCATAAGCCTTACCGGGGAAACCCCGGTGGGCCGGAGGCCGGTGTGATTTTGGCCATAAACCAGAGTACGAGGGCACTATAAATTTTCCCTGGTAAGAATTTTTGACCCAGTCCGCCTCTGTTTATCGATATTGCTTTTCTTTTTCTCTCTGAATCTGCAGTATCTTCACCAGGATGCTTCCTTTTCACTTATTTTACTCATTTTTAGGGAATAAAGCACAATTACAAAACGAGGAGGCACGCTTGATACACATAAACAAAGCTGTGCACGTGTAGCAACTGAATAAACAACACCGTAAAGGCAGAGATACACTATTAACACCTCACATTTTACTAAAGCACATTTCTAGGGGTTACTACCATAAAACAATAAAAACAAATTGCCAGTTGCGTTTCTGCTAGTGGAATCTGTTATAAACTGGTAGTAAACTCGATGTTTACTACCAGTTGCTGGAGAGGCCTTCATCCTGCAGTGGATTGAAAATGGCTGATGATGATGATGAGTAAACTCGATCTAATTGCATTTGCGATTATACTGATAGCTGGAATTGTGTTGGTTTTTACGTTATTATGGTGAAATGTGTTTCCCCTTCACTGATATAAAAACATAAATACATTTTGAGAATCTTCTCTTCATTCCTATCGTGTTGCGTTCGATTGGGGTGATTCTGCGTTCGACTGCCATTTCTTGTAAACACAAAGGCGAATCGTGCATAAGCGAATTCGGTCCATGTTATATAAGATATCGTTCCCCTATTTATAAATCGTGTATGATCGAATTTGTGTAATGTAAACACGTGTTATACGAGGACTGACTGTAGGTTCCACCTAGCTGGCCACTTCATTCCCATCAGCATGCTTCAAACTGTCCAGAACCTGGATGCAGATGTCCATCAACTTATAACAAAAAGTATAGAAAATGTCATTGCAATATTGTACCAGAAGATTTGCACCACTGTGATATCACCAGAAGTCCAGTTGGAAAGAGTTCTTTATCTGCTGTTACCTGTTTATAAATTTTCATAATTTGATCTGACTTTATAATTATGTAGTAGTCTAATTACTGTAATAATTCATCTATTAACTGTCTATCTCTAAATTATGTAATATTTTGACATATTAGACCACACTGCCTAGAGACTAAAGATTTTGATGTAAAACCCCTATTATTGCATTCCAATAGCAATTTAATAATATCTGTGATGACAGTAGTCACATTGTAAACATAATCTGTGAATGGCAACATAAACTAAACAGAATGTTTCTGAATGTTTATAACGTTTCATGTCCACCATACACCTGAACAGAAATGAAGTAGTAGTAATAGGAGTAATGACATATGATGCAAGAAAGCAAGTTTATATAGCACCAGTCAGGGAAAAAAAAAAAAAAAAATCCTTCATAAAGTGAGGCTTGCAGACCTGTATACAGTACTCAAGACCTTATACAAAGGGTTAATCGCCTCCTTATCCCTGCTAGCAAAGTTTCTGTATATCACTGACAAAACCCCATGACCTGTCCTGGCAGCCTGTCCACACTGCTCCAAGAATATCAAGTCTGCTGTACAATTACCCCCGAGGTCTTTTTCATTCTCCACTACACTGAGTGTAGTACTACACAGTTGATAAGTTACTCTGGGTTACTGCTACCTAGAAGAAGCCTCCGTAGCCGAGTGGTCAGGGGCAGGAGTGCAGTAGCACACGCTCTTTGAGTAGACCGGGGTTCAAGCCCCTGATTGCTGAATACGGCCAATCTGCCAACATGCACTGGACCAGCGTGGTAGATTATGGTCCATTTCCCTCAGCATGAATTGTTGAGGAGGCTTCCATCCTGCAGTGGGTTGATAATGGCTGCACTTTACCTTTTTTTTACTGCTACCTATGTGCAGTACATTGCATTTGTCAATGTTAAACTTCAACTGCCATTTCTCAGCCCATCAACCCAATTTTCCTGGATCTTGTTGCAGTATTTCATGCTGCTGACTGTTGTTAACCACCCTGCCAAACTTTGTATATCATCCGCAAACTCTGATATTAAGCCTGATATATCTTCATCAATATCACTGATTTTTTTTTTTTTTTTTTGTGTAGACCCCAAAACACGAGAGGTATTAGAACCTATAGTACTTAGTACCATGCTTGGGTTGAATGGAATAAAATTCTGTTTTATTCCATTCAACTTTGAAGGTTGAGAAGACAAAAGAAAATATTTGTTGACATAGAGCTTGAACTTCTGTACACTGTAATTTTCAGGAAATATGTATGAAGGAAGGCAGTTGAATGAATAAACGAGGAAGATGAAAAGTTGGTTCTATAAGTTTGAAGTTGGATAGTAAATGGATGTTGGCTGGTTCGGACTGTTTTGAAAGAGAGAGCGGGAATTATAGAAGCCAATTCAGAAGAACAGTGCCCATGGAAGTATCTGTAGAAGAGGCATGCAGCAGACACAGTACGTCTATCAGACAGCGAGTGGAGAGACACTGTTAGAGATGAATCATTAATTAACCTAACTGCCCTCTACTGAATGGAATCAAGAAGCATGAGAGAGGTTTTGGGGGCACCACCCCAGATGTGGGAACAATATTCCATGGCAGGGCGGATTTGCAATTTATACAGAGTGAGCAGCTGTTTGGAAGAAAAGTAATGCCAAGAGCGAAAGAGAAAAAGTTTTTTAGATGCAAAGGAAGCAATATTTCTAATGTGCTTGTGCCAAGAGAGATTAGAAGTCAGGGTAATCCCCAAAAGAGATATATCATTTTGCCTAGAAATCGGAGTGTCACTAAAGATAAGCATAGGAGCAGAAGAATCCTTTTTGCGAGATATAAGACAAGACTGAGTTTTAGAAGGGTTGAAATCAACTAAGTCGTCTTTGCTCCACTGGAGAATTACCTGATGATCGGCATTTAAGGAATTGGTAGCAGATTTTCGAGAAGTTGAAGCTGATTGAGCAGGGCAAGGTTTCTCAAAATGAAAAGTGGAATTGAATGTGCTATCATCGGCAAAACTATGGATAGGATTTCCAGTCAATGGAAGAAGGTCATTAATACACAAGAGGAAAAGAACTGAACCTTGGGGAACACCGGCATTGGTGGAGAAGTTAGAAGACAAAGAGCCATCTACCATCAACCCTCAGTGAGCGATCAGAGAGAAAACTGGATAACCAATTACAAAAAACAGTTCGCAAACCATAAGATGGAAGCTTGTTTAGAAGACCTTTATGCCAAACACTACTGAAAGCCTTTGAGATGTCAAGAGCAACTACTTGTGTTTCACCGAACCTTTCTATTGAATTAGTCCATAAATGGGTAAGCCGACCGGGCTAGCCAGGTGGATAAAGTGCCTGCCTGGCAACCCAAAGGTCGCGGGTTCAAATCCCGCCTCGGGCTTGGATCAAAGTACTGCAAAAACCTTGGGAGGTGCATTATGGCCACAGAAGCCGATGCGCCAACAACTACCAAAAATAAATAAATAAATAAATAAATGGGTAACATAAGCCAGAATATCACCAGTGGATCGACACTGACGGAATCCATACTGGCAATTGTTGATTAGACAGAAGGTTTCTAGGTAGTTTAAGAGTTGGCGGTTAATTGATTTCTCCATTAATTTAGAAAGAGTAGAAGTAATTGCAATGGGACGAATTGCAATGGGACGATGGGAGGGATTTGTCACCCTTTTTAGGAACTGGCTGTATATGAGCAAATTTCCAAGCAGAAGGATAAACATCTTTGGAATAAGAAAGCAGCAAAGAATAGGAGATGTTCAGGAGCACAGGTTTTGAGAACAAGTGGAGAAATACCATCGGGACCTGGAGCTTTCTTAGCATCAAGATTCATCAAAATCCTTCTGACATCCTTTTGACGGAAGACCACAGGAGGCATTGAATGGAGCTTGTTGGGAATGGTGGGAGGTGTTTTACCAAGTTCATTAATACATGAGTTGGAAGAAAAATGGGATGCTAGCAGGTCAGCTTTATCCTTGGCTGAAGTGACAACAGAACCATTTGGTTTGGACAGAGGTGGGAACAAAGATAGGCAAAAGTTGCGGTCAATAGCTTTGGCAAGAGACCAGAATGCTCGGCTACCATTAGGGCAAGAAGCAAGTTTTCTACTCTTAGCCTGCTCAAATTCTAGTTTAGACTGATTAACAACTCCTTTACAATTGTTGCGAGCTTTGGTGTAGGTAGAAAATGAAGAATTACACACAAGCCAATTACGATATGCAACGTCCTTCTCTTGAACAACCTTAGCGCATTTATTGGAAAACCAAAGTTTCGATAAAGAAAGAGATTTTAAAGTGGAGTGTGGGATAAAGGATTCCATTCCTGCAAGAATAATTTCACTGACATGATCTGAGCAAATGTTGACATCAGAAGTTTTGAAACAGTAATTCAACCAAGGAAAAGAAATCTCGCAGGTCATCCCATTTTGCATTCTTGTAATGCCAAACAATGCGAGGTTGAGAACAGCAATGAGATAAAGAAAGAGTTGCTCCATTGGAGAAGAGGCAATCACCGAGTTGTGATCTGAAGTGCCTAAAGGACCCCTCACTTCAACCGTGTAGTTAGAAGGGTTGTTTATGAGAAAAAGATTAAGCATGGTGGCTGTATGATTAGGATTGTCCGGTATTCTTGTAGGTAAATGAACAATCTGTGCAAGGTCATTAGTAATTGCAAAAGCCTCAGCATCTCGACCAGCTGGGTCAGTGTGACTAGAAAACGGAAGCCAGCTGGAGTTGTGAACATTAAAATCACCAAGGAAAATTACCTCACTGTTAAGAAAGTTGGACTGGAGAAAGTCAAAGAGCTCCACGTGATTAGTGGAGTTGGGAGAATGGCAGAGACAACAGATGAATTTGACACAATTAGGTAGAGACATTTTAAGCCTGAGAAAATCGAATGATAAATGTAGAAAACAAAAATGTGGACACAGCACTGAATTCTGGCACTCTCCACTAATAACATTAATCTACTAAGAGCAGTGCCCATTGATAACCATTCTCTGTCTTCTTCCACTTACCCGTCCCTTTATCCATAGCAGCAACATGCTATGGATAAAGGGATGCCACATTTGCTCCAATGCCATATTTGCTCCAATTTGTACAACAGCTTTTTACGTGCAACAGTATCAAAAGTTTTCCTGAAATCCAAGTATATGATATCAAAATTATTTTTTGCATCCAGTTCCTCGGTCACTGCATCACAGTAACCTATCAGACTGGTCAGACAAGACCAGTTTACAAGTCCATGCTGTGATTGCATTATAATTGCAGCCTGCCGAAATGGTCCTGCATTACCTCTTTAACAAGTAATTCCATTTTTTCCTGGAACAGATTCCATTCTCCCAGAAAGAGATGTTAAGCTAAGAGGTCAGTAGTTATGTCGCCTTTTGAACTGCCTTTATGAATTAGGGATATATTCCCATTTCTCTGGTCCATAGGGACCTCCCCTGAATCCAAGGACGCTCTCATAATTATGGCTAAGGGTTTGTTTATCTCCTTTGCTGCCTCCCTTAATATAATTGGATAGATTCCATCTGCCCCAGGTTCCTTTTTTATGTCCATCCTGAACAATATCTCCTCCACTATCCTTTCAGTTATCAGTCATTTAGCTCCTTGCTAGAGTTTGATATACTTCTGACAGCCTCTTCCCTAAAGATTTCCTCATGTGTGAATGCAGATGGAAAATACCTATTCAATTTGACTGCATCCTGCAGAATTATCAAGAGAACCCATAGATATCAAGTAGCCAAATGTGATTCAAACCCTTCCTTCTACTATTAATATAGGCATAGAAGTCTTTGCTCTTTTTCTTTGCATTCTTTTCCAAAAAATGCTCATAAGCTGCCTTAGCTTGCCTAACCTCCTTTGTGACTTGATTGCAGACTAATTTAGATCTACCATGGGCTTCTGTATCACCTGTTCATTTATTTGCATCCCATGCACTTTTCTTCTCTTCCACCTATCTCAATAGTTCATCTGACATCCATTCAGGTCTAAGACTGAACAATATTTTTTTGTTGGTAGGAAAAGCCTAGTAGAATTTGCTGTTGGGAAAAGGGAAAAGCAAAAGCTTTTCCCTTTACCCTTGATAATATGCTGGTGTTCAAAGAAAGTGCATCACCCCTTAAAATTGTAATTTTTGTCCAAATAACTTAAGTATATGGCAATATTCCTTACAGATTGCATCAGATAAGATTGGCACACATAGGTGATGATCTAATATTGCATCACCTGTTACTTTCAACTATTTAAGCACACTGCAAGAGTTGCAGTCATTCCTTGCTTGTGTCAGGATGGTGAGTTACATGCAGTTGACGGCACAAAGAAAGAGTGCTATTGTTGCTTTATGTGAGGAAGGATGTTCTTCCTGTCATATTGCTTATATGAGTGTCTTGTAATCAGTCGACAGTGAGTAGATTTCTTTCCAAACTCAAGAATACTGGTTCTGCTGATAGCAAAAAAGGAACCGAATGCAAATGAGTCTCTACGCCAAAACAGGACCAAGTTTTGAAGCTCTTATGCCTTAAAAACCATAAAGCTTCTTCGTCTGAGCTGAAAAGAGAATGGGAAGAACACACAGGAGTGGTAGCAAGTGTAGTAATGGTCAGAAGATGCCACTTCAAAAATGGACTTGTAGCCTGTCATCCTAAGAAGTCCCTCCTCACACAAAAAAAATGAAAAAGGCCCGATTAATTTGGTGTAAGGAGCATGTCAAATGGACTCCCGAGTAGTGGAAGTGAGTTATTTTCTCAGATGGGAAAAAATTCGACCTGCATGGTTCTGATGGGACACAATCGATTCGCTGTAGACGTGGTGAAGAATACCATCCAGACTGTATGGTGTCTACAGTAGCAGTTTTCCAATCCCCCTATCACTGCCTTGATAGCATCAGCAAATATTCTTGCACCCTTCTATTCAAGCATATCCCAGCCGTTTCTCCTGTTAACAAGCACAGACCACGCTGAGAAAATTTTACCCTGCAAGCCTTGCACATTCTCTCCAGGGCTGAACTGATTGACAAGGCTCTCAACATATACCCCTTCCTATCATGTCTGGGCAGAATTGCAGACACTCTCAAATTCAATCCTAACTCCCAACTTCTTGCCAACACTGCTCTGTAATTGTTAAGCAACTCCTCAGATCTCCTATTCTTAATATCATTTAGTGCCAACGTGTACAATATTATCTTTTGTTATTGTTATTTGGTTTTTTTTTAGGAGCATTAGCAACTAAGGCCATATTGCTCCAGGAATATGTGGTGGTCATTCCCTGACCTTTCCGCATCAAGAAGTGTGTGCTACGCACTGCTGCTGCCCACCTGGCTGCGGATGCGCCTCATCTTTTGTGCCGTTCAAAGATGATATCTGCTCTACAACGTAATCTACTTTTGCCCTTGGCAGCCATACCCTGGTCCTATTCCACCTATTCTTGCACAACATATTTCCTGTTTCCCTGACAACAGTCACCAACAATAACTAGCTCCTGTGGGATCAAAACATTCTGCCTTGAAGGTTACCAATGTGTTGTCTGATGCACAACGATGAGCTCTGGCATTGAGTTGGAGAGCTCACTGGGACAGTATGGTGGGCTGCACATTTTAATTTCCACAAGGGAATTAAAATGGGGGATTGAAGAGTAGGCATCTGCCCTACTCTTCAAACTCTCGAAACACCCACCAGAATGCAAGTTGGCACCTAATTCCTTCAACACACTCTCTGCACCCAGCATACACAAAGACATCCTCATTTGCTGGATCGTGTCCTGTTCCAGAAACGTCTGCAAACATTTCACAAGTTGCACATTTTTTAGGCTGTGATGCATTGCAGAATTGTCCCCTTTGGTTCTGCCCTAAACCACAGCACTCCCAGTACTTTTTTGCCCGTTGTTTTGCTGCTCTCATCTGGAGCACGATTTCCATTAAAATACAATTTAATTAATTAACAATGAAAATTAATAAAATTAATAAATTTAATTGATTAATTGACAAAATTACACTAAGCTAATAGATTACTAAATGCAGTTATATGTATTTCACTATCTAGTTTTACGTTATACTTTACACTATAACGTTCAAGATATATGTTGCACTATACCATAACAATTGCAATGTTAAATTGGTTACATCCTTGCTAAAAAGTAAAAATTTCTTAGCTAAACACAAACAAGATATAAGCCCAACAAGAAATCATTAGCTTCAAGCTACTTATTTATCACAATTAAAACCCTACTATTCTCTGCACTTGTTACGTGCTATGATATTCACATCAAAACACCAATACAATAGCAGTAACCAAATACGGAGGATGCGGAAAGGTCAGGGAATGACGACCGCATATCCCGGAGCAATATGGCCTTAGCTGCTAATGCTCCTAAAAACCAAATAACAACAAAAGCAGTATGAATAGCAAGTTGTAACTGACAAATTCACTAGCTAAATTTAAAAATTAGCTAATGAACGTGACTAAGACTATTTAAACTATTTATAAAACAAAATTTAATATGTTAATTAATCAAAAAGATGGTAAATTTCCAAAAAACTTGTCTGTTTCCATGAGCACAAAATTCTGCTTGACAATAGCAATGATTACCAAAATACTTCCCCCCCCCCACCGACTACTTTTAAATATTTTTACATGCAGTACCATTATGAAATAGTGACTTCTTATAAGAAAGAAAGTTGTTATACCACATGAAGTTTTTTTGCACAATCATCCTTTGGAACAAAAGCACACATTAATTTACCGTTTTTTGATCATCTAAACTCCTTCCACTCAGCCATCAAATTCAAAACCTACCACTTGTGGAAGATCAGAACTGAAATTGCTGCTGTCCACATTTTACAAAAACAAGAGTCTTGAAATCCTACATCCTGAGATCCTTCTAGATTTTTAAAGCATAATCCCTTCAACAATAATTGCCAAGTATAATTCAGGCAGAAATAATGGATACCCATCACAAGTCATCAAGAAACCACTGAAAAACCACAAGCAAATATAATACCCTCACAGTTTCTAGCGTTATGCCCAACATGTGCGTACTATACCTGCAAAGCATAAGTGAGAAAACTGAAAGGTAGCAAAGGAAAAGGGGGTTCCTTTGCTACTTTTCAATCTTCTACTTCTGATTCACCAATTTCAAAGAATCCCCATCCTCATTAAAGTAACTGTACAACATCTAACCAAACAATCCAAGAGCCCCATCTATTGAAGCAGTTGTGGTTGTGAGGACAGGTACATACATAGAAGAATCCTACAAACAATTAAATATAAGATTAAAAGAATATACAAAAAAAATGTTCAGTCTGGCAGAAGAGAAATAGCACACTCAGTGTAGGAACTGGGGGGTGTTTCTATGTAACAAGATAAGATTCTTTATACAATAAAATGCAAGGATCTGAAGATAATACTATCTTCAGATCATAAAGGCAGTTTACCACTAAAAGTGCAATAAACTGAACTTGTGCAAAAAACCTCCAAGTAGTAGTGTTTGTTACCTTTCATTACTGTTTTTAATGAAAATCACATATCCTATCTAGACTATGACAACTTTTTTTTTTTTTTTTTAATCCTCCTATACATCTGCTTTACATATACACATTTTTTCAGCTGAAGTTTTCATTATAATGGTGTTCAACATAATGATATTTCATTTTCATTCATGAATTTTCTTCAAGCAGAAAAGTTTGGTTAGAATACTTACTTCGTGATGTTTGTTCAAATTTATCACTTTTCTTCTTTCTTTTCCACTTCCATGGTTTGAATAACCTACCCAAAGCGGCCAATCTGCTATGCTTACCCTCCATTGAGGGTGTTGGAGTGTTCCTAGAACTGGAACTTAAAGAACCAGTTCTCATACTGCTTGGAGATTTTCTTCCTAAAATCAATAAATGAGCATTAAGAAAAAAACTAAAACTGATATCATGATATATAATACTAATACTATCATACAGTAAAAATTTCATACTGTTAAGTAATCTCAATTCTTATTACCGGAGACTAAGCACACTGCCTAAACAATACCATTTCAATACAAACTTACTAGACTAATTCAAATAACCATTAGAAAAGTATTCAAACAAATTTATTTTCATAATAACTTGAACTGGTCAAAAACAATTCATTATTAGAATTAGCATTAGTTCAGGCATACGATGCAAGAAAGCAAGCTTATACAGCATCAGCCAAAAAGAAAAAAAAAATATATATAGCCTTCCCATTTCATCCATCTATTCACTCAAAAGGTTTGTCTAGTTCAGCCTTAAATTTATTTAAGCTATCAACTTCCACAACAAGGGATGGAAGTCTGTTCCACCAACCAACTAGCCGCTGGCTAAAGGCAAATTTCCGCACATCTATCCTACATCTGTCTTTCCTCAATTTGAATTTATGCCCTCTCAGGTGATTATTCTGAGCAAGAGGAAGAATCCCATCAGCACTGAGCATGCTCAAACCATTCAAGGCTTTATACACCTCTATCAGATCACCTCGCCGGTGCCAAGTCTCCAGACACTGTAATTTGCAAAACTTAAGCCTTTCTTCGTAAGAACAACCTTTTGTTCCATTCACTAATCTTGTTGCCCTTCTCTGTACTCGTTCCAGCAGCTCTATATCCTTCTTGAAATGAGGTACCTGTACACAGTACTCAAGGTGTGGCCTGACCATTGCCTTATACAAGGGAATAATCACCTCCTTATCCCTGCTAGAAAGATTCCTGTATATCAATGAAAAGACACCATGAGCTACTCTTGCAGCCCATCTGCGCTGCTCAGAGAACTTCATATCTGCCTCCACAATTACCCCCAGGTCCTTTTCATTCTCTACCACTGTCAGTGTAGTACCATAGAGTTGATACGTTGCTCTGGGGTTGCTGTTTCCCATATATAGTACTTTACATTTGTCAATGTTAAACTTCATTTGCCACCTCTCAGCCCATCTGCTCAACCTTTCCAGATCCTGTTGCAGCAGCACAGCATCAGTAATGTCCTTAACAACCCTACCAACCTTTATATCGTCTGCAAACTTGGACATTAAGCTTGATATACCATCATCAATATCATTTATAAATACATAAAACAATAATGGACCCAACACTGAACTCTGAAGGACTCCACTAATAACATTAGTCCACGATCAGCAGTGTCCATTGATTACCACTCTGTATTCTCCCCCTCAACCATCCCTTTATCCATAGCAGCAATCTGCCTCCAATGCAACACTGCTCCAGCCTGTGCAGCAGTCTTCCATGTGCAACAGTATCAAAAGCCTTTCTAAGATCCAAATATTCCCTGCATCCAGTTCTTTTGTGACTGCATCGTAGTATCCAATCAAATTGGTCAGGCAAGACTTTCACTTAACAAAACCATGCTGTGTCCGAGCTATAACTGAAGTCTTGTCTAGATGATCATGCAGTGCTTCCATTAATTTTCCTGGAACAGAAGTTAAACTCACAGGTCTATAATTACTTGTGTCAGCCTTTGATCCTCCTTTGTGAATTGGGGTCACATTTGCACATCTCCAGGCTATGTGTACCTTCCCTGAGTCTAAAGAAGCTCTCATAATTATAGCTAAGGGTTTGCTTACTTCCTTTGCTGCCTCCTTTAATATAACTGGATAGATCCCATCCACCCCAGGTGCCTTTCTTGTATTTATCTTCAACAATTTCTCCTCCACTTTCCTCTCAGTTATTACAAAATCATCTAGCTCACTGCCAGAGTTTACTTTACCTCTGACATTCCCCTTCCTCAATAACTACTCATGTGTGAATGTAGATGCAAAATACTCATTTAGTTTGTTAGCCACCTGAGCAGGATTCTCAATTGTTGAACCATCAATATCCAGTGGACCAATCTGATTCATCCCTTTCCTTCTAGAGTTTACATAGGTAAAGAACTCTTTTCTGTTTTTCTTTACATCCTTTGCCAAGGATTTCTCATAATGTGCCTTTGCCTGCCTAATCTACTTTGTGAATTAGTTACAGACCAGCTTATATCTATCATAGGCTTCCATGTCACCCATTCATTTATATGTATCCC
This sequence comes from Mastigoproctus giganteus, assembly GCF_048544385.1. Taxonomy (NCBI): domain Eukaryota; kingdom Metazoa; phylum Arthropoda; class Arachnida; order Uropygi; family Thelyphonidae; genus Mastigoproctus; species Mastigoproctus giganteus. The sequence goes on from NC_143583.1 coordinate 203,336,152, forward strand.
ATGCATTTTTCTTCTCTGCCATATGTCTCATTAGTTCATCCATTGAGGCCAATGAACAATATTTCTTAGTTGGTATGTAAAGCCTAGTAACTTCCAAGATAAGTTCTTTGAATGCTTCCCATTTTGAATTTGCTGTTGGTAACATCATCAGTTGGTCCCACTGTATAGAATTTAAATACTGCCTCAGACCATCACAGTCCCCTTTACGAAAGCAAAACCCTTCCCTTTACCCCTGATGGTAGTTACCTCTTTGAGTAAATCCCACTTCAGCACACTGTGATCATTGCCACCTAGTGGTTCCTTTATCTGCAGATTCTTAATGCATGAAGAATCACTACTGATAATCAGATCAAGAGTATTACTCCCTCTAGTTGCCTCCCGAACATGCTGATGTAGAAAACAATCATCCAATAAATCCACAAAAGCCTTGCTAGTGTGTGAGTGACCAACCCACAAATTCCAGTCAATACCTGGGAAATTAAAATCTCCCCATTATAAGACTCTCTGATTTACTAGCCCACTCTATTTCCCTGTACAGTTTCTTATTATACTCATCAGAGTCATTAGGCCTATAGCACACTCCTACTCTCAATTTTGATCTCCCAATGATTATGTCAACACCAAACTGACTCGACACTGCACTGTCCAGCGATGTTTGTTTGTTGTTTGTTATTTGGTTTTTAGGAGCATTAGCAACTAAGGCCATATTGCTCCCTGAAATGCTGTGGCCATTCCCTGACCTTTCCGCATCCTCCGTATTTGGTGGTGACGGGCTCGAACCCCGGTCTAATCAAGAAGCATGTGCTACGCACTGCTGCTGCTCCTCCTTCCCACCTGGCTACGGAGGCGCCCTGTCCAGCGATGTCGACTGGCTTCACTTCCTTGGATTTTATGTGTTTCTCAACTAACAGCATAACCCCTCCCCTGTCTATCCTTTCTGTACACATTGCATTCCCCAAATTCCAGTTCTGCATTCTTATAACTGTGTGACACCACGTCTCTGATATCCCAACAGTATCTGCCTTTGATGTTTTGAGCAATACCTCAAATTCATCAAATTTATTTCCCAAACTCCTAGCATTGGTGTACACGCAAGTATACATGCACCTGTTCCTATTCTCAGCTACCCTAACACAACCCATGTGTTTACTTGTACCGCAATGACTCCCAGTTGTCTCCGAAATATCCTGCATCTTGTTTTCCAGGCTGCTGCTCATTCCAATAGAAGCAGTGCAAGAATCACTTTCACCTCTGCCAGTGGCTACTGTTAATCTATTAGTCCTTGTATCCCCCCAAGCTAAGGCACCTCCATAGCCAGGTGGGCAGGAGCAGCAGTGCGGAGCACACGCTTCTTGATTAGACCGGGGTTCGAGCCTGTGACCACCAAATACGGAGGATGCAAAAAGGTCAGGGAAATACCACCAGATATCCCTGGAGCAATATGGCCTTAATCGCTAATGCTCCGAAAAAAACAAATAACAACAACAACCCCCAAGCTAGCAGTTTTCCGACCCACCTAACACTGCCTCGATAGCATCAGCAAATATTCTTGCACCCTTTCTATTTAAGTGTATCCCATCCCTGTAGAAGCAGTCTCTCCTGTTAAAAAGTACAGACCAGGCTGAAAAAAAATTCTACCCCTTGAGCCTTGCAGTCTTTCCAGGGCCGAATTGATCGACAATGCTCTCATCATATACTCCCTCCTATCGTGTCTGGGCAGAATTGCAGACACTTTCAAATTGAACCCTAATTCACGGCTTTTTTTCAACAGTGACCTGTACTTGTTAAGTAATTCTGCCGGTCTTCTACTCTTAATGTATCATTAGTGCCAACGTGTACAACTATATCACCTTTTGTGCCCTTTAAAGAAGATATCTGCTCTACAACATCATCAACCTTTGCCCCTGGCAGACATACCCTGGTCCTGTTCCACCTATCCTTTTTACAAAAAGCATGTTCCCCGTTTCCCTGACAATAGAGTAACCAACAACTACTAGTTTGACATATGAGTAAGTAGTTTGACATATGAGTAAACAGAAATATCATGCCATATGTACATACCCTGCACTTGAAGTAAACATGCCAGTGTCAGGAAAAGTTATATTTAAAAGATTCAATAATGACTTATTTCATTAAAAATAAGGACAAATCCAGGAAATGTGCAAAGCCAAACATTCCATCAGAGCAAGCTGCACTGTTCTCATCATATAGTAGATAACTACAGACATAAATTTGAAAAGTCACCCGCTACCATATGCCTTTATGTAAAAATAATGCTACTATGACAAATGAACAACTCTATAGTGGGTATCTGACAAGAAGCAGCAACAGATGGATCTAGCATCAATATGTCATGATCTATCAGCCACCTAGTAATCCAGTTGTGTAGCTAACTACCAGAATATGAAGTCAAAACTTTCAACAAGGTGACAGTTTCAAAACATCAATAATGTTATAGCAGCATGAAAGTTTGGCCAAAATTCAATGGTGGTAGACAAACATGTTTAGCATTTGTATCTGCAGCTTCTTATCAACCTCATGTCATTTATTTGAATCCTAGGAAGAACTTCTCAATTTTAACTAGACAATGCACCAACCCAAAACGGTTTCAATTAATGGTATTCCTAATAACTGCCCACTGGACTTAAACACAATGGAGACTGTGTAAAGAATACTATCAAAACAGGATGGTTGCCACTTCAGTAATGTGGAAACTCTACAAATAGTCATCTTTCATACATAAACTGCAAATTCAGATAATCATACCCATTGAATCCCTGCCAACTAGACCATTTAAAGTTCAAACTATACTGAAAATAAAAAGAAAGAATGTTGAGGCTAAGAAAAACAAAACTATATAAAGTAAAATAAAGCTTATAAATGCAAAAGAAAGCATCAATCTACCCTCACAAGATTTAGACCAATCATACATTGATTGATTGATTTTCATTTTATGGCACACTGACTACACAGGTCATGATGTGCCAAGTCCAAAGATAAAATATGTACTTTTAAAATCAGGCAACCTAAAAATAGGTTACGATGTAAAAATGTATAAAGAAACTAGAGTACATGATAGATATTTAAAAGAAAAAAAAAAAAAAAAAAGGTATTTAAACATTTAAACATATTTGCACAAGATCATAATTCGTAGAAAGTAAAACTTCTGACATGTTTTTGTCAGATTTATAAATACGTGTCTGATAAATATGTGACTGCAATGTCAGCCAAATCATTTCCCCCAATCCCAATGTGATTGAGGATCCAGCAAAGCGAATATCATTACCAGATTCCAATGTAGTCTCTGCTGCACTTGGGACTGGACAGGATAAGAATTATGATACAATGCAAGCTCTATGCCATGCAACTCTGCGGTGTATATGGTGCATAATATCATGATATGGTATTTGATATCAGCGCCAGCCACAAGCATGTTTGACCAGTTCTGACAAACAGGACCACCGTGCTCAAATGGTCTCAATAATATCAACCGCATCTTTTCCACATTTCCATCAACAAGCCTACATCCGTCTTAATGTTTAGTTACCCACATTATCGTCCCTCCAAGAGTGCTTGCATAAGTCAACTTGAAAACTGCTAGAAGTAGAACATGTACTTCATTCTCAATGTGTAAGTTTCATTTGATGTCAAACATAGGTCATTATTTTTAAAAAAAAAGGACCCCAGGGCCCGCAAGTCATTCTTGAACAGGGCCCCACAAATTTTGCAGCTGGCAATGTTGGATATCATAGTGTCTCAAAGGCAGATGCACATCCCACTGAAACACTTCTAACTGTGAACTATCTGTGTAGGCTGTGAAGAAGTCAATATTCAGCTTGGGTTGCTCTGTCACTATGCCAACCACCTACCAAGATGGTGGAGAGAGTTGGCATAGTGACAGAGCAACCCTGTCTACTGTGATATATAAATCTCTCAACAACTCCCTGATACAAATTCCAAAACAATAGTTGGCAGTCTAAGAGGTGTTATGAATTTTCCCAGCATGGATCAAACATGGATGTCCACATGGGATGATCTAGCAGGGATTTCTGCTTAAAAACATATTGCAGAGATAACTGCTTTCAAAGCAATAAGGATAGCTCATTTGCTTACACATATAGACTTTGGACAGGAGATGTTCTAAATGCTCCAGAAGCAAATAGCATGATGGTAGATGGAATGCAGTCACCAGAGAGCATTCTTTCTGAAAGATGTATATACCTGGGAGCCATAATCTAATTTTGATCACCAAAGTGCACAGTCCATGGAGTAAAATGGAACTGATCTGCACTAAAAAAGTAGAAGGGGGAGCATGGAATTTGTTCAGCTGTCTCATGCATTCTGCATGCAGTTTACAAATACGTTAACTTTTTTTTATATAGTATGAACCAGAGCTGTAATGTTCAATACGTTCTACGTTAATATCAATATTTGTAAAATTATCAGAGAAGTTTACCTCAATATAATGCGTAGAACACTTCCGTATGATACTCTCCAGAAATTAAAATGAAAAAAATCGAAAAAAATAACAAATAATTAAAAATCAATTTAACACAATTAAAAATAGGAAAATTAATTAAAAGAATTTTTAATTAATTTTCCTATTTTTAATTGTGTTAAATTGTGTCAATAAACAAACGTTTGCCTGCGGGCAAACGTTTGTTTATTCTGTTGACCGTATGTAAATAAACATACGGTCAACAGAACACACCGAGGCGGGTACCGCCTGCTGCCAGCCTCGGTGTGTTCCATCAACCATCGGAAGAAGACTTGTTTGTCTCCTGCTACTAAAGTCAATGCAGACTTGCATTTAAAAATTCAAATTTTTAAATGAGCCAGATGAAAATGTTACCGCGAAGGAGATAACGGTAAAAGAATTAGATGAAATCTTTCGTATCGCATAGAACCTCAAACAAAAGGTTTAATGTTCTCTGCGATATTTATTTCGCCAGGGTCCAGAGAAGATTGTTGTCGGCTATCGGAAATTGATTGACGAAAAGAGAAAGTCAACACTGTTCAAATATTTCCGCAACAGTAATTTCTTCATTGTGTATTTTATGTCAGAGGTTCCCAAAGTTTCTCGGTTCACGGCGCCTTTAATGTCTCAGCAATTTTTTCAAGGCGCACCCAGACCAAAAGAAATACCTAACAGTTTCGTTTAGTAGTTAGGTACAAACAACTTAATAAGAAATGCCGAAACTGTGAACTACCTCGAGCTAGTAGTTCGCGCGGTGTCCGACAGATGTCGAGTATCGCTGTGTTTCCCTCGAAAATTTAAAATATTCCGCGGCGCACAGTTTAAGAACAGCTGTTTTATGCAATAAACATTTAATTCCATAATTATTTTCATTATCTTTTACATTATATACAGTTAAAAAGTTATTTAAAAGGTATTTTTAAAATTCTTTATGGACATTCCAGAAGGTCAAGGACCAATTATAATTTTTCCTATTGGTTATGATATTCGATTAACGCGTTTCCGTTTTGCGCGATGCGCTCGCGGGACGAATTAATCGCGTTAATCGAGGCCCGCCTGTATGGTCTTCTGTGGTGAGAACCTGAAACAGTTCAGGTGAATTGAGGAAATGACTGAGAAAATATATTAGTCAACACAGAGCACACTGTTTACAGTTAGAGGTTGTTTAGCAGTGATTTCACTTTGATGGCAGAAAACATTTAAAACTGATCATTGGGATAGTTTCTCTTAAGAAAAGGACCAAGAGAGGTTGGGTCCTATATAAAATGAGAAAGACCGACAGGATAAAGTTTTAATAAAAACAGGAAGGTGACCCCTAAAACTGATTATAAAAGGTCTCCAAAGTTGTCATATTTTTTTTCCATACCAAAATATGATAGACAACAGGTGCTCTATTTGAGAAAAGCATCTTGGAGAGATATTTCTAATGTAATTAAATATTTCAACATGGACGTGTTTTTTTGGAAGTTGAACTGTAGACGAGGTCTTTTTCTTCTAAATACCATAGGACTAGTATTGACCATTCTCTCCAAGACTTCAGAAACAGCTATTCAAAGCAATAGGACAATAGTTAGATTGAACTTCAAGATCCTTTCCTGGCTTATCAAAAGCAAAGACCAAGTGTCTAAAAACTTTTCAAGAAGGAGTGTTATACAAAAAGGACCCATGAGCCATAGAATTTTGCAGAGGGGTTTAATTGTTTCATAATTCTTCATCTGGTCCAACAGCAGTCACTTTGTGCAAGAATTAAAACCGTTTTTAAGTGTGTGATTTTCTATTTTCTCTTTCAAACCCAAGAATCCAGGATAATACGCTGATGTTTCAAGGACATTATAAAATGTTTCCCTAAGAGCATCTGCAATAGCAAATCCATTATATTCCAGGATCAAGAAAGGGTGTGATGTGTATTTTCCCTTCATTTTCCTTAAGTTGGCCCAGATCACTTTAAGGCTGTTTTTGACTGGGTGATGGTGGAAGTGAAAACATATCCATGATTCCCTGGTTCTGATGCTGAATAACATCAGAGCTCCAACAAAGTGTTTTTAGTTGAACTTGTGTTTAAAATTGGTGATATATGGAAACTGCGAAGCAAGAACTCCAGCAATGATTTCTGGAGACAAAAGAGTCTGATCAAACCATTGTTGGAGATTTAATTTGTAAATTCTGCAAAATTAGCTCTGCTCAAGGTGCTCCCAGAAGCATAAGACCATCTGTTTTAACACAGGAGAAATTAGATGGCATTTCTGACTGAATGCTATGAAACCCATCAAAATCAATCAAGAAATTGTTGCAATAATGTACACTGAGCTACAGCTTCACTCAAAGCTTTTATGAAGGAACTGAAGTTGTTTCCTTACAAAGTGTCAGCCTTACAGGAACTGAAAGCTGCAGATTATCAAGAGGTTAAATTACTACAAGTGGTTTACTAATTTTATTGTTCAAAATGGAGAGGAAATTTTGAATGTAATGTTTTAACACAGATGAAGCTTGGTTTTGCCTCTCAGGCTATGTCAACATACAAAACACACACCTATGACATCCTGAAGAAAAAAAACAATTCGAGCACCTTTACAGTCGCACAAAATTGGCTTTGGGTTGCTATTTCAAGTAGGCATATTCACTGGCCAAATATTTTTTTGCTGACACCATTCACTAATTGTGTTCCCATTTATTGGCCAGTTAAATAGAGATAAAATTACCAATGCATTCTTCCAACAAGATGGTGCCATAGCACACACAGTCTGTCACCAATGGAATTACTGGAAGAAGTCTTCATAGAATGCATAATTTCAAGAGGAATTTGGCCTCCATGTCCACTCTACCTCTTGCTACCTGACTTCTTATGAGGAGCAACCAAGTCCAAGGTTTATGAAAATAATTCAAACAGTATTGCTGGTTAAGAGCAGCAATTAAAAGTTACATGCAGTCTAATGTGGCTGAAATATTACATACAGTGTTCGCCAATAAAATGAAGGGAGTCACTGTGGGTTAAGGAAATAGCACTTTCAGCACATACTCCAAACGCAGTATGTAGTATTTGTAAATAGTATGTAAAATGTTTGCCAATAAAGTGAATATTGTATGTCTAGTGATGCTTTGGAGAGACATTTCAATCACTCTGAAACTTCAGTTCTCTGTCGAAGTGACATTATCTGATTCATTACGTAAGTTTTTGGTAGATGATCACCAAGGTGTAAATCAGTGTGTGGACAGGAGTAAAGTTCTGGCATTTACACTACACATAGTAGGAATGGTCCAGCCTTTGTGATACTAGGACCTTGTTGGGATCCCAGAAGAAGGATTTACATTACTGGGATTCACAAAAGTTTTTATTTGTGTGAATTGCCAGCGCTCCCCACCCACCCATTATAGAGCCCAAATAGATGGATTCCCACTACCTGAAAAGCAATAAATGCGCCTGTTAATTCCTTGCACTCTTCCCATTTATAATTGCTGATTGTAACATTGATTGGTCCCACTGTATTGAATTTAAACTGTCTGAGACAATGTAGTCACTTTTAAGAAAGCAAAAACCCCTCCCTTTACCCCTGATGGTAGTTACATCTTTAAATAAATCCCACATCAGTACACTGTGATCACTACCACCTAGTGATTCCTTTATCTGCAAATTCTTAATGCATGAATAATCACTGCTGATAATCAGACCAAGAGTATTACTCCTTCTTGTTGCCTTTCTAACATGCTGCTATAGAAAATAGTCATCCAATAAATCTACAAGTCTTGCTAGTGTGTGAGTGACCAACTCACAAGTTCCAGTCAATATCTGAAAAATTACAATCCCTATTATGAGACATTCTGATTTACTGGCCCACTATTTCTCTATACACCTGTTTGTTGTACTCATCGGAGTCATTAGGTCTATAACACACTCCTACTCTCATTTTTGCTTTCCCAGTGCTTATGTCACATCAAACTGACTCAACATTGCACTAGCCACCCATGTCAACTGGATGCACTGCCTTAGATTTTATGTGCTTCTTTACTAAGAGTATAAACCATACCCCCTCTTATCCTGTCTGTCCTTTCTGTACACATTATACTTTCCATATTCAAATTCTGCATCCCTTATATCTGAGTGACACTTCTCTGAAATCCTAACAATGTCTGCATTTGATGGTGATATTAAATTCAGGTGTTAAGCACCAAAGCAAGAACACCTATGATGCGTTAGTATATTGTGCCAGCAATTTAAATTACATCGCATTTTAAGGCAAAATGCCTCAAGTTGCGTAGCGAGTTAACATGGTTATTACAGACCATCAGGCATCTCTCATATTGTGGAGTTATACTTCACAACTGCCTTGCCATCATTGCAACACCAGTGTGCCTGCCCACCCATCGAAGAGGAGCCAATCAGTCCCAAAACATAATGATGTCAATCTTATAACTATTTAGTAGTTAGCTGCGAGCAGATCTGATGCATTTGCACAAACTTGTAAGCATATATTGTGTCAGTAATTGCATGTATTCTTCAGTGAAGTTTTTTTTTTTTTTTTTTTTATTCTGCTTGAAAAATCGGTTTCCAGGAGAAAAAACCATCAATCCTTGCCTAAGACTAACTTAGTCACACTTCAAAAAAAAAAAAAAAAAAAAACCCCACAAAGGTTCCTCACATCATTAACAGGATTGGTATAACCAGGCCTTTACCACCTGGTGTGGGAGGGTGGTGATTAGAGCCACTATACTACCTGCAAGGGCAATTTATGTAAAAGTAGTTTGATATATCATACATGTACAATGTGCATGCACACACATATATATAAATGAATATATGTAACCCCTTAAAGGTAATGTTTAAAAAGTTACATAGAATAAAAAGGTATTCAGTTGATGAAAGATTAATGAGTCAGATATGACAGATACTCAAAGCACAAAGCAGCATTAAAGGATGCAGGAGTATACATAAGTTTGTATTAATATATTGAATAAAGTGTGCATAAATGGATGTGAAAGTTACACAAAGTGCCAGTAACTAGAAGGGTGAGGATAGTTGAAAAAGAAGTGTAGTAGATATGTGAAAGGATGTTAATATCCTAAAAGTTATGATGAATTAAGAAAATTATGGGCTAAATTACTAAGCTAATAGAAGGTTGGAGAACTGTAAAGAAAAATTAGTATGGCAAAATACCAATAAAACAAAAATAAAGATAAAAAATAAAAATAAAAAGTGGTACAGCTGTCATCAGATATGGGGGGGGATCATATTTAGGTAATGGTTGAATATAGGTAAGGCAAAAGTGCCTGATCTGATGTCAGCTGCAACAAATATTGATACATGATCAGGTATTTCATCAGGGAACTACACCTGACCATGCATCAGCAACTGCATTTCTATATTTGTCCATTGTAGAAGAAAAGTAAATGGCCAAAAAGAAACAAAAATGAAATTAGCACTTTCTAATACTGTATGGAAATTCAATAGTTCAATAAATAAATTTGGAACAAGCACATAGTATAGGGTGAGGTATTAAATTGAGGATGGGGAAGGAAAAAAAGGAGTATTTTAGATAAATAAAGACTAAAACCTCACCTATACCATGTGCTTGTTCCAAATTTATTTATTGAACTATTGAATTCCAATCTACACAAAATTACATCCTTTAAATCCTACACATTTATATTAACCATATTTATTTTAACTTGATCCTTATTTTTACTTTAATAAATTGGGCCTACTTTGTCCATACAGTATTAGAAAGTGCTAATTTCATTTTTGTTGCTTTTTGGCCATTCACTTTTTCTTCTACTACTATGGACAAGTATAGAAATGCAGTTCCTGATACATGATCAGGTATAGTCCCCTGATGAAACACCTCATCATGTATCAATATTTGTTGCAGCTGACATCAGATCAGGCACTTTTGCCTTACCTATATTCGACCATTACCTAAATATGTTCCCCTCATATCTGATGACAGCTGTACCACTTTCTATTTTTAATCTTTATTTTATTGGTATTTTGCCATACTAATTTTTCTTTACAGTTCTCCAACCTTCTATTGGCTTAGTAATTTATGATGAATTAAGAAATTATAATTTCTTAATTCATCATAACTTTTAAGATATTAACATTCTTTCACCTTTCACATATCTACTACACTTATTTTTCAACTATCCTCACTCTTCTAGTTAATGGCACTTTGTGTAACTTTCACATCCATTTATGCACACTTTATTCAATATATTAATACAAACTTTATATATATATAAATTTTAAACACCATCCTACAACTTGGATTGCTCATCCAGCAAAACACTTTACCTGATCATTTGATACACACAATTTACTTCTCAGCCTCAGTAGCTTTGGCGCAAAAATAAACTTCCTACAATATTTCCTCAACTTTCATCTCCTCTTACATGAATGCATCACAAACAGCCAAACTAACAAAACAAATTTACTTACAAAAACATCCAGGTCTCCTAAAAACTTCTTAATTTGTTTCAAATATATAAATATACTGATTCATTATGTAAATATCAACTAATTTATGCACATTTTCATCTATAGTTTTTCTGACAATTTCCACTTAAAATTTTTCTGATAAAATCTCAAATCATCAGTTTCTTAAGTCACAACTCACCGTGTCCTAATTTTTTGTTCTACAATTATTTCTGCTTTGAAGACTGTACTTATACATGGGGTACACAATGATCACTTCCATCTAGATGGACTCAGCTGGCAGAAATGCAAGTGCTTTTATTATTACTAATAAACACATACAATTTGTAATACCACACATTCAAAGCAACAAAATGGATTTCATTTTGAATACCAGACATTCAAAGCCACACTCTCTTGACCTTTCTCACCAATAACACTTCCAAACTGACATTGATTGTCCTCTACACATCTCAGTTCCTAACATAACAATCGTCTCTTCTCCATTGGAGCCCAAATATCCCATAGCCATTTTCAGTAGTGTCATTTGGAATTACAACAATGCAAAATGGGATAATATGCACAATTTATATTCCTTTTCTTCTTGGTTGGACTACTGTTTTAAAAACTTCTGATTTTAATATTTACTATATATATTCTAATATATAATTTATTCTAATCTAATATATGTGCACCTAATTTTAGCAAGCTGACATTTGTATAAAAAGTAGTCAAGCTATATCTGGTCTCTGGTCAAAGCTTATGGCCTCAAGTTCTGTCATCTAGATTTCCACCAACATTACACCCTGGTGGATCAATTTAAGCCTCATCTAAAATCTGTTTTGGCATCTTACCTTTCCTCTAAATTTTGAAATGATGATCTACCTTGATAAATCTCCTCCTTCTGTTCTAAACATATCCTATTCAATGTGTCTCCTACTTTCTAACTGAAAAAGATTAAAAGAACAACTTCAATGCCATTCAATTTCAAATACCATTCTCCACTTATCCTCCTTAAACTTCACAATGTGAATTAACTTCTGCTTGTATGGCATTTTATCCTCTTAATCCACTGGCATGTTTCTTTCATATAAAACTGTTCATAGCCTGCCAATTCTTAAGAAGGCAGAAAATCTCTCCCAATCATTATTTTACTACACTTAAAGCTCATAGAGTTGTTGGTCTATGGCATATCAGCCTCTTAGACAAACTGTGTCTGTGTATAATATCTGTACAAATGTACAGGTATAACACACAGTGAACTGAGCCACACTGAACTGCTGAACTGTGGGGGGGGGGGGTCATCCAAAGCGTCATTTTAATCAGCACATAGTTGACAAGAACTGCTGGACATATAAGACTCTATAAACAGCATTTGCAATATGTAACTAACAAATCTGTTGTGGTCAGACACATTTCAAAAATAGTCTATTCTCCTACTTCTGTGTGTGTGGAAAAGATCTGGGCATCTGCAGCTCCCTCCACCATTAAACCAGTAGCCCTTTCTAAGTATTAGCTCCTCAAGCTATATTTACTGCCCCATCTCTGGATCACAGCAATAGTAAACACAATCAACCCAAGACTCCATCGCTTATTGATTAAATAACACCAGTCTTAACAATTAAACCCTTGACCGATCTCATCTCCTCTCCCTTCTAGGAGAGCTATGCCTGGAGGATCCCAGTTGCTCACCTCTGGGCAACTGCACAGCTATGCTCTCTTCAAGCATGCCTTCACCTATCAAGGCCATTTCTTCCTCAGCAGATGCTATCACAAACCCAGGATCTGGATGTTGACCTCAAGTTTGGTCAGGATCTATTATACAGGTTTAGAAAACTCCGCGATGGTTGGCTGGGTCAACCACAGACAATCTCTGACCTGATGACCTACATCTCCAAATAATTTTCTGGACAATCGATGTGCTAACTGATCTTGTTAAAGGATCCTCCTTACATTTGGATCGAATTTCGAATGGGAACCTTGGAATGCTGACTGTGTTGGCCATGACAGTTATTTAATTCTGTTTTCTTATTCTACTATTTTTTTTTTTTTTTTTTTTAGTATATGGTATTTTTAATATACATATTTTATTATTTAGGTGGAAAATATCCTTATAACAAATTATTATCCTTATCCTTATAATAAATAACAACTGGCCAATGAACTGTAATGAGCAGCTTTAATCTGATGTATGCTATTTTCCAGCGAAGCCAGCAACAGTCCTCTTACAGATGCAATGCAAATGAAATAAGTCTCAAACAGCAGTCCATAATATTCTTTTAAGCGTTTTTGAAATACAAACTACAGTTAGCATAGGCTTTAAAACCAAACAATAAGCACAAGCAACAAGTTTTGCTGACTTCTACATTCAATTGTAGCCAGTTACAAGATTGGCTAGTGTTGCAATGCACCGTCATGGCCAAATTTCCAGGAGTTTGCAGATAAGATATGGATGTTGACCTCAATTACCACAGACATACATTCGAGATCTAGGAAGAAATGGCCTACAGAACTGACACCTACCACACAACCCGTGCATGTCATATCAGGGGCCTGTAGGATCTACAGCAGGTGTGTGAAACTCAGAAATGCTCACACGCTGTACTAAATAAATTTTCTTTTTATACACTGAGATGGCCAAAGTGTCAAAGCCCACAAGGTAGAGAAAATATAAGACCTTCACTGTATTTATCAGTTGCATGGGCACTAATGTGCACCTAGCACATCAATGGTGTTACTGGGAGAAATTAAATAATTTTTGTATTTCCCCTTGCAAAAAAAAAAATAAATAAATAAAAAAAAAAAACTTATCTCATAACCATCAACATTTATTGAGGTTTCTATGAGTTACAAAAGTTTATTTAAATCTTATATTAATGTATCTCATTTAAGTATCATCATTTACCACTGTTAATCTGCAAAATTTAACAACACTTAAGGGGACCACACTAAAAACAAAAGGCACACACGCAGCCTGCCAGTTCCACATACTTTGGCTATAGGAAACTTTCAGAGATTCTCTGTCCATTCATGATCCTATAGTAATAAATGCCATTTTATTTCTATGATTTTTTTAAAGGTTTCCTTCTTTTTGAATTGTTCTTTATTATCCACAAGAAGTTCAAGTGAAGTTTCCCAAGTGGGAAATTCCATCTGAGATATTGTTTGCTTGAGGTCTTGTATGACATGGTATAGAGGTGAATAATAATAATAATAATGGAACATAACTTCATAGCATGTATCCATAACTTGGGGCTCTTTGTTATTTCAGATAGAAGCAGAAAGTAAAAAAAATAAATAAAGTAAAGAGCACCATCAGATTGGCTTTGATTTATATTTAGTATGGCCAATAAAAGTGGGGCTATTTTCTCCAACAATGACCATTTAGATTTACATATTCCAATTATTGTCACCAAAACTTGGGTGGCCAATTCAGTAACCCTGACAGCAGCACAACAAACTTTGTAAACTTGAGAGCCACAAGCCTTCAATTTTATACTTAAAATTTTATTTTTAAAAAATGGATTAAGCAATAAAATTTTATTTTTCTGATTAATTCATTTTCAAATCACAACTAATAACTTTGTTTTAGTTATATTTTACACTGTTATTAGGCGTGTCTGCATGTATAAATGTAAAGTACTACATATGGGAACCAGTAACCCCAGAGTAACGTATCAACTCTGTGGTAATACACTTAGGGTGGTAGAGAATGAAAAGGACCTGGGGGTAATTGTGCAGGCAGATATGAAGTTTTCTGAGCAGTGCAGACAGTCTGCAAGAGTAGCAGAATTTTTCTAGCAGGGATAAGGAGGTGATTATCCCCTTGTATAAGGCAATGGTCAGGCCACACCTTGAGTACTGTATACAGGTCTAGAGGCCGCATCTTAAGAAGGATGTAGAGCTGTTGGAACGAGTACAGAGCAGGGCAACAAGATTATTGAATTGAACAAAGGGTTTCTCTTATGAAGAAAGGCTTAAGTTTTGCAAATTATAGTGTCTGGAGACTAGGCACGTGTGAGGTGATCTGACTGACGTGTATAAAACCTTGAATGTTTAGCATGCTCAATGCTGATGGGATTCTTCCTCTTGCTCAGAATAATTGCCTGAGAGGGCACAAATTCAAATTGAGGAAAGACAGTTGTAGAATAGATGTGCGGAAGTTTGCCTTTAGCCAGCGTGTGGTTGATTGCTGGAACAAACTTCCATCTGTCGTTGTAGAAGTTGATAGCTTAAACAGATTCAGGGCAGAACTAGACAAACATTTGGAGCCAGTGGATGGGTGAAATAAGGGTTTTTTGGTTTTTTTTTGGCTGATGCTATATAAGCTTGCTTTCTTGCATCATGTTCCTTTGCTAATTCTATATATATATGCACATGTGCCTGTTGTCTTTGCCATGTCTTCTGTCTGGCCCACAAGTAACATCATAGGTAGGGTGGCAGTATAAAACTTATACACAGATACACTTATCAGTGTATGATACTACACAGATACACTAATTAGTGCATACACTTATTAGCAGAGCATTATAACTTTGGCAGATCTGATGGGTCATGCTGGAGTATAAACAAGAACATTTCTATTAAATGTGTGCAACAGTTGAAGGTGTTCAACCGTTGTACATGTTTGTTTTCAATAAAAAAAATAACTTAAAATTAAACATTGCAATTTCCTTAGTATATTTAGCAATGTAATTAAGAACATAGAAGAAACAACCAATTAGGTGTAAAACACTGACTGACAGGGGCAACATGTTTGTCCCTGTCAGTCAGTGTCTCGAAATGGCTGTTACTTCATCCTGCCATCAAACCATACAGAATCTAAGTTTGGAGAACACAGAAACTCATAGGTGTTTCCACGAAACATAGAAAGGCACCTCTGATAACAAAAACATG
The DNA here is from genome assembly GCF_048544385.1 of Mastigoproctus giganteus. Classification (NCBI taxonomy): domain Eukaryota; kingdom Metazoa; phylum Arthropoda; class Arachnida; order Uropygi; family Thelyphonidae; genus Mastigoproctus; species Mastigoproctus giganteus. The sequence goes on from NC_143583.1 coordinate 203,351,928, forward strand.
TCATTGACTGTCGTGGTGCCAATCAATGCATGGCACACCATTAACGATATAAACGAAAGTCAGTCCAATGGAACAAAGAGACACGATACACACCCTTCATGTCCAATAAATGTGTCTGGGTATAGAAGATCCTAAAACTAGGGCATACAATACCAGGAACCCAGTCATTTTTTTCTGGTATTGATACAAAAAATATCAGTTTTTCGGTACTAATTAAAAAAATAATAATAATTGTTTATAATTTAATCACATAAAGGTTATAAAATCACCTTTATGTGATTATGACATTATCTCTACTATCAAATGTTAGATAAATCATCGATAGGACACCATGCAACACTGAAACCTGTCCACAATTCTTGGACAACTTCATGTCTGACCATATCGTATCTCCCAAGTCCCGTTCCTCCACTACTGACTTTAGTTCAACTCCACCAAGTGTTATTTTGGGGGTTGCTGTTCCCCAGGTGTAAGACCTTGCATTTTGCTGAATTAAAGCATATCTGCCACTTTTCTGACCATCCCGCAAGTCTATCTAGGTCACTCTGAAGAAGCTCTGCTTGGTGGCGATCATTAACTACTCTACTGATCGCCGCCAAGCAGAGCTTCTTCAGAGACCTCTTCAGTGGGTGGTTAGACTTCTTCTACCCACCCACCGAAGAAGGGCCAAATAGGCCTGAAACGGCACCAGGGGGAGCCTAATGATGTCCGGAGTGTCCAAGAATAGGTAACAACAGTCTTCCCCACTGGGGAAGCGTTGCCTATTCAAGGAGTTTATTATGAGTTTTTGAGTGGTGTGAGTTGAAGGAGTTACTGTCCCTTTCATTCTTCTACACCGTTTCTTTTCCTCTTCCACTCCTACTATTACTTTCCCTCTACCTTTTTGCTTTTCTAAGTCTAATAGGGAAAAGTAGATAGCCGAGTTATTATCCCACACATATACAAAATATGCCCTGAAACGGTGCCATCTGGGTGGTGGTATCCACTGAGAATAAATAACAACAGTCTTCTCCTTCGGGTGAAGCGTTACTTATTCGAAGTAGTGCAATGTCATGGCAACTCGTCATGAAGGTATTCACAATATGAGATGTAACTTAAACGATGCCACTATTGCAAATTTGCTAATCTATAATTAGCAGTGTATAAATGATGCAATTGCACTAAAATACACAGTCTTTCTTCAATATTTAAAAAACAAATTACTGAATGCATTTCGATCTTGATGCTATTTTTGAAAGAAGAATGTTGTAACCCCCCCCAGGAAGGTATATTTTCATGCTTTCCTTGGGGGGGGGGGGGGGGTTTATAACATTGGGTGAATGTCACAAAGAGAAAATTATGGGGAGCGACAAACTGTTGGATCTCAAGAACTTTCAGGCTGTGTGGAAAGAGAGTTTGGTTAAGTTCAAAGTGGTACTGGATAGCCACTTTTTGGCGATGAAGGTATGAATGATAAAGATACCCCCCCAGCAGCTCTCTGCTTACCCCCCCAGGAAGGTATATTTTCATGCTTTCCTTGGGAGGGGGGGTTATAACATTGGGGGAATGTCACAAAGAGAAAATTATGGGGAGCAACAAATGGTTGGATCTCAAGAACTTTCAGGCTGTGTGGAAAGAGTTTGGTAAAGTTCAAAGTGGTACTGGATAGCCACTTTTTGGCTATGAAGGTATGAATGATAAAGATACCCCCCCCCCTTAGCAGCTCTCTGCTTTATTACATCATTTGGTCATTATAATACTAGGGCAGCACTTTCATAAATAAACTACTAGCCCCAGGAGTAGGCATTTTAAAATAACTTATTTCAAAAGCACTTTAAATGGCATTTTTACTTAATTACTATAATGAAATATGCTAAATGTTTTTTAATGACATTAAAAATTAGTGATGGGCATAATCAAATGATTTTCACAATCGATTACATGCAAATTAGTTTATTACGATTTTGGCACAGTTGAAAATGGAAGAAGAAAAAACAAAGACACAGAAGTGCAAGGATTCGATCGGATGGTATCAAAAGTAAAAGCAACGTGCTGTTCCCACTTAGCTCAATTTAGGAATCTCTCTCCATTTTCATAATCGATTATATGCAAATTCTGATCACAAGGCTGAATTTAGTTTACGGTACCTCTCGTGTTAGAGGGTTGCGTGAACGTCGTGAACTGAGAAAAACAGTTGTAATTAGAAGGAAGGAAAAAAAAAAAAAAAAAACACTTATAAAAGAGGGGTCGTGTTTTTATTAGACTTTCATTTTTGTTTAGTGAAAAAAGGTTTTGTTTTTACGCGACTTCGGGAAGGATTCAAGCAAAAACCGGTCGTTGGCCACGGGGGTTACCATAAACTAAAGTTTTACCGGTCACAATATTATCGTAATATATATTATTGTGATCGATTATACTCAATCACCACTAAAAACTAACTATGAATACTAAAAATAACCGTTGCTATTTGAAATTGCTACGTTTTTCATCCAAAAATCCAAAAGGTAGCGATAAATAAGGAGTACTGCTCAAAATTAAAAGCTTTACGAAGCTTTTAATAAGCTATTTTGATACTGTCCTTCGACATTGACTTAGGACAAAACAAACGGAACGAAAATTTACCATAAGCAGCCTCCACCTGCTTTGGTTTTCACTAAAGTTCCGTTTTCGGAACTGATAGGAAAATTGAAGGAATTCCTGCGCTCTCAAGGAACCTGTAAATATGTTACTGGTTGCGACTTTTTTTTTTTTTTTTTGGAGGTGAGGGGACAAGATACAGTATATTTTCAACAGGTGTTAATATAATTAATTCCCGTTTTAAACTCCTTGACTGTTGGTTGTTTGGTTTAAGAAAGTGCAAGTTATCCCTTTTAGGAATCCTAAAAATGTATTCCAAACTGCTTTTGTTGAGGTTTCTAGTCTACAGTATTCGATATCCATCTCATTCTTCTCCTTTATTTCGCTAAAATTTCATGTTTTGCTTACAAGGATCTCACGTAGTTCTTAACATTGTCATCTGAAGATGCGCGAGTACACGTATCCTTCTGCAAAATGAAATCACTGTTAAAACATAACATCAAACGATGTCGACAACCCCATCTACATCTACCTGTTCACATTTATCAGTTGTTGTGCTACTGTTACTTGCTTCAACAGCAAAGAATTTTAGTGAAAACCAAAGCGGCCTCCGCCTCACACACTTTTACTAGTGCTGGACTTCTGGTATTTCTTTATTTGATTCATATCAGCCAGAGGAATCCCGTTATATTATGCAAAGACAACATACATTACTTGAATAGAACCAACTACAATTAGTAACACAATTTACTTATAGTTAAATAAAAACACTTTATTTCAATAATTAAACATTGATAACAGTATTTTGTAATCAATTTTTAAAATGGTTGGCACTGATCTATATTCCAGTTTCGAACTTTTTTCGGCTCAAGGACCTCCTGTTCACCCTACTCACCCCTCCCCCACTAATCATCATCATCTGTAGAGTTGCGCAGCAGTAACTTGCATTTTGGTGCAATCAGCGGCCACACTTGGAGCCCCCCCTCCCGACTCATATGATATTACATCACCAAGATCGAGCAACGCTCAGCAATTCCTCCCCACCTTAATATTAAATCCTGGAGAGGTAACGCCTTCAAAAATCTATAGAACGACGCAGCAGTACGGAAAGGCACATAATGCCGAAAGAAAAGTTTACGGATAGGTAGTAGTAGTAGTGGCATGTGATGCGAGAAAGCAAGTGTATGAGCTTATGCAGCATCAGCAAAAAAAAAAAAAAAAAAAACGCACCATTCCCTCCAAATGCCTGTCCAGTTCCTCCTTAAATTTATTTAACCTATAAACTTCCACGACAGATGGAAGTTTGTTCCAGCAATTAACCACCCGCTGGCTAAAGGCAAATTTCCGCACATCTATTCTACATCTGTCTTTTCTTAATTTGAATTTATGCCCCCTTAGGTTCATAATCTGAACAAGTGGAAGGATCCCATCAGAATTCAGCGTGCTCAACCCATTCAAGGCACAAACGTTAGAGAGAATAAACAGGCAAAAGCGATATGTGTAAAGAGTTTCATTATTAGCATGACTAGGCCATATGCAAATATAATCGCAAGAAAATACGAAATTAACTAAAACAAACGTCTTTTCAGCATTAAACTTTCGTCTATAGGTGAAAAGTAGTATTCAAATGTGTCACACATGGCTATGCTTTGCCAATATAAATTAAAGTTCTCTCGACTGCAATATCAGAAAATGATTCAGTTGGTATTTCATCAATGACACAGCGATTCGTGAAACTAAGCGCTGGAATGCAAGCCCCACACCTCACTCTTAAAATAGTAATAATAAAAAAAAAAACTGACTAGAATGAGATTAATGTGTTATTATTTTAACATTTGATGTATTTTTATTTTCTTCATAAAACTTAGAAATTAATAAACAAGCTACATAAAATATTAAATACAGTATGCTGTTATCTTCCAAAATTATTATTCAATGTGTAGTAAGGAAAGCTTGTACATAACATTATTATTCGTTGGAAAACAATGGGGAAGAAAGAAGGGCCATTACTCGTCTTGTAAAAAGAGATTACCACTTCAGTCCAGCGGATATTCAAAGCAATTTTGAATGTGCGTTTTATAAGTAAATAAATAGAAGAAGAGCTTGTATATGAAAGTATGAGTCACTAATACTAAGCAGTAAAGCTGGCGGAACGCTGTGGAAAGACTGTTTCAGTTCCATTATATTACATAAGATTTTAATATTATGCCTTTTTAACCCTGTCTTGGTCACAAGCCTTTTACTGGAATAAATGACCCCCGGTAATAACTTAATAACTAAACCAAGTAATTTTAATTACTTGCACAAATTACTCAAGATTTAATGATCAATAGCAGATGCGAAATGGACACCATCCGTAAACAAAAAAGCCTTCTGCAGAATAAAGAATATTCATTCAAAAATATTTTACCTTGTTTGCTGGAACAACATCCGATCACCATAGCAACGAAGTAGCTATTTTGAAGGACTATACCTGATAAAAAACAGAATTAAGGAAGTATCGCAAACGAATGTTGTTCCGATTTACCAACTTTTGATGACAAGAAATATTCACTACGCCAAGATCTTTCTTATAGTTACGTTCGCCCTAAATAACATGGCTTACGTGTGACATCACATTGTGCTAAGAGGATACCAACGTCTGGAATCGAGGACTAAGCTACTTCTGGCGGTTGCACGAGCACTTTACGGGATGCGTGAGGCAGATAACATTTAAGGAATATGAGAGTATGTGTGTCTCTCCCTATCGTGATACTACTGTGTGTCCCCCTTCACTCACACACGCTTTCCCTCTCAGAAGTTACACAGTCGATCAATACTGTCCTCTACTTTAAGTAGGATCATGTGACAATTCACTTTGCTAATAATACTAAATTTAAGTCTGTATGATTCCTTTATACTCAGTTATTCATTAAAAAGGCAATGGCCAAATAGATCGTTCGGTTAATTTAAAACGCAATGAATCGGAAAATAAAAATTAAGAAATACAGTCAATTGTTTTCAGAAATAATGTGTCTTTAAAATATGATGAAGTACAAAATAAATGTCATTACTGGCGCCATCTTCAGACGAAATGTTAAACTGCCATAGCAAAGTACCAAAAATTAGTTAACCATATAAACAAATTGAATTAAAATCAATAAATTTTTATACTCTTCGGTGCCCTTCGCCAGAGAAATTCACTATTACAACAACAAAGCTAAACAAAAAAAAAAAAAAAAACTCAGTTAACAATGGGCCGTGCATTTTTGCGATAGTGTATGAATTCGAACACATAACTTTCGTATGTGAGTCATTTAATAAATATTTTTATTATTATTTTTTATTTAGTTAGTTCATTTGAAGTTACAGAGTTAACCCCTCAGGTGTATGTTAAATGCCATGTGGCATCAATATATAACGTCTATAATTAGTTTTTCCAGCAAACCGACGAAGTGATGGCAATTACAATTGCTGTGGTAGCCGAGAGGGTTTAACTTCGCGTGGGCGCCTCCGTAGCCAGGTGGGAAGGAGCAGCAGTGCGTAGCACACACTTCTTGATTAGACCGTGGTTCGAGCCCGTCACCACCAAATACGGAGGATGCGGAAAGGTCAGGGAATGACCACCGCATATTCCCGGAGCAATATGGCTTTAGTTGCTAATGCTCCTAAAAACCAAACAATAAACAATATTATTTAACTTCGCCCCTGAACAGCCATATATGCTAAGGCATTAAACCAATCAACTTAATGAAAAACTACTGCACATGTATCCATCCCTGCGACGTAGGATCGCTCAATGAACTAAATGAGTGTTTCCCAACCTGTGGTCCGCGAAACTTCACAATAAAACAGAGCTCTCTCTCTCTCTCTTTGGTGATACAGATATATCAACAACGTAATCTACAGTGGCGGAAAATAGCAATTCACTACAATTATAACCTTAAAAAAAGTTATAATTGTAGTGAAACGTATAAGATATTATTTGATTACAGTCATTTTGTTTTCGCAAAGCAAAAGGTATTGCGTCAGATAGCGATTCTATTGCATCAAACAGTAATTGCAAGGTATTACATCAGCCGTTTCTATAAATACGGCGTTGGGTGTACACGCGCATTAGTATCCTGTTTTGCGGAGGTATAAGCATGGCTCCATATGTTCAGTTGACACCAATAAAAAAAAAAAAGTGTAGCTGTTACGCTGTCCCAGGAAGGGCTTTCTACGTGTGCTATCGCTGATAAAATAGTCCAGTCAACAGTATCCCGGGCGCTGAAATTAAAGCGTGAAATCGGTGATGTGAAGAGAAGACCTGGGTCAGGCCGTAAGAAAGTGACTACGCCGTTCCCAGATCGACATTTGAAACGACCATGCCTTCGTAATCGCCATGCTAATACTCCTGATCTAAAACTGGACTTTGAGATTGCCTCTGGTGTTGAAACAAGTGCACGAACTATCCAAAGACGGCTTTCGGAATGTGGTCTGCATGCCTATCGGGTCCAAGAAAAAACCTTTGTTGACCCAACAAATGAGGAAGAAGCGACTTGCTTGGGCTAAAACCCATGTTCATGGACAAAGGAGCAATGGGACACCGTCATCTTTTCTGCCAAATCGAAATTCAATCTGCATAGCTAAATTAAGCTTAAGGTGCAGCCATGTTCTTTAAGAAATGCTGGCATTACAGTGGTGGACTGGCCATGCAACAGTGCAAATTTGAACCCTATTGAAAATTGCTGGTACATACTGTCGTCTAAAATTGCTCAGAAGAAGCTAACAAGTAAGATTCAGCAGGAGGAAAGCACTGTAAGGGTGCGGTACCACGAAATTGGGCAACCATATCCAGAAGTTGATTAACTCTATGCCAGATCGTTGCAAGGCTGTAATTGCAGCTCGAGGAGGAACAACGAAATATTGAGGACTTATTTTGCTGATTTACAGTACACAATACTATTAAGTTAACTTGTCATTTCAGTTTATTCACGTAAATGTAATAAAATGTATGTTTGGTTGTCATGATTGCCATTTGCACGATTTCTCATATTTCCAATAATTACGCATTTTACCCTTTGGGATGATATTTATGGCAATTAGGTATATCAGGTGGAGTATTTTTATTGGATTTCATTCACAGAGATATATATCCCATCTAACAAATGCATTCGAACCCACAATGCAGCGCATAGCACATTACAGTAGAACCCGGATAACAAATTCGCGCATAAGTTTTCCCCTCTATTAGGTTTGGTTTCTTAAGTCCCAGTTTCACCTCTATATATTGTAATGCATTATTTTTCCGCGTAAGAAGTTTCCCAGGTAAAAAGTTTTATGATAAAGAATACACAGTCTATTATTGTAATGACGTTTACCCACTTAATACGTTTTTGAAATATACAAATTTTTTATTCTTAATTTCAAAATATATTAAACAATATGAACATTTTGATAATCGAACAAGTTATTGCATATCATCATTTTAGTTCGTAGTAAATCACTGAAGTAAGTGAAATGGCATCCTTTTTTGATATTCATGTATCTCATATTGTGAATGCCTTCACAACGATTGCCCTGATATTGCACTACCCCTAATAAGCAACGCTTTGCAATGCAGAAGACTAGTGTTACTTATTCGCGGCAGAAGTGGTATCTGCCGAGAAGTGTTGCCTCTTCGAGAATCCACTGTCGAAGCGTTCCTTATTCGAGGTAGTGCGATATCAGGGCAACTCGTTGTGCAGGCATTCACAATATGAGATATCACCAAACTAATGCCATTTCACCTACTTCGGTGGTTTACTACGAACTAAAATAAATTATGCTTGGCACTGACTTGGTCGATTAGTGAATTTTCCGTAGTCTGAGGCTTTCAGCGCTAAATCCTTTTTAGTAGAAACATTTTGAAATGGAAGTGACATCTTGCAATCGTTTTCATCAATATTCATAATTGGATACATCGACCACGTGAAGCACAGTGATGCATATATGCCGTTAAGTTCTGATGTTCAACTTTCCAGTTCTGAATTACTTAGCGGATTGTTGCTCTGTCTTATTGTAATTGTGACCTTTTAAGGTACGTTGGAACTTCAACGGAGCTGATCCAACTTGGTAATGGGTATTTGGTAAGGAGTTTAATGAACAGAATGTTAAGCAATTAGAAATCCTCAGTTTAAAAATGTTTCCCACATACACAATGAAATATTTATAAATTCTGAAATAGTACTTAAAAATTATCTTTAACTTATGTATGTGTATCTTTTCATTTTTATTTGTGTAGTTAATATTTCATACCCTTAGGTTATTTTCCCTTCTAAGAAGTTCTAAACGTCCAGTCCCTTGAAAAACTTATCGGGGTTCTACTGTATTTGCAAAATTCACAAGTGATGCAGTTTTTTTGTTCGTTACTGTATACTACATATTATTGTATTTAAACAACAGTTATTAATATATTTCCATGTTTTATGGTCCGTGGCTTTATCTCATATGTAAAAGTTGCCCGGTGTCTGAAAAAAGTTGAGAAACACTGATTCTACAAAAATAATAATACAAAAACCGCACTAAAACTAATATAAAATAAATCAAAAAAACAGCAAAATAAATAAAATACATCATGTGATGATGTTCAACAAATTATACTCAACTTTTGCTGAACACGAAGATATTTTAAGCCAGTGATTTCAACCTAATATATGTACGTTTTCGCATACTACCTTAGGTTGGAATCATCGGCTTAAAATGTCGCAATGTGGTACACGGAAAGGTTATTAGAAAATCAAGTTACAATTCTTTTGGTAGTTGGTATCTCATATATAATAAATCTAAACAAAATAAATAATAATAGTCTAAACCAAAGTTTAACTTTTATTTTTTTTAAAACGCGACTCACTTGACTTCTCTTAACTTTTCATATCCAAAGCATAGATAGAATTAACAAAAAAAAGTACTTATTACATATATTAAATGGTACCTTTGTGCTTTATCAGAATTTCTCAACCCACCGTGGTTCAAGCTCGCGGGACTTCTAAATACTATTAACGATTATATTCATGAATTACTGTAAACTCCTCTTGCGTGGTGGCCGCACATACAGAAGTATAAACGAGAACATTTTTCTGCAGTAAACCGGTGGATCGCGACCCACAGATCGAGAAACGTAGCCGAGTGGTCAGAGCCAAAGTGCAATAGCACTCTCGTGGACCGTGGTTCAAGACCATGACCTCATTCTTTCAGTAATGCTGATCTAAACAATGGACGGCAAACACAGAAGTGCTCTGTGTTTTGCTACTGTTCACAGCACTATACAGAATTACTCAACAAATATATATAAAATATTTTTTGAAAAATAATGAGTTTACCTCAATATAGTACGTAGAATACTTCCGTATGATACCCTCCAGAAATTAAAACGAAAAAAATCGACAACTTACCGGTACATTGGAGTAAAATATATATAATTAAAATATATATATATATATATATATATATATATATATTTTTTTTTTTTTTTTAATTATTTATATTTTACTCTAATGTACCGGTAAGTTGTCGATTTTAACGTTGTTTCCGTTTTAATTTCTGGAGGGTATCATACGGAAGTGTTCTACGTACTATATTGAGGTAAACTCCTCTTATTATTTTTCAAATATTATTATCAACGTAGAACGTATTGAGTATTACAGCTCTGATTCATACTATTAAATATTTTTATGTATTTTCTCTTGCACAAAAACACGCGTCTCATAACCAGCAACATTCATGAAGGATCCTATAATTTATGAATTTCACTTAAATTTGATTCGTGTCCTTCAAGTATCACCCTTAACCATTATTTTCATATAGGTTTAATTTATTGGCATCTGAATAAGAAATTCATTATAATCTGATCCTGGATTTTTTAAAAATGGCAGAGATGCTATTGCCTGGCAGGTGGCACTTACACAATAAATAAATTCAAGTATTTTATTAAAGTTTTGCGGGCCCCAGGGTTTCCCCTATCAGCCGCTAAAAGGTAACAGTATACATGGTGTACAATTTAAAGCAACTATAGATAATGATACATAAAGGCTATTTACAATGATGATGATACATAAAGGTTATTTACAATGGTAATGATAATTGTAATGATACAAAATAAACACTGGACTTTGGAGTCCAGCAGACTGATTAGTACATCAGGTAAGAGAATCCAAAAACCAGCTGACTGTTACACAGATTTATACTTCAAAAGAATGGTTACAATTTTTGGTTTCCAAAACAATAAAAAGGGCCCTAAACCCTTCCATCTAAAGTTCAAAAAAAAAAAAAAAAAAACAGTAAAATCTTTCCAACTAACCGACAGGCGGCGGTATTTTTCTATCAGTTAACATTAGGTTAGTATTTTACTGAACCTCAGGAGTAAGAATTCTTTTCCTCCGTTTAAACATTTTCTCCGCATTGGTGGAGAAGGCAGCATAATACTCAGGACAGAGCAATTGAATACATTTGTGAGAAGTTGCAAGTCCAGTCTTAAATCATCATACAGAGGACAATGAAAGATGAGGTGCTCAACAGTTTCTTGAGCACCACACAACTGCAGACAGGAGTGTGTGTTAATCCGAATGAGAACAATTTAGAGTTAAGACTGCCATGACTGGTATACAGAAACGTAACATATAAGCCAGGATTGAACCAGTCCATTTTCTTACCATAATCAGCAACCTCGGGAAAAAACCTACAGGTCTCCCTACCCAAGGTAGAAGTACACCAGGTATTTTGCCACGCTCTATAACATTCATTTCTCATTCTTTTAATGTCTACATTTTCTTGTAGGTCAGTATATATAATAAATAAAACTATCGATAGATAAATAGTTTAACAATGTTAACCTGTACAAGCTGAAAGTCTTGGGGACCGCGCAAAAAAATTTGACAGCCGCCAGTTCGACAATCTGATCTAAAGTGAAGTAAACATTTACCTCAATCCTCATACAAGGTAATGGAGAAGTAAATACACCACAAACTGCACTATTTTTTGAAGTATATCGTTACTAATGAGTAACATTATATTTCTCTTTTCAGAGAGGTGTTAGTTATTAATATAATATTGCGCCACACAATAATTTGAGATGCCTTTCACAAGATTTAGTGTCTATTTTCTTGCCTGTGTGGATTGTTCTTGACGGCATTATAACTTTAGTTGTTTTTGCGCCATTAAAACCGAAATCAATCAATCTTGCATGTGCTATATAAAATAAGGATGGTAAGGCCAACAAATGCTACTTGCAACTGGGATATAAGATGGAAAGAAGTAAAGCAGATTACTATACAGTACTAAGATTATGGAACAATCTATTAAATAAACGATGACCAAGTCATTGATTCACACGGAATAGAAGATGAGAAGTATCAAACTGTGCAGCACAACAATGGCAAAAAGGATATTCACTTGGGGTTGCGTAAGAAATCACTATATACATTATATAGTGATTTCCACCGAATAAAAAAAAAAAAAAAAAATTGCAGTAGCATTTCAAGAGGAAAAAATCCTATGTGAATGAAAATTTAAATTGCACAAAGCCAGAAACTGCCTCGTACTCATGAAATTTGCTAATTCCGATAAGGAATTCGAAAAATATTTTTATTCTCTAAGAAAAATTAAAACATATGATCGGCAATACATTGACTTTTCCTTTCCATTTCTTCGAAAAAAGAAAATACGACTGAGAAGAGGAACATCTAGATCTGATAGTTTAGCACATTAAGAGTATTGTTAAAAAATCGTATTATTGGTGTTCTAATTTAATCTGAATCCTGTATTCAATGTTTTAGGCACACTGGCATATATGCTTATAGTCCCTACTGTCTTCAGTGTCCGCCTGTCTGGTTGTTCACACAAGTACAAGTCGACTCCCAGTGGGCGAATTTACATGAAATGTTATATTTGGCTCTTTTAAGAAATTTTGTCAAGCGATCGAGATTTCATTAAAATTGGACAAATATAAATCGACAATTACTGTCCCCCCCCTTTCACACATATCAGAGACTATTCATATATCGTACATTTTATCTAAAGCAATGGATAGTTTGGTGCAGTGTCCTGACTGGAGGAATAAATAAGCAATATGAGGGATGCACATATGAAGTGGTGGCTGTTTGATGCGCTCGTTTTTATTATAAGTTTAGTAAAAATATAAATCGTGTATCATTGCTATTTGCGTAATATACGTAGCAAGCGCAGCAGAAATGTGAAATACGTGTTACCTTTCAACTGTTATTAAAAACAGTTGACAGATAATGTACTTTACTTATTTATAGGAAATAAAGTACATTACAGAAATGTTGACTGCATACCACGATGTGAGGATCTGAGGTACGTGTTACAATTTGTTAATGTTATTAAATCACAGAAGATCCGTGAAATACGCGTTGAATTTCAATTTTTATTTAGGAAATAAAGTATTACAAACGTTGAGTAAATATTATGATTTATGAAGTACAGTATGTGCAATAAAGTGGGAACAATTACTTTTATATATTTTTAGTTAATCCATTAATAACAAAGTAATTATTCCTTTTCACTTGTATTAATCACAGAAAAAAGAAGGGAAAAAAAAAATCAAATATCCCTGAATGTAACGCACTGCATACATAACCTTTTTTTTTACCTCTCAGTATAAATATTTTTATGAAAATTTATTTTTGTTTTCGTTAATTTGTGTCGTAATGACATTCAATTCACACAGTGCACGATATTGAATTGACTGTTTTCAGGGGCATTCGCAGATGAGTACGAATGTATTGTCTTCACCATCCACTGTTCGCATGTAACAAAAACACCCAGTGGACGGAACTGAACTACTGTTTATATATATAAAAATCAAAAAAAAAAAAAAAAAGTGCTAATAGGAAATAAATCAAATACATTACAGAAATGTTGACTGCCTATCACGATGTGAGGATCTGAGGTAACAGGAAGGGGTAGTCCGAATTATATTCTTAGTTCATAAAAAGTAGAAATAAAAAGTAGTTAGGTAACACGCAGTGCGTTGGATATGTCCAGTAATGCCCATAACATTGTATGGTAGATGGTCGTAATGCCGAATGTCCTTTTCCAGTAAGTTCCAGACATGCTCAATTGGGTTGCGATCGGCTGAGTTGGGCCATGGGAAGACGGTGAATTCACTGTCCTGTTCCTGAAACCTGCCGGACCTTGTGAGCTGGCGCGTTGATTTGTTGATAGATGCAGAAGTTGTCTGAATACACTATCATATGAAGGGTTGTACTTGTATATATGGTCATTGGTGGCCCCTAGACATTAATCCAATTCCACCTAATTTTACTGTCTGTAATAACGAAACCGGAATTACCGAAGGCCTGGAAGAGGGGGGAAAAAAGTGTAAAATTTTTATGTTGTGTATAATGTGTGTTTATGCTATCCAGGCCATCTAGCCTCCAGACAGCAGCCAACACCTGGCAACCGGTGCTCGTCCCAAGGCACATGGATCCACTACACTGTGTATGTGCTAACAGCACAAAAGTCCCAGATACAATGGTAGAAATGCTAGACCAAAGGGTGCCCACTCTCGGTAGCCCGCAAAAAAAAAAAAAAGAAAAAAAAAAGTTGTACTTGATCAACGATGACAGAAAGGTAAGCGTTCCCATCGAGCGTTCTCTGATTACTGTTGATTAACGGTAATCAGAGAACCCGGGAATGCCACTAAAACAGTCGCCAAATCATAACACCACCGCTTCCAGCCTGCCCAACAGCAACGGTGCATCCAGGTGCCATGTCCTCGTGTTGCTTTCTCCATATGCGAATATGCCCATCACACGAAAGAGTTGGAAACGGAATTAATCACCGACATGCTGAAATTTGTTGCCGAAAAGGCGACAGATTTCCACATGTCGGTAGTCTAGTGTCGGTGCTGTTTCGTGTGTCTCGCAGTGAGCATGGGTACCTGTGACGGCCGTCGACTACTAGAGCCCATAACAGTTAATGTCCAGTGCATAGCCCATGTCCCAAACCAAAGAGGCCAAATGAACAACATAACCCAGATATCACTCACTCGCACTATCTGGCCTTTACGGAGTACAGTATTCAACACAATAGAACTGATAAGCGGAGCTTTGTGGGGAAACTGCCGGTGCCGCTTGACACTATGTACACGATGTAATCCATGTCGATATTGGTCTTGCTGTTCTTATGATGTACTGGGTGGTTAGCTGGGCCACTGTGCTGCGTTGCTGGTATGCTATGAGACGAGACATAGGACGTTCGCCACGGGCATCGACCACTTGGGTGTTCTACGTGTGACCAATTGGCTCGTTGTTAAGCCAGCCACGATAGACTCTTAACACCACAGAACGGAAGCACTTAAAACCATGTTGGCCGTTGTCAAGATACTGGCACCTGAACGTCTTGTTCCCATAAGCATTCTATGATTGAAGTCGGAAAGATCTTGGTGCTGACTCATTCTTCCTAGGAAATACTCAAAATCTGATCGTGTGCAGACTAAAATCTTATATCAGCAGTTCCCGACTTTGAGCCTTCACCCAGAGTTAGAGACCAGTCCATTACTACAAAAGGGGGTATTGCTAATGCAAAGCCAACTCTGTGTATGTTACCAGCGTACGAAAAACACATATTAAAATGGAACAAGAGAGCTTACTGCAGACTCCCTTCCCGTGTTGCAAACCCCACTAAAAATAATCGTGGATGCGAACAATGCTCCAGAAGACAAACAACATGCTTTTACGAATGAACAACCATCAAATATTTATTTTTGACCAGACAATTACAAAAGAATCAAATAAGTCCGCTGTGTAGATCAGTGTGTGTTAAGGAGGAAAACGACTAAGGCTATAACGGTCAGTATATTGTTTCTTTAACTTGCTCTGTGCTCGATATGCCTGTTTGCTGGACGAGAAACCTGATTTTCCAGATGATATAATCATGCAATCCTCACCCGAGACTGACTAACTCAGCGAAGTTGCGAAAAAAAAAAAAAAAATCACTTGTGTCACTAGCGGAGATTCAAATTCGGGCCTTTTCCACCGGTGTAGAAAGGACGGTGATCGCAACTAATGTGCTACCGCGAGGGCAGTGGATCAGTAATGACCAGATTAGTATGCTCAAGGGTTACATTTTTTGATTATCAATATTTTCTCTGTATTAGTAATGAAAAAGCTACTTAAATATTTTATTAGAACCAAGTAAACACATTTATTACTCATTATAATGATTTAGAATTTTGCAATACTAAACTTGATTAAGTTTTAATCAAGATTAGAAAAAGGTGAAAAGTTTTAATCTTGATAAAAACAAATTTAAGTAACTCCATAACCTAAATAAAACATAATAATAATTATTATTATTGTAGCAAACCAAATAGTCTTTTACAGGGGCATTGAACAAGATGAAGCGAGGATAGTAACCGACCAAAAGGCCAGCGAGGAGTTCTGGGGAAACCTTTGGAGCACGGAAATTAGCACGCCCCCCCTCTCCCCGGATAGACCTGGAACGGAAGAAAACCAAGGACACACAAGAGATAGGAGAATCATGAAAGAGAAAAATAACATTTTTTTTTTTTTTTTTTGTTTTGTTTATGGGCTTTTACGGCTCAAGGGCAACAGGGCCATAATGTTCTTGAAATACAACGGGCGATCAGGAAGTCCCACAATTGGCGAACTCCAGAATAGACGACATCCACAACTGTTATTGGTACAAGAAGTTCAATAGTACACACAAGCACCCACTGGGTAATTCATCGGATGATAACGCACCACCGAGACGATCCCAGAGTATCTAAATCAAGGAATCACCTAAAGACAAAGATAACAAAAACCCGACAAAGTACAGACTGATCACCTGTCTTCCAACTATCTACGGGAAGGGGGTAATCATTTAATTCGCAGACTAGTGCAAAATCTTATCTTAATTGTTATCATCTGAATCTTTTGTAGCTTTCTCCTTCTCGAAATACTCTCCCTTGAACTTTGCACACTTTCGCCACCGTCGTACCCACTCATTAAATGCTTTTTGCAAGCCATTTTTCGAAAGACTGCGAAGTGCTCCCGTTGTAGATCTGCAAGCATCGTTGTGTCGGACGCAAAACGGTTGCCTTTCAGAGCTTTTTTAACACGTGGAAACAGGAAGAAATCGCACGGGGATAAGTCCGGTGATAAAGGGGATGTGGCAGAACCTCGGCACTGGCTTGGAGAAACTTCACACCACAGTGTTCGGTCACACCGGAATATGGCTGTCCTACCAAGACACTCATTACCATACGCCTCATTCATCTCTTTTAACTGTTTCCGATGCATTTAAGCCCCATCTGACACAATAATGAATCACATATCGCTGCTCAATCTGTATGTACGGATTGATACTTGCTTCAAAACGATCGTCAGTGACACGCAGCTAAAAAAAAAAAAAAAAACTACCTTCACGCAACACTAGCTCGACAAGTACTAGCATGCGCACACAGAGTCTGCTCAGTAGCGATCAAAGACAGCGCCTCTAGCGGCAGTTATGGAAAGTTCGCGCAGTAAACAAAATTTTGCACCAGTCCGCGAATTAAATTATCACCTCTCGTACAAGATCCTGACCACACGCAAAGCCAAGAATATAAGATAACGGGCCACTTAAGAGGTCATCATCTCTGAACAACAGAAGGGATGCAGGGAGCAAGCAATTCACCATAGGTGTATCAATTATGGAGCAAGCCTACAAGAAGCATTACAACTTGTACACTGCCTACATTGATTACCGCAAGGCGTTCGAAAAACATCTCCCAACTAAGATCAGAGACGGCAACTTACATATTACAAAAACCAATTAAAAGGAACGTTGTAGTAGCGAAGATTACAAAAGTAAACTACTCAATCCACTAGCGGAAAACAATATCCACTCTGTATCCAAAAAAGACCCTACCAATAGAATCGCAAATAAAATAAAGACAAAAATAAAAAGGCTAAAATCAGAAAACAAAATAGAAGAAAACATATTCAAGAACCTACTTCCAGATAACCCAAATCCCCCGAACTTATTCGATATATAGAAATCCAGAAAGAAAGGTACCCCATTAAACTAATTTTTAATTGAAAAACACACTCCAGACGCAACGTAGCATAGTACATATCACCTATAAGAAAAATTATATACAACAAAGCGACCAAGTTATTAACACAACCTCGTTACCCTCTCCCCCACAAAAGATATTTTTACTTAACTGATCTTACAGTTGGAGAAGGCTACTTCAAATTTTCCAAATACCCTGTACAAACAAAAAGTCAGACTGAGTATGGGCAATATTCTCTTCTCTCTCCCCTACTTGCAGCAATCTTCATGAGTGCATTTGAAGATGTAGCCTTAGCAATTTCTCTCTAAAACTAATATACTGGGGTAAATATGTCGACGATATTCTAACCATTTGCCCACATCGATTAGAAAATTTAAAATATAAACAGAGAAAGACAATGGTATACCCACATCTCTTGTTAAATATAATAGTTCTAATAGAAATATACAGAAAATCAACAAACACTGCTATTATTATAAACTTTAATTCCAATCAATCTCCCGAACATAAAAATAGGCATCCTTAAAAGTTTGGTTTAGAACTTTTCGGCTATGCAGAGATCAAGCACTAGAAGTTTCAAGAGATTTTCCCAAATGATTAGAAACAACAGATATCCACAAATACTCATAACGAAAAAAAAAAAAATAAAATAAAATAAAACAACGAGAGATTTTCAACAAATACTCATCTGACAAAGACCAGATCAAAAACTTAGTCAAAATAGTCATGGGTTTTTACGCCACATTTACAAGAACTGACACCGTTAAAAATGTGGTTAAAAAAAAAAAAAAAAAACACCTCCCCTGACCTTACCTTACCTTTTCCACAAAACACCTAGTGTATAATTTAAAATGCAAATATTGCCAAAACTGTATATTGGGCAATTTGGTAGAAAATTATTCAAAAGAATTAAAGAACATAAATATGACATAGCCCACGATGCAGGATCCCAAAATGGGATTGGGATGTCGCACCAGGTGGGGATGCAGGATCCCAAAATGGGATCCTGCATCCCCACCTGGTGCGAGGAGCACCAAATGGGATTTTAAGAACGCCTGTATCCTAAATCACTAACAGGTAAAGGAAACGCAGACTTGTGCAAATTATCCTTCATTATTGGGCACAACAAACAATATTAACCAAAAACAAAGACATGCAGATAGACATTAACCACATGCATATTTTCAAAAGCATATTAGACCGGATAAAAAACAAAAATAGAAATAATAATTACACCACGAAAAAAACTTCCCTTCTAACGCAATCTTGAATTAACCAACACAATAAAGACACTCACAAAGAATAGCCGCCAAACAGACGTCCAATCCTACAACATCCAAATCCCTATTCTCTCTCTATCTGAATAACCTCATTCTCAGGTACAAACTATGACTGGCCCCGGAAGACCTTAACCGAAGTTTTGATTCAAAAATTTAGTTTGAAAGTATAAGTACAGAACCTTTAAATACAGTGTAATTATAAACCAGCGGATGGTGTCATAAGGACAGTATTCATGGCTATCTATTTACTTGAGTTTAATATTATTTATTAAATTTTAATCTTAAATAAAATCAATAACTGATTAACAAAATTAATTAAACTGCTAAAATTAATCTTTACCAGATGTTTACTAATAGCTATCTATTGACTAATTCATGTTCTATTACACATAAGTACGCGTAATAGGCGTAAAGGCTAAATACTGTATTAACAAGAAATGCGTAATCAAATTAACAACTCTGTGTAAAAGTCACGATAATTTAACCAGTTCTGTTGTCTTTAAGTCACTAAAGTAATAGTAATAATAGAGGCATGTGATGCAAGAACGAAAGCTTATGTAGCATCAGCCAAAAAAAAAATAATAATAATAATAATAAAACAATAACACAACCATTCCCTCTAAAAGTTTGTCCAGTTCCTCCTTGAATTTATTTAAGCTATCAACTTCCACAACGACAGATGGAAGTTAAGTTTGTTCCAGCAATTAACCACCCGCTGGCTAAAGACAAACTTCCGCACATCTATTCTACAACTGTCTTCCCTCAATTTGAATTCATGTCCTATCAGGTTCTTAATATGGGCAAGCGGAAGAATCCCATCAGAATTGTGCGTGCTGAACCCATTCGAGGCCGCATACAACTCAATCAGATCACCTCGCAGGTGCCTAGTCTCCAGCCGCTGCAATTTGTAGAATTTAAGCCTCTTGTTGCTCTTCACTGTACACGCTCAAGCAAATGAGGCCTCCAGACCTGTACGCCGTACTAAAGGTATGGCCTGACCATTGCCTTGTATAAAGGGATAATCACCTCCTTTTCCTTGCTAGCAAAATTCCTGTATATCATTGACAAAACCCTGCTCTTGCAGCCTGTCTGGTACAGGAAGTAGCACGAAACGTCTGAGAATAATTCTTTAAAAAATTAAAGGCAGAGGTGGGTGTCCACTTCCACATCAATGGCTCGAATTCAACGATGAGATGGCCACCCACCAGGACGAAAGAAAAGAAGACCGAAACTCCTGGCCATGTCGCCGTGATGAGAATTATTGTTACTAGTACATGTACCGTACTTAGCAGCAATAAAAAAGTTATTATTAAACGCCAAATTCAACTTTCATATCACCAGTGTATTTTCTGTCTAGTGTAATGTCTACACTAGACATTCTTTAGCAGTTCATGGTGCTGTCAACACTGGAAGAAATTTCCACGGCATCTCTTTGTGCTGTTCAGACACAGCTCCTTACGGTGTTTTTCCTTATCTACTGTGGCTTCAGCGTTTTGCTATATCCACTGCAACTTCAGCTCCTTGTGCTGGCAGTTCTGTTCTCGGCAGCTCCTTGTGCTGGTTGCTGGCTTTCCTACAAGGAGTTCCTCGTACCGACAGACTGAGTAGATGCAGCTCTTTACGATAAGCTGACTGAAACCGGAGTTTGGACTCTAGTCTGATATTTAATTATATTTATTTTTATGTAACTTGATTATTTTCAGTTTTTTCATATGTATATGTTTTGATCATGGCAGTCTTTCCCTCCCTGTACTTGGGCAAACAGGAGAGGGAGTATATTAGAGTACTGCTAAATTATCCGTAAATGACAAGTAGGGCTGCCATAAAAACTCTATGCAGTACTCATTATTTCACCAATTTCCATTTCTTGATGTCCCCTGCACTATGCCGCTGAAAGAATATTTAAGAACCTGAAGGATAATTTCCGAGAAAAATACAGCGCCAATCTACCAGGCAATAAGGAAGACAGACAAATGGCACACCCCGCTAAAATTCAACGATGAGATCGCCACCCACCCGGACGGAAGAAAAGAAGACCGAAAAATGGAAAGAAAAGGCACTCCATGGCAGGCACTACAATGATCTCCATCAGGACTACATAGATAGGGAGGGGGGCTTCCAACGCATGGCTCACTAGCGAGGCGCTCTTCCTGAGACAGAAGCACTCATGCTCGCCATTCAAGAGTAGACAATCAACACCAGGAACTACAGAAAATACATATTGAGGATGCCACCTTTTCCCAGAAACAAACAAGCATATCACCGTTGGCTGCGGTACTCATCAGAAGCTAGCAAAGAAATACCAGTTACTCAAAGGAAGTATACCGTACTGCAAGTACGAACCTACCTGATCGACACAGTCACACAGCAATGCCCAAATACCAGCAACCACCAGTAAAAGATCAGGAAGTACACAGACCTTAGATAGGAAGTAAAAGAGATGTGACACGAGTAACGACCACCGGCATGGTACCAAAGAGCCTACATAAGAACCTAACAGCCATAGGCCGCCCAATACATGGAATTCCAGAAAGCTGCGATCCCGAACCAGAGGCGGACTGGGTCAAAAATTCTTACCAGGAAAAACTAACAAATGTATCAGAACTCAGAGTGCAATACTGAAAATCACACCGGCCTCCGTCCCACCGAGGTTTCCCCGGTAAGTCTTATGGCCAGTCCGCCACTATCCCAAACACCTGTAAAATAGTCAGAAAATTTCTCGACCAGTAATAGTAGCCAGACATACCTCATATAAAATAAACAAGACAGTTCTCAGAAAAATTCTAATAATTCAAAAAAATTAAGGCAAATTTTGGGGAAGGTAAATAATCGCCCCGTGAACTTAGCACCAGTACCCGTCACAGGGTGGAACCCTCCCTCCCCCATTGGGAGAAATAACATAATAATAAATAATAATACAATCAAAAAATAAAAATTACAACTTCATCCACAGTGTTTTAAAATAAAACACGGCAGTTCTTAGAAAGATTCTAATAATTCAAAAATTAAGTGTCAATTTTGGGGACGATAAATTACTGAATTAATCTCAGTAACAGTATAAAAATAGAGCTGTTTATTCCCACTAGATTGGAGAAGATTCTTCGAAGCAATTTTCACTGAGGGGTAGGATTTTCCCTCATGTATATGCAAATCAGTCTAGAATACATGTAATTTTTAGACACGATATACGTACTTACGCTTCGTGGCTTTAGTTCTTTGGTGCTTACCAACCAAACCCATACTGTAATCACAATAAAAGAAAAATGTTTCCACAATGGGTTGATTTCGATACTTTACATGTTCTACTGCTGAGAAATTACTCTCACAATTGCATATACCCCTAAACATGGAGCATATCAACGCATTAAGACGCCAAAAACTCTGAACTATTTTCACCACTAGTAGCCAGCAACCAAACAGTTGGAAATTTTGGATGAATACCGCTGTCTGCGCTATTTGAAAATTTCCGGCTATGGCCTATCTGTATCAAAATGTTGAAAACTAATCCGAAAATTAAAAATAGGTTTCCGGATATCTGACACAGTCATGAAATCGCTGCAGCTCTAGGCACCACCGCAGGAGAAGGGTGAGTCATATGATTGACCGATCGCTGTTCGAGATGACTCATTTCAGAACTGAGTCAATCGGAAGCGATTTAAAATTCTTTCACTGTGGTCATCCATTGCCCGATAAACATAATCCACTGTGCTAAAATGAATGCAGACTTTGCACTGTTTCTATATGCATCATTTGATTTAGTGCTAGTATCATTTAATCTCTTTTGCGCTAAGCAGACCTGATTTATAACTTTCGCTCTTCACACATTGTGCTGCCACGCTGGCATTAACTGTTGCATTCTTTACTGTTGTAAATAAGTAGTTCTGCTATCTCGTTCGGTCACAAAGTTACTTCCCCTCCCCCCCACTCTTCTTTTGAAAGGCACGATGCCCATGAAATAGCACAGTCCAACAGTGGTATTGTTTTTCGCGCTGTGTGGAAATGACTGAGTTCCATTCGCTTGAACCAGCAAAGGCGAACTTGGTAATACTTCATGGCCCTAACTATCTCAAATTATTTTATGAACGACACCGACCACAACTTGTCACTAATATCCACGTGTTCCGTAGAAGTGCATATGTGAGTCGACTAGCATTTTTTTGAGGGCTGAAAAAAAAAAAAAAAAAATCAAGAATGACTCACAGAAAAAAAAAAACTTACTCACTTCTTCCGTCAAAAAAATAGTTAACGACAATCTCGATTGAAAAATTTAGAAATTCCTTCAATCGTCGAAGGGAATTGAACCCAAAGCTCTCGAAAAAGACTTATCAGAGGCTTATGTATCGCGCCTAACGCTTTCAAGAGGGCACCTTAATTATCTCGGTGCGCAACACACGTGATGGCAAAGGAAGCGTTTCTCTCTCTCTCTCTCTCTCTCTCACACACACTTTTTTTTTTTTTTTTTTAACTCTCACTCCAAACTTTACTGCTAATGGCGATCTGTGCGATTCTCACAAGACTGTCCTAGCGGATAACACGGCGGTTATACCAGTGTGGAAGGAAAATGCCTGAAATCGATTCGCAACTCGGTGTGAATCGACCCTGAACTCGGTGCGCATTTTTTTATTTATTATCGCATCATGTAGGGCTTGCAAACCGGTTTTATAAACCGGTTAAATCCGGTTTTCATATTGAGTTGTTAAAACCGAAACCGAGCTTCTAAAACCGGATTCGAATATTTTTTTAGTTAGCCCTCGAATATAGTTTTTTGTTATGCACATTTTCTTTTGTTTGTTCGTTTATCTGGATCATTCAACTGCTTTATGTTTTAAACATGTTTTTTTTTTATTTTATTTTAAGGTACGAATCTCATGGGCAAGTGGCCCAAATCTAGGAGGGGTACCTTTTACCTTCCCACCTGTATCTTTTGAAACTTGCCTTGTTTAGACTCTTCATTCAGTGCTTGCGGGAGTGACGCATAGTATTGTGCCTTTGTTATCTTCAATATTTTTATTTAAAATTACCGGTGATATAAATTCCTACTAATTAATATTTATTACTCTTAATATGTCTAAGATGAAATCAAATGTATGGAATTATTTTGCTCGAAAAAGCAAAGATGAAGCACAATGTTCGAAATGTCAGAAGATAATGAAGTCGTCTGGAGGATCTACATCATCTTTGATGTTGCATTTAAAGAAAATGCATCAGATTGACATTAAACAAGATAACAGTGTACCTTCCGTAAAAATGGTAAGAACATTAGAAAACTTTATCGTTAAAAAAATCTATGGAAGAAGAGATTTCAAAATTAGCTGCTTTAGATGGATTTTCTTTTAATTCAATTGCCAAGAGTGAGTTTATACAATCAAGCCTTCACCTTCAGAGAAATAAATACGATAAATTACCACCAGCCTCAGTGAATGGAATTAAAAATATGGTTCTGAATTATTATAAAACTAAGAAAGAAGAACTCATTCAGCATTTCAAAAATTCATTGGTTTCGGGTGCACGGTATTCATTGACTCTAGACGAATATACGTCTATACAAAATAAAAAGGTATATGAATATAAATGTGCATTCAAAAGACAATCATTGGTTGTTAGGTCTTATTGAGATTAATGGTTCACTTGATAGCAGAAGAACTGAGCAAATTGTGAATGGACACTTGAAGGAATTTGGTTAAAACTTGGATGAGGATATTGTTGCCTGCACCACCGATGGAGCAGCAATGATGATTAAGTTTGGCAGGAAAATTACGCCTAATCATCAACAATGTATAGCCCATTGTATACATCTGTCAGTTATAGATGTACTTTATGGAAAAGCAATCAATTATGGTGCGACAGTCTCTGAGTCTCCCAAAGACAATGAAGGAAAAAAATGAAAATAATGAAGGAAGTAGTGATGATGAAGAAGTTGAAGAAAGACAGCAAGGCATGCTTTATCAAACCGACTTTACCGATGAGCTCATTTATTTCTTCAATCCGATGGCCAATATTGCACAAACTATTAACAAAGTCAGAAAAATTTGCAAGCTTTTTCGAAAATCGCCTACCAAAAATGACATATTACAAAATTTTGTTAAAGCAAAATTTAATGGGAAAGAATATAAACTTATATTAGATTGCAAGACTAGATGGGATAGCACATTCTATATGATTGAGAGATTTTTGAAATTGAAAAATTGCATTCCAAATGCTCTATGTGCAGTACTGTACTGTCAACTGAAGCTGTGTCTGACGATGACTGGAAAACACTTGAATTGCTATGTGAAACTTTGCGACCAGTTGAAATGATTCTGAAGGCTATAACCTCAGAAGATACAGACTTACTTAAAGCAGTCTTCAATAGAATTTCTGCTTGCTAAGCTTGGGGTTTCTGCTGTATCAAGATACAGCAGAAACCCCATTTGCTTTAAAGTTTCACCAAAGCCTTTTGCAGCGTTACAATGCAAGACGAAATTGCCAAACTGTGGCTTTGCTGAGCTATCTACACAACCCCAAAAAGTTTAGGAAAGAAGATTCAGGTTCAAGAACTTTTGATTTTCCAAGTAAGCAAGTTTTGAAAAAGCATGCTGAAGAGATTTATCAGAGATTATTTGCAAAACATTCCGAAGGAGTCTTAGCGTTGAATGAAGAAACTGAAAATAAACGACCTGTTCTTTTAGAAGAAAACAGACTCATCTAGTTCCGATGTCGGAGATACACTCATGCGAGAGTATGATAGTGATTATTACTGATATAGTGATTATTAGAGAGTATGATATGAAAGAGATTAACTGAAGAGCCTTCAAAATATCAGAGTGAATTGGAAATCAGCAAAGAATTTAAAATTTCGGAGGCAACTAGCAGCAGAAGTGAAAAGCTGGAGAAAGTTTATAGAGCACTGCTGACCATTAAACCAACAAGTGTCCAATCTGAGAGAATGTTTTCGATCACTGGTCTCTTTAACACAAAAATAAGGTCAAGTCTATCAGGAAAAATGCTTAATATACTGTGTTTTTTAAAGGGCCATTTTCAGAAAAAAGCTGAGCAATAAATAGTAAAGTAATTTCCCCAAGCTGTTTATTTTTATTTATTTATTATTATTATAGGGCTTATTATTTTTTTGTATAAACTGGTTACCTTTTTGGAGCATTAATTTTTTTATTTTTTTTACTATAAGAGGTGATAGATTTGTTTAAAAGATTTGATTACGATTTGTACAATCTACCCAAGATAAAATAAATACTTGTGTTATAAGCTTTTAATTATTTTCCCTAAGTCTGAGAAAATCGGTTTTAAGAATAAACTCGGTTTTGAAATTTCTCGGTTTTATGCAAGCCCTAGTATGATGTGAGCAATACACGAAGGAACCAGTTTTTTCACTGCTTCCTTCGTGTATCGTGGCCGTGAGGTCCAACTAGAGAGTACGGCACCATCATAATATCCAAGCCCGATGCGGGATTCGAACCCGCGACCTTTGGGTTTCCAGGCAGGTACTTTACCCACTTGGATAGGCCGGTCGGCCTCGTTGCGCAACACACACATGATGGCAAAGGAAGCGTTTCTCTCTCTCTCTCTCTCTCTTCTTTTTTTTTTTTTTTTTTTTTTTTTAACTCGCACTCCAAACTTTACTGCTAATGGCGATCTGTGCGATTCTCACAAGACTATGCCCTCGCGAATAACACGGCGGTTATACAAGTGTGAAAGAAAAAGGCCTGAAATCGATTCCAGTCAATGACGAAAGGAATTTTTATATTTTTTTATTTATTTATTTATTTTTTTTTTTTTTTGCATAACGATTACCCAGAGCAATTATCCTGAAATTGTATTGAAATAGAAATAGTGATTACCCTAAAATTGTATTGGTGTATAAGTAATATTAGTATAAGTAATATATTGAGTAATATATATATGTATATATATATATATATATTGAGCATCACTGCTCTGGTTTATACTATTAAAATTTTTAAATAATCTAATACTGTATATAAATGATAAAAAATATCCTCATATTTTAAAGTTTGGAAAATTCAAGAATAAAAAAAAAAAACTATTGGAAAGTATTAATAATGAAACGAACTATGTACATTTCAATGTTCGATTTTTTTCTTAAATCAATCGAATTTTCCTGTTTTTTTCCTGGAGTACAAGAAACAGAAAATTTATTATTTGTCTGAATGGTACCACATTTCTGATAACCCTATAATTTCTGCATTTGATGATAACCAATACCTACAAAATAAATGCAACTTTCATCCACAATAACACATATGTATAGGCCTTTAACGAAAATAATTATTTCTTTTTTGCTGCACCATTTTCGAACTTCGTTTCCTGATCTCTCACTCTTTTCAGCAAGAGTAATTGAATTGGTCAGCATTCGGTTTGTTTGTCGATTTTCACGTATCATTTAATTTTGTTAATTGGTAAGGTAATAAAAGTGTAAATGTGTGCTTTATATCTATATTTGTATAGCCTGTCGTTGATATTTCTCCGATTTAATTCAAATTATTAGAACTGCCGTTGAATAGCAGTAGAATCAAAATTCAATAGAATAGAATCAAAATAAAATCAAAATTCAATTCGCAAACGTGATCACAATAACCGGCGCTTACTGTAATTATTTTATGGCACCAGCATAAAAAAATAAAAAATAAATGCTGGCTCGTTCGGCACTCCTGTAGTGGGTATGTCCTCCTCTTGCCTCCAATTGAGGGTACGGGATCACTGCTGGCACTCAACTGGGTGCTAGATCAATACACAGGGGCACCTGCTCCTGCGACTTTTAATCCCCTTCCCTACCCTTACTTCGCCTAAATCCATGGTGGAGTGTCTTCACTATCAGTCCAACTTTCTTTCACCCCACAGTCTGACCTCCTCTCTTATTCCCTGTGAACTCTTCAACTTTTTTTTTTTTTTTTTTTTGTGGCCTCTGTCAGGAAGCTCAAGCGACCCTAGCAGAGGCCAGCCAGAGTATGATGGGCGGCCTGGTTCACCCCCCCCCCAGTGGTGGTGGCGGCGGGCAACGTAGTCCCATAGGGGCCCTGCGCCCAAGAAGCCAGAGAAACAACAGAACCTAGGCCTCTACACTGACACCAAGCTAACCTTCTCTATCCTCACTTGAAATATCAAACAATCAAGATACAGAAATATGCAGTATGATTAGAAGAATCAGTAGAGCAGACTGGGGCCTAAAACACAAAGCACTCTCCCTAATTTCCAAAGCAGTCTTTGTTCCGATTGTCGGTTACGGTGCTTCAGTCTGGTGCACCAAAGTTGCACTAGAGCGAAAGAAATGCAAGCTGGACTCAATACAGCGATTTATGCTTCTAATCAGTAACCAGGGCGCCTCCGTAGCCGGGTGGGAAGGAGCAGCAGTGCATAGCACACGCTTCTTGATTAGACCGGGGTTCGAGCCCGTCACCACCAAATACGGAGAATGCGGAAAGGTCAGGGAATGACCACCGCATATCCCGGAGCAATATGGCCTTAGTTGCTAATGCTCCTAAAAACCAAATAACAAACAAAACAAATCAGTAACCAGGGCATGTCGCACTGTCAGCACCCCAAGTAATCGCAGAGTATATGCCCCTATACCTTGAAGTTGCTAAAAGAAGCCTTTTCCATCGTCTGAAAAAAGGCATATCTACACAGCTACTTAACCTCTCCAACGGGACCTGACAAGCAACCACAAACAGGAAAAAAGACAAATCTCAGATCACTTGCAGCACCTCTGGCAGGAATCCTGGAATTCAACCCACACAGGAGAAATAACAAAGAAGTTCTTCCCCTCAGTCAGCTTCACCTTTCCCAAGCCCTGGGAAAGGTGAAGTTACCATGTATTGCACTACCTCAAATAAGTAACGCTTCGCTCACTTATTCTCGGTGAGCATCACCAACCAGACGGCACTGTTCCAAAGCTAGTTGGCTTTTCATCGGTGGGTGACTTTCACACTACGATCATAGTTTTTCTTTAAGAGTTGTCTATGGTGTATCTTCACCGATATTATATAGAATCTTAACTCTTAAAATATTATGCCTTGTTGCATTTAGTTTATTAAAATAAATACATTACATATGGAAATCAAGAGTGGTACCGCGTCATATTAGATAAACACAGCGCGTCATCACGCTTAAACAGAAGTTTGTTTTACCACGCTAAAACAAGCTTCTGTTACGTATTTTTGTATTTGTTACGTATTACTATGTAACCCGCATCTCTCTTCTCCTATTGGCTAAATAAATATCATTAGGAGGAAAATTATTTTAATGTATAGAAAGATTAATGATATTATAATAACAATTACATGTAATTTTTACATGTGGAATAAACAGAAAATAAACAGTTTTAAAACAGATAACTATTAAATTAACTAATTTTACAAATATAAACTTGGCTTTATGAAACTATTCTTTACAATTTTATAAACAGCAGAGAGAACACTGGAAAAATAAACCTGATACGTCTCCCATACATCCTTTAAAACAGTAAGACAATGCAATCTCTTATCAGTGAGAGTTACTAGGCCCGTTTTTCTTGAAAAATAATTTCTCTGAATTGTTTATACTGTTGTGCTTCCAAGTTTTCCTACACATATGATTCCTAACAGATATAAAATATAATTTGTATTCCAATAATAGAAATATGCAAATTCTTCATGAGGAGTCATTGACAGACTGGGCCCGGATATCTTTGAGCTATGTTCTGCTGCATTCAAGAATGTAGCATGTGGTGGCACAGACACAGCTTGAAAGGGACCCTTACTGTAAACTCCGTAGCCCAGTGGTCAGGAGCGGGAGTGCAATAGCACATGCTCTTTGAGTAGACCAGGGTTCAAGCCCCTGACTACTAAATACGGTCGATCTGCCAACCCGCACTGGACCAGCGTGGCAGGCAGATTATGGTCCAATTCTTTCAACATGAATTGTTGAGGAGGCTTCCATCCTGCAGTGGGTTAATAATGGCTGCAGTTTTTACTGTAAACTCAGAACTTGCTTTCCAGGCTGCTGCAAGTCCTAATTGAAGCATTTGAACAGTCTATTTTACCACTACATACAGTTGCTATTAAACTATCAGTCTAAATAAATCCCTTTTCCCCCACACACAAAACTGGAAATTTTATAATCCACCCAACTCTGCCTCAATAGCATTAGCAAATATTATTATTATTATTAGCCATACAGTGCAAGGAAGCCTGAGGCTTCTGCTGCACCAGCCAAAAAAAATTTTTTTTATTACAGAGAGAGAGAGAGAGAGAGAGATAAGTAGAAGGGAATCACTAAGAAAGGGAAGAATGACGATATCCAGCTCAGGATCCTGGGTGTGCAAGTCCATACTCACCAGATGTGAGCCCTTGGGGTTATTCTTGCACCTCTTCTACTTAAGTTTATGCCATCCTTGGAAAAAATAGTTCCTCTTGTTAACAACTGCTGGATAAAAAAAAATCTACCCAATGCTGAGAAAAATTCTCCCCAATGAACCCTGTGCAATCTCTCCAGGTCAGAATTGATTGAAGCTCCTTATCATGTACTCCCTCCTAACATGTCTGGGCAAATTTCCAGACGCTTTCAAATACAGCTCTAACCTCCCAGCTTTTTCAACATTGCCTCAAACCTGTGAAGCAAATCCTCAAATCACCTGTGCTTACAATCAGTACCCACATATATAACAATATTGCCTTTTGTGCCCTTAAAAAATGACTGTTCCACAAGATTAACTTTTGCCCCTGGCATACATATCCCCAGTTCTATGGGTTCCAACTCATGGGTTCCCTATTTTAATTTATTCAATGGCATCAACCAAGATTCCCTTTATGCTGCACACTTCTGCAGTGGTTTTGAAAGTGCCACCCACTAAATTTTTTTGAGTGTGCACTACATTTTGGAATGCAGCTGAACATGGCTACACCCAGGTCTCCAGGATGCCTTCTCATGAAGGATTTGCATATTCCTATTACTGGAATACAATTTATGCTGTGTATCTGTTAAGAATCATAAGTGAAGGAAAAATTGAAGAACCACAGCATAGCAAAAACAATTCAAAGAAATTTATTATTTGGGAAATTATTATTATTATTATTAATAGCCATATGATGCAAGGAAGCCTGAGGCTTATGCTGCACCAGGAAAAAAAAAAGTTCCCGAGTTACCCTGAGAGAGAGAGAGAGAGAGAATCAAAAGTAGAAGGGGGATCACCAAGAAAGAGAAGAATGATGATATCCAGCTCAGGATCCTGGGTGTGCCAAGCCCATACTCACCAGATGCGAGCCCCTCCTAACACACAACCAATAAGAGAAAGCATTGTCTTACGGTCAGTAAAGGATATATGGGAAGTGTATAGGGTTTATTTTCTCAATGTCTTTTATAAAATTTGTTAAAACTGTTAAGAATGGTTTTCATAGAGTTAACTTTATATTTGTGAAATTATTTAATCTAATAGTTATAGGTTATAAATTAATTTTCCAATTCATGTGCAAAAATGTAAGAGAACTAGCTACACAACAGGGTAAAGTAAGCACACAAAACAATATTCATGACAATAGCAACAAAATTCATCCCTACTTTATATTGAAAAATTAAATCCAATAAATTAGTCCATGGTGTAACCCCAAACAAAGCAAACTTTGTGGTGCTGAGAGAGAAAATTGGAGTTATTGGTGGGAAGATGGGCCAGGTTGTGGAAAATCCTCCTTCTTGAAGAAGACTTCAAAACTGGAGAGTTTTGACTTTGACTGGAGAGCTTGAAACTTCATCTTCTGAAGCAGTTCTTTGCTGTAGGTGCTTTGTTTGTTTGTTATTTGGTTTTTAGGAGCTTTAGTAACTAAAGCCATATTGCTCTGGGGATATGCGGTGGTCATTCCCTGACCTTTCCACATCCTCCGTATCACGGGCTCGAACCCTGGTCTAATCAAGAAGCGTGTGCTACTCACTGCTGCTCCTGGCTACGGAGGCACCCAGCTGTGGGTGCATCAAACCACTCTCTTCGCTATAGTGCTGAAGTCAAAATCTGAATCATTTTAAGTGAACAGATCTACTAGGGCATCCAGTCTTATTGAAACCCCTGTTGTGAGATTTTTAGGTACACTGTCACCTGTAGAGTCATTTTCCTCAGTAGACTGCTGCTGTTCTAGCTCTACCAGTTGTTATTATTTTTGGTGCAACGACTACTTAGGCATACCGCATGTATCAGTGATATGGAGGTTATACATTGTGACTGTTATGAGAACAGTAAGAAACGGTCATATAATTTTATATTTTATCTGTTTGAGAAAGCAGAAAAACTCCTAGAGATTAGCATTGTTACCTATGATATGACAGAGCATCAAAGATTCTTTAAGATTTGGAAGAACACTGAATGAGAGTTGTATTAGTGTATAAAGTACATTCAACAAGAATATGCTTCACCATGAGTGGAGAGTTGCAGGCCATACACTACAGAGAATCATTTCCTGTAAGGAGAAAAAGGTGAGTAAGCTGACTGACTGATTCATGCTCTGGCTAGGATCACTTCCTCCTTTCTGTTTACACAGAAGCCAGAGTCCCTATGGGACTCTGGCTTCTGTGTAAACAGAAGGCAGGGCCAGATTTAAACTTGTTGTGGCCCTAAGCTATAACATGTGAGGTCCTTCTCTCTTACAGTTCACCTGTGACAATATTAAAAAAAGGATTTTTTTAAGATGGAGCGAGACCCCTTGCTTTTACTTTTTTTTTTTTTTTTTTTTATGAGAACCCCAAACACGAAAGGTATCAAAACCTATAGTACTTAGTACCGTGCATGGGTTGAAGGAGAAGTATGGGGAGATGGGGGGGGGGATGCCGAAAACTTTGCCCTAGAGACTAAACATGGATTTCACCACTTCAAGCCTCCAATAAGCAAAGTGGTGGTATTTCACCGGTTGATGAAAGTCATCACCACCTAGATCTGTAGTCAAGACATGGAATGAAATAATGTTACGAAATGTGCTGGATGGATGTTTGGTGGTATAGTTTGCACTTTCATTTCCTGATATCCTAATGTGGCCTGGGATCCAGCAAAAGACTACTTGCTGGCATTCCTGGATATGCATTAGCTTAGTTCTGATGGTTTTATTAAAGGATGGGTTGGTTGGTGAGGAGGTATTTTGTAAGGCTAAAAGTGCACTCTGTGAGTCCATATATACAAAGGGTACTAGGAAAGTTTTGCAATATGACGCAACAATGAATCACAGGAAGCTGCTTGTTGCTGCATGTTGAGACATGTTCATATGTGCATAGTAGCCGCCGCGACAAGTCGATGGGCTCAGTTATTCATTAGTAGTGAGAGTGTAAAGTGCTTGCGATGGCATCGTGGTCATGAAATGAGATAAGGACAGTTTTGCGGTATAATTTCGTGCGTGGTTTAACCATAGACCAGTGCTTAGAAGAAATGACTCTTGCACTAGATGATGATTGTCCACATCGTACAACGATATTCAGGTGGTATAGAGAATTCCAAAGGGGAAATTTCACTCTGGAGGATTCTGAGAGGCTGGGAAGGCCACGAACGTCAGTTACGGAGGAAAACGTTACTGCTGTGAGGAAAATGCTTGACGAAAACAGGCGAGTGACCTACCAACAGATAGAGGATACTTTGGGCCTAAATGCACCAGCAATTCGTTCGATTCTGCAAGATCATTTGCACGTGAAGAAACTTTGTTCTCTCTGGGTGCCGCATCAACTGACTGAAGAGCAGATGACACGACGTGTGACTTGGTGCCGGGAGATGTTAAAAAAGTTTGATAAGGGACAATCTCGGTATGTGAACAACATCGTGACAGGTGACGAGACTTGGCTGTACTATTACGATCTGCCGACCAAGGCTCAAAACAAAGTTTGGGTCTTTGATGATGACGACACACCCGTAATTGTCAGAAAATCCCGATCTGTAAAGAAGAAAATGATAGCTGTATTTTTCAAATCGAGTGGAATTGCGGAACGTGTCTTTTTGGACACGCAGAAGACAGTCACAGCTAAGTGGTATACTGAACAATGCCTGCCTAAAGTCATTGGATCTATGAAGAACCTGCGGCCAAAGTCAAGAATGGACACCTGGTACCTCCATCACGATAATGCTCCAGCTCACTGCGCCAAAGCCTGCACCGAATATTTGACCACGACAGGACTGAAACTTCTCGAGCACCCTCCCTACAGGCCAGACCTTGCTCCCTGCGACTTTGCACTGTTCCCGCATGTGAAAATGAAGCTAAAAGGGAGGCGGTTTTCCAGTGATGAGGACCTTCTACGGGCTTGGGACAACGAGTGTGCTTTACTCCCTAGTGAAACTTGGCAGAACTGGTTTAAAGATTGGTTTCGGAGGATGGAGAGGTGTATTGAATGTAGAGGAAATTACTTTGAAAAAATTAAATAAACAAAGCTGTATTGCAAAACTTTCCTAGTACCCTTTGTATTATACTTTTTTTGATGGAGAGATGGAAAATATTTTCTAGGGCAAGCCTGATGTGCATAATTCAACTGTATAGCTGCTACATTCAGTGGGAAGTGATATAGACACAGTATTATAAGGGAAGACAGCTACAGCACCCTCTTTACTGTATGACTTTGATCCAACAGTATATATTTTTGTAAAATGCATATAATTTTGTGTGTGGGCAATATGGAGTTGTATGTTGATATTTGTAAGAGAATGTTTTCCCCAGTTTCGGAAATAATTGTCATAGGATGGTTTAATAGAGAACCATTGGGGGGATCTGAAACGTTTGGATCTTGGAGAACTTTGTCAAGATGTATATTCTAAATTTGTCACAGTGCCTGCAATCTGATAACAATAGGCTGAGTTGCTCTAGGTTATTTCTATAGTACATTGTATGCTGTGGATTACTAGGTATCAGCCAAATGAGATGGGTAAGCGGACTTCAAATTTTAGCTTCATAATTCAGAAGTAACATCTTTCTCCTATGACTGGGAGGAAGTTCATGGGCTTCAATATAAAGAACTTGTACTGGTGATGTTCTATAAGCATCTATAGCAATCCTGAGGGCAGAATGTTGGATAGAGCAAGCCATGCTTGCATGTTTTCTCTAGCAGAATCATACACCGGGGCACCATAATCAAGGCAAGATCTAATTAAAGTTCTATACAAGTGAAGTAAGGTGCAACGGTCTACACCCCATGTTATAGGTTTAACAACTCTGAGTATCAGCTTTTTTTTTTTTTTGGCAAGTAGTTCATAGATGTTTAATGTATTCTAAGAAGTTCAACTTACTATCAAAAATCAAGCCACGGAGGCAAATACTATTCACAACTGAGATAGGATGATTTTTAAGATATAGCTCTGGATCAGTATGCATCTTCTGTTCTTTATAAAAGTGTGTGACACTAGACTTCTGATTAGATAATTGGTACCCATTCTTTGCACACCATAGCTCAATATTATTAATTGAGATTTAGAGTTGCCTTTCATATTCTTTCAACTGCAAGGAAACAGTCTTAGACATAGATTTGTGAGATGAGAGGACTTGCCGATAGTGGACTTGAAAGGATCTATGCTGAAGGAAGTTTTGTATGAAATATGGTAGGTAGCCTCTCAGGTCAAGAGAATAAAGAACTTTCAATATACCAAAATGCCATGTAGTGTTAAAGGCTTTCTCTATGTTAAGATAACAACATTTTGGACCATGAGATCCAGTGATGACTGTTTTTTTTTTTTTTTTTTTTCTAGGACTTGACTCAAGCAGCTGGTAAGAGAAATGGAGTGATCTTTCCCTGTTTTGGAAATTGCCAGTACACAGGAATGATGCCAAGAACTGGGAAAGCAATATTAAATGAGGATAGGATTGTAGAAGGTCAGCAGCAAGAATAATGATTTATTATCTAAGTGTTGAAGCATTATGTAATATATTATGTTGGGACCAGCAGCACTGTTGTTTGAGGTAGATACAGCTTCTCAAAATTTTAAGTTGAGATGTTCCGGTTAAAGTTTTAATCTTCCGAAATGACAATTCATATGCAGTCAAGGCAGACAACTGTGAAAATACAATTCCTAGGGCATTTGCAATCTCTGCAGGAGTAGAAAGCTCTTGCCCATTCCAGTTGAAAAATGGAGAGGATAATGGGGGAAACTTGCACTCAGTTGCCTTATTTTTCTTCATATTATTCTTACATCAGTATTTTTATTACTGAGGATGCAAATCAAATCCAAGAGTCACTTTTAGTTTTTTTCTAATTTGGCAGGCCTCGGCTAAGTCCCTTGTAATTTATAAGATTGGTGGTGGTAGGGTGTTTGCAGAAAATTCCACACTTGGTTTTTCATTGTTTTGCAGTCTTACAATCCTCGTTCCACCAATAATTAATGTTTCTGTGGATGCTTTGACTGATTGTGGAATGACAGTAGATACAGCTGCTAGCATTTGTTCTGTAATGTGGTCAGTGACTATGTCAAATAGTATGAGATTTAATGATCTGATCATTGAAGAATACATGAGAAGTGTACTTTGCCCAATCTGCTTTGGAAAATTTCTATTTTAGGTAGTTTTCTGAGGTTAAGGAGTGGAATGTTTGAATTTTACATATTAATGCAGAGGTTCCCAAACTTTCTTGGTTCACGGCACCCTTGGTGTCCCAGTAATTTTTTCATGGCACCACTAGGCCAAAAGAAATACCTAACACAGTGGTTTTAGACCTTTTAATATATACCTATATAATATTTTTTTTCTTTATATAGAGGTACTAAATAAAGATCAATTACAGATCACCACAAAATTAAAAAGATACAATACAATGAATACCGTACACCTTTTTATAATGAAATAAATATACAAATTTAAAAAACAATAATAACTTTAAGTAACTTAAACCCAAATTACACGGCACCCCGGCTGAAAACCACTGAATTAAGGGATAATGATCACTATTCAGTGGGCTTGTCAAGAGTTGTCCATTTAATACTAGGAAAGAGGGACAGAGAGCAAATGGAGACATCTATTACAGGAGTTGTTCCTGTAGGACAGGAGTCGGCAACCTTTTTTGAGTGAAGAGCTTTTTTCACCTATTTAAAGAAAAAAGAATCCGAAGAAATGCACCTCAGCTCAAGCTGAGAGAAAGGGGTGAGTATTTAAGAAATGGAATAGAGTGGAAAGGTGTTTTATTAAAAAAAATATATATTTTGAAATATTATTTATTAATACTGAAAAAAACGTAACAAACATCCAATTAGGTATGAATTAATGTGACTTTTGCTGCTGAACTTCTTGGGCAAGTCTCTCAACGTCAGGCAAGTATGCCATAATTTTCATTTTTAAAAATGCTGAGAGACTCGCATTGTTCAGACATTTCCTTGATTTATTTTTAATATATTTCATGTTTGAAAATATTGCTCACCGAAATACATCAAACCAAAAACTGAGAGAAGTCTAAACACAAATATTTTCAAATTTATGTTCATGTCTGGTAAGCTACTCCATGCATTGAACACAATTTGGTCTTGCTTTTTTCAACTCATCTATTGCCATCCATTTGTGTAGAATTGCAAGGGCAGCCTTTTGCCTCTCCAAATCCTCAATTTCAGTTTTAAGGCATTTTAGTCTTGTACTCCACATGTCCTTGATTTTTAAGTCCTCTAACTCCATTTCAAATTGTGCTTCATCAATTTCAGGGAATAGAGAAAAATTTAACTAAGAAGTAGGTTTGGTTAAAAATGATGTCACCTTTTCCTTCCTAAAATCCTCAAATCTACAGCTAAATTGGGTATGCATTTTGACAATTGTCTGCTGAAAAAAAATGGCAAATTAATAGGATTGGGATTATTTTTGGTACCTTCTTGATATTTTTGTAACATTGGGGAATGTAATAATTTGCCACTTCCTATGCCTCCTTCGAAAATACATAATTTATGTTCAAACGAAAGCACTTCTTCCCAAAGCATAACTGCTGTGTTACCTTTTCCTTGTAATTTCTTATTTAACACATTTAAATGCGAAATCACATCTGCCATAAAATAGAATTTTTGTAACCAATTAGTCCCTTCTAGCTCTTAATATTCAGCATTCATATACTTCTGTCTTAAAAACAATTTCACTTCATTGAGGCAAACAGCAAATTGCGTCAACACTGCATCTCTAGGAAGCCATCTAACACTATTATGCATAAGAAGGTCAGTGTATTGACAATCGACTTCATCAATAAGTTCATGGAATTGTCGATGATATAGTGCCATTATTTTATTAACTATCTTTATGACCAAATCCATCACTGCTGTTATCATTTTTGGAAAGATTTGCGAGCAAAGTGCCTCTTGATGAATTATACAGTAAAAGGAAAAACACATCGTGTGTAATGTTTTTTCTAAATAAATTAATGAAACCTTTGTTCTCACCTCTCACACTTTGGGCTCCATTGGTCGCTATACAAATTATTTTGTTCATATTAATTCCCTCATTTTTGAAGCATTCAGTAATTGCAGTTTCTATATCCTCTCCACGCATTTGTCCTGTAAGTGGCAGTAAATCAAGCAATTCTTCTTGAGGTCCTTGAGAATTTATATACAGTCGAACTTGGTTATAACGAGCACGGAAATAACGAGATCATGGCTGTAATGAGCAAAAAGTCAATGATTTTAATTTACATGCATTCCCATACAATCACTCACCGTTATAATGAGCGTTACTACACGAATATACCGTACAAATTTTGGTAACTATGCAAACATTCTTAATTGCTTGGATAGTCAAAAAAACCCAATTCTTGGAATAGACAAAAATGAAAAGGCAAACTTATTTTTTATTACCACCTGCATCAGATTAGTGGCTGGTTTATGACCTTGTCCTTTCAGGGACAGGGGCTGTACAATAGTGAATGGCACTCTGATTGTCGCATTATCCTATTTACAGATTGTTGTGTACACTGAACCATAAATTTATTTCGGGACTTCTAAGAACTTTGTACGCAAATCACTTTACTGTCATTTTAAAGTAAAATCGGTTAGAAACAAACCCTTCCTTTGGAAACATGTCTACTAACACAAGTCATTGATTCACAAAAAAATTTTAATTATTTGCAAGTTAGAATGTGGTGCAAAAAATGTTGAAGTGTGTAAAAAGTTTTCTTTGCCCTCTTCAACAGTATTGACATTGTTGAAGAATAATGAAGAATAATTCATAAATATACTAATTGAAATCATGTTTATTATCAATTAGTATTGTTTTAATTATGGAGAAATAAATTGTGTTCAGTATTAAAGTTATAGTTTATACAAGCATATTAATACAAATAATATGTAGGTATACACTTATTTTTTCTCTCTCTAATATTTCTTTTGTTTTTTGAATCTATCTTTTTATTAAGTTATTGAGAATTTAAAAAAAATAGGAGGTAGATTTAATTCATCACTGATATAGTGAGTATTGATTATAACGAGGAAATTTTGTCGATCCCTTGATGCTCGTTATAACCAAGTTCAACAAAAGGACAACTTGTACAATATCACCAACATCCATGATTCATCACAGGCTATAGAAAATCCTAATGCTGACTTTATGTCCATAAACCGCTGACATCTCTTTGGTCCTCAATAAAGCTCTGTCCCTCCCAGTTTTTGCAGATATTGGCATTTCTTTAATTTTTGTAATTGTTTCTGTTTTGTTTTGAAAATTGCTGAAAAGATTTTCTGACATTTTAATAAACCATTCTTTTACGTATTCACCATCCATAAATGGTTTCCCCCGTGTTACAATTTCACATGCAACTACAAAACTAGCAGCATTTGTATTGTTTGATGATTTAATCCACTTTGGCAATGAATTCTTTTTAATGACATTTTCTGTTACAACTCATTTAAAGCCTTTTTTTTCTTGGCTCATCTGGATATGTTTTGTTGAATGTATCATATTTAGTCAAAATTTTATTGTTTGAAAGTTTTTTACTACATATTAAACACAATGGAAGTCCTGTAGAATTTGTTACAAATACATACAACTCAGTCCATTCCATCTTAAATTTCCAGTTTTCTTGTTCAATCTTTCTCTTTTGAATTGACATTTTAAAAATGATAGCAATTTTAATGTCATCTTATTTAATTTGTTTAATAATACCATTTAAAAAGTCGAGTGACTTATAATATAAATAATGTACCTATCATAAACACTACATACACGTGGATATTATTTTGTTCCTGTTTATATTCGCCACTGCCGCAACGATTAATCTTGCGCACCTTGCAGTATGTGTGCTCTGCTCGCGATGCACAGGCACACTAAACTGAGAAGTGTTTGCGGCTTGCGCTGAAACTAATCCTATATTCACATTGCTGCCTGTGCTGCTGCATGCCACACTTGTTGTATATGTCGGCTAAAAGTTAGAGCTGCAGTTACATGTTCAAAGAGCCGCAGGTTGCCTACCCTTGTATAGTGAGATGGATGTAGGTTGGTGAGGCAGTATTTAGTATGGTTAGATTTTGTCTGTCAATGAACATTTTGTGAGTCGTCATCTATTTGCACTGAGAGAACCCAACAATGGATGATGTCCACTGAAGTTGCCTAATAAACAAAAAGGAGTTGGCAACTGAAGAATTAACCCCAGAGGCTCAAATCTGGTGAGTATGGGCTTGGCACACCCAGGGTCCTGAGCTGGATATCATCATTCTTCTCTTTCTTGATGATTCCTTTTTACTCTCTCTCTCTCTCTCTCTCTCTCTCTCTCTGTATTAAAGAATTTTTTTTTTTTTTGGCTGGTTCAGCATAAGCCCCAGGCTTCCTTGCACCATATAGCTAATAATAATAAGATCTTTAAGTTCATGAATGGTACAAATACCAATCACTATACATGTAACAACAGCTTCAATGGCAGTTTGCAAGGGACTCATGAATCTAGGAGTATGGCTACCCTTCAGTGAGAATTATTTGTAACAGATCTATCTTGTAGAGAGTATAATTTTTTTTTTAGGGAGATAACTGCAGTGTTAAATATGTCTCTCGTAAGTAGATGCCAACTGTATTATGATATTATGTTTAATTATCTTGTAGATGTCATCAATTTTGCAGCAAAAGCTTCTGCAATTCCATTGGACAACATTGTTCATTGTTTGGATTGAAATGAAGAAGCCAATTCTTTTGTCTTTTTTTTTTGGAAGACTTCTTGAGGCAGTCAGTTTTCATTTTTATCAATTTTTGGAAAAATAGGTAGTCTGGAGATCCTCTGGATGGATCTCCAGAATGGTTGTGGTTTCTTCTTGACTGGAAATTTCAGTGATATCCATAAGAAAGGAGTCGGTGCAAATCAGTGTTTTCTATTTGGACAGTTCTTGCAGGAATTGTATGGGTGGCAAGTGGTATCGACACTGGTGTGTTGGTAGTCCTATCTGCAGTCTTGCTTTGAGGATTAAGTTACAGAAGAGTGCAACACTCGAGCCCAATGAGAAATGGAGACACTCGGCAAAACTAATGCATCAGTCTGAACTGATACTGAATGAAATCTTTGGGAGGCTTCAGCAATGTACGTCTTGGTATGTGTTGTAATTGTTTTCTTGCTTCCAAATATGAGACTTTCCTTTCTATTTTATATTTCCGGATTTTTTTCTTGTATTTCCACTGTTCACAATTTTTAGAGAAAGCAGGGTGATTGCGTTTACAACTGGGACAAAGCGAAGACTGGATATTACAGTACGTTTAGACATGCTGCTTTGATCCACAATTTGGACATACTGAGTTACCTCGACAGACTGTTTGAGAGTGTTCAAATTTCTGACACTTATAGAATCTTACTGGGTTTAGAATGTACAGACAAATGTGACAGTTCAAGCAGCCAGCTTTCACTGATGAAGGTAGGTTTGGTGAAGTGAATGTCAGTAGGAATAAGCTCTATCTTTCTTCGGCATAATTCTTTTTGCCTTCCGATCCCACAGTTCCTGGACAATTTCCTTATCTGAGATGTTTATCAAGTCCCACTCTTAAATTACACCTCTGGAAGTATTATGTGTGGCATGTGGGGGCACCTTAACTGGAACTCCACCAAATGAGGTGAGTTTGAGAAGAGACTCAAGGGTGTTTGTGGCTGATAGCCTCAACCAACAGGTCTCCAGATTTAAGTCTTTGCACCATTTTTGAGGAAGCATCTACAATTTAAAGACATTTCTGTATGAGAAAAGACAATAACTTGCCTATGGACTGGTTTATTAAAGAATGTAGAATCAGGAAACTTGGATTTTCTATTTGGGGAGCACCTCTCCTCAGTCTCTATCTGGTCAGTCATTATCAGGCTGATGAAAATCCACAGAACTTGGATTTGCAGTTTTAATCAGTGGAAAATTGTTGCGGTCCATATTCTGCTCCTTTTGCCCTGCTGGTTACCTTTACCACCTAGGTTTCCAGCCCCAACCACAGGAAAACAGAAGCAGTGCCACAAGGTGACCAAACAGCTGAGTTAGCATGTTAAAAAAAGAAACAAAAAGGTGGATTTCCCTTCTGGGCCATGATTACTTCTTGTAGTGTGAAATAGCTACTCTAATTTATAAATAAAGAAAAAAAGTTAGTTGTAACAAATTAGAACTTATTCACTTAAGGCCCTTTAGAGATAACACTTGGTACCCAGGGTGCAGCTCTACCAGCTATTCAGTGACAACGCATATATGACGAGGCTGGAGTATGTCCTGCATGTTGTGAATGTTATACTCCATTCCTAGTTGGTTGACAAGCTTAACAATGTCACTGGCAACTGCAGCTTCATTCTCTTCAAATCCACTAATGTTGTGATATGCCTCTAACCATTGTTTCTTCCAGCTACTGTTCATACAGTTTTTCCCTTCTCACAGGCTGCAAATGTTTCTAATACCATTCACAATGCTGATACCAATTCCTTATATGACTATTTATCTTTACCATCAGTCTCTTCAACCAGTTCCTTAAAAGGTGCATTGTGGATAGCAGAGGTTGAAATTTAAAATGACATTCTGATCCCCTGGTTCAGTGAAGTTGTGTTTGTTGGAAGGAACAGCTGAGTTAAACTTCTACAGGAAGTAATGATTGTAGGCTGTTCAAATTCTCAGAGTGATCAGGGGCATTGTTTAGCACCAAACACACTGGACTCCAGGTTATTTTTCTGCACTGTTGGACAAAAACTGGAGATGAACCATTGCTGGGAGATAATTCTTGTCAGCCAGGATTTTCTGTTCGACTTCTAGATGACAGGAAGGTGCTCCTTAGAATACTCTTTCATTGCTCAGGGTGTCATCAAGTGGTAAATAAACATAGGTTTCAGCTTAAAATCTCCTGAAGCATTACTGCCCAGCAAGAGTGTAAAGTGTCCTTGGAAGCTTTAAACCCTGACTTGTACCTCTCTTATCAGTGCATGAGAGTGTGACAGCATGTGCTTCCAATAAAAACTGTTTTCATCCATAATGATGATAAGCTGGGAAAAAGTAGTTACCAGCTTGATTGCCTTGAGCATGTCAGGGAATTCAAGTGCTGCTTGTTGGTCAGCACCCACTCCCTCACCACTCACTTTTATACTGTGCAGGTTGAGATGTTGAAGTTCAACTATGACTGGCACAAATGTTTCTCTTGTTGGTTCCTCAACTTGGTTCTTGGAGGTGATTAAAGATGCTCTGCTTTCTCATGATGAGCAGCTGACTTACAACTATATGGCACTCATTCTGATCTTTCACCCATATGATTAATGGTCATTCCATCCTCTACAACAAATTGCTCTTAGAATGTGTTGTCAGTTTTGTTGTAGTCAGTGCAGTGGTAAACTAGATAGAAGTTTTTATATTCTTGGAATTCTTTAGAATTGTTCAGATAATTGATGTCACTAGGCCTAAAGCATGACCAACATCCACCTGACACACCTGCTTCAAGGTACCTTAACACCTGTATTTTAATATTCAATGCAATATTCTTCCTTTGCATTTTTTGCAGCAGGTCCAAAACCACTTGTACACCTTTTGTCAGCAAAGAGTCAAAACTGTTTACCAGAACACAAAAGAAATGGCTGAAAGAGGCCACAGTATTTGCCTATAAGAGAGTGTACAATAGTGCTCACACTAATCAGGGGTCGGCAATCTTTTTGAGTAAAGAGCTTTCTTTGATCTAATTAAAAAAAAAAAAAAAAAAAAAAATCTGAAGGGCTGCACTTCAGCTCAAAGTGGGAGGAGGATGGGTGGGGGAGTTTAAGAAATGGAATAGAATGGGAAGGTGTTTTATTAAAAAATATATATTTTTTGAAATATTATTTATTAGTACTTTTTTTTTATTTTTTTTTTTAAGAAGAATATTTCAGAAACAAATAGCACTATAAAGGACAAGCATTGTTTCCTGCATAGTATCTCCAGAGGCAAGTTGCTGAATTATAGACAGATGGGTAGCACGAGTGGTTTCTAATAATCTGATCAGTCTTGTTTGGACATCAGAAATGGATACAACTCAGTTGTACTGGCTATCTGCAGTCTGCATTTATTT
Organism: Mastigoproctus giganteus; assembly: GCF_048544385.1. Lineage (NCBI taxonomy): Eukaryota > Metazoa > Arthropoda > Arachnida > Uropygi > Thelyphonidae > Mastigoproctus > Mastigoproctus giganteus. Next base: position 203,396,198 of record NC_143583.1, read on the forward strand.
AATTAATAAATCAAAAAGACACCACTGTTGGTGGTGTTCATCCTATCTTGTTGACCAAGCTGACAAGTGTTTTTCACTTGAAGTTCAGCGATCACAGAAAATACCCTGATAGATTCTTTTTTGTATTACTGCACATCAGTGAAGAACTTTCGTGATTACTATATTCCTTTCATCTTGTACCGTACAGAGCTAGACATTTTTCAACTTCTAATAAATTTTTCATGTTGAACATATTAATCAATTTTAAGGCGCCTCCGTAGCCAGGTGGGCAGGAGCAGCAGTGCATAGCACATGCTTCTTGATTAGACCAGGATTCGAACCCATGACCACCAAATATGGAGGATGCGGAAAGGTCAGGGAATGACCATCGCATATCCTCGGAGCAATATAGCCTTAGTTGCTAATGCTCCTAAAAACCAAATAACAAACAATCAATTTTAAAAACAACAAAAAAATAAATAAATAATACAAATAAAAAGATGTAATCACAGCAAAAAAGTCAAAAATCAATTATTGGAATAAACTTCTGCCTAATGTTGTGGAAGTGGGTAGTTTGAATAAATTTAAGGAAGATTTGAATAAATTATTTGAAAGAATGGGAAAATGAAGTGTATTTTTTGGCTGGTGCTGTATAAGCTTTGCTTCCCTGCATCATGTTTCCAATACTAATACATTATCTTCTAGCTGTTTAATTTTATTTAAAATAGGAAATTCTATAGTTCTAATGAATGAAATATATGAATATAAATTTTTTCAGTCAAAAAAAAAAAAAAAAGGATGGTTTAAACTGCTCCAATAACATAAAATTTCTAATGCACAGTTTCACAAATATGCATCTCTTTAATTTTTAATGCTGTTCATGTTACTTAGAGTGCACTGACAAGTTTTTGTTGTTCAAATCTGGAAACAATTTTATGTGACTGGAACAATATTGAAGCATGGAACAGCAAACGTTGACTTGACTTTTTGTTTATTTATATATTTGTGGGTCAGCAAGCCAACCTTAATTTATTTGTAGTTGCAGAGTAAACTATGCACTTGGATAAGTGAATACTTTATTAAATTCTATTGATGTTTACTTGCTATGAGCAAATGCTCAAGGTACATTTTTAGGTATATGTTATATTGTAGTTCAACAAAAACTAAAGTATGATATGCAGTATTTAGTTCCAGCAACATGATGCAAGGAAGCAAAGCTTAGGATCAACAACCAAAAAAAAAAAATATATATATATATATATATCATTTCCCCATTACTTCTGATAATTTGTCTAAACTTGCCTTAAATTCATTCAAACAACCATATCCACAACATTATGTAAAAGTTTATTCCAACAAGTGATTACTCTTTCACTGAATGCAAATTTCTGCACATCAATTTTGAAACCATTTTTTTCCGATGTAAATTTATGTCCCTTTGTGTGTTTCATTTAAGAAATGATAAAGATATACCATTTAATTAATCACTTAATCCTTTAATTCACTTAATTGTATAATCCTTTTAAAACCTTATACACTTCAGTTTGGTTACCACAGATGTCTAGTTTATAGAACCCAAGTCTTGGTTAAGAATATCATTCGTGTTCCAAACAAATCTTGTACAGAACTATGTCCTTCCTAACACGAGTTTCCAAACCTGTATACAGTATTTGAGGCATAGCCTAACTAGTGCTTTATATAATGGGATAAACACCTTTTTATCCCTCAAGTTCCTGTATATCACTTGCAGAACACCATGGGCTGTTTTGGCAGCTTCTTCACTGTTCAGAAATTTTTATGTCAGACTGTATGATTAACCCTGTATCTTTTTTCATATTTCACTACCTTCAGTTTCATAATACCCAAATAACAAGGTATTTGGGACTTATTCCTGTTAAATTTCAGTTGCCATTTTGCAACCCATCTGCTTAGTTCAACTAGATTCTCTTGAAGTAGCATGGCCTGATTACTGTCATTAACCACTGTTACCCACATCTGCATTATCAGGAAACTCAAATATCAAATTTGAAATACTTATATACCAGTATCATTAATAAATATTAACAAGTTGGTTAACAAACAAATGCATTGCATTTAAGGCACATTAATTTTAATTTCTTAAATTAACTGAATTTTTCTGTGATTGATAGAAGCAAAAAGTAAATAACTAATTAACTTGTTACTAACTAATTAACTAAAAATATATGAAAGTAATTTTTTTCACTTTGTAATATTCACTCCATGTTTCCTGTCAAAAAATAATCAATTAGTGTGATGCAAGAAAGCTAGCTTATAAAGTATCAGCCAAAAAAAAAAAAAACTTCCCACATCATCTGCCCATCCCCATCCAATAATTTATCTAGTTCTTCCTTGAATTTATTTAAACCACCCACTTCCACAATAACAGATAGAAGTTTGTTCCAGCAATTAACCACCCTGAAGCAATGAACCAACTGGCTGAAGGCAAACCTCTGCACATCTATCCTTCCTCAATTTAATTTATGACCCATCCATGTTGTGTAGTCTGAGCAAGAGGAAGAATGCCATAAGCATTGAGTTTTCTCAATCCATTCAAAGCCTTAAACACCTCAAAGCAGATCATCTGGCAGGTGTCTATCTCCAGATGCTGCAATTTGCAGAACTGAGGCCTTTCTTGATAAAACCATCCTTTCGTTCCCCTCACCAATCTTGTTGTACTCTTCAGCATCCATTCTAGTAGACATACATCCTTTCTAAAATAAAGCCTCCAGATCTGTATGCAGTATTCAAGATGCACCCTAACTATTGCCATGTACACTGGAATAATCACCTTGTTTCTGCTAGAAAAGTTCCTGTATGTTACTGACAAAATTCCATAAGCTGTACTGACAGCCTGTCTGCATTACTCAGAGAACTTCATATCTGACTGCACAATTAACTCCAGATCTTTTTTTTTTTTGATTTCTCACTAGAGATATAGTGTAGTACCACACAGTTGGTATGTTAATCTAGGCTTACTGCTACCCATATACAGTACCTTGTATTTGTCAACATTAAACTTCAACTTCCATTTCTCAGCCCATCTGCCAAATTTTTCTACATTTTGTTGCAGTAGCATATCTTGATTACTGTTATTAACTACTCTGCCAACCTCTGTATCATATGCAAACTTAGACATTAAGCCTGATATACCTTCATCAATATTATTAGTAAATAAAGAAAACAACAATGGACCCAGCACTGAACCCTGGGGGACTCCACTAATAACATCTGTGTCCATTGATAATCACTCTGTCTTCTCCCACTCAACCATCCTTTTATCCATAGCAGTAACTTGCCCTTAATGCCACAGTGCTTCAACCTATACAGCAGCCTTATGAAGAACAGTATCAAAAGCTTTCCTGCAATCCAACTGTATAATATCAAAATTATTTTTTTCATCCAGTTCCTTTGTTATTACATCACTGTATCCAATCAGATTGTTCAGAAAATATTTCCCTTTAACAAATCCATGCTGTGACTGCAGTATAATTACATTTTTGTATAGATGATCTTGCATTACTTCTTTAACCAGTGACTCCATTATTTTTCCTAGAACAGAAGTTAAACTAACAGGTCTGTAATTATTCATATCACCTTCATAATTATGGCTAAGGGTTTGCTTACCTCCTTTGCTGCCTCCCTTAATATAATTGGATATATCCCATACACCTCAGGTGTCTTTTTTTATGTTTAGCATCAATAATTTCTCTTTCACTTTTCTCTCAGTTATCACAAAATCATTTAGCTCCTTGTAAGGATTTGATAGACTTCTATTCTCTCCATGTTTTATAATAATTTATAACCAACAGTGCTTGAAATGCAACATGAATTTCAGGCTTTATGTTTTAGTAAATTAAACATTGAAATGTGAATTTTATTGTTTAATTTATTAAATAAATCATATATGTTGTCTATGCTTTCATAATGCAGTTTACTTATTTCTTCCTCAAATTTTAATAACATTTAAAATATAACACTTATTTCAAGTTTCTGCTGTGAATAATAATATAAGCAAATAGTAATATAATTAATGATTATTAAATAGTTAATGATTTATATCAAAACAATAAGCAAAAGAAATTACTTGTGTACAAACTGAGAAAACATTTCATTTCTGTGCACCTGACATATTGCACATTCTTTTTTCAAATCAATCAATGGCAACAATCATAATATTTAGTGTTTCAGCTACATTAAATGGCATAAAGGATAGCCTATTTAATATGTTTGAAAAAAAAAAAAAAAAATAGTAATTTCTGGATTTCTCAATTTCATGAAATTTGGAATGAGCTCAAAAAACTTTTCTAAAAGAGCAAAATATAAAATTTCGCAAAAATCCATCAACTGAGTGAGTTATTACGTGTGGATGGACAGACATTAAAGGCAAAATGCACAGTATGCATATATGCTTATGAACCTAAAGACAATAAAAGGATCAATACCAATCATTGATCACATTAGGCTTTGTCTTCTACCATTTAACTATTCCTTTATCCTTAATACTAACTTACCCTTAATGCCACATTGCTCCAATTTATACAACGATTGGAGTATAAATTGCTCCAATTTATACAACAATTTATACTTGTGGTAAAGTATCAAAGGCATTAGTGAAATTTAAGTACTGTATGATGTAAAAATCAACCTTTGGATCCAGTTCCTTTATCATTAATTTGTTCAGCAACAGCTTATTATCTCAATACTCACCTCAAAATCTGTGATTAAAATTTGAAATTCATAAGAAATGGAAGTAAAAAGAATTTAAACTATATAAAAGCTATATTTATAAGGAAGAAAACTGCACAACTTTTCCTAGGTTGTCTTCTATAAAAGAAAATCTAGAACAGAATATTAAGAACCAAGAGTCCGAACACAAGACTTTCGATATTGTCATCATCAGTTGGTTTGTGTGCTAAAAGTAGAAGATAGCCGATTTATAGTAATTTTAACTCCCAGGATGGATTACTGTTTTACATATAGGAAACTTGACACGTGCCATATTCGTGAAAGATTTGTCAGTAGTTTGGCATTTAAAACCTCATATGAAGTGTTCTGTCGAAACCACTATCGCTAAGACTTTATATTGGAGTAATTTGTAATTATAATTCAACCTGATTAAAGTTATTGTAAAACCTATTAATGGGTTTTGATTGAGAGATTGTGCATGCTGGCTAAGCATGCACAATGCAGTTCCTTTATAACAACCTCACAGCAGCTAATAAGACTCATGAAACATGATCTACCCTTTTTAACAAACCCAGACCGTAATTGTCTTAAGGCACCACTTCTATCAAGATCATTTTGCATTACTTCTTTATTGATTCTATTATTTTTCTTGGTGTAGAGGTTAAACTCACAGGCGAGTAGTTACCCACTCCAAATACTACAAAATAAATACATTTTTGATTTAAGGGAATGACACTATAGCTGAACTGAAATGAGGGTAGCAGTTTGTTATAGGCCTAATGACTATACAATGAACAATTATACAAAGAAATAGTGGGCCAGTAAATCAGAGTGTCTAATAATGGAGGATTTTAACTTTGAAGATATTGACTGAACTTGTGAGTTCAGTCAATATCTGTTCACTTGCATATTAGCAAGGCTTTTGTGGATTTATTGGATGAGTGTTTTCTACAGCAGCATATTAGAGAGGCAACCAGAGAGAGAGTAACACTCTTGATTTGATTATCAGCAGTGATTATTCATACATTAAGAATTTACAGATAAAGGAGCCACTATGTGGAAGTGATCACAGTGTACTTATGTGGGATTTACTTAAAGATATAACTACCTCAGGGGTAAAGGGAAGGGTTTTTGCTTTCATGAAGGTGACTACAGTGGTCTCAGAGTTTTTTTTAAATTCTACACAGTGGAACCAACTGATAATGTTACTACAACAGAAAATTCTAAATGGGAATTTGTTGTTGCATTCAAGGAAGTAATCTTGGGAGCTACTTTTTGTTCCAAATAAGAAATACTGTTCTATGTTCAGGCCCAAATGGATGTCACATAAACTAACGGGACCCGTGGCAGAGAAGAAAAATGCATGGGAAGCATATAAATTATCAGGTGACAGAGAAACCTACGGTAGATATAAGCTAGTCTGTAATCAAATCACAAAAGAGGTTAGGCGAGCAAAGTCAGATTATGAGAAATCTTTGGCAAAGTATGCAAAGAAAAACACCAAAGACTTCTTTACTCATAAGGAAGGGGATAGGAATCAGATTGGTCCACTTGATATCAATGGTTTGACTGTAATGATCATTCTCAGATAGCTGCCAAACTAAATGAGTATTTTGCATCAACACTCACACGAGGAATTATTCAAGGAGGAGAAGGCCAGATTTTATCAAACTCTAACAGGGAGTTAAATGAATTTGAAATAACTGAGAGCAAAATGGAGGAACAATTGTTGAAGTTAAACATAAGAAAGGCATCTGGGGTGTATGGGATCTATCCAGTTATATTAAAGGAGGCGGCAAAGGAAGTTTGTTTGTTTGTTATTTGGTTTTTAGGATCATTAGCAACTAAGGCCATATTGCTCCAGGAATATGCGGTGTTCATTCCCTGACCTTTCCACATCCTCCATTTCGGTGGTCATGGGCTCAAACTCCAGTCTAATCAAGAAGCGTGTGCTATGCACTGCTGCTCCTGCCCACCTCGCTATGGAGGCGCCAGCAAAGGAAGTAAGCACACCCTTAGCTATAATTATGAGGGCATCCTTGGACTCAGAGGAAGTCCCCACGGACTGCAGATGTGTAAATGTATCTCCAATTCACAAAGGGTAACATGAGTAATTACAGACCTATTAGTTTGATTTCTGTTCCAGAGAAAATAATGGAGTCACTGGTTAAAGAAGCATTGCATTATCATCTAGACAAGACTGCAATAATAATTCAGACACAGCATGGGTTTGTTAAGGGAAAGTCTTGTCTGACAAATTTGATTGGATACTGTGACATGGATACAAAGGAACTGGATGCAAAAAATAATTTTGATATCATATACTTGGATTTCAGTAAAGCTTTTTATATTGTTGCATATGGAAGACTATTGTACAAATTGGAGCAGTATGGCATTAAAGGCAAATTGCTACAATGGATAAAAGGATGGTTGAGTGGGGGAAGACAGACTGGTAATCAATGGACACTGCTCTTCGTGAGCTAATGTTATTAGCAATGTCCCCCATGGTTCGGTGTTGGGCCCATTGTTGTTTTGTATATCAATGATATTGATGAAGGTATATAAGCATAATGTCAAAATTTGCAGATTATACGAAGGTTGGCAGGGTTGTTAATAACAGTAATGACAGTATGCTGCTGCAAAAGGATCTGGAAAAGTTGGGCAAATAGGCTGAGAAGTAGCAACTGAAGTTTAACATTGACAAATGCAAAGTACTGCATATGGGTAGCAGTAACCCTAGAAAAAATGTACCAATGGGTGGTGTTACAGTCAGGGTAGTGAAAAATGAAAAAGACCTGGGGGTAATTGTGTAGTCAGATATGAAGTTTTCTGAACAGGCTGCCAGAGCACCTCATCGGGTCTTGTCAACAATATACCGGAATTTTGCTAGCAGGAATAAGGAGGTGATTATCCTCTTGTATAAGGCAATGGTCAAGCCACACCTTGAGTACTGCGTACAGGTCTGGAAGGTCTCATTTTAGGAAGGATGTAGAGTTACTAGAATACATGCAGAGAAGGGGAACAAGACTGGCGAGGTGAATAAAGAGATGTTCTTACGAAGAAAGGCTCAAGTTTTGCAAATTGCAGCATCTAGAGACTAGGCACCTGCGAGGTGATCTCATTGAGGTGTATAAGGCCTTGAATGGATTGAGCAGGCTCAATGCTGATGGGATTCTTCCTCTTGCTCAGATTATAAACCTGAGGGGGCATAAACTGAATTGAGAAAGACAGTTGTCGAATAGATGTGTGGAAATTTGCCTTTAGCCAGCAGGTATTGATTACTGGAATAAACTTCCATCTGTTATTGTGAAAGTTGATAGCTTAAATGAATTCAGTGAAAAAGTGGATAAATGTTTGGAGCAAATGGAAAGTGTTTTTTTTTTTTTTTTTTTTTTTGGCTGATGCTCTAGCTTGCTTTCTTGCATCATATGCTAATTCTTCTACTAATGCTAATTGTTCAGTAAAGCTTTTTGCAGCTGGACTAGTGGGTTATTCTCAAGTAAAAGCCATACACATCAGCTGTATATTCCAATCTAGTGGGTCACTACGGATCAAACCCGGAATTCTCTGGGCAGTACCTCAAATCTGCCATTGTGTGTCTGCATTGAGGCAACTCTGCAAAGAACAATACATATTGTGTAGGTTCTGTTATTTACTACATTACGTTGTGTTTTATATCAAGCCACTTGGCAACCAGAAAGCTGTGATCACTTGGATGGCAGTTTCCTGGCACTCATTCTTGGCACATGAAATTTTCTGGCCCTCATCCTTGGGCCATCTATTGTAGCACTTCGATCTAGTCTGCCTTCAGTCCATTAAATGAAATGAAAGGAATAATAATCCTGTTTGAAAGAAATTAAGTGGACACAAAGGTGAAAGTGAGTTAGGGGATGAAATGGTAGATCTCCCACCAGTAATAACTGAAATGAAAAAAGGATACAGTACCAGTTGGGGAGCACTGAAGGAAAAAAGTAGGGAAAGAAATGGAAAGCATTCTTTATGTGGAGATGCTGCCCCAACTATCCATTTGAGTAGATGGAGTAGTTGACCAGGAAATGAGGAAGTAGGGAGGGTACAGAGGCTGCAGAGGGAAGGAGGGGAGATGATCTCCAGAGAAGGGGGAGTAGAAGGCTTCTAAAAGTTTTTGAATATGAAACATTGGGGAAAAGTGAGAGGCAGAGCAATATTTGGAAAAATATTGGTGGGGATAAGCAGTGGACTTCCCTCAAAGATCCTGTTTTGTTTTGCCAATGTTCACTTAATTAGATGGAGGGAACAGCAGGAGATAGGAAAAGGTGGGAAAGAGGCTGTCCTATATACCATATTCAAGTATATGGGGGATAGCATCAATGCATTTTATGCTGCATGTCTTTGCATTTTATGCAACATTTGATGTTAAGGATGCAAGACTCCCCCCCCCTTTCACCATAAGATTTTGTCAGCAAGAAAAGAATCTCCATTTCTTTGTGACATCACATCACATAACATACAAATCCAAACAAAACTTGTGCAGACTGCTGGGTACTTGACACTGGGAGTGGCAGGATGGTGATTTTCCTGTGGTTCCAGTTTATGCTGCAGCCCCTTTGCTATACTGAATAGTTCAAACTTTTGAAGTCTCTTTTTTAACTAATACTATTTAGTATTAGTTAAAGATATTTAGTAATGTTCTAATACTAAATATCTTGGGATTGTGAAATTAAATGCATGGTTCTCACAAATCTGTGAAAAGCCATGTTGTTCCTCTATCCTATGTTACTTCTCTGGGTATCTTGTGTGTTTTTCTCAGTTCAGGACCCAGTTTACTTACAATTCCCAAATCCCCTGAGGTGGAAGAGTCTCCACAGTTCTAAACATTTGTTTAGAACAGTGTTTCTCAACCTTTTTGTTGCTGCAGCACACTTTTAAAGATTCTAAAAATTTGCAACACACTACAATCACCACTATATTCATATATTCACAAACGGGAAGTTATTTCTGTTGGGTATATTTAATAACACATTATTATTATTTGTGTAGTATATGTGACCAGATCTAGTACTAGGAATAAAAATATGACATCACACTGACTGCCAAAAGGCACTCAAGATTAGCACAGCATAAATAAACGAATTTTTTGTTTGAATTAATTTTTATTATAAAACTTGCAAATTAAAAAAATTTTTTTTTTTTTTTTAATTTGCATTTACTGCAACACACAGGTTGAGAAAAACTGGCTTAAAATGTTGTATACTTAATGTTTAGTTTCCCTCTGATGTATATATTTGATTTTAAATAAATAAATTTGCGTCGACTTCTGTTCCCTACAAATAGAAATATCTGCAGTATGCTTGGCTACAGTTCTGATATGTTTTCTGTCATCAAGTGGCAACAGAGAGAGAGGCTTTGGATCTATTCCACTCGCAAATAAAGAGCATTCACATGTATATCCTTTTTCACAGGTAGAACAGTTTCTGTTCCAATGTAAACCTCTTCCAGTTTAATCCTTTAATTTCTTCCAGTTTATAGCAGTTTTTTAAATTAGACTGGTAACTCTTACACCATTGCAGTTTTGAATTTCCAATCCAAGTAAACTCAATTTGTGTTACTATGGTATAGTTGTGTTTTTTAGAATATTTCTGGATGGAACCAACCTCCAAATACAGAGTCATTATAAAGTCCTTGCACAGTTTTAAATTTTCATAACCTCCATTCTATACACGATAAAAATCAATTTGTAAAAAATATTAGAAATGTAATTTAGTGAAGTTTAGTATGTACTAAGAGTGATTCATTTATTTTATTGTAGTTTAGCAAAAATTTTATTATTTATTTTTTATTTATTTTTTTTTTTTTTTGCAGAATTAGGCTTGACCAAATGGCTTCAATAGAAGAGAAAGTAAATTGCGTGCTGTGGTTGGCCAAGTCTGTAATCACAGCACAAAAAAGAATTAGAAGCCATTACAACAAAGATGCACCACAGGAATTCCATAACTAACTGGATGAAAAAGTTTAAAGAAACAGGTTCCGTCAATGATAAACCACAATCTGGAAGGCCAAGGATGGGTTGTTAATAGTGAGAGTTATTTGGAAATGCTGCAGAATTACTTTATTCCTGAACTAACACATTTAGGACTTATAGGTGATACAGTGTTTCAGCAAGATGGTGAACCTTGTCACTTTACTCTGTGTTAAGCAGTTTCTGAATGAAAATTTCCTAATAGATGGATTGGAAGAGGTAGACCGATATCTTGGCCATCACGTTCACCAGATTTGAGCCCACTGGATTTTTTTTTCTATGGGAACATGTTAAGGCTATTGTGTATTCGACAAAACTTCACTCTTTAGACAATCTTCGGACTAGGATAACTAACGTGATTCAGGGTATTACTGAAAATCAACTGCAAAACGTATTTGTAGAACTTCAGAATCGTATCTCAGTTTGTATACGTAATGACAGTGGACATGTTGAGAATTAATAATCCCAAGAATAAATGTATGCAAAACTGTAATAAATTCTTTCCCTTATCCTTTTTACAGATTGATTTTATCATGTATAGAATGGAAGTTATGAAAATTTAAAACTGTACAAGGACTTTATAATGACCCTGTAGAACAACTCACTTATTGGCACATGAACTAAGAGATTAAGTAAATTTTGTTCCCATGTTTTGCAAATTAAAGTTTGCAGCTAGTAACCAGTACAAAATACTTATCCTATTAATTAGAAAACTATTACAGAAACTAAACTTTCAACAAACAATTTGCTTTTCATACTTCACGCAACCACCACTTTGCTTATTGGAGGCTTGAAGTGGTGAAACCCATGTTTAGTCTCTAGAGAAAAGTTTCCGGCATCCCCCCCCCCATACTTCTCCTTCAACCCATGCACGGTACTAAGTACTATAGGTTTTGATACCTTTCGTGTTTGGGGTTTTCATAAAAAAAAAAAAAAAAAAACCAAACACATTTGCAACTATATGCATCATAAGTTGAATACTTCTGTAATAGACAATTCTTTTATGGCAACCTGAATTGATTTTTTTTCTCTACAGATTACTGGATCTAACAGTGCTACTTTAGCAAAAAATCACGAGCAGATAAAACTGGACACTCACAAATCATCAAATAATTTATGTTGATGAAACTGCACGATTTAGTCTCAAACTAACATCATCAATACATGCAAAGATCTAATCTATTCACCAATTTTTTTTTCTTGCATGTGTCAAATATATCTTGGTACATTCAATGTTGCAACTAATCAGATTTTGCAAATGTTAATATATACATGTCTTGTGTGTGTGTGTGTGTGTGTGTGTGTGTGTGTGTGTGTGTGTGTGTGTGTGTGTGTGTGTGTGTGTGTGTGTGTGAGAGAGTGCGAGATTGTTTCAAGTCTGCTCACGTAACAATTTATTGGATCGCAAACGGTGGAACACTCATGGAAAGAAACAACAAAGTACTTCCAGTGAAAGCCTCAGTGTTTGTGCCTTGAGGTTGAACTTAAAGAATCAAAACCTATAAGAATTCAACATAAACTTAATCACACTGAATTCTTATAGGTTTTAATTTTCAAGAAATAGATAAAAACAGTTGTTACAGAAAAAATGCAGAGGAAATAAATGATAAAAAGGAAAAAGGAAATGCAGCCAGTTGACATGGGTGGATAGTGCAGTGTTGAGTCAGTTTGGTGTGACGTAAGCACTAGGAAAGCAAAATTGAGAGTAGGAGTGTGTTATAGGCCTAATGACTCTGATGAGTATAATGAACAATTGTACAGAGAAATAAAGTGAGCCAGTAAATCAGATTGTCTTATAATGGGGGATTTTAATTTCCCAGGTATCGATTGGAACTTGTTAATCCACTAAATAGATGTCAGATGAACTAATGAGATATGTGGCAGAGAAGAAAAATGCATGGAATACATATAAATTAACAAGTGACACAGAAGCCTATGGTAGATATAAGCTGGTCTGTAATCATGTCACAAAGGAGGTTAGCCAGTCAAAAGCAGATTACGAGAAATCTTTGGCAAAGGATGCAAAGAAAAACAGCAGAGTTATGTAAAGTTATGTATGCTTATGTAAATTCTAGAAGAAAGGGGATGAATCAGATTGGTCCATTGATATCAATGATTCAACTGTTAATGTTCCTGCTCAGGTAGTTAAACTGAATGAGTATTTTGCATCAACATTTACACGAGGAGTTATTCGGGGAGGGAAATGCCAGATGTGCATTAAAATCTGGCAGTGAGCTAAATGATTTTGTAATAACTGAGAGTAAAGTGGAGCAGAAATTGTTGAAAATAAACATAAGAAAGCACCTGGGGTGAATGGGATCTATCCAGTTATATTAAAGGAGGCAGCAAAGGAAATAAGCAAAACCTTATGAGAGTTTCCTTGGACTTAGGGGAGGTACCCACGGACTGGAGATGTACAAATGTGAACCCAATTCACAAAGGACGATCAAAGGGTGACAAGTAATTACAGCCCTGTTAACTTCTGTTCTGGGGAAATTAATAGAGGCACTGGTTAAAGAAGCACTGCAGGATCATCTGGAAGGCCAAGTTATAGTTTGGACACAGCATGGGTTTGTTAAGGGGAAGTCTTGTCTGACCAATTTGATTGGATACTATTATGTGGTCACAAAGGAACTGGATGCAAAGAATAATTTTGATATCATATACTTGGGTCTTAGATAGTATAAACCAGAGCTATGATGCTTCAACTATTAGTTGAAGCCAACTATATCACCTTTCGAGGCAAAGTATACAAACAAATGTTTGGTTTCCCAATGGGATTAAGTCAAAGTAGTTTGATATCGGAGGTCTATCTCTCAACGATTGAGCATATACATTTGACGCCTTTTCTACCCCATATCACATACTATGGGAGGTATTTAAACGATGTTCTCATTATTACTAATAGTAGCACTATCCAAGACATTTTACCAGTGCTTTTTTTGTGACGGTACGGCGTACCGGCACCTTTATTAACAGTGATGTGTGACATTTGGATGCAAATGCACTTTGAAATTTATAATATTCTGTAAATTTTTTCACACGTTTACCTACTATTCAAATAAGCTTAAAATGATTTAACTAAATTTGCAATTTTTACTGTCTATTGTTAAGATATTTTCTATATAAAACTGTATAACCATTTTTATAATTCTAAATTACTCAGTTGGACCTCTGTTTAATTATTTTGAATTCCCCTTGGAAGTTACATTTAAAATAGTTTCGATTGAGAGAAGAAAATTTTCATCTAACGAACGGATTAGGAGAGAATTAACTTGGTGCGGCCTGTTCGCATTTCTGACCTTCGGGCAATTAGTGCTGCTGCGCAAATTAAGAGAGCTAAAGTGTTTAGTATTGTATAACTTAGCGGTACCTGGTAAAACCTATCCGACCACCCGTCCCACATACGGAGAAGTCGCACTGGTCAAGAGTGAGCAGATCAAGGGGTATTCCCAATGGGCTCTGGCCCACCTTCTGCTGCAGTGGTGTCCAACCTTTTCCAGTACCGGGTCCATATTCAAAAAAATTCAAAGTTTCTTTAGTGTGTTGCATTTTCAATATCTTATTGCATGTAAAAGTAAAATTGAAAATATTAAAAAAATTAATTAAGTACAATACACAATTACATTTACTGAACAAAACATTTAATGAGAAAAAATTTTTAATAATAAAATTTAAAATGCTGTTTTAGTTCACTTTCCTCACGGGGTCGTAGGTTGGACACCTCTGTGAATGAACTGTAAGCGCCCCGTTTGAGAATTAGAAAAGTGATTTTCTTTTACCCCATAAATAATCATCCGTTATTTCACGGAAGTGCATTATCCACATTTTTTTGAAAATTTTCCCTATCTCTGTTTACACTTTACTTTACCTGAATATCCGAATGATACCGATATTTTGAACAGTTTCAAAAAAGGAAAAGAAAAAAATTTAAAAACTAGTGACAATACCGATGACAAGAGAAGGAAAACGAAGACAACTAAGGTATTAAACCTTTTTTTTTTTTTTTTTTTTTTGTTAGTGCATCGGCTTCTGTGGCCATAATGCACCTCCCAAAGTTTTTGCATTTACTCTGATCCAAGCCCAAGGAGGGATTCGAACTTGTGACCTTTGGGTTGCAAGGCAGGCATTTTACCCATCTGGCTAGCCCGGTCGGCATTAAACCTTCTAAACATGAAATGTTGGCATTTGGTGAAAATGAAGTTGGAAAATTGTCAATTAGAGTTAAATGCAATTCGTGGATACCTAATTGATAAGAAGGTTTCTGAAGAATTGAAGCATTTGATGAATGCTCTGAGTTCGTACTCAGAGCATTCATCAAATGCTACCAATTTCACCGAGTGAATGTGAACAAGGATTTTCAGAAATAAATCTGATCACCAAACAGCGCTTCGTTGATAATAAAAACAGTTTCTTCACTACTGTTTCTTAAAATTGTGGGCCATCTGCTGACGTGCTGCGATCCAGCAAAATATGTCGACTCGTGGCTGCTTTGGAAAAGTCATTCAGCAACCGGTACAAAGAGCAGAAAAAGAAGTCAGCATAGGGTGTCGGATGAGAATTTAATAAAAATTTGGAATATTCTACAAAAACTTTATTATGAAATTATTTCTACTTATTTTACTCACATTTTACTTATTTTTTTATATACTTGAATAATTAATTTATGCTTAATAAACTGTGTTAATATACTTAATTTCTTGTTCTTATTCTAAAAAAAAAACTACTAAAGTAACAATATTGGGGGGGGGGGGATTAGAGTACTTTTCATATCCTTTTAATTTTCAATTTTTCCTGATAGCAAAGAATGAGTACCGGCACCTATTTTTTTTACAAAAAAGCACTGCATTTTACATTAATTTAATAATATTCATTCCAAACTCAATTTTGCATTGGAAAGGGAAAATACAGATACTAAGTCATTAAATTTCACGCTTACTCAGGACTCAAATAAAATCCAATTTAACATCTATCGTAAACCAACGCACACCAGTATGCTTCTGCATTATAACAGCTATGACCCATTCACCTACAAAAGGTATATTATCTTTAATCAATTTCTTAATGCCTATAAATATTCAACAACGGAATCTGCTTTAGACTCAGACATACAGATATTAACCAGCAAATTCTTAAACAGGGGTTATTCCCTTGCGACTATATACTGAATTAGGGTACAAGCTAAGGATAGGAGACAAAAAAAAACTGTCAACCAACAATAGTAGCATGAAAAAAATACTTTATTTCTGTTCCATACATTGAACAGTGGCACCAACAGCTTAACACATTTTTTAAAGATACCCAATTTAAGATTGTGACCAGACCAATACAGAAATTACATGCTATACTGAACAATTACTCAGTTCTTTCCTCTTTCACAACACAAATAAATGACCTAGTATACATTTCTTGCAGTGATTAGTCTTACCAAGGTTCCACGTGGTTTCCTCTGAATTTTCGCATTAAACAGCATGCATCCTCTGTTCGTGCTTCTCGTTCGGCAGCATCAGAATTAGCCTTTCGTGCCGTTAATGAAAAACATACATTTTTTTCAATGAGGCCAAAATACTTGAATTCAATGAAATTATACAAAACTATTAATTTCAGAAACCATGTAATTTAATTTCAGAAAATTAAATTACAATGGGAATTCTATTAACGTTTGCCGACCATATCTAATCTCCAATTTCTGGTCTTTTACGCACATGTGCAAAGACTAATAATCTCTATTTAAGATGCATGCTCACACATACGTAGTAATTTCATTCCTGTAATCACGAAATACAGTCGAAATGCATTGTCAGCTTCAGGAAGTAAAATTGTTTTTCATATTTATGTTAAAAACTTTTTGTAAATAATTTTTAATTATTTTTTTAATTGTGTTCAATTAATTTTTAATTGTTTTCAATTTATTTTAATTATTTTGAATTAATGTTTTACCAATTTTAATTTTTGGAGAGTGTTATACAGAAGTATTATATGCATCATACTGAGGTAAACTTCTCTTATTCTTTTACAAATAGGAAGGCTTTTGATACTGTTGCACATGGAAGACTGCTCTACAAATTGGAGCAGTGTAGCATTAAGGGCAAGTTGCTGCTATGGATAAAGGAACGGTTGAGTGGGATAAGTCAGAGTGATAATCAATGGACACTGCTCTTCGTGGACTAATGTTATTAGTGGAGTCCCCCAGGGTTCAGTGTTGGGTCCATTGTTGTTTTTTGTATTTATTAATGATATTGACGAAGGTATATCAGGCTTAATGTCTAAGTTTGCAGATGATAAGAAAGTTGGCAGGGCTGTTAATTACGCTAATGACAATACGCTACTGAAACAGGATCTAGAAAAGATAAGATGGGCTGGGAGGTGGCAACTGCAGTTTAACATTGGCAAATGTAAAGTAATGCATATGGAGTAACCCCACAGTAATGTATCAACTGTGTGGTACTACACTTAGGTTGGTAGAGAATGAAAAGGACCTGGGGGTAATTGTGCAATTAGATATGAAGTTTTCTGAGCAGTTTAGACAGTCTGCAAGTGTAGCTCATGGTGTCTTGCCAATGATATACAGGAATTTTTCTAGAAAGGATAAGGAGGTGATTATCCCCTTGTATAAGGCTGAGTACTGTATACAGGTCTGGAGGCCTCATTTTAGAAAGGATGTAGAGCTGCTGGAACGAGTACAGAGAAGGGTAACAAGATTAGTGAATGGAACAAAGGGTTGCTCTTATGAAGAAAGGCTTAAGTTTTGCAAATTACGGTGTATGGAGACTAGGCACCTGCGAGGTGATCTGATTGAGGTGTATAAAGCCTTGAATGGTTTGAGAAAGTTCAATACTGATGGGATTCTCTTCCTCTTGCCCAGATTAATTGCCTGAGGGGACATAAATTCAAACTGAGGAGAGACATTTGTAGTATAGATGAGTAGAAGTTTGCCTTTAGCCAGGGGGTGGTTGATTGCTGGAACAAACTTCCATCTGTCGATGTAGAAGTTGACAGCTTAAATAAATTCAAGACAGAAGTAGACAAACATTTGGAGCAAATGGATGGGTGAAATGGTTATGGTTTTTTTGGGCTGATGCTGTATAAGCTTGCTTTCTTGCATCATATGCCTCTACTAATGCTAATGCTAAAAGAATGAAAAAGAAAATAATGAAAGAAAAGAAAGAAGAAAAATGAACTAACCAAATATAAAAAAAAGGAAAGGACTACTTAGTATAGTGAGCTTGGAACTAAACTCTGAATGGTTCCCAGCTAAGTGACATACATGTTCATTCTAGCTGGAATCCATTCACAGTTCACATTAAAAAACTTGTTGAAAGGGTACACCTTCCTACATTGATTTTCCAAACCATCATAAATATAAAAATGACTACTATTAGTAATAAACACACTAAAAACACAGTGATAGATGTATCACTGTCTGTAGATTTTCAACAGAATCTACATATTATTATTATTAGCCATATGGTGGAAGGAAGCCTGAGACTTATGCTGCACCAACCAAAAAAAATTCCCGAGTTACCCTGTGAGAGAGAGTCAGAAATAGAAGGGAATCGCCAAGAAAGAGAAGAATGATGATATCCAGCTCAGGACCCTGGGTGTGCCAAGCCCATACTCACCAGATGTGAGCCCCTGGGGTTAAATATACAGGTGTAATTTGTTGATATTACATGTTGTTAGTGCTAATTGTCTGACACACTGGGGGACTCAACCCAACTCCACTGTTGATGCTACACTGAAAGCATCAGCAAAATTTGTGTTCATATTTCTTTCTTTTATCTGTTATATCAAAACACATGTGTGTGCATGCGTGTATACTTGCAAAAGGATTAAGATTTTGCTAGCACGACCCACATAATATGCATATAATATCCAACAGTGAGCCAGATTTGAGTTTCTATAAAATTAACAGCTGCTCAGACAATGGATAAAACCAGGAGAGAAAGAGAGCCTAGTTTTTTGGATTACAAAGGAAGTAATATTTTTAAGTATGTTTTTGTTAGAATGGTTGAAAGTTGAAAGTAATCCAAGTAAAGATGCATTATTTTCACATCATCTATACCACCCTAAAAATGCAAGTGGTACTGGAAATGCATAGCAGATTACAAATTTAATTTTTATTTATACTCCCTTATTTATTTATATTTTTTTGTAGGAAATAAGACAGGATTGGTATTTTACTGGATTAAAAAAAATCCCCTATATTTTCTGCGTTCCTTCATGAGGAAATTACCTGCACATTAAACTTTAAAGAACTGCCAGTAGAAAGAACTCATACATGCTTCCCATTGATTAAAATCTGGCACTTAATGGGTGAACCCATTAACTGCTATATTAGGCTTTATGCTTCTGAATCAGTTATATATGCCAGATTTCCATGAAATAAAGGCATCAATGGAATATAAATGTAAAAAGGCAAACAAACACAAGTTAGTTATGGGCACAGTCTTTAATAAGAACACCTGACAAAATGCTATCAGAACCTGGAGACTGCATAAAAAAAAAAAATTTATATTTTTTAGATCACCTTCTATGAAAATTGTGGAAGGATGTGAAATTTAGTATGGCAGGAATATATTTACCAAAATTATTAAAGCAAGAGTTAGAAGGAAAATTGAAATGAAACTAAGCAGTCTCTTTTTTCTTTAAATGAAAGTACAAACAGAACCATCAGGATGCAGTCGGTATTTTTTTTGCCACAAATCAAAAATTTGACAACTCTCTGGATAAGAATTAAGTTTTCCACTCTTAGAATTCTCAGTCAACTTTGATTTATTAATAACTTGTTTGAAACTTTAAATTTAAATATAAAACCTGATATTAAAATGATATGACAGGATTGGCTACAAACAACGACACTTGATAACAAAGGCAGCACTAAAGGCATCTCTGAATGGTGCCATGAGACAATCCCATGTAGCTATCCCAATTACGCATTTGCATGAAGAAGTAAGCACATAGACAGAATGCCAGTGTTCCAATTTAATTTCAAAGTGAGCTCCTCCTCCATATCCCCACTCATTTCAAAAGACAACATTGATAATTGCAATGTTTTTAATTATTGCAAGTTTAAACTTAAAATAGAGATTTGAGGCTAATTGATATTTAACTGATATATAAATGAGATAATTGATATATAAATTATAAGATTATTGCTATCCAAATGTTTAAATTTAAACAACAATAATCTCAGAATAATATACCATTTAGGTGGTACCAAACTCAAGGTGGTAGCAAATTAAAAAGACCTCAGGATAATTGTACATGCTGACATGAAGTTCCCGAACCAGTGCAAACAAGCTGCTAGTTCAGCTCATTGTATTCTGTCAACAGTATACAAAAATTTTGCCAATAGAGACAGAGGTAATCTTTACTCTTCTTTTTTTTTTTTTTTTTTTTTTTTTTTATGTAAACCCCAAATACGAGAGGTATTACAACCTATAGTACTTATTACCGTGCTTGGATTGGAGGTTGAGAAGACGAAAGAAGATATTTGTTCATATTGGACTTGAACTTCTGTAGACTAATTTTCAGGAAATACGTATGAAGGAAGGTTGTTCCAGAAAACGGCAGTTGAATGAATAAACGAGGAAGATGAAAAGTTGGTTCTGTGAGTTTGAAGTTCGACAGTAAATGGATGTTGGCTGGTGGCTGCATGTGTTCAGACTGTTTTGAAGTAGAGAGCGGGAATTATAGAAGCCAATTCAGAAGAACAGTGCCCATGGAAATATCTGTAGAAGAGGCATGCTGCAGAAACAGTACACCTATGAGACAGCGAGTGGAGAGACTCTGTTAGAGATGAATCATTAATTAATCTAACTGCCCTCTTCTGAATGGAATCAAAAAGCCTGAGAGAGGTTTTGGTATAATTCCATGGTAGGGCGGATTTGCGATTTATACAGGAGCAGCTGTTTGAAAGAAAAGTAATGCCGAGAGCGAAAGAGAAATCCAAGTTTTTTACATGCAGAGGAAGCAATATTTCTCATGTGCTTGCACAAAGAGAGATTAGAAGTCAGGGTAATCCCCAAAAGATATATATCATTTTGCCTAGAAATCGGAGTGTCACTAAAGATAAGCATAGGAGCAGAAGAATCCTTTTTGCGAGATATAAGACAAGACTGAGTTTTAGAAGGATTGAAATCAACTAAGTTGTCTTTGCCCCACTGGAGAATTACGTGAAGATCAGCATTTAAGGAATTGGTAGCAGATTTTAGAGAAGTTGAAGCTGATTGAGCAGGGCAAGGTTTCTCAAAATGGAAAGTGGAATGCAATGTGCTATCATCGGCAAAACTATGGATAGAATTTCCAGTCAATGGAAGAAGGTCATTAATATACAAGAGGAAAAGAGTGGGGGAAAGAACTGAACCTTGGGGGACACCGGGATTAGTGGAGAAGTTAGAAAACAGAGAGCCATCTACTATCACCCTCAGTGAACGATCAGAGAGAAAACTGGATAACCAATTACAAAAAACCATTGGCAAACCATAAGATGGAAGTTTGTTTAGAAGATCTTTATGCCAAACACGATCAAAAGCGTTTGGGATGTCAAGAGCAACTACTTGTGTTTCGCCGAACCTTTCCATTGAATTAGTCCATAAATGGGTAACATAAGCCAGAATATCACCAGTGGATCGGCACTGGCGGAATCCATACTGGCGATCGTCGATCAGATGGAAGGTATCTAGGTAGTTTAAGAGTTGGCGGTTAATTGATTTCTCCATTACTTTAGAAAGAGTAGAAGTAATTGCAATGGGACGATAATTGGATGAGAGGGATTTGTCACCCTTTTTAGGAACTGGCTAGATATGAGCAAATTTCCAAGCAGAAGGAAAAACACCTTTGGAATAAGAAAGTGAAAAAAGGCGGCATAGAATAGGAGTAAGTTCAGGAGCCCAGGTTTTGAGAACAAGTGGAGAAATACCATCGGGACATGGAGCTTTCTTAGCATCAAGATTTGTCAAAATCCTTCTGACGGAAGACCACAGGAGGCATTGAATGGAGCGTGTTGGGAATGGTGGGAGGTATTTTACCAAGATCCTTAATACATGAGTTGGAAAAAAAATGGGATGCTAGCAGGTCAGCTTTATCCTTGACTGAAGTGGCAACAGAACCATCTGGTTTGGACAGAGGTGGGAGCAGAGATGGGCAAAAGTTGCGGCCAATAGCTTTGGCAAGAGACCAGAATACTCGGCTACCATTAGGGCAAGAAGAAAGTTTTCTACTCTTAGCCTGTTCAAATTCTAGTTTGGACAGATTAATAACTGTTTTACAATTGTTGCGAGCTTTGGTGTAGGCAGAAAATGAAACCGAAGAATTAGAAACAAGCCAATTACGATATGCAACGTGCTTTTCTTGAACAGCCTTAGCACATTTATTGGAAAACCAAGGTTTAGATAAAGGACGAGATTTTAAAGTCGAGTGTGGGATAAAGGATTCCATTCCGCAAGAATAATTTCACTGACACGATCTGAGCAAACGTTGACATCAGAAGTTTTGAAACAGTAATCTGACCAATAAAAAGAAGAAAAGAAATCTCACAGGTCATCCCATTTTGCATTTTTGTAATGCCAAACAACACTAGGTTGGGAACAGCAATGAGATAAAGGCTCCATTGGAGGAGAAGAGACAATCACCAAGTTGTGATCTGAAGTGCCTAAAGGACCTCTCACTTCAACCGTGTACTGTACTTAGAAGGGTTGTTTGTGAGAAACAGATCAAGCGTTTTGGCTGTATGATTAGGATTGTCCAGTATTATTGTAGGTAAATGAACAATCTGTGCAAGGTCATTAGTAATTGAAAAAGCCTCAGCAATCAACCAGCTGGGTCGGTGTGACAAGAAAACAGAAAGCTGGAGTTGTGAACATTAAAATCACCAAGGAAAATTACCTCACTGTTAGGAAAGTTGGACTGGAGAAAATCAAGTTGCAAAGAGAGGAAGTCAAAGAGCTCCAAGTGATTAGTGGAGCTGGGAGAACGATAGAGACAACAGATGAATTTGACACAATGAGGTAGAGAGATTTTAAACCAGAGAACATCGAAGAGAGGAGATTCCAAATTACCAAGTCTCTGACAGGAATATCAGAACAGACATATGCACAAGTACTTTGTGCATATGTCTGTGCATGCACAAGTACTTTGTGCATATTCATGTACATGTATATATCAATTTGTACATGCACAAGTACTTTGTGCATATTTCTTTTGCCCCAAAGGGGCAAAAGGAATCATACAGCGAATAATTTGGGCATCTGAGATGAGCAGCAGTTGAATCATCCGATAACTGAGATTCTGTCAGAAAAAGTACATGGGGTTTGGCAGACTGCAAGTGGAAATGGACATCGCTGAGATTAGAACTGAGATCACGTATATTTGTGAAATGAATCAGGAAGTGTTTGGGAGGTTTAGATCTTTTCACAGATAAGCTTGCTCTTTCTCATACAACACACACAAGATGACAAATTTAAACTGGAAAGGATGGTTGTGGAAACTTACTTTCAGCCAACAGTAATTGAGTGTTAGAATAAACTTTTACCTGGTGTTGTGGAAATCAGTGGACTGAATAAATTTAAATAAGTATTGGACAATTATTAAACAGGATGGATTATGAAACAGGAAGTGGGTTTTTTTTTTTTTTTTATGGCTGATACTATATAAACTGGCTTCATGGCATCATTTTTGCCATTACTAAAACTAAGTGGTAACAAAGATAGCACCCAAGATATCTCCAAATGGCACCACAGAACAATTCCATAGTTGTCCCAATAAGAGATTGCTATGAATAAGTAGCCACAGAGACATATGTGCCAATGTTCCAATTCAAAGTGAACCCCCCTCCCTTATGCATTTCAAAAGACCTCATTTACTCTGTGTGCTCACCTTTTTTTTTTATAAAAATAGCCTTTCCCACTAGAGACCCTACAAGATGGATAAGTTTCCCAGTACAGGATGAATAAGTGCAAAGTAGTTAGATATTTCATTATTCTGTTAATGAAAATTGTGTTATCTTAAGTTATAGATTTAGAAAACAAGTAGAAGGGGAGATTAATAACCGAGTAACTTTAGTCATCGTGATGAAAAAAAAAAAAAAAAAAATCAAAAGAAAAAATCACGTATCTGGGATTTTTTAAATCTTATAAGACTTAACAACGAACATTTTTATTATCATGATGTGTACAAGGCATACAACCTTAGTCTGGAATCTGCAGGTATAGTTTGGACTCCTTTTGTCAAATATAATCGGAGCTCTCTTTAACAAATTCCCATATAGTGAGTTTTTCTATTTAGCAAATTTCTTTTGATTTACCCTTGATAATTACAATGAAAATAGTTTTCGTATAAAGAAGAAAATTTCCATATAACGAACTGATTTCGAGAGACCTGGGTAAACACTGTTCGCACCTCTGGCCTTTAAGCAATAGAGCTGATGTTGTAGAAAGCACTAATTAAGAGCTAAAACATTCTACAATTTAGTGGTACCTGTAAAACCTATACAACCACCTGTACTGTACTGAGAAGTCACACTAGTCAACTGCTATCTGTGTCCACAGCCATTGGCAAAGATTAAGGCATATTCCCAATGCAGATTTTGGCTCTGGTCAACCTGTTTTCTACTGTAAACACACAATTAGAGAATTAGGAGAAAGCGATTTTCCTTTATCCCGGAAATTTATCTGTTGTTTAACAGAAATGAGTCATCCACACTTTTACTAAATTTCATCTGTCTTTGTTTACATGGTAGGTACAAGTGGTCCATAAATCAGTTTTGTTTTAGCTACTGTGCAAGTAAGCTTACAGTGTCTAAGAAGAAATCCTTGAGTGTAGTAGAAAAACCGATACAAAAATACTACTTAATAGTGTAAATCGGGGTGTTAAAAAAAGAAAAGAAAGAAAAAAAATGCTTCAAAATTTGGTTTTCCTGCCAGTAGTGTGTCAACCATTCTGAAATACCGTGTTTCAATTCTCAAACTGTTTTAGGAAATGGGCCTCGATCGGATGCATGCAAAATTATGCCTTTTTTGATTTGAATTAGTAAAATTATGCCTGTATGAAGATGTAGATGAAGCCATTTTTAAGTGGGTGAAGTTGATTTGAGACCAAAACATGCTGATATCGGGGCCATTAATAAAAGAAAAGGGTATGGAGTACACATCTTTTGTAGGACATAAAACATTAAGACAGTTCTGGTTGGCTGGATAAATTTAAAAAGCACCATGGCTTACTCGAAAAAGTTATTTCTAGTGAAGGTGGAATTTTAATTGAAGAAGACTGTACCCATTGGAAAGAAACAGTTTGAAAAAAAATTTTCTACCAAATGGCTATGATCCAAAAGCATATTCAGAATTGGTGAAACAGATCTATTTATTAAATGTTTGACAAACAAGACACTGACTTTTAAAGATGATAAATGTTTAGTTGGTAAAAATAGTAAGTAGAGAATTAGTCTTGGTTGGTGCAAATATGGCTAGTAATGAAAAACTGAAGCTTTTGATAATAGGCAAAAGTAAACCACCATGATGTTTCAAAGGAGTAAAGTCGTTAGAGTTGGACTACAAATATAACAAAAAAAAAAAGCTTGGATAACAAGTGAAATTTTTGAACAGTGGATTTTAAATTTCAATAGAAAGATGACAAAAGAAAACAGAAAAATCACATTGATTGTCGACAACTGCCCTGCCCACCTTCACTCGGTAATTTCAAAACTTACAAGTGTGAAGCTTGTTTTCTTCCCTCCGAATACCTCGTCTAAACTACAGCCAATGGACCAAGCATAATCAAGAATTTGAAAATGCACTACCAAGGGCGTAAACTGAAAAAAATTATACTCAGAATAGAACCCAACCAATCTATAGATTCTGTTATAGATTTGCAGATGTGCATATCAGAGCTGGCAAAAGTGTGGAGTCAAGATGTGATGGAAACAACGATTAAGAATTGTTTTGCAAAAGCAGGTTTTGCTAAAATGCCAATTAACAGCGATGAACTACTACAAGATTGCAAGAATCTTGTAGTAGTTCACAAGAATTTTGAACTACTGCAAGAATCTTGTAGTAGTTCAAAATCTTGGGAAGAACTCCAAGCGAGAGGTTTGATCAGTGGAAAAATTGTTCTTGATGAATTTTTAAGAGCTGATGATGTCATAGTAGTTGAATATCAGAGTGACTCCAACATTTTGGAAAGTATTCAAAGAACTATTGACAATATCAACAATGAGATGGATAAAAATTAGATGTCATCCATTTATTCCATTGCTCCCGCATATTATTTCTGAATGGCTTATTAATGCTGGCATCTAACAGCTGTAACTGGGAAGCTAAGCCACCCAGAATTACCTCCAATTCTTTTTCATCATTTCGGCTAGTTGTTTGATGTTTTCAGTCCTATATGCTCTAAACTGATCCCACACTAGTAATACATTTTTACGCAGTAGTCCACCAGGATGCTTGGACCAAATTTTACAAACCAATCCTTTATTCATTCTTCATCCATCCATCCCTCCCTCCCTTCAGTTGTACAAGTACGCAAATTCCATTCGGTTGTTTATCTTTCGGTAAAGTTTTTATTTTAAAAATTAACACTGGTGGAAGTTTGGTCCAATCAGCACAACAAGCTAAATCTGCAATGTAGTGTGTCTTTTCATGTCCAGTGGTTTTAATAATTATAGATTTTTGCCCTCTCTGATTTACGGTTTTATTGGATGGCATATCAAAAGTCAACGGAATTTCATCCATATTCCTGATTTGGCTAAGTTCGTAGTTGCTTCATTTTCTAGCATTAAGGACAAATTTATGTAAATTAATATTTTCGGTTCATGCTCAGCAGGCATTCTCTGAGCTATTCTAGTTCTTGTGCATAAACTTAACCCATTTCTTTTCATGAAGCAATAACACAAAAATTCAGTTCTTTTAAAGTAGTGTATCCCAATAGTACAGTGGTCAGGAGCATGAGTGCAATGGCATACACTCTGAGTAGACCGGGGTACAAGCCCCTGACTGCTAAATATGGTCGATCTGCCAACCTGCACTGGACCAGAGTGGCAGATTACGGTCTATTTCCCTCAACATGAATTGTTGAGGAGGCTTCCGTCCTGCAGTAGGTTGATAATGGCTGCAGTTTACCTTCTTTTTTTTTTTTATCCCAATATCAGCTGCTCATTTCCGTACTTCTACTATTATCATTTTAGTACTCACTGCAATACCCATGTCTCTTAGTTCCATTATCTAACAACACAAGTTTTCTTCCAAATTTGGCCATTAGGTGGAATTTTACAAAAGGTTGTGCTTTGTTTTAGCTTCTTGTAATAAAATTTCCTGCTTCCTCCATTGACGATTCATCTTCTCAATAGGCATTGGTCCAAAATTTTGTTCTTCTGCTGCTGCTCTGTTCCTGTGTTCTTTGGCATATTGTATTACTTTTTAGCTTAAATCCAATTGTATATATAATTTTGCCTTCTTGATGTGCCTGCCATTGATTAGGGCTTAACTATATAACTGGAATTCACGTGTTACTCCAACAACAGCCTGACAATTACTGATAGTAGTTAACAATCCATTAACTACTATATGTTAACTCTAAGTTTTGTCAATGTGCTGTATTGCCACTTTCGGTTTCTAAGATGCAGGGTGATTTTTTAAGGTATTTATACGAAAAAAAAAGTGAGTCTTGTAAGCCTAAAAATACGGTAATTCAATTATTACACCCCACTTATTATAATCGTTAATTGATCTATTGTAATAAACCAAATATGATATAATGTGAACAGCGTTTCAGAAAAGTATTTATTTATTATTATTTCTCATTTGTTATTACCTATAACTGTAAACAATTACAATGGTTGTAGTCTCAATAACAAAAATTGTTGGAGTGAATTTCATTTTAAAAATTTGAAACATAATATACCAATGAGATTAATCCATTTATCAATTCCCTTGTTATAGCGATATAAATATATATATATAAAATGTACTTGTGTTTGGACAAGATCATATTTTTAAGGAGGTTAAAAATAGTTTTAACTTTATATAACTTTTACTTAATTATTTGTTAATTCAACTGAATTCCTTTCTTTAAATACCTGTCAGAAACTTTTTTATTTCGCGAAATACACGGAAATGTATAAACGGATTAATCTCATTGTTGGGATTTAATTTCAGATATACATGTACACCGCATTAAACTTTGAATTGTATATGCAGATATTAAATAAAATATCGGTATCTATTCAATAATACAAAAATTGGTACACGAGTATAAATTAAAAATCATGTATAATTTTTCGGAAATAAATATTCTGTTCTGTTTTTAAAAAGCAGAGTTTAGCATTTCTGCTAAGGCGAACAGGTACACAAAAATTTAAGAGAATTATGTATACTTAAATGTAAACATACATTGTTTTATAAATTTGAGGGCAGTTAGATAAATTTAATAATGAAACTCGATTCGCTGTGAAGTTTCACATATAATTTATTGCTTTTAACAGGCACATTCTATAGTTAAGAATATATTCTGTATACTGATGATATTCATAATGCTGCACACCAACGTTTATCCACTTGTGTCCGCGTAACTTATGAAAGCAGAATGCGGGACTTTTTTTTTTTTTTTTGCAGTAGGCAATAATCCCATTAACAGTGATGGGAGTTCAGGTATGCCTACAACAACCGAATGTATACTACATACGTTGAGTATATATTACTGTATTAAAAATATAGTTAATATACTTGAACGCATAGTGTAATATTTTTTGTGGTCCATGGCCTTGACTCAAATATAAGTGTTCCGTATTTGGAAAAAGGTTAGGAAATACTGCAACATGCAACTGTATTATTAAATTAAAAGTTTGTAGGGAAAAGTGAATCTTTTAATTCCGCTGTGCCTTTTAGGAAACAAATACGAGTTTAGAGACCGAAAAAAAAAAAAAAAAAAACGCAGTGAAAGATATACCAAAATCCTTTATCTAGGAATTTTGTGTGATGAAACCACCTTTCTAACCAGGTCTTCGCGTTCAACAGATCGTTTTGTTATACTAGAGTTAAAGAACTTTTTTGCGATGAATACAGTCAATCACTTTTAAATAAGAGAAAAAGTCCCATTCCAGCCGTGTTCGAACCGGCTACAGTAACATAATCAAAAGGGAGTTTGCATTAAAAAATATGAAATTCAATTCATATCACAGATATATATAAGGGTTTCTATCCACGATAAACACTGGCGTTCTGGTGAGTCGTGGTTACCATAGTTCAAAAAAAAAAAAAAAAAAAGTTTTACAACACTGTAAGAAGAAGACAGGTGGAAAAGGGGGGGTGGGAAAATAATCGATACATCGAACTTCCTCCCATACACTAAAACATTCCGCCAACACGGAAGCACTCAGGCGTGACGCTAGTTGTCAGGTTACCTGTGGGCTATACACTAGGCCTAAACAAAGATCGATCAGTATGACCATCGTTCTGCTGTTTAAAAGTTTTGGGAACAAACTTTAGTTACTAGCAAATGCAAAACAAGCGTTCTACATACCATTCTTTGTCCTATATAAGCCAGGAAGATGTGATGATTTAAAGAATGAACAAATATATATAATATCACTATATCAGTAGCGTCCAGTTTCAAACAAATTTTCACCTCCACTTGCTATTACAAACATAACAACAGTCGAACATTTCCTAAAATGGCTGGTTGCTGCCGAAGCAAGTCCCGAAAACTTCCGAATGTGACACAACCAATCTCATTTTACTTCAACGCTTAGAAGTTAGGCTATTCAACCAGCCAATCGCACGATGTGCGATAGATGGTATAATAAACCATTCAATCTTAGATTTTTCAAATATCTAAGACAATCGACTTATTAAAAACACTTAAAAATCAGTAAGATCCCGTACTTAATTATAACACAAAATAATGCAAAAAAGGAATGTAACAGAGACAATTTACTTATTTCTTTTTAAGATATAAGAATAATTATCTAAGTGCCCTTTTATTAAAATTTAAAATTTAAAAAAAATGTGGACAAATTACATTAAGTTAAAATATAACACAATATACACTACATTGTACGTAACAACGCAAAATATAATGTACTGATATTTCAAAAATTAAAATACAGTTCTCATCATAAGACTGGGTAAAGGGGGTTATAACCATCTATTATAAAAGGTTTCGTAAGTGACGTAACTGGTCTCTTTGCAAGCGACCATAAGACACGAATAAGAAAATTTTGATTATTTGGACTGTCCAGTAACAGTGATTCAAGCTCTGCCATGGAGCACACATTAAATTTAATCTGTATTATAGAGAACTGCCAAAATTGAGATGAGTTCATTATTGTGTTAGTTTTAATGAAATATATCAAATAAAGGGTACGTAATTCTTGAAAATAAAATATATTCAAATATATATATATATCATATCAGGAATTCTTCAGAAACAACTCTCTTCTCATATGTAGTAATATCCATAAATTGCCTATGTTCTCTAGTCGATTTTCCTATTTTACTGGATGAAAATCCAAATTTTTCGCGAAAGGGGGAACCTTACTGTCCACGCCTGAGACCGACTATACAGCCACGAAGTGAAAACTGCCTCCTTCTAAATAGGAGAGATATTTTCACTTCTCTTGTCTGTAGGTTTGTTTGTTTTTTTAGGGAATTAGTCGCATCGGCGACTTAGCATTAGCATTAGCATTAGTAGAGGCATTTGATGCAAGAAAGCAAGCTTATGCAGCATCAGCCAAAAAAAAAAAAAAAAAACCCACTTCCACTTCACCCCTCTGTTCGTTCAAAATACCTGTCCAGCTGAGCCTTAAACTTATTTAGGCTATCAACCTCCACCACAAGGGATGGAAGTCTGTTCCACCAACCAACCACCCGCTGGCTAAAGGCAAATTTCCGCACGTCTATCCTACATCTGTCTTTCCTCAATTTGAATTTATGCCCTCTCAGGTGATTTTTCTGAGCTAGAGGAAGAATCCCATCAGCATTGAGCATGCTTAAACCATTCAAGGCTTTATACACCTCTATCAGATCACCTCGCTGGTGCCTAGTCTCCAGACACTGTAATTTGCAAAACTTAAGCCTTTCTTCGTAAGAGCACCCCTTTGTTCCATTCACTAATCTTGTTGCCCTTCTCTGTACTCGTTCCAGCAGCTCTACATCCTTCTTGAAATGAGGCCTCCAGACCTGTATACAGTACTCTAGGTGTCTATACTTTGTCCATATTGCGCTGTATATAATATGTCTGTAAATTGAGTATGTTCTGTTGTCGATTTGCCTATTGCTGAAGGAAAACCACGGGTTTCCAGGAGAAAAAACCATGCTATCCTGTCCTGAAACCAAAACTATCTCCGTTGTAAAAAAGGCCCATAAAAATTCCTCATGTCATCAATGGCATTCACACTCGGGTCTTTTTCACCCTGTGTGTGGGGGGGGGGCACTAGATAACTTCTCGGCTTTCTATGACATTGCCACTGCCGTATTCATAAGCGAAGAATGCTTCTGCAGCTTGGATTGGTAGTGCAACATAGAGTAGTACAGTGTGTTGTCCATATGGTTGTTTGACTATAATTCTAAGAACTTGGATTGCTGGAGTTAAGAGTCACGCTCAGTTCCCCCATCTCTTCTGGCAGGAATAGGTCTATTCTTCTTTGGGAAAATTGGGGGTTCCTTACGGTGGAGAAGGACACTTCAGTAGATCAGGCTCTTGCGACCTAACAGGTGAGAATCTGTGTTGACTTCTCTGCAAAGTAAAATAATAATAGAATCGCTAGTTAAAGAATTATTGCAGGATCATCTTGAAAGGGATTCGTTTATATGGCAACCACAGCATGGATTTATTAAAGGGAGATCATCTGAACATGATCGCCTTTATGACTACCTTGTAGGTAATACGAAGTAGTCATAAAGGAATGGATGAAAACTAATTTTTACATCTTATATTTACACTGCCCTACCATTAATATCCAGACACCCCTCCATGGATGGAGAAACAGGTCCTATGCATATAACAGTCACAGAACCTGCTATAAATATGCACACTGGGCTTCGAACAGGCAATTGCAAAAGTGGGCATGCAAATGACACGTTCAACAAAATTAACAGACTTCCAACGTGAAATGTTCACAAGCCATTGATCACCTCAACAAATGTTTGACGCCAATTAAAATTATGTAAAGAGCGCGAATTCTTGACTGCAGAGAGTTGGAAAACAGTCCTATGGACCGAGTTGAGGTTCGCACTCTTTCAGTCTGATGGCCGTTCGTGGGTGTGTGAATGCGGGGGGAACAGTTCCTTCCTGATTGTAGCCTCCCAACAATGAAGTTTGATGGCGGCAGTGTCATGGTATGGAGCTCCTTTCGTGGTTTGGCTTAGGCCCATTAATCGTTATCGACAAAACCATGAATGCTGAGCAATACTTGGATATCCTAGACAATTATGCACTTCCAACGTTATGGCAATACTTAGGGGAAGGCCCATACTGCATCAGCAAGAAAACGCGCTATGACATACTGCTCGGGCCGTAACAGAGTGAATTGAGGACATGGATGTGGAAAAGTTGGATTGGCCAGCCCAAAGTTCTGATCTGACCTATAGAGCATCTTTTGGTTATATTGGATCGTCGGGTACGTGCAAGTCGAGATCGCCCAAAGAAAAAGGCCGAACTGGTGGCTGCGTGGAGGAACATATCACCTGACATTTATAAAAAGCTGGTTGAGGGTATGCCGCGAAGATTGAAGGCCGTCATAAAAGCAAAAGATTTCAACACAAAATATTAAATAACACAATAAAAGCTATTTTTTTGTCTAAAGGCAAGTGTCCAGATATTAATTGTGGGGCAGTGTAGACTTCAATAAAGGTTTTGATACTGTTCCACACGGACGATTGCTGACAACCTGAATTAGTGTCGTACTGGGGACAGCTCACTGATAGGGATAAGGGAAAGGTTGAACGCCAAAAGACAGAGAGTCATTATTAATAGCAACTAGTCTTCACAGACAAATGTTATTAGTTGAGTCCTCAAGGGTGCAGTGCTAAATCCCCTTACTGTTTTTAATATTTATTAACGATATTGAAAAAGACATATCAAGTTTAATGTCTAACTTTTCTGATGTTACAAAGGTTGCAGGTAGTTAATGATAGTATGCTATTACAACAAGACCTGGACGAATTACGAAGATAGGCTAAAAAGGGGCAATTGAAGTTTAACATTGATAAATGCAAGGTATTGTTTTTTGAGGGGTAGTAACATTCCCAGAATAATATACCAGTCGAACGGTACCACCCCCCCCCCCATGGAATGCAGAATATGGAAAGTACATTTCGGAAGGATGTGGTCTGTTGGAATGGGTACAAAGAAGAGAAATCAGATTAGTTAAGAACGAAAAGGGGTACGCTTACCACAAGACTTCAGTTCTGCCATTAGCAGCGTGTAGAAACAAGGCACTTGTGAGGAGACTGACTGAGGTCTTAACATTTTAACTGGATTGAGAAAACTAAACACCGATTTCATCCTTGCTCTTTCGCCGACAACACACACACAAAAAGACATAATCGAGAAAGGATAGATGCGTGAAAATTTGCTTTCAATCAGAGGCTAACTGACTGATTGTTGGAGCAAATTTCTATTTGTTATGGAAGTGGGTAGTTTGAATTCATTTAAATGATTGGACAGATTATTAGAGGGAGTAGAAAAATTATGTGGGTAGTTTGAATACATTTAAATGATTGGACAGATTATTAGAGGGAGTAGAAAAATAATGTGGGTAGTTTATTTTGGTTAGCTGATACTGTATAAGGTTCGTTTGGTTAATGCTAATACTAAATTTTCAATGGTTACAATGATAAATTCGGGGATATTCATGTGTTGTTGTGGCGGACCACAGGTTTCCCCCATTAGCCGCTTTTGTACTTCTTGTGTTGAAGCTTTCGCCAAAACCGGCAATTTGTATCTACAGTAGTGTGTTGTGTGTGTAAGTGTTATGATGTGTTCTCAAACTGAAACCATTATATTAGGACCATCCGTAATTTCTTACATACACTGAGTGATCACTGAATTATAACCACCTACCTAATACTTCGCAGGTCCTCATTTTGCCCTCAGTACAACAGCTATCCGACGTGACATTGATTGAACAAGATGTCGGAAGCGTTCGGGAGGTATGGCCAACAAAGCTGTGTGTAATGCGCCAGGCAATGCAGGTATGGAGGTGATTGGTGAATCCAGACGTCCGATATGCCTTTCCATAGTGTCCCACAAGTGCTCTATGAGATTGATATCGGGGGGGGAGTTCGGAAACCAATCGTTATGCTGGAAGTCAGAACTGTGTTCCTCAAACCATTCTGCACAACAAGTGCCCAATGGCCCGGTACATTGTCATCTTGGAAGACACCATCGCCATTCGGGAAAAAAGTGTAACATAGCGGGTGTACACAGTCAGCTGGAGCACTATGGCCATAGTTGCCGATGCGCTTAAGAAATCTCTACACCAACCAACCAACACAGTCAGCAAGCAGTTGACAATAGCGGAGACCACTGATACGTTGTTACACATGCACGAGGGGTCCAAGTTCCTGCCAGTGAAACATGTCTCACGCCATACAACCGCCTCCACCAGCCTGCACTTTTGATACCATGCATTATGGATCAAGAGCCTCATGTTGTTGATGCCAAATCCCTACAGGACCATTCATGGTGTGGAGTAAATAACGTGACTCATCCGACGAGCACACCTTCTTCCCGTCTTCTAACGTCCAACTTGCATGCTCTTTGCACCAGGCGAGCCTTTTACGGCTCTCCTGGTGCAAAGAGCATGCAAGCCCATGTTGTATTGGGTAGTCAACTCTTCAACAGTGCTGTGCCTGTTTGCCTGTACGACTCGTCGAACCTGGCGTTGACCTCTAACTTCAACTTTCGCGGACTTTTGCAGTTTTGCCGTCGAGTCGTTGTTTGACCATTTTGACGCCAGTCCTGGTACGCTTTAACTACGGCGGCTCTCGAACATCCCACAAGTTAAGCTGTTTGGGAAATCGAAGCACCAGCTCGTCGAGCACCCACAATCTGTCCTTTATCAAAGTCCGATAAATCCTTCCTTTTACCCATCACGCTCGGAATTTTACTACCTACTGAACCACTGACACCTTATCTATGCTACGTATGTCGACTAACTGTGCACTATCGTACCTCACGTGGTCAACGGGTCGCATTCAGGTTTCATATGGGTGGTCATCATTCAGTGATCACTCAGTGTACACCCATTTATTTATTATGTCTGTAAATTGCGTATGTTCTCTGATGGATTTGTCTGTTTTGCTAGGCGAAAAACCCCAGTTTCCGGGGAAAAAAACGCCTCGCTATCTACGCCAGAGACCGACTAAATCAGCCACAGAGTGAAAAAAGCCCATCATAGTTCCTCCCGTCATCGACGGGATTCGAACCCGGGCCTTTTCCACTCGGTGTGGGGAGCACGGCGACGATACCACAGTGCTACTGGGGTATCACGCAGACTATGTTCTGTTGTTATGTTGCCAGCCGGTGCCTGGCCCTTCGCAGGTGGGAGCAGCAACACCTGGTCATTACGTCCCTCGCCCATCTCCGCCACGTGGAGGCAGCCAGGATCTATTATCTCCTGCTAGGCAAGCTCGGGGCATAAGACCTGGGAGTGCGTGAATAAGAATGAAGTGGAAAAGGAGAAATATAGAGGAAGAAGTTTGGGAGCTGGGAGGTAAAAAGATAGAATTGAGGAGGATCAACAGAAGAATCCTCCAGGTCGCGATGATATAATTACAAACACCTTGGTCCATCAAATTTCGAGTAGTATGGCGTAGGACACAAATTATAAACCGTAGTGACTAGCACAGTGGCTACGCCAGCTGTTCTTTAAGACCATTCGTAAAAAAAGAAACTGGGTTCGACTGTTAATAACCGAAATGAAACAAAAGAGGACCAGTATATCATATGGGTAAGTTTCTTGTAATCTATGGCTGGTTTAATAATTTCATGGAAAGGAAAACCCTAATTTCCTGCAGGAAATACAGACCATGCAACTGTCACCTGAGACTTATTAACTTGGTCATAATGTCTAAAAAAAGTCCAAAAAAATTCCTCTCTATCAAGATTCTACCAAGACTTTTACAGACTGGCCAAAAAGAAACAATCGTTGCCTTACTGCGGGTGAAAAGAACTTTTAAGTTAGTTTATTTTTCTTTTTTTCCCACACCCCGATCCAGTTAGCCGGATTCAGTCGAAGTTGTACATTTCTTTGATCAAGAAAGGGCGAAATTTCGAACCCTTAAACAGACAACCTGTGATGGAGCTCACATCTGGTGAATATGGACTTGGCACATTCAGGGTCCTGAGCTATCTCTTTCTTGGTGATTCCTCTCTCTCTCTCTCTCTCTCTCTCTCTCTCTCTCTCTCTCTCTCTGAGGGGGTTACTTGGAAATTTTTTTGGCTGGTGCAGCATAAGCCTCAGGCTTCCTTGCACCATATGGCTAATAATAATAATAATAATAATAAATAAATAGCAAAGTCAATCCGATAGTGACAAACTTCCTAGGAGAAACGATGGCGAAATGGAGTACCACCATTAAGGTCAAAAACATCACAACCAGCCCAATCCCCATCGGGAGAGGAATCTTTCAGAGAAATGCCCTGAGCCCATTATGGTTCTGTCTATCACTTAACCCGCTATCTACCATGCTCAACAGTAGCAGTACGGATATAACCTCAAAGAAGGAAGGAAGAACCTGTACACCCTCACCCACCTGATATACATGGATGACATGAAGCTCTACGCGGGAACCGGGAAGCACCTTCAACAACTACTCCAAATCATCGAAGAATTCAGTAGTGATATTAGAATGGAATTTGGTCTAGACAAGTGCACCAGGGAATTAGTCAACCGAAACTACCAGCTGCAGAATGGTAAAGAGATCAAAGCCATGGCAGAGGGAGAGGCCTACAAATACTTTGAGATGATGCATGCTCAGCAGTTGCAGCACAAGGAAATTAAGGCCTGCCTGACCGAAAAATATGACCAGAGACTCGGAAGCCTGCTGAAAACAAAGCTGAACGGAGGGAATACAGCTAAAGCAATAAACACCTATGCAGTCCCAGTGCTAACATACTCCTTCGAGGTCATACATTGGACTAACACCGAGCTGGAGGATATCATGAGAAAAACAAGGACAATGATGACCAAGAGCCGCCAAAACCACCCGAAATCGAGAAACTGACAATTGCCTGGGAAGAAGGACGAAGGGGCCTGATAGACCTCATTGAGCAAGAGAAGACAGCGGTAAACCTGAAGGATTACTTCCAGAAACACACAGCAGCACTCCACCAGGCTTTAAGCAAGACAGACAAGCGGTATACTCCACTCAACCTAAGCGAGGAGTCCTCCCCAATAAGGAGGTACAAACGAAGTTTGAAAGATGGGCAGAGAAAGCACTCCACGGCAGACACTACAACGATCTCCATCAAGATCACATAGATAAAATTGCTTTCAATGCATGGCTCACGAGCGGTACGCTCTTCCCCGAGACTGAAGTATTCATGCTCGCCATTCAAGACCAAGTAATCAACACCAGGAACTATAGAAAATACATCGCCAAGGAACCTGGAGTGTCCCATGACACATGTCGACGATGCCACCTGGCCTCAGAAACAATCCAACACATCATTGCGGGATGCCAGGTGACTGAGCACACTCACCCAGACTGAGCACACTCATAGACACAACCAGGTAGGTAGCCAGGATGATACATCAGAAGCTAGCAAGGAAATACCAGTTGGTCGAAGAAAGTGTACCGTTCTACAAGTACGAACCACAGGCAGTACTAGAGACCCTACCCCCAAGCTGTACTGGGACCGCGCCATAATAACGGATAGGACAATCCCGCACAACAGACCGGACATAACCCTTGGACAAGAAGGAAAAGGCTACCTATCTGATTGATATAGCGGTACCCAATACTGGCAACCTGCAGAAAACCCATGGGGAAAAAAATCAGGAAGTACGCGGGCCTAAGACAGGAGATCAAAGAGATGTGGCATATGCAACAAGTAACGACCATCCCGATCATCGTGTCAACCATAGGTATGGTGCCCAAGACCCTACATATCATCCTAGCAGCAATAGGTCTCCCAGCGAACATCTACAAGGAACTCTAGAAAGTTGCAATCCTGAACATCTGTAAGGCAGTGAGAGAGTTCCTCGAATAAGAGTAACACCAGACATAACAACAACCACCCTTGTGTACTTGGTAGCAATACCCGTCACGAGGTGGAACCTACGTGATCCAACTTTTTCCTTTGCCTATAATAGGAGGCAGATATCGAATACTGAACTCTCTCGAAGGTTATTGCAAAACATGCCCAACAGAAATGTAGATCGAAGGTTTCTTTGATCTCTTAGGTTTCAGCCAAATTTAGATAGTATGTTTTATAAACATAGAAATTTTACTGCATAAGGTTCAATTACATAAAATTAGATTCCATTAGATTTCAGCAAAGAATTTTACTCAGTCCCGAATGAGAGGTTACTGTATCAGCTGGAACATGTTGGAATCACAGGGAAACCCTAAGATGGATTTCACGATGGCTGCAGAGAAGGTGGTATAGGGTTGTGATTAACGGTTATTCTTCAGATTGGGCTAATGCAAGAAGTATGGTTCCCTAAGGATTGGTACTGAGACCATCTTTGTTTTTTTTTTTCTTAAATGACTTCGACGAAGGAAGGTATGTCATTGTGTCAAAATTTGCCGATGACATATTTTTATTTTATTTTATTTTATTAATAAAAAGATACACAACAGGTAACCATTAACAGTGTATCTGAGATCAGATCAATAAACATAATAACAATAATGTGAAATCCTACAGGACGATAAACATTGATACAAATTCAAACAATAAAGCATATGTACAAAAGAGGATTGTATTAAGTTAAGTTACCGGTAAAACAAGTAATAATTAATCCGTTAGAGAATAGAAAAATAATATAACAAATAATAAGCTACAATAATTAGATGTGAGCTAGTCACTTTGCAGTTTAAGTGAAGAGGCAAACTTGTGGATGGAGTTCATCAGTGATTGGGAGTTGTCAAAGAAGTCAATGCGAGAGTCATTTGCTGATTTGCTGATTCTGTTCAGTGGACTGAACTTCATTAAGTCCGTGTTGGCAGAGTCAAGGCGAAACGGTGTAAGGTTCCTGACTTGTCTACAGGGAGCATTGAAGTTTATTTTACTCAGGATATCAGATGCTTCATAAATTCCAGTGATTACTTTGGCTAGGAGGGCGATGTCAGCAGTAACTCTTCTAGTGCACAGAGGCCTTAGATGAAAGTAATCACACAGCGATTCATAATACACTGAGTGATAGAATAGAGGATTGCGGTACGTAAGGTAACGGATAAAGTTTTTTTGGACTGCTTCAATTTTGTTAGTTAAAGTCTTTGTGTGAGGATTCCAGATGGGTGAACTGAATTCAAGGATTGGCAGTACAATAGTTTTATAAAGGATAACCGCATATCTGTAGTTTTTGAACTTGTATGTGTTCCGTTTGATGAATCCCAGTGTTTTGAATGCTTTGCTGGTGATTTTAAGGACATGGGCATCGAATTTAGCACTGCTGGAAAAGAGAATCCCTAAGTCGTTAACTTGGTCAGTTAAGTAGTCGGTTATAAAGGTATATAAAGGTCGGTTAAGTAGTTATTGATCAGAGCCAACCACAGTTTCTTCAGGAAGAGTTAGATATACTTCAGAGATGGTCAGAAAAGTGGCAACTATCTTTTAATGCACCAAAATGCAGAGTCTTTCATTTGGAGAATAGACCCCAAAATAACTTAAGTACTTAGTGCAGTTCAAATAAAAACAGCAGAGGATTAAAGAAATTTGATAGTTACGATACGATAGGACCTATAGTTCTATGTGCAGTGTACAGCAGGCAGAGCGGTCCCAGCGATGATTTAACAAACATTTGCTTTTAGAAATAGGGAGTTTATGATACCACTGAACAAGGCAATTGTGAGACCACACTTGGAATACTGTCGCAGTATGGAGACTGCACCTAAAAAGCCACCGAGTCTCTTGAAATGGCCCATAGATGGACAACACGTTGGTCATATCGGCAACAGGGCATTAGTGTGTAGAAAGATTTTGAATATGTGGACTGCAGTGCTTGGAAACTAAATACCTTAGAGGAGATTTGACCGAGGTGTATAAGGCATTGAGAAGTGAAAATAAAATGAATGAGAATGAGATTTTCACTGTTATAAATTGTTCCAGAACTATGGGACAAAAATTCAAATTACGGAGAAAAAGGTTTAGACACAATTGCAGAAAGTTTTCTTTTAGCCAGAAAACCAAATACGGGAACCAAATAATTGATTCAAACAGCATACGTACATTGTTCTGATATGCAAACATGGGTTTCTTCAAATAGTGCATTATGGTCATACGTTAATGAGATCGATGCATGGATACTAAGCATGTCTGACTAAAATTTCATAATATAATGGCACAGATACAACGTATGAGTGATTAATTACTGTGGAAAATAGTCAGCAGGATGGAAGCAAGTCAATCATTTGAAGATAGCAAGGATACTAAATGCCCAGCCAAATGTTAGATCCCAATTGTACAAGGTGGGAAAATCTTCTGTTAACATACAAAGTTAACTAACGAATTTTTGAATTTAGGGCACCTTAGAAATGAACAACTTCTGCCAAACCGTATTCCGCAGTGTATGAGAGAGTTCATATGTAAGCCAACCGGGTAAATAAATTTGATGAATTTGAGGTATTGCTCAAAACATCAAAGGCAGATATTGTTGGGATATTAGAGACATGGTGTCACACAAATATAAGGAATGCAGAACTGGAATTTGGGGAGTACAGACAGGACAGGAAGGATAGACAAAACAGGAAGGGAGGAGGGGTTATGCTATTAGTGTACAGAAATGATAGACAGGACAGGAAGGGAGGAAGGGTGATGCTATTAGTTAAGAAACACATAAAATCCAAGGAAGTGAAGCCAGTCGACATCGCTGGACAGTGCAGTGCCTAGTCAGTTTGGTGTGACATAAGCATTGGGAGATCAAAATTGAGAGTAGGAGTGTGCAATAGGCCTAATGATTCCGATGAGTATAATAAGAAACTGTACAGGGAAATAGAGTGGGCCAGTAAATCAGAAAGTCTTATAATGGCGAATTTTAATTTCCCAAATATTAATTGGAATTTGTGGTTTGGTCACTCACACACTAGCAAGGCTTTTGTGGATTTATTGGATGATTGTTTTCTACATCAGCATATTCGGGGATCAACTAGAAGGAGTAATACTCTTGATCTGATTATCAGTAGTGATTCTTCATGCATTAAGAATCTACAGATAAAGGGACCACTAGGTGGCAGTGATCACAGTGTGCTCAAGTGGGATTTATTTAAAGAGGTAACTACCATCAAGGGTAAAGGGAAGGGTTTTTGCTTTCGTAAAGGTCACTAAGGTGGCCTGAGACAGAATTTAATTTTTTACAGTGGGACCAACTGATGATGTTACCAACAGCAAATTCAAAATGGGAAGCATTCAAAGAACTTATCTTGGAAGCTACTAGGCTTTACATACCAACTAAGAAATATTGTTCAAGGTTTGGCCTAAATGTATGTCACATGAACTAATGAGACATATGGCAAAGAACAAAAATGCATCGAATACATATAAATTAATGGGTGACGTGGAAGCCTATGATAGTTATAAGCTGGTCTGTACCCAAGTCACAAAGGAGATTAGGCAGGCAAAGGTAGATTATA
Organism: Mastigoproctus giganteus; assembly: GCF_048544385.1. Lineage (NCBI taxonomy): Eukaryota > Metazoa > Arthropoda > Arachnida > Uropygi > Thelyphonidae > Mastigoproctus > Mastigoproctus giganteus. The sequence continues at coordinate 203,437,679 of NC_143583.1, forward strand.
AAAAAAGGAATAACTTTGATATTATATACTTGGATCTTAGAAAGGCTTTTGATACTGTTGCACATGGAAGACTGCTACACAAATTGGAGCAGTGTGACATTGGAGGCAAATTGCTGCTATGGATAAAGGGGTGGTTGAGGGGGAGAAGACAGAGAGTGGTAATCAATGGACACTGCTCATCGTGGACTGATGTTATTAGTGGAGTCCCTCAGGGCTCAGTGTTGGGTCCATTATTGTTTTCTGTATTTATAAATGATATTGATGATGGTATATCGGGCTTAATGTCCAAGTTTGCAGACGATACAAAGGTTGGCAGGGTTGTCAAGGACACTACTGACACTATGCTGCTGCAACAGTATCTGGAAAGGTTGAGCAGATGGGCTGAGAGGTGGCAAATGAAGTTTAACATTGACAAATGTAAAGTACTACACATGGGAAACAGCAACCCCAGAGCAACGTATCAACTCTGTGGTACTACACTGACAGTGGTAGAGAATGAAAGGGACTTGGGGGTGGTTGTGCAGGCAGATATGAAGTTCTCTGAGCAGCTCAGACGGGCTGCAAGAGTAGCTCATGGAGTATTGTCAATGATATACAGGAATTTTTCCAGCAGGGATAAGGAGGTGATTATTCCATTGTATAAGGCGATGGTCAGGCCACACCTAGAGTACTGTATACAGGTCTGGAGGCCTCATTTCAAGAAGGATGTAGAGCTGCTGGAACGAGTACAGAGAAGGGCAACAAGATTAGTGAATGGAACAAAGGGGTGCTCTTACGAAGAAAGGCTTAAGTTTTGCAAATTACAGTGTCTGGAGACTAGGCACCAGCGAGGTGATCTGATAGAGGTGTATAAAGCCTTGAATGGTTTAAGCATGCTCAATGCTGATGGGATTCTTCCTCTAGCTCAGAAAAATCACCTGAGAGGGCATAAATTCAAATTGAGGAAAGACAGATGTAGGATAGACGTGCGGAAATTTGCGTTTAGCCAGCGGGTGGTTGGTTGGTGGAACAGACTTCCATCCCTTGTGGTGGAGGTTGATAGCCTAAATAAGTTTAAGGCTCAGCTGGACAGGTATTTTGAACGAACAGAGGGGTGAAGTGGAAGTGGTTTTTTTTTTTTTTTTTTTTTTGGCTGATGCTGCATAAGCTTGCTTTCTTGCATCAAATGCCTCTACTAATGCTAATGCTAATTATGAGAAATCCTTGGCAAAGAATGCAAAGAAAAACAGAAAAGAATTCTTTACCTATGTAAACTCTAGAAGGAAAGGGATGAATCAGATTGGTCCACTGGATTTTGATGGTTCAACTGATGATGATCCTGCTCAGGTGGCTAACAAACTAAACGAGTATTTTGCATCTACATTCACACATAAGGAGTTATTCAGGAAGGGGAATGCCAGAGGTGGAGTAAACTCTGGCAGTTAGCTAGATGATTTTGTAATAACTGAGAGGAAAGTGGAGGAGAAATTGTTGAGGATAAACATAAAAAAGGTACACGGGGTGGATGGGATCTATCCAGTTATATTAAAGGAGGCAGCAAAGGAAGTAAGCAAACACTTAGCCATAATTATGAGAGTTTCTTTGGACTCGGGGGAGGTACCCGTAAACTGGTGATGTACAAATGTGACTCCAATTCACAGAGGAGGATCAAAGGCTGACACAAGTAATTATAGACCTGTGAGTTTAACTTCTGTTCCAGGAAAATTAATGGAGGCACTGGTTAACTAAGCACTGCAGGATCATCTAGACAAGACTTCAGTTATAGCTCGGACACAGCATGGTTTTGTTAAGGGAAAGTCTAGCCTGACCAATTTGATTGGATACTATGATGTAGTCACAAAAGAACTGGATGCAGGGAATAACTTTGATATTATATATTTGGATCTTAGAAAGGCTTTTGATACTGTTGCACATGGAAGACTGCTGCACAAATTGGAGCAGTGTTGCATTGGAGGCAAATTGCTGCTATGGAGAAAGGGATGGCTGAGTGGGAGTAGACAGTGTGGTAATCAATGGACATTGCTCTTCGTGGACTAATGTTATTAATGGAGTCCCTCAGGGTTCAGTGTTGGGTCCATTGTTGTTTTCTGTATTTATAAATGATATTGATGATGGTATCAAGCCTAATGTCCAAGTTTGCAGACAATAGAAAGGTTGGCAGGGTTGTTACGGCCACTACCAACACTACTGTCAGTAGTGTTGTTACTGACACTACTGATAGTATGCTGCTGCAACAAGATCTGGAAAGGTTGAGCAGATGGGCTGAGACGTGGCAACTGCAGTTTAACATTGACAAATGTAAAGTACTACATATGGGAAACAGTAACCCTAGATTAACGTATCAACTCTGTGGTACTACACTGACAGTGGTAGAGAATGAAAAGGACCTGGGGGTAATTGTGCAGGCAGATATGAAGTTTCCTGAGCAGTGCAGACGGGCTGCAAGAGTAGCTCATGGTATCTTGTCAATGATATACAGGAATTTTTCTAGAGGGATAAGGAGGTGATTATTCCCTTGTATAAGGCAATGATAAGGCCTCACCTTGAGTATTGTATACAGGTCTGGAGGCCTCATTTTAGGAAGGATGTAGAGCTGCTGGAACGAGTACAGAGAAGGGCAACAAGGTTATTGAATGGAACAAAGGGTTGCCCTTACGAAGAAAGGCTTAAGTTTTGCAAATTACAGGAGACTAGGCTGGAGACTAGGCACCGGCGAGGTGATCTGATAGAGGTGTATAAAGCCTTGTATGGTTTGAGCATGCTCAATGCTGATGGCTTTCTTCCTCTTGCTCAGAATAATCACCTGAGAGGGCATAAATTCAAATTGAGGAAAGACAGATGTAGGATAGATGTGCGGAAATTTGCCTTTAGCCAGCGGGGGGTAGTTGATTGGTGGAACAGACTTCCATCCCTTGTTGTGGAAGTTGATAGTCTAAATAAATTTAAGGCTCAGCTGGACAGGTATTTCGAAAGAACGGAGGGGTGAAATGGCAGTGGTTTTTTTTTTTTTTTTTTTTTGGCTGATGCTGCATAAGCTTGCTTTCTTGCATCATATGCCTCTACTAATGCTAATGCAACCCACGGTTTGTGTTTATTAAAGGCATGACAATTGGACCAAAGGGAAGGGCCCAGCCAACAATTGAGGAATTGTTATTCTCCAAAAGGACCGTGCGTTTAATATTTAATTATAAATAATACTCTAACTGAATGGATGAAAATAACTATAAAAATTTACACTCAGTTCATTATTTTGTGCTAAGACCAAAAGCAAATGTGGCCAATATTTTCATTAATTTGAGATTTGGATATTAACTAGAGATTAGGGTGTGAAAAAATTTTTTTTTATATTATATGTCTAGACTTCAGAAAAGCTATCCATACTGTCGAAATTTGAGGGACACTATCACAAGCTAAAGCTCTACTGTTAGAATCCTACCAGTAATCCCAATTCGTTGCATAAACTATCTTCAGGGTAGGCCAGGGTAACAAGTCGAGTCCTTCAGATGTCGGTATTGGGTCTCTTTCTATTTCTAATTTTCATAAATTATATTACTAAGGATATCCAAGGGAAGCTGGCAAAGTTTGCCGATGACTTGAAGGTGGGAAGAGTAGTTAAAAATTCGAGCGAGGCCACCATATTGATTCAAAAAGACAATCAGTTGCATATTTGTGTTGTGTTGTTGTTGAGTTTTAGGCGCATTAGAAACTCAGGCCATATTGCCCCTTATATAATATATCTGTAAATTGCATGTTTTCTGTGGTCGATTTTCTATTTGCGGGAGGAAAAATCCAAGTTTACGGGAAAAAACACAAAATTACCTCACTTGGGACCGACTAACTCATTTTGAAAAAGGCACATAAAAATCCCTCGCGTCATTGACGGATTCGAACTCAGGTCTTTCCCACCTTGTGTGGGAAGACGGTGATTATACCAATGTGCTACCCACGAAGACTAGCTACATACATGGTCTGGAAAATAGCAACTAAAGATTAACGTTTATGAATTTAAGAACATAAGCAACTAAGGTCATAAAGTGACATGACATACATTGTGCTGAAAATTGCATATATTGCGTGAAAGGTTGTCTATTTGCTGGACGAAAAACATGAGTTTCTTGGAATAAAAAAACATGAAACTTTCGCCTGAGACCTCCTAACTCAGCCACTCAGCAAAAAAAGGCATTAAAATTCTTAGTGTCACTGACATGGTTCGAACCAGCGCATTTTCCACCCAGTGTTGTGAGGCGTGATTATATCCACGTACTATCCACGAGGGTCTTAAATCTGATGACGCTTTCCACAGCGCAAACAGTTGGCTGGGAAGCTAATCGACATCTTCTATCCATGATTTATAGGAGCTTTGTTGTAGGGAGAAGAATCATCGCCACAGGGTGGGAAAGGCGTGAGTTCTAACCTTGTCAATGATGGGAGGAATTTTTATGAGCTTTTTCACAACATGGCTAGGATAGTCAGTTTCGGGCCAGGGACGCACAGTTTTTTCTTCCGGAAACTCAGGTTTTTATTTCGTCCAGCAAATAGCAAACCGACTAAAGAATACACACAATATATTGACCCTTTAGTTGTAGTTACTTTGGCGCTTGAAATATACGAACCCTCTATAAACTAGTTACACCTCATTTGGAATATTGTATTCACGCCTGGAGACTGCACCTTAAAAAGAAATAGAGCTTCTGGAGAGGATTCAAACAAGAGCGAACAGATTAGTGAGTAGTGTAAATCGATGCACATATCGAGGGTTTAATGTCAAGCAATTTTAACCACAAAACTGCATTTTTGTTTTGAGATAACTTGTTTAACTTTATACAAATAACAATGCATATCATGTCATAGATGTATTTCTCTAATAGTTTACAAGTTAGCACATTTCCGCTAAACCAAGAAAATGTCAAATGACTCTTTTTTTTGGTTAATTACAAAATGATTTTGTAGTTAACGTTATTCGACACTAACCCCTCGATATGAGGTACGGCTTAGAAAGTACAGAATGCAAACTTTGACAACTAAATATCTCAAGGGGTTATCTTATTGAGGTGTATAAGACGCTGGAAGGGTTAAGTAAAATGAACGAGGAAGACCTGTTCTCCTTTGTAGCTGAGACAAATACCAGGGAGGGAGCACAGACATAAAATCTGAGGTAATGTCCATGAGCTGCGGGCTTCGAAATGGAGAAAATTGACTCCCAACGTGGCAGAGGCAAGTTAAAAGCTCAATTGGATGGTATCTTGTGGGAATGGGAATAATATGAATATTCCATTTTTTATTATTTTTCTTTCTTCTTTTCTTATTGTTTTCTTCTTTTCTTATTAATATATGTATATATATATATATATATATTTTTTTTTTTTTTTTTTGACTGATGCAGAAAAAGTTCGCTTCCTTACATCCCTTGGCCTTTTCGCCGTAGCCAAGTGCTCATTTTCGCTCTTTCAGAAAGATTTGTCCAGTCATCCAAAATTTCATTAAAATCCGAGCTACTGAAATCTGGCAGCTGGCAGTTTTTATTTCTTTGTTCGTTCATCCGCATGTAATAACTCGATTCAGTGGATGGATTTTCATGAAATTTTAAATTTGTCTCTTCTATAACGATATATCGAACCTTTACATTAAACTCAAACCAATAAAAACTAGTCTGATTTTATTTCAATTGGTTTGGCAATGTTTTTATTTTCTTCTTTTTTTCTTTTTTCATACATATTGCAAGCTACCCATACACCATATATTGCAACTGAAGCACTGGATACTCCTAAGAAGTAGACAGGTTACATATGTTATCCTGATTGTTGAACAAAAGTTTGAGTAGTGGTGGCATTTAGTAAGAATGTCAGGAAATCAAGATCCTTAGAAGATAGTGTGTAAATTTGTATTGGAAAGATTAAATGGGAAAAATTATGTATTCTGCATGGAAAGGAGGAGAAATGCGCCTGACTTGGGAATACAATGTAGATGCAATACAACATCATTTGATTGCTGCAGGCAATGATGGAGGCGAGGACACTCGGGCACACCTCCAATTGAAATTATTAAATGAAAATTACGTTAACAGAAGAGAGGAGTCACCTTTTGCAATGGATGAGTTGGAAAATGTAGTAAAATGCATTAGGAATAATAGGTCTCCAGGCATGGCTTGGGTTTGGGTAAAATTAGGGTCCCTGTAAATGATTACAACTACCCATATATTTATTTTGTCGGTAAATTGCGTGTGTTCTCTGGTCTATTTGCCTGTTTTGCTGGACGAAAAAAACCTTGCTATCTACGCCTGAGACCGACTAACTCAGCCACGAAGTGACAAAAGCCCACTAAAGTTTCTCGCGGAATCGACGGGATTCGAACCCGGGCCTTTTCCACCCAGTGTGGGGAGGACGGTGACGATACCACTGTGCTACACGCGCAGACTGTCAGCCCGTAAACAAGACGAGTTTATACCAGGCCGGGGAAGGATGACGCACTTCGTTGCTTAATTGACTCTGTCAACACTCTGACAACTCGAAATATGTACGCAGACTGTTCGTAGGCTTCTCAGAGACCTTCGATATCATCAGCTGGGACAGTGTCTTATGAGGCCTGCGCTTGGCGAAATGCTCTCGTATAGTTATGATTAGAAACAACTTAAAAGATAGAACAGCTAAACCGTAAAATCTGCTTGTGGCTGAATAATTTGGAAGATAGAGGATGTCCGCAAGGATCTGTTCAGTGTTCGGTCCACTAATGTGGAACTTAGGTCAGAAGACTAGTTGCGCAAACTTGTAGAATTAACTGTGATATCATATGTGGATAATGTGCGATGGCTGAGAGTGATGCACGATTGCAACTTGAGAAAAGATCAAACCAGCTAATGGATGAATTAAGAAAAAAAGTGCAAACTATATAAGTTGACTATATTTAGTACAAAAACAAAGACCTTGCTGCTCAAGGAGGAGGTATCAGTGATTGGACATCATAGTGCGTTCATAGAAGGTGTGAATCTACAGTCAGCGAGGACAGTGAGATATCTGGAAATTCAGTTAAGCAGAACTTGAAGTTTGTCTCTCACATTAATTATATCTTGGAGAAGATTAAGAGGTTTAAAAACGGTATCGAATTAGGCTCTCTAAGTTATTTCAGGTCGGCTGCCAGTGAATCTTCATCTAGTATATAAAGTATATGCTACCCGCTCAGAAGATGAATTCCATGCCAGCTAATGAGCAATGAGCTGGATCTCTCAAATTACCTGAAACAAGATAGAAAAAAAGTTAAGAGAATCAATGATGACCAAATAGCAAAATCGTTGAGTACACACAGATAAGGAACCAATTACTTGCAAATTTCTCCCAGAGGTAAGAGAAGTTCCACATCAGAAAAGTAAACAGTTTGTCCCTGACCCGCAGTGCATATTTCTACAGACCGAACATGGATCCGTTTTTGCAAACTTAAACGAGCTGGGTGTTTCAGAGCAGGCCAATTTTTTCTGTGGGATGTGAGGCTTAAGAACATATCTTTTATTAGTGTCAAGAATATGCAGATCTCTGTCATGAACTGGTCGACTGTACTCCTAACCTGGATCACATGAGCGGAGGATGTAAAACGTTGCTAGTTAAGACAGAAAAGTACTTCTAGGGATTCCAACGATTTGCACATCAAGTATTTCGCAGAACACTTTCATTGTCACATTATGAGGCAGGAATGAGAGTGCCCCTTTAGACAAAGAAACATGGATGACAAAAATTCAATTCTTAAGTTTTCAGAACGCAAATATATTTTAGCATGAAAAGCAGGGCAAGCATGAATGAGTGTTATTCAGTAAACTCGTGACAATCCGGCACTTCAGAATCCTTAATTATTTAAAATCAGGAACACATTACAAAAAATATATATAATAATAAATATATAAAATCAACAATTTACAATCCAGAAATATTAAGAAAACAATCAGGCACTCATATTAACGATCGCATTTGTCTTTAATAATCCAGGTAAAAAAAGGGTGACATTTCTCTTTTCATAAGATTCCCGTAAAACATTTTGTCCTCTAATCTGATTTTGCAGCCAGCAGCATTTAAACTGCAATGCAATGGTCTTAATTTCACAGCAGAACAAACTTGCCTTTGCAATGAGCTGTCCTGGCATTGCACAACTTTCAAACAGATTGCCTCGGCAAAAGGTTAACTGGCCATTTGTTTAAAATATGAGACTGTTATAACAGCCTTTTTCAGAACTAATTGGTCTCTCATTAAATAGCAGGTAGCTCAAGTGAAAACGCCAAGGCAAAACAGTTATAAAGAAGTTGTTTGATGTCAGCTGTCATGTGATATACGAAACCAATTTTCAAAATTGTACTATAGCTAAAGCCGTCGTGGATAAGACAGTTGGTAGAATCGCCATCCTCTCCACACCTGGTGGAAAAGACCTGGATTCAGGTCCCGTCGATGACGTGAGACATTTTTATGGTCCTTTTTCACAACGTGGCTGAGTTAGTCTATGTCAGATGAGGGTGGCATGGTTTTTCATCCAGCAAACAAAAAATCGACCACAGAACACACGCAATTTACAGACAGTATACAATGAGCAATATGGCTTTAGTTTGCTGATGCTCCTAAAATCCCACTACTAGATATAGCTAAAGCTGTCAAATGAAAGTTGCGCAATTTATAACGAGTTACTAAAAAAATAAACTATTATATTAGGGTCACCTGGTAAGTTATTACATATACCCATGTGTATTGTGTCTGTAAATTGTGTGTGTTCTCTGGTCGACATGCCTGTTTTGCTGGACGAAAAAACCCCAGTTTCTGGGGAAAAACCTTGATATCTGCGCCTGCGACCGACTAACTCAGCCACGGAGTGAAAAAAGCCCATAAAAGTTCCTCGCGTCATCGACTGGATTTGACCTTTTCCACCCGGCGTGGGGAAGACGGTGACTAATTTGGCAAATTCCACTGGTAACTCGTTACAAAGGCATGTTTGTTCTGCTGTGAGAATTAAGACCATCCATAATCAGTGAAGTTTAAATCCTGCTGTCCGCAAAGACAGATGAAAGGACAAATCAGTCATTATAAATGTTTAGATGTAAATAAGTTCAGTTCTTTGTGCTTAATATTTAATGAAATGTGAACCTCTAAACTGCTCAACCACGAGGTACACCTGTTAAAATATCTGCTACCTCTAAGTTCCCATGGGTACTGGATTTTAAAAGGTTTACTGTATCATTGATATAGCATGTTTTAGGAATTGCCTTGATATAGCATGTTTTAGGAATTAGAAGCTGTAAATATACCATTATGATTAGCGGGAAACTCAAGTTACCTGGACAGTTTTGGAACGCAAATTTGGCAAATTCCACTTGCAAGGTCTAAACAAATGATATAATTATAGTAAACCTTAGCCTTGAAGGAAGAGCTTTAAACTGGATATTGATATTGCTCTAACTTATTGTTTCTAGCCCTTTTTGTATCCTTGTGCAGTGTGGGTCTGGTAGAAAAAGCCTTGCATTTCCTTGGCCAAATGCGTCATCATGTGTTGCATGATCTAGATCCTCAACTTGAATCTTACTGATAATAAACTACAATAGCGGAACAGAGAATTTTATTAATGGAAGTAGACAGGAGGAGATACTCTGTTCCTTATTTTCAAGTGGACGTGTATTTCCACTAACACCATCACTGCAAATCCCTAAACATGTGCAGCTCCTTGTGCTGTACGGGCCCAAACAAATACCCAGCTCCTTGAGCTGCGTTCTGGAGAACTCTATTCTTTGGTTACTTCACCCACTATCAATCCAAATTCAAACCTTTGCATTTCCTTGTGCTGTGTGGCGGATCCTTCTGCTGCTTGGCTAGATGATTCAACATCTACAACACCTAAGAACTAGTTAAATTAGATGTTTAACTTACTGGATGTTTCTATACTGCACGGCCCAAATAGACAGGCTTTGTGACTGCGGTCCATGAGTCAGCTCAAGAAGTACAGAGACTGGGCACTGATATTGTGTGAATAAATTCCATCATGAACTTGAAAAACTAGCAGATATGGATGCGGTTCTTGTGCGGGTCTCATTTAGAATCATTATGTTGTTGGACTTAGTGACGGTGGACAACATTACAACTCAACCAGTTTTGGACGATAATGAGCAATATATGGAACTCTGAATTGGACTATGTAAACCAATCGACTCGGACCTGCAAAATTCATCCTTGAACTTGATAAATGTGCTACTCCCTGGTTTCCGACCCTAGCCCGTCTCCACGTGCCAGGGTCGGAAACCAGGGAGTAGCACATTTAGCAGCTACATGGGCTAAGTGGACAGTCAAATAACAACAGTCAGAAAACCAACACCAAATTCAACGTTCCTGCTTACAGGACATGGGTCCTTCTTTGGAAAATTAAATGATTTAGGTATTTCAGCTCGTTCATCGTGTACTTGTGGAGAAACAGAATACTGGGTACATCTTCTGTATAGGTGCCCGAATACCAGGATATACGAGAGGAAATGATTGATGAAGCACCCAGCATGCAAACACTGGCTTCTGGATGTGAAGCCCTTCTACTGAAGACAAGAGAAAACTTTGGTGCTTTCCAAACTTTTGCTGTACAAGTTTTCAAGAGACAATAAGTTTCTGCTCCAAATGGAGCAAGAATAATTCTGATAAAATTAGCTGAGTACCTCCATGGCACATCAAATTCTCTTGAATGAAACGAATGTAGCACATTCATGTTTTTCGTGACTCAAACTGATACATGTAGAATGTTTCTGTCAGCTGCGGCAATCAAACCCGAAGAGGTGATTTAACCACAGGTGACACTCGTGTAAAACTCACATCTTCTATTGTATCCTTTATGGAGGCGAAAACCAACATTCTCTTCAGTAGCAGGTGAAAATTTCTTCTTTAAAACGTGAACCATCCCACATCATACTGAAAACAATTTCAACCATGCCGTGAAAGCTCCTATAACATTATCATGAATGATCCTTGCTGCATGAGTTGATCCTCGGGCTAAATCATATTGAAATTGTAATTCCAAGGTGTCACCAGTTCCTACAACATGATGTCTTAAGGTGAGCTGTTTCATTTGTCGATCATTAGATTACAGCAAGACGGTTCCTGATACCGCAGGCACGAGCTTTGGCAGCTGCTAGATAATCACTAATGATTCAAGAGGACTAGTACAAATAGGCCAGACAAACATCCCTAGTTAGCCCACATTTCATCACTGAGTGCTCTTTCAAGGCGGATAATTCGAGGACACAGGTGCTTCCCTAAGTGGTATTTCAAGGCAAAGTATTCGAGGACAGGTGCCCCTGGGCGGTATTTCAAGTCTGAGTACTCGACGAGGATAGGTGATTTAGGTTGTGCATTTCATCACTGATTGGTCTTTTAAATCGGTGTACTGGACGAGTCGATTGAAAACGTCAACCTCTAACTAAACATATTTCAACGCTTATGAAGATGGCACATTTGCAATAGATCTGTGTTCATCTTCTGACTACAATTTACTGATGAGAAGACTTTTATAGTCTGACTGCAGTTTACTTTGGAGAATACTTCCATGGTGTGGAATTCAGCTTGCCGGGTAATATTTCATTTATTAAAAAGACTTTTCTTTCTCAGACTGGACATTACATCGAAATTGTATGCACTGACGGCAATTTCTCACTAGCTACTTTCCGTAGCACGGATTCCAAATTCATTTTATATGAGCTGCAGCTCTTCAATGTCTTATACTTGTGCGGGAACATGAAGTGCAGAACTTCAATATCTTGTAACGGAGCGGGAATTAGTGATGTAAGTCTGTAAATATCTGTTCAGTTTTGTGATTAGTGGCGGGATGCCAGGAAAGCTGGCTGGGACCACCTAATACAACAAAAAAAAAAAAAAAAATCCAACACCAAACTACTTGAGAGAAGAGTTAGTAGATAATGTGCCTCATCTTCGTGACACCAGGATGTGAGGCGTGTCTCGTTGCAACGATGGAAACTTTTTTAGCGTTCCAATCCTTTGCCTTGAAGGTTTTTCGAAGAAGACGTGTACCCCTGCAATTGGAGCAAACCCAAGGTAATTAGGCTAGAGAAAAATGGCGGGCATCGGTCTGAATACATTAAGAACTACATTGGAGGTCAATGGCGGAATATGTGTAAGTTGGCCTCTAGCTATCGGAATGGAAGTCTTAACTGATTAGGGTTGACATAGTATGTGCGGCACCGTTCCGATTAACGGCGGGTTGCTTACCCTTCAATAACATCATCCCTGACGTTGGAAGAAGGGGAAAAGCTATCATTCTATAATCATCTCCTTGTGGTGCTGGGTTGTTATCATCTAAACTGGGAAGCTCCTTTTGTTGATGTTCGTCTTAGCATCTCCTTGCGGTGCTGGGTACTGCCAAAATGTGCGCGTGGACTGCAGTTTTTATCTTTGTCTTTGTGAGAGTGAGCCGGCTGGACTTCGGATATGGAAATTGATCCACACTTTTGAAGCAAATTTTTTGTATAATGATGTAAATTGTATGTACGGTATTGTAATTTACGGCAGGATGCCGGAATTCAGCAGGGAACGGCTGGTACAATAATAAAAAAATAAAAAAAATAAAAAAGACCCAACACCAAACTACGGGACTTATATACCATTACCGTGTTAGGCCTTTATCGGTAGGCTATCTTCACACAACATACGGCAGGGTATCCATCTCCACGTAAGAAATAAAAAAAAGAAAAGAAAATCTCCTGACTAGAGCTGCAACTGTAACGTGAAGCTGCTGCGTCTGGTTCCATTTAAGTGCACTAAATCTGCTCTGAGTGTTTGATTAGATGATTCTGAAGAAACGTTAGCTGCAGTTATGGTAAACTTTAATCGAAGTCTGTAAAGAGTCTTGGATGAATAGGAATTACACATAGGGATTCCAACAAAAACATTGAATATGTTTTTGCTTGAATAATAACTGTCATCTCTTAAGTGTATAATGACACCAAACTCACCAATGGCAGCAAATAGACCCGGACAGGTGCTGTAATGAGAGAACTTACAGGAAGCTTATTGCAGCGGATCTGTTTACTAAACTACAAATATAATGAAGAACGTAATTCAAGAAAGAAAAGTATTCATAGCAAAATATTTCAAGTGCCCATGATCTCATAAAAATCTGTACTGAACGCTTTATAGGCCTTCAAAAGACTCTTATAGGACTGACGATATTCCTTTATGGTCAACAGAATGACTATCGGATTTAATTCTTAGTGTAAATGTAATTTTGTAATTTTTTTATGTATGTATAATATTTTGTAATTTTAATTTTTCTATGCATGTATAATATGTATATAATTTTTCTATCTATGAATCGAGTTCTGTATCTGTGTATTTTTTTACTCTTTATTTATTTAATTTTATGTATTTTGTGATATTTTATTCTATGTTACTCTCTAATAAGTGTTGTTGGATGTATGTATAAGCCATCCTCCTAGATAATTTCTGTACAGCAGAATTAAATTTGTTAAATACAATGATAATAATAATAATAATAATAATAATAATAATAATAATAATAATAATAATAAAATAATAATATGACCTCAATCAAGATCACATCGATAACATTGCTTCCAATGCATGGCTCACAAGCGGGACGCTCTTCCCCGAGACTGAAGGATTCATGCTGGCCATCCAGGACCAGGTAATCAACACCAGAAACTATAGAAAATACATCGCAAAAGAGCCCGGAATGTCAGATGGCACATGTCGACGATGCCACCTGTCCTCAGAAACGATCCAACACATCACCGCGGGGTGCAAGGTGATCACCCAGACTGAGTACACTCATAGACACGACCAGGATAATACATCAGAAGCTAGCGAGGAAATACCTCGCTAGCTTCTGATGACCAACACTTCAAATTTGGTGAATTTGAAGTGTTGGTCAAGACATCAAAGGCGGATATTGTTCGGATATCAGAGACATGGTGTCACACTGAAATAAGGAATGCCGAACTGGAATTTGGGGAGTACAATGTGTACAGAAAGGATAGACAGGATAGGAAGGGAGGAGGTGTTATGCTGTTAAGAAAAACATAAAATCAAAAGAAGTGCATCCAGTTGATATAGATGAACAGTGCACTGTTGAGTCAGTTTGGTGTGACATAAGCATTGGGAGATCAAAATTGAGAGTAGGAGTGTGCTATAGGCCTAATGACTCGAATGAATACAATGAACAATTGTACAGAGAAATAGAGTGGGCTAGTAAATCGGAATGTCTTATAATGGGGGATTTCAACTTCACAGATATTGACTGGAACTTGTATATTGGACACTCACACACTAGTCAGACTTTTGTGGATTTATTGGATGATTGTTTTCTGCAGCAGCATGTTCGAGAGGCAACCAGAGAAAGTAATACTCTTGATCTGGTTATCATCAGTGATCATTCATGTATTAGGAATTTGCAGATAAAAGAACCACTAGGTGGCAGTGATCACAGTGTACTGACGTGGGATTTACTTAAAGATTTAATTACCATCAGGGGTAAAGGAAAGGGTTTTTGCTTCCGTAAAGGCGAGTACAGTGGTCTCCGACAGTTTTTAAATTCTGTACAGTGGAATCAACTGATGATGTTACCAACAGTAAATTCTAAGTGGGAAGCATTCAAGGAATTAATCGTGGATGCTACTAAAAGTTTCATACCTATTAAGAAATATTGTTCAAGGTTTAGGCCTTGAACTAATGAGACTCGTAACAGAGAAGAAAAATGCATGGGATGCATACAAATTAACACGTGACACAGAAGCCTATGATAGCTACAAGTTGATCTGTAACCAAGTTACAAAGGAGGTTAGGCAGGCGAAGGCAGATTACGAGAAATCCTTGGCAAAAGATGCTAAGAAAAACAGCAAGGATTTCTTTACTTATATAAACTCTGAAAGGATGAATCTGATTGGTCCACTTGACACCGATGGTTCGACTGTTGATGATCCTGCTCAGATAGCAAACAAACTGAATGAGTATTTTGCATCTACATTCACACGTGAAGAATTATTAAGGCTTGAAAATGGCAGAAGGTTATCAAATTGTAGCAGATACTTAATGATTTTGTAATAACTGAGAGAAAAGTGGAAGAGAAACTGTTGAAGTTAAACGTAAGAAAAGCACCTGGGGTGGATGGGATCTATCCAGTTATATTAAAGGAGGCGGCAAAGCAACTAAGCAAACCCTTAGCCATAATTATGAGAGCATCCTTGGACTCAGGGGAGGTTCCCACGGACTGGAGATGTGCAAATGTATCCCCAATTCACAAAGGGGGATCGAAGGGTGACACGAGTAATTACAGACCAGTTAGTTTAATTTCTTTTCCGGGTAAAATAATGGAGTCGCTGGTTAAAGATGCATTGCAGGATCATCTAGACAAGACTGCAGCAATAATTCAGACACAGCATGGGTTTGTTAAGGGAAAGTCTTGTCTGACAAATTTGATAGGATATTATGATGTGGTTACAAAGGAACTGGATGCAAAAAATAATTTTGATATCATATATTTGGATTTCAGGAAAGCTTTTGACACTGTTGCGCATGGGAGACTATTGTACAAATTGGAGCAGAATGGTATTAAGGGTAAGTTGCTACAATGGATAAAAGGATGGTAAAGTGGGAGAAGACAGAGGGTGGTAATCAATGGGTGCTGCTCTTCTTGGACTAATGTTATTAGTGGAGTCCCACAGGGTTCGGTGTTGGGTCCACTGTTGTTTTGTATATTTATCAATGATATTGATGAAGGTATATCAGGCTTAGTGTCGAAGTTTGCAGATGATACAAAGGTTGGCAGGGTTGTTAATGACAGTAATGGCAGTGTGCTACTCCAACAGGATCTAGATAATTTGGGCAGATGGGCTAAGAAGTGGCAACTGAAGTTTAACCTTGACAAATGCAAAGTACTGCATATGGGTAGAAGTAACCCCAGAGAAACGTACCAACTGTGTGGTACTACACTTAAGGTGGTAGAAAATAAAAAAGACCTGGGAGTAATTGTGCAGTCAGATATGAAGTTTTCTGAGCAATGCAGACAGGCTGCCAGGGCAGGTCATGGGGTTGTCAATGATATATAGGAATTTTGCTAGCAGGGGGATAGGAGGTGATTATCCCTCTGTATAAGGCAATGGTCAGGCCACGCCTTGAGTACTGCGTACAGGTCTGGAGGCCTCATTTTAGGAAGGATGTAGATTTACTTGAGCGTGTACAGAGAAGGGCAACAAGATTGGTGAGGGGAATGAAGGGATCCTCTTATCAAGAGAGGCTTAAGTTCTGCAAATTGCAGTGGCTGGAGACTAGGCACCTGCGCGGTGATCTGATTGAGGTGTATAAGGCCTTGAATGGGTTGAGCACGCTGAATTCTGATGGGATCCTTCCACTTGTTCAGATTACGAACCTAAGGGGGCATAAATTCAAATTAAGAAAAGACAGATGTAGATTAGATGTGCGGAAATTTGCCTTTAGCCAGTGGGTGGTTAATTGGAGGAACAAACTTCCATCTGTCGTTGTGGAAGTTGATAGGTTGAATAAATTTAAGGAGGAACTGGACAGGCATTTGGAGGGAATAGTGTGATTTTTTTTTTTTTTTTTTTTTTTTGGTTGATGCTGCATAAGCTCATACATTTGCTTTCTTGCATCACATGCCACTACTACTACTACTACTACTACTACCAGTTGACCAAAGAAAGTGTACCATACTACAAGTACGAATCCCAGGCAGTACTAGAGACCCGAACCCACAAGCTGTACTGGGACCGCGCCATAATAACGGATAAGACCATCCCGCACAACAGACCGGACATAACCCTTGTGGACGAGATGGAAAAGGCTACTTACCTGATTGACAGAGCGGTGCCGAACACTAGCAATGTCCAGAAAACCCATAAGAAAAAAATTAGGAAGTATACGAGCCTGAGACATGAGATCAAGGAGATGTGGCATATGCAAGGAGTATAGGCCATCTCAATCATCGTGTCAACAACCGGTATGGTACCAAAGGCTCTACATAGCAGCCTAGCAGCAATAGGTCTCCCAGAGAACACCTACAAGGAACTCCAGAAAGTCGAAATCCTAAACACCTGTAGGATAGTTAGAGATTTCCTCGACCGACAGTAACACCAGACATTACAACCACCCTGTGTACTTGGTAGCAGTACCCGTCACAGAGTGGAATCCCCCAGTCAAGGAGAAATAATATAAGAGCATCAATAATAATAATAATATAATAGATCAAAAAAATATGCCTTCAAAATCAAAGTTTCGTTGTTTCTTGAAGATTCAGCACATTTCTTAAATAGTCAAAAATTAGTATTTTCAAAGGAGAAATTCTCATAATAATTTTCTCATAATAATTTGAGAATCTCCAGAGGATTCTTTCTGTACGAGCTCGTATACGAATATTTCGTCTAGGGCCTACGTATGTTTATTATTTTATTTAGAGAGTGCAAATTTATAACTGAGCTCCCTGCTCCTTAATCGCGTCTAAGGGCGAACGCAGTTCAAAGAGGATATCTGGTCACTAAACTTGTTTTACCAATCAAGGCCGTTGAAGTGTTGTTGTTGTTGGTTTTAAGCGCATCAGCAACTTAAGTTATAATGCGCCGTACAGAATATATCTCTATTAGTCAAAATCCTACACAATTAATCCTTCTTTTCTTAATCGTCTTATAGCCAACTTCAACAGTCAAGCAGAAAAGACCGATTCATTGTATAGGATTTTGAGCGATTAAGACTGCAGACGTGGTAGTATCTAAATATGCCAGTAAATTGCGTTCGTGTTCTGTGGTCGATTTTTTGTTTGCTGGACAAAAAACCCGAGTTTCCAGGAGAAAAAACCATGCTACCTTCTACTGAGACCAACTAACTCAGCCATGTTGTGAAAAAGACCAATAAATGTTCCTCGCGTCATTGCCGGGATTCGAATTCAGGTTTTTTCCGCCGTGTGGAGATTGAACTTTGGACTACAGGGGAGTTAAAATGTACTGTTAGTCACGTAGTTAATAGTTAAAATTTATTTCTCTCTCTCTCTCTCTCTCATGCACACATACACACATCGAATTCATCGAATGCATATCTCGATAAGTCGTACTGAGTAAACACGCTATTAGTCTGTTATGATTACAGCTCATTCTTTTGCTTAAGTCCTTTCTGCTCAGTTTTATAATATGTTCATAAATTGCGTTTGTTTTCTGATCGA
Organism: Mastigoproctus giganteus; assembly: GCF_048544385.1. NCBI lineage: Eukaryota > Metazoa > Arthropoda > Arachnida > Uropygi > Thelyphonidae > Mastigoproctus > Mastigoproctus giganteus. Next base: position 203,455,874 of record NC_143583.1, read on the forward strand.
TCTGTCTGTTTTGCTGGACGAAAAACCCCATTTTTCTGGTGGGAAAAATCTTGCTATCTACGCCTGAGACCGATTAACTCAGCCACGGAGTGAAAAAAAGCCCATTAAAGTTCCTCGCGTCGTCGACGGGATTCAAACCCAGGCCTTTTCCATCAGGTGTGGGAAGCACAGTGACGATACCACTGTGCTACACGCACAGACACCGCAGCTTGTGTAGGAAATTTCAGCTGAAAGCAGGTGTTCCGCCGCTGAGAAGCTTCTACACTGTGTAGATATGGCGTCTTATGGTTCTACTCTATTCGCTAAATTTAAATTAAAAGAAATACACTTTTCAAGTGTATTTCTTTTAATTTGCTTCCAAAAGCATTGAACTTTTGGAAGCAAATAAAATGCTGGGAGGTACTCTTAGCCAATCCGTGGATTTTAATAATTTCTTCAAGCACTGTAAAAACAGCAGAAATGCGTAAAGGGGCGATCTTTGAAGGAGATTAACCTGCCGTCCCAAAATGAACAATATCTTAGTTTTTAAAAGATTCAATGTCGATACTCTTTGATGCATAATTTTGCTGATGATCGCACATTAATTTAACCTTTCAGTTAACCCTGCTCTGCACAAATAGCTACTTCATCATTCAGATTTCAATCCCTCTTAAAACTTAGTCCTGTCTTATTTCTCGCAAAAAAGTCTGCTGCTCCCAATGTTGATATTCGACAACAGTCAGATTTCCATATTAAGATCACACATCTTTATTAGGGATAACCCTGACTTTTAAACTTTCTCGCCGCCGTAGCCTAGTGGTCAGGCGCGCGGGTGCATAAGTACACGTGCCTTGAGTGACCGGGGTTCGAGCCCATGACTGCTGAATACGGTGCTGTTTCTTGTATTCTGTCTATCTTGTTAACTCCTCTGACTGTTTGGTCGTCCCGGAGTATAAACAGAAAATTTTATATCACAAATATTGGTTTCTCTGCAGCGAAAAAATTAGGTCTTCTATTTCGTTCTCCGCGTTACTTTCTTCCTAAAGAACTGATTTCGTGTAAATCTCAAATTCGCCCTACCATGGAATACTCCTCCCACATCTGGGTGTGGTGTTTTCCAAAACCTGTCTTGAATTCCCAGACTCCAATCAAAAGAAGGTTGTCGGTATAATTAATGGTCCGTCACTTACAAATTCACCCCATTCTATCACAGACTTTCAGCAATGGTGACTGAAAGTCTGTGTGATAGAGAATGGGGTGAATGACTTTTCTACAGAAGTTTTATAGACACTGTTCTTCTGAATTAACACCACCTGTAATTCCATCAATTTTCTTCGAACCCAATCCGAACACGTGCTTCAGTTCACTGAACTGACTTTTCTCCTTCTTATTTATTCCTTACACTTCTGTTCCTTGGAACAACCTTCCGTCTTAAACAGATTCTGAAATTTACAGTTCACAGAAATTCATGTTCATTGTGGACAAGGAACCTTTGTCTTCTTAGTACTCCATTGCCCATATTGACCGTCTCTAAACTTGATCTATTTCTCTTCATTGTCATGTCATTTGTTTTCCTTTCATATAAAAAATGAAGTTATTATAAATGTTTGAATTTGAAAGACTGCTTTATAATTATCATATATACAGGGTATTGCGTTATCGTGAAAACAGACCACGAAGACTCAACGTGAATTTCAATTTCTCTGAAGAGATGAGAGCAATAATTTTAATAGCAATTCAGCGATTGTTGACCGCGATACCGGATCCTGATGAAGTCACCGCTAAGTATATGATGGTGATCTTTCACGATGACAATGTCGCGTGCAAACGGTGCGTAGAGTTATTCACGCCCCCGTTCATCAACAGGAAAATCAACAGTGTTAACGAGGTAACTTAAACTGCTTTAGTGATGCGAGGATAAAATGAGGTTATGAAATTTAGTTCAAAGTTCACACTTTCTCTTAACTTCAATCGCTGATATTTTGAGATGAAACGAAGTTAATGTACGATATATGAAATGCTGGCGCGCCGATCCCTTAGTGACTAACTGGAATTTTGTAACCGAATAATGCAGATTTAAATGAACTGTGAAATTGAAGTATTCCACACGCGTGAACCGATCATGTGGCAACGGTTGTAAGACAACGATTCTTGTTCTAGTGACAACGGTTGTAAGAGCAGAATGAGATGCATGATTTAATAACTGAATGTTCAGTTTCAGACCTTAAGTGCTTAAGTCAACTAATGCAAATGAGTGCAGTCTTACTACAAATAACTTTACACAAACGTACAAAATGTAACATAAGTGTTTAATCTACTCTTGTTTGATGTCTCCAATTTGAATGTAAATCCCTGGCATATGTCGTGATGGGTATTTTATGCAGGATTGTGTATAATCATGATCGTTTTTTTTAATAATCAAGTAATTAAATGACACCCGATGCATGTGACCAACCGCAAGCGTTCTGGTGCGCAGCTGTTTATTTCGAGCCCTGAACTAGGCCCTCGTGGATAGCACAGTTAGTAGAATCGCCATCCCCCCACATCGGGTGGAAAAGACCTGGGCTCGAGTCTGACCTGGATGACGAGAGGAATTTTTATGGGCTTTTTTCCACAATATTGCTGAGCTAGTCGGTCTCAGACGTGGGTATCATGATTTTTTATCCCGGAAACTCGAGTTTTTCGCCCAGCAAACAGAAAATCGACCGAGAACACAATTTACAGACAGTGTACACGGAGAAATATGGCCTTAGCCGCTAAGCCCTAAAACCGTACTACAACAACAACACCCCCTGAACTAGTAATATACACTGGTGTTCAAAGAAAGTGCATCACCTAGGAATTTCACATTTCTAACCCTTTTTCGCGATGGTGCGTTACATTAATGACTAGCATCACAAATAGAAATATAAACAAAATATATTTATTAATAGTTAAGGCAAAGCTAAGTAATATTTGACGGGTGCTCTCAAAATATTCCAAAATGAGCACTTGCAACCTTTATACAACAGTTTTGGTAAACACGATAATTATGGCTGAAATGTTATCAGAAGCCCTCAATTTGCTTCAGTTTATCATTTTAAATGGAAAACAAAATGAAAAGTTCACCAGGTGCAAATTAAACCAGAGCCTAGTGGTCAGGCGCATGGGTGTATAAGTACACGTGCCTTGAGTGACCGGGTTCAAGCCCGTGACTGCTGAATACGGTGATGTTTCTTGTATTATATCTATCTTATGAACTCCTCTGAACCTCTGGTTCCAAACACGAATTATGGCTTCCTGAAGTTCACGAAGGGTCTTTGGTTTCTTTCTGGCAACTGCAGATTCCACATGATGCCAACAGTTCTCTATAGGATTCAGGACCGAACTGTTTCAGGTCTGGCCAGCTAACAGTTGTAATGGACCGTTCTTCCAACCATTTCTTCACCTGTCACAAATGTAAACACATTACTGTCGAACCTCTAATGCAGAAATGAAGCTAAAGTAATTGCAGAAGTGCCTACTTACACTTTTCACCCGATGACAAGGAGCAGAGTCGTCCTGAAAGATGCAGTTATTGGCAGGTTGAAATGGTCTCTAATGGTTGGCAGCAATTTGCCTTCCAATATAGCCAGGTATCCATTGGCATTTACGGAACCTTTTATAAACTGCAGGTGACCTACTCCGCGATACGAAATACACCCCCATATCATTTGGCTGGTAGGGAATTTCACTGTAGACACCATACATACAGTCTGGGTGGTATTCTTCACCACGTCTACGGCGAATCGTTTGTCTCCCATCCGAGCCATGCAGATTGAATTTCTTCTCATCCGAGAAAATAACTGACTTCCACTGCTCGGGGGTCCATTTGACATGCTCCTTCTCTCTCTCTCTATGTACCGGGTCCGTTAAGGACGTTGGTGATCATGGTCTTCCACATCTCTCGATCTTTTGCTGTTCTCAGCAGGTCTAGACACCGTACATTCATCCAGTTGGTCAGACTACTAATACAGTTTATTCATCCCCATACACTCCTTACACCAAATTACTCGGGCCTTTTTCATTTTTTGTGTGGGGCTTCTTAGAACGACGGGCTACAAGTCCATTTTTGAAGAAGCGTCTTCTGACTATTACTGCACTTGATACCACTCCTGTATGTTCTTCCCATTCTCTTTTCAGCTCAGACGAAGAAGCTTTACGGTTTTGTTTTTAATGCATAAGCGCTTCAAAACGCTGTCCTGTTTTGGCATAGAGACTCGTTTACGTCCGGTTCCTTTTTTCCTATCAGCAGAACCAGTATTCTTGAGTTTGGAAAGAAATCTACTCACTGTCGACTGATTACAAGATACTCTATAAGCAATTTGACGGGAAGAACATCCTTCCTCACGGATAGCAACAATAGCACTTTCTTCGCGTCAACTGCACGTAACTCGCCATCCTGACACAAGCAAGGAATGACTGCAACTCTTGCAGAGCGTGCTTATATAGCTGAAAGTAACAGCTGATGCAATATTACGTCATCATCTACGCGTGTCAATCTTATTTGATGCAATCTGTAAGAAATATTGCCATATACTTACGTTAATCGGACGACAATTACAATTTTAAGGGGTGATGCACTTTCTTTGAACACCAGTGTAGCTCATCAGCTACATAAAAGGTATAATAGTGGCAAAAATTAAACAGCGATCTTTGAAATTAAGTGATAGTTATTGATTGAATTTCTATCTAATACATTATTAAAATCAAAATTCCATGTACATTGATAATGTCTACACTTTGTAGTTATAATTATTCAATCCAAACAATTATAAAATAAAAATTATAATTAATCAATGCGTTTTAATTATCCGTGTCTTTGAAGCGCATTTATTGATATTGCATGCATTTGCATTTAAATTTGACATTACAGTACATGAAGGGCCTGAGAAAGGTGAGATGGGACTCGGGCAAGTCATAAATGTGGGGCTCCAGAGCACTCCGAAAGCCATAAATATATGCGAATAAAATCAATAAAACAAATAAAAAGAGATTTTTCAACACTTAAGAAAAGAAACTTTAATTTATATAACAGAAATTATTTATCATAGCGATTACAATGCTTCACAATTTCCATATAATTTACATTTATTTTAGACATAATTTTACCTAGCATCGTTGCTGTTATGGGAATTGTATCAGGCACACATATAAAGGTTTTCACTGATTGCAATAAAGACACCACCTGAATAACGTTAACCGTATTGAAATGTGAAAGGAATTAAAATTATTTTAAAAATGCTTTTCGAGCTTTATTTTTTGCATATTTGAAAAATCTATTTCCCGCGGAATGTCAGAATTTATGTGAAAAAAAGCATCTTATATCAATTTTATCGAGACTCGTTCCAATCAGCTCACTTTACGCCTTATAAACAGGATCTTGGGGTGAGGATTAAACGGATCGTTACAATGTTAGAGAAATTAAATCTGCGTCATTGAGTCTGGTAAATTTTTCTCTTGTAATTCTTTAGCGGTTGTCGCCATATAATTTCCAGTCAAGGAAATAAATAGAACAATATTCAATACACTTATTTATAAATTCAAAGGGAGCGATTTTTATGTCAGTAAAAGTGGTAAACCCTTAAAAGAAATGGCACCCAGAGAAAATATATTCATGGTTTAAGGTTGAAATCCTCCTATTCCACACCACCAGGTTTACTTTAAAAAATAAAAATTCTCTCACGAACCACCTGCAAAAGGAATTGTAAGATACGTTTGTTTAAAGGTCTCATATTGTCTCATGCATTTCATCGATTTTTAAATGTCTTCTCATATTACGTGGAACAGTTTCGATGGAATAATTCCAAGACATGAAAAATAGAAATATTTTTAAAATCAGCTCGGGAAGTAATTTCAAGACCCGATTCAGAGAAAATGAGGCATGAAATACATTCTCTTTCCTTGCCTTCCATCCCCCACCTCCCCTACTCCTTTGAGCGGTAGCCAATAAGCGATCATACAATAAAATATATTATTGTATCATTACTTCACAACTATAATGACACTTAGATTGACAATTACATAATAAACAATTTTTATTTAAGTTAATTTGAAACTTTTTTCAATCACTTTCATAAGATTTCATAAGATTAATCACTTACATAAAAGACTAAATTTTTGGGGTGCCCTCTTGGTCTCAGGCTCAATGGCCCTGTTGGCTCCCCTCTATCTGGGCCTGAGTACACGACATTTTTTGTGACCCTGTTATTGTCATTTGCTTATATTTAATAAATTAAACTGATATTTACATTTGTCACTAACAGCACTACTTTTTAGTCATAAATGTTTATTGATCGCTAAGGTAACTTCAATTGTTAGCGTTTCATATTCGACTGTTCAACCACCAGGTATACCTCTCGAAAATCCAGCACCTCTCAATCTTCAATGCCGTTTTTTTTTTTTTTTTTTTTACTGTGTTATATATGGACCCCTGGCTCGTAGCCTGAAAAGGGTTGTGTACGGCGATGTGCTTTGTGTAAGCAATAAAGAGTTCTTCTTATCATATGAAACAGACGCACAAATACTACCATGAAATTTCCTTAATTCTTTTAGCCAAAAAAGAATTAAGAAATTATAATGTAAGAATATTATTATTATTAGTATGTATTAGTAGTGGCAAAGGATGCAAGAAAACAAGCTTATCAGAAAAAATGATTTAAAAAATGATTACATAATTTGTTTATAGGGAAACAGCCTTAGGTTACGAAGAAGTTAACAAAAGTATAGGTTTGTGCTATAGCATCATGTTTATACGTAGCCAACTATTAAGTAGTTACATAATTGGCATCCTTTTAAAGTGTATCTCATATTGTGAATGCCTTCACAATGAGTTGCCATAGTATTGCACTACCTCGAATAAGTAACGCTTCTCTAATAGAGAAGACTACTGTTACTTATTATCAGCTGTTACCACCACCCAGACGGTACAGTTTCAGAGCTTATTGGCTCTTCATCGGTGAGTGGGCACTTAAATGATGGCAATTATGTAACTACTTAGTAGTTGGCTACGTATAAGCATGATGCTTATAGCACAAACCTATACTTTAAAAAATGATTTAAAAATGAATTAAATGATCTAATAATTTGTCTTTAACGCTGCCTTAAATTTATTCAAACCCAATTCCACAACACCAGATGAAAGTTTGTTCCAACAATCAATTACTCTCTGGCTCAAAGCAAATTTCCGCACATCTGTTCTCTAGCCATCCTTCTTCAATTTAAGCTTATAACCACTTATGTATGTTGTCCGAGAAAGAGTAAGTGTCACCAGCACTTTGGTTTACTCTATTCATTTAAAGTCTTAAATACTTCAATCAGGTCTCTTGGCAGGCGCATGGTTTCCAGGCGCTGCTGTTTCTAGAACTGAAGCCTTTCCAGGTAAGAGCACCCTTTTGTTCCCCTCACTAATCTCGTTGCTCTCTGCATCCATTTCAACAGTTCTACATCCTTCCTAAAATAAGACCTCTAGACCTGTACGCACTACTGAAGATGTGTCCTTATACAATGGGATAATCACCCCTTATTCCTGTTGGAAAAATCCTGTATATCATTGACAAAACTCCATGAGCTATCCTGCACTTGGCTCCACTGCTCAGAACTTCATGTCGGACTATATAAATCCCCCTAGGTCTCTTTCGCTCTCCACACCTTAGTGGCGTTCCACTCGAATGCTATGTTATTCTGGGATAAGGTACTGCCCATATGCATATATCCCTGCAAATGAAAGGTACTTGGTACTTGGGCACCTTGTACAAGTACCTTGCATTTACTAATGCTAAACCACAATTGTTGCCACTTCTCATCTCATCTGTCTAATTTTTTTGATATTGTTGCAGTAGTGCGCCTTGGTCCTTGCCATTAACCACCCTGCCAACCTTTGCACATGTATTATCTGTAAACTTAGACAAGCTTGATATCTCCCCTTCATCAATATCGTTTATAATGGATGCGGGTTCAAGATGCGGGTTTATAAAACTACTAGAATGAGTTTATGCGTGGAACATTGTTTGCAGTCAAATGTTCCAACACCGGAAAGGTGTGCGATACTGTTATTTCACCACTGATTCTCAAACTTCAGTATTGATGTACCAGTCAAACACAATCAAATCTCAAACTTTAGTGATGTAAAAACCTCCATTTAGTGATCTGAAGACCTACATAGGCTTGAATTTACAACTATGCAAATAAGACGGTTATCTAAGCACTGTAATTTGGTAGTGCCAGCCATGGCTCCCGACCTAGGTTCTGTACTAACCCAATATTTTCGTCACAGTAAGTTTAAAAGTAGTAATATGTATGCACACGTGTACACATTAAGAAATCCACAACAAACATTCACGGAATATTTGTTGTTGATAATTTTGAGATCCTTTTGGGGAACACAGATTGAAAACTTCTACTTTAGACCAGGGGTCCCCAACCTACGGCCCGCTATATGATTTCATCCGGCCCGAAATACTATTTCATCCGCCTCGTGAAATTTATTCTATATAAATCTTTTTTGGTTGCTACATATCGTATATAAGGATATTTTTAATCAAAATATAATGTAAATGCGTCCAAATTTAATTTTGTAACATTGTTGCAGCTCTGTGCGGCAGTGTTTCTTGCAATGTCGGAAATCCCAACAGTGCGAGTGCCCAAGGCTATAAGTTTATAACCTCGAGTATTTCCGGCGAACACGAGTTGTCAAAAAGTGAAATAAGCGACTGTTAAAACAATTGCTAAACGCTAATCAAAATATTAATCGAGTAAGTATTAGTGAAAGAATTGTGTGCAATGCGTTCTTTGCAGTTTGCAATGTAAAGACGAGTACGCGTATTAATCTTTCTCCTGGTCAGCAATTCTCATTCAGACCGTAGTCGTCGGGCCGCTGCACCGATTATCATGCGAAACAATTTATTAGTGCTATTTGTATAAATGCGTATTATTTTTAATTTTATTTAACTTTGAATTTTTAATTTTAATTTAAGCGAATCAAGATGTCAAGGAAAAGAAAAACTGATTCCGAATGTTGTGTCTTCAATGAACTTTGGTCGATTAATTATTTTTTTTTTATAAAGGACAATAACCGATGTACCTGCCTTATATGTAAGGAAGCAGTTTCTGTGTTGAAATAATATAATTTGAAACGGCATTATGCGACAAAACATGCCTCAACTTACGATAAACTTCAAGGAGAGTTGCGAAACAAGAAATTGCAAGAGCTGAGCTTTGATTTCAAGAGGCAACAACAACAGATGACACTTTTCACTAATCAGAATTTAAATTTAATTAGAGCTATTTTGCGAGCATCTCAAATCGTTGCTGAAGAAGGGAGGGCTTTTACTGATGGCGTGTTTGTGAAAAGGGTGTGCCTATCAATTGCAGAAGAAATATGCCCTGATCAAGTTATGCACTTCGCTGCTATAAGTTTATCAGCGTCAACTTTAGCGAGAAGAATCGAAGACTTGTTTGCTAATGTTAAAAATCAGCTGAAACAAAAAGTTACAGATTTTATAAATTTTTCGATTGTAATTGATGAAAGTGAAGATATTACCAACACAGCACAGTTACTCATTTACATACGCGGTATAAATCAAAATTTTGAAGTCAAAGAAGAACTGGCTGCACTTGAAAGCTTGAAGAATAGAACCTCTGGTGAAAACATATTTTATAGCCTATCAAAAGTGTTTGAAGACCTGGAAGCTTGATTGGGAATTGTTGACAGCAATTACGACCGATGGTGCAAAGAATATGGTTGCAAAAAATATTGGTTTCATCGGCCATGTTAATAAATATTTTGATTCCAAAAACATCGAAAGACCTATGCAATTTCATTTTGTTATTCACCAGCAAACGTTGTGCGGTAAATTTTTGTCTTTGAACTCAATCATGTCGACTATAATTAGCATTGTGAATTTCATACGCAAAAATGGCCTGAACCATCGTCAGTTCAAAATTTTCTTGGAGGAAATCGAAAGCGAATATGGTGATTTATTGTATCATACGGAGGTGCGATGGTTGAGTCGCGGTAATGTGTTAAAAAGATTTTTTCAACTCAGAAGCGAAATAGACATATTCATGAACGAAAAATTAAAACCAGTCCCAGAATTAACAGACTAAATGGTTATGGGAACTTGCATTTTTAACAGATATTTGTGAACATTTGAATACATTGAATAAAAAACTTCAAAGTCGCGATCTACTTGTAAATGACTTGTTCTACAATATTAAAGCATTTCAGACAAAATTAGAATTATTTAAAAATCAAATTGAACAAAATAATTTTTCCCATTTTTTGTGTTCTGAAAGTTTATAATAATATGCCCAATTGTGATTTTTCTACCGACAATTTTGTCCGAAATCTTGAATTATTGATGGAAGCATTTGTTGATTTCGAAAACAATAGAAAATTATTTACATTATTTCAGAATCCATTTGACGTAAATGTTTCACAAATAGATAAAGATCTACAATTAGAAATCATAGATCTTCAAAGTAACGATAACCTGAAAACATTATTGAAAAATGAAACATTAATTAACTTTTATAAAACTTTGACAGAAAATGAATTTCCAGAATTAAAAAAATTAGCGAGAAGAATAATTTCTATTTTTGGTAGCACTTACCTATGTGAACAAACATATTCAAAAATGAAATATATAAAATCCAAACATCGATCAAGAATGACAGATGAACATTTGCAAGACTTTTTAAGATTGGGAACTTCTACAATTAAACCTAACATTTCAATTATTGCTAAATCAAAACAACTACAAACATCTCATTCATTTGCTATTTCTGTAATATCAAATGTGATTATAATAATAAAAATTGTGATTTTTAATATGACTATGTCTTTATTTACAATAAATATCCCTTGTTTATAATTTTTTATAGTTTTTCTATCTTGTACACCCCGTTTGACCTGGTGAAGTCGCTAAAATTGCGTTTTTTTGGTTTACAGTGTTTTTAGTCGTCAAAATTGCACCGACTCCGGCCCGCCATTTGTTATGAATTTTCTACGTGGCCCTCCGATGAAAAAGGTTGGGGACCCCTTCTTTAGACCATACTATCTACTGCGGCTATTTACCAAATCTTAAAATTATAAAATTTATATATCCCTCAAGTTAGTGTTTCGTGCATCAAACAATCGGATAGTTTCAGGGGGTCCTCTGCAAGATACCCATGTAAGGATATTTTGTCTTTGGGCCGTCGTTTATATTTATAAACCCGTAAATTTATAAATTCGCCTCTACGATTTAAAATTTCGTCGGAGAGCCTCAATATATAACAAAATTGTTTCTATGCCGAAAATTTTCTTAGTTTTAAAATAGTTATTAAGAAATATTTTGTCAGCTGTTCGTAGGCACTCTGTAGTATTTCTGTTCCGGGGTCCGCACACTGGCGGTACCGATTTGGAACTGCAGAGGTTCATTGCTCGAGGATTAAGGGTGATTAGATGAAGTCTTGAAATTTAGAAATCGACGAAAATCAAGAACTTCAACAAATTATCCTTCAACAGGGATAATTTTTCGAAGTCTATCTTCGAAAAATTATCCCTGTCGTGTTAATGCTCTCTGGTTACTCCCACTAAGGAGGGGGAAAAGCTTTGGCCCAACTCGGACAAGGAGTTTAGGCGCCTTTCTTTAAGTAAGGGCTTATACAGGATACGTTAGCCCAACTCAGCCTCACCTCTGAATACCACAGTATGAGAAATGTTCATTTAGATCTTATCCACTATTCTATTTTAAACCATTTCCGTACTGCATAAATTTTTATTATCCTCGTATTTTGTTATCACTGTAGAAACTACAATTACTATTGGTACAGGGCCCCGCGATCTTATTAGTGCTTCTGAAAATATGTGCGCAAGGTCCCCAAGACTAGCTACAGAAATATTAAAAGAATAAAATTAAGAAACAGTTTCGAAATGTTAAGTTTACTCAGCTTTATCCGGTAATTTCAGCGAGATATGAAATGGCAAAAATGCGTACTGCAGTGTAACTGTCTGTGTTGCATATCTGTAACGTACAATGATTACTCACCATGATGTAAACTCTTTTAACAAGAGCACCTGTAAGCTGTATAAATAATTCTACATTCTTTAAAAATCTTTTCCACAGCATCGCTAGATGGCAGCACACCCAACAGTACTGTCAATCAAATGATTTTGTAATACAGTACCATATTAAAAATATGTAATTTAAAAAGATATATCTATAAGCATAATTGTAAAATAATTGAATAAATACATTACAAATCAAAGCTAAATTAATATGTATATGAAGCAGGGTACAGCATATTTCTTAGTATTTACAGTAAGTGTACCAAGAAAAACTAGAAGAACTAGAAAAACTAAAAACTTAAAGTAATGTGCATACGTAATGGCCAGAGACGAATAAGACAATTGTCGAAGCTGTGGTTGAGACCGTGGTAACTTTCCATCCAGATTCTGCTGTATTCATTAAACTGTCTTTTGTATTAAGCGCGTCCGGTTATGCTGTCTATTGTATCGATTTTGTGCTAAGGCAACTAGAGCATGAGGCATCAACATATTGTGCCTACAAGTTGTGTGTATTTTATGGTTCCCTGCTTACCGGATGAAAATTTCAAATTTCTTGGAATTTTGAATATGAACAGTTTTAAAATAAATTTGATGCTAATTAGATTAAAGAGCTAATTGTAAAAAAATTATATATTTTTTTATATTATAAATTTTGTTATTATTTCATTATAAAGCATAAAATCAGAACAGTACACTTTATACGTATGAAGTTTACAACAGTTTAGAGCAATTACTTTTTTTCTTTTTTAATATTACCAGGGAATGATACTAAAGAAAATTCGCCTTGTATATAAACAATTTTATTACACGATTCTTTTGCTTTTGGATTCCGTCTGTCTCTATTAATTATAAATTCAATTACTGTGATTCATATCATTTTAATTCGTTTTGAATAATAATAATAATAATAATAATATTCTTTATTAGCATAAATTTTATACGATAGTGATTCCTTACACAGAAAGCCAGAGGAATCTTGCAATTTGTTGTTTATACAAGTGATTTTGTTTTATAAAAAAAAAATAATAATAATAATAATAATAACTAAATAATAATTAATAGATCAAAGCAAAGATGATAATCAAAATGTAAAAATGAAGTAATAATTACAGCGAAAAAGGACTACAAGTTGAGCAGAACATGAAAAGACATCGGCTAACTAAGATCGGCACTTACATAAATGTCCTTTACAAACAGCAAGATGGGACAAGATGCCATCGCGATATGCCTTGTCTATAGTCCACAGGTCGATGTCGATGTTGAAAGAGTTGAGAGTGTCCAGAGTCACATTTGGGAAGTGTCTCTTGAAATTCTGTAACCGCTGGAGCCTTGAGCACAAGGAGGGAGTACTACGGAGATGTCTGCCTGGCAAACGCCAACCAACCGTGTTCCAGATGTTGATGTGATCCTGCTTAGCTGAGCACAGATGCAGGAATGATTTAATTTTAGCACATGTGCTCTGTGGACTATGGGCGTATATTGCAGGTTGCAGCAGAGAGTAGATCTGGTGCGACCACAAGTTGGCCCACTTCAGCACCCAGAATTCGAGGCCCCATAGTTTCCTGAGGCTGGTGGGAGGTTCTGCCGACCAAACTTCCACGACATAGGAGAGTACACTACAGAAGTAAGTTGCAAGGTATTTCTTGATTATTTGCTTATTGTGCGTTTTGCACAGATCAATTTTCATTCCCCAGAACGCTCTCAGGGCTTTGGAGTACTGAGCTTGGATTTGTTTTTTATAGGTGAGGTTGTCATCAAGGATTACTCCTAGGAATTTGACACTGTCTGTGGGAGTCAGAATATTCCCTGCCAATTCCGGAAGTAGAGAAGATGCAGTATCAGTAGAAGTCATCCGACTTGGCGTAAATATGAGATAGTTTGACTTCTCTGGATTGACTGACAGGCCAAAAAATTTAGCATACTTACAGAATGTATTTAGGTAGCTGTTTACAGATTCAGAGGCGGTTTGTCTTTCTTGTGAATCACCAACATGGTGTTTGCATGGCAAGTAGCAAACTATATCATCAGCATACGATAGGAAAGCTGGAATTTGATCCATTAGTGGAACGAATATTGCTGAAAATAACAAGGCTGAGAGAGAACCACCTTGTGGGATCCCTACTTCAACGCTTTTAGTGACTGTAATGCCATCGCCTTTGAAATTAAGCATTTTCCTAGATAGCAAATTATTGAGGATCTAATCACATAATATCATTCTCTGAAACGTTAGAAGTTTCCCCTTTCAGTTTTTTATTTTTTTCAAAAACTTTCCAGGCCAGGATTGTAGGTTTTTTTTTGTTTTTTTTTTAACTTGTATTTTTAACAAATTCAACTTCATTTCCTAAAGGTAACAAAGCCCAGCATTTGGATTCAACGTGAAAGTCCACGTTTGCGAAAGCAATTCTGAAGTACGGTTGGTATAATTCTTTCTTCCTAAATTTCTTTTAATAATGGTGATAAATTCCCACTTTTTCAACACGAGAAAACCATTTTTATTAATTCGTCACTAACGTATTTTTATTTTGCAGCCGTCTTTTAATGAACGAAAAACAAGTACAGTATGTAAAATTTGGAAAAAGTACTACAAGAACTGAACTTTTAGCTTCGCAGAATTACTAGAGTACGGAAACTTAATGACAAGTAACGTTATTTCTTCCTACATTAACCAAAATGATAATACACATTACCTTGGTAAAGAACTAAAAAAAAAAAAAAAACCTGCCATGCGTCCACTTGCAGACCAAACCACACCTCTGAAACACATCATACCGCATCCACGTAGTCCATGTGCCACTAAACCCCAATACAAACCAAATGCCCCAGTGTTCCGGAACACTTTTGACATATTTAAAAACTACCAGTAGAGGAACCAATTTACTATTTGCACTGCAAGTAATTAATACAGTCGGGGATTCCTTTTCATCATTTAATTTGCCGATTACGTCCTTGAGAGCGGTAATTGACATGAATATCAATTACTACTTATGCGATGACTTTTTTGTGTCAGTACATGACATCCCACATAAAATCGAACTATAACCTATAATTATTCTCTGGCTATGCCAACTCATAACTTTGTTCTCATATGAATGCTTAACTTTGAATAATACTTCTTGATTATGCCACGAAAATTTTAAAACGGGATTATTTTATTCACCTTCTTGTGGAGTTTATATAGAAATAGTAAAATTATAAATATAATTTCAAAAAACCACGTACATATTCGTGAACAGCCGCCATATTATCTATAATTCTGCGCTGTGGAAGGAAGATAGATTCAAATTACGTATTAAATGACACCGGTCATTAATAAATGGTTAATTACATTAAACCTTATTACTTGCTTCCAAACATGCAAATGCCAGCGACTAATATCGTGTCGTGTACTACTGGTACTTTACCTCAGTACAGAAAGCAATACCGGATTTAGGTAAACCGGAGCCTGGAGAACATATTTAGAGGCTCCCTGAAAATAAAGTCGCGGCAACCCTAGTCCAGCAATAACTGCGTTGTTCCGATGACCTCAGCGACCTTAGGAATCCTGGAGCAACTAGACCTATAACTCAAATATAATTTCCGTAAATTATATTTGAGTAATAAAGCACTTCGGTAAATCCTGCCTTCACAGCAAGAAATTATCCCTTACGAAAAGAAGGCGAATCGAACATACAGCCCAAAAGGAGTAAACAAAATGAATGATTAGTCTCCGAAGTGAGTAATGCGATTTTGGAGAGGCTTAAAGAACGTACCGTATTGCAAAATGGTTACCTGTGGAAACTGGCTGAATTGAAATAAAAATGGCAAAAGAGGTGCTGAAAGGCGAATGTAAACGGAAATTATATTTGAGTTATAGGCGAAAAGAAAAATAGTCACTCTAAAACTGACAAATCTGACCAGTAATGTGAGGAAGAGGAGGGAGGTATGGAGTTCAAAAAGGACAGTATATGCAAATTTTTCCGTAGAAAATAGGCAGTTTCAATTCGAGGAGAGAGTTGGGATTTGATTTCAAGGATGTGAGTTTGAATTTCTGCAGAGTGGGATTCAGTTCTTTCTCAAAGAGTAAAGATGTAGTTTTAATGTGCGCATACCGTCCCTTGGAAGGCCCTTTTGGTCTTACCTTAGTAAATTGAAAATGACAGCAACGTTTAATAGCGATCATATGTTTAACCGTGATACAACGAGAAAGGATTTAAAAAAGTGAAGCTAATAAAAAAGAAGAGAAAGAAAGAAAGACAGCGAAAAGTAGCTGATAGACAGAACAGTAATGCAGCATTCGATAGTTTTGGGTGTGCTCCTGTCACTTATTACCGGCTATGGCATAAGCGAATATTGACTGTTCTGAATTCAGGTGCATTACTCTATTTGGCCTGAAGAACGAAGAGAAATGGAGAAGCAAAAAAGTAGACTATGGACAGTACGAAGTATCCTTGTCACGAGACAGTATTTGAGCCAAAAAGCTTCCTATGTTTCCCACTGAAATCCTAAAAGCCATAAGTGCACCCACTGGGGATTAAGAGAAGATAATGTCTTCCAATAACATTTTCATTTTGTTTTATATAGTATGAATCAGAGATGTAATACTCAATATGTTCTACGTTGATAATAATATTAGTAAACTAATAAGAGGAGTTTACCTCAATATCGTACGTGGAACACTTCCATATGATACCCTCCAGAAATTAAAACGGAAAAAACGAAAAAAATCGCAACTTACCGGTACATAAAAGTAAAATATAAATAATTAAAGAAAAATATAAATAATCAATTTAACACAATTCAAAAACAATTAAAATTCAAATTAACGCAATTAAAAGAATCTAACGAAAATATTCAAAACGATTTTCCTTCCTTCCTTGATTATTTATATTTTTCTTTAATTATTTATATTTTACTTTTATGTACCGGTAAGTTGCGATTTTTTTCGTTTTTTCCGTTTTAATTTCTGGAGGGTATCATACGGAAGTGTTCCACGTACGATATTGAGGTAAACTCCTCTTATTAGTTTACTAATTTTGTTTTATATTATATAATTGTACTGTCGCATGTTGGCGCTTGTAAAAGCTATTAATGGGAAATATAGGAGGACTCCCGAAAAAAAAAAAAAGTTTCAAAAAATCTAATGAAGCACTGAAGAGAGAAGACTCCGTGGAGAAATGTAAGTCCAGTGGAACTATCACTAAACAGAATAAGAGTTGTGTAGGAGCTGTTATATAATCAAAAAGGCGAAGTTAATACAAGCATGGTGGTGTTCTTGTATTCTCCCTATCATCCTGAAATATAAATGGTAAATTTATTTATTTATTAAAAAGCAACTTAAAAGTAACTGAGTGTCAATTTTAGATTGTTAGAAAACAGACTGTTCATTCATTGGTCCGGATAGATATTATAAATTTAAGGAGGAACTGGACAGGCATTTGGAGGGAATGGTGTGATTTTTCTTTTTTGGCTGATGTTGCATAAGCTCATACACTTGCTTTCTTGCATCACATGCCACTACTACTACTACTACTACTACTATATTCGTTGGTAACGATAAGACTAAAGTGTCCTTCCGATTCGCAATCTAGGTTTGAGATAATGATAAAAGGGAAAGCTGAAAACAGAGAGAGAGTAGAAATATAAAGCTTTAAGAACGAGAATAAGTAAATGATAAACAGTGAAGGTAAGATAAATCGAAAGCAAATATTGAAGATAAAGATAATCTGAAAAAAATTATTATTGTTAAGGTTGAACGTTGAATGAAGGAGATAATTAGAGTAGGAGTAAAAAAAGCTGAATTGAATGATAAATGTTTTTTAATTAGTTACTGTGTAATGATAGCGTCATAAAAACTTGAAAAAGAAAGAAGAATTTAAATATACAAGTTTATTATGAATCGAAATCACACTGATTTATAAACGCATTCTATTGATCAGAAAACATGATATCGACAATATTCTGTTGATTCAGAGGGCATTCTATTGTAGAAAGAATTCTATGATTACAAGTATATGATATCATATACTTGGATTTCAGGAAAGCTTTTGACACTGTTGCGCATGGAAGACTACTGTACAAATTGGAGCAGAACGGTATTAAGGGTAAGTTGCTACAATGGATAAAAGGGTGGTTGAGTGGGAGAAGACAGAGGGTGATAATCAATGGGTGCTGCTCTTCGTGGACTAATGTTAATAGTGGAGTCCCGCAGGGTTCGGTGTTGGGTCCACTGTTGTTTTTTATATTATCAATTATATTGATGAAGGTATATCAGGCTTAGTGTCGAAGTTTGCAGATGATACAAACGTTGGCAGGATTGTTAATGACAGTAATGGCAGTGTGTTACTGCAACAGGATCTAGATAATTTGGGCATATGGGCTAAGAAGTGGCAACTGAAGTTTAATGTTGACAAATGCAAATTACTGCATATGGGTAGAAATAACCCGAGAGAAACGTACCAACCGTGTGGTACTACACTTAAGGTGGCAGAAATTGAAAAAGACCTGGGAGTAATTGTGCAGTCAGATATGAAGTTTTCTGAGCAATGCAGACAGGCTGCCAGGGCAGGTCATGGGTTTTTGTCAATGATATATAGGAATTTTGCTAGCAGGGAAAAGGAGGTGATTGTCCCTCTGTATAAGGCAATGGTGTAAGGCCATGCCTTGAGACCTCCATATCTGCGTACAGGTCTGTAGGCCTCATTTTAGAAAGGATGTAGATTTGCTTGAGCGTGTACAGAGAAGGGTAACAAGATTGGTGAGGGGAATGAAGGGATCCTCTTAACAAGAGAGGCTGAAGTTCTGCAAATTGCAGTGGCTGGAGACTAGGCACCTGCGCGGTGATCTGATAGAGGTGTATAAGGTCTTGAATGGGTTGAGCACGCTGAATTCTGATGGGATCTTTCCACTTGTTC
Organism: Mastigoproctus giganteus; assembly: GCF_048544385.1. Taxonomy (NCBI): domain Eukaryota; kingdom Metazoa; phylum Arthropoda; class Arachnida; order Uropygi; family Thelyphonidae; genus Mastigoproctus; species Mastigoproctus giganteus. Next base: position 203,474,813 of record NC_143583.1, read on the forward strand.
AGATTACGAACCTCAGGGAGCATAAATTCAAATTAAGGAAAGACAGATGTAGAATAGATGTGCGGAAATTTGCCTTTAGCCAGCGGGTGGTTAATTGCTGGAACAAACTTCCATCTGTCGTTGTGGAAGTTGATAGGTTGAATAAATTTAAGGAGGAACTGGACAAATATTTAGAGGGAATGGTTGTGTGAATTTTTTTTTTTTTTTTTTTTTTGGCTGATTCTGCATAAGCTTGCTTTCTTGCATCACATGCCACTACTACTACTATTACATGCATTGTTTTTTCAGTTGAAAATACTGTGCATTGTTTGCAATAAAATTGCGTTATTCAAGAGAAGCCCTCGACCTAATTTCAGTGTAGTATTCCATTAAAAACTTCGGCATAATAAAATAAACATAATTGAATTTAAAGAGGAAGTGAGCATGATCGAAGGATGTAAAGTTAAATGCTATCCTTATTTTTTGTGCCTATATCATACAATACGTAGCATTAGATATGCGTATATATGGAAACATGACCATTGTTTGCATAATAAATGCTTTATTCTAATCTGTTTTTTTGGACTGCTTTATCTGCTCGTGAGAAATTCACATTTATGCCAAATACACGGAAGTATAGAGAATATTTCCGTTGGATCCTCTCATCCCAGGGTAAATTATAGGGTGAATTTATTACTAACTAGTGATTAGCACTGGAATGGCTAGAGGGGTGTGGGAATACATTGATTTAAGAAAAGTACAAGAATTTAAGAACAGTACAAGAATTTAAGAACAGTACAAGATGTATAGTAAAAAAGCGGTCATAGTAAAAAAGCGCAGAATATGCAACTGCTAATTTACAGATATATTACAGTGCTCAGCACAAATAATTTTTCAAACAGTTTTGCCTTTAAAGTAAAAATTTAGTTTTATAAACTGTGAGAAGCTTCCTACGAAAATGTTTTTTTTTTTTATGTGAACATTTTCTGTAGAATCCCAACTCAGTATTCCTGGGTTGTGTTACTAACACAGAAGGAACACATTATCCATAGATGATAATTTAATTTCCAACGTAGTTTAAAATTTTGACTCCCGGGAGTGAGACAACCTTACTCTACACCGTAATCATGCGTGAAACTACTTGTCTTTAAAGTGGATCTGCATTATCTCATTCACTATGCCGCACCATCAGGGAAGAACAAGGAGAGTGGGAGAAGCAGCAGTCCTCCCCTCTCTTTCTCTCTCTGGATTTTTCGCATATTTTCCGGGACAATTAAATACTCTAAATCTCATGACAACGTATTAAGCACAGAGCGCAGTTTATTTTCCCTTACTACCATAAGACCCCAGGTGGCGCCAATGATCCTATTAATTTTTAATGAAAATTTAAGAGGCGCTGTCTGCAGAATATGCAGCGATGGAATTTTATGAATGCAATTGGATGAACTATTCAAAAGAAATTTCAATTAAGATCTGTAAATTGCATTTAAAATGTTTAATATTTTTAAAATTATAAATCGATGTAATTTAATAATATCTTCTATATCGTTAATTTAAAGTCTGTATATTTCACGTGTTCGTAGGTCGGTTTGAAAGAAGAAAACAAAAAATCGGCTTAATGTTTTGCGATTCTGATTCCTGGAGAAAATACTTGTATCACTATTTTGCGTTTATTCGTAATAGAGTGAAGAAAATTCTTAATTTATGCATAACATGCCTCGCTCGAGAAGTGCATGCCTGATTGCGATTCTAAGAATCGCGATCAGGGCTCAAAGCCGCAAATAACACGAAGACGTCACGCTACCTTTGACCTCCCGATGTGCGACAGGGTTCCTGAAGGAGCTGTAAAGGGTGGTGCCTAGCAAATTATCAATATGGAGTCACGCATATTTAAAGACTTTTAACGAGATGTTAGTTGCAGACGTGCATCACGATGGCAGACGACATAAACTCGCGAATGTCAGAATGATTGAGAGGAAAATGAACACTAGAAAAACAAACAAATGTTCATTACTCCACTTTATTTCGCTCATTCCATAATTCTTGCATGTTCGTCTCCATGTGAAACTTTACTTAGTTAAGTGGCCACCAAATCAAGGATACATTCGGATGATTTACATAGGCCTAAATCCTATTCGTTTTATAGCTTTGCATACACCACCAACTCTCATATTAAGCTTTCCACATTATACGACCTCTGTTTTTCCGGTGTTATAACACGAAACACCCTGTAATTACCCAACTCCACCCTTATGTTGGTTCAGTCATGTTCTGAGCCAACATTTCACTTTCAGGTTATTATGCCGGTACTTCGATGTTGACCTTTCCTGTTAGTCATTATCTTTCCCGAGGTGGATGGGGGGTTCGTGACTGCTCTATTGTTTAAAGTAGATCAAGATGATTACTATCAATCACAGCATACATGGACTAAACCGGAGATATGTGGTATTATGCGTATGCACGTGATACAACGTTGGCACATGTCATTACAGTATTTCAAAAATCGTGTAGTCTATCAATGATAATGGCGCACCGACAATTAGCATTATTAGGCAAATTAAACGTGAATTTTCTTAGTGATTTATAGATTAGTTAATCACAGAGTACAAGAACATGCGGTGTGATTCAGAAATTATTCAACTGTCACCGCAAAGACTTACTTTTAAACGTGAAATGGAATGAAAATAAGACAGAGTGCTCTGAGGGACGACGCTCATTTCCTTGTATTCTTGTATATATGTCTTGTATAAAACAGATCCCCATCAATGAAATTCGAACGACGGGATTCGAACCGCAAACTGCCTGGTCCTCTATTAGGACCATGGTGGTTTGGAATGTATGCAAAAATGTGCTATAGAAGAGGTCACGTGGTGTGTGGCGCGTGCAGGAAAACGCTATAAAGCGTGTAGCCCAACTAGTCACCAAATCGCGTTCGTTAAATAAAGAAACGGTTCTTTATTTAACGAACGGAAAACGCCCGGTAAACATCAGTTAACAGACACAACTGTGGTTGAAGGTTCAAGTCCAAGTGAAATCGTAGCGCGTAATACAACATTGGTTGTCTCATAAAATAATTAACCTCTGCATTTAATAACAGAGCATCATCATTTGCTACCAACACCCGCACAATGCGAAGAACCCTACAAAGAATGCACTACGGGAGTAGGAGACCATTACGGAAGTCAATGTTTTGGGCACCAACTGGAAAATACTTTTGAGTTGGTTCCAAGAATGCAAAGGATGGACGCAGGAGAACTGGAAGTAAATCTCGTGATCCGGTGAATCTGATTGAATGCACGTATGGAAGAAACTACACGAGGTACTGGAACCCCCTGTTATGTACCGACACTACAGGCTAATGGAGCAGATGAAATGGTGGGGGGACACGATTTCATGGCACATCTTCATGGCGCGCCAGGGCAGCATCTCAACATCGTTGGGGATCAGGTATATCTGGCAATGTTGGTTGTTTATCCTAATGGGCAGGAATATTTTTAAGGTGACAGCTCAACCACCGAAATATGTGAAAATATAGTTTGAGGAACGAAAGACTTCAAACATCTACCGTAGCTAGCGGACAGCGTTGTTTCGATCTTATGTTCCTAATCCCTTTTCAAATCTTGTTAACTCCATGATTTGAGCCATTGGTGGTCCAACACGTTATTAGCTCACGATCATAATAAAGTGGCCATGCAGTGTATAATTCTCACAAATAGATATTTTACATTTTTTACTGAAAAATAATTTGAAAACGTTGTAAAAATTCGTTTATATTTATTTGTATATTTCATTGTATTATTTATTTAAATAATAGTGTATGTTTATATATAAAAAAACTGATGGGCATGATTTCTTTTGTAATTTTAACTTTGAATGTTTAAACAGTTACATTTCTTAACACGAAAAACGAATCTAATGTATTTCCTCTAAGTGAGTGCTTTCATTCATTTTATTCTTTCTGCCATTGTACAACGATCTTCTTAAATATTCATACACTGTATAGCAATAAAAAAGACCGGATCCAAGATGTAATAAGATAAATAAACTGTGGCTGACTGTTTGTACCAGTTAGCGATAATCTACCCACCGATTTGTGGCCGTCATCGGGTCAAGGGTAACCAGCTGTTTGTACAAAGTGTGTAGAGTGGGAGTTAAGTGGGCGGATAAAAAACGTTGTCGCCTTCTTTCCAATATTTATGGAATGCTCAGATGGAAGGCGTGGAATACTTCCTGGTACAGTTTGGAACACCCCCACCCAAAATAGCACACAGATCAGAACCGGATTCTTTTTCAGTAATTATGTCATTGAAACTGGACTAAAAATTTAAAGATATTTTTTAAAACATTTTTGGCATGATGTTTATAGAAATGTAAAAAGGTATCTGCGCCTGCCTAGATTGAAATGTGTCATATGGTTACTAAAGGTATCTAACAAAGGGGTGCAGCTCTTACTAAGAAAGGCTTTAGTTCTGCAAATTGCAGCGTCTGGAGACTCCTCAATGAGATCTCTTCCATCTGCGAAGAGATCTGATTGAGGTGTTTAAGGCTTTGAATGGATTGAGTGAGTGAGCTCAATTTTTATGGCATTCTTCCTCTTATTCAGACTACTGTACACACGTGAGGGGACATAAATTGAGGAAGGATAGATGTGCGGAAGTTTGTTTTCAGCCAGCGGTTGGTTGATTGTTGGAACAAACTTCCATTTGGTGTTGTGATGATGTATAAGTTTGCGTTTTGCATCATTTTCCACTACCAATACTGATACTAATATTAAAATTATGCAGTTTCTGCTTACATATTTTGGGCCAGAAACTAATAAATAAATCTGTCAACTACTGAGTTCCGGGCACTCAGGATGAAGGGTCCGTAGTCACGGATGGTCGTTAGTGTCGTATCTCAAATAGAGGGCTTTATGGTAACTGAACAAAGTTTCTGGTACCCCCGCTTGGCCTAAAACTGAGTCTTTCCAGTTGTTGTGAATGACAAAGGTGGGAGAAGCGACTCAGACTTCTTCCTGGAGAAGCGATTAAAGTCTTGGGGGAGATGCGACTGGCAGGTGAGGGCCGTGCAAGACTCCGCGCAGGTGCCTTCCCACTACAGCCGCCTCCTTAACACTGGCTCTCTGAGTACCTCCTTGCCGGGACAACTCCAGCTTTGAAAATTGTTAAAAAATACTTCTCGTCGCAAAAGTTATAAATAACCTTTATAGAATTATTAAGTAGCTATTTAGCAACCTTTTTGTCACCAAAAGGAGAGTTACTTAGTACAAAGAAGCGCGCTATCGAAGTGCAATAAATTTTTTTTTTTTTTTTTTTTAATTTTATCAAATTTATCAAAAAGTAAATGATAGATTTCAATCGGAATAGTTTTCCCTTGATAAGCATCGAATAACGATCAGCTAATTTTTTTTTTTTTTCATTTTCATTTCTTAACACACGACTGTATATACATTCTCAGGATACATATTAATCAATTTATATACAAGATTTATATACACACTCTTATATATGCTGTAGTCCTTGTGTACAAAAGTATGCGTGTGTCCTGGTAGCTCCTAGACATAAGTCCATCTCCACCTATTACTCCTGTGATAGCTCAGAACCTCTGCAAAACAGGCGAGAAAAAAAGTGTTGTATCAGGCCATTTCGCCACCAGGGACCAACCAACACCAGGATCAGCCATTCTCTGTGTTTGCTATAATTCACAAATCCCGCACCCACCGGATGAAGTGCTATACCGGTAGGTGCCAGAAATCCCGCCCCAGGACTGCCCAGACTTGGAGGCCAGCGGGAAAAAAAAAATAAATTCCAACTAGGAACAATGTACACTTGTTGAAACAAAAGCAACATTATACAATTATTTACATGTAAATAGCAAATACATATATACACTTAGGATGACATTAACTTAACAGTAACACTTTATTAACATTATTTTCACTTAGAGTCCATCCACAAATGCAAGCCTGCATTTAGGTATCCAGGAGCGGAAGATCAACTGGCACTATAATCTAGAAACATCCAATGAAGATGACTGTACAGAAGGCAGTCTGTCGTCAAATATGCAGCACTTCCGTTAATTGGTATCCTGCAATACAGTTCTTAACTCCTGTCTTCTTTTAAAAACTTTGGCCGAGAATTCCTGAAGCAAAGCAAAGCTGTCCCAGCTCTGAACCAAGAGAGGTAAATTATTTTCCGTGAGGTTTGGTAACCTATTTAGCAATTCCTGCCTGTCAGAAGCATACAGTCCGCATTCAAGGATGACATGTCTCCAAGATTCAACCTCATCACACGAACAGTAGGGGTCAGATTCTAATCCTCTTTCAAATAGTTTGGCCCTTAAGCCATGTCCAGTGATTAAGTAACTCGTCGTCATGGTGGGAGAAAACCAAGAAGACACCCTCTTGTTCATTGCAAAGCTTACAGCTGGAATGAATCCTCTTTAATGGTTCCAAACTCACTGACATCCCAACGTTGCTGCCAGCAATTCACAAGCTCACCCCAAATTCTACGTTTTTCCTCCTTTATGTTGTTATTTGGATTAGAGGTGATATTCAATATTTGTAACGCCCTTCCCTTCTTTAAGTTATATACAATACCTCGGAAAATAATGTGTAAATCCAAGGGGATGGTACCTGCAATAACCTGCAAGGCATTTGTCGACACTGTCCTGGGAGCGTGTATAACTGTAAGCAGCATTGTATGTTACAGGGACAGCAGCTTGGCTTTAGTTGTAATCTTGGTAACAGCCGCAAACCAAATACCAGCACCATAAACCACAATGGGAAGAAATATCGTCTTGTAGTACAATACCAGAGTTTTTTTGGATAAACCCCATTCCTTGCGGGAAATTCTAACAACTGCAGCTACGAACTTTTTGATTTTTTCATTGATTTTAGTGACATGCACATAAAACCTGAGACGATCATCTAAAGTTAAACCCAAATACTTGGTGTTCTGTACATATGGAATTTGAGTCCATATAGTGTTATCTTTGGCGGCCTTCCATAATCGAAGTGGTGTTTTAACACCATGAAATTGGTCTTGGTGGCAGAAATCTTTAATTTATTTAAACCCGCCCATGCCAATAAATCATTCAAAAGTGACTGAAATTTTTGTTCGAGAATTTGTCTTAATCCTCCCTGCACAGCCCCCACCAGGTCATCTGCTTATGCAACTTTGATGAACCCTTCTCTATTCTTCGTAAGCCACTGGTCTAGCACTGCGTTCCAGAAGAGCGGTCCCAAGACTGAACCCTGAGGGCATCCTCTGGAAACGGTAGTCGTGTATGATAAATGCTTTGCACACTCTAATTTGTCGATCCTTAAAGTAAGATCTAAGGACCTTGAACAGGTAGTCATCACACTTCGCCATTTGCAGTGACCTGAGGGCTCTCTCCCACCAGAGGGAATCGAAAGCGCTCTCAAGTCAATCGCATAGCTAATGTGATTTTTAAATTTTTAGCTCCATTAGCGACGGAAATAGAGGAGGGTGGGACACGAAAAGTACTCACATTTTCCTGTCTGGCGCCGCCATTTTTAAATTAACTGCATTCCTAAAGTCGGTGACAAGCTTTCTGAACTAAATACTGTACCACTAATTCAGGCGGTTAAACCTTCAAACACGAGCATTTCCCATCAGACATCCAAATATGACCGAGTTAAATGAAGTCTTCACCACAGCTGAATGTAAATTATGCAAATTAAACACTGACCTATGCATTATTTGTGTTACGTGCTACACTACGTTTTGGGGATCATGCCTCAAAATTGATTTAAAAAAGATGAACAAGCAACGGAGACGCAATTTTTCATGTCTTTCTTGCAAGGAAATACCTGACAGTGACTCCCTCAACGGTGCATCAAGGGCACCTCCCCAACGTACTGAGATACCCTGCACATCAACCGAAACTACATCATCCGCACAGAAAAACAAAGCCATCCTACCACACCCCAGCATAAGCACCACACCGGAAACATCCGATCAGCAGATACAAATCGCCGATGGCGACAATCATTCCCCCACAGATGACAGCGCTACCTCCACGACTCTGTTGCAAAGCACAGACGTTCCACGACGCCCTGGAGGAGTAATATATGATGTAGCTACCTCGGCCACAAAGTGCGCCAAACGGTAACAACTTTGATGCACAGGGAAAACTGCCTGCAGATAAGTGATGATTATGTAATGCTCATAAACACGCAGCTGAATATGCTTATTAATGAGATTAAGCAAATCAAACCCCAAAACTCAAGCCTACTTGAAGAAATACAACAACTCAAGACACAAGTAGTTGCAAATAAATTCACTGTAGTGAACCAGTCTTCTACCACAGAACCCAACCTTCAAAATAGCAAAAGAGAACAATCCACTAATCAGCTCAACAGGAAAGATGCAGATTTCAGTGAAGATAACTCTACCAAACCTGCATTTAACATCACCGGAGATAGCCACTCAAAGATCTCTCAGGTGGCCCCCTCTACAGTATCGACCCGAAATAATACCAAACCTAAAATGTTACAGCAGACAATTCAAACTGGAAAGAGTCCATTAATACCCACATTTGCAGAAGTAGTCGCCAGCCAAAAAGACGATCATAAAATCCAAAAGATGCCAACAGCAAGGCTTACAAACTGCATGCACTCCCTGCCCAAGTCTCTTTTCTCCGATCAACAGGTTCACTCAAAAGAAACCGGGATCATATATTCAACCCATCAAAATATGGAAAAACAGGTGGCACACAACACTCCATTAAGGGGAATCACTCATATTCGTACAATATCACAGCGGTCCAGACCCGTGGGCAAATCTTTGTTTCTCCACTGGAACCAACTACTAAACCAGGCAGCATTAAGGCCATGTTTGCAGAACGTCACAGTATAAATATTGATGTGAGACAGAGAAGAACTAGGTACCCAACTTACGCATCTTTCATCCTTACCTGCCACCCAGAGATGATGGGCTTCGTGTTGGATCCAAGGCTATGGCCCCCTGGAACTCTTGTCAAACCCTTCCTAGACAAGACACCAAGAACCGCGATAAACCACCAAAATCATTAACAAATACAACAGCAATTAAAACTACCAAGCTGCCAAGCCATAGAAACACTGAAGAATTCAAATGAATCTACTGAGAACAAAACTACTATAGGAAACAATATGTCCACATATCAATCAATCCACCTACCAGCCGTTTATGATGTCAATTCCCAAGGCTGCAAACCTGTCTCTAATATCCCTGTACATATCACAACGCACAGTAGACCAATGCGGCCCCAAAAAAGAAACCTACAACCTGTACGAACTCCGATTGCTAAGGCTACCACCATTCGAATTGTCTTTCAAAATGCAAGAAGTATTTGTAACAAGCTAGACACTGTCGAACAGCTTCTACTCTCAAAAACCCTGGATGTCCTCTGTATCGCTGAAACGTGGCTTGGGAATGGCCAGGACTCCATTGCCTGTGCACCTCAGGCTGGTTACCAGATGCTCTGCTCCTCTAGAGTAGATCGTAGAGGAGGGGGAGTCGCAATACTCTACAATACCACCCTCTTTTCATTGGTACATTCTGTGGTAAGCCAATCTCTTGCATTTGAAGCTGCCATGGTGTCCCTCAAGCTTAACACCTACTTGATAGACATAGCAACAGTATATATTTCACCAGGTCCAAACAGTGATATCATTGGAGATGTAATCCATTGGCTAGTGAATCACCTTCACGCCTCTGCTAAGCACATTGTCTGTGGAGACTTCAATCTTCCACCTACTCTCGCACATCTTAGTAGGACACTCGTTAGCAGTATGGATTCACTGGGTATCAGCCTTCTCAACTGCCACCCCACGAGAGGACCCAATCTCTAAGATATGGTATTCTCCTCAGCACCATGCGACCTCTTAGACAGCCCTCACGATCTCTTCCAATCCGATCACGAACCCATTGCCATACTCATGCACTTAGCCGCACCTAACTTCAATATTCAAGGCCCAAAAAAGAAAAAAATAATAACATCCCCCAAATTCATTGATCCACCACGATGTCTCGAAGCCGCATCCTCCATCCCCTGGGAAGTTCTCAACAATTGCGATCTCCAGTTGGCTGTGGACCTCATGACCATTTGGATCCGGACCATTGCCAACTACGGAGCGACAAGGACTGTCTGCATCACTCCCTGTTCAAGAGATTGGTGGACGCCTCCACTGAACAAAACCTTCCAAGAAAAACAAAATCTGCATAAGAGATGGAAAGAGTCAGGCACTGTACAAGATCGGATTGCCTTCTCCAGAGCAAGGGCAGTGTTCAACCGCCAGAAATCATCTGCAATCAAAAAACATCTAAAAGCAACCCTACAAAAAGGCAAACCATTTTACGACTCTCGGCATACAGGAATCCCTAAAACACTGGATCTTGAACTATGGATGGACTACATTGCACGGTTCTCGAACAATGTGGCCCCGACATATCCAGGCAACTTACCTGTCAACAACATCCCAACGGATATGCTCGCCACCGTTAGCATCACCAGGAAGCAGCTTATAACTGCTATGAATAGATTGCCACCCACCGCAACTTGTGCCACAATTCATGATCAAGTGTCTCAGCACGTTTATCATCGATCCACTACTCTCAATTTTTAACCGTATCTTAATGCAGCACTACTTTCCTCCTCTCTGGAACAGATATGCTGTGAGGCCACATCCTAAATGCCAATCTGCATCCCTCATTAAACAGTTCAGGCCAATCTCTCGCTCTTCCAGCCTCTTGAAACTTATGGAGAAGGCATTACTTTCAACCATCACCAATCAAATCATGCCTCACAAACCCCCACAAATTCACTATGCCATTCCCGGAAGATCCACAGTCACCAATTTAACTTCCATAACCAGCACCATTCTCAGTGCACTAGAAGCTAAAGCAGAACTTGCCGTCACGTACGTCGACCTGGAAGCTGCCTTCGACTCAATCAGCATTCCCTCACTCGTTCACCTCCTAGAAAATTACTTCCATATAAAAGGTGACTTGTTGTGGTTTATCACAACCCTGCTATCAGACAGAATCATTGTTCTTACAGCGGATCAAGATATAATCTCAAGAAAAATCACTGCAGGAGTTCCCCAAGGCGGAGTCCTCTCCGGAGCATTATTTACTGCAGTCATTATTCCGTTTGTTCAAGAGAGAGAAGACATAATCTGCTATGCTGACGATATTAAGTTACACACCCAGATTAACATTGGGGAACATATCTCAAAAATTAATGAAAAGATCAATCGAAAGCTACACGACTTAGAATCCTATCTCAATCAATTTGGACTACTTATTAATCCTGCAAAATCAGCCCAAAGTGTCTTTTCGTTGAAGCACCAACCCACTGAAGTCCAAGTTTCTCTAAATGGCATTTTCCTTCCAGTGATAAATACACATACAGACTTGGGAGTAGTTTTCGATTGCAAACTGACCTTCAAGCCCCACATCGACAAGCTCATAACAAATTCTGCAAAATGCGGTGGATTACCAAACAACAACTACTTAACGTTAAGGATCTGGATGTGACTCGGCGGTACGTATACACCTCTGTATACTCCGTCGTGTTATACGCCTCAGAAATATGGGCATCTGCAGCCCCCACGAATATCAAGCGTGTGTACTCCTCCGAATACTGGCTCCTTCGTTGGGTCACACATAAACATCATCGTCCACCCCAGCAAAGAACAACTGCGATGGCAACCGCACTGAACTTTGCCCGACTGCCAAATCTTATAATGGAAAGACGCCTCACCCTAACTGTGAAAATGACCACTGGAATAATCTCGGAGCCAAACATATGGAAACTGTGCAGCTGGAGGATCCCTCAACCCGGACTGAGATCAGCTCCAACCCTTATAGCCAACCATAACAGACTAGCCCTTAGCGACCGCTTTCTCCCCAAGCAGATGCTTATCACAGTCCAAGCAATCAAAGGCGACCTCTACAAATTTGTCAAGGACCGCAAATACCGGAGGGAGATCCTTGATGACCTAAACTCAACCAGGAAAACTGCACAGTAATGTCGCAGTATAATAAATTTAAAAAGGATGTCTGTATAATATTGTATATAATGTCAAAAATTTAAAAAGGATGTCTGTATAATATTGTATATAATGTCAAAAATACTGTATAACATTTTTATGAATATTTTGAATAATTTAACTGAAACCTATTATATTGTTGGCCCTGGGGGATGAACCCGAACTTCGATGTGGGGCCCGTCCTCAAGGCCTTTGTACACCAGCCAATGTGAAGGCCCCTGGCATTCCTGCCGTGAAGGGTAAATTGTATACATCCTTTGTACAATAAAGATTATATATATATATATAAAAATATTTTAAAATTATATTTTAAACTTACTCGTTGAGCTCTTTCCAACGGTGTATAATAAGTTATTGGTTGTTGATAATATTTTTGTCCCCCCACATCTTACCCCCCCATTTCTCAGACAATTTTTGTCAACAACGATCAATATGGCGTTATGTTGGCCCACAGGATGTGGGCCAACATAACGCCATGACACTGCACACTCGCCCATGACCACTCGGCTACATGGTTGCAGAAAATTGCCGTCATCTTCGGTATGTGTTACTGCCTCTGTAGCATAGGAGCACGTATTGCGCAAGTGCTAAAATTGTCCATTGTTTGGGTGCCATCCATATTGGACTGAAACAATCTAAAGAATGTTAATTTTGAAAATTAGCGATCTTCGAAGCAATGGTGGCTTTGCTTCAGATCACTCAAGAGTTCCCCATAACAAACGTAAATGGAGTGGATATCTCCAGACAAAATTCAGAGTATCCTGGAAATCAGTGCTAGGAATGAAGAACAACTAAATTTAGGAAGAATGTTTTGCTGGATGTTTCGAATATTTCTAGAATATACACACACACAGCAAACCTTCAATTTGGGCCATTCTTTATTGGCGTTTTCGTACTTTCTCAGTGTGTTGAAACTTGCTTATTAAAATAAGTAGCTTTAGATGATACACCGGCAATTTTCGACTCTTTTTTTGTTGTTCGTTCTGTTTAATCGCAACTAATAAAATATGTTCTATTACACAAAAGGATACACAATTTTATTTAAGCAGAACTGATTCTATTGTGATACAAAACGTTACCATTTCCAGTGAATTCACGAGAGGGAAGAGCCATGGATGAGGATATTTTTCACTACTGGCTAAAATATATCGCCCCCCCTCACGATCTCCAGTATGTCAGAAGTACTACTCGTCTCTCCCCCATCGAAGCTTATAAAATCCTCGTTGGAGAGAGACGGGAAGTTCATAAAACAAGTGCTGAATCTAAATTTCTCCGTTGGGTAAGTTTGGATTCAGCACTGGCGTACGCAATGTCATGTGACAAATTTAAACGATAAACCTGCATCCACACTCATTTCTAAGGCAATTTACCGAAGGCGTTACGGGCAATTTGATTCCAGGTAGGGGAGGGAATAATTTATAAAAATACTTTTTTTCCCCAAATTCCAAGGAGTGGGGGGAGTTAGATGAATAACAGGAGAAATGCATTTTAATATTCCTGCCCTACAAATCGAAAATAAAAGTGACCAAAGGTAGAAACCTTTCCAAACCAAAACGTTTCTCTCTTTACCGAAACCAAAATTTCAGAAAGGGGAGGGGCAGTTGCATCTAAACCACAAACGAACAGTTTAATAATAATAATAATTTAACAAGTATTCCTTATGGGCCCATTCTTTAATTCAAAACACATAATCCTTCGTGGAAATCGAGCAAAAGAAAGTAAACACTACGGCGATGCCACGTGGGAAGTCGGACTGTTTGACGGGTTCTGAAACAACTGCATGAACGATGTCAAGGTCGTGCGAGAGATGCCACCTGAAGTAAGCGTAGGCGTGACTGCTACTTGCAGGGACGACCAATCGGTAATCATCCCGGTAGTGCTCGGGAAGATTACCTCAAAGGAGGAACAAGGTTCGCCCTCGAAGGATGAAGACTGCTTATCAGAGTAGCATTCCATAGTGGAACGTAATGTGAAACCGACGAGAGGACACGAATAACTACATAAAAACTTTAAATGTCTCCGCCAGATGGAGACACCAAGCTATTGCCATTAAGGGGTTTCCTCTTTGCAATTTCTATGACCTATTAAAACACGAACATTATCTGATTAAAATATCTGGGGGAGACCATTTAAATGAACAGTTCACAGATGAAACAAGTTAAAAGAACATTGGAATGAAAATGAAGAGATGCAAATAGCGAAATATCGTACGCTACTTCATTTGCAACGGAGATATTGAAGATGATCACCTCCCCCCGCATCCCCGTGAGCAAAAAAATTAAATCCCAGTTTGTTTGTTGTATGACCAATAAATGCAAAGCATTTCTATTGTTCAAACACTTGAGTAAAAAAAGTTAAGCAGATTTACGCTGATCCAACTTGGACCTTGGTGATAGCTTATTCAAACTACATACAGTATTCAGTAAAGTCATATTCCCAATTCTCGCTACCCTATTCTCGTTAGATTACAGGCTAACCTTTCCTCCCAAAGCGATACAACACAACTACGAAAGATAAAAGAGGAAAACAGAGTAGACAACCCATTCGCACCATGAATCGACAGACAGTCCATTTGTCCTTTTTGATGTAAAACGACAATTCGATGTATATACAGGATGTTCCAAAGAGAATGTAAACGATTTTCCTTGTTGATAAAATTGAGCCGTAATACATCTCTTTGATCCGTTAACACTGAAAGTCTTATTGGGAAAAGCCAAAGTTCAATGTGTGAGCTTGATATTAATTTCGAACCGTAGTGGCACGAGGGATATCAGTTTGTACTCGATTTTTCTCCATGATGATCCTACGGTTTCATGTTATCTATCATTGGGACGTGTGTAATGAAAGGCCACGAAAAGAAATCGAGGAAAGGCATTCTGGTTAACGAAATGGCAAGAGAATTCGACCATCACGTCCAATCCAGCGTTCTAGAAAGTATTTTGTTTTAGTAAGACCATAAGATGAAAAGAAGCAAAGGTTTCTTGCATCAGCCAAAAATAAATAATAATAACTATTATTATTATTGGTGATTATCGCACGATCCAGTATGGTGATACGCTGTCTGGCCGGAATAGAATGTATGGCTACAATAATCATAAAATAGCACACGACCAACTTGAACTTTCGTCAGCTCAATATTGAATTTCACATGTGTAAGGATATTTCGAATCAATGTTCGAGTATTGTTTCTGCTATACGTAAAATCAATATCTGTCGATCATTCCGGTTGGTTCGGCTTCTCTACCATCTGCACTTTGTGAGCATGCAGCCCAAGCCTTGTCTGATGGATACCTTACATCTCTGTTTACAGAGATGGAAGTTATCGTCGTGACGCCGCACTAATGTTCTGGTTCGCTGAAAAACTTGGCATACGCGCTCCAAGTTTGTGTCATCACTACTGGTCTTCGGTAGACCGCAACGTTTATTTTGCAGTTCTATAGAAACACTTCCAGTTTCTATAAACTTCTTATGCGCTATCGGATCAATTTTCCTGATGACAGTTCTCTTTTATGCGTTGTTGGGAAGTTTCGCCGTCTGCGAATCCAATTTAGTCTGTGTACCAGGCAACTCGATCCATCTGCACTAAGGGTTTACTGCTCAGTGGCGCCACCTAAGAAGAAAATGTAAATGTCAATAAAACTCGATAAACGTTAACTAATCAAATATACAGGGGGATTTGTTATTCGACCAAGCATTTTGTCGCATATATTTTTCGAATTTCTGCAGACTTGGAATTCAAAATTTTCTATAAGCCAAGAAAGCATTACTGAGGAATTCTAAGAAAAAGCTTGCGAACATGAGCCACAGCACGGCGACAAAAATCTTTGCAAATCCGTTAAACGCCGAGGTTTAACGGATTTCAATAATCCTGAGAAAGAGCCACGAATTTTAAAACAGTGTGCTTTTCTGATGAAACGCATAATTCAGACGCCGAATAAGAAACAATCGACGTATTTTATAAGTGGCTAATTACGAGAACAAAGAATGAAGGTTTTTGTAATTACGGATAAGAAAGCTTTTTGTGCAGATGAAATAAAGTTCTAGATATTCTAACAAGAACAAGTTCGTTACGAAAGGAACCTTGATTTTAATTCCATTGTGAGGAGTTGTCAGGGCCGACTTTAGGGTAAGGCCGAGTAGGCACTGGCCTAGGGGTGCCAGGGTTTTAGGGGGAAACCAATGCCCCTCCTCCCAAAAACAAAGCCTGAAAGAAAAATTTTGTGTATTTCATATGTTAAAAACAAACGATATTAAATTCATAATTTACTAATTTACATAATTATAATTCATAATCGTTAATTTACATAATTATACTGCGTATAATTTACTTTTTGTAAGTAAATAAAATATAAAATTGATCATTCTAAAAAATGAAATTTTTCGCATAAGCGGGAGGGGGCGCCATATACCTTTGAGCTGGCCCTGAGAGTTGTCTAATAAACTGTTAAAAAATTGTCTAAACTAAACCAATGCTTTTCAAGAAGGTGGCACATTATCATTATGATATCGTTGCCTTTTTAACCCCCCTTCGACCACTAGCGTGGGTCTTCACGAAAGTCAAGGGCCGGCAAATTCAATGAAGTTCCCAGGTTTGCGTGTCAAATTCACTCTAATGTAAGATCTTGCGTGCCGATAATAAATTTTGTAATTTAAAAAATCTCGTACGGTGCTGATAATTTAAACACAAAGCAAGTAAAAAAGTCTTTTAAAGCCGCGTGGTCAAGCGCTAGGATAAAAAGTACACGCGCTTTGAGTTACGGTGGTTCAAGCTAGCGTGACTACTAAATACGATGCTGTTCTTGCATTCTCTTTATATAGTGAACTCCTCTGACCTTCTATGATCGTCCCGGAGTATAAACAGAAAATTTATTTTTATTGATTTAAAATCCTAAATTAAAAGACAAAGACACCACTCTCATCACAATACGTCACTTGGACGATTAAATAAAAATCACGTTTGAAATAGGTGCCGTAGAGTGATTATAACACTGAAAGTGTATGCAACAGGGGTGCAACATGTTCTCACCGCAAACCTTTCTGCACCAACATTCAAATCTGCCCACACGTTACACACACGACAAAATAGCATGAAGTAGAGCACTAGCATTAGGGACTGGCGTACTCAGGCGATAACCTGAGTAGCCGAAATTCCCAAGGACTAGACAAGCCAAGCGAGGAAAGAAGCACCAATCACACCGAAATAGCTGCACGCACACTGTGGGGGAATGTTACATGTGTGACCCGAAAGAACAACTGTAAATGAGTTCGTAGGCATAATAAGACGACCACCCGAAGCATAACCCGAAGGAGAGCACTCTCTGAACTAAGAGCATGATTACGCCCGGGACATTCTAAGTACTGTAGTTCGCAGTGTGTTTTTCCTCCATAATTTTTCTTCCGCCTCTCCGTTTAGTTGCAATGGCTGAGAATATCGGTCTTGTGGGGCAAATTTCCAGAACGGTGCTTCCACCAGTTCAGGAAATTCCTCGGTTCGGAAAGTAAGGTAGACAAAGCTTCTATGACGATTCATTTATTGACTCAGAAATTCAATTGCGTAAGGGGCTGAGAAGAATCGCAGTCAGTTGCAAATTTCTTCTCTGACAGATGCCGGTTCATCAGTCCATCCCTGACTGCTGAACCGGCATCTTTCAGAGAAAAATTTTCAAGGTGGTCCGAGTCTAAACTATAGAGTGGACTCCCAAAAATGTCCCGTCCATATTGTCTGAGCTAGTTGGGGTCGGCATGGCTGTGTTTTCGGCTCATACCGTGTCCACCACACACAACAGCAATTTCACAGTGAAATTTCTGCCTTTGGCATTAAAAACCAAACCAATTCTTACTGCGATAGAAGATCCAAAATTAATTAGTTTACCACAAGAACTTTACCATTTCAGCAACTTATGTGGAAGGATAGTGGTCAAGTCAATTTCTCCCAGTTAGGAAGACTTGGTTCGAATCCCGGGTCTTGTTGGAGAGGAGGGCTGAACTAACTGGTCTAACGGACGGAGGTACCGGTTTTTTTTTTTTTTTTAATCCATAAACCGATTTTAGAACACACGCAGTTTTACAGACATACAACACCAACGCCTCGTAGCTTGAAGTACCTTGGCGCTAATTCAAAACAACGCCAACCCGATACATCGTTCGAAGTCTTCGTTATTCGAATTCATGCACTACTGATTATACTTTTGAAATGTTAATAAAAATTTGTTATTCGGCGTCATAAACACACCTGGCAGTACAACTTCTTAGGATGAAAGTAAAGGACCAAAGTAGGTGACCCACTTACGCTTAAATGGAGTTTTTAATAAGGTGGAGTGATTAGCTCTGCGCTACTTTCATTTGACAAGTACCCATTTGTAAGTCAGACGCATCCACAGCGGAATCAGACTCGTCAGTGTCCTCTTACACTTGATATAGCATATTTCATTAGAAAGCATTTCATTAAGAAGTTTACACGTGGCTGGGTTAGTCACGCATTACACGTGTACTTTAACTTTACACGTGTACTTCAGCTGGTACAAGACTCCATTGCAGGCGATTGTACAGCATTTCATTACTGATAAAGCTACAGGACTCCAAACCCCACGTAATACTAACCTTTTTGAAATCAGCTTGCGTAACTACAGATCCATTTTTCTTTCTGTTATGCATTCCAATTTCTTAGTGGTGTTCTCTATGACAGTAGGCTCTCGCAAGTAGCACAGCGAATATAATCACCGTCCTCCGTACACTGGGTGGAAAAGTCTTGAGTTGGAATCCAGTGAATGACTCGAGGAATTTTTATGTTTTTGTTTTTTTTCCACAACTGAGTTAGCTAGTCTCATCGAGGGTTGGATGGCTTTCCTGTCGGAAACTCGTGTTTTTCTTCCAGAAAATCCAACGAAGAATATAAGAAATTAAAGTCACAATATACTGACGCCTCATAGCCTTAGTTGCTTGGAAAAGTAACTCACACCTAAACTATTCATGGAGTGTGGTGGCTTCAAAATCAGACTTCTTCCCGTTTGAAAATGTCTGATTTTGATTCTTGTAAAGATAAATAAATTTTCTCCAGGATGACCGCACGGTCAGAGGAGTTCAACAACTTAGGGAGACAATACAAGAAACAGCGCCGTATTAAGTATTCACGTGGGATTGAACTGCAGTCACTCATAGCACGCGTACTTATGCCTCCTCGCTCCTGATTACTTGGCTACGGCGTAGCTAGACGTGAGTGATTAATTTCAAGTGAGAGCCACTAATTCTGTTTCAGTCGTTTTCTTCCAAAGTAACTCAGTTAATAAATTAAACTGGAATACAAAATACGCCTAATTTACTGGCGCCTTTTGGCCATAGTTGCTTCGGCGGTTATCGAAAACTACGCAAACTATTTCTTACATATTGAAGGGGAATCGAGATAAAGCAGCAGTTAATATTTAGGAGTTATGACCGCTAATCCTTACAATAACACTGCACATCTTTCGTGTCCCGGATTACGCGATTTGAAAAAAAAAAAATAAATAAATAATAACACACTAAAATGGCTTTCCAGCCATTTGCATTCTGGGCGGTACTACAAAACCAAGCTACGTGTGTTGTTGTTGTTGTTGTTGTCTTAGAGCAGGAGTTTTAGAGCACCAGCAACTAAGGCCACATTGCTCCGTATATAGTGTCTTGTGTGGTCGATTTTCTGTTTGTTGGACGAAAAACGAGTTTCCGGGATAAAAAACCATGCTACCCTGGCCTGAGATCGACTAACTCAGCCACATTGTGTAAAAGGTCCATAAAAATTCCTCACGTCAATGACGGAACTCGAACACAGGTCTTTTCAACCCGGTGTGGGGAGGACAGCGGTTCTACCAACTGTGCTACCCACGAGAGCTGGATGTGTGTAGTCCATGTGGAAAGATACACTTTATACATCAAAGGCCTTGCCAAAAAATATGATTTAGACGACTTCATATTTTATATTTGCATAGGAATGGTAGGGTGTAACTAAAATTAAAGCAGCTTGTAAACGCCCTCCAATATAAAGTAGCAGGGGACTTGGCACAATTCTTTTGAGTGTAAGCAGTTACTAATTACTCCCCCGAGCTATTTCCGCATTCTATCTTTACCCGTTCTCCCTTCGCAGAGGTTTCTGTAAAATCGTCACATGCCTACCGTACCAATAGCTTTGACGCAGTGTCTGGATCCGCCCTACATTAATTTGACCATCTGAAATACG
Organism: Mastigoproctus giganteus; assembly: GCF_048544385.1. Taxonomy (NCBI): domain Eukaryota; kingdom Metazoa; phylum Arthropoda; class Arachnida; order Uropygi; family Thelyphonidae; genus Mastigoproctus; species Mastigoproctus giganteus. Next base: position 203,495,062 of record NC_143583.1, read on the forward strand.
AGCTCCAAACTCAGGTACTAAAGCAGACGAAAATAGAAAACAGACAAGAGATCTTCAGCACCACATCATTAAATTTAAAAATAATTATTTACTTATTCCTTTCGGAATGCAAACAAAAAATACGAAAACTTTTAGCTAAAGCGAAACTGCATCGAAGGATAAAATTGTATTAAAGGTCGAACAATTCATCCTGATACTATAGTAAATGTCGATCAAAGAACATTACGTTTTGAGTAATGTCAACGACAGAACAGATACATTCGGTATGTATGTAAAACTCCCTATAACGTGCCCCGATGAGTAGAACAGTTGATATAATCACCGTCCTCTCCACAATAGGCGAAAAATACCCGAGTTCGAATCCCGCCAATGACACTTAGGAATTTTTATGGGTATTTTTCACAACCTGGCTGAGTTAGTCGGTCTCAGTCGAGGGTAGGATGGCTTTTTCTTCCCGGAAAATGAGAAAATGAGGCAGCAAATCGACTACAGCACACACGCGAATTACAGACATATTATATACGGTACAATATGGCCTAAGCCGCTGATGCGCCTAAACCCGTACAACAACCAACTTATTCCAGCATGTCCGAGAGTGTACAAGGGTTCTAATATCCTAGATTTGGTTCTCACTAAGAAGCCCATAGTATCAAAAACTTGGCAGTGGAAGAAACAATAGCAGGAAGTAACCACAATACCACAAAATGGATTGTATCTAAAGAAACCTATGTAGTCAAAAGAAGAGCCGAAAGATTCAATTTCTGGAGAGGGGTCTATAATGGAGTGAGATATTTCTTGGGCTTGATAAACTGAGGAGACTATTGTGTGGGGTCGGATTCAAACAAGCTCTGGGGAAATGTCGAAGGGATTTATCCTCGAAACCACAAACGTATTTATGCCAGTGATCAATTCCATAGACGCGAGATGCCAAAATAGATGATAGGTAAGGTTCATAGTTTGATTGAGAAAAAGAAACAAGTATGGGACAGTTACAGGCAATCATGCGATTCCGATTTTTGTAAGCATTATAAGAGGATACGTAACAAAGCCATTGAGGGGGGAGAAGGGTAAGACAGGCGAAAACTAATTATGAGAACGCACTAACAAAAAGTTAAGAAGGAAAATAAGTGGCCTTCTGGACAGTATAACCACCTCGACAAGAATGGCATCTTGAATAGATTCGACCATGGGTTTATTACGGCGAGATCACGCCTGACCAATCTGGTAAATTACTATTATGTATTCATTAAGCATTTGGACACAGGTAACAATTTTGACATTCTATATATAGACTTTAGTAGAGATTTTCATACGGTCTCTAGTGGAAGGCTGCTATATAAGCTACAAGAAGTTGGAGTTACTGGTAGAATCCTACGCTGGATTGCAGGCTCGTTAAAAGATAGGAGACGGTGAGTTGTCATAAATGGTCAGTCTTCAGGGCGAACCAGAATAACCAGTGGGATCCCTCAAGGATTGTAGCTGGTTTCCCTCCTATTTCTAATTTTCTTAAATAATATTGATGAAGTTGAACTGTTAAAATTTGCTGATGGTTAAAATTTGCTGATGGTAAAATTTGTTTGATGGTTAAAATTTGCTGATGGTTTTACCAAAAATAAATTTATAATTTGAAGGTGAGAAGGGTGCTTTACAATTCAAGCTAGGCCATATTGCTCCAAAAGGTTGGATCGGTTGCATACATAGTTCCGAAAAATGGCAGATAAAGTTTAATGATTCTAAATGTACTGTTTTGGGAACAGAAAACTACCTGGCTCTGCTTTCCCTTTCAAGCTCGCCCTACTTGGAACCGCTAGTATCGCTTTGTCCATCTTGGTTGAACCACAAACCGCAAAATAAAAATTTCTAGCATACCTGAAAAGAAATGATTGAACAAAAGGAGGTAACCACAGATATCATGAGTCCAACACTCAATTAAAGTTCTTTGTAGTGTTGTAATAATGATTATAAAAATTAAGTAACTTAAATTTTGGGGAACCCATGGACTATGAAACTCGAAGATTAATCTCACCTTAAAACGAATAGCAAAAATATATTCGTATACGTTTTCAGTTTATATGCGTTATTTTAGATTCCTTTTATTTAATTTTTATGGAAATAACAAGATCATTTAAAAAATGATAATTTCAATAGTTATTTAATAATCACTGTGCTATTATTGCCAGTAGAACTGGCCTTTGATGGATCGATGAAATCATCAGTGCACCTGGTCTATTAGCGAGGCGCCACGAGAAGTTTTAGTTTCCATTTCGTCCCCTCCCCCTCCAGAAGACAAATTATATATTTGCTCATGAAGTTCTCATACAGCTACATCCCGACATGTTATTTTTGGACCCTGAGCAGACAGAATGTAATACAACTCGAACAAGTTGAAAATCACGAGAAGCTCTTGAGAAACACCACTAAACTGAGGCTGACTAGTTCAAAGAACTCCTTAAGTGAAAAATTGGCATTAAACCCAAGGTAGGAACCACTACATATACACACGTACATCGATCCCACACAAAATACATAGTGAATGGTCGCAGGGCTCAAAAAAATCAGAAAAGTGTTCATAAAAATAAATTTATAAAAGAGACTTTTTAAGTCACTTTTCTCTCTCGTTGTATCAAAAATCTAGGTAAAAAATAATGAAAGCAAGTTAATAATGTACGCAGTGCATTACATTTTAGGCGTGTACGAGTTTTTGTTTAAATTAAATTATAATTATGTTTTGTTCTATCGTTCCCACAGGGTTCGGTGTTGGGTCCACTGTTGTTTTGTATATTTATAAATGATATTGATGAAGGTATATCAGGCTTAATGTCGAAGTTTGCAGATGATACTATGGTTGGCAGGGTTGTTAATGACAGTAATGGTAGTGTGCTACTGCAACAGGATCTAGATAATTTGGGCAGATGGGCTAAGAAGTGGCAACTGAAGTTTAACCTTGACAAATGCAAAGTACTGCATATGGGTAGAAGTAACCCCAGAGAAACGTACCAACTGTGTGGTACTACACTTAAGGTGGTAGAAAATGAAAAAGACCTGGGAGTAATTGTACAGTCAGATATGAAGTTTTCTGAGCAATGCAGACAGGCTGCCAGGGCAGGTCATGGGATTTTGTCAATGATATATAGGAATTTTGCTAGCAGGGAAAAAGGAGTTGATTATCCCTCTGTATAAGGCAATGGTCAGGCCACGCCTTGAGTACTGCGTACAGGTCTGGAGGCCTCATTTTAGAAAGGATGTAGATTTACTTGAGCGTGTACAGAGAAGGACAACAAGATTGGTGAGGGGAATGAAGGGATCCTCTTATCAAGAAGGGCTTAAGTTCTGCAAATTGCAGTGGCTGGAGACTAGGCACCTGTGCGGTGATCTGATTGAGGTGTATAAGGCCTTGAATGGGTTGAGCAGGCTGAATTCTGATGGAATCCTTCCACTTGTTCAGATTACAAACCTAAGGGGGCATAAATTCAAATTAAGAAAGGACAGATGTAGAATAGATGTGCGGAAATTTGCCTTTAGCCAGCGGGTGGTTAATTGCTGGAACAAACTTCCATCTGTCGTTGTGGAAGTTGATGGGTTGAATAAATTTAAGGGGATTTGGAGGGAATAGTGTGATTTTTTTTTTTTTGGCTGATGCTGCATAAGCTCATACATATGCTTTCTTGCATCACATGCCACTACTACTACTACTACGTCCCTTTTTAAGATATCGTGTGCCTTTAAGAGCACGAGTCCGTGATCCTGTTTCAAGTGAAACAAATTTGATTGTTTATTCATTCAGTTTTCAAACCCTGTACTAGAAGGGGTTGTAAAATTAAAATGTACAGTTAGTCACGTAATAAATACGCGATTCTACAGAGGAACACAATTTGTTTCATAATATAAAACGTAAATTTTCAGACTCGGATATTTATGTAAATTTAGTGAGCAATAAATATAAGGTTACGCATTTTATTTCACAATTTATCATAAAACAGATATTTTTTACTGAAACTTTTTTTATAACATAATAAAATGGATTTTTTTTAAACTCACATATTTTCCTGTTAATTTAAAGTTTATAAATTCTAAAAAAGAAATTGAAAAAAATCTGTTATTTACATACTTCTAATTTCTATCTGCTATAATAAACAATCTGCGTAGGAATCAAACAAGTTGATGAAATAAATGAAGATGAACTTTAATGCTTTCCCAAAATTCAAAAACGTTCCAATCAAATAAACTTAATTAGATAACTTTGAAGAAAACCTTGTGGCAGGCAATATGGACAGCGGTTAATGAAACAAGAGATGCGTATTTTTGAAAATATTCGAGGAAAGGTTACATGATTGCTGCATTTTAATGCCCTCGTTATAAGGACTATTTCCATAAATTTCACTAGTTATAATCGTATAATTTTCATATATTTAACCTTAATAAATCGACGGCATTAATAAGGCTCATTATAACGAACTTCTTGTCGCATGTCATGCTCGCAATAACGGACTTTCACTATATATATACAATCAGTGATCACTGAATTATAACCACCCCATCCGTAATTGACTATACCGCACAACTTCGAACGCTAGAACAGTGGTAATTTGCATTTGGTCGTGCAAGTTAAAGTGATAAAGTAGCAGTTATGGGACGTAGTAAAGATATCACGAAGTTTAAAAATGGCATGAATAAGGGAGCTCGTTCGTCGGATGCTTCCACATTAAAAATGGCACGTTATCGGTCCACTGTAGTTAAGGTGTACAAAGAATGGTGTTGAACGTGTCAAACTACTTCCCCCCGATAAAACTGTAAAAGAATAGGCAAGGTGGATGTTCGTGGTAAGCGAAGGGTGCAGCGCGTTGTCCGGGCTAAACGGCAGGTCACTGTGTAACAGTTGACATCGCAATACAATATGGGGAATGAAGAACAATATCTGAAATGGCGAAAGCACCATACACTCAGATTATGGGGGTTTCACAGCTGACGACCCAAGAGACACCCTCTCTTCACCGCTGATCATCGTTGACGGTGAATGCTGTGGTGTCAACCACTCGCTGGTTGAACAATGGGGGACTGGAAACGAGTGTGCTGATCGGATGAGTCCGAACACCTGATGCAACACGCCGACGAACGCCTTCGTATGTGGTGCAAGCAACACGAGTCAAAGGACCCATTGTGCACAGTACCCACTGTCCAGTCAGGTAGCGATGGTCGCTTAATATGGGGCACATATTAACCCCCAGGGGCTCACATAAGCCTCAGGCTTCCTTGCATCATATGGATAATAATAATAATAATAATAATAATAATAATAATAATAATAATAATAATATTTTGCTGGCAAGGAATAAAATAAAATAAATCAAATTTTCTGTTTATACTCCGGGATGACTACACAGTCAGTTGTGCTATGCCAACAAAACCTACCAATCGGCCCGAGTGGAACAACCATTCACTCTGCAAGATTTACAAACTGCCGTACAAAAAATAAAAATCAAAAGAACCCCGGGACTGGACATGCTTGAACCAGAACTGGCAAAAAAGGTGGCCGAGTATGCCCCGAATTTGCTGTTAGACTTATATAACAACTGTCTTCGTCAGGGCTGGTTCCCCTCGGATTGGAAGGTAGCCAGCATAAAATTAATCATAAAAAACCCATCAAAGCAGCCACATATACCGGAGTCCTACCGACATATAGCCCTCCTGTCTGTACTGAGCAAAGTCCTGAAACAACTTTTTAGACAGAGGCTTGAAGTACATTACACCGCAGCAAATTTAACAGCAGACAAACAATTCGGATTCAAACCGGGGAAATCCACTCTGGATGCTCTGGAACAGGGGTGGGCAACTTTTTTCGTCAGCGGGCCGAATGAAATTTTCGCATCATGATACGGGCCGGAATAGATTGAACGATTTAATAAAAAAATCAGAACCTAAAAAATGTTATATTACTTGAATTACCAAATTATTAATGTATTTTTAAAAAAAATATCTGAATGTCCAATTATCATTGAAAATGCGGCATTCGGCATCAATTTTTCTTTTTTTTTTAATTGGCTCATTTTATGGGCTATAAATTATATTAAATTAAAAATTGTAATAATTAGGAAATAACTCTTTGACGCTGCGTAGAATCACTTGGTTACTGTTGTACTGGCCGCGATTCCCGATTGAACCGAATTAAGCTGAACGTTTACGGCGAGTGTAGTCAGGTATGGATTTTCTATATTTATGCATTTACCGAGGGGGCCGGATTCAACATCGTCGCGAGCCGGATGTGGCCCGCGGGCCGGCTGTTGCCCACCGCTGCTCTAGAATATATCATGAATTCCGCGGAAAACTGCTAACGAAAGTACCTTCTTCTCATCTCTGTGGATTTTGCGGGGGCGTTCGACCTGCCAACAAATCTATCTGGATGCATTCAGAGCTACCTGAACAATAGGAGGGTCCTAGTGCAGGCTTCCTACTGCAAAGTTGAGCGCCAGATACAGAGGCTGCCCTCAGGGCTCTGTACTGGGTCCCATCCTATGGAACTACGTGCTGGATGAGTTCCTCTCCCTGGAACTGGGGGGGCGTGCAAGCGCTCGCATAAGCAGACGACCTCTCCCTAATCCTCTCTGCTGATTCAAGAGCACAACTGGAAACCCTTACCAACTCAGCACTTTCTACACTAAGAGAGTGGACTGAAACTCATCACCTTAATATCTCTACCAGGGATATCTAACTCCTACCAGACCACCGCAGATAAAAATCTATAACAGAACGATCAAGTTGGCCACAGAACTCAAGTACCTAGGAGTCATCCTGGACAGAAATTTATCATTTACACCCCACTTAAAATACATCCAGAAGAAAATGAAAAACTACACTGCCATGCTTTCCAGGATTACCCGCCGCGACTTGGGGCTGAAAAGACAACCCCTAACAATACTTTTCAAAGCAGCCATTATCCCTGCGATTGCATATGCTTCTGGTGTCTGGCACCATAAGGCCTCTACGTCAGCCGACCGGGCTAGCCGGGTGGGTCAAGTGCCTGCCTGGCAACCCAAAGGTCGCGGGTTCGAATCCCGCCTCGGGCTTGGATCAAAGTACTGCAAAAACCTTGGGAGGTGCATTATGGCCACAGAAGTCGATGCGCCAACAACTAAGCACAACAAACAAACAAACAAGCCTCTACGTCGGTAAACCTTCGGCTACTCAAAATCATTCACCGACCGATTTTATTAACCCTCACCAGAGCGTGCAGCACCGTATCTACTCATGCCCTGCAGGTACTCACTGGGACCCCCCCCCTTGTTGAAGTGGTTCGCCTAGGCGCGGAAATCCAACTACCTTCCAGGATCACACCACAGACCCAACTGCAAATCGGACAGTGGAGAAGAAAAGACTCCAGATCTATTTGCGATCAATATGGCAGCAGCGCTGGACGACCTCCACAAAAGGGGAAGTCACGCGGAAGTTCCTCCCCGATCTATAGCAAATGTACCCACAGTATCCGGCATGGCTTTGCCCTGGATTGTACAGCACGTATCTCCTAACAAGACACGGAGGGATCTGCCACAAATTACACCTTCTCGGACTCGAAAACAACCCAATGTGTGCATGTGGCTCTGTGGTGACCTGGGGACACCAGATGCATGACTGCGAATTTTATGAAGATCTTCGTGTTCAATTAATCATCCAAGTGCGGCTTAATCCCAAAAACCGGGAACACTACTTACTGGAAAACGAAGCCTCATATATAGCATTCACCAATTTTGTCCCAGAACCTGTATGCCAGACGATTGACCATTCCTCTGCCTGCAAACCTCGAATAGACGTGTCAAACAAAGCTTTCCAGAGACCCCCCCCCCAACCAGACGTCAGGTTTGATTGCTTGATCCATCATGCAGGACAACACTGGAACTCTTCCGAGAAGTGACAAAACTCCACTTCCCAGAACATTGACCTCCGGACGGGACAACAGTCCCCATGAGTGACTCCCAACTATGACATTTTGCACAACCTACTCAGTCAAACCAACACTGGATCGCCTCTGCTGGACCTCAAGTTTTTCTGGATGGTGCGGACCTGACCCCGCGGTCTAGTCTGCTCCCACACAGGCCACATTGGCGACCTGAGCCAGCTCCTTTTTATGGCTCACTGTTTCACCTCTTCCTGGTAGGGAGGGGAGGGGACAGTTTGTTGTCCCCTCCCTTTCGGCTCCATATTTCTATCTATCTCCCCCCAGTCTTCAGCCTTCACCCGCTCTATCTGACAGCAATGTGAACACGCCTCACACAATCTAAAATCACCAATCTAAATTAATTTCGCCGAACATTTTGGACTTCTCCTAGAGCTTCCCACGACACGTACGCGATCATTTTTTTTTTAGGTCCTAGCCACTGAAATCTCAGGAAATTAGGTGGCAGGACCTGCCAGAGTGAACTATATTCAAGTGGATACCTGGTCTGCCTCCACGGGGCGAAAGTGGGGCAACGTCGGGCCTCAGTAGAGGTCTGGCGGCTAAATGACCAGATGAACAACGGTACAAGGCATCACACATATACAAAGTCCATACACTTTTAAATCTCTGGCTTTTCCAGTCAACTGGTTCACCCACAATGTAAACTACGCGGAGATGGGGGGAACCCCTGGTGCTGTTTAACCCTAAACACACTTTACCCAGTCAGAGGTTCTGCGCGGTAGCACAGTGGTATCGTCACTGTCCTCCCCACACCGGGTGGAAAAGGCCCGGGTTCGCATCCCGTCGATGACGCGAGGAACTTTAATCGGATTTTTTCACTCCGTGGTTGAGTTAGTCGGTCTCAGGCGTAGATACCAAGGTTTTTTCCCCAGAAACTGGGGTTTTTCGTCAAGCAAACAGACAAATCAACCATAGAATACACGCAATTAACATACATAAGACACAGCACGGCAGATGAATTTAATTATTCGGTTGGCCTAAATATAATAGTTTGGTTTGGTTTTTTTTTACACAGTCAGAGGAGTTCACAAGGCAGAGAGAATACAAGAAACAGCACCGTATTTAGCAGTTACGAACTTGAACTCCGGTCACTCAAGGCACGTGTACTTATGTACCTTCGTGCTTGACCACTCGGCTATGGCGGCCTTTCGACCCCTGGTGCGTATGGATCAACGTTTCACGGGTGAGGTTTGTATGTATGTAGTACGCTGTGTTATTTGTCTTTGGATTGCTCTTAGACTAACGTCAACTCCACCTGTGTTTCTGTGCTGAATACATACTCTGAATAAAAGGCCTGAAGTGTGTATTGCGTAAGTTTGTGTAGTACGTGTATGTGTGTGTGGTTCGTGTTGTTTCAGGCCACTTTGCCACCAGGAAGCAGTCAATATCTAGGCAACTGCTGCCTGGTGCTGTCCTTATCAAAAATCCTTCATCCACAGGAGGTAGCACAATACTAGTGGAAGCCAGCAATCCCGTACCCAGGTTGCTAATGCCCAAGCCTGAATACAACAACAACAACAAAAAACCTTCACCCAGAGAGAGAAAGGGAGACATCTCTGAGTGCCAGCAATATTCCGTATCTGGAAGAAAAACTAGGACACTTGCAAAACAAAAAAATAAAATAAAATAAATAATAATAATAATAAATAAAAGAATAATAATAATAAATAAAAAAATAATAAATAAATAAAAAAGTCAGATAAATTCCCTATCTGCTGAAAAAAAATACCAGCCATCCCGTACCCTAGTGCTAACCAGATACCTTCTAAATAAAATAAAATAAAATAAAATACAGTAAGAATTTCTTCCTATTCCATGATAATTAACGTCCTTATTCAGTAATCCTTCAGTATACTGTCACTCAGCAAGCTTTATCCACAGAGTCCAACATTTTTGAGTATGCTCAAAAATGCTGGACATATGTGTGAATTGTTCAAAAGAACGAAAACACTCTTGGAGTGGGAAGACATTCAGGAGTTAACTGGATGATATATTCATGAAAGATAGCACATAGTTCTGATTTCTGGAGTTGCATGATGTGGCTTGTTCTAAGGGAAAAATTTTGGGGTATCGCGTGGCAAGTTAGACTGGTGCGGAACCCTAACGTCTGGTGTGTCTTCAGGTATCAGGACTCAGTTATGATTTCATTTCAAAGTAAGAGAGTTTGAATTGAGTGGAGAGGTCTTACCGCAAAGGTGGTTTTCATAACGAACGTTACAGATACAGATTTGTTTCCAGAGGATCGATTATTTCCATGCTTCATTTAGAGTTTTGAACGTATTGTTATTTTAAAGGGGGGGGGGAGCTAAATTGTGTTCTCCAGAAGAACTCATTTCACTAGTCTTTGTTGTTTACGGTGCCAGAGGGACTGATCTCCATAGCGTATTCTCTGTGTTTATTCCTTTAAAAAATCGCATCAGCTGCATCTCCATGCAAGTAGAAATTTTCAAGACTAGACAATACAAACTGTGATAGGAACAGCATGTTATTATGGAGGGGAACAAGGATGTGAGGAAATCTGTTCCTATTTCGGGGTGTTCACCTCATAATGTGAACTTGAGAACTGCTGTTTAACTTCCGACTGGACTTAAATTCATCCATTAATATGGACTTGGACACGGGCTCATCCAAACATATAATTTTTTACTATAAAAAAAAGGGGGAATCTTTACTTTTGTAAATTTTTGAATTGCTAATGTACTTAAGATTGGATTTCGAATCATGCATAACTATGGACTTGGACCTGGATTCATCTATTTGGTCTTTACTCTTCCTTGTGTAGAGCTAACACAATGAAGAATATAGCATCCTACATACCTATTTACTTGTTTGTAACTTCTTTCTTCCTTTCCTTTTCTTACCTACCCTAGGGCCAGAGAGGGCGACCTATATGGGCACTAAAAAGTGGAAAGAACTATTACAGATAAGATAACAGAAGGCTCGGCTTCTCGTGCATAGGACAGGGGGTGATAGTGTCCCGTGGACCTCCGGGCTAAGTGGTCAGTGGAACAACACAAACTCAATACTATACTACTCACTGGCTTTACCACGAACAGTACTTTACACTTGCACGTGGCGGTTCCATGGGCCGGAACAGTCTACAATAAACTTCACATATACGTACATACGTATCCTCACTGCCAACCATTTCAGAACTTTCTCTTTCAATAACATTGAGATCAACCAATCATTGGATAAAAATTCGTTGTGTCGGTTTTGCCCAAACGTTCATCACCACCCGGGAATATTTGTAGAGCTTCATCGACCTGATTTGAAATTAAAACTGAAGCATTAACTAAGATGTTGTTTAACGTCATCTTAGTTAATTAACTAAGCAAAATTTTGTTTTCTATTAATACTGTCAAGCAACATTAGAAAACAAAAGTTAGCCATAGAAAGATAAAATAAAATCAAGATTAAAATAAGTGTAACGGTTTTACTCCAGGAAATATCATGTCTTTTCAGGAAAAGCATGACGATATAGCTTGCATGAACTCCTTCAGAACCTGTGCAGTTCAGGAATTTAAGGTCCAATAAGCCTGAGGGAAAAAAAAAAGACCGAAATAAGAACTTACTAAACGCTTTGTAAAAAGCGAATTATTTAAAATTGATCCTAAAATGATTTCAGCAAAATGCAATACAAATAAATTAACATTGCCAATATACAAATGTTCAGTAAGTCGAAAAAATATCACAGAAGCTCAACACTTTATACTTTAGGGTAAAATCAAAATACCTGACCCAACAGCAAAGCATACACATTCAACTGGTCAAGATAAAGAACACATAACGTTTTGTGTACTTAACCCTTTTAACATCTCTTTTTACGATCAACTTACATTCACTCTGCACCAATCCACCTCTGAGAATGGAAGTTCCACGCCATGCCACCCCATCCAAAATAATACTGACGGTGGCACCAAATTACTGGTGGATCCTCTGAAAGGATTTAGTGTTTCTCATTCACTTCAGGTGAATTGGAGTTCAGCGTGAGGAAGGGCCGCAACGGATTAAATCTCAATCAGGTGACTACGAAGGACACGGTTTGTAAATATCACATATTGTCGTCATTGAGAAGTGTATGATATTTTCAAATTTTGAATGCATGAATGTGACGTATATGGACGTAAACGATTAGCATGTCAGGATGATCGACGCAGTAGAACGCCCAATAACGTCTTTGTTACCGCATTGACGTAGGAATCTCAAAACGCTATAAAAACGTGTTTAAATGTTAGCAGGCAACGAACCGGTGAGCAAACGATTATTTGCGAGTGTGCAGAAGCGGGATGGTCAGAACAGCAAATCGCCGTTCATGTGGGTCATGATACCCGAATGGTTGGACACCGTTAATAACATTGGGTAGAAGAGGATACTCACACATGTCGCCAGGGTTTTGGTGTCTTCAGAAGAAAGTCAAAACGGAGAGTCAAAGATCCATTAACTAGCGGCAGGAAACAGTTCGGTCCACAGTCCTACAGATTTCCAACATTGTAACGCCATTCCTCGCGGAGCACAATTGGCACTCCACTGCCAAAAATGATGCGGCATTCTCGCTCTGTTGCTTCAACTCCTCATCCCATTTCAAAGTCGTTTGCGGCTGCAGTGGAAACAGACACCTGGAGACAAGAATGGTATCGTGTCGTGTCGTCTTTAGTGATGAATCACGTTTCTGTTTAGGATCCATAATGGTGTGGAGACACGGCGAGGATAGAGATAATCCAGCCTGCATCAGAGGGCAGCGTCAGGTAATAGCATTCAGTTACAAAATCCGTTCTCCTTTAGCCGTTATGACGGCAAGGTGACGGCAAAGCATTATGCAGAAACTATGCTAGGACCAAAAAAAAAAAAAAAAACAGAGTATTATATTAGGCCACCCGAATATTTAAATTCATATGCCGTGCTGTGTGCCTTATATCTGTTAATTGTGTGTGTTCTATGGTCGATTTGTCTGTTTTTCTGGACGAAAAACGCTATTTTCTGGAGGGGGGGGGACCTTGCTATCTACGCCTGAGATCGACTAACTCAGCCACGGAGTGAAAAAAGCCCATTAAAGTTCCTCGCGTCATCGACAGGATTCGAACCCGGGCCTTTTCCACCCAGTGTGGGGAGGACGGTGACGACACCACTGTGCCACCCGCGCAGATGTTGTTGTTGTTTTGGTTTTTAGGAGCATTAGCAGCTTAGGCCATATTGCTCCGGGATATGCGGTGGCCATTTCCTGACCTTTCCGCATCATCCGTATTTGGTGGTGACGGGCTCGAACCCCGGTCTAATCAAGAAGCGTGTGCTACGCACTGCTGCTCCTTCCCACCTGGCTACGGAGGCGCCACACCCGCGCAGACACTATGCTAGGATCACAGATGTTGTGCCTTTTACTCTCTGTCCCAACTCTATTTTTCAGCAAGAAAATGGCTGCTCACAGACGACACGGAATGGCTATGTCACGCTGACATGTTTCCTTGGCCTGTCCATTTACCACACTTCTCGTTCATTGAACACATTAGGGACATGATGGTATCATCACTAACTTCCGCCTCCTATTGCCCAAAGCATAGCACAAACGAAGAAGCATGGCTCAGTGTTCACCAAGATGACATACGCCACTTTTTTGACTTTGCCACCACGTCTGGCCGTGTGTTCTGTGCTCGATTTTTTGTTTACTGGATTAAAAAAATGCGAGTTTCCGGGAGTAAAACCATGCTACTTTCGCCTGAGACCAACTAACTTTGCAGGTTGTAAAAGAAGGCTCGTAAAAAATCCTCACATCATCGATGGTACTCAAACTGAGGTCTTTTTCCACCCGATGTTGGGGAGGATGTCGATTCTACTACTGTCTACTCAAGAGGGCTAGGTTATCTTACATGTGTGATTAAGTGCCAGAGCAACTAAGGCTATGTGGCATCAGCTTTGATCTTCGGTCAGTTTGCTGTTTACTGGAGGAAAAACCAGAGTTTCTTTCAGAAAGAATCACAAAAGCCCTTGTCTGAGACCAACTAATTCAGTCACATTGTGAAAAAAGCCCATAAAAATTCCCAGCGCCATTAACAGAATTTGAACTCGGGTATTTTCCGTCCGGTGGGAGAACGGTGATTTTAACCACTGTGCTATACAGGACATCTTTGTACTACATACTGTTGAATTAATGCACAAACTTAATTATTTCTTGTCTACATCGATATCTGTCATTCCATTTATTTTGTGCTTAAAGCATGTGCATCTTTTACATGGGGCAATTTTAATGATGAGAAATGCAACTTATATTATATTTAAATATTACGATTGAGCCTGTTCCTGTAAGAATAGCTATTATACTCGATCGGGTTTCTCTTCTCCGTACCTTTTGTATTAGTCCTTAGGGCTAGTAGCACAGTGGCTTCAACCACTGTTCTTCAACGTCGAGTAGAAAAATCCAGGATGGAAGGACTTTCATGGATTAATTTTCACACCGTGACCGATTTAATTAGATTGATAAGAAGGTTGTATGTTTTTTTTTTTCCCCCGAAAGTTTTTCATCTCACAAACAACAACTCACTGCACACTACACTCCATTTGCATACGCAGTATAAGTTTCCCAATCGTCTTATCAATTTTTCAGAACGTCTCAGGAAACGAAAATGACATTTGAAATAAATCTGATGTACTATTTTACTCTTTATTTTAAGTTAACTTATAAATGTTGTCCCTGCACTAAACTGTAATGGAGAAAAGGTGATATAAGGGGCTCACATCTAGTGAGTATAGGATTGGCACTCCCAGGGTCCTGAGCGGGATATCATCATTCTTCTCTTTCTCAGTGAGTGATTCTCTTCTATTTCTGACTCTCTCTCTTTCTCTGTCTCTCTCAGGGTAATTCAGAAATTTTTTTTTTTGGCTGGTGCAACATAAGCCTCAGGCTTCCTTGCACCATATGGCTAATAATAATAATAATAATAATAATAATAATATTTACCATAAATTACGATGAAATTTATTTTTATTTTCAAGAAAGTCAAAATTATTATCTGTGAGGTGGGATTAGGCGATTTTGACACAACAAAATTGGTTTTGTGCCTGATTTATTTGACCAAACAACTAAATTATCAAATATTTTATCTAATACGAATGTTATGAACTTATATAAACAAAAATTAATTAGGTAGATGATATAAAGGTAAGTTTATTCTTACTTGCATAGTTCAAAACATACTTTTCAGAGATCGTGAATAAAAAAAAAAAAAAAAAAAAAAAAATACAATAATCACAAATTCAATCTACAAATTAAAGTTGCACACCCACACCAAAAAAGAAAATAATTAATAATAAAATAAAATAAAAATAAATTAATAAATAAATAAAACAGACACAGTATGCCGACGCCTAGTGAACTTAGTTGCCTTGGTGCAAAATACACTTCGCACGATACACTTCGCTTAGAATCTCCGCAGTTGCATGCCAAATAAAAGAGTAACATTTTATATATGTGTTTCGTATGCGCATTTAGTATCCGATATCCCCTTATTGAATTCTGGTCGGAATTATCCATTGGGTGTAAAGGGCACAGCGCCCAGCGTCTACGAAGCTTCTAAAGGCCCACGAAAAAGGTTTAGGCCCAAAAATATGTCGGATGACTGAAAAATGAGAAATTCAAACTGCTAAATCAAACTTAATAATTTATTTTAATTAAATTCTTCATAAAATCTTTTTATTATAAAAATAACATATAGAAATACTGTATTAAAGTTTGCTTACACATCTGATTAATTTTTAGTCATTATGTGCATTTTTTTCTTTTTTTCGCAGCACCTTTGATTGAAAATATGTCCATCAGCCATATTTTCAAACTTTAAGATACTCTGAAAAAAAAATTATAATAGAAAAGAAACATATATATAATAGGTAATACAGAGGCAAGGTTTACTATATATATATATATATATATATATTTATTTATTTATTTTATATTTATTTGACCACCTAGTCAGGAATAAATGAATAAACCTTCACCTCAAAATTAATGCGTCTCAAGCGCAATTTAATTTTTAAACCGGAAACACTGTTCTAATATGTGATATTTTACTGCTCGAATATTATTTAAAGACTCTAGAGATTAAAACAGCGATTGGTGCAAAATCATATAACATTCATACTTCGTAAACGCAATTTTTGCTTATATTCCTATACTTCTTACAGAGACATTTAGCACACGCGATTTTGTAATTCATTAAAGAGTGTTATTTCCCACAATTATGAATAAGTCGCCATTAATTTCCAAAACGGAACCAAAAATAATTATGAATACAGATGTTTACGTTATTTTTTCTTAAAAATTTGCTTTTATTTAAATACTTACCTTTTCGACGCATTACGGACGATAAAGCGAAAGAAAATATGCCTAAATATATAAAAATATTGAAGCTGTTACACAAATAGCTTAATAAAAATAAATCGACTTAAAAAAAGAGCACGCACGCAATATTGGAAGAGAAAGCAGACGACACAATCCATTCACCCTCTGCGTACAACTGCTTACCTCGACTTGGGAAGTGAACTGCTCCTTGAGCTGCGCACACTGGACAAGCGATCTTTTTCGCAGTGCTAGTCTCATGGAAGCATGCAGGACGTGCGTGTTTTGCTCGGTGTAACGCCGAAAGTTTAACGTTACATTCACCTGCTGAGCACAAGGAAGGTGTCTCGTACACGGTAAAAGTTTAATGAGGCAAAGGGCATTTGGGAAAACTTTGAACCCAAATATTACGTATTTAAATGAGCCCGCTATGGCGCTAATTTAAATTGTCAATTAATTACGGTGGTCAGCGTAAGTGGTGTCCACGTTCTGACGTCACCGTTTCATCCGCTCCCTGTCATTCGAAAATGTGCGGAGTTTGATGAGGGGATTTTAATCGGAGAGTTTTTAAAGAGAAAGTCAGGCCAAGGAGAGTCTCTCGACTGGGCAGGGTGGTGAAGTTACAGTTTCAGGGTGTGTGCGTGTATGTGTGTGTGTGCTGGTGTGTGTGTTTGTAGTAGAACGTTTTTGCGTTTTTTCCCCTTTGTTTTTTTTTTTTTTTTTTTTGTAAAGCGCTTCTCAGACTGTACCTAACAACTCATGACTCCATACGTCACGAACGAAGGCAGCCCGCCGCCCTCGGGGCCAGGATCAATAGGTGTGAACGCTAATCAAGAAAGTATGGATTCTCATAAGCCTAACGGAAATGTGATAGGTACTCCGGACAGTCAGACAGAAAAAGTGACCCTTGTGAACGGCAGTAAGAGTATCATTAATGGAAAAAACGGGAAGACAGGAATATTGAAAAGGTAAGTTCTCGATATTATGTTTTTATAAAGTGCATTTCATACTAGAATGTAGTAAAGACGCGAAACTAAAGGCTCAAAAAATCCTAAAGGAAAAACTCCCAGTATATTTTACAGAGCAAACAGGAAGTCCTCTTGAAGGGGCAAACTAAAAAAAGTACCGTATGCATCTTGACAATCTATTTGCACTCAGCTTCTTTTATAATAAACACGCATCTTGCGTGTGTGTCATCAAAATTTTATGCTTAATACCCATAGAACTCGTTTTTCAGTAAATATAATTTAAATTGTTAAATATCAAAACAATAGCTTTTATATTGCATATATATTTTATAATATTCCAGTCGGAGATTACTGTTCTAACGCGTGTACTCCGATGCTCATTTTTGTCTATAAAGTGCTGAATAAGAAGCGGACTCTCTCTCTCTCTCGTGATCGGAGTTGGAAAGGAAAGAATATATCTGATAAAAAGAAAGTCTTGAATTTTCTGAAATTAAAAATCCATAATATATATATTTTGAAGTTTATTAACCAATTATGCTGTAGTTTCAATTGAAAATATAGCGTAATATTAATTAGATAGGTTTATAAAATCATTTGTCTTCAATATTTCGTTCAGTTCTGGATTAGCCTTACAGTAACGTAATGTTTTTTTTTTTTATTCACATTTTGACCTTTTCCAGTATAATTTTGTTGGCTTCTTTTGCCTCACAAAAATCACCGGAAGTCGTCTGTATATCGATTTTAATCTTCACTGCATTTTTGAGTGTATATACTATGGATTGACTTTTTTATTTTTATTTTTTGTCACCAATTTGCTGAGACAACCTTTCGCTATCATACTCGTCATTATGACAAGATTAACTTGTCATAAAGGATATATGAAGAATGAAAAAAAATTAATTTTTATAAACATATTTTCAACTGAAATATAGAAAAAGAGTATATCAACGTAATAATAAAGAAGTATGGAATATTTAAAGATTCAAAAGAAGTATAATTCTCTAAAAACGAGTGCTCATCCTAGTTAAACTGGCCTAACTTGTGGATACGATCATCCTATGTGCATAATTATTTGAAAGCCCTATTGATCTACTATTAGATTTAATGTCACCAGATTTAAATTCAAAGGGCAATCTGTGTTTCTGGTTTACTCAAATTTAAACTACTGTTAATTTTGCTATTAATTTTAAACGTTTTCTCAAGACGAATGAAAGAATGTGAAAATTAAGAAAAATAGTATGGATTTCTTAATGAACGTTGATTATTTAATTAATGCACTTTTGGATGAATAATATTTGTTTAGTCCATTTTTAAGCTATTTTGTTTCAGCTTTTTAAAACATTTTAAATATTTAAACTAATATATAAATAATTTATTATTTATAAATTATTTTAATTTTGATATTTTTATAAATAAATTTATAGGAATTGAAATATGCGTAAACTGAAGCAATATCAAAAGAAATGTATTATGCACGAAAATATTTTTGGATGAATTTAAATACTTGAGTGGTTTCGTTAGTTTGTCAGCTGGATATTTTTTCTATTTTAGAATAGCTTTTGGAAATTTGCAGATTGAGTTTGTCCACAAAATTATACCCCCCCCCCCCTTTGGAACATAGTTTTAAAAATTACAAATTTCTTTTTTTTAAACTTTGCAGTGTTTTGTGTTATATAATAATCCTTGGTTTCTCTATCTGTGAAAATACAAGGTCAAACAAGGTCATCTTATATTGGAATATAATGACAGTTATTCCCGAGTAGTTAGATTCTTGTTTTTTGTTTTTTATCTCTCTCTTTTTCTCTCTCTCATATCCTCATAAAATACACTGTTTTCTTTCGACATCTGAAACTAGTTTATTAAGTCGTGGATGGGATCACTTCACTGCACACTTTGTGTTCTTGCAGCTTATGCTCCCAGCATGCCAATTTTGCTTGTAAACTGGAGAGTCGTTTAACCCATCGTCTCAGGAAATACTCTTTTAATCCATGCTAATTTAGTAACAAGTGACGTAGCGATATAATCCATTTTGTTTTCTGCTGCCTTAATCGATTTTGTCTGGGCTGAGCAGTAAGCAGTTATTG
This sequence comes from Mastigoproctus giganteus, assembly GCF_048544385.1. Taxonomy (NCBI): domain Eukaryota; kingdom Metazoa; phylum Arthropoda; class Arachnida; order Uropygi; family Thelyphonidae; genus Mastigoproctus; species Mastigoproctus giganteus. The sequence goes on from NC_143583.1 coordinate 203,514,388, forward strand.
CTCTGGTATTTAAATAACAGTTACAGTCAATGTCTTACGATATAAATTTTGATGTGGTCTCAAAGAACTAATTGCATTTGCAAGGTTTGCACCGCTTTTGTTGCGATGTCAGTTTTTAAAATTTCAAGTGAAAAACAACCGATATAATTTTAAATAAACTGTAATATGTAAATCTAATGGGGGCATTTAGACTCAGGGCGAAAAAGTCAACTTGTAATAGCGTTTACATCGTGCAGTTTACATGAATGGAAAAAAGCATTAATTTTTGAAAATTAGTTTCTTAGTTAATGGCAACGGTGCCCTCCGTAGCCGAGTGGTCAGGAGCGGGATGCAATAAGACACGTAAGACACGCTCTTTGAGTAGGCCCTGACTGCTAAATACGGTTGAGCTACCAACGTGGCAAATTATGGTCCTTTTCCTCAACGTGAACTGTTGAGGAGGCTTCCATCCTGTAGTGGGTTGATAAACGCTGCAGTTTACCTTTTTTTTTTTTTTTTAATGGCAATGGCTTTGCAACGGTATATATATTTTGATATGGTTCGAGCGAGCCATCATACTGATTTAGTTAGGTTCAATTAGGTTTATTCAATTTTGTAAAGTTGAAAATGGAATGTAACAGATATCCGAAATATCTGCTTATGTTGCAAAAATTTCTAGCTTTAAATTCAGGTGGGAGCGTAGTAAATACATTTAATGAGTGTGGTGTTTTGGTTAAGTCATTAAAAGCCGACATTGTAGATATAATGGGAGTTTTAACTTTCCAAATATCGATTAGAATTCATGGGTTGGCAGCACGCTCGGTAGAAAAACATTTTCAGATTTGCTGGATGACTGTTTACTTCAGCGATGTGTCACGTTGGAAGCGAGAGAAAGCAATACTCTTGATCTCGTTATCAGCAGTAATTCATCATGTATTAGGGATCTTCGAGAAAAGGAATCTTTAGGTAGCAGTGATCACGAGTATTGATGATTTATTCAAAAAAATCCCTTATCCTTTTTAAGGCTAGCTAGCATATAATGCGCTTGTTGTTTTTCACCATGGCCGTCTGTCTGTCCTCATTTAGCAACTTGATTTCCAGTGGACGGATTTTCATGAAATTTTATTTTAAAAAAGATTTTTCGGGCCATTCCAAATTTCATTAAAATCGGATCAATAGAAATCCGGCAATTATAATTTATTTTCTACTCTCATGTAATAACGGGATTCGCAGTGGATGGATTTTCATGAAATTTTATATTTTAGACCTTTTAGAAAGCTTTGTGAAAAATCGGACCAGTAGAAATCTGACAGTTATTATTGATTTTTACTTCCAACCACTCAACTCTCAATCAATGGATTATCATGAAATTTTTTATGTTTTTCTCTGTTGGAACGATTTATTGAGTCTTCCGAAATTTCATTAAAGCAGGACCAATAGAAATCCGGTAATTATTATTTTATTTATTTATTATTATTTTTTTTCACAGTATCACGTAGGCTATCCATATACCGTATATTATAACTGAAGCACTGGATATCATAATTGTATATTTGTTGCCATGCGCTGGTTGAACGTAGCGTATGCACATGGCCCGCAGCAATGTAGCGGATACGCAAAAACGAAATTTTCTTGGTTCGCCCATTAAATTCGCAGCTTTTTTGCTCTTTTTTTGGGGGGTATAAATCAGTAATTATTATCATTTGAAACCCACCGTGTACATTGACTAACTTGTTTAAACCCTTTTAAGTGGAGCTAACTAATATTATTAAAAAGTGTAAATGTCAAACGGGAAGTGTTCAGAAAGATAATCATATTTATATGTCACTGACCGTTTTACACCAGATAAGAAGTACTGCTCAGAGTTACGACCAACTGGATGTCAGATGAACTGAGCATCTTGGCAGAGAAGAAAAATGCATGGGTTGATTAAAAATTGTCAGGGTATACAGTGACCTACAGGTAAGTATAAACTAGTCTGTAATCAAGTTACCCAAGGGGTTAGGCAAGCTAAGGCAGATTATGAGAAGCCTTTGTCTAATAATGCAAATAAAATAAGAGAAAAAAGGATGAATCACGTTGGTTCACTGGATGTGAATGCTCTAACTGTTGATGATCTTGTACACATTGCTGATAAACTGAAGAAATATTTTGCATTTGCATTACATTCACACGTGAAGTTTTAAAAAATTGTATTAATAAAAGTCTAATATTGATTGGGAGCTAAATGATTGTATATTATGAGATCATCACAAAGGAATGAATGCGAAGAATAATTTTGACGTCATATGGATATAGCATTTGATACTGTACTACACGTACGATTGTTGTATAAACTGGATCAATGTGGCATTAGGGTCACGTTACTATTGTGGATAAAGGTCGACTAACCCTAGCCTTTTGGCCGTGAAGAGAAAGGGCAACACTATTTAACCTTGTAACCAGTTACAATCAAATGTTGTTGCAATAAAGATTCTCTCTCTCTCTCTAAAAAAGTAGCAGGAGACAAGAGTTGTTATCAATGGCAACTGTTCTTCATGGACTGATGTGATGAGTGGGTGCCACAGGGGATCTGTGTTGGGCCCTTTCTGTTTGTAATATTTATTAATGATATTTATGTCAGTATTTCAAGTTTGATAGTTAAGTTTGCTGATAATTGAAAGGTTGGTGGGCACTGTGGTTTATAATAGTAATCAGGGTATGCCACTTCAAGATATGAATAGACTGAAAAGTGTCAATTGAGGTTTAACATTCATAAATGCATGGTACTGCAATTGGGTAGCAGTAATCTAGAATAATGTACTATTTCGGTAGCATCAATGCCCGTGTAGTTGATAAGGAAAAAGACGTACGGGTAATTGTATAATCTAGCATGAAATTCTCTGAGTAGTGCAAACATGCTGCGAGAACAGCCCATAGGGTTCTGTCAGGAACTTTTCCAGCAGGGGCGAAGAGGCAATTATTCCATTGTGTAAGGTAAAGTGTAATGTGACCACATCTGGAATGCTGCATGCAGGTTTGGACGCCTCATTTGAGAAATGACACAAAATGTTGATAGCACAAAAGAATATTTTTACCAAGAAATACTGGGGTTCTATAAATTGCAATCTTTTAAAACCAGGATCTGTAGTGACCTCAATGAAGTGTATACGGGTTTGAAAAGGTTAAGTATACTAAATTCCACTGGAAACCCTACTCTTTCTTAGACGACACACATAAAAGGGGACATAAATTTAAATTGAAAAGGAAGTTTCAGATATACGGAAATTTGTATTCAGCCAACGAATAATTAATTGTTAGAATAAACGTCCAACTAATGTTGTGGAAGTGGCTAGTTTGAATAACTTTAAAGAAGGGTTGGATAAATTATTGGCAGAAATGGACAAATGGAAGCTTTTTTTTTTTTTTTTTTGGTTGGTTGGTTCTATATACGCTATGTTTTCTTGTACCATGTTGCCCATACTAATACGCAGCTAAATTCTCTCTCTCTCTCTCTTTCACATACACATACCATATAGAAACATTTTATATGAGAGCAGTAACATTGTAGTACAGTATTTACTTCAAATTAAACATAACAGCGCAGTAGGATGTCCGTTGGCTTCTCTTTCTTCCAGTGGGTTCGAAAGGTGGCGTCCTTGGTAAAATACAATTGCCATTATAATAATGAAAATCTGTTGAATTCATTGGGCTTTGCTCTTGGTGTGTAGAAATAAGTAAATTTTCAATTCATTTGCAGCTAGATTGAATTGGCACGTATCTAGTGTAGGGTTACCATTCCCCCTTCAAAATCATGGTACAAAATTAAATAACAATAATTATCACTAAATAACTGAAATTATGCAATTTATTTAATTAGTAATTAAACAAATGAAATTACACTTATATTATAATATTAATTAAATTATAAAAATAAAATAATTAATTTAATATAGTTAGGATTACCCTGCTCTTTCTTACGCTTTTTATTTATTTATTTATTTATTTGTTTGCTGCAGCCAGGAGAATTTAAATTGCTTTCAAAGAAAAGGTTAATCTGCCAGTTATATACACTAACTCAGTAGTTTAAATGTGTTTGAAAGCAGTGCAATACCAAGGCAACTCGTTTTGAGGCAAAATATTGCCTAATTTTAATAATACTGCGATATTTTAATAATATCACAGTATTATTAAAATGCTAGAGTTGTTTTTTTTTTTTTTTTTTCACTTTTATGACCTCCATCTCTTACTGCATTCCATCACGTAGAACAATTATTATATGCAACAGAAGTTATGATAATAATCAGAATTTAATAAATAAAAAATCTAAAATATAATTGGAATTAAAGTACGATAAACAGCTTTATTATACTGTTTAATAGTTTCGTGTGTAGTACGTTGGTGAACGAGACTTCAGTTTTATTTTTTTGTATCGGGATTGAATCAGCTGTGGACATGGATATTGCTTTTCCATTTTTTTTTTTTTTTTTAAATTTTTTTTTTTACATAACTGAGGACCGAGGTAACCATTCAATATAAAAATTTAACTATTTAAAAAAAATTTTTACGAAGCAAATAAGGTATAAACTATGTTGATAATTTATGCAAAGATTTAGATTGAAAGTTAATTTTGTATTCTTCGTGACACTTTACTTTTTCAATTTGAAATTATTTATATATATCACTGCACTCATAAATATATATTTTTTAAATCTTAAGCTTTTAATCCTCAACGCCTTTTACTCTGTTTGCCTTTATTCTATAGGCTGCCCGTGTAACCTTCTTGTATCCGTGAAGCGCAAAATTGTAAACCTATACCATACGTACTGTATAGTAAAGATGCCCCCTCTCCTTCTCTCTCTCTGTATCAGTTTTTTTTTTTTTTGGAGATGTTAGAGCTCCAACACTATTGGTTCTGTTTGAATGTCGTTCAACTTGCCATGAGTCGCACTGATCTGTGTTCTACTTTCGTAGCCAACGTTATTTTTGTGAGCATTTTTTTCTTTTTTTAGTTACAGATTTGAGTATTTGTTAAATACGCTGTCTCCTATCCATTTCCACACCGTTCTCTTTCGTGAACCTTGCATTATAAAAATAAATTGTAAAAATACAAAATCCTTTCCAAGAAACTTATTCGTGCGACCTCCCTTACCTCTCACCTTTAACGAACGCTTCGTAACATTTTGTGTGTAACTCCTTTCCCTCGTCGCGTAATTTGTGACTGGCCTCATACAGGCGAAAAGAACGGAGTTACAAGATTAGAAATCTCGTGCAGTGGTCTGCCTATTAAAAATACAAATATAGACTGATATGTCCTCTAATTACCAAGAAAGAGCCACCACTTTAGAAACATTATCCTTTAAGACGATGTTTACTTTGGTTTTGATACAAGTTGTTGCAATCAACTCACGGAATTTCGTACGATTACTATCTACCCACTCGCAAACTCCGAGCTGTTCGTCTAATCACGATAGGTTCATTGGTAATTAAATATTTAAAATAAGCGTGGTTCATCCTTTCTTTTTTACTGCACTGCTCGACAAAATTAACAGAACAAAATGTTTTTCATTAATATATTATCGTCACCAGTGTTGCCAAACGAGAATATTTCATGTTAATGCATCCTGGCATGCAAATAATAATAATAATAATATATTTTCAGTTTATACTCCGGGACTACCACATAGTTGAAACCCGTGACCATGGGTCACGGGTTTCAACCACGGTCACTTAAAGCACATGTACTTATGTACTCTCGTGCCTGACCACTCGGCTACGCCGGCGTACGAGTATCCAATATAAATCGATCTACCATCTTACACAGCTGCACATTATGCATATTATTCATGGCTATAGAAACATGGGTTGCGACCACAGCACTTCATTCCTATTTTATGGCTTACCCAGTGGGATTGCCACATCTCCAGTACTCAGGACGGCAAGTCATCGTTGTTTAGATGATTCTTTGAGATGGCGGGCCGTTGGGCGAATTGAAGCCGGCCAGTCGCAGGCGGAGGTGGCCCGTTGGCTTAACGTGTCATGTAGTGTTGTCTCGATACCATGCAAGCAGTTTCAGGAGACAGGAACCATTACAAGAAGAGCTGGCCATGGTCGCTCGAGGGCTATGTCAACCAGAATCTGACTATCTGGCTGTAACACAAAGACGGAACCCTACGATGTCTTGTCATCAACTGTCTCTTGAGATTGCTCCGGCCAATGGTGAAATAATTTCCAACTGGACTGCGTTAAGAAGTCTCAATTCGAATGGGCGCTACGCAAGGAAGCTAGAGGGTTTGTATCGCATTAACCCCAAACCACAGCAGAGCTCGTCGAAACTGGTGCCATAAACATATGACTTGGAGCCCTGACAAATGGGGTGCAGTTCTGTTCTCTGATAAGCCCTGTTTTAGCGTACAAACAGGTTTTTGGGTTTTTTTTTTTTTTTTTTTTTAAGAGCATTAGCAACTAAGGCCATATTGCTCCGGTGCGGTGGTCATTCCCTGACCTTTCCGCATGCTCCGTATTTGGTGGTGACGGGCTCGAACCCCGGTACAATCAAGAAGCGTGTGCTACGCACTGCTGCTCCTTCCCACCTGGCTACGGAGGCGCCAGCGTACAAACAGATTCTAGACGTTATTTTGTCTGGAGACAACGAGGAATGGGGTACCATCCCGCCAACCTCAGAGAAAGGGACACTTACGGTGGCGGCGGTGTTCTCGTGTGAGGCGGAATAATGATCAACGGCCGCATCCCTCTTGGTGTTTTTGATATGGGTACCGTAACTGCGCAGGGGTACCGAGAATAGATCCTTGAACCCTATGTGCGACTTTTGCGGTTGGCCCAGATTTTATTTTCATGCACGACAACGCCGCTGCAAATAGAGTCCAAGTGGTGAAGGAATATTTTAACTGAAGGTATCGAACGACTGCCGTGACCAACACGATCACAGATTTAAATCCGATCGAACATGTGTGGGACGCCCTTGAGCGTCGCATTGCACGCCGACAGCCAGCTAAGGTGTGTGAGCTAAGGTGCGCGTTGATGGAAGAATGGGAATATGTTGTCACAGAATCTTATAGACACCCTTATGCCAAACATGGTTCTCTGCTGTCAGGCCTGTTTAGCCATTGGAGGGATTAGACGCCGTACTGATTTCATGTGACCATATTCTCTAGCACCTTGTATCGACTTCTGCAGTGTGACCTTTTTGGTAATTCTTATACAACCCCTATAAATGTCCCTTACGCCTATCCGAAGTTTCTCGTTGTCTCCTCATTTCATAGTTATTCTATGGTACACCCCGTGCTAAATTTTGCGCCGCTTCATCGCAAACTGCACGAGTTACACCACGTTTTCTACGTGTTCTTTTAATTTTGTTGATCAATGTACATCCTTTGTTATGAAGCAGATGTTTATGAATAAGCGGAAGTCACTTGTCTAGAGCTTAATTCGAAATTGCCGTCAGTTCTTAGATATGTCGGTTGAAGTGCGTGCCTGGAAAACTTATTATATTTATGCATGCTGGAAACCAAAACAAAAATTTTATTTAAGAAACTGAAAACACTAAGTATTTAGTAAATGCGTGTCTGATGTTTTACATCTGGGGTTTTCAGACTTTTTGTAATAAGTTTATTTACGTGGACACGAAGTACTTACAGGAATATTTGAAAATGGTAATGCGATGATTATCTCTTTTTTATTATTATTATTATGAACTGTTTTAATGTAAAGCATCCTTAAACAGTTTTGACCTGTTTAATGGGACATTTGATTCAACATATCCTTTTTTGTAATTAAGGTTAGAAATTATAAATAGAAATTTATATATGGGATCAACTGAGGTGAAAAAAAAAACATTTGTTATAGTTTTAAAAAATAGCTAGCAGATATTAAAAATATGTATGGACGTATGACTTTAACTTACGAATTATAACTCTTATTAACTTATGGCTTTATGTGTGCATCGGACTTTAAAACCCGGAACAGCAGAGATGTGCGTGTCGGGTGCCGTATATATGTGACAAAAAATAGCTGCCATAAATATAATGGATTTGCCAGTACAAGCGAACTTCATTAAATATATTTGGCCTTTAGACACGGGATATAACAACCAATTTGAAGATTTTTTTTTCCTGCGTATCTTTACTGGAACACACTATAGATTGTAAAGCGCTGTTCTTTAGGATGTTGTCTGGTATTGTATAGGCGGGGCCGGCGAAACAAATATGCGGCTAGGGTACATTCCGCTCAAGTTTATTTACGAGTTTCTTTATTTCTTTTCTTTTCTTTTTTTTTTTTTTTTTTTGTTAATTTATGAATGTATTTTGACTCTGACCTCTCAAGGAAGTTGGTCGAGGTGCAGGATACCATAACAATGACTCGTATAAATGTTGCATAAAAGGGCGATAGTGTATATTCTTTTCTTAGCTTCCTTACTTCTTTTTTGAACCGCTTTTGGACTATTTGTGGGATGGTGTTGAGACGATCCGTGTGACTTTCAGTGATGCTCTCTCTACGTCTTCTTTCTTTATGGGAACTTCCCGATTTCGGAAACAAGAAAAGATCTTAGATCTCTGATGAACAGGGAGGGTGCGGTGTCACTGGAATATTCGATATTATAAACTTGCGAGTTAAAATGACTGCATAGCAAGTAAACTTATGCAACGAAATCTGAGAATGTGGAGATCATCATTGAAAAGGCAACTTGCTGCTCAACCCAATCATGTTCAATCGTTCAGAATAGTATTTGGAGGGGATGTGTTTTATTGTATGATTTTATAGTGTGATTTTTTTAAAAATAAAATGACTGCATAATTAAAGTTCAGGACTTTATAATCAGACGTATTATAACCATTCATCACTAAATTTTCTTCGTTTATAATTTTCACGGGCTGTGCGTAAATTTGTGTTTAGTTTTTGTTGCGTGTTCAAAAAAACCAAATGTAGATTTATAATCCAATCACGACATTAGAAGATTGACTCGTGTTATTAGAAAGAATGGTTTGTTTCACCATCTCTGCTAGTGAGTAATTGTAGTCCGCTAATAAGATAGCCGAAAAAGGAAGTAGCAGCAGCAGCCGTAATTGACTTAGTAATGGCAGTCAAGGAGCGCGTGCGTGAGTACGCACACACACACACAGAGTAGGAGGGGAGAGACGCTGATCGACGTTTGCATCTCTGCTAGATTGCTGGAAGAAAGTCTTCCCAGACGACAAAGGACACAGCTGCGAATTTCGTGGTCCCAGATTTTGAATTACGCCGTCCATTCCACCGTGAAATTTCTATCGTAACCGTGGAAACGCCTAAAATAATAACAGTACTCTTATGCAAATGTGTATGAATAAACGTCAGCGTGGCTTATTTTTAGAGTACAACAAAGAGAGCGTTTGAAAAAAAAAAAGACCGGAAGTAGCCGTTTGTCCTCTATATTTATCTCTGTCATTTGTTTTTTTTTTTTTTTAAATTAACCCTGTTGAGGCAACTTTGCGTATAATTCTTCTTCCAGTAAGATTTTGCAATTTAACCTTAAAAGTCAAATAAACTCGTGGTTTTGTGGGCACAGATAGGTCAAGATTCAACGAAATAGGAAGACCAGACCAATACAGAGGAGAGCAGGATCTCGGCATTAAAAGCATACTCTCTGGATCTTTTAAGCCACTTTTGCTGTAATAGAGAACTTGCCACCATTTTTATAGAGCATAAAAAAAAAAAAAATGGCTGCCACCACGAACTGCCTTACAATTCGAGAGATCAATGATTTCCACTAGATTCTGCGTAATTTTTTCGCTTGTATTATAAAAAATGTGGACGTTAATTCCTATTGTATAACAAATGCGAAATTCACAGACAGGCTTAGAGCAACTAATTGACTCAATTTTGAAATTTTAAGACACTGTTATGAAATAACTTGTCCTTGGGTAATAAGTTATTCTTGGTTGGTCCCTCTGCACCACTAGGTAATGATACCTATTTGCTGAAATAAAATGCGATGTACTTCACACCTCACGAGACTATACATGAGTGGCAAACAAAGTATCGGATATCTTTCGTTTCGAAACTCGGTTGAGAAAATGAAGAAAACTCCACGCTATAGTAATTTGTTGGGGAGGGGAGAAAGGTGTTAGCCAACAGAAAGGAGAAGCAGACCTTGAACCTCGCGCCTGCTTGTCGATGATTTATTTTGCGATGTCCCGAGCATCTAGAAGAGGTGGCAATGCAACAGTACACCTCCAAAGAGGCGAAAGTTAATTGGTGATGGGTGTCTATGACTAACGCATACATCTGCAAGTCGGACTCTGTGGGTGCGCGCGCGCACGCGCACACACACACACACAGAAAATGCAAACCTGAGGGGTATTTATACTGTTTTTGGTTTCTGGCCTAAAGTAATATGGTTTCAGCATTCCATAAAATCCTAGTTTCAATTTATAGAAATAAGCACTCGTGTCCTTATAATGAACATCTTAAGAATAAATTCTTGCCGGTTGAGCAAAGAGAGAAAGTCGTAATAAACTGTATCCAAAATTGAAATCATGACTAATAAACGCTATTATACAAATTACATGCTTTCACTGTCTTCGTATACTTAGGTTTTTTGAAAGTCTTCTCTTAGAACAGACCTTGCAGAAATCTAAATAAATCTAAGTGACAGCTGAAAATATGCAAAATATTTTTCGCATATTCAACCAGGATATTCCTCTTTTTTTTTTTTTTACAACCTGCCACGTGCATTTTTTGTTTATCAACATAGAACGTATTCAGTTGGTGCATGCGCAGTTAATTGAACATTTAACATTATATACCGCGTTTAATATTATATTAATTACATTAAAAGTTCAAATTCTTTTTTTTAGGTGTCTCTTCCATTGTTACGCAGTTATAACAAAAGAAAGGAGCCCCCACCCCCGAATATCATTGCTCACTCCTGATAGTCCTTAATTAAATTATTTTATTTAATTAATTTAAATTAGGACCTGACGAATCTAATTTGGAGATTTGTCCATTTAGATGGATATTCGGATAAAAAAAATGAAGATTCATTTTTAAAACAGTCTCGTTTTTTTTTTTATCCGAGACTGCTCATTTTTGTATTCCATATTCAGTTGCCAAACTGTCACTATAAGTTTAGGTTTGGTAAGACGTTTTTGCAAGACAATTGGCGAAGCGACGCGATACAGTTCGCTTGGCCACAAGTATAAATAGCAGACTACAGTACAGAGACCTCACTTAACTTCGCCTCACTTGCATAAAAATATATAGTATTTCTCAAGACTTGGCAAAAAAAAAGGAAAAAAAAGCGAACCAGAATATAGACGTGGCTATTTATTCACGATGCTGAATGCATTATTATTGTAAACCAAGTTCTTCTGGAAGCAAAGATTCTTTTCTTGTTCGTTAATTTCATGCAAACAGAATTCTGAACATCAACAAACTCTCGTACAGAATGAACAAATGACGGTGTCAAGCAGAAACTATATAATATTTTAGCTGTTATATGCACAGCACATGCGAGTGGCGCTATTTATCAGTTCCTGGATCTGGATAATTGATGTTTCGGATAATGGACGTCCCTTATACCTTATAATATGTCTGAAGTATTATTGTCGATAGCAGTGAGTAGCTCAGTTGAACGAAGTTTAAACGACGGTGATTATTTGCGTTATCCAAATGCTTTTTATTCACACTGATGGACACCGGGTGGTCTTACCCTGTCTTCAATTGAACACATATTTAGTGGATATTGATTACGCTATGTGGTGGTAGTAATAGTAAAGAATGCGATAAAAAAATTTAACTACTCCAGGTTGGGGACATCCTCTTCAAAGTGATTTTGCTTAGTAAAAGAAGTGCTATTTATGAATATGATTACACTCATCCAAGTTGTACAAATTTTTGCCAATCGATTTTATGATTTTGACCACGTCTTTTCTCCATTTGTCTGAACCATCTAGGTCTCACTCCCTCAACTTCATCTAGGGTTTCTTTCTTGTTTTGCTAAAAAGCAAAACAAGAACACATGCTAGATCAACGGTGGCAAATGTAATCGCAAAATGGGGACGTCTTAGTAATACTACAGCCGGGAAACTTTCGGGTAGATCGCAGAAATTGATGATCCTCATCGAATACTATCAATAATGAGTTCAATGTTAGTACAAGCTTGATACGTAGGGAGGGGCATAGCATCGGATTTTATGGAAGACCTGGAATACAGAAAAAAAAAAAAAAAAAAACCCCATCAGAACACGCAGTGCACAGCGTCGACTTGCCTGGTGCATCGTCATTGGTCCCTGGAACGTTGGAAAGCTCTGCTTTTGAGTGGCCAATCAGAGTGAACAGTGTGTTATTGAGTGATCATTCACGGTTTTCTAATGTGATGGTCATATTTTGGTTTGTGGATATCCAGACGTACTTTACCAGAGTATTTCGTCCTAACTGCGAAGTTTAGAAGGAGGTGCTGTCACCGTCAGAGATTGTTTCTGGTAACCTGGACCATTATTCGTCGTTCCTGAAACAATGAATTCCATGCAGTACACCGATGTTATGGGCAATACTGCTCTTCCTACACTGTGGCTTGGGAGGTTCGTTTTCTGTTTCAGCATGACATGCACACTATCATCTTACACAACCGGTAATGATTTAGAGCGCCGATCTTGAGTCAAGGTTGCTTTTGGCAGTTTAGCGTACATTGAAGCGCTGCTCTGGCGTATAAATAAATGAAATAAATAAAACAGCATGCTAATTTGTAACGTTCCCCGAGGTTAGTATATATTTAAATCTCTTAAGTGCTGTCTGTCTGCGGTTGTTTCTGATTCTGTACTTATCGCATACTCAGCAGCATCTTACTCAGGGTTATCATACGGAGAGTGCGTTTGTGCTGTATCCAGTTCTCAGTTAGTCCGTTCGATGGCGAAATAATGGTACCTTATCCATATTATTGTCATTCCTTGGTCAAAACTCACATATCGTAGAGAGAAATTCTATATGCGGTTGAAGGTCATATTAGGTTATGTTGATTTCACATCATTCACTAGCTGCCTTCTTCTGCTTCATACCACATGCCCTTCATACCGCATGCCTTAGTGAGAAGGGGTAGAATTACAGCGTAAATTTCAATCGGAATGGCTAGTGAATGACCTTGACTTGCTTATAGAAATTCTCTCTACTGTAGTCGTTGGCTATTTTGCTGACTAGCACGAGGGGAGGTATGATCGCTGTTCTTCCGCATCGCGCAGAAAAGGTCTATTTAAGGGTTATCTTGACCAGAGAAATTTTGATGGGCTTTTTGCACATGTTGGCCGAGAGTTATATGATTTTTCTGCTGTTTTTCATGGCTTTTTCATCCAGCTAAACGGGTAATTACAGGAGGCATTTCGAACACATAAAATAAAATATCCAGACTCGATGTACTGACGTGTCATGGCCTTAGGTGCCTCGGCGCTCATTCTAAAAAAAAATCTCAGAATCCGACCTAATTTCCTACAGGAAATTCTACTTCCGCAGGCCAATTGGCACCAAACAGAGGCCCTTAAAAACTTTTCAAATAGCGCGTGAGGAAAAGCATGCAAATAAACTGGAGCAAAACCAATGAAAACGCCATCCGCTATTCTTCTCGTGGTCAGCTGCTCACGCAAGCGACAGCAAACCTGAGTTGTACGAGCCAATAAGAGTCTCCCCTTGAGTTTCTAAGGAGGCTGAAGCTCTTATTAGCGCTCGGACTTAAGAAAACAGACTCTTGCGTTAACAACTCTGCCTGTGTGTGAATTTGAGGACGACTTGATCCTGGAATCTGACCCCCCCCCCCGTCTGGAATTCAAAAATCAATCCAAATGTTACACTAATCGATACACGGCGAGATTCCTAAATGAAGGTGTGGTTCCATTGCTTATAACGGGCGTTTGAAAATTTTTCAACATAGTCCTGGAATACATACATTTTTGTGTTGATTCCAGTTGCGAAGAAAGTTTTCTCTTAGGTCTTCAGGAATGCATCCAATGCCAAAATTACGTAACTGTCGGTGGGAAATGGATGTCTGCCAGGTCTTTTTTCAAATTAGGAAATAGATGAATGTTCAATGGTGCTAGAGCTGATGAATATCGAGATAGTCCAAGATTTCAAAGCCGTACTCATACAGTGTAGCCACGGGCGTTACAGACTTGCGAGCAGCCATGTTGTCCTGATGGAACAAGAGTCCTTTCCTAGGTTTCCCTCGGCATTTGTTTTTGATGTTTTTACGCCAACGTCTCACAAGGTCTGCTTAACAAACCCTTGTGACTGTCTGGCCTTTTTGAAAGTAATCCACTAGAAACTCCCCATCAGCATTTCAAAAAACCGATGCCATCACCTTGCCAGCAGAAGGAATCGATTTGGCTTTCTTTGGAGGAGAAGAGCTGTGTTTCCATTGTTTGAACTGCTCCTTTGTGTCTGGCTGAAAGTGATGGACCGTCTCATCCATGGTTACAAACCTTGCCAGGAAATTTTCTGGATCTGTTTGAAAGCGATGTAAATGTTTACTCGACTTGGCAACTCTTGTGCGCTTTTGATTTGCTGTCAACAACTCTGGGGGCCATTGTGCTGACACCTTTTTCATAATGAAACTCTGTTATTATGTGGTATACACTTTCAGATAAGATACCAGAGACGCCGTAAATTTACCGACCTGTCACTCTTCGTTCACTCATCACCAGATCATGCACACCATCAACAACTTTTGGACTGATGGACATTGCAGGTTTTCCACAGCGTGGGTCATCTTCGGTTCTCCCTCACTCGTTTAAATTCAGCTGCCCATTTCTTACCATGGAATAGAAGGCGCATCCTTCCCCACTGTTATAACCATATCCTCATGAATTTCTTTTGGCTTTAGTCCCTTATTTTTTCCCAATATCGAATGACTGCGCGTTGACTGATTTTGTCCATTTTCATCATTTACAAAATTTTGTTGACTTCAGTATAATTAAACAAGGACGTTATTGAAACTGCATGAAACTTGATGGGCTACTATTTGAAGTGCATTAAGAGCAGAAATTTTTAACACAGTACCCACTACCCTTTCATATTCAGGTCGCGATCTTTTCAAACCCCCCTCTTAAATGCTCCATAAATAAATTGGAAAAATGCTTGCTTTGGAGGGATGTGGGTTTCACAGTTGGCTGCTGCTGCAGGATTTATCGTGGATGTGTCCGGGTTGACACTGCTAACTATCTTCATCCCCTCCCAACCCATCCTACATCATTTCTACTCGTGTTAATCTTACTCATAAAGATGAGACCGAACGTCGCCACAGGCTTCTCATGTGTTCCTCCCTGCCCAAGACTTCAGTGGCTGGAACAAGTTTTATTTCTGGATGCTATGGACATAATGTAAAAAAATGCTCAAGGTTTATGTTGCTAATAGCTTTCATTATTGACCCTAATGATAAATTACTTGGTGTAGTAAACCGACGATATTAATTAGCACGCATCTGTCACTGTCAAATTCTTAACTCGCAATCTACGCAAATTTCGTATTCTTTTGCACTCGACAAGTCAGTCTGTTTTCTTCGTTCTTTCTGCTTAATTTTTAATCCATCCGTGCGTTTCCTACCCTCCTTCCCACAATCCTCAATTTCCTTGTATCCTTCATTCCCAATTGACGCGTACTTTAGCTCGTAATCCGTTCTGTCTCTGCTGTTTGCCATACGCGTACTGCCATCATGTTTAATATCAAAATTGCTTGTATAGATATTAATATATTATCGCGAATAATTAGGATGCTATTCATTACTTCCACTCTGTCATTACAGCACGTATAACAATCCCACCATAGTTTGTTTACGTGTACAAGCCTCGTACACGTAATACTTTTTTAATCTGTTATCCGCAGGGAAATCAGCTTCGGATCTATCTCCAGAGATACGACTGCCATGGCTAATAAATTGACAGCCTATATTAGTTCATTCCCACACCCAGGATTTATGGATGATGCTTTAAACTGACTTTTATTGACATAGAAGCGATTTGCCTGTTGTGGGTGGATCGAAAAATTCCCGCATAAGTCTAATATCCAAAGGGGGAAAAAAAACCGTAGCCAACTAAGAATTTCATTGAAAACCTCCTGGAAAAATTGTTCTCAAGGCAGCGATTGAAAGGAGATTTTCCTACTTGGAAAGGCCAGTGAAGCAGGCTATTGTGCCATTACTTGAACGAAGAGAGAATAAAGATTTTGCCAGTTTCTAGAAGTTTAATGTACTAAGCTAAAGCTGGACATCATCATCGTATAGTGTATTGAACCTCTGTAGTTGTCTTCAAATGTTGTGCTATTACTTCGAAGCAGTAGAAGTATATCACGGAAATACCGAGCTTTGTTTTCAAAACTAAAACTGGGTTTGATAGTGTAGATGCATAATAGTCCGAAGGATCTGGTTATCTTCCAGCTTACTCGAACACAGATATGCACTGTAACTGTTGTAATTGGTATGATTTAGAGGTTGGTTCTCAAGTTTGTGGGATGAAAAACCCGCAGTACTGGGAAAAGGAAACTATTTACTAATCCTCACAGGCAGCACAGTAGTTACTATCGCCTGCTTTCTACGCTGTGTGGAAAAATCTTCGGTTCACATTCCGTCTCGAGGGGAAATTATTGACTGGCCGAGTTAGTCGGTCTTGGACGATGGTGGCAACGTTTTGTCTCTAAAAAATTCGGGTTTTCATCCAGAAAAAAAGCATACCGACCATAGAAATGCACGCAGTTTTCGGGCAGAATACACGAGCTCTCTGGTGCGAAAACAAAACAGAAACAGCAGAAATACCATTTTATGTACCTCCATAAAAAACAGGGGAACAGCTTCATCCACTTCTCTTTTTTATCTCTTCCTTTTGTTTTCAACAAGTGATACTTGGGCCGTTCGTCAGGAGTTTATTGTCTTTGTTTAAATACTGCACAATGTCTTCGATTATTTTCATCCAGCTGAAAGAAATTGTTGGCGAACAGCTGTGGAGTTGTGTTGAAGTCAATCGCTTTGCTTACAGTTAAATTATTCTCTTTGATTAGATATTTATGAATCTGACCCCGTCTTCACAACACATTTTCTGTTATATGAACTGTGGCAGACAGTGCGTGTTTGATGATGAACTGCCTGTAAAGTCTGTTGGGTAGGGAGGAAACCTTTATTTCTTCCATCGTAAACATTTATTAATAATTAGCCTTTTAACTAGGAGCTTGACACAGTCATACCAGTGTTTGCTAATGTATCCTTAACGTGAGAGGTCGAATGTAAGAAAGAACGATTACGTAATTAAACATTGGTAAAGGAGCAAAAACACACACGGGTCGGATGTAGGAACTGAAAGTGAAGAACGCAACACCTGTTTGCTCTTACGGAACGTGAAGAATCCCGTCAGCGAAAGTTTTCACGGAAGAAGGCAGAATAGTTGCATCACTCCATGCAGGTCGCCACCTGCTTGTCGTGACACGTGCACATCTGCCATTTGGAACTCACGCAAAGTGGCACAATGATGTTTATTTATTGGGTGAAATGCGGGAAGTTGGGGAGGAATCATGTTCCCATTGTGTAATGTTTCCGGGTTTACTAGGTCAAGTGATGTACAGGTAAATAAGGGCCGAGTGAGATTTAACATCCGAACTGCCCTTCGTTCCATACCCCTGCGTCTCAGGTGTATTCCCCACTGGGCATTCTCTGAAAGCGACAGAGTGACCTTCCTTCCCTCGTGGGCGCACCACGCCTAAGATTTACTTGCAATTACGTACTCTGCATGAACACCATTAAATGGTTATTAGGCTCATTAGCGAACCGTGTTGCTCAGGGAGCAGATCAGGCATTGTCCTCTGCAAGTTGAGCCCCCTTAGTGCGAAACTCAGGCACAGTGAAGAGGTGAGTGTGCCGTAATGATTTTTTAAGGAGTACATTTGAATTCTGACCTGAAGCACTCTAGAAACGATAAATACCAATGTAAAGTAACTTCGTTTTGCCTCGTGGCCTTATCGTTAATCTCTCTCTTATGCGGTTCTGTTAATTTCTTTCAGTCTGATTATTTTATCTTTGTCACCTTGTAAATACAAAACCACTTTCGAGTATGAGACCCATGTGGGTAGCACAGTTGGTAGGATCGCTGTCCTTCCCACACAGGATGGAAGATACCCAAGTTCCAATCCCATCGTGAGGAATATTTATGTTTTTTTTTTTCACAACTTGGCTGAATTAGTCGGTCTCAAATGAGGGTAGCATGGTTTTTTCTCCCGGAAACTCGGGTTTCTGTTTTCGTCCAGAAAACATAAAATCGACCACAGAACACACGCAATTTACAGACAGTATATATGGAACAATATAGCCTTAGTCTCTGATGCTCCTAAAACCCCACTACAACAACAATAATGGAAGTACGAGCAAAGAGCAGTGTGTGTCTACTGTCCAATTTTGAAGTCGCCAAATAAGTGTTATACTTTCGGAGTTTACATAGAACAAGCCAAAGACAGCAGCATAATAGTACATATTGGGGTTGGACTGTGCACCTGTCATTTTGAGCATATGTCATTTGAGTATACAACGTAAGCCATACGCTGCACATGGTTATTCAGCTTATATGGAGATGGGCCAATATGGTTCTGACGGGATCCAGTAATCGGTATTCTTCAGAATACCGATTCCTGTATGCCACAAGCAATGTTTAAAAATTGTTTTCGACCAGGCACATCCTTTTATGGCTGCAATGTATCAATATGCGAATGGCTTTTTCCAGTAGATGGAAGAATCCTGCGAAAATATTCTTCCACTTTTATACAATCTTGACCATGGTATATAGCCAGAATAGTATAGAACTAGTTCTAGGACCATGAGACTAAATTCATCCTACTGCTGAATTTACTCTTATATTTCATGTTCTTTCTTGATGAACTGAGATCTGGTGACCTCTCCAGTCACCAGATCTCAATCCATATGAGCACCTGTGCGATGAAGTGGAATAATGAACTAGTGGAGTAGAAATCCACAACCATTCAGTTTGCAAGAAAACTGTGGGAAGCCATTGAATCATCGCAGACCAGCATCTGAAAAGCTTTGGACACCTCGTTGAGTCCGTCCCATGAGGAATGTAGAACGTTCTGAGTGGTAAGGAGGGCTACTTGCTATTAGGTAGATGTGCTTAATAATATAGCCATTGAGTATTCTACGAAATACCGTAACGTAAAGTTAAACTTCTTACACCATTGTATTCACTGCACTTAATTTCCTTTGTACTTTATTTCCTTAATCTTTTTACTTCCACAAATATCCTATTTCTGTTTTAATGTTAAAACAATACGTTTACGTTTTACCAACTTTCTGATCTTTTCTGGATGAGTTACGGATATAACGATCTAAATACAATTGCCAGAGTAACATATTTACACAATACTTTAATGGCGACGACGGCTGGGCAAAGGTGGTCAGAATCCAGTGCCGCTTGGAGTAATTTTTGATGTCATTTAAATACATGCAGTATTTTCACTGTTATAAAAAATGTAGTCTGCGCGGATAGCACAGTGGTATCGTCACCGTCTTCCCCACACCGAGTGGAAAAGGCCCGGGTTTGAATCCCGTCGATGATGTGAGGAACTTTAGTGGGCTTTTTTCACTCCGTGGCTGAGTTAGTCGGTCTCAGGCGTAGATAGCAAGGTTCCCCCCGAGAAACTGGGATTTTTTTTGTCCAGCAAATAGGCAAATCGACCAGAAACACACAATTTACAGACAAAATATGGGTATATGATTACATTAATAATAATATGGGTAGATGTAATCATTTACAGGGGACCTTAACATCATAATTTTTTTTTGTTATAAAAAATGTAAACGGGTCATGGTAACTTCAATGAAAAACTCCACAGCATGGGTCTCACAGACACCCCAGATTGCACCTGCGGAAACGGGAAATCTTGGGGCCACCTGATGTATGATTGTCACCTGTACGTGGACATCTGGACACAACTTGAAAGTGAGACTGGTTGCTACACCCAAGATGAAGCACCGGAATTAATTGCAACTCACCCTAACTATGCAGCCTTCTTTAGGTATGCTAATGCCGTCTTCAAGCGTAGGACAACTATTACTCAACAACAGCGCCAACGACATCCTGACATGTAAACTCTAACAAGCTCAGATTGTTCAGACACATTAATGGGACCATTCCTTTGACTGTAACGTACCTAACTTCATTCATAGTGATACCAGTGATGGATCCTTCACTTGGCCCACAGAACCACACCTTGGAAGAAAACACTGCAGACCCTGATCTTCCGAGGATGGGATCCTCTGCGCTGACCATTGGGGTAGGATCTATGCTGCTGACCCCCAACTGAAGTGGGATCTTCGCTGCTGACCCCTGCTTGGGGGTGGGATCTTCACTGCCTGTTAACCCCCACTGAGGGGTGGGTCTTTGCTGCTGACCCCTACTGAGGGGTGGGATATTTGTTGCTTATCCCTACCTCTGATGGGACCTTCACTGCCTGCTAATTCCCACTGAGGGGTGGGATATTCGCTGCTGACCCCCACCTGGGGTGGAATCTTTGCTGCCTGCTGGCCCCTTCTGAGGGTGGAATCTTTGCTGCCTATTGAGGTAGAGTTTAGCAGTGGGATTTTTTCTACTGACCCCCACCTGCGGGGTGGGACCTTCACTGCTGGCCCCTACTGAGGGGTGGGATTCCTAGACCTATTGTCCAGTGCTCTACTCTCTATCACTTTAACTAACAACTCCTACTTCTATGGGTATGCCTCTAACTATCATCTCCATCTTTCTATCACTATGTTCCCCCCAGTCCCTTCTTCCCCATCTTCTCCCTGCTGTACATCCACTCTGCTTTCCTATATTTTTACGGGCTTCTTCAGACCATCAGTTCTGGGGATTCCCAGCATGAGCTAAAAGATGAATCTGGCCTGCCTCTGCGCAGCTAGAGATGTGAGACAGGGGTCAATCAAACTGGTGTTTGTCGCCCCCTGGTTGCTAAATCGCCTGATGCCGGCCACTCAACACAACAAAAAAAAAAGCATCACACCTTCACACATTCCAACTACACACAAACGGCCGGCGATGGCGCTTACCTCACCACAAGATGACAAAGTAGCGAATGGGGGGAACCCTAGAATTCACAAAAAAACCAACAATAATAATAATAATAATAATAAATTTTCAAGTTAATTTTTTTATATAAATTGTTGATTTGCCTAGGCCTGACGTAGCCGAGTGGTCAGGAGCGCGAGTGCAGTAGCACACGCTCTTTGAGTGGACCGGGGTTCAAGCCCGTGCCTGCTAAATACGATTAGAATTTGTAATGATCGGTTTATTGTAAACTCCACTGAGCTGGTGATCGTGCCAGAGTATAAACAAGAAAATTTTTAAAGATTCTCCGCAGCGGAATAGTCGAGAGTGACGGTACATTAGTAAACGCCTTGAGTGACCCTGGTCCAAAACCTGCTAAATACGGTAATATTCTTATATTATATCTACTTTATGAACTTCTCTGACCTTATATTGTCGTCCTGCAGTATAAATAGAAATTTTATTATCTATTTCAGCAATGTTTAATTATTTAACTCATAGTCTCTTCATTACTGACGGGTAGGTGGTGCAAGTGTCCTTTTTGATATATTATTTTTAAATTGTGATATGTGCACGATCTTTTCGGATAGCTGGGCTTTTACAATATATATATGATCATTAATATGTTCACTGTTATCAACCCTGGAGACATTGCTGACTACACAAATTCCTTAATCGTACAAAAAATGTAGAACCTCGAGGCCTTCCTCTCCGGTTTCAGCCATCACATTAATCCTGAGAAGTCTAAACAGTTGACCTTCTCGCTCAAACGTAATCCAACAATGGCGCGACCCAATATAAGAGGATCTGCGATTTCTGCTGTTCACTAACACACCGATCTGGGTGTTATTTTTGACCAGAAGCTCTCCTTTCTACCACACATAGACCATCTGCAAATAAAGTTCTGTCGACTCCGGTGGATGCTTAAGCAACAACTTATACATATCCATGACCAGGCCGTTGGGTGCAGATATATTAAGACATGTGTCTATCCTGGGTATACTTTATGGCGCAGAAGTCTGGACCTCAACTGCCACAACGCATCTGAGACGGATTTTTGCGAGCGAATTTTGGCTATTGAAGTGGGCTATATGGAAATTTCGGCTTTCCCCTGCACTAAGGACCACCCAGATGGCGGCAGCTCTAAGCATCAGACGTCTTCCTGCCATTATCCATGAGAGAAGACTGGTCTTTGCTGTAAAAATGATGGTTGGCATTATTTAGAAACCAGACTTCTGGGCTAACTGTGGATGGAAAATCCCAGTACCAAGCCTTCGGGCCAGTCCAGTCCTTCAGGCCACCCCAAACAGTTAAAGTTATCCGATCGGTTCTTACCCGTGCAAATGCTGCAGTACATACACTCTTTGGATGGCGACCTCTACAAGTTCGCATTGGATAAAAAACATAGGCAGAACTTACTCCATCGACTTCCTTCTCAGGACCACGTCACAGGACATTAGAACCGGCTCCCAAGGACATGTCTGTCACTGCCATGGATCCATCACTACAGTGTTCCAACTTTCTGCGCCTGCTCAGATGACTCCAGCACTGTAAAAGGACTGCTCCCTGGAGAATAATTTGACTTGATAACATGCCGTCGTGTATATGTTTTCATATGCAAATTTTTCAATTTTTTTTCCAATGTTTAATCCTACACTTGTATAATTAGCAATAATATTGTTTTTTTTCCTCCTATCTCATCCTTGTTTATTACATTGTATTAGCCTTTACTGTAAACCCCTGGCTCGTAGCCGTGAAGGGTATTGTATACGGCGTGTACCTTTTGTATGCAATAAAGAGTTCTTCTTCTAAAATCCAGCGAATAAAACCAAAAAACAAATACTGCATAGTTGAGAATAGAGATTACCGGATCGACCAGTGATGGGAAGGTGAAGGGGGGTGGAAATGACTTGAGCAAACGGAGACATCTCTGTCTATTGGTTGTGATGGTGCTGGCGGTGGACTAGACGTTGGTAAATCCTCGGGCGCCTTCTTTTTCAATACTAACCTTACATCCAGGTGCAATCTTGTAAATCAGAAATTTGGTATATACCAGTACGATGGTAAGGGTGTGTTCATAAATGACAATGCTGACCTAATTAATAACTTGCAAAGAATACTGCTTTGATTGATATATCAGTAAGTTACAGCTGGCATACACATTTAAAACAAAAAACTTTTCTCCTTTTTTAATGCGGATTGGTCCACTTGTGCACTTGACATTGTGTAATACGCCATAAAATGTTCAAAATTATAAACAGGTACTGTTTATATTAACTGTAAATTGTCTTCCAGGCTTACTGCTAATGTTGACGCATTATCTCCACGTTGTCTCAATTTATTTGGGTAGAAAATGAGGGAATAAAATTTTTATATCGTATATATATCGCGAAACAGCTCACTGGGGTTATTTTTATTTTTACTGGTTTATTACTTTACACAATAACATGAAACAGAACTCATTAATGCGTAATAATTTGGTGTAAAATTGGATTTGGGTAATTATGGTCCACGTTTAATATTTAATAATTTTACTTTACTGTGGCAGAAAAAGGGTCGAACACCTCTGCTTTATGCAACCTGATTTCAGAGAGCGTCGAGTCATTTTACTCTTGTTTCGTTTTGTTTCTGTTTTTCTCTTTCTTTCCCCCCGCCCCCAATGTTCTCTGTTTTAGAATATAATGATTTAGTAGGAAATGGCATAAAGTGTTACTCCCTTCCTGATTAAGATGTTTCAATCTCTCTTTTGTAGTATTTGGGAATCAAACAGCAGCCTATATGAGGGCGAAGTCAATTTTTTGGGATCTTTTTTGCCTTGGACGATTGTGGCCAGACCATGGCCGACACTTGAGATGAGTGCATTGAAATTTATCTTATGAGGATAAACTTACAGCGTATGCGCCCCTCTTCGCTTTCTCTCAGTCTCTGTTGCCCGTATTGATTACTAGACAACGGTAGTAACGAAACTTGGATCTTTGCCAGTCTGTTACCGACACGCTCCCCTTTCCACCCCCTTCCTCAGAAGCTGCTCTGGATCCCCAGCTTTCAGTGGCTCAATATTATCGAGTATTTGGCGCGTGATTTAGTCTGACGCATGTGACTTATTGAGAATTTTTCTTGGTGCATATTTTAGGAAAGGAAATCGCATCCTCCCAAAAAACACAGTATGGTTTAATCTCCCGTTCCTTATAAACACTATACAAGCTCTTTGTCGGCCTGACTTTTGCTCTACAAACTATTGAAGACGAGTGGGGATAAACAAACATGATACGAAATCCTAGACGCGCATTTCGCGAAAAGCGTGACGTCCCCAAAGATATATTTACTGTAGTAAACGGTCATTTGGTAAATCAGCTCCTCTTCCCTCAGCAAAGTCGCATCCCATTGAACAAATGGACCCTACCGGCAGTAAACTGTCATTCAAATGGAGTATTGTACGGCGCACTAGCGATCAATAAATGCGAGAAACACAAATTGCATACAGACTAGTGCCTTTGGAAGTAACGTGCCCGTCTCTCGAATTTGTGGTCGGAAACGACTGGTCCACGTTTGTGGAAGGAGCACTTTTTGCAAGTCGACGAAAACGCAAAACTTTCTTGAGATAGCACCCTATACATGTGGAGAAACGTTATTTCAGAGAACGGAAATGGTATTAATCGCATAATCTTAGAGGAGTGTATCACTCTAGAATTTTGTCTGGTGGGTGGTGAGTGAAAAACACTTCGTGATAATCGGATAGTGTTACTCCTACTTATCAATCCCGCCTTCCTTACCGGTGCTCATGATCTCTTGTAAATTCTTAATTTAATTATCCATATTCTGTTCGTCTGTCTGGCTTTTTGTCAGCTTATATTGGAAGGGAGATAAATAGGTCAATAAAAATAAATATTTCAGTTGATACTCTGGAACGACCACATACGATCAGAGAAGTTTAAGTTATGGAAAGACTCCTGGGTAGTTTTTGGTGATCCATAAATATATGATCCAAAAAATGTTAGATTAAGTTGAACGCAGAGACCTGACTGAAGGCGTATGCTGAAGAGTTTTCATCACTTAGGAACGGTTAGGTAGCTTTTAAAATAGAAGAATAACATTTTTTACCTGTACGTTAGACAAAATGGAGCATTTTTTAAACGCCAGTCGTTGTTGGGTTAAGGAGCACCAGCGACTTAAGCCATTATGTGCTGTATATATGTCTGCAAATTGCGTATTATGATGGATTTGCCTGTTTTCTGGATGAAAAACCCGAGTTTCTCGGATTAAAAAAACCACACTACCTTCGCCTCAGACCCACTAACTAGCTATTTTGTGAAAAAGCCCTTAAAAATTCCTCACGTCATTGACGGATTTGAACTTAGGTGTTTTTGCAGCCGGTGTGGGGAGGACGGTGATTGTACCAACTATGTTACCGCAATGACTGAACCGGCGTCTCCTCTTTGTAATGACATATTTAAACTCCAGGGTCTCAGAAAGCTTTCAGTTAAATTATAATTAGAAATCTTTTAATTTTCAGGGAACAGAACGATATTTAACTCCACAGCTAAAAGCGTTTGGGAACGTATGGAACTTCATTTGTTAACTATTGTAAGATCGAACCGTTCTAATAGTTAACAAAAGAGGTAATAAAATATTAAGCCAATCTCAAGTTCTAAAGCCACCAAGTGCAACCTCCAAAGTTACCGATTAGTTACGCCTCACTAGTCTCTTCCCATGTCTTTAACCCTTACGTCGGACATACCCTTTTACCATCATGAACTTGACCCATCGTGGAGATCAGCGTCCCCTCACTCACGAGTTATTGTCGGACAATGATTTAATGCTACCGTCGCTACCAGTTTCACCTGACAGTCGCTGTAAGGTTGGAGGGGTTTTTGACACCTGTTACTGTAATGGTGGTGCAGGGCTAACTCCACTGTCAGCGGGTTTCGGATTCCTCGATAACTGACTCAGCAGTTGCTATGCATTCGCTTTTAAATTCGTGTCTTTTTCTTCACTTGTAAACAGTGCAGAAATATCCCTCGATATTTTCTTTAAGCGATGTATTTCGCTGTTCAAAAGTAGAGATTATGCTGTACAAGGGGTGTATAATGCCCCTGTGCAAACTTGAAAACACGCGTCAATTATCTTCGATGTGCTTCTGGATCAATACTGTCCTTCTTGGCCACTTTTCGTAATTAGATATTGTGATTTCGCTTCCTTTGTGTTTAAATTTAAAGTTGATTACGTTAACACGGTTGATTTTTTTTTATCTTGCTCTTATGCAAAACAGAATTCAAGTAGTGCACGAGTCACTGGGTCTCGAATAAGCCTAAAGGCTTCGTGTGAAGGCTGATTCGTGTTTTGAAAGTTTCCACGGCCTTTTTATACGTACAATTGGGTGAAAAACAGCACCTCCTCGTAGTCTCTTATCAGTTCTAGCATTTTGTGACTCTCTGCTTACTGTTGTACGTTACCTTGAATTAGAAAAAGCTATTAATTGCTGTATTGCGCGTGTAAATGAATGAGTGGCGCATTGGATTATTCTGCCAGATGGCGCGTTGACCTATTAATCCCATTTATTCGTAATTAACATTGACCCGCTTAGTCATCATTTGGAGAATTCATTTGTCAAAAATCTGTCAAGTAAACCGCGCCTGTTTCACTTACGTTCTTTAAGGAGAAAAGTCTTGCCCAACAGCAGAGCAACACGGGGAGAAAACACACAATGTGTGTCGTCCTGTCTTCGCTAACCTGTCGGTGTAAAGCACAGCCTTCACCTTTCTTGTACTTAATACACGCTCCACTTTTTCAAGCAACCCCCGTGCTGTGCGGCCAAATCAAATTTTACAACGGAAGTTGAATGATGAGGAAAAAGAAAAAAAGGAAAAGTCAATTTAACGTCATGCACAGTAACCATGGAAACCGGCTATCTGTAGTAGACCATCTGTTAGCTTTGGTTTTGCTCGGTAATGTGCTCTCGTGACACACGCGCGCACATGTAATGTCATCAGCTGCATTATTTCCAGCGCTTGATGCAGACCATCACCCGAGGCACACGGACAAGGTGAGCGTCGGCATGTCAGGAATCTTTATTGCGAAGGAGCGATCGAACTGTCTGCGAAGCTCACGCTATAATTCAATGCCTTTCTTTGCATGTGAAATGCTTTATCAAGCATAAAGAAAGAGACAGACATAAACAAACATATTAATAGGCTGCGGCACACACGTAGCCTTGGGGGGGGGGGGTAAAATAAACTCGATAAACACACATTTAAATGAATAACAGGTAGATAAGATAGTCAAACAGAGCGAATAGAAAAACTGTTTTAGAATACTTCTGTCATGTTATTTAGATTTTTTTTTTTTTTTTCACAGATGTTTTAAATTCGTGTATTGTAAAACAGTAGATATAATCCAGTGGGTTGGTAACATTGCCATCTTTGTAAAGGCATTTTGATAGGGCAACGCTTTTTATTGAACGTAATGCGTAATCGGTGGCTACAGTTTCGTAAGATTTGTCGTTTCCTTTGTGACTGAACAGAGACTGCGCAGAACTGATACTACCTTTATATGTGTAATTATTAAATTAATGTTAAGTGGTACGTTCGTAATTCAGGAGAATGCGAAACATCAAGAGAAATAAATGAAGTCGAATAAAATGGAAACCTAGGTAGCAGGGGGAAATTACTTCCGTGGAGTAGTGCCGTCTCCATTTGCTACCCGTTTGAAGGCGGGTGTGGGTTCATTTCCTGTCATTGACCAAAAGAACTTTATACCAAGTTTTTTCATTCAGAGTTGTAGTTAGCGTAGGTTTCGATCGGAATTTTTCCAAGGTCGTTCACCTGCACACGTCAAACCGGCGCATTGTTCGTTTTTTTTTTTTTTTTTTGCAACGCAACTAAGGCTATGAGGCGTCAATATATTGTATTTGTACATTGCGTGTATGCTATGATCGGGTTTACCTTTTTAATGGATGAAAAACTTCCGAGTTTCGGGTGGGAAAAAAAACTGTGCAACCCCTCAACCCTGCGACCAAGTCATCAAAAAGAAAAAAAAAAGCGTCCTGTCGTCATGGATTCGAACCTAGGCTTTTTCCATGCGGTGTTAAAGGACATTGATCGCAACCTCTGCGCTACTAGCGAGGATAAACCCCCTCGAGCATTCGTAATGCGCACACATTCTCCGCCCGTCTGGTCGGTAGGATAATTTAAATGCCCGTCGGAGTAGGTCAACTCCATATAGACGGAGAATGATGGGAAAATATCTGTTTAAATAAATCAGCGTAGTCTCTGATGGCTTGTTTTTTAGTTGTTCGTTTGATCCATAGCGACAGTCACAGATTCCCAGTTTTTTTTTTTTTAATTCGATTTTTATTCTGTGGGTGCGCATGCGCAGGGAGCACTGGAGTGACGTGCTGATGACACAACTTTACTTATTGCCGTGAACGTACTATTTCGTACTCCGTGTGTGAGAAGTGAGAAAGAACAGCACGTGCGTTTCCCAGGCAATCAAGTGGGGAAGTTAATGCGCGTGCACGCTTTCGGAACGGTTGTTGGTGGCTGTGGTCGCGGCGTGTTGACAAAAACGCAGCTCGCTTGAGCGTGAAAGGAAAAACGGGTCAGTGGACTGAAATTCTGAAACAAGAAATCCGATGTTTTGTTTCGCTTTGTTTTTTTTTTTATTTTTTTTATTATAAATTTACGGGGAAAGGCATGCGCAGCCCTCCCTTGTGTCCTGTTATATTGTTCTGGGGAACGGAAGTGTGCTTTTAAAAAATCTCTATTCGAAATAAAGAAATTCCGTTCTTTCTAATTTATTTTCGCGGTAATTGAGTGCACGGTGACGTCACCTGTCTACTCCAGACACCGCGACCACCACAAAACAGCGCGTTTTTGTAGATAAAACAGAATGGAGCTGGAAGATAAAGAGGAGAGATAGCAACTGATAAATGAGAGAGACTTAAATGTTAATTATATATATAGGGATATGTATAAATAGACGAATAGAGGGTTTCGAGAGAGCTAAAGGGAACAGAAGACCTTATCGGTCACAAAATAGTAAAACAATTTGTATTACTTTACGTTTTAATTTATTTTCTAATTATGATATTCATTTTATCTCATGTCCGTTTGAGTTTATATTTTGGAATGTTTGACTCACGTATATATTCCCTTCGATTATATACATTTATATGTCCAGTGCTGGTTTAATTATGAGCTCATTTCACGAGCAGTTATTTCTCCTTTCATTTCTCTTTCTGATCTCCAAGATCTTCAAGGAACCTCAGTTTGGCCAACGCTTTATAAATCTGACTTTTGTGTTATTTGTCTTATGACAATATCCTTGATGTCGCTTTCTTACAAGTACCATATTAATTTTTAATCTGGCGCTTTTTTTTTCTCAGTGGAATACCCTAATTCTAGAAGAATCTAGAAATATTTTTAGTTCTATTTTTAGCTTTCAATTACGTAATTTGTTTCTATAATTTTTGTTTCTTTAGCGGCACATCCATATTCCAGTCCTTCGTAGATGCAGTTAACTGCCATGTCTGAGATCGCCGGGAACTAATTATCAATAGTATAAACATGGATTATTACTAAGATAGTCCCCCCTCGTTATCATTTTGTGCAAATAATGCATCTCTTTGTAATGGTTGTAAATTGTGTATGTTCTGTGGTTGAGTTCCTGTTTTTATGGATGAAAAACCAGAATTTTTCGGGTCGCATATAGATATGCGGCCCGAAATAGACTCAATGATCACTGAATTGTGGCCACCTACTTATTACCATGTTGCTAATTCGCCTAGACATTGCACTAGATGTCTGAAGACGTCCGTAGGGATCTTTTACCATGCTGCCTGCAATACATTCCACAGTGTCGGAATAGATGACGGCTGCATGTTCATACGCCGCACTTCCCGTTCTAAAACAACCCACATTTGCTCAATTGGATTGAGGTCAGGCGAATTCGGAGGCCAATCAAGATGGGTGTTTTCTTCTATGTGTTCCTCGAACCACTCGTGCACAGTGCGGGCCCGATGACACGGCGCATTATCGTCTTGGAACATCCCATTTCACTCCGGGAAAAAAATGCAACATGACACATGTTCTCATAAGAGCTGTCGGTAGACCTCACCAGTGAAACCTTGGTCCATACACACTAGGTATCCCAGTTCTTGCCAGCAAAACATGCCCATATTAAGCAACCACCGCCACCTGCCTGGACAGTGGGCACCATGCACGATGGTTCCATGGGCTTGTTGCTTTCGCCACACATGATGGCATCCATCAGCGTGTTGCACCAGGTGTATGGACTCATATGACCAGCACACTCGTTTCAAGTGTCCAACTAGCATGTTGTTGATATCACAGCATTTGCCTTAGACGATGATCAGCGGCGAGGGTCCGATATATCTTGGGCCGTCTTCTTTGGAACCCCCATACGTCTGAGTGTGCGGCACTTCCTCATTTGGGATATTGTTCCTGCATTCCTCATATTGTATTGCGATGTCTGTTGTCAAACAATGACCTGCCGTTGAGTCCGTACAACGCGCTGCACCCTTCGCTTACCACGAGCCACCATCTTGTTTAATCCTTTAAAGTTCTGTCGGTGGGAGGTAGTTTGACCTTTCGACACTATTCTTTGTACACCTTAACCAGTGGATCCTGAGTAACCGACAAGACGTATCGCTTCCGATATGGAAGCATCCGATGCTCGTGCTCCCACAATCATGCCCTTTTGAAACTCCTTGATAGCTTTATTAAACTGGTCGGATTTTTATACTGCGGGCTATGCGGCATAGTTCATCGCGAATGGGATGGTCATAATTCACTGATCACAGGATGTATATACGTATGCACCTATTGTCTTCATTATGCTCCTCATTTTTGTCTGTCCGTCCGTATGTACAACTCGAATCCTAGTGGACGCATTTTCATGAAATTTTACAGAAATCTTCTTAAAAGAAATCTTCTTTTAAGAAGATTTCTTTTTGGCGTACAAAATAGTATGTAAAAAAAAAAAAAAAAAAAAAAAGAAATTCATGGATTAAATGTAGTCTACGGGAGGAGAGTGATAAATGTATAAATTTGAAATTAAACTGAACGGCTAAGTTTAAGAAAACGTAAACCTATAGAGTTTTATTAAGTGTTCTATAAAGTTATAATCTTAGTAATTAATTGATAAGGAAGGATAACTATATTTACTTTTTCATATCTATTAATCACAGATAAGGGGGATAAATCAATTAATTTAAGAAAAAAATAGAACGAACCTGAAGTGTAGCCCACTGCGTACGTACCTGCCTTGTATTTCATGCAGTGTCCTCTATGAAACCCATTCCACAATAAACAGGAAGCGTATTATTCACCTAATTTGGGTATCAATTCTTCGAATTAATGCCAAACAAATTGGAAGTTTTTCTTTCAAGTGTTTTCAAAAACAAGTTTCACTTTCGCTTCATTCTGCACACCCACAATGATAAAATGACACCCGCAGTAACTTTTTCCACGAATTAATCACACAGCAAGTGCTCTAAATTGCTTCGTCAGGGCGAGTAAAAAAAAAAACAAAACAAAACCAATTCTTGTTTTCCGACTCTTCTTTTAACTGGCCGGATTCTGCCTGAATTCGCTCCATTGCTTGACCAACACATTCAGTACACGTAACAAGCGCTAATTCAATTATTCTGCTTCCGCCAATGAAACTATTCATGGCTTTAGTTGCCTTTGTACTAAACGGAACAACCCCAGCCAGCCGCCCATAATTTAATTTTTTTTTTGTTTTTGTACATTAGGATCTCGTTAGCTTCTCGTAAATTTAGCTTTCCTTTATTGAAGAGTTGTGACTATTGCCAATTTACATCACTAGCCCCATAAGCAAAAATAATAACTTTCATAGGCCTTATTTCTGAATAAAACAATCGCTAAAATATGTGAGAATTCGCTGCATTTCATCCCAGCTACAAATGATAAAAGAACGAGCACGAAGAGAACTTCGGTAAAATCGTGGTTGTCTTTACTCCGTGTTGTGTGCACACGAATACCGTTGACCGTTTTCTCAGTCACACAACAGAGACCCAGAGATGAAAACAAAGTGAAGTTGGTTCTAGGATTGTAGGCGCGTCAGCAACCTAGGCCATATTGCGCCGTATATACACTGAAGGGACAGAATTCATGGGAATACCTGGTTCCTGGGCAACGCGACGCTGTCACTCCTCTCGCTACTGGACGAACCCACCACTTGGCAGGTAATAGGTACACTGCATTCAGGTAGACGGTAATTCGATGTCAGTATGGATAAACGTCGTGAGTTAACCGACTTTGAAAGAGGGATGATAGTGGGTGCCCAACGCACGGATCACTATCGCGGAGGTTGTACAGAAATTGCACTATCCCCGTTCCACAGTATCAAGAGTGTATCGGGAATACGCCATTTCCGGAATAACATCTCATGGAGGAACGCTGTGGGCGGAGAAAGATGGTGGATGAACTTGGCCGTCAACTTCTGTCTCGCATTGTTTCAGCCAACCGGAGAGCAATAGGTTATGGGAGCCACCGACCCACCAGAGTCCCATTGCTAACACCACAACACAGGACTCTACGTCTCAGCTGGGTGAAAGAACATCGGCACTGGACCTTGGATGATTGGAGATGAGTCTCCTATTCCGATGTTTCCAGTTATTTTAAGCGGACGAGAGTGTGCACATCTGGCGGAAACCGTACGAAGCTATGCACCCGTCATGCCAACAAGGAACTGTTCAGGCAGTTAGACTGTCGGTAATGGTCTGGGGTGTGTTCAACTGGCACACGTTGCGCCTCCCCACAGATCCGTGGTGACTAGAACATGTTCGAAGAGCATCCCGCAGATTTTACCACCATGGAACGGCCTCCTTTTTCACTGGGCATGAACCCTGTGGAGCATCTTTGGGATAAGAGCTTTGGATTCTCCACCCAAGAATGCGACGGAATTATGGACAGCAGTGTAGCAAGCATGGATGGAAATACCTGAATACTTTAGTGAACTAGTGGACCCAATTTCTCGCCGTGGGACTACCCTTATCCGGGCGAAAGGTGAGCCTACCCGTTACTAGGTAGGTATCCCATGATTTCTGTCCACTCAGTGTAATATATCAGTAAATTGCGTGTGTTCTGTGATCGATTTGCTGTTTCTGGATGAAAAACCAGTTTTGGGGGAGGGACTATGTTACCTTCTCCTGCCACCGGCAAGAGAACACGAATAACTCAGCAACGCTGTGAAAAAAGCCTACAAAATTCCTCGCGTCATTGACGAGATTCGAACTCAGGTCTTTTCCACCGGGTGTTGGGAGTATGGTGATTATACCAACCATGCTATCCGCGAACTCCCACTGTCTGCAATATCCTACTGCGGAAACGGAGTCAACAAATGAGGATCACACGATGGAAAGTATCCCATTCTGGGGAATGCCTCCAGTGCCAGCAGTCCTACTCTTGAAAAAATTCAGGAGTTAGCAGTACCCAATTATGCCAGCGGTGTTCCTTTAACATGATCAATTATGTTTTTTATACGCTGTGTATACTTGAGGGCAGTGCCTGCAGGTCCCCGCCTCCCAGCCAGGTATTATACGTTGGGGAAGTCGTGCGATTTCTCATCGTCAGCAAGGATCCCGTACAGAGAGAGCAATCTCCCACCTCGTGAGAACAAAACCAACCTCTGTGAGATCATTGGTTTGCAAGGCATCATGTCCATAGTAGAAATCCGGAGACTGTATCCCGATTTCTATTAGGGTCATGATAGATTCTTACTGTGGAGGGATGATAACGTGGTTGAATACTGGGAGAATTTGGTCTTCGATTCAAGGAGATATTGAGAGACGCCATAGTTCAAGGAGACATAGAGATGCCACGGTTCAAGGAGACACCGAGAGATTCAACAGAGTATAGTAGGTAAGGCAGAATAAACACAGGGAAGGGATCAGTCACTTCTATATATAGTGTTTCTATGGTCTTAGGATCCTGGACGTGTGTAGGAGCCATTTTCAGATGTAGGTTGCTATGATTGTGGCCTGACGAAGTTGCTAATTCTTTTGAAAACTGCAAGAGCATTCAGCGAAAGCTCTGAAGGCATCGTTAATGGAAATGAACTGCGTTTCTTCGGGTTGAACGGAAAATCCCACTAAAAGCATCGAGGTATTTCTTAGATCTTGGTGTATGGGGCAGGTGAGCATAGTGTTTGACCAGTTCCAATCTACAGGTACAATTGAGGTCCTTAGTTAGCCCCAGATTAAAGGAGCTATGTCTAGATAGAAAAAAAAATAGTGGAGAAGAACCAAGTCTTGGTGATCCTGCTGGCCATCGTAACCTCTTGAAGGAATTTCCGCGTTATTTGACCTTTGTTACTGCTAGCTCATATCTCTTTCCAGATGTCAGTAAGCGTGTTCATCACTCAACCTTTCTATAGGTTTATGTCAGTAATGATTTAGATCTGAATGCCTAGTTACGTTACTTCGGCATTTCTCTTGATATGGTGGGCAAGTCTAGTATGCACAACGTGCGTGTCCAGAGGAAGTTGGGCACACTGAATTTATTTTCTTCTTCTTATTATTATTATTATCTGTTTATTTCTCTTTCGAGACACCCATAGATAGCACGTGGCTACAGGGTGTGGTTACACTCTAGCCACGTGTGGTTATAACGATGGTGCTTTGTACGTTAGATTATAGGAGCCGTCCTCACAGTCTCCAGCATCTCCTCGTAATTCTGCTACCATGAAAATGAACGTTTAGGTCTTTTCCCTTGATGTGAAGGAGAAACGACAGTTTGTTGTCAGAAGAAGCCCCCAGGTATTTTACTGTGCTATAATGGATTGTTTGGCCTTGATACTCGATTGTTGTGTGTCTACTGGAACTAAAGGTACCCTTCAGAATGATGGAGCAACTTCTGGTGGTGGAAAATTTTAGTGTACGTACTTCCGACTTTGAATCTAAATCTCCTACTGTAAACAAATGCTGGTTTAATTTCCTGTGCATGAAAAGTGTAGTGTTTGGGGAATCACTCGCTCTGTAGGACCCGATTAATAGGGGAAAAAATTCCATTTGCGCCCTCATTTGCTAAAAAAGGTTGGGCTCCAATACTTGGAAGTCGTTTTAATAAAGGGTGACGTGTTGAAACGATTCTGTCGTATGACGCACGGCTTATTAAGTTGATAATTTTGTTTAAAAACTGGGGAAAACGAATGTTAATCAATTATTGTAAAACGGCTGCGCAGCATGCCGTAAAGAGATAGCGACGAGTATGTGTCACAGTGTACGGCGATAGGGGACTCCGTGCTGCAATCGTACCCCGAAAGTATTTGGGCAATGCATCTAGTGCGTGAAATGGCAACCAAGCAAAGTGCAGTTAGCGCGAAGGGAAGCGTACAAGAAACAACGGTGTGTGCGGTTGAGCACAATTTCTGGATAAGACGCACTTATTAGCTGTAGAAGTGGCGCAAATTATGAGGAAGGAAAACGGACGAGTTGGCTGCAAATAAACGAACTCTTCCAGGAAGTGTTAAACACTCGAGCATTACGCAATTTGTTGAAGGCGGATTAGTCAATGGGAGGGGCTCGGTTCCATCCGTTGCTCTAAGGTGGCCGCAAGGATGGTTGCATGCGATGAGTCACTAAACCAAGATCGTTACGAAATCCCTTCTGCGGTGCACGGAAGAAGAGAAACTGTAAACGCGAGGCCGTGCAACAGAACCAAAGGTTGCAGTAAGGATGTTACGCCCCTAGAAATGTTTTAATTAATAACGGGGTGGTGGGCACAAATGACGTTCGTGTCCGATGGAAACCGGGAGAGCCAGCAGTTAAATTCCGCTCTGCGCGTGGTATGCGCAGCAACCTCGTTTACTGCAGAACGAGCGGCATGCGACAGTCGCGAGAGCGAGGCAAGCTGCGCGTGTGCCAGCTTACGACGAGATTCGCTGTTTGTGAGTAGAGGATAAGACCTTCGCGAACTAGTTTCGTGGCCGTGTGGACCGGCGGTGACGCAAAGTGACATTGCGAGAACTCTGCAGGGTGCCTTGTTATGTTTACGAATAATTGGCGAGAAATATTCACTTGGCGGTCGGCGAAGTCGCCCTCTGCATTTTTAATTACCTTACCTTCCAAAAATAGGAAATCCCCGAGTCAGCGCGTGCCTGCCTCCTTCCCCCTAAGCAACTTTTGTGCTTAGAGTTCGGTTCAAACCAGATTTAGACAACGAGTACTTCGCGATTGGGAAATGCAGTGTCGGCCAACTATCGTTCGAAGTCACTCCCTCCCTTCTCAGAGAAAAATCGCCGAAAGACTGCTCACAGTTGGAATTTGCCATCACTTTGCTTTCCTTGTTTTGGATAGTTCTGGTGTTTTTGCTTCTGTTTGATTTCGCTCTAGGAACCAACACCACGAGAGGGAAAACTAAACTAATAAAGTATAAATATCATGGTCATCTGGAAAATTACTTTCGACTACCCACGTGTATGTGTAGTTGATATTTATACTTTATGAGTTTAGTTTTTCCTCTCGTGGTGTTGGTTCCTAGAGTGAAATCAAACAGAAGCAAAATAACCAGAACTATTCCAAAACGAGGAGTATTGTGTCTGTAAATTGCGTGTGTTCTCTGGTCGATTTGCTTACTTTGCTGGACGAAAAACTCCAGTTTCTGGGGAGAAAACCTTGCTATCCACCCGAGACCAACTAACTCAGCCACAAAGTAAAAAAAAAAAGCTCATAAAAGTTCCTCGCGTCATCGACGGTTTCGAACCCGGGTCTTTCCACCCGGTGTGGGGAGGACAGCGGCGATACCCACTGTGCTACTCGCGCAGACACCACGAGAGGAAAGTGTATTGTAGTAGCGCACTCACGACTTTTCTTTGGGGAAGGCTGAGGATTAGGGCCGTTGTTTTGACCTTTTTTTTTTTTTCGGTTTAATCGATCCTCTTAGGGCTGAACCCTGACCGCTATCCCCCATCTCAGTGAACCCTTGAACTGTATCGTATCTGTATATTTCGTGTATTTTATAGTAGATCTGTGTGTGATTTGTTTTAAGTAATGAAACACCTGAGATTTCAGGAGGGAAAAAATATGCACCCTTCACCGGAGACCGACTAACTCGGCCACGAGGCGAACGTTACTGCAGATGGAATTTCGTTTAAGTAGAATTCAAACACGGGTCATTTCAGCCCGACAGGGAAGGACAGCGATGTATTCGCTGTGCTAACGGATTGTGTAATTTATATGCACTGTGTATCACTTCTCGGAGGGGTGGGGAGGGGAGGAGATCTGTGGTTTAAATATTTCCTTCTGTACAATTCCGGGATTCCTCACACAAGAGCATAGAGCTAGCTAGTCCCACGAGGCAGCTGTGGTGATATAACGAGCTCTGCACTCACCTTGGTTATGTCACGTATATTGCAATACATAGTCTACTAGAGTACTCTAGTAGGTTATGTTGCAATATGACACGAGCAGAGTTCGGACCCTCGCGAGTCAGTCTCGTTCACCAGGCGTGCGATTACGCAAGTACCGTCATTCATTGCTTCCAGCGAAGAGTGATAGCCAAATACAACGTACACGTGCATTCTCATTAGATGGCAGATTGCCAACATCGATGGCATCTCTTTGTTGCGCGTGTACGTCGTCACACAAGGTTTAGTAGGTTTTGACAATAAACCGCAATTTTACAGCTCTCTCAGTGTAAACTCTGCTGAATACTGCTGTTTTCAATAGAAATTTCTTTCCTCGGATCACAAAAGATATGCGGAGAGTAGCGAGTCCTGCAACCTTGCTATGAATATAAGAATTCTAACCAGACGTGCATGCTTTGGTGGCCCCATTCATTTTATAACGACTGCTGTCATCCCCAGGTGGCGGGGATCGTTTCAGTTCTTTTCTCGAAGAAAGGGCCCTTGAGTACAGCGAGCAAAGTACGGAGGCGATGCCGAGAGAAATTCTCTCACAAACACTGTTTTTGGTTGCCACAGAAACGACTTTAAATGTATCGATTCTCTTGGCTCTTATCGATAACTATATTAGTTGAATATCAATGGGCTAATGCGGGGGGGGGGATCGTCTCTCTGATGCCTCATCCCTTCTTTACACCTGTTTTTAGTGTTGTCTTCTGCGGTAATCCTGGAAAATAAAGTACAGATAGATAAAATAACTTTGAAATGTTTTTTATTGTTGTAATTGATTTTATTTTTTTCCATTTTAAATGTATTTTTTTTTTAAAAATATACTTAGGCTCAATATGGCCTCTTACGCTAGAACTCTTATAGCAACAGCTAAAGCTACGTTAGGCCTTTTCACAAATCATATCCACTTTTTAACTCTTTTCGCGCGCTACCATATACGCACAAGTTAGTACACGCAGTGCGTTACTTTTCAGGCGAATCAATGCACAGCAACATACATATCGAGCGCTTCGGCTACAATATATGACTGTGTGAGATGTATGAAAATAATAATAATTGTCGTATTTCTGTTGACCTGATTTTTAATGAAATTTGAGAAGGCTCGATAAATCGTTTCAAAAGAGCTAAATATGAAATTTCATGAATATATGTACGCTAGAAATCGAGTTATCATGCGAAAAGGCGACAAAGAAATAATAACATTGGATTTCTATTAGTTCGATTTTAATGAAATTTGGGAGAGTGCCAAATAGAAAATTTCACGAAAATCCATCTACTGGAAGTCGAGTTGTTACATGCGAATGGACGGACGGATAGGATGAAGACAATGGGCTCATTATGCATACATACTAATGTGCCTAATGATGCGACTAATATTACGCCTATTGTTTTCACCATGTCCTTCATGGTGAAAATTTAAATAAAATCCCAAATTTCATTAAAATCGGACCAGTAGAAATCCGGCATTTATTATTATTACTTTTCATATATATCACATAAGCTATTCATATACCGTATCTTGTAGCTGAAGCACTGGATATGCGGTGATTGGAGGAATGAATGAGAAATATGGTGGATGCGTAGAAACGAAATGCTCCTGTTTCGTACATAAAAGGCGTTGGTTTTTGATCTTTTTTTTTAATTATAAATTTATCAGTATTTTTAACGCGCCTGAAATATAACGCACTGCGTACATTGACTAACTTGTTTATTATCCTTTGGCACCTTTCCCCATTATTATCTAAAGAAATACTTCCTCGCATATTAATTTTTATACAAAAATTGCGACGTAATAGCCTAGTTTAATTGGTGCAATATAGCCGAAGCAGCTTTTGCGCCATACAACCACAAACAACTAGTTTTAACCAGTCCTCGGTGGCATATCTGAAAGGAAAGTGCGAAGTTCTGTTTTCCATCAAAGCTGTTATAAAATTTCCTCGAAAGCAACGTGACCCCTTGACCCAAAGACTTGAGTATGGTGTTTGAATATTTTTCGCAATCGCAAGGGTACATCGCTCGTATAAGTGGTGAAAAACCTTCAGTGAAGATTGCGAAATAAAGAAAAACTTGCAGTTTTTCTTTCCTTGTAAGCCAATACATTTTCTGTATACGTGGATTTTGAAAATAATTTCAAAATAAGATGCAAATCAGATGCGCATCAACAGTTTCACTTTTATTAAGTACGCACAATTTTGAAAATTTCTGAGCGTCGCCATCATTTGGATAAAGGTGAGAAGTTCGCTGATAAACTTGTCAACTTCAAAACTATATGGTTCTGTGCCAAGTATATCAGCAATATTTTGACCCAACGAAGCAAATAAGTTCTGTCTTCTCTGAAATTTTATAATGGAGAGAGAATTCTTGCACTTGGAGAAAATTCACGAAGAAAATCCGGAAATTCTGGAATGAATTCCAGTTTTAATTTGCCTTTGTGGTAACAGCTGTTGAATTTTTTTTCTCTAGGTCTTTCAGAAAATTTCTTCAGTTGCATACATGCATTAGATAACATTTGACAATGCGCTTGCCTGAAGTTGGAATAGCATATGTAAACATATTTACAAGAGGGAGAGAACTTACATTTACATATATACAGAGAATTAATTAAGTTTACATAAATTCAATATATTAAATGACAGCCAAAGACTTGAACATGTTTGTCGAGATTCACTGGAGGTCGGTGCTTCGATGCAAGTCTTCCAGGATATTCTTCCTATATTTCTTGTCATTCAATAGTTCATTGGGATTAATTTGCAGATTGTTGAAATGTTTGCAGGGAACGTGTCTCTAAGGCGGACAAAGTTGGTAAGAGTCCACATATACGGTGTTTTTGTCGCTCTCTTGGGTGGGTACTTGAGGCTAAGGTGATTTCTTGCACGTTGGGAGAATCAATCCTATTAGATAACAGTTTGTCAAGATTGATGAGGTTCTTTTCCAGAATTTTGATCTTCCATGGCGTCATGTTCGCATGTAGAATAGATCTAGAGATGGTGAACGGGTTCCCATGGATCCTGTTCAACCACCTCAGCACCCAATATTCAATTTCCAGGTATTTCTTTACAATACTTGATGGGGCTGAAGACCATAACTCAGACGCGTATAAAGCGATGGAAGTGAGACACCTTTCAATGTATTGGCATATTAGGGACGTATTTTGGCAACCAACAAGCTCCTGCCGGATCTCCCAGAAGGCTGCATATGTTTTCCTTTTTGTATATATGAAATGGTCCTGAGTTGAAATCTTTGTGACCTTATTGCCATTTGTCAGAGCTAGGATATCATTTTTGTTCCGCTTCTTGGTTATAGGTATTTGGGATGACTTTTTCTGATTTAGTTGGAGCCCTGCCATTCAACAAGTTGATTAATTTGTGTAGCAGTGTTTTCCTGTGTGTGTTATGTTTAGTTATTTCTGGCCACTTTTCTACCAGGCAGCAGCGATTACCAGTAAGGCTGCTTCTCAGTGCCCGTCCACGCTACGATGAGACGGGGCACAACTATATGAACAATCCAATGGAAATATGCTTGTATTTAGTCACTAATCCTTTGAAATAAATATTAAAAAGTGTCATTCACATTATATTCATAAAAAAAGTGTAGAAATACTGTATATCATAATTATTGTATTTCACTATGGCTCCATGCCATTAGCAAGTGCTTCACGTACTGCAAAGACACTCTGCACACGTAGCATACTATGACGTCACAACGTGACCTCACTGTTTACACTGACAAGCTAACATGAGAGCTTTAGCCAAGTTTCCATTGTTGTTAAGAGCTGGCACAGTGCCAAACACGAAATGTTTGGTCTTTTATGGTAATAATTCTTATGAACTCTTTTAACCATATTCATGTCGATAAAATACATTTTCCCCTGTGTACCCCTTCCCTCCCCCTTAAAAAAGAACTGCTACATACACATTCTACTGTTCATTAGGCGAACATCACAGTGAAGTTTTGGCAATCGCTTCTTGAGTACAGTGTAGAAGTTTTTAATCCCCGAGGTATGTTATTTGATATTCGAACGCGTATTGTACACGTTTGCGTATTGGACATGTTATTTGATAGCTTTTATTAATTCGTTATTCACAGTATTTTGTCCTCCGTAACAGAGCTCGGAGCTCTATAATTTTGTTAGACCTCATCGGTGACTGCAACAATGTCTGATAAAGGTTTTCCCGTTTGATAAAGGTTTGCAGATATTCCGAGTTTTCCATTCAGCAAAGAATGCATATAGGCCTATTAACATTGGCATTAATTTTTTCTGCAGTATGTACCAGAGGCGTGAGGACAATTTCTGCGTTCTATTCCTCGCCTCTTCGCAATGTTTTTCGAACGAGCTCGCACTGCTCTTCAACAGTCATAACAAGTCTTATCAAACTTCGGGTCGCCTGACCTTTTATCAAGAAGGAATGTGAAATACGTACGAAATGGTTCGGGGAGCGAACTATTTCATTCACATTGTGCAATGTATGTTGCCATTATTTTATACAGTTTCGTTAGGAATAAGCGAGACTGGTTTCGCCGATATCCTAGGTCTATTTTTATTTCATAACGTGGGAAAACCTGCTTCGATGTAGGAACACAGCTTCTCTGTATAGCAGACGTGTTTCCAGGAAAGCTACTTTGCAGGAGCTTATAAAAACAGGCGACGGTGCAATCCCTCAAACGTATTTCCTTGGAATACAGTTGCAAAACGATGAAAATTTATTTTTTAATAATGCGAAACATATTAACTTTAAATTTACTTTTTTGTTGTAAATAAAATCAGGACTCGGAATGGATCGGAGCGCCCATAACGCCTTTCCGATTCGTCACTGACATCGGTAATATCATGTACAAACTCAATCATTAAAAATAAAGTATTTTATTAATGGGCATTCCGTTTGATCCTGGTGAAAATTAATAGCTAATTTTGCATAATGAGCCCCCTTATTCTGCATCCGTTGCAAAAAATAAAAAGTAATAAACCGAAAAGACGCATATTATTCCCATCGTCAAAAGTGCTTACTTCTTTGAACTTTGCCAAACTCTCCGCCTCCGTCTCATTGCAGATAATTTATTCCAGCATTCCACCACATGCCGCCCGGAAGGTAAACTTCATAAGATCTAGTAGACTAGTTCTCTTGCTCTCGGAGATTTTATATTTGTGTCTTCTGATTGACTTGATTCAATGTCTTGACTCACCAGTATTCACTTTACTGATTTCCTCCCTTCGGAGCCTTAATACATTTCAATAAAATCTTCCCAAGGTGTGTAGTTTATAAGCTCAAAAGACCACATCTAAGATGTTCCTCATAGGGACAATGTTTAGCGCTCTTCACCAATGTAGTCACTCTTCTTTGCATCTTTTCTAGAAGCTGCATATCTTTCTTTAGATGCGGCCTCTACACCTGGAGACAGTATTACACGTGTGGTCGCACTGTGGTCTTGTAGTAAGGGGTAATGACCTCCTCTCCACTTTCAAAGTTCAGATTAACTGTACATAGAGCGCCATGCCCTTTTTCCGCCTGCTAATTGGACTTCTTGTCTTCCTGTAACGTAATCCTCAAGTCTTCCTTTAAGTGCATCCTTTAATTCCTCTTCCCTAATCTATAAATTACTCCTTCCTTGGTGTCTGTCCCTTAAATGCAATATCTTACATTTGGTGGCGTTAAACTTTAGCTACCATTTTTCAAATCCTTTTGAAGCAGGTTCCGGGTCGTTAACCACCCTTTCCAGTTGTCGGAAAATTCTGACAATTCCTCATATAACATAAGAAAAAAAATAATATTTTTTTAACTTCGACCGACGACAAGAGTCGAACCGAGGTCTTGTCCACACGTTGTCGGGGAGCGACGCTATCCACCTGGCTATCCGCGAGGTCGTTTCTGTCCAGGCAGCACGTCAAATCACAGATTTTTGTTCAGCCTGAAGATGCGTATTATGGACAGAAAAAAAATTCTAAAATATATTCGTGAACCCATCTTTACTTACTAGTTCCTTTTAACTTTTTCGCTTTCTTTTATGATCTAAGCAGGACTATCTCTAAGCGAACATTCCTGCTTGAACCTGTAAGAAAGAAAATTATCGTTATAATTATGTATTAAGTTTAAAACAAAACAGGTAGTTTATAATTAAAATGTCTTGATGCGAGAGAAATATGTATATTTATACGAGATAGCAATCTTTAATTCTAAAAAAAACTGAATTGAGAATTCTTAAACCAATAACAGATTCTAACTCTCTTTTAAGGTGTCTTTTTTTCCCCTTTCAGAGTGTCATTCGGCAGCTCGAAGGGTTCAATGGTGGAAACTTTAGTCTATGACCACCAAGATGAGTCCAGTGATCTTCCAGTATATCCAACTACTCCGCTGATCAATGGGTAAGTTTTAAACTGTTCCTCTTCAAATAGTCGGGTTTTCATCGACAACCAGCAAAGACGTCTTTCAAGTGGTGACATCTAGGATTTGAATCCTGTTAATGACGTAATCTCTTTTAGAATTTTCCGCCATCTGCTGGCAGTTGACCTCACTTTATCGTTTTATGTATGTTTTCTTCTAAATGGGTGAGTCCATTCTTTCTACACTGTGGATCAGTTCGCACGGACAGGTAGCTACGGCAAGTGGGGGACGGGAAGAAGGGGGTCTTAAGTAATCAGCAGGTCAGGTTAACAGTTACATGAAAGAGCCGAAGGTCTGGAATTAATTTGCTAAATAGGTCACCTTTCGCTTTTTTCCTCTATTTGATTTCAGGGACGCACTTCCACCCTTACAGCCCGATGCTGACTCATCTGGTGTTTTTTATTATTTTGCATTTGTGTAAATGTTTTCATCGACAGACTGAATGCTAATGAGGTATCGATACGATGATATCACCGCTGTAATGGGTGTTTCGGATCTGTCGTCCTTGACCACTCAAGATTGTTGGTCAAGGTGTATTGCATCGGGCGACCTTTTGTTGCTTGCGATAACGAGTTCGTATAATCAATGTTACGCCATCAACTGGAACTGTGCCATTATACAAAAGGACTCGGATGATTCACGCACGTGGGAGAAGAGCTCACTATAACTGGGCATGTTGGCGTTGAAAGTCAAGAGCGTCAGTTCTAGAAAAGTAATAAACCGAATTAATACATCTCACTTCGAGTCTTCGTTTCAACTTTCTTAAATCCCATCCGCGCTGCAGCCGACGCATTAAAGCGGAATTTCTCTTTCTATCTTTCGCACAAATCAATCACCACCCTGCTTCTGACATTCTCTGCTTTTCTGGTACGTGCGCGATCATGTGCCGTTACCCAGGCAACCAGATAGTCCTTGACATTGGAGGTGTGTGGAAGTCTACCGCCAGACAAATGACCTTGTTCCTCCAAACAACGCAATTTAAGAAGCGGCGGCAGCTAGCGCCGATGAGGAAAGGCGGTTTCTATGGCTACCAGACGAAAGACGCTTGCCCTAGTTCTCCTCTGGGAATGGCACAAACGTGGCGTCCGATCAATTATCTGGTCG
Source organism: Mastigoproctus giganteus (assembly GCF_048544385.1). Taxonomy (NCBI): domain Eukaryota; kingdom Metazoa; phylum Arthropoda; class Arachnida; order Uropygi; family Thelyphonidae; genus Mastigoproctus; species Mastigoproctus giganteus. The sequence continues at coordinate 203,559,287 of NC_143583.1, forward strand.
CGAGAACTGCCTACACTTATTACGAAGGGGAGTGCGACACGTTGTGGTTCGCGTCCCCATCGGTCTGTTGCAGTTCGGCTCTTCCTCGGGAATTCTGGTAGCTGCTGCGTCTGTAATCATCCTTCTGTTTTTGGAAGCCGATTATCGTCAGGCTGATTCGCCTTCCAGCTGCGACTGTCGATGCCATCCGCGAGAAGTTATCAATTTACAATCAGCCCGCTAGAAAATGTCTCCTCTCCATCCGAAGATCGCTTTACTTGGCTCAACTGGAATAGACGCAGATGAAAGCACCGTGCCCGGATTCGCGAAACAACCGCAAAGAATAGCTGCATTCTTATTTGGTGTATAAAACGCCCATGTTATTTAGCCACGATCCGGAGAAGACAGTAAAGCTGCACATTGCCGGGCTTCTTTCTGCGGTGGGTGAAATTCTAACGAGTTTTCTGTTCCCCTTTAGGATGAGACAACATCCGGACAGCTTCCACCGAATATATTTGAAAGGTGCAGTAGACTGTTTCATTTCTGCTTTCTTGTAATCTCCTCGTCTTGTCATCATCCCTACAAGTCGAAAGCAGAAGTGCGGGGACCGAGGGGATTGGAATTCCATCTCATTAAGAACTTAAACACGTGAACTGAATCCGATGTTGAGTATTCACGAGAAATCTGGCATAACCATTCAGAAAAAAAGGTGCAGGTGTCGAAGGTGGTACAGGTGAGGGGGGGGGGGATCATAATTGAAAAGCCGGATTATGGTCGGCTTTAGACGTCCACCGAGGGAAAAAAGCCAGGGCGGAGGAGGAAAGGTGCCTTACATGTGGAAATGGGAGCTCATCAAACAGCGCGATTGACGCGGTACAGTTGCCAAACACAATGAACTCGCGATGTGATAGCGTAATACGACACATGTGCTCCCCCACTTCGGGGATTCCTTGTGTCAGGCGTTCGGTCGTTCGTCAGCTCCCTTTTTTGATGGATTGCTTCGGGCACGCTGACTTAAACAATGGCCGGACACGTGCGACCCACGTGGTAGCAAACAGCGTACTACGCTCTGCTGCGTCTGCTGATTTGGTTGGCAAGGGAACGGACTAAGACTCGATAAGGATACATTGTTGGAGCGCGGGGTCTCTGCACCAGTTCCCTGACCGAGGAAACTTCCCTATGAGCTTTTAGTTTTCCGTTGAAAATCCTCTACCGAAGTAGGCGGGGGATGGCCGCGGGGGGGATTTATGAGCTGGCAGACCCTCGATGATAGTTTCGGCCGGTTGACGACAAAGCACATCTCCTCCCTGAACTGGAAGACGAGTTCGCGGAGATTTTCGAGGGGTGGGGAGGGTCAAATTAAAATATGGAGTCAAAGGTAATTGAGGGTCCTTCTGTTGTTCGTAGAGTGACAAATGTCAGCAACATCTGGAGACCCCGGAGACGTCATAGGGTGCGGGAGACTAAATGAGTGTCCACCACGCATTTACGGGCAACAATCGGATCGAAGTTGGTGAATGGAGAGTGTTCAGTTTTTCACTGATTATTGACGATGAATTAAAACAGCTTTATTCCACTCGGGAAACACACCGTGCACCGCTGCAGTCATTAATGTCCCGTCTGGCTGGAGCACTCTTAGTCACGTGCGTATCTGTGCGCAGTTGAAGATGCGCCTCCTCCGGCCGTTTTTCCATTCACTCTTAGTGGAGAACGTGAAAAATTTTAGCGTTGATCAAGCGATTAGGACTTTGTCAAACTGCGGGGGGGGCATTTTATTTTCTCTACGTGGTCCAGAAGAGAGCCTCCGAAATAGCTTGGAAACAGCAATGTAATTTTATCGTAATTTGAGCTAAATCGCGCGTGATGCTGACTTATCCTGCTTGAGATGCTCGAAGTTTTCAGCCACTACATTAAGGCTCATTTTTAGAATTACTGGAAGCTCTCAAACAAACAGACGTTAAACAACTTAGTGTGAAGAGGGACAAACATTTTGCTGTATTTTTCACTTTATTTCAGATCATTAAGTAAATAAATGTAGAAGATATGCTCGGCTTCAGGCATCCACGAGGGAATAAAGCCAGGATGGAGGAAGGAAAGGTGCATTACATGTGGAAATGGGCGCCAATCGAACAGCTCGATTGGCGCAGTACGGTTGCCAAGCAACGATACAGTACAATGTTGCGATACTCGAGTTGATAAAATAACAGTGCAACGTTGCAATACGAGGTTAGTTGGAGTGATTGCTTATATGTGGCTATAATTTGAAAACGAGCAGGAAAAGTAGGAAATGAGAGATAATTGCCTGGCATCCCGCACACCATGTGCCCTAATGTCTCACAGGATAGAAGCAGAACCAGTTACAGTAGATGCGCTTCAACAACCAGAATGACGTTGGATGCGAGCAAAAACGCCCTCTTCCGAGATTGCAGTGAAACAGCCACTAAATTCTGAAGACCACCGACGATCACTACGAAATCTGTAGGTCTTGCGATGTTATCTTAATAATTAATATCTTACCTACTACATGTGTATTACTCAGCGAAATTATACTTTATATATACTGAGTGGCCACTTTATTAGGTACACCTACCCTCTTCATGAAGTGGAGCGCGCCTTCACTAATAGCATCACGTGTTGCACACGCCATATAAAGCACGTGGATAGATACATAAGGATGCTGTACGTTTGCAAGAATTAGCAAGGAGTGAAAGATTTAAATGATTTTGAATGTAGCATGATAGTTGGTGCTGGAACATGCCGGTGTTAGCGTCTCGGAAACTGCAACCTTTCTGGGATTTTCATCTGCCACATTTTCTTGGATGTTTTGAGATTGGTTCAACAACCAACGGCGATTCTGTGGCCGGAAACAGCTCGTTGATGTAAGAGGGCAACGGTTACCACTGTTCTACTATCCAGTGGAACAATGGTAATCGAATAGGCATTTGAGAACGCACAGTGTCACGGATGGGGTATTATAGCCGACGACCGAACCGGATTCCACTTCTTTCAGCTAAAAAAAAAAAAATTTGTGTGTGCCGAGCACGCATAGCGGAGGTTAACTGAAACTTGTTTAGAATCTTTTTAAACGTTTATTATTTCAATTTTATAGTGGTTCAATATTTTACAATTGTTTTACAAGTTTATTTCAAAGTTCTTAGAGATCTCTCCTTTTACTCAATGGTTTCGGTGGTCGCATTGCACGTAGACGTGCTCTGTACGCCTTACAAAGCTCACTGTTAGTCTTTGGTATGTTGAATTAGAATCCCCCCCCCCTTTTATGAAATACGATAGAGAATGACGAAAGAAATATCTTGGTTTTTAAAATTTTAAAATCGGACTGCTAGAAGCTGAGATACAGTGATTTAAAACGTAAACGCGACATGCGTACGAGTTACACCCTGGCTGCGCTGTAGAGGTACTTATTGCGTCGCCGCTACGTACGGTACCGCGTTGCTGGTGGCTGGTACGGAGTGGTACAATGGTGGCGGTGGGGGGGGCATGAATAATTTCGTGTCGCATTTTCGTGGTGATTTTTATCAATCGACGAACGCAAGTTACTCCCGTATGAAAACTGCCTAGGGCATTAAGGAAGTGCTGCACATTTGACGACGGAACACTTCGTGTAATGTCTTCTTTATAGGATGTTTCTTGTTTACAGCGAGATGATCTTCTACTCCTGGACACCCAATTGCAGGCTTGCATTTGTGGATGGACTCTAATGTGGAGATAATGTTAATGTTTCTAAGTGTTAAGTTAATGTCATTCTAAGTGTATGTATTTGCTTTTAACATGTAAATAATTGTATAATGTTGCTTTTGTTCATCAAGTGTACATTGTTCTTAGTTGGAATTTTTTTTTTTTTTTTTTTTTCGCTGGCCTCCAAGTTTGGGCAGCCTTGGGGGCGGGATTGCTGGCACCTACCAGTATAGCACTACTTCCGGTAGGTGCAGGATTTGTGCATTACAGCACACATAGAGAATGGTGGATCAAGGTGTTAGTTAATCCCTGGTGGCGAAATGGCCTGACATAATGCTCTTTTTTTTCAGGCCTGTTTTGCAGACGTTCTGAGCTTTCTTACGTGTAAAAGGTGGAGATGGGCTTGTGTCTAGGAGCCACCCTTCATATCAGGACACACACAATCAATGTACAGAAAGACTACAGTATATATAAGAGCATGTATATAAAATCTGTATATAAATATTGTATATAAATTGATTAATATTGTATATAAATTGATTAAGATCTTGAGAATGTATATACAGTTGTGTGTTAATAAATGTAAAATGTAAAAAATGTAAACTGCCTAGGGCGCACCTGAAGAAGTTTTACTTCAAAAGGAAAAAAAGGTGTGATTACAATGGGTTGAAAAGGTGAACAGTAGACAGTGAAAGATAGTGCAAAACCTTCAGAAATGTTTTTCCAATCAGTCAGTACAATGACTGAGGATGGTCCCTGTACTGATACCAATTCAGGCTGGTGGTAGTGTAACGGTATAGGGAATGTTTTCATGGTGCACATTAGATCCCTTGATACCAGTGGAGTAATATTTGTATGTCATAGGTTTCCTGGAAATTGTTTCCGTCTAGACATATCCCTTCATGGCTACAACGTATCCATATGCAAATGCTTCTTACAACAGGATATTGCGCCATGGTACAAGGTCAGAATGTAACAGAGGTGGTTCAAGAACATGACAGTGAATTCAGCCTCCTGCGGTGTCCTCTCTGTTACCGTATCTCAATCAAAACAAACAGCTGTGGGCTGAGGTGGAACTTAAGAGTACCATGATCATCTTAGTTTGCAACGTTTGTGGGAAATCATTGAGGCATTATGGACCAGCACTACTGTGGCACGCTTTCAATACCTCGTTGAGTCCATGCTACTAAGCATTTGGGTTGTTCTGAAGGTTAAAGGGAAGGGACCCACTCGCTTCTTTGTTAGGTAAAATGCCCACTGAGTGTAGAACATCAATACTTTCAGAATGAATTTGAAAGACTTTCTGAACAAAAATAGCTTGTCCTGTTTAATGCTATGAATAGAGCAATGTGCAATAAACATGCACGCACGCATTGATAATGTTTTCTTTAAATGCCTGCTAGGCCTACAGGTCTTCTGTCCTTTTATAAAGTATAGTCTTGTGCAAATCAGTCATTAAACTGCGTTCTTTTGAAATTTTCGAAAATTTTAATGTAAGCTGCTTTTCATCTTAAGAACGATATTACAAATTTTTTGTATTTTTATCGAAGTTATAACCTGTTAGTAATGTTATTAGTGAAAGAATTGATGTATAACTGTTTTCAATTTGAAAATGCAGCGTACGAGCTGAGAACGAGCTGTTAATATATTGGAAATCATGCATTTTGGCGCGAAACAGTAGTGACGCAACAGAGCAAGTGCGCAGTTACTGCATATTCTTTCCAATGAGCAGTTAACGTATTTTGAATATTAAGAGGGTTGCATTCTGTAGAGAGGGTGAGAGAATATGAAAGAAAAATTAACACGAAACGTGTGTGTCTGAACAGGTGATGGGCGAAGTAAACCTAAATGAAAACATTTTACGAGTTTAATGTTTTAATAAAAAATTAACGTCATCTTCTGATTAAACGGATATTTATTTATTTCATTAAAAGATGAAATGGATATTTATTCATCTGATTCCGAGATAGTTACGGAAGATGACCTTTTGTCTTCAGCTGGTACTGATATTCAACTTCCATGTGATGATGCTGCTCCCTCGGCCTCTGCAATCGCAATTTCTTCAAAGCTTGTCTCATCAGCTGTACGTTCATAAACAGTCCTGTCTGAAACTAGAGGGCCTCGGGGTAGCACAATTGGAAGAATCTCCATCTTCCTCGCACCGGCTGTAAAAAACCCGAGTTCGAATCCCGTCGATGACGCGAGGAATTTTTCTAGGCCCTTTTCACCGATTTTAGGATGATGCATTGAAAATATCCACTCTCTTTATCTTTAGCTGAACAAACTATTACATTACTCCCGACTTCATATGTAGCCGTGGCAGAAACGGTACGTTTGGCGAAACAAGTGCCTCATTGGTGACACTTTTGCTTCTAAGTGTCCTTCTTTTATCGCGTCTTTCTAAATAAAAAGAAATCTGTTGCATTTGGCAACTCAGACTAATAGTTAAACAATTTAGTTTATGTACGCAGTGCGTTACATTTCAGGCGCGTTAGAAAATAGTAATAATTCATTGCTTATAACAAAAAAAAAAAAAAAAGGAGCAAAACGCATCAACTTTTATGGAAATGGACATTCCTGATGTCCATTTCCATCCCGTGGCTTGTTTGTGATGGATGTGTTTTAATCTAATTTAAGCTGAATTTTGAAACGAGTCTCCCCTAAGTTTTTGCGGCGTTATTCACATCGAACACGCATCTTCCCCCACCAGCTGCACGCTGTTATAAATCTATCCACATCGTGTTTTCCCTCTTTTCGAAAGGATTCGCGTGTTAGTGCCACTGATTCAGAACGCTTCTGTTTGCTTAGTTAACTTCCCAAATTGCAGCGCCACCAAGTGTGAGTTAAACTGGAATAATAATAGTTTTAATCCTGGGGGTCTTTCGTAATCACGATTTTATGCCTGTGGGAAGAAGCGATTTCACTTTTCCCCATGCATAAATTCTCGGGGGATGGAGACTAGAAAGAACGATGGGCGGGGGGTTTCAGAGTCATTGATACGTCAATATTTTTCGACTCCTGCTCCATAATCTCCCTTTTAATATTCTGACGTGTCGCCTTTTCCTGCCCTGAGAATGAACATACGTGCACACGCGCTACTAACATACAGCCATTCGTGAAATATCCCCCCTTTTTTTGTTAAATAATTTTCTCGGGAAGAATATTTTGAGGTTCTTTTCTATTGAGATTTATTACGAAGTAGGTCCTGCACGAAATGGATCAATCCGGATTAAATGGTTATATCAGTTCCCTCGTGGCCAAGGTACTAAATAATAATTTTAAAAATGTAACATTTATGACTTTTGGTAGATTAATGGACAACTGGTAGATTAATTTCAGCAGTCGAAAAAACTTCCAAATAGCATCGTTCTCCATGAACTCTTAAAGGAATCAAACTTCCACCTCTGCGCTTTTCTCCACGCATATAGACAAACAGACAAAGTATCTTTTTCCCATTTATGCTCTAAAAATCATTTTATTCTGATTGCAAACAAGATATTTCTGTTTGTTCGGTAAATTCTGCAAAAGACGAGGGTATTGTGTTATTATATCATTCTGGTGCACCGATATGGCCACTCGGTTGTGTCCTACTGAACCTGTGGTTTCATATGAAAAGCGCCAAAGAAAGAACCTGTTTGTATAACACTGGAAGCATGGCAGAAGGACAAAGGGACAGCGATAATTTATGGATGTTGTCACTTTTGAAGCGTGTTACTGTGGGATTAGAACTACGTGGCGAAGAATACGTGTTCAGCTTAAACCTGTTGTTTGCTTTTTTAACTTTGTAAATGCTTACAGTTTGAAGAACTACTGGGAGGGGTAAGGCCTTGTTCCACATCGTCGCCAACAGAGCATTTCGAAGCGTTTCTCTTGAAGATCAGCGTGTGACAGCCGCACGATAGGTTGTTGCAGGGTTTTAGGCGCATCAGTAACTTAGGCCATATTGCGCCGTATATCATATGTCTGTAAATTGCGTGTGTTTTGTAGGCTGTTTGCTGGATGAAAAACACGAGTTTCCGGGAGAAAAAAAACCATACCACCCTCGCCTGAGACCGACTAACTCATCCATGTTGTGAAAAAGACCCACGGGTTTCGAACGAAGGCCCGCACGATAGCCGGTAGAGTTTATAACGCTGCAGATGGGGAAAGGCAGATTAACCCACCACAAAAAAAGTGTATTTTTGTATCCTCGTGGCCACCACAGTGGCAATGATCCCTGCTCATGAACATCGTGGGGAAAAAGTAGGGCTAGATTTGACGTCGGGAAAAATCGACGAGGGCCCCAACGAATTAGAAGGACCTCGCACTTGTAATATTAAGAATACAATGTATTTTATTCATAAAATAATTCCTTCCCCCATCTTATAAATATTGGTAAATTTGTAGTATTTCCAGTAATAAAAATAAGTCAAAAATTCGATTTCCAAGATAAACAAAATATAAACATGTTTTTGCTATTTCGAGTTTTCGTAAGCAATAATAATACATGCGTTATTTTCCACTTTGTTCTGGTACTGCATTGCATGTTGTACTGTTGTGTGTGTATAGACTGGAATGCTGAAATTTTTCCGAACCATGCGTTCTTTAATGCGTCTGTTAGTCGAATTCGTGACAGTGCGTTTCTTCTAAGAAGTTGTATTTATAATAGTGTGCTGCATTGTTTGTTTGTGTATCCACAGTATTAGATATTTGAAAATATAGGTAAGTAATTATTAAATAACTAATTACCAAATTAATATATTGGTAATGTTTGCTACATGTGATTAAAACACGCCCATTTATGCAAGGATCTTGTAAATTATTTTAATCGAGGGACTTGCGCAACTTCTCAAAGAGCCCTGATCGGAAATAATTCTTCTCGATCCTTGAAAAATGTATGTTCGAATCTCGTCGAAACAGCAGGAATTTTTATGTTTATTTATTTATTATTTATTTTTTTTTTTGCACAAAAGTTTGTGTGGGTTTTCATCCCGGAAAACAAACACATCTACCTTAGAATTGTAATTTAGACACTGTAATACCGACGCCTCATGGTCTTAGCTGCATCCCTGCTTATTATTTTATTTATTTATTTTTAAACAACCCAACATTTTGTATTTCAATGCTCTCGGTTAAATGACTAAACCACAATTGCTATTCTCGCTTAAGTTAAATTTTGTAAGATCGCAAATATGCTTGCGTTTATCAGTTTGAAAAGATGTTAGTAACCCTTTTTGCATTTTATCCGAGGCACTGATAAGTGGGCGTCTTACTTTCAAGGTTGTGCGAAAGTGGTTTCACCCAAACTCAAGGATTTCGGTTCGTTGTTGTAACAGCAACTTCGACTTTTTGATTACACTAATTACGTCATTGAAAGATGCCGAGTGACGACCCTTTCGTCCTGAATGTGTCATGGAAAGTCTTAATCAGTGACCTCTTACAAAGAGCAATAAAGTCCATCTTATCTCGTCTTGTTAAATGGTCACTGGGAAGGGGGTTGAAAGGAAACGTTTCTTTCCTGGATCCACTTGACTGTATTATGTGTTATGATAAGTACCGCTCCATTTCATTTTAACGAACGTGTCTTCGTTTTTTCCTGGTGCCTTGCCAACCTGATAGCTTCAGTTGTGCTGGTTTGTCCTTGGAAGAATGCCAGCTAAACGTCTTATCCCTCGCCATCTTCTGTTTCTCTTCACTCGTAAACTAAGATGTTGGACGATTCCATTTTGTTTATGGAGAACAGTACGAAGAATTTAGTGTACATTTTACGATTTTTACTTTTGAAAGACCCTTCGAGGCGCCCTCTATCAACAAGACGAAAAAAAACGGGAAATTTCAGGCATTGCTACATTAGAAGATGAATGGACCTTTCTTAGAGTGTGTGTGGCGCTCGTGCAGTCAGTAGAGGATGGCACGAAGTGGTAGTTTTTTTAGCGGGTTCTTTCCAGCTTACATATTCCTGGTAATTATAAATCAGCTAAAATTCGTTGGTGGCTGTCTCAGAGGGGAGGCCTAAATTAAGATCGAATTCAGTTTCCTTACTCATAAATTAAAGATTTAAAGACACGAAAGCTAACGCTCAGTAGGAAGGATGCAAATTACAGCCTGTGTGGTGAACACGGAACTGAATTGTGAGGGAAAAGGACTCGAAATAATCAGGTTATTTCACCCATACATAGAAAGGTTAATGCCTTTACTAATTTACATATGGCTGAGCACGAGTTTCATGTGCGTCCTTGTTAATCTAACGAACCGAGAACTTATCTTTAATGAGGTCATACAGCTTTCTTTGGCTTTTAGAAACGCCATTATCCGTCTTACAGGAATATCTCGGGAAACCGTGTCGCGTCGAGAATTGCTGATAATGGGCCGCTTTATAGTCGCCTATTACCAAAGGAGATCGTAAAATATAATCTTAGCGGATTCTCCTGCACCACGCCGTTCATCGCTAATAAACGTTCCTCCCCCAGAGCAGTTGAACAACTTGCACACCAGCCTTGACAGCCACTACTTTATGCGAGTTCGATTCTGCAGACGACATTCTTATACCATTGATACGTTTGGGTCCTATAACATAAGTGTTAATTACCATTTGTACAGAAACGTTCAATTTTTAGGCAGACGTCAGCATATATGCGTAAAGAGCCCATTGTTTTCACCATGTCCGTCTTTCCGTCCACATGTAATAACTCGATTTCCAGCGGCAATCCGGATATTATTATTATTTATTTATTTTTTATTTTCCATACATGTCACAAAGGTTATCCGTCTATTGTACATGGTATCTGGAGCACTGGATGTTATATTTGTGCACTGCTGGTGGAACGAATGGGTATTATGGTAAAAGCGTAGAAATGAACTCTTTTGGTGCATAAAAGTCATTCCTCTCTTTTGTTATCGGTTTACTAAATGCATAAATCATAAATTACTGTTTGTTCTTTTATTATACTAATCAAATAAATACGTGTTATATCTCAATTGTTATTAAAACCAGGAATAAATAACTAAACTGCTTTGCGAAAGCGTTGACAGTGTACTACGATTTTAATTTATAAAACCACAGAGCCTGAAATGCGCGTTGCATTTCACGCGCTGTTGATTATCAAATTTTTACAAAACGTACAGTGAATATTACATTGCGAGGTGTGTGTGTGCGCGCGCGGTCAAGTGAAAACAGTTACTTTTATAGATTATTAGTTAATCAATTGGTAAGAAGATAATTTATTTACTTTTCGCTTCTATTAATCAGAGAAAAGAAAAAAATCAGTTAATTTAAAAAATAAAAATCGAACGCGCCTGAAATGTAACGCACTGAGTACGGTGACTAACTCGTGTTCATTTGGTGAGATTGTCATTCTTTCATTCCAGTGGTGGTTCGACAAATTTAAGGTGAAGAGATCAATACCGTAAAGAGGAGGGATTCCCTCCCCCCTCCTCATCCGGTTTTCGTTTTGTAAGCCTGGCATGGTGAAAGGGCACTCATTTTGCCGTTATTAATATACGAACTTTAATTGACGATTCATGCGGCCAGCAAGAAAGAAGAGAGGAATCAAGTTTTTCCACGGTGCTTTACTTCCTTTGGCGTGATTACTGCTACGCTGTTCGGGGAGCATTTGTCACGGAATTCGAAAATATCTCATACACGCTTATGGCGAACGGCAGATGCATTGTGGGAGGTAGAACAGTTCGTTGGGAAGTGCTGGAATTCTGTGAGCATGTCTTTCGACTGGCATTTCTTTCCTTATTGCATTCCATGCTCGGTGGCTGTTCTAAATCTGAAAAGTGAAAGAACAAATCCGAGATATATTCTGCCTGTGGAACGGCGATTCTATTACAAAAACGCAAAGGCAGAAAAATCACTCCTCCTTGTAGGTATCCGAGTTCAACTCCCTTCGGGGAGTGAAGGAATTCTTAAAGGCCATTTCAAGCGAGTTGAAGTTAAGCGATTTCAGGCAGAGGAAGTAAGGATTTTCCTCGTGGTTTTTTTTTTTTTTTAAATGAAAACTCCAAACAGAGAGATATTAGAACCAATACTTGGTACTGTGCATGGGTTGAAGGTTAAGAAGATATTTCTTGACACCAGACTTAAATTTCTGTAGACTGTAATTCTCAGAAAATACGTATGAAGGAAGGTTGTTCCAGAAAACGGCAGTTGAATGAATAAATGAGGAAGATGAAAAGTTGGTTCTGTGGGTTTGAAGTTGGACAGTAAAATGTTGTTGACTGGTTGTGGCACGTGTTCGGAGTAGTTTAGAAGAGAGCGGGAATTATAGAAGCCAATTCAGAAGACCAGTGCCCATGGAAGTATCTGTAGAAGAGGCATGCAGCAGAAACAGTGCGTCTATGAGAAAGCGAGTGGAGAGACTCTGTTAGAGATGAATCATTAATTAACCTAACTGCCCTCTTCTGAATGGAATCAAGAAGCCTGAGAGAGGTTTTGGGAGCACCACCCCAGATGTGGGAACAATATTCCATGGCAGGGCGGATTTGCGATTTATACAGAGTGAACAGCTGTTTGGAAAAAAAGTAACGCTGAGAGCGAAACAGAAAACCCAGTTTTTTAGATGCGAAAGAAGCAATATTGGTATTGTGCTTTATGTCAAGGGAGATTAAAAGTTAGGGTAATCCCCAGTAGAGATATATATCATCTTGCCTAGAAATTGGAGTGTCATCGAAGATAAGCATAGGAGCAGAAGAATCCTTTTAGCGAGATATAAGACATTACTGAGTTTTAGAAGAATTTAAATCAACTAAGTTGTCTTTTCCCCACTGGAGAATTGCCTGAAGATCAGCATTTAAGAAATTGGCAGTGGATATTCGCGAAGTCTCCGTAGCCGAGTGGTCAGTAACGGGAGTGCAGTAGCACACGCTGCTTAAGTAGACCGGGGTTCAAGCCCCTGACTGTTGAATACGGTCGATCTGCCAACCCGCACTGGACCAGCGTGGCAGATTATGGTCCATTTCCCTCAGCATGAATTATTGAGGAGGCTTCCATCCTGCAGTGGATTGATAATGGCTGCACTTTACCTTTTTTTATTCGAGAATTTAAGGCTGTTTGTGCAGGGCAAGGTTTCTCAAACTGGAAGGTGGAATGCAATGTGCAATATGGATAGGATTTCCGGTCAATGGAAGAAGGTCATTAATATACAAGAGGAAAAGGGCGTAAGAAAGAACTGAACCTTGGGAAACACCAGCATCAGTGGAGAAGTTTGAAAACAGAGCCATCTACCATCACTCACAGTGAGCGGTCAGAGAGAAAACTGGATACCCAATTACAAAAAAACAGTTGTCAAACTATAAGATGGAAGCTTATTTAGAAGACCTTTATGCCAAACACGATCGAAAGTCTTTGAGATATCAAGAGCAGCTGCTTGAGTTTCACCAAACTTTTCCATTGAATTTCTCCATAAATGGGTAACATAAGCCAGATTATCACCACTAGATCGACGCTGACGGAATCCATACTGGCGATCGTTGATCAGATGGAAGATTTCTAGATAGTTTAAGAGTTAGCGGTTAATTGATTTCTCCATTACTTCAGAAAGAGTGAAGTAATTGCAATGGGATGATAATTTGATGGGAGGGATTTGTGACCCTTTTTAGGAACTGGTTGGATATGAGCAAATTTCCAAACAAAAGGAGAAACACCTTTGGAATAAGAAAGTGAAAAAAGGCGACACAGAACAGGAGTAAGTTTAGGAGCACAAGTTTTAAGAACAAGTGGATAAATACCATCAGGACCTGAAGCTTTCTTAGTATCAAGATTGTTCAAAATCCTGGAAGGTTCTTATAAGGCCCAAATTGAAAATTGCGTAAAAATTCATCTACCAGGCGCCGAGTTGTTATATGTTGACGGACCGACGGACGAACGTATAGTGAACACAATAGATGCATATATGCTAACACGCCTAAAAACAGTTTTCTATTAAAACAGTGGTATCGAAGTCGGGAGCACATGATTTGTTTGGTCTGCGTACATTGAACTGCGTGGCTCTTCATTTTAGGTTTTCATTGGCGTGGTTTTGGCATTGGAAACACTTCGCTAATGCCAATTAATTTCGCAGTTTCTTTGTTTTTGATGTCTCTTATTTATTATTTTTGATGATGATATTAATTTTGAACCGTCGCCATGATCTCATCCACTGTATAGTCCCATCCTAGATGAAACCTATTTGCATAAATATAACGGATGGATTTTATCTGGGAGGTACAAACAATTTCTGCTAATGACGTGTGCTCTTATGTAGTGGATGGATAATATAAAGGAAACACTTGACATGAAAAAAGTAGTTTTTGTTATGGTAGTAAGACGTATTTATGAACATACAGTGATGATTTTTTTTCTTGGCAAATAGTACTGTGAAGGAAAGACGATAAGGTGATATAAAACAGTACGTGAAGAAAACGACTGACCTGTCTGAATTCCAAAGAGGTAAAATTGTTGGCACACGTTTAGCCGGGGCATTGGTAGCTAAAACTGCTGATTTATTTAATGTATCCAGAGCAGCTGTATCCGAAAGTGATAGGGCGAATTGTGGCAGAAATTCGAAGATGACTGAAAGAGTCTTACGAACACTGAAAAAGATTGTAGCCCGAAAACATAAAATTACTACCTCAAAAATAACTGCAGAACTTATTGTGAGTCTCAGCAAAACAGTTCAGAGAGAACTTCATAAAGCTGAAATTTATGGCAGAGCCAATTGCCAAGCCAATGCTAGAAAGAGGATGCAGTGGTGTAAGGACTACAAACACAGGAAACTTGATGATTGGACGACACGTCCAATCATCGTTTGAAAATGTGACACACATTTTCAGACGAATCATCATTCTTACCTTTTCTAACATCAGGGAGAGTTTACGTTTGGGCGAATGCCAAAGGAACCATATCATCCTGGCTGCCTTGTGCCAACCCTAAAATATGGAGGAGGATCAACAGTGATTTAGGCAGCAGTATCTTGGTATTCTTTAGGTATCCTGTCATCACCCTGAACAGGCAAATTACTGCCACTGAGTGACCAGGTTCATCCTGTAGTACAAACGTTGTTTTCACAAACGGTGCCGTGTTTCAAGATGATAATACTTCGATACACACAGCCACATGTATCCAAACTTGGTTTGAGTAGCATGAAACCGCTGAAGCTAAGCATCTCCCATGGCCTGCGCAATCACCAGACTTAAACGTTGTTAATCCACACTGTTGGCATATTTGGAGAGGAGGTGAGATGCAGATTTCCTCCACCTTCATCACTCAACGAACTTAATGTTCCTCCTTGAAGAATGGTCCAATATTCCTCTTGAGACAGTTCAACATTTATTTGAACCTATTTCACGTAGAATACAAGCTGTTTCAAAACCAAAGGGTAGCCCATCACCGTATTAATGCATACCTGTAACTCTTATTACAGGTGTTTCCATTTCCCCCCCCACGTAGCTATATACACTATTGAATCCAAGATGGAGTGATAGGGATTCTTCCCCCCCCCCCGTCTCTTCGCCGGTGAATTCAATCAACTTATTCACGATAAAATTCTGTATATCAACAGCAACTTTTTTGTTCCATCTCTCTTCCCGATAATCTGTAAATCCCATTCAGAGTTGCAGGTTTGCATTCAGCATTGACAGTGCTATACTTCTACTACAAGGTCACTTTATGCAGCTGCCTTCAAGTTGGAACTGAAGCTGTATGGGATTACTTCCTACATGTCTATTTGACGTCCTGTTGAAGTGAAATTCCACTTTTTTCATCTCTTATACGACTGTTTCAAGTATGCAAGCACACAGGATAAACGTTATTCTGTTAAAAAATATAATAATATATATTTCTGAGTTTAAAGCTCCAGTATATAAGAGAAAACAACCAGAAGCGTAATTAGGAATTTAATACCTGTGGCCAAATATCAGAAATGTGCTTTTGGTTCCATAAAAATAATTAAACTATATTAATTAATATTATGGAAGTAATTATAATAATTAAATTGTAAAAATTATTGTTATTAAATTAATATTCACGAGATGGTACTTTTATAAAATTAAACAAGAGTTTTATAATAATTTATCTAGATAATAACAAATTATATTTTTAAAATAAATTATATATTCAGTTATT
The DNA here is from genome assembly GCF_048544385.1 of Mastigoproctus giganteus. Classification (NCBI taxonomy): domain Eukaryota; kingdom Metazoa; phylum Arthropoda; class Arachnida; order Uropygi; family Thelyphonidae; genus Mastigoproctus; species Mastigoproctus giganteus. Next base: position 203,575,047 of record NC_143583.1, read on the forward strand.
TTAAGTCTTTCACTCCATTTAACTTTGCATATATTATATAAAAACCATTTTCTACATAAAATCAATAAATAAAAATTTTCAGTTTTTTTTTATGTTTTTTTATTTTATTAAATACATTTAAGCTTAATGGTAGGTTTATATTTTTTAAAAATATTATTGTTGGAATTAGCTCAGTAATTATATTTCAGGGCGGCGTATCATTGCTACATAGTTTTACAGTCAATTTTAGTTAACCTTTGACGCTCCTTTCTCAGAAAGTAGTTCTGCATTACGATGGCAATTGTGAGCAGCTGAAATGAAAAAATACATCACTGAATTTTGAATTTAGTATATACGAAATATACGAAGTTGTTTCGAAGAAAACTTGGGCGATTAAATTTATATTTTATTTTAAAATGATCTTGTTACAAGAAAAAGATCCTGATTGGACGACTGAGATAAGCTCCACCCTTCTTTCTCACAACCACTAAAAGTTTAATTAAAAATTACATTAAAATAGGCCATTTTCTATTAAAATATTTACATTTCAAATACAGGGAACGGTACGGAATATTTTAATATTAAATTAATGATATAAGCAAGGGAGGTACCACAAAATTTTTGCGATAAGCTATTCGAATGGGAATCGCTTGGTGGATGAATACAACGCGTGATACGGTTTTATAGCCATTAATATTTATTATTATTAGCCATATGGTGCAAGGAAGCCTGGGGCTTATGCTGCACCAGCCAAAAAAAATTTCTGAGTTACCCTGAGAGAGAGAGAGACACAAGCCCATACTCACCAGAGGCCCTGGGGTTATGGTTCACTTATGTAATTAACTGTGTACCAGGATTAATTATCCATTTCTTACTTATTATTACAAATTGGTATTAGCCATGGTTATACAATTTTAGTAATATATTTAGCTGAAATCATATTTTGAAGTCATCTGTGCAGCTCTATCAAAGAACTGAGAGAAGAGGAAATTTGTTCGTGCCAAAGAGGCAATCATTGTATTTGTATCTGGCTAGACAAAAGAAATGAATGTTACTCAGTAGCTGAAGAGTATTAATACACATGAAACCAAGTCCAAGAGGTCTCGACTCAGAAACATCCTCACATTTCCTGAATGTTTATTTGTTTGTAACAACATTTTTTGTGTTTGTTTTTACAGCCAAGTTGATACAGCGAATGCGAGTAGCACTCCCAAATCTTTGATCTTATGCTTTCTATTTGTATTTTGGTTGTTGACTTTATAATTGTAAACTGTATAGTAGTTTTTGTCTTTACCGCTGTTAGTAATGGTGACGCATTACAAATTTTAATCTTAAATGTCTAGAGTTAATTTATGAAATGCACATTTATAAATGTTTAAGTAAAATGTACGTGTAAAAATGCTGTTGGATTTTCTCCTCTAAAAAAGTGAGCGACTTTTTTTTTTTTTGTTAAAATACGTTTTGCTTTGTGTCTTTGATGGTAGAAATCAGCGAGAAATTACAAGTACTGTAGTTGAAGATCGCAGTTATTTGTGTCCTGACTAACCGCTAGATGGCAGCACAAAACACCAACTACATGCTGTATTCGTTATTTATTGATTTGTTCCTTATTTTAATAGCTCATACATAAAAAAAATTACACACTTATGTATATTAATTTTTTTACAGTATAGTTAAAATATTTATTTATATAAATACTAAAACATTCTTATTATTTGCATATATACAATTCAAGTTACTCAATTTTCTTTCTTTATCACAGTAGTTGCTTGTATTGCGCCTTAATATCATAATATCGTGATAACTTCCTACAATAAAAAAAAAAAACAACAACAAAAACAGTCCGTATTCGTATAGCAGAAGACACGCGATGCCATGAAGTTAGCATTTCGCGATCATTTGCGCTACCACTTTCCCATAATAAAGACCCTAATATGCATTTAATGATACCGCAGAGACGTAAAGGAGTTATAATAAGGAGATTTTAATTGAAACAGGATGTTGCTCTTGAGAACTGATGAAGAGCGACATGTGCCAAGTGGAAACAACAAATTAAGGCCTTAGGAAGTCGTATAATCTCTTTATTTCGGGTTACAACGCTCGTTTGTTGATGACAAGGTGTTATTTAATTTTAGCGCCTGCGCCCTCTATTGGCTAAAATGATAACTTGTTTGTGGCAAAAGTCATTTATTAATTTGTGTTGATAATAAAAAGCTGAATAATATTAAAATGGAACCTAACAATTTCTTGTAATAAAAGTTAACTGTTAAGCAGCGGAATATATTTTAATTTGTCACGCAAATATAAAGTATTTAAAATTGCACATTGCACATGATGTCATATGCTTCATAGGGTTGCCGCATCACTGAGATTAATTCAAGGCCAAAAATAATTCGAGATTATCATTTTTCCTGGCCTTCACGCTAATCAAATAGAAGAAATTTTAATTAATATGACGGCAGACCATGTCATCAATAATCAGAAAAGGTTAGCATTGTCAAGGCCACCAATTACTGTCATTCGTTGCCTGTGTTTATCAGACAAAAACACGTATTCATTAATTTTTGAAGTAAAGTACTGTAGAATTTTATTTTAATATACGCATCATATTTAAGTTATTCTTTTCATTATTAGGGTAAAAATAAATTTCGGCGTGAATGGTTGTAGAGCGAGGGTGGCTCCATCTGCCGCCTCCAACAAAAATTAACAAATACAAAAAAGTTCATTTGTATTTGTTAATTTTTTGGTTTTCTCATTTTTTTTCTCTTTCTTTTCTTTTTTTTTTTTTTTTTTCTTTTTTTTTTTGCTTGGTTTTAGTTTATTTTTTCTCTCTGCTCATCAAAATTCTTTTTCAAATTTCAATTTTTTATACAAAAATCTCTGCAAATTACATTACAGTTGTATGTACTGCTTATGCATTTATACCTATTTGTTTGCCAAACATTCTCAGTATTGATTATTCAAAGTTTTATTATAGCAAATTTATTATGCCCAGTCTTATTCAAGGCTGCTTGTAACCAAGCATCCACTTGAAAGCTTGCACTTCCTGGAAGCTTCGTGCCCTGCAAAAATGCAAACCATACAAAGGTGAAGGAACAAATTTTATATTAATAAAATCATTCTTCCTAATAGAGAAACAAGTACTGTATTAAAATTGCGATGGTATGTCAGCCAGATAATAGAAGAAGACTGCTTCACTGTAGCAATTCAGGATCCAAGAAACCTCGCGCAGACTAAACCTGAAACAAGGTTTTGGCCAAAGGCATGTTTGTGATAAGGATTAAAATGTCGTTTAGCCAATATTTAACCTCTGTCACCGATAATTTCCTTAACTGATTTATTCCGTCATTTGCAGACTATTTGTCTTGACCTCTCTACTTCCGTGAATGTGATCCTCTAGCCAAAGGGGAAGAGACAACGGAATAAGTGAGCAATTAATAAGACATTATTGTTAGTTTTTATTTTTATTTTTTTTAGGTGGTTCTGTATTAGTTACATTTAATGAGTGGTGCCAAGGTTACGGTTAGCACGAATTTAAAAGGAGAATAATCAATCTCTAGAATTTTACAATTTCAGTTAACCTTTCTCTAGAATAGAGAGATAAACAGATAAGAGTTTAAAATTAATTTTTATTTTCATACTGGTTGTTTATGCCTCTCAGTGTAAACATTTGATGCTTTTGATTCTTGTAATCGACAAAAGGATTAAAAAAGGAAAAACCATCCTTTCGCAATATTATAGAATTGAATGGTGTCTTTGTCGGGTTTGTTTTCTTCCCTGCGGTATCCACGAAACGAGCATAGTCATTTTGAACAGTGACGTCATGTCGATTGTAGGTTACGTTCTTGAAGCATGCTGTCATCTTGATACATGACAGCATGTTGTGTACGTGGGCGTTAGGAAACGCATGTCTAGTACTCTAGTATCCCCTGTTATAGGCGAGGTTATTTAGTAACAATTTATTTATCTTCCCGGAGGGAATAACTTCGACAGTGACAAATTGAACGAACGTGAATTGGAAAAGTAAGTCTCTTAGGTATTCCCAGGATATGTACACCACCTAACGGTCGATTGTGAAATTCAACGAACGTATCCTTTTAGTTTTAAAACTGTGTAAATATTACTCCCCATTAAAATGCTTAACCGCCAAGGAAACAGTTGGGTAAATTGTTCAGCGATGGCTTCCTTGTAATAGAATGAAGTCATCTCCACTCGAGTAAATGATTCCATAAAAATATTGCTTTTTAAATTGTTTGCTCGGTAGAAGGCACACGTTTAATTTCATTTCGCGAGCCGGAGAAGACAATGCTGGCCTCCACGGACTCACTTTCCGCGTACATGTTTGCACGTGCTATCCAAAATTTGTGTGTATGCATACGTGAGGGGCTTGAATGGTTGCGATGAACACGTATTGGAATTTGGAATAATTCATTATGCACAAAACTTTCCATTTCATTTCCTGCTATTATTTTACAGTAATTTCCGTTATAATATTTTCCTCTTGTTTTAATGAAATATGATATTTTTGATTGAATAATCGTTATAATGGAGAAATGTTGCCTCGCTAAATGCATTGTATACATCATTCATGCGTGTCTGTTAATATTGTAACCAGCGACGTCTAGACACGAAATGTATTTCTCGCCACGCCTATTTTCCTGGGAATTGGAGCAATTATTCATTAATAGCCTCTTCCGCAATTCGTTTCATTTGACCCTAAACATTTTACAGTACCATGGGAAGTAGGCAAAGCACGCTTGTTGAAAGCGGAACTATACTCACTTGCCAAAAAATTAGAAACATTTATTCCATATATTTGCTAAGGACGCCTTTTGTCTGAATTACAGCTCGTGCACGTCTTGGCATTGATTCCACCAGGCGTCTCAGTGAGTCTAGCTCCAGATTTGACCATTCATCTGGAGAATTAGGCATCCAGGGTACACGTTAGAAATCTTGGGAATGTTCCTTGAACCGTTGAGATTCAATTTTTGTACGGTAGATAGTTGCGTTGTCATCTTGAAAGAATCTATTCCAATCCGAGCGAAAATTAAGCATTGCAGGGTGAAGTTAGTCCGATACGACAGAAGGATATTCATTGGAGGTATCATGGTATGAGGTATGTTATGTTGGTCCGTACTGAGCGAACACAGTACGGATCAACGTGACATACCCCATACCATGATACCACCTCCAGCCGCTTGAGTGGTAGACACGAGACAGTTTGGATGCATGGCTTCACGAGGTTCATGCCACACTTTCACCATTGGTGAAAAAAAAAAAAAAAAAAAAAAAAGTGAAAATCGAGACTCGTCGGACCACATGATCTCTTTCCACTGTTCCTGTATTGTCGTTGGCGGCACCACTCCACCCGAATCTTTCGTATAGGCACACGACTACCAAATCTCAAAATCTTCAACTCCCATCGTATAGTTCGGTTGAAAATGGGTCTTTCTTTCCGTAAGTTGAATTTTTCAGTCATTTACTGCGCATGACCTTCTACCGCACAATTCACTTTAAATTCCTCATCGACTTTCTCTCATATTTCTTTCTTTTAGACCTGCATTCTCCTTTTGCGTTCTTCCACTTATTGTACATTTTTAAATGGTATTTTTTGACGCACCACTGATTTCTTTTGTTTTCTCAATTGAGGCTCCTGCTAAACGTATCCTCCAACAACACTTTTCTGAAAATCTGAAAGATCATCTTTCTTTCACCTGACAGGTTCGACTGAGATGTTCCAGGAAGGCGTGCAGTATTTCTCTGATACCAAGAAACTTGTGATAATACCATGTGACAACTTATATTTGCATACCATTTAATTATCTGTTGACAATCGCAAAACGTTTCTCATTTTTTGGCCAGTGAGTATATAAACATTTCTGGCGGAAAATGCGTATTTTGTGGAAAAACACTGATTTTTCCTTCATCTTTAGGAAAGGTCTCTTGCGAATTGAAAATTTGACGCCCACAGCTTGTGAAATATTTGCTTCAATATTTCGCCACATCTCATCTCCACGTGTGTTTATTTTGGTCCCCCTTGTTAGCGTACTATTTACGTTATAGATATCCCTAGGACTCCGCAGTAGTTGGGAAATGACGGGATTTTCCCGCTCTCTCTTATGCAGAGTGACTATCCTGAGTATCGATGCGACATCTACTGGCTCTTTCATTCAAAATAGCCCACCAACCATCCACATTTTATAAAAACTTATTTTTACTTAATCATTCACCGAAACGTCTTCGAAGCAGTAAATTTGTATTCGTATGTTTCTTTATTATATAACTTACACTGTGTTACCAAAAGTGTTGTGACACTGACAACTACGCACATTTTACCTATTTGCTAGTTATGCAAATATTATAGATGGCACTGCTCTTGTAGAGCGGTGGGATTTATTTCTAGTTGGCCTTATCATCAGTCAACTAAATAGCAGTAGCACGTTCTAAATGATGCTGCAGAAGTTGGAAGTATCACTCATAATTGGTGAATTAGGGAATGAGCTCAGCGAATTTTAATGTAGACAAGTGATGGGATGCCACAGGGCAAGACCACGCGTGCGCTCATACTTGTTGTTGTTGTTGAGTATTAGGAGCATCAGCGAAAAAGGCCATATTGCTCCGTCTATACTGTCTGTAAATTGCGCTTGTTCTGTGGTCGATTTTCTATTTGCTGGACAAAACACCCGAGTTTCTGGGAGGAAAACCATGTTGCCCTCGCCTGAGATCGACTAACTCGGCCACTCCGTGAAAAAGGCCCATAGAAATTCCTCACGTCATCGACAGAATTCGAACTCAGATCTTTTCCACCCGGTGTGTTGAGGACGGCGATTCTACCAACTGTGCTACCCACGAGGGCCTGATAACCGTGAACGTAGACACACACCTGTAACCGTCTGTAGACATGTCTTTTCTCCAGTTGATTTGCATGTTGTGCTCGTTTAAAAATCCGGAATAATTCAGGGAGAAACTCTATTCCCTGCGCCAGAGATTGGCCAACTACAGCCTTGATTGAAGAGGTCTTTTGAAATTCCTCCAGTTTTAAATGGGAGTCGGACCTCTCCAAAAGATAGTAGATGGCGATGCATCGTGCTAACTAAGACTGTGGGGGTTAGATGAACGGAATGGGGGTTAGAGGTACGTCTACCCCCTTCCCATTATCTCTTATGCGCTAAAATCTGCTCTTGTAGAGTGACGAGATTTATTCCTAGATGACCTTATAATCAGTCCACCAAATAGCTTGAGAGCTCGTAGGTTGGGGTTGTTGACATGTCAGAGGTGATTATTCTCCAGGGACGGGCTCTTTCCACGCGGAAGTTGAGTTAAGTTCTTTTCCATAAACGATTTGATAGAATTCCATTAAGCGTATATTTTTCTTTATATCTGAGATTTTATGGTTGTAACTTAGCTTTTGAACACCAATATACGTTATCAGAACAGATTTTGTTTCATTAAAAACTAACTATTCAAATTATAGATCTGAACCATAAGTGTCAATTTAACTTTATATTTCGGAGAATATCTGTTTTTCCACAAAAAGAAGTGTACAGAAGCCAAGAAAGACGGACGACAAGTAGTCATCGCACTGCACACCTCCTGAGTAGTGCTAACAGAAGTCTCCCTTGACACGTGGGAAAGTTATTTGTTATTCGAATGTGGGCCACTGGGCCAGTTCACTTAACTAACTCGTATTTCTTCCTCATGCTGTGTTTGCTTTTTCCTTCGTTCTGTCCCCCCCCTTTCTTTCCCTCCTGACGCTTAGCTAATGGGGAGTTTCATTCTGACTGCATCCCAGTAAAATTTCTTTCTGTTCAATTTGCTGACTCATTCTGTTATTTTCGTCTTTGTTTATTGCCAGTGCATGGTTGCTCTGCATGCATTATGTTTGCATAACTTGTTTGCTAAATTTTCGAGCAGTTCGCTATCAGTTTCATTAAATTTGGGTTTAAAGGAGCCTGTTTTGCAGATCAGTTCAAACGCAAAAAAAATGTCTGAAAATAAAATTAGAATCTCTGATAATAAAATTAGAAATTCTCTTATTTCTCTTCATTGATATGATTCGCCATCCCTTGTTTTTTTATTTATTATTATTATGTTTTTTTTCTATAGAAAGCTCAAACTTCAAGGCTATTGTAGAAAAAGGAACATATCGCGAAACAAATACCTAAATTAATGCTACTTTACGCTGGAGATTCCGTGAATCAAAATTTTATACCAATGATGTTGATAAATAAAATAACTTTTCTCTTTATACTCCAGGACGACCACACGGTCAAACGAGTTAACGAGTTCACAAGATAGCATTAGTAGAGGCATATGATGCAAGAAGGCAAGCTTATACAGCATCAGCCAAAAAAAAAAAAAAAAAAAAAACCTCTTCCCATTTCACCCATCTATTTGCTCCAATAGTTCTGCCTTAAATTTTTATTTAAGCTATCAACTTCTACAACGATAGATGAAAGTTTGTTCCAGAATCAACCACCCGCTAGCTAAAGGCAAATTCCCGCACAATCTATTCTACAACTGTCTTTCCTGAATTTGAATTTATGACCCCTCAGGCGATTAATCTGGTCAAGAAGAAGAAGAATCCCATCAGCATTGAGCTTGCTCAAACCATTCAAGGCCTTATACACCTCAATCAGATCACCTCGCAGGGACCTAGTCTCCAGACACTGTAATTTGCACAACTTAAGTCTTCCATTCACTAATCTTGTTGCTCTTCTCTGTACTCGTTCCAGCACTCTACATTCTTCCTAAAATGAGGCCTCCAGACCTGTATACAGTACTCAAGGTGTGGCCTGACCATTGCCTTATACAAGGCAAGAACCATCTCCTTATCCCTGCTAGAAAAATTCCTTTATATCATTGACAAGACACCATAGACACTATGAGCTACTCTTGCAGGCCGTCTGCACTGCTCAGAAAACTTCATATCTGATTGAACAATTATCCCCAGGTCCTTTTCATTCTCTACCACCCTGAGTATAGTACCACACAGTTGATACGTTATTCTGGGGTTACTAGCAGGAATTGTGTTTAGGGTAAGGCGCCAACCAGCAGGGATAGAGAGAATACAAGGAACAGCACCGTATTTAGTAGTCATGAGCTTGAATCCCTGTCACTCCAAGCACGTATACTTATGCACCCTCGCGCTGACCATCGGCTACGGCGATGATGATAATTCTGTATAAAGACTTTTCAGTTTTCTTTTCCTGCAGCTGTAGAAGAATTCTTCTAATATTAACGCAGACGTACAAGTATTTTGACCGAAGGTAGAAAACTAAGTTTGTTAGACGGTAGCATCACGGCCTAGCCAAGTTGCAACCCCCGGTATGGCTGGCGTTGACGTTCTTCAGAGATTAAAAATAAGAATCTCACTACCCGAATTCTAGTCTAAAGATAGAGAAGAATCAGCTTTCATCGATACCATAGGTGTTCTTAAAGAACACTAAAATCAAGTCAATTCGCAAAACGCGAAATACGGGAGTAATTATAGAAACAGCCACAAAAGAGGATGCTGAACTGATTGTTAAGAATCCTAAATTACCATCTCTGGGACTCCTGGCCGAGCCCCCTAGACAAAAGGGCCCTTGCATACTGGTACTAGATGTGGACAAGGATCTCCTTCCAGAGGAATTGCAAAGCGAAATTTTCCACAGAAACTTGAAACAGGAACTCCCAGATGAAGAACCAACTTCTCACATAATCCCTAAATTCCAAACAAAACCCAGAGCTGGGCACACCATTAACTGGGTCTTTGAGCTATCACCCAAGGCCTGGAAGATCCTCTCCCAACAAACAAGAATTTACATCAACTGGGGCAGCCACCGCTTTAGGGAGCATGTAGCCGTCCCCAAATGTTTCAGGTGCTGCCGTTTCGGCCACACCACGCACACGTGCAGGCAAAATCTGCCCACCTGTGGCCACTGTGCCGAAATGGGGCATGAATACGCTACATGTCCCAAAAAGTCTCAACCTCCCACATGTGCCAATTGCAAGGCCCTAAAGGTGCCAGCCAACCATTCGCTCCGTGACAGCAGTTGCCCAGTTTATCTCAAAGCCAGAAGTGCTCAACAATCAAGAATAGAATATGGGGAGTAACAGAGAATAATGGGCAGCCTGGCTACCTCCTAGTGGTGTGTGCGGGCAACGTGGGGTTCCACCAGGGGCCCTGCAGCCAAATGCCAGGACACACAACAGAACCCAACACAAAACTACACATTCAACACACTACACTTTTTCTGGCATTTACAGTGTTCTGTATTTCTTCACAGTGTACATATGGCGCAGATGTGGGAAACCACAGGTGGCGCCCGACCCTAACACTATGCACACTATGCACACTATATGTACACCCGCGGAGATGGGAGAAATCCCAGGAGCCGTTAGACACTAACATACCTTATACCTTATACCTTATACCATAGGTGTTCTAAACATATATGTTTTATAAGCTATTACAGTTAAGCCACACAAACAAAATTCTTAAAATTATGATCTCGTGGTAGCACAGTTGGTATAACACAGTTGGAACTCAGATCTTTCCCACCTCACACCGGGTGGAAAAGACCCGAGTTTGGATCCCGTCAATGACGCCAGGAATTTTTACGGGCCTTTTTTACAATGATTCTGAGTTAGTCGGTCTCAGGCGAGAGCAGCATGGTTTCTTCTCCAGAAACTCAGTTGTCTAGCAAACAGCAAATCAATCACAGAACACACACAATGTACTGACATATTATATATAACGCAGTATGGCCTAAAATCTGTCGCCTAAAATCATATAACAACCAGCCAACCAAACTTCATATTATATTACACGTATTTTTCATAAAATACACTGGTGCAAAATTTAAGGACCAGTCAGGTTTTCACCTGTAGCTTCTCATAGGAGTGGCCTGGAAATGGGAAAAGCATACCAAAGGAACCGCATGAGATACAGAAATGATGAAGGAAACAACAACGGAAAGAAAACGGTACAGAGGGACTTTATTCAAAAATGGCAACATAGCACTGGCTGCCATGATACAGATGCATCACTGCCAAAGATGGAACAAAAGGAAGAGGTGGTCCTCAGTAGGAGATATGGCCACCCCTAATGTCGATGAAGGCTGTGCACCGCCTGTCCATATTTTGAACAATGTTGTTGTTAGGTTCTTGCGGTAACATCGTCCATTCCTCTGTCAGCGCCATCTTCAGCTAGTGAACATTTTCTGGTGGGTGTGGACGTGCCGCTATGCGTCTCCCCAGAGTGCCCCATATGTGTTCAAAGGGATTTAGACTGGTCGAACGGGCAGGCAAAACCATACGAACAATGTCCTCACTTTCCAAAAGCATATCAACAGCTGCAGTGCGATGGGGTGTGGCGTTATCATCCATAAACACGAACTCGGGGCTAATGGCACCTCGGAACAGACGCAAATTGGGTAGAATTACCTCAGTACAGTAGTGTGCATCGGTTACAGTACCGCCTTCCAGTATCTGGAGTTGTTTACGTCCATCCAAGTTAACGCCTTCCCAGACGAGAACACCTCTACCGCCATATCGATCCCTTTCAGTGATGTTTGCGGGGTGATACCGTGTGCCAACCTCTCGTCAGATTAGCTGACGTCCAGAATCGCTGCTGAGACTGAATCTACTCTCATCAGTAAAGAGTACTTTAAGTAAAGATTTTGTGGTTGTAACCTTTAGAAATAGTTTTGGTCCTTAAGTTTTGCACACCAGTGTATAGAGTGTAATATCTAATAAGCAAGCTGGTTTTAAAAATGGAAGTTAGACAGATAGATGTTAGGTTGTGGAAAAGCAGCCCTTTACGCCCTGAGGGTAATCGAATCCAGGTTTTACCATACGTCGTTAAAGCAGAGCGGTCAAAACCAAATAGCAATTATCGTTCAAAGATTTCTAAAGGCTCCTTTACTATGTAAACCACTCTAAAGCGTTTTAACGATGTCCAGTACTTTGTTCTCTGGGAAAGTACTTAAATGACATTTCCAGAACAAATATCTTAAGAGTTTTATACAAAGAACGTGAAAGCTAGGTAAATGTGGAAATTACTGATTCTTTTCCAGCACTGATGTACTCTTTTCTAGGAAACAAGTAAATCAACGCTGTGTACCAGCTCTACAATCTTTTTTCAGCATACTTGGGGAAAAAAAAGTAGTGAAAGAAACCTCGGAAGGATCTGTTTTCTTGTAAGATTTTTCTAATTATTTAAATAATAATAATAATACTTAAAATATTGTAATCAACGAAATACGTTGCTGATTTTCTGAAGTAAGAAATAAATGGAACAACTTACCAAACCATGAACAGAGAAGATAAAAGAACGTTTGCGAAGAGAAACAAATGAAATTAATAGCTATGAGAAGATTCAGTGATACGTATAAAGAGGATATCGAAGAGGAAATTGTTCGGATGAAACGGTTCATCGTTCATGGAGGACGTAAACGCGTTTAGTTTTCCCGATAACCAAGTTGGGTTACCTTTAAAGTAAGTAGATAAGAAAGAATATTGTCTTTCAAATACAGTTCTACAAGGCAATAGATCCTGGCTCTCTCGGAGTATAAACATCAAGTGTATTTTTTTTTTATTTATTAAGAATTTCCTGTTTAGTAAAGAAAATGATCGGAATCTTTCTGACCATGGCCAAAAGATTTTTGGTACGCAATATGGAAAGAGAAAAGGAAAAAAAAATGGTCATATGGCTTGAAAAGGGCGGCGTTCCCTTTAACAAATTATTAGACTAAAAGAAGAAAACATGGGATGGGCAGATGGATTCGATAAAAATCTCGAAATCTCATTTCTGACAGTCAGAACGGGGAAAGCTGGAGAATGTGTATTTTCAAATTTATTTTCATAATATAATTTTTATACATCGTAATTGGGACTGTTCACCTCTCTGTATAATAATGAGTAAACAAATAAATTAATTAATTAATAAAAGTAATCAAAGCCGTGATAATGTAAATCGGAATTAATGTGACTAGAGGAAGGATTTCTGCAGGTATTTTGAAAGCGGTGTTTTTTTTTTATGAAAACCCCAACCAGGAGAGGTATTAGAACCCATAGTACTTAGTACCGTGCATGGGTTGAAGTTTGAGAGGATGAAAGATGATACTTGTTGACATCCAACTTGATTTATGTAGATTGTAACTGTCAGATAATATGCCTGAAGGAAGGTTGTTCCAGAAAATGGAAGTTGGAATAAATGAGGCAGAAGAAAACATGGTTCTGTGAGTCTGAAGTTAGATGGTAGAAAAATTTCTCTAGTGCATGCAGTGGAAACTTCTTCCCTCTCCGGAGAGAGGGAAAACAAGGTCCAGCCTTGTTATCCTTCTCTCCGGAGTCCAATCTGCTTCTGGACTTGAAGGAACTTTTAATTTCCATAATCGCCTAGCGATACTAGGAAACACTGCAATGTCTGCGTGCAATCCTTGCGAGCAAGTTTACAATGGATGCATCCTCTTTATGGCATTGCTTATCCACGTATAGTGAAGGTCAAGGCTGTGCTATGTAGAATCACTTTGAACGAGCATCCCACTTGATTTTCTTTTGTTCACAATTGATTTATGCAACAGGCAATGAAATGAAATATAAAATATTCGTCTTGGTGTATGAGAATTGCTGTTGCTAGGCAACGTCGATCGCTAGTACGACATTCCCTTTTGATTTATTGTTTTGTAGCCCTCTTGTTAATCTTATAATTTTCTTTTCAGTCGTGTGTGTTGTTGGACATCCTTTACTGAACCAAATCAGTCAGGAGCCTATCAATGACGCAGTAACGTACATCACAGAAATCATTGTCCAAGCAGCTGCGAATGCTGTTCCAAAAACATCTGCCCGGTTTCTACCATTTCCCAAACCTTGGTGGAATTCACAATGCACAGCAGCAAAAAAGGCTCAAAACAAAAAGACTCCAGTTCAATCTATGAATTACGCTAATTACAGCTTCTGTATTAGAAAATTTCCAAACAAAATGTCTGCCATTATGCAGATCTATGAATTAACTCAGTGCTGTATCCGAAAATGATATTTTTACCTTCCTCGGTGGTGTTAACGAATGGCCTTTCATCTTGAGTTCTTTGCTCGCTTGGGCACTGAAGTCCTTTAGACCTCCGTAAATGTGGCGTTAATTCAACGATTTCACGAACTCGCTTCTCAGGTTCTACTAATTTGCCGTAAACACATTCGTTACAATTTTCTTCAGTTGACTACGTCACTGTTTGTCTGACGTGTTTTTCTTGATTAACAACAGGATGTCATTGCACTCTACCTTTTCTTCCCAACTGAAAATGACCTCTTTGGTGGAAATATAGAACGTTGCGGTTAACGGCACGGATATCCCGAGCCCCCACTTCACCTGAGCCACAGCACTTTTACCACATGATGGCAGCGTTACGATCCGACTTCCACACATTGTTTCTGTTGTGTTTTAGGCCCTCCAGTTCGTCTCTGAAGCACTTCCAATGGGAAGAAGCTTGCGTCCCATCGTAGGTGTCAGTTTTTGTGACGCTTAAATCTTTAGTTCGGAAATATCTTAAGCATTTCTGTTGTCTCATCGTGTGTGCGTGTAGTTTTAAGGACCAAATTGTTCATTTCCACCCCTTATTTCGATGCTATATGAACTACAAGTAGTATTAGCTATCTAATATTTATAGATTCTAACGAGATCAAACCATAATGGTGAACCCTGTCTGATATGTGGATTATTCTTATCGGGGAATGGCGTAGGTAATTGTGCACTTAGTGTATACTCACGCAGCACACATGAATATGACGAATAATGTTTGTTATTTAGTGTTATATACGATAACAGGAATAAAACTCCTCGAGTACACACTGAACGTTATATATTACAATGTTTTTAAAGGCATAATTAGTTGAAGGACTTTGCGGGATCGTAAATCCAGCATCCTCGTCACGCCGCCAATTCATTCCTCATAACCAAGGTACCCCGTTCCATCTTATCTCTCGGGCTATGTGTTTGCCTAGCGGACGTGGCAGATCAGTTCTTATTTGTCCAAGTAAAATTGGTTGACACTGCGTCGAGCTGTGTGTGTGCTTAGACTAATTAACAACACTGTTGTAATTAAGATTCCAACATCAGAGAATCCAGTTGAGGGTTCTGCGTGCATATTTTGATAACGTTAAATGGTTCTACAGTAATTGGGAAGAATGTTTACTCTCTATCGAGAAAATTTGGATAGTTTTTTACGAGCTCCCAGAATGGTCGAAAGATAACACACTGGTAACATGCATTTAATTAAACCTTGAGGTCATTGCAGATGCTTCAAAAACGAATAGTTAGAAACATTGAATAGTTAGTAGTTAAATTAACTTTACTCGAAAAAATGGAAACAAAGTTGAAATTCTCACCTTATAGGAGGACGATCGCTCTCCGTGGTAATTGAAATGATGCATCGCCATCTGTCATTTCTTTGCAAAGATGTGAGTTTGAGTTCCTTTAAAGACTGGAGGAATTTCTAAAAGGTCTATTGATTTGGGACTGAGTTAGCCAAACTCAGACGGGGAGGGGGTATGGGATTTTAGTCCTGCATATTCTAATCGGCCAGTGAACCTTCGCTGGAACAGAACAAATCTAGACACAGGTTGTTATTAGTGTGGACACTTTGTATCTGGGTTCACGAACCTTCTGTAGAGAAGGAAGCGAGTTAGGTAGATTCTTTTCTGTAGATAGCTTCAGTGAATAAAAAAACCTGCAGCAGAATGAAAGTGACTGCAGAAGTTTACGAACTTCCACATTGACAGCGTTATTTAAATCCCATGGCTTTATAGTTACTGTGACACGTTATTATTAAGGCCAACATTGTAGTAAATGATCAATAGCTATCTATCAGATAGCCAATTTGACTGCTGAGAACCCCCCTTAAGTAGACCGCAGCCATCTGTCCAAGGGGATTCTCAGCAGTCAAATAAGGGGTATTTATCGTTATCCCTACGCTGCATAGGTTTTGCGACAGATCAGTATACAGTAGCATAAGTGTGGCGATTAACGAACATCGAAGGATACTCTGGTTGGTTTTGACAGAATTAAAAAGTTTCCAAACTTTTTGGTTTGGATTTCAAATTTTTCGACATGTCAATTATTAGAAAAGTTCAACTCCTGCACTTCTTACCCCGATTAACTTAACTGTTACCGAAGATTGCCTAGGAAAATGAGTTGACTTCATTTCTGATTGCTCAGAACCAAACCATTCTCACCGTAATGTTTTTAAGGGTACAAGGGAAACTTTTAAGGAGTCCGAATGTGTTCCTCTTATGCCGAATATTTCATCAAAGAGTTAAGAACGTTCTGTCCCTCCACGTCGTGCGCTGACTCTTCCTTTTGTTCCCTCCTCCCTTCAGATATTGTATTAAATTGGTAGAAAACAATCCACAGACATTAAGGTGGACTATAAATCTTGGCTTTAGCACCTCCTACCCTGCAGAAGTCAATATTCACTTCCGAATACTGGATCTTGAAATGGACGACTGCCAAGAGCCATCCCCTCGCCCACCGAGACTAGGACAACAGTTGAACAACCCGAGAATACCAAACCTCATAACTATGAGGCGTACTCTGATGGTGATAAAAATGCTTACAGGTGACGCATATATCCCAGATATTTGGGATATATGGGAATGGCACGTCCCACCACAGTCCCTTAGATCAAGCCCCCAAATCCTACTAAAACGGAACTAGCTCCACGTGTGTGATCGATTCTTACCGGCTCAAGCGCTTCCATACGTACAAAAGCTCGAAAAAAAAAAATGGTAACGGAACTACAGAAACTGGTAACAGACAAGAATCGCAGGCAGCTCCTCACAGAGTGGATCTCTCATCTAAAGCGAAGTACATGGCTTCATGTAAAAAAAAATCGTGGCCCAGCTGTCGTGATGTGCATTATAACCAATGTTATGGACACTTACTGGTAATTTATTTATTTATTAATTACAGGCGAAAGAAGGCTCTGCAACCTAGTAAAATGTGATATGTATAAATATGGTTTAATGTTTCAAAAATATTAGGATAATAAACGTCTAACATGAGGACCACTTTAAAATTTTCTTGCAGATAGGGAATTTACTGTAGGGTAATCGCACATGTTCACTCCAATAGATCCCAAAAGGTGCTCTCCTCCACCAAGAGCTTCGAAAGCGCCAAAGTCTGCTCTCACCACTTCCCTTCAGCTGTCGTCCATGGAACGCGTAGCTGCAGGTGCTTCTTCGATAAATGAAACCAGCGGTGTGCTGCCAATCAATTAGCAGTGGGCTCACCACGTAATAACTGGGTCACTTTGTAATTAATGACGGGCTCGCCAACTGAGTCCAGCTGCTCGATCACACGTAACTTTTGGTTTTAACGGACTCAGCAACACAATCCAAGCCTAACAGCGTTCTCTCATAATCCGGCCGAACCCGTGCCAGCGGCGTACCTCTGAATGAAAGAATCGGATGTCGCTGGAAGTCAGGCCTGTAGCACAAAGCAAGCTGCTGGAGGCTTTCGACACATTTTTGAATAGCTTTCATCGGCCAAACGCTTATCTGGAATGACATCAGAATCCAGTAGAGCGAAATATTGTCCATGACATTTATACGGCAAATGACATTTCACCATCTGCGCATATAGAAGCGGCATCCACGTGTGTTTTATGGATTTTTGTGGCTGAGGAATGCTGTGGTGTTTCCAGTTGGTTTCAATGTTGAAAGCTCTTTACAATTATAGCCAAACAACGTGTAAAAAAAAAAAAAAAAAAAAACCACTCTTTTTCAAAAAAAACTTTTCGTGTTAATAATAAAATTCTCACATCGAAAATGGTAAAAAATAAATTATATTTTTTCAATTTTGTTGTTTGTTATTGACCAGATGCATCTGTACCAACAAAAGGCGAACGTTCTTTTCCGTTAATTTCAAACTTATTCAATGAAAACAATTTCCAAAACTCACACCCAACTTAACATTAAATAAGCCTGTCTAGCAAACATTCAATTTTACTAATTAAATCATTAGTAAAATTATTATTATTAAATATAATATTTACTACAGGCATGTGCCCAATTAAAGTGTACAACGGAGCGATTTTATACAGTATTCAATACATTCAGATACATAAGATATAAGGATTTTGCTATAAATAAAATTTAATTACGAGTATATAATATAAAATAATACAATGTCTAATGATGGTACATTTTTATCGGGAGATGAGTCCAGTTCAAGGAAAAGAATGCAAAATGTTCATGGCTCTTCTTTGATCCCATATCTTGAAAAAATGACAAGAAATAGCACATCTAAACAAGCCCCATTGAAATACTTTACTATCCAAATAAAGATTAAAGTCATGCTGGTTTACAAGTGTCATAGTTCTTCTAAAAAAAGAGTTCTTGGATACCTCTAATCTCGATTTAGAGATATCCTTTAATCTACTGATGTGAAAGGTCTTCTAAAAATCTTTTGTCTAGTAAAAAGTTAAGATGAAACTTCTAATGAAAATTAAGACAGCACAGGAGATTTGGCAGATAACTTGATCCGGAGAAAATATGATAGAGCAGTTTATGATCCAGGACAGTTCGCCGTGCTTCTAAAGATTGCAGCTTGAAGTAGGAGTACAGATCAGGATAGGATATAGGACTGCGTCTAGAAAGATAGTGGGTGAATTTCATTCGTCATTATTCTTTGCCACTTATTATTAATTATGCGCAATTAATTTAAAGAATACCAACCTTCGCCCTCCCTAAAAATTATCGCATAACGAAATTGATAAAAATGAATTTTACACTGTGCGTGCAAGGTAGTTTACAGCTGTTGTTATGCGATGAGGATGTCAAAGACCGAGCGGCATATCATTCCTTAGTGTTTAGAACCGGGGGGAAGGAGAAAAGAAAAAAACAAGAATTTTGGGACCGTCTGTTCTTCTAAGAAACGTGTTAGTTCTCATGTTTCAGACAAATATTTCTCTGTATAGGCTCTTGGGCCGGATTTAGTCTCTTCCCCCTTCTTAAATAAAAACCCCACACGCGAAAAGTATTAACACCTATAATACTTAGTACTGGGCATGGGCTGAAGGTTAAGAGAACAGAAGAAGATACTTGTTGATATTATTAGACTTGAATTTCTGTATGGAAAACCAAACTTGAAAGTCTGAATGGTTCTTCGGGAAACAGCGCTTCCTTTAGTGATGGCATTGCTTAGAGATCATTTTGGCTACTCTAAATGACCCCTAACTTGTACGCCCACACGTTGCCACCTCGTGATTGCCCAATTCGCCTGCCCTTAACGTTCATCCTGATGGGCATTACTGCTCTTTAAGGGCGTTTTGAGAATCTGGAGGGTCTGGATATGAAAGAGATCAGGAGCATGCGCAATATTAGCTTCAATGCAGCTGAGGTACAGATGTTTTTTAATCTTTACATTTGTATATATTTCCAAAAAATGGATTATGTGTAAACTTACATTCAAAATTGTGTATCATTTATTTATTTTATTTAATTTTTTTTTTGTTGGAGAAAGTTTAGGACCTGTGTAAGCGCAGGATCCGTTGCCGTCACACCGTTGACATCGCCATTACGCCTACCCCCCCCCCCCCCCCATTGCGAATCCCTGGATGACAGACAATCTACGAAGTGTACGACCACTGAATAATTTGCGCTAGCAGAGAATTGATGAACCAGTAATTGCTGATCACGCAAGCCAAGCCGCATTCTGGCCATCATGCTGTCGAGACAATCATCGACAAACTTCGTATTAAGGTCTGGGCTAGGCGGACACCGAGCGTGCTTGCTGAAGTGCATAAAGTAGAGGGTGACCCACATATACGAAGAGGGGTCGTTAAGTAATAATAATTTTGCTTTAGTGATTACAGAAAAGACGTTTTCTGCACGAACTGTGAAAAAGTGAACGTTGTGTGCACATTATGTCACTGCGCAGGCTCCATTGCCTTTAATGTGCGATGGAGCCTGCGAAGTGGGCAAGGGTGCCCTTACCAGACTGGATGGTAAACAGTAAGTAAACAAGTAAACAAACCGAATGGCAACTTGTGACATTGGTTGGTTGAATGGAAGGTGCGTTCAGCTCCATACAAAAGAGGATGAAAATAACTGCATTCAGGCAGCAGAATGGAAAGGAAATGAAAAGGCATTAGAGTGGTAGACCTATTCACAGGCCTCTTCGACCTTATCATTGGGAGAATAACCACGACTTTTTTTTCAAAGACCCTCAAGGATTTGTATTGTGGGTTTGTCGTCACGTGGTGCTGGAAGGGCTAACGCTTCAACGCACGTAATATTCCGATGAAGGGATGAAAATTTTTGGGATGAAAATATGCCGATGAAGGGATGAAAATTTTTGCATTCTCATCACCTGATAAGCAAAATTGTCACACCGCTTGTCACGATGATGATGCGGCATAACATATAAATGTTAGGTTTTACTTCTTGCAAGTGAAGAGCTAGTGTAATACTGAAATATTTTGTGAGATCCTAATTTTAGAAATCCATACTTTCTGTAATATATTTTTCAGTGGGAGGTTTTTTTTTTTTTTGGCTTGCTTTTTTTAGAAAACATGTAGTGCACATTTTCGTGGTTGCCCTAACTGCAGTACACAAACACCCACCAGGTATATCGATTCTTTACCCCGAATAAAAAACACGGTGAATATCTGAGCAGAGCACTGCACAGAAGGAGGTATTTGTGGAAACTGGTGAGGTCAGCGGACTTTATAATGGAACGGCAGTATAATCATTCCCGTTCCCAAAGAAATTGTGTAGTTTTTGGGCGTGATCTATGTTATCGCGTGATGGATCTTTACGACTTTTTTTCCACGATCGAGACTGAATTCTTACGATACCACATCGTAAACTTCGGGAGGGAAGCTACCTGCTTGGGACTAAGTGCTTCATCGATTTTTCCCCTTCTTGAACGGGCGTGGATGTCGGGATATCTTAATAGCTGTCAGCTTTCTCGAAATGAATTTCCGAGGTGTGCACGTGCGTGTGTAGTCTCCTGGACAGATGTGCCGCTATGACGTGGACATCTAGCTCAACGGCGCTAGCTTGGGTATCATCGCAGCCTTAGTATTATTTTATACACGACACGCACGCACAGTATTAAAGAGCAGATGCGTATAGCTTCGGTACAGTACATTGCAAATGCACGTGAAACTAGTAGCCTACTCTACCGCTGTGAACATTTGTCCCTCGAGGATTAATGTTCACGGAGCAGAGGTCCATTCTGTTCTCTCCACAATCTCTTGATGTAGATAACCCCTCACGAAAGTTCTACATCTGTTACTATAATTAGAGATCACTCAGGGTCTTCTCCTTCCGAGGAAACCATAATTTAGCACCATCTTTCGGTACTATTTATTTCGGACACCCATTTTACAAGAAGATGGAGCCACCTGTCATATTCCGAACACGCTACTGTGCAGAGGGCAGTGCATTCAACCTCTTTACAATATCCGAGAGCCTTGACATCAACATAGAAAGCATATGCAGGAACATGCCGATCAATAACCGTAATCCCTCTCTTCCATTTACGCATTTGTCGAGCGAGCTGCGTTTCAATTCGAATTACGTTCTCATTTATAAACTTCCGCATCGCCGTCTTTTAATCTTCCTTAAGAAATGACGAAGGATCCGCCAAATCATCCATTTTGTCCTATTTTTTCGGACGCTCTCATGTGTGTACGCTGAGGCCAACTCTTTTCAGGGGATGAGAGATTTTGAATTACAACTCGTTAGCCAAGCATTTCGAACAAATAAAATTAACAGGCGCAGCTGCATAGATCAGATGATTGGGGTTACAAGCGAGATTAGACACGCACCGTTTTATTTATTAATGTCAGTTTTCGTTTATATGTTTTTAACGGAACTTAGGTCATCATTGGACTTTTGATTAATTTTGAACACTCACATCGCGCCATTAAAAGTAGCAATGTGCGCGGGTATCGCCTTTCGCGACTCCAAACATTGGAGTCGATTCACAGGCGAAGAATCGATTCCGTGACGTCACGCAATCCTGTGATTATCATGGAGCGTAGAAGATACGTAGAACGACCAGACGTTCGGTTTATTCGGATTGTCCCGTTTTTGGATGTAATGTGTCTCCAAAACGTTTTGAGGACACCGGGGCATTTTCATGCGAAGTTATTTTTCTGTACAAAATATATGCGAATAAAATATTCAATTAAATATATGCGCTTAAAATAAACAACGTATGATTTGTTTATTTACCACGGTTAACATTATTGTAATAATTAGCAACATGCTTGCATGTTACATCTAACATTGTGGACATATGAGGACGTCGTAAAGAAGCATCACTGTTCCGCTGTTCGTGGTTGCGTATTGATATCGTGTTGTTCTGGTTTCCTTCCTTAAATAGCCGCTATAAGCGTAAGCATTTTATAATAATTGATAACATAAAGCATCGAATATTTTACGCTGTTTCCATTCAGTGAAACGACTACGCCTGAATGCATTATAAGAAAGAATATTCAAAAGAATAAAATAAATAAAATCTTTATTGCAGCATCGAAGTATTTATCTAAAAAGAGAGATGTACTGCGATATTTCCTCCGCAGGTAACGAGCGAAAAAGACCGTCTTGATGGCGAAGGTAAATGTGCAGTGTACTTAACATTTTTAAGTATTGGACGTGGTGCTCGTGCTAGTATAACAGATGTCACTTAAAGTGGAAAAAACACAAGGGAAATTTCCACTGCCTGGATGTAAAGGAGACAATGCCCCTCATTACATGAAAATGATACTACTGTTTTGTCACTTCCGAGTTGCCCTCCCTTTACGATTACCACCTTGGTAGCCCTGGGTTCGAATCCGGGACGAACTTTTATGGGCTTTTTCACTACGTGGTTAGCCGAGTTAGTCGGTCTTGGGCGAGATTTTTTTGATTTCTCCTGAAGCTCGGATTTTTCGACAAGCAAATAATAATAATAATAAAAAAATAATAAAAAAAAAAAAATAATAATAATAAAAAAAATAGGCAAACCGACTGAAGGTGTACTGAAGCCTCATGACCTTAGTTGCTTTGGTGCTTAACAAACATCATAATCGCTGGGACCTGGTACTTGGACACAGTGGCTTCCGTGTTAACTAAGTTCTTGAATCTTTGCAGATTCGTCAAAATCAATCAATACTTTACTATCAGTATTTAATGTCTCCACAGCTTCATCGGCACTTTTTGGAGAGGTCTGGATTCGATTCCCGTCGATGATGGAGGAATGTCTAAAGCTTTTTCAGCCTGTACAGAATGCTTTTTTTTTTTTTTTTTTTTTTTTTTTTTAGGAGCACTAGCAACTAAGGCCATATTGCTCCGGGATATGCAGTGGTCATTCCCTGACCTTTCCGCATCCTCCGTATTTGGTGGTGACGGGTTCGAACCCCGGTCTAATCAAGAAGCGTGTGCTATGCACTACTGCTCCTTCCCACCTGGCTACGGAGGCGCCGTACAGAATGCAAATCACCCGCGAACACACTGTTGCAAACAACGTATATACCGATATCAGTAACTGGCTCCAGGTGCCATTAAATAATAATTCGGATTTTTCAGTATCATATTCCAATTTCTGGACTGACTGACTGACTGGACGCGGTCCCTTCAATGAAAAACTATTGGGCTGGACTTACGAAAAATCCATACTGTACATGCGGGAACAGAGAAACCTGGAACCACATGCATGACTGCCTATAATATGAGAACCTGAGAAGTATAATGATAACGCGAACACAATACCTTCCAAAAGGAATGGAGCATCATCTTCTGGACTCGGAGCAAGAGTACAGGGCCCTAACAGAATACGCGCAGAAACTCTTCTTAAGAAGAAGAACACTAAATGCCATCCACTACGACTGAAAGGTGCATGACAACAAAAGAAAAAAGGAGAGAAAAAGGGGGGGTTGATTTTGATTTGGTAGTTGTTGGCGCATCGGCTTCTATGGCCATATTGCACCTCCCAAGGTTTTTGCAGTACTTTGATCCAAGCCCGAGGCGGGAATCGAACCCGCGACCTTGGGTTGCCGGGCAGGTACTTTACCCACTCGGCTAAAAAGGGGGGGGGGGAAGAAGGAAAAAAGATTGGACTGTAACTCAAGAACTAGCTACATGATATGACACACAAACTCTTGGATCAGACCAGTAATCCCTAGGAATTGAACTCACTGACTGACGAACCTACCCTCACTCTTGGTCATGGACAGTGTTGGCCCATCCTCTTACCCCACAATATGGACCCAACCTAATTAGACTTACTTACTGACATGGACTCATATAAACCGACTTATCTTGGATCTCCTGAAGTGGATTGGATAGAAGGGATCCCACCCGAACAGTAAGCACTGACCTGGACTGACCTCTCAACCATGCTGCTCTTCAGCTGGTTGGCGATCCAACAACCGTGCGCCCTAGCATGGTACTTTTTAACCACTATCCTAGGGGGCCCTATCGGCTCCTTACTTCCTTTCCTCCCCCAGCCTTCAGTCTCCCTTCCTATCAACTTACACAGCGATCGCCCACACGTCAAAATTTTAAAACATCAAAATTAATGCTCGACCTTTTAGGATTTTCTCCTGCCTTTCAGCGTATAATCCCTTACATACAGCGTCTCTCCATTTTTTTAAAATTTTTATTTTATTTATTTTTTTAGGTCCTTGCCACTGAAATCTCAGGAAATTAGGTGGCAGGACCCGCCAGAGTAAAACTCGCAACTGGGTATTCCTGGTCAATCTCCCCATTTGGTTTACTGTGGGCAACGCTGGCTCCCATCAGGGGCCCAGCGGCTAATAGACCAGGAGAACAATGGGCACATGACATTACACTCCACAAGATCCATATACAGAACTTTTAAATCTCCGGCCTTGACAGAGTACTGGCTTCACAAACAATGAAAAATACGCGGAGATGGGGGAACCCCTGATGCCCTTACACAATGAACACACTATCATATTCCAACGGAGAATTAAAATAAATCACTGCCAGATTTCACACCCATTTTTGTACTAATTTTTCTTAGCACTGCTAAGGAAAATGGGTACCCTTCTTTTTTTAAAATATGTGATCAAATAGAGCAGTACTGTATTCAGAAGTTTTGAAGTTGTGCTAATACCTTTTTGTTTTCGATTCCTTCACTTCATTCCATGTGGTTTTTATTTTATTTTTTTATAACTGGACGGAAAAGCAAACCTGAACTCTCTGAACTGGAAGTGATTCTGCGAGTAACAGGTGATTATAACGAGATGTCTTGTTTGGAATTTAAATAAAAAATTTCTATTAGCGGTTATGAATGGAATTGTGTGATGACATTTTTAATGCAGAAGGAAAAGTCAATTGCTTCATACAGTTTCATGGCGCATACAAAAAAATCAATTGCTATTTTATTTTGCGAATCTAGGCGTACTTTTCTTTAAGTTTAATAGTATCTTAAAGTGTAGATAGTAATGAAACTAATAGTAGGACGTTTGTAATAATTTTAAATGATAAAATAATGAAAAATATGAATTTCTTGGTGATGCAAACGCCTCTAATGTTTCTTCGCAGAAACACTTGGGCGTTCTTCTGGAGTTGGTCCTTTCTTGTTTTTATTTTTGCTTCCAGGGGGAAAAAGTTCCTTCACTTCCCCCTCCCCACGCTGAATTAGGCTCAAAGACTTATGTTTCAAGAGAAGATTCCACAATATTAAACATAAGATAAACATTTTGGTAGTATATCACCTTATTCGGAAGGCCTGTGTGGGTAAAACCCGGGTTAATGGATCCGAGAACACTTCCAACGTCACCCTACTCCACTTGACTCTCACCCTTATCTACCGTCACAACGGTGACGATCGCTTACTAACAAGCGCCAGTTCACAACTACACAGCTATTAAAAATACTGTTACTGCCCTAGTCTGCGAAACTCACTCTCTCCGAATCCCCCCTTCCCTCCCCTCGCTGTACACGCGGCATCATTTTCGCAGGGCACATCGTAACTCGGTGACGCGTTCGGCAATCACCCCTCGGCACTTCCAAGTGGGTCTGCCCCATTTCCGCTGTCTTTCTTCGGCACTCATTCATGTGCAGGCTGACTAGCGCCGTTCGTTGCGTTGGGAAGTGTCCTACGGAGGGGGTCGTTAGAGAAGAAGTGATCTTCCCACGCTGGTTTGCTCCTTAGTGGATAGTCCGTCTAATGCGTGAATCCCACAATCCACGTGCAAAAACCTTACACTGTGTGGGCGACAGACCATCACGAGCTGCGAGTGTGTGTCCACCATTTCGGTATTAGCTCGTTTCAAGGCTGCTCGGTAAGCTCGTGCGCTGGCTACAGGAAGTGCGAGTATTCGAGTTCTGCCATCGAAGCCCTTCGTTCGCCTCTTCCAAGCTACTCAGGTACAGTCGTTCTCATCTTCTACCTTTCTAAGCTTAGCGTCTTCTCTCCTTCCTTGTACGGAATTTTTCTGCGCTTTGCACACTTGGGTGTGGTTGTGTAAACAGTCGGTGCCGTACAGCAGATTTGCAGTAGAAACCGGCTTTCGTTTATCTTCGATACGCTGCATGAATCGTTCGGTCAATCTGCATTCTCCAGAAACATCCACTCTGCGGTTAATAGAAACCGTGAAATCCGCCTCCCATTAAAAACCAAACGATTTCCCAACAGGGTTTCTTTCTGTCTGTTGGCGTGTAGTTGCGGATAATGTTAAATTGGCGTGCTCTCTCGACGATAGTTCGTTAGGGCTTGCACACTTATGGACGCCGTTGCACGAATTATCTGCATGCACGCGCAACTATTTGTGCTCTGCACGATGTCGTGGTTTCCAGCGCAGATTTCCTTTTACCGATGCAGCTGCCTTTTTGAATAATCTCGAAATTACGACATCGGGCACCTACGGGTCAGGACGCGCTGGAAAGTCAATATTGGTTTCACCTTGGTGTGCGTCTGTTTTCCCTACTTTCTTTACCTGCTCCAATGACC
The DNA here is from genome assembly GCF_048544385.1 of Mastigoproctus giganteus. Classification (NCBI taxonomy): domain Eukaryota; kingdom Metazoa; phylum Arthropoda; class Arachnida; order Uropygi; family Thelyphonidae; genus Mastigoproctus; species Mastigoproctus giganteus. The sequence continues at coordinate 203,601,982 of NC_143583.1, forward strand.
CACTGGGGAATGCGGGACATGGTACTAACAACTTAAGAATCCTGCCCTACTTTCCACCACCTCAACAGGTTCTTTTCTATTGATCGTGTCTTTATCCTTGACTCAGTCACTTCTAAATTAACATTCAATTCGGATAGTTTGACGTAATTTCGACGGGTTTAAACAAAAACTGCATCCGATATTTCGCCAATACCGCTTCGCAGTCACCCATTTTGTTCCTCCCTGTACGATGTTTCGTTTAATTGGACACCTGCCAGACTTGTTCCCGATACCCATTTAGAAACTTGTGACACTTCATACAGTATTTTAAATGGAAAACCAATGTCGGAGATCGCTTTCGTTTATCGCAAGGCCAAAAGATAAGATCCTTGAAGAAATAGCCGATTTTATGAATTAGCCTTGGCTTTTGTTGCATAATATCGGTTTTTAGAGATTAATTTGGTCTCGGTTGCCGATTCTAGTAGTGTGAGCCGAGAAGTTCTTGGGTAATGTAGGAGAAATTATACGCAATGCCGATTTTCATTTGAATCCCATGGGACCAGAGTATTATTACAAGGTATGTACTCCTATTTGTTGACAACGAAGATTTTTTTAAAACCGTTCATTAAATATCTAGAATCTTGCATCTGAAGACGCATATTTTAATTTTTATAATTCGTTCGCGCTGCCGATTAATTGAAATGTATGGTGTAAGGTTTGGTGAGAAAAAAATTATAAAAAGAGGAGTCTCGTTAGCTGGTATGTGTGTTGTGTTTATCATTTTGAACTGTCTACTATGCTAGCAAAAAAATTAAGTGCATCGCATTGCTAATAGCAATCGGTCTCCACTAAGCGTAGACCCCTATTCTAAATGTATTTGTTTGATCCGTTTGAGTCAATGAATCAAACTGATTCATTGTGACTAACGTATCTAGTCCTAGATACGTTAATTCATTCATTCATTCATTCTAGCAAATTTCATTCCATCTAGCAAATTAATTGAGGAATTAAAATTATATTTTTATGTCGCGTGAATAGCTTTATTGTGCGTTTCCCATGATAAAGAATTCAGCGGCAGTGATTAGACACCGGAAAACAACCAAAATAGTTTAATATTTAAAGAAATATTATTTATTTAAATATAGTATTGAATTGTTTAATCTTGCTGTTTTGTAGCCAAGAAATAAATTGCGGCGTATCTTAATAAATCTCTGCTTGTCTGGGAAATACGAAGAATGTAGAACGTAAGTTGCAACCATGTGTAGGTGTGTGGCTGGCACTCCACAGTTCAGGTACGCAAAGTGATGCTTTGCATTGTAATTTTTCCTCAGTAGTGGAGAATTGGTGATTAGACACTATCAACGTCATATTTTTCAAGGACGGCTCCAGCCTTAACGTTTTGGAGAGGTAACACAATAGGAAAATTCTGTTTACAGGTAACACTGAAACAAATCATGCGTTTGGATTAATCTTATGGAGTAATTACCATATTTTTGTTCTACAGTATTAAGAGATCTCCATCTTAAGTGCATATGCAGTTGTGGCGTATGGCCAGAATTCACTGAAACTCAGTCGAGTGTATGAACGGTATAAGTGTTTCCGAAGGTCAGATAGTTCCGGCGAACGAACTAAAGGAGGTGGAACAAAATGGTTCCTGGATTGTGTCCAATAACTTTATGATCTCTTGCAAAAATTTGTTGTTGCTCGAGGACATTGCTTTGAAGGAAATGTTGACTTATGTACATAAGCAACTTCCGATGTTGTTGATGTCTTACATATGAATGTTGTCTGTGCAACTCAAGAAGTGAATGAGTTAAAGAATATAAACAGTGGAGGGATGTTTTGTCTTCCCCCTCTTCTGTTTACGAACAATAGGAAGGATTCCTCTCCGTCGAATTGAAGTAATTAAGTGATGCCACAGATGCATCACTTAATTACTTCGTGCATCAAAGAGATTGATACAACATGTGGTTAGCGAGCTCAGCGATACTTCTTGTGTGTGTTTTATTGAAAATATAAAGTACCATACAATCAATTCTGTTGCTTGCGCTTAATGATGTGCAAAATTGATTTCGAAAAGAAATGAGTAAGTTTTGAATGTTTTTTTTGTAATGTAATTTTAAACACACTGCAGATTAGCTCATTTTCATTTATATTGTTGTTTCCAATTAGCAATTTTTTGCAATTTTTATAGAAAATTCTATTAACGTTTAGCTTTTGGTTTTGTCTATTTAATTTCAGAAATATTTCTCAAGGTTTAGTTTTGGCTGGCTTTAATGCGGATGGTTCCTCAGTTTTTGTTTCATTATATATTCCATTATACTTTATTGTGCATGATTTTTTTTTTTTTTTAATTCATAATACCATTTTATTTATCTGAAAATCATAAACCATTGCTTGGAAATAGAAATTAACACTCGAACTATATTTAGCAGTGTTGGAAAATTCATGCCACATGTTCAATATGTTCTCCACGTTTTTCAATAATTGTCACGGTTGGACAGTGAAATTGCGTAAAACATGCTCCATAGTTTCCTCACACACACACACACACACACACACACACATCACCTTAATTCGCTTTCTTCAGCGTAGGAATGGTTTGGGGATTCCTCAATGTTTCGTCTTTGAGATAACTACAAATATAAAAATCAGGGGTTTAAATCTGTGACATTGAGGGTCACGCCAGTTCTTTGCCATACAACTCAGGATAGCGGTTAGAAACCACTCTGTTATCAAATTTCATCGAGGAACTCCAGGACAACTCTGGAGAGTATTCAGTGTTGTCAACCAGATCTTCAAAACTCTTTATCTAATGTTGTTGGGGAAAAAAATAAAAAAATTCACCGTATTCACCGGTAAAAAAAAAAAAATTACCATCAGAGAGATTGCCGACCATTATTCTATGGGTATGAACTCACTATTTATAGCATCTTCTGAGTTTACATTTTCTAATTTCAGTAATTTAATTCTTGCGCAGATTATTGTACAAGACTGGGATGGCCTCATTCTCCAAAGTAGCAGTGAGCAAACTGGATTTGTTAGCGCATCAGTTTCATATTTTGGGGGCACTTCGGTACTGCACTACTACTTTATTTGAACCGTGTACCATTACCCGTACGTTTTGACTCTTTTTGAAGTTTCGTCGGTGGGGAAATTCACCATAAAGATTTCAAAATCCAGTGATGAGATATCTTTGAAATGCGAGATGGCGCAGTAGGTAAAATAAACCCATGTAAATTTAGGGCGAAAGCATCGTGTATTTTCCGTAAATTCATGAGTTTTCGCACTGGTATAAAGTCTTTACTGGAACTGTGATGATCTCAGTTCCAGTAAAGTGAAGGTTAATGGGCAAGATATCGTAGAATTTTGAATACTTAGAGTCAAGAATAAATAAAAATAGTGACTATTCAAACGATGTAAAGAGACACCAGGCAACTGCTAAAACGTTGGTCACTGATCTGACAAAATTATGGAGTGATCAAGATCTACCCCTAAAGACGAAACTGAGAATCATTGATTCGTTAATTTTTCCAGTTGCCACTTATGGATATGAAGGATGGAATCTGAAAAGAGTTGACGGGAAGAATATCGAGGCATTTGAAATGTGGTATTACAGGAGAATACTGCGTATTTCTTGCTTGGATCGAAGAACAAATGAGTGGGTTTCGAATAAAACTGGCAGGCCTAAAATTCTTCTTCATAGCATCAACAAAAAAGAATACTCAAGTTTTTTGGACTTATAGTAAGAAGGTAAAACTTTCTGTTGACGAATATAATGGAAGGAAAAATCGAGGGGAAGAGGCGCAGAGGAAGACCTGCAACTAGGTGGAAGGATGGGATCAGTAAACTTCTGGACATGACACTTTGCGATGCCGCTCGTAGAGCACATGGTCGATGCGCTTGTTGGTTGGTAACCACAACAGCTCCTCAGGGAGCTGTGTGACTGGAAGAAGAAGATAGTCTTTAGCTGAATTATCGTGTTAATTATCAGTGTATATCTTACATCGATATACAGTTAACACTGAAATTTAGCACGGTTTATCTTATAGCGTGGCGCCTCCGTAGCCAGGTGGGAAGGAGCAGCAGTGCGTAGTACACGCTTCTTGATTAGACCGGGGTTCGAGCCCGTCACCACCAAATACGGAGGATGCGGAAAGGTCATTCAGGGAATGACCACCGCATATCCCGGAGCAATATGGCCTTAGTTGCTAATGCTCCTAAAAACCAAATAACAATCTTATAGCGTCTTTAAAATACGGATTCCAGAAGTGATTTCCTACATTTTCCCCGTGTTGCATGCGATATAACTCTCAACCTGCAGCAACTAAATCATTTCTACATATTTACCACCACTCACTCTTAAACTTTTCATGTGCATATCGCCACTTCAAGGACGCCGTAGCCGAGTGGTAAGGCACGAGGGTGCATAAGTACACTTGCCTTGAGTGACCGGAGTTCCAATACAGTTAAAAGAAATATTTTACACATTACAGGCTCACCCGAGTTAGAAGGTGTAACGTCATATTTACACTCATTTATTAAATAATTTAGATTGATAATAAAACAAAGGAAAACAGATAAGAATATTTGAACTGTGTTGTTCAGATAAACATGGGAAAAAATTCAAGTTAATACAAAAATTTTCCATGTTTGAATTTAAAAATATTTTATGTTCATTCGTGTTATAAATAAAGAACGCATTTAAAATCCATTGAAGTTAAAAAAATAATATACCAGCCAAAAAAAAAAAAAAAACGAACAAAACAATGATAAAAAATAATAATAATAAATAAATAATAATAATTAATAAAAAAAAAGTAAATTAAACCTATCATCCTGTGCGCTTCCCTGACCCGAAGGTACTATCCAGATGACTTTTGAATTTCCCCAAACTGTCAGCCTCTACCACCCATGTAGGCAACTTATTCCAGTAATTTATAACTCGCTGGCTAAAATAAAACTTCCTGCAGTCCAATCCAAATATTTCCTCCCGTAACTTGAATTTATGTCCCCTAGTTCTAGCATCATTTATAATCTTGAAAATTTCGTCCTCGTTCATTTTACTGATGCCTCTCACAGCCTTAAACACCTCAATCAAATCTCCTCTAAGGTTTCTAGTTTCCCAATTCTGCAACCCACATATTCGAAGTCTTTCTTCATAACGACGCCCTTTTGCCGATCTCACCAGGTGAGTGACCCGTCTTTGCACCCTTTCAAGAAGCTGGATATCTTTCTTTAGGTGCGGTCTCCATACTTGAACACAGTATTCCAAGTGTATGTAAGATAACAGAGATTTATATGTTTACTACTGATCATTCTGCTTAACAGTTTAAGTCCCTGAGTTTGCCTTCTGATTGATAGTGGCTTAAGGTGATGTTTATTTAAACAAATGAAATATAGATTGTTTCAGTATGTAAAGATGGAATCCTGTTTCGATATACAGAGGGGGGGAGGGATAAAATAATGGAAACACTCGTGATAAGAGTTATAGGTATGTACTGATGCCTCTCAGATATGGTGTTGGGTTACCGTTTGCTTTTAAAAGGCGTATACTACTTGGAATAGATTCAAATAAACCTTGAGCTGTCTAAAGAGAAACATTGGACTATTCTTCATGGAGGAACGTTTCGAGGTGCTTGAGTGGTGAAGGTGGAGGAAATCTGCTGTTCACTCTCCTTTCCTCTCCAAGTATGCCCACAATGGCTCAATAACTGGTGATTGTGCAGGCCCCAGTTTCATGCTTCTCGAATTAAGACTTGATACTCTGGCTATGTGTATTGGAGCATTGAAACATCTTGAAACGTAGCATCATTTGTGAGAAACAATGTTTGCACCACGGGAAGAACCTGATCACCAAGAATATCAAGGTAATTAGTGGAAGTAATTCTCCCGTATAAAACCTAAAGAACATAGAGATAATCCTGCCTAAACCACTGTTGATCCTCCTCCATGTTTAACGGGTTTGGCACACGACAATCAGGATGATGCACTCCATTAACATTCGCCAAACATAAATTTTGACTGACTTTGTCAAATATGGCATGTTTTCAGTTTTTGTGCTCCTTACACCATTGCTTCCCCTTTCTAACATTACTATCAGTAACGAGTGGCTTGGCAATAGCGGATCTGACATAAATTTCAGCTTTGAGGTTCTCTTCCAACTGATTTTGCTGGAAACTGCACTGCTGAGATTAAGTAGTTCTGCTTTCGGACCACTTTTTTTTTTTTTTTTTTTTTCAGTGTCCGGTGTTGGCTTTGTCAGCCTCGATTTTCTGCCATAATTCTTCCTATCAGATTTTGTTTTTCCATACTGGTGGATGTGGATATCACTTTCCATAAAGTTGCCGGATACATTAAAGAAAACAGCGGTTTTCTTTAATCATGCCCCTGCTGTAAACGTGCACCAACAGTTTGACCTCTTTGTAACTCAGATCGGTCCGTTATTTTCTTCATGTACCTTTTTTTTTTTTTTTTTTTTATTACCTCTAAATTGACATCAGCTGTTATCGTATTTTCCTTCACAGCACTTGCAAGAAAAAAGAAGAAGAAAAAAAAGCTCCATCTTCATAAATATGTCATACATCCATTACGAAAACTACTGCTTTCATATAAGGTGTCTATTATTTTTTTCCATTCCCTGTACTTTGCTACTCTAGTCTGCATTTTTTTTTCATATTTATCTTAACACCGTGGACTTTACATTCCATATTGGTAAAAAAAAAACAGAGAATTAGATAACAGAATAAATCATTTGGTTTACTCATAATCATTTAAATCTGTAGTTAAGCGAGCAATAAATCGTAACTTTTTTATATGCTTGTTACGTAATATGGTTTCTATGATTTTTAAAAGGAGCCATTATATAAAATATGACTAACCCTTACGTGGGGTAACTCCATTAAATATTTTACTATGGATGGTGTTAAGAAAGGGAAACATTTAACTTACTGGGATCTTTAAACGTAAGCACTTGGTATTTATCTATATAAATTTTAAAATTATTTTTGTATTCTCAACTAATGAATTTATTTAGAGCGATTTGTAATGATTGATTTGAATTGTTACAGGAAGAATAAATCTTTATCATACGCGTACATCAGAATTTTAATCCCTTCAGGTAAGTGGAACTGTAGTCGTTAACGTATATATTAAATAAAAGTGGTCCGAGGGAAGAACCCAGAGGTACACCATTATAAATGAAGTCCTTAGAACATACCACGAAATTTTATCTGATACAGTCTGCCCGTAATATTATAACGATGATTCAAATTTAATAGGAGGTTGGTAATTCCATACCATAGTCTTTTGTTTTAACAAGGCATTATCAGTAGAATCAAAAATGAAGGTGGGAGAGTTAACTGGTAATTTTTTCCCCCTCCCCGATTAACATTAGTTAAATACAGTATTAGAGTTTAACTTGGTGAACAACTGATAAAAGCTTTGAATTGTCCACACACCGTTTTGATTTCCTGTATCCCAGAAAGACAACACTTAATATAATATTAAGTGTTGTCTTTTTGGGTTTATAATTATCACTTTTGTTAATGAGACTAAATGGATAGGATAAGAGGCTGGATTTAACTGCAATCGCAATGAAATAAAGACGTTTGAATAATTCAGGGAATTGAGGGAAAACGAACGCCGCTGATTTTATGTTTTTGTTTTGTAGTATGTATATACGTCCGTAGGCCGATTTGCATGTATGGACTTAAAAAAGCTGAAATGGCTCACGGGGGTGGGGAGGAAAGAATCCTAGTTTATTGTCTGAAATCTGCTAACTACAGCCTCAATTAAAGGCGCCTTTAGGAATTTACCTGTAGTCTCTGACGAGATTTCAACACGCCCATGTCCAAGCAAGTGAAGTGATGAGACCACTATATACTTGTATATCAAAGGCACTCGGATTAATATCATAATTCGCTTCATGTTAAACACAAAATACGCGTTCTGAGAATACAGTGTACAGTACACTCTAGATTGAAGCATCCCCTGGAAGATGTCGTGCCTTACATCATTGCCTGGGAAATCTTATTATCCAATCCACATTCGACCCATTAATTAGTAGCTTCGGTCATGCAGCCAAAGAAGTGCTTCTCAATTATCTCATCGTGCGCAGTGCATAGCAGAGATTAACACCGTGTACACCTCATGGTGAAGTTGTTTCTGCCGTCCTTGAAGGATGCAGGCAATAAATTCCTCAGATTTACAGTTATTGCCGTTTTGCTTGCCACAGAGTTGGCAAGGCGTCCGTTTCCCGTCTGTTGACGGTGTTTCTATGGCAACCATTTCAGCAGCAGCCACGAAACGAGAATAACTTCGGAGGTTTTAGATGTGATTTGGCTCTGCTCAAACTTCGCCTGCCCCAGCTGTATTGCGGCGAAACAGGACCTTGAAAATAACTTTTAAATGCCCTTCGCGCATAATTTGTAGGGTGCGCAACCCACCTGGTGCATTCAAGTCACGATATTACTGTCAGTTTGGCGCTTATTAGAATTTATTTTCCTTAAATCCGTTTTAATCTGCGAGTACCCACAAAACTAGCAATATCTACCTTGTTGCTTTTACACGTAAATAGTGCCAGTGATATTTGAGACTGCAAATAAAGCTGGCAATAACAGCATTCTTGTTATAACCACATGGTAATAATTTTCAGGCTAAAAATTAGAAAATACATTTTAATGTAATTCCTTACAGTAATGAATTCACAACAGCTTACCAAGGGATTTTATCTCTACATACACACGACTCTGCTAAAACTCACGGGGACTTCCCCCTCGGATTTCAAAAAATTGGGTGACTACTGAACATGCGTATATTTTTGCCTGCCTATGGCCTGTCATGCGGGAAAAATGTTGCTTCCTATTTCTCAGGAATTAAACATTCAAGTCGACAATTGATAACGTGTTAAAGCAATGAAAGTCCAGATGTTACAGTGAGAATTTGAATTTGGTAGCTTGATCGACTACGGGCAAACCTGTGTTTTCACTACACGTGGCAAGCTGCATGTCACGAATCTTCACGGAACAGTTGCAGCTTTCAAGCCTTTGATAACAAAATCAAATGCTCGACTGGCATGGTGTGAAACACACCGAACTGGACTGTGGATCACTGAAAATCGGGCCTGTGGAACGACGAATCATGTTACACTCTCTTCCAGTCTGTGTGATTGACGCGTTTTGGTAGAGAGGATGCCGGAAAAATTCTACGTGTATTGTGAAGAGGATATGGGGTCAAAGTGAAAGAAGACAGATCAGGGATACTCAACCGAATCCCACATCCTTACCAATCTAGATGAAACTGGATGTTTAAAGGCAGCATGAACATCGGTCGAAGATGAGGAGCCATCATCCTGGAAATTAACTGGCTTTGAAATTTCAAATCACGCCTGAATAATTTATATTAATAATAATAATAATAATAATAATAAAGTTCCAGCAATTCTTGATGATTTCGGTCATTTGTTGTCTTCTTGAGAATGATGTTAGTTGTCGAAGCAATGCGATCCCATGGGTTCTCATCAAACGTTTACTTCTGAGTTATTCCCAACTTGACTGATATTGACGCCAGAATAGTTGGAAGACCAAATTACAGTTATGGCAACTTCGGTACTGTGAACAAATTTCCACCACCTGTAATTTCTAATGAAGTCTAGACAACTGGTTATCCTACAAAAATGTAAAATGGAGGGTCCCTAAAATTATTTAGTGCCCTCACTGTTCGAAGTGACATAACCACTCGCGTACGGAAGGGGCCAATCGAATATGAATCGTAGCTTGGTTATCAAAAGTATGCGGACACTGATGGTGTCATGCACAGAGGAAAAATTGCCACTTTTCCCTCTCTAAAATTAGCGAGTCATTCTAACTGCATACTTGTTTGACAACACGCGGACGAACTTACATTTTCTGTACGTCATAAGCAGAGACAACTACACCCTGTTTCATCCGAAGTTGACACCGAAGAAACGCCCATCTTAACCAGTTAATGTTTATATAATAATAATCGACTCATACAGGACAAAAAAATTAAATGGTATTAACGATATTTAACGTCTATACATTTTTTATAGACCTGGTAGAGTAATCAGACCTTCTTCTCCCCTCCTCTTTTATTTTTATTAATTTAATTTTATTCTATATCTTTCCGTATGTAAAATGACGTCACTCCCGTGATCGATGCCTTTCTCTTTGCCCTTGGGACAGAAGGCGGTGTGTTTAAACGTGTTAGATTCACCATCAGTCCCAATGTGAAAAGTCTGTTTGTTAGAAATAAATGGAAAGCCGTTGATAAAATGAGGCAGTTAAATCACAAATATATTTGTGATTTAAATGTATGTTGATACATATTTTTAAATTTCTATTTTTCATATTGGGAAAATAACTGTGGTGGCTACGGATGGAAGCAGTGCGTTTTAATGAATTTGCCATTTTTTGTGCGAAAAGACCCTGTGCTTTTCTCAGTGATTTCAATTTAGATTGAAAAGAAATAAAAGATACTGAATGCTCTTGGTCACGGCCACGTTATTAATGACGTGTGAAATTATCTGTTTCAATATTTGTTGTATGCGTACACCTGTACTTATTGTCTTGTGTCCGATCTGAAGGAATTCATTCTATGTAAACAGTGACTCAACCCATGTGGGCGTTATTAGACAGGTGAGCTGTATACAAGCGCTGTGATACCAAACCTCATTCTGTAGTCAGAATGTCACTGAGTTGCAGCTTGTGACATTTCACCTTTCACAAAAGGGCGTGTACTTTAATTTGGGCCGAGCGATCAACGCACTGTTCGATATCTTCGCCTGTAAAGCGATATGTGAATAGCACGATACCAGGAATACGAAGATTGGTGGACGGTGCGGTCGAAAACCACCAATGGGTTCTTTGAGGAGAAAAAATAATAAACGTTCCTTAATCCGGTTGAAAAGGGAATGTTAGTGCTCATCACCTTGACATCCAAGCGCAGATCTGTTCACTGAAAGGTGATTGCCAATTACATCAAAGCCGTAAGTCCACACCCATGATTGTTAGCTCCGTCTTCCTGGCAAGCAAAAGCGACTCAGCCCATAATGGACTCACCTGAGCTTTGTGTATCGTAAACTGCTTGTTCTAAAAGTCACTTTGGGCTGTGCGCAATGAAAACCCGTAATTTCAGAAAATCCTACCATTCCTCCGCCCCCACACTTTGCAATAAAACCCTCCAACTAATCAAATACGTGTAATATTTTTAACCTCTGTTTGTAATTTAAACAGATTCCTTCAATCAAAGGGGCCATAATTTCGTGCACGTAACCGTCGAGTTACGTGGCCGCCATGTGCGGTGGATAATCAAGGCTGCGCAATGGCAGCTATCCCAATTAGATGGCCAAGAACTACGTGCGTGATATACCGCCTGTACATTGCTCCGTGTAACAGTATCGCCAGCGCTGCTGCTGTCTCCGCAAATGCAGACACGCACAGTTTCGGATGTCACAAGAACGATAACAGGTTCCATTTTCCGTGGGATTGGTATGTGCGGTATAAGGAGCCAATGTCCGACCCACTGTTAAGTCTCCCGCACGGTCCAGTGCGACATCACAGAGACGTCAGTGTTTCGCGCGTTAACTAATCAACCTTGCCCTAAAGAAAGTGCACAGCACTCTTACAATGTCAATTGGTGAGGCGGATATTGTAGGAACTGACCCCGAGGAAGGGGCAATTCTCCGACCGCGGTCGCTGTTTTTTTTTTTCCCACGTCCCACAACACTTATTTAAAGCCATATCAGTTCGTAATTTCAGCAACCAAAACTTACTGCTTGTGGACTGAGCGTGTTTAATAGATAAGCCTCTTTTCCTCCCATTTTTTTCCCTTCTGAACATTACGCGGTTTAGCGCAAATCCACAACCTCTGCATGCAGGTGTCGAGCCTTATTTTTTCTTTTATTATCCGAAAGCAGAGGGGCTTTTGTAAAACTTTTATTATCCCACAAGTATTCATTTGTAACTCCAAGTGTACTGAGACACACGATGGAGATAAAACCAGCCATGTTGAACACGACCTCGCAGAAGAGCACCAACTGTGCCCTACTGAAATGCGATAACGCTATCGTAATGTGAACACCAATAAACTCGCTTCAAGGATATTAATAAAATTCCCATGGCTACCGGGAGAGAACACTAGCGAAGTTTATAGTTTTCCAGCCACGTTGGCACGCAATAGAATGATACTAAGGACTACTCTTTGGTAGGATTCATTTTTGGTGAGGGGAGATGTGGGCAGGCGCACATTTTATCGCAAAATAAATATGAAATACTGCGGATGGGTTGGGGCATAAGAAACTACATCTACTTTCCCCCCTCAGAATTAACCGGCCAAGCTGAGAACATGGATGTAAACATCTATTCATTTATTGTATTAAAACCAGTAAATCCCTCATTAATATCCGGAAAAATTAAACTAATAATTTTCCACATATTGATCCCTCCAACTGATGCCCTTTTGTTTTGCACGTTGTACTTATCGCGTTCAAATTCTATCTCTCCCTCCCCTTACCAACCACCTTGCCACTATATATTTAACGTTTCTGTTAAGTTAGTAAATAATCTGAATTTGTTGGTCTTGATGGTGCCATTCGTGTTTACGCACCTGCCGGCTGTTTTATCGTATTTTTGATCTGTTCCCTCGTCTTCCTTACGATAGTGTACGCTATCATAATGGGAGATGCGACAGTTGGTTTGATTTTGTTAAATAGCAGAGGGAGGACATAATTTGTAATTTAGCGCTGATATTAGTGCTTTACATTTTGTGATGCTCAATGAATCACTGTGGCGATGCTGTTCTCAATAAGAGGGAATCTCTAATTATGTGAAAATTGTAATAAAATCCGTTGTCCTTGACATCCACAATTTTTCGCTCTTACGATGACAGTACACCCAACCATTGCAGCGAATTATCCAAATTTTCTTGGGTACGTAATTTATGGAAAGAAATAATCAGTGATGAACATAAATCTAATGATTAATAATCAACTATCGGAATAATTAAAATCGATTATATGCAAATGATTATGAAATCGGCAACAATAGTGACCGGATGATCGCACACTTTTTTTCTGTAGAGCTAAACTACCAGGAAAAATGGGTATGAGAAGGGAACTTAACCAACCGGAATTTATGACCTATTGATATTCCCTTCTGTAGTAATGTTGAATTTTTCTAACTCATGGATCCTTTCCAGCTGTGTTAGTGCATCTAACTGAGTCCTTTCTTTCACATAGTGTACTCTGTCATTACGAGAATCGTGTTGTCCTAACCAGTGGGGACTATGGTAAGAAATTCCAGCCCGCAACCCTTGTAATACTTTCAACCTACCATTGCTTGACAGTAGTGATATCGGGCAGTCCCTCATGCCATGTGTAGGCAAATTTCCAGATACTTAAGACTTTTAACATTACTTCGTTACTTGGAACTAAGTCATCATCACTTTGCCTTTCTATGTCATTTGTTTCAACATGCGTAACAGTCCAAGCTTTTGTATCTTTGAGAGATCTTAATGGATCTGCAGTATCTCCTGGTCTTGCTTGCTCAGACATACTCTGGTCCTCTCCCGTTGGTCTGCTGATTTTTAACACTATCACAGAATTGGCCTCTGGCAATTCTTTCTAATCTATTTCTCAAATCCTCAAATGTTTTTCTTATGTTTACTGAAATACCAAATTCTCACATTTTAACTTCAGCCTTTTCTTCTCAGTTAATTAATACAGAGTAAGGATTACTGCTAGCTTCATCTACTAGTGTAACCCAGCTCAGCCGCTTTTCGCTTTGAACTATTCATTTACTTACATTGTCTGGTCCTTCCTTTATTGACTGATTTTAGGCAATAAAACAAAGTATTTTGACACTGTTTTAATAAATCGTAGAACTGATAAGAAAAAATAAACCATATAGAACTGATAAGAAATGTGGTTAATAAACCACATATCTACTAGAACTGGCAAACGCACTAATAGTACAGATAGTGGTAACATTTGAACACGTTGTAATGCTCTTTATAACTTGACTATGTGAGAAATTCTCATCGTCTTTGTGTGATATTATTTTGTGGTCCATGTACTGTCTCGTCACCAATTAGTTTTCCTAAACGATTAAAAGCCACCTCAATAGCACTGCCAAATTTTCTCACACTTAATAAGTAAACAGGTGATCGCATGATAAGTCCCTAGTGGATATCGCAGCGAACCCATGTTTAATTTAAAGCAGAAGTGTAATCGCAGTGAGCCACACTAACTTCGGTATGTATTTGTGTTAGAAGTTATGAAGCGAATTGGAAGCGTCATTCTCTCTCCAAATGGTTGACTTTCGTAGAAATTAGCTCCCTGTTTACATTGTTGTTTTCAATTCCATATGACATTGACCACAGGTGGTCAAGTTTTGCATCTTATTATTTTTGTTTAATTTCGATATATAATGAATCCCGATGCACTGACCAAAGTACACAATGCGCCAAGGAAATCCCAAAACATCCAAACAACTATAATGAAGCGTGTTTTAATTATTCTTTTGTTATATGGAATAATATAACAAATATTGATAGCTATTTGCATTATATTGTAATAGCAGTTACTTCACAATTGTCTTTTAATGAAGTTTTCATTTTCTGATGTCCAAAACAAAAGTGAAGGAAATTGTTGAATGTTCTATATATGAAGCAGACAGATACCAGTTGTATAGGATGTTCCTTTGATTGTTTAGTAAGTGGAACACGCGGTATAACCAGTATAATGAATAACCAGTGGAGTAGGGTAGAATTGGGAAATTTCGCACTCCCCTTAATCCTCCCCCCCACCACTGGGTGCATATTTTTAACACGGTGCATATTTTTATGCAACGAGTGTTTAACGTTGTTTATTACAGCTTGGATGTGGTCTCTTAATCTCATGAATGCATTGAGTTAGTGTGTATTGTTTTTAACTAGGTCCTCATTTTTGGGTCAAACGTGGTGCAGCCGTTGGAAAAGTGCTGCAGATGTAATCACTGAGCTTTCTGTTCAAAACGTATTCACGTATCGTTGTGGAATGCTCACTGGACAAGTCTCTGTTCAGAAATTCTCGTCTGAAAGCTCAATGTTCTAAACAGTCGGAACACTGATTGGCATTTCATCCTGTGGTGCAGCTGCACCAGGGTTCGTAGATTGGGGTGGAGGGCAGAAAGGAAAACATGAAAGATAAATTACTTTGCACTTAGGCCCAAAAAATTTCTACTACATTTATTCAACGCAGCAGGCGACAAAGTAGGTTTCATAACCAACAAAAATTACGCCGTGATATTATTGGATGGTTCTTTGATAATCAACCTAGCTGATGTACGTATCTCATTGGTTTTCCCTAATACGGACAGACAGCTGCCTGTCATATACATGATAAAACGAAACTATTTATTTTTTTCTAACGTTTTAGAATATGATGTCGCATTACCCTACTTTTTAAAAGTGAATTTTGGGTAACCTAACCTTTTGTAAACAGTACTATTAAATGTTATGAACTATATCCATTTTACAAATGGTCAATATTGCCTTGTATTGACAGTACATGAAATAAGTTATTACGATGTATTTCTCTAGACATAGTGCCTGTTTTATTAGTAGTTTACATTACTAATTAAACAACTGACTTCCATTCAGTCGTGTATATCAGTTTTTATTACATTACCTAGGCTAGAGAAATTTGTTAGTCTCTAATCTGACATGCAGTTTGATTGACAGTAGTTGTCAGTCATTAAGTGGCAGCGAATGAGAAAAGTGCATCGCGGAATTTTATATGCACGAATCATCCAATAATATAGCATTATTTTGATTGATATCGCCAAATGTGCTGCTGCGCGAAGCGAAAACTTAGGGTCGATAAGTTACATATGCCACAACTTCCTCCTCAGTGATCGATTTGAAATAAGAGAGAAATTCTTAAACCACATTTTCCACAAATGATATTTCAGTCCCATGATAAAAACGCCCTCTATTATTCAATTAAAATATCACGCCCGTTTTTTAACTGGCGATACCGATATTGAATAACCCACCTAATTTACAATCTAGTCAGCCAACCCACCATTTTGTTGGTAACGCAGTCATTAAATACCAACACTCGTGGCAAAGTAAATCCCTAAACGAAAGACATTTAAGTCTGACGTCAGTTAAGTCTCATGTTTCCTCTAGCTGGGCGGCCTTTACAAAATATCACCTTGGAGAATTAACCGGAGACCTAAAATTAGAATTTTTTTTGGTGTGTGTATATTCTGCTGTTCAGCAGATTTCGTACACTCCACTGATCCCTTTGATCTACTCGATCTTCCGCCAGCCAACAGCGTTTCTCAATGGTCGTTTTAATCGGAGCTAATGCAACTCCAGTCTGTTCTGGCAGGAGACCAAGCCAATTTCTAACATTTTTAGGGCTCTGGATGAAGAGTCGCGAGTAATTCTTCTGAAAAAGTTTGGTTATTTCTTGGCTTAGCGTGTCTAGGTCCAATTACAGTTTATTAATTTTTAAAAATTTTATTTGATTTTAATAATTTTACAGAGGGTTTTACTCCATGATTATCGGAAAGACCTTGAAGGGTTTGCACGTTTTTAGATTATTTTAGTGAACTCAGCTCTGACATAATTATTCCGAGACTTGGCATTTGTTCTAAATAACCCTACCCAAACTTTCAGATTGTGGAACCGGTAAAATTTCGCTGAAAGTTTCGGGGACCCGGTGACCCACATAAGTTACTGTTTCTATATTATGTTTCGTTTATTCAGTGCAAGCACGTTGCTGGTATTTTAAACAACCATTCAACTATAAAATGGCTGGAAAGTGACTTCTTATTGAAGTTAGTTTCATCTTACATTCAGTAAGATAAGAATAATAATGGCGGCTAAAATAGTTTGGTATACTAGTAGCGCTATTATTATTACATCAACGGAACTTCTGGGAGCTTTGCTGATCACTGATGAAAAGTAGAGGAATGGTTTAAACAATTCTGTTTTGCAACGTGTACATAAATTAAATATATAACCAGTTTGAGATGTTTCAGAGCCTCAATCAGTCAATTTATTGCCGAGAATATGCACACTGCTTTGCCCTGATACAGCCAGGTCCAATGTAATATAATGGAAATGGTGGTTATTGTCTATAGTTTATTGCATAGAAGTTTGAGTAGTGGCTTGAGTGTGTAGAATCTCCTGGGGATCTGCCAGCCCACGATGGCTCACAAATCAGGAATGTGTAATACAGAGTCAAAAAGTTTGCAGAAATAAGATAGATCATTTTAATTATGCATTAATGGAAGAAGACTATTTTTAAGGCATTCGGTTAGGAAAGTTCTGGATTTCACTGGTTCGATGTGATGTCTATAAAGGTCTAGTGAAGGAACCTATTCAAATACAGCTACATCTTTGGTCAGGAGTCTTAAACTCCAGTTTCAAATTGGGGAAGCATAGAAGACATTGCGATCAGAACACATTTTTCCAGCTTCATTTTTATCAGTTGGAAAATGGTCGAAGAATCGCTGATAAGAGTGGCTGAAAGAATACCACATAAGGCCAGCTGGATTCATTAATGATCTCTTTTGTACCCTGAAACGTGGTTCTCCAGAAACTTTAATAGCCTGCCTGAAATTAAGTAGAGAATTGAAAGAAGTGAGACGAGCTATAGGAACACCGTCTTCAAACCGAAGTGATATCCAAGTAGACAATGCCTACTTGTTGTTTCTTTAATGTATTCATGATTAAGAAGTTTTGTGACGAGGAGATTTGTTGTGGTAGATCTTCCAGGAATACTGTAACGAGTATGATCAAGATAGGCTGAAAAAAATATTTAGAAAGGATAGATAGAAGGCATTCTTCATATACTTTAGTATTATAATGGCTAAATGATACAAGGAAGCGGGTTTTTTCTGCATATTCCAAAAAACCCCCCCTATCATTCATACCTTTCCCATTGCCAAAAAGTGCCTATCCAATTTCGCTTTAAACTTCACCAAACTATCCGTCTTGTTTGAGTCCACAGTCAGTTAATTCCGATGATCTACTACACGTTGTTGTTTTGGTTTTTACGAGCATTAGCAACTAAAGCCATATTGCTCCGGGATATGCGGTGATCATTCCCTGACCTTTCCGCATCCTCCCTATTTGGTGGTGACGGACTCGAACCCCGGTTTAATCAAGAAGCGTGTGCTACGCACTGCTGCTCCTTCCCACCTGGCTACGAAGGCGCCTCCTACTACACGTTGCCTGAAGGTAAACTTCACGAAAGGTTCCACATCCCCTAAGATGACTAGTTGCCAAGCTTTGAAGTCCCAGTCCGCACCTTCTAAACTTTCTTCATAAACATCGATTAGCATCCCTCGACAATCACATCTGGTTGTCCTTCTTTGAACCCTTTCTAGAAGTTCTGTCTTTCTTCAAGTTGGCCTCTAGACCTGAACCCAATACTCTAAATGCGGTCTCACAATTATCTTATATAAAAGGACAAGACATCCTTTTTCCTAATTGTGCAAGTCCTATGTATTATTAGAAGGGAAACCATGTTCCTTCCTAGCCACCTGTTTACACTGCATGGAAAATTTCATGTCCGACTGAATCGTAACATCTTAGTCTTTTTCACTGTGAATCTCTTAATTTCACTCTCCCTAGTTTTAATCACTAATGACGAAACAGATGGGCCAATTGTCTTCCAGTTATCTTTGTTTTCGGATTGCGCCATTCAGTATTAAAATTCAATATTAACTTTCATATCTTATTCTCCTTGCCTCAAATTTGTTTGCTGATTCGGAGCCCAAATCTTACTGCTTTAATAGATAAACTAGTATCCATGCATATCAAACAAACACCAGCTTCTTTTTATTAAAATAAGTCTTTGAACCGACGTCTTTCCTCATTTGAAACTCTTTTTTAGAATTAATCAAGTCCTATAGGTAAAATATATAATTTCCTTTTAAATCTGTAATTAAACATGTACAAGTGTTTCAGAAATTTTTATAGTTATATTTAATGGGCTTTATTTTTATAAACAGGCGGCTAGTGTCCTGTCTGTGATTTATAGAACCTTTACCAGTAGGGAGAAGGAAGTATTATTCCTCTTTACTAGGCGATTGTTAGACCTAATTTAGAATATTGTATGCAAGTCTTGGAGACTACGCCTAAAAAAGACAGAACTTGTGGAGAGAAGCAGTAAATCAATTTATTACTGTTTGTCTGACACCTGAACAGCCTTTAATACATTCGTACATTATAAATAAGGCAAGCATACATATCATGCATAAAAATAATATATACAGAAAGGTTAGATGTACATAAGACATCTATCGATATAACAGCCAATACGAGCATATAAAAGCATAAACGGATATTTTCAACACATACAGTGACATGTACAACATTATCACTATGCTTTTAGCATGTTGTGGGGGGATTAGAAGGGGGAGGAAACCTAAGTATGGATAAATTCTGTAACGAGCTTCTCTTGAAAATCCGCATCATTACGAAGGATGTGGGACAGCCTATTGCCTGCAACAGAGTTGTGGACATTTAGAGACTCGAGGCGATTGGTGAGGAGTTGAGAGAGGATACGTAGATTTCCTGCTACAAGCAACTGATACAACGAAGATTAGTAAACATTATAGATCTCGAGATGGTTAAAGGGTGACCAGTAACAGTTCAAACCACTTTAATATCCAATATTCGTTACCCATGAATTTTATTTGATGTTAGTGAAGGGGGCGACGGACCATATCTTTGAGGCGTACGTGCGAATCGGAAACTGAGTGGCACGTTTGTGGTTGTCTACTCCAGTTACTCCTTGTTTTATTGCCTACATTGCTGACAGTTTTTCCTTAGTGTTGGCGAAAGTCAGGTCCTCATCCCACGTAAGCCCGAGATCAGTATAATGCGAGATCTTCTGGACCCTAGTGCCCTTGGTGTAGTTTGTGTTGTTCTTCAGGTTGGTAAATGATATTTGAGCTGACTTGGTCGCGTTTTTGGATATACCAATTTTATCAAGATAAAGCTCAAGATCTGTTAAGGCAGTGCCAAGCATTGATAGTGCATTGTCACCGTGTTTGGAACATGATGAAGAGTTTTATATATCTGCGTAAGTGCTACAGAAGTAAAGTTGCAAAGATAAACGAGTCCACAGCAGCAGCAAAAAATAGAGTAGACAGGATGCTCGCTATCTTGGGCAACTTCCCTGTTAGATGATGTGATTCAATTGGGAGGTCTGGTGTGCAACCCCAAGATGTCTTTGAGAATGGACTTGAGAAATTTTAATAAGTATTCTAAAATACTTATTACTCTTTGTGTTCTAAAATATCTTTTCAAGCATTGATTGAGACATTGTCGAAAGAAGCTTCAGAAGTTTGGCGCTCAGAATCGTCTGGATCCGAAATAGGGCGTCTAATAAATGTATCACAGTGTGTAAATATGGAGGGCTTTCCCGGACACGGTACATGAGAAGAACTGGTAGCAGTCTTCCCGAATAGTTGTAATAAATTGCAGCTCGTTGAGATCAGCGAAAGTCCTCATCTTTTCGGAATTTGACTTTATATACAAAGTTTGTTGTTGTTATTTGGTTTTTAGGAGCATTAGCAATTAAGGCCATATTGCTCCGGGATATGCGGTGGTCATTCCCTGACCTTTCCGCATCCTCCGTATTTGGTGGTCACGGGCTCGAACTCCGGTCTAATCAAGAAGCGTGTGCTACGCACTGCCGCTCCTTCCCACCTGGCTACGGAGGTGCCTATATACAAAGTAAAATACATAGTAGTTTATATAATGTGTACAGTATATACTTTGTTTTTATACTTTCGTTTCTTAAAATATTCCATTTTGACCTCTGGTTAATTGGAATACCCCATAGTAGTCTCTTCCCCCCAACCCTTTCACAGGGAATCGATGTCTGAAACTTATCATGTGTACATTTGCTCTGATGTTTCTTATGTAATTCTTGAAAATCATGCTTTCGAGCTTTCAATTTGGTTTTATAACCCTGACTTTATAATCCAATTTATCAATGAAGCGACGATGCGCTTATAAGTGTCGTTAAAATATTTGTATCGGAGATATTTCAAGGGGTAGCAGGTTTTGTTAGGTCTCGGATACTGCATAATCTTATTAAAAATGAGCAACATGGAATTGCGTGTTTCGAAGTTTTTTTTTTTTTTTTTTTTTTTTTAGTTTCAGTAGAATACGTGATATACTTTGGATTCTACTTGTTAACACCTGCCCAAGCTGATGCTTGTCCATGATTAGTAGTCTGGAGTTTTATACACATGACTGCATCCACTAACGAAACGCTCAGGCTGTTTTTTATGTTTTGTTGCTTTGTTTTCTCCTCGGATACTTCTCACATATTCGCAGAAGGTGCGGAAGTCGTCTTAGGTCAGCACTGACGCATAAAGTGCCAAAGCTTTCTTTATTAAGATCCGCAATGAAAGTTCGCATTTCTAGCAGCTTTTTTTTTTGTAATTGGTCGGTTGTTGAACTCGGGACAAGTCTTTCATCTGATATGGAGCCTGCATTTTAGGAATCCGCTCACGCCAAAATAGAACTTTGTGAAAGGTATAGCCAGCTACCTATGTTCGGCAAATAAGTGTAGAAGTAAGTAGTCTACATCGACTTAATATCACACTTGGCTTTCGCCACTTGACTGAGTAAATGGCATCGTGATGAAGAGGCTCAAGATGAAATCTGGTCTTGTAGTGCGCTGATAATCGGCTAATAGAGGCATCCATTTCGCAACCGTTTCAGCGTGGCATTTTCGTATACGAACCACCGCAAATAAGATTGTCACGCATAAGAGGCACTCTTTAGCTCTGGTTTCCGATTTTGTTTCCATAGTAACCAATTTCTTCCTTTGACTTTGAGAATTAGATTGAATGACATTTTGAAAAGTTGTTTACGCTCGGTGGTATTCTGAGAAAAACATCCAGTCCTTGAATCGCTCCATCTTATGCTACTCGATTTTGTTAGTCAACTATTTCTAATGTACCAGCAGAAACACGAAATTCCCACCTCGCGTCGCGTATTCAGGGACAGAAAAAAAAAATTTGCAAAATGATGTAAATATGTTCCACGAGACAGAACTTCATCCACTGGCCGAAGGAACCAAAATGGGTTGGGGGAGGGGTGAGTTCCGCACTGCTAGCAGTCTTTTCTTTAAGAAAGTATCGGAGAAGACTTAATGACGAAACACACAGCAGCGTCTAAGCTGCCCTAGGAAACTGTTTGTTTTCGTGAACTCTCCTGAAAGACATTTAGCGCGATACAATTATACGCAAGAAAGAACGTCACGCCACCTGCACAGCGAAAAGTCATTGTCCTGGCTGTTCAAACATCCGATCACTTATTTAAGACAAGTTGTGAAGTCAGAAATACATTTCTCATATGGACGCTATTTGAAAGTATACCTGAATGTTTCTTCATCCCATTCCCCTCTTTTATTTATTTATTATTAACATAAAATATACACAACACGCAAACGCCCAGTTAGTGTATAACAGAGGAATAAAATGCATGAAGATAAAGATTGTAGATAAAGAAATAAATAAATAGAAAAATAACACACAATTACAATGATAGTTCTATTCAAACGGGGAAAGTTAAATTCAAGGAAATCAAAGGAATTAATGGCATCATTAATCCAGTATCCTGAAGAGAATCTCAGAAATCGGGCAGTAGCAGGAGATATCGCACCCACAATTAAAAGAACAACTTCGACCTTTTACACATCCCTCAACCAGCTAACGTGCTCCACACGGTTCTGTGAAACTTTCTTGATATCCAGATCATATTTGTTCATT
Source organism: Mastigoproctus giganteus (assembly GCF_048544385.1). Lineage (NCBI taxonomy): Eukaryota > Metazoa > Arthropoda > Arachnida > Uropygi > Thelyphonidae > Mastigoproctus > Mastigoproctus giganteus. The sequence continues at coordinate 203,624,775 of NC_143583.1, forward strand.
AGTGTCATAGTTCTTTTGAAGAAGTTCTTGGAAATCTCTGTTCTAGAGTTACTGATGTGGAAAGTAGACCTGTGTTTAGTAGCCACCGCTGGAACGTGAAGATAAATATGGCACAGAAGATCAGGCAGATAGGTTGAACCAGTGAAGATGTGATAAAACTGCTTTAGATCCACAGCAGTTCGCCGAGTTTACAAATATTGGAGCTTGAAGTAGGAGCAGAGATTAGGGTAGAAAATCCGATGGTAAAACAAGGGATTACGTCTGGAAAGATAGTGGATCAATTTCATTTACAGGGATTCAGTTTGCTGTATCAAATATATGTAAAGTGGGTTCTATATAGGAGCAGTATATTCCAATATAGAGAGTTGCTTTGAATAAGAGCACAGAGAGCTGAAGATCTCTAAATCTGTAGGCAGACCTACAGATTTAGAGAAACTCGTACATGCAAGTGATATTGAAGCATAGATCAGAAGTTGATTTAGATAACTTTTTTACTCTCTCATCGTGCACGATCTAAAAAGAAAAAGTTTACTCTTATGTATGGACGGGTTATTTTTTATTCAATTTTCCCACATTCCTGCAATAGCGCAGATGTTCAATGACTAATTGCCCTTGGGCGATCAGTAGGTATTTTTCGAAATTCTGCGACTAGAAAAGGGAGGGAATGTTTTAAACCTTACAGCGCCGATTTTTTTTTTTGTTTATTGATTATGAGAATTTATTTTCGAATGTCGTTCATTTTCTCCCTTTCTGTAGAAACCGCCCACAGTAATATATTATGTCGATATTAATTAAAACAATATCAAAGTAATGATCGGCTTGTGTACTACGAGGAATGGCTTTTCTCTTTCCTTCCCTTCATTGATTTCATGAAAACGTGCAAGTTTGCTGATGTGGAAATAGTGATATGTATGGAAGGGAGTACTGCAGTTATCATGCGTGCAAGTACATGTATTTGCTTCACGTCACCTTCCAGCTATGACACGTGCACGTGGTGGCGTAGCAAATCCAGGCAGTAAATGGCGAAATAATTTCCAAAGATACGAGATGACATACTAATCTTTACAAATGAGTCTTGTAAGAAACGGCATTTTCATAACGGACACTTGGATGTCTTCCCTCCAGTATTGTGGGATCTGATGGAAAAGATGCGTGACTAGTTTGTTGACCTATTTTGTATATCCCCGAAGTATCTGTTCCCACCTCCGTTGTGCGTTTTAAAGTTCATTTCACCTGTCGTGGGAATAGAAATAAAATATTAAGCTTCCTGGAAGAATATCTCTTGCTGGCACTGCGAGAACGCACGAGTTGGATGTTGAAAGTTAGAAGCAAGTGCTTGTCTGGTCGATCATACCTGTTTGATGGGTTTACACCCTTTCAGTCCCTGATGCACGTTATACGAAGTTCTAAGCTCAAACAGTGCAATGGCATCATTTTATTTTTGGATAGAACGTCAAGGAACCCATACTCCTTTATAGGCAGTGCAAATATGCATTTTAATTTCCATTTTTGGAAAGTAGGTTTAGCCTATTTCTAAAAATGGGTGCCCTTATGTAGGGGGAGGTTCTATTTCGATTCGCCACCTTGAAACGAGATGCTCCTTCAGTCATATTATGAGAACAGCCTGTTTACAAAGCATGTATTTACAACTCGATTCGAAAGACAAATTTACAGTTATATTTGAGGGATGGGAGAATGTGTCTAGGCTAATCTGACTGCAGTATTATTATTTTCAGTATACAAAAATTACCTTCATTTATTAAAGTATAAGGTCATTTTCCGAATTCACTTTCACATAGGTTCCTAAAATTTTGAAAGTCAAAAAGCTGTATGTATATACGAGCATGCGTGGTGTGTATATATAAAATTTACAAATTTTCGGACACATTTTTAGAGGTGCCTTTTAACATTTAATGAAGTAGGTCCGACAGACTGTATGCAAAGCAATATCAGCTATAAAAGTTCCACGGAAGCACTACAGATATTATCATACGGGACTCCGTGTTGGAGCCTAGAAATTTTCGAAGAAGTCGTTCAGTTGATCTCAACCTTAAAAAGTAAACTGGAGCTGACGCTGTAAAAAGGCAGAACAAGGGTGATACAGAGGTCGAGACTAAATTTGGTTGCCCTATGCCCCAATGAATTTACTAACCCTAAAAACCTGGTCAGTAGTAATTTAAAATTGTTGTTAGGTGCGTTAGCATATTCATTAAATTTTATATTTGGCCTTTTAAAAAGATTTGTCTGGCAATTATTATTTCTTTGTCCGTCCGCCCGCATGTAATAACTCGACTCCCAGTGCGTGAATTTTCGTGAAATTTTATATTTAGTTCATTTGAGACGATTTATTGAGTCCCTCTAAATTTCGCCAAAATCAGATCAATACAAATCCAGAAATTATTATTATTATTATTTAATTATATTTTCATATATATCACATAGGCTATTCATATATTGTATATTATAGCTGAGGCGTTGGTTACTGTTTATTGCCATGCGTTAGTTGGTGGAATGAATGGGCAATGTGGCGAATGTACAGAAACGAAATTTTCTTGGTTCGCGCATGTCTTTTTTGTTATTAAACCATGGATTATTATTATTTGCTAACATGCCTGGAACTCACTGCTATGTTAAGTAACTTGTTTTTCTAAGTGTTATGGAATTTAATAATTGCTTACTATTGTTAATAACCACGTATATTCTTCTCTTGTCTATCGCCAGTTTTATTTTTAAAGCGTATAAACTGTTTGATATATCTGCCTCTGTTAATGGACCAGTGCTGTTTTTCAGAACAGCCGGAATTCAATAGAAGCAATATAGAAAAGGGAAAAATACGGGTAGTGTACGTTTGCCGAACTGTAGCGATTTGAGTTTTACACACTTCAGCAATCACCGGATAGCGTGTGTAACTTTTGCAGCAGTAGGCAAAGCATTTTTATCAGTGTTAAAAGGCATTACATAATGAATAAAAGGGAGACGAATTACACACACGCACAAAATTGTTTTCGCAATGCATACCCTCGTTATGGAAGGCAGGCTATTGCTTTCGTTTCTGAAAATCGAGAAGAGGTAAAGGTAAAACGGCAATTACAAGGAATTCTATTCAGCTCTGCTTCATTTCACAAAGCAAAGACGATTGGCAAAAGATTAGAATACAGTACTTACTAACTTTAAATACGACTTAGTGGCTTTAGCGAGTTATCTTAGCTGCAGGCAGAAAAATGTGGGCGTTTGATAAACTTGTTTATAAAGTATTCAGAAATGTTTTTAAGTGCAGTATATTTCGCCAAGGACAGGACGTTCTGTTGAATGATGAATCGTATTGGTTTCATATGGTGAAGTTTATACTGAACTTAGTTTATTGCTGGCTGCCAAGATTTTAGTGTCAAGGATAGCATAGAATCTAAGTCGAATCCATTTGTTTATAAAATTCGCTCCCGGATTGTTTGTGCTATTGCACAGCATTGAGTTGCATGGTGCGAAAGATGTTTTCACTAACGTCCCAAAAGTTAGGGAGGACCCTAACAAAATAGAATTTAATAAAAACAGATCTTAAAACGAGATTTTATGGACTTGCAGTAAAAGAACAGGGAATCCCATGCTGTTATACATGGCGGAGCTAAAGTTTTGAACGAACAAGTAGTTACTTAGAAAGTATACTTGAAAATGAAATGAACGAATAAGTGGGCCAAAAATTCTTTCTGAAATGATGGGTGTTAATAGGGAGTTGCACAGCCTTGGTATTCGTGGTAAAGTTTCGTCTCGCAACATAATCGCAAAGAACATCAGATGTCACTGGGGATGAGGTCTTTGACCATCTTCCTTGAGCTCTGTTATGACAAAAACGAGTCCATGCAGCGAAGCGTAGTACACCTCAGTTGAAAGGAGGTGCAATATATCTTTACAGATGTGATGAAGAACTCCTGTAGCAGCAGTTGCAATCTATTAAAGTTTTTTGTTTAATGTCGAGGCACCAACATCGAGTATATACTGCCTAAACTTGGCGAAGATTTGTATTTTTTATACAAAATATAAAACAAAAGAGCATACTTTTATAATTTTCATTATAGAACCAAATCATTTTCAAAATCCTTTTTAATCAGGACAAGAAAGACCCGCATACAAGAACATTATTGACAGATGGTGACCTGTTTATGATTCATAGGATCTTTACTAGCGGGGAGAAGGATCATTATCCCTCTTTTTAAGGCGATTGTTAGACAGCATTTGGAATATTGTTCTCAGGCATGGAGAACGCACCTAAAAGAAATCATCTGAACTTCTGGAGAGAGTTCAGAGAAGGGCGACCAGATTGGTGAATGAGTGCAAAGCGATGCACGTATGCTTAGAAGGTGTGGACTGCAGAGTTTGACCACTAGCCATCTAAGGAAGATATAGTTTGAGGTGTATAAGATTGAGTAAAATGAATGAAGATGGTTAGTTCTCCCTAATGGGCGAGACAAATCAGGAGACACCAATGTAAAATCTCAGGGAATAACAAAAGATTGGATATCATGAAGTTCATATTATGGGCAACGAGTTTTCGAACACTGGAATAAGTTTCCTTCCAGTGTAGCACAGTCGGTGAGTTGAAAGATGAATAGTTTGTGTTATTTGAATTATTATTTTCTTTATTTTTGGCTGGCGAAGGAAAAGTTCGCTTCTTTACATCATTCAGCTTTACTAATAATAATTTAGAAAATTTCCTTATCACTGCTTGGTTTTTGGGGATTTCTAATTCAAATGGGTTTGTGTTACATCGATCTGAAGGACCACTTTCTTCCCTTGTGAACATTATTATAATGGGGGGGGGATTGATTGATGTGATTTATTTATTTATAATATTAAGATCAAACCCTGGCTGTCTGTTGTGGTTGCAGGGCAGAAAACCATCTTTCAGCAGATGCTGTATTATTCATTTGTGAATGCCGTATCGTCGTCTCTTTCGCCGTGCATCCAATGCACCCTCTTGTTAAATAAAAGTATTAGTACCAGTCCCTAAATTTACGCCCATAGCGGCGTTTAATTTTAAATTCAGACAATCGAAATTTCGTTTTCATTCGACTCTCTCGTATGACTTATTGTGCGGTACATATGTATGCTTTGTGGGGAGGAGGGAATGTAAGTCTTGAACGGGGAGCAAATTGATTCTGTGGGAAACCACGTTGTCAAGGTCGACTACCCCTTTCCCCTCTAATTCAACATATATCAGAGTTCTTAGCCGTCGAATGTGCCTATTTATATGCTACACGAGCAGAACTACTATCGGTCTAAGCAAAGCTTGCATATGTACTGCTAATTTTTCGTAGCTTCGCCGAGAACACCTGCAGTTCTGTAGCATGAAGGTCACCGCATTGTGTTCCCCTGATTTAATCCGTCAAGCTGACTTTGAGAACGAGGGATGCGATTTTCACTCATCGGTTGTGCACTCCACTTTCCCACAAGAGTCCAGAGAGATTCTTGGATAGCGAAAAATAATTGGTTAGGACTTAAGTCAGGAATATGAAGTTTCTTACGAGGTGGCAGTCTTGGGACGATGATAAATTGAAGCGACTCAGTACTCTGCAAACTAGTTAAACTGCATAAATGGTTTTTCATTTAATTTCCTCCATATAATCCCTTACTTCCACCTTTCTCTAGTATTCGGTTTTTCGAATTTTGTTTCTCAACTCACAACCTTGACCTTCATCCCATCCTTTTGTATATTCAGCGAGCTCAAGTACACGACTTCGCACGGGTTACAGTAATCAGAATTGTGCCCGTGTGATACGGCTCTAAATCACACAGGTAAACCATAATCAAGCAAACAAAAAAACCCTCAGTTTAATTATTTTAAATATATTAAAAATTAAAACTGCAATGAGTATTTTTTGTCACACATTTTATTTAAATTTTCCTTTTATTTTCAAGATGGCTGAAGTTAGTTTTCGGCAGTATTTTATTAATGTGGAGCTTCTGTGTGCGTGTTTTATCATTTGGGTCAGAAGAAAAGATTTTTGTCATTACCAACTCTAGAGCGGCCAAACATTGGCTTCGCACGAGTGGCCAAGTAACCTCGAAATCCACACAACATTATCTTCGAAGGCTGTTTGTTGAGGGTCGCAAACCATCGAAGTGGGTACATTATTTTTGTACTGTACGTGTAAAATTCACCTGCTTACTAAAACTTACGTATTGCTTTTCAGATAGTCATTTCCAGATCAGCAACTTCAGTAGTATTGTTTTAACTGCACTTTAATAAATAAATCATATTATGAAATACCTTCGACCCATAGTAAGATGACAGGTGAAATACTGATAAAAAATGGAGTTCATTTTTGCTGTAATTTTATTATGCAATCCTTATTAAGGGATGTTTAAAAAGTAGGGTAATGGATGTTTCAAAAACAATTATCTCTATTCCTGCGCCATTTTCCAGTAATGAAATGGTGCATGAATAGAGAGGATCATTTTGGTTTTGGAAATTTTTGTCATTTTCCCAAGGCAGCTTGTTTTGTATGAATAAAGGTTAAAAGCAGTGCGCGAATTTCTGAAAAATTCCAAGTGGTATTAAAATCATTAAATATTCGGTTACTACTAGGAAGTTTTTTTTTTTTTTTTTTTTAATTTCTGTTAATAACAGCGTTAATTTGAGGAATACGTTTTATCTAACACGAGCCGTGTTAGATCGTTGTATGAAGACTGAGAGCGGCCACTTCTGGTGTAGGCAGCAATTTTGAAAGTTTGCCTCTCTGCCTTATTGATGCTCGTGAGAAAGCATAGGAAAACAGGAAACTGGTATCGCTTAAACTAAAATGACAGAATGAGTGGAATGCGAATAATACATCCCCAACTGCTACATGGTCAGCCATATATTGGTGGTGGCAGCAGATTCAGGGACAGTGTTTCTTATCAAGTAGCACAATGGCCAATTATATTCAGTTGCAGGGTGTTGAGAGTCAAGGTTCCTATTGGGGTGGGATGTAAGTGCCAAATTAATTAAGGCTACAAAACGTGAGTATATTGTGTCTGTAAATTACGTGTATTTTGTGGCCGATTCACTGGACAAAAAAATCCAAAGTTCCGGGAGATATCTAACTAAACTCTGCAATACTCGCTTGAGACCGACTAACTCAGCCACTGTGAAAAAAAAAAAGCCTGGTCATTGACCGGATTCAAACATAACCCTCTTTCCGGTGTGAAAAGAATGGCGATTATATCCATTGTGCTACCGCGAAGGAGATTCCTCTGGAACATGATGGGATCAGTTTATGGGGTGGCACATCTATCTTGTAACACAGTAGAATCGCCGTCCTCCTCACACCTAGTGGAAAAGACCTGACTTCGATGTACATCAGTGACGTGAGGAATTTTTATGGGTATTTTTCACAGCGTGGCTGAGTTAGTCGGTCTCAGGCGAGGATAGCATGGTTTTTAACTCCCGGAAACTTGGGTTTTTCGTCCAGCAAACAGAAAATTGATCAAACACGCGCAATGTACAGACAGTGTATACGAAGGAATATGGCCTTAGTCGCTGATGTCTAAAACCTTACAACAACAAAAATAACAGCACATCTAGCAGCTCCAGAGTTATTAATTAGGTGTTGGATAACTAATTGTCTCACGAGTGTTTGGCACAGTGTCAATAGATGTAATTTTGTGCAGTGCCAATGAGAAAGTTCTTTGCGGTTGTGCGTTTTTTTTTTTTTTTTTTTTGTGTCAGGGTGCTCTTAGACGAAGGCACTCGTGGCCTTTGAAGTGATCTTCAACATTTGGAAAAAAAACTGCTGCTTTCAGTTCCTGAAGTGTTACAAATGTTTTCTCTAATTGTTTTCGTTGAAATAGTTCTGCCTTCATTATCAATGCTTTACCTCTTTCTCATTATGAGCAGGCTTTTTTTTAAAAAAAACACCGCAGTTAGTACAACGGTTACGATTGTTGTCCCTGCACACGATGGGGGAGGGGCAGTGTTAGAATCCTAACGGAAATCCGGTTTTTTAATCCAGAATGACAGGCAAACCGACCATAGAACACACACAATTTACTGGATGGAAAATCTAAATTTCCCGTAGGGATAACCATGCAACCCTTTCTCGAGATGAGAAAGCTCTAGAAAGGGTTGCATGATGAACAGCAATCACAAGCATTTTACTTCTCACAAGAGTTACAAATGTATGAAGCTTTGAGGTGGGCTGGCGGTTCAACAGATTTGTTTCCATATGGAATGAATGGCGATGTTTGGCCAAAGTCACCAGCCAACACCAGAGATACTCCTTCCATTCCTTGGCTATCGAAGGGTTTGTATGGGATGATCAGGACTCTCTAAGGCACCTCACAAAACAACACGCTACACACACTTCTGGCATTTACATCGTTCTTGTTAGTTCGCATGAATACAAATGGCGTAGTTTTGCGAAACTACCGGTGGCGCCCGTCCCTAAACATTATGCCGCTGTGCCCTCTAAGGCAGCTCTGAAGCATTGTGTACTCATCCTTCAGTGAGCTGACACCCCTTGCTTGTTGCAGGCTGATGCCTCTCTATTTGGCCCTTTGAAGACCTAATGAGCTGTTCTGTTAGCAGTGCGAGAAGATGACAGTGCAAGGGCAGTCGTTTCCGGCCAATCTTTTCTAAGCACATTGATTTAAAACTTTCTTTTATTTATCTTAGCAGATTTGCGGTATTAATTAGAAGTTTCTGAAATGGACTGTTCCTTTCGAACGTGTAATATGAGTAATCAATCAAATTAAAAGCTTTCTTTCAGTTTATGGCGGTATCTTTCATTTACAAGACTTTAATTAATATCGCATTTTTTTCCAATTTCGATTTAAAGCTTCTGTCTCATTTCACAAACATTAAATGTTATGTTCTGTTTATTGAGAGAGAATATTTGTAATGGCGCTTCCACATGACAATAACCAATATCATCAATTGTCCGTCAAATTAATTTAAAGCTTGGTAAAGTAATATTTATGACTCCCTCTTTCGTTCATAACGTTAAATGTCATTTAATTAATACTGCGATCGATAATTGGCGCCAATTAAAAATGAAAAATTTTAATAACCCATAGAAAATTTAATGGGTTTAAAAAATAATGAGTACGTTTAGGTCTTCTGAAGTTTCATGGCCTTTGAGCCACAGCGCTGACACTCATTATAGATTACATTGTCTCATGCTAGTTGCGTGGTACAGCGATCCACCATTATCTGTCAGTTGCGAATCAGAGACATTTATGCAGCCTTTCCAGAGTATAAATAGAAATTTTATTATTTTTAAAGTAACTGAGGGATGTGAAGACACGGAAAAAAATCCTCGTAACAAGTTATTAAACATTTAAATATTATTAAAGAATAAGTCTGTACTCTAAGATAGTGGAACGGCACCAACCATTTACTCCTTTTGTGTATGAAGAAATCTTGATTTCCAGAAAGCGTAACCTGTAAGACATGAAGATGCTTTTCCTGTCGTGTCAAGATGTTTTAATGTCCACTAGTCGTAGCTGATTACTACATCATTACTTCTTGTTATGTTCAGTCTAAAATTGCGTTTTATTGATTGCCCGTCTTTCTCAGAAGTTGCTTCTTCTGAATGACGTGCTCCAATTAAATAAAACCTAAAGCTTATAACGCCAATGAAACTTCAACGCATATTAATAATTTCCTCTCCGGAGAGGAAGAAGTTGCCTCGTCTTCTCTGGCAACTTTCCAACTCTCTCTTTCTCTCGAAAAGATGCCTTCGTTATTCTAAAAGATGAAGAGTTGTTTTCAAGTGAAATCCTTTGTAATGAGATTGGTGCCGAATTATATCAGTTTTGTATCAAAAATAATAGTCATATTAATGAAAAGCGTGCATGAACTCCAGAGAAATCTTAATTCTGTGGCACTCATGCCACGTAATATTTCTATTTTGTTCAAGGAAACTCCCATAGTTATGGCAAAGAGAAAAACCAGTTTAACAGGTACGGATTCCAAGTTTTAAATAATTATTAAAGCCAGCAAAACTTACATGTATGGAAAAACTGAAAAATTAATCAAATATAAGAAGCTAAAAACCTATGTCACGTGTTTTAAACCACTATTCACAATGTCTCGCGATTGTTCAGAAAATCCCATTTAACGCACTGTTCTTCCTGTCTTCTGAAGTGTTTCTGGATGTAATGAATACATACAAATAGAACTGTGTCACCTAAATATAGGTGCACTCAGTTGCTTTATGTAACAGATGGACGAGGGGGAACATACGCTTTACGGAGTGGGAGGTGGTGGGAAAGCAGTTTTTGTACAATTCTATCTTGGGCATCTGTATGGGTGGTAGTTACGTTTATTAAGTAACCTAGATTGTATCTCCTGTCGTAACCACTTTGGTGAACGCTTATTTCGGGCTTTTTGATGGCCACATTGCTGTTGGCTCGACGCCAGCAATTGTAATGACACACAAGTATCTGGCACGTGACAAGAGGGGATATTAATTGCAGATTCCATCAATTTGGAGCTTGTTTATGAGGTCGTAAGTCGGTTTGGAAGCAATTGCCGAACGTGTATTGCACACCTCCCCTAACGACTTGGACAGATGTACTGAATGAATATAACGGAAATCGCGAGATCATTATGAACACAATGGAGGAAGAATATCATCTTGTGTGTATAGCGTATCACCTACAAAAAATAATAATAAAATAAAAAAAAAACGAGATAGGAAGCTGGGGGATAATGAATTTTTAATGCTTCCGCCATATTCATTTTCGTCACGCTTAGTGTGATAAATTATTTAACGCTGACCACTGAAGTGAATCGAGGACTGGTATCTTAGAGATGACACAAAGAAATGCGACCTTAACTTGGACTTCGCTGTCAGTTCTGCTGTATTGTTCTCAAGGTACACTGTCAGAACTGGATGTGGTTGAAACATACTGCAAAGAAGGGATTTATGTCTTGGTTGATGTGCTCGACGATAATTTCCAGGTAAGACTCCGTCCTGTTTTATTTGCCGATTTATATCCAACCTAACCAGTAATTATACAGTCATAATTAGTAGTCGCACAATGCAATCATTGCAAGTCATTTCATGTAGATTCCAGAAAGATGCCCAAAACTTAGTTACAAACTGAAGAAGTCGTTGTAGCCGAGTATTCGGTAAAAGTACAGAGTTACATATTAAATTTTAAAATCCCTTTGAATGCCATAAATCTTGCACTGTTTTGTAAGCTCCTATATTCTGGAGTATAAATAAACAGAATTTAGTTATATTTACCGAAGAACATATGAATGCAGATCGGAAATGTTTACGTCGTGACCATCCACTGCCGAAATAAAACTAGGCAAATGATATGGACCATTAGTTCCCAATCTTTTGTTACTCAAGTCGCTCTTGAAATTAAAAGACGCATATTCACTGCGTACCTAAATAGGGACTGCCATTGAACTCAGTGGAGTTTTCCCTAATTGAATTTCCCAACCGGCAACACACCGGTTGGGAACCACTTCTATAGACAATAATTTAAAATACATACATATTTCTTTGCGAAGTATAAAGGAATACTTTAAACGTACTTCTTGTGCTATCGACGAGATATCAGCCTCAATTTTTCTCTCATTACGTTCGCTCGACGTTAGTGATGGAAATTAAATCACTCTGCTGGAAGTTTTCATCAGTAAGTTGGCTTCTAAGTTTTGATTTGGAGTACTTCACTTTTAGAAAACAGTTTAAGAATATAATACAAGTTCTTTCAAACAAAGATGTAAGAAAAGAGATCGTTAGGAGTAAGGGTTTTGTCACGAGGAAGACCTTGTAAGTTTTCATATTTTTGTTCTTAATCGCTCTGTGGTCTGACTAGTTATCTTTTAGGCATTAACTCAATATCCACTCAAGTGCGATTCTAAACGATGCTCCAAGTTTTCTGAAGATCTTAAATTCTTCTCACCTTAGCCATGTCGTAGGTTATTTGTTCGAAGAGACGTCAGTTGAGCGTTCGTATCCGACCGCCATCATGATATATGCACGCCCATCGCTGACTAGCATTGCGTGTATGGGTACCGTGTCATTGAAGTTAACTCCCTTTGTCGAACGTGCCCGGAGTGTAGACATTTTGTTGTTGTATACATTAACGTATTCAAATTAAAAAATCGTTATCTTTCATTCAGAGTAGGGAGGCAAGTCGTTCAAACGACTTTCCTTCCCCAGCCTCAAACGTCAGTCGGGACTTAAGGTTTTTCAGCCTGCCCAACATTCATTTTATTTATTATTTATTTATTTATTCAAATCCACTCGTGAACATACACACACTTCTATAGACACCATGCACCGGCACAATAGAGCTAAATAATCTTTTATTGTAAAGCAGCAGGTATACGATATCCCATCACGACAACAAGCTTATGGTGATGAAATTTTTCGCATTTTTGAGCAAATAAATAAATATCAGAAGAAATGGCATTGTCAAAGATGAGTGACTCGCCCTGGACTGCAATTTACCGAAGTAGCCGTCCTTCCACTGTATATCATGTTCTATTGAACATCAACGGGTTCCAGAAATTTTTGCAGTTTTATCGCTGAGTGGCAATTTGGTTTCTAGCAGGCGAATTGAAGTCAAAACGTTTATCGAATTTTGACCGAGGATTTGGGAAAAAGATGATCTCATCCTCAACCGTATTCGTCACTGCTGGATTTCTTTCCGTCCTCCACGGCTCAAAAAGAGCCATGAAAGCCGCTATGAGGATTTGAATCCATTCAAGCAGATGTGATAGTGGATGAACAGTATTCCCGAAAATTACTTCCAAAGTTTAAAACAAGTTCCAGTAGCGATGTGGGCAGTTATGGAATTACTTCTCCCCATTAAACTGCTTATTTGAAGTATAAATTCTAGTTTGTTGTTAATACTATTGCTAAACGATACGAAAAATCGAAAGCACATTGAGCAGCTCCTGCTACAAAATGTTAAAATTGTTTGACCCCCCACCAGATTTAACTCTTTTCCCCCTTTCTTTCTGTTTTTTGTAGTCTACCCAAGTGCAGTTTTTTATCTTTCATGTAATGTAGTCCCCCCCTCCCCCACAACTGTTATCCTCTGCAGCTGATTGGTCATCTTGGGGATATTGCGTATTCTTATTTTACGACCGCGTAAACTGATCATGGTCTTATCGTGTGTTAAATCAAGAACAGAAACAGCCTGTCGTAATACTACGTTCCTTTAGAACACCAAGGAGCATCTCTAAGCTAGACCGACTGCTCTGAGTGCAGCACGACATTTTAAGAAAGGTCGTTTGCCTCCATGCATGGGTTGACGATCTCTAGTCCAGTGGCTTTTCACTTTAAGTTCTCACACTAATTTCTCTCTTCGTTTGGCTGTGGTGGAGTTTCGCTTTTGTTATCATGCAGATTTATCTCTGCCGGCGACTTTCTCGGGCGTTTTAGATCTTGCTGTTTATCATAAGAACATAGCAGGTACATATACAGGGTGGCCGAGAAGTCGCGTTGCCCTCAGATAACCGAGTAATAAATCAATCGTTATCAAACACAATACAATATGTCTTGCTTCGAGGCTCAGGGCACATTAGCGTGCTATCTATTGAAGCTAGCAAGTATGCGGTATTCTGGTCTAAGGATTTTTCCTTCCGCACTTTCACGACGGATCTGGAACAGAATCCTACACGTTATGTGGGCGGAAATGATAGCCACGCATTTATTTTGTCCATATTTTAATGATCCGATAAACGGCACAACTTGTGTTGAGGGCTGGTATCACAACTGGCTTTTGCTGCTGGAAATAATGGGAACTGTCTTGCTACAGCTTCTTGCTCAGTTGAAGAAAGGGTCCCCCCATCTCCGAACATTTTGTTCCGAACAATAGGGACTATCTCAACGACGCTCTACTCATCGATGGACCGAAATATGGAATAAAACAGGAATTTCTCACGTCTTCTGCTCCTCTGTGACAAGTGAATTCTCCACTTTTCACAGAGGCATCAGTGCTCACAGTTCTTTACATAAGAATTCCTCCAGTCTTCGACGGGATTAGAACCTAGACCTCTCCAGCGAATAACAAGTGAGAAACCACTTTTCGAACTCTTAAGACTGGCGGAATTCTTAAAGATCTCATTCAACGATCTCCGGTGTCATCCAGTAAATAGACAGAATTCTTACTAGTGTGTGAGTGACCAATCTACAAGTTCCAGTCGAAATCTGGAGTGTTAAAGTACCCCAATATAAGACATTTGTGATTTTCTCTCCAACTGAAAAAAATCAGCAGATGATTCAGAAGATTACATTCTGTCACCACCATTACATTCTCGAGCCAATTTGCATCACGTGCAAATTGGCTCGAGAACTCATACACATTCATAAAAACATTTTATACAGTAAAGGACGTGTCTGGTGGCAAGGAAACCCAACCATCTTGTTTATCTAGTGATCACCAGTTCGGATTTTAACATTCCAAACTGCGTGCGAGACAATGACTGATCAACTGGGGTAATGTGACTTCTCGACCGTCCCTGTACTTTAGTTTTGGTGGAGTTGAACAAAAGATAATCTGTAAGTAACAGATGTATAGTTGTGGTAACCTGATATAATGTTTGGCTATATTAAAAAAGTCTGTATTATGTAAACCGTATGTATAGAAACTGCTATTCAAAAGTAGGTCTACATTTTTATTAGCCATTAAAGCGCTTCACGTCCATGGCCTGCTGATCTCATCAGGACACGTGTAGAAATGACTGCAGAGAAGTTATCACTCTTGTTAAGCGCTGGAGCGGTGATGCCGTCGTTTAAATAAATAAATAAATAAACGTTCTATTTATATTCCAGTACGACGACATAGGTCAGAGGAGTTTTACAACTAATTTTGGCACGCATACAATCATTAACTGTATTTAGCAGTCATGGGCTCGAACTACGGTCGACTCAAACGCGTGTGTCATTGCACTCCAGATTACCACTCGGCTATAAACTTTAAACTGAAAGACTGGAATGCAGCAAATCCTCCCCCACCTTTTTTTGTTTTTAAATGTTTTTGTTTCTAATTTTTCTTTTCCCCCGCCCTCGGAATTTTCATTGTGACCATCTATTTCCTGTTTGTTTGTTTTTTTTCTTCCCTTCAAATATTTATTTTATTTAATTAAATTTTTTTTTCATGCATTCTCACTGTCGTTTGAGCAATTGGCTGTCTCGTGCGCTTAGACTGTGTTACGTCATCAAGCATGCTGTGTGGCGAAATGACGAATGAGACAGATACGAGACAAGAGCAGGAAGTTGTAACAACTGAATTGCAGAACGATAATAGGTTTGGTTCCTCTAACCGCATTTCCCTTCTCTGCGCCGGTCCTTATCGCACACGGGTACTTTTCTTTGGTCGTTAGGTGCCAATGTTAAAGTGGCGACCTAGGTGTCTCGTGTTTTGTTGCACGCTGTAAGCATATTTTTCTTCTAGGAGATAATTAGAATTTTTTCCTCGATTGCAACCTCTCATTTCTCTCGCACACCAGTTTTTAAACTTAAAATTAACTAATTTTAAGTTTACTTAATTTAAGTTAAATTATTAACTCATTCTTGTTTGCCCAAACTACACTTGAACCTATCGACCTTTACCGGTATGTCGTTTGACAGAACTTCAAAGATAATTTTTTAAACTGGTATTGAGACATTGATGTAAATTAAAGTGACACACGTAGAACATTCGACTAGGCAGTCCGGCATTTTCATCTCCTGTCCAGCAGGGGTGATAATATTCGTTTTTAAAATTTTATGTGGGAGATCTTTTAAATTTCTCAGTTAAATTTCAGTCCTAAAAACTCAAGTCTTGTCTCATTTCTTGTAAAAACAGAGGTAGTAATAAAGGCATGTGATGCAAGAAAGAAAGCGTATGTAGCATCAGCCAAAAAAAAAAAAAAAAAATTCACACAACCATTCCATCTAAAATTTTGTCCAGTTCTTACTTGAATTTATTTAACCTATCAACTTGCACAACGACAGATGGGCGTCTCCGTAGCCAGGTGGGAAGGAGCAGCAGTGCGTACCACACGCTTCTTGATTAGACCGGGGTTCGAGCCCGTCACCACCAAATATGGAGGATGCGGAAAGGTCAAGGAATGACCACCGCATATTCCGGAGCAATATGGCCTTAGTTGCTAATGCTCCTAAAAACCAAACAACAACAACAACAACTTGCACAACGACAGATGGAAGTTTGTTCCAACAATTAACCACCCGCTGGCTAAAGGCAAATTTCCGCACATCTATTCTACATTTGTCTTTCCTCAATTTGAATTTATACCCCCTTAGGTTCGTAATCTGAACAAGTGGAAGAATCTCAGCAGAAGTGAAAGTTGTATTTACGTTGGACTGTGTCTCTAGTATCATGGAGACGGATATCAGAATTAATAAAGCTACGAAAGCAGAATATAAGGATGATAATTATTTTAAGAGAGTGCGGGGTTCTGATCCAAGAGTGGCAACATGCAGAGGTAAACTACAGTATAGGCGTTCTAAACTGAACCAAGAGATAAACAAACAAATGATGATGAGAAATGGAGCAGAAAAATTATTTAAAGCAACTACCAACAAGAAGTTAAAAGAAACTGTGGCATTAGAATTGAGTTTTGTTAATTCCAATTTGCAGTTACTTAAGGAACAGCTAGCAGAATTAAATAGTTCTGTTCAAATTTATCAAAGTAATAGTGCATCCGAAGTAGTTCCTATGATTCCACTTGGCCTTAAAGAAACTAAAGACATTGATTTTAAAGAGCCATTCAAAGACTTCATTTTGGAACATTATAGTGAGGAAACTGGAAAGTATGAGAAAGCATTACAGGAATTAATGGATATTCGCCAGGCTGTAAGAACACCAACAAGAGATCAGTTGGGTGTGAAGTTGCTTTTTGAATATTATAATCTCCTTTATTTTATTGACAGACGATTTTTTCCTCCACACAGAAGCATGGGAATATTCTTTGAATGGTTTGATTCCTTAACTGGGGTTCCTAGTATTCAGAAAACAGTTGCTTTTGAAAAAGCTAGCATACTCTTCAATATTGCTGCACTTTACACCCAAATTGGAGCCAAACAGGATCGTACCAAGAATTCTGGGGTGGATGCTGCAGTAGACAGTTTCCTAAGGGCAGCTGGCATGTTTCGCTATATTAAGGAGAACTTTAGTAATGCACCGAGTATGGATTTATCTCCTGATACATTAGAAATGCTCACTCATTTAATGCTGGCTCAAGCAAGGGAATGCTTGTTTGAAAAGCTCCTTCTGAATATGTTGGAGAAAGGAGACATTGATAGTAGTCTTGAAATAGCTCAGGAAGCTGCAGAGGTTGCTGAAGTATATAATCAAGTTCACAAAGTAATATCCAATCCTCCTGTGAAAGATTATGTTCCTTATTCCTGGATTAGTTTAATATTAGTAAAGTCTGAACATTAACTGGTCTGTAATTACTCATGTTACCCTTCGATTTCCCTTTGTGAATTGCGGATACATTTGCACATCTTTTATGTTTTGATATTGCATTTACAAACTCTGGAAGAGTTTTTTTTTTTTTTTTTTTTTTTTTAAATAAAAGCAATATCGAATCATGAAAAACTGTGGAAGAGTTTTTAAATGCAATATCGAAACATGAAACCCATGTATTAAAAAAAAAAACAGTTGCTGACAAGTATATTTAATATTAATGTTTAATCTTTGAGTCGTGTTTTTTTTTTTTTTTTTAGAATATGTGATTTGATTTATTAAAATGTTTCATTAATTTTGTTAAAAAAATTAAAAAAATAATTACACAAAATGTGGTCACTCTGGCATAAATACACGTGGAATAAGTTTCCCATAAAATATCACAAATGTGTGCACTTACGCAATGCATATGGAACAGTTATCAACTGCTGTAATCGGTGCTTAACATTTTATTGAAGGGTGCATGTAAGTTTCGAAACGTAACGCTATTTATACTTCTGATGTAAGTGTCTGATTCCTTGGAACGTTTTTATTACAGGTTCCGAATCGCTTCACTTCCACCCCCCCCTTGTTTTCGTTGTTTGCATGAATTCCCGGCTTCCTTGAAACTGAAATTGCGTCACCAGGACGTCGTAGACAAGTTTCCCCATCTACTTGAATCGGACAAGAATTTTACAGTGTATGAATTTTGAAATTGGCTCTAGGGGCTCCTAGAGACACCAATTTTTTTTGAAGGGAACAGCGAATCACAACATGCTTTGAGAAATCTTATTACCGTTAGCCCTCTGATACCGCACAACCCAAAGACGCATGCGTGGTAACATCACCTGCTCTAAGTAAAAATTGTTACTATAGCAACGTGGCATTAATGTTTTTTTTGTTTGTTTGAACAGTGCGTACATCCTGTTCGTACTGTTAAAACATATGGTGTTCGTACTGTTAAAACATATGGTGTCGGTAGTGATGAGCAATTAAAGGAATTTTTGTGGACAGTTGGCATTTCGGTGCCGCCCTGCTGCACCGGCTAATGCCAAAGGTTCCTTTGTAATCTTGTGTGTTAGGGAGCAGAGAGGAACTATCTTGTGTTTTGATGTCGGAATCTTTATTGTTCAAAGTTGAGAAGACTGAGAGAATATTGGTTTAATTTCTTGCTTTCTGAAATAAATAAAAATATGCTATGGAACGGTATACGGGAAGATGGACAGGTCTGTAAGTTTGCATCTGCAGCAGCGAGGTTTGTGATTTTTTTGATATTTCATCGCCAACTGAAAAATATTGCACACAACGTTGTTGTGACCTTGGTAACGAGGATAAATCTGGAATTATTTTTGTTTTCATTGTTCTTCCTTGCACGTGCCCACTTCTGATCCGTTTGCTTTTCTTGTAGCCACAATAACAGTTTAAAATTTAAACGTTTTTGTCTTTAATATGAATTATCTGCAGCGATAGACTATGGGAGGGGAAAGAGGGATAGTTTCTTAGGACTCAAGTGGTCAGGGATGGGAGGAGGCCGGCTTGATAGGCGAAATATCCCCTGGGAAGCGAATATAATTTTACAGTAATTTTAATAGTTGATAAATGCAAAGTTATTCATGATGCTTTTGCATTATCAAAGATGGTGTTTCTAAAATGTAACTGCAGTCTATAATTAACTTAGTTCTACATTTTTAGTCTTCACTGAATTATCTTTCGATAATTTATTTCTGTTTTGAAAGAAAATTCTTGTGGCAGTGTCTCATTCTTCTTTTTGCAGACTGGATGAAACCACAAAGGGATAAAAGTTCAGTTTACCAGATAAATATTCAATGTCAGAAACTAATGCTATCTTCAGTGAGCACTTCACGCTGAGTGTTCAAAGGAGATAGCAGCCGTCAAGTTTAAATAAAACATCGATAAAATATCTATTAGTGTGAAGTGCTACGTTTAGACTCCTGGATCGGTTTTACTGCTGTAACGAGTTCTATCAGTGACACCCCTCAACAAAATCCAGGAGTTTTGTCAATTGCATTAGTTCAGGAGTTGGTTAGTACGATTATAGTGTATCGCTCTTTGATCTCAGCGAGGTTTATTTTACTTTTATAGCTGTTGTTATGATGCAAATTTTAGAATGAGAATAGGATGTTATTATTTATTAGTTGCCATAAAATCACCAACGCATTATATTAAAAACTCAAAGCATCGTTATAATGCAATACCCTATATGCAAATTGAAAAAAAAATCTACAGTTTTGGAACTTGGACTTCTGTTGAACAGAGGAGCCATTAATCACTAATTCCTTTTTTATAATTTTTCTTGTGTAGAATTTGATAGTAACCACCGAAGTTGGTGGGTGATAGCTACTGATAAACAGCAAAGTTCTACTGGGAATAAAGGCTATTTATTAGTGTATCATGAAGGCAGAACTTCTGGGTTTCCCTCGTGGACAACGCAGTTGATAGAATCGCCGTCCTCCCTACACCGGGTGGAAAAGACCCGAGTTCGAGTCCCGTCGATGACGTGAGGAATTTCTGTGGGACTTTTTAGTCGGTCTCAGGCGAGGATGGCATGGTTTTTTCTCCCGGAAAATCGGGTTTTTCGTCTAGCAAACAGGAAATCGACCGCAGAACACACGCAATTTAGAGAAAGTAACTGGAACAATATGACCTTAATTACTCGTGCTCCTTAAATTCTACAACTACTTCTGGGTTTAATATCAAAACTCGTGAAGGAACGCCAGTTTCGGAAGTGTCTATATATAGCGGCTGATTTGTTTTACTGGAATCCCACACAAAAGTTTGCCACAAGCTTAAATTTTAAAATGCTTTACGCGGATCCGCTGCTTGCCTGCGTTTGTCCTCATGTGGGTGGGTGTAATAATGAATTACCGTTGTTTGTTTATTATATGAATCGTAATAGAAACATGAAATGCGCGTTGTATTTCAAATTTTATTGAAATCCAGGAGGAAATAAGCAAGCATAATTAATAAGATATATTGACTTTGATTGCCATCTGAGTTGCGTGTTACCATTTATTTTTTTTATTTAATCAGAGCATGAAATTCGTGTTTGATTTCAATTTTTATTACGAATCCAAGAGAAAATTAGTAACGCATTAGAGTTCAGTGAATGTTCAGGTATATGAAGTGAAAAGAAATAACTTTATATATTATTAGTTAATTGTCAGCAGTATTATTTGTTGCTTACTTTTCATTTCTGTTAATTAAAGGTTAATTTTCAAGGAGTGCTTGGTGTGATGGTTATTTGTTTTTCAGCAGCCAATGTTATGGAATTTAGCCATCTGGTCAATATGTCGACTGCTAAATAAACTTGGCACCATTGTGGTTAAACATTTGTTGATGTTTAGGAACTTGGGCGAGATTACTGTTGGTTTTTCTGACGTCTGACACGTGAAATATGCAGTAGGTGGACTCAGGATCAAGTCCACCTTGTTTTGTCCTCGGGTTGGTTGTTTGTTTTTGAGTTTGAGGCCAGTGGGTTCGATCTTTTTCAGCAGCGATACTTGCAGGTTGTGAAGATGAAGGGCGAGGTTGAAATTCCCACAGAGTATGTGAATGGCAGATGCTCTTGTACAGTCAGTGATTTCTTGATCCGGTACTGGTGGCGGCTATTTAAAGATATATATGTTTATGGTTATCAGAAGAACTTCAAAATGTCGGTATATGGCTTGATTTTAAATGAACAAATTGGAAGAATCGTGATTCATTGAAGATAATTATCTTCAATGAATATAATCTTCAATGAACTAAAATAACATTTAGTTGATAATTATCTCAAATATCTTTTAAATATTTCGTAGAGGGTTGTTAGGTTATTCGTAGAATATTTTCAAGATTTGCTGATTCATCTACTTCATTATTAGTCATGAGGATATTTGTTAGTGCTGTGGATCATATTAACAGCTTCCTGAGAGATTTCGGAATAGATTTCCTGCTACTCCTTCGCCGATCGTCGAGCGCACTGCTTCCATGTGTGGGATGCTTGTGTAGAGCTGACTGTTGGATATCTTCCCAATACGTTATTTCCTCGACGTATTGGGAAGGGATGCAAATATAGCGATATTCTTAAAAGCCTTTTATTTTGTTTGAGATACGCAAACTGGTGCGAATGTCAAGTGTCCGCTTAATCACAGAGGAAATGCTGCATCTTAAATAGTTCTGATATATAAGCATGTGCTATATATAGATTTAAACATTCGATACGTAATTATAAGTATATGTAATTATATTATTACTGCTAGAATATATCGAACGTTTAAAACTAGTCCAGTCTGTTAAACTAGAAGAATCGTTCATTATTCTATTTTAGAATTTAAATCTACAAAAAAGATTGAAATAAACCTCTATAATAATAGGCTCAAAGTGCACTTCCTTCGCTACGCAAAATATATCAAAAGATCTTTTTCTTTCTTCCCAAATAAGCAATAAACACCATTCATTTCTACAAGATATATGCGTGAAGTAATATAATAAACATGAAGTAATAAGCATTAACCAAATTCTAATAGACTTGCGCTTATTGACTATAGGTTTTCTTAAAATCTCAGGCCAACACCCTTTTGGAAATGCAGTAAAGTCTCCATAAACAGTAGAAAACCAGTATAGGATCACATCTGTTTTTAGAGTAAGCTTACTCGGATTTGCCTTATTTTTTATTTATTTATTTATTTATTTTTTGGAATGTTTGCCATCGCTGTGGTGTTATCTTCGCGAACTTTGTACTGGGATAATTTTAGGTGTGGCAGATTATGCTTATCTGTATTAGCAGAAATCGACCAGAATTTCTGAAATCATAGAAATATGCGCTTGTATTTTGGTATTTTGGGATATTTCTTCACATACGGATCTATTGTTGTTATTCTGTCCTTGTAAATTGTTAATTATTCTATTTTAAATTATAATTTACAGGAAAAAAAAAGTAACTTATGAAATTAATAGACTCAAAAAAATACTTCATTTGCTACACAAAATACATCACAAAAGCGCTTTTCCATTTCCTCCAATAAGCAATAACCACCAGTCAAAAAGAATTCTATAAATAGTGATTGTTTTTAAAGAGCACTTAGGTTATTAACATTTCAAATGGAAGTCTTTCGTCCATCTTAAGTCTGCACACCACCTTGACAGTTTCAGTTTCTGTTGGTGTCTCGTCAGAGGGTGGGTAGGTGAACGACCTTCCCAGTGTCTAGAAAAGTCATCGGGCTCCAAAGATACTAATTTTGTAAGTAGACAGTTTTGCAACTTCTGTCACACCAGGGGCTGGTTGCCAGAGGCAATTTTATTTGCCATCAGACCGAGAAGGGTTGTGCATCCCACTTTTTGGAAGATGTTAATCGTCGAAATATGTAAGGATGATGTGCAGCGTCAGAGTGGAAGAAGCGAGTTTTCTTTTGGAAATTAAAATACCGGTAACTATTTCTATGAAGCAACGAAATGCGCTGCTTCTCTTTTGCAGAGTTAATATGAGTTTTCTTATTTGAAAGAATCCTTTGATATTTTAAAATCCAAATTATCAATATGAAGTTTTGGGTCTTATGAAATAAAAGCTTGTTTTTTAGTAGCCTTTGCTGTAGCAGGCAATAAGATCTAATTATGACTCATTGTTTGATGACTGTATGTGTTGGTTATGATAGTATGAGTCACTGAACGTGTTCAAATTTGCATTTTCTATAATTTATATTTTGTTTAGTATGACGAGCGGAAACATTACTTCCCTAATTGCCAGTCGAATTAAAAGAATATCCTTGCTTTTTTCACTTCTAATTATCCTCTGGTTTATTTTTTTCTCGATCAATTTCTTTTACTTTATTCGCATTTGCAATCTCTCGTAAAATTAAAATGCAGGTCTCTTGTGATCTGAAAACGAAGGAACTGATTTTAAATAAATAATTAATTCTTGTTAAACCTGACCGTGCATAGCACTCGCCTAAACAAGGATATTATTCTACAAAACGAGCATGTTTATACAGGTAGGAATGTCTTTTTTCTGTTCTTTCAACTTAAAAAAATGCAAATACTAATGTATGTTAGAAAACGCAACATAATATTGGGCTGGTTTTATGTTTGATTCGGAATTTCATTAAATTGGTTTACAGCCGGTACAGTAGGATTCCAATTCATGCTGTACATGGGGTAAGCATGAATTGTACACAATCCTCCCGAAAGTTTTGGACACCAGGTAGGCTATTAATGTTGAATAAAATTGATTTTTAGTAAATACTTGTAAATTTAATAATGTTTGAGACTCGCATAGTCTGAATAACAGTATTGGTTCTTCCTGGAAGATTTGACCAAATCATGATAGAAGCTAACTGCAATTTGAAGCCGTTCCTCCATCAGTGCTGTCGCCATTGCAACGGTCGAAATGGGTTGTACTGGCCTTTCCCAAATTTGGCTTTTCTCAAGGGCATGTGAAGGATTCAGATCAGGACTGAGGTAGTCAGATCAATTAATTAAACTTCTTCAAACAAAGTGGCTCAGGGATTGAGCAGATCGTTACAATGTTGTTAGAGAAATTAAATCTCTGTTGTTGAGTGTGGTAAATTTTTCTGTTATTTTTCTCTAGTGTTTATCACCATATCATTTCCAAACAAGGAAATAAAGAGAAACTCTGTTTGATACTCTTATTTATAAATTCAAAGGGGAAGAGATTTTATGGTAGTAAAATTGATTTAGCCTTTAAAGAAATGGCATCCAGAGAAAATGTATTTAAAGGTCTAAGGTTAAATCCTCCTATTCCACACCCAGGCTTAATTTAAAAATTCTCTCACAAACTGCTTACATTTTGAATTGTAAGATATATTATATAATATTGTCTCGTGCATTTAAACGCTTTTTAAATGTCTTCTCATATTACATGGAATAGTTTCCATGGAATAATTCCAAGCCATGGAAAATAGAAATATTTTGAAATCACCTCGGGAAGAAATTTCAAGACCCGATTCAGAGAAAATGATGCCCGGAATACATTCTCGTTCCTCGCCTTCCATTCCCAATCCTCACCCACTCCATTGAGCGGTAGCTGATAAGCGATCATAAAATATATTATTGAATCATTACTTTCATATCATATTTTTTCTAGGTTCGGGGTCCAGGCCAAATGGGTTAACCCACCAATAATCGATCAGGATAAAAAGAGATATATATTTACAAAACTAATGAGCTAAATCCATTTCCAATCTGGACAACGCTTCTCTAATGCATGAACAGATTTTGTGGATTGAATATAGTCATTAATATACAGGATCACCAAGAAAACACGCAAGTTTTAAATGCTTGTATTTTTTATGCATCGGGCGAATTAAGCAGTGGTGTTCTATTTATATCCGAAACGACAATTGTAAACCCCCTCTGACCTAGTGGTCAGGGGGGTTTATAGTTAATCAATTCGATAGTATATTTAAAGAATACGTGCAATAACTATGATAATTGAGGCGTGAGTTGTGAAGTAGATAAGCCATTCTGAATATTGTTGAAGTAGATCTACAAGCCATTCTGAACACACTGTCAGATGGACATTTTCTGGAACTCATGTGACTGCATCTGATGTTTGTCAAATCATATGTATTAAGTATGCTATTCCGCTTAGAATAGTTGTTTTTTTTTTTGTTTCCGGTGTAAAACTTGTGCTTCCTATAGCACTTCGGAGTGGCAAGTATAAAAATTGACACTGTTGTTGATACTGACTGGCAAGAACAGGTGGCTAAACTTAAAGGGCATCCCCCCCCTCCTCCTTTTAATAATCGTCTATTAAAAAAATGCGTTCCCAGCCAAAACATGGGACGGGTCACTAGCCGTTAATCTTTCTCTCTCTTTCTGCCAACAACGCGTTTCCGGCGTCTGTCAGTATTCACGGTAGATAAGAGTAACAATATGGTCTATGGGAAAGTTCTCTGCAGACGGGATCGCAGGAAGTGTGAGATAGAAGGAGCAAAAAAAAAAAAAAAAAAAAAAAAAAAAAATCGAAGATTTCCTGTAGGCAACAAGGATTGACTTGATATCATGAGGTATGGTACTAGATATACAGCTGCTTGTACCCCCCCCCCTCTCTCAGAGAGAGAGAGAGAGAGAGAGAGAGAGAAGCGAGCGAGCAAAAGTGGTTGACAAAAATCTGGTTAAATAATTTATGCAAAATATCAAGAATTAGTCATTGTTTCCAAAGCCTTGTTAGAATTAAAATAAGAGCATTTTTTAACCCTGTAGTACACGCATCGCTATTTTAGTATCAAGCTGTAGTTCATTATGCATTATATATGATAGTTACATTACATAAACCATCATAATGGACCTGACCATGTTTGAACCTGACCAACTTAGAGCCGGCAAAGAGCGCAGTTTTGCAAAAATAAATGAAACAGATCCCATCTGAATCTGATTTATTAAAGAACTACTTTCGACTTTAGCAGTAACTTTCTAGCTGACAGCGTACGTCTTTTAAACATGGCCTTCTAGTAGGCTGTACTTCAAGAAGGTGACGTTACTGCATGTTTCGGTTTATTAAATAGCTTTGTACATCCACGTTGGATCGAGGATATGAAGAGTACGTTTCGTCGAGGACTCCGAAACGTGAAAGGAAAGTTAGTGTTGTATTTGCAGTACTCGGGATTATTTTAAAATGCCCTTGTAAGTAACTTGATGTCAGATTATTCCGTGGGAGATGGCTTGCGAGTTTAAAGCATTGATTCAATCGATGCAAGTTCACCTATGAGCAGCGTGTTGTCCAACATTGGAATAAATTGGTTACCAACGTGGTAGAAGCGCTAATAATATAATGTTGTTATAGTTTCATTTATTTTCTTTGGCTGATACAGAAAGTCCACTGCCTGCCTTGCATAATTTGACCTTACTAATAACATCAGCTTAATAATAAAATAAGTCAACATATCAGCCGGTGCATTTAGAAAGTTGTTTTTAATCAATTTTATTAAATGGATCGAGAGAATAGAATTAATTTATTGCATATTACATATAATGAGCATTTTAGACAATACTACGGTACTGTATTTTGTTAAATAAAAACTTAAAAATTACCCTGTACATAAAATTAATATATACATAATATAGTAATGTTAATATATTACAATTATTGTATATAATAAATACTGCTCTGTAATAAATTAAATCCCTATAAAAATTAGCGAAAAGTTCGGTTTCTGTTTTCCGAGGCAGTCTCGGTCCTATTCACTGCGGATAATCGGGTTCCTGTATATCATTTTTGAGTGTTTGCTATATCAGTCCGGGTATCCACAGATTTTCTTACCTGTAGTAGGGATGGGCTAATCTATAGGTCATAGTCGATTATTATATGGAGATTCATTCGATTATGACAAATAATTCGATCGATTATATCATTCGAATGATATAATTCGATTATGCCCAACACTAAATTGCAAACCGACGTTTATGCGCTTATGACTTATGTTCTCTAATTGTATTTGGCGTTTTGTTGAAACACAGAGAAAGAAAGTGGCTTTTTAGTTGTAATTGTATCATTTTCTGCATCACCGGAATGGATTATTCACTTGTGCAGCATCGAGACAAATGTCTGAACGCCTGTCGTGACTTTGTATAATCCTGTACACGGCCGAATGAAATAAGTGCATTTTCTACGTATTTATTTTATTCTGCCATGGCAACATGAGAAAAAAAAAAAAAAAGCTGGGGAAAAAGGAGAATGATGATCACAATGTTTTTTTCTCTTTTGGCAGGAAACCAACAAAGGTTATTAGTAGTGGTAGTCTGACGAGATACGAGTACAGTGCACTTAATTTTTTATTATTTTACTCTATATGTGTTTCGAGATTATGAAGAGCTTGTGAAGTGTGTGAAACCACCGAAGAAGGTGATCGATGCCTATCGTATAACCTTTAGGTATGGAAACAGATAGGAGACACACCGCCGTCATACAGACTCGAAGGTTATTTGCCTTCTAGCCAAAGTTCTACTTCTGTACAGCGACATCATCTCCGATAGCGGGGTTGAGAAGGCAGCGTGCTAAGAGCACTCTCGCATTCTAATGGAAAGCCGACAGACTTCGTGGCGCCACAAGGCGATGTTTAGACGACGCGCAATCTTTTACGACACTTTTCTAAATAAACTTTGAACTACCCTTCACTTCCGAAACTGCCAGTTGGTGGAAACTTTGGCCCGATCTTTTTCTTACTTATTTATTATTATTTTATTTATTTTTTTTTTTTTTCATTCGCACACTTTTCTGTGTGTTCAAGGGCGGTACAGGACGATAAAAACAAGTGAGGTGGCAGAAAGAAGTTAGATGAAACGGAAGAAATTCTAATATCAGATCTCACTCGATGTCAAAAGCACGAGATCACTCGTGGTTACTCCCCATTTCTTATGTAACCAACACGAAGAAACTTGCAGGTATGTACTAAGCAGGATGACTCACACGAAGTGAAACCTGTTCTGAAGAAAGGAAGTTTCGCTGGTATTTCTGCTTCGAGCGAGTATTTGAAAGATGTCTTGTGGTGATCTTCTTTTAATATGCTCAGCATTTTTGTAGGAAGCGGACTGTTCGGTAACCAAACTGGATTCCCTCCCCTCCCCCACGGAAAGTACTTAAGACTTGGACAGAAGGAAGTCGCATTGCCACACCCTTCAGACTTTAAATATCCAAATACAGTACTGTATATACTATTTCAGAGACTGCAAATCTTCGGTCACGTTTTATTCTAATTTTCCGCTTCTGTCAGTAGCGGAAAATTAGATTAAAACATGTAACAGGCAGCGATCGCTTGCTTCCACTATTGAGCTCAAATTATGCACCTCGAAATGTATATTTGCGTTACCATTGTGCAGTTTCCTTTATCACGACGAGGTAGACTTGAATTTCTTTAAGATTTAAAAATGTCCTCAACTATGTGTGAAGTCTGGTCTCCATAATGATTATTAATTTTGTCCTTACGCAGTACTCGTCCTGTGGACTACACTTACGCGTATTTCCGGGAAGATATCACATTAGCCAAAGAGATATCTTTCAGAAACTTGTTTCCACATGCGGTTAATGTTCAGTTGTCAACTTAACTAGAGTATAAGAGTGGATGGAATGACTGGTACGCTCACCAGAGTAAGAGCCGCGGGCTTCTATATGTCAATATTGAGTATTGCTAGAGGTGCAAGAAATTTCATTCATGCTTCCCCATTTCTTATGTCACCTACACGAAGAAACTTGCAATTACTTATTGCCAAAGTATTAAAGAGTACCGTTGTAGAAACAGTACTTTTTATTTATTTGTACGATTGAAGAGGACACAAATTCCTCCAGTTGTAAACGGAGTACAAGATCAGACCTTGTCAAATGAATGGCAGACGGCGATATATCGTTCCGACTAGACTGTCACCTCAGAACAAGTATTAATTGATCGATATTATGCGGCACCCGGTATAAATTCGACGATGATCGTAAAATATTTCGCCTTTTTATTTCATTTTTAATCTGCCATCCACCATTAAAAAAAATTCATTGGCTGTAAGAAAATTAATACCTTCAAAAGAATTCGCATGTTCTTCAAGCTTTTCTACTGAGCATGTAGCTGCACTGCGTTATTCCAAATAATTAGGAATACAGTGCAATAGGCGCAGTAGGTGTACAACGCCTATTTTCTTCACCGTCTGTCTGTTCGCCCGCCATCCCGCATGTAACATCTCGATTCGCAGTGGATGGATTTTCTCGAAATTTTGTATTTCTATGTCTTTTAATGAGATTTTTCGAGCCATCCCAAATTTCATTAAAATTGAAACAATAGAAATCTGGCTATTATTACTAATTTTTCCATATATGTTCACGTACCATGCAGGGGATGGACAAAATGATGGAAACACTTGGAATAAGAGTTACGGATGTGCACTAATATGGTGTTGGGACGCCCTCTACTTTTAAAACAGCGTATATTCTACGTGGAATAGATTCAGACAAATCTTGAACTGCCTTAAGAGGAATATTGGACCACTCTTCATGGAGCAACGTTTCAAGCTCCTTGAGTGATGAAGGTGGAGAAATCTGCTTCTCACTCCCCTCTCCAAATATGCCCACAGTGACTCAATAACGTTTATCGTACAATTTTCAAGCGATGATCGATTAACTGAGTTAAAATAAATTTATTGAAATAAATAAATAATATATACATAAAATACTAAAATAGATAAAATAAAAGCGTTAAGACTCGTGATACATGATCATGCTCAGATGACTTTTGCTATTGTAACCAACAATATAAACTGGAGTACACCGACTAAGCTGATGAAGAGGCCCTTCGTATCGAAAGCTACTGTGTATTTTATCTTATTGTATTTTAACGCACGCCTTTATTTTATCTCTGTTTTAGTATTTTATGTATATATTATTTATTTATTTCAATAAATTTATTTTAACTCGGTTAGTCGGTCGTCGCTAGAAAATTGTATGATATGCAACCCGAAGCTAAAAGTCCTGTTTTTCAATAACGTTTAGTCTGGTGATTGTGCAGCAGATGCTTAACCTCAGTTTCATGCGATGTCCCTGCTAAACAAACATGGCACCTTTTTGTGAGAACCAATGTTTCCACCATGGGATAATCCTAGTCACTTGAAACATCAAAGTAATCAGTGGCAGTTATTCTCCCCCGATCAGGGTGGATTCTAGATATAAAGAATGTAAGATATTGCTGCCCAAACCACCGTTGATCTTCCATGTTTGACGACTGGCACAGGACAGTCAGGATGATGTACTGTACTTCCTTTGGCATTTCCCAAATGTGAACTCTCCTTGATGTTGAAAAAGTGCGAATGATGATTCGTCTGAAAAAATGACGTTTCCAGTCATCAAGTGCTCCTTAACTATTCTCCTCCTCTTCCTAGCACTACCATCAGTAACGTGTGGCCTGGCAATAGCGGCTCTGCCATAAATTTCAGCATTATTAAAGTCTAGCCGAACTTTTTTTTTGCTAGAAACTCGATTACTGAGATACATTAAGTTCTGCAGTTATTTTTGAAACATGCAGTGAGTGCCTTTTGGGCAGCAGTATTTTTTGCATGTAAAACAGTAAAATTCGTTATGTTCAAATGCAGCTCTAGCTGGAATTACAAAATTTGTGTCTTCAAAGTTACAAAAATACGAGGTCTTTCTTGTACGGTTTTAGGAGCACCAGCGACTGAGGCCTTATTGCTCTGTAAATAGTGTGTTCTGTGGCCTATTTTCTGTTTGCTGTCCAAAGAAATCCCAGTTGCCGGGAGAAAAAAATCATGCCACGCTTGCCTGAGATCGACTAATTCCGCCACGTTGTGAAAAAGACCCATAAAAATTCTTCCCGTCATCAATGGGACTCGAACTCCGGTCTTTTCCACCTGGTATGGGGAGGACGGCGATTAACTGTGCTAACCACGAGGCCAGTTTAATTTATTAAAATTAAGGCCTCGTTGTTGGTCCTGTTGAACCAAAGTGTGGTTAACATTGTTTAGAGTAAAGGTACCACTTGCTTTGTCTTACCTGTACCCAGAAGTCACTCAGGACTTGTAAATTGATGAGTCATCCAATTCAACTGAAGATGTCAACCACATAACTGCAGCAGGGATCCGACACGGTGAGTGCGGATGAAGTAGAGGAGTTGCTAACCCCCCCACGGTGAATCCTTTACCAACTGCAGCAGCTAGATGTACATGTTGCTTTTGAGAAAACACGAAGCCCGAGCGTGTTTCCATGAGTGTTTGATTATCAAAGCCTGATAACCAAAACAATGATTTTTCACGTGTAAGTGAAGTGAGATTGCAATCGCTTAACTGAATGCGTATTAAGTGAAAAAAGCCAAACTGCTCGTTCTGGGTTCTATTTTTAATAAGAGGCCCATGGAACCCCATAAGTTTTATATATTTATAAAATATATTTATAAATATATATATATTTATATATATATTTATATATTTCTGGAAGCTTCATTTGAGGAAGGATGTGGATCTGTCGGAACGGATAGAGAGAAGAGAAACTACATTAGTGACGGGGGGAAAAGGGTGCTCTTAACCCTGAAAGGTGCCAGTTTTGCAAACTGCAGCGCCTGTGGACTAGGCAACTGCGAGGAGATTTGATTGAGTGTTTAAGGATTTGAAATGGATTGAGCAAGCTCACTGCTGATGGAATCCTTCCTCTTGCCCAGACTACACACGACTACGCGTCAATTGAGAACCACCGACACTAAGCAGCTAAATGTACCCTGGTTCCCAAAGTTAATTGACATTGTTTGTATGTATAGTATCTTATTTAAGGCGGCTCCCAAACGCTAGTTCAACTCCGTCGTGGTACACTGTGATGTTACAAAAACTCTGCAGAAAGGCCAGAAATGTGTGTAATGCTATGTTTGTGCTGTGTATGTGTTTATGTTATTTCTGGCTGCTTTGTTATCAGGAAGCAACAAGCACCAAGGTGGTGCTGATACCCGTCTACGCCGCGAAAAGGCGGGCTACAACTGAGCGCGAACCTCAGCAAACCTCGAGTGTCCGCGTACTGAATGTCGAAATCATTCAAAATATGAGCAAAGAAAATTAAATTTAACAGTAAATTAAATCAGAAAAATTAAAGATAAAAATAAGTTAATACAATAATAAGATATAAGGAAATAATAAAATAAATAAATAAAAATCATCCCGCACCAGTGTAAGTTGGTGCCAGCAGATGACCCCGCCTCAGGACCAGCCTGAGGTTAGCAGGAAATAAAGTCAAGAAGACACCGATGTCACTCGGCTTCATACAAGTTTGTTAACCAATTGTCCAAGTCGAAGATGGTGGTGAAGATGGTACTTGAGCTAAAAAAAATGGTGATAGTGACGATGGTGGTGGTAGTATCACGAAATGGCGACTATAGAGATGTTGGTCTGGACTGGAGGTAGAGCTGGAATAGGAGTAGTTCCTGAAATTGAGGCACTACTGATGATTGTCCACATCTGGCAAAGGCTTTATGTACAAAATCTTGCAGGAGATAATTTTTCTTTGGAGTCCAAGAGAGACGACTCGTTGCCTGAATGGTTGAGACACAGCAGATAAAGGCTGACGAAGATCCAATGAATATGGACAGGTGAAAAAACATGCTGCCAGTCTTCTGGGCTGCAGCTGTTACAGAAGGGAGAATCAGATAAATTAAACATAGCAAGTTTAGTACGAAGGGAACCATGGCCAGTTAAAAGAAAAAGTGTGAAGACTCGGACTGAACCATTTTAGAATATACTTTTGTAAGGCAAAGGACACAGATGGAATAAACTTTCTTGTGACCATACCTTTTGAAGAAGACTACCGATCTTGCCAGAGTTGAACCAGGTGGTTCCAGCAACGAGTTTTTTTCGGTTTTAGGATCGCAGTGGATATTAACAGTGAAGTCTAAAAATTCAACTGGAATGGCATGTCTAAGGTGATCCAGAGGTAGGCAACCGTTTAAAACCTGGAGCGCAGCTGTCGAGACAGTGCGACAGGTACGACTCATCATTAAGAGTATACGTCTTTGGATAGAGGAGAGTTTCTCTTGGATGGCAATCTTCTTAGTATACCAAAACCAGGCGCCAGCGCCATAGATACAAATCGGAACAAACACCACTTTGTACAAAAGACGAAGGTTATAATGGTTAATACCCCAGGATTGATGCTAAAGACGGACAAGCATAGATGTATACTTGGCTATTTTATGATGAAGGTGCAAGATAGGTTTCTGGAAGTTTAACTTACGATCTAGAATAATACCCAAACATTTAGGAGAGTCAACCATGGAGAGAGAGAACGACGAAAAAGTTTACAGTCTGAGGCCTGAAAATGTTAAGGTTGCCCTTAAGATAAAGAAGCTTAGTCTTGTTAGGAGAGATGGTAAGTTTATTAATAACGGACCAAGAGCACAGATCATTCATAATGCTACTGGGAGTACTTTCCAAAGAAGCAAGAGAATTACCAAGGACAAGAAGGGTTAGATCATCGACATATGCAATTTTAGAAGCATTGGGAGTTGAACGGAGAAGCCACTCATCTAGAACCAAACCCCAGACGAGCGGACCAAGCACTGAACCTTGTGGGCATCCTCGAGAGACAGAACGACTAAGTTGCTGAGTTCCAGAAATGACTTGTACAGAACGGTGGAGAAAGCAGTTGAAGGTTAAGTTGTATAGTTGTGAGGAGCATTGAGCAGCCCTGAGAAGTTGTCCCACCAAAGGGAGTCAAAGGCTCCAGAGAAATCTACGAAAACAGCCATAGCATATTTAAAAGTGCAGTTGTTTACTCTGGAGAGAAGTTCAACCAAGGCCTCCTCAGTTCCACGGCCTGGACGAAAGCCAGACTGGTCAGAGGACTTTAATGAGGGTTCAGTAAATAGACAATCTAGGCGGGCAGCAATAAGTCGCTCAAGAGTTTTACCCAAGTTGGACAATAACGCAATAGGACGGATAGGCCTTAGCAGGAATAGAAGTACCAGGTTTGGGAATTTAATTTTAACAATGCCGTCTTCCAAAGGACAGGAAAAGTTGCCTCGTTCAAGCATTTATTATACATTGTGACAAAGACAGATGGATATAGTTTGTGTAGTCGCTTAATAAAAATGCTTTCGATTCCAGGACAGCTATTATTATTGATTTTGGAGATTTCCAAATCAACCTCTGCCTGGCTGAAGTAAGGAGTGGATTCAGAAGTAAGATAGGCACTGTCGAGAGATCTAATCAAGTTAATTGACATTAGGCGTTTAATGTTTTATGGTAAAATGTTCACAGGAGTAATAAATGTCCCGAGCATCTGGGATTTGTCAATGGCACAATACTCTGCCATCCTTGGGGTTTGACACCACACTAATCCTTAAATACAACCGTCTGAAACTTTGTAATCATTTCCTACCTGCCCAGGTACTGCTGCTTCTTGGAATTAACCTGCAGAAAATGGCTACGGATTACAACTACCGTCGCATTCTCCTAGAGTGGATCGCATCTGTTCAACTGGAATAACTCCTTCCAAATCTTGTGGCTGTGCCAGATTATTAAACGTCGATACCAGTCATCCACCTCTCCAATGCGTGCTGTGCTCTTCAGCTGCGACAATTGTTTTCTCATCTGCGTTTGTTTGATGAAAGCCATGGTTTGACTTTTGATTCAACTTCCCTGCCATTTGTTCTTGTTTTGTGCTGATGTTCATTTTTTTTCTATTTATTATAATTTCCATTTTTAATTTTTGTGTAATTTGATGTTAATATCATTTCAAATTAAAATTTAAGAAACATTTGAACCACGAAATAAATATTTATTAAATGAATAAATAATTTAAATATTTATTAAATGAATAAATAATTTAAATATTTATTAAATGAATAAATATTTATTCGGTGAATCCAGTGTTTCTTAAATTTTAATTTAATTTTAAACATTTAGGTTTAATTTTTGTGTATTATTATTTTGTGGTGTTTATTATTTTTATTCTTGTGCACTTCTCAAATGTTTGCAATTTTGTTCTGTTGTGGATATGTGCTTGACAAAAGGCTTTTTTTGGAAGTAAGATTTTTAAAAATGTTTCAAAAAATCAGAGTTTTCTTGTTAGTGTTACGTTGTTTTATCCCGTATAGCTTTTAATCCACTATACAATGTATAGTATTTTAGAGACTATGAACTATTTCTCTCATAAGCATTTCCTTGGGAATTGCTTTTAACCACAGTATGGTGACAAAAATGTTAAATAGGCAGGTTGAATATTATCTTAACTTAAAACATCAGAGAATTAAGATTGCGCAGTTATTTTGACTAGTAGTTGTAGTCTGAAAAATTGCTGAATATTTTTTAAAATTAAGATTATAAAGAGATAATGCGACCGCTTTTAGCCCTTGAAAATTTCTTCACTGACTGACTGAACTTGAGTGACAAACTAGCTCCAATCACGCTAGAGAAGATTAATAAACGTCTTTTCATAACTTGACGGTAACACAATGCAATCGATGTAGAACGTGAGGAAAGCCAGGCCTCGCTATGACTCGATACACTAGAAATCAAGATGGGAGTCGATGTTATCACACTTTATCAAAAGTGCGATCATGATAATTTTTTGGCCCCGACTAGTTCAAAATTCTCTGTTTCTGACGCAGTACACCGTTGCACGTATTGGAAACTATTTTTTCATTTATTTATTTTTTTGAATAGACTGGAAGTGATGAATGGAAACTCCTTTACTGCAGGTGTTGATAGATATTCCTTTTAAGTATACCGCTTTTCTTAGATGTTTCCAAGAGATGTTACTGCACAGCTTAAGTTGATGTTGGCGTCTCTGTCAAGTCTGTAGCGTCGTTTTCGGTAATGAAGAATTCATTTCCAGCTGTGTTCGAAATAGTTGCGCCTATAAACGGATTCATTTGGGGAACCTTATAGTTGTTTACATGTTAGGTCAGGCTGAGGCTGTCAGCTCAACTTCACTTGGCACGGTGATAACCTTCATGCGACCTTAACAAGCGGCCGATTTTTAAAAAGGATATTTAATCAGTGTTGCACGTAACTATATCCGCGTGCTTAAGTCAGGGTCGCAGCATGGTGGACTTGGAGGTGAGGATTCAGACGCTACCTAAAACTGTTTCGTTCCTACGAACGTGTAGCATCGAGTGAGACCGAAAACCGGATGACAGTAAAGCATTCAACTGGAATTAACCAGCTGGGCGACTTAGACTTACTTTTTGCTGTGTCTAACTTTTCTGCAGGTGAAATGGATACGCATTTCCCATCTTAACGTAGTCATATTCCTCTTATAGCGAAGGAGGGGGGGTTCTAAAATTTTTTTTACTCCACTTTTTCTCAAATAGTAACGTGATAAGTATTTCAGATAAGTCTAACCGAGCGATAAGGGGTTCACAGTCCGTGAACTGAACGTTTCTTTCAGTCCCGCTAATCTTTCTGAATGAATTCACTGCGGCATCGAGAAGGGGGACGGGGGGTATTAACAGAATCGTTCTTTACTTCTGCAGAGATGAAGACAGAATTATATTCTGTTGAACCGAATACATTTCAACACGATCATTTATTATTATGCACAAATATTTTTGTTCGTTCAACTTATGACAATCATTTGTGCTGTTAGATCTCAAATTAAATAAATTGAATAATATAATGCGATCTGGTGTGGTTGGAAAATTTCCCCGCATAATTCGAAAAATGAAAGGGAAAAGCTCGTAAATGTGAAAATAAATTTTTATTATTTTTTAAAATAAATACTGTATTCATATTTACACAAGTGCGTTACAACGTGAGAAGATTTCGCAAAATATTTAATACGAATGTGTTTCATGTTTTCCTTCCTGCGAATGATACTGTGCAAATTTCGAAGCCTCTTGTTAGCGAGGTGTTTCGTTGTTTCATGTAGACGGGTGGAGACTCATTAACGTTGACACTTCAGCACCTGTTTCATGTTTACAGATGAGCTGAAGTTCTGTACAAGGTGTGTTCATTTGTATGTTTTGCGGGTGGAAAATTTGGAATAGTCTAGGGGGTCCTCTAGTCCTCCGTTTGAAATCTGTTAATTATAGCCTCGACTGAAGATGGCTTTAAAAATCTCTCCAATGGACTTTGTGACGTTAAGAGCCTAACTGTATAACGATAAATATAATTGGTGAAAATAACTTTCCCCAAAGAAACCATTCAGTTATGAACAGTCGATAGGTAATTGAACATACTTAGTGTAGGAAATTTTTTTCTAGTACAGTATTTAGGATTTAATAAACTGTAGTCGTATATAAACGTGCCGTTAAGTATTCACTTCAGCAGAATTAATCATTTCAATCGAGTCGCAAAGTTTCCTTTCGACATCCATCCATTAAAAGTAGTCTTTTGACTGTTTGATAAAAATGTAGTAACTATGTGGTAATATGAATTGAATACATTGAATGAATTCAATGTATGTAGAATTGTTGCAAAATAGCAGTATCGTTTTATTGTCATATTATATATAGTAAAGATAGTAATTATTTTAAAAGAATTATTTCTGCATGTTTTCGAGACGTATGGTCAGC
This sequence comes from Mastigoproctus giganteus, assembly GCF_048544385.1. Lineage (NCBI taxonomy): Eukaryota > Metazoa > Arthropoda > Arachnida > Uropygi > Thelyphonidae > Mastigoproctus > Mastigoproctus giganteus. The sequence continues at coordinate 203,662,175 of NC_143583.1, forward strand.
ATTACTTATCAGCTGTATAGTGGAAAAAGCCCAAGTCAATCAAAGGGAAAAAAACGTTTCCCCTTCTCCACGTAGATGCCGATCCAACTGACTTTTTGAATTTCCCCAGTTTGCTAACCCTAAACTTCCCATAAAGCTAACTTATTCTATTAATTTACAGCTCGCTCACTAAAAGAAAACTTTCTGTAATCCACTCTACTTCTTCCCCATAATTTGAATTTGTCCGTTAGTTCTAGTATCATATATGACCATGAAATTTTCATTCATTTAAGTCTCAGACCCTTATAGGTCCCAATCAGATCTCCGCTCTACGGTATCTCGTCACCAAGCTCTATAGCCTATTCGAAGTATTTCCTCATATGGACGTCCTTTTCCCATTTCATCAAGTGCTTCGTCTGTATTTGGACCTTACAGACCTTACAGCTTTTTTTTTTCTTTCTGGGTGCGGTCTCTCTCAATGAATTTAAGAAAATCGGAAACAACAGCAGTCTCAGCACCGATCCTCTGAATTTAATGCTAGTCCAATCTGGGAGTAACTAGATTGGACTAGCATCCCATTAATTATTCGCAACCCACTGCCTCCTCTCCTGTAGTCATTCCGTGATCCATCTGACGAACTAACCATTATACCTACATATTTGGTACGAGGTTATCCACGTGTTGGCAAGATTTTTCAGCTCCCAGAAATGCTAAGTTTTTGATAAATATATAGCGGTTTTATTGACTTAATTGTCATATGAATTTATTTTCTACGTAGAAGTAGCTTATAGTCCTATTCCCGCTCCTTAGTTTATTTTGAATTTAGTTAGCGATTTTTAAAGTTAATACTTAGTGTCCGTACAGCCTCCGTTCGTAACTTGCCGCCATTGTTATAGTACTATATTAGATCGATACGGAATAGCGTAAAGTATAACGTAAAACTAAATAGCATTAGGAATCTGTTAGCTTACTATAGTGTTATCAATTAATCAATAAAATTTATTAATCTTATTAAATTTCATCGTTAATTAAATTGTACTTAAACGGAATCATGCCCCAGACTAGAGCAGCAAAGCAACGAGCAAAAAGTAGCGGGAGTGCTGTGGCTCGGGGGAGAATTTCCAACGCATCACAGTCTAAAAATGTGCGAAATGTGAAATGTTTGTGGATATTTCTAGAACAGGACATGATCTAGCCAAGGAGGGTGTGTGTGTGTGTGTGTGTTAGGTGCAGAGAGTGTGAAGAAATTAGGCGCCAACTCGGCGATTGGACGTCTGAGAGTTTGACGTGTAAGGTAGATGTCCTCGAAGAAATTAAGGGGTCCATAAAGCTCTCAACGCCAGAGCTCACTCCTGTGCATCAGGCAACACAGCGGCAATCTCCAAAGCAGAAGGCGCTGGTCCCACAGGAGCTAGTTATTGTCGGTGATTCTATTGTCAGGGAGACGAGAAATATAGGGTGATTCAGGAGGAATAGTAAATATTTTGAGAGGTTATATACTAGTGTGCAAAACTTAAGGACCAACACTATTTCTAAAGGTTACATCCACAAAATCTTTACTTAAGGTACTCTTTACTGATGAGAGTAGATTCAGTTTCAGCAGCGATTCTGTACATCAGCTAATCTGGCAAGAGGTTGGCACACGGTATCACCCCGCAAACATCATTCAATGGGACCGATATGGCGACCGAGTTGTTCTTGTCTGGGGAGGCGTTGTCTTGGGTAGACGTACACAACTCCAGATATTGGAAGGCATTAGTAGAGGCAATATGATGCAAGAAAGCAAGCTTATGCAGCATCAGCCAAAAAAAAAAAAAAAACCTTCCACTTCACCCCTCCGTTCGAAATACCTGTCCAGCTGAGCCTTAAATTTATTTGGGCTTATCAACCTCCAAAACAAGAGATGGAAGTCTGTTCCAGCAACCAACTACCCGCTGGCCCAAGGTAAATTTCCGCACATCTATCCTACATCTGTCTTTCCTCAATTTGAATTTATGCCCTCTCAGGTGATTATTCTGAGCAAGAGGAAGAATCCAATCAGCGTTGAGCATGCTCAAACTATTCAAGGCTTTATACACCTCTATCAGATCACCATGCCGGTGTCTAGTCTCCAGACACTGTAATTTGCAAAACTTAAGCTCTTTCTTCGTAAGAGCAACCCTTTGTTCTATTCACTAATCTTGTTGCCTTTCTCTGTACTCGTTCCAACTGCTCTACATCCTTCTTGAAATGAGGCCTCCAGACCTCATTTCAAGTACTGTATACAGTACTCAAGGTGTGGCCTCACCATCGCTTTATATGAAGGGGAATAATCACCTTCTTATCCCTGCTAGAAAAATTCCTGTATATCGTTGACAATACACCATGAGCCCTGAGGGACTCCACTAATAACATTAGTCAACTATGAGCAGTGTCCATTGATTACCACTCTCTGTCTTCTCCCCCTCAACCACCCCTTTATCCATAGCAGCAATTTTTCTCCAGTGCCACACTGCTTCAATTTGTGCAGCAGTCTTCCATGTACAACAGTATCAAAAGCCTTTCTAAGATCCAAGTATATAATATCAAAGTTATTCCCTGCATTCAGTTCTTTTGTGACTGCATCATAGTATTCAATCAAATTGGCCAGGCAAGACTTCCCCTTAACAAAATCATGCTGTGTCCGAGCTATAACTGAAGTCTTGTCTAGATGATCCTGCAGTGCTTCTTTAACCAGTGCCTCCATTTTTTTTCTGGAACAGAAGTTAAACTCACAGGTCTATTTGTGTCAGCCTTTGATCCTCCTTTGTGAATTGGGGGCACATTTGCACATCTCCAGTCTATTGGTACCTCCCCTGAGTCCAAGGAAGCTCTCATAATTATGGCTAAGGGTTTGCTTACTTCCTTTGCTGCTTCCATAAGTATAACTGGATAGATCCCATCCACCCAAGGTGCCTTTCTTGTGTTTACCTTCAACAATTTCTCCTCCACTTTACTCTCAGTTATTACAAGATTATCTAGCTTACTGATAGTTGAATACACCTCTGGCATTCCCCTCGATAAATAACTCCTCGTGTGTGAATGTCGATGCAAAATGTTCATTTAGTTTGTTAGCTACCTGAGCAGGATCATCAACAGTTGACCCATCGATATCAAGTGGACCAATCTGATTCATCCCCTTCCTTCTAGAGTTTACATAAGTAAAGAACTCTTTGCTGTTTTTCTTTGCATCCCTTGCCAAAGATTTCTCGTAATCTGCCTTTGCCTGCCTAACCTCCTTTGTAACTTGGTTACAGATCAACTTGTATCTATCATAGGCTTCTTCTTCTGGCGTCTCCGTAGCCAGGTGGGAAGGAGCAGCAGTGCGTAGCACACGCTTCTTGATTAAACCGGGGTTCGAGCCCGTCACCACCAAATGCGGAGGATGCGGGAAGGTCAGGGAATGACCACCGCATGACCCGGAGCAATATGGCCTTAGTTGCTAATGCTCCTTAAAAAAAAACCAAAAAACCAAATCATAGGCTTCTGTGTCATGTGTGAATTTGTATGTATCCCATGCATGTTTCTTCTGTGCCATATGCCTCATCAGTTCATCCGACATCCATTTAGGGCTAAACCTTGAACAATATTTCTTAGTTGGTATGTAAAGCCTAGTAGTTTCCAAGATAAGTTCTTTGATGCTTCCCATTTTGAATTTGCTTTTGGTAACATCATCAGTTGGTCCCACTGTATAGAATATAAATACTGTCTCAGACCATCGTAGTCGCCTTTACGAAAGCAATAACCCTTCCCTTTACCTCTGATGGTAGTTACCTCTTTGAGTAAATCCCACTTCAGCACACTGTGATCACTGCCACCTAGTGGTTCATTTACCTGCAGAATCTTAATGTATGAAGAATCACTACTGATAATCAGATCAAGAGAAACTCCCTCTATTTGCCTCCCGAACATGCTGATGTAGAAAACAATCATCCAATAAATCCACAAAAGCCTTGCTAGTGTGTGAGTGACCAACTCACAAGTTCCAGTCAATATCTGGGAAATTAAAATCCCCCATTATAAGACTCTCTGATTTACTGGCCCACTCTATTTCCCTGTACAGTTTCTTATTATACGCATCAGAGTCATTAGGCCTATAGCACACTCCTACTCTCAATTTTGATCTTCCAATTCTTATGTCACACCAAACTGACTCGACACTGCACTGTTCAGCGACGTCGACTGGCTTCACTTCCTTGGATTTTGTCTTTCTTAACTAATAGCATAACCCCTCTCCCCTTTCTGTTCCTGTCTATCCTTTCTGTACACATTGTACTCCCCAAATTCCAGTTCTGCATTTCTTATATCTGTGTGACACCATGTCTCTGATATCCCAACAATATCCGCCTTTGATGCTGGGGGCAATACCTCAAATTCATCAAATTTATTTACCAAACTCCTAGCATTGGTGTACACGCAAGTACACATGCACCTGTTCCTATTCTTAGCACAACCCATGTGTTTACTTGTACCGCAATGACTCCCAGCAATCTCTGAAATACTCTGCATCTTGTTTTCCAGGCTTCTGCTCATTCCAATAGAAGCAGTGCAAGAATCACTTTCACCTCTGCCAGTGGCTACTGTAAATCTATTAGTCTTTGTCTCCCCCCCCCAAGCTAGCAGTTTTTCGATCCACTTAACACTGCATCGATAGCATCAGGAAATATTCTTGCACCCCTTCTATTTAAGTGCATCCCATCCCTGCAGAAGCAGTCTCTCCTGTTAACAAGTACAGACTAGGCTGAAAAAAAATTCTACCTCTTGAGCCTTGTACAATCGACTGAGGCGGTACTGTAACCGGTGAGGCGCCTCCGTGGGTAGGAGCAGCAGTGTGTAGCACACGCTTCTTGTTTAGACCGGGGTTCGAGCCCGTGATCACCAAATACGGAGGATGCGGAAAGGTCAGGGAATGACCACCGCATATCCCTGGAGCAATATGGCCTTAGATAGTTGCTAATGCTCCTAAAAAAAAAAAAAAAAAAAAAAAAAAAAAACCGAAATAACAAGTAACCGGTGCACGCTACTGTACTGAGGTAATCCTACCCGAAGTGCGTCTGTTCCGAGGTGCCATTGTCCCCGATTTCGTGTTTATAGATGATAACGCCACACCCTATCTTGTTTAGACTGCTGCATCGCACTGCAGCTGTTGATATGCTTTTAGAAAGCGAGGACATTGTTCGTATGGATTGGCCTGCCCGTTCCAACGTTCTAAATCCTATCGAACACATATGGAACGTTCTCGGAGACGCTTAGCGGCACGTCGACACCCACCAGAAAATGTTCACCAGCTTAAGATGGCGCTGACAGAGTAATGGACGATGTTACCTTAAGAACTTGTCAACAACTTTGTTCTAAGTATGGACAGGCAGTGCAAAGCCTGCATCGACATTAGGGGTGGCTATATCTACTGAGGACCACCTCTTCCCTTTGTTCCATCTTTGGCAGTGGTGCATCTGTATCATAGCAGCCAGTGATATGTTGCCATTTTTGAATGAAGTCCCTCTGTATCGTTTTTTTCCCGGTGTTGTTTCCTTCATTTCTGTACCTCACGAGGTTCCTTTAGTATGCTTTTCCCATATCCAGGCTACTCCTATGAGAAGCTACAGGTGAAAACCTGACTGGTCCTTAAATTTTGCACACCAGTGTAGTATCGATTATTCTAAGTAAAAAAGTTCACAATAAACTTGTGTTCAATTCTCAATGAATACGGAGATACAGCTGTTTGAAACTGGCGCGCTCAGCTCCCTGAATCAGATGTGACCAAGAAGCAGTTATAACCTGACGCTGTTTGTTGTTAGAAGTGTTGTTAAGAATGCTGCATATCTTCACACATGCTGAATATGCTGTTTATCTACTGTTTTTGTGGTGGAAGTGCTACTGCTGCTGGTAGAGAATACCGTTGATGGTTTGAAGAGCGTTTACACCAAAATGGGCGAGTACATTTCCCAGCGCTCATATTTCTCCTGAACGTGAAAATGAACAAAATATGGATGAAGCAGAACACATTCTTCAGTCGGTAGAACGTAGTCCTATTATCAGTACACGAAGAATTTCTACGCGTATTGGTGTTCCACAGACAACAGTATGGCGAAAATTACATGAGCACGGCTTGTATCCATTTCATATATAGTGGGTGCAACACTTTCAACCAGGAGACGATGCCCAGCGATTGGAATTTTGTTGATGGGTAAATGTTAATTGCCGATTAATTTCATTAATCTCTTCAGCGATGAAGCTACTAACAGGAGAGACTGCTTCACAGGGATGGGATATAATAATAAAGGGTGCAAGAATGTTTGCTGATGCTATCGAGGCAGTGTTAGGTGGATCGGAAAACAGCTGGCTTGGGGAACTCACAGACCAAAAGATTAAATTAGCCGCAGGCAGAGGCGAAAATGATTCTTGCACTGCTTTTATTGGAATGAGCAGCAGCCAGGAAAGCAGGTTGCTAATGGGAGTCATCATGGAACAAGTAAATACATGTGCTATGTTAGGGTAACTAAGAGTAAGAACAGGTGCATGTATACTTGCATGTACACCAGTGCTAGAAGTATAGTAAATGAATTTGAGGTACTGTATTGTTCAAAACATCAAAGGCAGACAGATATTGTTGTGATATCAAAGATATGGTGTCACACAGATATAAGCAGCGCAGAATTGGAATTTGGGTAGTACAATGTGTACAGAAAGGACAGACAATTTAGGAGGGGTTATGCTGTTAGTTAAGAAACACATAAAATCTAAGGAAGTGCATCAAGTTGACATTGGAGGACAGTGCAATGTTGAGTCAGTTTGGTATGACATAAGCACTGGGAAAGGGAAAATGACAGAAGTGTTATAGGCCTAAGGACTCCAAGTACAACAAACAGTTGTGCAGAGAAATAGTGGTCCAGTAAATCAGAATGTCTAGTAATGGGGGATTTTAACTTTCCAGATATTGACTGGAACTTGTGGGTCATTCACACACTAACAAGGTTTTTGTGGATTTATTGGACGATTGTTTTCTACAGAAATATGTTCGGGAGGTAACTAGAGGAAGTAATACTCTTTATCTGATTATCAGCAGTGATTATTCATGCATTAAGAATATGCCGTTAAAGGAACCACTAGGTGACAGTGATCACAATGTACTGATGTGTGATTTACTTAAAGATGTAATTGCCATCAAGGGTAAAGGGAAGGGCTTATGCTTTCGTAAAGGTGACTTCAGTGGTCTCAGATAGTCTTTAAATTCTATACATTGGGATCAACTGATGATGTTAAAAACATGGAATTCTAAATGGGAATCCTTCAAGGAATTAGTCTTGGAAGCTACTAGTCTTTTCATACCAACTAAGAAATACTGTTCGAGATTTTGGATGTCAGATGGACTAATGAAGCTCGTTATTGATGGCAGAGAAGAAAAATACATGGGATGCATATAAATTTTTCAGGTGACAAAGAAGCCTATGGAAGATATAAGCTAGTCTGTAATCAAGTCACAAAGGCGGTTAGGCAAGCGAAGGCTGATTACGAGAAATCCTTAGGAAAGGATGCAAAAAAAAAAAAAAACAACAAAGACTTCATCACTTATGTAAAATCTCGAAGAAAGGGGATGAATCAGATTGGTCCACTTGATATTGATGGTTCGACTGTTGATGATCTTGCTCAGATAGTTGACAAACTGAATGACATTTTGCATCTGCATTCACACATGAGGAATTCTGTTAGGCAGGAGAGGACAGAAGTTTACTAAACTCTTAACGAGGAGCTTAATGACTTTGTAATAACTGAGAGAAAAGTGGAGGAGAAATTGTTGAAGTTAAACATAAAAAAGGCACCTGGGGTTGATGGAATCTGTCCAGTTATATTAAAGGAGGCAGCGAGGGAAGTAAGCAAATCCTTAGCCATAATTATGAGAGCATCCTTAGATTCTGGGAAGGTCTCCATGGACTGGAGATGTGCAAATGTTACCCCAATTCACAAAGGGGGGGGGTGCAAAGGGCGACATAAATAATTATAGACCTGTTAGTTTAACTTCTGTTCCGGCGAAAATAATGGAGTCATTGGTTAAAGAAGCGTTGCAGGATCATTTAGAGAAGACTGCAATAATATTTCAGACACAGCATGGGTTTGTTAAGGGGAGTCTGGTCTGACCAATTTTATTGGATACTACGATATGTCTCAGAAAGGAACTGGATGCAAAAAATATTTTTGATATCATATGCTTGGATTTCAGGAAACCTTATACCGTTACACATGGAAGACTGCTGTACAAATTGGAGCGGTATGGCATTAAGGGCAAGTTGCTACAATGGATAAAGGGATTGGTTGTGTGGGAGACGACAGAGAGTAGTAATAAATGGACACTGCTCTTGCTCAGATTACAAACCTGAGGGGGCATAAATTCAAATTGAGGGAAGACAGTTGCAGAATAAATGTGTGGAAGTTTGCCTTTAGCGAACAGGTAGTTAATTGCTGTAACAGACTTACATCTGTTCATGTGGAAGTCGATAGCTTAAATAAATTTAAGGCTGAACTAGACAAACATTTGGAGTGACTGGATGAGTGAATTGGGAAGGCTTTTTTTTTTTTTTTTTTGCTGATGCTGTATAGCTTGCTTTCTTGCATCATATACCTCAGCTAATGCTAATGATTATCTGATGTCCAATACACAATGTCAGAATTATTTCCTATACACAGCTCACGTGATTCTTTCAAAAATAGCTACCCAGATTAGTTAAACTTGATTTTACATGAAACCCTTTACAAAATCGTAATGCCTCACGGTTTTGTAAATGATTTATTCTGAAGGGAAGGCATGATTAAGAATGCTTCTGTATTGTATTCTCAGTCATCGTCCTTGTCGTTTTCTTTACTACTGAAGAAGTCCTAGTGATAGGTCTATAATTACTCACTTCGCTTTTAGAACCGCGTTTGAGAATTGAAGATCGCTTGTACTCCTATTGTGACGACAAAAAAAAAAAAAAGTAATGGACAGTAATTGATACCTAATCCCCAGTTCAAAATCCCATACCCTTTTAAATTTATATTTCCATTACTGAATCCTTGCATGTGTCATCGAGGAGAATTTATAATAAACTTTATGCAATAAGTTTTTGTAAATTTCTGTTCGTATAGAGAGGAAAAAAAAAAAAAAACCTTTTGAATTATCAAGGTGTCAAACCTTAACATCAACGTCATTTGGTGCTAGAGACGAAATGGTTTTGTGTGTATATATATATATATATATTTTTTTTTTTTTTTTTTTCACATTTATATTGCTGATTATTTCTGATCTCGTGCACTAGCGGCTTGAATAGAATCAAGTTTTTGAGACGAATAGAACGTTTTATTTTTCTGCGTGTTTAGATAATTTCTTATTATCCTAACACAAAAGTGAGATGCTCATTCTCGCCACATGTCATCTCGTTATGCCACCTTTTCTTTGGCTTGTTAGTCCCGAATTAGGACAAGGCACTTCGTATTAGAACGATGCTTTTGTGTGGCATGGTGCAAGCCCTATTATAACGTGAAAGCTATTGTTCAGACATCGGCTCCACTATGCATTACGAAGAATGTTAGTACAAAGTATCGCCACAGTGAATGCCAGAGATTGACGACACACAGAGTTATATGGATTAGAAGAGGAATGGTCGCTATATTCAAAAAATGTGTAATCATTTTACACTTGTGGCTAACTGCAGAATTTAAATGTTATCTGGCTACACTGAACAATACAGAGACTCCTCTCTCTCTCTCTCTCTCTCTCTCTCTCTCTGTTTATAATATGCGAAGAGCGCCAATGCGGTGTGGTTGCGTCACCTGATGGATGGGGTGGTTTATTGCCAGTTAGTGTCGTCGTGTGTCAGTGACATCTGTTAAAGAAACCCAGATTTAACTGAGATAACAAGGCTGGGTTAGCGATGAACAAGGACGCTGGATAGTTTCCAACACTTCCCCTCCTACCTTAAAATATCCGGCTTATATCTGCAAGATAGGGTTGTCAAAATTTTGATTTTTTAATCCTTTTTCTTAAGAAAACAGGAAGAGCATATGGTTGCTCAGTCGAAGACATCACAACCAACTTCTGTTTCTGACTAAAAATAGTACGCAGCAGTATGGTTCTGAACATTGCAAGGCTTTTCTATAGTAGACACTTGGACTAGGAGAAAAACGAATATATATATATTAACAAAATAAATAATAAGGTGCGCGCGCACGGTTGGGGGGAGGGGAGATAGGAATTCATCAAGCAAAAATTATAGAAATGAACCAAAGTAACCAAACGTTATATAATCGTTTGGGAGAATGCATATGCACAGTATTCACTTTTGTGTGCATGTGATAAATAAAATAATTTTCCTTTTACACTCCGGGACGTTGACATATGGTAAATAGATAGAGAACACACAAGAACCTTACCGTATTTAGTGATTACTTGAACTCGAAGCTTAATCAACTGAAACGCGTATCATTGCGCTGACCACTCGGCTAAATTGTTAACGATTATTTAGCCTTCGAAGTACCTAACCACAGACGTAGCTGTATTTCGAGAAATAACCGGACTCCATGTTTTCAAGAACCTCATACTGACATGATATTTAATAACTTGCCGCCCCACCTTTTTGCCTTAATTTCACACTGTCCTTGCCGGTAGACTCCGAACCAATTTTTGATTTAAAAATTTGGTTCGGAGTCTACCAATTTTGTTCCATCTTTATAACAAAATGGAACAGAATATTGTTCCATTCCTCTTTCAATAGTTCTTTCTGCTGTTCAAGCCATCCTGTCACTTTCTTTTCCAGCTTTCATCACTCAAGTGTTTTCCACGACCTTTCCTGTGTCCTAAGAGAAAAAAAAAATCACACAGAGCCAACCCTGATCTATATGTAGGATGATCAAATGTCTCCACTCTAGGTCTTCAGTTTCATGTGAGTCATTCGGCAGTGTTGTAGTCTGGTATTATCGTGGTGTGTTATGATTTGGTGTTCTGTTAAAGACTTCAGTGTTTGTTTTATAGGCTTATCAAGTGTTTGGAAATATCTTTTCTTATTTATATTCTGACCACTCTCTAAAAAAAATCTACAAAAATTGGGCCTTCTGTCCCAAAACACTGTGGTCATTATTTTAGAAGTTCCAGGTCTTATCACCTCTTATCAGGACTTTTTAAAAAAGATCTCCCTTGAAAGTTGTTGCACTCTGCGAAAGGTCTTGGCACATTTTCTGCCTGGAGAATTTCATTTCTCTTGTTTTGGGTACCCATTTGTAGCATATTTTCCTATGATCTAATGTGTCTGAAATGGTTATTGCACTTATCTTTGAACACTCTAGTGTTATCATCGTTTCATATGTTGTGTGGAAATGTTATTGCGATGTCTTTTGAACTGTTTCATCCAAATTCTTAGTGTTTCCTTTAATGCACGCAGACGTTGGTTTCCTGCGCCTTGCTGGTCACAAATATTAGTGATTCCTTTAAAACGTGCAAGCCACCCACGAATATTACTTAAATCAATAGTCTTGTTGGACTGTTCATAATTTCAAATCTGTAATAGACAACTTTTATTTTAGCGTGTTTGTCTTAATATCTATACTAGCAATACATAAACCTTCACAATAGCATCTGAAATATTGTTCAAAATAATATATTTAATTTTTCCAATTTAATATAAAAATTAATATAACAAAAAATCCAAATCTGTAAATAAACTAATGGGAATAAAAGGATCTTAAGTTTTCATTTAAAATATTCATTATGCGAAAGATCGGGTTGCTTTTCCCGTAGTGTGTTCGATGTTTTAATAAAAAGTCTTGACATTATGAAATTAAAAAATTATACAGTAATTGTTAACGATTTGATATATTGGCCAAGAACTTCAATCCTAATTGCTGTCTTTGAAAGGAGTTTAAATAACATTTTTAAATAGTGTTCGAATTTTTCTCTACTTTTAAGCGTGTTGTGTTTGATTATTAGTAGTCAAGTCCGTTAAGTTGTCCACAAGGCTTCGATGCAGTAAAAGAGAAAAAATTAAATAGTAAATATTTCCATATTTAACTTACACCGTACATAGTAAATTAAGTTACAAGCGCAAAGCAAATAGTTTTGACAGCGTGGTTATTTCGACTTCTCATTTACTTCACTAAAGATGCGATGGGATAGCTTGCACCATTTTCTAGGTCTATTTATAACCTATAACCCGTTGTCTTGTCAATACATGTGTGGATAAATTTTTAAACTTAATTTTCCAATTTATTGGCCAAGATTAACCTTACTAGGATTATCCTAGTTGCTAAGCGTGCTTCGGAGAAAATGGTTGTTTCCTTTTTATTTCGGCCGAACTGCCACATCATTAACGTTGGGGAATTCTGTCGTACCCTTCACAAATTGCACAAGGATAAGAATATAATATGCTTATCAATTGCATCAAAAGAATGAAATTAAGTTTGAAAAAAATGATGGCTTCTGAAATAGTGAAAAGATTTCTTGCCACTCCTTTAAGCCATCATAGTATCCAGTACTCTAGACTTAGGAACTTTTTGGTACGATTCGGGTGCGGATGAACAAAATGGTGAAGCATGTAGTGGAATGGGAACAGAACAATTTCGAATATATTGTAAGATCAGGTGGGAATTCCTTATTCCACACTGATTCCACGCTGATCATTCCAATATCAGAATGATTTTTCGTTTGGAGTCAGCAAAATAATTCTGGAAGGTTAAGGACGTCATCCCAAATTAAACCAAAGTCTGGGGGAACTAATTTAAACCGTAACACGCTAATAGAGATTTTGAATTTTATCTTGTTTGTAAAGTCATCTGAGGAAATTTGAGCACTGAGCTACAATTCAGTATCTTCTAGGGAGTTTGGTAGTCTTTTTAGTTCTAAGTAGGCAAATATATTGAGCTGAGGAGCATAGTGTTTAGGGTAAGGCGCCAGCAGTGGTCTCCCACAACTGCGCGTGAGCAAATGAAAATTGGTTAGATATTAATTTAAAAAGTTCATCCGCATATATGCTATAAAATATCGATGATAATCAAGGAAAGGATTAAGCGCCGTTGTGTAAGATAATACATAATGCTGACAAAACTCCTTGCTGGATTACCACAGTTGTTTGGTTAATTGAGCATACTATTGAATATTGGAAAAAATGGATTGCCGGATTTGGGAGGTTCAAATATAAAACTTACTGCTCATTTTAAAAGCAACAGTTAGACGAAATAAAACTTACTGCTCATTTTAAAAGCAACAGTTAGTTTGACTTTTAATGTTGAGAAACTCTGGTGCAGAACGTTCAGTATACTAAACATTTACTTAGGAATGACATTAGCATTAGTAGAGGCATATGATGCAAGAAAGCAAGCTTATGCAGCATCAGCCAAAAAAAAAATAAATAAATAAATAAAAAAAACGCTCCCATTTCACCCCTCCGTTCGTTCCAAATACCTGTCCAGCTCAGCCTTAAATTTATTTAGGTTATCAACTTCCACAACAAAGGATGTAGACTTCCACCAACCAACTACCCGCTGGCTAAAGGCAAACTTCCGCACATCTATCCTACATCTGTCTTTCCTCAATTTGAATTTATGCCCCCTCAGGTGATTATTTTGAGCAAGAGGAAGAATCCCATCAGCATCTCGACATTTCTGAATCCATTGTAGAGTTCTGTTTGGAAATGAGTGAATCCTATGCAGTGGATTCAGAAATGTTCATTGTAAATAACAGTTTAGTATACTGAGTGTTCTGGAGCGGTTTCTCAACGTTACAGGGCCAAGCTAAGCCAATTCTTGCCTCTGCATTAAAAATAGATTAAAAAAAAAAAAAAAAAAAAAACTAAATATAACAAATTTTTGGTCGCTGTTTATGAGATTTTATTTCTCCCTTTGCCTGTATATTCCACTGTTTTAACTGGACGAGAAAGAATTGAAAGCTACAAACCAACGTCCTTAAGTGCAGTGTACTGATGAAGATCATCTCTCCTCTCCATGTTGCAACTGGAAAAAAATTCCAAATGAACTGTAGAATCATCAGTTTAATTATTATAAAAATAAATTAAAATAAATACAAAGAAGGCTTCTGAGATCCTAAATAGTTTTGGAGAGATATATGAACAGTGGCGAAACTGCCATATTCACACCATGCCTGAATTCTGTTAAGGTCCTTAAGGTGGTCGCAGACATTCTCTGATATGCCAGACAAGTTGTGCTTGCTACCTGGGAGTCTAAAACGCTGATGGAACTGATATTCGGGTGACACACAAGGCAAGTGGACCCAATTTCGGTGAAGTCAGGACGGTCTGTGATAGCCAAATCCTCTGCTTGCACCTTCACGATGGTGAGACTGTTAGTAATCCTGGGTATAATCCCAATGCGCAAACACAGTGGGTGACCACCCAGATGTGAACTTACGTAAGCAGGGGTCTAGGTGCGGCGCCCACACCACACGGAGGAATGCCGCCGCTCTGTGTTACCAGGCACTACTAGGTGGTAGATGACACTCATCAACCGGTGCAATACCACCACTTTGCTTATTGGTGGCTTGAAGTTGTGGAATACATGGTCTCCAGAGCTAAGTTCTGGTCAACCTTTCCCCACCTCTTCCATCATGCAGTATAATTGATGTCTTTTGAGGTTATGATGAACACCATGGCGAGATCCAAAGTTCCTTACATTTCGAGGGTACAGCACTAAAACGGTGTTCGCAGGCCGGCCGCTCATTAGTACACAGGACTGAACCTATTAGTAACTCTCTGGGAGGCTTCCGGATGAGCTAATCTATAATCTTGCTACCTCTACTCTACCAGATAGTGACTGGAGGGAGTCCCAGTAGTGTGTATGCGGGGGGAATTGTGGAGGCCACTTTATGTCAAGGACCTGTGTGTACCCCATATCCAAAATTTTCATTACTTCATACAGCATGTTCCCCTCCCCACTTTTTCTTACTATTGATTACACCATGAATGATCAAACTAATAGAGCAAACTTATCTGCAAAAAGATCTAAACCTCCCAAACACTTCCTAGTTCATTTCGCAAATATACGTGAAATATTTGTGATAATCTCAGTGATGTTCTAATCTCAGTGATGTCCATTTCCACTTATAAAGTGTGCCAAACTCCATGTACTTTTTCTGACAGAATCTCAGTTATAGGTTGATTTAACCACTGCTCATCTAAGTTGCCCAAATTATTCGCTGCATGATTCTTTTAGCTTCAAAGGTTGTACCTGTGCACATGTCCGTTCCGATATTCCCTTCAGAGAGTTGGTAATTTGGAATCTCCCCTTTTCGATCTTCTCTGGCTTAAAATCTCTACCTCATTCTGTCAAATTCATCTGTTGTCTCTATTGTTCTCCCAACTCCATTAATCACTTGGAACTCTGACTTCCTCTCTTTGCAACTTGACTTTCTCCAGTCCAACTTTCCTAACAGTGAGGTAATTTTCCTTGGTGATTTTAATGTTCACAACTCCAGCTGGCTTCCGTTTTCTAGTCACACGGACCCAGCTGGTCGAGATGCTGAGGCATTTGCAATTGCTAATGACCTTGCACAGATTATTCATTTACCTACCAGAATACTGGACTATCCTAACCAGACAGCCAACATGCTTGATGTTTTTCTCACAAACAACCTGTCTAAGTACATGGTCCTTTAAGCACCTCAGATCGCATCTTGGTGATTGTCTCTTCTCCAGTGGAGCCTTTATCTCATGGCTATTCCCAACCCAGTGTTGTTTTGCATTACAAGAATGCAAAATGGGATGACCTGCGAGATTTCTTTTCTTTGGTCGGATTAGTGTTTCAAAACTTCTGATGTCAACGTTTGCTCAAATCGTGTCAGTGAAATTATTCTTGAAGGAATGGAATCCTTTATTCCACACTCGACTTTAAAATCTCGTCCTTTATCTAAACCTTGGTTTTCCAATAAATGTGCTAAGGCTGTTCAAGAGAAGAATGTTGCATATCGTAATTGGATTGTTTCCAATTCTTCAGTTTCATTTTCTGCCTACACCAGAGCTCGCAACAATTGTAAAGCAGTTATTAATCAATCCAAACTAGATTTTGAGCAGGTTAAGAGTAAAAAATGTGCTTCTTGCTGTAATGGTAGCCGAGCATTCTGGTCTCTTGCCAAAGCTATTGGCCGCAACTTTTGTCCACCTCTGTGAAAACCAGATGGTTCTATTGTCACTTCAGCCAAGGATAAAGCTGACCTGCTAGCATCCCATTTTTCTTCCAACTCGTGTTATTAATGATCTTGGTAAAACATGTCAACCCATTCCCAACACGCTCCATTCAATGCCTCCTGTGGTCTTCGGTCAAAAGGATGTCAGAAGGATTTTGACGAATCTTGATGCTCAGAAAGCTCCAGGTCTTGATGGTATTTCTCTACTTGTTCTCAAAACCTGTGCTCCTGAACTTATTCCTGTTCTTTGCCGTGTTTTTCCTTTTGCTTAGAAATTTGCTCATATCCAACCAATTCCTAAAAAGGGTGACAAATCCCTCCCATCCAGTTATCGTCCCATTGCAATTACTTCTACTCTTTCTAAAGTAATGGACAAATCAGTTAACCGCCAACTCTTAAACTATCTAGAAACCTTCCATCTGATCAGCGATCGCTAGTATAGATTTCGTCAGTGTCTATCCACCTGTGATATTCTGGCTTATGTTACCCATTTATGGACAAATTGAATGGAAAAGGTCTGTGAAACACAAGCAGTTGCTCTTGACATCGCAAAGGCTTTCGATCGTGTCTGGCATAGAGGTCTTCTAAACAAGCCTCCACCTTATGGTTCGCCAACTGTTTTTTTGTAATTGGCAATACAGTTTCCCCTCTGGCCGCTCAATGAGGGTGATGGCAGATGGCTCACTATCTTCTAACTTCTCCACTAATGCTGGTTATCTCCCAAGGTTCAGTTCTTTCCCCCACTCTTTTCCTCTTGTATATCAATGACCTTCTTCCATTGATTGGAAATCCTATCCATAGTTTTGCCGATGATAGCACATTGCATTCAACTTGCCATTTTGAGAAGGCGCCTCCGTAGCTAGGTGGGCAGGAGCAGCAATGAGTAGCACACGCTTCTTGATTAGACCGGGGTTAGAGCCCGTGACCATCAAATACGGAGGATGCGGAAAGGTCAGGGAATGACCACTGCATATCCCCGGATATGCAGTGTTGCTAATGCTCCTAAAAACCAAATGCTCCTTAGTTACTAATGCTCCTAAAAACCAAATAACATGTCTTGGCTTGTGCCAAGACATTACAGATATTGCTTCCTCTGCATCTAAAAAACTTGGTTTTCTCATTCGCTCTTGGCGTTACTTTTCTTCCAAACAGCTGTTCACTCTGTACAAATCGCAAATCCGCCCTACCATTGAATATTGTTCCCACATCTGGGGCGGTGATTTGGTTAATTAATGACTCATCTCTAACAGAGTTTCTCCATTTTCTGTCTCATAGACGTACCGTACTGTTTGTGCTGCATGCGTTTTCTACAGATACTTCTATGGGCACTGTTCTTCTGAATTGGCCTCTATAATTCCCCCTCTCTCTTTCAAAACAGTCCGAACACATGCGCCACCAGCCAACATCCATTTATTGTCCAACTTCAAAGTCACAGAACCAACTTTTCATCTTCCTCATTTATTCATTCAACTGCCGTTTTCTGGAACAACCTTCCTTCATACGTATTTCCTGAAAATTACAATCTACAGAAGTTCAAGTCCAATGTCAACAAATATCTTCATTCGTCTTCTCAACCTTCAACCCATGCAAGGTACTAAGTACCGTAGGTTTTACTACCTCTCGTGTTTGGGGTTTTCATTAAAAAAAAAAAAAAAATTGGTACGGCTCGAAAGAACAGGGACAGCATATTCAAAGATATCGTGAGTGGTGGGGGGCCCAGAATCTGTGGTTTCGCTTTTGGATATAAATGCACACATCCTGCTTCCTTACAAATTATAAGTGTGATACTTGTACTGTTTCAATTCTTGTGTGTGGTCGCTTGAACATTGTAAGTGCATTAACGGCTGCAGTATCTAAAAATTATCTAAATTATATTTACCTGTTGTTTTCTTTTTTTTTTTTTTTATAGAGACAATTCGCCGAGCTTCCCGTCCAAAGTTCGCGTGACTTTCTTCGAGTGCCAGAAGCCTCACAGCGTAGCCACACCAGATACGCCTCCCGACATCCCTTTTGAAATTTTGCCGGTCATAATGGATTCTCCTATGGACAATCATCAGGACCCACCTGGCTACGACAGACAAGTAAGGTGAGGATCATTTTTTGTGGGTGTTGAGAGAGAGGGAGAGAGAGGGAGAGAGAGAGAGAGAGAGAGAGAGAGAGAGAGAGAGAGAGAGAGAGAGAGAGAGAGAGAGATTAGTTTTATCGTGTTCATTTGGTGTCCTACTTTTCTCTGTAAACTGTGAATTGATGGGTAAAATACAATTCATTCAACCTGTTATCTTGGGTGTAATCATTTCTGGATGCAGAAGAGGCTTTAAGCATGGGCGAAGTATATGGCCTCTCCCATCAACATTCAAAAAGGTCTTGCACAATCCAGCTCGTCGTCTTCAAATGCTGAAATTATCAGGACATGTGGTAAGCTTACTCGCTTATGGCTAACTTTTCTTTGATATCACATTAATATTACTGTTCAAGCAGCCATTGTTTTAATTTTTATATTTTTGTGCTCATTTCCTCCTGCAGTTTACCACATCAGATCACCTCGCAGATACCTACCCTCCAGTTCTGCCTGCAAATTGCAGCGCCTGGAGATTTAGGCACCTGTGAGGTGATCTGATTGACGTGTTTAATGCTTTGAATGGATTGAGCCAGCTCAGTGTTGATGGAATTCTTCCTCTTTCTCAGACTACACACGAGTGGGCATAAATTCAAATTGTGGAAGAATGGTTGCAGGATAGACGGCGGAGGTTTTCCTTCAGCCAGAAGCATCTTGCTTTCATTTTTATATATTTGTGCTTATTTCCTTCATAATTTACCACTAATAGACGTAAAATCACAGGTGTTTTTTGTTAGTTTCTGCTGCTCGATATTTCTAGAAAATGCATTTATATAGCTCAGTAGCAAATATAGTTCGTACTTGATCACACTTTTCACTTATGTAACAGACTGTACTACGATTTCATTTAATCTTTCCAATAAGGAATTTTACGAAATTCCGTTTGTGGAGACTTTCTTGTAAATCCAAAATGAAATCCCTTTAGTCCGTTAAAAGTTTTTGTGAATGGGGATTTAGGTGAAATACCGCTCTTTGAGTAGACCGGGGTTCAAGCCCCTTACTGCTGAATACGGTCGATCTGCCAACCCGCACTGGACCAGCGTGGCAAATTATGGTCCATTTCCCTTAGCATGAATTGTTGAGGAGGCTTCCATCCTGCAGTGGGTTGATAATGGCTGCACTTTACTTTTTACCCTTTTCAAACCAAACTCCATTCACAAAATATGCACCTATTTTCGCAAAACAATAGCAAGCGGCTTACTTACACCCCGCCCCTCTCTCAGGTACAAAAATTCACCACTTTTGGACCCGCTAGACAACCTGGTACACCACCTTGAAAGGTTGCCGACCCCTCACTTGTATATTCACACGTATCATTTTCCCCATGCAAGTTTTTTTGTGTAGTGCAAGGATTTTGCAGTCATTCAAGGTTGGTGTGGGAGGATCGAATTCTGGTGTTAAATTTGTTGTGATCAAAGAATCTATGTACAAGAAAACTTCGCTACAAGCGAGTTCGACATTTTCTTATATTAATTTATTTATTTTCATATTCTACTATTAATAGAAATGAAAATAAATAGGTGGTATACTTTTTTTATTAGTTAATGAATATTAATAACATGAAAAGTAACTGTTTTCACTTCAGTGCACATAAATAAATTTTCTGTTTATACTCCGGTACGACCAAACGGTCAGAGGAGTTCACAAGATAGACAGAATACAAGAAACAGCACCGTATTCAGTAGTCACGGTGCTTGAACCACGGTCACTCAAGGCACGTGTACTTATGCACCCGCGCGCCTGACCACTAGGCTACGGCGTCATTCACTCAACGTTTTTTGTAATACATTAAATTTTTTTTTTTTAATGAAAACTCCAAACACGACAGGTATTAAAACCTATAGTATTTAGTACCGTGCATTGGTTGGAGGTTGAGAAGACGAAAGAAGATATTTGTTGACATTGGACTTGAACTTCTGTAGACTGTAATTTTCAGGAAATACGTATGAAGGAAGGTTGTTCCAGAAAACGGCAGTTGAATGAATAAACGAGAAAGATGAAAAGTTGGACAGTAAATGGATGTTGGCTGGCGGCAGCATGTGTTCAGACTGTTTTGAAAGAGAGAGTGGAAATTATAGAAGCCAATTCAGAAGACCAGTGCCTATGGAAGTATCTGTAGAAGAGGCATGCAGCAGAAAGAGTACGTCTATGAGACAGCGAGTGGAAAGACTCTGTTAGAGATGAATCATTAATTAACCTAACTGCCCTCTTCTGAATGGAATCAAGAAGCCTGAGAGAGGTTTTGGGGACACCACTCCAGATGTGGGAACAATATTCCATGGCAGGGCAAATTTTTGCAATTTATACAGAGTGAGCAGCTTTCCGGAAGAAAAGTAATGCCGAGAGCGAAAGAGAAAACCAAGTTTTTTAGATGCAGAGGAAGCAATATTCGTAATGTGCTTGTGCCAAGAGAGATTAGAAGTCAGGGTAATCCCCAAAAGAGATATATCATCTTGCCTAGAAATCTGAGTGTCACCAAAGATAAGCATAGGAGCAGAAGAATCCTTTTTGCGAGATATAAGACAGGACTCAGTTTTAGGATTGAAATCAACTAAGTTGTCTTTGCCTCACTGGAAAGTGGGAAGGAAATCTCAACTGGATTACCTTCTGGATTTTAATAAAAACTGAATGCAAGACATATTTCATGGTTATTTTTTGGTTAATAGAAAACAATTGTAATATAAATATGGCTGACATGCTCAACTCTGAATATCGAGATGATTCGATAAGTTCTGCAACCACAAGTCATTTAGGAAGCAAATTCTGAAAAATTCTCATGCGTTTAGGAACTGTTAAATCAATAAGCTAAATGAAGTAAATTCAAACCATCTTAATCTCCAGCATTTAGTAAATTACGTATTTATAATAGCGTCTGGTAAGAAATAAGTACAAATAATAAGAATGCATTGAAGAACAGGCTGTGCAAATAATTTGTTAGCTGTTTACTACAATCGTCACGGCTCGTAAATAAATACGAGTAAGTAACCCTTACATTAATTGTGTCTGTAATATGTGCAAAATTTTATATATTTTTTTTTCAAGCGTGAATAGGTTTAGAAAATGTATTGTTTGCTGTAAGTTGGGGGAAAAAAAAAATGCTGTGAAATATTTTATATGTAGAACTTTCTAGCCGATAAGCTGCCCCAAGGGTGACATTAGTGATGATATATAAATGGATTTTCATTCATTAATAATTCATTATTTACATTTTTAGTAAAAAATAACAAAAACCAATTCTTCAAAAAGCCACCACTGCATTTTGAAATTAGATACATATATGCTTGAACTGAGAATTTCCTTTTCTCTGTATCTTATTGCCCATTCGTTTCTTTGATCATCACAAAGCCACTGTTTTCAGTCGCTTTGTGATGATCAAAGTACTTCAGTAATCATTACTGAACTAAAAATACTTGGTGTCCAAAAAGTCACATCGTATTTTGGTGAAACGGTGTGATTTTCTAATAAATTTCATTACGGTAAGTATATTTATTCTTTTGTACATAAAACATAAGTGTTTGTAATGTGTTAGAGGTGTTATTATAATTTTTATTAATTTTTTTAATGCTTTCTTTTCAGACCCATAATTCATGATGAATGTTCAAGAGCGAATTTTTCTTGTTACATCCCGCATCAAAAGAATGAAGTTTTGTGAAATTAGGGAAAGATTTTCAAGGAGATTTCATAGTCCTGGTCCTACAGACAGTGCGATTCGTGCACGGGTGAATAAGTTTAAAAGAACTGGGTCTGTGCATGACGAGGAGAGATGTGGACGCCCAAGGACAGCACGTGAGCACATTGAATCAATTCGAGAAATATTCGAAGAGGACCCAAAATTGTCAGTTAGAGAAGGATCTCGAAGACTGAACATACCCAAGACATCAGTTCACAGAACTTTGCATTCGACACTGATGAAAAAGTCCTACCACGTCCAAATCTTGCATGACCTGCATGAAGATTTTCCATGTCGAGCAGCAATGTGTGCAGAACCTTTTGATCAAATCCAAAATAACAGCTTAATGGACCACATCTTGTTTAGTGATGAGGCAACTTTTCACACTTGTGGTAAAATCAATCGCCACATTTGTCATATCTGGGCTTTTCAAAAACCATCTGAGTTCACAGAATGGCAAAGAGAGCCTCTAAAGTAAATGTGTGGCTTGGGATGACGAAGTCAAAAATTTATGGACCTTACTTTTTTGCAGAAGCAACAGTCACAGGAACTGCGTACCTTGATATGCTTCAGTAGTTTCTTGAATCCCAACTTCTTGATGGTGTTATTTCAAGTGTAGTGTTTCAGCAGGATAGGGGTACCATGTCATTACGCTCGAACTGTCCATGAATGCCTCAACAGGCGCTTTCCGAATCGGTGGATCGGGCGTGTAGGACCTAGACCTTGGGCGGCGCGTTCTCCCGATTTAACTCCCTTGGATATTTTTCCTTGGGGTTTCATAATATCAAAGGTTTATCGCAAGAAGATTCAAGATTCACCTGATCTTAGACAACGCATTCGGGAGGCAGTACATGAAAGTACCCCTGAAATGGTCGCAAATGTGTTCCGCAACGCGGCTGAGCGATTTGAAATTTGCAGGGGCACACGTGGAAAACAGTAATTAAATTCTTGACCTTTGTATGTAATAAATTTTTTTTTCTGTTTCAAACTTGGATTATTATATAAAAATAAACTTGTAATCACGCTATTAAGTTATTCGTCTCAAATTCACCGGATTTTACCAAAATACTCAGTGACTTTTGGGACACTCTGTATTTATTGTATTGCTTAGCACATTCCCTTAACGGCAGACCAAGTCCAGGAGATTCACATCTAACTTAGTTAAAAGATTGCTGATACCAAGGATCCTCAACATCAAGATTCTGATTATCTTAGTATCAGGGGACGATGTAGAATACATAAAATGATTTAAAATAAAGTAGTGACAAAATATATTAGCATTAATTATATGAAACAGATACAATATATTAACTATCAATAGAAATTATAGTTACATTATAGTTATGTGTAAACACTATATACATAAAAAAGATGCATGGTATATATATATATAGGTCAAACCTAACAAAAGCCAAGCTTCCACCGTTACCAGAACGAACGGCTGACATAGCTGCATAAGTTCAAGTTCGTGGATCAAACACACTGAGCAAGTCGTCACATGTCATGACCACAGAGAAATTATGCTGGTGGGAGGGACATCCTTAAACAACTTATGGGCAATTCACCACGAACAACGTTTTGTTCGTGGTGAATTGCAGAAAGTCTACGTCAACTTTGCTGCACTGCTGACATTTCTTCAAAAGGTAGAAACCTGTCAGTGAAATAGAACTGCCTGAGCATATTGCTTATGCGCTCCACCTTAAATCATAGTCTCCTTATGAGAAGATAAACACTTGAGGAAATAAAATAAAAGAACTCAAAATAACCAGAACCTTTTAAATACACTACTTCTCTCGTTTAGAGAAGCCAACAGCTATACAGCAAAACATTAGAAGAGTGAAAATTTTCAATGTATTGATCTTTTATTTTCTGTTGAAAAACTCAGCTTCAGTCCTTTCTTCCTTAAAACGTAATCTATAAATATTAGTATTTCGGATCATCTCTCGTAGATTATTCTGGTTACAACTTTGTTTCACGTCTGCATAAATCGGGAAATATAATGACATAAACAGGACTCACCATCTCCACAGAAATATCATCATCATAATGAGAAACTTCAATTTCCCTCTTTATAGATAGTAAATCGTGGACATGCAGTGCACATAGCAAGAGCAATTTCTTGAATCAGCTAGATGACTGCTATTTATTTCAATACGTTAGTGAAAGCCAAGGGGAAGGGTAAAAATGTCCTTGACATAGTTTCCGCCAAGGATTATAAAATTTCGCCAAGCAGTATCAAAATTATGATAGTTTAAGAATCGAACAGCGAGAAAATATCATAAAATGGGCAGTATCTAAGAAAGATCAAAGGAAAAGGTCAGGGCTTTAATCACAGGAAGGGTGGTTTACTGTACATTCTGGTATTTCTTAAACTTTAACTGCAGTTATTGGGTGTTAGTTGATACTAATTCATTATGGGAAATGTTTAAGGGATTTTTCTGGAAGCCATAAACACATTCCCTCCACTTGAAACAGACTTGTTTGAGCAAAACAGTGGCGTTCAGCTAATTAAACTAAAAGATTTAACTGTCACTGGCTATCGCGTGACACTTCTTCATGCGATAACTGTAAGGAAATATGTAATGCAACGACTGATAGGATAAAATGAAAAATCGTTGGCAAAGAGAACGAGGAAAAGAGTGCTGTTCATAGGTATATGAATTCAGAAAGTAAATTTGATAGGCTCCCTGGTATAATGGACAATCTAGTCGAAATGGCATTCGAGTTGAACAGATATTTTGATACTATATTTACTATTGAAACCACATTAGTGCCGGGGGAAAGAATAGTGAAGCTGGATTGAACTGTTGTAAAGTAAAACGACAGAGAAGCACCTGTCACAAAAGCTATTAAGAGAGCGAGAGCCTATGACGCTCCAGGAGCAGATGTGTATGTCTAGTTATACTGAAAAAAGCGGCAAGTGAGTGGATCCAACCACTAGGAATGTTAATGGGATCATCATTTAGATTCAGGGATTATTCCTTTGAACTGGAGAAGTGCCAGTGTGTCCCCAGTCCATAAGGTTAAAGAAGTGATGGGCAATTGTAGACTCTTTAAGTTTCACTTTTGTGGTTTGGTAAGATTTTGGAATGTGTGGTTAAATGCACAGTAAAGGACCACGTCCATAAGCACGATCCCTATCATGGTTTCATGAAGGGGAATTTTGCCTGACAGACCTGCTAAATTACTCTAATATGATTATAAAGCAATTGGATGTAATAAACAACTTTGACCTTATTTAATTTGATTTTTTTTTTTTTTTGGAAGGATTTCGATACAGTTACCCATGAGAGGTTATTGTATAAATGTAGAGCAGTCGGAATAAGAGGGAAGATCAATCAGTGGATTAGTTTTTCGTTGAAGGAAGGTGACAGAGGGTGGTCATAAATGGATATTCTTAGAATGTCCTAGAAAGTGCGGATATGTTAGTGATCAGTGCTCTGACCTCTGTTGTTTTTTATCTTCTTAAATGATATTGATGTGGGAATATATAGAAAGCTGTCAAAGTTTTCTAAAGACTTATGGTTGGAGGATGGTTCTATTAGAACCGAGATATGCTGCCTCAAAAGGATTTGGACTGACCTGCAAGTGCAAGTATGGCCTGAAAAAAGGTAGTTAAAATTTAATGCTACCAAATGCGCTTGGTAAACAGAAACCCAGGGGTAGTTTATAGACTCAGGATGAGATGGACATGGGTTCTCCATGGATGAAGACATCTTTATAGAACTTGTCTTATAAAGATGGTGCGACTACACTTTGGAATATTGTTTCCCGGTCTAGCGGCCAGATCTAAAGAAAGTTTTTTACGACTCCTAAAGAAGGTGGAAAGAAGGGCGCTAAGTATTATCCCTGTTAAGAACGGCTTGTAAATTGTGGTCTGCGGTTTACTAACTTAAACACCTTATGGGGATTTATTTGAAGTATACGAAGATGCTCTGAAAGAAATAATAAAATGAATGAGAAAGGAATATTCTCATGACGACGTGAGTGAAACAAGAACCTGAGGAAACAACTGTGAAACCTTAGAGAAGAATCGGGTGGCGTTTTTAGAACGTTTGGAATAAGTTGCCTGCAAGGGATGGCCGAAGAAGAGAGTTTTTAAAAAAATTACGGAAGAAGTGCAAGCACTTTTCGATGACTAGAATATATAAGGGTTTCTTTTTGGATGATGCAGAATAAGTTCGCTTCCTTGCATCATTATGCCATATTAATATTGACTCAATTACTTTAGCTTGGCTTCTATGGGACCAAGCCCAGTAAGTGAAAAATTAGAGCAGAGAGCAAACTTGTGCTATTTTCTTTCTTTTATACTGGCAAAATAAACTTGGAGAACAAATCTATATTTGATAGGACCTTTATCATTCTGTTCTGTTCAAATAATTTCAAACTTTTATTTCGACCTTTCCCAACGTAATGTTATTTACATCATAAATTGTATTTATATATGGGAAAAACACAGACGTCAAACAACTTTTAAATACATTTTCCTTGGTACAATATATTAAGGCCATCTGCGAAACCAATAAGTCAACTGGTTGAATTCTTGAGATTACATGTTGAGCTACGTTTGAAACACTTACGCTCTAGTAATTTGATGGAACGACAAATCTCTGGATTGATATTAAATGCATGGTTATTATTGTATTCTCGAACCTTTTAAACTAGATAGTAGAACCATAAGTGATGGTCCAGATTGCGTAAAAAATTTTACAGTGCAGAAACCAATAGCAGCTAATGACCACATTTCATAACATGGATAGTGTCCAGAGAAATTTCTGTGCTCAAAAGAAAAGGAGTTGGCATCAATTTCAAGAAGGGACTACAGTAGGAGTTATTTCTTGTTATTTTTACCTGGAAAGAAAAATACTCATATATGCTATTGTAAGCGAGTTCATTGTAGGAAGTATTAAAGGAATTTATCGTGGAAATTGCAAACACATGCGTTCCAGTGGAGAAGTTATGAAAAAGAATGATGCAAAAATGGATGACAAGAGAGGCTTAGGATTTAATTTAGCAAAAGAAAAATGCATGGGACAGTAACAGGCTATCTCGAAACACTAATTATACGGTACTACACTGACAGTGGTAGAGAATGAAAGGGACCTGGGGGTGGTGGTGCAGGCAGATATGAAGTTCTCTGATCAGTGCAGACGAGCTGCAAGGGTAGCTCATGGTGTATTGTCAATGATATATAGGAATTTTTCTAGCAGGGATAAGGAGGTGATTATTCCCTTGTATAAGGCAATGGTCAGGCCACACCTAGAGTACTGTATACAGGCCTGGAGGCCTCATTTCAGGAAGGATGTAGAGCTGCTGGAACGAGTACAGAGAAGGGCAACTAGATTGGTGAATGGGACAAAGGGGTTCTCTTACGAAGAAAGGCTTAAGTTTTGCAAATTACAGTGTCTGGAAACTAGGCACCAGCGGGGTGATCTGATAGAGGTGTACAAAGCCTTGAATGGTTTGAGCATGCTCAATGCTGATGGGATTCTTCCTCTAGCTCAGAAAAATCACCTGAGAGGGCATAAATTCAAATTGAGGAAAGACAGATGTAGGATAGATGTGCGGAAATTTGCCTTTAGCCAGCGGGTGGTTGGTGGATGGAACAGACTTCCATCCCTTGTCGTGGAAGTTGATAGCCTAAATAAGTTTAAGGCTCAGCTGGACAGGTATTTCGAACGAACAGAGGGGTGAAGTGGAAGTGGTTATTTTTATTTATTTATGTTACTTTTTTTTTTTTTTTTTTTTTTTTTTTTTTGGCTGATGCTGCATAAGCTTGCTTTCTTGCATCAAATGCCTCTACTAATGCTAATGCTAATGTAACAACTGACGGTGTAAATCACTAGTAAAGAGAGCTAAGATTGGGGGCAAAAAAGGGGGTTCTACTCGTGAATGAATGCAAAAAAGAGAAGAGAGTAACTCAGATAAGCCACTTACTTAATCGAAGTGAAGAATCATAGAAGTACAGAAATGGCAAATGAGTTGAACAGGTACTTTGCAACGATATTTACAGTTGAGAGACCGTTCGAAACATGGGGGTATAGCGACAAGGAGTAAAATAAGTGATATAAAAATCTCGAAAAGGAATCGATCAGAAATGAGGCTGACGGAAGTTAAGGCTCCAGGACTGGATTATATACAGCCAGTTAGTCTTAAAAAAGACTGACCATGAGTGCATCAGCCAGTTGAGAATGTTCATGAAATCATATTAGACTCCCGGACGATTTCCCTGGACTGGAGAAGCGCTAATGCCTCCCATCATGTTTCGCATTTCCACAAAGGAAATGTGAAGAGATGATGGCAACTATACCAAAACAACTCTGACATTATTTACCTTAATGTTAGCATAGCTTTTGGTACAGTTCCACATGAAATGCATTATACAAACTTTGTAAAAATTCTTAAGGAAACTTTGTAAGATCTAGTGGTTTCACTATTTGAACACTGGTAAGATCATTGAATCGCGGGCTTACTTAAAAATAATTAAACAGAAGGTAATCATTAAAGGATATTTTTCGGGGTGAACCAGTTTAGCAAGTGAAGTTCTACAGCCTTCATGGCTTAAAGGGATGGTTAATGACCAGAACCAAGCCATGTTACTTCAAAATACTGTACATCCAGTTAATGGTTCTAACTACATCCTGTTTCTTCCCTTGAAAACGGAAATCCAGGAGTTACATGTGACAGATGGAGAGGAGTCTGTTGTGTTTGGTAAGCACTCAAGACTATGAGGAGTCATTATATTATTTGTATATTGCGTGTCTCCTGAAACTGACAAACTCGGAGGAGAGGGGTGAAAAGTGGTTCACGACGAAAACTACCTAGTGGTTATGATACAATAAGATATAAAATTTATCATGCAGCGCAGTGGTGGGGCCAACCTTTTCCCGTACAGGGGCCATATTCAAAGTTAGATTTGTTTTGCAGGCCGCACGAGTGAATCGAGAAAAATTAGTTATTTTCTCATCTTGTTACATGCTAAAGGAAGTTTCTATTTTCATGTTACCGTTTTTTTTTTTTATTTTCGGGCTATATATAAAAAATGCAAATTCCCAACACTTTATGTGCAACAAATCGATGTCAGTGATTTATTATTTAGATTTTATTAAAATTATAAAAATATGACTTCCTTTTTGTTTTTTTAAAAAAAAAACTTTACTTGTGCTTTTAAATCCTCACTTAAGAAAATTTACATCCTGAAAAACATCACTGCTTTTCAATATTAGGGTGAATAAATAAATATAACGATACACCTAAACTTGAAATTATTTGAAAATTTTATTAAGTACAATACGCGATAAGATTTACTGAACAAAACGTAACATTTAATGAGACGATTGAGGCTGGATATTTTTAGATAATTGTTCAAAATTAGCTTGAAAATTTGTTACGCAAATTCTCAATGCGGAATAAAGGTTTTATTCTGTTTCTTTTTAAATATTTATTTAATTTCATGCGTCAGATTTTCTCGCAAACATACATTAACCTGAACAAAATAGCCATTTTCATGGCATTTTCTTTTATTAGAGGAAAACCTTCAGATGGGAGAGTCTTGTAGAATTCAAGTAGTTTATTTTCGCAGTCCATATGCTTATTTTTTAAACCATGTTTTGGCTTGTAGATCAATAATTTCAAGTTGCAAGCCGGGATTGTAGTTTCCAGTCATAGAAGTAAATGGATTCTCAAACAAGCTTAAGTCTTTTTCATGTGATCTTATATCAGCAGATCTACTTTCAAACTAGTCAAAAAAGTAATTGTAATAACGAGAAGTAACAATTATTTGGAAATATGTTTCTCTTTTAGCTTAGAACAATATTCAAAGTGAATTAAATTGTCTTGCTCAATTTGGGATTTATATAATAACATTCTAAAATTATTTAATGTCGCCATACAAATCAGAGACCAATTTTCCTTTTCCCTGTAGTTTTAATTAAGAGCATTTAAATGACTTAATGTTTGTGAGATCAAACAGCCACTCCACATTTGATAGCTTATTTTGGTTTCCCTTTTTCTGTCATAAAAAGGGGCGCCTCCGTAGCCAGGTGGGCAGGAGCAGCAGTGCGTAGCACATGCTTCTTGATTAGACCGGGGTTCGAGCCCGTGACCACCAAATACGGAGGATGCGGAAAGGTCAGGGAATGACCACCGCATATCCCCGGAGCAATATGGCCTTAGTTGCTAATGCTTCTAAAAACCAAATAACAACAACAACAACTGTCATAAAAATGTAGCAGGAAGAGAAGAAGAGACCAAAATTACGACTTTACTACTCAGAGCATATCCGAAATAGCACAGCTGGTGGGATGCTCACGATCAGTCGTGGTTAGTACCTACCTACAGAAGCGCACTTCAAAGCCTAACATGTATTTCATAATGTTCCACTCCAATACCATCAATTTCTGCAACATTCTTGAAATAAACATAAGTAAAATGTTTTGAAAAGGAATACAGAAAACAAATTCTGGCTGAAACGGTGGTTCAATTCTAATGCAACACGAGCGATTCCATGGTTGTTTAGCTCTACAAACTAGAAACCCTACGTCGTCGACTGACAGGGTCAATTCGGAATGCGATTTTCTTCCTGGGATTTGCCAATGGATATCTTTTTTATGATTGAGTTCCAAATGGACCTCAGACTTTCCTGCTAATCAGTTCATTTTCATATAATTAGTTTTATCTAATTTACTCTTGTTGTTATACATTTATTTTGTTTATTCCCATAAATCTCCAATTTTATTAATTTTATAGGCTAATCATTTACACTGATGAGTCAAAACATTGACCAGCGAGAGTTATGCAAATCGAAGCAAATGCAGGTGAACTACGGCGCATGCGCGGGTCGGGACACGGTATAAAAAACACCTGATGTTGAACTCCCTTAATCAGTGTTACTCTTGTTCTTCAGATGGGAAAGGAAGCGGACTTTTGACAAAAAGTCCGCTTCCTTTGACAAAAGCCAAATTGTAATGGCCAGACGACTGCGTCAGAGCATATCCAAAACAGCACGGCTGGTGGTATGCTCACGGTCAACCGTGGTTAGTACCTACCGAAAGTGGTCCGAGGAGGGGAAACCCGCGAACCGCCTGCGAGGTGTTGGACGACCACGGCTCATCGATGCTCGAGGTGAGCAAAGACTCTCCTGGATGGTACTTGGCAACTGTGGCGCAACTAGCCGGTAATTGGAATGCTAGTGATGGGAAGTAATGTGTCACAACACACAGTACATCGAACCCTGCTGAAAATGGGGCTGCGTAGCCGCAGGCTGCTCCGAGTGCCCATGCTAATCACGGTTCACCGGCGACAGCGCCTACAGTGGACACGCGAAATTAGCATCGAAATTGGACCTTGAGTGATTGGAAGACTGTCGTCTAGTCCGATGAATCACGTTTGCTGTTACACCACGTGGACGGCCGGGTACGTGTGCATCGTTTACCTGGGGAAGTGATAGAGTCTGGATGCACCGTGGGACTAAAACAAGCCGGTGGTAGCAATGTTCTGCTGGCATATCCTAGGTTCAGTCATCCATGCACCGGGCTCTCTGACGTCCAGCTTTTTTTTTTTTTTTTTTTTTTTTCTTTTTTAGGTCCTAGCCACTGAAATCTCAGGAAATTAGGTGGCAGGACCTGCTAGAATAAAAATTTTAAAACTAGTGTACCTGGTCAACCTCCCCTAGGTTAAGTGTGGGCAACGTTGGGTCCCAGTGGCTAATAGGCCAGAAGAACAACGGTACACAACATTACACACCACATGATCCATTCACTTTTAAATCTCTGGCCTTTACAGCGTACTGTATCACGACAATGAAAACTACGCGGAGATGGGGGGGAACCCTGGTGCCGTTTGAACCTAAACACACTTTACACTTACCCAAACATCATTGCTGACCAGGTACACTCTTTCATGGCACCGGTCTTCCCCTCTGGCGGTGCCTTCTTTCAGCAGGATAATGCGCCATGCCACACCGCCTGGATTGTTCGAGACTGGACATGAGGAAGACTTCCAGGTATTGCCTTGGCTTCCAAATTCCCCAGACATCAATCCCATCGAGCATCTGTGATTTGTGTTGGAACAGCAACTCCGATCTGCGACGTCTCAACTACAGACCTTACAGGAGTTAAAGGATATGCTGGTTACGTGTTGGTATCTGATACCACAAGACACATTTAGAAATCTTATAGCGTCCATGCCTCGCCGGGTACGAGCTGTTTTCGCTGCATGTGGAGGACCAAATCATACTAGGTAGGTGGTCATAATGTTTTGGCTCATCGGTGTATCTCTTGAGTCTTGTAATCATTACATTAAATCATACAAACAAATAATGCATTAAATTTCCTAAATTCCTGAAATGAAATTAGGAAATTTATAAATATTGTTGAGCACCAAGAGATACTGAATAGGGATAAGGATGATCTTAAGAACAAGAGTACTGAGGTGTTATATTTTTTCTGCCCTCCTTTATGGAGCTGAGGCCTGGACACTGACAAAAAAGAACAAGCATAAGTTAAATGCTTTTGAGATTTGGTACTATAGACGAATGCTAAAGAGTTTCATGGATTGATGAGATAATTAGACGAATGAAGAAAAAGACAAAAAAAAACTAACACCGTTAAGGAGAGAAAAATAAAATATTTAGGACATATAATGAGGAATGACAAATATAAGATGTTGAAAATGATAATCCAAGGCAAGATCAATGGAAAAAACAAGTCGAGGGAAAAGAAGGAAAGCTTTGTTAGCAAACCTCAGAGTGGTTTGATCAGAGTAACGAGCGCTAGTTTAGGGCTTCTACCTCATGTACATCCACTGCGAAGATGACAGTCAACCTCTGCAAAGAGACGGCACATTAAAGAAGAAGAACACATTAATCTGTACTAAAATTAATTAATTGCTGTAAATAGTATTAGTAATGGGTGCGAGAAAGCCTACGGCATATGCTGCACCAGCCAAAAAAAAAAAAAAAAAAACCCGAATAAAACAATGATAAATAATTAATAAAAGAAAAGGAAATTAAACCTATCATCCTATGCGCTTCCCTCACCTGAAGGTACTATCCAGATGACCTGTGAATTTCCCCAAACTGTCAGCCTCTACCACCCACGTAGGCAACTTATTCCAGTAATTTATAACTCGCTGGCTAAAATAAAACTTCCTGCAGTCCAGTCTAAACATTTCCTCCCCGTAACTTGAATTTATGTCCCCTAGTTCTAGCATCATTTATAATCTTGAAAATTTCGTCCTCATTCATTTTACTGATGCCTCTCAGAGCCTTAAACACCTCAATCAAATCTCCTCTAAGGTGTCTAGTTTCCAAACTCTGAAACCCACGTATTCGAAGTCTTTCTTCATAACGATGCCTTTTTGCCGATCTCACCAGGCGAGTTACCCGTCTTTGCACCCTTTCAAGAAGCTCGATGTCTTTCTTTAGGTGCGGTCTCCATACTTGAACACAGTATTCCAAGTGTGGTCTAACATAAGCCTTATATAATGGGATTATCACGTCCCTATCTCTACTTTCAAAAGTTCCTTGCAACCTGTTTACAATGCTCGGAGAATTTCATGTCTGACCGTATCGTACCACCCAAGTCCCTTTCCTCCAGTACTGGGTTTAGTTGAACTCCACCAAGTGATAAGTTTTTTTGGGATTACTGTTTCCCAGGTGTAATACCTTACACTTTGTAAGGTATTACACTCGTAGGCAAAAGGAGAACCAAGAGGCTGAAATATAAAATATCAGGGAATAACAGAGGCCTGCAAAGGGGCATCAAAACAAAGGCAATTTCTTGAATTTCTCAATTTTCTGATAACGTTCGTTATAGAGTGGATATCACATTTTATCGCATCTAATGTAGTACAAATTACCAACAGATTTCATCTCAAAAGCTTGTTCGTTAAGTCGATTGTTCTGAGCGCATTTTCTCATAAAAAACTATTAATAGTGGTTAGTTCCTCCAAGTAGCTCACAAATGTATATTTTAACCCATAATGCAGCCAAAACATTATACATTTGCAATGAAAAATAGCAGAAATTAATATTATTTCAATTAACAAAACAAAGGCAATAATATTAATACTAAATGTAGAGCTGCCACTTCATTAAGCACACCTATTATTTTTCATGAAATGGAGCTCCTCTTCAGTAACACTCATATATTCGTACCATGCAAAAATAAAGCAGGTGGGCAGAGATAGAGATGCCTAAGGATGTTGTATGTGCGTAATTTAGTGCCAGAATGGATACTGCGAAACAGTAAAGTGACTTGGCAGATGGCATGGCAAGTTTGCGCTAGACGCGTCGTTATGACTTTCTCTCGGGTATATCCTGATTGGTACAATAACTAGATAAACGTCCAAGATTAACTAAATATTTCGGAAACTGCAAATCTTCTGGGGTTTTCGCATGCTACTGTCGCGTACTACCAGCTGTTTAATGCAAGGTCAACGGAGGCTGACAAGACTTGTGCAAGGTAAAAGAAAAGCTCCAGTCAGTCAAATAACAAGCCAGTAGGATAGAGGTAATCAAAGTGGCAATGCACAACTCCTTACCTTGTCTCGGAAAATTAGGGTGTCGCTGCCGACGACTAAACTAGCTCCTGTCTTAAATAGAAAGGGTGCAAAAATATTTGCTGATGCTATCGAGGCAGTGTTAGATGTGTCGGAAAACTGCTAGTTTGGGGAGGGGGTACAAGGACTAATAGATTAACAGTAGCCACTGGCAGAGATGAAAGTGATTCTTGCACTGCTTCTATTGGAATGAGCAGAAGCCTGGAAAACAAGATGCAAGATATTTCAGAGACTGCTGGGAGTCATTACGGTACAAGAAAACGCATGGGTTGTGTTAGGGTAGCTAAGAATAGGAACAGGCGCATGTATACTTGCGTATACTCCAATGCTAGGAGTTTGGTAAATAAATTTGATGAATTTGAGGTATTGTTCAAAACATCAAAGGCGGATATTGTTGGGATATCACAGATGTGGTGTCACACAGATATAAGGAATGCACAACTGGAATTTGGGTAGTACAATGTGTACAGGAAGGATAGACAGGATAGGAAGAGAGAAGGGGTTATGCCATTAGTTAAAAAAAAAAAACATAAAATCCAAGGAAGTGAAGCCAGTCGACATCGCTGGACAGTGCAGTGCCGAGTCAGTTTGGTGTGACATAAGCATTGGGAGATCAAAATTGAGAGTAGGAGTGTGCAATAGGCCTTATGACTGATGAATATAATAAGATACTGTACAGGGAAATAGTGGGCCAGTAAATCAGAGAGTCTTATAATCGGGGATTTTAATTTCCCAGATATTTACTGAAATTTGTGGGTTGGTCACTCGCACACTAGCAAGGCTTTTGTGGGTTTATTGAATGATTGTTTTCTACATCAGCATGTTCGGGAGACAACTAGAGGGAATAATACTCTTGATCTGATTATCAATAGTGATTTTTCCTGCATTAAAAATCTGCAGATAACGAAACCACTAGGTGGCAGTGATCACAGTGTGCTGAAGTGGGATTTACTCAAAGAGATAACTACCATCAAGGGTAAAGGGAAGGGTTTTTGCTTTCGTAAAGGTGAGTACGTTGGTCTGAGACCGCATTTAAATTCTATACGGCGGGACCAACTAACTGATCATGTTACCAACAGCAAATTCAAAATGGGAAGCATTCAAAGAATTAATCTTGGAAACTACTAGGCTTTACATATCAACTAAGAAATATTGTTCAAGATTAGGCCTAAATGGGAGGCAGATGGACTAATGAGACATATGGCAGAGATGAAAAATGCATGGGATACATATAAATTAATGGGTGCCATGAAAGCGTATGATAGATATAAGCTGGTCTGTAACCTAAGTCACAAAAGAGATTAGGCAGGCAAAGGCAGATTATGAGAAATTTTTGTCGAAGGATGCAAAGAAAAACAGCAAAGAGTTCTTTATCTATGTAAACTCTAAAAGGAAAGGGATGAATCAGATTGGTCCACTGGATATTGATGGTTCAACTGTTGACGATCCTGCTCAGGTGGCTAACAAACTAAAATTTTGCATCTACATTCACACATGAGTTATTCAGCGAGGGGAATGCCAGAGGTGTATTCAACTCTATAAGTAAGCTAGATAATCTTGTAATAACTGAGTGTAAAGTGGAGGAGAAAGTGTTGAAGATAAACACAAGAAAGGCACCTGGGGGGGATGGGATCTATCCAGTTATATTAAAGGAGGCAGCAAAGGAAGTAAGCAAACCCTTAGCCACAATTATGAGAGCTTCCTTGGACTCAGGAGAGGTACCCATGGACTGGAGATGTGCAAATGTGACATAAATTCACAAGGGAGGATCAAAAGGCGACACAAGTAATTGTAGACCAGTTAGTTTAACTTCTGTTCCAGGAAAATTAATGGAGGCACTGGTTAAAGAAGCACTGCAGGATCATCTAGACAAGAATTCAGTTATAGCTCGGACACAGCATGGTTTTGTTAAGGGAAAGTCTTGCCTGACCAATTTAATTGGATACTAATGTGGTCACAAAGGAACTGGATGCATGAAATAACTTTGATATCATATATTTGGATCTTAGAAAGGCTTTTGATACTGTTGCACATGGAAGATTGCTGAACAAATTGGAGCAGTGTGGCATTGGAGGCAAATTGCTGCTATGGATAAAGGGATGGTTGAGTGGGAGAAGACAGAGTGATATTCAATGGACACTGCTCATCGTTGACTAATGTTATTAATGGAGTCCCTCAGGGTTCAGTGTTGGGTCCATTGTTGCTTTCTGTATTTATAAATGATACTGATGATGGTATATCAAGCTTAATGTCCAAGTTTGCAGACGATACGAAGGTTGGCAGGGTTGTTAAGGACACAAATGACAATACGCTGCTGCAACAGGATCTAGAAAAGTTGAGTAGATGGGCTGAAAGGTGGCAAATGAAGTTTAACATTGACAAATGTAAAGTACTACATATGGGAAGCAGTAACCCCAGAGTAACGTATCAAGTCTGTGGTACTACACTGACAGTGGTAGAGAACGAAAAGGATCTGGGGGTAATTGTGCAGGCAGATATTAAATTTTCTGATCAGTGCAGACGGTCTGCAAGAGTAGCTCATGGTGTCTTGTCAATGATATACAGGAATTTTCTAGCAGGGATAAGGCAGTGATTATTCCCTTGTATAAGACAATGGTCAGGCCACAGCTTGAGTACTGTATACAGGTCTGGAGGCCTCATTTTAAGAAGTATGTAGAGCTATTGGAACGAGTATAGAGAAGGGGAAACAAGATTAGTGAATTGG
Source organism: Mastigoproctus giganteus (assembly GCF_048544385.1). Lineage (NCBI taxonomy): Eukaryota > Metazoa > Arthropoda > Arachnida > Uropygi > Thelyphonidae > Mastigoproctus > Mastigoproctus giganteus. The sequence goes on from NC_143583.1 coordinate 203,699,400, forward strand.
AAAAAAGGGTTGCTCTTACGAAGAAAGGCTTAAGTTTTGCAAATTATGGTGTCTGGAGACTAGGCACCTGCGAGGTGATCGGATTGAGGTGTATAAAGCCTTGAATGGTTTGAGCATGCTCAATGCTGATGAGATTTTTCCTCTTGCTCAGAATAATCACTTGAGAGGGCATAAATTCAAATTGAGGAAAGACAGATGTACGATAAACGTGCGGAAGTTTGCCTTTAGCTAGTTGGTTGGTGGAACAGACTTCTATCCTTTGTCGTAGAAGTTGATAGCTTAAATAAATTTAAGGCTGAGCTGGACAGATATTTGGAACGAACGGAGCGTTTTTTTTTTTTTTTTTTTTTTTGGCTGATGCTGTATAAGCTTGCTTTCTTGCATCATATGCCTTTGCTAATGCTGTCAGTAAAAAACAAGAAGGTACGGTTACAGTGGTATATTGGATAAACATTGCTTTGCCTGATGAATCTCGGTACCTGCTATTTGCAGTGCGTAGCGCACGCTTCTTGATTAGCCCGGGGTTCGAGCCCACGGAGGATGCGGAAAGGTCAGGGAATGACCACCGCATATCCTCCTGGAGCAATTTGGCCTTAGTTGCTAACGCTCCTAAAAACCAAATAACAAACAACACCGGTTGTTTACGCTGATGAAATGACCAGAATATAGCTGAAACGGTATAAGCTATGGGCCCCCATCCAGCTAAGTGCTAACAGTTCAGGTGGAGTTGGCAATTTAATGGTGTGGGGAATGTTTTCGTATTGCACGTTGGGCATTTTGATGGCAGTGGAACAGCGTTTGGATGCAACAGGTTATATGGAATGACTATGGACGTGTAGCCATTCCATGTACTATATTTGTTACAGACAATCACACACACAAGACATTTCTTACTGAATCAAAATTCTGGAATGAATGTATATAATATGTTTGCATACAACTGACACACGCTTCTGCTGTTAAATTTACTGCGTATCAGCACCTTAAACCATGTACAAGAGTGTTCATGAACGGATTTGCCTGCTATTCGAACTGAAAAATGGTATATACGAGAGAGAGAGAGAGAGAGATGTTAACACTAAACTGAATTTTTTTTTTTTTTTTAAAGATCGTTTATAGATCGTTTACCAATAAATACACACATATATATATATATATATATATATATATATATATATATATATATATATATATATATATATATATATATATATATATAAGGGTGTTTATAAATGGTGGGAACACTTTCAGTGATTTATTGTACAAAGACTAGGACAGATATCAGTGTCATATATATCTTGTGAAAGAGAAAAATGTCAGTTTTATTTACATCACATCACTTCACAATGATTCAATGTGAGATCCACGTGTGACACGGCAAATGTCCACACGGTAATCGAACTCTTGACATACCCTGGCCAGCATAACCTGTGTGACCGTGGTAATAGCTTCTTCAATTCTCTGCTTTAGTTCCTGGACGTCACGTGGCAAAGGTGGTACAACTGGGAAACTCATATTTTCTCTTTCACATAGTATAAGTAAATGGTATCTCTCCTACTCCATGTGCAATAAATTATTGAAAGTGTTCCCACCATTTGGGTGTATGAAATTTATTTAATCCTGTAGCACTAGCGCTGGACCCAGTGGTTCCTCTCAAAAATTAATTATTGTTGAGTGAAGATAAAAGTCTGATTTGGGTTGCCAGTGTTACTATATATATTTCATGTAAAAGACATTTTCGGAGAACTCTTACTGAGCATGACTATAAATTTAGTATTTAGAAAGTGACATATAATGCGAAGCGTACACCAGATTAGCTCTTACTTGGCAATGAAACTGTACACCTGCCTTTTCAATCTTTCACCCTTAACACCTGCCATTTCAGGAGCTGTTCTTGCTGCTGCTCGGTGCCTGCAAGCTTGTCTGCTGTTGTTAGTCTCTGCGAACTTTTCTCCCTTACAGCCCTATTAATAGCCATCTGATTTGCTCTTGGAATTGTTAGAACAGCGGCATTAAGCGAAAGATATTACGAGAACTACGTTACACCATGGGCAACTCGCCATTCCTTCGTGAAAGTGGATTATGCAAGTGCTTATTTTGAACATGTGTGTTTGGCAGGGAGTAAAAGTATTACGTGACTGATTAAACTTACTGAAGCCAAGGAATGAAACTGTATTATGAACATAAATAGTTAAATAAATATATATAAAAAGGGAAAATTGTACACTACAAGGTGGCTCCTACGAAGTAATCAGTTAATCAAAAGCTCATACTCTTCCCCCTAGTCAGTGTGATATGTTGGTAGCTTTAGATTTGTTTTCCCAGCTGGGTAGAGCCAGTATACAGTACATCCTGTCTAACAGATGTTCAAACTAACTCCACCTACACCCCCCCCCCCCTTCCGAATGCTTAGCACGCCAATGCGGGGTTATCTGTTGTAGCTACTAACGTCTGAATACACTTATTATCCGGGTAGGAGATATCCTTTTGTATTGTACTTTAATTAATATTTCATGGAATAGCTTCAGTTAAAAGGTGAATAGGTTTTCCTTGTGGCGTGCTGGGAAAGTACTTATACAGGGGCACCGAATCAATTTCGAGAATCGCAATGTATGTTGATTTAGTATAACTGGACAACAGGATATCATGACTGTTGTATAAACTACACGCTTTGTGAAACACCGTTAAAATTAATTACTATATGCACAATTTGACTCGATCCTTTAATTTCCTGCACAGTATAGTTCATGCATGCTCATTTTTAAAAATCTGCCTGCGAATTTACCTTGTCTGACAGCTTCGTAATACCAGGAAGTGGGAAATTAGTTAGCAGTGGTCACGGCGCGGTAATAATTCCGCCCACAAAGTCTGACACTATAACACTCGTCCCCCCTCTCTCCGAGTGCCTGTCAAAGAATACACCTCGCGAAGCTGCTGGCCGGACTATAAATAGTAGAAAAATTCAGCCACATGCCAACGTCAACCGTGCGCAAGAGCATGCGGAAACAGATCCAGCCCTCTTGGTGTTCCTACGGATCTCGGTGGCTGGAGTGAAAGGGAACTCCCTGCAGTCTGGGTTAGTGAGACAGCATCGAGGCCTGCATCTTCACTCAGAGGATGTGAGGAAAAAAAAAACAAAAAACGCGCAACTCATGATCGACGGGAAGTATTGTGAATGCATTTGAGGAAAACGCGAGCACTAAGCCGTTACGATCATTAGAAATGCTCACAGTAAAGGCCAGAGGACGGTAATCGTCACTATGTACGGTGACTGTTGGCCTCCCCCGTAACTAGTTGTGAAAATGGCTTCAATTGATACTCGTCTACATGTATATTACGTAGTGGTACCAACCAAATGGTAAGTGACCTCCATTCTCCTTCTTCGAAAATAACGTTTGCCATTTTTTGATGAACAACCCAAAGTCTGCCTTCTCTGCCTCATCATGGCTGCCTCTCTGACGCATTTGGGAGCAGCAGAGTAGACACATTGGTAAGCCTAATGGATAAGCACGAAAAATTACTGCATTGTTCTTTTTATAGTTACTTCAATTTCATAATTACATAAATAATTATACTGAGCATGGTATTATATAAGTATGTTATATTTTCAATTTAAAATACAATCTTTACTTTGCTAATATTCCAAACGGCATGTTGGCCAAGTACGGAAGAAGTTAATTCCATAATTTGTACAGTAAAAAGTGAGCAGTTCCACTATTGTATTACCCCTATTTAAGATTACAAGCTTCGGAGAACTCTGCTAAAAACCAAAAAGTCACTCACTAAAACAGTATCTGCAAATAGCTTTATTATATTAATGTACGCTCAACATTTTACAAAGTTTCGCGTGCATATTATTGTTTGTCACGGCAATTATTTTCAAATAGCATATAACGTCATGCTATGAGTGTTATTTTCTCGTTTTTGTTTCGCATAAATCAGTTATTAATACTTGTTTCCAAGTGACCCCTTTCTCACGCAGAACGTAGAATTGGGCATGTTTGTTTAGGAGACCGTCAATAAAGATATCTGATTTTATTATTATTTATTTATTTTTGCCTTGAGCCATTAGTCACAATGAGCATTAGGAACAAGTCACAATGAACAGTTCTCTGTTTAGACAGTTCTTTTATTATAATTAGCTATATGGTGCAAGGTAGCTTGAGGCTTATACTGCACCAGCCAAAAAAATTCCCGAGTTACCCTGAGACAGTGAGAGAGAGAGAGAGTCGAAGTAGAAGGGAATCGCCAAGAAAGAGAAGAATGATGATGATATCCAGCTCAGGACCCTGGGTGTGCCAAGCCCATACTCACCAGATATGAGCCCCTGGGGTTTTTGAGTTAAGGGTTAGATCGGCAGCAGCCTGATTTCGTAGATTAACTAAAATATCCATATGTGCGTCTCTCTTTCACACATTTTTAAACGTAGTTTTAATTGTTTATTATTAATCTCGAATATGAAGAGTTCACCAATCATATTGTAATTTATTTTAAAAGCTACTTTCTAGGCTTTTATTTGGAATATTTGATTAGTTTACCTATGATAAATTCCAGTAATAACAAGTGAGAGCAAAAGCAGGTTCTTTAACAATGTATTTTTTTTTGTAATCTGACTTTTTGAGTTATAGTGATCATACGTAGTTGATTTTTTTGGAAACTGGGAAACATCTTGAGTGGCTGACTCATTGCTTATCTAATTGCGGAGCGGGTCATCTTCGTCCCGTGTCGCAAATTATATATCTTGTTTTTTCTTTCTTTATAATTTTAATTTTATTTTTAACCATCGAATTTGATTAAGCAACCGTCTGATTCGCTTATATGGATGATGTTTCCTTGAACTTGGAGCCTTAATCGCCTTTGTAGACATGCGTATAGTCTCACGCAGGGCCTGGGTGAGGCAAGATGGAGTCCCGGGTTTATCATAAATGATGGGCCCATCCCACTCTGTAAGCCATAAATATATGTGAATAAAATCAATAAAAAAATTTAAATGAATAAAACAAATTTTTCAACCCTTATGGAAAATAAATTTATATAACAGGCTATTAATCATCCTGAGTATAATGCTTCACAATTTCTGTAATTTACATTTATTTCAGACATAATTTCACGATACGAATAACATAACCGAATTGACATTTGAAAGGAATTGAAATTATTTTAAAAATACTTTTCGAGCTTTATTTTTTGAAAATTACTTTATTATATTTGAAAAATCTATTGGCCACATCATGTCAGAATTTACGAAGAACTGATAATCCATTTTGCAAGAATATTTGCTGATGCTATCGAGGCAGTGTTAGATTGGTCGGAAAACTGCTAGTTTTTTTTTTTGGGGGGGGCAGGCAGAGGTAAAAGTGATTCTTGCACTGCTTCTAATGGAATGAGCAGCACCTGGAAAAAAAGGTGTTTGGGAGGGGGGGGGGTCAGAGACCGCTGGGAGTCATCGCGAAAAAAGTAAATACATGGGCTGTGTTAGGGTAGCTAAGAATAAGAACAGGCGCATGTATACCAGGATACGACTGCTAGGGGCAGAGGTTGATGACGTTGTAAAGCAGATATCTTTTAAGGGCACAAAAGGTGATATTCTTGTACACGTTGGAACTAATGACATTAAGAGTAAGAGATCTGTAGATTTACTCTCAAGCACAGGTCAGTGTTGAAAAAAGTCGCGATTAGGATTGAATGTGAAAGTGTCTGCAGTTCTGCTCAGACACGTTAGGAGGAAATATACGAAGAGAGCCTTGTCGATCAATTCGGCCCTGGAGAGATTGTGCAAGGCTCAAGGGGTAGAATTTTTTTCAGCCTAGTCTGTGCTTGTTGACAGGTGAGACTGCTTCCACAGGGATTGGGGTACACTTAAATAGAAGGGGTGCAATAATATTTGCTGATGCTATCGAGGCAGTGTTAGGTGGATCGAAAAACTGCTAGCTTGGGGGGGGGATACACAGACTAAAAGGTTAATAGTGGCCGCAGGCAGAGGCAAAAGTGATTCTTACACTGCTTCTATTAGAATGAGCAGCAACCTGGAAAGCAAGGTAATGGAGATTTGCAGGACTGCTGGGAGGCATAGTGGAACAAATAAATACATGGTCTGTGTTAGGGTAACTAAGAATAGGAACAGGTGCATGTATTATTGCATGTACACCAATGCTAGGAGTAAAGTTAATAAATTTGATGAGCTTGAAGTGCTAGTCAAGACATCAAAGACAGATATTGTTGGGATATCAGACACATTGTGTCGCACAGACATAAGCAGTACAGAATTGGAATTTGGGGAGTACAATGTGTACAGAAAGGATAGACAAGACAGGAAGGGAGGAGGGGTTATGCTGTTAGTTAAGAAACATAAAATCAAAGGAAGTGCATCCAATTGATGGTGGTGGACAATGCAACTTTGAGTCTGTTATGACGTAAGCACTGGGAAAGAAAAAAGAGAGTAGGTGTGTGTTATAGGCCTAATGAATCTGATGAACATAATGAGAAATTGTGCAAAGAAATAGTGGGTCACTAAATCAGAATCTCTTATAATGGGGGATTTTAACTTTCTAGATATCGAGTGGAACTTGTGGGTTTGGTCACTCGCACACTAGCAAGGCTTTTATGGATTTATTGGATAACTGTTTTCTACAGCAACATGTTCGAGAGGCAACCAGAGGAACTAATACTCTTTTTTTTTTATTGATTATCAGCAGTGATTATTCATGCATTAAGAATTTGCAGATAAAGGAGCTACTGGGTGACAGTGATCACAATGTACTGATGTGGGAATTACTTAAAGATGTAATTACCATCAAGGCTAAAGGGAAGGCTATTGCTTTCGTAAAGGTGACTACAGGGATCTCAGATAGTTTTCAAATTCTGTACAGTGGGATCAACTAATAATGTTACCAACGTTGAATTCTAAATGGGAAGCCTTCTTTGGAGGCTACTAGGCTTTTCATTCTGTTCAAGGTTTAGGCTTAAATGGATGTCAGATGAACTAATGAGGCTCGTCGCAGAGAAGAAAAATGTATGGGATGCATATAAAGTATCAGGTGACACAGAAGCCTATGGCAGATATAAACTAGTCTGTAATCAAGTCACAAAGGAAGTTAGGCAGGCGAGGGCAGATTGCGAGAAATCCTTGGCAAAGAAAAACACCAAAGAGTTCTTTACTTATGTAAACTCTAGAATGAAAGGGATGAATCAGATTGGACGACTTAACATAGATGGGTTTACTATTGATGATCATGCTCAGGTAGCTGATAAACTGAAGGAGTATTTTGAATCTAATTTCACACATTAGGAGTTATTCAATGAGTGCCAGACGTTTATCAAACTCTAACAGGGAGCTAAGTGATTTTGTAATAACTGAGAGAAAAGTGGAGGAAACTGTTGAAGTTAAACATTAAAAAAAAAAAAAGGTACGTGCGGTGGATGGGATCTATCCAGTTATATTAAACGGGGCAGCAAAGGAAGTAAGCAAACCCTTAGCCATAATTACGAGATCTTCCTTGGATTTACGGGAGGTCCCCATGGACTGGAGGTATGCAAATGTATCACCAATTCACAAAGGGGGTTCAAAAGGTGACAAGTAACTATAGACCTGTTAGTTTAACTTTTGTTCCCGGAAAAATAATGGAATCACTGGTTAAAGAAGCATTGCAGGATCATCTAGAGAAGACTGCAGTAATAGTTAAGACAGCGCATGGGTTTGTTAAAGGGAGGTCTTGTCTGACCAATTTGATTGGATTCAATGATGTGATCACAAAGGAACTGAATTGCTAAAATAATTTTGATGTCATATACTTGTATTTCAGGAAAACATTTGATACTGTTGTACGTGGAAGACTGCTGTACAAATTGGAGAGCTATGGCATTAAGGGCAAGTTGCTACAATGGATAAAGCGATGGTTGAGTTGGAGAAGACAGAGTGGTAATCAATGGACAAATGTCCATTGATTACCACTTACCCAGGTAGTTGATTGGTGGAACAGACTTCCATCTTTTGTTGTGGAAGTTGATAGCCTACATAAGTTTAGGGCTGAGCTGGACAGGCATTTGGAACGAATGGACGGGTGAAATGGGAGTTTTTTTTTTTTTTTTTTTTTTTTTTTGGCTAATGCTACATAAGCTTGCTTTCTTGCATCGTATGCCTCAACTAATGCCAATACTTGTGTATACACCGATGCTAGGAGTTTGGCAAATAAATTTGACGAATTTGAGGTGTTGGTCATCACATCAAAGACAGATATTGTTGGGATATCAGAGACGTGGTGTCACCAGATATAAGGAATGCAGAATTGCAATTTTGGGAGTACAATGTGTACGGAAAGGATAGACACGATAGGAAGGGAGGAGGGGTTATGCTATTATTTAAGAAACACATAAAATCTAAGGAAGTGAAGTCAAATGATATGGGTGAACAGTGCAGTGTTGAGTCAGTTTGGTGTGACATAAACACTGCGAAAAGAAAAATGAGAGTAGGAGTGTGTTCTAGGCCTAATGACTCGGATGAGTATAAAGACCAACTGTACAGAGAAATAGAGTGGGCCAGTAAATCCTATTGTCTTATAATGGTGGATTTTAATTTCTCAGATATTGATTGGAACTTGTGGGTTGGTCATTCACACAGTGACAAGGCTTTGGTGGATTTATTTGGACAATTGTTTTCTACAGAAACATGTTCGGGAGGCAACTAGAGGGAGTAATACTTTTTATCTGATTATCAGTAGTGATTCTTCATGAATTAAGAATCCGCAGATAGAGGCACCACTAGGTGTCAGTGATCAGTGTGCTGAAGTGGGATTTACTCAAAGAGGTAACTACCATCAGGGGTAAAGGGAAAGGTTTTTGCTTTCGTAAAGGTGACTACAGTGCTCTGAGACAGTTTTTAAATTCTATACAATAGGATCAACTGATAATGTTACCAACAGCAAATTCTAAATGGGAAGCATTCAAAGAATTAATCTTGGAAGCTACTAGGCTTTTCATATCAACTAAAAAATATTGTTCAAGGTTTAGGCCTAAATGGATGCCAGATGAATTATTGAGACATGTGGCAGAGAAGAAAAAAGCGGTGGGGGACATGTAAATTAACAAGTGACCAGAAGCCTGTGGTAAATATAAGCTGGTCTGTAATCAAGTCACAAAGGACGTTAGGCAGGCAAAGGCAGAGTACGAGAAATCTTTGGCAAAGGATGCAAAGAAAAACAGCAAAGAGTTTTTTTGTTATGTTAACTCTAGAAGGAAAGGGATGAAGCAGATTGGTTAATTTGATATCGATGGTTCAACTGTTGATGATCCTGCTCAGGAATCCCAGAGGTTTATTAAACTCTGGCAGTGAGCTAAATGATTTTGTAATAACTAAGAGCAAATTGGAGCAAAAACTGTTGAAGATAAACATAAAAAAAGACCTGGGGTGGATGGGATCTGTCCAGTTGTATTAAAGGAAGTAAGCAAGCCCTTAGCCGTAATGATGATAGCTTCCTTGGACTCAGGGAAGGTACCTATGGATTAGAGATGTGCAGATGTGACCCCAATTCAAAAAGGAGGATCAAAGGGTGACACAAGTTATTACACACCTGTTAGTTTATCTTGTGTTGTAGGGATATTATTGGGGATAATAGTCAAAGCAGCACTACAGGATTATCTAGACAAGAATTCAGTTATAGTTCAGACACAGCATGAGTTTGTTAAGGGCAAATCTTGTGTGACCAGTTTCATTGGTTACTATGATATGGTCACAAAGGAACTAGATGCAAAGAATAATGTTGATATCATATACTTGAATCTTAGGAAGGCTTTTGATGCTGTTGCACCTGGAAGACTGCTGTGCAAATTGCTGCTGTGGGTAAAGGGATGGTTTAGTCGGAGAAGGCAGAGTGGTAATTAATGGATACTGCTCTTCGTGGACTAATGTTATTAGTGGTGGCGTTCGGTGTTGGGCCCACTGTTGTTTTGAATATTTATCAATGATATTGATGAAGGTATATCAGGCTTAATGTCTTACAGACGATATGTAGGTTGGCAGGGTTGTTGTTAATGACAGTACGCTACTGCAACAGGATCTAGAAAAATTGAGCAGATGGGCTGAGAGGTGGCAACTGAAGTTTAACATTGAGAAATGTAAAGTACTGCATATGAGGAGCAGTAACCCGAGATTAACGTATCAACTGTGCGTTACTACACTCAGGATGGTAGAGATGAAAAGGACCTGGGGCTAATTGTGCAGTCAGATATGAAGTTTTCTGAGCAGTGCAGACGGTCTGCAAGAGTAGCTCATGGTGTCTTGTCAATGATACACAGGAATTTTTTCTAGCAGGGAAAAAGAGTTCCCCTGGCAATGGTCAGGCCACACCTTGAGTACTGTATACAGGTCTGGAGGCCTAATTTTAGGAAGAATGTAGAGCTGCTAGAACGAGTACAGAGAAGGGCAACAAGATTAGTGAATGGAACAAAGGGCTGCTCTTACGACGAAAGGCTTAAGATTTGCAAATTACAGTGTCTGGTGACTCGGCACCCGCAAGGTGATCTGATTGAGGTGTATAACCATTCAAGGCTTTATTATTATTAATAATTATTAATTAATAATAATAATAATAATAATAATAATAATAAAGCCTTGAATAATAAGATTTCAGCAAGCTCAATGGTGATGGGATTCTTCCTCTAGTCCAGACTAATCGCCTGAGGGGATATAACTTCAAATCGAGGAAAGACTGTTGTAGAATAGATGTGCGGAAATTTGCCTTTAGCCAGCGGGTGGTTGATTTCTGGAACTAGATGATTTTTGGCTGATGCTGTATAAGCTGCTTTCTTGCATCATATACCTCTACTAATGCTAATGTAGGTTTTCTTCAGGCATTGTAGATTTGTCAAAATTCTTCACTCTGTTCTTTCCGCGGAAGTGACAGAAGTGGGTAGACTTAAAAATATTCGTAGTGTTTACCGAAATTTGGAACCAACACATGTAGATTAATTTACAGTATGTTCTATAGCAAATTCGGTGGAGTTGTGTAAATTTTCTTCATAAAAACCAGTTGATCGCATATTTTGTGTGAAATATCCTTAGCATGTCCTGAGCTGGATATCATAATTCTGCTATTTCTTGGTGATTCCTCTCTCTCTCTCTCTCTCTGGGTAAATCAGAATTTTTTTTTTTTTTTTTTTTATGGCTGGTACAGCATAAGCCTCAGGCTTCCTTGAACCATATGGCTAATAATATTAATAATAATAATAAATAATATTAATAATAATAATATTTCTGTTGTAATTTTGTGTTGAGGCTTTTATTTGTTTAACTGTTAAATCCCGATAGGTCAATAGGATTTCAAATAAGTTAGATTTCGCTGGACATTGATACGGAAATTGCTTCAGCTCATGTCTGTTTATATAAAAACTTTATAATATAAACGTATATAAGAGAATAAGATTATAAATTCACAGAAATTGAATAGTTACATAAATATTACATAAGTGAAGTTTATAAATAATAAGAATGATGGAGACTTAATTTTAAATATAGGGAAATTATTTAAGCAGATTATTTCAATTAACAGCTTATGCCTATGCCAATTTTAATGAGACTTTGTCCATCAGCCCACTTTACGCCTTATAAAGAGGGTTTTGGGCTGATGGATTATGTTGTCTAGTTCAGTAATTCTATAGTGGTTGTCACCATGTCATTTCCAGCCAAGAAAATAAAGAGAAACTGTATTCAATACACTTATTTATAAAAATTTAAAGGGAGAGATTTTATGTCTGTAAAATTGATTAAGCCTTAAAAGAAATGACACCAAGAGAAAATAGGTTTAAGGTTGACATCATCCTATTCCACACCACCAGGTTTACTTTAAAAAAATAAATTCTTTCAGAAACCACCTCCAAAAGGAATTTTAAGAAAGGTCTCATCTTGTTTAATGCATTTCAACGGACGCGAATCGCGTTAAATAACCCCGGGGGCTCACATCTGGTGAGTATGGGCTTGGCACACCCAGGGTCCTGAGCTGGATATCATCATTCTTCTCTTTCTTGGTGATTCCCTTCTATTTTTGACTTTCTCTCTCTCTCACAGGGTTACTTGTGAACTTTTTTTTTTTTCCTGATGCAGCATAAGCCTCAGGCTTCCTTGCACCATATGGATATTAATAATAATAAATAATAAAGTGCCTCACGTTGCATGGAACAGTTTCCATGAAATGATTCCCAGACATGGAAAATAGAAATATTTTTAAAATCACCTCTGGAAGGAATCTCATGATCCAATTCAGGCGAAATGACGCATGGAATTCATTCTCATTTCTCACCTTACATCCCCAATTCTCTCCTACTCCGTTGAGCGATAGCTAATAAGTGATCATAAAATGTATTATGGTATTATTACTTTCATATGTTTTCTACATAAAGATCACATTTTTGGCAGCCCCCCCCCCTCTGGATCCGGAGCCCAGGCCAAATGGTCCTACTACCCCTCCCTTCTGTCTGGGCTGGCCACACATACACCTGAATATTGCAATTATTCGTTTCGCACAAATTTAAGAAGCATCTCTAATCAAAATGCAAGTCGGAGTATCGACACCACTCTGCAGTATTAGAATATCCTACTAACACATTTAAAATGAGCAACCATCTGATGTAACAGTCTTAATTCACTTTGAAGGAGCCCTTACAACTGAAGGGAGGAATACTAATGTTTAGTGGCGCCTCCGTAGCCAGGTGGGTTACTGGCAGCAGTGCGTAACACACGCTTTTTGATTAGACCGGGGTTCGAGCCCGTGACCACCAGATGCGGAAAGGTCAGGGAATGACTACCGCATATCCCCAGAGAAATATGGCCTTAATTGCTAATGCTCCTAAAAAACAACAACAACAAGCTAATGTTTAGTGGAGGAACATGAAATACGTATTTTTGTTAGAATCTTATCAACATATGCAAACACAATGGATCAGTTATTGTTTGAACTTGCAGTCGGCACTGACCATCTTAATGCATATTTTGAAAACTTTTTCCGGAAGTTTAACAAGTGCGTCGTGGTCTAGTTCGACGAATGTTTTTTTTTTTTTTTTTTTTTGAGGGGGGAAGTGCGGGGTAGAAACGTTTGACAGCTGTGTTCAACAAACTTTTAAGACCTTAAACAACAACCCTGTAAAAGATTGGCAGGTTTGTTAAATACAGTAATGGCAGCGTGCTACTGCAATAGGATCTCGAAAACTTAGGCAGATGGGCTGAGAAGTGGCAACTGAAGTTTTAACATTGACAAATTCAAAGTACTGCATATGGGTAGAAGTAACCCCAGAGGAACGTACCAACTGTGTGGCACTACACTTAGGGTGGTAGAAAATGAAAAAGACCTGAGAGTAGTAATTGTGCAGTCAGATATGAAGTTTTCTGAGCAATGCAGACAGGCTGCAAGAGCAGGTCATGGGGTTTTGTCAATGATATACAGGAATTTTGCTAGCAGGAAAAAGGAGGTAATTATCCCTTTGTATAAGGGATAATCACCTCCTTTGAGTACTTGAGTACTGCGTACAGGTCTGGAGGCCTCATTTTAGGAAGGATGTAGATTTGCTTGAGCGTGTACAGAGAAAGGCAACAAGATTGGTGAAGGGAATGAAGGGATCCTTTAACCAAGAGAGGCTTAAGTTCTGCAAATTGCAGCAGCTGGAGACTAGCACCTGCGAGGTGATCTGATTGAGGTATATAAGGCATTGAATGGGTTGAGCACGCTGAATTCTGATGGGACTCTTCCGCTTGCTCAGATTATGAACCTAAGGGGGCATAAATTCAAATTGAGGAAAGACAGTTGTAGAATAGATGTGCGAAAATTTGCCTTTAGCCAGCGGGTGGTTAATTGCTGGAACAAACTTCCATCTGTTGTAGTGGAAGTTGATAAATTCAAGGAGGAACTGGACAAACATTTTAGAGGGAATGGTTGTGTGAATTTTTTTTTTTTTGGCTGATACTTGCTTTCTTGCATCACATGCCACTATTACTAATCACCAGGAACTGCCTTTATTTTAAGCGGCCCTCGACCTGTAATTTCTATTTATTAGCATTAGAAGACAAAATGCACAAGGCATAATTCCTTATGGGTTTAGGTAACTATATAATATCGGTCCATAGTTACCCATAAATTTTAACTACAAATGTAGTGTGAAAGGCATCGTTTTAATTGTATCTCATATTGTGGGTGCCTTCACAACGAGATAGCTGGTATTGCACTACTTCAAAGGTGTATCTACACCGATATTTTATAGTTATTTATTAGCATTTGTACTTAGCGCAGTGTTCAGGCTGTGGAATGAAACATTTTAATTGGCAATATATAAAAAATTACATGACGAAAGAACATGACTTTTTGACAGCAAGTCAACCAATTCGGTAAAATAAAAATTCTATTATACGAAGAACAGCATCAAAGCCGTGCACGTCGAAAGTGTGTATACTTATAGTACAAGTCAATGGTACGGTGGCGATCTTCCAGGTAGACATTTTATGTATAAACATATTTGATCTGGCATATTACAAACGGCTTATACAGTATTACACTTGTGCCGCTACAAAATTCAAAAGTCTGTCAATTAATATGACTCAAACAATATCTCGAAAATTGCTCTTTTAGGAGTTATTATTAGCCATATTTTTATTTATTTTTTTTATTAGCCAATATAGTGCAAGGAAGCGTGAGGCTTATGCCACACCAGCCAAAAAAAAAAAAAAAAAAATTTCTGAATTACTAGAAAAAAAATTACTGAATTTCTGAAAGAGAGAGAGGGTGCAAACGAACAAGAGTCAGAAGTAGAAGGGAATTACCAGGAAAGTGTAGAATGATGATATCCAGCTCAGGTTCCTAGGAAGCCCATACTCACCAGGTGCTGAGCCCTTGTGGTGAAAATGATTCCGAAGATCATACGTTTTTCCTAACTGAATATTTACTAGAAAATACATTCTTATTGGGGAATTTTTAACCAGTGATTCAAAAAACAAAAACAGTAACCAAAAAAAAAAAAAAAAAAAAATGGTCTCTTACCAAACTGATAAAAACTGAAAATATTTTATATTTCAAGTTAGAAAAATGAAAATAATAAGCAATAAAACAGTATTGATATAAATGAAAATTCAGCCCCTATACATTTATTAAATGACATATCATTTGCAACATTGGGTTCATCCATGTGACCCCCAGGGGTTCACATCTGGTGAGTATGGGCTTGGCACACCCAGGGTCCTGAGCTTGGATATTATCATTCTTCTCTTTCTTGGTGATTCCTCTCTCTTTCTCTCTCCAGGTAACTCAGGAATTTTTTTTTTTGGCTGGTGCAGCATAAGCCTCAGGCTTCCTTGCACCATATGGCTAATGCTAATAATAATAGTATCAGTGCAGATGGTGTCTAGGGATTTCATTGGCTACTGAGGGCCAAAACTAGCAATGTGAAAATTGACAATTGAAGTCCAACTTTTTTTTTTAGTGTGTGTGTGGGGGGGCGGGGGAGTTCAGTGATGGAGCTCCTTTCTGGCATGCATTCCAAAAAAAAAAAAAAGCTGAAACAAAGATTTAACAATTTTCACATGCCAATTAAAAACTGACTAAAATTATTTCCACTAGCAGCATGTGCAGGATCAGTGGTTCTGAATGGAACTTACGAATTGTTTTGCAGTTTTGTTGGAAATTGTAACAATGGTTGGTGCAGTGCAGGAAATGAGTAATATGGGCAGGAAAAAATCATATCACCTAGGTTTATTTCTTAATTATGTTGATATATTTTGATAGTGAAAGACTTCTAAGATTACAGTTGCACATAAAAGACTGCTGTACAGATTGGAGCAGTGTGACATTAAGGGCAAGTTACTGCTGTGGATGAAAGGATAGTTGAAAGGGGGAAGACAGAGGGTGATTGTCAGTGGACACTGCTCTTCGTGGACTGATGTTATTAGTGGAGTCCTACAGGGTTTCTTTGTTGGGTCCATTGTTGTTTTCTGCATTTATTAATATTATTTATGAGGATATATCAGGCTTAATGTCCAGGTTTGTAGATAATGAAACGGTTGGCAGGTGGTTAATGACAGTAATGAAGGTATGCTGATGCAACAAGATCTAGAAAAATTAGGCAGATGAGCTGAGAAATGGCCATTAAAGTTTAACATAGACAAATGCAAGATTCTGCACATGGGTAGCAGTAATCCTAGAGTAATGTATAAACTGTGTGGTACTACACTCAGGGTAGTGGAAAATGAAAAGGACCCAGGGGTAATTGTGTAGTCTGGTGTGAAGCGGCCTGAGAAGTGCAGCCAGCTGAATGGGTTTTGTCTGATGTACAGGAATTTTGCCAGCAGGGATAATGAGGTGATTATTCCATTATATAAGGCAATGGTCAGGCTGCATCTTGAGTACTGCATACAGGTCTGGAGGGCATCTTTTTAGGAAGGATGTAGAACTGCCGGAACGGGTATAGAGAAGGGCAACGAGATTGGTGAAAAGAACAAAGGGATGCTCTTACCTTCAGGTTTTCAAATTATAACTTCTGGTCTCCAGACTCTGTAATTTGAAATATCTTAATCCAACATGTGTGAAGTGATCTGATTGAGGTGTTTAAGGCTTTGAATGGCTTGAGCAAACTTAATGCTGATGAGATTCTTCTTCTCGCTCAGACTTTTTTTTTTTTTTTTTTTTATGAAACCCTCAGGAAAAAATGCAATGGGAGGATAGAATCGATGAAATTTCAATTGTGACAGTCAGAATGGTGAATGCTGGAGGAATGTATATTATCAAATTTATTTTCATAGTATAATTTTTATACATCGTAATTGGGACTGTTGTCCTGTTTTGAGTAATGATGAGTGAACAAACAAACAAATAAATTATTAAAAGTAATCACAGCCGTGATAATACAAATTGGAGCTATGTGACTAGAGAATAATACAGAAGTAATAAGAATTGATTTCTCCAGGTGCTTTAAAAGTTTTTTTTTAATGAAAACCCCAAGCACGTGGTATTAGAACCTGTATTACTTAGTACTGTGCATGCGTTGAAGGTTGAGAAGATGAAAGAAGATACTTATTGACATTAGACTTGAATTTCTGTAAACTGTAATTTTCAGGAAATAAGTGTTGAAGGGAGGTTGTTCCAGAAAAATGAAAGTTGAAGGAATAAATGAGAAAGAAGAAAACTTGGTCCTGTGAGTTTGAAGTTGGACAGTAAAAGGATTTTTGACTGGTTGTGGCACGGGCTCAGACTGGTTTGGAAGAGAGAGTGGGAATTATAGAAGCCAATTCAGAAGAACAGTGTCAATGGAAGTATCTATAGAAAAGGCATGCAGCAGAAACGGAATATATCTATGAGACAGAGAGTAGAGAAATTTTCTTAGATTTGGGTCATTAAATAACCTAATTTCCCTCTTTTGAATGGAATCTAGAACCATGAGAGAGGTTTTACAAGTACCATCCCAGATGTTTAGAACAGTATTCCATGGTAGAACAGAGTTGTGATTTGTACAGATTGAGCAGCTGTTTGAAAGAAAAGTAATGCTGAGAGCTAAAGAGAAAATGCAGTTTTTTTAGATGCAGAGGAAGCAATATTTTCAATGGGAAAAATAATGGAATCACTGGTTAAAGAAGCATTGCAGAATCATCTAGACAAGACTGCAGTAATAGTTAAGACACAGCATGGGTTAGTTAAAGGAAGGTCTTCTCTGACCAATTTGTGGATACTATGATGTGGTCATAAAAGGAACTGATGCCAAAATAATTTTGATATCATATACTTGGATTTCAGGAAATCTTTTGATACTGTTGCACATGGAAGACTGCTATACAAATTGGAGAGGTATGGCATTAAGGTTAAGTTGCTACAATGGCTAAAGGGATGGTTGAGTGTGAGATTAACCCTAGGGGCACATATCTGGTGAGCATGGGCTTGGCACACCCAAGGTCCTGAGCTGGATATCATCATTCTTCTCTTCTTGGTGATTCCCCTTTTACTTCTGACTCTTGTTTTCTCTCTCTCTCAGGGTAATTCAGAATTTTTTTTTTTTTTTTTTTTTGGCTGGTGTAGCAAAGCTTCAGGCTTCCTTGAACCATATAGCTAATAATAATAATAAAAATGACAGAGTGGTAATCAATGGACACTGCTATTTGTGGACAAATGTTATTAGTGGAGTTCCCCAGGGTTTAGTGTTGGGGCCCCATTGTTGTTTTGTGTATTTATCAATGATATTGATGAAGGTATATCAGGCTTAATGTCCAAGTTTGCAGATGATACAAAGGTTAGCAGGGTTGTTAATGACAGTAAAGGCAGTATGCTACTCCAACTTTATCTAGATAAGTTGGGCAAATGGGCTGAGAAATGGCAACCGAAGTTAACATTGACAAATGCAAAGTACTGCATATGGGTAGCAATAACCAAAGAGAAACATACCAACTGTGTGGTACTAAACTCAGGGAAGTGGAAAGTGAAAGACCTGGGGATAATTGTGCAGTCAGATTGCTGAGCAGTGCAGATGGGCTACCAGGGCAGATCATAGAGTCTTGTCAATGATATATAGGAAAGGAGTTTCGCTAGGCTAGCAGTGACAGGAAGGTGATTATCCCGTTGTACAAGGCAATGGTCAGGCCACACCTAGAGTACTGTGTACATGTCTGGAGGCCTCATTTTAGGAAGGATGTAGAGTTGCTAGAATGAGTACAAAGAAGGGCAACAAGATTGGTGACAGGAACAAAGGAGTGCTCTTACCAAGAAAGGCTTAAGTTCTGCAAATTGCAGCACCTGGAGTGTAGGCACCTGCAAGGTGATCTCATTGAGGTGTATAAGGCCTTGAATGGCTTGAGCAAGCTGAATGCTGATGGGATTCTTCCTCTTGCTCAGATTAAGAACCCGAGGGGGCATGGATTCAAATCGAGGAAAGACAATTGTAGTATAGATGTGCGGAAATTTGCCTTTAGCCAGTTGGTGGTTGATTGGTGGAACAGACTTTTTTTTTTTTTGTGGAAGTTGACAGCCTAAATTAATTTAAGGCTGAGCCGGACAGGCATTTGGAATGAATGGAGGGTTGAAATGGGAGGTTTTTTTGGCTGATGCTGCATAAGCTTGCTTTCTTGCATCGTATGCCTCTGCTAATATAAGACAGGACTGGGTTTTAGAAGGATTAAAATCAACTATGTTATCTTTTCCCCACTGGAGAATTACTGGAGGTCAGCATTTAGGGAATTGGTAGTGGATATTTGAGAAGCTGTTTGTGCAGGACAAGGTTTCTCAAACTGGAGGGTGGAATGCAGTGTGCTGTCATCAACAAAACTATGTATAGGAATCCAGTCAATGGGAGGAGACAGATTCAAATTGAAAGAGGATTGGTGAATAGATGTGCAGAAGTTTGTCTTCAGCCAACTGGTGGTTGATCGCTGGAACAAACTTCTATCTTTTGTTGTGGAAATGGGTAGTTTGAATAAATTGTTGGAGGGGATGGATAGGTGAAATGGGTTGTTTTTTTTCTGATGCTGTATAAGCTTGCTTTTGCAGTATAAACTTGCATCTTTTGCCTCTATTAATACTAATGCTAAGATGGAGTGCAGCAGGACACCAATTGTGCAGAAGTGATATGTTGAGTATTCTAGCAGTGTTGTCATGGCCTGCACATTCCCTACACATGAATTCCACCAAGAATCTCTGGGATCATTTGGAACAACATGTTTTAGGTAACCCTGAACAGTCAATGAGAATGACAGATCTAAAGGTGATTCTGGAACAAAAAAGACATGACACCACCAAGGACACCTGTGCTCACCTCTTTACAGGATTGTCACTACGAGTGGCATGTCATCGTACGTGCAGGTTGTGCAGCTGCACTAGGTTGCTGGACTCTGAGGAGGAGAACAAAAGGAAAAGATAAATTACT
The DNA here is from genome assembly GCF_048544385.1 of Mastigoproctus giganteus. Taxonomy (NCBI): domain Eukaryota; kingdom Metazoa; phylum Arthropoda; class Arachnida; order Uropygi; family Thelyphonidae; genus Mastigoproctus; species Mastigoproctus giganteus. The sequence continues at coordinate 203,719,272 of NC_143583.1, forward strand.
TTAAGGGTCAATAAAGAAACATTGCATTATGGCTCAAGTTTGTGATTATATGCCTATGCTCCCATCATTGTTGCTAAAGGTGGAGTTATGTGCTATTAGGAATGTACTCTAATATTTTTGACAGTATTAGCCATTAAAGGTATGAATAATAAAGCATTAATTTGTTATCGTAGGTTAAACCTTCTTTCTCTCTCTTTGCATTACATAGGTGGTATGAGACAACAATAATCATGGTGATATAACCTGCAATATTCATATTAAGGAAAGTGCTTATCTTGCATTGTGTTAGAAAAAAAAAAAAATTTAATTTTCTGTTTATACTCTGGCCACATAAGGCTTGGAAAGTTCACAAGATAGAGCAAATATAAAAACATTGCCATATTTAGTAGTCACACAGACTTAAACCATGGTCAAAATAGTATGGAATAGGAACATTCAGGTATTGTGAACAATCAGGTATTGGAATAGGAACATTCAGGTATTGGTTCATCCCACAGCGCCAGTTCTGCTTACCAAAAGTGGCCCACTGGGCACTCACATCCTTTCGTCCGGGCTTCGAGTCAAGCAAGCCGGACTTCTCACCCATTTAAAGTTTGAGAATAGGTTGAGGTCGTTTCGGCCCCAAGGCCTCTAATCATTCGCTTTACCGGATGAGACTGATTCCCTCGAGCGCCAGCTATCCTGAGGGAAACTTCGGAGGGAACCAGCTACTAGATGGTTCGATTAGTCTTTCGCCCCTATACCCGGGTCTGACGATCGATTTGCACGTCAGAACCGCTGCGGACCTCCACCAGAGTTTCCTCTGGCTTCTTAATGTAACATTACGAAGGTAATGTTACATTAACATTTGGATATATAACTGATATTTTACAAGTCAGATAAATACTGAGAGAATTGTAATAAAAGAGTAAATGTTTCTTGTAAAATAAGCATTTAAGGAATACTGTACTGTCACGTTAGCTTCCTTGAAAGCCTATTTTAATTGTGCATTAAAAAATGTTTCCGGAAAGTTGAGTCACAGGCTGACTATAGTTTTGCTTACCTTATTGCGAAAAGACATTGGTACATCTTAGCAATGCAAGCAGTGGGAAAAACTATAAATTCTGCTCTTCTGCCAGATTGCTGAATGTCCCCACACAATCTTTAACAGCCATACCAAATCAGTAGTAGCCCCCTTGTGGTGGCAGGCTTGGCAGTGTGGTAGTTTTGACACTGAATGCAAGCCTTTTAATATAACTTCATGCCACTAGATAAGTGCTTAAAGTTGTATACACAGAGGAGAAGTATACTCTATTCCAAGTCCATTAATCAGACAGTCTAATTTACCTTAGCAACTGGAACTGTTTTTGTGTATTTGTATTTTTATGAGCCAAGAAAATATAGTACAGTAGTTCTAATCATGTTCTTTTTAGTTATTCAATTTCCAAATGTGTTAGTTAGCATGCTTGTTGTACTCGGGGTGTATACACAATATGGCATTGAAATGTCAAGTTTATGGGAGTAGTCAACTTAAAATTATGTTTAAAACATCAGTTTCAGGATTCTAATGTAGTAGAGCGATATTATTAAAATTAACGTACACCCATGATAATCGCTTAATTCATTTGGCACAAATACAGGAATTTCAGTCAGTATACCAGATTCATATTTCACGTTCCTGATTTTTATACAAGGCCATTGGATGGGGAGAAATACTGCTGTTAATAAATTGGAAAGGGATACGATACATTATTTGAATGCCTAATTGATATCATACAGGAATCGCAATTTCCAATTTTTATATGGGCATGGGGAGGAAATACCCCCTCTACCATATCTTTCTATCAACAAATCTGAAAAAGGATATAAAGGGATGTGATCAGGGAGGAGGCTTGGAGAAGCTCACATAGTACCCTGTTAAATTATTTTTGGGAATTATATGAGTCCCTTGTTAAAAAAAAAAAAAAAATAGTTTGAATATTTAACAAAACCACAGATGACCCTCAACCAGGGGCACCTCCGTAGCCAGGTGGGCAAGAGCAGCAGTGCATAGCACACTCTTCTTGATTAGACCGGGGTTTGAGCCCGTGACCACCAAATACGGAGGATGTGGAAAGGTCAGGGAATGACCATCGCATATCCTCGGAGCAATATGGCCTTAGTTGCTAATGCTCCTAAAAACCAAATAACAAACAAACAAACGACCCTCGACCAAAATTCTTCTTGAGCAAGCCCCTTGTTAACAAATTGGCAGCATACCCCTGGATATAATATATCATTTGAATAATGAAACAACAGCCTAAGAGAAACAGTTTCTCATTTTTATGCATGGGCATGCAGTGGAGCATAATAGTTTGCATGCAGGCTTATTAGCATTAGTAGAGGCATAGATGGAAGAAAGCAAGCTTATTCAGCATCAGCCAAAAAAAAAAAAAAAAACCCTTATTTCACCCACCCATCCATCCATCCATCCATCCACTCCAAATGTCTGTCTAGTTCTACCTTGAATTTATTTAAGCTTTCAACTTCTACAACGACAGATGGAAGTTTCTTTCAGCAATCAACCACCCGTGCTGGCTTAAAGGCAAATTTCCACATATCTATTCTACGACTGGTCTTTCCTAAATTTGAATTTATGTCCCCTCAGGCGATTAATCTGAGCAAGAGGAAGAATTCCACCAGCACTGAACTTGCTAAAACCATTCAAGGCCTTATACACTTCATTCAGATCACCTCACAAATTATATAGCAGATATAAAATAAAGCCCTCTTCCTATATGTCCTTGTATAAAAAAAAAATTAGAAACTGATTCACTTACATAAGAGTGTCATATGGTAGCAATTATACCTATACACACAAGCTGTTATACAATTTTCGCATTAAATAAAGCTGTAATTATTTCAATGGAGGCGCATATCAAAAAACTCCACCCACAAGATATTACAACAATAATATTACAACAATAATAATAATAACAATAATGATATGCCTCATTACAACAAGTATAATGTGTTGGTTTAATTTTGAAATATGGATTAAGGAAAGCTGAATTTCTCATTGAAATTGGAAACTAAAATGTACATTAAATAATCTTAACATTCCCACATATAATTATATGTGGTGCAGTTCATTCCAGGATCTGAGTTGTATTTAATTCTGTTTGATGCATTGTCTAAGTTAAGGTTGGAAATCGATACTTGTTTTTCCTTGATTCGTCCATTCTAGATTTTGAAAAGGTTCATTCTGATTCTAATGGAATGATTGCAAATTTCAGAACAAGCATACACTTCATAGACATCTGTTTTCCAAATTTTAATTCAGGTTCCTTCCAACTTGTCTAGATCCAGTTGGAGTAGCATACTGTCTTTAACAACCCTGCCAACCTTTGTATCATTTGCAAACCTGGACATTAATCCTGATATACCTTCATCAATATCATTGATGAATACACAAAACAACAATGGACCCAGCACCAAACCCTGGGGAACTCCACTAATAACATTTGTCCATGAAGTGCAGTGTACATTGATTACCACTCTCTGTCATCTCCCACTCAACCATCCCTTTATCCAGTGTAGAAACTTATCCTTAATGCCATACCTTTCCAATTTGTACAGCAGTCTTCCATGTTAAGTCACCCATAGGAAGAGATTTAATGTATAGCAGAAATCAAAGTTCCACACAATTCCTGAATAGGTTAAATCTCTATTTTGAAGGTGTGATTGTGCAGAAAACAGAGATTTTTCTAGATAGACTGAAGTGTTATCTGTTCTTTTTAGGTTGCTCTGATCAAGAGCAGTATCATAACCATAGATAGACCTTGTTCTCACTAAAGCCAAGAAGATCAAGGAAATTATGTTGGAGACTTCCTTGTATGGCAAAATTCTTAAACAAGAGCATAAGCAAAATTTTGTTGATAGTATAGTAATGAAACAATTAGCTGATGTTACTGTAAAGCTTAAAAAAGTAACTGAGCAACAAAGATCTCAAATGAGATTATGCTCACTCAGTTACAGACAATGCAGAATATGCAACAACAGTTTTTATACTCCTTAACTTGTTTCAACTTGTTCATCATGCCAGACAAGACTTCTAATGCTTTGCAGAGTTGTTCTGCTCATCAGGACACCAATACACAGCAAACTGTAAGTTCAATAAGGATAAACAAAAGGGTAGAAACCTGATCTGTTAGAATTACAATTTGTCAGAACTTGTTTCTTGAGTACTGCTGCAAATTGGTACCCATAGTAACAAGGAATCTTGTGCCACCATAGTACCATTCAGTTGGCATTGCCTCTTCCTCCTCAGTCATCCATACTGAATGATAAGACATTCCAACTGAGTAATACTACTGTAATGTAGTTCAGCCTAAAATGCTGAGGCAAAAGTAAACCAGTTGATTGATTTGCCTGAAAGATTATCATGTTTTCCTGACATTTCTGTTTGTGATCACAAATAAAACCAGGGAGAATGATTCCATTAATTTGTTTAATTCAATGGGAACATTGCTTTTTGAGGACATGGAACTTAGCAAGTTCTGTTGTGCACACGAATTCTGTTTGATGTTTTAAATGGACAAAGAACTGTTTGCATGTGTGCTCTTAGATGTGCAGGTATTATTCATATGTAGACCATTGTAGATGAAATCTTGCTGAACACAGAAGAGACATGCTCAGTTAAAATTCCAGTGACCCTGAAATAATATTATTAGTGGAGTATCTAAGGGTTCAGTGCTGGGTCTTGTACTGTTTCAATATTTATGAAAGATACTGGTGAAGGCATGTCCGGCTTAATGTTTTAGTCTGCAGATGATACAAAGGTTAGTAAGGTGGTTAATAATAGTAATCTGGCAATGCTACTACAACAAGATCTGAACAAATAGTATTAGCACTGGCAAATGATGTGAACACTACTCTTCCCGCATCACCTATCCACCCTCTCTAATAATTTTTCTAGTTCTTCCTTGAATTTATTCAAAACTACTCACTTCCACTACAACAGGTGGAAGTTAATTCCAATGATAAACCACCTGCTGGCTGAAAACAAACTTGCACACATCTATCCTGCAACCAACCATCTTACCTCAATTTTAATTTATGCTCCCTCATGTGTAGTCTGAGCAAGAAGAAGAATGCCATCAGCACTGAGCATACTTAATCCATTTAAAATTAGGTAGATGGGCTAGAAAGTGGCAAGTGAAGTTTGACAAGTGCAAGGCATATGGGCAGTTTGACATATGGGCAGAAGTAATTCCAGATTAATGTATTAACTGTGTGGTACTATACTAAAGGTAATAGAGAAAGAACAAGACCTGGAAGTAATTGTGCAGTTAGACATGGTCCTCTGAACAGGGCAGTTCATGGGTTTTGGCAATGATATACAAGAATTTTGTCAGCAGGGATAAGGAGGTAATTTTTCTGCTGTGTAAAGCAGTGGTAAGGTGACATCTTCAGTATTGCATACAGGTCTGGTAGCTTTATTTTAGAAAGGATGTGGAGCTGCTGGAAAGAGTTCAGAGACTGATAAATGATATTAGTGAGAGAAATGAAAGAGTAGTCTTACCAAGAGAAACTTCAGTTCTGCAAATTGCAGTTCCTAGAAACTGGCCACCTGCAAGAAGATCTAATTGACATGTTTAAAGCTTTGGATGGATTGAGTAAGCTGAATGTTTATGGTATTCTTACTCTTGCTCAGACAATACACATAAGGGGACATAAATTTAAATTCAAGGAAGGACAGTTGGATAGTTGTAGAAATTTGCTTTCATCCAGAGGGTAGATTCTTACTTGTTGGGAAAAACTTTCATCTGGTGTTGTTGTGGAAGTTGGTAGTTCAAATAAATTTAAGGAGGAATTAGACAAATTACACTGAACAAAAAAAAAAAAAAAAAATTTTTTTTTTTGTACTTTCAGAGCAAAAGTTGCAAATTTTAAAGGAAATTGAGGTTCTTTCCAAAAATAAATACCAAATTATGGCTATCACATGTACATTGATGAAACATACTTAAATTTTTGTAGCTTTAATCAGTGACTAATTTTGAATATCATAAAATAATAAATATGCTATTGAAAAAATTAACCTTATTCATTTTAAAATACTTTAATCAAACATAATGTACTACATACATTTTGTTTCCTTAGAAATGTTTGACACTTACGAGTTTTTCTTATAGTTCATTTTGCTTTCCTTCTTAAAGAACCAGGAGTAATCTCTGATCACAGTAGTATCTCAATGACCTTGGTACTGCTTCTGTTGTGGATACGTCTTGAAGAAAGCTTTCTCCTTACTTATCAATTAGATTTCCCAAATTTTGATGGGGAGGAAAAAAAAAACCTACGATGACAATGAAGAAAATGAATTTTCAAAGACATTTGTCAGCCCATATCTTTATAACATTGCAGTAAAGTTGATGACTAATTATTTTCTTTCCTTCTTTGGTGAATGCATGAATCCATGCTTTAAATGATTGAAAAACTGCTAGTTCAGTATCAGGAGTTCCTTTATTCGAGCCTCATTTAAGGCTCTGGTTAATGAAGGATGTGGATTGTGCTAGTTAAGGGAAGTTTTACCCCAATTTAATAGATGAAAAACTGAAAGAATGAAGTTGCTCTCAATTTTGCAGCTGTTAAATTGGGATAACATTACTCTTAGGTAGCACAATCCACTTCCTTCATTAACCAGAGTCAGTGGCAGATCCAGAAAAAAAAATGACAGAATGGGCATCATTTGTGACAGGGGAGGCACCATTTTGTGCACTAGAATGGTGATCACATTAGTATCAGTGTTGCCAACTATAGTTAGTTGAAAATAGCTGAGCCACAATGTAAAAACAGATAAAATCCTATGTGAACAATGAAAAAATATATTTTTTTTGTAGCTAAAGAGAATTTAAACGATTGGTGTATATTTTCCAAAAAAAAAAAACAGGGTGACACATGCCCCTGCACCCCTACTACATAGCCTTAACAAAATTTTTCACTAATCCAACCTTTATATACAAAGGTGGAAGAACTTTTTTTGCTTCAACCAGCGGAATGTATTTCACGTTACCTCTCACTGGTAAAAATTGAGCCTTCTTTTCCCACTGCTGCACAATATACTCTTTTTTTTCTATGTAGCACAATTATCCCACCAACATAGAAAAGAAGAGTATTTCATGAAACCTCCCTGTGGACCAATGAGTAAACCAATTACCTGCAGGCCTTGATAAACAACAATGAACTAGTCGACGCATTTAGACACCAGAACCCAGAAGAAAAGTCCTATACCTGGAGATCAGCAAATACACCATCTGGAAGACTTCCTTACCAAGCCCGACTGGACAGATACTACATCCCAAAACACACCATCCCCTTGGTCAGAAGCATCACACATTTACCATCTTATATCTCAGATCACTCGTTTATCAAATTGCGGCTCTCCTTCTCATCCAACCACTTCAAAAGTGGAGGTGCTTATTGGACGTTCAACAATAGCCTTCTTCAAGACAGGGAATACATCTCTAAACTACAAGACCTGATAACCAATATTGCCCAATCCAAAGACAGATTGGAGCCCATGAACACGTGGGGGCCTAGATTTAAAAGTCAACTGAAATCATTTTAGAAAACCTACAGCCATCAGAAAAGTCAACAACAGCGTAATAACCTGTATCAACTTGAGCAAAGACTGAAGAATCTCCCACCTGATTAGTCATGCCCATCAGTCAACACTACAGGCCATACAATCCCACTTAGAGCACTGCAAAAGGTGCCCTCCTAAGATCTACACACACTCACATAAACCTATCTGATGCTCTGACCAAATATTTTTTCTCATTAGAACGCAGACACCACAAAGCAACCGCTATCACTGCCATTCAACTGCAAGATGGAAACATCACTGAAGACCCAGAGGAAAGCTTCTCTGAAGTAACCAGATTTTGTAGAGAAATTTACAGTTCCCAAGAAACGTCTACAAAGGCAACTGAGGAAATACTTTCAGGACTTAAAAAAATCTCCCCTACGGTCCAACGCAATATGGAGAAACCAATCACCCTACAAGAACTAACAGCAGCTTGCAGAGCCCTTCCCAAAAATAAATCTCCAGGTCTGGACAGACTGACTTCTGAATTCTTCCATACCTTTTGAGATCAACCTCTTACAAATGCTTGAAGAAGCACATTTCCAAGGTCTTCCAGATTCGGTCACAACCTCTGTCACTCGATTGATCCCCAAGACTACACAAACCTACAAAACTGGTGCCCAATTTCCTTAACGAATACAGATTGTAAAATTATTTCTAAAGCCATCGCCAATCGATTAAAATCCACTCTCCCTGATATCATTGATCACCAACAAACCTACTCAGTACCAGCAAGATCGTTACATGCCAATCTTCATCTAATCCATGGCCTCCTCTCCACTGCAAACAGTCAAAAGGAATTCCTAACACTAATTAGCTTTGACCAGGAAAAGACAATTCTACACAACTGCCATAGAACCATTCCTTAATAAAATTGCCAATAGTCTACAATCCCAACGAATGCTGCTACCAGAGCCCCACCTAAAGATAACCCACTCAGCATACGCAGGTGACGTCACAATTGTAATAAGCCAGGAGAGTGAGTTTGAAGAAATCCAAAAGGCACATGATCTCTACGCTCAAGCATTAGGAGCAAAACTAAACCACTGTAAGACCAGTGGCCTTGGGGCTGGCAATTGGAAAACAAAAACCAACTCCCCTATCTGATGCACATGGTCCAGTGAAGGACAGAAATATCTGGGGGTATATCTCGGTAATGCTCCTCTTTCCTTCCAAAAGAACTGGCCTGTACTGCTGAGTCACTTCCACAGAATACTTGGGAAATGGAGAAGTGTATGTGTGTGTTACATCTTCACTGAGAAGGAGAGTGCTTGTTGTCAACCAGATGGCTGCAAGTGTTCTCTGGCACACCTTCAAAGTTCTCACTATTGACTTTGTCCACCAAATCCAAGCATCTGTCCGAAGTTTTATTCCATAGGAAGCTAACTGGATATCCTGCTCTAAACTCTGCCAGCCACGTTTGCTCTCAGGGTTTGCGGCCAGGGTTTGCTCTCTCTTGAAGATAAAATCACAGCCTTCCAGATCACTTTTCTCCTGAAGATGCTGCAAATGAAACACCCATATTCAGCCACCACAGATAAGTTACTAGCAACAGCCACAAGAGGGCTATCTCTGTCAACAATATTAAGAATGGACATGGCCAGCACCACTCAAACTATCCTCCTTCTATAAAGACGCACTGCGTTGCTGGAAGAAGCTAAACCTTCACCACACTCGAGGGAACATCACTTCCCGCAATACTCTCAGAACCCCTCTTTATCCTATGTGGAACTAGGCAGGAATTAGAACTGTAGGCGACCTCCTGACACCACACCTTGAATGGAAAAGATCAGAAGACTTGCCCATTAAAACCACAAATGCAAAGAAGCAACACAAACTTTTAAAATCAGTAATCACACAAGCTCTTCCAGACATCACTACAGCTAAAGGAATTGAAAATGTCACAGGATCCATATCTGCACCAACCTTCATCATGACATCACCAGAAGATATGGTACCCTTGTCTCTTGCACTCCCCAAAAAGTCTATCAGCTAATCATGTCTTGTCATGCAGCCACGATTTTCCCGTCATCCACTTGCCAAGCTCTCCCTGTATTCCTCTCCACTCACCACAAGCCACACAACTAAATGTTCCAAATCGGACGCAGACATCCAGTGGAGACTCTGGCACAACATCCTTCCTACCCCAGTCAAGCTACAAATCTTCGGGTTACGCGCCTCAAACTACTGCCTCTTCTGTGACACTCCAGGTACCCTGGAACACACATACCTGGCGTGCCCTGTGAACAAGGAACTGATCAAATACGCTTTGGATGCAGCGAAGCTTGCCTTCAACATGCCCACACTGCAGAGGACTACTGGTACCTACTCCACTCTGAGCAAGTAGGCTCAAGTTGGAGCTAAAAATTAAAGGCACCTGGAGTTGATGGGAACTATTCAGTCATACTAAAAGAAGCAGCAGAAGAGGTAAGCAAATCCCTTAGCCATAATTATGAGAGCATCCTTAAATTCAGGGAAAGCACCTATGAAGATGTGCAAATCTATCCCAAATTCACAAAGGTGGGATCAAAGGGTTAAGTGAATAATTGCAGTGTAAGCTTAACTTCTGTTTCAGGAATTATACAGTCATTGGTTAAAGAAGAAATGCAGGACCATCTAGAATGGAATGCAGTTATGCAGCAGTCACAGCATGAATTTGTTAACGGATAATGTTGTCTGACCAATCTTATTTGATACAACGATGCAGTAACAAAGGAAATGGATGCAAAAAATAATTTTGACATATACATATACTTTGGTTGCAGAAAAGCTATTAATACTGTTCCACATGAAAGACACATTGGCCCACTAAAGGGTTGTCTGAACGGGAGAAGACCGAGTAATTATCAGTGGGCACTGTTTTTTTCTTGGACTTGGATTTTTGGTGGATTAATGTTATTAGTGGAGTCTCCCAGTGTTCAGTGTTGTGTCCACTGTTGTTTTCATTATTTATTAATGATATTGATGAAGGCATATTAATGTTTAAGTTTGCTTGATAATACAAGTGTTGGCAGAGTGGATAATGACAGTAATCAGTGTATGCTGCTGCAACAAGATCTGGATAAATTAGACAGCTGGACTGAGAAGTGGCAGTTGAAGTTCATTAACAAATGCAAGGTTATTACATATGGGTAGCAGGAATCTCAGATTAACATATCAACTAGATAGTACCATACAAAAGATAATAGAGAATGAAAAAGATCTGGGGATAATTGTGCAGTCAGATGTAAAGTTTTCTAAGCAGTGCTTGTGGGTTGCTAGGACTAAAAGAAGCAGCAGAAGAGGTAAGCAAACCCTTATCCATAATTATGAGAGCATCCTTAAATTCAGGGAAAGCACCTATGGAGATGTGCAAATCTATTCCAAATTCACAAAGGTGGGATCAAAGGGTTAAGTGAATAATTGCAGTGTAAGCTTAACTTCTGTTTCAGGAATAATAGAGTCACTGGTTAAAGAATAAATGCAGGCCCATCTAGAATGGAATGCAGTTATGTGAAATATATACCAAAACTTTGGCTGGGGATAAGGAAGAAATGATCCCCCTATAGTATAAGGAAATGGTAAATCCACATCTGGAGTATTGCATATGGAAGCCTTATTTTAGAAAGAATGTGGATCTTGTAGAATTTGTGCAGAGAAGAGCAATGAGATTAATGAAGAGAACAAAAGGATACTCTTACCAAGAAAGAATGCAGTTTTGCACATTGCAATGTCTGGAAACTAGGCATTTGTGAGGAAATCTAATTAAAGTGTTTAAGGATCAGAATGGACTGAGTGAGTTAAATGTTGATTGCATCCTTATGCTAATGTGGTGCAAACATATAAACAAGCATGCTAATGGGGTACAAATTTAAACTGAAGGATGGTTTGGCATATGTGTACAGAAATTTACTTTCAGCCAGAGGATAGTTGATTGTTGGAGCAGACATTCATCTGGTGATGTGGAAGTGTGTAGTTTGAATAAATTTAAGGAGGAATTAGACAAATTATTAGAGGGCAATGTGGAATTTCCCCCCCCCCAATGCTGTATAAGCTTGCTTATATCATTTGCCAATACACAACTGTACTAGTATTAATAGTGGAAAATGATGCAAGAAAGCAAGTATATTCAGTGCCTAGTCTCCAGACACTGTAATTTGCAGCTTCTGGAGACTAGGTACCTGCAAGGATTATGTTCTAATTTTTTAAAAATATTTTAGTCATTTTATTTATTTTGAGAGCATTATTAAATTAATTTTTAATAAATTGACTTTTTTTTGATTGTTGACAGTTAATTTTACAATATAAGTTTTTATGGCAATAAATTTGAATTTATTTATATATTTGTATTTATTTGCCATTTTGCTTTAATAATTCTAGTTTAATTATACACTGTGTAATTAAATATTATGACTACCCACTCCCATGTTTCAGCAATCAGCCATTCCCCCTCACTTGTTGGCATAAGTTCACAGTTATAACCAGTAAATGCGATACTACAGGTTCATGGCATACAGCCTATATAAAGTGCTTGATTGACAGGGGCAAGGGACGTGATCTTATGGACTTTGAAAAAGGGATGATTATCAGTACTGGCTGAAGGGGGACAGTTTTGTGGAAACTGCAATTCTTGTGGACTGTTCATGGAATACTGTAGTTAAGGTGTTTCAAGAGTGGACAGAGCAGCAGTTGCCAGGCCAATGGCAGGCACCCACATCTCATTGACAGTCACATTGAACATAGGCTGTCCTGCCTTGTGCAAGCCCATAGACAGAAAATTGTGGAATGTTTATTATGGACTTTTATCGGAAATGAGGAGCAGTGTTTCCAAGACTGTGATCCAACAAATGCTCCTTTGTATAGGCCTTAAGAGTAATGCCCATGTTTATGGTCACCCATCCCCAACGATATCTGAATGCATCATTGGACCATTGATAACCTTAAAACAGTTGCTTTTTCAATGAATTGTATTTCCTGCTGTGCCATATGGACAGCAGATGGTGGGAACAGTGACAAACTGCAGAGAGCAGTCACTCAGGTGTCCTGGTTTGAAAGAAACAGGCAGGTGGTGGCAATATTTTTGGTGTGGGGAATGTTCATCTGTGAATCTCTTGGAGTCCCTATACCCCTAGACTGCATTCTGAATGTTTAAAAACTACCTTTCCATTGTGACTGGTCAGGTACACACCATGATAATTGTGTTCCCAGATGGCATAGGTGTGTTCCAGCAGGATAATATGCCCTGCCACATGCCAGTATTGTTAGAGAGTGATCCACTGAACATAAAAGTGACTTTCAGGTGCTACCTTGTCTGCCAAATTCACAGAATTTGAATCCTAGAGAACACTTCTGGAATTATGTGGCTCGACAGATCCAGTGTTTGGATTCTTCACCATAGACCACTGCATGTCTATGAGATGCAATCCTGGCAACATGGTACAATGTGCCTCCTGCAACTTTCAGAGGCCTTTATAGAGTCCATGACTCACTATATGGCAGCAGTACTTGATGGCAAGAAGATATACCCACTGTTAGGTAGATGAGATGGTCATAATGTTTTGACTGGACAGTGTAATATTATTGTTGCATAATATGGAATTTTTATATTATTGTAATCAGTTTTCTCACCAGAACAATGTAAATAACTTGACTCAGAAGTAAGCAGTATAAGGCTGAAAGCTATTTCTTGTATATTTAATTCATTAAAGAAAAAAAGAAGTACCTAATGCTCAATACAAGACGTCAACCTTATTTATTAGAAATGTTTTTCAGGTTCTTTCTGTTTTAACTAAATATGTAAATTTTTATATTAACAGATGTAATGCTTAGTCATGTTGCCATTGAAATCAGTGGCAAAACTAATATGCTGGAGTCCTCCCTCTTGACCTAATTGGAAATGTCTGTACAATTCCAAATTGGATTCATTTTATAAAGGCAAACCAAATGAAAACTTTCCTCCTCCTCTTAGACTTAAGGAACTGACTCGACCTTGGAATATTGAAATAAGGAGTACATGTATATTCCAAGATACAGCACCACCAGATCCACCTTAGATCAAATCCTTCAATTTATGATGACTATTTTTGACAGTGGAGAAAGAATACAATGTATTCTCCATTGTCAAGCAGTTACATGCAGCTCGTGTTCTTTCCAACTTTGCAGGCTTATGAAATCTATACCGATGAATTAAAAACTGATAATACAAAAGAAATTTATTTCTCACATCATATAAAACATTTGATGCAAAAAAAGTTTGATAGGTTACTTGATAATGTTTATTTGTATTTAAGAATGTTAATTTTTTTTGTACTTAAGATGTTGGGTGAATTAAATATTTAATTTGTCTTTAAATTTAATTAAAGAAATCACAACCAAAGATGTATGTGCTGAGGTAGCCTTCTTCTCCAAACCACTTCAGCCTCATTACAATTAGTGTGCAGTATCTTCACTACTGAACTCTATGCTGTCAACCTAGTTGTAGATGAGATTAGTAAACTTGTAGTCACACTGACCTTAGTATACACCAACTCTGTGCGATCTCTGCCATAAGAAGCAATACCACCTCTTCTCACCCTATAATAAAAAGCATACACTTTTAGGTTACTTGCTTGCAGTAAGTCCAACCAAATTGTAACATTCTGCTGGGTCTCAGGACATTTCTGGTGTAGCAGGAAATGAAAGAGCAGATTATCTTTTCATGTGCCATATACTGATTACAAACTTGTTATCCATGAAATATGTTATGATAGCTTGAGTACTCATCTGGAGAAGCCACTCAGGAAACAAACTTCACCAGATAAAACCAGATTCAAAGCTGTGGACCTCCAGCCTCTGAAAAAGAAGGCAGGAAGAAGTAATATTAGTATCTCCTTCTTAGAGATGATGCTAACCAGGAGCATTCCTAGGGTATGTTGTGCCCGGGTACCAATCGAAATTTGGTGCCCGGATGCCAATTAAAATTTTCTGTCACCCTTTAAAATTTTAAATTTTCACCAGAACAATGTAAATAACTTGATTCAGAAGTAAGCAGTATAAGGCTGAAAGCTACTTCTGTATGAAGCTATTTCTTCATATGTGTATGTAAGTTTCAATTGCCCCTTGAACGTTGGCACCCGGGTGCAGAGCACCCCTTGCACCTTTGGGACGGCCCGCCTCTGATTCTAATATGGAAGAACATTGTACTTTTTCTTAACCATTGATTAGACACACTATAGTGTTGGCAGCACTTCTGGATCCCCTACTTTGGAGTAGGAGAAGTCTGGGCCTAACTTCCAGCTTGATATGGTTATTAAAGATAATATTGGGGCCATTTAGTGTTCTGTTGTGTGGGGAGGGGTTATACTTTTGCCTCTGATTAAAATTAAACAGTTGCACAATATATGAAAGTATACATAGATACTAAAAAATTCCACTGATAGAACTGAAAAAATGTACTCATATTAGATGATTTACCCTGCTCCATTTAATCAGTTAGAATTTTGCTTATATATCCACTGGCATTTTCTTGGTAACTATTGTTACTTTTTTTAAATTTATTTATAACATAACCTTTGGTCTTAAGGAGGATCTCTGATGATTTTCATATAATCAGGTGTAGAGCCACTGATTTTACCCTAATCCCACAAGGATTTGCTATTTTCAGTATTTATAGTGTCTTTAAATTGCAAAGAAGCACCAGTTAACTGTCTGTTTTATGCAGATACTGTAATGCATGAGACCAGCAAAATGGGCTATGTTTGTTAAATGCAAGTTAGGTGTATGAATTACATAGCAGCACACTTTTTTTTTATTCTTAAATGACTCCACTGTCACCTGGCCTCAAGTTTACCTAACCTAACTGTACTACCTCCATTGACTCCTGCCAATACCTGACACTAATATCACTAGCAGGTATGGAATGCTTCATTTTGTACCATCAGAACACTTTATTTCATGATTAAACCTTATTTTTGGTGTAATCATGAAATAAAGTACGTATTCTTTATGCCGATAAAGAATACGTACTTTATTAAGACTGATTGGTTGATGGATGACATGTTGCTATATATGTATTCTCTCTTTCATCACTTCTGATTTATTTTTTCGAAGAATGGACTTTTTCTAAAAGCTTTAGGTCTTTGGATATAACATAAAAAAAACTCTGAACATGGTACATCCTTATAATGGGTTTTAATAATCAAATTTGATTTTACTGTGTCCAGCTGAATGTGGTTTTCTCATCAGTCCATAATAAATTCATCATAGAGAAAATACATTATACTGAGGCATTTGATCCTGATAGAGTAAGGCAAAACCCACAAGTAACTTTATTTCATTACAGGTTATTTATTCCTTCTGAAAATGAGCAAATACTTCTTTCCATTTGTCTGCAGTCTTACAATTAGTATTATTCTATTCAGTCATTTTATTCTCCATTGAATACAATTTGACATTAATATAGTCATCAAAAAGACTTACTTCATTTATATTGAGGTTAGGTAAGGTAATCTTTATTTTCTCGGCACATTCTGTAAAATTTTCGCAACAAAAGGATTTTCTCGGTGAAATTCATTCCATTTTTGCAAATACTAAACGAATGAACGGTTCATTCTTGAATGTACTGAAGTGCAGTATTATAGAAATCAGCTTTTTTTTTTTTTTTTTTGAATGATTCTTCAGTCATCACACCTTTTTT
This sequence comes from Mastigoproctus giganteus, assembly GCF_048544385.1. Classification (NCBI taxonomy): domain Eukaryota; kingdom Metazoa; phylum Arthropoda; class Arachnida; order Uropygi; family Thelyphonidae; genus Mastigoproctus; species Mastigoproctus giganteus. Next base: position 203,735,528 of record NC_143583.1, read on the forward strand.
ATGAAGCCTTAAGTTCAGTTTTCATATCACTATGTAAGAACGTTTAATTTTGTTGCATTATAAGCTTTGTGATGAGGAAACCTATTTCTTTCTTAACATTAAAATTTGTCACCTCTTCACATTCAATTTGCTGAATAGCATCAGAAAATATCTTTATCTAACTTCTCAGAAATACAAAAGATTTCCTGTTGTTAAAAAATTCATATAAAATATTTGAATATTTATCCCGACTCAAGAAAACTCTGCAGTCTATCGTAAAGTTCAATAAAACGATTCAGAGCTTGTTCCAGTAACAACCATTATGTTTTGCTATGCCCTAGAACAGTTTTATACGGTGCCTCCGTAGCCATGCGAGCAGGAGCTGCAGTGTGTAACACACGCTTCTTGATTAGACCGGTGTTCGAGCCCTTGACCACCAAATACGGAGGATGCGGAAAGGTCAGGGAATGACCACCGCATATCCCCGGAGCAATATGGCCTTAGTTGCTAATGCTCCTAAAAACCAAATAACAACAACAGTTTTATACTCTATTTCCACAAAACTATTTAAAATTTTCTGCTCTGACTGTGAAATGGTGAAAATACAAAAACTTTCCACAGAATCGCCTGAACGTCTATAGGTAATATATGAACCACAATTTATATGCTATTATGAATAATGTGTGTTGCACAGCCTACACCTATTATTTTTCTGTTTGTTTTTACGAAAATTCGAGAAAAGTTATTGTTTTTGCCTTTCATTTTTAATCCACCAAAGTTTGCATTGGTATTATCTGCTGAAATACGTATTATTTTATCAACACTGTCATGTTTATTAGCAACTTTTAAAATGTAGTCAACAATAAGATCAGAGGTTTTTCCAGGGAGCCTGCAAAATTCTAATATTTCTGTCGCAATGCCTTTAGCTGGAATAAAATACCTCACTATAATCGGTACAATCTTTAGATCAGTGTGGTTAGAAGCATCTACAGCTAAGCAGCAATACCTTTATTTTTAGGTCTTCCAGTATTTCATTGCTTTCATGTGGTTCACAGCAATAGCCCTGCATTTTGTTTGAGCACAGGTAAATTTTTTGTTTAGAAATGTTTTTAAAAGAGCTGAAGTATAGTCCATTGACTGGAAACTATGATTGTGTTTGATAGTATGATAAACAAACGTAGTCTCCTTTGCAGCTAGATCTCTTTCTTTGTTGCCCAGTTTTTTTTTTTTTTGCCTAAAAGGATTTTGGCAGCCTTATGTTTTTTTATGCTGACATGATCAAATAGATCTGCCTTTCCTCCATGACCAACACTAAACACAGCACGACACAAGGAATGCACCACTTTTGAGGAACCACCGGTAACATTACTTTCTTTTATAAATGGGAATTGCTCCTTTAAACTGCTAGTGAACACACATTTTCTCTTCAGAATTTTAAAAATTATTTTTATATTCAAAATATGAAATTATTTATATATTCCAAATATAAAAATAATGAAACGTTAAAAGTAGAACACTGAGAAATCGACATGAACACTGCAGTGCGGACAGTGCAAACAGACAATGATCGACTGTAACTCCAATCATTAAAGGTATTTTGCAACAAAGTAGCACAATGATGATATATTTTGATACTGGTCATTCCATGTCACCACTATTAGGTTAACTGCAGGCATGGGCTACTTTGTTTTGAGATACTTGTATAGTAGGGCTTGACTCAATATTGCTAGTTGTCAGGTGAAAATGTTCGAGAAACAATGTCGTTTTGAAAAAAAAAAAAAAAACGGGACATTTGACTTCCCAGGTTGACTTTGTCGGGACAGAGATCTGTAAAATCCATAAATCTGGGACTGTCATGGGAAAACCAGGACATATGGGATCCCTAATTAACATGCACTAAGCATTCCACTTTTTGCTCAGCCCACAAATCCATTTTCCAGCAGGTTGCTTATGATGGCTGGTTGGTGAGTCCTCTGTTTTGGAATAACAGAGTAGACATTCTGTTTCAAAGAGAGGAGTCTACCCATTTGGGTACTAACCTTGATATATCACAGCATGGTGTTTTTTCTCATGCTTTTTTTACATTTCTAGCTAATGCTGACATAACTCTTCATGCATTAAGAATCTGCAGGTAAAAGACCCGCTGAGATGACAGTGAATGCATTATTCTTATGTTGGATTTACTTAAAGATATAACTACTTTCAAGGATAAAAGGAATTTTTTTTGCATTCGTAACAGTGACTACAGTGGTCTCAGGCAGTTTTTATATTTTGAATTCCATGCAGTTGGACCAACTGATTGATATTACCTACAGCAAATTCTACATGGGAAATATTCAGGGAAGTAATCATAGGAGCTGGGTACTACAATAAGATCTAAACAAATTGAATGCATGATCTAAAAAAATGGCAGTTTAACATTAACAAGTGCAAGGTGCTACATATGGATAGTAGTAATCCCAGATTAACTCTGGGATTACTACTATCCATAGGATAGTGGAGAATGAAAATGACCTGCTGGTAATTGTGCAGACAGGCTGCCTGGACAGCTAATTGGGTTTTGTTAATGATATACAGGAACTTTCCCAGCAAGGATAAGGAGGTGATTATCCCATTGTACAAAGCGATGGTTAGGCCACATCTTGAGTACTGCATACAGGTCTGGAGGTCTCATTTTAGGATGTAGATCTGCTGGAATGGGGCAGAGAAGGGCAATGAGATTGATGAAGTGAAAGGGTGGTCTTACCAAGATAAGTTTCAGTTCTGTAAATTGCAGCATCTGGAGACTAAGCACCTGCAAGGTGATATGATTGAGGTGTTTAAGTCTTTTGAATGGATTGAGCAAGCTAAACGATGATGGCATTCTTCCTCTTGCTCTGACTAGACCCATGCAGGGGCATAAATTCAAATTGTGGATGTTTGCCTTCAGCCAGCAGATGGTTGATTGTTGCCCAATAATAGCTACTGTCTTCTTGCACTAGCCCATTCCTTTATCCATATCAGCAACTTTCCTTTAACGTTATGCTGTTCCAATTTGTATAGCAAATCTCTGACTGTATCAAAAGCTTTTCTGAAATCTATGTATATGATGTCAAAATTATTTTTTGATCCAGTTTCTTTGTTACTGTGTTAGTATATCCAGTCAGATTAGCCAGACAAGTTCACCCCTTAAAAAAAAATCCATGCTGTTACTGCATTTGTGTCTAGATAGCCTTGCATTACTTCTTTAACCAGTGACTCTATTATTTTTCCTGGACCAGAAGTCAAGCTGAAAGGTTGGTAATTATTCATTTCATGTCTCCCTTTTATCTGTCTTTATGAATTTGGGATGCATTTCTCATCTCCAGTCAACAGGGACCTCCCCTGAATCAAGGGATGTTCTCATAATCATGGCTAAAGGTTACTTACCTCTTTGCTGCATCCTTAATATAGATGGATAAATCCACCTTAGGTGTCTTTTTTTTTTTTTTTATGTTTAGCTTCAACAATTTCACCTCTACTTTCTTCATCTCAGTTATCAAAAATTATTCATCCACCCCTAGAATTTAAATCACTTCAGTCATCCCTATCACTAAAAAATTCCTCTTATGTGAATGCTGATGCAAAATACTTATTTGGTTTGTCAGCAGCCTGAACAGGATCAACAGTTAAACCATTCATGTCTAGTTGACCAACATGATTCATCCCTTTCCCTTTAGTATTTAAATAAGTAAAGAAGCCTTTGCTGCTATTCTTTGCCAGAGACTTTGCATACTGCCTTAGCTTGCCTAACCTCTGTTGTGACTTCATTGCAGACTAGTTTATATCTACTTTAGGCATCTGTATCATCTGATAATTTATATGCATCCCTTTCATTTTTCTTCACTGCTATAAGTCTAATAGTTCATCTGACATTCATTTAGTTCTATGCCTTGAACTATACTTCTTAGTTGGTATAAGAAGCCTAGTAGCTTCTATGATATAACATCCCTGAATGCTTGCCATTTAGAATTTGTTCTTGGTAACTTCATCAGTTGGTCGTACTGCATAGAATTTATTAACCATTTGAGACCAGTGTAGTCACTTTCATGAAAACAAAAGCCCCTTCCCTTGTCTTTGACAGTAGTTACATCTTTAAGTAAATCCCACATTAATACATTGTGATCACTGACACCTAGTTGTAAAGTTTTGTAAATTTTCAAAAAACTTTCCATTGTAAAGTTTTTTTTTTTTTTTTTTGAAATTAGCTTTTCTTAATGCAAGAAGGATCACTCATCAGATCAAGAGTGTTACTTTCTCTTGTTATCTCTCTCTGACATGCTGGTGTAGGAAACAATCATCAATGAATCCACAAAAGTTTTGCTAGTGTGTGAGTGACCAACCCAAAAGGTCTGGTCAATATCTGGAAAGTTAAAGTCCCCCACTATAAGACATTCTGATTTACTGGCCCACTCTATATGTCTGCACAGTTGTTCATTATACTCATCAGAGTAATTTGTTCTGTACTACACCCCTACCCTCATTTTTTTGTTTTCCCACTGGGCCACCCATGTCCACTGGATGCACTGCTTTAGATTTTTGGTGCTGCTTAACTAAGAGTATAATCTCTCTCCCCCATCTGTCCTGTCTATCCCTTCCATACACATTGTTAAAAGAGGAAAGAACTGATATAGAATGGTTCTTGGTTAGGGAACTGACAAGTGCACAAGGAAGTATTGAGAGAGAGAGAGAGAGAGAGAGAGAGAGAGAGAGAGAGAGAGAGAGAGAGAGAGAGAACACACACACACACACATACATGCAAACAAACTGAATTCCTGTCAGTAATCAGGAATTTCTACAGTCCTTTTCCATTGAGGCTGTATTAGCTGATCTCAGGCAAACAGGTATTAGGGTTTTCCACCCTTCATAATATGCAAATCACACAACAATACAGACATAAATAGACAGATGAAATGTGATCCGAGTTGCAGCTGCACCTAAAACTCAACAATGGCTCAATTTTGGAAACCACCGACAGGCAATTCTGAATAGTAGTGCCATTGTAATAAACAAAACTTGGACACAACAGACCTCCAAACAGAAATCCATAGAGAAAAATGTTAGATAAGCTAACGTTTAAGAGCATACTGTTACTGGTAAACAAAATCGTGGTTCAATTTAAATACGAAATGTGTATTTTGTCAGTGAAATTTAATTTCTAGTGCAGTGTGGACTTTAAAAAAACCTGCTTTTTTCTGAAAAATCTGTTTTTTTTCTCCTGTTTTTAGGGTTTTTTTTTTTTTTTTTTCCTGTTTACAAATTGCTAATTTTCAGCTTTTTAAAAGTTAACTTGGCAGCTATGTTAAACACTGAAGCCCTCAAAGCATCCATCAGGGTCTTCTTTTGTTTGAGGGGGTATTCAGCCTTCGATCCATAAGAAAATGTCTGAAGGAATGTGGTCACAGTGATCAAAACACTGTGTGGAGAATGGAAGAAAACATAGAGGTGCTATAATTTCAAAATGTGTACTTTGTTCCTGCCCCTCTATAAGTTCAAGGTATTAAGAAAATCAAGTAACTGTGATACCCATCAGTGAACAGCACATTACAGGAAGAAAAGTCTTTATTCAAGAATTTTGGCTCATGTTATTTGGACACATATACCTAAGCTGGGGTGGGGGTGTGCTAAAAGAACTTTGGGATGATTGCTTATATCCTTTTTCTTGAAATATACGTTTTAGGATTAAAATAATAATAATAAAATCATAAAAATCGCATATAAATCAGCCCATGGTTGGGAAGGGCTGAATTTAATTACCTAATATTGAAAGTTTTCAGCCGCTATTTGTAGTGGCCTTTTAGAGAAATGTGGTTTCAGATTGTGCCAGCCACTTTCAACCAAATTTTCTATGTAGAATTTCAAATTCTGTACTGACCTCTGTGTGACTAGATTATTCTGCAACAAAATGCAAATATGCATTCATTGTCAATCTGTTCTTATAGTGGAGTTCTCATTGTACCTAACTGTTGCCTTGTACAAAATACATATACTTAAGCTGGGACGGGGAGTGCTAAAGGAGCTTGGGGATGATTACTTTTATCCTTTTTCTTTAAATCAGTTTTAGGGTTCAGAAAAATCACAAAGGCTTTTTTCTCTTGTAAGCTTGATTTGTTTGAATGTAGCAATTGAGTCTATAATGCAATGATTCATTATATAAGAAGAAAATGATTAATTAGTAATAACAAAAAATATAAAATTTGGAGTTCAGTTTTGCCCATAAGAAAATTTTAAAGCAAGAAAGTCAGTGATTTATTCATTTTAGAGGAAGCAATTGAATTTGACAATGTGGTAAAGTAAGAGACTTAATAAATGCATTTTCATGTCAAGTATTTTAATTAGTTTTTTGGTATGCAAAGGACACTGGTACAGTTATACCCAAACAGTCCCAATATCTAAATAAACTTGGCTATATTTTGTTTTTCAGCGTCATTATCTGTCTTCCAGCCTGGATTTTTTTTTTTTTTTTTTTTTGTTTGTTTGTTTGGTTATAGGAGTTCTATAACTTGACCATGGGAGACCGAATTATACCACACAGATAAATTCTCCTCAGTATGGTATGCAATTAAATTTCTTACTTAGTAGTAGTAGTACTTGAGTTTAATTAATGTGAAGATTTTGAGCTAAAAGAGATTGGATAGTCAGTGATGGAGAATATCAGAGTGAAAAATATGCACAAATGCACTTTCAAAGCAGGAAGAATCAGAGCAAATAATTAAGATGAATGTTCTTTGAGGAAATTAATAATTAAGATTCAACCATCAAGAAATCAACAAGGGCATCATTACGTCAATAAAGTTATAATTGAGACTGTATTTGTGAAATGAATTGGGAAACTTCTAAGCAGTTGAGATTTTTCTTCAAATAACTTTTTATAAGTAATTTGACTATTCATGAGGCACCATTGTATATGAGGTAAAAGTTGGGGGGGGGACAACCTGCTGTATGAAGTAACATTTTTAAGATATTCCATACATATGGTAAGATATATCTCTTATTAACAGTGCCTCACTTCTACACACTATTCCACCTTATAACAGTGATGAAACAATGCTTCCCTGTATACTCTATGATTAGACCGGGGTTCGAGCCCGTCACCACCAAATACAGAGGATGCGGAAAGGTCAGAATGACCACCGCATATCCCGCAGCAATATGGCCTTAGTTGCTAATGCTCCAAAATAACAAACAAACAAATGTATACTCAATGCTGCTTCCAATCAGCTGTCAGAGTAGGGGTGGCATGGTGTTAGTGTTACCAATAGGTTTGGTTTTCAGTGGATTATCTAGTGGCCAGGGCCATTAGTTCAATATAAATTTCAGGGAGTGGGTCCTGAGAGGAGGCTTTATAAGTGTCAAATTTCTACTTTTTTTTTTTTTTTTTTTTAAACACCATTCATTTAATCATGAAATATTGGAAAATTATATCATTATTTCCGATAATGTAATAATAGAGATCTTAGTTATTAAACATACAAAAGATTGGCATAATAATGAATGTGCAGGTTACAGTACCAGAGTAATTAGATACAATATACAAAAAAAAAAAAAAAACTATATATTAAAATAGTTACACACACCTGTTTCTCTGATCATTATATTTCTTTAAAAGAGATCCAATGATCAGAGAATGTTGGGCAACATTTGAAAATAAATTTCTGTATTGATTGTCATTGTTCCTACTCAAAAAGTAAACTTTGTCTGTTTTTTGGTGACCCATTGAGTCTTTGTGGATGAGGTATTTCGGTTAAAACCAAGAATGTGGATTCAATGTAGCAGTACTTCAGCAAAAGTTTTGTGAGGTTCCCAGTAAATTCTCTGTTGGCCCATAGAAAAGTATAAAAATGTTTATTAATATTTTTGATTTAATAATAAATAAATTAAATAATTTAATTAAAATGAATTATATTATTATTATTATTAAATTATTATCCATAATGGTAGTTATAAAAATAATGTAATAATTTATTTAGATAATAGCAATTGTCACATTTTGAAAATAAATTATGAATTTAGTATTCTAAGTCTTTAGCTCTATTTGGCACCTAAGATGAAAAAGCACTTGTTTCTGGAGCCACAATTGCCATACCCTAGTTAGGCCTCTGTTAAAAGTTGCTGGTAGCTAGACTAATTTAGAAAGTTTAAAGAATACCAGTTACCAGAAATTGCTAGACCTAGAAGGATATAGATTAAAAAGAAATACAAACAGCCCATTATAAGTTAAACCAGAGCTGTTCAAATGGTGGTTCTCCATTGTATTTGTGCAGCCCACAAGAGTATTTCCATTCCTAAAATGTGTTAACACTTTCCACCCTCTTTAAAAAAAAAAAAAAAAAAGGCAGAAAATCTTGTCAAGCACTTTACAAAAAGTGCTTACTATGTATTGCTTGTAATTCAATTGATTTTTACATAATATCTAATAAACAACTTTTTATCAGAAGCAAATTCCTTAAATTTTTCTAATTTTGATATGTAACATAACAACTTAAATTTAAATAAGTGGTTTTGAACCTTATGGGCCTAATTCTTATTCATGTGTTTCTGCTTCATACATTTAATCATGGCAGGGTAGATAGTTGTATTGGTATTCTGGTGAGGGGCACTTTTATAATGCAGCTCATGAGTATATATTAAATTTACAGTGCAACCCTTCAGTGCTTTGAAGTTGGGCAGCACTGATGATGGAACAGTGGCAGAAGATCTCACAGCACAGATGATACAGCAATAGATCTCCATTTTGATATATTTTGGCACTGGGCTTAGGAGAGGTTAAATTTTTTAGTGGAGGCTCAGATCCCAACTAAGAAGATATTGCTTATACCATTTGCCAGAAGAGATGGGCAGAGTCTGCAGTTTTCTCCGGAAGCCAAAGTATGATTTAACCTTGAAGATGCATTAGGCAAATTGGTGGTACTATATCAGGTAATGGATCATTTGTTATTTAGCACTGCACAGTGTTACACCTGGTCATCTCTCCGTGGAGTGGATACTCTACTTACATTGGTTCATGCTAGGTGGTCACCATATGTGTACATTAGACATTTATAATATTATGTACCATGAAAATCGAGGATATATCCATGGTTACTAAGTTAAACCAGCGTGAAGATGCAGGCAGAATATTTGACCATTAAATGATTGAACTTTTGCTGAAAATTGCCACACTTGTAAGCGAAACTTGAATAACAGTTCCATCAGTGTTTTTCAACTTGCAAGTGTTGGTCATAATTATCATCACCACCAGAAGAATGTCCCCAACAGTGAACAGTGATGATAGTTAAAGCTGCTACTTGTAAGTGCTGATAGATAACTTCACTGACTTATACCTGTATATGATACAACTGCATTGCAATTTTTATTTTTTTTTAATATTCTCCTTGTAACATTTCATGAAAGCAACTTTGAACTCTCCCCATAATTATGTAATGAGATACTGTAATTCAAGTCTCATTTATATTTAATAAGGGTTTTTTTGCATAATAATGTGCAACTCCCCCTCCCACAACAACTCATAATGCATTTTTTAGGTTTTCTGACACTCCCTCCCCCTTTCCAGTGTTATATAATTTGTGAGTGACTCTATACAAATATTATTAGATTTTGTGAACTGCTGTTTTCTATTTGTTGTGCATACATTAGTCAGTTTTATTGTATTACATCTACTGAATGATTAACATAGATTTTGATTTTCTTACAGTACAGAGAGTGGCGTTGACAATCCTTTTCGACCAGATGGTGAGTTGAGTCGAGAAGCTGATACTATAGTTAGCCTTATCAAAGAAGGAAAACCAATTACTCCTGTGAAAGGGGAACCAGAGGATGCAATTCCAAACACAGAGGTTAGCATTGCTAGAAATGGTGCAGTAGTTGATGAACCAGACAAAGCAGCACCCCAAGAAGTAAATGAAGCACCAATATCTCCAGTTAAAACCAATGCTGTGCAGAGTGCAAAAGTAGGTGCCAATGGCAATGCTCCTAAGGATGCTGACTCTCCTGCCCCTGGTGTTGTTGAAGTACAGCATGGTGTGGTTGTGCCACCTGCAGAGTCTGATCAGGTAGAACAAGTGGTGATAAAAAAGAAGCCCAAGTGCAAATGTTGTGTGATTCAGTAGACAGGATTATTAATGATTACTAACCCGACCCTCAGGGCCGAAGTACTTTTGACTGCCAGTTAAGCTAACAACTCATAGGTGTTGTGTGTGTCTGTGCAACCTGATGGCAGCCAATATTATGGATCAAGGTGAAACTCATAACATTTATTGTTTATTGCTTGTGTTTATGCAAATATTTTGTGTCCACCTGTAATCAGTGATGATTGTACATCAGAGAATTTCCAGTTTGTGGACTTTGGGATGGAGCCATCTACTGCCAGCCAAGTTTAAAGTGCAGAGAATGTTAGGATATTAACATGTTGATACAAATTTTACATGCACGTGCACATACACATACATATACAGACATGCCATCTGCTTTTTTGGTACTGCAAGTAAATTTGTGTTCTCTTTAAGGTAATGTAATCTTAAATGGTTTAAATTCTAAAATGAATGTGTACTAGGTAACTTAAAAATGCTTTATTCTAAAGATAGTTTCTTCTCCTCATATCAGCCTTTTTTTTTTTTTTCCCCAACTTAACTATAACAGGTATGTAAATTAGAAAATAGGGAACTATTCTTTACAGAATCGTGCATTATTTCATGGATCTTTAGTCATATTTTAATTATATTTCTAATTCTTTTGTATTTCATTTTACTTTGTACAGTATATTGCTGGTATTTTTGTGGCATTTTCTTCTGTAAATATGAATGAATGCATCTTTCTTTTTACTGCATTGATGATTGTTTATTTTTAGTAATTAAACTTTCATCATGGGGTGTGAAACAAACTTGTTCATTTAATTCTTAATGTTTAGTCAGATATATTTTGCACAAGTGGAAGAATTGGAAATCAAAACTAGAATAATATGGGAAGAATATATAAATTAAATATTTAATTTTTTATGTTGTATATTTGTATAAAATAATTATGGTTGCTATTTTGCTGATAAGTAAAATTCTCTTGTCTTTTTCTCACCCCCAGTTTTCTGGATTTGGTAGAATCAGCAGTGATAAGCATTTTAAAATTTTTCTAAAAGATATATGATTATACACTACTACTATTTATATAATACAACAGTTCTACATCAGAAATATTTATCTGTAGACTGCATACAATTATTCTGAGTTAAATATAATGCCGAAAGCAAGGAGAGCGTTTGTTTAATATATGCCTAGACATATTTATATGTCATCAAATTTTATTTATGCATATAATGTTGCTTTTATTAGTCAGTCTCATATTGAAATTCTAAAGGTTAAAACTGCCTTTAATTTATTTTAACTTGTAATTAGTAAATTAATAAGAGGAGTTTACCTCAATATAGTACGTGGAACACTTCCGTATGATACCCTCCAGAAATTAAAACGGAAAAAACGAAAAAATCGACAACTTACCGGTACATTAAAGTAAAATATAAATAATTAAAGTAAATTATAAATAATTAAATAATCAATTTAACACAATTCAAAACAATTAAAATTCAAATTAACGCAATTAAAAGAATCTAACGAAAATATTCAAAACGATTTTCCTTCCTTAAGTAAGGAAAAATATTCAAAACGATTTTCCTTCCTTAAGTAAGGAAGGAAAATCGTTTTGAATATTTTCGTTAGATTCTTTTAATTGCGTTAATTTGAATTTTAATTGTTTTGAATTGTGTTAAATTGATTATTTAATTATTTATAATTTACTTTAATTATTTATATTTTACTTTAATGTACCGGTAAGTTGTCGATTTTTTCGTTTTTTCCGTTTTAATTTCTGGAGGGTATCATACGGAAGTGTTCCACGTACTATATTGAGGTAAACTCCTCTTATTAATTTACTAATATCATTATCAACGTAGAACATATTGAGTATTACAGCTCTGATTCATACTATCTATTTAACTTGTAATGTAATCTATGTCAGATTGATACTATATAGGAGTGAAGGGGAGAAGCAGGCAGGTAAGCTGTCTTGGGCACAAATATTGTGTGGGGGTGCCTATAATCAGAGTGTGCTCCCACAGGAAACAGTTGGCAGGGCTGGTGTTGACTCTTGATACCCATAGTATCATGCAATATCAGTGGTGGCTCATGGCCAGACTGCAGGATGGTGCAGCCAGCAGCATATAAATTATTTTTTACTTGCAATTTTGAAACCCTGCATTGCTGGTGTAGTTGACTGCAGTCAGCTAGCAAAAATAGCATGGTGGTCCATGTTCAGCATAGTTTCAATGTGCATGTGGGCATGAGTCCAGACATGCAATGTCATCAGAGCCATATTGTTTGGTTGGGTTGCAGTGCGGTAGCTTAGTGAATTTTTTTTTTTTTTTTTTTTAGACGAGTTGCATTTTGTGGTGCCTTCATGTGGACCAGACAAGTGCAGAATTATATGATTATGGCAAATTTATGAATACAGTTTAGTCTTAAATTTAAAAACATTACTCATAACAATTATTGGTAACAATTTTTAAAACTATTTAGTTTAAAAAATGAAAACAAGTTACAATAACCACTTTCGTATACCACAAGCCACCATTGTGTGATAACTGACATTTTAAGACTGCAAGTGGTGTTACAGACAGGCTACACATGATAATGCCAAATGAACCTGTCTGTAAGTCAGATTACTTATGTAAGAATGGTATTTTAGGAAAGTTTCACATATTTTAAATATTGTTTATTTGTGTTCAGATCAATTAAATTGTTATTTTTTTTTATTAACTTCAATTATCAGTTTGTTTAGGTGTTAAGAAATCAAGCTTAAATTCTTATATTAATTCCTAGCATCGAAAGAAATTAATTGTGCTGTGTGCCATTTTTAAGATAAATCTGGTTTGGCACTTAGAATTATTTTATCACAGTTCCTTTCAATATTTTTAAAATGCTGAGTAAACACAGCATTTATTTGAAAGTTTTCTCTGTTCATTTAGTTTTCAAATTTTGATCTTAGCCTTTTCTTTGTGGAATTTCCAGGTGTGTGTGTGTGTGTGTGTGTGTGTGTGTGTGCATGTATGTGCACACACATCATAGAACATAGTTATAGGTACATGTAGTTCACATAGCCAATAACTGCATCCCTTAATTGTTAATCTTTAAATTATGATGGTGGAGGGTAATGCTGAAATGAATGAAGTACAAAAGTTTTCATACTGTTAACATATAATAATAGAATCTTATCTCATTGATACTTTCATACAGTATTACAAACTGCCACAAATGTGTAAATATAAATTTTTAAGTGTAATGAAAGGCTATTTTGTGATAAAGGCAAAATGATATATACTTAAAAAGACAAAGTCACTTTCTAATTAGAATATTACAATATAAATTCAGTTTTTCTGAATGGTCTTCTCCTTGATCTTCTAAGGAGAAAACCATCTACTCATGCCTTGTTTAACTTTAAACATACCAGCACATGAATAAAAACATAAATATAGGTTTTACATGAATATCAATACATCAAAAATAAATGTAATAATAGGAAAGTTTAAAAATTTTGTCATTATAATTCCGTATTTTCTGGTTCATAAGATGCACTTTTTATACCTTGAAAATGTTATTACCTAAAATTCACCTGCATCTTATGGCCTGAAGGTATACTTGGTGCATGCAGCAATTGTCTTTATCTTTAGTCATGGGTAAAGATAACCATTTATGCAAAAATGGTAACTCTTTTATTACATCACCATTTAAGATGGCACTTAGAAAGGAAAGGCAACAAAAAGGATGGTTGCTGAATCAAACACTAAGTTAGCTATAATCCCGGTCAGAGGTAGCTGCTGGACATCTCAATTAACAAACCCTTTAAAGTATTCGTGTGTAGGGCAGACCAAACAGATAGAGCTGAATCATAGTTTGACACTAACATGACGAATGCATTTCCCAGGTGTGTGAGTGCAAAATTAGTGGGAGCTAGTGAAACATGAGACACTTGCAGTCTTTCAGATGTTTCATGTGAGATCCTTAATAGCTTGTGATGACATTTTATTGGCATTATACAATAGGTAAAGACTTTGTTTTATGCTGACACCATGGTTAGCAAACACCTGTGAATTTTTTTCAGATATATATATATAATAAAATATTTTTACCTAAAATTTGTCTTCTAAAATGTAGGAACATCTTATCATCCAGAAAATATGGTAATCATTAAATATAGCAGCCTATTGTTAGCTATTAATTTTTCATATTTGTAAGTGTTTCTATTTTAAGTATCTAATACTTGAATCAGTTTTATATTCCATAATGCAATATGACCTAATATATAAATAACTCTTGAAATGATTCGGTGTGAATAAAATTACATGAAGTCACATAGCTGAGTTCAAAATGTGGCATAATAGATTTACTAATAATAACATTTCTGTTCAAAAAATTTATATTCTAAAGAAAAATAATAGTTTTTATCTCATTCAGCTCATGAAAATTATTATTTTTAATATTAATGCATGTACAGCTGGGATTGAAATGAAAATTTTACAAAACAGAATTCTCATCAGGAATACGTAATATGTTATGGCAAACTGGAATGATGTTCTGCCATACATGCTGAGCCTAATATACAGATAACACAGAATCAATAGAAAAATTTTCTATATACATTTTTTATCTTATTTTTATATTAGCTGTTTAAGTGATAAAATGTATTTAGATAGTAGAAAACTAAGTAAAACAATAAAAATTATATATGTAAGCATCTAAACTAAGGAACCCCAATTTTTGCAGCCTAGAAGAATATGAAATTACTTTGAAACAATTTATAAATAATTATCTGTAGTGGGAAATACATGCTAGTCACCAACATTGTACTATTGAAATACTATTAAATGTTTTAATTAAACCTGTAATGGTTAAGTTTTTTGCTTATTAAAAATGGTAAGGTACAGAAAGCTGTGTGTTAAATCTGAGTTGAAAAATTTATAAGCTAAGTTTCTCCATTTTAAGTAGAAGTGAGCACATCAACAATTGAAATAATTTCATAGTAATCTTACATACAGACACAAATGAATGGCTTTCATGGAAGTTTACTTTAAAGTTCATTTGAACAATTTTTTTTTTTTTTTGCAGTTGGAATATAGGTTTAATTTTTGTAATTATATCCAAACAGATACAGTTATGTTCTTTAATATTCCTTGAGATGTAATATTTGAAGCACTGAATTTCCTTATGGACCCATCATATGTTTTTATTAGTTTTAAAATATTTTGAGTCTACACTGTTCTCACTGTTGGAATAAATAGGTGAAATTAGTTAACAGCCATACTTGGTTCAGAGGGCAAGGTGAACAGATTGAAACTAATGAAAGATGGTGAGAAAGCTGACAGAATCTGAAGAATATTAAAAGAATACTGTGAAGAATTAAATGATATGAAGCTGATAATGGGGAGACTATCCAAAATTTAAAAAAAAATTGGGTTTACTAAGAAATAGCTAGTCTAACCTTGATTAAAATAATGTATCTATGAAGAAACTAGTACAGTGGAATTTCCTATAATGTCTCAAGGAGATGTGTGAATTTCTTATGAAATGATTTTGAATGAATTATGAAAGCACCTTTAATATTGGTGTTAATTAAACCAGTTTAAATTTTTAAGGTTGTGCATGCAATATTTGCATGACAACTTCGCTATATAAAATGTATTAAAAAGTCCTTAAGTATGGAGAAATTGTAGTATGGCATCAGCTATTCCAATATGAGGATTCTGCCTTGGAAAAATCATTGGATGTTGATGAAAAAATACTTTGTATAAGTTGTAAAATGCATTGAATAAGAAGTGAAATGTTGTCATGACTGTAAGTGAACAAATGTTTACATAAAGTCACATTGTTGTTCTCTCTTCGATATCTAAAATGTATCCATCTTTAGGATGTAAATAGCAGTTGATGTTGCCAGATGGATGGATGTCTAGAGTAATTCTGGTTTACCCATAGCATATTTGGAGGCAATTATGAAAGTACAGTATTGGTATGCCTCATGCTACTTCTACCAGCTGTATGAAAAAGAATCAGTTCGACCTTTATTGAATGTTAAATCTCAATAAACAAATAATAATTTAATTTTGTGAAACAATAGTCAAGCAATCACAAACTTCAATTTCCCTATGAGTTAAGGACTTTTCTGCAACAACTCCTAAAATAATTTTTAAAGTATATATGCTCTCCATATCCAAGGGTGTTGAAGGTTGACCTGTACTTTTATTTTTTACAAAGAACACATATACCAGAATTGCCAAGCCTTTTACTCTTTTTCTTAAATTGTGTCAGTGTATAGGGGAAATTTTTACCATTACCATAGGCACTGAATAGAAAAAAGTAGGCTAACTGCATATCCAATTCAAGAAACTCCTTGAGTTTATCATCTGACTTGAATTTTTGCCCTCCCAGGGCTATTTTAATGGCTCAAACAAGGGGTAATTACTGTAGTCTAAATCCAGTCTGGTTAAAGGGGGGGGGAAGTCATGATTTCTCAGTCAGAGATTGTCAGTACTGTTGTATTCAACAGTACTGACAACAAGTTGCTGAATTCACTATACAGCAACTAGTTGTCAGTACTATCTGAGCTGGGGAAAACTGAATTATCCATGTCTCATGACATCATTATTCACTGTATAATTCAGTTTTCCCCAGCTCAGATTTTTAGCAGAAACAGAAATTTTGGAAAATATATTTCATTTCTGATCAATGTCACGCACATACCAACCACACCACACTCAGTAAGCATCATTGAATAATTGCCTCTACACTTACACTTTTAAAGCAATAACATGCACCATAATTGGCCTGTTTTCCAAAATCAGCTCAGTGTAATGAATGTTCACATCAATGACAAATCTTGCTGCACATGAGATGTGGCAGGTTAGCAACTTCTTCATGACCTTTTGGAAAACTTTACCTCTTGAATGTGACAGAGTCTCTTTTCCATACTGTGCACTTAACTTGCAGAGAATTTCAGCCAGTTTCTCTTTGAAGAGAAATTTGGATGATGCAGCATTGAAGTGACAGAATGTGATACATCTTGTGCTCTCTTTAATGTGTATTTGTAGTGGACACTGCTATTTATCAGTGACTAAGTGCAGTGTTCTTGCCATGCAGAATATTATCCAGCTTTTCCATGTCAGCCTTGAACACCTTAGTATATAACAGTGCATAACTATCATAATTTCCTTTGTTTTTCATTTGCCATTTGTTTAATAAAAATGTAAGGGGTAGTTTCTAAACTGCACTGGTAATTATTGGAGTAGTTCTATATACCAAAACAATTAATAAAAATTCGTGTAAATGTGTCTGGAAATGCTTCATTTCTAAATTATGCTTTTTATATGTTTGGAAAGTGATGGGTGAAATGCTTTTAATAGGTGTGCACTTAGGTATAAGCTAAATGTAATTAGTCCACTCTAATACAGGTTTGCTGAGTACCTTTCTACCATATTCAACAATTGGCTGCTTGAACTTGACAAAACAACTTGCATCAACCTGAGACATTCAAAAATCCCAGGTGAATTCAAATTGAATTACATGCATTCTAAATGGGGAGTGGGAGGGTATTTCTCACATTCTGTAGGTTTTTGTATACCAGGATCTTAATGTGTCCCATAAAAAGAAATCCAGTGGATTCAGATTGGGGCACTGCAGCAGCCATGACACATGACCACCATTCTCAGTCCATTTTTCTATGGTATACTGCAGGCAGATTATTATGTGCTACCACACTGAAGTGGATAGGGCACCATCATGCTGGAACCACATATTCCAGTGAATACTTAGAAGAAAATTTTCAGTAATTTAGGAGAGTTTGAGATCTGGCAAAATTTTCATCCATCACTTTTTAGAAACATAAAATGGTTAAATTCAGAAAGGAAGCATTTTCAGATACATTTATGCAAACTGTCTTTAAAGTAGACAGTTTGCTCTAGCCCTTGCATGTTTCAGTAACCTTTGAAAAATACTGTCAGCAACTAGGTTTTTGGTAATATATTTACTGTATCACAGCATGGAATGTATATTATGTTCTCAGAATTTTGTGATAATATAAAGAAAAATAATGACGCCGATAAGTGGTAATAATGTCTCCAGGCCTCTCTGCTGGCTGCACTTTATCATTCATTTGGAATAAATAAACAGCTGTGTTGTTAGATATACTTGATGGATTTAGAATGACTATAGTGAATTTGTCTATATCAAAATAGTTGTTACATGTGAGTATAATAAGGAAATCAGTTAATATTTTCTGCCTTTAAGAGTAAACTACACTTCAGTTCATGAAGAAGGATATTTAACTTTTTAAAAAT
Source organism: Mastigoproctus giganteus (assembly GCF_048544385.1). Taxonomy (NCBI): domain Eukaryota; kingdom Metazoa; phylum Arthropoda; class Arachnida; order Uropygi; family Thelyphonidae; genus Mastigoproctus; species Mastigoproctus giganteus. The sequence continues at coordinate 203,753,892 of NC_143583.1, forward strand.
ACAATACGAGAAAATTATTCTCGTGGAGGGGAGGGGGGGAGCAATGTTTTTCATTCCAAATGAAGTTCAATGAATGCTAGATGATGAGACCAGATTTAAACAAATTTTTCAACCTTGCTTATACATGTCTATGTCCATTAGAGAAATTTAAATTTCTTTACATTTTAAAATATTTGTATGTTCCTTAATATATTTGATGTATGTGTTTGGCAATAAAAGGTGATTCAAAAAGATGTACACAGCTTCAAAAAAAGTCGGAGAAATGGCAACTGGCATTTATTGTTATTGAGAAATATATAGGTGGAAAAGAATCTCTGAATGTTTCCTATGGACCCTACAATCCTTTAAGATTAAGCTCTGTGAATCACATGGCTGATTGTATTCCAAAGGCTGGATTTACGTAGGAGGCATAATGACTCCAGTTGTTTTGACTGAAGGGGGCCAGTGCAGTTACTGTAAAGAGTTAGGTTATTTTAGCTTTTAATATTTATAACCTGGACCCTAAACTACCTAAATCTGATATTGGTCAATTCAATGTTTTTTTTCCTAGACCTTTACCAATATATCTGTAGTGATTGACAGGGATGTGCTGTCCATGTGTGATGCACACAGGTGCCAGGATGCCAAAGGTAAAATTCATTGAATTTTAGAATATTATTTTCTGATGTTTTTAATTAATGGGGCACTGTATAAATTTTTGAACACAGGCATTGCACAATCCTGGCGATTGATGCCACTGCCTTGGTAATTCTGAATTTCAGTTCAAGACTGTCCTTTGACAATCTTGGCATAAATACATTATCCTATGTGCAGGCCCACAAATGTGTCACATGGGTTATGTTTTAAGACTTTGGGAGGTGGGTCATAAGCACCACATCTTCAGTGCTTCATTCCATCCATTGTTGAGCTAGTTTCTTGCACATCCACATGAAAATGAGATGTACTGTCTTCTTAAAAGATGAAATCAGCAAAAAATAGAGTCAAAATCCAGTTTTTTTTTTGTTTTGTGCCTTTTCAAAATGTGTTTTGTGAAAAGGCACAAAGCACATTTGTTTTTGGAGAGTCCCATTCAAGATTTACTTTGAGGATTTTTAGTGTCCCACGCTAATGTTTTGGTGATTAATTAGTAAAAACATGGTTTTGTCAACAAGCAGTGTTACTGTGCCATCTTCTTTCATTTTACTGTTGAAAGTTCCTACCACTTGTATTTGTAATTCAGTTTTAAAGCCTGCACTAACTGCAACTTTTAAACTTTCAAAAGTAAATGCTTGTGGAATTACACTATTTCATCAGTAACATGTAATAAGCTGACCTGGACTTTTTCCCTTGTAGATTCAGCTATTGCTTTCAAACTGCTTACACCAGCTGTAAACTGGCTTGCATTACATAGCATGTACAAAAGTCAAGTTGTTCACTAGTCATTGAATTTGTCTTATACTGGATGACAGAAAATGCTTCTTCCTATAGGAAAGGCATTTATACATGGTCAACTCCCCCCCCAGCAAATGTGATGGAAATTATATTTCCATTGGGGATTAAAAAAAAAGAAATTTAGTTTACTATCATTTAGTATAACACTATTCATGCATATGACAGTAAATTCTTTGAGAATTTATTGCCATATGCATGATTAGTGTTTTATGAATATCTTTAAGTGTTTACTTCTTTTTGAATTGCCCTATATTACAATTAAAATTTCTTTGTTATTCAAAATTTTTCAAATATTAACAATGAGTTTACAAAAGTAAAATGCAAATTAGATAATGAAGAAATATTAACTATTGTGATTAAACTTTTATTAATTTGATTCGATTTGTTGTATGTTCAGAAACTTAGGTGGTTTCCCTAATTTATCTTACATTCTGCATTTGCCTTATCTATGGTTTGGCAGCACAGTTTGTATATATATATGAGAGATGAACTCTCTGCCTGAGACTGACTGTAGCTCTAAGTGGGGTGATGGGGCTTTTGAAATGAATTCCTTCAGTGCAAGAAGAATTGAGTCTCTGAGGTTTTTGAACTGGCTAATCATGAAATACTATAGAAATAGGAAAGGCCTTTTGTATACTGGGATTTTCTGGGGAATATGAGAAGAATGTGCAACCCAAGTGTGCACATAGACAAGTACACATTTTCCACCTCAGTTGGTTTCCTCGGTTGTTATTTATATAGTGCATTACCATGAAGACAATGTGCTGCATATTATAAAACATGTATTCACAGGTAAATTTGCACAGTATGCAAACTGAAAAATAAAAATCCAGAATAACTTATGGGGGGAACCCTACCCTACTCCCATACCCTGAGATCAGCCAGCTATAGCCCAGATTGAATAGGCCTTCAACGATTTCTCCAGTTTCCAAGAGTATTTGAACCAATAGTATTGATTAGATTTCTTCAAACAAGTGATGAAAGCTATACTGTCATGCAGGACTATTTCTTTATTGGCTACAATTAAGAAATGCCTATCTATGGCAGGTTTTCTCAGATGTGTTCCACAAAACTTTAATAATATCATACATGTAGGTGCTTAGAGTTCTGCAGAACAAATTACATAATTGTAGATGGAGTAAAACTTTTATAAGCTCAGTTCATTTTTACACTCATGTGCAAAGTATGAAAAAGGTACCTACCTCCATTCATTACAGATGAGTAACCCTTGGGAAAATTTATATAACTGAAAAGAAATCTTGCTCATTCCTCACTATGCTCTTTTTATTATATACTACAACATTTTTTGCTATATTTGCCTTGCTATATGTACTAAGTTTTGCAATTATTTGCCACTTTTTTAAATGAAATTTATTTAATTTGATATTTGTCCAGCCTCATTCACACTTTCGAACTAATAGTATGTTAGGTTAAGAATTCAACATTGTTATAACAATCAGCAGCTTATGGAGGCATATAACGATTGTTTTTAACTTTTGTTTTATGGCCAAATACTAATGGTTGAATGATATTGCAATAAAAAAAAAAGCAAAGAAACAAGCTTATATCATTATCACTGTTCTGCCAAGGATAGGTCCAAACATAATAATGCAAAAACCACCTCTCCACATCTCCCTACTATCAACCCTCCTCCTCATTTCTCCACATCTGCCATCCTTTCTCATTTCATTATAGTCTTTTCCTAATCTTCCACTGGGCCTCTTCTCCTCAACTTTTCCATTCATCACATCCTTTATGTAAGGTATTACATGTCCAATTCAGTTTCTCTTCTACCTCCTGATTATTTCAATCAAACATCTCTCCTTGCCTACCCTTTTCAAAACTCAATTTCTTGCTTTATTAGCCCACCTTATCTTTCCATCTTCCAGTCTTCTAATATCTTCTGTTCTCACTGTCCATGTCTCTACTCTAATAAGTACAACACTCCATAGACACTGCACCAATCTTTTCCTTAAATCAATTCCTAATCTCCAACATAATATTTTTCTTTGCTTCTCAAAAGCTTTTTTACCCATTGTTATTCTTATTTTTCTACTGCTCTTTGCATTTTTTACCATTAAGCTCTTCCCAAATGTTCTATTCTCTCTCTCTCCTTGTATTTCAGTACAAGGAGAGATAGAAGAAGAAGAAGTCTTTATTTTCTTCCACTTTAATAATCTCTGTCTTCTCAATATTTATTCTCATCACAAACTTGTCACAACTTACCAGCAATTGGATAATAGGCACAAGCCTATTACCCAATTGCTGAAATCCTTCCTTAGAAAGTGCCACCAGTGCTCTCATTTGCAAATCTAACACTCAATATCCCCTCCCACCATCTTCACCCCTTACAATTCTGGCTTATCCACATTTCCTTTATTAGATGCCTCTTTAACCATTTCTTCTATGTATATATAGTATTACATGCCAGTTACTTCAACTCTAGTTGAATTTTACTATCTGAAACAGCAGACTGCAGAACCTAAAATTAGTAAATTCCAAATCTACATGTGACATATAGTCACAATGGTTAGGATATGTACTCCAAGCCAGGCATTAGCAGACAACACAAGCCTGTCCCATGCCTCTTCCTATCTTTGATACTTTCCATGTCACCGTGTTCTACCATGACTGTTACTTTGTTACCGTATTACTTACCCTGACTATTACTTTTTCAACATAATCTACTAATCATTCTGCTGTCCTCTCAATGCACTCCTATCCTTTCCAATTTATTCAATAATTTACCTTGGCTATCCAATTAAAAGCCTTCTCCAAATCTATAAAACATATACATACATTTTTGTTGACTTCCAGATAGATGTCTTTCTGTCAGTGTCCTCATCATGCCTGATACATTCCTTATTCATCCTCTCCTAACACCAAATTATCCTCCTCTCAAGATTTTCGACCAACCTTCTTCTATTTAATATTTTTAACATTATCTTTGCTGCATGTAGTACTGAACTTAGTCAGCAAAAAAAAAAAAAAAAAACAATAGAACATAAAAAAATGTATTTGGACTTTTTTTACAATTCAAGTGATAGAATGCATTACTTGTTAATATAAGGTAAAATTTTAATGGCAGCAGGTATTTTAAAGTATAATTTAAACTAAATCATGTAAATATAAAAATCTCATTGTTATTGAGATTGATTTAAAATCTACATTTTAAATTAATTTTACAAGCTTTTCCAGAAATTTAGTGTTTCAGTAGAAAACTAGTAATTAGTCTCAGTTAATTAATAGAATTCTGAATTAAGAATTACTAATATATGGTAATAATGCTAGTATCCTTGTATCTTATTATACAAGCTAAAATAACTGCATAATTAATTTAAAATTGAAATGGATACATTACTCAACAAACACTGGCATTAATCTGATATTAAAGAAAAAATGTAAGAATTACATTATCGTTATTATGAACAAGCTGCCACATTTGTAATATTACAAATGTGGCAGCTTGTTGGGAGCTTATTCATATTAAACCAGCTGAAAGAAACATTTTTGTATAATTTCAGTTTCCCACCACTTATGAAAATATTATGTTATTTGCTGACATTGAATAATCTTGTGAAATATATGTATATATAAACATAACTAGTTTCATTCAAATATTGTCAATATATATATTATTATTATTAGCCATATGGGCAAGGAATGCTGCACCAGGCAAAAAAAAAAAAAAAAATTTCTGAATTACCCAGAGAGAGAGAAAGAAAGAAAAGGGAATCATCAAGAAAAAAAGAATGATGATATCCATCTCAGGACCGTGGGTGTGTCAAGTCCATACTCACCAGATATAGCACAAACATAATATACTACACCAAATTATGCATAAGCCTAATCCTAAATACACTTAACCTCACCTTAAAAAAGCATATATAGATACATAATTCCATTTTTATTTTTTTGCATCAGCACAACTTTTTTAAAGAGCCTGTGTGTGTTACAATTTTTATTAAGTATCTACCAGACAGGTTAAATTAAGATAAAAGCCAATTATAGCTAGAATAACTAATTCATTAAAATAAATGAACATCCATCCATCTATATTAGGGTGGATTATTATAACTTATCATTAACACACCAATTTGTGTGTGTTAATGATATATCAGTCTCTATGGTTTGTACAATATCCACCAGAATGAGTTGTGGCCAATTCAGGAGTACATGCATGAGATAGTAGTGGCAAATGCAAGGAAGGAAGCTCTCTATCCTCTTTAATACTTTTGTATAATCTTTCCTTAACTCTGCAGTGGTATTGCACAACCTGCTAGGCCAGTGGTTTTTGACCATTTTTTTAATAATGGCACACTTAAGTAATTTATTTTATTTTGTGGCACCCCCCCACTCAATTTTCTGCCTGTTAGATCTGATTCTCTCTCTATATATATATATATCTAATATCAAAAAAAAATTATATAATAGTCATTGTAATAATATAATTATAAGGATATACCTTTTTATAATGAAATAAATACTTAAATTTAAAAAAAAAAAAAAGTTTAAGTAACTTAAACTCAAATTATGTGGCACCCCTGGAATGTTGTTGTGGTACCCTGGTTGAAAACTATTGTGCTAGGCTATGTAGAAAAATGTTTATTACTCACAAGGTGCCAATTTGAAATTAGTGGTTATTGTTATTTGTACCTTCTTAATAGTGTCTTTGGTCTTGTATGTGCTGCAGATTTTGTGATATTGTTTGTTACTCCATTGTCTGGCCAAGTACAGTTGGTTGTTTAATGAAACAGTGCTGTACATCATAATGGTATATAGCATCAACTAAAAAAAAAACTACTTCCCATATCGTATTCTCCTCTAATAGTTTGTCTAGTTCTCCCCTGAATTTATTCAAACTACCCACTTCCACAATACCAGATGGAAGTTTGTTGCAACAATAAAATCTTAGATGTGTGGAAATTTACTTACAGCAAGCAATCCTGCAACCATCTTTCCTCAGTTAGAATTTATGCCCCCTCATGTGTTTAGTCTGAACAATAAGCAGGATGTGATCAGCATTGAGATTGCTCAATCCATTCAAAGCCTTAAACATTTCAATCAGATCTCCTCGAAGGTGCCTAGTCTACAGACCCTGCAGTTTGCAGAACTGAAGTGTTTTTTTTTTTTTTTATTTTGTAAGGACACCCTTTTACTCCATCACTAATCTCATTGCTCTTCTCTGCACCCATCCCAATAGATCCACTTCCTTTCTAAAATGGGACTTCCAGACCTGTATGCAGCACTCAAGATGTGGCCTAACTTATTGCCTTATACAACAGGAAAATCACCTCCTTATCCCTGCTGGTAAAATTCCTGTATACATTTTTGATTATTCAAAACCTTCTCAAAGATTGAAACGTTAGTTCTAGCTTTCCCCTCCCCCTTTTTTTCTTTCTCTTAATCTTAGTAATGTAGAATACTTCTTTAATGTTTGGTATGCATCATGGCAGTGAAATCAATACTTCAACAGGAGGAGGGAAAAAAAGCCAAGAGATTATCACATTTTACAATTTAAGAAAAGAGTGGGTGTTTGATATAGTTGGAAAAATTGCATGTTATGTATGATACCAGTCAGAACACTACATGCTGGTCCATGTTGATTTTTTGTTTCCTAATGAATTGTAAATGACATTTCTTAGTAACAATATGGATGTAGATTCTAATATGTGAAGAAGGCATAAGATTGGTTTGGTTTGTTGTTTTATGGCACATTGCTATTCATAAGGGGAAAAAAAATTATGTAGCAAATGTTCATGTTACTATTTCATGTCCATAATATTTGTTACATGTATAGGCAGAATTATTAGCAATTTATTATTTTTCTCTAAGTATTTTTTGTAAATAGTGGCTTAATTTGCCATGTTCAATTAATGCCGAATTTTGTGCAATCTCCACAAACTTAAATTTGGCCCAGATTGTTTTATATTTCTGTTTTATTTTAATATTTTTCAGAAATTAAATATAATTAATGAATTTGTTTTCTATTATAACTAATGAGTATTTTTAGTAGCCATAAAAACATTTGCAATATTTTCAATTATTATTAAAATATAAATATAAGTAAAATATAAGTATTGCAATCTATTAGTGAAAGGTCAAGCATTAAAATTCAGAGAACTCTAAAGTTAAAAATCTTCAGCTTGTCAGGCTATTATAAAATGAGGATGATACTACCGTCAGGTGAAATTTATTCAAGCTATCCACTTCCACAACATCAGATGGAGGTTAATTCCAACAATCACTTTACTCTCTGGCCGAAAGAAAATTTTTGCATATCTATGCTGCAGCAATCCCTCAGTTTAAATTTATGTCCCCTTATGTGTATCATCTGAGAAAGAGTAAGGATGCCATCACAAATTAGTTTAGTCAATCCATTAAAGACTTAAACAAACACTTCATTTGGGTTTCCTTGCAGCTGTGTGCTGACCACGTGTTGAGCCCACCTCAGCACTAATTGTGGATAATGTGATGGTAGCATATTGTATAGCCATATTTGGCTTTTGTCTTATTTTCACCTAGTCTGGTACATAATAAACTGACACATATAGGCCCTTGAAAAAGTGGTGGCTGGTGACAATAAATACAAACGGCATTATATATGTAATTTTTTTTAAGGTAAAATGTAGCATATTTAGGGTTAAGCTTGAATATTTTGGTAGACTATTTTATATTGCTATCTCATTCTGTATTGTCACTGAAACTAATTTTATTTATATTTTTATGACTTGCACAGTGTGCAACTGATGAGCAGTGGCATTGATTTGTCAGTATGCTAAATTTGTGTGAATTTATAAATATGTACCGATTTGCTAAATCAGTCAGTCCAAATTTTATATTCCCAATATCTAACATTCTGATATTAATAAACACGCACACCCTTCTTTCTTTTACTCTTCTTTTGTTCTTGAACCCCAATTTTTTTGTAAAAAAAAAAAAAAAAAAATTTAGTTATTTTTCCAGACTATTTGGATCTTGCTCTAAGCCTTTAGAGTTATATAGGGAAGCCTCACTATCTTAGAGGAGGGTTTTGTAAATTGCCCAGAACTTTGCAACAATTTTGTTTGAGAACTGACACCAGATAGCAGAAACCTACATATAATTGTAATACATGATGATTTTACAATGTTTTCAGGTACTTCTAAACTTCAGTACTTTATAAATTTTACTAATATTTGGATATACCAAAATAGTGCAGGTTATCAAATATATACATAGGTATTTGCTACTGTGTAGCAGCTTTGTTAATATTTGAATCACTGTATGAGAGTTCAGCTCCCTCTGCTAAAATGATTAAATGTTTTTACATCTTTAAAGATAAAGCTTGTGTGCTTATTAGGGATTCAGAAATTAAGCCAATAAACTATAATATTCAGAAATTAGATCAGTTGGAAATTGGATGGAGTAATTTAATGAAAAGGGTAGTAGCTTTCATTCCCTATGATATTGCTTAAATTGTTGTTGTTGTTTGTTATTTGGTTTTTAGGAGCATTAGCAACTAAGGCCATATTGCTCCGGGATATGCGGTGGTCATTCCCTGACCTTTCCGCATCCTCCGTATTTGGTGGTGACGGGCTCGAACCCCGGTCTAATCAAGAAGCGTGTTCTACGCACTGCCGCTCCTTCCCACCTGGCTACGGAGGCGCCATTGCTTAAATTAAATGCCAGTATTGTTTTAATCAAAATATTCCTGTGTAAATATTAATAACATATGCATTGTCTCATTGGGAAGTTTTGTGTGAAAGTTATCACTCAGTTTAAAACTAAACAGTACTCTTAGTTGTAATTGTTAACAAATTTTAATAAAAATTGAAAAATGAATATTTTTCTGACTGCCCTATATAGTAAAACTTGGATATTTAAAGAAACTTTTTTTTTTTTATATATAACACAGTTTAAGTGCTAGCAGCAAACCCTTTATAACTTATGAAGAAAAACCATTTTTATGTTTTTCTGGGAAAACTCAAAGGTTATATAGATTTTACAAGTTGATATAGGAACATTCTCCAAAACCTCTGTTACAACAAAAACAGTTATTAGTAATGGTAAAGATTTTTTTTTTTTTTAAAAGGTAAAAAGGTTAAAATGATGTAGGAAAGCAAGCTGATACAGCATCAGTCAAAAAAAAAAACTTAATTTACCTATCCCTTCTAATAATTTGTCTTAACTCTTCTTTAAATTTATAAGGACTTCCCACTTCCACATCATCCGATGGAATTTTTGTTCCAACAATAATTATTCTCTGCCTGAAAGCAATTTTTGCATATCTGTTTTGCAACCATCCTTTTCCAACTTAAATTTGTCACCTTTTGTATGTCACTCTCATCCAAGAAAGAGTAAGAATGCTATCAGCATTTCATTTACTCAATTTATTTAAAGCTTTAAACTCTTAATTCAAGTCACCTTGTGGATGCCTAGTTTCTTGAGTCTTATTAGGAATACCCAGCATTTTTATACACACAATTTTTAGGTAAATGTATAAATCTTGTGCCACCAATTCATGTGTGCTTTGTTTATGATTTACATCATATAGCATGATAATGTAAATCTAATAAATGTTTATTTATAAAGAAAAATTAGCCATATTTATGTTTCATTTTTTTTCAGCATTGTAATAATAAAATTAGATTGCTCTGGCCACATTCAAATTGACTTTAGCATACTGGTATGCACTTAATACATGGTAGTGGGAGACTTTGTTTTAAAAAAATAGCAACAGTTCTAATATGATAAATAATAGGGTGCCAAAAACAGTATATTACATATACTGTCAAACCTCTCAAATCAGGCAACTTTATATGTGAAATTTACTGTAAATAGTAATATACTATACAGATACTTCCATTTCGAGAAAGGTAACATACAGTGTTTAGGAAAGTATTATATTGTACACTACAGTAAAAATAAAATATATTATTTCCCCTGAAAAATATGCCAAACTCAGTTGATAAACCAATAGCAAAAGCTTCACAGAATTGTTTTATCAAGAAATGTAACATACAGTATATGGGAAAGTATATATTGAACAGTCAGTAAAAATAAAATAATTTCCCATTTAAAAATATACCATACATAGTTGATGAACTGATACCAAACATTTCACCAGTCCTGCTGTAATTAGTTCTTTTCCATAATAGGTTACGACCTTCTTTTTATCATTCTGAAATGCTACAATCCTCTAGACATTTGGTTTTCTTCTAGGCGGCATATCTGAGGACATTGAAATGGACTTTCCCTATCAAGAATTGGCCTTTTTTTAAACAAAAAAAAAAAAAAAAAAATCTAAAAGTTGTTCAGTGAATGTGTGCAGGAATCCCTGCCCAGCCAATGTTAATGTTATTTCAAAGGTAGTAAACCACAAAATATAAACTATACATCCTCCATGACAATATAGTAGGTTCACCACTTATTACTCATTTGAAGAGATATGGGTACAAACCTCATTAGAGACCAGAGGAATTGTAAAAGGCCTTTGTAATTGAGGCTGTAGTTAGCAAATTCAGGATGGTTTTTCTCCACTGGTCTGACGTAGCCAAGTGGTCAGTATGGGAGTGCACTAGCACATGTATTTGATTCAATGATGGTTCAAGCCCATTGGACCACTAACAATGGTTAATAGTTGCGTTCATCATTAAAATGATTAGTTGTAAACTCATTTGACATGGTAGTCTTACTGAAGTATAAGCAGAACATGCAAACTGGCCAGTGAACACACTTGTACATGACAAACCACATGACGTGGAACATTTGTTAATAAAATATCTTATTTTTAATAATCAAGTATATACATGACATTAATGATGTGCATGATAACTGGAACAGTGTTCCAGTGCCCTCTGGTCTGTTCCTAATGCTGGACCAAGTCGTTAATACATTATTAAAATATTCACAGCCAAGCAAACTGTAAATCTTCGCATAATTAGTTTGCTAAAATATTATATATACATGTAAAAAGTTTCTCTGTATGTAACAAGTTATATTTGTGCACATCTCTCTGTAAGGTGTTTCCAGTGATGTCAACCCGGTGATGATATCTCGATCATCTTTAATAAAGATGGTAGTGTGACTTGTCATTTGATAAGGATGGCAGTAAGATGACTTGTCATTAACTGATAAAATATAGCAGTGTCCATATTTTAATTATATGTAGTTTATTTTTTTTTTTGGTAAAAGAATAAGAGAAGTTTACCTCAATATGATACGTAGAACACTCTCCAGAAAATGGAAGTGTTCTACGTATCATATTAAGATAAACTTCTCTTATTCTTTTACAAATATTGAAATGAACATAGAATGTAATTGAGTATCATAACTCTGGTTTATACTATTTTTTTTTTTTTTTTTGGTTTAAATTTGTGCACTTTATTGCACTTTATAAATGGAAGCAGTTTGTAACTGTTGTTCTACAGCAACCACATTATCCAGGGGACTTAATGCTCAGAGGGATCCAAAATTATATAATGTAAAATTCTCACATTTATATATTTGGAGGGAGGGTATCACATCTAAAATTTTGCCCATAATAGAAGCATAATTATTTAGTAATAAGTTTGAATTAAGAAAAAAATCTGGATGTTATTTTTCAGTGAGCAAGTGGTATTTTAGTTATCTGTAGTTTTATGTTTTTTTTGGTAAAAAAGAATAAGAGGTTTACCTCAATATGATACATAGAAAACTTCCATATAACACTCTCCAGAAAATGTTTAAAAAAATTAAAGCATATTGTTATTCACCCTAAACTGCATTGAGAAGATGTCTTATTTTGTAGTTTAATTATTTCTACAAGTTATTAAACATGGACTGTTATTACAAGTAATATATTCTGAAAATGCCTTAATTTTGGCAATTCTCTCCTTTCCTCCAAGAGAAAAATTAACTGAATTGACAAAATGTAAAATGTATTGTAACAGGTAGCAAATAACAGAACCTTTTACCAGAGGTTATTATGGAAAAATAAAATATCACTAACTTATTTTATTATGTATAAATCTATGGAATATATGTGAGAAATATGTCTCACAATAATTCAATATATGTTAGAATTTTTGTGCCAAACAAAAGGATGGAAATGGCTTTCCAGAACTAGGTCAGCATTTACGTAGTTGTAGGAAGATAGAGCCAACCCCTAGAAACTTAAGTATATTTAGTTCACAATAGCTCTGGAATTAGGGGGAATAGTGTCCACCTCCATTCTGCCCCCCCTCATTTCCAGGCCAGATTTACATGAAGCCTGAAACTAGAAGATTTTCCAAATCCATAAAGTTATAAATGATATATAGAGTGTGTTTAGATATACATGTATATCTAAATAGGAATGTTTACAAGAAAGTGCAGTTCTCTTTCATACAGCTATTGTGGAGAAGCATTTCCAGTGAGGGCCTTTTTTAATAGAAATTTTAATTTAAGTGCAGTTAATGTGTTTGAAAAAAGTAAGATGTGTACATATTCATGATGAAGTATTAATAAAAAGGAAAAATAACTAATTGATCACATGAGTAGTTAAAAAATGAATTTATTGTGCTACGTAAATTAAGAGTACCCAATTCAGTCTTGCTAAGATTTCTGGGTTTTGTTTTAAAACCTATGATTAAAGTTGGTTAAAAAAAAATAATACAGCATTAAAGTTTGAAAATGACTAGACAAGTCAATGCATATCCAACTCAAGAATCAGAGGTTGGAATTAACAACAGAATAGGTCTGACCCACTTCCTGTAGTGTTCCCTAGTTGGGTGTGGATGGATAAATAACATAAAAACTGATTATATGAGAGAAGTTTTCAAATATTATTTAAGTAATTGCAACCACTGGTGAAAACAGGCAGGGGACATACACCACCATAAACAAAAGGAAAAGAAAGGTTGGACTTCTCTAATGTTCTCCAGCTGATATGAATGGATAAAATTGCATAATGGAAGGTACAGAATATAAAACTGCTTTACAATACGACAAATGTAAAACCACGAGAGCCTAACCAGATACTTCTTCAAGAGACAATTACATCCTATCTTTTTTGTTTACACTAATTCACTTAACTATTCAGGTGATCATTTAGTGTTTCTTTTTCTCATTTATTAATATTTCGGTAAGTTCTGAATTCTTATGAAAATACCAACTGAGCGACCAACAGGCAAGTGAAAGATAACATGTGTAGAATAATTCTGTTCTTTTTACCATTCTAAGCTTGAGATACAGACTAAAGTCTTAGTTCCTCATAAGAATGATTTTAAGTACCACTTCATAAAATTGCTTCTTTTATCAACTGTTAAGTCAGTATTGAGATAATGTATCAACTTGCTCTCCATAATTGCAATAACTTAGTTTTTAAAGCACTGGCACTCAATTTAAATGAATAGAAAATATGCTCCTTCTAGGGAATGTTTATTTGAAAGTATTCCAATAAGTGGAAGCTCATCAGTAATTGAAAGTTGACTACTTACGAGAGCTTACCTCAATATGATACGTATTGAGGTAAGTTCTCGACCCCTACCCCCAGCTTTCTAAAGAACAGATCACTTTTATTATTTAGCACATTTATTACTGCAAATTATTTTAATGTATTTTGAAAATTATGTAATGTTGCTATTTAAATACTCACTAAAGAATTAATATAATCACATTTCATTCATTTTTATTTCTTATCTTTTTGCCCCTGTTAATTTTAGATCTAATTATGTCACTTTTTTTTTTTTTTTCCCTCATTCCCCACTTCAACTAGTTATGATAGATTTTACGGTTTTATTAATCTTGGTGATATGAATCTCAAGATTTCTGATTGATGTGTGAAATAAGATTTATAACCAAAATTTTGCATTTTTTTAAATGTTGCTGTTATTATTTTTAATAAATCTTAAATGGTTGTTTTCAGAGTTATGTTTAGTGCAGGTAGTCAAAATAATGCTAATTACATTATCACCGACTTACATTGAATTATTGCCATGGTTTTCAAGATTGCAAGGTACCAAATAGCTGTTGCTTGTTCATGTCACTTTTTTTTTTTTTTTTAAACACATAAGAAGTCTGCTAACCAGTCAAGCAGATTCTAGTAGCAAATGGTAATTTTTGCCCATTCAAAAGAGATTCTTTGAAATGTTCAAGAAAAGATACAGTTACTGCTAGAGGGGCAATGGTGGCTGTAGAGCATCCACCCCTCCACTTTACAGCTACCATTCTATTCACACAGAAGTAAATTTTTGACACTTATAACATGAAATTGGGAAGATAATATCTGCTAGTCAGTGATACTCTTTCATATTTTAATGTTTGTACAGCTATATGAATATATATTATCATATCTTCATTTAACTAATATATAGAAAAATTATTGCTAAATGAAAAAATAATACATTGTCTTTTACAGAAATATTTGCATATTCTTGAATGGTACTGCAGTTCTCTTTCTTGATATTACTTCATCTATTTGTGCCTAGAATGAATAAATCGGTTTTGAAGTAACCATAGTTATACAAATTAAGCAAGTGGAAAGAGTAGAGAACCTGTTCTGATAATGATAGTATATATACAATGCTTTACTGCACCTGTCACTTCAGGTTACACAAAAAATTAAAAACCTGATTCATTTTCATCCGGAGTTAGTGAGTATTGTAAGCAGGTTATTTTTGCAGCATTTCCTTGATTACTGAAGGTGGACTTTTTATTTTTATTACATGTTTTTGTTTTGCTTAAGGGCCCCTCCCTTAACTTTGTGCCTTCATTCTCTAGCCTTTCAGCCTGTTATAGTTAAGATAATATATGTATGAAGATTCTTTTTATATGGATATTTTGCAGATTTTTGTACTTACAAATTTCTTTGTATTGTCACATTAAATATTTGTAATAAATTCTTTGATTGTGAATATTTAACATTATCCATTGAGAGTTTATTAATATAAAATACCTGTGTTTATGTGTGTATATATATATATTTATTTCTCATGGCCCTCCTTAATATGGTAATTTGGAAATTTTTAGTTGCATTCCAAACAACAAAAAGATGTCTGAAAAAGCTGAAATATATTTCCTTATTAGTAAGATTATTTCATCCTTCTGAAGAGGGATTCACAGAAAGAATGAGTAGTAGAAAAGAAATACACCCCTTCTTTGACTAATGAGAGTTTTCCTTTTACACATCAATGTAACTAAAACAAGCATTTTTCAACCAACACTGGCAACAGTCTGCAGTAATGTTTGACAATATTTTTATGTTGGTGAGTCCCTCTTCTACATCTGGATAATTCTATTTTATTTACTCTATTTATCCTTACACACAGGGATAGCTATTGTACAAGAAAATTCTCAAACTAAAATTTATCTCTGCAACTTATAACTGTAAGGTAGGCAGAATCTATATATATGTGCTATTATGTGAAATTTAAAAGCAAACTTTAACAAGCAGAAGCTAGGGTAAAGTTTCTTAAACTGGTATCTACCAACCCTTCCCCCATTTTACTCTTAAGATGCAAATTCTCAAAGAAATTTAAAAGCATATTTTTTAGTGTGCAAACTTAAACTTGATCTGTGAAGTGAAAAATTTGTAAACAATATCAGTAAAGTTTGGGACTATCTAAACCTAAATGATATGTTCAGGGTTCAATCGACAAAAGATTAAGAGTAGCTGGGTCTGGAAATTGTCTTTTATAATAGCACCCTTGAAACAAGTCTAAATCATTTTATTCTTATTTGGTCTTGAATTTATACTTCCATACATTTATTATTCTTTATATAATAATCCATAAATCAAATCTATTTTCTGTGATAATTTTTTTTTTGTCTATCCGAAATGCAACCTCCTATAACATAATATGCAAGGGTAAAATTAACACAAGATTTTACGAGGAATGTATTGTCACATTAGTTGAAGTAGAGATGTATATAGTGAAACCCATTTTTGATCTTATCCTACCCAAGAAGTTCAAATTGTTTTGGTTTCTATCAATTAGAAATTTAAAAAAAATCTGTCCCTTCAAAAAAAAAAAAAATGTTAAGAGGAGTTTCATTATAATTGTTTTGTATAAAGTCTTCATCCTTGAATTACAAGGTAGTACAGTATTAATATATTACTTTATAGTATAACTAGGAGATTAATATGTATTGTTGCAAATTAACATTCCATAGAAATCAGTAAAAGTATTATTTTATGTAAAAAATGTCTATTATAGTGTGAAGTAATAATCATTATGTTTGTATGCTTCCTATTTTTCAAATAGGTAATGTATTGAAAAATTATGAAAGTGAAAACTAAAGTGAAAATTAAAATATAAATCTTATAAAATATAAGATTAATTTTAATTTTTACATGTCCTATATTATTGTAATAGAGCCAACAGACATACTGAGTGAACTTGAATTTTTGAAAATAATGTTTATCTCAAAGATAGTCAATTTTTTTCCCTTAAAAATACCCTTAATCTATTATATGATTCTTCCAAAAAACAGTGCTTTTTTTCTTATGTAATTAAATATTATTGCTATCAGTTTTGAACTAAATGGCTAATACCTGACAAAAGAGGTGAGATGGCTTTCAGATCTCTATTTTTTTATTCCCCCCCCCCTTAAAGCTCTCTATGGTTTTTTAATCTTTATATAAAGATTGTTGGTTTGCCATTGATTCTATCTTTCATCTCAAATTGTATTATCCTTTGAATAAAATGTCAGTGCTTCTTAAAAACAACTTTTAAGAACATGTAAGTCTGTGTAATATAAGTTTAAGAAGTGAGTTTATATAATTAATGCAGAAGGAAACACTGCCATACCATTACATTTTCTTATTTTTCAAGGTAAGTATACCATTTAAGATGACAGTAGACTTCTCATAAAGCACAGAAATTTAAGTTTCCTATAGTTACACAAGAGTACTAGGCTAGAAACCAGCGAGTGAGAATATTTTATTTATCTTGACAAATATCCAAATAATCTGATGTATTTTTGATATGGTTATTATAGAATTGCAATTGAACTATCAATTTCAGAAAAGTATGAAACTGCTTTTCATACTTTTGAAAACTCAAAAGTGAATAAAAATAAATGAGCCATCAAGTTAGAATTAAGAACTGGAAAATATTCAATTTTTTTAAGAATAATCCAATATTTTCCTTTTTAGAAAATGCCCTAAAGGCATTTTTTGAAATTTTCATATAAAAGGAGCTTTTGCAAACAGAATACCAGCGGCATACGTTATGTAGAAAATTTACCACATAATGCAATGTTTTGTTATAAGTCATTAAACACCCATTTAAAAAGAATGTTCATATACAGGGTGAACTAACATTTCCCCAAATGGAATGGCATGTTGCACAGGCTCAAAATTTTGTGTTATTTAGTGTGCTACCTGCTTCATTACTTATTAAGTTTAATATTGTCCAAGTACCTTTACAGTATTATTGATGCAATGGGAAAGTGTATATTCTGATTTCAATGTTAGAATGGATTACATTAATGAAAACAATTCATTTTCCTACATTGAATGATGATTTTGAGAGATTCTACATGAAAAATAGTATCTCCACATTGAGTTTAATGAACACGGTGTGCATATTGAAACTTCACCCACCACACAAAGTAAACTGGTTTGCTATGGAGTTAGGGAAAAGTACTTAATTTTCTTTGTGATGTAATCATTTTCTTAGATGGATTCAATTAAAATTTCTTCAAAGAAAGTAGCAAAACATTGTATTGTTGTCTGAGAGAACCACTGAAATGACTCTTGCTCTCTGGTGCTATGGATTACACAATAGGTTACAATGTCATATAACATCGATACCTTTTTAAGCCATGATTTCATTTCTGAAATGTAGTCCATTTAGAAAAGTACTTTGATTTCATGGCAACAAGAGCTAAAAACCCTACTTATATAAGTTATTTGAGAAAGGAATGACATTCTTTATGCTTTCTCAGTTAAAAAAAAAAAAAAAAAAAAACAATAGTCTTGTTGAATATTCAGCCAGAAATCAAAAGTTGAACAGATTCTCGAAGAATTAGTGGAGAGGTCAATTAATTTTTTCTGTTCACTCATTTAATAATGAGTGAACAGGAAATCAGGGTTTTAGTTAATCAGGGTTACAATTATAAGGGTCTTTAGTCCAGTTTAACTGAAGAGTCTTCAGATTACATCAGTTTTGTGACAGTTCACTGTCATAATAGAATTTTTGAAAATATTTTTTCAGGGATGGCAAGTGATTCAAAGAATAGTCTTTCAGCAAAACAGAATTCAGTCTTTTCTGCAGTTCGCTGTCTTATAGGAAGGACTGAACCACTGAAAACATATAGCTTTTGTTATTAACCATCCTAATCATAGGTCAGGTTATTTGATAAATGTATCAACTTTCTCATTCTAAAGAATATAGGCTTCTTTACTATGCAGTGAAGAATTCAGAATGTCAGCATAAAAGTCTGCATAGTAACTGTTTTCTTTCAAAAAGTGTTACATTTCATTTCCACATATTAATGATTTTTATTAGGATATTTTGCTTCATTGCTGAACAGAAGACCAGTACATTCTTATACCATTTACTACAAAGAGTTCTTTAAAAAGTCTGGTTTTAAAATGACTAGGCTTTGAATAAATTAACCATTTTTATAACAATTGACAGGACTGAATTGAGAGTAGAATTCAATTCTTTTAGTGCTAATGTTTTCTCAGCATGTCACACAGTTTGCCCACGTAGTATCAGGAACTACTTCCTGATTGGTAATTAAAAATTGCAGTGCAAGACATTCAATGTGCTTTGTCAGTGCAAATTTTCATACATTTCAACCAGATAAACATTTTCTTTAAGAATGTTCTTGTTTATACTCTGGAATGACCACTAAGTCAGAAGCATTTACAATGAATACAATTGTTTACCATATTTGGCAGTCATGTGGGTCAAACCACATTCCACTCAAATTGAATGGGAAGAAGAGATTTGCCAAAAAATAATGCCTATGGGCATGACAAAATGTAAGATTTCTAGTCTTTTTTTTTTTTTTTTTTTTTCCCTTGCCAAACCTGCAATTACAGCAGCTATTTAACTGGCTATGCTCCAGCAACTTCTATAACTGCATTTAATTTCACATAGCATTATTACCACTTTTGTTTCAATAAGATGGGGCTCCTTGTCATTATGCACACAGCATTTGGGAGTACCTGAATCAATGATTTCCAACTCCTTGGATTGGAGGTAGAGGCAACAGGCCCTGGCCACCTTGATCCCCCTGACTTTATGCCTTTGGATTTCTTTGCATCTGAGTTTATTAAGTCATAAGTGCACAAACAACAGTTAAAAATCTGCTAGGATTTATGTAAATGTATACAGAGGACAATTGCAAAAATCACTCCAAACATAACGAAACAGGCCTACGCGCTCTGGATTCATTGAGGAATTTATTGTAGCTTAAACACAGAGCGTACAGATAAAGCAGAAATATATGAGCTTTCGGCTATATGGTAGCCTTCGTCAGAATTAAAATACATGAATGGCAGTTGGAATGAAGATGTGCACTGCCAGGTGCGTGAGACGCGAGGTTTAATTGTTTGTTGACGTCTGTGGCTGTGACGCATGATGACGTGGCCAGCGCTTGTCCAATGACAGAACTACTGACTCTGTGATCGGGTTGAGTTGGTAACCACTGTTCCTGTTTAAGGATTTATCCGAAGATTTTATATTTAATGATTCCAACCAGGTACGCTTTAGGTAATGGTGGGATCTGTCTACCACCACGACATCGCGGTGTGGGTCGATGTCGTGGTGGGTTGTCCAGACATGTTCGGCGATAGCTGAGTGTTCTATATCCGCTAAACGGATCGCTCTTTTGTGCTCCGAGAGACGTTTCTCGAGTCGACGTCCAGTCTCTCCGAAGTAGCAGCTAGTGCAGTCACGGCAAGAGATGCGGTAGACTAAACCGCTCTGCAGAAGGGTGGGGACAGGTGTTTTCACGTTGGAAATGAAAGAACGCAGTTTCCTGCCTGGGAGCTGGATGCACTTTATTCCGTGCGTTCTCAGGATTCTGCCGATCTGTTGTGACAGGTTGGGGTAGTATGGGATGAATGCCCTTGTGGATGGCTCGTCACTGTTGGTGTTGTAGCTGGTCGTCACGATGTCACGTGTCTGTAGATCACACCTGTCGAGGACGTCAATGGGGTAGCCACACCTCGTAAGGTCTACTTTGACCCTAGTGACCTCTTTGCGTCTTTCATCAGCGGAGCTGGAGTGTGTCCAGGCGCGAGTAAGCAAGGTTCGGGCCGTGGAGAGGAGGTGGCCTCGCGCGTGTGCTGACCGGAAGTTGGTAAACTGGCCAGCACACATGGGCTTACGATAAACTGTAGTCCTCAGGTATGTGCCTTCACGTCGGACAAGTGTGTCTAAGTATGGTAAAGAGTTGTTCGACTCCAGCTCAATCGTGAATTTTATGAAGGGCGATAGTGAGTTGAGGTATGATAGAAGTCGCTGACCTGAGTCTCTAGGGATGACCACGAACACATCGTCAACATAGCGACACCAAAAGGCGATGTGATCAGGTGCGTGTGCAAACGCACGTCCCTCTAACTCCTCCATCACGATGTTTGCTGTGACTGAGCTGACCGGGGAACCCATGGCCGTGCCATGTATCTGCTGGTAGACTGAGTCATTAAATATGATCGCACCCCCTGTTAAGCACAGTCTGAGGGCGGTGGAAATGTCATCGGGTGTGAGACCAGTTCTTTCGTAGAGGGTTCTATCATTGTCCAAGAGTTGTTTTGCACAAGAAATGGCAAGTTCCACAGGGATGGAGGTAAAGAGCGATATGACGTCGAACGATGCCATAACTTGATTCTGCGAGATGGATACAGTGCGAATCCCCTTTATGAATTCAACACTGTTGGAAACGGTGTGGGTGGTCTTGCCAACCAGAGGAGAAAGAAGTCTCGAGACAAATTTAGACAGCTCGTAAGTCGGTGATCCACAGCAGGATACAATTGGTCTCAGTGGTGTGTCTTCTTTGTGCACTTTCGGTAGGCCGTAAAACCGTGGGATCTGACATCCGGAAGCACGGAGGTGATTACGGGTTGACTGTGTGATCTTCCCTTGTTTCAGCCAACTGTTGACGAGGATATTCACCTCTGATTCCCATCGTTCTAAAACTCTGTTGGGGTTGATGGTCAGGGGTTTGTATACAGTAGTATCCCGTAAAAGTAGTAGCGCTTTCGCCATGTAATCAGTGTGATCCATTACAACCGTACGGCGGCCTTTGTCTGCCGGTAGAATGACGATGGACGAATCCTGTTTCAATGCCTTGAGGGCAGAGAACTGTGTACGGTTGAGGTTAGAAGAGACGGGGCGAGCACGGTGTAGAACTGCTGCAGTCTTCAAGCGGATTGTGTTGGCTACATCTTCTGGGAGGCGTGATAAGCTGGCTTCCACACCTAAGGCGATGTCGGTGATCGGCGGGTGCTTAGGAAGAACGGCAAACGTCATGCCAAGAGTCAATAAGTTTACTTGGTCCGCAGATAACTGTTTGCTGCTTAGGTTCGATACGAAGTCCGTGGAATTAGTGAGAGGGGTATTACATTGGCTGCGCAATTGACGGGATTCATTAATCAAATTACAAAACTTACGTTTCTGTCGGGTACAATAAAGATCTGATTCTCTGATGGCCTGGTGACATAAAGTGTTGACCACATCGGTGTAAACGGGATCGGGAATCAGAGTCTTAAGGTCGGCTAGTAGGGTTGCCTTGCTCGCTGAAGCACGTTGTATGTCATGATGGAGGCAGCCGATCCATATACGTAGGGTTTTGAGGCCGAAGTTCCGACAGGCACGTCTCATGCGCTCATTAGAAAACGGTTGTTTGTAGCGAAACCCTTTCGGTATAATCTCGTTAGCTTTGCACCTATGCGCAAACCTCAGGTGTTGTCTACTACGGGCTATGAAGATAAAATCTTTCTGTAGTCTCACGACCATGTCGTATGCTGGTTGGCCAAGAATAGTACGAACATAACGAAACAGGCCTACGCGCTCTGGATTCATTGAGGAATTTATTGTAGCTTAAACACAGAGCGTACAGATAAAGCAGAAATATATGAGCTTTCGGCTATATGGTAGCCTTCGTCAGAATTAAAATACATGAATGGCAGTTGGAATGAAGATGTGCACTGCCAGGTGCGTGAGACGCGAGGTTTAATTGTTTGTTGACGTCTGTGGCTGTGACGCATGATGACGTGGCCAGCGCTTGTCCAATGACAGAACTACTGACTCTGTGATCGGGTTGAGTTGGTAACCACTGTTCCTGTTTAAGGATTTATCCGAAGATTTTATATTTAATGATTCCAACCAGGTACGCTTTAGGTAATGGTGGGATCTGTCTACCACCACGACATCGCGGTGTGGGTCGATGTCGTGGTGGGTTGTCCAGACATGTTCGGGAGTCGAACAACTCTTTACCATACTTAGACACACTTGTCCGACGAGAATCAGATCTTTATTGTACCCGACAGAAACGTAAGTTTTGTAATTTGATTAATGAATCCCGTCAATTGCGCAGCCAATGTAATACCCCTCTCACTAATTCCACGGACTTCGTATCGAACCTAAGCAGCAAACAGTTATCTGCGGACCAAGTAAACTTATTGACTCTTGGCATGACGTTTGCCGTTCTTCCTAAGCACCCGCCGATCACCGACATCGCCTTAGGTGTGGAAGCCAGCTTATCACGCCTCCCAGAAGATGTAGCCAACACAATCCGCTTGAAGACTGCAGCAGTTCTACACCGTGCTCGCCCCGTCTCTTCTAACCTCAACCGTACACAGTTCTCTGCCCTCAAGGCATTGAAACAGGATTCGTCCATCGTCATTCTACCGGCAGACAAAGGCCGCCGTACGGTTGTAATGGATCACACTGATTACATGGCGAAAGCGCTACTACTTTTACGGGATACTACTGTATACAAACCCCTGACCATCAACCCCAACAGAGTTTTAGAACGATGGGAATCAGAGGTGAATATCCTCGTCAACAGTTGGCTGAAACAAGGGAAGATCACACAGTCAACCCGTAATCACCTCCGTGCTTCCGGATGTCAGATCCCACGGTTTTACGGCCTACCGAAAGTGCACAAAGAAGACACACCACTGAGACCAATTGTATCCTGCTGTGGATCACCGACTTACGAGCTGTCTAAATTTGTCTCGAGACTTCTTTCTCCTCTGGTTGGCAAGACCACCCACACCGTTTCCAACAGTGTTGAATTCATAAAGAGGATTCGCACTGTATCCATCTCGCAGAATCAAGTTATGGCATCGTTCGACGTCATATCGCTCTTTACCTCCATCCCTGTGGAACTTGCCATTTCTTGTGCAAAACAACTCTTGGACAATGATAGAACCCTCTACGAAAGAACTGGTCTCACACCCGATGACATTTCCACCGCCCTCAGACTGTGCTTAACAGGGGGTGCGATCATATTTAATGACTCAGTCTACCAGCAGATACATGGCACGGCCATGGGTTCCCCGGTCAGCTCAGTCACAGCAAACATCGTGATGGAGGAGTTAGAGGGACGTGCGTTTGCACACGCACCTGATCACATCGCCTTTTGGTGTCGCTATGTTGACGATGTGTTCGTGGTCATCCCTAGAGACTCAGGTCAGCGACTTCTATCATACCTCAACTCACTATCGCCCTTCATAAAATTCACGATTGAGCTGGAGTCGAACAACTCTTTACCATACTTAGACACACTTGTCCGACGTGAAGGCACATACCTGAGGACTACAGTTTATCGTAAGCCCATGTGTGCTGGCCAGTTTACCAACTTCCGGTCAGCACACGCGCGAGGCCACCTCCTCTCCACGGCCCGAACCTTGCTTACTCGCGCCTGGACACACTCCAGCTCCGCTGATGAAAGACGCAAAGAGGTCACTAGGGTCAAAGTAGACCTTACGAGGTGTGGCTACCCCATTGACGTCCTCGACAGGTGTGATCTACAGACACGTGACATCGTGACGACCAGCTACAACACCAACAGTGACGAGCCATCCACAAGGGCATTCATCCCATACTACCCCAACCTGTCACAACAGATCGGCAGAATCCTGAGAACGCACGGAATAAAGTGCATCCAGCTCCCAGGCAGGAAACTGCGTTCTTTCATTTCCAACGTGAAAACACCTGTCCCCACCCTTCTGCAGAGCGGTTTAGTCTACCGCATCTCTTGCCGTGACTGCACTAGCTGCTACTTCGGAGAGACTGGACGTCGACTCGAGAAACGTCTCTCGGAGCACAAAAGAGCGATCCGTTTAGCGGATATAGAACACTCAGCTATCGCCGAACATGTCTGGACAACCCACCACGACATCGACCCACACCGCGATGTCGTGGTGGTAGACAGATCCCACCATTACCTAAAGCGTACCTGGTTGGAATCATTAAATATAAAATCTTCGGATAAATCCTTAAACAGGAACAGTGGTTACCAACTCAACCCGATCACAGAGTCAGTAGTTCTGTCATTGGACAAGCGCTGGCCACGTCATCATGCGTCACAGCCACAGACGTCAACAAACAATTAAACCTCGCGTCTCACGCACCTGGCAGTGCACATCTTCATTCCAACTGCCATTCATGTATTTTAATTCTGACGAAGGCTACCATATAGCCGAAAGCTCATATATTTCTGCTTTATCTGTACGCTCTGTGTTTAAGCTACAATAAATTCCTCACTCCAAACATGCTACAAAATGTGTTCCACTATAAAGCTAACAGATTTCAGATGTGCAGTGGTACTCATGGTGTACATGTAAAGCTTAATTTACATGATTATGTTGTTGCATTAAAAAATCAGTAGTTACTTTATAAACTCTATGTATTTTCACAATAATGAAAAATAAATTTTCTTTTTATATTCTGGGACAACTACAATGTTAGAGGAGCTTATAAGGTAGAGAGAATACAGGAACATTCTACCATATTTAGGAGTCATGTAGCACGAACCATAGTCGTTCAAAGTGAGTGCACTTTTGTACCCTCACACTTCATTACTCGGCTATGGAAGCTGTTAAAGTAAATTTTTTGTTTATACCCAGGATGACCATAGGCCAGAAGGGTTCACAAGATAGAGAGAATGCAAGAGATGGAATGTATGTTGTGTTACTGGCTGCCACCAGTACACAACACATCCTATGAAGTTTAACATTGACAAATGAAGTTTAACATTGACAAATGTAAAGTACTACACATGGGAAACAGCAACCCCAGAGCAACGTATCAACTCTGTGGTACTACATTGACAGTGGTAGAGAATGAAAGGGACTTGGGGGTGGTTGTGCAGGCAGATATGAAGTTCTCTGAGCAGTGCAGACGGGCTGCAAGAGTAGCTCATGGAGTATTGTCAATGATATACAGGAATTTTTCCAGCAGGGATAAGGAAGTGATTATTCCCTTGTATAAGGCAATGGTCAGGCCACACCTAGAGTACTGTATACAGGTCTGGAGGCCTCATTTCAAGAAGATGTAGAGCTGCGGGAACGAGTACAGAGAAGGGCAACAAGATTAGTGAATGGAACAAAGGGGTGCTCTTACGAAGAAAGGCTTACGTTTTGCAAATTACAGTGTCTGGAGACGGCACCAGCGAGGTGATCTGATAGAGGTGTATAAAGCCTTGAATGGTTTGAGCATGCTCAATGCTGATGAGATTCTTCCTCTAGCTCAGAAAAATCACCTGAGAGGGCATAAATTCAAATTGAGGAAAGACAGATGTAGGATAGATGTGCGGAAATTTGCCTTTAGCCAGCAGGTGGTTGGTTGGTGGAACAGACTTCCATCCCTTGTAGTGGAGGTTGATAGCCTAAATAAGTTTAAGGCTCAGCTGGACAGGTATTTTGAACGAACAGAGGGGTGAAGTGGAAGTGGTTTTTTTTTTGGCTGATGCTGCATAAGCTTGCTTTCTTGCATCAAATGCCTCTACTAATGCTAATGCTATCTCTATTGCAGCTCATCCCTCACATGAATGAGCATGTTGGCATCAGCAACAGCTGCAACAATTTTGGTTTTGAGTTTCTCTGTGGCTGGTAGAAGGGAATAGTTGGAGTTGATAGCTACAACTTATCCTTGGTGTAACCCCCATAAAAAGAAATTAGGTGGGGGTTAAGTCTGGCAATCTTGGGGTGCTGTGATATTGGACCTTTACAACTGATCTAAGTATTAGGGAATGCCATATTGAGGAAAGGCTTGGCATCTAAATGATAATGGGGTGGCATTCTATATTTTTGGAAGATGAGACCTTTCCATACAGATTGGAATCCTGCTCCAAATGAGGCACAAGAAACAGTTGCAGCTGTTCCTTGTGCCTAACCTAAGTACAACACTCTTGTTACATAGTCTTCTCAAAAAGAAAAATGACCCATAAATTCTTCTTCTTTCACTGATTGCACAAACAAGACACTTTTTTCACTGTCACATTTGTTTTTTAAAATATTGGCCGGATTTTGCGTTCTCCAGACCTGAATATTTTGCTTGTTGATCTTTCCACTCAAAAAATGTTGCCCCATCGCTAAACATACAGGCACTTCCATAGGTACCGTTTTTCTGAATTGGCTTCTATAATTCCTGCTCTCTGTTCCAAACCAGTCCGAACATGTGCCGTGTAGGCGCATTATAGCCATAGTAGCTTATGCGCCTTTAAACTCCCATAACAACAACAACATGTGCCACAACTAGTCGGTATCCTTTTACTGTCCAACTTCAAATTCACAGAACCAACTTTCCTTGTCATTTATTCCTTCAACTTCTGTTTTCTGAAACAACCCCCTTCCATACATATTTCCCGAAAATTACAATCTACAGAAATTCAAGTCTAATGTCAACAAGCATCTTCTTTCATCTTCTCAACCTTCAACTCATGTATGGTACTAAGTACTGTAGGTTCCAGTACCTCGTATGCTTTGGGGTTTCATAAAAACACACAATCCCTGAGTCAAAATAGCCTTCCAGGTCTGTTTTCTTGCACATTTCATTGCAGAAGTCGTATCATTCAATGCCTGCAGTAACTGGAGTTTGTATAAATGAAATACATTATAACAGTAGTAGTAATAGTGGCATGTAATGCAAGAAAGCAAGTGTATGAGCTTATGCAGCATCAGCCAAAAAAAAATCACACCATTCCCTTCAAATGCCTGTCCAGTTCCTCCTTAAATTTATTTAACCTATCAACTTCCACAACGACAGATGGATGTTTGTTCCAGCAATTAACCACCCGCTGGCTAAAGGCAAATTTCTGCACATCTATTCTAATGTCAACATTATAACATAAGAAACTGTCTTTTCTTAATTTGAATTTATGCCCCCTTAAGTTCGTAATCCGAACAAGTGGATGGATCCCATCAGAATTCAGCATGCTCAACCCATTCAGGGCCTTATACACCTCAATGAGATCACCTCGCAGGTGCTTAGTCTCCAGCCTCTGCAATTTGCAGAACTTAAGCCTCTCTTGGTAAGAGGATCCCTTCATTCCCCTCACCAATCTTGTTGCCCTTCTCTGTACACGCTCAAGGAAATCTACATCCTTCCTAAAATGAGGCCTCCAGACCTGTATGCAGACAGGCTGCCAGGGCAGGTCATGGGGTTTTGTCAATGATATATAGCAAAATTCCTATATATCATTGACAAAACCCCATGACCTGCCCTGGCATCCTGTCTGCATTGCCCAGAAAACTTCATATCTGACTGCACAATTACTCCCAGGTCTTTTTCATTTTCTACCACCTTAAGTGTAGTACCACACACTTGGTACATTTCTCTGTGGTTACTTCTAACCATATGCAGTACTATGCATATGGTTAGAAGTCTAGATCCTGTAGCACACTGCCATTACTGTCATTAACAACCCTGCCAACTTTTGTATCATGTGCAAACTTCGACACTAAGCCTGATATACCTTCGTCAATATCATTGATAAATATACAAAACAACAGTGGACCCAACACCGATCCCTATGGGACTCCACTAATAACATTAGTCCACGAAGAGCAGCACCCATTGATTACCGCCCTCTGTCTTCTCCCACTCAACCATCCTTTTATCCATCGTAGCAACTTACCCTTAATATCATTCTGCTCCAATTTGTACAATAGTCTTCCATGCGCAAAAGTGTCAAAAGCTTTCCTGAAATCCAAATATATGATATAAAAATTATTTTTTGCATCCAGTTCCTTTGTAATCACATCATAATATCCTATAAAATTTGTCAGATAAGACTTTCCCTTAACAAACCCATGCTGTGTCTGAATTATTGCTGCAGTCTTGTCTAGATGATCCTGCAATGTATCTTTAACCAGCGACTCCATTATTTTACCTGGAACAGAAGTTAAACTAACTGGTCTGTAATTACTTGTGTCACCCTTTGTGAATTGGGGATACATTTGCACATCTCCAGTCCGTGGGGACCTCCCCTGAGTCCAAGGATGCTCTCATAATTATGGCTAAGGGTTTGCTTACTTCCCTTGCCACCTCCTTTAATATAACTGGATAGATCCCATCCACCCCAGGTGCCTTTCTTATGTTATAATGTTGAAGAAAGGGTCCGTTTACCCTGAAAGCTCCACTTTTAGTCATTAAAATTTGTCGCTGGATATATACTGTATTGTTATTTTCTTTTGGAGTTTGTATAGTTTTATTGTTAACCTTTTATGTAAGATATGCCAAACTGTTATTTGAGGGATTTGCAGCTTCCTGCTTGCATGCCTAGTGAATGTTCTTGAACTCTTCTTGTAAGTTTCTTACACACATGCCATAGTTGCATCACAAACAGATGGGTGGCTTTGGCCTGGCTGATGATGTACCACACATACACATACAGTTGTAACAAAATGTGCATACCATACTGTGATCTTATGTTTGGGTGGTTATCTTCCACATTCTCATTGAAAATGTTGCTGTACAGTGAATTTTTCACTGCCTGTGAAATTTACCATCTTTACTTTTCAAGTAGTTTGGTTTTTAAGAGCATTAGCAACTAAGGCCATATTGCTCCGGGGATATGCGGTGGTCATTCTCTGACCTTTCCGCATCCTCTCCATATTTGGTGGTCACAGGCTCGAACCATGTCTAATCAAGAAGCGTGTGCTATGCACTGCTGCTCCTGCCCACCTGGCTACGGAGGCACCGTACTTTTCAGGACCAACAGCACCATTTGCAGGAAATGCCATAAACTGAAATAGTCAACAAGACTATTTCAGTTTATGGCATTTCGAGCATATTATCTTTGTTAAAGAAAACAGTACAGTAAGTAAAAAAATCAAATCGGGGAACTTCCAGTAACAGGAAGAATGTGTTATTTAAATGTAAAAAAAGACAAAAAAATCAACCAAGAAACGAAACAAAAAAAAAAAAAAAAAAAAAGAGTAAATCCCTTGCACAATAAAGTAAAAAACATCAATAATAAAATCATAAAAATGGAGCCAGGTTTCATCAGTCACCAATATGGAATAAAAATCTATTGGGATTAGCAAGAATTAATTTTTTAACTTATCTTTTGATGACTGCCCTTTGATGCTTGTCATGAATGGAAAGGTTTCTGGGAACCCATCTTGCACAAACTTTGAACACTTCCAAATGCTCATCTATTATTGTTAAAATGCATTTCTGGAAAATGTTAAGTACTTTTTCAAGTTTAAACACTTAAAAATTTTTCTGTTTTCTAAAATTTTGTCCCCAACAATGGCAACTGTTTCAAAATGAATTGCTTCGAACAGTGATCATCCTCAAAGGCTTCTGTACTGATTTGAACTCTGCTGGCCAGCTTGTAATAATAGCTGTTTAAGGGTGTTAAGACACAGGCATTGAAGGCACCAAGATGTGTCTTTCTAGGTTTGTTATTGTAAATCATATTTTGTTATATTTGTTTAACAAAGTGGATTTATCAAATGAAATTAAACAGTTCATTCAGAATTGCAGAGTTACCTAATTGAAAGCATATTCCACAAAGAGTGATGAGCATTAAGATCACCTAGAAAGCATATGGGGTGAGGCAGTTGATATAGTAAATTGTCAAATTCTGCAGTAGAACATGTTATCTTTGGTGGAATATGAGTGGAGACAAGAATGGCAAGAACTATGCAAATTGCTACTTCTTCTAGAGAGGTGTAAATCTGCATAATTTTGGATGGCACATTCCTACAAACTAAAATTGCTACTTCTCTTGTTGAAGATTCAAGACATCTGTCATGTTTGTATAGCATGTATCTTGATAAGTGTGGAGTATAAACTCTAGAAGAAAAGGAATCTGGAATTTTGGAACTGAGGATATGCCATAGAATATGTCTTACTGAAAGCTAAATACAGAGAGGGGGATTTTCACTAGATGATAATGTGCATAAGATGTGCGTGGCCAAGTTGCAGTCTGGCAAGCATTACTTCTTCACTGCAACTTTTCTTGATGCTGGAGTCCCATATATTTGTGGATTAGATTTTATTTCCCGTAATTTATTGTTCGGTTGATTTCTCCATATCTGGGCCTATTTATCTTCACTTGCTCTACTAATAATTGGTCTAAAATTAGAATAGGCACTATCATTGTTTTGTTTGATAGTTGTGATGCTAACTTTGCTGCATTATCTGCTTTGTCATTGCCTTGTATTCTGGAATATCCTGGGATCCAGCAGAGAGTTGTTACAGGGTGATGTTTTTGACAGAGATTGAATAGAAAGCCAGTTTCTTGTAGGAGGAAAATGTTTACCTTGTAGGGCTGAGATAACACTGAGTGAATCAGAATATATTCACACAGAAAGTAGGGACTGCTAACATATTTCACTTAATGCAACTTGGATAGTATATAATTCTGCAGAAAATATGCTTTACTCAACTTCTGGTTGAGTAAGATTCTTTTTAATATTTTTAATTGCATTAAATTGATTTTTAATTGTGTTAAATTGGTTTTTAATTATTTTTTACTGTAATGTAAGTTTTTCAATTTTTTTTCATTTTAATTTCTGGAGAGTATCATACGGAAGTGTTCTACATACTATATTGAGGTAAACTCCTCTTATTGTTTTACAAATTTTCCACTTCTGTACTTTTTCTCAAAGGTATATCCCGGCTGTCCTAGATTTTTTAGGCTTAGATTCATAGAGTTTGACCAAAGAAGATGATTGAGATATACCCAACAAGGGTGGGATAGAAGGTTTCTTATTTTGGTAGCATATTGGCAGGGTAGGCTTTGTCTTCTAAGGTAAAGCAGAGGTTATGCACTTCTACATACAAGCTTTGAACTGGTGAGGTTCTATAGGCACTTAGTACAGACTGAAGGGCAATGTGTTGGACGGTGTTGAAAGACTGTAGGATACTCTATTTAGATGAAGCATATACTATAGCTCCATATTCCAATCATGACTGGATTAAAGCATGATATAAATTCATCAATAATTTCCTGTCAGCACCCCAAGATGTTGAGGATGCTGATTGAAGGATGTTTAATTTCTGGAGGCAAGTACTTCGCAGGTAGATGATATATTTATATGAAAATTTAGTCAGGTGTCTAAAACCAAGCTCAATAGTCTTATGGAATTTGTCATGGGTGAACTGTGCTCTTCAGTTTTAATACAGGTTCTGGATGAAGAGACTGCAATTTACAAAAGTGTATTGCTGTAATTTTCCACTCAGTTGATTGATAGCTGTTGCATTTTGCCCAAGTTTAAATTTTAGTTATTGCTAATTGTAGTTGTCTTTCAATGGTAGCCATGCTCTATGATTGACAAGAAATAGCAAGATCATTTACATTTATATGTTTCCACAATAGGTGGGATGTATCAAGTTATGCTATTAAACTGAGTGGACAGAAATCATGGGTACCTACCTAGTGATGGGTAGGGTCATTTTTCGCTTGGATAAGGGCAGTCACATGGCGAGGCACTGAATTCAGTAGTGCACGAAAGTGTTCCACAGGTATTTCCATCCATGCTTGCTGCACCACTGTTCATAATTTTGTTGTGTTCCTGATGCAGGATCCAAAGCTCGAATGGACCTTTCCACAGCATTAGCATTAGCACATGATGCAAGAAAGCAAGCTTATATAGCATCAGCAAAAAAAAAAAAAAAACACATCCCCTTCTCATTTCACCCATTCACTCACTCCAAATGTTTGTCCAGTTCTGAATTGAATCTGTTTAAGCTATCAACTTATACAAAGATAGATGTTAGTAAATTAATAAGAGGAGTTTACTTCAATATAGTACGTAGAACACTTCCGTATGATACCCTCCAGAAATTAAAACGGAAAAAACAAAAAAATCGACAACTTACCGGTACATTAAAGTAAAATATAAATAATTTTTATATTATATTTATATTTTAAAAAAAATCGTTTTGAATATTTTCGTTAGATTCTTTTAATTGCGTTAATTTTAATTGTTTTAAATTGATTTTGAATTGTGTTAAATTGATTATTTAATTATTTATTTCTATTTTACTTTAATGTACCGGTAAGTTGTCGATTTTTTCATTTTTTCCGTTTTAATTTCTGGAGGGTATCATACGGAAGTGTTCTACATACTATATTGAGGTAAACTCCTCTTATTAATTTACTATTATTATTATCAACGTAGAACATATTGAGTATTACAGCTCTGATTCATACTATCTAACAAAGATATGGAAGTTTGTTCCAGCAAAAAGGCAAACTTCTGCACATCTATCCTACAACTATCTTTCCTCAATTTGAATTTATGCCCTCTCAGGTGATTATTCTGAACAAGAGGAAGAATCCCATCAGCATTGAGTATACTCAAACCATTCAAGGCTTTATACACCTCAATCAGATCATTTCACAGGTGCCTAGTCTCCAGACACTGTAAGCCTACAACTATCTTTCCTCAATTTGAATTTATGCCCTCTCAGGTGATTATTCTGAACAAGAGGAAGAATCCCATCGGCATTGAGTATACTCAAACCATTCAAGGCTTTATACACCTCAATCAGATCATTTCACAGGTGCCTAGTCTCCAGACACTGTAAGCCTACAACTATCCTACAACTATCTTTCCTCAATTTGAATTTATGCCCTCTCAGGTGATTATTCTGAACAAGAGGAAGAATCCCATCAGCATTGAGTATACTCAAACCATTCAAGGCTTTATACACCTCAATCAGATCATTTCACAGGTGCCTAGTCTCCAGACACTGTAAGCCTTTCTTCGTAAGAGCACCCCTTTGTTCCATTCACTAATCTTGTTGCCCTTCTCTGTACTCGTTCCAACAGCTCTACATCATTCTTAAAATGAGGCATCCAGACCTGTATACAGTACTCAAGGTGTGGCCTGACCATTGCCTTATACAATGGGATAATCACCACCTTATCCCTGCTAGAAAAATTCCTGTATATCATTGACAAGACACCATGAGCTACTCTTGCAGACCGTCTGCACTGCTCAGAAAACTTCATATCTGCCTGCACAATTACCCCCAGGTTCTTTTCACTCTCTACCACTGTCAGTGTAGTACCACACAGTTGATACATTACTCTGGGGTTACTGCTTCCCATATGCAGTACTTTACATTTGTCAATGTTAAACTTCAGTTGCCACCTCTCAGCCCATCTGCTCAACTTTTCTAGATCCTGTTGCAGCAGCATACTGTCATTAGTGTCATTAACAACCCTGCCAACCTTCGTATCTTCTAAAAACTTGGACATTAAGCCTGATATACCATCATTAATGAATACAGAAAACAACAATGGACCTAACACTGAACCTTGGGTTACTCCACTAATAATATTAGTCCACGAAGAGCAATGTCCATTGATTACCACTTTCTGTCTTCTCCCACTCAGCCATACCTTTATCCATAGCAGCAATTTGCCAACAATGCCACACTGCTCCAATTTGTTCAGCAGTCTTCCATGTGCAACAGTATCAAAAGCCTTTCTAAGATCCAAATATATAATATCAAAATTATTCTTTGCATACAGTTCCTTTTGATTACATCATAGTATCCAATCAAATTGGTCAGACAAGACTTCCCCTTAACAAACCCATGCTGTGTCTGAGCTATAACTGAAGTCTTGTCTAGTTATTTGGTTTTTTTTTTAGGAGCATTAGCAACTAAGGCTATATTGCTCCGGGGATATGTGATGGTCATTTCCTGACCTTTCTGCATACTCTGTATTTGGTGGTCACGGGCTTGAACCCCGGTCGAATCAAGAAGCGTGTGCTATGCGCTGCTGCTCCTGCTCACCTGGCTACGGAGGCGCCGTCTTGTCTAGATGATCCTGCAATGCTTCTTTAACCAGTGCCTCCATTAATTTCCGTGAAACAGAAGTTAAACTAACAGGTCTGTTTGTTTTTTTTTGTTAGTTGTTGGCGCATCAGCTTCTGTGGCCATAATGCACCTCCCAAGGTTTTTGCATTTTATTGTGATCTAAGCCTGGGGCGGGATTCGAACCCGTGACCTTTGGGTTGCCAGGCAGGCACTTTACCCACCTGGCTAGCCCAGTCGGCAACAGTTCTGTAATTACTTGTCTCCCCCTTTGTGGATTGGAGTCACATTTGCACATTTCCAGTCCATAAGTACCTCACCTGAGTCCAAGGAAGCTCTCATAATTATGGCTAAGGGTTTGCTTACTTCCTTTGCTGCCTCCTTTAATATAACTGGATAGATTCCATCCACCCCAGGTGCCTTTCTTATGTTTATCTTCAACAATTTCTTCTCCACTTTACTCTCAGTTATTACAAGAGTATCTAACTTACTGCCAGAGTTGAATACACCTCTGGCATTCCCCTCCCTGAATAACTCCTCATGTGTGAATGTAGACTCAAAATATTCATCTAGTTTGTTAGCTACCTGAGCAGGATCTTCAACAAACAGTTGAACCATTGATATGAAGTGGAACAATCTGATTCATACCGTTCCTTCTAGAGTTTACATAAGTAAAGACCTCTTTGCATCCTTTGCCGAAGATTTCTCATAATCTTCCTTTGCCTGCCTAACCTCCTTTGTGAGTTGGTTACAGACCAGCTTATATCTATCATAGGCTTCTGTGTTACTTGTTAATTTATATGTATCCCATGCATTTTTCTTTTGTTACATGTCTTATTAGTTCATCTGACATCCATTTAGGCCTAAATCTTGAACAATATTTCTTAGTTGGTATGAAAATTCTAGTAGCTTCCCATTTTGAATTTTCTGTTGGTAACATCATCAGTTGGTCCCACCATATAGCATTTAAATACTGTCTCAGACCACCGTAGTCACCTTTACAAAAGCAAAAACCCTTCCCTTTACCGTTACACCACATCTCTGATATCCCAACAATATTTGCCTTTGACGTATTGACTAGCAACTTCAAGCTCATCAAATTTATTAACTATACTCCTAGCATTGGTGTACATGCAAGTATACATGCACCTGTTTCTACTGTTAGTTACCCTAACACAGCTCATGTATTTACTTGTTCCACTATGATTCTCAGCAGTCCTTGAAGTTCCCATTGCCTTGCTTTCCAGGCTGCTGCTAAATTTCATTTCAATAGAAGCAGTGCAAAAATCACTTTTACCTCTGCCAGCAGCTACTGTTGATCTATTAGTCTGTGTATCCATCCCCAAGTAAGCACCCACCTAACTCTGTCTCGATAGCATCAGCAAATATTATTGCACCCTTTCTATTTAAGTGTATCCCATCCCTGTAGAAGCAGTCTCTCCTGTTAACAAGCACAGACCAGGCTGAGAAAAATTCTACCCCTTGAACCTTGCACAATCTCTTCAGGGCCGAATTGATCGACAAGGCTGTCATTATATACTCCCTCCTATTGTGTCTGGGCAGAATTGCGGACACTTTCAAATTCAACCCTAACTCACAGCTTTTTTTTTCAATGTTGACCTGTACTTGTGTAATTCCGCTGGTCTCCTACTCTTAATATCATTAGTGCCAACATGTACAACAATATCACCCTTTGTGCCCTTAAAAGATGATTTCTGCTCTACAACGTCATCAACCTTTGCCTCTGGCAGACATACTCTGGTCTTGTTCCACCTATCCTTTTTGCACAATATGTTTCCTTGACAATACAGTCACTGACAACAACTAGTTCCTTTTGGACCAACTCATTCTGCCTTGGGGGTTGCCATTGTGTTGCATGATGTTCAAGTGCAAGCTCTGGCATTGATGTGGGTAGTTGAGAGCTCGATGGGCCCCTGAATTTAAATCCTTAGAGGGCATCCACCCTGTCCTTCAAGCTCCCATATAGGCCCATAACAACACTGAGTTGGTGCCCGATTTCCTCACACTCTTTACATTGTGCACACACAAAGACATTCCTCAAAGATGCTCCACAGAGCTCATGTCCAGTAAATGGGGAGGCCATTCCATGGTGGTAAAATCTGTGGAATTCTTTTCGAACCATGTTCTAGTCTCAGCAGCTCTGTGGGGAGGCACGTTGTTCTGCTGGAAGAGTCCATTGCCCTGTGGGTGCACAATGATCATGAAGGGATGCTGATGGTGTGGAAGGATGGATTAACCTGGACCATTCAGAGATGCATCTAGATGTACCAGAGGTCCCAATATGTGCCAGTTGAACATGCTCTAGACCATTACTAACCATCCACCTGCCTAAACGGTTCCTTGTTGACATGATGGGTGCACAGCTTTGTGCAGTTTCCGCCAGATATGCACCCTCCCGTCCACTCGAAATAACTGGAAATGGAACTCATCAGACCAGGAGACCAATCGTCTAAGGTCCAGTGCCGATGTTCTTTTGCCCAGTTCAGGCGTAGAGTCCTGCGTCATGGTGTTAGCAATGAAACTGGTGGGTTGGTGGCTCCCATGACCTACTGCGGCTAATGATTGCCCGATAGTCTTGGTGGAGACATTTCTGGCACCTCCCTCATTGAAGTCGGCGGTGATTTGTGCCTCTGTTGCACTTCGGTTGGCTGAAACAATGCGAGACTGACATCGATGGCCATGTTCATCCACCACCTTTCTCCACCCACAGTGCTGTCCATGATGAAATGTTATTTTGGAAATGGCATATTCCAGACACACTCTTGATACTGTCAAATGGGGATAGTGCAATTTCTGTACCACATCTGTTATAGCGACTCATGCATCGCACACCTTCTATCATCCCTCTTTCAAAGTTGGTCAAATCACGACGTTTATCCATACTGACATCGAATTACCGTTTACGTGAATGCAATTTACCTATAAACCTGCCAAGCGGTGGGTTTGTCCACTAGTGAGAGGGGTGACAATGTCACGTTGCCCAGGAACCAGGTATCCTATGAATTCTGTCTCTTCAGTGTACTACATAATGCAAAAAGAGTTGCATTTGAAATTGATCCTTTATGTACTCCTTCTTGCATGTGAATTGTAGACAAAGCATGCTGGAATTGCTTGAAAGGTCGTGAGATAGAGAAAATTCTGAATGAATCAGGGCAGGTTACCTTTCAGTCCAAGGATGTATAAGTCTTGGGGGGATTTCATATCTCCAGGTGGTGTTGAATGCTTTATTAATATCAAATGTTATCGTTACCATGTGTTGTTTTTTTAACAAGTTTGTTAACTTGAGGTATTGAAGTTGATTAAAGTGAGGACTAATGTATCTTAATTACTGAATACATACCACAGTCGCCTGAACACCAACTGAGTATAACAGATTTGGATTAGGGAGAGATATTGGCACAGCACCAAGCTGAATGATGAACCAATCCCATTTTTTTCATATGGCCTTTTCATATTATCATAAAATTAAATTCTTATATAAAACAATGATGATAGTACTGATTTCACGAAGTCATCCCAGTAAAAATATGCAATAACTAGTGCACAGGTGTAATACCTGTACCCCACACGAGGTCCATTCTTTCACACTACGCAGCCCGTAGCCAGCCTTCAAGTGTTATGCACCTCCTCTGAGTTTAAAAGTAGTGTTACAAAATAGTTTCACATTAACTTTTGAAA
The DNA here is from genome assembly GCF_048544385.1 of Mastigoproctus giganteus. Classification (NCBI taxonomy): domain Eukaryota; kingdom Metazoa; phylum Arthropoda; class Arachnida; order Uropygi; family Thelyphonidae; genus Mastigoproctus; species Mastigoproctus giganteus. The sequence continues at coordinate 203,792,219 of NC_143583.1, forward strand.
ATAGGTTTTTTTAATGAATTTTTGTATTTAATTATTAAACATAAAAAAAAAAATAATAAAAAAATCAGATAGCAAAAATTAAATTCTCTTTCAGAAAATGTATAATTAGTGACAAGGAACTAGTCTTGCAGCCTGCAACCGGTTTGTGAAAACCCATGTGGCCTGCAACCTTTTATATGTTTTGGCCCCTAGCCAAAAAAGGTTGGGCACCCCTCAACTAATATGCAGTTAAGACAAATTATATAAAATGAATAAAGTTTACTGTATGATGTATTAATATTTGTTTCAAATTCTGTGGATATGCATGTGTTGTATTTAATCATTGCTGCATTCCAGTCTTTAGTAAATGGTGGCTACTTTCAAAATGAATAAGAGCCTTAAATTAGATGAGTTTTTGATATGCTTTTAAATATACATCAAGACATCATGACCGAAGTTTATCTATTTACTTTTCAATTGAAAACATTACAGTAAATATGTAGTGGCAATTTTATTTTTCAAAAAATACAGTGTTCTAAATGCACACCTTTAATTTTGCAAACCTATACTGGAAAGAGTTTTGTGGTCGAACTAAAACAATTGGTTCAGTTTCATGGCTGGAACATAATTTTAATAATTCACAAAGTCCAAGAAAAACACAAAATCCTAGTCCAGTGCCTTTAGCATGCAAAAATGAAAATTCACCCACTTGAACATAGCCAATAATTTTTCTACTACACATAGAGATAAGATTTGCTGCCTCTGGTTGTGTAATATTGGTAGCTGGAGAGCTCTCAAGATTTTCTCCATGTTTATTGTCAGCTTCTAATATTGATTTCATTATCATATCTCTACTTTTCTTTTTTTTCTTATTTTTTTTCTTTTTCTTCTTGGGATTTATTGAAAATGTGTGTCTAGGTTCTGTTGGACCTCCATAATTGTGGTTTGCATGTAAAGTGTCAATGTCTTCTTCAGTAGGTAAACATATAATTGCAAATTCAGAGGGCTTACCTCTACTCAGATAATGCAGACAAACACAAATTAGAGATCTTTCCATGTTTAGTGAAGATGGGATGTTTAAGATGTTACTGACATCTGAAAAATGATGCCCAGTTGTCTTCTGAGCTATCCTGGCAATTGATATATCTTGTTCATTTCTCCTCAAGAATTTAGTCTTTTTCTGTTGGCTACAAATATTAAAACTATTCTGTATAAATTGAAGATTTTTTTTGTTTCTTAAAACAAAAAACTGTTCATCTTCCAAACCATTCTTTTTGTTTATCATGCAGCTATCATCTATATTATCATTTGTGGGGTGGTCAGTGTGAATCCTATGCTTAGTTGTTTCCAGCTGTGAGCAATCTTCAACTGTAAGATCTCTTTTTTGCATTTCAAACAGCCACTCCATAACCAACTTTGTCCATGGATAGGAAAAAGGCGATGTGATTCCTAGTTTCCCAAAGCTTGGTCTTTTATCAGGTGGATATTTCGAGTGCTTTGTCATAAGTTCATTATGCTGAACTTCTGCTGTTTTCTGTCCAGCAAGAGTGTCAGGATAATTGAATGGAAATAAAGGAATACCTGCCTCTTTTGATATACTTCTTAGTTCTCTCAAGCCCGTTGCTTTTGCTCCACGAAACACAAAGGCAATCCAAAATGCCATACCCCAACCTGCTGGAGCTATTAAATCCCATCCACTTCCATATCCTAAAAATACATAATTATATCACAACTGTAAATCTTTACATTTTTTAAAGAAAATATCAATAATTCAAAATTATCAACATTATTTTAATGTGGGCTATGCAAACTTAGCTCAAAAGTTTGAAACATGTAGGTTGGCATAATTAGATAATTTTATTATCTATTATGATTAACATAAAACATTACAAACATAAAGGTATAGCAAAATACATATAACGTAAATTAATAGTGTAATAGACAATGTAAACTTGAAGTGTAATATGTATTATTGCTGCATAACTGGTGAATAGTTCATTTATTGCATTTAAGTATATTACTTTAGGTAAGCATTCTCAATTATATTGAATTTAAATGGAAATCATGCCCCCAACTAGAGCAGCAAAGCAATGGGCTCAAAGTAGCAGGATAGCTGTGGCTTGAGAGAACCAAAGGGGATGGTTCTCCTATGAATCACAGCCTAATGAATGTCATTGTGTTTGTTTGGTGCAGAGAGTGCAAAGAAATTAGGTGCCAACTCAGTGTTCTGATGGGTGTTTATGAGAGCTTGCATAGGTCAAAGGAATTAAAGTGGGAGGCCCATCAAGCTTTAAGCTGCCCAACTCAATGCTAGAGCTCACATTTGTGCATCAGGCAACACAGCAGCAATCGTCAAGGCAAAATGTGCTGGTCCCACAGGAGGTAGCTATCATTGGTACCTCTATTGTCATGGAAATGGGAAATAAATTGTGTAAAAAGGATAGGTCTGCCAGAGACAAAAATTTATGACATTGTAGAGTTGTTGTTGGTTTAGGGATTTATTAGGCGCATCGGCAACTATGGCCATAGTGCCCTACACACAATGTAGAGTAGATATCATCTTTTAATGGTACCAAAGGTGATATTGTTGTACACACTGGCACTAACGATGTTAAGAGTAGGATGTCTGTGGATTTACTTAACAAGTACAGGGCAATATTGAGAGAAAAAAAAAAAAAGTTGCAAGTTAGGGTAAAATTTCAAAGTATCTGTAATTCTGCCCAGGCACGATAGGAGGGACTATATGACGAGAGCCTTATCAGTTAATTCAGGCCTGGAGAGATTGTGCAAGGCTCATGGGTAAAATTTTTCTCAGCTTGGTCTCTGTTTGTTAACAGGCAAAACTGTTTATATAGGGATGGGATAAACTTCAATAGAAAGGGTGCAAGAATATTTGCTGATGCTATCAAGGCAGTGTTAGGTGGATTGGAAAACTACTAGCTTGGGGTGATATACAGACTAATAGATTAACAATGGTGACTGGAAGAGGTGAAAGTGATTCTTGTACTGCTTCTATTGGAATGTGCAGCAGCCTAGAAAGCAAGGTGCCAGGGATTTCAAGGCCTGTGGTGAGTCATCATGGAACAAGTAAATACCCGGGCTGTGTCAGGATAACTAAGAGTAAGGCCAGGTGAATATACTTGCATGTACACCAATGCCAGAAACATAGTTAAAAATTTTATGAATTTGAAGTGCTGGTCAAGTCATCAAATGCAGATATTGTGTGGAAATCAGAGATGTGTCACTCAGATATAAGGGATGTGGAATCTGAATATGGGGAATACAGTGTACAGAAATAACAGACAGGATAGAAGGGAAGAATTTATGCTCTTAGTTAAGAAGCACCTAAATTCTAAGGCAGTGCATAAAGTGGACATGGGCGGCCAGTGCAATGTTGATTCAGTTTGGTGTAACATAAGCACTAGGAAAGCAAAACTGAGAGTAGGAGTATGCTATGGGCATAATGTCTCTGATGGGTACATTGAATAACTGTACAGAGAAATACAGTACGCCAGTAAATCAGCATGTCTTATAATGGGAGATTTTAACTTTCCAGATATTGACTGGAATTTTTGGGTTGGTCACACACACTAGCAAGACTTTTATGGATTTCTTGGATGACTGTTTTCTACAACAGCACATTAGAGAGGCAACAAGAGGAAGCAATACCCTTGATCTGGTTATTAGCAGTTATTCTTCATGCATTAAGAATCTACAGGTAAAAGACCCACTGGGTGGCAGTGATAACAGTGGAATTTAATTAGACATAACTACTGTCTAGGGTAAAGGGAAAGGCTTTTGGTTCTATAACAGTGATTCCGGTGGTCTCAAAGAGTTTTTAAATTCTATGCAGTGGGATCAACTGATGATATTACCAACAGCATATTCGAAATGAGAAGCATTCAGGGGCATAATCATAATCATAGACCTAAATCGATGACATATGAATTGATGAAATTCATGACAGAGAAGAACAAATCAAGTAATACAGAATCCTACAGAAGATATAAATTATTCTGTAATCAAGTCAAAAATAAAGTTAGACATGCTAAGGCAGATTATGACAAGTCTCTGACAAAGAATGCAAACCAGCAAAGACTTTATGTAGTTATTCTGTTTAAACACTAGAAGGAAGGGTATGACTTACATTGGTCCACTAGATATGAATGGTTTGAATTATGATCCTACTCTGGTTACTGAATGGATGTTTTGTATCTACATTTACACGTGAGGAATTTTTTAGGGATGAGGATACCTGAAGTTTATCAAACTCTAACAAGGAGCTAAATGACTTTGCGATACCTGAAAGGAATGTGGAAAAGAAATTGTTGAAGCTGACCATAAAAAAAAAAAACAGGCACCTGGGGATGGATGAAATCTATCCAATTATATTATGAGAGGCAGAAAAAGTTATGAGAGTATCCTTGGAGTCAGTGATGGGTCCAATGGAATCTTTCCTCTTGCTTGTTTGTTTGTTTGTTTGGTTTTTTTTGGCGCATTAGCTACTAAGGCTATAATGCGCCAAACTAAAGTCATATATAAAAATTTCAATTTTCACTGACCTAGTTACTTAGGCCAGCATGTCGGTATATAAAATAACAAAGGTATAAAATTTAGAAGAGATAAATCAATAAAGAAATAACATAACATGTAAATATTAAATACAAGTATAAAGCTTTATTGATTTAAAATAACTAAAAATAGCAGACACATGGTCATTGTCGGATAACATCTGACTGAGTGTATAAGGTTCAGTCAGATGATTAAAAGCGGTAAAACGGATATTCCTAAAATTTCGACAATCAATTAAAAGGTGTCTGATAGTTAAAACTGTGCCGCAGGACTGACACATAGGAGGGTCATCAGCCCTCAGCAAAAACGAATGAGTCAAATGACTGTGTCCTATGCGGGTCCGGGCAAGAACAACTTCCTCCTTACGATTCCTGCGCAGACTAGACTGCCACGGTTCAATTACAGGCTTTATACAATATAATTTATTCGCAGTCTGTCTATTCCACGAATCCTGCCATTGGGTGTGTATCTTTTGGTGTATTATTTGCCTGTAGTCTGTATAGGGGACTGACAGGCAGCGATTATTACTGGGAATTGCTGATTTGGCTGCGGTGTCAGCCAAATCATTTCCCTTAATCCCAATGTGGCTGGGAATCCAGCAGAAGCGGATGTCATATTCGCGTTCATAGAGAACGTGAATCTTCTGCTGAATGCTAGACAGAACTGGATGAGGATTGTATCTCACAGATATTAAAGCCTGTAACATGCTAAGAGAGTCAGAATATAAAATGAACCGTTGGTATTGGTATTTACTAATATGATCCAAGGCTAACTCTACAGCGTGCAGCTCTGCAGTAAATATGCTGCATTCACAGGGAATCTGCTCTGATATAGTGCTGTCTGTAAAGACGGCAGCAGATCCCATATATGATTCCGACTTCGAACCGTCTGTGTAGACTGGCGCGAAGTCAGAATATTGAGTTCGGTGTGCTGAATGAAGCTGCAGGTAGACACATGATGGCGTGTCCGACTTTCCCCAGTTTCTAAGCGACAAGTCGCATGTCGGGCGAGCATGCCAGGGTGGAAAGGGTTGCTTTGATGTTTGGGCAACCTTGTCTACCTTGATATTAAGTTCTTTGAGAAGCTCTTGGAAACGAATACCGAATGGACGATTGGCAGTCTTACGAGTATTGTATAAATTTTCCCATCGTGGCTCAAAAACGAATGGCCACGTAGGATGGTCTGGCAGGGATTTCAGTTTTAAAGCATACTTTAAAGACAACTGCTTACGTCGAAGCGATAACGGTGGTTCGTTTGCTTCAACGTATAAGCTCTGGACAGGAGATGTGCGATATGCTCCAGTAGCAATACGTAGGGCCTGATGATGGACGGGGTCCAGCCATCGCAGGACACTGTCTCTGGCTGAGGAATATACCTGGGACCCATAATCTACTTTGGATCGCACAAGTGCACGGTAAAGCCGAAGAAGGGTGCATCTGTCTGCTCCCCAAGTTGTAGAGGAGAGCGAGCGGAGGATATTAAGCCCACGTGTGCACTTTGTGCGGAGTTGACGAATATGATCCAAGAAGGTCAGTTTTTTATCGAAGATGAGTCCCAAGAATTTTGTGTTCGCTGCTACTGGAATAGCATTTAGTCCGAGCCTTAATTCAGGTTCAGGATGAAGATTTCGCTTGCGACAAAAGTGTACACAAACGGTCTTCTCCGGCGAGAACCTGAAGCCATTAGCAAGAGCCCAGGAATTCAAGCTATCAATGGCTTTCTGCAGTTGTCTTTCAATAACTCTCATGTTGCACGACTGGCAAAAAATGCTAAAGTCATCAACATAGAGGGCACTGTTTACGGTTGGAGGAAGTTGTTCTGTGATGGAATTAATTTTGATGGCAAAAAGCGTGACACTTAATACAGATCCTTGTGGTACTCCCTCCTCTTGGCTAAAGGAGCGAGAGAGTGAGGATCCCACACGAACTTGGAACGATCGATTGGCTAAAAACTTTTGAATAAAAAGGGGGAGATGCCCTCTAAGGCCAAGGTTATGTAAATCTTTTAAAATGCCAAATCTCCAAGTTGTGTCATACGCTTTTTCCATGTCGAAGAACACCGACACCAAGTGTTCGCGTTTTAGGAAAGCATCCCGGATCGATGCTTCCAATCTGATAAGATGGTCCAAAGTGGACCGGTTCCTGCGGAAGTCGCACTGGATGTTGGAGAGAAGGTCATTTGATTCTAAATACCATATTAAACGAGAATTGACCATTCTCTCCAGGATTTTGCACAGACAGCTAGTCAGAGCAATAGGACGATAGTTGGTGGTGACTTTTGGATCCTTTCCTGGCTTAGGAAAGGCAAGAACGATTGCCTTTCGCCAGCAGTCCGGAAACTGCCCTTCAGTAAAGATTCTGTTATACAGAAGGAGCAGACAATCCATAGATTTTGATGAAAGATGTTTAATCATTTCATAATGGATGCCATCTGGTCCAACAGCACTTGCTTTGGAAAGAGCGAGGGCTCTTTTCAGTTCCTCTATAGTGAATGCCCCATTGTAGGGATAGAGGCCCTTGGTCTTAAAATTAAGTGCTTGTTTTTCCATTTTATTTTTCAGGACCAGGAACTCTCGGGAGTAGAAGGACGTTGCAGAGATGTTAGAGAATGTTTCCCCAAGAGCACTGGCTATTGCAGTTGGATCTGCAATAGCGCATCCATTATAATCTAGGATTGAAGAAGTGTGGGATGTATATTTTCCCTTCATTTTCCGGATTTTATCCCAGACTACCTTAGAGTTGGTAGACTGGTTAATAGATGATGTAAAATGGATCCACGATTCCTTTTGACTCTGACGACGGATGTGGCGTGCTTTGGCTCGTGCACGTTTGAAGGCTATAAGGTTGTTCGTGGTAGGATATCAGCGAAATATTCCCCACGCTTTGTTTTGAGCCTTTTTTGCTGCTGTGCATTGTGAATTCCACCAAGGTTTAGGAAATGGTGGAAACCGGGCTGATGTTTTTGGGACAGCATTAGCAGCTGCTTGGACAATATTTTCTGTGATGTACTTAACTGCATCATTGATAGGCTCTTGACTGACTGTACTAAGATCAAAATTTGCCTGATGTTGGAAGGCAGTCCAGTCAGCCTGATCAATCTTCCACCGTGGTGACCTGAAGGGAAGACATGGTCTCCCACTGTGTAGCAAGGTTATCACGGGGAAGTGATCGCTACCGTATGGATTCTCCTCCACTTTCCAGGTGAGTGAAGGGAGTAGAGAAGGGGAGCAGATAGAGAGATCAATGGCAGAAAAAGTACGGGTAGGCATGTGGAAAAAGGTGTTTGTTCCAGTATTTAGAAGGGAAAGGTCATTGTCATTGAGCATACGCTCTATGACTCGTCCCCTTCCATTGATGTTAGCACTACCCCACAGGGTGTTATGTCCATTAAAATCCACAAGAAGTAAGAAAGGGGGAGGCAGCTGCGTTAGAAGATCATCAAGGTCTGCCTGGGAGATGTCAGTTCCAGGCGGCAAATAGATAGAGCAGACGGTTAATAAAAATCCCACCGTAAGGCGAATTGCGACGGCTTCTATGCTAGTTGTAATTGGCAAGGGCTGCACTGGGGTCTGGTTACCCACAAGGATAGCCACTCCCCCATGTACAGAACCCTCCGCAATTCTATCCTTACGAAAAATTGTGGTGTTATGCATCGTGGGATCGTCATTTGCCTTTAGATATGTCTCCTGGAAGCAAAAGCAAACTGGCTCGTGCTTTTGCAGGAGGGCCTTGATGTCATCAATATTTCGCCGGAATCCACGACAATTTCATTGTAGGAATTTAGCCATTATTTTGACTTGGTGGGTCCATCAGGCGGCTTCCGAGGTGCTGAGGGCTTACTTTTATCAGTCTTGGATTTATCTTTTTTGGGGAAGAAAGGACGCTGTCCCGTGTCCATTTCCTCCTCCGCAAAGAGTTCCAAAACTGAATCTTCTGGTACCTCCTTCTGCTCGACATCCATCTTATCATGGGTACTAGGGGGTACTTCCCCTTTTTTATTCTTTTCTTTAATAGTTACCTTTGGAACTTGTGGAGCGTCAGGAGGTACCGATATAGGAGTGGCAGCTGATTGGTCCTTCTGCGCAGGTTTTTGAGAACTTAAAAGGTAACGCGCGATGGGAGTGAAAGACTCCTTTGGAGGAATGGTCATGTCCGTCTGAGTTCCGACGGAACATCTCCCTGCTACCTTCTGGGCATAGGTAGGTCTGTTGATATTCAGGGGTTTGACCGATTTCCTTGCCTCCTGGTATGATATATTTAGCTCTGCCTTCAGCCGTTGAATTTCTTTTTCTTCTTTCCACCTCTGGCATGCTCGTGAGTAGGCCGGGTGTTCGCCCTCACAGTTAATACAGGTGGGTTTTGCGGCTGAACATGCTGTTGTTTCGTGGTCCTTTGCACCGCATCGAGCGCATGCAAGGACTCCACGGTAGGCCATTTGAGAATGTCCATACTTCTGGCACTTAAAGCACCGTAAAGGGTTCGGAACATATGGACGCACTGAACAGTTGATGTATCCAGCTTTTATCTCGTCAGGAGGATTAGGAGAGTTAAAAGTCAGGATAACGCTCCTGGTTTTAACTATTTTTCCATCCCTTTGCGCAGTAATTCTCTTGACGGCAATAACTCCCTGGGGTTTTAATTCAGAGCAGATTTCCTCCTCGGTTACATTGAGAAGGTCCCACTCCGAAATGACACCTCTCGATGAGTTGAGTGTTCTATGTGGTGTCACTGTTATAGGGATTCCTCCGATTGATGTTGTTCGGAGTAGATGTTCTGATTGCCGGTCATTTTTAGTTTCAATTAAAAGGTCTCCAGAACGAAGCCTCTTAACTGATTTGGGTGAACCTGCTAACCCGTCTAACCCTTTTTGTATAAAAAAGGGCGACATTTTACCAATTGGTGTCTCATTGGTAGAATGCATAATTAGGAACCTTGGGACTGGCCCTGATGGTAGTTCGGTTCGCTGCCTCTTATTAGCAATAACGCTATCTGCCTCTCCGTCATTATTTTCAGATAGGGACCGGGTTGGGGCCCCTGAAGGAATACGTTTATCAGGATTCATGGAGTTTATTAAAGTGTTCAGTGCCCGGGCTCCCCACCCACCACGGAGCCCAAAGGGACGCCCACTACCCGGCATGCAATAAATGCGCTCGGGAGTGGGACGCCAGGGCTACCCAGACACTATACCCGCACCGCCGCCAGCCTGAATCCTGTCCCTCGGACCATGAGGGTAGGGGCGTGGCATTGACACGGTTGACCCTCGCAGGCGAGCCTACTAGCCGATTGATCCTAGCCGGGCCTTCCAGGACCACCCGTCTTGTCGAAGCAGGGGCCAAAGTGGTGTATTGAAGCTGGGCCCCTCAACCACCAGGATCCCTCTTTCCGAATTTCCACGGGTCGCAGCGCACGGCAAACACGCCGGATTCCATTGATGTAAGCCCGGAACCTAGGCTGTGGGCGTTGGATCCCAGTGATGCTAGTCTGGAAGTCCAGCAGCGTCACTGGGAGGTCCCCTCACCACGTACAGGTGCCCACGTTGAGGGGTTTTCCTCTTGCTCAGGCTACACACACAAGGATGGCATAAATATGAATTGAAGAAGGATGTTTGCAGGATAGATGTGCAGGTTTCCTGGAGATTAGTTCACCTAAAACCAATCTCCAGGACACCCAAAACCCTAGGATAACCTACACAGATTCACTTGATTTTGAGTACTTTACCTAGAAAATTCTTTTCCATTTCTCTTATTTCTTACAGCACACATCTAAGCACAAATGCTGTTTTTTTTTTTTTAAACTTGAATATTTTTGGAATTTCTCCACTGATGAAAATATAGTTCTTTGAAACATCTGGAATGTATATAATTTTAACTTTATTAAACTAGTATAATGTGGTGAAGTGTGGTCTTTATTAATAACAGTTATCCCTTCCTTAATATGTCCTTAGATCCCAATGGACAATCATACCTGATGGATGATAGCAACAGTCTAATGGAAAATGGTTGTCCCCAAATTGCTAATGTTTATAGACAGTTCTTCAGCAATGTTGACATGCCTCATCAAGCATGTTTCCTAATAAGTATGTCTGGGATATAACTGTGTGATAATTTAGAACCATGTCTCAACTAACCCAAACTATACTGATTTTAAGGGAGGAGTTAACCCAGAGTATGGAAGAATATTTTGTACTCGTGCATGCTAGTTTTTAGCATTAAATAAAGATATTTTGTTTTGATGATTTCTTGCCATAACTTATCTATTTATATACCAATATAATAAATCTATCAGTAAAAATAAAAAAAAAACCACAATACACATTATGTCATGAAGGTCAGGTAACAGAATGAGTTTTTACGTTTTTGGAGAATGGCAGCAACACTGGGATAGGAGAATATTTTGATAATGATCATCAAAATTTGGATGTATTAAAGTAACTAATTAATAATTTACTGTATATATTATGCAGTAAATATATACAGTAAATTATTAATTATTTACTGTATATATTTATTGTAAACTCTACTGACTTGGTTGTCGTGCCGGTGTATAAACAGAAAAAAAAAATAATAAATAATAATAATAAATATATTATATTAATATTTATTATATTAAAGCTGCCTATCTATTTATTTTTATCAAATATAACAATCCTGCAATGGCTGGCTATTAGCAAGGACTTGCTAAACTGATAGACCATATAGTGTAGTAAGGCAATTATACAGTTAAGTTTCCCAAATCAGACACTCTCAGGGCCTGACTCTTGCCAGATCTTGGAACCTTCTGAATTTTAAAAGGTTATATTATAGTCCTAAAGCACAAAATAATGCTCCATACTGCAATTTATTGTACATAGTACTGTGCTAGCCTTTTTTTTTTGAGAGAGAAAGGTGATGTAATGTACAAAAAGTATTGTGCAGTAAAGTAGAAATAATTTTCCCTTCAAAAATAAATCATACACAATACATTACTTTTTTGAAGAGGAAGTCCCAATGTAGATCATCTTTGGTTGGTATCACAATCTTTTCTACAATACATAACTTATGTGTGCATTCTGAATGACAAAAATCCTCGGGGCCACACTTTATTTTAGGTAGCATATGGGCAAATACAAATGGATGAAAGCGGGTCTGCTGATGTTATTTACAAGCTAACAATCTAAAACTTCTAAAAACATTCACTAAACAGTAAATATGTATAGTAAATTATTACCTTGGGCTAACACTTTATGTAGGAATCATGAAATCCAGAAAATAAGTACTCTTTTGCTCTTGTATATTAATGACCTTCTTCTGACTGAAAATGTTTTTCATAGTTTTGCTGATAACAGAAAACTACATTCCACCTTTCAGTTTGAGAAACCTTGTCCTGTACGAACAGCTCTGACTTCTCAAATATCCACCACCAATTCCTTAAATTTGCATCTCCTCCATGCAATTCTCCAATGGGTGAAGAAAATTTAGTTAACTCCAATCCTGTCTTGTTTCTTACAAAAAAGTCTGCTGCTCCCATGTTCATCTTTGATGACACTCAGATCTCCAGACAAGATCATATATCTCTATTAGGACTTGCCCTGGCTTCTGTTTCCCTGGGCATAAACACATCAACAAATTTTAATTCCTCTGAATCAAAAAAAAACTTTTTTTTTGCTGTCAGTGTTACTTTTTTTTTTTTTAAAAAAACTATTCACTCCATACAAATCTGTCCTACCATGGAATATTGTTCCCACATCTGGAGGTGGTGCTTCCAAAACTTCTCTCAAGCATTAGATTCCATTCAAAAGAGAGTAGGCTAATAATTGGTGCTAATTAATTTCCATGTTTGGAGTTTTCATTAAAAAAAAAAAAAGCTTAGCTTCCTGGTATTAATTTGCCTTTATTAATACTACTAATAAAAACCATTAAATAATTCCATTTAAAAGACCTGATGCAAATTTATTAACTTACCTTTGTATCCTGGCTGTTGTATAACTAGAACAGGTATCCTTGATTCATCATTTCCAAGGCAAAGTTCACTTCCTATGAATTTATCAAGAAAATGTTTTTAGATTCTTCAGATGACAAAACATTGTGCATTATATATTGTGACGTGAAAATTAAATTATTCACTATATGTATTATATACAGGGTTACTAGATACCTGGGGTTAAAAAGGAGGATATTAAAGGCAAAAATTCCAGACAATGTACTGTGAGGGTCACATGTTAAAAAAAAAAAAAAAAAAAGCTTTGTTTTTATTTTGCATTTAATGTGTCATAACATTTCACAATTATTGTAAGCAGGCTATTAATACAGGATTAACTATCCTGTATTGGTTAAAGAACTCTTAAAGTTATCTCCACTGATGACTTTTCCAACTCAATCCTGTTTTGTGTAATAAAACAGGATTGTTCTTGACAACTAATTATAGTTGTCAAGAACAAATTTATAAATTAGGCTCCATGGATCTCTATTCCTTCAGTTTGCACCAGAACTGCCACAAATTCCTCTTACCTTTTAATTCTTCTTACTCACTTTTTCTTGATTCTGCCCAATACTTGGACCCAATTTCAAAGTACCTCCACTTAACATATCTCCAAATTCCCATTCTTCGTTTCCTTTGAAACCTTCTTGCCTTCCTTCCTTACTTGCTGTCTTAACTGAAGTGAGTCACTAGTCCACTAAGGCACTGATCTCTTGAAAAATTTGTTCTTTTTCTTTGCTTTATTAGCTGCTTTCAAAATCCTATTTACCAAATCATCTTCTGTTTCATTCACTCCCATATGCTTCCACCTCTCTTCCACTTTATCTGTAAATTCTTCAGATATCACCACATCAAATTGTTCACAGTTTGTATTACTGGAACATTGTTTATCTTCTCATCTTTAATCATGTAAGTTATATATCTATGGTTAGGGTCATCCACTCATCCTGCACTGTTCAGACTTACACAGTAGTATAAAGAACTCAATGTAATGAACTATATGTTGCAAATTGATTAGTCTTATTGATAATCAAATTAAGTGACAAAATTAAAGCTAATACTTGCAGAGATCATCGTTAAAGACTGACTAAATTCCAAGCAGTCCAGCTTACCACCAAAATTTTGGATCAAATATGTTAACAGCCTGCACAACTCTGCAGAGTTCAAACTGGAAAAAAGAATACAGCCACTCCTCGACTTACATAAGGGTTGCGTTCGGCGGACCTCTATGTAAGTCGGAATTTCCCTAAATGCTTATGCAGCACTGGCAACTACGCGCACTGAATTTGATTGAAGCTAAAAAGAAATGTTCGACGAACATGTAAATAGAATTATTCCGTTTTTTATCTCATGCACAGGAAAAATTACAACAAGAGAGGAGACAGGCATAACATCAGTAAGTTTTATCTTTCAAGCATTGTTGCCAAAATAACTCTCCAGCTGATAATTACGCCGCTGTGGAAGTTGGGGGCTGTGGAGTTTAGAAAAGTTTTTTTTTCCCAACACATCACAAAATTTCTCTGCAGCTGTAGAATCGGCACTGGCGACTTCACCAAATACTTTAATGTTGTAGAAACTAGCATGAAGCTTGAACCTATTAAACCACCCATTGCTTGCCACGAACTTGGCTTGGGGTTCGCCATACTTTATTACAAGATCTGCAATAGAGCCACAGAAAAGGTTCGACGGACAAAGGCAGTTTATGAGAAATTGCTAGCAAACAGAGCAAAGAGGGGGGGATAAGGAATTCTTCACATATATAAATGCTAAGAAGAGCAGGACAAACCACATCAGACTTTTACGTAAGGGAAAGGGGATAGTATTAAATACACCAGCTGCCGTTGTAGATGAACTCAACAGTTATTTTGCATTGATATTTACAGATTTGGTTTTGGTTTTTTTTTTTTTTAGGAGCATTAGCAACTAAGGCCATATTGCTCCGGGGATATGCGGTGGTCATTCCCTGACTTTTCCGCATCCTCTATATTTGGTGGCTCACAGGCTCGAACGCCGGTCTAATCAAGAAGCGTGTGCTTCGCACTGCTGCTCCTGCCCACCTGGCTACGTAGGCACCTCTATTTACAGATCAAAAACCTTTTGTGGCAATGGGAAATTGTGGGAGCGAAGTTGAAAAATATGTAATTAATGATATTGAAATTTCGCAAAATTATTTAATAAAAAAACTTTCAAGCCTACAGGCCAGTAAAGCTCCTGGAGTTGATGGAATATACCCTATAATCTTAAGGGAAGCAGCAAGTGAGTGAATTGAACCATTGAAGCTAATTATGCAAGCATCACTAGACACTGGGGAGATTCCGTTGGATTGGAAAAGTGCCAATGTATCTCCCATACATAAGGGTGGTTCGAAGAGTGAAGTGGGAAATTATCGACCTGTCAGTCTGACTTCAGTGGTAGGGAAAATCATGGAGGCAATGATCAAGGGTGGAATTCAGGATCATTTGGATCGAATTGAAATTCTCAAGGATACTAAGCATGGTTTTGTAAAGGAAAAATTATGTTTAACAAATCTTGTTTGCTATTTTGAAAGGGTCACTCATGAGCTGGATTTAGGGAATAATTTCGACATTGTTTATTTAGATTTCAAGAAAGCTTTTGACTCAGTCCCACATGAGTGGTTGCTTTATAAGCTGGAACAGGTTGGAATCACTTGGGAAATCCTTAGATGGATAGCAGGATGGCTTCAGGGCAGGAGGCAGAGGGTTGTGATAAATGGCTATTCCTCAGATTGGGTTGATGTAAGAAGTGGGGTTCTCCAAGGATCAGTATTAGGACCAGTGTTGTTTTTAATTTTCATGAATGACATTGATGAAGGGATAGAGGGCGTGATGTCTAAATTTGCAGATGTTAAAATTGGTAGAGTAGTTAATGATCACTGTCAATCTGAGCTACAGAGAGACCTAGATAGACTTCAGGAATGGTCAGAAAAATGGCAGCTATGCTTTAATCCAACAAAGTGTAAGGTATTACACCTGGGAAACAGTAATCCCAAAATAACTTATTTACTTGGTGGAGTTCAACTAAACCAGTACTGGAGGAAAGGGACCTGGGTGTTACGATATGGTCAGACATGAAATTCTCCGAGCATTGTAAACAGGTTGCAAGGAAGGCCCATGGTATCCTATTGATCTATCGAACTTTTGCAAGTAGAGATAGGGACGTGATAATCCCATTATATAAGGCTTTTGTTAGACCCCACTTGGAATACTGTGTTCAAGTATGGAGACCGCACCTAAAGAAAGATATCGAGCTTCTTGAAAAGGGTGCAAAGACGGGTCACTCACCTGGTGAGATCGGCAAAGGGGCGTCCTTACGAAGAAAGACTTCGAATATGTGGGCTGCAGAGTTTGGAAATATACACCTTAGAGGAGATTTGATTGAGGTGTTTAAGGCTCTGAGAGGCATCAGTAAAATGAATGAGGACGAAATTTTCAAGATTATAAATGATGCTAGAACTAGGGGACATAAATTCAAGTTATGGGGGAGATGTTTAGATTGGGCTGCAGGAAGTTTTATTTTAGCCAGCGAGTTACAAATTACTGGAATAAGTTGCCTACATGGGTGGTAGAAGCTGACAGTTTTGGGAAATTCAAAGGACATCTGGATAGTACCTTCGGGTGAGGGAAACGCATAGGATGATAGGTTTAATTTCCTTTTCTTTTATTAATAATTAGTTTTTTTTCTTTTCTTTTTTTTTTTCATTGTTTTATTCGGTTTTTTTTTTTTTTGGCTGGTGGAGCATAAGCCATAGGCTTTCTTGCACCATGCAGCCATTACTAATACTTATACTTATCATTAATATCTTCATAAATACTTCTTGCTTTTGCTTGAAAGGCCATTGGACTCAGGAGCACTTGCTTCTGAATCTGATTTTCCATCCATATTATTAATACCTTTTCTATCTTTGATGTAGCACCTGAACGCTGTTTTGTGATCACTGTTGATCTTAAATGCAATGATCCTTTAACATGTTGTTTTATATGCACGCGGTCCCTTAAAATAGTATTCACTGTTGAAGCAACGAGACCTAATTCCCGTGCAATAGATGACAAACTTTGTCCTGCTTCATACTTCCTAATTAATCATCTTCATTTCTAAATCAGTTTTGTTTGGTTTCCTAGCACTGCCACCACTTGCACTTTCTGTTGGTCACTTTCCCTTCACTATTGTAATAAGTAAATAGGAATGAAGAGACGATTCTGAAAATTTATTTGTTTTTTATATGATTGAAGATTTCAGTGAAGGGGAAGTCATTTCACCATAATACCGTAACGTAAAAACCCACAGAATTCCAGTTATTGGTATTATCGCAAATGCAATAAGATTGAGTTTCTTACCCATTTATAATAGATTGCACTAACAGAAAAGCCCAATAAACCAGAAAGTGCAAATTGTTTTTATTGTTTTATGGTAGTGATCTCTAGAAATGTTGGAAAAACTTGGAAAAACTCCAGAATAGGATTGAAAGGTCCCGTTTGAAATGGTTCGGACATGTCAAGAGGATGAATGAGATGGCAGGACATGATAAAGACTAATGTCATTAAGAGAGGAGGAAATTGGAGCGAAATCAACAACGGAGAGAAGTACACAGACAAGGCATGGTGGCGAGGCTTCATACATCGACCCATGGAATAGTGGAACGATGATCTCCAGAAATGTGCTTTAGAACAATATCACAAAGGCGTTCAAAATTGATTCTTATAATGGAACATATGATAACGATGAAAGGGTAGTGCAATTTTCGTTATAAAAATGACCTTTTAGAGAGATAAATAGTTTAGTTATATAGCAAAAATTTCAACTTCCGAGGTCTTGGAACAATTGCCAAAAAAAAAAAAAAAAAAACACAATGTGCTATTGGGTTCACATTACGATATTTTCACGATACCTCCATTTATTCTTAAGGATGCAAAATACATTTCCACGATTTTTTAAAAGTTTGCACCGGCCAGCAAAAACTTACGTAAAGTTGAATTTCTGTAAGTCAAGTATTACATAAGTTGGGGGGTGCCTGTACAATAAACTTGGCATTTCTTAATGTACTGCTCAGCAAGGGTTTCAAATCATCAAACAATAATTAGGAAGGCAGTAAAAGAGATCCTGTGCTTGTATGCAAAAGTGACAGGACACTGAATCAGAGTTTGTGTGCAAGTGCATGAAACAGACTCCCAAAACACAAATATGAAATAGTAGTCAACTGTTACGAAGAAACTACTTAATTCAAATCAGAGAAACTTCTATCATCAAAAGGGACTCCTACTCTCCTGTTATGTGTTTGTTCAGAAGTTCCTTGCTTTATGAAGTATTTTGTCAAATGTGTCAAATTTGTAGGCATGTGAGCTTTATCATGCATATTCACAGGCCGATTTGTATGTTGTTGGATGAAAAATTTGGAATAACTCACAGGCAAACCCTACTCTCTCTTCCTGAGTTGGCTAATTACAGTTCTAATTGAAGAGACCATTAGGAAATTCTTCCAGGATTCAAACCCAAACAAGTAACAAGTTAAAAAAATCTACTATATCATAAAGAACTTACTTTCCATAGGGTGAAATAAACCTCCCCCCCAACAAGGGCAGCCATGAGAAATGAGAGGTTCTGTCTCGTAAAGATAATTATAGAAACAGTAATACGCTTCACTGTTTCTATTAGATAGCGTAGTATTGACATTTAATTTAATTTATTGATCTTATTAATTTAAAATATCATGCCCCAAACTAGAGCAGCAAAGCAACGGGCACAAAGTGGCAGGAGTGCTGTGACTCGGGGAAGAACTGCGGGGGGCGATTCTCCAACGCATCACAGCCTAAAAAAATGTGCAACTTGTGAAATGTTTGCCGAACTATCTGGAACGGAACATGATATTGCCATGGGGGATGTCTTTGTGTGTGCGCGATGTAAGGAGTGTAAGGAAATCAGGCGACAACTCAGCGTTGTTATGGGCCTATATGAGAGTTTGAAGGACAGGGTGGATGCCCTCGAAAGATCTAAATTGAGAGGCCCATCAGGCTCTCAGCTGCCCACATCAACGCCAGAGCTTGCACTTGGTCATCACGCAACACAGCGGCAACCCCCAAGACAGATTGCGCTGGTCCCACAGGAACTAGTAGTTGTTGGTGACTCTATTGTCAGGGAAACGGGAAATATATTGTGTAAAAAGGATAGGTGGAACAGGACCAGGGTATGTCTGCCAGGAGCAAAGGTTGATGACGTTGTAGAGCAGATATCATCTTTTAAGGGCACAAAAGGTGATATAGTTGTACACGTTGGCACTAATGATATTAAGAGTAGGAGACCGGCAGAATTAATTAACAAGTACAGGTCACTGTTGAAAAAAAGCCGTGAAGTAGGGTTGAATTTGAAAGTGTCTGCAATTCTGCCCAGACACGATAGGAGGGAGTATATGATGAGAGCCTTGTCGATCAATTCGGCCCTGGAAAGATTGTGCAAGGCTCAAGGGGTAGAATTTTTTTCAGCCTGGACTGTACTTGTTAACAGGAGAGATTGCTTCTACAGGGACGGGATACACTTAAATAGAAAGGGTGCAAGAATATTTGCTGATGCTATCGAGGCAATGTTAGGTGGGTCGGAAAACTGATAGCTTGGGGGGGATACAAGAACTAATAGTTTAACAGTAGCCGTAGGCAGAGGTGAAGGTGATTCTTGCACAACTTCTATTAGAATAAGTAGCGATTGATTGATTGATTGATTTGGGTTTTATTGGCGCACTAGCAACTAAGGCTATAATGCGCCCATAAGTAGCGACCTGGAGCGAGGGGTGTTGGGGGTTTCAGGGACGGATGTCAGTCATCGTGAAACAGGTAGGTATATGGGATGTGTTAGAGTGGCTGGGAATAGGAATAGGTGCATGTATACTTGCATGTATACCAATGCTAGAAGTATAGTAAATAAATTTGATGAATTTGAAGTGTTGGTCAAGACATCAAAGGCGGATATTGTTGGGATATCAGAGACGTGGTGTCACCCAGATATAAGGAATGCCGAACTGGAATTTGGGGAGTACAATGTGTACAGAAAGGATAGACAGGATAGGAAGGGAGGAGGTGTTATGCTGTTAATAAAGAAAAATATAAAATCAAAAGAAGTGCATCCAGTTGATATAGATGAACAGTGCACTGTTGAGTCAGTTTGGTGTGACATAAGCACTGCGAAAGCAAAAATTAGAGTAGGAGTGTGTTATAGGCCTAATGACTCGAATGAGTACAATGAACAATTGTACAGAGAAATGGAGTGGGCTAGTAAATCGGAATGTCTTATAATGGGGGATTTTAACTTCCCAGATATTGACTGGAACTTGTGGGTTGGGCACTCACACACTAGTCAGACTTTTGTGGATTTATTGGATGATTGTTTTCTGCAGCAGCATGTTCGAGAGGCAACCAGAGAAAGTAATACTCTTGATCTGGTTATCAGCAGTGATCATTCATGTATTAGGAATTTGCAGATAAAAGAACCACTAGGTGGCAGTGATCACAGTGTACTGACGTGGGATTTACTTAAAGATTTAATTACCATCAGGGGTAAAGGAAAGGGTTTTTGCTTCCGTAAAGGCGAGTACAGTGGTCTCCGACAGTTTTTAAATTCTGTACAGTGGGATCAACTGACGATGTTACCAACAGTAAATTCTAAGTGGGAAGCATTCAAGGAATTAATCGTGGAAGCTACTAAAAGTTTCATACCTATTAAGAAATATTGTTCAAGGTTTAGGCCTAAATGGTTGTCAAATGAACTAATGAGACTCGTAACAGAGAAGAAAAATGCATGGGATGCATATAAATTATCAAGCGACTCAGAAGCCTATGGCAGATATAAGTTAATCTGTAATCAGGTCACAAAGGAGGTTCGGCAGGCGAAGGCAGATTACGAGAAATCCTTGGCAAAAGATGCCAAGAAAAACAGCAAGGATTTCTTTACTTATATAAACTCTAAAAGGAAGGGGATGAATCTGATTGGTCCACTTGACATCGATGGTTCGACTGTTGATGATCCTGCTCAGATAGCAAACAAACTGAATGAGTATTTTGCATCTACATTCACACGTGAGGAATTATTAAGGTTTGAAAATGGCAGAAGGTTATCAAATTGTAGCAGGGTGCTTAATGATCTTGTAATAACTGAGAGCAAAGTGGAAGAGAAATTGTTGAAGTTAAACGTAAGAAAAGCACCTGGGGTGGATGGGATCTATCCAGTTATATTAAAGGAGGCGGCAAGGCAACTAAGCAAACCCTTAGCCATAATTATGAGAGCATCCTTGGACTCAGGGGAGGTTCCCAAGGAATGGAGATGTGCAAATGTATCCCCAATTCACAAAGGGGGATCGAAGGGTGACACGAGTAATTACAGACCAGTTAGTTTAACTTCTGTTCCGGGTAAAATAATGGAGTCGCTGGTTAAAGATGCATTGCAGGATCATCTAGACAAGACTGCAGCAATAATTCAGACACAGCATGGGTTTGTTAAGGGAAAGTCTTGTCTGACAAATTTGATAGGATATTATGATGTGGTTACAAAGGAACTGGATGCAAAAAACAATTTTGATATCATATATTTGGATTTCAGGAAAGCTTTTGACACTGTTGCGCATGGAAGACTATTGTACAAATTGGAGCAGAATGGTATTAAGGGTAAGTTGCTACAATGGATAAAAGGATGGTTAAGTGGGAGAAGACAGAGGGTGGTAATCAATGGGTGCTGCTCTTCTTGGACTAATGTTATTAGTGGAGTCCCACAGGGTTCGGTGTTAGGTCCACTGTTGTTTTGTATATTTATCAATGATATTGATGAAGGTATATCAGGCTTAATGTCGAAGTTTGCAGATGATACAAAGGTTGGCAGGGTTGTTAATGACAGTAATGGCAGTCTGCTACTGCAACAGGATCTAGATAATTTGGGCAGGTGGGCTAAGAAGTGGCAACTGAAGTTTAACCTTGACAAATGCAAAGTACTGCATATGGGTAGAAATAACCCCAGAGAAACGTACCAACTGTGTGGTACTACACTTAAGGTGGTAGAAAATGAAAAAGACCTGGGAGTAATTGTGCAGTCAGATATGAAGTTCTCTGGGCAATGCAGACAGGCTGCCAGGGCAGGTCATGGGGTTTTGTCAACGATATATAGGAATTTTGCTAGCAGGGAAAAGGAGGTGATTATTCCTCTGTATAAGGCAATGGTCAGGCCACGCCTTGAGTACTGCGTACAGGTCTGGAGACCTCATTTTAGGAAGGATGTAGATTTACTTGAGCGGGTACAGAGAAGGGCAACAAGATTGGTGAGGGGAATGAAGGGATCCTCTTACCAAGAGAGGCTTAAGTTCTGCAAATTGCAGTGGTTGGAGACTAGGCACCTGCGCGGTGATCTGATTGATGTATATAAGGCCTTGAATGGATTGAGCACGTTGAATTCTGATGGGATCCTTCCACTTGTTCAGATTACGAACCTAAGGGGGCATAAATTCAAATTAAGAAAAGACAGATGTAGAATAGATGTGCGGAAATTTGCCTTTAGCCAGCGGGTGGTTAATTGCTGGAACATACTTCCATCTGTCGTTGTGGAAGTTGATAGCTTGAATAAATTTAAGGAGGAACTGGACAGGCATTTGGAGGGAATGGTGTGATTTTTTTTTTTTTTTTTTGGCTGATGCTGCATAAGCTCATACATTTGCTTTCTTGCATCACATGCCACTACTACTACTACTACTACTACTAGTCAGATCTCACAGAATTTCACATCAATTTTCTGGACAAGCATAGTAGATGGTTTCAAACTTGAATCGCCACACTAACACTCAAAAACAATGACAGTAATGGTTACTGAAGAAGATCCCTTCAAGAATAGTAACCAATCAATCAGATAGTCCACAGTGGCCTCCAACACAAGCATCCCATCATGTTAAGGAAAAGGGTCAACATAAAAGAGACCTCTACAGACTCCAAACCTGACATCTAAAAAACCAGAATTCATTCACCTAGCTGCAATATATCGCTGATTAGAACTGTGCCCACCCACAGAATTCACCTTTATTGAGTTCCACAGGCAAAGTTAAGCAACTATTATATTTAATTAAAATGTCACTAAACATCAACCACATCAACCATTAAATGTCACTTAACAATTTAAAGTTTTTGAATCAGATATATGATTTTAGAGCTATTAAGTTCATAAAAGGTTTTGTCTAGTTATTCGATGTTAAGAATTGTTTACATTCCTGTTTTTCTTCTTGGGAATTTTTAGTACATTGACTACTCAGACCACAGAATGCCATCTGCTCATATTTACTGCATACTCATATTGTTTGTGATTGTGATGGTCAACATTTATTTGAATATTGTCCCTGTGAGTGCAAATCAGTGTACTGCTAATATGCCCTTGATTTATTTTAGTCTATCTTAATTTTTCAAGCTAAACATTTGAACTCAAAACTTACTTGATAACATTGCATAACTTAATTTTTATTTTCCCGATTTGTGGCAGTAGACTTTTAGTTTTCAGAAAATAAATATTTAGCTAATAGTTTTAAAAAGTAATTTAGTAGTAGCAGTATCCATATGGTGCAAGGAAGTACTAAGCAAAAAAAAAAAAAAAAAAAAATCCTACCTATGCAGTTTCCTCTTCCAATCTAGCAGGCCTTTGAATTTCCCTAAGTTGTCAACTACTCGTGTAGACAACTTATTCCAATTATAATCAGAATAAGTTGTCATGTAGCATTTCATAACCATTTCCTTCGGTAAGCAGGTGGTTAATAATTATTAACCACCTGCTTACCAAAGGAAAACTTCCCAAAATCCTATCTGTATAAGTCTTCTCCCTTAGTTTGAATGCATGTCCCCCCTACCAGTTATAGCATCATTTAACATTATTAAAATTCATTCATTCATTTTGCTATCTTCTCTCACATAATTATAAATATTAATGAGATTTTCACCAAGGTACCTAGTTAGCAAGCTTACGGAGCTTGGTAACTAGGAACATTTCAAGGTTTCCTGTTTGTTGTTGAACTTTTCTAAGCAGCTCACAGTCATTTTTTTTAATCTGGGCATGGTATTTTAAGTGCATGATTGCCTTATGTGGTGGGATTATAACCCTATATTATAACATTACAAGCTATTAGTATTAGTAATGGCCACATAGTGCAAGGAAGCCTAAGGTTTATGCTGCACCAGCCAAAAAAAAAAAAAAAAAAAAAGAAAAAGAATAAAATAATATTAATAAAATATTAAATAAAATAAACAACAAATGAAAAGGAAATGGACAACATATGTGTTTCCCTCCTCCTGTAGGTAAATATCCAGCTGACCTTTGAATTTCCCCAAACTGTCAGCCTCTAACCACCCATGTAGGTAATTTGTTCCAGTAATTTATAACTTGCTGGCTAAAATAAAACTTCCTGCAATCCAGTCTAAACATTTCCTCTGTAACTTGAATTTATGGCCCCTAGCCTTCTATTTTTCTGAATTCCTTCAGAATTCTATTTCTGTCTAAATGATCCTGAATTCCACCCTTGATCATTGCTTCCATGATTTTCTCTACTACTGAAGTTAGACTGACAGGTTGGTAATTTCACTCTTAGAACCGCCCTTATGTATTGGAGTATCACTGGCACTTTTCCAATCTAATGTAATCTCTGCTGAGTCTAGTGATGCTCTCATAATTAGGCTCACTGATTCATTGCACTCACTTGCAGCCTCCCTTAAAATGATAGGGTATATGCCATCAGCCTCAGGTACCTTACTTGCCTGTAGGCTTGAAAGTTTTTTCATTAAATAATCATGAAATTTCAATCATTAATTACATATTTTTCAGCTTCACTCCCATAATTTCTCTTTGACATAAAGGATTTTTCTTCTGTGTACATATATATATGCAAAGTAACTGTTGAGTTCATCTGCAACATCAGCTGGGATATGTAATACTATCCCATGTCCATTACATAAGGGTCCAATCTGGTTTGTCCTACTCTTCTTTGCATTTATATATGTAAAAGATTCCTTATCCCCACTCTTTGCCAGCGATTTCTCATAATCTGCCTTTGCCAGCCCCTAACCTTTTCTGTGGCACTATTACAGATCACTTTGTAGCTGTTATAGGCTTCAGTATTTTTTTATTGCTCTGTAACTTTTCCATGCCGTCTTTTTTAAATCGTTCAATAAGTCATCAAAACAATACCATATATCCCCTTGCGAACCATTTGCACTGCACAAAGTTCATGTCTTCTTGGCTCTTGATTCCAAAATCCCTTTCTTCTTCTACTGTTTTTAATTCAACCCCCTCCAAGTGTATAAATTTATTTTGAGGTCATTTCCCAAGTTCAAAATCTTGCATTTAATAGCATGAAAACATAGTCGATTATATGACAATCCCTAAAACTTACCCAAACTCAAGTCATTCTTAAGGATCACACTGTTAGGTATCTCCTCATTAAACACTCTCATGACTGTTGTGCATCTTGAAGTTTTGCCATCAAACAAGTCTTGTCAGTGTCATTTAAGATAATCAAAAACAGAAGCAGTCCCAGCACTAATCCCCAAGGCACCAACTTCTAACTCTAGCACATTCTGAAGAATGTAAGCATTGATTACAACTCATTGTCTCCAGTTGTGTATCCATTCTTTAATCAATTTAAGGATTATACCTGTTATCCCAATCTCTTCAAGCTCATACAGCAATTCTCTTGTACAGAATTGCTTTGCTAGAGTCCAAATAAACAATGATAAAGTTATATCTTTATTTCTTCATCTAACTCATTAGTGACAACTTCCCTATAGTCCTATCTAGCTGACCCATTGCATTCTCCCTCATTTTCTCTATTACTGATGTCACACTTGACTGGTCTGTAATTACTCACTTTGTTCTTAGAACCATCTTTCTGGATAGGCAATACATGGTACTTATCTAATACAAGGGAATCACCTGTAAGTCTAGTGAAGCTGCCACGAATATTTTGCCTTTAATCGCTTGATATCCTCCATTTCCATCTTTAAAAATAACTGCAACCTACCCAAGGATATTTACTTGCCTCTAGGCTGAAAAGTTTTTGCTAGTAAACAATCCTCTGTAATTTCCACATCAATGGTTTTAGAGTTTTCAGGTTCACTAGAACAGTTTCTTCTGTTAATTTACTTTTATTTTATTTTACATAAAAATGATTCCACAGGTTCCTTACTCCATAATGTACTGTTTTTTTTTTTTTGAGGAACTGCAAATTATATATGATCACAGAAACTTGGTCAGTTTCTATAAGCAGATGTTTTTCTGATGGAAATCAAACTCACACTGTGATAAGATGATTGGACAGTTTGTTGATAATCAAATTGCATGTCATATGTCTCTCATTGAAATGAGAGAATGTTTTTTTTTTTTTTTTCCACCTCTTAAGGCTTGGAGCCAGAATGTGGTGCTAAAAGTCACTCTGGAAACCGTTGTGTGTGTGTGTGTGCATTTCTCAATTTGAGCTTGGTAGCTATGGCTTATTACTCACTTTAGGAAAGTGATAAATAAGCATTCCATACCCTAAGTTTATTATTTAAAAAAAAAAAAAAAAAAAAACTAATTCCAAGTTTATACAAGGCACAGTTTGAATGCAGTAGCTGCCAACCACTATCAGTTGCAACCAAAAAAACATGCACAAAGTTTGATTTATATTGGGAAATATGCTGCTTAGGGAAGCTGCAAAATTTTCTCATGGTCATACATAATTGACAATTGCCACTTCAGCAGTTTCCTTTCTCCTTCTCTCTCTCTCTCTCTCTCTCTCTCTCTCTTTTTAAATTAAACCCAGCTTCCAAATGCGATGCTTGGGAAACAACAGGCCATGAGAAAGTTTTCCAATGTGCAACATACACTGTAATTGCTCTAGTAGCAATGTTATTTTGCAGTGTTCCAAAAGAGTAGCAATGTTATTTTACTACTCTTTTGGAACATTGCATGACCTTCCTACAGTATTTGATGATCTTTGCACTTTAATATCAGCAGTTCTGTACAGTATTAGTGTTCAAAAAAACCTGGCATCCCCTACCTTGCCATAATTATGAATACTTTATTTCTTAACAGTCTTTGTATAGTTTTTCATTAGAGGCAGTGAAGAAAAAAAACAGAGGCTGCTCACAGACATTTCTTTTATATAGCCTTCTCTATACTGTCTCTTGAAAGTATCAACCTTTAGAGAGGCTAATGCTTTCAAGGGCTGCTTTTCTGTAAGCTTCTTATTCCCACTATTAGGACCAGAGAGCAATCATGTAACCCTTGACCAACCTTTGAATTGCTTTCAATCTTGCAAAGATCAAAAGCAATGAAATCTTGAAACTTTATACCCTTCATACCCTAATATTTATAACTTTGAAACTACCATTCTTGAGATATTTAAAGCTCTGGCCATATTATCTTGCAAATGTCCTACCATCATCCTTCCAACAGTGATCTATCATTCCAAATCTTCTAAATCTCTACTTCTGAAGACATTTAGACATGCCAGTTAAGGTTTTCTTTAGAAAAAGAAAACCTTAACTGGCATGTTCTGGATCATAAAATTACATTCTGACATTGCATTTGAATTTATCACATCAAATTACCACAGGATGAGATTTCACAAAAAAAAAAAAAAAAAAAAATGTGATACAGTTATGTTTAAAAAATAACTGTGACTTAACTTTGGGATACTGGTGTATAATATAGTGTTTGGGACACTGCAATATAAGACACAAATGATCTTATAGCAGCTGCCAACTACAGAAGACCATGGGAAATCTTTCCAGATGTATGCAGACATCTGATGGCCTTTTCGGTAAAGCCTTATTCCTGCCCATTTCTTTTAGAAATAAATAATTACCTTTTTTGATAGCAAAGTTTGAATAGCATAAAGCTTAATGAGCAGTACTCACCTTAGATAAATCTGTTATGTTACATGAAGTTAGGATGGAAAAATAATTTGAGGCTTAAGGTAGTTTAAAATAATTTAAAATGATTTAAAATAAGTTAAGATTGTGAACACGGAATTAAAATATGCTCAAGGAAGTAGAAGTGCACAACTTTGTCCCTGGTTGTCATTGAAGAATTAATTAAAACTTTAAAATATGAGACCGGTGAAGCCAGAAGTCACGAACGACCGACTTTCGTATTAACATCATCAGTTGGCAATACTAAAAGGAAAGGAATCACATGTTTTTAAAGACTTCTGTGTTCCCCTGATGCACTTTGTGACATGTGGGAATCTTAGGTGCGTGAGATTCCAGACCGAGGAGAGGTTGGTGGATAGTTTTGTATTTACGACGTTAAGTTTGGTATTATGGTGGCACCATTCTATAATAAGAGCTTCGTATTGAAAGATTTTGTAACTGGATTTTAATTTTACAATTGTGATGGCCGAATCAACTAGGGGGTTATGAGAATGTACGCATTGTGCGAGTTCAGTACTGGATTGACCAGTCCTGAAGCTACTATAATATGAGCATATTACCATTATAATAGCTTCAGGACTGGTCAATCCAGTACTGAACTCGCACAACGTGTACATTCTCATAACCATAACCCCCTAGTTGATTCGGCCATCACAATTGTAAAATTAAAATCCAGTTACAAAATCTTTCAATGCAAAGCTCTTATTATAGACTGGTGCCACCATAATACCAAACTTAACGTCGTAAATACAAAACTACCCACCAATCACTCCTCGATCTGGAATCTCACGCACCTAAGATTCCCACATGTCACAAAGTGCATCAGGGGAACATAGAAGTCTTTAAAAACATGTGATTCCTTTCCTTTTAGTATTGCCAACTGATGACGTTAATACGAAAGTCGGTCGTTCATGACTTTTGGCTTCACCGGTCTCATATTTTAAAGTTTTAATTAATTCTTCAATGACAACCAGGGACGAAGTTGTGCACTTCTCCTTCCTTGAGCATATTTTAATTCCGTGTTCACAATCTTAACTTATTTTAAATCATTTTAAATTATTTTAAACTACCTTACCTTAAGCCTCAAATTAAATAAATAAATAAATTTTCTGTTTATACTCCGGCATGACAACCAAGTCAGCAGAGTTTACAATAAATCGTCAATACAAATATTTATCATATTTAGTAGTCACGGGCTTGAACCCCAGTCCACTCAAACTCAAGGAATGCGTGCTATGCACTCTCGCTCCTGACCACTGGCCTACGTCAGGCCTTATTCTTCCATCCTAACTTCACAGCAGATTTATCTAAGGTGAGTACCGCTCATTAAGCTTTATGCTATTCAAAATTTATGCTATTTCAACTTTGAGTCAATTTCAAACAGTACATTAAGACTCTATAATTTATCTAAGTGTCTTTTTTGATAGCTTATGATGATACAAACAACTGAACTAACCAGAATCTACTATATGATTAATTCTAAATTTCATACTTCTGACATATAACAAAATATATTACAGTACTGATGATGCTCTTATATATAAAATCAAGTTACATGCTTCATGACACATCTAAATTTTAGAGTTCAAAAATATATAACACTTTAAACAAAAAAAGTATGTTTTGAGAAGTCCACCTGGTACTAGAAACTGTGATCTCATCTTATTAAGAATGTTCTCAGCCACCTTAGTTGAAGTCACTTCATCTCTTATTTTTAGATCCCATAATGCTGAAGAAGAGAGATCAGGTGGAATGTCCTGAATTAAATGTGAAGTTGCTTGCCACACTGCTGCAGTAAATAAATAAATAATACATTTAACATACTCAAGTTATTCTGTAAATGAGCATGATGTCAATGCACAGAAAGGTACTAAAAACCTAAATGAAAGCAGTATAAGGTGGTATTCAATTGATATGTTAAACTAAATGGATGTTTTACAAATTTAACTGAGAGACAAATATTTTTATTGGATATTTCAGACATTTCTGAAAGAATACATAGTTTGAAAGATATTTAAAAATGCAACACTGAAAACTATTTGAATCAATTTGACAGCAAATTAATATTGCAGCTAATGAAGAAACAGAATTTTCCTGCTTTAGCCATAAGGTCAATTCAAGTTAACATATATGATACCTATCCTTTGGAAGATTATATTTTCTAAAATAGCCAAATATGGCTTCCTCAGTAACACAATAATCAATATTCCTTTTGATTCAGACCCTACTATTTCAAAACTGTTTTTCAGGAAAGGAGAAAGAATTTATTTAGGAACTCTTTATTGCAATAACAATAACATTTTGCTTATATTTCATTATGGCACTTTATAGCTGTGGGACTAGGGAGAGGATAAATAAGCAAAATAAAAAATAATTAATTTAAAAGAGCAAATTCCAGTACATCAATCATGATAAATTAACAAAATTATATATTATTAATTTTCACATTGTATATTTCATTGAGAAAAAGTTTTTTTGAAATAGTGGACAAGACAGCATCCTCAATAGTTTTTTGGGGATAAGGTAAAGTGTATTTACTTTATATTCTTTTATTCCACGTCAATAAACATGACATATACATACGTGTGTGTTATACTTTTCAGTACACTAATAAGTTCCATAACTGAACTCTTACTTATGACTTAAATATTAATTTATTAAAAACTTTTTGAATACTTTCTGAATATTATTTACTGTACTGTTTATATTCAGTTAAATATACTATTTACAATTACACAAAGAAATATTTGCCTATGATGCTAGAGTTTGTTTCCACAAATCATTGATAAACAGCTGTTAATTCAGACAAGTATATCTTCTGAAATACCTGCTTGATTTAAGTTATAAACCCAGCTATGCAATAAAAACTATAGGTTGAAATAAAGTTTAGATCACAAATAAATGCAAAAACCACAAAAATTCAACAAAATCACCAGACATATTAGACATATAGCAAACAGAAACAGAGTTTTCAGTTGAGTTTGAATCTGGATGTGTTTAGCGAGGATCTGTAAATTTATCCAGGATGGCAACAGCACCACAGGCAGCATATATTGTATATCATACTCTTTACTGAAAGGGAACTTTGAGAGGTTAAATAAGTTTCCTGTAGACAAAATCTAGCTGGAGAATAGCAATTAAGTCCCGAATATCATCAACTGTATATTATTTCAAAGAAAGCCTCTGTAATTCTAATGTTCAGTAAATGGCATTATTTGTATTTTACTGATAAAAATGTATCCTAAAAGACTGAAGAATAACCTAATCACAGTCCTAGAGAGACTGATCAGTCATCAGTCTCTTTATGATCAGTTTTCATTCTCTTAGGACTGTAATTTCCAAGTTTATTAAGGTACCCACCATGTTTTTCGTGGGGGGAGCCAATGATTCAAGCACTGGATAGGATTCTATATATATTCTGCTCCTTTAGCTCTGGAAATGATTCTTGCTCCACCTAGGTTTTCAGTCACACCACATGGAGGCAGGTGCAATGCCATCTGTGATCAAGCAAGTAAAAGGATATGCAGTACTGCAAACAAGTTTGTGGCAACACACTACAAGTGCGTTGCCACCCACAGTGCAATGCAATCAAACAAAAGCCTTACAAAATTTCAGTAGATCTAAGTATGAAGATGCATTAAAAATCACTTGACACTTAGCAGAAAACAGACCACAACTACTGTGGTCTGTTTCTTCTAAGGACTAGCATGATTAAGGATTCATCATATTGTACAAAGGTACAATATGATGGATCCTTAGTACAGACGCCAAATCATAGACAACATTACTTTATGGAATAAAGCTCACTGGATAAAAGAATGACCAGTCACATTCGGTTTTTGTAAGGATACATGAAAATTAAAATTATCTGAAAGAGAATTTCATTTCATAAATTTAAGCATGATAATTTCATTATCATGCATGAATTTATTTGTTGAAAATTAATAAGTTACATAGGATGTACACTGATGAGCCAAAACATTATGACCACCTACCTAATATGATGTTGGTCCTCCACGTGCAGCCAAAACAGCTCGTACCCGGTGAGGCACGGATGCTGCAAGATTTCTAAATGTGTCTTGTGGTATCTGTTACCAACACATAACCGGCAGATCCTTTAACTCTTGTAAGGTCCATGGTTGAGATGCCACAGATCGGAGTTGCTGTTCCAACACAAACTACAGATGCTCGATGGGATTGATGTCTGGAGAATTTGGAGGCAAAGGCAATACCTGGAAGTCTTCCTCATGTTCCGCAAACCTGTCTCGAACAATCTGGGCGGCATGGCGTATTATCCTGCTGAAAGACGGCACTGCCAGAGGGGGAAGGCTGTTGCCATGAAAGGGTGTACCTGGTCAGCAATGATGTTTAGGTAGGTGTTAGGCGTCAGAGCGCCCGGCACATGGATGACTGGACCCAGGGTATCCCAGCAGAACATCACCCAAAGCATAACACCGTCACCACCAGTTTGTTTTCAACCCACGGTGTATCCAGGCAGCATCACATCCCCAGGCAAATGACACACATGTACCCGGCCGTCCACATGGTGCAACAGGAAACATGGTTCATCGAACCAGATGACCTTCTTCCAATCACTCAAGGTCCAGTTTTGATGCTCACATGCCCATTGTAGGCACTGTCGTCAATGAACCATGGTTAGCATGGGCACTCGCAGCGGCCTGTGACTACACAGTCCCATTTTAGCAGGGTTCAATGTACTGTGTGTTGTGACATTACTCCTGTCCCTAGCATTCTAATTACCAACGAGTTGTACCACAGTCGCTCTTCTGTTGCCACGTACCATCCGGGTGAGCCTTCACTCACCGTAAGCATCGATGAGCTGTGGTCATCCAACACCTTGCCAGCAGTTCGTGGGTTTTCCCTCCTTGGACCATTTTCGGTAGGTACTAACCATGGCTGACTGTGAGCATCCCACCAGCTGTGCTGTTTCGGATATGCTCTGACCCAGTCGTCTGGCCATTACAATTTGGCCTTCGTCAAACTTGTTTAAGTCCGCTCAGGTAAACAACACACATGTACCTGGCTGTCCACATGGTGCAACAGGAAACGTGGTTCATCGGACCAGACGACCTTCTTCCAATCACTCAAGGTACAGCCTTTTCCCATCTGAAGAACAAGAGTAACACTGATTAATAGAGCTCGGTATCAGGTGTTTTTTATACAGTGTCCTGACCCATGCCATAGTTCGCCTGCAGTTTCTCCGATTTGCATAATGACTCGCTGGTTAATGTTTTGGCTCATCGGTGTAATTGATTAATTTTCTTATCTAATTTACTAATTCTTAAATAAATTCACACCTCATAATCTACAGTGTGGTGTTCTTTTCTATGCCATTTCTTGGTAACTGATGACTGAATGGTGGGGTTATTGTCACTAATCATAATAAATAAGAATAAGTACAGTGAGGAAAAGGGATCCAGGATCAACATAAGCTAAAAACATATTCCTGATCACCCATCTTTCCTTTCTGTTCTTATTCCTAATCATGCAGATTCACTGTACCTTCCCATCAATAGGCACTACAATGTATCATCTTATTAATTACCAAGAAACCTTAGGGGTTTGTGAAAACTAACAGACTTCTAATAAAGATAATATTTGATCAGCTGATTGTATAGCCAAGTCATCTTTACGATTCCCAGCCAGAACATGCCTTTGTACAGAAGTTGGAATTATTTCTACTGCAATTAAAATATTTCTGCCAGAAATATTTTAATTGCAGTATTAATACTGCAAAAAAAAAAAAAAAAAAAAAAATGTATATATATATATATATATATCAGTGAGTATGTCATTTAGGGTGTGGAGAAGCGATTTGTAGAAGAAAAAAAATTAATTCAAATTTCCGTCATGAGGAGAAAAAAACGGCACTGCACATATGTAAAAGTTGTCATTTACTTTTACATATGTGCAGAGCCGTTTTTTTTTACTTTTACATATGTGCAGTGCCGTTTTGCAGCGTAAGAAACGCTGCTTACGCAAATGACATCCTGTTAGATAAAAGCAGAAAGACCAATACCACCATCAATAACCATTATGGCTTTTTAAAAAAGGAACGTGCTCTTTCAGTAAAACTGTTCTACCAGAATAATAGTAACACTAATGCACCACTATGTGAATATCGGAAACTTAAAGGTTTGCATAAAGGACCTTTGACGTCAGTGGGTGAAAACTAATAAAGAAATTTGAAGCGACCATGGAGTTAGGTATAATTCCTGGCAGGGGACGACCACGTATTGGAACGGAGGCAGTTGCAATGGCCTCCAGGTCAGAATGCGAAACACTACCAGTCAGTAGTGCCAGAGGTGTGTCAAGAGACTTAATTTCCTTGGTCTACTGTACGTAAAGTGCTTCAAATAATTTTATGTTGGTTTCTGCACAAGATTCACGTAGTGCAAGAACTAGTCTTATGATCAGCAACAACGAATAGACTTTGCTCTACGATTTCTGGCTCGTACGGAAACTTGATTATACATGGGCTCAAATGATCTTGTGGCCTGATGAGGCACATTTCACTCTTCACGGGTCTGTAAATGCACAAAACTGTAGAATATGGGGAACTAATTGTTCCCCATATTAACTAGTGAACTAAAAGACCACTACAAAGTCCATACTGTAACGTATGGACTTTGTAGTGGTCTTTCTCGTCCATCTGCTGTGCATGAAAGACCACTACAAAGTCCATATGTTACAGTATGGTGTAGACTCACAGCAGTTTATAATTGGACCATTTTTCTTTGAAGAGTCTACACCTTGTGCACACCCCATAAGGTGTATGGTAACTAGTGCAT
Source organism: Mastigoproctus giganteus (assembly GCF_048544385.1). NCBI lineage: Eukaryota > Metazoa > Arthropoda > Arachnida > Uropygi > Thelyphonidae > Mastigoproctus > Mastigoproctus giganteus. Next base: position 203,826,464 of record NC_143583.1, read on the forward strand.
GGCACTGCACTCTTCTAAGGTGCCTCCGTAGCCAGATGGGCAGGAGCAGCAGTGCGTAGCACACGCTTCTTGATTAAACCAGGATTCGAGCCCGTGACCCACCAAATACGGAGGATGCGGAAAGGTCAGGGAATGACCAACGCATATCCCCGGAGCAATATGGCCTTAGTTGCTAATGCTCCTAAAAACCAAATAACAACAACAACAGCACTCTTCTAAGAGATCACATTATTCCCACTCTGCACGAAAGGCAATGCTTGGAGACTGCAATGTTTATGCAAGATGGTGCCTCTCCTCACATTGGTTGACATGTGAAGGAACTGCTGTGTTCAACATTCGGAAATGATCACATCATTTCTAGAGACTTTCCACAGTTCTGGCCAGCCTGATTAACCAGATCTCAATCCGTGTGATTTCTGGCTATGGGGATACCTGAAAGACAGAATTTACCGCAGCAGCATACAGATGCTTGTCGATTTGAAAGCAAGCATTAAACAGTATGGAGCCAACATCCCCAATGAGATGCTACGCGAAACTGTGTCGCACACAGTCCTCCATTTTCAAAATGTCATCTCAAGTGAAGGAAAGCACATAGAACAATATCTGTAGATTTCTAAGTTCTGATATTAAAATCTAATCCTAAGTTAAGTGTGCCATCTCGTGTTTACAGTGCCAATTTGTCCCCCGGTGGCAGAAATTTGAACAAATTTTTTTTCTTCTACAAATCACTTCTCCATACCCTAAATGACATACCCACTGATTTTCACAGCACTATTTCCTGAATAGGGAAACTTATTTTATAACCACCCAGTATATACAGAAATGTATTTTATGAATACAGTTACATTTACAATGCACAGTTCAGTATATCTGATGACTGATGGTAAAATCAGCAAATTATAGTGTTCAGCAAAGTGCTATTTGTTTTTTAATAATACATTGCATATTGTTGTTTATTTAGTAGTTATCAAATCCTACCTCTGTTAATGGTCTCTCTGAAGTAATATTTAGGCTAACAAATATACTCAAGTAAATTTATGATAAAAGCCTCATGCTATGAGAGCTATAAAGCAATTGTGCACATAAGGAACAGCACAATTATGTTTTATATGCTCACTGCTATATACACAATAAGGCTATTTCTTTATATACAGTACTAACAAATATAACAATTACTAAGTTCAACTGTCCATTATTTTTGTGTAAAATTATGCTGTTAAAAACACGTTGTTAAAATATATAATAACTGAAGATAAAAATTTTTTGCTGAATAATCTAAAAGACTGTTAAGGAACTTTCAACTTTATAAAGAATACAAATCGCATTGTTCTCAAAGTTGACAAGCATTTTATTGGCTGATCTAGGACAGATTGCAAACATTTTACTCTAAAAAACTGTTACAGGTCGACCATCACTAATCCGGTTCCACCGCTAATTCGGACATAATTTCTGCGAAAGTAATTTCAAATTTCCCCGGTCGGCACACTGACCTGCTGCTACTGTTTTGGTGGCGTTGGTTGTAGCATCAGCGTCGGCACGAACTCGTAAACACTGGCAAGCTATTCCTACTTGTTTTTGTGCATTTATTATTATAACCTGCTCACATTTAGCCCCAGCCATGGTTCCAATACATAAAGAAAGTGCTTCTCGTGGTGTAAAGCGAACACCGTACATTGTCCATAACAGATAAAGTTGAACTTCTGAAAAAACTCGACAGCAGTGTGTCTGTGAGAAGTTTAACTCTACTTAATAGTAAATGCCAGCAATTTCTCCCAGTTCCTCTTATTTTAGTAATTTTCTTTTAGCCATTCCTTTTTAGATTTTTTTTTTTACAACACACTTGTACAAACTTGCGGAAAAATACAACACAATATGGATGGATAATACAGTGTGCTAACAAACTTGTTTTCCTAAACAATACTGATAAACTTATTGCGACGTTTGAGAGTTTATTTTATCACAATTAGTTTTATTGCAGCACTCGCCGCACGTGCAATAAACTAATCATAAATGCCCTTCATATGTATGCAGTAATAGCATCACACGTATATGGCCGACACAGCTTCTCAAGAAATAAAATCTACTGGACCACGTTGGCCACATATATACGACACAAAAAAAAAAAAAAAAGGACTTTTTTTGATATTTTAAACGAAAAAACGACAACACTGACATTACAATATTTATTTTAGAATTACTAATCAAATTATTTGCTAAATATTTTTTGGCTCCTGGGGAATTTTTTTCTTAAACTAGCTTGGCAGTCAACGTGTTAAAGGTAGAATGAGGCGGTTAGCTGTTGGGTAAACTGTATGTGCTAATATAACCACCTGTGATCAGGCAAACTCACTAATCCGTCAACCGGATTAGTGAGGGTCAACCTGTAATAACAGAAAAGCTTTCTTAAAATCACAAACTTAACAATCAAACATTAAAATTTTTTGCACAATAGTACCTGCTTTTAATGATTAGACCCTTATATTTTCCATAAAACATTGGTTACAGGATTTGTGTCATCAAAAATGAGCACTAGTGTGTGTATGTGTGAGGAGAAACTAGAAAGAGTGGAAAATATACATTATTTCCCAATTTGAACGTTTATTGAAGTGTTAAAAAAATTAGCAATGCCATTAATTTTCTAAAACTCATACGAAATCTGTGTGCTTTTTTTTTCTTAAATTGTGATGTTTGACAATTAAATATTTAACTAAAAAACATTTCCTGTTTTTAGAGAGTATATATACCTTCACACAGGCTCATCACAACTTCAAAACATGAAGATAAAAATTAGGAACCACAATGTAAGTGGCTTTTGGCAAACATTTTCAGCTAGCTAATATTTCGAGTAGAACAATACTTGTAATATTAAATAATAAATAGGGATGGCATGACACATAAATACGACAATTAATCAGGTAGATTGAGGGAGTAAGGGAAAATCCTAAATGGATGAAACTACACTGATGGCCTAACATTAAAAAGAGATGAGTTAGTAAAGTTCTATTTATACCTAGTAATAGCTAAACACGAGTGTGATCAAAATGTTTGGGGAGTGACCTAATATTTGACACTGCGTGCTTCTGCAACTTCCGGATGCATGCCACAGGCTTCTTTAGGAATTGATGATGGTTTTGGTGTTATGTTCTGAATAATTTCCTTAGTTACTAAAAATCTGTCTTTTTCAAGTGGGCTTTAAGCATGGGGAAAAAAATCATGGGGACCTAAATTCAGTGAATATGGTGAAGGGAACAGTAGCAATGGAGTGCTTAGAAAGAAATTCTTGAATGGAAAGCCCCAAATGTGAAGGGGGGGAACTACTTTGATTAAGTAGTAATTTCCCAAAGCCCACTTTTCTGGCCGTTTTCTCCAAAGCTGTACACAATCACTGTAGAATGTATTGTAGTATTCCTGGACCACTATTCCATGACAGACAAATTAATAATGAACAACACCCTGTAAGTAAAAAAAATATATATATATGATAAGCATGATCTTCACATTTGATTGTGATTGAGTTGCTTTTTTGGGCCTTAGAGAAGACAGAGCCTCCCATTGAAAGGACTGAGCCTTTGTTTCTGGGCATAGCCACATACCCAATTCATTACCAGTAATGATGGAAAAAACTGTGGGTGAGCAACAGCAACCCATTGACAAAGATCCTGACATGCAAGACCTTGCCACTCTTGATCATCATTATGAGGATATAATACTTGACTGAAATACATTGCATTTCTAAATCATGTATTAAGAATCGAATGAAATATCTCATAAGACATACTAACTTCACAGATAGTTAAACAGCAATCACTCCTGATCAGATCATAAACAGAAGTGATTGAATCATCGGTTTTTGAAATTGAAGGGTGGCCAGGGTGGCCAGAGTGGGGATCAACCTCGATAGACAAGAAGCCCTCTTTAAACTTTTTGAATTACCAAATTCTTCCATTGACTTACATCTTCTCCAAAAGCACTTTTCCCATCCTGGAAACAAATTTGTTGCAAATTCACTGCTAATAAAATCACTTCTTTAAAATGCAAGGAAACACATAAAACACCTTTTATGTGCATTAATTCAGATTGGCTGCAGATAACTAGTAATGTATGAATTACTATATCCAGATAAGTCACTGAAGATGTTACAACCCTCAACTTGCTAGGATGTCACAATTTCAAGGAAGGTACAAAGTCAGCATCCAAACTTTTTGATTGCACCTCAAATTTCAATATCTACCACTGAAAATCTGATTCAATCTTAATCATGATCTAAGCCTCAACATCAAAGAGAATGTGGACATGTGTATGCATGTTGCCAAGAGCTGTTTGTAATGTGTTGCTGCCAAAGCTGTCTATAGTAAGAGGCTCTAGTGCTCAATATTACAGTGGTAATGAATATATATTAGGTGTTACTGATATAAAAAACATTTCAACCCTGTTATTAGGAAATCAATCTCAATGCACTAGATGTTAATAGCTGTCTGAATTTCTCACTCTCAGTTTTTTCAATTGTACTTGTTACTTTCAGTGTTCACCTGAAGATATTAATGTGACAATGAAAGTTCTGGAAACAGTCTGTTTTCTCAAGGTATTTTGTTTAATTACATTCAGCTTTCTCAAAACTTTCTGATATGCAAAGCCTAATTCTGTCAACATTCCCTTTTTCTAGCCTTGTCATCATTTAAGTTTTCCATAGCGAAGCAACACAATTGCAATCATCATGATCTTCATGTTTAATCCGGTTCTTTGATTCTTTCTATAATGTGCACTATGTCACTCTCCTATTGCAAAGAACAACTAACTTCTTGTAAGGCTAATTACTGGTTGGAAACCAATGTATTTAATTGCTACAGAGGGCAGTTAAATACATTAGTTTCCAATACCCAATATTTTTATAGTTTGGAATTCAGGTGTAATAAAAGTAACCAACCCCATCATCCAAAAGCAAGAAATCAGACCATCACAAAGCGGTAATGGTCTGTTTTCTGTGAGAACCACATCAGTGTCATCAATGTGCAGCCTGTCATATTTAAGAAATTTTCCTTTAGTTAATTTTAATGAACTTAAAGTTCAACTTTTACTACCAGAACATGCAAAGTCACAATGTCAACAAGCTGCAAGTTCTTTATGACATTCTTTCTAAATACTTTTCAATGTAGTTTGTTTGTTTGTCAGAAACTTGGTTTAAAGAAATACAAGTAAGATCTCTCCATGACAGAATTCAATAATTAGAAATTCTGCTCTAATGCAAAGTTGTACAAGAGATGCAGTGGTTGTGGCATGAGGTTATTTTATAAGATATGCTTCAATCTGAGGAAGATTTTTTTCTGATGGTCTATTCCTGTGAGAACCACATCGGTGTCATCAATGTGCAGCCTATTATATTTAAGAAAATTTCCTTTAGTTCATTTTAATAAACTAAAGTTCAACTTTTACTATCTGAACATGCAAAGCTTCGTCAACAAGTTGCAAGTTCTTCATGACATTCTTTCTAAATACTTTTCAATGTAGTTTGTTTGTTTGTCAGAAACTTGGCTTAATGAAGTACAAGTAAAACCTCTCCATGACAGAATTCGATAATTAGAAATTCTACTCTAACACAAAGTTGTGTAAGAATGCAAAGTTGTGAAAGAGAGGCAGTGGCTGTGGCATGAAGTTATTTTACAAGATATGCTTCAATTTGAGGAATTATATTCTTTCCTGTCATCTGCATTTTGAAGCTTTAATTGCAGTTTTAACTTGGAATATTTCTTTGCAGTTTGCCTTGTTTATATTCTGGCATGACCATCAGGTCAGAGGAGTTTACAATAAACCATAAATACTAATCATTAATCATATTTAGCAGTTATGCAGGCTTGAACCACAGTCCACTCAAAGAGCATGTCCCTCGAGACTTTGTGGTCTTCATCGTTGGAGAATTCAACCTTCCACTGCTAACTGTGAACAATTCATCATCATCAGCCATTTTCAATCCACTGCAGGATAAAGGCCTCTCCAGCAACTTTCCAGTTCCTTCTGTTTTGAGCACTGGTCATCCATTTACTACCCACAAACTCATGAATTTCATCTATCCATCTCCGCCTTTGTCTTCCAGGTTTTCTTCTAGCTCCTCTTGGGTACCATTCTGTTATTTTCTTAGTCCATCTGTCATCATGTCTTCGAGCTATGTGTCCTGCCCAAGACAGTTTTAGTTCTTTAGTTTTGATAAGAATGTCCTTTACTTGAGTTTGCTGCCTAATCCATGTGTTTCTCTTCTTATCTAACAGTCTGATTATCAATATAATTCATTCCATTCTTCGCTGTGTAGTTCTCAGCTTCTCTTCCATTCTTTTGGTGAGTGCCCAAGTTTCACTTCCATAAATCATGGTGGGGAGTATACATTGGTTCATTACTTTACGTTTCAGACAAACTGGGATATTGCTCTTCAGTATGTGACTATATTTCCTGAATGCTATCCATCCAAAATTTATTATTCTCTTGACTTCCAGCCATTTATCATTATTACAGCTAATAACTTGTCCTAGATAAGTATATGACTCCACCTTTTCAATTACTGCTCCTTCAATCATTATTTCTCTTTCTGTGGCATACTTGTTCATCATTACTTTTGTTTTAGCCATATTCATCTTTAGTCCAAAATCCTTACTAAATGTGCATAACCGATTAAGATTTTCCTCTAATTCTTTGTGATCGTGGCTTATGACCACAATGTCATCTGCAAATCGTAAATGGTTTAGGTACTCTCCGTTCACATTGACTCCTTTCTGCGACCAGTCTAATCTTCTGAAAGCTTCCTCAAGGGCAGCAGTAAACAGCTTCGGAGATATTGTGTCTCCTTGTCGAACTCCTTTCTCAATTTTAAATTTGCTACTGTCTTTGTCTAGTCTAATAAAGGAGGTAGCACTCTCATATATTTTCTTCAAAATCATAATATGCGGGTATATATGCCTTGTCTTTCCAGTGCCCGAAACATTGCCTTATGCTGTATGGAGTCAAATGCCTTTTCATAATCCACAAATGCCAGGCATAATGGTGTTTTATATTCATTTGCTTTCTCCATTAGCTGTGATATTACGTGAAGGTGATCCATAGTTGAGAATCCTGTCCTAAAGCCAGCTTGCTCTTTCAGTTGATTCTCATCAAGTATTCTTTCTAATCTGTTAGTAATGACCCTTGTGAACAACTTGTAGATGTGGGATAACAAGTTAATTGGTCTATAATTTTCAATTTCTGATTTATCTCCTTTCTTATGCAGCAAAACTATGATTGCATTATTCCACTGCTTCGGCGTCACACCTTTTCTAATGCACTTTGTGAAGAGCCTTGCCAGTTTTTGTGTTATGTCTCTTCCTCCCAATTTTAACAACTCTACAGTAACTTCATCTTCCCCCGGGGCTTTCTGATTCTTCATTTTCTTCAATGCATGTTCTACCTCATCAGGAAGAATATCGGGTATGTCGTATGTGTTGCTACTTTGCAATCCATCTTCCCCACTGCTGGCATCATTCCCCTGCTCCTTGTATAATTCTCTATAGTAGTCTTCTGCTATTTGAATTATGCCTTCTCTGCTGTTTATAAGTACACCATCGCTATTCTTCAGTTTCAGTATCATTTGTCTTTCTGTATTACTGCTCATGGCTGCTGATTTAAATCCTTTGTTTTACCTTAATGCTTGTTCTACTTTTCTTGTGTTAAATGTTATGTCCTCTCTGAGTCTCTTTCTAATGGCTTTGCATAACTCAGTATACTCAATTTTCTCTCTGTCGGTGTTTTTCTTGCTCTTCATTTGTCGTCTTCGATTCATCATGACAAGTGTTTCTTGACTAATTTTTTCTTCTTTGGATTTCTTTTTCCCTATAGGTTTCTTGGGCTTTATCACTTTCAGAAAGTTGTAATATTCCTTGTCGATATCTTGGTCCTGAGCAGTCTGCAGAAGCTCAAACTTGTTCTTAAGTTCCAGTACATACTGCTTTTTCTCCTCTTCTGTTATCTCAAAGACCTTTGTATTATTTACTCGAGTCAGTTTTTTCCTTTCCTTTATCTATATCAAGTGTACATCTTACCATTCTGTGATCACTTCCAACATTTACCTTATTCAGGACGGTAAGATCATTCACAATATATCTTCTGTTAGTGAGGATGAAGTCGATTTCATTAGTTGTTAATCCATTTGGACTCTTCCATGTCCACTTTCTATTCACCCTTTTCTTGAAAAAAGTGTTCATTACTGACAGTCCTTGAGATTCTGCAAATTCCACAAGTCTTTCACCTCTTTCATATCTTTCACCAATTCCAAAATTTCCTATAGTTCCCCTTTCTGTGCTGTTTTGTCTTTTTCCAACCTTAGCATTGAAGTCCCCCATAATAATAGTGTAGTGGGTTTTCTGCTCATCTAGAGACTCTCAATTTCGGTGTACATTTCTTCAACCTCTTCATCATCACGGCTCGATGTTGGTACATAAATCATTATAACCTTTAGCTTGTACCTCTTAGAAATCTTGAGTATTAGTCTTGACACTCTTGGTGATGTACTTTTGAATTCCAAAATGTTGTTTTTAAAATCTTCATGGACCAGAAACCCAACTCCACCTTCACTCCTTTCACTGTTTCCATTGGTGTACAGCAGATTTCCACTTGATAAACTTATAAGTGATTCATTTCTTCTTCTTCTTGTTTCAGCCAAACCGATGATATTCCAATTCACATTTTCTAATTCCTTTTCCAGCTCTAATATCCTGTCTTCACCGATGAGTGATCGTACATTATAACAGGCCAAGTTCAGTTTCCGTGCATGGCAGCCTGGTCGTACCCAGAGATTCTTAGCACCCTCTGCTTCCACTCTGATCCTCTCGCTGCCGTAAGAGGGGGAGTGAAAGCTGCTGGGGACTGAGGGCCATTTGTTTTGTCGTGCTATCATATGATGGAGGGTTTGGTCTTTTCCTCTTCACGCTGACCAGGCGTCTTGAAGAGAACCACTCTACACGTTCGTTGCCACCTAAGTGACTTAACAGGGCTTACCATCGAGAAGGTGTGCATGAGTGGATTTTAGGGAGGCAGGCCAACCGGACTTCTCATAAATCTTCTGTATTAGAGAGATATCGGATCCATCAGTTCTTTATAATTATAAAGCACTAAAGTGTAAAGTGTATTTAGTGTCTAACGGCACCAAGGGTTTCCCCTATCTCTGCATTGCTTTCATTGTGGGTGTGACAGTTTCCTGGGAAGACCAGAGATTTAAAAATGTATGGATATTGTACATGTGTAGTGTTGTGTTCTGTTGTTCATCTGGCTGTTTAGCCACTGAATCCCTACTGAGGCCCAACGTTGCCCACACTTGGCCCTGTGGAGGCAGACCTGGTACACCAGTATTTTTAGATAAGTACTCTGGCACGTCCTGCCACCTAATTTCCTGAGATTTCAGTGGCTAGGACCTATATATATATATATATATATATATATATATATACAGAGGGTGTCTCAAAAATACACGGCATAACTTCAGGAATGAGTTCCTCATATGTAGACAATAAAAATATTTCATATCAACATAGTTCTGGAAATGCTTGGTTCCCGAGTTATTAACCAGAATGTCTTATCTCCCACAGGTGATTTCCTTCATCACAAGGTACTGACAGAATCTGGTGGTTTTCCATTCCAACCATGTACTCAAATCAGGAGCAAACGGATATGCATTTTATGTACAGTTTGGCGGATGGCAATGCTCTGGAAGCTTGTCGTTAGTACCACGAAAGGTTTCCAGAATGAAGATGTCCAGACAGGAAAACATTTGAGGGTATCCATCACTGCCTTTGTGAACATGGGACCTTTACACCTTTTGCTGCCGACAGAGGACGATCAAGATCTATGACTCCTGAAGTAGAGGAGGAGATTTTGGATGTTGTGCATGCCACTCCTGGAATCAGCATATGCAGAATAGCAATGCAACTGGCTGTTCAGCTTTCGACTATTTGGAGAGTGTTGCGAGAACACCAACTGTATCCTTATAATCTGCAACGGATACAAGCCTTGTCACCAGCAGATTACCCTGCGCGAGTAATGTTCTGACAGTGGTTCTTGCAGCAGTGTGGTACAACTCCTCACTTTCCTGCCTTAGTGATATTCACAGGTGAAGCACAGTTCACACGAGACGGAATCCAAAACTTTCACAATCAGCATGTATGGGCTGAGGAAAACCCACATGCAATTCTTCCATCACATCACCAACAGAGGTTCAGCCTCAACATCTGGGCGGGTGTTTTTGGTGATAAGTTATTTGGGCCCCATATATTTCCAAACAAACTCACAGGGCAGGCGTACAGAAACTTTCTGTAAAACAACATGCCTAATTTCTTGGACGACACGCCACTGATCATTCGTCAACAAGCACACTTCATGCATGATGGCGCTCCCATACATTTCAGCCACCTAGCTCGCAATTACCTGAATCGAAGGTTTCCTGGTCGGTGGATAGGTAGAGCTGGACCAACTGCCTGGCCTCCATGCTCACTGATTTAAACCCACTAGATTTCTTCTTGCGGTGCCATTTAAAGTCATTGGTGTATTCGACTCCGGTAACTGATGTGGAAATTCTGAAATCGAATTGTGGCAGGTTGTGAGACAATACAAAACATGCCAGGAATTTGGCATCGTCTTTGCAAGTCCATAAGACTTTGATGTGAGGCCCGTATTCAGGCAGAAGGTGGACATTTTGAACAATTACTATAAGGTGATGTGAACAGTTTAGGTGTCATAGACAGACCTTCAAAACTCAGAAACCAAGCATTTCATCAACCTGTGAAATACCACCACTTTGCTTATTGGAGGCTTGAAGTGGTGAAACCCATGTTTAGTCTCTAGAGCAAAGTTTCCGGCACCCCCCCCCCCCCCATTCTTCTTCTTCAACCCATGCACAGTACTAAGTACTATAGGTTTTGATACCTTTCGTGTTTGGGGTTTTCATAAAAAAAAAAAAAAATTTCCAGAACTATGTTGATATAAAATATTTTTATTGTCTTTTGAAGTTATGCCTTGTATTTTTGAGACACCCTGTATATACAGGTGACCCCCTCTTAACGCTGATAATTTGTTCCGGAAAAACAGAGAGCTAAGTGAATTCGTGCTAAGCAAGCGGCGCATTCCCATAAGGTAACATATGTATTTGTGAGTTGCAGTCGGTGCCATAGGATATTTCCTAATCAATAATAAACGGTAGTGAAAAGATGCACAAATGTCGGTCAAAATATTTAATATTCAAATATTTGTACAAATATTCTGCATTACATACGTATATAATTGCGTGGTAACTACTTACGTATCAAAATTAAACTTAAAATTCCAATTAAAATCATGAATTTAATTGATGAATTTAATCATGAAAAATGTGTCGATTTTGGGTTGGCCCTCTTCTAAATAAACTAAAAGGGTATTAATTTTAACTCCTCCGCAGCATTACCACCCAACAATAAAGTCACCCGATCCTTCGCCGCTTTGAAACTTGGCATGTTTTTTTTTCTTCTTTCAATATGAAACTTCTTTTAGACATTTGTTTCCACAAAAGTCCTGCTTCATCTATGTTATAAACTTGTTGAGACGTATAAGACACAATACCCCTCTTCAATAATTTTAACAAGTTCTTTTTTGAAAGTTTCGGTTCCTTGATCTGCACTTGCGGCTTCTCCCTAGATTTTAAATCTATTCAACCAGCCCTTACCAGTTTTAAATGGTTCCACATTTTTTTTTTTTAGGTGAGTTTTCTTCAGATCATTATATTGGCTAATCTCTTTCTCTCTCTCTCTCTCTCTCTTTTTTTTTTTTTTTTTTTTTTGTAATATTTAACTTAACTGAATTCTGCATTGGATATTATCTTCAATAAAATTAGTTAACATCTTTCCATTTCAATCCTAATAGTCAGCCTAGCCCTAGTTGCTTGCAGTGGAACAATTATAAAAAAATAAAGAATTAATTCTTTATTTTTTTATAATTGTTCTTACAGTTAAACTTGCAAGTTCTAAATTATGGCACACATCCACTTGTCGTTGACTGGAATCGATTCACTTCAAAACGTCTAATTTAATTTTCAAATTCAGTCTTTTTCTTACATTTATAGTCTTCGTACTGTGCCCAGACGTTGTTACTTTTTCATTCTTATTGGCCATTATTAATTCTTTGAAAATGTAACTGCGTTGGCTGCATTAATTATGATACAATGTTCGAGTAAACTGTCCGTTATGCACGATGTCTAATACTGTACTGAGTGATGACTAGACTTTGGATAAATGCATATAATGCCCGATCGATAGCTAAGACAGCATATATTAAGGAAGAAGAGAAATAAATGAGAACCAATAACCTTCAATTAATTGAAGGTTATTGGTTCTTATTTATTTCTCTTAAGCATATATTAAGGAAGAAAAGAAATAAATGAGAACCAATAACCTTCAATTAATTGAAGGTTATTGGTTCTCATTTATTTCTCTTCTTCCTTAATATATGCTTTTGCTGTCTTAGCTATCGGTCGGGCTAAAGTCATCCCAGAGGAATAAATGAGAACCAATAACCTTCAATTAATTGAAGGTTATTGGTTCTCATTTATTTCTCTTCTTCCTTAATATATGCTTTTGCTGTCTTAGCTATCAGTCGGGCTAAAGTCATCCAGCCTGTTAACAACAAAATTATTGTCTAACTTTAACTATACAGATCCATTTATCGCATGAATTACCTTTTGACTGTGTTAAACAGGCAGATGATATCAGAAACTGATAGCCGGGTTAATTGTAGGGGACATATTGAGAGGGTTAGCCCTTGATAATGTCCCTTTCAATGTGTCCTATTACCTATAATTGACTTGATATATATTATTATTATGTTGATTAATTGTTTTATTTTTACTTTTGCTTTGACTAATGATTATCCTTTACTAGGTTTTACCTTGTGGACCAGTTATGGCTATTATAGGGTTAAGTAACTACCAGCTTATCCAATATGAAATATATTTTACTTATTGTTCTTAAACTATACAAAAAATAAATATATATAAATATATAAACAGGGGGATAAACACTAGAATCTAGTTAGGCCGAAAAAGTTGCAAGTGTGTTGAGTTTGGCATTTTAAATTTTTCGTTGTGTGGGGCATTCACTTTTTGTGGCGATATAGGTAAAGTAGGGGGGAAAAGACAGAAATATGGGGTCAATAGGGCATGCCCATGCCCCACCAGAGGAAAAAGAGGGTGTGGTGGGGCGAGCAGACAGACCATCACCTCACCCCACCCCACCAGGGATGGGGAAAGAAAGTGGGCTGGGGGGAGCTCCGCCCAGTTCGCCATAGCTGCAATTTGCAATGCCTCAGCAAGTGCGGTCCGATGCTGACTCGTTGGTGGGACCTAGTCCTCTTCTAGGTGTGTGTGTTCATCCTGGGAGCGACCACATCCTGGCTGGTGCCACTCCCATTGGTTCCTAGGTCGATGCTGTTCAGTAATAGTATTGGTGCTCCATTTATTCTGCTGCATATTACGCCATTTGTCCTTAGTATTTTGCCATCATTTCCTCTGTGTTGATATTCATTATCAGTTTGCCTTTATTTATTATTTGTGGTTATCTATTCATTGTGGATGGCTATTTCTGTTTGTCGTCTGTTGAAGATGTCAAGTGCAAATTGGCTGAGGGCTCTGTATTCATTTTCTGAATCCAGTAGATGGTACTCTTGATTTTTCGGCAAAATTTAAAGCACTATGTGAACAACTGTTTTCCTCCAAAAATTCTCTTTAGTAAACAATCCACTGACCAGGTAAAATTAAAAATTGTATTTAATCTTTAGCAATGATACTGTGGATGAGAACTTCAACTATTATTGTTTCTTTAATTCAGATTGCAACCTACTCTAGCAACTTAAAATTGACAGTACAATCCAATACTAATTCTCCTTATGTAATATGCAAATTAATTTTCTCAGTAAAGGCAGAAGTGCCTTTAGATTTTATTTCAGATATTCCGGTGGGTAATTTTAGACATCTTATCTATTCAGGAGGCAACTTTCTGGCTGATAAAATGATTAGTATATAAAATCTTCAAATTTTGTTTTGAAATTAATGAAGAAATTACAAGGAAGAAGTATGTAGCCTATTACAAAATTTTGTGATAATATTATCTATGAAATACTTTGGATATTGTCTATTAAGAAAAGACTCTGTCAAATATTGAGTTCTATTTGTAAATGAGATTCTTTTGAACTGTATTTTGTTGTATTATAAACCTGGGTTTATGATACAACAAAATATTATAATATAATACAAACTGTTTTATATAAAGGGTTGGATAAAATAATGGAAACCCCTGTAATAAGAGTTAGAAGTGTCAAACAGTTTATATTCTATGCAGAATATATTGAAATAAATCTTGACACGCCTTAAGAGGAATGCTGGACCATTCTCCTTGAAGAAATGTTTCAAACACCTCAAGTGATGAAGGTGAAGGAAACTTGCTTCTTGCTCTCCTCTCTGCAGTGGCTCAAATAATGTTTAAGTCTGGTGATTGTGCAGACCTGGGAGATGCTTAGGATCTTAGCCTCAGTTTCATGCTCCTCAAACCAAGATTGGATATATTTGGCTATGTATGCTGGAGCATTATCATTTTCAAACATGGCATAATTTGTGGGAAACAACATTTGCACTGTGGGATGATGATCGTTGTTGTTGTTTGTTTGGGGATTTATTGGGCGCATCGGCAACTATGACCATAGTGCGCCAACATGCCAGTTCACGGCGATAATTAGACCCAAGTAATACCAAGACATTGCTGCCCAAACCATCGTTGATCCTCCTCCATGTTTGACAATTGTCACAAGACAGTCAGGTGATGTACTTCCTTTGGCATTCATCAAACAAACTCTCCCTGATGTGGGAAAAAGTGTGAATGATCAGTCATCTGAAAATATGACATTTTCAATCATCAACTGTCCAGTTTTTGTGCTTGTTACACCACTGCATCCTCTTTCTAACATTACCATCAGTAACAACTGGCTTGGCAATAGTGGCACAACCATAAATTTCAGCTTTATGAAGTTCTAGCTGAACTGTTTTGATGGAAATTGAATTGCTGAGACTCACATTAAGTTCTGCAGTTATTTTTGAGGCAGCAGTTCTGCATTTTCAGTGTTCTGGCAGTCACCTTCAGTCAGCTTTGATTTTCTGCCACAATTCGTCCTATCAGATTTTGTTTTTCAATACTTTGTGAATGCAGACATCACTTTCAATAGAGCTGCTCTGGATACATTAAACAGATCAGCAGTTTTAGTTACCGATGACCCTGCTAAATGTACATCAACAAATTTACTTCTTTGGAATTCAGACAAGTAAGTCATTTTCTTCATATATCATTTTATACCACATTTAAAATAACATCAGCTTTTACTGTCTTTCTTTCACAGTACTACCTGCAACAAACAAGCCACCAAAAAAATCATTATATGTTCAGAAATGCATCATACAGCCATTACAAAAACTACTACTTCCATACCAGATGTTGTATATATACATATGTTATATATAATTTGGATGATGCAGGGAAGAAAAAAAAGGCAAAAATTTATCTGCATGAGTATTTATCAAAAAATACGTTTTCAGGAAATTATATGCTCTATAAATATTTAAATAAAAAAAAATATATATACTATTATTTTTTTCAGGCTCTAATGTATATTTTAAATAGTTATGTAAAATGTTGGATTTTTGTAAACAGACTCAAGTGTTTATATTGCTGTCTAATAATGTCAGCTACATACTGAATAAAACGTTTAAGATCATTAGAGAATCTTCAGCCATGGTTAGGAAATTTGCCTTTAGCCAGCGGGTGGTTGGTTGGTGGAACAGACTTCCATCCCTTGTGGTGGAGGTTGATAGCCTAAATAAGTTTAAGGCTCAGCTGGACAGGTATTTTGAACGAACAGAGGGGTGAAGTGGAAGTGGGTTTTTTTTTTTTTTTTTGGCTGATGCTGCATAAGCTTGCTTTCTTGCATCAAATGCCTCTACAAATGCTAATGCTAATGCTAATTTCAGTGTGGGTTGGGGTGGGGGAAACAATGCTACTACACCCAATCTCACATGGGTAAACCAAAAATTTGTTTATATGTAATGCTTTTTTACTTTGAAATGCTTGGCCTGCATAATATTTTCAAACAAAAGATATTATCAGGGAAAAGTGAATATCTGAAATACAAGTATATTATCATGATTGAAAAGTTTACGCAATCAATGAATAGTTGAGTCAACTATTCTCTAACTGTATACACTCATGAGGTTTTGATGGGCCTGCATTATATTAATGCAGGGGTCTGGGTGCGAGGTTGGCCTGTGCAGACATTGCTCCTTAAAGCTCTTCAAACAGAGAAGTTTTTCCTGATTTATTTTCTGCTTTATTAGTTTAAATTGTCATATTAACTTATTTTCTAGAGTAGCTTTATATTCCTAGTTACGATACTTAGTTTAAAGTTTAACTTAGACAGAGATTTCGTAGATATTACTTAGTATCGGTAATGGTATCAAATCCACGTGTCACAAATTGAACGAGAGGTCTTTTAACCAAATTTAGTCGATTTATTAACCAATTGTTATATCAAATTATCTTCTATAAGTAGATTATAGACCTAGTCAGGATCCTTAGTTTAGTCTAAATTGAGATAGCGAGATTTCGAAGCTAATCAATACTTACGAGTCCGTAGAAATACCGTTCGTGAATTCCCGCCATTTTTACACGATAGCATAAGCTTAGTGTAGTATACTGCATAATATAATATTGTCAATTAATCAGTAAATCTATTAATCTTGATAAACTTTATTGTCAATTAAATTGTATTTTTAACTCTATAAATATATATAACGACTTAATCGTAACAAATAATTAATACATAACTATAGTGGTACACGTGATACGGAAGTTGTATAAAGGGAACACTAGATACCGAAAAAAAAAAAAAAAAATATATATATATATATATATATATATATAACATAACTGTTTTGGGATATAACTTAAGGATTTAATTTTTGTTTTAAATTTTATTGAATTAAATTGGAATCATGACTCTGACCAGAGCAGCAAAGCAAAAGGCTCAAGCTAATGGGAGTGCTGTGGTTCAGGGGAGAACTGAGGGGGGCAGTTGCCCTCTGAATCACAGTCTATTAAAATGCACTGTTTGCTTGATGTTTGCGGAGCAGTCGGGTACGGGACATGATACTGCCAAGGGGGATGTCTTTGTGTGTGCACGATGTAAGGAGTGCAAGGAAATCAGGCGACAACTCAGCGTTGTTATGGGCCTTTATGAGACCTTGAAGGACAGGGTGGATGCCCTCGAAGGAAATAAATTGAGGGGCCCATCAAGCTCTCAGCTGCCCACATCAACGCCAGAGCTTGCACTTGGTCATCAGGCAACACAGGGGCAGTCCCCTAGGCAGAATGCGCTGGTCCCACAGGAACTAGTAGTTGTTGGTGACTCTATTGTCAGGGAAACGGGGAACATACTTTGTAAAAAGGATAGGTGGAATAGGACCAGGGTATGTCTGCCAGGGGCAAAGGTTGATGACGTTGTAGAGTGGATATCATCTTTTAAGGGCACAAAGGGTGATATAGTTGTACACGTTGGCACTAATGATATTAAGAGTAGGAGACCGGCGGAATTACTTAGCAAGTACAGGTCACTGTTGAAAAAAAGCCGTGAATTAGGGTTGAACTTGAAAGTGTCTGCAATTCTGCCCAGACACGATAGGAGGGAGTATATGATGAGAGCCTTGTCGATCAATTCGGCCCTGGAGGGATTGTGCAAGGCTCAAGGGGTAGAATTTTTTTCAGCCTGGACTGTACTTGTTAACAGGAGAGATTGCTTCTACAGGGATGGGATACACTTAAATAGAAAGGGTGCAAGAATTTTTGCTGATGCTGTCGAGGCAGTGTTAGGTGGGTCGGAAAACTGCTAGTTGGGGGGGGATATAAGGACTAATAGATTAACAGTAGCCACTGGCAGAGGTGGAAGTGATTCTTGCACTGCTTCTATTCAAATGAGCAGAAGTCTGAAAAACAAGATGCAGGATATTTCAGAGACTGCTGGTAGTCATTGCGTTACAAGTAAACACATGGGTTGTGTTAGGGTAGCTAAGAATAGAAACAGGTGCATGTATACCTGCGTGTACACCAATGCTAGGAGTTTGGTAAATAAATTTGATGAATTTGAGGTATTGCTCAAAACATCAAAGGCAGATATTGTTGGGATATCAGAGACGTGGTGTCACACAGATATAAGTAATGCGGAACTGGAATTTGGGGAATACAATGTATATAGAAAGGATAGACAGGACAGGAGGGGAGGAGGGGTTATGCTATTAATTAAGAAACACATAAAGTCAAAGGAAGTGAAGCCAGTTGACATCGATGGACAGGGCAGTGTCGAGTCAGTTTGGTGTGACATAAGCATAGGGAAATCAAAATTGAGAGTAGGAGTGTGCTATAGGCCTAATGACTCTGATGAGTATAATAATATATTGTACAGGGAAATAGAGTGGGCCAGTAAATCAGAGAGTCTTATAATGGGGGATTTTAATTTCCCAGATATTGACTGGAATTTGTGGGTTGGTCACTCGCACACTAGCAAGGCTTTTGTGGATTTATTGGATGATTGTTTTCTACATCAGCATGTTCGTGAGGCAACAAGAGGGAGCAATACTCTTGATCTGATTATCAGTAGTGATTCTTCATGCATTAAGAACCTGCAGATAAATGAACCACTAGGTGGCAGTGATCACAGTGTGTTGAAGTGGGATTTACTCAAGGAGGTAACTACCATCAGAGGTAAAGGGAAGGGTTTTTGTTTTCGTAAAGGCGACTATGATGGTCTGAGACAGTATTTAAATTCTATACAGTGGGACCAACTGATGATGTTACCAACAGCAAACTCAAAATGGGAAGCATTCAAGGAACTAATCTTGGTGGCTACCAGGCTTTACATACCAACTAAGAAATATTGTTCAAGGTTTAGGCCTAAATGGTTGTCAGATGGACTAATGAGACATGTGGCAGAGAAGAAAAATGCATGGGATACATACAAATTAATGGGTGACATGGAAGCCTATGATAGATATAAGTTGGTCTGTAACCAAGTCACAAAGGAGATTAGGCAGGCAAAGGCAGACTACGAAAAATCCTTGGCAAAGGATGCAAAGAAAAACAGAAAGGAGTTCTTTACATACTTGAACTCGAGAAGGAAAGGGATGAATCAGATTGGTCCACTGGATATTGATGGTTCAACAGTTGAGGATCCTGCTCAGGTGGCTAACAATCTAAACGAGTATTTTGCATCTACATTCACGCATGAGGAGTTATTCAGGAAGGAGAATGATATAGGTAAAGTAAACATTGGCAGTGAGCTGGATGATTTTGTAATAACTGAGAGGAAAGTGGAGGAGAGAGATTGTTGAGGATAAACATAAAAAAGGCACCTGGGGTGGATGGGATCTATCCAGTTATATTAAAGGAGGCAGCAAAGGAAGTATGCAAACCCCTAGCCATAATTATGAGAGCTTCTTTGGACTCAGGGGAGGTACCCATAGACTGGAGATGTGCAAATGTAACCCCAATTCACAAAGGAGGATCAAAGGCTGACACAAGTAATTATAGACCTGTTAGTTTAACTTCTGTTCCAGGTAAATTAATGGAGGCACTGGTTAAAGAAGCACTGCAGGATCATCTAGACAAGAATTCAGTTATAGCTCAGACGCAGCATGGTTTTGTTAAGGGCAGGTCTTGCCTGACCAATTTGATTGGATACTATGATGTAGTCACAAAAGAACTGGATGCAGGGAATAACTTTGATATTATATATTTGGATCTTAGAAAGGCTTTTGATACTGTTGCACATGGAAGACTGCTGCACAAATTGGAGCAGTGTGGCATTGGAGGCAAATTGCTGCTATGGATAAGGGGATGGTTGAGTGGCAGAAGACAGAGAGTGGTAATCAATGGACACTGCTCAACGTGGACTAATGTTATTAGTGGAGTTCCTCAAGGTTCAGTGTTGGGTCCATTGTTGTTTTCGGTGTTTATGAATGATATTGATGATGGGATATCAAGTTTAATGTCTAAGTTTGCAGATGATACAAAGGTTGGCAGGGTCGTTAAGGACACTACTGACGCTATGCTGCTGCAACAGGATCTGGAAAGGTTGAACAGATGGGCTGAGAGGTGGCAAATGAAGTTTAACATTGACAAATGTAAAGTACTACATATGGGTAACAGTAACCCCAGAGCAATGTATCAACTCTGCGGTACTACACTGACAGTGGTGGAGAATGAAAAGGACCTGGGGGTAATTGTGCAGGCAGATATGAAGTTCTCTGAGCAGTGCAGACGAGCTGCAAGAGTAGCTCATGGTGTCTTGTCAATGATATACAGGAATTTTTCTAGCAGGGATAAGGAGGTGATTATTCCCTTGTATAAGGCAATGGTTAGGCCACATCTTGAGTACTGTATACAGGTCTGGAGGCCTCATTTCAAGAAGGATGTAGAGCTGCTGGAACGGGTACAGAGAAGGGCAACAAGATTAGTAAATGGAAAAAAGGGTTGCTCTTACGAAGAAAGGCTTAAGTTTTGCAAATTACAGAGTCTGGAGACTAGGCACCGGCGAGGTGATCTGATAGAGGTGTATAAGGCTTTGAATGGTTTGAGCATGCTCAATGCCAATGGGATTCTTCATCTTTCTCAGAATAATCACCTCAGAGGGCATAAATTCAAATTGAGGAAGGACGGATGTCGGATAGATGTGCGGAAATTTGCCTTTGGCCAGCGGGTGGTTGGTTGGTGGAACCGACTTCCATCACTTGTTGTTGAAGTTGATAGCCTAAACAAATTTAAAGCTCAACTGGACAGGTATTTCGAACGAATGGAGGGGTGAAATGGGAGAGGGTTTTTTTTTTTTTTTTTTTTGGCTGATGCTGAATAAGCTTGCTTTCTTGCATCATATGCCTCTACTAATGCTAATGCTAATGATTCTAAATTTTGATGAATTCAGTAATGGTGATATAATATATCATCTCAAATTATTACTTCTCTTTGCAGGCCATTAACTAGCTAAAACTGTTTGTCAAAAGCCATATACATTCTAATTTTTAACTTCATTTCTAATTATCACACACAAAAAAAGGACATGGCTTTCAATGATTTTGAAAGATGAAAGACGTTAGTAATTTTTTTAATGCTTTAGCACCAAAAACTTTACATTACACTACAGGCTTCTACCAGAAATTGCAGTTACTTACCAAATGGTTCATTTATAACTTTTATTCTTTTTTTTGGAAGTAGTAATCTTGGGTCTCTTACTGTTAATCCAAGTACCAATCCAGGAGGTAACTGTCCAGGAGAACAAGCACCTTTCAAATCTTGCCATATCTTGCTCTGCAGTTCATGGATTTCTCTATTTCTTTGGACATTATAGTATTCATACCACCACTTCAGTTTTTCTTTGCAGGTAGAAACATCTCTCTCTTCATCACCAGTAGAGTTAGTATTAGTAAATATAGACTTTTCATTTATATCAGCAATAGAAAGAGCATCAGTAATAATGGCTTCTGCCAAGGGGCCTATTAGCCTGTGACGTACAAGAGTGTCCTTCAAAACTACCACGGTAACACTGGCATTATAGTACACTGTAATATGTCTGAAATCTTTCTTCTTGGTATTATCTTGAATTGAATTGCTAGCATTTGTTTCCTTTGATTGCTGGATTTTCTCTTCTTCTTGTTCTAATGGGAGTAACAAGCCTGGCAAATTTTCCTTTGGTGAATTATTAGTGCTAATGTTGTCAGCGGGCTGCAGAAATTCACTTGGGGCCTTTGGTGCTGTTAGGCCAAATAAAGCTATAAGCTCCTCAATAAGTTCCTGATAACAAGAAGGATGAACCCAAATCCACAGTTGCCTTAACTTCCCATTTCCTGTTCCTAATGTGCCATATGGTAACTTGATGGTGGAGCCAGGTAGCCTCCACAGGAACGACACGGGGCCAATGGAATGATAAGGATATGAATTACAATGATATAGCAGCACTTGACCCTCTCTGTTTCCTTCTAGGTAAGACTGTGCTCCAAATGTCAGTCCTATAAAGCATATTTATTCAATTAAGGTAGGTTTTTAATAAAAACATAACAAAACTCATCAAAACAATTGCAAATCCTCTTAGAATTCTGTTTATAACTTTATTATTATTAAATAGGTGATACTCAATTAAGTACATTCTATGGCGAGGAGGCATTGCCCCAGATGGCAAATCTGTATCATCCCCCCCCCCTTTTTAAGCATAGGTCATTAAATTAAAAAAGTAAGAGATTACCTCAATCTTTTTCGTGGAATGCTTCCAGTCAATTTTCTCCCAAATGTGACGAATAAAATAAGATGAAAAAAAAAAACTCGAATTAATGAATTCCCTCACTCATAGAGTTACGGCCAAATCGGATGTGCAATGGAATCGAAAGCCAAGAGCCCCAACCTGACCCTGAAACACATCAAACCACCACAGCAAGACCATGAGTGCGAGAAGACATTGTGTCAGAATAAATAGTTAAAACTGCTTCCGATAATAAATAATTAAAATCACTATTAAAATCACAATTAAAAAGATTAAAAACACGATTAAAATTAAAAGGATTAAAAGTAACAATTTGGATGAATACTCAAATTAAATGAAATGCAATGAAGCTGTTTCCCTTCCTTAAGCAGACCACGCTTAACATATATTCTTGACATATATCCTATATGTCAAGAAAATATGAAGCATTACATATACAGCAATACCTCGCTTAGCACTGCTTCAAACAGCACGGGTTTCAATATAACATGGTTTTCAATTAAATTTAAGTCGAAAATTTAATGTGCATATTAAAACTCATTCAATAGCCTAGACACGTACTCTATATATATGCTGCATTGTCGTAGCCTAGGTATGGTACAATATGCTGCTGTGCCAACTATTGTCTCACTTGCACATGTGACAATAGCTCCCCTCAGGCAGTCAGCTGCAACGTGCAATAGTGTTCAGCATTCTTAATTTCATCTTGTTTATGAGAAGACGTGACAGCTTTTCATTTCACATTTTTTTACCCCTTTAAATACGATCGAAAATATCTGCATCTTGGCTAGAAATCACTGCCAACAACATGCATTTTTTTGGCAGCATCATTTGCCCCATTGGGTATATGATTTCACTGGTTTTGAATCGCAAGTTCAGACAACTGCCAAAGACATTGTGAAGATTGGAAAAGACTTGAGATTCGAAACTTTGGACACTAAATGTATGTGACTGCATTGACTTGCATACAAGTGACTTAGATGGTGCAACTCTCCTTGAATTTGATGAGCCAAACTGCATATGAAGAAGAGGAAAACAATTCCAAGTGGCACCAAAAGTATTTTCAACAGAAGATTGGAGAAAGTTTTTTTTGGGGGGGGGTTACACGGCCTGCGAGGCAATTATGAATGGAAATCTGAATGTTGAACATAGCATCAAGATACGGAAAATTTTTCAAGATGGGATTCGATGCTACAAAGGCTTGAACGCCAAGAAAAAGAAAAGACGACTTCACCAGACTTCATTATTGAAATATCTAAATAAACAACCGCCTTTTTAAAAGCTTTTTTCTCGTCTCTCATGATGTTACCTTTTCGTTAAAAATTTTTTTGCAATATTTTTTTATTTCTAATCCTTTTAATTGGCTATCAAGCGCAAATTGTTTACAGATTTATTATAATTTGTTTATAGACTGTTTCTCTGGTACGCATTCAATTGAAACCAATTATAATTATACCTCAATCAGCACGGTTTCACATAATACGGAATAGTTTCAGTACCAATTATCAGTGCTATGCGAGGTATTGCCGTATTTATTTTTATGAATTAAAAATACATGAAAATTGACAACCTATGTCTTCCAAGATTCCTACTGGTCAAATGCGTTCTAATGTGGCTGATTAATGATAATACAGTTCCACATAAAAGCCTACTGTACAGAATGAAGCAACATGGCATTTAGACAAGTTACTGTTGTGGATAAAAGGATGGTTTGAATGGGAGAAGAGAGAGTGGTTATCAATGGGCACTGCTCTTCTTGAAATACTGTTATTGGTGGTGTTCCCCAGGGTCCAGTGTTGAGCAAAGTGTTATTTTCTATATGTTTTCTATATGTATTAATAATACTGATGAAGGCATATCAGGCTTAAGGTCTAAGTTTGCAGATGATACTAAGGTTGGTAGGAGGATTAATAACAATAATCACTAATGTGCCATATGGTAATTTGATGGTGGAGACAGGTAGCTTCCACAGGAACGACACAGAATAATCAGAGTACGCTACCACAACAAGCTCTAATAAAATTAGGCAGATTGGCTAAAAAGTAGTTAAACTTTAAAATTCAGTAGCAATTAAACTTTTAACAATGATAAATATAAATTAGTGATATGAGTAGTAGAAATCCCAGAACAGCATATTCAGGTAATGGAGAATGAAAAAGATCTGGTGGTAATTGTGCAGTGTGCAGCCAGGCTGCTAGAACAGGTGATGGGGTTTTGTCAATGATATACTGGAATTTTGACAACAGGGACAAGGAACAGATTATCTTGTTGTATAAGGCAATGGTTAGGCCACATCTTGAGTACTGTATACAGGTCTGGAAGTTTCATTTTAGGAAGGTTGTAGTAGCAGAAATGACAAAAGGCACAAGAAAGCAAGCTAATATAGAAACAGCAAAAAAAAAAAGTTCACCCACCCATACCTTTATTCAACCCATCCACTTCAACAACACATGGAAGCCTGTTCCAACAATCAGCCACCTTCTGGCTGAAGGCAGCTTCCACACTTCTATCCTGGAACCATCTTTCCTCAACTTCAGCTGCAATTTGCAGAACTGAAGTCATTCTAGGTAAGGTAAGAGCATCCTTTTGTTCCCTTCACCAATCTGGTTGCCCTTCTCAGCACCTTCCAGTAGATCTACATTCTTCCTGAAGTGAGACCTCCAGACCTGTATACAGTACTCAAGGTGTGGCCTAACCATGGCCTTATGCAAAGGGATAATTACCAGCAAAGTTTCTGTATATCATTGACAAAACCCCATGAGCTGTCCTGGCAGTATGTTTGCACTGCTCAGAGAATTTCATGTCTGACTGGACAATTACCCCCAGGTCTTTTTCATTCTCCAGTACCCTGAGTTTACTACGACACAGTAGATATGTTACTCTGGGGTTACTGCTACCCATATGCAGTACCTTGCATTTGTAAATGTTAAAACTTCAGTTGCCACCTCTCAGCCATCTGCTCAATTTTTCTAGATCTTTTTGCAGTATCATACTGTCCTTCACAACCCTGCCAACCTTCGTATCATTTGCAAACTTGGACATTAAACCGATAATGGTTTAATGTGTGTGTGTACTAATTCTGGATTAATTGCTGTTTGTGTTATTGAATCTTCCATGGCAGCTTAGTCAGCATGATACATTGCTGTCTGGCACTAATTTGGAGAGGTCTTGGTTCAGTTCCCATAAATGGCTGGAGGAATTTCTAAAAGTCCTCAGTTGAAGCTGTGATTGGCTGATGTCAGTTCAAGGTCTTTTAGATTTTGACTCATTTTAATTGGCAAATCCATTTCCTAATACTGCTGTCTGAGGTCATGCATTCATCATCAACTGCAGTCCATGATGGATGAGGCACACTATAGTGATAGCAGTTAATGCACCAATAAACTACCCCACCCACCCACCCACCACACCCACACACACACACACATGATGGATGCTAGCGTCATTTTTGCTTTTCACAAAAGGAATTTGATGACAAAACATTACAGCAGAAGCCCTCTTATCCAACATGATCAGGACTGGCAGTTGGTTGGTTAATCAAAAACATTGGTTAAAGTGGGGAATAAAAAAAATGTCATCATCATCATGAACTTGGTCCAACTTAGGTCTTTTAAGACCCACATCTCTCTTGCCTGTAGGTTTGTAGTTAAAGGCGAATTTTGGAATCCAGTCTGGGTTCATTCTTTCTGTGTGGCTGATCCATTTTTTCTGATACCTTTTTATGTCATTTACTATGTTATCTACTTTTAATTTCTCATGAATATCTAAATTTCTTTGATGATCTAGTCTTGTAAAGCCTAATAATGGTATTAAAAATCTCATTTGTGCTGCTTCTAGTTTCTGTGCATCTTTCTTATTTATGACCCATGTCTCTCAGCTGTAGAAGAGGGCTGATTTTGAAGTGATGTTGTGCAGTAGTAATTTTGTTTCAGTTGTCATTTGTTTTCAAGTGGCATTTAATTGTTCCATTCATTTTATTATATTTTTGTAGTTTAGTGTGGATATATTTCCCTTCATTTGATATTAAATTTCCCAAATAGGTGAAATCGGATATTGGTTCCATTATTTTGTCATCAATAACAATTTTGACTCCTTCCACATAATCCCATTGATTTTGTTTTTGAGATGGAGATTTTCATCTTATTACTCTTTGCCTATTTTATTCAGTTCATTAGCTGTTATATGTAGTTCATCTTCCAATTTTGCTATTATAACTTGATCATCAGCATATAATATAGTTTGGATTTTATTCCTGTTGTCAACTGTATTCCGTTGTTAATTGTTTGTTTTCATTCTTTAATAATTTTATTGATGTAGATATTAAATAAATTTGGTGATAGTCCACATCCTTGTTTGACTCGTTTACTGATGATAACTGGGTCTGATAGTTGGCCGTTAGAATATTTTATGCAGACTTTTCAGTTTTTATATAGGTTTTGTATTGCTTTCCGGAGTAGGGTTGGGATTTTTTCTTAGCATTAGTAGAGCACACAATACAAGAAAGCAAGCTTATGCAGCATCAGCAAAAAAAAAAAAAAAAACTCGATTTCACCCCTCCATTCGTTTCAAATACCTGTCCACCTCAGCCTTAAATTTATTTAGGCTATCAACTTCCGCAACGAAAGATGGAAGTCTGTACCACCAATCAACTACCTGCTGGCTAAAGGCAAACTACCACACATGTATCCTACAACTGTCTTTCCTCGATTTGAATTTATGCCTCCTCAGGTGATTATTCTGAGCAAGAGGATGAATCCCATCAGCATTGAGCATGCTCAAACCATTCAAGGCTTTATACACCTCAATCAGATCACCTCGCAGGTACTTAGTCTTCAAACACTGTAATCTGCAATACTTAAGCCTTTCTTTGCAAGAGCAACCCTTTGTTTCATTTACTAATCTTGTTGCCCTTCTCTGTACTTGTTCCAACAGCTCTACATCCTTCTTAAAATGAGGCCCACAGACCTGTATACAATACTCAAGGTGTGGCCTGACCTTGCCTTATGCAAGGGGATATCATCTCCTTATCCCCCTGCTAAAAAAATTCCTGTATATCATTGACAAGACACCATGAGCTACTCTTGCAGACCATCTGCACTGCTCAGAAAACTTCATATCTGCCTGCACAATTACTCCCAGGTTCTTTTCATTTTATACCACCCCGAGTGTAGTACCACACAGTTGATACGTTCTACTGGGGTTACTGCTTCCCATATGTAGTACTTTACATTTGTCAATGTTAAACTTCATCAGCCCATCTGCTCAACTTTTC
This sequence comes from Mastigoproctus giganteus, assembly GCF_048544385.1. NCBI lineage: Eukaryota > Metazoa > Arthropoda > Arachnida > Uropygi > Thelyphonidae > Mastigoproctus > Mastigoproctus giganteus. The sequence continues at coordinate 203,854,107 of NC_143583.1, forward strand.
TAGATCCTGTTGCAGCAACATACTGTCATTAGTGTTATTAACAACTCTGCCAACCTTTGTATCGTCTGCAAACTTGGACATTAAGCCTGATATACTATCATCAATATCATTTATAAATACAGAAAACAATGGACCCAACACTGAACCCTGAGGGACTCCACTAAGAACATTAGACCACGAAGAGCAGTGTCCATTGATTACCACTCTCTGTCTTCTCCCACTCAGCCATCCCTTTATCCATAGCAGCAATTTGCCTCCAATGCTGCACTGCTCCAATTTGTGCAGCAGTCTTCCATGTGCAACAGTATCAAAAGCCTTTCTAAGATCCAAATATATGATATCAAAGTTATTCCCTACATCTAAAATAAATAAATAAATAAATTTTCTGTTTATACTCCAGCACGACAACCAAGTCAGTAGAGTTTACAATAAATCGTCAATACAAATATTTATCGTATTTAGTAGTCACGGGCTTGAACCCCGGTCCATTCAAGGAACGCGTGCTATGCACCCTCGCTCCTGACCACTGGGCTACGTCAGGCCTATAATAGTTGCTTTGTGACCACATCATAGTATCCAATCAAATTGGTCCGACAAGACTTCCCCTTAACAAACCCATGCTGTGTCTGAGCTATAACTGAAGTCGTGTCTAGATGATCCTGCAGTGCTTCTTTAACCAGTGCCTCCATTAATTTCCCTGGAACAGAAGTTAAACTAACAGGTCTATAATTACTTGTGTCACCTTTTGATCCTCCTTTGTGAATTGGGATCACATTTGCATATCTCCAGTCCATGGGTACCCCGTCCCCCAAGTCCAAGGAAGCTCTCACAATTATGGCTAAGGGTTTGCTTACTTCCTTTGCTGTCTCCTTTAATATAACTGGATAGACCCCATCCACCCCAGGTGCTTTTCTTATGTTTATCTTCAACAATTTCTCCTCCACTTTCCTCTCAGTTATTACAAGATTATCTAGCTCATTGCCAGAGTTTAGTTCACCTCTGGCATTCCCCTTCCTAAATAACTATGTGTGTTATTTAGGAAGTGTGTGAATGTAGATGCAAAATACTCATTTAGTTTGTTAGCCACCTGAGCAGGACCATCAACAATTGAACCATCGATATCCAGTGGACCAATATGATTCATCCCCTCCCTTCTAGAGTTTACATAGGTAAAGAACTCTTTGCTGTTCTTCTATGCATCCTTTGCCAAAGATTTCTCATACTCTGCCTTTGCTTGCCTAACCTCCTTTGTGACTTGGTTACAGACCAGCTTATATCTATCGTAGACTTCCATGTAGAATCTACCAAAGTTTTTTCTGGTTTACATTGTCATATGCTTTTTCATAATCAATGAACAGCAGAAATATCGGTAGGTTAAATTCTCTTCTTTTCTCCAAAATTTGTTGTAATGAAAAAATGGCATGTATTGTGCTTCTTATTTTCACTTAAAACATATACATGTTCATTTATTTTCATAAAATCAACAATTTTCATCTGTTTAGATAATGAAATGCTACATTTCACAGTATAATTCTTCCACTATTTTACAAACATCACATTGTTGACTGTTGAATCAGGCTGTGTTGTTCAATATAATGTAAAGTCAGATCTAGTGCATTTTTGGCTACTTCACAAGAAATACAAGTATTTGTTCTGGATTTGATTTAGTCATCTTCATATTTAGAACCATCAGTTTCTATCATGGTATGTATAATTTCTGCATCATACTCAATTTTGTTTTCCAACAAACTGTTACAAATTTTTTAGAAAACAGTGTTGAATCCATTGCTTTCATACACTGACCTTTCCTGAAATCAAGGTAATATGTTTTCATTATCTTCTTGTAGTGAGGACTTTCGTTAGCATTTTCAACTTTGGGCCACAGTTTTGCCTAAGATTTAGCAAATGTTGAACTTGGAATTTCATTCTGTACTATTGCTTTATCATAAACATTTACGCCAGGGGCTCACATCTGGTGAGTATGGGCTTGGCACACCCAGGGTCCTGAGCTGGATGTCATCATTCTTCTCTTTCTTGGTGATTCCCTTCTACTTCTGATTCTTGTTCTTTCTCTCTCAGGGTAATTTAGAAATTTTTTTTTGGCTGGTGCAGCATAAGCCTCTGGCTTCCTTGCACCATATGGGTAATAATAATAATAATGTCTTTGATGTTGATTTTTTTTATGATTCTATATTTGTATCGTCTATTTTTTTTCGAAATTAAACTCAAAAAGTCCTTTGACATTTCAGATGGGCAGATCATCTGGTGGTAAAAATATGGCCCCTTTATGTCCCCTTCTTTGTTTCCTGCATTTGGTAGATGACTTTCATCAACCGGTGAAATACCACCACTTTGCTTATTGGAGGCTTGAAATGGTGAAACCCGTGTTTAGTCTCTAGAGCAAAGTTTTCATCAACCGGTGAAATACCACCACTTTGCTTATTGGAGGCTTGAAGTGGTGAAACCCATGTTTAGTCTCTAGAGCAAAGTTTCCGGCATCCCCCCCCCCATACTTCTCCTTCAACCCTTGCACGGTACCAAGTAATATAGGTTTTGATACCTTTCGTATTTGGGGTTTTCATAAAAAAAAAAAAAAAAAAATATAAAGGAGTGTGTAAATTTATTTTTTTCAGTTTCTTTCCAGAAGGTACAAATTCATGAAATCATTCTTTGAATAATGGATAGTCCACCTCTGCTGGTTTTTGTGAGTGGTCGTAAACTTGTAATGATCAGTAATTTACAATTTTAAAAGCTCTAGGTTTAGCTGATTTACCAACAACAAAAAAGTGGCATATGAGTTCCAATTGCATTGCTGCATGTGGTTACTGTACCTCTGGATTTTTTTTTTATCTTGGTGCTACAGACCCTGCTTTTCTTGCCATTGTTTTTACAGTTAAAATTTACAATTTACACCTGTTTCATTCACATTGCAAAGTTGTTCTCCAATCAGTTTTTCTTTGTTGATAAATGAACTTAAATCTTCCATAAATTTTTGATCAGCAGATAATTCTATAACTAATGCTCAATACATGAATACCATGATATATTTTAAAAGGTCCAAGCCATCCATCACCTGAAAAAAACTTTCCGCACCATCATATTCGGTAAAACATGTCTTTTGAGACATGTTTTACCGAATACTATCAATACACACAAAAATATGTCTCATAGCATTAATGCAAATATGATTATCATTACTATTTCTTAGTTTTAAAGTATTTCCTAATTTAGAATTATTTCTTGTATTTCCTAGCTTGGAAGAAAAATAAAATTCACGCATGTTCCTACCTGTTTCGGGACTGGTTAACTGATTAAGTTTGGAGAGCAATAGTTCTTGTGGACCAAACAGTTCTATGCAGCCATAATAGGAAAGATCCTAATAAATTTGGTTTAAATAAAGTTATACCAAAAATATGTTTAAGATTTTGTAATTAATAATTAATCATACATTTTAATTAATATATCAATTTCAAGGTCTAAATTTAAAAGAATGACCCATCAATTCTTTTAAAATTCCACTGGTTAAAGAAAATACTATCTTACAGTATATTCATACCTACCAACTTTTAGAAATCAAAACTTATTTTTAAACCGATTGGGCTTTAGCTGGAATGCTCCAGAATTGTGTTCCAGCACTGTTTGAACAGCATTCCCAGACTTTCTTTTTTTAACATTAATGCATTAAATACATTGCAGCAGATAAATTATGCATGTTGCCATGAAATGCAATAGACCAGGGGTGGCCAACCTAATTTGTAATGCGATCTACTTTTTTCCTTCAAAATGTGCCGCGGTTAAAAAAGTTAATCAACACATATTGAAAAATGTTGTTTATAAATTTTAAAATTCAATAAAATTCAGAATTCTTATTTTAAATTCATACGTATTTAAATTTTTAATTTATGTGAAGTTTGTAGTTGTAGTAGTAGTAGTGGCATGTGATGCAAGAAAGCAAATGTATGAGCTTATGCAGCATCAGCCAAAAAAAAAAAAAAAAAAAATCACATCATTCCCTCCAAATGCCTGTCCAGTTCCTCCTTAAATTTATTCAACCTATCAACTTCCACAACAACAGATGGAAGTTTGTTCCAGCAATTTGTGTTTTCATGTCATCTTCCAAGCTTTCAAAATGGGGATATACTGTGATAAGTCCAACCATAAAGAGTCTTCTGTATGCAAGTCCATAAGAGTAGAGCAATTTTTTGTCTTTGTTTGTTTCAAATTCGAAAAGACCAATTCACATAGATATGTGAAACCAAAACAGGAATTTAAAAGTTCACTCCTTTTTTTTACATTTGGGTACTTTTCTTGGAAAACATTTCCAAAAGTCTTTTTCTGATGATCTGGCTTTTAGAAAGATATCGTTTCGCAATGTAGTAATTTCGTTTTCAAGTAATATTTTCTCCATGTGAAAAATCTCAGCAATTTTTTCTGTAATTTGTTTTGTATCTAAATCGACATTAAATGGATAAGAAATATACTGAAAAATGTCTTCAATTGTTTTAAAATCACTGAATCTGGTTTCAAAATAGTCCACAACTTTCTCAATTTCAGAAACATATTTCTCACTATTAAATTCAAAAACCAGATATTTTTGCAAATGATCTTGCATATTTGCAGAATGATCGAATATTTTTTTTTTTTGGGATCCTTAGCCATTGCCAAAAATTGATATTTATGTGCAGAAATACTACTTTAATTTACTGGTAAAATCTGCCAAAAAAAGCCAGATCACACAACTGCTCCGTATCTTGTAGCTGCTGATAATCATCTCCCCTTTGATCAACAAATTTTTTAATTTCATTCAGCAAATTTAGAAATCTCTGTAGAAACTTACCCCGACTCAGACACCTCACATGTGTGTGTATTATTAGATTTGGTTCTTTTTCATTGAATTGCATTTTGAAAAGTCTCCTTTGAAGAGATTGTCCTCTGATGGAATTCATGATTTTGAAAGCTAGGTCTGTAACACTTTTAGTATTTAATCCTTTGCTGGCTAACACTCGTTGGTGGATGATACAGTGGTAACTCAAAAAATCTGGGAATTCATCACCCTTTTGGCACAATGCGATGAATCCGTCATTGCTTTAGATCCATCTGTTGTTATTGTATGACCTTAAATAGTGGTAATTTATTTTTTCAATAAAATTTTTGAATGCTTTAAATATGTCAAAACCTCTAGTTCTTTCTTTTAACGAAACCATACCCAGCAGTTCTTCTCTAGTGGCAGAATAATTGAAAACCGTACAAATAAAAACGAGCAACTGAACTGTAGATTCAAGTGTAGATCACTGACATCTGTAGATTCATCCAGTTGTAAAGAAAAGGACACACAATTAGTAACATCAGCTTGCAATTGTTCGCTCACACCTTTACTCATTTTTTTCGATGTATCGCATCACAGTATTTCGAGATAATTGCAGATCTTGAAGAGCACTTTTAATTTAATTTTTGTTCTTAAAATTTTCAAAAAGAGAATCTATTATTTCTAAAGATGCATCTTTGATGAATTGACCATCAGAAAATGATTTGCATTTTTTTGCAAGAAGACGATTCACTTTAAATGATATTACAGTTACTGCTTTAGACTGCAAATTAGGTGTCATGAAGAAATTTTGTTGCGCGAATAATCTGGATTTAAGTTTGTTTAATTTATTTTTTCTAAGGTCGCTATTAGGCGGAAAATCCAATTGGTATTTACCATGGAGTGCCTTTCTAAATTTCCTTTTTTGGGTATCACCAAGGAAGCATTGCAAATCAAACAGCAACATTTTTCTTTTATCATTACTAAAAAGTATTCTAGTTCCCACTCTTGGATGAAAATGATGCGTTTTACTCTTTTTCGTAGTATTTATTTTAAATCAAAGGGTATTAAATAAACGTTTAAGTACTGTCCAGTTATTAATATTAAGTAAGCTAAATAAGAAGTTCACACATACATTATGCTCTCCACAACGTAACTGCGTGAATTTTCAGTCGACAACAGGGGCTCACATCTTGTGAGTATGGGCTTAGCACACCCAGGGTCCTGAGCTAGATATTATCATTCTTCTCTTTCATGGTGATTCCTTTCTACTTCTGACTCTGCACTCTCTCTCTCAGAGTAGCTCGGAAATTTTTTTCGGCTGGTGCAACATAAACCTCAGGCTTCCTTGCACCATATGGCTAATAATGATAACAAGCTTACTTAAAGTAGTCATGTGCAACAGATTTGTAATAAGCGTATGCAGTGGGGCACATAATAATAATAATAACATTTAGATTTTGACTAATCTATTTTTTATATACATACAGTATATTTAAAATTCGTCGCGATCGACCGAAATTAAAGCTGCGATCAACTTGTTGGCCACCCCTGCAATAGACTAAAGACAATTAAGAAGGTACAAATAACAACCACAACCAATTTCAAATTTATGACTTGTGAGCAGTAAATATTTTTATGCAGGGCTTATCAGGCTACACAGTACTACTGCCAGGTTAAATTACTTTATCACAACAATGTATATGCTATACTTTATCACAAAAATGTATACACCATACTTTATCACAGGCATGGGCAACCTTTCCTAGTTCGGAGGCCAAATTATCATTCTGTCTCCAAGTCAAGGGCCGGACCAAATTATTAAATAAAATAAATTAATATTAAATGATTTAAAAAAAGTTGCTAACTTCATATTTCATTTATTAACAATATATAATGCTTTGGTAATAAAGCTCTATATAAATTTTATAATGTAATGAACGACATAACAATTTAATATGAAGACTGGCCTTGTACTTGAACTACGAGACTATCAATATTGACGTTAATATTACTTAAGGATAATCGCATAGAATTTTCGAGGTTTTCGCCCGTTATTCTTGTCAGAATTTTTGATTTATTGTATTTCATCCTCGAAAAAAACTGTTCACACATATATGTGCTACCGAAAAGACAAATGATTTTTCTTGAAAAGGCACGTAAATTTGTATATTTTTCTTCCACCAAATAAAATTTATAAAAATCCGTCAAAGCAATGTTGTTAAATTGTGATTTTAGCACTAAATCCACCTGAAGCTCATTAAGTTCCATCTGTAAGTTTTCTGGCACATTATTTATATCACCATCCATCGGATGAGCAAATATAGCGAATGTGGAGTCTTTGTTTTGGAAGTCGGCAAACCTTGTATCAAATTGCTCTAATTAGTGCCTTCAGTTCTTCCCCATAAAAATTATAAGGGATATTTTTATGAGTTGCTTGAGTAGGAAAATGATAACAATTTTTAGCTCTTATCTGACTTTCCAACAATCTTTAGTTTATTACAAAAAGCTTTGACATGTCCATGCAGTTCATGAACCAATTGTCCTTGTTTTTGCAATTTGAGATTCAGTTCGTTTAGGTATCTGGTGACTTCTACAAGAAACGCTAAATCACACACCCACTCATCATCTTTTACTTGGTTAATTGTGTTTCCTTTCATGTCCATAAAATCTGCAATGTCTTGTCTCAGATCATAAAATTGTTTTAACATTTTACCTTTACTCAACCGCCTCACTTCACAATAATAAGACACCTTCATAATCTGAAAATAGGTCTGCCAAATACTCCTTAAATTGGGGGTGATTAAGTGCATGTGACTTAATAAAGTTAATACTGGCTACTACAACTTCCATAACATTTGTGAATTTAATCGATTTTGCACACAGATTTTGTTGATGGATAATGCAGTGAAAATCTGTTAAATTTTCCTGATGGATCTGTAGTTCTATTGCTCTTTCATGAACTATTCCAATAAATCCTTCCGTGCACCAACCATTGCAGGGGCTCCACAGTGCATATGCCAGATAGTGAACTCCATTTAAGACCAAATCTCTCGAAGACTGTTGGCTGTTTCAAATATATCTTCACTGGTAGTTGTTCTTTTAACGACCAAAGCGCCAATAATTCTTCTGTGATGTTGAAATCTGCATCAACTCCTCGAAGAAATATTGCTAGTTGTGCTGTATCGGAGGGATCGGTGCTGTCATCCAAAGCAATTGAATATGCTTTCGATCTAGCAATCTTCTCTTTTAAACTTTTTTTGATATCATCAGCCATAATTTCTATCCATCGGACAACAGTACGTCTCAACAAACGAATATTCTCGAAGTCTTTTTTCTTTTCAGGACATATTATATTTGCAACATCCAGCAGACATTCTTTGATAAATTCTCCTTCCAAATGACTTAGAATGCTTAGCGATTTTTTCGCTTACCACAAAGCTGGCTTTGACAATGGTGTGGTGCTGCGTTCTTTGCTTGTTGAATATTTGCTGCTGGGTATCCAAGTTCTTCTTCAACTTCTGTATTTCATCTTTTCGTAGTTGTCCATCGATTTTTTGGTGATCCGCATGTCTCAAAGTAAAGTGGCTCTTCAAGTTGTATTCTTTGTTGACAGATACGGATTCCTTGCACAGCAAACATACAGGAAATCCTTTATTCAGAATAAAATAATAATCCTCCGTCCAGTTGTCTTGAAATTGACGATTCTCTGCATCTACTTTTCTTCTTTTTTTGACATTGTCCCAAATTTATAAGCGATATTCAGAACTGTCAAACAAACTGTCTTCTACTGTTTGTTTGTTTGTTATTGGCGCATTAGCAACTAAGGCTATAATGCGCCAAACTCAGGTGATATTTAAATTTTCACTGAACTAATTACTTAGGTCACCATGTCAGTATATAAAATAACAAAGGTATAAAATGTAGAAAAAATAAATCAATAAAGAAATAACAATAACATGTAAATATTAAATACAAGTAAAAACCTTTATTGATTTAAAATAACTAAAAATAGCAGACACATTGTCATTGTCAGATAAAATCTGACTGAGTGTATACGGCTCAGTCAGATGGTTAAAAGCGGTAAAACGGATACTGCTAAAATCTGGACAGTCAATTAAAAGGTGTCTAATCGTTAAAATTGTGCCACAGGACACACACATAGGAGGGTCATCAGCCTCAGCAAAAATGAATGAGTTAAATGACTGTGTCCTATGCAAGTCCGGGCAAGAACAACTTCCTCCTTACGATTTCTGCGCAGACTAGACTGCCACGGTTCAATTACAGGCTTTATATGATATAATTTATTCACAGTCTGTCTATTCCACGAATCCTGCCATTGGGAATGTATCTTTTGGTGTATTACTTACCTGTAGTCTGTATAGGGGACTGACAGGCAGCGGTTATTATTGGGAATTGCTGATTTGGCTGCAGTGTCAGCCAAATCATTTCCCCTAATCCCAATGTGGCTGGGAATCCAGCAGAAGCGGATATCATATTCACGTCCACGGAGGAAGTGAATCTTCTGCTGAATACTAGACAGAACTGGATGAGGATTATATCTTACAGATATTAAAGCCTGTAACATGCTGAGAGAGTCGGAATATAGAATGAACCGTTGGTATTGGCATTCACTAATGTGATCCAAGGCTAACTCTATAGTGTGCAGCTCTGCAGTAAATGTGCTGCATTCAGAGGGAATCTGCTCCGATATAGAGCTGTCTGTAAAGACAGCAGTAGATCCCACATATGAGTCTAACTTCAAACCGTCTGTGTAGACTGGCGCGAAGTCGGAATATTCAGTTCGGTGTGCTGAATGAAGCTGCAGGTAGACAGATGATGGAGTGTCCGACTTTCCCCAATTTCTAAGAGATAAGTCACATGCCGGGACATGAGCATGCCAGGGTGGAAAGGGTTGCTTTGGTGTTTGGGCAACCTTGTCTACCTTGATATTAAGTTCTTTGAGTAGCTCTTGGAGACGAATACCAAAAGGACGATTGGCCACGTAGGATGGTCTGGCAGGGATTTCAGTTTTAAAGCGTACTTTAAAGACAACTGCTTACGTTGAAGCGATAACGGTGGTTCATTTGCTTCGACGTATAAGCTCTGGACAGGAGATGTGTGATATGCTCCAGAAGCAATACGTAGGGCCTGATGATGGACGGGGTCCAGCCATCGCAGGACACTGTCTCTGGCTGAGGAATATACCTGGGACCCATAATCTAGTTTGGATCGCACAAGTGCACGGTAAAGCTGAAGAAGGATATATCGGTCTGCTCCCCAAGATGTAGAGGAGAGCGAGCGGAGAATATTAAGCCCACGTGTGCACTTTGTGCAGAGTTGACGGATATGATCCAAAAAGGTCAGTTTTTTATCGAATATGAGTCCCAAGAATTTTACGTTCGCTGCTACTGGAATAGCATATTGTCCGAGCCTTAATTCGGGTTCAGGATGAAGATTGCGCTTACGACAAAAGTGTACGCAAACGGTCTTCTCCGGCGAGAACCTGAAGCCATTAGCAAGTGCCCAGGAATTCAGACTCTCGATGGCTTTCTGCAGTTGCCTTTCAATAACCCTCATGTTGCATGACTGACATGCTAAAGTCATCAACATAGAGGGCACTGTTTACAGTTGGAGGAAGTTGTTCTGTGATTGAATTTATTTTGATGGCGAAAAGCGTGACACTTAATACTGATCCTTGTGGTACACCCTCCTCTTGGCTGAAGGAACGAGAGAGTGAGGATCCCACACGAACTTGGAAAGATCGATTGGCTAAAAAGTTTTGAATAAAAAAGGGGAGTCGCCCTCTAAGTCCTAGGCTATGTAAATCTTTTAAAATGCCAAATCTCCAAGTTGTGTCATATGCTTTCTCCATGTCAAAGAACACTGACACCAAGTGTTCGCGTTTTAGGAAAGCATCCCGAATGGATGTTTCCAGTCTAATTCCAGGGGCAAAGGTTGATGACGTTGTAGAGCGGATATCATCTTTTAAGGGCACAAAAGGTGATATAGTTGTACACGTTGGCACTAATGATATTAAGAGTAGGAGACCGGCGGAATTACTTAGCAAGTACAGGTCACTGTTGAAAAAAAGCCGTGAATTAGGGTTGAACTTGAAAGTGTCTGCAATTCTGCCCAGACACGATAGGAGGGAGTATATGATGAGAGCCTTGTAGATCAATTCGGCCCTGGAGGGATTGTGCAAGGCTCAAGGGGTAGAATTTTTTTCAGCCTGGACTGTACTTGTTAACAGGAGAGATTGCTTCTACAGGGATGGGATACACTTAAATAGAAAGAGTGCAAGAATTTTTGCTGATGCTGTCGAGGCAGTGTTAGGTGGGTCGGAAAACTGCTAGTTGGGGGGGGATACAAGGACTATTTTGTTGTTGTTATTTGGTTTTTAGGAGCATTAGCAACTAAGGCCATATTGCTCGTGCGGTGGTCATTCCCTGACCTTTCCGCATGCTCCGTATTTGGTGGTGACGGGCTTGAACCCCGGTCTAATCAAGAAGCGTGTGCTACGCACTGCTGCTCCTTCCCACCTGGCTACGGAGGCGCCTACAAGGACTAATAGATTAACAGTAGCCAGTGGCAGAGGTGGAAGTGATTCTTGCACTGCTTCTATTGAAATGAGCAGAAGTCTGAAAAACAAGATGCAGGATATTTCAGAGACTGCTGGTAGTCATTGCGGTACAAGTAAACACATGGGTTGTGTTAGGGTAGCTAAGAATAGAAACAGGTGCATGTATACCTGCGTGTACACCAATGCTAGGAGTTTGGTAAATAAATTTGATGAATTTGAGGTATTGCTCAAAACATCAAAGGCAGATATTGTTGGGATATCAGAGACGTGGTGTCACACAGATATAAGTAATGCGGAACTGGAATTTGGGGAATACAATGTGTATAGAAAGGATAGACAGGACAGGAGGGGAGGAGGGGTTATGCTATTAATTAAGAAACACATAAAAGTCCAAGGAAGTGAAGCCAGTCGACATCGATGGACAGGGCAGTGTCGAGTCAGTTTGATGTGACATAAGCATAGGGAAATCAAAATTGAGAGTAGGAGTGTGCTATAGGCCTAATGACTCTGATGAGTATAATAAGATATTGTACAGGGAAATAGAGTGGGCCAGTAAATCAGAGAGTCTTATAATGGGGGACTTTAATTTCCCAGATATTGACTGGAATTTGTGGTTTGGTCACTCGCACACTAGCAAGGCTTTTGTGGATTTATTGGATGATTGTTTTCTACATCAGCATGTTCGTGAGGCAACAAGAGGGAGCAATACTCTTGATCTGATTATCAGTAGTGATTCTTCATGCATTAAGAACCTGCAGATAAATGAACCACTAGGTGGCAGTGATCACAGTGTGTTGAAGTGGGATTTACTCAAGGAGGTAACTACCATCAGAGGTAAAGGGAAGGGTTTTTGTTTTCGTAAAGGCGACTATGATGGTCTGAGACAGTATTTAAATTCTATACAGTGGGACCAACTGATGATGTTACCAACAGCAAACTCAAAATGGGAAGCATTCAAGGAACTAATCTTGGAGGCTACCAGGCTTTACATACCAACTAAGAAATATTGTTCAAGGTTTAGGCCTAAATGGTTGTCAGATGGACTAATGAGACATGTGGCAGAGAAGAAAAATGCATGGGATACATACAAATTAATGGGTGACATGGAAGCCTATGATAGATATAAGTTGGTCTGTAACCAAGTCAGAAAGGAGATTAGGCAGGCAAAGGCAGACTATGAAAAATCCTTGGCAAAGGATGCAAAGAAAAACAGAAAAGAGTTCTTTACATACTTGAACTCGAAAAGGAAAGGGATGAATCAGATTGGTCCACTGGATATTGATGGTTCAACAGTTGAGGATCCTGCTCAGGTGGCTAACAATCTAAACGAGTATTTTGCATCTACATTCACGCATGAGGAGTTATTCAGGAAGGAGAATGATGTAGGTAAAGTACACATTGGCAGTGAGCTGTATGATTTTGTAATAACTGAGAGGAAAGTGGAGGAGAGATTGTTGAGGATAAACATAAAAAAGGCACCTGGGGTGGATGGGATCTATCCAGTTATATTAAAGGAGGCAGCAAAGGAAGTATGCAAACCCCTAGCCATAATTATGAGAGCTTCTTTGGACTCAGGGGAGGTGCCCATAGACTGGAGATGTGAAAATGTAACCCCAATTCACAAAGGAGGATCAAAGGCTGACACAAGTAATTATAGACCTGTTAGTTTAACTTCTGTTCCAGGTAAATTAATGGAGGCACTGGTTAAAGAAGCACTGCAGGATCATCTAGACAAGAATTCAGTTATAGCTCAGACACAGCATGGTTTTGTTAAGGGCAGGTCTTGCCTGACCAATTTGATTGGATACTATGATGTAGTCACAAAAGAACTGGATGCAGGGAATAACTTTGATATTATATATTTGGATCTTAGAAAGGCTTTTGATACTGTGTCACATGGAAGACTGCTGCACAAATTGGAGCAGTGTGGCATTGGAGGCAAATTGCTGCTATGGAAAAGGGGATGGTTGAGTGGCAGAAGACAGAGAGTGGTAATCAATGGACACTGCTCAACGTGGACTAATGTTATTAGTGGAGTTCCTCAAGGTTCAGTGTTGGGTCCGTTGTTGTTTTCGGTGTTTATGAATGATATTGATGATGGGATATCAAGTTTAATGTCCAAGTTTGCAGATGATACAAAGGTTGGCAGGGTCGTTAAGGACAATACTGACGCTATGCTGCTGCAACAGGATCTGGAAAGGTTGAACAGATGGGCTGAGAGGTGGCAAATGAGGTTTAACATCGACAAATGTAAAGTGCTGCATATGGGAAACAGTAACCCCAGAGCAACGTATCAACTCTGCGGTACTACACTGACAGTGGTGGAGAATGAAAAGGACCTGGGGGTAATTGTGCAGGCAGATATGAAGTTCTCTGAGCAGTGCAGACGAGCTGCAAGAGTAGCTCAAGGTGTCTTGTCAATGATATACAGGAATTTTTCTAGCAGGGATAAGGAGGTGATTATTCCCTTGTATAAGGCAATGGTAAGGCCACATCTTGAGTACTGTATACAGGTCTGGAGGCCTCATTTCAAGAAGGATGTAGAGCTGCTGGAACGGGTACAGAGAAGGGCAACAAGATTAGTAAATGGAACAAAGGGTTGCTTTTACGAAGAAAGGCTTAAGTTTTGCAAATTACAGAGTTTGGAGACTAGGCACCGGCGAGGTGATCTGATAGAGGTGTATAAGGCTTTGAATGGTTTGAGCATGCTCAATGCCAATGGGATTCTTCATCTTTCTCAGAATAATCACCTCAGAGGGCATAAATTCAAATTGAGGAAGGACGGATGTCGGATAGATGTGCGGAAATTTGCCTTTGGCCAGCGGGTGGTTGGTTGGTGGAACCGACTTCCATCACTTGTTGTTGAAGTTGATAGCCTAAACAAATTTAAAGCTCAACTGGACAGGTATTTCGAACGAACGGAGGGGTGAAATGGGAGTGGGTTTTTTTTTTTTTTTTTTTTAGCTGATGCTGAATAAGCTTGCTTTCTTGCATCATATGCCTCTGCTAATGCTAATGCTAATGCTAATAAGATGGTCCAAAGTGGACCGGTTCCTTCGGAAGCTGCACTGGATGTTGGAGAGAAGGTCATTTGATTCTAAGTACCATATTAAACGAGAATTAACCATTCTCTCCAGGATTTTGCACAGACAGCTAGTCAGAGCAATAGGACGATAATTGGTAGTGACTTTTGGATCCTTTCCTGGCTTAGCAAAGGCAATCGCCAGGAATCCGGAAACTGCCCTTCAATAAAGATTCTGTTATATAGAAAGAGCAGATAATCCATAGATTTTGGTGAAAGATGCTTAATCATTTCATAATGGATGCCATCTGGTCCAACAGCACTTGCTTTGGAAAGAGCGAGGGCTCTTTTCAGTTCCTGAATAGTGAAATCCCCGTTGTAGGGATAAATGCTCTTAGATTTAAAGTTAAGTGCCTGTTTTTCGATTTTATATTTTAGGACCAGGAACTCTGGGGAATACGAAGATGTTGCAGAGATGTTGGAGAATGTTTCCCCAAGAGAATTGGCTATTGCAGTTGGATCTGAAATAGCGCATCCATTATAATCTAGGATTGAAGAAGGGTGGGATGTATATTTTCCCTTCATTTTCCGGATTTTATCCCAGACTACCTTAGAGTTGGTAGACTGGTTAATAGATGATGTAAAACGGATCCACGATTCCTTTTGACTCTGACGGCGGATATATCGTGCTTTGGCTCGTGCACGTTTAAAGGCTATAAGGTTGGTCGTGGTAGGATATCGGCGGAATATCCCCCACGCTTTGTTTCGAGCCTTTTTTGCTGCTGTGCATTGTGAATTCCACCAAGGTTTGGGAAATGGTGGAAACCGGGCAGATGTTTTTGGAACAGCATTCGCAGCTGCTTGGACAATAACTTCTGTGATGTACGTAACTGCATCATTGATAGGCTCTTGACTGACTGTGCTAAGATCAAAATTTGCCTGATGTTGGAAGGCAGTCCAGTCAGCCTGATCAATCTTCCACCGTGGTAACCTGAAGGGAAGGCATGGTCTCCCACTTTGTAACGAGGTTATCACAGGGAAGTGATCACTTCCGTATGGATTCTCCTCCACTTCCCAAGTGAGTGAAGGGGGTAGAGATAGGGAGCAGATAGAGAGATCAATGGCAGAAAAAGTACGAGTAGGCATGTGGAAGAAGGTATTTGTTCCAGTATTTAGAAGGGAAAGGTCATTGTCATTTAGCATATGCTCTATGACTCGTCCCCTTCCGTTGATGTTAGCACTACCCCACAGGGTGTTATGTCCGTTAAAATCCCCGAGAAGTAAGAAAGGGGGAGGCAACTGCGTTAGAAGATCATCAAGGTCTTCCTGGGAGATGTCAGTCCCAGGTGGCAAATAGATAGAGCAGACGGTTAATAAAAATCCCACCGTAAGGCGAATTGCAACAGCTTCTATGCTAGTTGTAATTAGCAAGGGCTGCACTGGGGTCTGGTTACCCACAAGGATAGCCACTCCCCCATGTACAGAGCCATCCGCAATTCTATCCTTTCGAAAAATTGTGATGTTGTGCATGGTGGGATCATCATTTGCCTCTAGATATGTCTCCTGCAAGCAAAAGCAAACTGGCTCGTGCTTTTGCAGGAGGGTCTTGATGTCATCAATATTTCGCCGGAATCCACGACAATTGCATTGTAGGAATTTAGCCATTATTTTGGCTTGGTGGGTCCATCAGGCGGCTTCCGAGGTGCTGAGGGCTTACTTTTATCAGTCCTTGGTTTATCTTTTTTGGGAAAGAATGGACGCTGTCCTGTGTCCATTTCTTCCTCCGTAAAGAGTTCCAAGACTGAATCTTCGGGTACCTCCTTCTGCTCGACATCCATGTTTTCTTGGGTAGTAGGGGAGACGTCCCCTTTCTTATTCTTTTCTTTCATAATTACCTTTGTTACTTGTGGAGCATTAGGAGGTACTGATATAGGAGTGGCAGCTGATTGGTTTTTCTGTGCAGGTTTTTGAGAACTTAAGAGATAACGCACGATGGGAGTGAAAGACTCCTTTGGAGGAATGGTCATGTCCGTCTGAGTTCCAACAGAACATCTCCCTGCTACCTTCTGGGTATAGGTAGGTTTGTTGATATTCAGGGGTTTGACTGATTTCCTTGCCTCCTGGTATGATATATTTAGCTCTGCCTTCAGCCGTTGAATTTCTTTTTCTTCTTTCCACCTCTGGCATGCTCGTGAGTAGGCCGGGTGTTCGCCTTCACAGTTAATACAGGTGGGTTTTGCGGCTGAACATGCTGTTGTTTCGTGGTCCTTTGCACCGCATCGAGCGCATGCAAGGACTCCACGGCAGGCCATTTGAGAATGTCCATACTTCTGGCATTTAAAACACCGTAAAGGGTTTGGAACGTATGGACGCACTGAACAATTGATGTATCCAGCTTTAATCTCGTCAGGAGGTTTAGGAGAGTTAAAAGTCAGGATAACGCTCCTGGTTTTAACAATTTTTCCATCCCTTCGCGCAGTAATTCTCTTGACGGCAGTAACTCCATGTGGTTTTAATTCGGAGCAGATTTCCTCCTCGGTTACGTCGAGAAGGTCCTACTCCGAAATGACACCTCTCGATGAATTGAGTGTTCTGTGTGGCGTCACTGTTATGGGTACTCCTCCGATTGATGTTACTTGGAGTAGATGTTCAGACTGCCTGTCATTTTTTTGTTTCAATCAAGAGGTCCCCAGAACGGAGCCTCTTAATTGACTTGGGTGAACCTGCTAACCCATCCAACCCTTTTTGTATAAAAAAGGGTGACATTTTACCAATTGGTGTTTCATTCGTGGAGTGCATAATTAAGAACCTTGGGACAGGCCCTGATGGTAGTTCGGTTCGCTGCCTCTTTGTAGCAATAATGCTATCTACCTCTCCGTCTCTGTTTTCAGATAGGGACCGGGTTGGGGCCCCTGAAGGAATATATTTATCAGGATTCGTGAAGTTTTGAAGTGGTTCAGTGCCCGGGCTCCCCACCCACCACGGAGCCCAAAGGGACACCCACTACCCGGCAGCAATAAATGTGCTCGGGAGTGGGGCGCCATACCCGCACCGCCGCCAGCCTGAATCCTGTCCCTCAGACCATGAGGGCAGGGGCGTGGCATTGACACGGTTGACCCTCGCAGGCGAGCCTACTAGCCGATTGATCCTAGCCGGGCCTTCCAGGACCTCCCGTCTTGTTGAAGCAGGGGCCAAAGTGGTGTATTGAAGCTGGGCCCCTCAACCACCAGGATCCCCCTTTCTGAATTTCCATGGGTCGCAGCGCACGGCAAACATGCCGGATTCCATTGATGTAAGCCTGGAACCTGGGCTGTGGGTATTGGATCCCAGTGATGCTAGTCTGGAAGTCCAGCAGCGTCACTGGGAGGTCCCCTCACCACGTACAGGTGCCCACGTCGAGGGGACTGTCTTCTACACCGCAGGCACCGAACAGAACACAACATCAATGCAGGCACCAAACTGACACGTTGTAAAACGTTCACACGCTGCTAGTCAAAGTGAGAAAGAGACCTTGGTGGGAGAAAACGGTGTGTTTTGCGCAAGTCATATGACGTCAGCTTAATGTGAGTTAGTAGAACACACCATGTTTTCTCCCATCGTGAATCAGACAAACTTCGCTGAAATATATTAGGGCCGGATACGGCTCGCAGGTTGCCCATATGTGCCTTATCATAACAATGTATGCACTATATTTTATCTCCTTTGGCTTAATTTTAAAATAGTACTTCTTATCACTGAAATCCTATTAATTGTGTTTTTTTTATCATAATTGTTGAAAGGCTAAGATTTTACTACATAAACATATTACACTTTTTACCTTTTATCTATTCTTTACAAATATCCGGTTTGTTTTTAAGCTAACATAATACATAGTGTTCTTTTTGAATGAAAGGAACAATAAGTGTAAGTATGGATGGGTAACATTTTATTTTTTGCTTTGTTGATTATTATTATATGACAATACAATACACCCACTCTTTGATGCCTCTGGTAATTATTGTTGATGTGTAAACTGCATACAATATTTTCCTATTTTCTAAAAAAATTTTTCCAATTTAATTTTTTAACATCAATTGTTTTTTAGACATTATCACAGTCTCATTTTATGGGGGTAGGTGGTATCATCTTCTTTTTTTTTTTAAAGTATTATATTATTTTCAAACTGTGCTGGCTGCATTAGCAGCTTCCAGCTGTCCTTTCTGGACATAAGCCTGAGTTATGTAACTTCGGACTTACGTTAATTTTTTTGGTAAAACCATAAAGATACTTTCTGTATAATTTTTAAGAGTGAAGTCGAATGAAAGGAACAATAAGTATAAGTTTTTATTTTCGTTCCCATACAAACTATGTTGGATAATAACCTGCAGCATAACTAAAATCTAGGTAAATAACTACAGGTGACCCCTGCATGCAGGTATTGAAAGTTTTTTCTTAAACTATTTCAATACCTGTATTGAAATGGTACCTCACTTCTATATATTTGATTAAAACTAACTATTTTTGGACACACTTGTAAGAACTTTTTGTTCCTTTACTGGAAAGGTCCCCAAAGTCTCTCGGCAGAGTTCTGAATGACCACGTTGAATTTGTATATAAAGTACAACTTTATTACCATAAAACACATCCTTGGTCTACATCAGAGGTTCCCAAACTTTCTCGGTTCACAGCGCCCTTAGTGTCCCAGTAATTTTTTCATGGCACCCTTAGGCCAAAAGAAATACCTAACACAGTGGTTTTCGATCTTTTAATATATACCTATATAATAATTTTATTATTTATATAGAGGTACTAAATAAAGATCAATTATAGATCACCACAAAATTAAAAAGATACAGTACAATGGGTACCATACACCTTTTTATAATGAAATAAATGTATAAATTTCAAAAAAAATAAAATAAAACAATAATAATAACTTTAAGTAACTAAAACTGAAATTACACGGCACCCCAAGAATGTTGTTGCAGCACCCTAGTGGCACCCCGGTTGAAAACCATTGGTCTACATCATTATCATGAAATGTGTGTACATCTATACTACTCTCCAAAAAAGTATTTAGACACCTATTTTTGTAATCTATTGGACCGCCCAGATAAGCAAGTGACTCAGACCATCAATATAAGCAAGGCAATGAGCCACACAACTCAATTGTTCTTATCATGGCACACAGAGCTGAGCTGACTATTTTTGAGTGAGGTGTTATTGTCAGATTTCAATGCTGGCTTGTCAATTTGTATGATTGCTGACAGCCTTATACCATTCAAATTTGTGATGTTATCATGAAAGAGAAGCATAACTATACTGCAACCACCCAACAATGTACAAGAAGTCTACAGAAGATCATTCCATGTGGCTGACCAGAGGGTACTTGGAGGGGATAGCAAGATAACCTCATCATACATAGGTTTGAGGTTTAAACAAACACTACACAAAGAACTCTGCAACTTCAGTTTTCACAGGAGAGTGGTGGCACACAGGCCAAACATTACCATCTGTAATTAGCAATTTTGCCTTGCATGGTGCAATGAATACCATAACTCGTCCATATAACAGCGAAAATCAGTTGTGTGGGGTAATGGCTACACCCTATTTCAATCATATGGGCGAGTGTGGAAAATGTTTGGAGAACATCTAATGATGCAGTTATCATGCCAACAATGAAGTTCACACGGGGGGGGGGGGGAATTATGGTGTTGAGCTGTTTCTCATGATATGGCCTAGAACCTCTCGTGTGTGGAGACACCATGAATGCCAATGCCTACCTTAACATTTTAAAGAATTCCATGCTCACTATAATATGGCAGTTCTTTGGTTTCAACAGGATAGATAATCTCCCATGCCATACTGCTGGTGTTGTTCAGGAATGGTTCACTGATACAAATACACAAAGTTTGAATGGCTGGGACAGAATTTTGTATTTGAACTCTGTGGAATGAACTGTATTGTCAGATGAGGAGCAGTTCAACAAGTCAACTGGTCACTGGCTTGCAGGAGGAATGGAGGCCTGTATCCACTAAGGTCTATCATCCGGCAGAAAGCCTACCCAAAAGGGTGGAGTAAGTCACAGCAGCCAAAAGTGGTCATGCTATTGAAGTAAGCAGCAGTGATGTGTCCACATTCTTTTTGGCAGGTAAGCTATAGTGTGTAAATTTGTGATATCAGTGTTCTTATAGTTTATATTTAATTTTGTGCAGTGCTACTGGTTCAGTAGCACTGCACAAAATTAAAGTGATTTTTATTCGATGGGAAAATTGTTCCCTGTTCTCGATTTAGTCTATAAACACAGTCCCAGTACTTCAGAAATGAATGTACTGATTTTACTTTTGGGGAGGAGAACAGTTGTTGCATGAGGAGATGCAACACAACTGCACTTATAGCTAGCTGTTCACAGCTAAATGCACACTGAGGAGAACGTTACACAAATGTTGCAATTGTTTTTTTTTTTTTTTTTAAATCAATTCAGGTTGTTTCTTTCTGAAATACAAAGATGGCAATTTTAGGCCAAACCAATGACGGTAAACAACTTTCCCATCAAGAAAAAATAGTATATTAGGCAAAATTTCAACTCAGAACTCATTTAAATTCTAAATAGCAATCAATACTTATTCCAATTTTCACATCAAACTCAAAAATTTGAGCCCAAATATTACAAAAAAGGGTCTAAATTACAAACAGACTAAACCTAAAAACAAGGGAAATAGACCCTGGTGCCTTTTAATATATTCCCAATGTGTCTGTTAATAAAGCACACGTGTGTTTTATTACCACCTTCTTTCATCTGAAATACCTTAAAATATCAATCACCTTATAAACTTCAATTAATTGATATTTCATCTTGTGCTTTCATAAAGTAACTATAGAAATTTGCTGAATAATATCTGAATGCAAACAGTCAAATGAATAATATCTGAATGCAAACAGTCAAACAATCAAAGAAATTCTATTTGCATTATAATGTATATAAAATTAAAGTAATGCTCTGTTACTTTAATTACTACTTCTTCATTTATTTAACAACAAAATTTCACTCACCTGAAGTAAAGCATGATGTACAGATGCTCGATAATTTGCACGTACACTTTTGTCATTGGAATGAAGAGGAAGAGTACAATTCCAAAGCTTAATCATTTTAAAGCGTTTTGCAAACCAGATATGTGTTTCTAGCCAGATGTGGTCACGCTGACGTCTGTTATATTCTGCTAACAAAATTCTGGGACGACGTCGATGTTTCCTACTGGGTCTCTTTGTTTTTTTTAATTTTTTCATCTCTAGCTAAATTGTATATAATAAATAGGTCAGAATATGATTAGTTACTTAGTATTGAAAATATGTGATTGTTAAGTGTGTGTTTTTTTTTTTTTTTTTTTACTTTTCATAATGTTGGCTGTGAGATAAGAAAATCAATCATAGGCTTATCTGGGATTAAGTTATAAGAAAACTGAGTACTGTATTAAACAATGAAAGGAAAAAACAGTCTCACATGAACACAAATTTAGAATTCTAAATGTTGTGTATGGGTATTGGCAAAATTGATATTAATGGAAAATTATCATATCTGTGTTCCTGAAATAATTATTTAATTCAAAGTTTTGATAAATTACAAAAGTTTTAAAGACAGTAATAGCCATATAGCGAAGGAATCCAGAGGCTTTTGCTGCACTGGCTGCTAAAAAAAACCCAGAGTAGATAAAATACAAATTATATGCTTCCCTCTTCACAGACCTAACTATCCAGTTGACCTTTGAATTTATTAAAACTGTCAACTTCAATTACCTGTGAAGGGGCAACCTTTTCCAGATCAACAACTCTCTGGCTAAAAGAAAGGTTCCCAAAATCTAGTCTAAACCTCTTCCCCTGTAATTTGAATTTATATCCCGGAGTTCTGGAATTCTCTAATAACAGTGAA
The DNA here is from genome assembly GCF_048544385.1 of Mastigoproctus giganteus. Classification (NCBI taxonomy): domain Eukaryota; kingdom Metazoa; phylum Arthropoda; class Arachnida; order Uropygi; family Thelyphonidae; genus Mastigoproctus; species Mastigoproctus giganteus. The sequence continues at coordinate 203,876,422 of NC_143583.1, forward strand.
ATTTTCACTGTTAAAGAGAATTTTACTTTGTTCATTTTACTCAGTCTTATTAACCTCAATCGGCTCACCTCTGAGATGCCTGGTTGCCAAGCTCTGTAGCCCACATATACAGAGTCTTTCCTCATATAGTTGCACTTTTGCTGATCGTGCTACGCATGTTGCCTATCTCTTTAAACCTTTTTCAAGAAGCACAATGTCATTTTTTCAGATGAGGCCCCCATACTTTAACACAGTATTCCAAATGCAGTCTTACAACTGCCTTATACAGTCGGACTATGACCCCCATATCTCTACAGGATAATGTTCGATAAATCATTGATAGGAGACCATGGATTTTCCTGGCTGCCTGTTTACACTGCTCAGAAAACTTCATATCTACCCGTACTGTAACGCCCAGATCCCTTTCTTCCTCTACTGTTTATAATTCAACCTGAATAAGTGTATAATTTATTCTGGGGTTGCTATTCCCCCAGAGCATAAGACTTTTCATTTTGCTGCATTAAAACATAGCTGCCACTTTTTTGACCATTCTTGCAGACTGTTCAATTCATCCCGAAGGAGCATTGCTTGGTACTGTTCATTGACAATCATTAACTACCAATCTTTACATCATCTGCAAATTTTGATATCAAGCCTTCTATATCCCATTGTCAATATCGTTTATGAAAATCAGAAACAACAGTTGTCTAAGAACTGATCCTTGGAGAACCCCACTTCTGACTTTACACCGATCTGAAAAATATCCATTAATTACAATCTTTTGCTTTGCCACCCTGCAATCCATCTTAGAATTTTTCCAGTAATCTCAACATGTTCCAGATCATACAATATCCTCTTATGAGGGAATGAGTCAAATGCCTTGCTAAAATCCAAATAAACTATGTTGAAATTGTTCCCTACATCCAGTTCATGAGCTGTGTCAAAATAACATTACATTAGTTAAACATGATTTTTTGTTAACAAAACTATGTTCTGTGTTATTCAGAATGCCATAATTATTTAAACGATCCTGGATTGCACTCTACCACTGAAGTCAGACTAACTTCTGTAGTTACCATCTTCAGTCTTAAAACCATCTTTATGTATTGGCAGTGTGTTGGCACTTCTCCAATTCAAAGGAATCTCTCCTAAGTACAATTATGCCCTCATAATTAATCTCAAGGTACAATACACTCTCTGGCAGTACTTAAAATTATTGGGTATATGTCAACTCTGGGAGCCTTACTTGTCTTTATGCTCGAAAGTCTTTTTTAAAAAAAAAACAGTCATCTATAACTTCAAAATCACTAATTTCATATGGCCTAGCCTCACTTGCATGGCTTCTCTTCAGCATGAAGGGTCCTTTGTCAGTAAACACCAATGCAAAGTACCTATTCAATTCATCAGCAACATTAGGTGGGTTATCTAAGACTTTCCCCACACCCAATACACAAGGGTCCAATCTAATTTGCTTTCCCCTTCCTTGTATTCACATACATAAAAAATTCCTTGTCCCCATTCTTTGCTCTCTTAGCCAGTACTTTCTCATATACAGTCTTGACCTCTCTAACCTTATTAGAAATCAACTTGCAGCTGTTGTACACATCAGTACTTTTCATTGCTCTGTAACTGTCCCATGCTATCTTTTTCTGCTCTATTTGACTGGCCGGTTCAACATTCTCCTCCTGCAATATTTTCTTTATGATATGCATGCATTCATGGCTTCTGTGATTTTTGCTTTAAAGGTATTCCATAATTCAAGTGTATTCTCCCTCACTCTGTAATCCTCCCAATTAATAGATGCCATAGCACCTTAAACTGTAAAAGTCCCCTCTTCTGAAATTAAAATCCTTGCCTTTACCTTTAACTACTGCAACACCTTTCTTCATCTTTCAACTGACGACTGCATGATCACTACCTGCCAATGGTTCTTGTATTTTAAGCCCTGTGGTGTCATCCAATTTTTGAGTAATGATAAGGTCAAGAATATTCTCACCCCATTATCTCTGACATGCTGGTACAAATAATAATCATCTAGTTTATTTAGAAAAAAAATTTCCCCAAGGTGAGTTTCCCTCCCACATATTCCAGTCAATCTGGGGCAGATTGAAGTCGCCCATAATAAGACATTCGCACTTGCTTATCCATTCCATTTGCATGTAAAGAATTGTCATATTCTTCACAATCTTCTGGTCTGTAGATTACTCCCACTCTCTACACCTGTGCTTCCAACTAACTAACACCACACAGATTCTAGGCTGGCAGACGTAACTTCAGGCTCAGCAAAAGCTCTTTTTGCACTCAGGCTGCTGCTTTTGATATGAAGCATAACACCAGCACCCCTCCTACCTTCCCAAAATACATTACAAATACCATAGTAAAACTCATCATATAACCCCGGGGGCTCACATCTGGTGAGTATGGGCTTGGCACACCCAGGGTCCTGAGCTGGATATCATCATTCTCTTTCTTGGTGATTCCCTTCTACTTCTGACTCTCTCTCTCTCTCTCTCTCTCTCTCTCTCTCTCTCTCTCTCAGGGTTACTCAGGGAACTTTTTTTTTTTTTTTTTTTCCTGGTGCAGCATAAGCCTCAGGCTTCCTTGCATCATATGGATATTAATAATAATTAATAATCCCCAATTTCTAGGTGGCCATGTTTCTGGCAGCCCTATTATGTCAGCATTAGTTGTCTTAACCAGGAGTTCAAATTCAGCCATTTTATTGACAACGCTCCTGACATTACTGTAGACACTGTTAAGACTAAGTATTCTTCTATAGTTTACTATCCTAACACACTGCTTGAAGTTATTTAGTCTTCTTCCCCTATCTTTCTCATTCTGCTCATATGAAACATTGCGACCCTCAGAACATACTGATGTCTGCTGTTGTGATAACAAACAAGAATTTTTGAGGCAAGTGCAAGAATTACTTTGAAACCCCCCCCCCCCCAACAACTAGCAGTTTCCCAGAACCCTTAAGGTATCCTCAATGATACTGGATTTGATTAATTAGATTAGGAATACCACAGCCATATAGTCTGGAAATCAAGAAAACTCTGGAATGTAAAAGCTACATTATTCTTAATTTTTCAGAATTTTCTAGTTATCAAAATTTTACATTAAATTTTCTAGTCCAGAATGCAGTGTTGTGTTAATTTTCCATTTTAATTTTATTCCCTGAGGCTTGTTACAGACTTTCTTCAATTTATGACAGCTAGGGCTGCTACCTGGGTGTTTAAAACACTGATGGAACTGATATTCAGCTTTTCCACTTGTGAATCAAGTGGACCAAAATTCAGAAGTCCCATTATACTATGGAAAAAACAATTCTCCACCTTCACGATGGTGAGATGTTTGTAATCCTGGGTTTCTGCCCTTGTACTCCCATGTACAAGTGCAGAAACACTAACACACCACCATTATACTGGATTTGGTCATCCAGATGTTCTGTCCACGTCACACAGCGGCATGGTCAAATCCTCTTTTATCAGGCAACTGGATGGTAGATGACTCATCACTCAGTACAATAGCACCACTTTGCTTATTGGAGGCTTACAAGTGGTGGAACCAATATTTAGTTTCCAGAGGAAAGTTCTAGCAACCCTTATCTTTTTTATCATGTAATACAAAGATGTCTTTTGATGTTATGATAGGCATCATGGTGAGAATCAATATTATTTTGTGGTTCAACTTTAAAATGATTTTTTTCAGGTTGGCTACTGGATATTCTACCAAACTGAACAACTTAGCATTAAGTTGCTAGGAGGCAATCAGCTAATGTATAATCCCAATATCTCTACTTACTACCAACTGGTAAATGGAGGAAGTTCAAGTGGTGTGTGTGTATATGTAGGAGGCACTGTGAGGGGCATATTATATCAAAGAGCTGAGCATATGCCAACAGTGTGTGCAATATCCAACAATTTCACTAATTCATACATTTCTACCCTCCCCCTTACCTTATCTACTCAGTGCATCATAAATAAACAGAGCAAACATATCTATGAAACAATCTAAACCTCTCAAAAACTTCCTCATTCATTCCACTTCCACAAATACAGGCTGGAAAAACGGTACTTTTTCATATCTCATGAACTATTAGTGCAATTCGAGGGGGATTGAGGTACTATTGCTATTCTATATCCTATTTCCGTTCTCCTTCCTTTAGCACATGCTGCCTATTCAACATAGAGAATATAAATATGTAACTACAGTGGATGGAACTCCAACTCTTGCTCTATTATTTGCTTTATGCGACTATGGATTATAATTACAGCTCCATCAGGCAGAGAGATACCGTTTCATATATTACTGCAGAAGTTGGAGAACATTTAATTGATGTTCATGTGTCAGAAAGACCCTTACCTAGTAGTCCATTTCATTGCTATGCACATGATGCAGCACAGATAAAGGTTGGAATGATACCAAATGGAATTGTAGGAAAAGCTGTTGAATACACTTATTCACAAACTAAATAAACTAAGTAATACAGCTTAAAGGGCAAACACTTTATTTATGTGAAAAAGAAGTTTCATTTAATTTAGTTGTACTTAATATAAAGATATAGTTCCCATCTATTATAGTACTGATATTTATGAAGCTACATGCACATGACATTTCTGGATCAGTTATGTGATCCTGTCAGCTGTAATTATACAGGTATGACATGAATACACTTCAGCCAATGAATCCATGGTAATCCAAATCTGCATTAATATGAACTCGTTTTATGAGGCACAACTATATGCAGACATGCTAGTGCTACACTGTTAATGATGGTGGAAGGATAATATTTTATATTTGTGTGTTGCTATGAAAGTAACTGAAGAAGTCTGGAATTGATAGGAGAAAGAATATGATGGGAGCCTTTACAATCAGTTTTTTCACTAGGGAGATTGCAAGGCTAATGTGATAGAATTATTCTCTGCATGACCTGCCCTTGTTAACAGAAGGGATTGTTTTTACAGGAATGGGATACGGTTGAATAGAAGGAGGTGCAAGAATATTTGCTTGAAGCTATTGAGGTAGTGTTTGTTGGGTCAAAAACTGCTAATTTTGAGGGAAAAACACATTCATAGTTTAATGACAGTCATAAACAAACACAGTACTGATCCTTGCAGTAATTTATTTGGACATGCCTGGAAAGCAAGGTGTCAATGCCTACTGTTGGATGGGAACAATCAATTATATGTGCTGAGTGAGGGTTCCTAAGAGGCACAAACAGGCACACATATGAGGTGTGGCTCTTAAATAATGAGACTGATGCAATAAAATAAATATAATCAAATGTTTCGTTCATTACAAGTTATCCCCTTCAGTATGAAGCACAGAAAGATTTCTGGACGTCATTTTCTGTAAGTCCTTTTGACACTTTAGTCGTTTTTTTTTCTGATTGTCTTCAGTGTACTAAAATTGGGTTCCCTTAAGTGCACTATTCAATTTAGGAACAGAAAAAAGTCATAAGGGGCTAGGTCAGCTTGAGTAGGATGCATGTTCATACACAGGGATTTGTTTTTTTGGCCAGAAATTGGCAAAAATAGCGGGTGTTGTGTGCTTGGACATTGTCTTGATGGAGCATTTAGCCATCCTTCCATAATTTCATTGGCTGAAGCGGATGGGTGAAATAAGGGTTTTTTTTTTTTTTTTTTGGTTGATGCTATATAAGATTGCTTTCTTGCATCATGTGCCTTTGCTAATGATAATTTAGCCCCAGGGGCTCACTTGTGGTGAGTATGGGTTTGGCACACCCAGGGTCCTGAGCTGGATATCATCATTCTTCTCTTCCTCGGTGTTTCCCTTCTATTTTTGACTCTCTCTCTCAGAAATTTTTTTTTTTTTGGCTGGTGCAGCAAAAGCCTCAGGCTTCCTTGCACCATATGGCTAATGATAATAATAATAATAATAAATAATAATAATGCTATCTGTCGGGATAATAGTCATCTCGCCCGTAAACTACAAATCAAAAATCTGCTTATTACCAGCATTAGGCCATGATATCATATCATTTCTAAACGACTTTACTTACTATATTTTGGCTTATTATCAACTTTCGGCCTTCATTTCATAATACTGCTAAATTTCTTAATTCACTATGATCTTATTTTTATAATACGGCTAAATTTCTTGATTCTCTATGGTATTACTTTATTACCATCATACCATCTTTTATATATATTCGAAACTAGTTTTACGGGCGGTTGACAACAGAAACAGATAGCTACGTTAATTATGGGCTGATATATTGGGAGGGTTAGCCCTAGATAAAGTCCCTTTCAATATATCTACTAACCCATAATTAACACATTTTATAATTTTTATAATTTTGCTTTATGTTATTTTTTTTATATTTTATTTTATATTTTTTGCTCTATCACATTTCTATTTTTGTCACTACCACTACTTTTTTTCGCCTTTTACCGTTTTACTTTATGTTCTATCTCATTTTGTTCTACTCTCACTTTACTTCTGGGTTTTTGCTACTGTGCCGGCGTTGGGACTTTGCACGTTACTTGGGCGTTTTTGATGCACAGGTTTTCCGCAGACTGTACTTAATCTCACTTAACTTGCTACCTCATTGCCTATCCGATAATTTTTCATTTTTCTATAATATCTAGAATATATCAACACAGACTGATGTAATGCATAATCTGTCACTTAGATGGCATTAATCGGTGCTGATCTCTATATTAAAATCGAGAAATAATATTTACAAATAAATTCTTCATCTAATCATTAAATCACTATCACATACTTCATCTAATCACTACCAGTGCGACAAACTTGCAGGAGGTGTAGGGGGCGCAAAGACGAATCGGAATCACATAGCATTGCAGGGTACGAAATGCCTTCGTCATGCGGTAGAGGACGTTGAACAGGAGGTCGCGTAAACAGCGATCCCGCTGGAAGTCAGCATTTGCAAACAGTTTCTGTTGAAGAAACCAAGTAGCAAAAGTCCTCCGGAGTGGATAATCCACAGGCTCCAATGATTGGACGCGTTGCAGATGGTATGAACTCATTTGGTTTGTTGACAGTATCCTCCATACAGTGGATTGGGAAATACCCAATCGTTGGCCTATCGCTCAAGTACCCGTACTCGGATTGCCTTCTGCAAGACGTAGGACATTCTCCTCGTTGTCTGGCGTCCTCGTCGTTCACTCTCGATTCATGGTACCTCTCATGAAACAACTAGTCTCACGTAACCTTCTGTGCACACGTGCGAAAATCGTATGATAAGGAGCACGCCTGTGCGGGAAACGTTCCTGGTACAAGCGCAGAGCGGCGCGCCCATTACAGTCCGCAGCTCCATATGTGGGTGTATGTCGGCCAGTTCAACGTTTGAATACTCGTCCATCCTACTGCCTCGGGAACCGGTTCTCAAATGCTGACTTCCAGCGGGATCGCTGTTCACGCGACCTCCCGTTCAACGTCCTCTACAGCATGACGAAGGCATTTCGGACCCTGCAATGCTATGTGATTCCGATTCGTCTTTGTGCCCCCTACACCTCCTGCAAGTTTGTTGCACTGGTAGTGAATCACCCTGTATATATATATGTACACACACGAGGGGTTTTGCCATGCTACTGGCAATTATTCTATTTTAATTTAGTTTAGTATAAGCAACATGTAGTGGATTGTGCTTTTCTGCTGCAACCGATATTAGCTTTTCTACTATTTTTTCTTATTTTTAATATATATTTTTATTAATTTTTATCTCTCTATTTAATTTTTGGATTAATTGAATTATATTTATATGGGGGTAGCTGATGATGTGCTAACGCTGCATTCGTACCACCATCTATAGCCTAATTTGTTCCTATATATTTTCAGTTCAACTATTGTTTTGTCGGTGGTGTGGTATTTTTTTTTTTTTTTTTAAAGCCATAAACACAGTATTGTGTAGAAAACATTTAAGTCAATGCTTTGGTTATAACTGTATCTGACTGACTTCTAGTCTCCAGATTAACATGTTCCTGCATATATATATATATATATATATATATATATACTAAAAGGATTTTATTTTATTTGTGTTTTGCAAATCACATGTCTGAGTTTGATGTACCCGATGCTCTTGTTCCTATAATGAATCAATTATTTTGCTATTTATTTATTTAAAAAAAAAAAAGATTATTTTCAGTACGATTACTTTCACCAGTCCCACTTAGTTTGCACAGAGCCTTTCAATTTTTAGTTGCTGTCTACTTTTGTGTAAAACTCCACAAAAAAAAAAAAAAAAAAAAGAGAAAAGATTGCAAATGTATTAGATGTCCTTTGAGCACCAGTTTCAGGATCTACGGCAACTAAATTCAAATTATTCTCTTTCACCTGCTATGGTTTGATGGTAATTTTATACTCTTCAGAAGTAATGAGAAACAATGCATCATTTCTTAATATTCTCTAAAAAAAAATAAAATGCTAATAAAGGTGTTTAATTAGGGATTCAATGATGAAGAAGAGTTTTCTGTGCAAAGTCCTTGAGTTACAGTTGAATTTTCTTTCGTTTCACCAAAATCTGATGTGCATCTTCCATTTCAGCAAAATCTTAATCAAGAATGTTGTATAATGCATTTTTAACTTGCAATTGAAACTGCATTTAGAAGCAACATTCAACCACACTTTCTGCTTTATAAAGGGTGAGTTAGAAAGTATTACAAGCCTTTGAGTTGGAAAGTATTACTTGTGACCCTTAGCTGTCTGATTGTCACAGGTTGAAGATTAGATGCTCTTCTCTCTTTGTATGATATCTCTAATCACTGTTTGCTTTAATTAAATATCAGCACTCAACAAGTACAAGTCATAGGGTATTATTAAAAATTTCAGGGGCTGAACTAATATTTGGGAAATGATGAAGCTTATTCAGAAGGATCTCCTTCAAAGTATTGTCCTTGACACTACATATACCAATTCCAATGCTTCTGCAACTTTTGAAAGCATTTCTAATAGGTTTTTTTTTAGGAACTGATAATAGTTCCTGTGTCACATTCTGAATAATTTCCTTAGTCATTGCAAATCCATGTCCTTTTAAGAGGGCATTAAGGTTAGGGAAGGGGGAAAAATCATAGGAAGCTAAGTCCAGTAAAAAAATATGGTGGAAAGGAGAGACAACAGCAATGGAGTATTTCAAAAGAAATTCTTGAATGGAAAGTCCCAAATGTGCAGGGATTTTGTCACAATGCAAGTGCCAAGTCCCTGAAACCTGCTTTTCTCGCCATTTTCTCCACAGCTTCACACAACCACTGTGGAACATTTTGTAGTATTCCTGGTTCACTGTTTGACCAAGCAAGGCAAATTCACAATGAACAACAGCCTGTTAGTCAAAAAATACAATAAATATGAACTTCACATTTTATTAAGATTGTCGTGCATTAGAGAAAGTCTTCCAGTGAAAGAGAACTGGACCTTTGGTTCTGGGCATAGCCATACATCCACAATTCATCTCCAGCAAATGATGGAAGAAATGTGTGGAACTGCAGTGACATTCTTAGCTGAAACATGTCACAGTGCAAAATCTTGTGTTAAAACTGACTGACATATTACATAAGAAATAGCAATTTCACTTTATGGATTGTTAATATTTATCACTCCTGATCAGTTCATAAACAACTGAATTATTGATTTTTGAAGGGACTAAATTGCTTTGCAAATCATGAAAATGCCTTTGAATGATGCATAGTATTTTCCCCAAAAGTATTTAATTTTTTGGGTTTTTGTTGCATTTTTCTCTAATTTATCGAACTCATTGTGACTTCTGAGACATGGATGAAATGTTTATTTGGCAATTAACTCCCATTCTAATTTCTTTTTTGGCTCATTTGTCCAAACTTTTATTTATTCCAACTACCCACTTCCATAACACCAGGTGGAAATTTATTCTAATACGTTCCTTTTTTTTATTACCATTTCATATTACAATCAGAATAAGTTTTATTATAAAATTTTATTTAACAATAATCTAGAGAGCTATTCATAAGCCCCTATTTTATAATATTTAAATACTGCACCACTCCTATTAGTGTTTTATTGTAAATAAAACACTCAACCTTTTTTTTATTAAAGGCCATTTTCTGTTATTTGAATCAATGAATAAGCAAATAGCTCTTTCAATTTAGCACTTTTTTTTTTCTTTTTCTAAATTATTTATCATATTCCACTGAATATCCAAAAGTGACTCCTTTTGTAAATCAGGAAATATACTGTGGGCAGAAATTTCCAATTCATAGAAATTAGTATGCATTTCCTTCCACATATCCCTATAACACTGCATAGAGTAAAATTAGGTCTTTCTAGCAACTCTGTTGGCTTTTGTTGCTTAACCCATTTGTTTATCCAACCAATTGTAATCTTGAACTTAGAAATGCAGAGGACCACATCTTGCTTAAGTCATTTTGTGTGTTTTCCATTATTGAATTTTAAACATGTTTTAAGCATTTCCAAATATCATTTCCCATTCCAGGAGAATGCATGGTTCATTGAGTTGGGTTTAGTACATTGGCAAGACCACTACAAGAGACAGTCTTATCAAACTAAATAACACGATTTAACAGATTTGGAAATGCAAGCTTTTGTAATATATTTAAACTGTCTTTATATCCAAAGTAACACAGCTCCCCATTTCTTGCTCTGACCATCTTAAGTACAATTATAGACCATCAAGCCTTAATTACAATACAGCAATTCGCATTCTTTGAGAAGCAGTTAAATTTCTCTGCAAAAATAGCATTTTAGGAAGGATAGAAAAAAAAAAAAAAAAAAAAATTAAAATCAGTTTAACAGCAATGGATACTTTGTTGCCATTAAATACACCTACATGACTTTGCTATTTAAGAGAGAGCCCTCCAGTTCATTTATTCAATTGATAAATGATTGGATTTTCCTGTTAAAAGTTCCCATGCTTTGTTTTTAAATCCATTTATATTTTTAATATGCTAAGTATTTAATGTCAGTTTTAATTCAATGGGAAAGTTATTCTTGATCTCTGGTTAAATATATATATATATATATATATATATATAGTCATCTGTCTACTTTGGCCAGGAATACAAAACAATTAAAAACAGGTATGCATGTGTACCCACAGAAGAAATAAATTTTGTAAAAAGGATAGGTGAAATGGGATGAACAAAAATTCAAGGAAACATTGAAAAAGTTAGGTAACCTTATGAAAAATACAAAACATGAATAAATAATGTTATTATAATAAAGAGTAATAAAATGTAAGTCAGATTAAGTAGAGAACTGATAATTTGATTTTTTAATTCTGTAAGGATTATGTAGTGTTCATCTACAGTTAATGGGATTCTTGGGCTATAGTTCGGATTGAGTTAGTTTTAATGTTGAAGTACATCCCCACGATTTCTCAGCTTGCTTTTTGTTTCAGTAACTAAAGAAAATCCACTTTTACATAGATATGCTGATGAAAACAGAAAGGCTTTCAGTGCCTTTTCAATTAGCTGTGTAAATTCACCATGAGCTTTAATCCAAAAAGTTTAAAGATGAAAATTATCTTTAAAATTTTTAAAGTGCAGACTGAGGAAAGATCAACTAGTAATTCCTCTTCTATTGATAAGTTATTTTCTTTGTTATCAACTAAAAGATCAAATATCCATAAAAACCTACTCTTGGATTTTTGTTTGAAAGAAAAAAGTCATCAAATTTATAATTAAGTTTATTCAAGTGATTAAAAATGATCTGCATAATTAAATTCATTGTTTTTATCTTTTACTTAATTCAGCATCTCTGTTAATCCACAACTTTAATTTAATTTCTTTTTAAACCCTTCTATTTTACTATAGATGTAAAATACATTTTACTGTGATCCTTGTAAAGGTAAATTTAACTCATTCTTGATTCTGAAAAGTGTCTGCAAGATAGCAGGGTTTCAAGTACCAACTGATAACCTTGCACTATTTAATAATATCTGAATTCTCCCCAACAGAAACAATACTATTTCCTCTGTAAGTTCACACGATTTTTTTAACACTCGACCCTCGGACAGCCAGTGAACTTCTGCATACAGTAAGGGCACTGGATTTTATTAAATTAAACTGATTCAACATTACAATTACAGCCCATATCAACTGTGTGCACTGCCTCAGACTATATGCATCTTAATTAAGGGCACAACTCCCCCATTTCCCCTTTAATATCTTCTCCAGTTCTAATTATTATGCAACTACAGCAGTGTGGTACTGATTATTGGTGTAAAAATTATTTATGCAAATTATTATTAAGTATGTTCATATATATTAACGAAAGCTTTGTATGTTTCTATGTATATTTATTAAACCTGTTACAATTCGCTCTGAGAAAGCCGTAATTTATTTTACTAAGTGTCTTCACCATGTTGGTCTGCGTAAAAAACAACTCCCAGTGGATGGATTTTCACAAAATTATGTTTTGTTATTTTATAAATATTTGTTGAGCACCTCAAATTTCACGAAAATTGATCTAGCAATTATTTTATTTTTTTTTATACAAATTGTATGGAAAAAAAATTAATAGATTAAATGTAGTTTTAATGCAGTATTATTAGCTTTAGACAGTCTATGCACACTTCGCATGGATTGTTATGCAAGACTCATGAGTGTTGCTTGTGAAACGATATACACTGAAAAGACAGAATTCAAGGGATACCTGGTTCCTGGGCAATGTGATGCTGTCACCCCTCTCGCTAGTGGACAAACCCACCGCTTGGCAGGTATATAGGTACACTACATTCACGTAGACGGTAATTCGACGTCAGTATGGATAGACGTTGTGTTAACAGACTTTGAAAGAGGGATGATAGTGAGTGCTCAATGCATGGGTCACTCTATCAAAGAAGTGGTACAGAAATTGCACTATCCTCATTCGGCAGTATCATGTGTGTATTGGCAATACGCCATTTCTGGAATAACATCTCAACGTGGACAACACCGCGTGGGGAAGAAAGGTGGTGGATGAACTTGGCCATCGATGTCTGTCTCGCATTGTTTCAGCCAACCAGAGAGCAACAGTGGGACAAATCCTCACTGACTTCAATGAGGGAGGTGCCAGAAATGTCTCCACCCAGACCAGTCAATCATTAGCCCCAATATGTTATGGGAGCTGCCAACCCACCAGTTACATTGCTAACACTACAACACAGGACTCTAAACCTCAACTGGGCGAAAGAACATCGACACAACTTGGATGATTGGAGACGGGTCACCTGGTCTGATGAGTCCCGTTTCCAGTTATTTTGAGTGGATGGGAGGGTGCTAATCTGGCGGAAACCGCACAAAGTTACGCACCGTTCATGTCAACAGGTAACTGTTCAGGCAAGTTGACGGTCAGTAATGGTCTGGAGCATGTTCAACTGGCACACATTGGGCCCTCTGGTATATCTACATGCATCTCTGAACAGGCCAGGTTATGTGTCCATCCTTTCATAGTCATCATTCACCCACAGGGCAATGGACTCTTCCAGCAGTATAATGCGCCTCCCACAGAGCTGTGGTGACTAGAACATGGTTCTAAGAGCATTCCACAGATTTTACCACCATGTAATGGGCTTCCCGTTCACCGGACATGAACATCCTGTGGAGCATCCTTGGGATGCTGTGGAAAGGTCAGTTCAAGTTTTGGATTCTCCACCCAGGAATGTGATGGAATTATGGACAGTGGTGCAGCAAGCATGGATGGAAATACCTGTGAAAAGCTTTTGTGAACTAGTAAATTCAATGCCCTGCCATGTGATGCCCTTATCTGGACAAAATGTGGGCCTACCTGTTACTAGGTAGCTATCCCATGATTTCTGTCCAGACATTGTACATAGAGAAAAAAAGAGACAAGGGGGGGGGGAGTATATGGGAGAAGGAATAAATATTTCATAATTGTAATTAAACTGCATGACCAAGTTGAGAGAATGTAAACCTACAGTTTTATTAAGTGTTCTATAAAGTTATAATCATAATAATTAACCGGTAAGAAGGTAACCTTTGTGGTTGTAACCTTTAGAAATAGTGTTGGTCCTTAAGTTTTGCACACCAGTGTAGCTTTATCGCTCAAAGGAAAACCGTCAACATTAAATGGATGTTGGAAAACTGCACTGTATGACCAGTCAGTTCATTCAGGAAATATGGACGAACAAGCAGAAAATGGAATCGGTGCAATAGTAGAACTTACTAAGTCAGTAGGAGGGGAAGGTTTTGATGATATGACTACTCAAGACGTTCAAGAATTACTGGTAGAAAAAAAAAACAGGCTGGCTAAGTGGATTTGGTGGAAATGGCATTGGAGGTAAACAAAATCAATTCAGATGATAATAATGCAGATGAAAATTCTGAACTTGCAAATTTTACACTAAAAAATATACGGGAAGATATAAACTTATTTTTAGAATGCATATTCTTCGACTGAAAGGAGCCCAAAATTCAAAAGGGAGCTTTTCAAAAATGCTTAGTTCCATATGATGGGATTTACAAAGATCTATCAAGCAAAAGCAAACAACAAAACCTGAATTACTGATTTTTTAAAGAGAGCAGAAGATAAACGAAATCTAGAATAGTGTATTTTTGTTAACATTTTTTTAATGAAATGGTGTATTTTTGTTAGCTTTTGGAATGAAACCCACCCCTTTTTGTACTAGTTTCTAGTCCCATATAACACGGTTTCGCAATACACAAGATTTTAACATCAAAATTGATCCAGAGAGAGAATCTTTATTGCAACATTTGATTGTAACTGATTACAAGGTTAAGTATTGCAACTTTCCCTTCACGGCCAAAAGGCCAGGGGTTTACAGATAAGAAGTGTTACAAAAATATTAAATACCATAAGACATTCAAGAACAAAAACAAGATGACATTAAATGATAGATGGATAAAAAAAATGACAAATGCATATACAATTTATAGTAGTGACTATTGTCCTCATAGGTCATGGGAGAGAGCAGCAAGAGCACTGTCAGGCTTGTTTCCAGTAATGCTCACTAATTAATTCACAGGGGGGTCTCCAAGCGGTGCAGTTTTACTTCCATCTAGACAATTGCGATGGGTTGCAACACTTTGTCAAGAGATGGTGGCACTACATCCATTGTGGTCGCCATTCCCTGTTAAGGAGTTTGGCTATTGTTAGATGCAACTAACAGTTTGCGGTCCATGGAGGGTGTTGGAGCGAGTATCCCATATCTATATCATCAGTTGACGGCAAATTTGTTAAGGTCGGCGTCTATGTCATGGATTCATTTGAGCATCTGGTATGGTAGGAAACGATCTGATAGGTGGAGTCGTGAATGAAGAGGGCAAATAGCTGGGCAGGTAGAATCCTCCAACCACAGCAATCCCAGAATGAAGGAGATGTGATCAGACCAGTCAACATCTTTACTGTGATTATCAGTCTTTTTTTTTTATCAATGAGAGAGGGCAGCCTGGGGATTCCATTTCAGTTGTATGAACATGGGGTAGTAACCTGTGCTTGTAGGTTACCCATTTGAGGAGGCAATATTCCGCTGCCCAGATGGGTTTTCTGATCGTAGGTGCTGCTGATACCCAGATTTCAGCTGCATAAAGTAGTGGGGAATATATAATGGTCCTGACATATTTTGTTGTTAATTGTTAAAAATTAGTCACACAAGTTTATAGTTTATATATTTCAACACCATATAAAGCTATTATTTAAAGCTTTCATTTTCAGGCCAATACAATACTGGTGGTAGTAGTAGTAGTAGTAGTGGCATGTGATACAAGAAAGCAAATGTATGAGCTTATACAGCATCAGCCAAAAAAAAAAAAAAAACACACACCATTCCCTCCAAATGCCTGTCCAGTTCCTCCTTAAATTTATTCAACCTATCAACTTCCACAACGACAGATGGAAGTTTGTTCCAGCAATTAACCACCCACTGGCTAAAGGCAAATTTCCGCACATCTATTCTGCATCTGTCTTTTCTTAATTTGAATTTATGCCCCCTTAGGTTCGTAATCTGAACAAGTGGAAGGATCCCATCAGAATTCAGCGTGCTGAACCCATTCAAGGCCTTATACACCTCAATCAGATCACCGCGTAGGTGCTTAGTCTCCAGCCACTGCAATTTGCAGAACTTAAGCCTCTCTTGATAAGAGGATCCCTTCATTCCCCTCACCAATCTTGTTGCCCTTCTCTGTACACGCTCAAGTAAATCTACATCCTTCCTAGAATGAGGCCTCCAGACCTGTACGCAGTACTCAAGGCGTGGCCTGACCATTGCCTTATACAGAGGGATAATCACCTCCTTTTCCCTGCTAGCAAAATTCCTATATATCATTGACAAAACCCCATGACCTGCCCTGGCAGCCTGTCTGCATTGCTCAGAAAACTTCATATTTGCCTGCACAATTACTCCCAGGTCTTTTTCATTTTCTACCACCTTAAGTGTAGTATCACACAGTTGGTACATTTCTCTGGGGTTACTTCTACCCATATGCAGTACTTTGCATTTGTCAAGGTTAAACTTCAGTTTCCACTTCTTAGCCCATCTGCCCAAATTATCTAGATCCTGTTGCAGTAGTACACTGCCATTACTGTCATTAACAACCCTGCCAACCTTTGTATCATCTGCAAACTTCGACACTAAGCCTGATATACCTTCATCAATATCATTGATAAATATACAAAACAACAGTGACCCAACACCGAATCCTGTGGGACTCCACTAATAACATTAGTCCAAGCAGCACCCATTGATTACCACCCTGTCTTCTCGCACTTAACCATCCTTTTATCCATTGTAGCAACTTACCCTTAATACCATTCTGCTCCAATTTGTACAATAGTCTTCCATGCGCAACAGTGTCAAAAGCTTTCCTGAAATCCAAATATATGATATCAAAATTATTTTTTGCATCCAGTTCCTTTGTAACCACATCATAACAACCAATCAAATTTGTCAGACAAGACTTTCCCTTAACAAAACCATGCTGTGTCTGAATTATTGCTGCAGTCTTGTCTAGATGATCCTGCAATGCATCTTTAACCAGTGACTCCATTATTTTACCCAGAACAGAAGTTAAACTAACTGGTCTGTAATTACTCGTGTCACCCTTCGATCCCTCTTTGTGAAATGGGGATACATTTGCACATCTCCAGTCCGTGGGAACCTCCCCTGAGTCCAAGGATGCTCTCATAATTATGGCTAAGGGTTTGCTTAGTTGCTTTGCCGCCTCCTTTAATATAACTGGATAGATCCCATCCACCCCAGGTGCTTTTCTTACGTTTAACTTCAACAGTTTCTCTTCCACTTTGCTCTCAGTTATTACAAAATCATTAAGTATCCTGCTACAATTTGATAACCTTCTGCCATTTTCAAACCTTAATAATTCCTCATGTATGAATGTAGATGCAAAATACTCATTCAGTTTGTTTGCTATCTGAGCAGGATCATCAACAGTCGAACCATCGATGTCAAGTGGACCAATCAGATTCATCCCCTTCCTTTTAGAGTTTATATAAGTAAAGAAATCCTTGCTGTTTTTCTTAGCATCTTTTGCCAAGGATTTCTCATAATCTGCCTTCGCCTGCCTTTGGCAGGCAAAGGCAGATTACGAGAAATTTCTGTGCCCCTTACTGGTGTAAGGGGCACAGAAACATAGTACAGTAATTAGATAGAAAACAGATAATATATTTAGATTTCGGTCAAGCCTTTGATACTGTACCACATGTACTGGAGTAATGTGGCATTATGGGAAAGTTACTACTATGAATAAAGGGATGGTTAAGTGGTAGGAAACTGGTTATATGGCTACTGCTCTTCATGGACTAAAATGATAAAGAGTTTGTGGGGGAAAATTCATTGTTGGGCCCTTTACTGATACGGTTATTTCATGTTTGATGTTTAAGTTTATTGATGATACAATAGCAGATACAGTGGTTAATGAGAATAATCAGGGTATGCTACTTCGAGAGGATCTACTGCAGATAAACTCAGCAGATGGGTTGTAAAATGGAAACGGAGGTTTAACAGTGAAAAATGCAAGATGCTACATTTGGATAGCAGTAATCCACGAATAACATACCATCTGGGTAGTACTAACCTTTAAATACAGTAATTAGAAGTAGTTTAATAATTAGTTTTTAAATTGTGCCTTATGCTTGGTTATTTAGTACACAGATTACTGAATGGCACATTGACTTTTAACATTTTAGCATTGGGTATTTCTAGGTATGGCTATTGGGTATGACTATCTAATATGAAATATCATGGTTGATGATGATTTAAAATGTTTCACTTGTTCACTTTTATGTTAAAATTTTTACATCAATAACATAATGTTTAATAGTGGCAATGGCACTAGAAATTGCTAAGAAATGGTCTTAACTTAAAAAAGTTAGTATCTATTATAGTGTGTGTGTATATATATAGTGGCAGACAAAAAAAAAAAAAAAACTATCACTTGTGAATTTTGGAAATAATGTTTTGCAGAAATGTTCCAAAGCAGTCTTTCGATAGGTCGTGCACTTGTTTCAACACCAGAGGCCATCTCAAAGTCCAGTTTTAGATCAGGAACAGTATCATGGCAATTACAAAGGCATAGCCATTTCAAATATCAATGGGATATATATCTCTGTGAATGAAATCCAATAAAAAAACTCCACCTGATATACCCAATTACCATAAATATCTTCCCAAAGGGTAAAATGTGCAATTAATGGAAATATGAGAAATCATGCAAATGGCAATCATGACAACCAAACACATTTTATTGCATTTACATGTACAAACCAATATGACAAATTAATGCAATAGTATTATGTACTGTAAATCAGAAAAATAAGTCCTCAATATTTTGTTGTTCCTCCTCTAGCTATAATTACAGCCTTGCAACAATCTAGCATAGAGTTAATCAACTTCTGGATATACAGTTGCCCAATTTCATGGTATCACAACCTTATAATTATTCTCCTGCAGCTGAATCTTACTTGTTGGCTTCTTCTGAGCAATTTTAGACGACATTATGTACCAGTAATTTTCAATAGGGTTCAAAATCTGCACTGTTGCCAGGCAGTCCAACACTAATTTCAGTATTTCTGAGGTATGACTGCACCTTAAGGGAGAAAAACGAGGGAAAATATTGGTGTATAATTTAAGCCTTGTGAGACAAGAAGACAAAACTCATCATTAAATCTAAATAGCATAAAACTTACCAATTTTGCTGTGTGGCAAGGTGCTGAGTCTTGTTGAAAAACGCAGTTTTGGACATCTGTGTGGTGATCCCTAATAACGGGTTTCAGGCACTCCTCCAAGATAGCAGCGTAGGTTTCTACATTCACCATTCCATTAATAAACTTAATTCGCCCCACCCCTTTGCTTGTTGTGCATCCCCACACCATCTGACTGGCGGGGAACTTTAAAGTCAGTGTTATGCAGTCAGGATGGTATGCCTCTGATTTTCGTCTTCTGACATATCGCTTCCCATCCAAGCCATGCAGGTTGAATTTCGATTCGTCAGAAAAGATGACGGTGTCCCATTGCTCTTTTGTCCATGAAACACGCGTTTTAGCCCAAGCAAGTTACTTCTTCCTCATTCGTTGGGTCAACAAAGGCTTCTTTTTGGGCTGATAGGAATGCAGACCACATTCAGAAAGCAGTCTTTGGATAGGTCATGCACTTGTTTCAACACCAGAGGCCATCTCAAAGTCCAGTTTTAGATCAGGAGCAGTAGCATGGCAATTACAAAGGCACAGCCATTTCAAATATCGATCTTGGGAAGGTGTAGTCACTCTCTTATGGCCTGATCCAGGTCTTCTCTTCACGTCACCAGTTTCATGCTTTAATTTCAGCACCTGGAATCCTGTTGACCAGTGACAGCCAATTTGATCAGCAACAGCACGCATAGAAAGTTCTTCCTGGGACAGAGCAACAGCTACACTTTTTTTTCTTGGTGTCAACTGAACATATGGAGTCATGCTTACACCTCTGCAAAACAGGATGCTAATGAGCATGAAACCCTTCCAAAGCTGTATTTATAGAAACGGCTGATGCAATACCTTGCAATTACTGTCTTCTGCTGCAATAGAAGCGTTATCTGGCACAATACCTTTGCTTTGCGACAAACAAAATGATAATCAAACGATATCTTATAAAAAAATCAATCAAATAATATCTTGTACATTTCACTACAAATGTTACTTTTTTTTTTTTTTAAGGTGATGCAGTTTTTTTGTCGGCACTGTATGTATATACACATATTGCACTTCTGTAATTTTAGACCTTAAAAAAAAAAAAAAAATTAATTTCTGAAAGCACCACGCTCATGTATGTTAAAGAAAATTTTATGAGGAAGGGGTACTGTTGTGTAAAAAAAAAAAAAAAAAAAAAAACCTGACATTTTTAACAAGAACTACATCTATGCTATTATACTGCAGTACAATAGCATAGACTTGTTCCAGGAACATAATATCAACTCCGACCTTCGGTTCACTCTCAGTTATCAGCTAATAAATACTGAGATGAGGGATAAAAATGAAGTTTACACTGAATATAAACCCTCTACACAGATTCTGTATTAGATGAGAAGTGTACTGCTATAGGAATTTGTAGAAGAGAGGGTTAAAAAAAAAAAAAAAAAAAAAAAAAATTCTATGGCATTCACTTTATACAAGTAATTTGCAGCCCATCAAGTTCAGCACTTTTGTATCACTGTTGGACATTATGAAAATCTTGCTCTGCTGGCTGCTTATTTGTTACTTTCAAGAACCAAATATCTAGAACACACACAATCCTCTTTATATGCACATTAATTGCTAATTACAACAGAAAATCTATAAATTAAAACAAAATCTGATTTGCCATAAAAGTTGTAGCAATACTATATCTTACAAATATAAAATATTAATCTTAAGTAAACCTGGATGAACTTTGGAATCTTTTTCTTTACTGTAAAATTAGCAAGGAGAGACCTCCTCTAGACCTGACCAGGGTTTGAACCTGGTCCTCCCACCAATTAGCTACAACCAGTGGGTGTGCATCACTACACCATCAGGCCTTATAAAAAACTTTCTACAGCAAAGAAAATTTCAAAAAATCTATTTATCAAACATATTTTGTACTATAAATGTGAAACATTTTGGTAATTTAGATATTTCAATAACTTTATGCCAAATCAGCATATAACAGAAACCTAAATCAAAGTTTCATAACCAGTATTCCACAGTTTCATAGGGGTCCTACAAGCTGTGAATAACATTATTTTTATTTTAATAGCAAAATGAATAATTTTTTTTTATTTAGGAAGAAGTGCATAAGAAAAGCTTGAGTAACACTTTTCTAAACAACAATGGTAAAACTAATTTTTAGTATTAAAAAGTTGTTTTAAAAGAAAAAGCACAGCTACATTAAAGTTTTTTCATAGTTTAATTTTATGCTTAAACTATGAAGTGCTGTATCTTTGCAGATACTTTTTTCTTAGAATAGGATCACACTTAATGTTTTTTAATCTGTAAAAAATGTTTTCATTTTTTGCTACCAGATATTATTGCAGTTCCTGGCAACTTTATTATGCCCAATGAAGATTTGGATTATATACAAAAATATTTAAATCGAGACATCCATGACTGGAATGTCTTTTTACTCTCATTCTGAATAACTCAAAAAAGGTCCAATGGTATGCTACATGTGCAGGAAAGTGCTATAATGACATGTGACTCTACCAGTATCCAAAACTGGTTCACTAGCAATAGGAAATGGGCAGGATCCCAAAGAGATCTAAAGATGTTTAAATGGAAAACCAACTGGAAAACATCCTTGAACAGATGCAACTGAACATTTGGAATAGATTATCAAGTGTACCTGTTGGCAAATGAAGGAACAATTAACCTTTGCATTTAAGTCTGCAATGTCACAAAACATTGGTACACACCATGCAAAGAACCCTATAAAGAATACACTATAAGAGACTATTGCAGAAGACTGACCATGGACACCATCAGGACAATATGGCTTCATTAATGCCAGGAACACAAATGATGGATATAGAAGGACTGGAGGCAAGTTGTGGGGTCTAATGAGTCCTGATTTAACATTTTCAATACTGACTGAAGAGTTCATATATAGAGGAAATCACACAAAATCCTGAAGCCATCTTGTGTATTGACAGTACAGGCTGCTAGAGGGTGTGTAATGGTATGGGGCATGTTTTCATGGCATACTTCTTGTCTCATCACAAATGCCAAAGCACATCCAAATATCATTACCTATCAGGTACACCTAGCAATGTTACATGTTTACCCCTATGGGCAGGAGTACTTTCAAGACGACAATGCAACCATCTACAATGCCAAAATGTGTTAGTGGTTTGAGGATCACAAAGAAGACTGGAAGAATCTGTAATGAATAGCCTCATTTTTTAAGGTTTAATGGTGGAAAAATTGCATTGGTCATATGGTGTCTGTTATATGTTATTGAAAGAAAGATGCATAAGGGTATAAATCTGGTCAGAAGTGATTTGTTTCGAGTAACTAAAGAATTCAAATCAAGTTGGTGTTGTTTCCTATAGACTGATATTTTCAATTAGCACTAAATCATCAAACTAATGGCTCAGATAACTTTAATAGATTTAAACTATTACTGTCAATTTGGTAACATGGTATGAGGATGTGTTTCATTTAACAAGAAGTGATGTTAAAGGCTATAGTCCTGCCAATTTGGTAACATGGGCAGTCTATGAGGATGTGTTTCAGTTAACAAGAAGTAATTCTTCCCATGTTCTGAAAAGAACTACTACTTCCTATCAATTCTTTTAAAGGCTGGAGCTCCACATTTGTGGCTCATATAAGAGTGCAAGCAGTAACAGGCCCTCTGTGTCTAGAGGGTATAACTGGGTGTTTGGCAGCTTGACCTGCATTTTAATTTTTAGGAATTCAAGTGTGCCTCAGAATTGAACAGAACTTGACAAAATGGCAAGTTGCATCATGCTCAATCAACCAAGATCAGATTTGTCTCATAATAAGATGGGAGGCTAAACTTGCATCTGGGGATTAGGAAATATGTTTATGTGATCTAATGCAATTCAGTAGTGCATGCACCACTGAATTGTATGCATTCAACAGGGAGTGATTTGTTATTTGGTTTTTTTTTAGGAGCATTAGCAACTAAGGCCATATTGCTCTGGGGATATGTGATGGTCATTCCCTGACCTTTCCGCATCCTCCGTATTTGGTGGCTCACGGGCTTGAACCCCGGTCTAATCAAGAAGCATATGCTATGCACTGTTGCTCCTGCCCACCTGGCTACGGAGGCGCCAGGGAGTGATACAGATATGACAAAAGGAGACTGCTATTGCACCTATGTCAAGTGTCAGTTTTGAATCCATCAGTACATATCTGGATACAATGGGAATTCGTTGACACATATGCTATGTGCAATTGTCTAAAGTTTAATATTTGCTATAATGCTACCAACACATACAAAATAGTTATTACAAGATAGTGAATATACAGCCTATAGAAGAAGTTTTTTTGGTATGTTGTCTACGTGTAACTTTAATGTTGCATTAGAGTTACATGTAAACAACATACCAAATTTCTTTAAACTTAATGTTAAAATTAACTTATCCACTGTTGGTCAATGAGAAATTACCACAAGAGATGAGCTGGCAGGCTCTGCATCAAGGCAGTATAATTTAAGAATAGCAATTCAATTTCCTCCTGAGATGAAGCAATGGTTTGTTTGCTTCCAAAAACTTTGAATGGAAAGTTTTCAAACTTTGTTTGAAAAGCACTGGGGGAATTCATAAAGCACACTAATTAATTCAGTTGAACCACTCACAGTTACACTTTCTAGCAGTCATATACCAGGGTGCATTAAGCTAAATACATGGAACAAGTGAAGCAGGGTGAGAAAGTACGTGGTTTTTGTTTTTTTTTTGAGTTCATGTATTTCTTTTTAAAAAAAAAATCAAAATTACTGTCAAAAGTTAGGCTTAGGAAATTAACACTGCCAGAGATCACTATAGGATGAACCCCCGGTCGATCCTGGTCCAGGGTGTAATTCCGCCCCCTCCACCCACAAAAATATACAGCAGTGGTTTTCTGCTGTATATTTTTGTGGGGGGCAACTGCCATTCTCCAACATAGACAGCTCTATTTTACTGAATGAACAGTGAAGTTCTTTCGATGTTGTTCTTGTTTTTGGAGTGGCATAAGACATCTGTCATTAGCAAATAGGTGTGTTTAAACATTAGCAGGACTTTTCTTTGTCATTGGTTTATTCTAATAGCAAAGAGAATAAACCGAGCCTTTTGGGACTCCTTTCTGTGTGAAAGAATATTTTGATGATAAGTTTGACAAGTACAGCATTGGAAGAAACTTGGTTAATGTTCTCATGAGCCAAGAATGTGAAGATCTTAAAGAATGCCAAAATGCTAAGAAGGGTCAAAGGCCTCTTTGATACCATGACTAAACTTTTTTTTTTTGAAAGGTTACAGATCTTTGACCAAACTTTTCTACTTAGGCCTATTAGAGATCATCTTTAGCCAAGGTTTTACCAAGGTCATTGCCAAGGTTTTACCAAGGTCATTACCAAGGTCATTTAGAGAAATTGGTTTGTTATTATGTGGGTGAGCTTTATCTTTTCTTGGTTTAGGAGAAAGTCAGTACATGAGTTAGGAATTTTCAAAAGAGAATCTTACTGAAAAAATAAGCACAGAATATAGAGATTTAACTGGTGAAATGTGATAGAATATTTCACCAGGACCCAGAGCACTCTCTCCTCTCCTCAGTTATTGTTACAGGATCGCTGATACCAACATGAAAAAGGGAGACACATCCTTACTATGTAAATACCATTGCAAGGATAACTCACCATAATTGCATGCTAAGCTGAGTCTCTAGTTTGTCTTTCAAAGGGCAGAGGATCCATATCCTACAGTCCAGAAGGTATAATACTTAGGAATAAATAATGACACCTTATAATAGAATGAATTAAATTCATTACCATACAGTATATTATTATTATATCATAAGGTCCATTATACCACAAAATAAACCATCACTAAAAGTACTTAATAATTAAAAATAAATTGCAAGACTGACTTACCTCTCTCATAGCACGCACTCTAAGTCGACGTGGCATTCGCTTAGCATTATGGCTAGCAGCTCTCCTCCTCATATGCCGAGGTATTTGCTGTGTCGCCAGTTTCAGTTGCTTTGTTTCCACTTCTTTAAGGAGGACTGAGATCTCATTAGCTCGAGATCGAGCAAACTTCATTACATTCACATCTACAGTTTAAATCCATTAATGTAATTTATCACACCTTATTCACATAATAAATTTAACTGCGAATTAATATGCTTTTCAAATTTTTTAAAAGGTTAGTATATAAACTGTTAAACTGTACTTCAAACAGTTAGCAATTTATAATTAGATTTAGTTAGCTGACTGGTTATGTTAGTAACTTTTATTCCTAATCAGTTCTTAAAAACCAACCCAAACTTTCTAAAGGAACCAGGGTCGACAGGTACTTTTTGTCCACAAAAAAAAGTCATAATTTAACCACAATGCTAATGAAAGTAGCTATGAGCACTAAAATATTTGAACAATTTAGAAAAATGGTTCTCAGAAACACCTTATAGAGATTGATTAAGTTACTTCACGTAAACTGACACAATGGCATTTAAGTAAGATGCTATTTACTTGTTTGTTTAATGATATTAAACAAAGTGAAAAAATACTTCTGATGAAAACATTTAAGTTGTATAATAACCACATGCTGCCCTGCATGTTCATGAACCAGTTATTTTTGGATCTGCTTATTCACAAATCATGAATTTTCTTTGAATGGTTTTTGAGAATGGACACTCTGGTAGTGAAATTAGCTTTCGGCCCAAGTATTGCAAGTGCAGCCGTAGCCTAGTGGCCAGGCGCGCGGGTGCATAAGTACACGTGCCTTGAGTGACCGGGGTTCAAGCCCCTGACTGCTGAATACGGTGCTGTTTCTTGTATTCTGTCTATCTTGTGAACTCGTCTGACCATTTGGTCATCCCGGAGTATAAACAGAAAATTTATTTATTTATCTTGGGCTGCAGCATATAACAACACTACTCTCTGTTCAAATGGCAACATCTCAAGGAATATAAATTCCATTTTTGGATTTTTAATATGAATAAAAATTAGCTAAAATTTATCTTCAAACTTATAAAATAGCTAATGATATTTGGTCTTACTAAAATTATGTGATGTTAGGACTCTTTTGCCATTTCACATGTTTTTACAGACAACAGGATTTAAACTTCCTATATATGCTCAAATCTTATCTCTCATAGCAAAACAAGTTTTGCCTTCCTAATAAGTCATCCTGCTATTGTGCTACTATCAAGCATATAGCACTGCAAACAGGTTAATTTGCAATTTATTTTAAAGATGAGCCACTGCTATGACAGCCCATTTTAGGATTCAGTCCCTCATCAGATATTATTTCACTCTCTCATCAGATTGCTTTCATAAAGGTAACTACAATGTTCTCAGACAGTTTTTAAATTCTATGCAGTGGGACCAACTAATGAAGTTATCAACAATATGTTCTATATGGGAGTATTCAAGGATACAAATAATAATAGCTATTAGGCTTTTCATACTGACTAAGAGATCCTGGCCAAGGCTTAGACGTAAATGGGTGTCAGATGAACTGAAAGGTGTGGCATAGAAAAATGCATGGGGTGCATATAAATTATCAGATGATAGATGCCTACAACAGATATAAACTCATCTGCAATCAAGTCAAAAGGATGTTAGGCAAGCTAAGGCAGATGAACATTTCTGGCAAAGAAAAGAAACAGACTTCTTTGTTTATATAAACAATAGAAGGAAGGGGATAAATCACAATGGTCAATTAGATATGAATGGTTTAATTATTGATGATCCTATTCAATTTGCTGACAAAACTGAACAGGTATTTTCCATCTGCATTCACACATAGGGAATTTTTTTAGAGATGTAGATGCCAGAAGCATGTCAAATTATAAGAGGGAGTAAATGCAAAAAATAATTTTGACATTGTATACTTAGATTTCAGAAAAGCATTTGATACTGTTGCATATGAGTCTGCTATGCAAAATTGAAGCAGTATGGCATTAAGGAAAAGTTGCTGCTATGGATAAAGGGATAGTTCAGTGGGAGAAGATAGTTATCACTGGGCACTGCTCTTTATGGACTAATGATGTTAGTGGAGTTCCATAGGGTTCACAGTGCTGAATCTATTGTTGTTTTGTGCTCATTAAATGATATTGATGAAGGCATATCAGGTTTGATGTCTAAGTTTGTAGATAATACGTAATCTGGCAGGGTGGAAGCTAATAACAGTAATCAAGTGCTACTGCAACAAGATCTAGAAAAACTAGACACGTGGGCCAAGAAGTGGCAATTGAAGTTTAACATTGACAAATGCAAGGTATTTTGTATGAGTAACAGTAATCTCAAATTAACATAGCAACAAATTGTTACCACACTCAGCATAATAGAGAGAGAAAAAGAAAGGGGGTTAATTATGCAGTCAGATATAAACTTTTCTGAGCAGTGCAGACATGTGCTAGGACAATTCATTGGGTTTTGTCAACTGATATACAGGAATTTTCGCTGATCTCCAGAACATGGGCACATACCCAAAACACCATGTTGAGGGTATGGCCGAAGAACAGAGTGATTATCTGGTTGAGTACTGTGATTGGCTCATTACTGGGAATGCATAATTTACCTCATTTTGTGTTTCTGATTGTTTGATTGGACGCAAATTCGTTTCTGATTTTAGAGTGAATTATCATGAGAATATAACCAAGAATATAACCATAACCAAGAGCAGCATGAAATTATCATGCTGCTCTTGGTTATTGTGTGTTATTATTTCAAAGGATAAATTTTATGAAAAAAATTGTATGAATTTATGTATTTTGATAGCTTTGGAAATCAAGTGTTTTCCACATGGATGTTTGATGAAGTGTACTACCAGCCGGCATGTGAGGACTGATGTGTGACTTTTTTTGTTTTCACGTTGTTTCTTGATAATTTGATTTTTTTCGCAGTAATCGTATGTTTTTAGTACCAGGTATTAGCAGGGGGGGAGGGGGGGGGGGGTCTGGAGACAGCAGCCCCAGAACAACAACAAAAAACGGCATTTCTGTTGATGTGCACAAGCAGTTCTCATTCTCAATGCTCGTGAAATCATCTAGTAATGTAGGGCCACAAAAGTGGGGGGTCTGGGGGTAACCCCAAAAATGTGTGTTTTAAGTTAATGTTTACTTTATGGAGAAGTGCAAGAATTTTTATAGCTCTTAGTGAAATCTACACCTATGTAGCAAAACTGTAGTTGAAATGATGAATGAATAAAAAATTTTATAATCCTTCACTGCAACAATCCCATGGATGCTAGCTTGTCAGACTTTTAGGTATAACTCTATGACTTGTGTGCTCAGATACCAGCCTATGACTTCTACTACTATTTAAAATTATATAATAGTTCAGTTTTCATATTTGTACTATAATCTTTTTCAAGAAAATATTCAATAGATTAATTATAGGAATCATAAGGTACGTGAAAGCTCTGCACTTAATGAAGGTACCAAATATCAATAGGGGTTCTAGTTACATTATTGTATCAGCAAGTGAAGATTGTCTTTAAACTTACATTATTTAAAAAAAAAAAAAAATTATTAATGGTCCATCACCACTGCATAATATAATTCATTAAATGGATATATTTGAGTCCATGAACTTATTCACAAATTTCAGCATTTGCAATCATGCCCAGGAGTGTATACCTCATGAATACAGAGGGTTAGCATAGTGTAGAGCAGGGTGTATATAAAAACTGAACAGAATATTAAGAACTTAAACTAAAAACTTTCAGTTCTTATTAATTGTTAATATTCAGTTCTTAAAAGGTTTTTATTTTACTAGCTGTAGTTAGAGTTTCAATTACAAACTTGTGGCACAAATGAGAATTAACAATGCAATTCCAAGAAGACAAATGTTTATGTATAAGAGAAAGCAGAAGTTTAAAGTATAGAAGAAGAATAGGAAATGTATGTCTTTGATATTAAATAACCATGCAAAGAATGTTCAGTGGGAGGTATAGCAAAGAAATATGAGGAAAAAATAAATTAGCAACTTTTAAGTGCCTAGTTTCTTTTTTTTTGGGGCCAGTTCTCACACACACACACACACACACACACACAATCCCTTTTTTCTTTGTTTAGTTTGAAACCTAATAGCCACTGGATTCTTCATTAAGTTATTTAATTTTATCATTCTGTTTACATCAGTAATGTTATTTTGAAGACTAAATGCACAAGGCATAATAATATTTTATGGGTTGAAATTAACTATATAATATTTGTGTAAATACACCATAGTGTACCCAGAATCCCAGGGGCTCACATCTGGTGAGTATGGGCTTGGCACACCCAGGGTCCTGAGCTGGATATCATCATTTTTTTCTTTCTTGTGATTCTCTTTCGACTCTGTCTCTCTGACAGGGTAACTCGGGATTTTTTTTTTTTTTTTGGCTGGTGCAGCATAAGCCTCAGGCTTCCTTGCACCATATAGCTAATAATAATAATAATAAAAATAATAATAAATTTAACTAAATAAGTAGTGCAAAGATTGATTATATCTCATATTGTGGCTACCTTCACAACGAGATACCAGGTATTGCACTACTTCGAATAAATAATGCTTCTCTAGTAGCGAACACAACTGTTATTTATTCTCAGTGGACACCACCACCAACCAGATGTGTTTCAGAGTTTGTTGGCTCACTCATCGGTGGGTGGGAAGTATCCTGATAATGCAGACATCACAGTTGAAGTTAATTCCACAATATGAGAGATGGTGAAGATAATGATAATATTTTGAAGACTAAATGCACAAGGTATAATATATATTTTTTTCGCTTCACCATTTGGCATCTCTCATTGTGGAATTAACTTCACAACCGCAATGGCATGCCTGCATTGTCAGGGTACCTGCCCGCCCACCAATGAGTGAGCTAACAAGCTCCAAAACACCTGGGTGGTGGTGTCCACTGAGAATAAATAACAGTAGTCTCCTCTACTAGAGAAGCATTATTTATTCGAAGTAGTGCAATACCTGGTACCTCGTTGTGAAGGTAGCCACAATATGAGATATAATCAAACAATGCCTTTACACTGCTTATGTAGTTAAATTTATGGGTAAACTATAGGGTATTTACACTGATATTATATAATTAGTAATGTTAATTGACTGAGTTTATTTATTTAAATTTAATTCTGTTTATGATCTTTTAACATCAAGTTGAATATGTGCATTTTGTTTTGATTTGTCAAATTTTAGAGAACTCTGAACTAAATTAAACTCCAACTAAATTTTAGACAAGTCCAGTTATCTAAAATTTTGATTTTGTTTGTTATGTTTCCTTATTTAATTCATAGAGGACAGTCATAGTATACCTCATGAGTTATGTTGGGTTATTTCTCTCTGTGTCCAGACTGTATAGGGACACACAATGATATTTTAACAGCAATATTTTTCAGAGTTCCCAAGTAATGGTATTCCTGTGAAGATATAATACTTATGGGTCCCCCTGACTATTAGTATTAGCAATGACCACATAGTGCAAAGAAGCCTATGGCTTATGCTGCACCAGCAAAATAAAAAAAATAATAATAAAAATAATAATAAATAAATAACAATAATAATAAAATAACAAAAAATAAATAAAATAATAACAATATGAAAAAATAATAATAAATAAGAGAAAAGGAAATGGACAACCTAAGCGTTTCCCTCCTCCCATAGGTAATTATCCAGCTGACCTTTGAATTTCCCCAAACTGTCAGCCTCTACCACCCATGTAGGCAACTTATTCCAGTAATTTATAACTCACTGGCTAAAATAAAACTTCCTTGTAATCCAGTCAAAACATCTCCCCCCATAACTCGAAATTATGGCCCCTTGTTCTAGAATCGCTTATAACCGTGAAAATTTCGTCCTCATTCATTTTGCTTATGCCTCTCAGAGCCTTAAACACCTCAAATCAAGTCTCCTCTAAAGTGCCTAGTTTTCAAGCTCAGCAACCCACATATTCAGTCTTTTTCCGATCTTACCAGGCAAGTTACCAGTCTCTGGACCCTTTCAAGAAGCACAAATGTCTTTCTTTGGTGCAGTCTCCATACCTGAACACAGTAATTCAAGTGTGGTCTACCAATAGCATTATAAAATGGGATTGTACATCCTCATCTCCACTAGCAATTGTTCGATACATCATTGACAGGACACCACGGGCTTTCCTTGCAACCAGTCTATTCTGCAACCCTGTATCTATTCTGTAGTATTTTATGTTATTATATAAGTGGTGTCTTTTCTTAGGTGGTGTAGGGCATGTGCCTCTTTGGGCAAGAAGCCATGCATTCATCGTCACTTTGTTTTCTTTCCTTTTTTATTTTAATTTTATAAATTTTTTTTTTGAAATTGTGGGGGAGAGGTATTTTCACTGGAGCTAATGATACTTTACCACTTATCTATAACTCTTATGGTTCAGAGTGCTGCCTGTATTTTTAAATATTTGCAAGCATAATCAGACTATAATATGGTTTTATAACCACCTTATTAAATAAAAAATATAAATTTTTAATTGTATTGCAATCAAATAGTTAGAGATCGTTTGCAATTTGCTTTTCATGATTACACACACACAACATGCACGCACAGTTTAGGTATTGGCTATATTTTTTAAGTTTCACACATAATCACACTATAATATGGTTTTATAACAAATCTTATTAAAAAACTTATTAAATAATAAATCTGATAATTTTTAATTGTATTACAATAGTTTGCAATTTATGTTAAATTTTACACAAACAATATAATCAATCAACCAGAGAGAGGCCTAATAATGAAATCCTCAGTTTCAGAAATGAAGCTTATATACCAAATCATTGATAAGCAAGTCTATAAACAGTGGTATATTTAGGTTTTCCATTGCAGTACATAAACAAAAATTCAATCACTTGGTTCCCCTTACTAATGATAATGAAATTAAGAAATCTGGTTATCCCAAAGAGAAGAACCGAAAAACTAATCTTTATATATATTTTTTAAATTACAAATAAGTTTAACATACCATGAGGAGAATGCAATTCTGCAAGATCTACCATTTCTGTATCTTCCAATGAAGGGACAAGATCCTACATTAAAGAATATGAAAATTAATTTTACAAGAACATTAAAAACAAACAATTTGCAAATAATGTCATGACTAATTTAAATACAGGGTGGATCAATTTCACGACCATATTACTTAACTCCTCAAATAGGCCTCTGAGGTTGGGTATATTCATATTACGTTCTTAGCGTTTTTTCACCAACCTTTCATGGAGTAAAATAAAATTAAAATAAAATAAAACAAAACAAATCTTGATAACTATATTTACAATAACCTGTATTTACAAAATTAATATACGTATTACAATATTAAAAGTATTAAAACACAAGATTAAAATGCATTAAAATATACTAAGTTAAAAGCGATAAAATCCCGTAGCTTTCAAAGGCTCCAGCCTTCTTCTTCAGCAGTACTCTCTATTATTCAGTACACCTTTAAATATCAGCAGGGTAATGGTAGGCATCACATGTTTCCATTCTCACGTGTTCCGCTCTCTTGCATTGTGGAACCGGAAGTGGCTCGAACGGAAGTCGTACGGAACCGTTCATCCTTTTTTAGGATACTAGTCTCTAAAAGGGGGTGAATCCGTACACCCCTATCCCTATTAATGTTGGTTGTAGAGCTGATCCGCAAACTCTCGAGCCACTTACGGTCCCAGAACCTATGCGCCCGATCGGTGATAGTGGCATCGTCTGGGAAGATCTGGTGCTGCTTCTCCCAAAAATGTTCGGCCACGGCGGACTTGTCATATTCCGCATTTCTTATTGCTTTTTTGTGTTCCCCCAGACGATCTTTGAGACGACGTTTTGTCTCCCCTACATAACATTCCCCACAATCCGGGCATCTAATATTATATACGACCCCACTAGCATCCTCTTTTTGAATGGGGTCCTTAACTTGAGACACAACTGTGCGCAGTCTTCGTCCCGGAAGCTGCACACAGCGTGTCTGATATTTTCTTAATACTCTAGTTATATAATCCGTCAAGCCCGGATAATAGGGAATGTATGCAGTGGTATTTATTAATTAATAGTATTTATTTATTAATTTAAGTAATATATTACTTAAATCAGCATTTTCCAAACTGGGGTCTGCAGACTCCTGGGGATCCGTAGTTCCGGTGGGGGGGGGGGTTACACAAAACGATCCCCTGGAACTGGTCAAATTATTTGTTCTATGTATAGCAAATTAATGATAAATAAAGTTATTATATATTTAGGTAAAAATAAGAATAAAGTTGAGTTGTTTTAAACATAAAACTTTGAATTTTCTTTTCAGAAAGCCCAGTGCACACACACATGCACTATACAGGGGTACACAAACTTTTTTTGATTTTTGAAGGGGTCTGTAGATCTGACTAGTTTGGGAACCATTGCCTTAATTATAATACAGGGTGTCTCAAAAATATTGGTACAAAAATTTAGGGGAGGTAGGTAACATCTAAAGGAATGTGAATTGCATAGGAACCCATAACCGGAAAAGTCACCGTAAGTTGGTACATGGCACTGTTCATCAGTTCACAAGAGGGAAATTTTCTGGTTTACTCATTCAAGCAGTAGTCGCCACATGAACAGCATGCATCGATATACAAACTGTGAGCTGGCAGACATGCACCTAGTGTATGGATTAGCAGAGGGCAATGGACGAGCTGCTCAACGAATTTATGGAGAACGCTTCCCAGACAGACATGTACCGGAACACCGTTTGTTTGCGCGTGTGCATCAAAATTTGTGCGATTATGGGTCAATTAGAGGTAACAGGAGTAGTGCGGGCAGACCACGTTCGACCGCCATGGAAGAAAGTGTGTTGAATGCCGTCCAGAATAATCCTACTACCAGCACACGTGCCATTGGTTCTATCTTAGGAGTGTCTTGTTGCAGTGTACAGCGTGTCTGGCATGATGATTCCTTACACCCCTTTCATCTCCAAAGGGTTCAGTTACTGCTTCCCCAAGATCATCCTGCATGTGGCTTTTGCACAGTGGTTTCTCCAAGAAAGTGTTCAAGACTTGAATTTTCCAGCCTATGTTTTGGTCACGGATGAGGCTTATTTCAATCGGGAAGGCTTTTTCAATCAGCACAATGCTCATAACAACCCACACGGTGTGCGCCCCCGTGCGACACAACATCGCTTCGCAATAAATGTGTGGGCAGGTATGGTCGGTGACACCTTAGTCGACCCATACCTGTTACCATCCCGCATGAACTCCACTAAATATCGGATCTTTCTTGAACAAGTTCTACCAGGGTTACTTGACGATGTCCAGCAAATGTGAGATGCAACATTTGGTTTCAACATGACGGGGTGCCTGCCCATTATGGAAGGTGTGTTTGTGACCATTTGAACAGGCGTTTTGGGCGTCGATGGATTGGCTGTGGTGGACCCGTTGCCTGGCCCCACGCTCACCTGATTTATCGAACCTTGATTTCTTTCTGTGGGGGGCCTCAAATCTGTCGTGTATGAATCGCCTGTGGAGACAAATGGATCTTGTGGCAAGACTCTTCTGCGCTGCTGCTACTGTCAAAGAAACTCCAGGTGTGTTTGACCGTGTCCGCCGATCCATGCTGCGTCGGTGTCACGCATGCATTGCGTCTCATGGTGGAACCTTAGAGCATCTGTTGCAACATCATGAAATGCATCCATCTCATACTCCATTGTTAATATTATGTCAAATAAATGTTTGCCACTAATTACTGTCTTGTGTCATTTCTGCTTCTTGTGCCTCTGCTACTACTACTTTCCCGTGACGTTTCCGGTTATGGGTTCCTATGCAATTCACATTCCTTTAGATGTTACCTACCTCCCCTAAATGTTTGTACCAATATTTTTGAGACACCGTGTATATTTATTCACATATGTTACTTATGGCACTGAAATGAACTGCTCATTGCTCTTGGTAATTTACTTCTTGGAAAATTGCAACTCTTTTCAATAACCAAACATGGCCTACCTTGTATGACATAATATTGAAATATTATGTCACTGTCATCTGAATGGGGATCAGGTCTTTTTTTTTTTTTTAAATCTTTTTTTTTTTTTTTTTTATTGGTGACCCAAAATGACCACATGGTAGCAAGAATTTTCTGAATTTACTGGATGATCTCCACTAGCATCTTAGACAGGAAATGAGAGAAAACAGTAATTTTGATCTCATTATCAGCAGAGATTCCTCATGCATCATGAATATCTGGCTAAATGAACCCCTGGGTGTAATGATCATAATATACTGATGTGAAATCTACTTAAAGACAGTTTTTAAATTTCCTTTAGTGAGACCAACTACACATTCTAAACAGAAAGCATTCAGGGAAGTAAAGAAGCTACTACGCTTTTCATACTAGGTATACTGTTCCAGGTTTAGTATTAGAAGTGGCAAATGATGCAAAGAGCAATCCATAGGGAATGAGGGGGGGGGGAACGACCCACCTCACCTGTTCATCTCCTCCAAGAATTTGTATCATAAAATCATCCTCTCTCAATTTGAATTAATGTCCCTCATGTGTGTAGTCTCAGAGATAGTAAGAATGCCATCAACATCGAGTTTACTGAATCCAAGACCTTAAACAGCTCAATCAATCTCACAGGTGCCAGTTTAGAGATTCTACAATTATACCCATATATAGTACTCAATTCTGTAATTATACCTGCAATCAACCTGTATATAGTACTCAAGATGCAGCCTAATCATTGCTATGTACAAAGTGATAATCACTTCCTTATCCCTGCTAGCAAAGTTCCTGTATATCACTGAAAAAGCCATGAGCTGTCTTCAAAGCCTTTTTGCACTGGCCAGAGACCTTCATAGCTGACTGCATAATTAACTCCCAGTGTTTTTCATTTTCCATTACCCTGAGTGTAGTACCATATAGTAGGTACATTAATCTGTGATTACTACTACCCATATGTAGCACTTTACATTTGTCAATGTACAACCTCAATTGTCATTTCCCAACTGCCCAATTTTTTTAGATCTTGTTGCAGTAGCATACAGTCATTATTGTCGCTAATCATTCTGCCAACCTACATCTCCAAACTCAGACATTAAGCCTGATATACCTTCATCAATATCATTAATAAATACAAAAAATAACAATGGACCCAGCAGCGAATCCTGGGTGGAAGGACTCCACCAAGATTCAATGCTGGGTCCATTGTTATTTTTGGACCAATAACATTGGTCCATGAAGAGTGTCCATTAACGACAACTCTTGCCTTCTTCCACTTAACCATCCCTTTATCCATAGCAGCAACTTGCCCTTAGAGAAGTCTGAGAACTGATTTATTATTACAAGAAAATAAAAATAGCAAAGAGTTAATTTTAAAATTATATTTTGCCAATAAAAACAAAAAATAAAATGAAATCAAACTACATAGTGATTCTGAATGATGTGTAAGCACCTTAAATACCCATATTTTATAGACAGAATGGACAATTTAAATTTCTCACTGAATACAGTTGTTAGCTGAGAATATCAACTAACATTTGAAGGAAGTGCATTCTGAAATGGTACTGGAAGTATGAAAACAAAGTTCATCTATGGCAATGTCAATATGAGACAAAGGTGCCAACACATCTAAAAATAACTGTCCTCCATGATAAGTCTGAAGAAAATGGAACTATTCATAACATTTTTATTTTTTTGTAATAATAAATCAGTTCTCAGACTTCTCTATATCTAAGGACAAATTTCTGCTATGGATAAAGGAATGGTTTAAATTCCCTATTCCCTGCCAGGAATTCTCTGTCTATACAACAGTGCATGTCCCACTCAATGTCAAAATTGAAAACATGTCCAAATTCAAACTGCATACGTAAATCCAATGACATTCAAACTAAATGGTCGATCTCAATTGCCACAACTGCATTTATGGCCCACAACAATCCTCACCTCACATTAAAGAAAGATGTTAACCTACCATGGATCACTGTATGCAGGTGGGACTCTCCTCTCATGGAATAATGAGACCTTATACATTCAACAATATTGTTTTTGGGCAGCATTATCTTGAGCTATTAACAAAGTTCCCACAATAAGAAACAGAATCCAAACCCGTTGTCTTTGGAATTGAGAATGCATTATCTCTCCCCCCACCCCAATAAGATTTCAAAGAGCTTGTACTGGGTTACCTGAAAAGAGTATGTTTATAGACCATAAATATTAGCATTAGCATTAGCAGAGGCATATGATGCAAGAAAGCAAGCTTATTCAGCATCAGCCAAAAAAAAAAAAAAAAAAAAAAACCCTCTCCCATTTCACCCCTCCGTTCGTTCGAAATACCTGTCCAGTTGAGCTTTAAATTTGTTTATGCTATCAACTTCAACAACAAGTGATGGAAGTCGGTTCCACCAACCAACCACCCGCTGGCCAAAGGCAAATTTCCGCACATCTATCCGACATCCGTCCTTCCTCAATTTGAATTTATGCCCTCTGAGGTGATTATTCTGAGAAAGATGAAGAATCCCATTGGCATTGAGCATGCTCAAACCATTCAAAGCCTTATACACCTCTATCAGATCACCTCGCCGGTGCCTAGTCTCCAGACTCTGTAATTTGCAAAACTTAAGCCTTTCTTCGTAAGAGCAACCCTTTGTTCCATTTACTAATCTTGTTGCCCTTCTCTGTACCCGTTCCAGCAGCTCTACATCCTTCTCGAAATGAGGCCTCCAGACCTGTATACAGTACTCAAGATGTGGCCTAACCATTGCCTTATACAAGGGAATAATCACCTCCTTATCCCTGCTAGAAAAATTCCTGTATATCATTGACAAGACACCATGAGCTACTCTTGCAGCTCGTCTGCACTGCTCAGAGAACTTCATATCTGCCTGCACAATTACCCCCAGGTCCTTTTCATTCTCCACCACTGTCAGTGTAGTAACGCAGAGTTGATACATTGCTCTGGGGTTACTGTTTCCCATATGTAGTACTTTACATTTGTCAATGTTAAACTTCATTTGCCACCTCTCAGCCCATCTGTTCAACCTTTCCAGATCCTGTTGCAGCAGCATAGCGTCAGTAGTGTCCTTAACGACCCTGCCAACCTTTGTATCATCTGCAAACTTAGACATTAAACTTGATATCCCATCATCAATATCATTCATAAACACCGAAAACAACAATGGACCCAACACTGAACCTTGAGGAACTCCACTAATAACATTAGTCCACGTTGAGCAGTGTCCATTGATTACCACAAATATTGCAGTATTTGTGGGCAATGAAACAGTAGGAAGCAGGTAAAATTACAGCTGACATGTACCATCATATGTCAGGCTGTTGAGGAAACTGTCACTCACAAATGCATGCTGATGGCAGCCATTTTGAACATCTGACATAACACTCCATTTTATATCTAATGTATTTGAAATCTTTTTTTATTTCACATTTATTCAATAAACTTTGAGATACAGCATTAATAAAAACTAAAATACTAACAGATTGTGCTAATGCTTTCTTACTTTTTCAGGAAGTTCAAAGCATTCACTGTCTTTAGTGACCATTTCAGATCTTCCTATTACATTACAACCTGATCGTGGCATTAAGTTTTCATTAGACTGCCTATTAAACTGACGGTTCCCAACAGCTGGCAATCTTTTTTCATCTTCACTTTGCAAATGATCTCTAGACTGATTTTTCTTCATCTTTTATCAAAGAACTTGTTTTCCATATTCACAATATGCCTATAGGAGAGAAAATGCATATACTAAAACTGTTCCTTGAATAGAATTTATGCCAAAATATTAGGTTACAAAAATTCCATTAGGCTCATTCATCCATACCATTACTCCAATGTAAAGCCAATTAACAACAAGAAAAAGGCAACCACTGTATAACAAGTTCCACTAAGAATCTAAAACATTGCCAAAATTTTAAGTTGGGTGTTGAGTTTTATGTTAAAACATGCATGAATGAATTTCTGTTATCTAATTTTTTTAATACCAATTCTATATAAAAATCATTTGTGTGGTTTAGTAGCATTTCTTGATTTTTTTTTTTTTTTTTTTTCCAACTTGCACCCTACTCGACCATTACTACTAATGTGCTTCTTTCTCTTACACACAAAATTATAAGAATCAAGATAAAATTTGAAGAATATATCACAAATAACTAATGGTACCTTCCAACTGTTGTTATAACAAAATATTAAGTGAACTGCCATTTAGCAAGATATTAAACTACTTTTAGGAACAAGATCTGGTATTTTTGGAAATGCTGCCTTTCACAATGGAAAACCATTTCTGCAAAGACTCACTTGATGTGGTTTCATGCCCCAAATAATAAGTTCACCTCTTTGGAGTACTATAGAGGCTCCACATTCAATTATCTTTAAGTATTGTTTGCTAAAGATCATCATACCAAAGAGGAACCATAACTTGTTCCTCTTTGGAGTGAACTTTTTCACTGCTTGTAACCTGAGATGCTTCTTTAAATTTCTATTTAAATACTTGGAAGTTTGCTTTTCACAATATGGGGAAAAAAAAATCATAATATATTTAGAATTCAAAAAACTGGATTCATGAAATTCAGAAATATAATTTAAAATTATTTCAAACCACTCACTTCCTTGAAATATGTCATATAAAAACCAACTTCATCTCAAATTTCCAGGCAGTCATTGTAAAGTGCAACTTCCCTACCAATTTGTGTTGTCTCATTTATGAAACCAAACAAAATGTTTGGCTGAATTCAGTTACACGTGCATCCTCCAGACTGTCGGCCAGTGATTAGAGACAGGTGGAGACTCCGCTCATTCACTTCTTTCCCCGGTCACATGGGTTCTGTTTGTAGTGGCTCAATATTGGCACAAAAATATGATGAGCTTGGCTGAGCGCAACAATCGTATAGATGGTTTTCAGTGGGCACATCCCACCGATTAGGTGAATATTTTTCTTTGTCTTTCTGCAGTGTGCATGTTTTTTTTTTTTTTTTTTTTTAGCAGCAGTAATTGTACTAATCTCCCCTCAGTTCCCTCCTTCAATGCTGGTTTAAAACCACCAGTCAATCACTCCTTTCTCCCTTTTCTTATATAATATTGTCTAGTAATGTATGGGTGAGAAAAATCAGTGGTTGTATGTGGTGTTAATTTTTGTTAGTTGGTTTTTGTTTTTTTTAAAAAAAAACATTTTGCCGTTTTTTTTTTTCTTCTTAATTTCAGCTCCGACATTGTCATGTAATGTGACATCCCCTGGTAATGAGCAGGCAAGGAGAAGGGAAAGAGGTGAGTGGGCGGAGTCTACTCGTCCATCACTGCTTTCCCCCTCTTATCCTCTGCCATTTTGGAGGGTGCACCTTAACTAAACCTTTGCCAAGTGTTCATCACAATAGTAAACTCTTCTTGTTTGTTCTTTAGAAATTAAGACCTATACAGCCATCATTATTACAATCTCAGGCAACTGATGAGCTTTTGGATAATGATATGACACTTGAATTTCCCGTCAAAATCAGCAAACAGATTTTGTTTGCAAACTTCAGCAGCAATGGGTTGTTAAAAACACCTAGACCTCTAATTCTTCAGAAAAAATATCCAAGCTTCCTTGATTTAATTGGAAAGCTATACAAACAGCTTTCATTAATTTAATATCCTCAAAAAGTTTCAATAATGACTTAACAGAAATTATAAAACCCCTTTGAAATGGCATACTGCCATTCAAAAGAGTTTTCTAATTTTTGTTAAGTCATTATTGAAACTTTTGAGGTTATTAAATTAATGAAAATGGTATAGTTTAGGGCTAAAGCCTGAGGTTATGTATATAGTTTAATGTAAAATTTAGTGCATTTGCATCATTTCTGTACATAGCCAACTACATAAGTAGTTAAATTAGCATCATTAAGTATATCTCATATTGTGAATACCTTCACAACGAGTTGCCATGATTTTGCACTACCTCGAATAAGTAATGCTTCACCATAGGAGAAGACTATTGTTAACTATTCTCAGCAGATACCATCACCCATATGGCACCGTTTCGGAGCTTATTGGCTCCGTACTTCACAAGAAAAAAAAAAAAAAAAGGAACCATTTCCTGCATATACAAAGGGTACTAGGAAAGTTTTGCAATATGACGCAACAATGAATCACAGGAATCTGCTTGTTGCTGCATGTTGAGACATGTTCATACGTGCATAGTAGCCGCCGCGCCAAGTCGATGGGCTCAGTTATTCATTAGTAGTGAGAGTGTAAAGTGCTTGCGATGGCATTGTGGTTACGAAATGAGATAAGGACAGTTTTGCGGTATAATTTCGTGCGTGGTTTAACCATAGACCAGTGCTTAGAAGAAATGACTCTTGCACTAGATGATGATTGTCCACATCGTACAACGATATTCAGGTGGTATAGAGAATTCCAAAGGGGAAATTTCACTCTGGAGGATTCTGAGAGGCCGGAAAGGCCACGAACGTCAGTTACGGAGGAAAACGTTACTGCTGTGAGGAAAATGCTTGACGAAAACAGGCGAGTGACCTACCAACAGATAGAGGATACTTTGGGCCTAAACGCACCAGCAATTCGTTCGATTCTGCAAGATCATTTGCACGTGAAGAAACTTTGTTCTCTCTGGGTGCCGCATCAACTGACTGAAGAGCAGATGACACGACGTGTGACTTGGTGCCGGGAGATGTTAAAAAAGTTTGATAAGGGACAATCTCGGTATGTGAACAACATCGTGACACGTGACGAGACTTGGCTGTACTATTACGATCTGCCGACCAAGGCTCAAAACAAAGTTTGGGTCTTTGATGATGACGACACACCCGTAATTGTCAGAAAATCCCGATCTGTAAAGAAGAAAATGATAGCTGTATTTTTCAAATCGAGTGGAATTGTGGAACGTGTCGTTTTGGACACGCAGAAGACAGTCACAGCTAAGTGGTATACTGAACAATGCCTGCCTAAAGTCATTGGATCTATGAAGAACCTGCGGCCAAAGTCAAGAATGGACACCTGGTACCTCCATCACGATAATGCTCCAGCTCACCGCGCCAAAGCCTGCACCGAATATTTGACCACGACAGGACTGAAACTTCTCGAGCACCCTCCCTACAGTCCAGACCTTGCTCCCTGCGACTTTGCACTGTTCCCGCATGTGAAAATGAAGCTAAAAGGGAGGCGGTTTTCCAGTGATGAGGACCTTCTACGGGCTTGGGACAACGAGCGTGCTTTACTCCCTAGTGAAACTTGGCAGAACTGGTTTAAAGATTGGTTTCGGAGGATGGAGAGGTGTATTGAATGTAGAGGAAATTACTTTGAAAAAATTAAATAAACAAAGCTGTATTGCAAAACTTTCCTAGTACCCTTTGTATATCTTCAGAAATATATAAACGTTAATAATAATTTGTTCTGCTCAAGTTCTTCGTCGGAAACAGTTCGTCGTTGAAACGAGACTTATAAAGCACTTCAATAATAAACTACGTTCATTCTGTGATTTTTGAACGGTAATTTTGACGGAAGAGAAATAACAAAGAAACTGATAACTCCTAAAAGATCTATGAAACGATAATATTTACATAACTAACAGACTTACAATACATTTACGAAATAAATCCAAACTGCACAGCACAATAATTCGTACCACACAAAATCACAAGCTCCTTCCAAACCACGTGCAATACAAGATAACCAACACTGCTAACGCACGACCGACACATAAAAAGTATTTGCGCTGCTACCTACTCCTGGTGGCTAAGAATAGAACTAAATTTACGCATAACGAAAAAGCACAGTTTAATTAATCTGTTAGGAAAAGAGCCTTAAACACCTCTCAATTCAGCCGAGTGTAGTCGTTTTCACTAGGTACAACACTTCACAGAAGATTTATCGTTTAATGAACAAGACAGGGTATTAAATGATATGCGAAACTAAGGCAGTAATGCTGAACAGGAAGCCTTTAACGTATAAAGAAAAGTTTGCTACTTTTTTAAAATTCTGAGTCTTAGCAAAATTAATAGACTTTAAGGCCATAGTTAAATATTATGATGTGTGTTATTGCCTTTGTACATTACATTTCGTACTTTACTGTGTATCTCTTAAAATGAAAATGGTAATTAAAAATGACAAGGGAATGTAAATTAATCGATTTAAATAAAACAATTGATACTTAACTTGTAATTGTTCTCCTATTTCTTTCAACACTACACTTTTATATCCTGCATGTGAGTAGCTTCTGCTCATAAAATCTTACAGGTCTTCCTTTGCGCGCACTACTTCTGTAAATTTTTCATCCAATTCGAACGAATTGGATGAAAATCTTTCTCTTCATCATGATACTAACGACACTGAAAATATTAGAGACCTAACAATATTCACACTGAGCGAGTTCTGCACCATGTGCAGGCCACGGCCCGCTCGAGTATACTTTTATAAAAATACCGTGGTCATGTGACAGGCACGTGACTTGACCGTGATCGTAAGTGCCAATGTCAACTTACGTATATGATTTCTATAGAAAATCTCAGCTAGGATATTGGAGCGTATCGTGATCTCACCGTGACCAGGCCGTACTTTCGATAAAAGCACATTCTGCATTCCAAATAGACCAAAACCTGATTGCGATTTATTCTCAATATGTTTTCTGAGGTGTTGGATTGCATTCTGAAAGAAGATTCTTAATTATTGCTCCTGATACTCTTGCACGACAGGTATACAGTTGAATGCCCTAAACGATAAATGAATTAATAGCTTACAATTAAATCTGAATTAAAAGTAAAATTAAA
This sequence comes from Mastigoproctus giganteus, assembly GCF_048544385.1. Classification (NCBI taxonomy): domain Eukaryota; kingdom Metazoa; phylum Arthropoda; class Arachnida; order Uropygi; family Thelyphonidae; genus Mastigoproctus; species Mastigoproctus giganteus. Next base: position 203,920,244 of record NC_143583.1, read on the forward strand.
ATTACAACTAATTAAAATTAAGTTAATAATCAATATCTTGCACCCCTTTTTATATAAGTGACATAAGAAAGCTTCTCTTATACAAAAATTGTTCAAATGGATATCTAATACAGTACTATTACTGTATTACATATTCACTAATATTACTGTATTACATATACTATGATCACACATACGTAATGCATATGTATGATCATTTCAGATCATCGGGACGTGCAAACAACGTCCCGATGATCTGAAATCGGAATCACTTCGTTCTCAGAATCACAAGATTCATCGTACTAGAAAAACCAAAACAGGCCAGCTTGTAGGAACAGAAGTTCGAAGACCAACTTCATTGTTTTCTGCCTCATATGAAAGATTAAGAACGTTTAACTTTTTAAATATAGTTCTCGATACAGGATCTGCCAGAAAACGAGAAGAAGGCACCTGGAGAAAGAAGGGAATATTACTGATTCGAAGAACGTTGTTGCAAAGGAATCAAAATTCAGATACGATAAACACAAAACAAAGCACTATTGTTGAGCAAGAAATGAAAACTAGACCAAAAATAAAGAAACGACTACCAGCCATAGGAAAAACAGCCGGTAGTACGCTACGAAGTACCTTCTCGAGGAGGAGAAAAACAATTTCTTTTTTGGATTTCTTCTTTGATAACATGATAGTTACAGTAAAGAAATTCTCCGATGCCGACAAACATTTAGCCAGAGAATCTTCAACATTGTGTCAAAAATTGAGGCTAAATATGTCTTTCAGAATTATCAAAGGCAACAACCCCCTATGTCACAAAAACACCAGCGTCGAGACTTCTAGGTATTATTCAAATAGTCTTCATACAAGTTACATTCAATATCGTCCACCATCCTCAAGATCATCTTATTTTTCTACATTTTCTCCGGCTGGCGCAAGCAACAGTTTCTGAAAGTTAATATTTGCCGTTATAAATGCTAAAGATGAAACCTGGGTGTTTACATATTTTGTATTTACTATTTAATAAAAGTTCATTTCAAATTATCCATTATAATTATATTATCACTTGCCTTAGACAAACTCCTAGCTTTTCAGCTGGTTAAATAGTTTCACGGAAAGTTGTATTTTTATTAAGTACATCGCCTTCAATTTTCTGAATATTGAAAGTCCCATAACGAATATCTGAAAATTCGTTATCGGATATACTTGCCCTTATAAATTCACTCTTTGAGATTATGATGAAATATAGTCTATCTGCTGCTGCAAGTTTGCTTACCGTTTTTTCTACATCGTGTGACTCATGAAGAGTAACAGATAAATTTGCATTCGTCATCTATTAGTTCTGGATATAATGTGAAGAATTCACCCTCTTTTCTCTTTTTCAACATTTCAAGCACCAAGAAACGTCTTATCTAAATTTTGGATTTTTCATCGATTTGTCTTCGTCACCCAAGGATATGATGATTTTAAACAAAGTGGAAGTCTAAAATATTTTTCTTCTTCACTCGCAGCTTATATCGCACCAGCCAAAGGAAAAAAAAAAAAAAACACATTTCCTCATATCTACAATAAATTGTCCAAATCTTCTTAAAATATAGTCGAACAACCTACCTATTACTATTAGTAGAGGCAAATGACGCAAGGAAGCAATCTTGTAAAGCATTACCAAAAAAAAAAAAAAAACATCCATGCTCTCCAAAAATTTCTCTAATTCTTCCTTGACTTTATTCAAACCACCCACTTCCACAACAATACACACAGCGCTCACATCTGGTGAGTACGGACTTGGCACACCCAGGGTCCTGAGCTGGTGATTTTCTCTGCTTCTAACTCTCTCAAGGTAACTCAGAATTTTTTTTTTTTTTTTAGCTGGTTCAGCAAAGCCTCAGGCTTCATTGCACCATATGGTTAAATATTATTATTATTATTATTATTATTATTATTATTATTATTGCCCTTATATTATTTCTCAATGACTGGAGGATTCCACTCCGTGACGGGTACTGCTACCAAGTACACAGGGTGGTTGTAATGTCTGGTGTCACTGTTGGTCGAGGAAATCTCTGACTGTCCTACAGGTGTTCAGGATTGCGACTTTCTGGAATTCCTCTGGGAGACCTATTGCTGCTAGGCTACTATTGTAGAGTCTTCTGGCACCATACCGGTGGTTGACACGATGATCGGGATGGTCGATACTTCTTGCATATGCCTCATCTCCTTGCCCTCATGTCTCAGGTTCGTGTACTTCCTAATTTTTTCTCATGGGTTTTCTGGACAGTGCTTGTGTTGGGCACCGCTATGTCAATCAGGTAGGTAGCCTTTTTCCATCTTGTCCACAAGGGTTATGTCCGGTCTGTTGTGCGGGTTGGTCGTATCCGTTATTATGGCGCGGTCCCAGTACAGCTTGTAGGTTCGGGTGTCTATTACGGCCAGGGTTCGTACTTGTAATATGGTACACTTTCTTTGTTCAACTGGTATTTCATCGCTAGCGTCTGATGTGTTATCCTGGTCGTGTCTATGAATGTACTCAGTCTGGGTGATCATCTTGCAACCCGCGATGATGTGTTGGGTTGTTTCTGAGGCCAGGTGGCATCATCGACATGTGTCAACTGACATTCCGCGCTCCTTTGCGATGTACTTTCTGGTGTTGATTACATGGTCTTGGATGGCCAACATGAATCCTTCAATCTCGAGGAAGAGCGTCCCGCTTGTGAGCCATTCATTGGAAGCAATGTTATCGAAATGATCTTGATGGCGGTCATTGTAGTGTCTGCCATGGAGTGTCTTCTTTGCCCATCTTTCTAACTTCGATTCTTGGCCCGTCTGGGTGGCTGGGGCTTCCTCGCTTAGGTTGAGAGGAGTATACCACTTATCTATCTTCCTTATGGTCTGTTCGAGTGGTGCTGTGTTGTTCTCGACATAATTCTTCAGGTTAGCTGTCCCTGTTTTCTGTTGCTCTATCAGGCCCCTTCCTCCCTCTTTCCGAGGTATTGTTAGTCTCTCCACTGCTGACTTCGGGTGGTGTTAGCGGCTGTTGTCATCATTGTCCTTGTCTTTCGCATGATATCTTCTAGCTCGGTGTTAGTCCAATCTATGACCACAAAGGAGTATGTTAGTACTGGAGCCGCATACGTGTTTATGGCTTTAACTGTGTTCCCTCCGTTCAATTTTGCTTTCAGAAGGCTTCTCAGTCTCTAATTATATTTTTCGGTTAGGCCCTTCTTGATTTCCTTGTGCTCTAACTGCTGAGCCTGCATCATCCCTAGGTATTTGTAGATCTCTCCTTCTGTCATAGCTTCGATCTCTTTACCAGTCAGCAGCTGATAGTTTCGGCCAACTAATTTTCCCTGGTACAGTGTGGGGTCTTGCATTTGTCTAGACCAAATTCCATCCTGACGTCCTTGCTGAATTCTTCGGTGATCTGGAGTAGTTGCTGGAGTTGCTTCTCGGTTGCCGCATACAGCTTGATGTCATCCATGTACATCAGGTGGGTGAGGGTGTACAGGTTCTTTCTTCCTTCTTTGAGGTTATATCCATACTTGCTGCCGTTAAGCATGGTGGATAGCGGGTTGAGTACTAGACAGAACCACAGTGGGCTCAGAGCATCTCCCTGAAAGATTCCTCTTCTAATGGGGATTGGCTTGGTTGTGAAGATCTCGACCTTAATGGTGGTACTCCATTTCGCCATTGTTGCTTCTAGGAAGTTTGTCACTATCAGATTGACCTTGATCTTCAGGGTCTCTATTAGCCAGCTATGAGGTACGGAGTCGAAGGCCTTGCCGTAATCGATGTAGGCCATGTATAGGTTGCGGTGCTTCTTGTAGGCTTGCTCCATAACTGCGGAATCTATGGTTAATTGCTCCTTGCATCCTTTGCTCCTCCGCTTGCATCCTTTCTGGCCTTCAGCCATTATGTTCTGACTCCCTAAGTGGTCTGATATCTTCTTGGTTATGCAGCTAGTCAGGATCTTGTACATCGTTGGGAAGCAGGTGATTGGCCTGTATTTCGCTGGGTTTCTTGTATCTTCGTCTTTAGACTTCAGATATGTGACTCCTTCGGTGAGAAACTTCGGGATTGTCTCCGGGTGCCTTATCATTCGAGTGAACTGCTCTGCTAGGTGCTTGTATGTGCAGGTGAGCTTCTTGTACCAGTAGTTGTGAATGTTATCAATTCCTGGGGTTTGCCAGTTGTGGGTGTTCCACATCGACTGTTTTACTTCTTCTTTTCGAATCTCCCACTCTCTCATCTCTTGTATGTCCTTGGTTTTCTTCCGTTCTACTTCTATCCAGGGTGCACTGCTGTTATGTCTTACTTCACTGCTCCAGATATTTCCCCAGAACTCTTCGATCGTCTTCTCAAGTAGTCTGTTTCCTGCTTTCTCATCTTCACCCAGTTTCCTGTAGAAGGCTCTTTGGTACTCATTGAAGATTCGGTTGTTCATTTCCCTCTGAGAGCTTTCTTTGTATGTGTGTAGTCTCTTGCTGAGTGCGAAGAGGTTTTGCTTCAGTGTGTCCAAGTATTCTCTGATTTCTGGTCTCATGTTTACTGTGGGCGCTGTCTCTCTTGAGGATGCTCTTCACCTTTCCAATCAATTTCTTACTTCTATTACCCTGTTGGTACTGGGGAAACTGACCTATCTTGACTCTTAATTCTTCTGTCTTCTGCTGAAGTCTTCTTTCCCAAGCTGGCGATTCCTTCTTGTTTCGGTTCTTTTTATGCTGGTCTCGCGTTTCTTTTCCATTAATCCAAGTAGCTGCTATGGCAGCATACGGCTGTGTGGATAGCCTCCAGCATCGCACCATTGTTGTTAAGGTAATGTGACATTATTTGCCGATTGAGGTGGTCTGTTAATCTCCACAGGATTTTATTTGGCCTCTGCTTAGGTATCACGTGTGCTCTTGTGGGGTCCATTCCTTCGAATTCTGTTAGGGCCTTCTCCACTCGTCTTCTATTCTGGATATCATGACTTCGTCTCTTTCCACTTCAGCCACTCTGGGTTGTATTTCTTCTTGCTGTTCCTCCTCTTGTTCCATGGTATGCTTTTCCTCCTCTGGTTCCATATTGACCATATTCTTTGTGCTGTGTAGTTGATCGCTGACATCCTGCTTGATTTTTTCCCAGATGGCAAGCGCTATTAGGTTCTACGTGACGATGGTCCTTCTTTGGTCTAGTAATCGCTGTTCGATTACCTGAATATCCGGGTATCGTTCCAACCACTTGGTATGTAGTTGCGACCTATACATTGTCATATCGGTCTTTAGCCTGGTTATTTCATAGTATGCTCGCATGATGTACGTATTCATTTCAATGCTCCACTTCATGCGTTGGCGCTTTCTTCCTTCCTGGGTGTTCACTAGTGCAGTTACGCAGGAAGCACTTCCAGTTGGTGGGGCTGGATGGTCTTGCCCTTCTCTTGTGGTAGCCTTACGGGGGACAGCGCCACTTGCTCCACTGTCTTGCTCTGGAGACCGTCTCCAACTTTCAAACCAACCCCTCTGCCTAAGGCCTGAATGTGAGTGACTTTATCCTGCACCACACTCAATGCAGTATGAATAATATTTCTCTGCGACATCATCCATTTATGGAGGTGGACTTGTTTAGTTTCGGCTTATGTCCTGTGATTTATTTTATTTATTTTTTAGTTCTCGCGAGTGACACCAGATGGTGCACTATCTGCCACAGCCGTCACTCTGAAGTAAGTCCAATGGGGTAACTTTCGCGATGTTTTTTTTTTTGTCATCATTTAATAATATTATTATTATATCCGTCTCCCAGCGTAATAGAGCCGCGTTCGTTGCCCAATTCAAAGCGCAGCCTTGTGCAACAGTATCAAAACTCTTCATGAAATCAAAGTATGTAATATCAGAATTATTTTTTGAATTCCATTCCTTGGTTACTTCATCATAGTATCCAATCACATTGGTCAGACAAGACTGCTCCTTAAAAAATTCATGCTGTGACTGCGGTATAATTGCATTCCTACCTAGAGGGCCCTGCAATACTTCTTTAAACAGTGACTCCATTATTTTTCCGGTAACAGATAAGCTAATAGATCTGTAATTATTCATGTCACCTTTTGAGAATCCTTTGTGAATTGGGGATATATTCGAACATTTCCAGTCCATAGGAACCCCCTCCCTCTGAATCCAAGGATCTCATAATTATATCTAAGGGTTTGCTTATCTACTTTGCTGCATCTCTTAATATAACAAAAGATTCCATCCACCCCAGGCGCTTTTTAAAGTTTAGCTTAAACAATTTCTCTTCCATTTTCCTTTGAGTTATAGCAAAATCATTTAGCTCCCAATTACAGTTTGATAACCTTATGGAATCCACTTCCCTATAGAATTCCTCATGCTTGAATGTAGATGCAAAATGCCTAATTAATTTGTTGGCAACCTGAGAGGGTTGTCAACGTTAAACCATTGACATCAAGTGGTCCAATGTGATTCAACCCCTTCCTTCTGCTCTTTATGTAATCGCAGAATTTTTGCATTCTTTGCCAGAGACTTCTCGTAATTTGTTTGGCAAAGAATGCAAAAATTCTGCGATTACATAAAGAGCAGAAGGAAGGGGTTGAATCACATTGGACCACTTGATGTCAATGGTTTAACGTTGACAACCCTCTCAGGTTGCCAACAAATTAATTAGGCATTTTGCATCTACATTCAAGCATGAGGAATTCTATAGGGAAGTGGATTCCATAAGGTTATCAAACTGTAATTGGGAGCTAAATGATTTTGCTATAACTCAAAGGAAAATGGAAGAGAAATTGTTTAAGCTAAACTTTAAAAAGCGCCTGGGGTGGATGGAATCTTTTGTTATATTAAGAGATGCAGCAAAGTAGATAAGCAAACCCTTAGATATAATTATGAGATCCTTGGATTCAGGGGGAGGGGGTTCCTATGGACTGGAAATGTTCGAATATATAATTGTAATTTATATTCGTAATTTAATTTGTAATTTAATTACAGAATAATTTATAGATACCGAAGGCTTCTGTACTACCTTATAATTTATATGCATCCCATGTATTCTTCTTCTCTGCACAAGTCTCATCAGTCATCTGACTTCCATTTAGGTCTAAGCCTTGAACAGTATTTCTTGGTTTGTATGAAAGGCATATTTTATTTTATTATTTTTTAGGGTTGCCCGCAATTAAATACATTAACCCGTATTTTGTGTCTGTAAATTGCGTATGTTCTATGGTTGATTTGCCTGTTTTGTTGGACGAAAAAACCCCCGTTACTGGGGAGAAAAACCTTGCTATCTACGCCTGAGACCAACTAACTCAGCCACGGAGTGAAAAAGCCCATTAAAGTTCCTCGCATCATCGACGGGATTCGAACCCAGGCCTTTTCCACCCGGTGTGGGGAGGACGGTGACCATACCACTGTGCTACCGCGCAGACAGTGTATGAAAGGCATAGTTAATTATAAGATTACTTTCCTGAATGCGTCCTATTTAGAATTTGTTGTTGGTAACAGCAAATTCTAAATCATTAGTTGGTACTGCTGTATAGAATTTAAAATCTGTCTTAGAGCAATGTAGTCATCCTTACGAAAGCTTGGAAGTTTGATGCGGAGTTCTGAATCTCTGTTATTTGTATACTTATCATATTCATTAGCCCTATATAACACTCCTACTCTCATTTTTGTTTTCCCAGTGTTTATTTCACACGAAACTCACCCAATGTTGCACTGGTCACCCATGTCGACTGGATGTACTTTAGATTTAATATGCTTCTTAACTAAGAGCATAAACCCCCACCTATCCTGACCCGTTTATCCTTCCTGTACTCCCATATTTAAATTCAGAATCTCTTATGTCTCAGTGACACCATGTCTCCTATATCCCTACAATGTCTGGATTTGATGACTTAATGAGTACTTAAAATTCCTAAAATTTGTTTAAATTTTCCTAGCATTAGTGTACATGCAAGTATACATGCACATGGTCTTACTCTTATTTACCATAACACAAGCCATGTATTTATTTATTCCATGATGATCCACAGCAGGGTTGGAAATTTCCAACATCTTCCTTTCCAGGCCGATGCAAGTTCCAATAGAAGCAATGCAAGAATCGCGTTCACCTCTGCCTGTGACTATAAACCTATTAGTCTGTGTATCCGTTCAAGCTATCAATTCTCCGACCAACCAGTTACTGCCGCCTTAGCATCAGGAAATATTATTGTACACCTATTTAAGTTTATCCCAGCCCTGTAAAAAGAGCACGCCGCAAAAAAATATTCTATCTCATTAGCCTTGCACATTTTCGGAATTGATTTAAAAGCTTTCAACATGTATTCCCTCCTATGGTATCTAGGCAGAATTGCAGACTCTTTTAATTTTATCCTAACTCGAGACATTTTCCCAACGTTGGTCTGCACTTGTTAAGCAAGTCCTCTTTTCTTAATATCCTTAGTGCTCTTAAAAGATGATATCTGCTCTATAACGTCAACTAATTTGGGGCAATCATATCCTGGTCTTATTCCACCTATTCTTATTGCTCAACATTAGATGGAAGTTTATGACAAAAATATCTTTGGCTGAATGCAAATTTCTGTACACTTATTCTGCAACTGCCTTTTGCACTTTAAATTTATGTTTCCTTATAAGTCAGTCTAAGAAAAGGTAAAGATACCTTCGACAGTTAGTTCCCTAACTCTTTTCAAGCATTATATATAGGGTCCAGTCTCATTCTTATGACCACCTACCTAGTATCCAGAATATGCGCCTTTCGCAGCATGCACCGCAGCCAGCCGCCGTGGAAGGAACCCAATAAGTCCGCGGAAGGTTGCTACGGATATCTGTGACCATGCAGACTGCAGTGCACCCCGGAGTTCCTGTAGGTTCCTTGGTGGAGGACCCATCCGTCTGATGTGTCGATCGAGGTGGTCCCACAGATTTTCAATTGGGTTAAGATCCTGGGAATTCGGTGGCCAAGGGAGTAGCTTGAAGCCTTCGTTGTGCTCCTCAAACCACTCATAGACAATTCTGGCGACATATCATGGCGCATTGTCTTGCAAATAGATACCACCACCTTCAGGGAACACGGTCAACATGTTCGGGTGTAACTGATCGGCGACGATCGATAGGTAACCGTTTGCGTTCAGGGTGCTCTCCAGAGATATTAGTGGACCCAAGCCATGCCATGCCCCAGACCATAACGCCGCCCCCACCAGTCTTCCTTCTGCCAACAGTCATGTCCGGGTATCTGTTCTCGGAGGTTTCATGCCTTGAAGCCTTCGTCGTGCTCCTCAAACCACTCATGGACAATTCTGGCCACATAGCACGGCGTTGTCTTACTGATAGATACCATCGCCCCCAGGGAACACCTGCGCACCCTAACACTATGTCTGTTCTCGGAGGTTTCACGCCTAATACGCCACCATCCATCCACTCGGTGGAGCAGAAACCGTGACTAATCGGAGAAGGCCACCCGTTGCCACTCGGTCGGGGTCCAGTGTCGGTATTGCTGTGCAAACTGACGCCATTGTTTGCGATGAACATCCGTCAGCATGGGTGCTGTCATCAAGCGTCTGATACTGAGCCCAATACAGGGTTCGCTGCACTGTGTGTGTTAGAGACCTTTCTGTTGGCCGCACGGTTCATTTGGACGGCCAGTTGAGCAAGAGTAGCGCGCCGATCGTTCCTGACCAACCGTTTCAGCAGACGTTCACTTCTGGGATCAATGGCGCATGGGGCACCACAATTGGCACATTGGGTCGTAAAAAACTGTCCCATTCGTCCAGCTTTGATACACTTTCACTACTGCAGCACGTGATCATTTCAGAAAGTCCACTGTTTCGGAAATGCTGGCACCCCTGGCCTGATAGCCGATGATCACGCCTTTTTCCAGATCTGATAGGTCGCGTGCTTTGCCCATGACAGAGGCTGTTACTGTATTCACGAATGCCGAACATCAAGCCTTATATGCTTGGGGCGTGTGAATTTGACACGAGCGCTGTATGATTCGCTAGGCGTGTGTGATGTTTGCATTGGGGGTAGTCATATTGTGACTGGACTCTGTACTTCATTCAGGTAACTATGCATATATGCACCTAGTTTCCATAGACTGCAGTTCACAGAATCGCAGTCCTTCTCGGAAAGAATATCTTTTGTTCTCAAAACTAATCTTGGTGTTTTGTTCACTGCACCCATTCTAATAGATCGACGTCCTTCCAAAATGAGGTTTCCAAGCTTGCATACAGTATTCCAGATAGGGCTTAGGCAATATCATATAAAATGGAATAATCATCTCATTGCCGCTGCTGGAAAAGTTCCTCATATCACTGACTGGGACCCATCAGTTGCTCTAGCAGCCAGTTAACACTGTGAGAGAATTTTATATCTGACAGCACATTGATTTCTAGATCATCTTCCTTATCAGCTGCCTTGAGATTGGTGTCACTGAAATGGTATATTGTTCTGGGATTACTGCGGGCCTTCAGTATCTTGTATTGAATAATTTTCGTAAAACCTGTTGTCAGTTTTCCATTTGTCCGCTTAGTTTATCCAGATTTTGTATGATTGTGATGGGGACATGTGTGCATGCAGTGGCGAAATTACCATACCGACACAGCGATGGAGAAAAAAACAAATAAAACAGGTGGCAATAGCTGGTTTTTGGTTAAGCCGGTCGGCAAACTGCGCGTGTAGCATAGTGGTATCGTCACTGTCCTCCCCACACCGCATGGAAAAGGCCCAGGTTCGAATCTCGTCGCTGACGCGAGGAACTTTGATCAGCCTTTTTCACTCTGCAGGCTGAGTTAATCGGTCTCTGGCGTAGATGGACAGTTTTTTCCCACAGAAACTGGCGTTTTTTCGTCCAGCAAACAGGCAAATCGACCAGAGAACACAATCAATTTATAGACACATATGGATATATGAAAGAAATTTCCAGGTGACCGTAATGTTATTGTTATAGTGTTTCGGCTTTGTGTGTGAATCGCTTAAACAACTGATGTAGTCAGACATCAATACAGTTTGTCATTAACTGAGTGTAGCTTTCATCGACTTTTTGTTTACTACAAAAGAACCATGCAACCGTCGCCTAGGACTGATTTACTCAGCCATGTTGTAAAAAAAAATTCATAAAAATAAAATTGCTCGCATCATTGAAGAATCTCTGTCTATAGAAAACTTGTCGATATCGACAGTCATGCCTTTTTGATCAGTATTTAACCAATTGTTTTACCAGAATGCCCTGTAAGCCAATTGTATAATTGCAATAATTGTTACTTTTGTATGTGTCTGATTATAATTGTTACTTTTGTATGTGTCTGATTAAGTTGACGTTTTTGTTCAATAAGTGACTCCATTACACTAATTAAATTTCTCAATTTAGTCTAATAATCAGTTTCTGAGGCCGTTGTTATAGGGTTTTTATAGGAGCATAAGCGATTAAAGCCATATTGTTCCGTGTATACTGACGGTAAATTTGTGTTCTGTGGTCGATTTCCAGTTTGCTGGACGAATAACCGGAGTTTCCGGGAGAGAAACATGCTATCCTCGCCTGAGACCGATTAAATTGGCCACATTCGTGAAAGAGGATCCTAAAAATTCCTCATGTCATCGATGGAATCGAACTCAGGTCTTTTTTACCCAGTGTGGGGAGAACCATGGTTATATCAAACTATGCTCCCCATGACAGCTACCCAGTGGAAAAACAATGCATGAAACAGTCGTGAGAACTACATAGACAAGTACTATTAGAGTGCCCTGCATGTAGAAGCAATTATATATCTCTGCTGTTATACAGTATACGGTGTCACCGTGTACAACTGTACCTCGTACATAAGTTGTATTAGGCGCCTCCGTAGCTAGGTGGGGAGGGAGCAGCAGTGTGTAGCACATGTTTCTTGATTAGACCGTCTAGCCCGTGATCACCAAATACGGAGGATGCGGAAATGTCAGGGAATGACCACCGCATATCCCCGGAGCAATATTGCCTTAGTTGCTAATGCTCCTAAAACCCAAATAACAAACAACAAACAATAAGTTATATGAGTTGTATGTCTCTGCTAATTCACCGATTTGAAAATGAAGCCGTGCAGAAAAGTCGGCAATTTGAAAAATGTCTCTGAAATTGAGAATACCTATTTCCGCTTACAATTGTTGTTTTGGGGGCTTTACGGCGCAAGGACAACAAAGGCCATAATGCGCCTACCCGCTTACAATAGAAAGCCATCCAGTGTTTTGTTTCTTTGTTTACAAGCCAAAGTGAACTGCTAAAGCAAATAAGCATGACTTCATTCAATTTCTTCATAAAGGGCTTCCTACTAAAATTTCTATAGGGAGTCCACCCTCAAAATTAAGCCATTAATGAGGAATATTTAGCTGACATGATTTGTACGATTTCAAGATTACAGTGCCCGACAAAAAAACTGCATCACTTGTGAATTTTGTAAATAATGTGTTTTGTGCTGCATTGTGGGTTGCAGAAATGTCCGAAATCCATTTGTTAGATGGGATATATGTACATCTCTGCGAATGAAATCCAATAAAAAGTTTCCATCTGATATACCTAATTGCCATAAAAATATTCCCAAAGGATAAAATGTTTAATTAATGGAAATATGAGAAATCATTCAAATGGAAATCATGATAACCAAACATACATTTTTTTTTTCATTTACGTGTACAAACTGAAATGCCAAGTTAACGCAATAGTATTATGTACTGTAAATCAGCAAAATAAGTCTTCAATATTTTGTTGTTCCTCCTCGAGCTGCAATTACAGCCTTGCAACGATCTGGCATAGAGTTAATCAACTTCTGGATATACGGCTGCCCAATTTCGTGATACCACCACCTTACAATGCTCTCCTGCAGCTGAATCTTACTTGTTGGCTTCTTCTGAGCAATTTTAGACGACATTATGTACCAGCATTTTTCAGTAGGGTTCAAATCTGCACTGTTACCAGGCCAGTCTAACATTGTAATGCCAGCATATCTCAAGTATGACTTAAGGGAAAAAAATGGGGGAAAACATTGGTATAAGTGTGTTTTAAGTCTTGTGAGACAAGAAGACAGATTCACCATTAAATTCAAATAGCATAAAACTTACCAATTTTCCTGTGTGACAAGGTGCTGAGTCCTGTTGAGAAATGCAGTTTTGGACGTGTGTGTGGTGTTCCCTAATAAAGGGTTTCAGGCGCTCCTCCAAGATAGTAGTGCAGGTTTCTGCATTCATCGTTCCTTTAGTAAACTTAATTCGCCCCACCTCTTTGCTTGTTCTGCATCCCCACACCATCTGACCGGCAGGGAACTTTACAGTTGGTGTTATGCAGTCAGGATAGTATGCCTCCGATTTTCGTCGTCTGACATATCGCTTCCATCCGAGCCATGCAGGTTGAATTTCGAATAGTCAGAAAAAATGACGGTGTCCCATTGCTCTTTTCATGGACATGAAACATGCGTTTTAGCCGAAGCAGGCCGCTTCTTCCTCATTTGTTGGGTCAACAAAGGCTTCTTCTCGGGCCGATAGGCATGCAGACCACATTCCAAAAGCAGGCTTTGGACAGCCCAATTTTGATCTAAAACTGGACTTTGAGATGGCCTCTGGTATTGAAATCAGTAGCAGTAGCATGGCGATTACGAAGGCATAGCCGTTTCAAATATCGATCTTGGGAAGGCGTAGTTACTCTCTTACGGCTTGATCCAGGTCTTCTCTTCACATCACGCTTTAATTTCTGTTGGCTGGTGGCAGCCTATTTTATCAGCGATAGCACGCGTATAAAGTCCTTCCTGGGAGAGAACAACAGTTACACTTTTTATTCTTGGTGCCAACTGAACATATGGAGCCATGCTTACACCTTCGCAAAACATGATACTAATGAGAGTGTATATCCTTCCAACGCCGTATTTATAGAAACGGCTGATGCAATATCTTGCAATTACTGTCTGATGCAATAGAAGCGTTATCTGACCCAATACCCTTGCTTTGCGACAAAGAAAATGACTGTAATCGAACAATATCTTATACGTTTCACTACAAATGTTACTTTTTTAAAGGTGATGCAGTTTTTTTGTCCACCACTGTAGATTAGTGAAGCACAGAGGAAGTGAAGCAGTATATAGGTGGCAAAGTATTTGCCACCTAAATTCTACCTCATTTCTTCTTCGTATGGTTCTTGGTTTATGAATAGCAGTGAAATGGCACTACATAAACTAAAAGGCTTTTCGTGTGGTAAAGCAAAGCTTTGCATAGTAGCTGAATTTAGAATCTAGGTGAAGGCCTTAAAAAATTATTATGTTTTAGAGTTACTTTAGATTGGATTCTAACTTGAGGGCAAGAGAAGACTGAAAGGAACAAACGATACCTACTAGGTCTTCGAGGATTTTGGGTGATGCGCAAACTGAAAAAGTTAAATATAACTCCAGAAGTCACTGGTAACTTGTTAAGCCATAAAAAGCATCTCTAAGTTTTTGAAATAAAACTTTGAAATGAAACATTTGTTTTATCTTAAAGCATAATGGCTAAATAAATGTAGTTAATTTGATAGCCTTGCAGGGGTGGATTTATAGCTAAAAGGAGACCTATGGGGACAGAAGCAAGGTCAAGGTCAAGGTGTGTTTGCTTCAATTGCGGTCTCCAGAGTTTCCCCTATATGCTGCTGTAGCATCTCAAAAGGTGAAGGCCGGCAAGTGTATGTATGTAGGTGTGTAAGTATGTGTCTTGTTATGTTGAGTGTTGAGTGCCGACACTGGCGAATTTGCAGCCAGGGGGCAGGAGACACCTGGTTCCCTGACCCCTGACTCCCAACCTTGGCCACGAGGAGGCGCTCCAGGGTCCACTTTCTAGATGAGACTCTTACTGGGGCTATCGGGCAAGCCTGGGAGCCCCAAGGGAAAGGAAGTGGGGATAAGAATTGAAGTATGGGGATTGGAAGGGATGGGGAGGTTGGATAGAAGATAAGGGGAAGAGATAGACTTCCCATGAAATAGAAGAGAGAAGTTTACAATAGTATAGAGTGGAAAAAAAAACCATATATATATATATATATATAGGTAAATGAATTAGGTGGTAGTATAATAATATAATATAAATAATATATTGGCTTGTCAGTTAAACCAATAACCAAGATAGGTACCTAACGTGACCAGGAAAAAATACATGCTATGCATTAAGCAATATATTACAAAATATATAAAAATCGATACATTAAAAAAGTTAATTATGGCAAAAGGTTACATTGAAGAGGACTTTTTCTAGGGCTAACCCTTTCAATGTAACTACCGTAATTAACGAGCTATCCGTTTCTGTAGTCATCGTCCAGCTAGGCAAAGTCCAAAAAGCAAAAAGAATTAGGCCAAAAACAGATAAATAACTAAATTTCTAAATTTAGTAGCAAGCTAGTGCGATGACTGTTAGCCCGACGGATAGCCAAAATTAAATTTACATAAGCAAAAAAGAGCATATAAAATATTTTTAGGCATCAGTGTGTAGTAAAAAGATAGAGCAGCAGCCAGTGCTAACAAAAGGCGAACGGAAAAGTTAGAAGGATAGTTATAGTATCTCACTCCCCCTCGAATACTCTAATAGATCATGAGATATGAAAATTAGGAATAAGAAAGAGAAAGGTAAACAGAAAAGAAAAAGTAAAAACAATGACTAGGATGCAACCTTATAGAAAGGTATCCCATTTTGTGGCAGGCAATGTAAAGCAAAATTTTAACATTTTAACAAGCTTACCAACGCGAATCCAAGGCAGGAGAAAAAAGCCTCGGGAAATAGCACGTGCTGAATATATACTACTGTGCGCAGCCCCCCCTGGTAGGTGTAGTAGATAAGTAAAGCGATAAATTAGGCATATTTACAAGTAGCGCCCTCTGCATTGTCAATATGCCAAAGAACATAACTAAATAATAATGCCGTCAAATATTTATATCTTGAAATTAAATTAGAAGTTAACAGAATATGTTCCTGCCCATAGAGCAAATATAGGTACGACGTTTTCAATGCGTGTAAGCTATATGTGACTTACTTCATGAGCAGTACCTACTATATACATATATACATGCCCAACGTCATTCATATTAGCCAACGAAATTATCGCTTTACTTATCTACTACACCTACCAGGGGGGGCTGCGCACAGTAGTATATATTCAGCACGTGCTATTTCCCGAGGCTTTTTTCTCCTGCCTTGGATTCGCGTTGGTAAGCTTGTTAAAATGTTAAAATTTTGCTTTACATTGCCTGCCACAAAATGGGATACCTTTCTATAAGGTTGCATCCTAGTCATTGTTTTTACTTTTTCTTTTCTGTTTACCTTTCTCTTTCTTATTCCTAATTTTCATATCTCATGATCTATTAGAGTATTCGAGGGGGAGTGAGATACTATAACTATCCTTCTAACTTTTCCGTTCGCCTTTTGTTAGCACTGGCTGCTGCTCTATCTTTTTACTACACACTGATGCCTAAAAATATTTTATATGCTCTTTTTTGCTTATGTAAATTTAATTTTGGCTATCCGTCGGGCTAACAGTCATCGCACTAGCTTGCTACTAAATTTAGAAATTTAGTTATTTATCTGTTTTTGGCCTAATTCTTTTTGCTTTTTGGACTTTGCCTAGCTGGACGATGACTACAGAAACGGATAGCTCGTTAATTACGGTAGTTACATTGAAAGGGTTAGCCCTAGAAAAAGTCCTCTTCAATGTAACCTTTTGCCATAATTAACTTTTTTAATGTATCGATTTTTATATATTTTGTAATATATTGCTTAATGCATAGCATGTATTTTTTCCTGGTCACGTTAGGTACCTATCTTGGTTATTGGTTTAACTGACAAGCCAATATATTATTTATATTATATTATTATACTACCACCTAATTCATTTACCTTTATATACAGACCGATGTAATGTTTAATCGTCTTAGATGGCATTAATTGGTTATGGGAATAAAACAAAATAAAACAAAATAATTTAATTTTACAATTTATATTTATTATTATATTTATATTTCACTTTCACATACTAGGATATATATATATATATATATATATATAATATATAATTAAAAAAATAAACAAATAAAAAAAATAAAATAAAAAATTAATAATATATGAAATAAAATACAACAAAAAATAATTAAATAAAAAAAGTACCTATATACAATGTTTACTATTAGCTAAGTGAGTACGATCACCACTCCTGGGGGACTTCATCAGAAAACCAAAACTATAAATACAAAGGGTACTAGGAAAGTTTTGCAATACAGCTTTGTTTATTTAATTTTTTCAAAGTAATTTCCTCTACATTCAATACACCTCTCCATCCTCCGAAACCAATCTTTAAACCAGTTCTGCCAAGTTTCACTAGGGAGTAAAGCACACTCGTTGTCCCAAGCCCGTAGCAGGACCTCATCACTGGAAAACCGCCTCCCTTTTAGCTTCATTTTCACATGCGGGAACAGTGCAAAGTCGCAGGGAGCAAGGTCTGGACTGTAGGGAGGGTGCTCGAGAAATTTCAGTCCTGTCGTGGTCAAATATTCGGTGCAGGATTTGGCGCGGTGAGCTGGAGCATTTTCGTGATGGAGGTACCAGGTGTCCATTCTTGACTTTGGCCGCAGGTTCTTCATAGATCCAATGACTTTAGGCAGGCATTGTTCAGTATACCACTTAGCTGTGACTGTCTTCTGCGTGTCCAAAACGACACGTTCCACAATTCCACTCGATTTGAAAAATACAGCTATCATTTTCTTCTTTACAGATCGAGATTTTCTGACAATTACGGGTGTGTCGTCATCATCAAAGACCCAAACTTTGTTTTGAGCCTTGGTCGGCAGATCGTAATAGTACAGCCAAGTCTCGTCACCTGTCACGATGTTGTTCACATACCGAGATTGTCCCTTATCAAACTTTTTTAACATCTCCCGGCACCAAGTCACACGTCGTGTCATCTGCTCTTTAGTCAGTTGATGCGGCACCCAGAGAGAACAAAGTTTCTTCACGTGCAAATGATCTTGCAGAATCGAACGAATTGCTGGTGCATTTAGGCCCAAAGTATCCTCTATCTGTTGGTAGGTCACTCGCCTGTTTTCGTCAAGCATTTTCCTCACAGCAGTAACGTTTTCCTCCGTAACTGACGTTCGTGGCCTTCCCGGCCTCTCAGAATCCTCCAGAGTGAAATTTCCCCTTTAGAATTCTCTATACCACCTGAATATCGTTGTACGATGTGGACAATCATCATCTAGTGCAAGAGACATTTCTTCTAAGCACTTGTCTATGGTTAAACCACGCACGAAATTATACCGCAAAACTGTCCTTATCTCATTTCGTGACCACGATGCCATCGCAAGCACTTTACACTCTCACTACTAATGAATAACTGAGCCCATCGACTTGGCGCGGCGGCTACTATGCACGTATGAACATGTCTCAACATGCAGCAACAAGCAGCTTCCTGTGATTCATTGTTGCGTCATATTGCAAAACTTTCCTAGTATGCGGATGTACTTGTTTTGGGTGGCACCTAGACGTTTAGTCGAACTCCACCTTGGAAATTCTGTGTTGATAGAGAGAGAAACTGTCTACACTCTACAGCGATCAACACCCTGTCAATCACTGCCCATTTCTAGGCTTGAGTAGTTGTGCCTGCTTCTATTATCTAGTGCTGCTGCACTAATTTGTCGTCCAGTGGAAGGAGTGCAATACCAAAGGACAGGAGCTCTCAGGTTGCCCAACCCGAGGGAAAAAAAAAAAAAAAAAGAAATAATAATAAATAATAAATAAATAAATAAAAAATAATAATAATAATAATAATAATAATAATAATAAAATAAAAAAAAAAAAAAAAAAAAATATATAAAATAAAATAAAAGAAAAGAAATAAATAAATAAAAAAAAAAAAAAGAAAAAAAAAGTTAAAATAAAATAAAAATATGTATAGTTAATACCATTATATACATTGAATGTTATTACTAATTTAAGACCACAACAGTTGGTTTCTAAGTTAACAGCTGTTTGACCTAGTAAGGTAGAAATATAAGTTCATGAACACATCACTCTACTGTCCACTTCTAGAATTAGTAAACAAGGTGCGTCTTCTTTTAAACACCTTGTCAGAAAAGGATTGGAATGCTGCAAAGTTCTTGGCATCTTGAATCAAAATATCGAGGTTGTCAGTCCTAATAGGTTGAGTGCTGTTAAATAGTTCTTGTCTGAAGTCGTCATAAGCCGGGCAGTAAAGCAGAACATGCCTCCAATCTTCTACAGCCCCACAAAAACACAAAGGGTCAGGTTCGAGTCCAAATTTACACAATTTATCCCGTAGTGAACCATGTCCAGTAATTAAATACGACGTTGTCATTGAAGGATAAAACCATCCCATAACTTTCTTATTTACAGCAAATGTTGCATCTTCAATGAACTCCCTGGTAGTGAGTCCCGTTTCACTGGATTGCCATCTGTAATTCCACTTCTCAGTGAATTTTGTCCAAAGATTAATTTTCTCCTGCCGAATGTCCGTGGCCGGATTACTTGCAATGTCGAGGATTTGAGTTGGCAAACCTTTCTTTAAGTTAGAAATCATGCCTCGGTATGCCACATAAAGGTCAATCGGAATACAACCTGAGATCACTTGTAAAGCATTGGTTGATGTCGTTCTGCAGCATCTGTGTGTTGCCAATATCATCTTTCTCTGCAATGATAAGAGTTTGGCCTTCACTGTGACGTGAGTAACCCTAGGAAACCATATGGCAGCCGCATATACTACAATTGGCAAAAATATAGCCTTATAATATAATGCCAAAGTTTTGTGCTTTATACCCCATTCAGCTCTTGAGAGCCTAATCACATTGGCAGTAAACTTGTTAATCTTTTCAGCTAAGTTCTTTACGTGGGGGATAAAAGAAAATTTATCATCAATTATGAGACCAAGATATTTATTTTGAGAAACATAAGGAATTTGGACATTGTTGATATGGAGTTTAGGAGGTCTGTTATAATCCAATTTATTGTTGAAGATCATCATTTTAGTTTTCGTCTCAGAAATTTTTAATTTGTTTATTTTAGACCATTCCAGCAAATCATCCAGGATTTCTTTCCCATGTGTTTCTAGCATACGTCTTGACCTGCCTGGTATGCACAGCGCTAAATCGTCGGCAAATGCTATTTTATTGCAAATTTGACTTTCTTTTAGTAACCACTGGTCTAAAACAGAATTCCAGAGGAGAGGCCCAAGGACCGAGCCTTGTGGGCATCCTCTGGAAATGAATTTTGAAAATACCAAGTGTTGTGAGATGACTTTTATCTGCCTATTTGAAAAATAAGATCTCATAACCTGATATAGTAAATCATCACATTCTGCCTCTCGAAGTGACCTGAGGGCGCTCTCCCACCAGAGTGTATCGAAAGCGCCCTCAAAGTCGATAAAAACAACCATCATGTATTTTTTGTCTGTAGTTTTGCATAGATTCACCAAATTTCTGATGGCATCTTCGGTGGAGGAGCCTTTTTTAAAGCCGAATTGTGAATTAGAACTCATATTACTTGCAGCCAAAACCTTCTGCATCCTAGGCGCTAATAATCTCTCATAAAGCTTTCCAAGATTTCCTAGAAGGGATATTGGGCGATATGCCTTGGGATCCGTTGCCAGTTTTCCAGGCTTTCTGAGCATCTTTACTAATGCAATCTTCCAAAAATTTGGAAAAGTCCCCTCTAATAGACATTTGTTGAAAACATTCAACAATATATGTGGAAAATATTGGTGAAATCTTTTGATCGCCACATTTTCAACTAAGTCCATTCCAGGACATTTTGACTGATTGATTTTAGAAATTGCAAGTGCAAGTTCATCTAGACTAAATAGTTCCGTATCATTTGATCCCTTGTAAGATCCGTTAACGAACCTTATCTGAGTTTGTTCGGTGGTGTCTTGCTCTGGGTGATCATCAGGGAAAAGTCTCTCTATAATAGCTTCAACCGTGGAGAGCCAATCAGTAGTCTGACTTCCGTTAGAGTAAACAGAACTATATATCTCAGGAGTTGCAAGTTTGTCACGACAAATTTTGTATATTAATCCCCATGGGTCAGAATTTCCTGTCTGGGACACTAGTTTCTGCCATGAGGATCTTTTGGCTTCCGCAATAGCTTCGAAATATTCCTTACGTAATTGACAATAGACTTCTTTTAGTCGCCTAACGTCTGTTTCTGTTAAGTATCTGTGCCTCTGGAAATTCTTCCTTGCATCTATAACCAGTCTTCTCAAAACAGATAACTGGGGATTCCACCATGGGGTGGAGCCAGGTCTCCTAACTTTCCTTTTAGTGGATTCAGTCAAAGCTCTGTAAAGAGTGTTTTGCACAAAGTAAGCATATTCTACTGCAGATAAACTGTTCAATTGTGCAATTTTATCATCTGAAAATTCTTGTTGCAAGACTTGCTTAAATTTGGTCCAGTTCGTGGTTCTCATAGAGAAGCGGTTTAAATCCTGAAGGTGACCTGAAGAGCCTCCATCCGTGCCATTTAATACTAAATCAAAAGTGATAGCACGGTGATCGCTATTGCATACATCCGGGCAGACCATCCAGTTTTTTACATGCTGCGACAAGCATGGAGAGGAAAGGGTGAGGTCTATGTTAGACCGTCCGTGAACGTTCCAAAAGGTTGTTGGCATGTTTGGAAGATTATGCACATTCCAATGGTTAGTCAATATAAATTCTTCAAAGACAGAACCTCTAGCGTCGTTGCGTTCGCTAAACCAAAGTTGAGATTTTGCATTGGAGTCAGTAGAAACCAATATATTTGCACTAGGAAAAGTGCTTAAAATTTCTTCCAAAAGATGCATTGGTACCTCGATATTATCATTTGGAGCGCAGTATAAAGAAACCATGTAGAAGTCTAAAAACTGGGTAGAAATATGGATGCAGGTAGAAAAGGATGTACAAAAACGAGATATGACTGTTACAGTTAGAGCTCCATTAAATACAACAATGGCAGTTTTTGGCTGCTTGGATTCATATGCAACGACTCTAGCTACTAACGGGTATCCAACAACGTGATATAATTTATCCGTTTGTCTATACATCGAGTAGGGCTCCTGAATAGCCAAAATGTCTACTTTATCCTGCAAACATGAAGCTCTTAGTTCATCTGCAACGCAACGTGAACGTTGCGCGTTCACCTGCATTATTTTTAGGAAGTATTTGTTGGTAGATCTATTGTAATTTAGATGGTTTATTTGTGTATTATTCATTAGCAATTTTCAGTCTTGCAAGTTCAGCTGCCTTCTGAAATTCTGGGCAGAGTGGATCCCTTACAGAATGTGCATTGTCCCTGTTCCTCCTCTTACAGTTTATACATCTCGGGGGTTGTTCTTTATGGGGGCAATCTGCGTATATATGTCCCCCAGCCGCACAATGACCGCAAGATACAGTCTTGTGGGTGCAAAACTGCGTGAGGTGGCCAAATCCCAAGCAACGGAAGCATTTTGTCACTATTGTAAATTTCCTGTATTTATGGGCTGAGAATCCCAAGAAAATTCTATCGTTTTCTAAAATATGTCTAAATAATCTCGGTGAGAGACCTATCACCCAATTTATCACTTTTGTCTTTGTACCGGAGCTAAAACGTAACATCACCTCTTCCTGAATTTCTTCGAAAGTAAAGCCATAATCTTTAAGATTTTTCATAAAGATGTCCTCTACTATTTCTTCCTTAGTCAAATCTCTTGAAACGTCATAAACTAGTAGTGTAGGAAATGTCATTTTTGGTTTGTCCGACTGTAGTCCGACATCTTTAAATGTGGATGATTGTCTAAGCAGCTCTAAATCCTCCTTGTTAGATGTTTCAACGATCACTCCATTATTTCTCACAATTCTGACGTTTTTAATTTTTAAATTTTTATGTTCAGAACGCAGAGATTTGGCTATTACTTCTTTAACCTCCGTCCCCGAGGCTAGCTTGGAGCCGTCCACCGGTCTAAAGATCGCCACATGCTGAGGGGCACTGATTTGTGTTGTGACAGTTTTAGCTTCCATAAGTATCCTATCTCTAGAGTCAGTTATATTGTAATGTTGCCCTCGTTCCACTCTTTCCCCTTCAGAATACATCTGCTTCGTTTGTGTCGAGCTGATCCTGACTTTATCGGCGTGAGATTGCTGTAAAGGTGGCATCAAACCAGCCTTGCCACTCATGATTTGGTCAAACATATTAGCTCTTACTTGTAATTCCTCTGTCTTGACTGTTAACTTCTCATTTTGAATTATCAATGACGTGGTAATCGTTTCCATCTCTGCCCAAAGGCTATGGATTATGTTGGAGGCTGCCTTAGTTACTTTATTGGTTTCAGCAGCCATGAAATCACTCAAGTTTTTCTTTATTTTCGTCAATGCCACCTGCATACTAGCACTATCTGCGAGGCATTCTGCATCAATCGTAAAAACTGGGTATGTCTTCGACTTATCAGTATTCATTTTATCCAGACCTTCTTTGTCTTTTATGCCCTTATCCTCAAGAACACCCTGATTAACCTGAGAAGTAGACGCGTTAAATTCAGAATCGCTTTGTTCAATATTTACACAAGAAGTCGTACTTTCAGCTTCGATGTCTTTGTCTCCTGACTCAAAACGTATAGTTTTATGAGAAGTGGAGGTAGGTTTAACCCGATCCTGAGCCAGAGGAGGTAAATACTGCTGTGTCAGTTGAGTAACGTGATTAGCGAGGGCGTCCGTAAGCGCGTTTATCAACTCTCCGTAGATCACTTGGCCACTCTTATCGCCATTGCCTTTATCAGGATTCAATATAGAGTTTTCTGATGTCGTCAGATTTTCCCTTTGAGAGATGTCTGCGGGTGTAATTCCTACACTTTCCTGATTTTCCTGGGTAACTGGACTTTCTGTCTCTTCTCCAGATGTCAATTCTTTAGTTGTCGGATCTGGTTTTGTGTTAGTTCTCGCGCTGCCACGACAAAAATCACAAGACCATTTTAGTCGCCTTTCTTTCTTTAACTTTTTAAATGAGGGACCTAGGCAGGCTGTACAAAAAGTACGGCTACATGTACAGCATTTAAAGATGGCCTCAGGGTTCTGGTGACAGATAACGCATTCCTGTGTCATTTTAGAGCTGATATCCCTTTCAGATTGCATACTTTAATTTTAATTTTAACTCGCTTCTACATTTGCCTCTATGTTACGGTTAAATTTTGCTGTTTGTGAAATTTACAAAAGATACTACTCGGGGTCTGCTCTTAATCCTCTTGTCTTTGTTCTTCAGGAGGGTTATATCCCTCGGGTATTAACCCTACTCAGTGCGGTGAGTACTTGCTAGTTTAGTGCTTTGCTATTGGCAAAGGACACACATAGTATATCTTTTATTGCTTGCAAGTGAAGCTGTATAATTAAAATTGTTTTTATTTTTACGCAGAATGCGACGATTGTAAATATAAAGTGTTTGTATCTGTGTATATATGTAATAAAAAATGTATGTAAATAAAAAAAAAAAAATGTAAAAAACTTTCCTAGTACCCTTTGTAAGTATTACTATCAAAAGTATTACTATTAGGCCACAGCAACCAGACACCCTTGTACAGGACTCAACCACTTTGCCTCAACTTTTTTTTTTTTTTTTTTTTTATGCTATGATTATCTGATCCGACACTACCAGAATTCAGCATTAAACTCAGAAGGCAAATGGCAAGGCGCTATCCATGTACAAACATTAGGTAGCACACTGTCAGCGTTTTGCAATTCAGTATCATATTTACAACATGCATAGCCAAATTTCCTCTGTACACAAAACCGGCCCCAGGGGCTAATCTTGGGGTAACTGTAATTTGGTGATCAATCTTGACTGTGTGATATTTGATTTGATTAAATTGAAATTTAATTGATTGTTACCTGTTATAGTTTCTTTTGTTGCACGAGTTGCAATTGGATTAGCTGCCCTACGTCCTCGGCGTCTGGGGTGGGCGGTTAGGGGTTTTCCCCTAGCCGGCTAAACGGGTCTCTGAGTGGGTGAGGCAGAGTTGAGTTTAGTTAAATTTTCATTCTGTGCTTGAAATTGTTTATAAATTAGATTTCGATAGTGTTTCGATTTCTTGTTACTATTGAGTACGGGTTGTTAATAGCCGTCTGACTCTAAATTTGTATTGTGGGCGAATTGCCTTTTAAATTTTTAAATGTCTGGAAAAAGGTCAAACACTGGCTCTCTTCTCAAGGAAGGGAAGGAGGTGGAAGATTTTTCACGGAGTGAGTCATCTGATTCAGAGAGTGATAGTATGGAAGAAGTTGAAGTGGTAGAATAGCAAAAAGACTTGGGTGATAGTAGTAAAGGAAAGTCTAAGGATTCAGTTTCCAAGAAGAAAAAGCAGAGAACTGAGAAATAGAAGGTGGTTTTTGGCGACCAACCTACAAAAGAAGGTCTTGCAGTGAAATCTAAGATGTCCCCAAAAAAGAAAGAAGTGCTGAAGAATATGAGAAAAGTTATAGGCTCTATTATCAGAGGTGATGAAGATGCTGATAAGGAGCTAAGTCTTAATAGTGTACTAGATGCTAAGACCAAGTTAAGAAGCATCTTACTACAGAGTGAAAATAGGGTATCTGGAAAGGTATCCACTAAGATCCTTGATATATGGGACGAGCTTGATATGCAGTATATAGAGTTGGAAATAGAATTTCAAAGAATTAGAGCTCAAGTTGAAATGTACCAAGAAACGTGTAAAGCTCAAAAGAAAGAAATTCAAGAATTGAGAGATGCTCATAAAAAAGAAATCCAAGAACTGACAATAGAAAAGCAAGTCCCTAAAGATTATGCAACAGTAGTGAAGGCGGTGGGCTTAAGTAAGCCTAAAGTTGCTATAATAACTACAAAAAATGTAAATCACAAATGTAGTGAAGATGTGAAGCAAGACTTGATAAAGAAGGTAAGACCAGTTTTGCAAAGTGTTAAAGTTTGTAATCTGAAAGCAGTGATAGAGAAGAAAGTTGTAATTGAAGCAGAGACGGATAAGGACATTGAACAGTTAATGCAATGTGAGAAATTTAAAGAGCTGACGTTAAGTGCTGATAAAGTAAGGAGACAGAATCCAAAGATTTTGATATACGATGTGGAGCTGGATGTGGATAAAAAGGAACTGTTAGAACAGTTATGGCTTAAAAATTTGAAAGATTACGGAGTAGACCGAAAACTATTTCAAGAAAGTTTAATAGTTATTTCCGTGAATAAAGCCAAAAATAAGCAGTTAAATAATTGGATACTCCAGGTTGATGGGTGTATTCACAAGCGATTAGTGAATGCAGGAAGAGTATTTGTCCATTGGTCTGCTTGTCGAGTTCGTGACATAGTCACAGTTACACAGTGCTACAAGTGTATGGCCTATGGCCATATTGCTAAATTTTGTAAAGGGGAGGCATGTTGTGGATATTGTTCGGAGGAAGGTCACTGTTATAAAGATTGCTCTAATAAGGAAAAAGTTCCTCGCTGTATAAATTGCTGGCGCAAAAAATTGCCCAGTGATCATACAGCAGTAGACTGAGAATGTCCTGAACACAAAAGGGCAAAGGAACTTAGTCAAAAACGAACTGACTATGAGTAGTGAAGAGTTCCTTCGATGATAGACATGGATGCATTTCCTGAGAGTGTACTGTGGCTATTGTCGTGGACTTGACTTGAGACGATTGTGTTGTGATTGTATAGCTTGTTCCTTCTTTTGGGAAGAGACTCAGTGTAAGATCAGTTTGAAAGTCAGACCGTTGTAAATAAGGATTGTTTTAGAGTTTTTAACCTTCTGTACGAGTAGAGGTCTTCCTCCTCGAGGAAGGGGCGGTAACTGAAATCACATGAAATATTAATTTATTTCATGTGACGACAGGCTAAAGACCGGAAAAAAAATGTAAGTCATTTAATCAACAGAATGATTAAAGATCTTTTGGCTTAAATACCATAAGTGATGATAGATTACTAAACTTAAAGAATGGTAAGAAATCTAAAATGTAAAGTTATTGGTGCATATGGGCATATTTGCCTAGGCGGCACAATAGAGTTCTGTTGCTTATATGATGATGTACACAAAACCGCTATCAATATCCTGATAGTCTTCACAAGTCACATTTTGACAGAAACCACACTCTGCTCAAGAACCACTAACACAACCAACAGACAACCTCTCTGTTAATTCTACTAAATCCAATTTTATATTTATAGCAAATAATCTACAAAACACAACATCATTACCATCGTGGAACCAACATATTTACTTAAGAAAAGAAAACTAAGGACTTATTTACAGAAAACATATTTAATGGACAAAAAAGCATAATAGTTCTTGTCCTTGAACACAAACTCTGGATTACTTGGCATCACTCTTTACCGATCAATTCCAATTAGTCTCTTCCTACGTACAAACAATTTATCTGCAAAATTACAAAAAGCTAGGAAATTTTCTTTATCATTGACAAAACATGGTTGGTCATCTTCATTGTACACTTCTGTAAGAAGCTGTAGATTATTTCTTAAGTCTGCATAGAGATAGCAGTTAAATATTAAATTCTCCATGGTCTCGGGAGCAGCAGCCAATCCCAGAGTGAACAATTTGGAACTCAAGCTGCCATGCCCTGTTAGAAGAAAAGACATTCAGACCTGGGCAAAACCAGGCCAACCGTTGCTTGGTAAATTCTAATATGTTTGGAAGGTAATTAAAAGTAAGGGAGGCAGAGGCAGAAGGCCATGACTTAACAAAATCATTACATTTTTTTAAAATGTAATGATTTTGTTCCTATTTACTTATTACAATGGTGAAGGGAAAGGGACCAACGGAAAGCGCAAGTGCTGGCAGTGCTAGGAAACGTAACAAAATTGATTTAGAAATGATGATGATTAATGAAGAAGTACGAAACAGTACAGTTTGTCATCTATTGCAAGGAATTAGGTCTCGCCTTTAAGATGAACAGTGATCACAAAACAGCGTTCAGGTGCTATATTGAAGACGGAAAAGCTATTATATATAATATTGATTAGTAAATTAATAAGAGGAGTTTACCTCAATATAGTACGTAGAACACTTCCGTATGATACCCTCCAGAAATTTAATTTCTGGAGGGTATCATACGGAAGTGTTCTACGTACTATATTGAGGTAAACTCCTCTTATTAATTTACTAATATTATCATCAAAGTAGAACATATTGAGTATTACAGCTCTGATTCATACTATATAATATTGATGGAAAATCAGATTCAGAAGAAAGTGCTCCTGAGTCCAATGGCCATTCAAGCAAAAGCAAAAAGTAGTTATGAAGGTATTAAGGATAAGTACTGCGAATCCCAAGCCAAGTTCGTGGCAAGCAACGGGTGATTTAATAGGTTCAAGCATCGCGCTGGTTTCCAAAACATTAAAGTATGCGGTGAAGTCGCCAGTGCCGATTCTGCATCTGCAGAGAAATTTTGTGATGCTTTGGAAAAAACCTCTTCTAAATCTCCACAGCCCTAATGTTTGTTTGTTATTTGGAGCATTAGCAACTAAGGCCATATTGCTCCGGGGATATGCGGTGGTCATTCCCTGACCTTTCCGTATTCTCCGTATTTGGTGGTCACGGGCTCGAACCTCGGTCTAATCAAGAAACGTGTGCTACGCACTGCTGCTCCTGCCCACATGGCTACGAAGGCGCCTGCACAGCCCTCAACTTCTGCAGCGGCGTGCTTATCAGCTGGAGAGTTAATTCTGGCGATGATGCTAGAAAGATAAAACTTGCTGACGTTATGCTTGTCTCCTCTTTTTTTTTGTAATTTTATAATTTTGAAATTTTTGTAATTGTGTACACTTTTGTAATTTTTCCTGCGCATGAGATAAAAAAATTGAATAAATAATTCTATGTGCATGTTCGTCGGACATTTCTTCTTTGTTTCAATCATATTTGCTTCAAAAAAATTTGCAAGTGTTGCATAAGCATTTAGGGAAATTCCGACTTACGTAAGTTTCCGTATAACGCAACCCTTACGTAAGCCGGGGAGTGGCTGTATAGGGTTATCCATACTATATTCTGTGCGTGTTTACTTGCATGTTCGTTGAGTCTAATTGTCTTTCTTATTATACATTTTGTGGGAGTAACTGGTAATATGCTATGTAAATAAATATAAGCAAAGTAATAATTTTCAGATTGTGTATTTACAAATGAAAAAAATCTTCACATTTCTATGTATATGGCAGTTTATTTTAAAATAATTGTGCTTACATCATATAGCGATATTTGCCCTTCTGTTTTGTACAAAATTGATAAGATAAAAGAGCATCAATTTTTTTTTTTTTTTTTTTTAATAATTCTCAAAAGATTTTTCTCTAATTATGGGGTGAAATGACTAAATAGATTTCAGGACGACGGATGCAGTTACTCTATCAGAAGCTGCAGAAAATGGCTTGGAACCATTTTTGGCTACATACTTGTTGGCCTGAAACACTTTTAACACCCGGTATCCCAAAAGGTGTTCGGCTATTTGCTGCAAGATGAAATTTGTTTAATAAATTGGAAATTGAAACTGAACTAATCTTAAAATTCATACAAGTTCAACTTAAAAAAAATAATAATTCAACATTAAAAAATATATATTAGTAAACAAATGGCTTACAACAGGTCCAAATCTTTCTTTGAAGTAAGATGTTGGAGGCGTGGCATCCAATTGAAAACAGATGGCCAAACCAACATATATTTCTGACAATGGACATTTTTGAAAGTGCCCATTGTCAGAAATATATACAGGTAACCCACGTATAACACGGTTATTAGGTTCCTGTAAAATGTCGTGTTGTGCGAAACCGTGTTATACGGGACTAAGAAAAAGTACAAAAAGGGGGGGGGGGGTTACGTTCCAAAAGCTAACAAAAATAGACTATTTTTTTTAACAAAACTAACAAAAATACACCATTCTAGATTTCGTGTACCTCCTGCTTTCTTTAAAAAAATCAGTAATCTGGGTTTGTTTTCTTTTGCTTTATAAATCTTTGTGAATTTCATCATATGGAACAAAGCATTTTTGAAGCTCGCTTTTGAACTTTGGGCTCCTTTCATTCAAGAATCTGCATTCAAAAAAATAAGATTCTAATTGCTCGGCTAACTTTATGCCTTCCCCTATGCTTTTTAGTGTAAAATTTGGAAGTTTAGAATTTTCATCTGCGATACCATTTGCCTCCGATACCATTTGCACCAAATCCGCTACGCCGGCTTCTTTTTCTTTTCTACCAGTAATACTTGAACGTCTTCAGTAATTATATCTTTTTTTTATTTTCTTAGGAGCATCGGCGTCTAAGACCATGTTACTCTGTGTATATTGTCTATAAATTGAGTGTCCTGAGGTCGATTTTCTGTTTTGGTGGACGAAAAAACCGAGTTTCCGGGAGCAAAAACCATGCTACCCTAACCCGACTAACTCTGCCACGCTGTGAAAAAGACCCATAAAAATTCCTCCCTTCATCGACAGGATTCGAACTCGGGTCTTTTTCAGCCGGTGTGGGGAGGAGGGCGATTCTATCAACTGCGCTACCCACGAGGGCTTCAGTAGTCATATCAGCAAAAAATCTTCCCCTCCTACCGACGTAGCAAGTTCTACTATCGCACAGATTCCGTTTTCTGCCGGCTCCACTATATTTCCTGAATGGAACTGACTCTGGCCATACATTTTCCCACACGCATTTAACGTTGACGATTTTACTTCTTTCAGCGATAAAGCTATGATTCTGATACAGTCTACAACTAAGAAATGTTTACATACCTCCATTACTTCAATAGATTCGGAATCTTTTTTTTTTTTCCAAAATCCATTTTAACGATTTTCTGATGGAATGAGTTTTAAAGGTGGATATAATGCCTTGATCTAAGGGCTGAATGAAAGAAGTTGTATTAACCCAGTACAACTGTGGGTGTAGGAACATAACTTCAACGTTTGGATGACTTAAATCTCTTGGATGGCCTGGTGTGCTGTCCAATAGTAATAAAACTTTGAAATCTATATTTTTCCACAAGTTCAACAATTACAAGTTCAATAGCACAGAACGTAACTCGGGAATTTCCCAACAAAATAAAATACAGGGATTTCTCAATAATTTTTTTTTTTTTTTTTTGACTAGCGAGTCAACAGCGGGGATTCAAAAAGAGTGGAAACGTTGAAAAATTACATCCAACATAATAGCAGGGTTTTCCCGCAAAAAAGCTCAAAAATACCGTTATGCGAGAGTTACCGAAATTCTCTAACTGTGTTAGAGCGAAACCATATTATATAAGTACTGTGTTGTTGTGCGAGGATTGCCGCAATTTATCAATCGTGTTAGAGCGAAACCGTGTTGTAGAAGTATCGTGTTATACGGGGATTGCCTGTATATATATATAAACGATTAAATAGGAACTGAAAAACGAACACCAAACCACCTATTGAAGTTCTATCGTAGAATTAGTTATATTAAATAGAAATGTTCTAAACTTCATTAAAATGGTACTCATTAAATTTATATATAAAATCTAAAGTTCGCAGTACTGAATAAAGTTAGATAACTGCTGCCCACTCGATTGCGCTGCTGTACAAATTTGTAGTCTGAAACAGCCTTTTTCAACATCAGAAGCGTAATGCGATTTCTACTCGTGTAAAAAGCTGCACTCTAAAATTCTATATTCCAAGCAGTTTTAATCCCTCCACCTTCACAAATTAGCGTATTTTACTCGAGAAAAAAGACCCCATGAATTAAGAAAGGTGAATGCCAATAAGACCTGGTGTCTATTTTTAACATATGTATTTCAGGATTACACAAGATTTCTGGATATGCATTTGGTTCATCTACATATTTGACCCATTGTAAGACCTTTAAAATCTATATAAAATCTACAAATGCGTGTATTCACGGCCAGTTTTCAGGATGATAAACACCAAGTTTTTGGTAAAAAATCCCAGAACCTCGGGCCAAGACTGTTTAACTAAGCCATCGTGCGAAAATAACTTTTACTGTTCCGCCAGAACTCGATGGACTTTCTTAACTTCACTCTGGTGACAGGAATCAAACAGAGACTTTTACAAATAAGTGTCCAGGGAAGCGACATATTAGGAAATCCACCCTCATTTTTACTTTTCTAAACCCATTTTCATGTATGGCTTCCCTGTTTGGGACACTGCACACTGTGCAGTGTCCCAAACAGGGAAGCACTGACTATCAAACACACACTGACTATCTTTCTGGCCAACCTGAACATTTCAAAGTATATTTCAAAATATCTGCAAAGCAGCAGAAATCAAAATGTGTCAAATAGTAAAATGTGTCGTAACTTTCATGTCTATTCAAAACTGTTATAAAATTTTAGTGTAAATTCACCATGTAAGTTAAACTGCTTTGATTTTTATTAATCTCCAATCTACTCCTTAAACACTTTAAATTGCTCTCCGGTAGCACAAAGCTTATACACTGAAAGGACAGAATTCATGGGATACCTGGTTCCTGGGCAACGAGATGTTCTCACCCCTTTCGCTAGTGGACGAACCCATCGCTTGGCAGGTATATACGTACACTGCATTCACGTAGACGGCAATTCGATGTCAATATGGATAAACGTCGTGAATTAACCGACTTTGAAAGAGGGATGATAGTGGGTGCCCGACGCACGGGTCATTCTATCGCAAGGTGGTACAGAAATTGCACTATCCCCGTTCGACAGTATGAAGGATGTATCGGGAATACGCCATTTCCGGAATAACATTTCATCGTGGACAGCGCTGTGGGGGGGGGGAGAAAGGTAGTGGATGAACGTGGCTGTCGACGTCTGTCTTGCATTGTTTCAGCCAGTCGGAGACCAACAGTGGTACAAATCACAGCCGACTTTTGCTAACACAGGACTCTACGCCTCAGCTGGGAGAAAGAACATCGGCAGCGGATCTTGGATGATTGAAGACCGATCTACTGGTTCGATGAGTCCCGCTTCCAGTTATTTCGAGAGGACGGGAGGGTGCGTATCTGGCGGAAACCGCACGAAGCTATTGCACCAGTCATGTCAATAAGGAACTGTTCAGGCAGGTGTACGGTCGGTAATGGTCTGGGGGCGTGATCAACTGGCACACGTTGAAACCTCTGGTACGTCTAGACGCATCCCTGAAGAGTCCAGGTAACGTCTTGCAGACTATCTGCATCCCTTCATTGTCAGCGTGCACCCACAGGGCAATGGACTCTTCCAGAAGGACAATGCGCCTCCCCACAGAGCCGTGGTGACTAGAACATGGTTCGAAGGGCATTCCACAGATTTTACTACCATGGAATGGCCACCGGACATGAACCCTGTGGAGCCTCTTTGGGATGCTGTGGAAAGGTCCGTTCGAGCTTTGGATCCTGCACCCAAGAATGCGACGGAATTATGGACAGTGATGCAGCAAGCACGGATGGAAATACCTGTGAAACGCTTTCGTGAAATACTTGCCTCAACGTCTCGCCATGTGACTTCCCTTATACGGGCGAAAGTTGGGTCCACCCATTACTAGGACGGTATCGCATGATTTCTGTCCACTCAGTGTAAGCTTCGACTGTTTTAGTCGCTCTTAGGACAGATATGCGTAGTTTTTCGTCCAGCATACACCGCATACAAGCAAATCGACCACAGAACACATGCAATTTACAGCCTTAAAAAACACACACGGCGCAATATGGTCAAAGTCACTGATGCGCCTAACACCACTCAACAGCAACAACAGTACGTAAAGAACATAGTATATACAAGTAAAAAAAAAAAAAAAAATATTGATGACAAAAAAAAAAAAAACTCCAGAAAGTTATTTCATCTACCCATGTATATTGTGTTTATAAATTGCGCGTGTTCGCTTGTCAAATTGCCTGCTTTGCTGGACGAAAAACCCCGGGTTCTGAGGGGAAAATCTTGCTGTGTACGTGCGAGATAGATTAACTCAGCCACGGAGTGAAAAAAGCCCATAAAAGTTCCTCGCGTCATCGATGGGATTCAAACTCAGGTCTTTTCCAGTAAGGGGAGGACGGCGATTACACTAACTGGTAAAACGTGTTACCCACGTGGGCTTTTCAAAGTCTGTTATAACGTCGTAAGTTAAACACTGTACCGTATTTTTGTAAATAATGTATATGCTAAGTTTGTAACAAATTTTTATACCCTTTAGTTATAGTTATTAATCAGTTTGCCAATGTAAAACACGGTAATTGAATTAAATTTAAAAATCCTTCAGACTGAAAATGCTTATGGTTTAATGTACATCCTATTTCTATACACTGACGATTAAGTTCTCGCATATTTTAATGGGTCAATCTGCAATATGTGATATGAAATTGAAAAAATATATCAACACTTTTCTACTAGCACTATCTATCTTTCTTTAAAAGGGGGTGGGGAACAGCCGGTGACTTAAAAATGAGTCGGGTTGAGTCGATGGCCTGATTCGGTTATTCCTCAATTTAATACAAAATAAATAGATTTAAATAAAACCGATATAAATAAAATGAACTTATTATAGTTTCATTCAATATTACCGTCTTTTAGCAGTAAAATAATAGTGCCTCATTATAATACATTTTTATTATCAAAATTTATACGTTCATAAAAAATATACAGTATACATATTGGTATTGCAGAACAGTTTAATCAATGACTAACGCAAATTTTGGATCGGACAGAATAGTGGCATTCAAAAAGCATCGGCACTGTTCGTTAAAAATGGGCTCGTTCTATTGGTTTAAGACAAATATCAACTCTGAACATCGTTACCTGAAGTGACCTGACAGTTTCCATCCCGAAGATAACGGGTTGAACTTTGTACGACTCGGAGCTGTGCCAAATTTCCTCCGATGATGAAATCATGCTTGATGATCAGACATACCCTGGTCCAATACCTAGGACCAGGGTATGTCTGCCAGGGGCAAAGGTTGATGACGTTGAAGAGCAGATATCATCTTTTAAGGGCACAACAGGAGATATTGTTGTACACGTTGGAACTAATAACATTAAGAGTAAGAGACCTGCAGATTTACTCAACAAGTACAGGTCAATGTTTAAAAAAAAGTCGCGAGTTAGAGTTGAATGTGAAAGTGTCTGCAATTCTGCCCAGACACGATAGGAGGGAGTATATTACGAGAGCCTTGTCGATAAATTCGGCCCTGGAGAGATTGGCAAGGTTCAAGAGGTAGAATTTTTTTCAGCCTGGTCTGTGCTTGTTGAGAGGAGAGACTGCTTCTACAGGGATGGGGTACACTTAAATAGAAAGGATGCAAGAATATTTTCTGATGCTATCGAGGCAGTGTTACACTGCCTCGGGGGATACACAGACTAAAAGGTTAACAGTGGCGCAGGCAGAGGAAAAAGTGATTATTGCACTGCTTCTATTAGAATGAGCAGCAGCAAGTCAATGGAGATTTCCAGGACTGTCGGGATTCATAGTGGAACAAATAAATACATGGGCTGTGTTAGGGTAACTAGGAGTCAGGGGCAGCTCGTTCATAGGCACTGCAGCACTCCCAGCTATTTAAATCTAGAGATACAGTGAACGGAGTTATATGAAATTTTTTGAAGAAGAATGCAACGCAATGATTATTTTTATTAACAGGGCCCGCATATAGTATGCGCATCCACTATTTCCAGTAATAATTTCAATAATAAACGAATTAAAACACGAAATCGTTTCCAACTTTGAAGTTTAATTAACCGTAGGTCTCACTGTGCACCAGGCAGTGACACATTTTGCATTCCACTGAATTATCTGGCAGTTGGTTGCCATTGCAACCAGCATATTGGCAACTCTCGCCAATATATTTTTTTTATAGGTGAAACGAATCAAAGTCACTGTAAAGCGGGCAGTGCAGATTTCATCGTTGACCATGATGGGTGTGTAGTCACAATGTCGGTGTCGTTTTGTTATTCGTCCGAATTCCCATTAAGTAACTAAATAATATCGTTGTTAAGTCAATACTCAAATTCAGCAGTGTAATTATGTGATTGCAAATTAATTGCGAATTGAGCTTGAACTTGGTAAGTTGAAGTTATATTATGAGGTGATGCGTAAGTAAAATATTATTTCTACGACACACGATTTTGTGAAATTTGATTCGATCATGGCCTCCATGCTTTCCCATGAAGTAAATCACATGACAGTGAATAAATTTCAGCAAATTAGTTTTTCACAATTATCACTCCAAGAAAAAAATGTGATTAAAAAAGATGGCTGTTCCACACCAAAGATTCAAATTTCTCAGAGGGGAATAAGTAATAATAAGAAATATATTCGCAGTTTTAAAACTGAATGGTACCAAAGGAAAAGTTGGCTTTGTGGTTGTGAAGTTAAAAATGCATTTTTTTGTTTTCCATGTTTATTGTTCGGATGTGACTTTAGGTGGACAAAAAGTGGCTTTACAAACATAAACATAATGAAAGAAAAAACTCTAAACATGAGAGTTCGAAGAAACATATTGATAATGTGATTTCACTATCGCTTTTAGGAAGCGTAAATATTAAAGAACAACTTAGTGAGGCCTACAGACTTTCGATCTTCCTTTTAGAGTTTATATAAACTCTAAAAGGAAAAGGATGAATCTGATTGGTCCAGTTGATATCGATGGTTCGACGGTTGATGATCCTGCTCAGATAGCAAACAAACTGAATGAGTATTTTGCATCTACATTCACACATGAGGAGTTATTCAATGAGGGGAATGCCAGAAGTTTATGAAACTCTAACAAGGAGCTAAGTGATTTTGTAATAACTGAGAGCAAAGTGGAGGAGATATTGTTGAAGTTAAACATAAGGAGGGCACCTGGAGTGGACGGGGCAGTAAACAAACCCTTAGCCTTAATTATTAGCTCTTCTTTGGAATCAGAGGAGGTCCCCATGGACTCGAGGTGTGCAAAGGTATCACCAATTCAAAGGGGATTCAAAAGGTGACAAAAGTAACTATAGACCTGTTAGTTTAACGTGTGTTCCGGGGAAAATAATGGAGTCACTGGTTAAAGAAGCATTGCAGGATCATCCAGACAAGACTGCAGTAATAGGTAAGACACAGCATGGGCTTGTTAAAGGGGGGTCTTGTCTGACCAATTTGATTAGATCCAATGATGTGGTCACAAAGGAAATGAATGTCAAAAATAATTTTGATATCATATTCTTGGATTTCAGGAAAGCTTTTGATACTGTTGCACCTGGAAGACTGCTGTACAAATTGGATCAGAATGGTATTAAGGGTAAGTTGCTATAGTGGATAAAGGGATGTTTGAGTGGGAGACGACAGAGAGTGTTAATCAGTGGACACTGCTCTTCGTGGACTAATGTTATTAGTGGAGTTCCCCAGGGTTCGGTGCTGGGCCCATTGTTGTTTTCTGTAGTCATCAATTATATTGATGAAGGTATATCAGGATTAATGTCCAAGTTTGCGGATGATACAAAGGTTGGCAGGGTTGTTAATGACAGTAAAGACAGTATACTACTCCAACTGGATCTAGATAAATTGAGCAAATGGGCTGAGAAGTGACAACTGAAGTTTAACATTGACAAATGCAAAGTACTGCTTATGGGTAGCAATAACCTAAAAGACATGTACCAACTGTGTGGTACTACACTCAGGGAAGTGGAAAGTGAAAAAGACCTGGGGGGGGGTAATCGTGCAGTCAAACATCCAGTTCCCTGAGCAGTGCAGACGGGCTGCGAGTGCAGGTCATGGAGTCTTGTCAATGATATATAGGAATTTTGCTAGCAGGGACAGGGAGGTGATTATCCCCTTGTAAAAGGCAATTGTCAGGCCACACCCAGAGTACTGTGTACAGGTCTGGAGGTCTCATTTTAAGAAGGGTGTAGAGTTGGTAGAACGAGTACAAAGGACAACAGGATTGGTGAGAGGTACAAAGGGGGTCTTACCAAGAAAGGCTTTAGTTCTGCAAATTGCAGTGCCTGGAGAGTACGCACCTGCGAGGTGTTCTGATTGAGGTGTATAAGGCCTTGAATGAGTCGAGCAAGCTGAATGCTGATGGGATTCTCGTCTTGCTCAGATTAAGAACCTGAGGGGGCATAGATTCAAATTGAGGAAATACAGTTGTAGAACATATGGGCGGAAATTTGCCTTTAGCCAGCGGGTGTTTGATTAGTGGAACAGACTTCCATCTTTGGTTGTGGAAGTTGATAGCCTAAATACATTTAAAGCTGAGCTGGATAGGCATTTGCAACGAATGGGGAAGATTGAAATGGAGGGTTTTTTTTTTTTTTTTTTTGCTGATGCTGCATAAGCTTGCTTTCTTGCATTGTATGGCTCTACTAATGCTAATATTATTTTTGAATCCTAATTCAAAAAAGGGCTTACGTCCCCAGACTACAGGCTCTTTTACGACTTCCCCCCCCAGATGTACATTTCCCGTTTGCACAATGCTTTTTATATTTTATTTACTTAAATATCCCCCAAATCAGGGAAAAGTATAATAAATGAAACTGTGGGCCCCAGGGGCAGGATCCATACATGCAGAAGAACTGGCCAGTGGTAATTTTTAATTTATGGTACTGCTTGGTTTCACCTTTATGATCCAGGCACCCAGCAAGAAACTGCCCATTTTCAAACTAGTGTCGAGTACTATAACATGCGTACTTTGCGATCGCTCCTGCAGAGCCTAGGGTGCGATGTCACACGACAGAACTGCAAGTTTCTGTACACAGCTGTTAGGGTGAGGGGAGGAGGTTAATCTCATTATTTTTCAAACGCCGCTCGAATAGAATGTATTTTATTTTATTAATTTTTTTATTAGACTACGAAAATTAGATTGCTGAATGAGGGAGACAAAGCTTACAGATTTCAGATGTTTTTTAGAATGAACATTAATTAGCAAGGAAAGAATGCCATATTAGGGCCACCCGAGAACGAACTCATCTACTCAGGTATATTATATTCTGTAAATTGATGTGCTCTCTAGTCGATGTTCCAGTTTTCCTGGGCTAAAACAAGAAAGAAAAAAAAAAAAAAACATGCCATTCACGCTTGAGACGGACTAATTAAGCCGTGAAAAAAAGCCAGTAAAAGTTCCTCCCGTCATTGGCGGGATTTGAACCGTGCGGTTTCCAACAGGTATGGGAAGGATGACGTTCATAACCACTATGCTCACTGCACAGATTACCATTGCATTTCAGAAAAATCCATGCTCCTAAAATGTTGCAGTTCTTTGGTACAGACTCAAGTTCGTTTCAACAAGATAATACAGTACTCTATGCCAAAACGTCAGTGTCATTCGAGAATGGCTTATGAATAAGAACGAAACAAAAGTTTGAATTGCTGGAGCTGAATACTGATTTGGATCCTGTGGAACACCTATGAGATGAAACTGAAATGTATCGTTTTTAGGATCGAGCTAGAGATGATCTAACACGTCCTAACATGATCTAGCACGTCCAACATCGATAGCTCAACTTGTTCACCTGTTTATAAGAGGAATGGAGAGCTATACCCGCTGCAGCCTATTGTTCACTGTTTGTTACACACTCCACTCTTCTGGAAGAGATCTCAATAGGGTGTAGTGTGTAACAACGGCCAACAGAGGATGGGCAGATTATTGAAATGAGTGATTATGACATCAGTGTGAAACCGACGTGTCTCAAGTCACTTTCTTGGAGAATTGTATGGACTTATACTACTCTACACAAGATTTAATATAGCAATACGCTGAAAGGATAAAATTCATGGGCTACCTGGTTTCTGAGCAACGCGACGCTGTCACCCCTCTCGCTAGTGGACGAACCCATCGCTTGGCAGGTATATAGGTACACTGCGTCACTATATTCACGTAGACGGTAATTCGATGTCAATATGGATAAACGTCGTGAGTTAACCGTCTTTGAAAGAGGGATGATGGTGGGTGCCCGACGCATGGGTCACTCTATCGTGGAGGTGGTACGGAAATGGCACTATTCCCGTTCGACAGTATCAAGAGTGTATCGGGAATACGCCATTTCCGGAATAATATTTCATCGTGGAAAGCGCTGTAGGGGAGTGGATGAACGTGGCCATTGACGTCTGTCTCGCATTGTTTCAGACAATTGAAGAGCGGCAGTGACACAAATCAAATTATAATATTAGGGTCACCCGTAAATGAATACATCTACCTGTATATTTTATTTTGTCTGTAAATTGCGGCACCAGTCACCGCCGACTTCAACGAAGGAGGTGTCAGAAACGTCTCCACCAAGACCATCGGGCGATCATTAGCCGCAATGGGTTACCCACCAGAGTCCCATTTCTAACACCATGACACAGGACTCTACGCCTCAACTGGGCGAAAGAACATGTATCCGTCACGTGAACAAGGAATTGTTCAAGCAGGTGGACGGTCGGTAATGGTCTAGGTCGTGTTCATTTGGCACACGTTGGGCCCTCTGGTACGTCTACACGCATCTCTGAACGGTCCAGGTTACGTGTCCATCCTTGCAGACCATCTGCATCCCTTCGTCGTCATCGTGCACCCATAGGGCAATGGACTCTTCCAGCAGGACAATGCGCCTCCCCACAGAACCGATGTGACTAGAACATGGTTCGAAAAACATTCCGCAGATTTTACCATGGAATGGCCTCTCCGTTCACCGGACATGAACAGTGTTGAAAGGTCGGCTCGAGCTTTGGATCTTCCACCCAGGAATGCGACGAAATTATGGACAGCGGCGTAGCAAGCATGGATGGAAATACCTGTGGAATGTTTTTGGGAACTAGTGGAGTCAATGCTTCGCCGTGTGACTGCACTTCTCCGGGCGAAAGGTGGGCCTATCCGTTATTAGGTAGGTATCCCATGATTTCTGCCCACTCAGCGTACATATCATACACACAGTTCAGTTTAAGGATACTCTTATACTGAACTGCGTGTATGAAACGTGTGTGAATAGTTTATGAATAAAATCATTGCATAAATTTCCAAACTAAACTTCCTAATATTACCACCTTTCAACATAAGTTAATTTTTAAAAAAAATACAAAAGTACTAACCTGCGTTAGGGGATTGGTATTGGCTGCGACAATAGCTGTATATTCCTTTTCTACAGCAAGACGAAGGTTTTCTTTTTCTATAAGAATTACCATTCTCACGTTATCAGAAGGAAGAAGGTCTTGTCTAGTGCTGATAAGATAACTATTAAAAATATCATCATCCTCACCTTTTGGTAACATATCGGTAATTTCAGTTTCAATATCTTCAAAAAATTCTAGCATAGTTGTTTCCATTGCTTGGTAGTGTAGATCTGCTACAGGATCAAATTCGAAATCCATTGAGATACTGACTGCTTGCATAGTTCCATCTTTGCTCATGACGCCAAATGACAGCCCACTTTTAACCGCTTCTTGCCAAATGAATTCCAGAAAATATTCCAATTCATCACGCATTTCCTTTAGTTTTCTGCCCTCGAAACAAATATAAAAGTCATCTTTGGTAGTGAAGCTGGTTACAAGCATTTTGATAGCTTCGTTCTTGTCGACGACACTAAGTGGTACAAAATAAACGTCTTCAGTGAAACAAGTTCTGCTTTCAACATCGTGAGCAGTGGAAGGATCACGCCGTCGCATTTTCGTCAGCACTTCTCGAAGAGTTATGCTTTCCAAGAAGTCAATTATGTCGATATCGTAACCTTCATTGCGAAGTTCGCTTATTGTGAGGATAGAATTCAAAGAATTTCCGCCAATGTCGAAAAAACTTTTATCCAACGTTAAGATGCATTGCATGCAAAGTCCAAGAGTTCTCTCCAAAGTCCTTGCTAAAGCATTAGCCTTTTCCTTTATGTCATCATCTACAACATCGCATTCCTTCCACGTCCATGATGATGTTTTGGACGTATACATATGTTTTAAAGCTTCTTTGTCTATTTTTTGTGAATTAGAAATAAGAGGGACCGTCTCTAATTCAAAAAAAGAAACTTCATTTGCTACCAATGCAGGGAGATGATTTTCCTGTAAGCAATTTCTCAAATCCTGTACTGTAATCAAGTCGTTGTTTTTCACATAAAAAGCTACAATGGTCTGTTTATCTTTGCTAATGCTCATACAGAGAACAACTGCGGCCTCTATTCCAGGCTCTTTCTTTAGTGATACTTCAACTTCCATCAAATCTACACGGTGTCCTCTGATTTTTACTTGTGAATCCTGTCTACCTTCATAAAAAATAACACCGCCTTTTATTACAGCAAAATCACCAGTTCGATAAAAATACTCGTGACCAACCTGGGTGTTATTTATAGTATTTTTTAGGAAACGGTCTCCGGAACCATTGATATATCCAGATGCAACGTTCAAACCGCTCACATAGACCTCTCCTATTTCTCCAACTGGCACAAGTTTCTTGTTTTCATCTAGTAAGTAGATTGTTACATTATCAATGGGCCTTCCTATTGACACTTTACCATTTTCTGTTTTCATTTCCATATCTAAAGCAGATTTAAAAGTTTCAAAAGTAACATCACCCATGATTTCAGTGCTGCCATAGAAATTACAAATTATCTGACCGCCTGTGAAATAGTTGAAAAACTGCCCAAGCAGTTCTGGTGGTAAAACTTCTCCACTACATACCCAGTATCTTAGCTTCTGTAATAATCTTTTATCAAAACGCATTCTCAGGTAAGACAAAACCATTTTTAGAAGCGAAGGAACTAGCACCAGTCGTGTTACACAATTCTCTTCGAGAATTTTCACAAACGTTTCTGGATTCATAGTATCTTGTCGAGTAATAATAATCAGTGGGACACCCTTCAGAAGGGGTCCAAATATTTCAGCAACTGAATCGATAAATGATAATGAAGTTTTGGAACAGCAAACATCATCTGATGAATATGGGAATTCCTT
Organism: Mastigoproctus giganteus; assembly: GCF_048544385.1. Lineage (NCBI taxonomy): Eukaryota > Metazoa > Arthropoda > Arachnida > Uropygi > Thelyphonidae > Mastigoproctus > Mastigoproctus giganteus. The sequence continues at coordinate 203,962,980 of NC_143583.1, forward strand.
CCACTGCCACGATAACCTATTATAAACAGCACGATGGGGTACACAAACACCTTTGGGAAAGCCAGTACTTCCAGAGGTATACATAACGCAAAAAAGGGGGGGTTGGCTATCTTCGCAAAAATACTCATTGTTGTCCGCAACTGTATGTTGTTCGGTGGAGGGAGTACTCGTTAGCTCTTCCCAAACAAGTACGGTTGTATTAATTCCTGCATCCGTAAAGATGTTTTCTTTCCTTGAAGTCAGAATAAATAATGGATTAGCATCTTTTATGATATTCAGTGCACGTTCTTTGGGACATGTAAGATCGACAGGAAGGTAAGCCGCTCCAGTTTGCAGTATGGACAACAACCCCACGATCAAAGTGTGACCAGGTTCCATGCGGACGGCTATTATCCTGCATTTATTGCTGAGCTGGGTTGTATGTAGACGCATATATTCCACTATACGCTGTGCTATCTTTTTTGCCTCGCTATACAACTGACCATAAGTAATTTTATCACCTTGACATATCAGAGCAGGTTGATCTTGCACCTCCGGTCTCCTTGCAAAGTTGTCGAACATCCGATGGATTCGACAATCGTCAGGTAGTGTCCGCTGCATTCCCGCCAGCGTGCTCATCCCATTTGCAGGATTCGTTACTAGAAAAAAATAAAATAATAAAAAAAATATACATGTATATTTATTTACAAGCAACGTGTTTAATAACACGTTAGTTGTACTTTCAGGATATAAGTATATATAAATGTGTCCAATTTGAATGGTTACGAAGCTTATAATTACAATAATGATATTATAATATATAATAAATATAATAAAAATAAATAAATATATAAATATATTAAATTATTTGTAATATAACATATCATTTTATTATCATATATATATAATAAAATAATGTTATAGGAATAAACAGACACTTAGTAAAATTTCATTGTATACTATGCACGTGTTTTCTTATTCTTTTTTTTTTTTTTTTTTCATTGAAAACTCTATAGACAGTTTTTAAAATTTAGATAGACACCTCTCTGTAACTATTCAGAATTGGACATGTTTATGTGAATTTTTCTCATTGTTTTCAGATCCTTTAATCGATCGTGAAAGCAAGATCCACATAATAATAGTAATAGTAATAGTAACATAGGCATGTGATGCAAGAAAGCAAAGGTATGAGCTTATGTACCATCAGCCAAAAAAAAAAAAAAAAAAAAAAATCACACAACCATTCCCTCTAAATGTTTGTTCAGTTCTTCCTTGAATTTATTTAAGCTATCAATTTCCACAACGACAGATGGAAGTTTGTTCCAGCAATTAACCACCCGCTGGCTAAAGGCAAATTTCCGAACATCTATTCTACATCTGTCTTTTCTTAATTTGAATTTATGCCCCCTTAGGTTCGTAATCTGAACAAGTGGAAGGATCCCATCAGAATTCAGCGTGTTTAACCCATTCAAGGCCTTATACACCTCAATCAGATCACCGCGCAGGTGCCTAGTCTCCAGCCACTACAATTTGCAGAACTTAAGCCTCTCTTGGTAAGAGGATCCCTTCATTTCCCTCACCAATCTTGTTGCCCATCTCTGTACACGCTGAAGTAAATCTACATCCTTCCTAAAATGAGGCCTCCAGACCTGTACGCAGTACTCAAAGCGTGGCCTGACCATTGCCTTATACAGAGGGACAATCACCTCCTTCTCCCTGCTATCATTGACAAAACCCCATGACCTGCGCTGGCAGCCTGTCTGCATTGCTCAGAAAACTTCATATCTGACTGCACAATTACTCCCAAATCTTTTTCATTTTCTACCACCTTAAGTTTAGTACCGCACAGGTACGTTTTTCTGGGATTACTTCTACCCATATGTAGTACTTTGCATTTGTCAAGATTAAACTTCAGTTGCCACTTCTTAGCCCATCTGCCCAAATTATCTAGATCCTGTTGCAGTAGCACACTGCCATTACTGTCATTAACAACCCTGCCAACCTTTGTATCATCTGCAAACTTCGACATTAAGCCTGATATAGCTTCATCAATATCATTGATAAAGATTATGAGCAGATGAACACAATGGTGAAGTTTTAACTGGAGAATCAATACTAATATTCATTAGAAATCAAACACAATCAGGGTTGGAACCCTTTGGGGGGGGTGATGTGTGCTTAGTTCACTCTGCTGTGGAGGCTTGGTGCATAGCTTTGGTGCATTTTTTTAATGCGAGTGATGATTTCTGAAATGGGAGGTCTGTATGTAAGGAAATTACCTCATGCCTGATGAAGCAACGACTTTTGAAAATGTTTCGTTTCTGCGCATCCGCCACAATGTCCATTCATTCCTCCAAGCAGTGCATGGCAACAAACATATAGCAACTGCCGGGTTTCTATTATTCCAATTTTAATGATATTTGGTAAGGTAATGATATTTTCTATAAGCGCTACACATAAAATTCCATTCAAATCCGCTAACTGGGAGTCGAGTTGTTACATGCGGACGGACATCGAAAAGACAGTAAGCATACTATGCATATATGCTAACGCGCTTAAAATGATTAGATACTAATGTACGTGCTTCTAACGTGTATACACCTTTCCCTATGAAGTGTATCCAGCACCATTTACATTTTGCTTTTATATTTAATGAAATACAATAGCACTATTATAGGCGTTTGCCTTATAAAAGATATATAACAGGATTTTAAAATTAATCTATGTTATTGATTTTAAAATTAATCTATGTTATTGATTTTAAAATTAATCTATGTTATGTTGACAAATGCAGCGGTTTTTTTTGCTTCCCAATATTAATGTAATGCAATCAGTTGCGTGTTCTTTTTTTTTTTTATTTTGTCTTTCCTAAGGATTTAATTGTATTAGAAATCTGCTTATGGTATATTTCCAACTCCTGTAAGGACGGATACATTTCTCAATTAATGTAAAGCAGTTACAGCAGTGAGGGGCGTCGACAGCGGGTCGGTGAAGACGGGTCAGCATCCCCACACCCGAATATCATGATGGAGAGGAAGGAGTCAGACAGGAACGGTGACAGGAATTGGACGGAAACGCAGGCAAAATTAGGCTGTTTGTCACAGAAACCGCACTATCTTTCAATGCCACTGCGTGAATGAAGTAATGGATTGGCACGAGAAATGTAAATAGGGTAGAAAGAATCAAGACCTCCAGTTTTTAATTCATAAAAGCAGGGCTGAATTTGTGACGTCAAAGTGCTGAACGATGTTCTAAGGGTTTTTATTTTTTAATTAAGAAATTTGGAAAATAATTCTTACTGAGATAAGGTCAGTACTTTGACAAGGAGGTAGCGCTTGTCATATACTTATCTTGTTTGCAGTCTCAAAACATGCAGTATGTACAGTTCAAATCAAGGCATGAGTTTTGTAACGAAGCACGACTACAGATTTATTTATATTTTACAACAGAATTTAAATTCGTTTCGCAACAAATTTTGTTTGTTTATTAAAATGTTTAAATTGAATTCATAATGCCTTTTATTTTATTAATAAAGCTGATGAATAAAAATTAGGCAACGGCTTTGCCCTATTTTATACCTGTTAATTCTCTTAGAAATAAAATTACATAACTATTTAAATATATATATAAGCATTCTGACTCTAAGTTCAATTCTTTAAGAAAATATTTAAGAAAACTGCAATGCATAATAACATGAGAACTCCTTACATTCAGTGAAGGCTACATATATGAATGGATGCAGCCTTCACAAAATTATAAATTGCAGTATACACTGCACGCATCACCATTCGAAATATTTGCAGAGGCTAAATTAGGCTTAATACTTCTACATGAAATGAAAACTGATGAAAAATGAGTTGACTTCAACTGTTTGGATTCATAAAGTAAATACATATTTATCCTGCGTATGATTTGCGCTTAAAAAATTCTCGGCATACACATCAATCTTATGAAAAAGAAAAAAAAATTGCGCTGTAACTTACTGCGGGTTTATAGCGGCTTCCCATCATTACTGAAGCAATTTTGTAGAAGTTAAATATGTTCGTGATTATTGCACGTAGTTAACGATATTAACTGTGCAACGTCATTCTCACAGAGTAGTAACATAATTATGAATTCATAGGTGGAGCACTTTTTCGTGCCCAAAAACATTTGAGGAGTTATTATATTTCTGAGGTGTTATTGTAATATTTATGCGGTGTTCTTGTAATACTTCATTTTTATATCGTTATAAATATGCAATATTACATGAACTGTATATGGATATAATAAAGGAAATACCTTGGTTCCAGTCACATATTTATTTCAAATTCTGTTAACTAACGACAGTGTGATTAAATACACCGATGAGCCAAAACATTATGACCAGCGAGTCGTTAAGCAAATCGAAGCAACTGCAGGTGAACTACGGCGCGTGCGCGGGTAAAACACCTGATACTGAGCTCCGTTAGTCAGTGTTACTCTTGTTCTTCCGATTAGAAAGGCAGCGGACTAAGCGAGTTTGACAAATGCGAAATTGTAATGGCCAGACGACTGGGTCAGAGCATATCCAAAACCAAAAAAACAAACTATTATATTGAGGCCACCCGAATAATTAAATTCATCTGCCGTGCTGTGTGTCTTATGTCTGTTAATTGCGTGTGTTCTACGGTCGATTTGTTTGTTTTGCTGGACGAAAAACCCCAGTTTCTGGGGGGAAAAACCTTGCTATCTACGTCTGAGATCGACTAACTCAGCCACGGAGTGAAAAAAAGCCCATTAAAGTTCCTCACGTCATCGACGGGATTCGAACCCGGGCCTTTCCACCCGGTGTGGGGAGGACAGTGACGATACCACTGTGCTACCCACGCAGACCGGTCAGATCATATCCAAAACAGCACGGCTAGTGGGATGCTCACGGTCTGCTGTGGCTAGCACCTATCGAATGTGGTCTGAGGAAGGAAAATCCACGAACCGCAGGTGAGGTGTTGGACGACCACGGCTCATCGATGCTCGCAGTGAGCAAAGGCTCTTCCGGATGGTACGTAGCAACCGAAGGGCGACGCAACTCTCCGGTAATTGGAATACTAGTGACGGTAGGAATGTGGCATACATTTATTACAGTCACTAACCACCAAGCAGCGGGTGCTAAATGAGAGTAATTTCTGTACTCAGAAAATAAAGTTGAAAGAAGGTTGTCCCAAAAAACGGAAAGAATAAATGAGAAAGTCGAAAAGTTACTTCTGTGAATTTTGAATTGTAGCGAATGAACGTTAACCACGGATGTCAGGAACGCTAATTCAAAAGATGAGTTCCAATAGAAATATCTGTAGAAGTAGCGTGCAACAGAAAAAAGGTTGTCAATGTAACCGAGTTGACAAGACAATGTCTTTGATTAATCTGACTTTTCTTCTTTTAGCTAGAGTTTAGGAACTTAAGGGCGCTTTGTGTCATCATCTCAGATGTAACAATATTTCATGGCAGTACCGATGTCAGTTTTGCACAGAGTCAGTAGCTTTCTAGAAGAAAAATAACAGAAAGAAAGAAAAACAAATCCAGTTTTTTCGATTATAAAGAAGAGATATTTGTGATATGCTAATGCCCTGAATGAATAGATACAAGGGCTATTCCCCGTAAGGATATATTTTCTTGTCTAAAAATCTGAGAGTTGTCAACGATGCACATGGGAATAGCTGCCTTCTTTGCGAAGCTAAGTCAATTAAAATTGATTGATCGCCCCACTGGAACCCTCGTAGTCAGCACAGTTGGTAGACTCACTGTCCTCACACCGGGTGGAAAAGTGGTGTTTTATTCCTTTCAATGGCGTGAAGAATTTTTCCCCAATAAGGCAATAAGAGAATTGGAACAATTTCCACTCTTCATGATAAAAATATGAAGTACATAGAAAATCCACCCACTCCATCACTTCTTCCAAAGTATGTTAAAAGAAGCTGTTATTCCGAAATCCTCGAAAAAAGCTATTATGCGAAAACAATTCAAAAAGCTAGCAATCCTAAATCCAGTAAATATTTCAGGCCCATTGGCATTGGGTGTTTTCTGAAAACAAAAAAAAAGTTTTCGAAAAGGCAATCTCAAATACCATCATGAGAACTGCTTTGTGGGACAGCTCACAGTACTTCAATTTTGTTGTTCCATGAAGGCTATAACAAATTTTAATGAAAACTATTACGAATACAGCAAGCATCAAATAGCAGTTGGACCTTATTTTAATTTTTTCTTTCTTTTGGATATGCTATATTTATTTATTTATTTATTTATTAAATCTGTTTATTACTATGCTCGAAAGCCACCTCTTGGACAGCAGTAAGCTAGGGGGTGATATTTACATTCAGAGGTTAAGGCAGGGACATGTGTCCGGGTGTTAAATAGAGCACATGTATGCTTGACCTGAAAGGTACAGGATTTATAGTGTTTTTTATTTTACATACTTGAAAATTGTGGAATAGTGAAGTGTCCCAAATTAAGAAGGATATTATTTTATAAAAAAACAGGGCTGTACCACAACATGAAAATATCTACAAAAATATAAAAGATTGAAGCAGTCCATCACCGGTTGTTGCTCATGGTATTCAATCTTGGCCGTCACTAGCGCTCACTGCCAGGCATCTTTGTAGTAGATGCCAAGAGAGGGGACTAGTGATATGGCTTCACTTTATTTTCTTTACATTTATCATGTCATAGGAAGCATTGTCTTGGCAATTTTCCTTCTGGTGGTTTGTAATAATGGTAGATTTGTATATGTGTCCGTTAGCTTCTAGCGTTTGTATATATATGCTGCTGGAAGAATTTGTCCAGTTTGGTGGCTAGAGTGTTGATCAAATCTACTGTGTTTCCTGGGAATATGCGTTTCAATTTTCCTTGGTGATTTTAATGTTCACAACTCCAGCTGGCTTCCGTTTTCTAGTCACACCGACCCAGCAGGTCGAGATGCTGAGGCTTTTGCAATTACTAATGACCTAGCACAGATTGTTCATTTAACTACAAGAATACCGGACAATCCTAATCGTACAGCCAATACGCTTGATCTTTTTCTCACAAACAACCCTTCTAAGTACACGGTCGAAGTGAGAGCGCCTTTAGGCACTTCAGATCACAACTTGGTGATTATCTCTTCTCCAATGGAACATGGAGAAGAGACAATCACCACTTTATCTCATGGCTATTCCCAACCTCGTGTTGTTTGGCATTACAAGAATGCAAAATGTGATGACCTGCGAGACTTCTTTTCTTCTTTTCCCTGGTCGGATTACTGTTTCAAAAGTTCTGATGTCAACGTTTGCTCAGATCGTGTCAGTGAAATTATTCTTGCAGGAATGGAATCCTTTATCCCACACTCCACTTTAAAATCTCGTCCTTTATCTAAACCTTGGTTTTCCAATAAATGTGCTAAGGCTGTCCAAGAGAAGAATATTGCATATCGTAATTAGCTTGTTTCTAATTCTTCAGTTTCATTTTCTGCCTACACCAAAGCTCGCAACAATTGTAAAGCAGTTATTAATCAGTCCAAACTAGAATTTGAACAGGCTAAGAGTAGAAAACTTGCTTCTTGCCCTAATGGTAGCCGAACATTCTGGTCTCTTGCCAAAGCTATTGGCCGCAACTTTTGCCCATCTCTGCTCCCACCTCTGTCCAAACCAGATGGTTCTGTTGTCACTTCAGCCAAGGATAAAGCTGACCTGCTAGCATCCCATTTTTCTTCCAGCTCATGTATTAATGATCTTGGTAAAACACCTCCCACCATTCCCAACACACTCCATTCAATGCCTCCTGTGGTCTTCCGTCAAAAAGATATCAGAAGGATTTTGATGAATCTCGATGCTAAGAAAGCTCCAGGTCCTGATGGTATTTCTCCACTTGTTTTCAAAACCTGTGCTCCTAAACTTACTCCTATTCTTTGCCGCCTTTTTTCACTTTCTTATTCTAAAGGTGTTTTTCCTTCTGCTTGGAAATTTGCTCATATCCAGCCAGTTCCTAAAAAGGGTGACAAATCCCTCCCATCCAATTATCGTCCCATTGCAATTACTTCTACTCTTTCTAAAGTAATGGAGAAATCAATTAATCGCCAACTCTTAAACTACCTAGAAACCTTCCGTCTGATCAACGATCACCAGTATGGATTCCGTCAGTGTCGATCCACTGGTGATATTCTGGCTTATGTTACCCATTTATGGACTAATTCAATGGAAAGGTTCGTTGAAACACAAGTAGTTGTTCTTGACATCTCAAAGGCTTTTGATCGTGTTTGGCATAAAGGTCTTCTAAACAAGCTTCCATCTTATGGTTTGCCAACTGTTTTTAGTAATTGGTTATCCAGTTTTCTCTCTGATCGCTCACTGAGGGTGATGGTTGATGGCTCTCTGTCTTCTAACTTCTCCACTAATGCCGGTGTCCCCCAAGGTTCAGTTCTTTTCCCCACTCTTTTCCTCTTGTATATCAATGACCTTCTTCCATTGACTGGAAATCCTATCCATAGTTTTGCCGATGATAGCATATTGCATTCAACTTTCCATTTTGAGAAACCTTGTCCTGCTCAATCAGCTTCAACTTCTCGAAAATCTGCTACCAATTCCTTAAATGCCGATCTTCAGGTAATTCTCCAGTGGGGCAAAGACAACTTAGTTGATTTCAATCCTTCTAAAACTCAGTCTTGTCTTATATCTCGCAAAAAGGATTCTTCTGCTCCTATGCTTATCTTCAGTGACACTTCAATTTCTAGGCAAAAGGATATATCTCTTTTGGGGATTACCCCTACTTCTAATCTCTCTTGGAACAAGCACATTACAAATATTGCTTCCTCTGCATCTAAAAAATTTGGTTTTCTCTTTCGCTCTCGGCGTTACTTTTCTTCCAAACAGCTGCTCACTCTGTATAAATCGCAAATCCGCCCTGCCATGGAATATTCTTCCCACATCTGGGGTGGTGCCCCCAAAACCTCTCTCAGGCTTCTTGATTCCATTCAGAAGAGGGCAGTTAGGTTAATTAATGATTCATCTCTAACAGAGTCTCTCCACTCGCTTTCTCATAGACGCACTGTTTCTGCTGGATGCCTCTTCTACAGATACCTCCATGGGCACTGTTCTTCTGAATTGGCTTCTATAATTCCCGCTATCTCTTTCAAAACAGTCCGAACACGTGCCGCCAAAAGCCAACATCCATTTACTGTCCAACTTCAAACCCACAGAAGCAACTTTTCATCTTCCTCATTTATTCATTCAACTGCCGTTTTCTGGAACAACCTTCCTTCATATGTATTTCCTGAAAATTACAATCTACAGAAGTTTAAGTCCAATGTCAACAAATATCTTCTTTCGTCTTCTCAATCTCCAACCCAAGCACGGTACTAAGTACTATAGGTTCTAATACCTCTCGTGTTTGGGGTTCACATAAAAAAAAAAAAAAAAAACAACCTTTCAGGTTGTTGAAACTGATTCTGAGTGGGAGCCTTGGGTCCACTTGATTTCTTCCAGCAAAGCGGGGAGTTTTTATTAGGTCAGTGATATCAGTGACGTAAAGTCGTCTCGTGATCAGTCTGACCAGTACAAGAAGGCTACTGCTACAATCTGTTGTTTCCATTGGGTGACTTCGAGATTAATGTAGAGTTGGGCCCTAGAAATAGTGTATTGGTTGCCAGTCCCCCAGTCGAGCCATTTCAGGAGCCAGAATTACAGGCTGAGGAACTTATTGAGGTGTGTTGTTGGGGGCAGAGGACCATATATTTGCTGCATAAAGAGATATGGGACAGAGGCACGGGAGAACATATTTCTTTACCAATTCGGCGTCATGAATTCCCGTTATTTCCTGGCGGATCGTTCACATAGCGGAGTATATTTTTGTTTTTGTGTTCAGGAAGTGAGCCTGGAATGTTAGCCCCTCATCCCATACTAATCCGAGATTCTTGTGTGCTTTAACTTTTTGAACGTGTGATGGTAAGGTTGATATCATTGCGTGACTTCTTCTGGGTGAAAGACATTTGATCTGCCTTTGCTTGATTAATCTGTAATCCGATTGAGGCCAGATATTGTTCAAGGTGATGGATCTTTTTACTTTCTTGCGAGGTGTGCTAAGGACCTGATTTTGGTCAGAAGATGTGATGTAAAGTTTCAAGTCATCAGCGTGTGATGTATCACATCGTAAACCGTAATTCTGAAGGAGTACTTTCACATAATAGGAAGCATTTAATCAGGGTCGGATTAAGAATGAATTAGGCCCAGGCCATATTTAAATTTGAGGCCCATTTAATATATTACAAATACTACATAAGTTTTTATATTTATTTGTGAATAATAATTTCTTGATAAAAATTATGAAATCAACAGGGATTACCTTTATTTTTGATATAGGATGCTTCTTTTCCAACCAACTCTCCTAGTCCTAACCCTAGAGATGAAGCTATGTGAAAATTCAATCAATATCCGTAGACCATTGTTATTATCCGACGATTGGTAACTTATGCACATGCGTGAAGAATAAACATTACAACATAAGACAAAGTTTCTGATTAATTGTGTGTTGCTCTTATTCCTGTGAACATGTCGCTTCGAAAAGTTTTAGTCCGACTTGTAACTAGGAAAGTTGGTTGGAAAATAAGTACAGTATCCTATATCAAAAATAAAGGTAATCCCTGTTGATTTCATAATATAATAAAATATAGGAATTATCGAGCACTTAATAGCTGTCATGTTCATATTATCAAATCTTGATAAAAATGTAAAATAAGAGGTCAAAAATGTTTTATGTTTTTTGACTTGAAAAATAAAGTAATAATAAAAACAATTTTAATAGAAACTTTTAACTTATTTTTTGTACAATGAAAAGGTATAAGAATAAAATTTAAACACTTAACAAATTAAGTTTAAGTATGCTTTTATATTACACGTTTTCTTTATTTATCATTATTAGAAATTTTTATCACTAATTAGAAAATATTTACATTGAAAATGAGGCCTCTCTTCGAGTGAGCCCCCGGCCATGGTTGGTTTAGCTGTAGCGTTAATGCGGCCTTGAGCATGTTAATGTCCTAACCTGACATCCTCAAGGAAAGACAAATAGAGTAATTAATAAAAATAAAACAGTAACTTATTTTAACCGGAGGGATGTCTTGTCTGCCACCCTCTTTTATTTTACAAATTTGTTAAAAAAAAAAGGGCAAACTGACTCCTATCTAATCCCATTAGGTACCCGTAGGGATTTCTGAAGGCTCAAGTCGTTCAAGAGAGTTAACATTTTCATTAGCATTTGTTGAGGCCTATGATGCAAGAAAGCAAGCTTATACAGCACCAGCCAAAAAAAAAAAAAAAAAAAACCAAACCATTTCACCCATCCGGTTACTCCAAATGTTTGTCTAGTTCAGCCTTAAATTTATTTAAGCTATCAACTTCTACAACAACAACAACAGATGGAAGTCTGTTGCAGCAATCAACTACCCCTGGCTAAAGAAAAACTTCTGCACATGTATTTTGCGACTGTCTTACCTCAATTTGAATCTATGCCTCTCAGGTTCATAATCTGAGCAGGCAGAAGAATCTCATCAGCATTGAGCCTGTTCAAACCATTCATGGTCTTATACACCTACATCAGATCACTTCTCAGGTGCCTAGTCTCCAGATGCTGCAACTTGCAGAACCTAAGCCTTCCTTGGTAAGATCACCACTTTGTTCCTCTTACCAATCTTGTTGCCCTTCTTTGTACTCGTTCTAGCAACTCTCCATGCTTCCTAAACTGAGGCCTCCAGACCTGTACGCTACTCAAAGTGTGGCCTGACCATCGCCTTATACAAGGGGGGAAATCATCTCCGTGTCTCTGCTAGCAAAATTCCTATTTATCATTGACAAGACTCCATGACCTGCTCTGACAGCCCGTCTGCACTGCTCAGAGAACATCATATCAGGTCAGCTGTCGTCCTAGATAGCTAAGACGAGAGCTGAACTGCAAGATGCAATTACAGCCACATCATGTATCCATAGAGTAGTTTCCTGTGATTTGGTCTTCTGAGAAGATCAGCTGCAATGCATCTTCAATAACTTCCCAAAACACTTTCAAAATTGTTTTCAGGCCAAGCGGCAACATTATTATTATTATTATTATTATTATTAGCCGTTTGGTGCAAGGAAGCCAGAGGCTTATGCTGCACCAGCCAAAAAACATTTTCTGAGTTACCATGAGAGAGAGAGCGAGAGGCAGAGGTAGAAGGGAATAACGAAGAAAGAGAATGATGATATCCAGCTGGATATCATCATTGGGTATGGTGATACACATCTTGACACACCCCATACTCACAAGATGTGAGCCCGGGTAATTTTCAACATATCATGATATTTTACTAAATTTTGTTTTTAGCTGTTAAGTACGTTGTGTTCATATTAAAGTTGATTTGTACAATATATTGCTCTGAGGTTTTTGAACACCCTGTACAATGTGCGTCCCGCATTTTTTATTTTATTTATTTATTTATTTTTTGTTAGCAGTACCCAATTGGTTACGTTTTCAAAGCAGTGCGTCAGCGCGAAAGTCTAAACGAAAGTAAATTTGTGAGTTAAGCTCTTAATTCTCAAGGGCGCAATTACGAAATTATCGCAGTGACGACAGATTATTTTATCTGAAGAGATAAAAAAGGCGCAATTACAAAAGTGTAGCAGTGATGACAGATTATTATATCTCTGGGGAGGAGCTATTAGCAGAAGTTCCATTGGTCTTTGCCAAAAAAGGCACTACATTTCGGAGTTTTTCAGGGCCAGTCCGATGAAAGAATTTGTATTTTAATATAAAAGTCGTACGTTTGTTTGTTATTTACTTCACAGAGTAACTGTGATTTAGTGAGCGTTGCGGAATGGCAAAAATAGTAAGAAGGATAATCAAAACTCCTTTAGCTCCCGCCCCTATTGGACCATACAGGTAGAATGTAAAAAAAAATTATATTAGTAATTTTTATTTTAGGTATTGGGTATTTAGTAATTTTTATTTTAGGTATTGGGTATTTAGTAATTTTTATACCCAATCAAAGAGAGCTCTAGTTTATAGATGGTGTTATTACCTTATTTGAAGTAGTCCTTAGATATAACTAAAAAATATATATATATGAAGACTAGCCATTGAGTCTCGAATGTAATTACGAGTAATTATTATTAGCTATATGGTATAAGGAAGCCTGAAGCTTATGCTGCAGTAACCAAAAAAAAAAAAAAAAAAAAAATCTCAGTTACTCAGAGAGAGAGAGAGAACGAACGAAGGAACGAGCAAGAGTCAGGAATAGAAGGGAATCACCAAGAAAGAGATATTTATATGAATGGGATTTCAGGCTTTCCAAGATTTAATCTCTGAAACCATTAAATTTTATCCAATTTAATATCTGGATCCATTTCGATTCCAAGGGCGGTCCAGTTGTCATGTGTGGGGTGAATAAAAGCATAGGACGGGCAGCCACCCCCCACTTTTGGCCAGGGGCTAAAACAGATGAACTGCTGCTGGCAGCGGCCACCATTTCAAACAGCCTTACCACTAATTGCCCATTTTTCAGAATAAGATTTACGTTTTGTGGAATAGCGTTTATATTTTCCTTTTAATTTTTACGCGTAATAATTAAATGCTAAAAAGCAACACGTATTACATACCATTGATAACATTTTTATTACATGGTTTAATAATAATCAGAGTTTTTCCAAGAAATGAGTGTATGTTGAATTCGCCAATGGGCATATTTTTGCTAGAAACCATAAGACTAAGTAAATGAAATAAATATTAAGCCATAGGAAGCACAGTATGAAATGTTTTCCATGTAAGCTAGGAGTGCAAAAATAAATAAATTTCAGGTGTGTGCCCTGTTTGCCTCTGGAACTTAAATAGCTAGGCATGGCCTTGATGATATTGAGGAAGATATATAAAGTAACATAAGAAGCAGTACAGAAAAATTGAATATGATAAAAACATATTTACAAAATTCACAGAGGAACTATATTTAGTAACATGCTGGTTTATCAGGGCATATTAAGTGTAACTAACAGCAGTTAAGTTTAAATGAAAATAATCCACAAAGAAAAAGGTTTATCTAAACTCATGGTTAAAATCCAGAATCTGTCAGTAAACAAGAGAATTATTAAAAAAGACAGCAGATAGTATTAATTCAGATAGGTTTTGAGATTTAGAGACCCACTGGTAGCATTATCAAGATTACTTATATTCTATATCAGTATGGATTACAGTCTGTTTCTCTGTATCCACCAACCTTTTCTGGCTGGAACTATCATGGAAAACTAGTAGTAGCAGAACATGTATGAAATGTGCTGTTTCATGTTGATTTTGTTGTTCAGTGTATATAGGTCTGATATCGTGTGTATAATATAAAGTAGGCTTTGATTGTCTTAATGAAATATGTTTGTATTTTTATATGCATTTATGAAATATGTGTCACAACACAACACATCTTAATACTGTGTATTATATTTTTGTTTATAAAACAAAGTGAATTTTATTATTTTTTTCAAGCCAAGCTGTTCAAGTGGACCGAACCTTGTATGTATCTGGACAAGTAGGCATTGATCCCAGAACCTCAAAATTAGTATCGGGAGGCATAAGTAATGAAACAAAACAGGTACATTAGTTTAATTTTAATTCAACAACCAGTATTATAGCATTATTTTAAGCACTGTATTTCATTTAAGCAGAAAACTGCTGAAGTTATGTACTCCAGTCAGTTTCTTTTTTTGTCCTCGCCTTTTTCCCATTATATATATATATGAGGTCAGCATTTTTACTGTTTTGGCATGAAATTTTTACGGCTGGATGCCCTTCCTGATGCCAACCTTCAACCCTTTATTCAGGCTGGGGAGATATGTGGTGGTCATTCCATGACCTTTCACATCCTCTGTATTTGGTGGTCACGGGCTCGAACCCCGGTCTAATCAAGAAGCGTGTGCTACGCACTTCTGCTCCTGCCCAACTGGCTACGGAGGCACTGTACTCCAGTCAGTTTCTATTAAATGTAAATTTTATATTTAAAAAGATAGCATATTATCAGATCACAGATTCTGCAAAGAAAATTTATATTGTCACTGTCAGGGAGAAATGATAATTTCTTAGTATTCAGGAAGAAATTATTCTGTACATATATCTGCCTACTTCTATGAAATTTTAGTGTTAGCATTCTTGATAAGATGCAAAGAAGCAGAGTTTATACAGCACCAACCAAAACTTTATTTGCTATTCCTTCTATTAATTTGTTCAAACCTTTAAATTTATTCAACATACCTGCAATGCTAGATGGAAATTTATTCCAACAATCTATTGCTCTGTGGTTGAATGCAAATTTCCAGGCATCCATTCTACGACCATCCTTTCTCAACTTAAATTTATGCCCCCTTACATGTTGTGTCATCTGAAAAATCGTAAAGATGTCAAAAGCATTTACTTTACATAACCCCTTTTACCTAGCAGCATCCTTTGGTGTAGTACATATGCTAAAGTGACTGTTACTAGTAAACCTATGATTAGGGCATTTAAAACTATTCCCATATTACAATTTATAATATTAATTAAACAACAAAAAATTATAAAAGAAAAACTGATTTGATTTCATATGCTCTTAAGGACCAGCTAGCTAGTCAAGCTCCCTGTAATTCGCAAAACTTAAGCCTTGGAATGGAACAAAGAGCACCCCCTTTGTTCCATTCACTAATCTTGTTGCCCTTCTCTGTACTCGTTCCAGCAGCTCTACATCCTTCTTGAAATGAGGCCTCCAGGCCTGTATACAGTACTCTAGGTGTGGCCTGACCATTGCCTTATACAAGGGAATAATCACCTCCTTATCCCTGCTAGAAAAATTCCTATATATCATTGACAATACACCATGAGCTACTCTTGCAGCCCGTCTGCACTGCTCAGAGAACTTCATATCTGCCTGCACAACCACCCCCAGGTCCCTTTCATTCTCTACCACTGTCAGTGTAGTACCACAGAGTTGATACTTTGCTCTGGGGTTGCTGTTTCCCATATGTAGTACTTTACATTTGTCAATGTTAAACTTCATTTGCCACCTCTCAGCCCATCTGCTCAACCTTTCCAGATCCTGTTGCAGTAGCATAGCATCAGTAGTGTCCTTGACAACCCTGCCAACCTTCGTATCATCTGCAAACTTGGACATTAAGCTTGATATACCATCATCAATATCATTTATAAATACAGAAAACAATAAAGGACCCAATACTGAACCCTGAGGGACTCCACTAATAACATTAGTCCACGATGAGCAATGTCCATTGATTACCACTCTCTGTCTTCTCCCCCTCAACCACCCCTTTATCCATAGCAGCAATTTGCCTCAAATGCCACACTGCTCCAATTTGTGCAGCAGTCTTCCATGTGCAACAGTATCAAAAGCCTTTCTAAGATCCAAGTATATAATATCAAAGTTATTCCCTGCATCCAGTTCTTTTGTGACTGCATCATAGTATCCAATCAAATTGGTCAGGCAAGACCTCCCCTTAACAAAACCATGCTGTGTCCGAGCTATAACTGAAGTCTTGTCTAGATGATCCTGCAGTGCTTCTTTAACCAGTGCCTCCATTAATTTTCCGGGAACAGAAGTTAAACTCACAGGTCTATAATTACTAGTGACAGCCTTTGATCCTCCTTTGTGAATTGGAATCACATTTGCACATCTCCAGTCCATGGGTACCTCCCCCGAGTCCAAGGAAGCTCTCATAATTATGGCTAAGGGTTTGCTTACTTCCTTTGCTGCCTCCTTTAATATAACTGGATAGATCCCATCGACCCCCAGGTGCCTTTCTTGTGTTTATCTTCAACAATTTCTCCTCCACTTTACTCTCAGTTATTACAAGATTCTCTAGCTTACTGCCAGAGTTGAATACACGTCTGGCATTCCCCTCGCTGAATAACTCCTCATGTGTGAATGTCGATGCAAAATATTCATTTAGTTTGTTAGCTACCTCAGCAGGATCATCAACAGTTGACCCATCGATATCAAGTGGACCAATCTGATTCGTCCCCTTCCTTCTAGAGTTTACATAAGTAAAGAACTCTTTGCTGTTTTTCTTCATATCCCTTGCCAAGGATTTCTCGTAATCTGCCTTCGCCTACCTAACCTCCTTTGTAACTTGGTTACAGATCAACTTGTATCTATCATAGGCTTCTGTGTCACGTGTTAATTTGTATGTATCCCATGCATTTTTCTTCTCTGCCATATGCCTCATTAGTTCATCTGACATCCATTTAGGCCTAAACCTTGAACAATATTTCTTAGTTGGTATGTAAAGCCTAGTAGCTTCCAAGATAAGTTCTTTGAATGCTTCCCATTTTGCATTTGCTGTTGGTAACATCATCAGTTGGTCCCACTGTATAGAATTTAAATACTGTCTCAGTCCATCGTAGTCGCCTTTACGAAAGCAATACTCCTTCCCTTTACCCCTAATGGTAGTTACCTCTTTGAGTAACTCCCACTTCAGAACACTGTGATCACTGCCACCTAGTGGTTCATTTATCTGCAGATTCTTAATGCATGAAGAATTACTACTGATAATCAAATAAAGAGTATTACTCCCTCTAGTTGCCTCCCGAACATGCTGATGTAGAAAACAATCATCCAATAAATCCACAAAAGCCTTGCTAGTGTGAGTGACCAGCCCCCAAATTCCAGTCAATATCTGGGAAATTAAAATCCCCCATTATAAGACTCTCTGATTTACTGGCCCACTATTTCTCTGTACAGTTTCTTATTATACTCATCAGAGTCATTAGGCCTATAGCACACTCCTACTCTCAATTTTGATCTCCCAATGCTTATGTCACTCCAAACTGACTCGACACTGCACTGTCCAGCGATGTCGACTGGCTTCACTTCCTTGGATTTTATGTGTTTCTTAACTAATAGCATAACCCCTCCTCCCTTCCTATCCTGTCTATCCTTTCTGTAGACATTGTACTCTGAAAATTCCAGTTCTGCATTCCTTATATCTGTGTGACACCACATCTGAAATTCCAACAATATCTGCTTTTGATGTTTTGAGCAATACCTCAAATTCATCAAATTTATTTACTAAACTCCTAGCATTGGTGTACACGCAAGTATACATGCACCTGCTCTTCCTCTTAGCCACCCTAACACAACCCATGTGTTTACTTGTACCCCCATGATTCCCAGCAGTCTCTGAAATATCCTGCATCTTATTTTCCAGGCTGCTGCTCATTCCAATAGAAGCAGTGCAAGAATCACTTTCTCCTCTGCCAGTGGCTACTGTTAATCTATTAGTCCTTGTATCCCCCCAATCTAGCAGTTTTCCGACCCACCTAACACTGCCTCGATAGCATCAGCAAACATTCTTGCACCCTTTCTATTTAAGTGTATCCCATCCCTGTAGACGCAGTCTCTCCTGTTAACAAGTACAGACCATTCTGAAAAAAATTCTACCCCTTGAGCCCTGCACAATCTTTCCAGGGCTGAGTTGATTGACAGGGCTCTCATCATATACTCCCTCCTATCGTGTCTGGGTAGAATTGCAGACACTTTCAAATTCAACCCTAATTCACGGCTTTTTTTTCATCAGTGAGCTGTACTTGTTAAGTAATTCCGCCGGTCTCCTACTCTTACAGTGTCTGGAGACTAGGCACCAGTGAGGTGATCTGATAGAGGTGTACAAAGCCTTGAATGGTGCTCAATGCTGATGGGATTCTTCCTCTTGCTTAGAATAATCACCTGAGAGGGCATAAATTCAAATTGAGGAGACAGATGTAGGATAGATGTGCGGAAATTTGCCTTTAGCCAGCAGGGTGGTTGGTAGGTGGAACAGACTTCCATCCCTTGTTGTGGAAGTTGATAGCCTAAATAAGTTTAAGGCTCAGCTGGACAGGTATTTCAAACGAACAGAGGGGTGAAGTGGAAGTGGTTATTTTTTATTTATTTATTTTACTTTATTTTTTTTTTTGGCTGATGCTGCATAAGCTTGCTTTCTTGTATCAAATGCCTCTACTAATGCTAATGCTCCCAGAGTCAAAAAGTGATATATAGAAGATGGAAAATTTGAAGAAAAAAAAAAGTGGAGTTTTACGTAAAAATGAGCAATTTCACAATCAAATTTAAACTTTGTTTTACAGTGTCATTCTGTTTTAGTACTGTTCATAGACAGCAGTGTGTTTTACCATCATGTGTGCAGAAAATATACTGCAAAATAATCTGCTAGGTCAATAAAATAATAACTGTAATTAATAAACATAAAGGCAATTTTCACTTTAAATATGCTAAAATTTCATGTTTTTTTGTAAATTTCAAATGCTATCGGCATAATTTTTTGCCTATTTCAGGCACTGGAAAATATGGGAAGAATTTTAGAAGCTGCTGGAGCTAGTTACAATAGTGGTAAGTTTTAATTAAACAGTGGTGTATTATTCTTTAAAGATAAGAATAAATGCTAATAATTTTTTTTGAAGGAAAGTAATTGATTTGTAATAGGTGAAGCAAAGAGATGACTTAAGGATCAGCTGAAAACATAAAATCTTGATTTCATTTTGGTCATTGCTGAACATATTTAGTATAAGTATTATCCATATAGGGTAAGGAAGCCACAGATTTTGCTACATCAGCAAAAAACAAAAATAAATAAATAAAAGATATATATAAAAAGTAGAAGAAAGTAGACATTATTTGTTTTCCTTTTCTCATGTAGGTAACAATCCAGTTGACCTTTGAGCTTCTTCTAACTGTCAGCCCCGGCAGCTTGCAGAAGCAATTTATTCCAGTAATCAACAGCTCTCTGGCTAAAAGAAAACTTCCTACAATCTAGCCTGAACTCTTACCCCATAATCTGAATATATGGCTCCTAGTTCTGGAATCCTATTTATATCATTTTATTTATTGTTTTAAGCAGTTCCTGCCAAAATTTGCCAACACTGTTGTCTAATATACAAATAGTTTAGATAATTGTAATGTACAGCAAACCCCCGCTATTCGCGGGGGTTACGTTCCTGAGAAATGCCGCGAATACCGAAAACGCGAATACTGAGTTATGGCTCCCATAGTAATAAAGGGGTTCCGTTCCAAAGTATGAAATATATAAGAAAAACTAGTCTAAAATTTTGTCTCTGTATGTATTATATGTACCTTCATAATATGACTATGTACATAGACAGTACCTAGTGAAATGCAAGCATATGGCATCGAAATGAAAATAAGAAACAATTTAATATTAAATGTAATATTTATTAGAAATTTCAAACAAATCTTTCAAACCAGCATCTTTGCTAACTAAAAAACCTATCCCGCCAGTGCTATCACCAGTTTCGCTAAAGTGTTGATAAGGAGTTTTGCGTTTTCATGAATGATGAGTGCATTTAACGGAATTTTATTTTGAGTTCGATCTTCTATCCACAGATTTAAAGCCTTTTCCGTTTTTTCTAATTTAACATCACGAGTTACAGAGCAAATTTTTGAAGCAATTAGCGCGTTTTCACGGACACTACGGCGGATTTTTTCTTCCGATTTTTTGATTGATCGTACCATTGACTCGTTGATTTTATAATGTTTTGCCACTGAGGAGACACTTTCACCATTACAAATTTTGTCTAATAACTCAATTTTATTCGCTAATGTCATCACCTTCTTTGATATTTTCACATTTCTCTTGTTATTCGTAGTTATATTTTTGTAGGGGTTAGAAAGAACTTGTCCACAATAAAGTCACTTTCTTCCGTTAACACACTCAAAAAAGTCTGTTTTACACTGCAAAATGGTAGATTTATCACTTTTGTAAGCATACGAATTTATAAATTTATTCAATTTATAAGCATATAAATTAAAAGCAAACGACGAAACCTTCCATAACAAGCGCATAACACATATTGAACAAGGATTAGCGAGAAACATTCACGCTCGCGATTTTGTCACCCCTCTCTCCCCCACCCACTGAGCGCTGTTTTGACCGGGAAAGATAATTTTAGCCATGCTCATGTTTTTTTATGGCGGAAAATATCCACGGTGCTTTAAAATTCACATTTTTTAGGTTTCATTTTATATTAAATCGGCGATCGCGAATACAGATACCGCGAATAGCGGGGGTTTACTGTACTCCCTTCCTTGTTTTTGCCCAGTTGCAGGGTGGAACAACCCTCTAAAATGACAGATTAAAGCAACACATAAATAGACATATGTAGAAGATAGTTCAAAATCTAGGTTAAAGTGTCTAATGGGCTGACAGGGTATAAATAACTGTCAGCCCATTTCAAAGTCCGCAGTGTTACCAATCAAGATGATTATGGCAAATAACACCAAACGGCAAATCAAATAATGGTGAATAAGGAAGTCCTCATGACGTCAAGGAGTTCTTCAAGAATCTACATTCCAAAGTTTGTTTTCAGGTACCTGAGAGTACCTGAAAGCCTGCACCACAAGTAGCTGCCTAGGACAGAACTGCCAGCACAAGGAGCTGGCAGTTCATGAACCAGCACAAGGAGCTATCCGTGACAATCACAACAATGCACAGCACCATGAACTGCCAGGGGATGTCAAGAGGAAACTGAACACATTATGTGGATGTACAAGTTGGAGTCTGTGAAAAATTTGCCTTTGTTCATTTTTCTGTCCCCGCTCAAAGCTTTCTAGTTTTCAGTCAGGTCCCTTCTAAGGTAAAGGCTGTTGCCAAGCTCTGTAGCTAACATAATCAAAGTCTTAACTCATATGGTCATTCTTTTGCCAGTTTCACCATGCTGGTTGCCCATCTTTTGTCCCTTTCAAGAAGTTCAATGTCTTTTTTTAGATGAGGTCTCCATATGCGGACACTATTCCAGTTGCTGTCTTGGTTTATGATTGCCCTATCTCTACAGTTCAAAAAATCACCAATAGGACACCATGGATTCTCCTGGCCCCCTGTTTACACTACTCAGAGAACTTCATATCTGCCTGTATCATAACTCCCAGATGCTTTTTTTTTCTCCACTGTTTTTATTTCAACCTCATCAAATATTTGGCAGAGGCATCAGCATTTAAACCTCCACTCAACATCCATCATCGGTTATGAAAATCATCAAGAACAACAAATATGGCTTGAAGCAACGCATATTTATTTTGAAAAATAAATTAACTGAAAGAGGAACTTGTATTTACTCTACCTTTGAATCAGTCGTATTACATTGTGACAAACCCAATGGAAAGTAAGACAGTTGAGGTGAGAAGACTGCTCAGTAGACATACAAAAAATGACATGGATGTTAGTTTATGTGTAAACATGAACATACATGATGAGTTTACATGTAAAACAAGTGAATATACAGTGACAGCTATATAATGCTCCTAAAACCAAATAACAACAGCAACCAAGGCCACATTGCTCCAGGGATATGCAGTGGTCATTCCCTAAACTTTCCACATCCTCCGTATTTGGTGGTCACGGTCTCGAACCCCGGTCTAATCAAGAAGCGTGTGCTACGCACTGGTGCTCCTGCCCACCTGGCTACGGAGGTGCCACGACATTGGTAGGGTTGTTATTAACAACCCTGCCAACCTTCGTAGGTTTGGTAGGGTTGTTAATGACAGTAAAAATAGTATGCTACTGCAACAGGATCTGGAAAAGTTCAGCAGATGGACTGAGAGGGGGTGGAAACTGAAGTTTAACATTGACAAATGCAAAGTGCTGTACATGGGTAGCAGTAACCCCAGAGTAACACACCAACTGTGCGTTACTACACTCAGGGTACTGGAGAATGAAAAAGACCCAGGGGTAATTGTGCAATCAGATATGTTCTCTGAGCAGTGCAGACAGGCTGAAAGAGTAGCTCACGGGGTCTTGTGAATGATATTTAGGAATTTTGCTAACGGGATAAGGAGATGATTATCCTCTTGTATAAAGTAATGGTCAGGCCACACCTTGACTACTACATACAGGTCTGGAGGCCTCATTTTAGAAAAGATGTAGAGCTGTTGGAAAGTGTACAGAGAAGGGCAACGAAATTAGTGAATGGAACAAAAGGGTACCAAGAAAGGCTTAAGTTCTGCAAATTGCAGTATCTGGAGGCACTAGGCACCTGTGTGGTGTTCTGATTGCAGTGTATAAGGCCTTGAATGGCTTGAGCAAACTCCAGTGCTGATGGGATTCTTCCTCTTGTTCAGATACCACAGCTGAGTGGGCATAAATTCAAATTGAGGGAAGACGGTTGTAGAATAGATGTGTGGAAATTTGCATTTAGACAGCGGGCGGTTGATTGCCGGAACAAACTTCCATCTGTCGTTGTGGCGGTTGACAGCTTAAATAAATTGAAGGCTGAGCTAGACAAGCTTTTGGAGTGAATGGTTGGGTGAAATGGGAATGTTTTTTTTTTTTTTGTTTGGCTGATGCTATATAAGCTTGCTTCCTTGCATCATATGCCTCTCCTAATACTCTTGCTAATGCCAAATGTGATTTGTAGTGCAATTTAAATGATTTTTCAGTATTTATATTTGAAAACTGGTATTTTTTTTTTTTTTTTTTTTATTCTTTTCAAAAAGTTTCAAAATGGCCTTTTTAGTTTTGCTGTAATACTGATTTTACAAGCGCCTTTTCCTTCCTTATAGTCAGATCCCCATCCTATGCTAATGTCAGCAAGCAGTAATTGGGATGATTAATTCATAAAGAAATCAGAACTAAAAGGAAATGTGTATATTTCACTTGATTTTGATGTGTGTCCAATTTTGGTGTGTGTGTGTAAACAAAAACTGATTGATTTGAATGGGTGACAGCTGAACAGAATATAATGTATGGATAAACAGATAAAAACCACAAATTAAGTTTGAGAATTATTTCTGAAAAACTTGCTTAAAAACCACAACATGAGATAAATTATTTAAATAAAGTAAATCGGGAAGAAGGGGAAAAAATTGTAATTGATTAAGACAAGTTGATTAAAAAAAGCTGAGAAATCATAGGGCTAAGACAGAAATTTACATGCATGGGGGGGGGGGAATAAAAAGAAAATACACTTTAACAGTGTGCATATTTACAACTGTACAAGATGACTTTCATCAACCGGTGAAATACCACCACTTTGCTTATTGGAGGCTTGAAGTGGTGAAACCCATGTTTAGTCTCTAGAGCAAAGTTTCCGGCATCCCCCTCCCCCCATACTTCTCCTTCAACCCATGCATGGTACTAAGTACTATAGGTTTTGATACCTTTCGTGTTTGGGGTTTCATAAAAAAAAAAAAAGCCACTTCAATGCTTATTGACAAGGGTTATTGATATAGTTAAATTAATTGCATTAATGGTTATTGACACTAGTTTACCAGTGTCAATAACCTATACTGGTTATTGACACTGGTAAACTAGTAACTAATTTAACCATTTCAGTATCCCTTTTCAGAAAGCATTGAAATGACTGTACATTTATAAATATATACATTGTTCATTTAGGTTTCTTTAATTTTAGGTTAATCTTTTGTAGACTGCTATCTCTCATGCATTTGTCCTACGTATGGTATTCTTTGATGGGACACATAAAAGGGACATAAATTTATATTGGAAAAGGATAATTGTTGCACAGAGATGTGAAAATTTGCTTTCATGCAGAGTGTAATGATTCATAGGACAAACTTCCACCTGGTGTTGTGAAAGTAGTTTGAATAAAGTTAAGGAAGCATTGGACAAATTGTTAGATGAACAAACGATATGAATAGGTTTTTTTTATTTTTTTTTATTGTTTCCGTCTGATATTGTATAAGCTTGCTTTTTTGCATCATTTACCACTGCTGATACTAATACTAATTTTTTTTGTCTTGGTACCATGATTTGAAATTAGCCATTTTTAATTAGCCAATCATAATTACTCTGACTATTTCACTGGATTAATTTTTATCAAATTTTGTGATTGTATCAATTTATTGTGTTAGCATTAGCAGAGGCATATGATGCAAGAAAGCAAACTTTTATAGTATTAGCTAGGAAAAAAAAAAACCAAAACCCTTCCCATTTCACCCATCTATTCACTCCAAATGTTTGTCTACTTTTGCCTTGAACTATTTAAGTTGTTGGCCTCCACTACAACATGTGGAAGTTTGTTCCAACTATCAACCACCCACTGACTAAAGGCAAATTTCCGCAAATCTATTCTACAACTGTCTTTCCTCAATTTGAATTAATGTCCTCTCAGGTAAGTAACTTGAGCAAGAGGAAGAATCCCATCAGCAATGAGCCTGCTCAAACCACTTAAGGCCTTATACACCTCAATTAGATCACCTCGTAGGTGCCTAGTCTTCAGACACTGCAATTTGCAGAACTTAAGCCTTTCTTGGTAACAGCAACCCAAAAATTTTTGTTCCACACAAAAATTCATTGCCTTTTTCTGTACACTTTACAGCAGCTCTACTCAAGTTGTGGCATGGCCATTGCCTTATAAAATGGGTCAATCACCTCCTGATCCTTAGCAAAATTCCTGTATATCATTGACAAGATCCCATGAACTACCCTTGTAGCCTGTCTGCACTGCTCAGACAACTTCATATCTGACTGCAAGTTACCCCCCAGGTCCTTTTCATTCTCCACTACCCGAGTGTAGTACCACCCAGTTGTAACGTACAGTTGATATGTTACTCTGAGGTTACTGCTACCCATATGCAGTACTTTACATTTGTTAATGTTAAACGTCAGTTGCCACCTCTCAGCCCATCTGCTCAATTTTTCCAGATCCTGTTTCAGTAGTGTACTGTCATTACTGTCATTAACAACCCTGCCAACCTTCATATTGTCTGCAAACTTAGACATTAACCCTGATATACCTTTATCAATGAAGATATATCAGGGTATTCATTGATGAAGGTGTATACAGAAAACAACAATGGGGCCCAACACTGAACCCTGGGGGAATCCACTAATAACATTAGTCCAAGAAGAGCAGTATCCATTGATTACCACACTGTCTTCTCCCACTCAACCATCCACATATCCATAGCAACTTTCCCTTAATCCCATATTGCTCCAATTTTTACAGAAGTTTTCCATGTGCAACAGTATCAAAAGCTTTTCTAAAATCCAAGTATATGATATCAAAATTATTTTTCGCATCCAGTTCCTTTGTGACCACATTATAGTATCCAATCAAATTTGTCAGACAGGAGTTTCCCGTAACAAACCCATGCTGTCTGAACTGTAACTGCAGTTTTGTCTAGCTGAACCTGCATTGCTTCTTTAACCAGTGACTCCATTATTTTTCCTGGAACAGAAGTTAAACTAACAGGTCTATAATTACTCATGTCACTGTTTAGTTATTATTCATTTCAGCTAAGTACATCTGCAAATGCCTCAAGTGCTTATTAACTTCAGCCATTGAGGCTAATTTGCCCACCGACATGTAACAGCTCAACTCCCAACAAATGGATTTTCTTTTAACTTTGTTTGTCTCATTTAGGAGATTTTCTGAAAATTTCTCTATTTCACCATATCTCAAGTTAATCCGGCGCCTCCATAGCCAGGTGGGCACAGCAGCAGTGCGTAGCACACGCTTCTTGATTAGACTGGGGTTCGAGCCCGCGAGCCACCAAATATGGAGGATGCGGAAAGGTCAGGGAATGATCACCGCATATCGCTGGAGCAATATGGTCTTAGTTGCTAATGTTCCTAGAAAAAAAAAAAAAACTAAATCAAGTTAATCCATATAATTAGTTGGTGTTAGAATTGCTGTTTTTGGTGGTGTGCTTATGGAAAGAATAAATGAATAGACAATATGGCAGAAAAGAAAAATTCTTGGATCAAGTATTTATTTTCTTTTGAATTTTATGAAAATTGGACAGGAAATAAGATATACATTATAAAAAGTTTAGTGAACCCTATGTTGTGAAGTACATGTGTCAAGTGAAAACAATAATTTTTATATATCGGAAAGTTTTTGGAAGATTGTGTGAAGAGGTACATATCTACTGGCAGCAAGCACCACTTTACTCATTAACTTTTTGCTCCAAACTACAGCAATAAGAGGCTGTAAAGAGATGCTGTGAGGTTGACACACAGTGCAGTCTTGCTGCAGTTTCTTTTGACCAGTTCTGTGCAGGATTTTTAAACTGTTTACTGTGAATAACTTCACGCTAAAGCAATGAACATTTATATGCATCTTTTCTTTTAGCTTTGATTTTTTTTTTTATGAAGTAATCATCCCAGCTATTGCTTGCTGATATGAACATAGAGTGCTTTGGCTAAAAGAAATAGAATTCTAAACTTTATAACTCAGCAAGACACTTCACTGGTTTTGTTACTGTGTAGATGAATTGTACTTTATTAAAATTTTGCAGTGTTTATTAATTAGTGTTATTTTGTGATTGCAGTAGTGAAGTGTACAGTTCTGCTGGCCAATATGGATGATTTCCAGACTTGCAATTCTGTGTACAAAGATTGTAAGCATTAGAATCTTTGAATCCTTATATTAGCATTTTGAGTATAAACTATTTTAAATTTATTTAGGGGAAACTTTGAATTGTAGATGTAAATAATTTTAAACACAAACAAAGCTTAAGAAGTGTGTAACACAATTCTAATTCTTTCATTGGTTCTTCTGATATTTAGGTCTTAAGCATTGAACTGTATTTCTTAGTTGTTATGAAAAACCTTGTATCTTCTATCGTTATCATTATTAGAGGCATATGATGAAAGAAAGCAAGCTTATATAGCATCAGCCAAAAAAAGAAGAAAAAAAAAACCCTTCCCATTTAATCCATCCATTCACTTCAAATGCTTGTCTTATTCTGCCTTGAACTTATTTAATTTTTCAACCTCCACTACAACAGATGGAAGTTTGTTACAACTATTAACCACCCACTGCCTGAAGGCAAATTTCTGTACATTTATTCTACAATTGTCTTTCCTCAATTTCAATTTATGTCCTCTCAGGTGAGTAATCCGAGCACGAGGAAGAATCCAATCAGCATTGAGCTTGTTCAAACCATTCAAAGCCTTTTACACCTCAATTAGATCACCTCACAGGTTCCTGGTCTCCAGATGCTGCAATTTTCAGACTTAAGTCTTTCTTGGTAACAGCAACCCTTTGTTCCCCTCACTAATCTGGTTGCCCTTCTCTGTACTCATTACAGCAGCTCTACATCCTTCCTTAAATGAGGCCTCCAGACCTGTATGCAGTGCTCAAGGTGTAGCCTGACCATTGCCTTATACAAGGGGACAATCACCTTCTTATCCCTGCTAGCAAAATTTCTGTATATCATTGACTACTATTAGCTACTCTTGCACCCTGCCTGCACTGCTCAAAAAACTTTATATCTGACTGCACAATTACCCCAGGTCCTTTTCGTTCTCTACTACCCTGAGTGTAGTACTATGCAGTTGGTACATTACTCTGGGGTTATTGCTAGTGATGTGCAGTACTTTACATTTGTTAATGTTAATGTCAGTTGCCACCTCTCAACCCATCTGCTCAGCTATTCTATATCCTGTTGCAATATTGTATTATCATTACCGTCATTAGCAACCTTAACAACCTTGGTATTTTCTGAAAACTCTTACATTAACCCTCATATAACCTTCATCAATATCATTGATAAATACAGAAAACAATAAGATGGCCAATACTGAACCCTGGGGGACTCAACTAATAACGTTAGCCCATGAAGGACAATGTCCATTGATTACCACTCTCTGTCTTCTCCCACTCAACCATCCTTTTATCAATTGTAGCAACTTGTCCATAATGCCATACTGCTTCAATTTGTACAGTAGTCTTCCCTGTGCAACAGTATCAAAAGCTTTTGTAAAATCAAAGTACAGTAGAAAGTTGGTTATCCAGAATAATTTTAAAGGTTGATCTACTTTTTTTTTTTTTTTATGGTAGTACAGTAAGTGCCGTTTATAGTAATCAAGTTTGCAAATTGAATTTTGATTCTAATAAGTGAAAGATCGAGTTTATTACCCGTTTATAACAGATTGTACAAACAAAAAGCCTAATAAACTGAAAACTGCAAATTGTTTTATTGTTGTGACCTTTAGAAATGTGCTTTTTTTTTGTTAGTTATTGGTGCATCGGCTTCTGTGGATATAATGCACCTCCCAAGGTTTTTTTTGCAGTACTCTGATCCATGCCCGAGGCGAGATTCGAACCCGCAACCTTTGGGTTGCCAGGCAGGCACTTTACCCACCTGGCTAGCCCGGTCGGCAGAAATGTGCTTTAGAAAACTATCACAGAAACTATCACAGAAAAACTCTGAAACCATGAGTGAATTTCAGATTAGTTTTTAGCTCAGATTCGGTAAATATAATATCAGCTTGAAGCTGTGTGATTTATTATTTTTCTCATATTTTTACAGAAAAATGTGAACAAAAGGAAAACGCATAGTTTTAACACTGCAACAAAAAACGGATATTATTAATAGAATTAGAAAAGGTGAAAATTTAGGAAATCTCTCCAAAGAGTTTTTAATGTGGGGATTTCAACAATTTATGACATCAAGAAAAATTTCAAACCTATAACAGATTTGTGTTGATTATGGATAGTGAAGGAGGATGTAGAAGGAAAAAATGTTGAAACCTGAAAATGCCACTTTAGAGAGTGCACTCAATTTATTTTTTTTGTTTGCTTCAGAGCGAAGTTTAGATGAGCCAGTGTCTGACCCAATGTTGTGTGAAAAAGCATTGGATTTTAATAAAAAATTAATAGGTAATGAAAATTTTAAGGTAAGCACAGGTTGGCTGAAAAACTTTAAACTGAAGCACGGTATATGTGAACTTAGATATTCAAGGCAAGAAATTTTCTGCAGATGAATCAGCAGTGTGTCCTTTGAAAAGTAACTTTAGCAAATTATTATGAAAAAGAAAACGTTTATAATGTTGATGAGATGGGCTTATTATGGAAAGCATTACCGAGAAAAACCCTAGCCACGAAAAAGGAAATGCCTGTACCAGGATGAGGAAAGAGCGAGTTACAATTGCTGTGTGTGTGCAAATGCTACTGGGATGCACAGATTGTCTGTGTTCATTATTGGTAAGTTGAAAAAACCGAGAGAATTTAAAAATCTTTCTAATTTTCCTGTTTTGTATAAAAATTCCTGGATGGATGTTTCTTTTGGTTTATAATTTTTCTTTAATTTAATTGTAAGGTAAGATAAATTTATTTAATCTTACCTTACAATTAAATTAAAGAAAAATTACAATTTTGAAAAAAATTACAATTAAATTTATTTAATCTTACCAGAAAAATTATCTGGAAAAATTTTCGGTTCAATTATCCAGAAAATTTGGTTATCTGGAAGTGGTCTGACATCAGTTATTCTGGATAACTGATGCTCTACTATATATGATAAAATTATTTTATACATCCATTTCCTTTGTGACCACATCATAATATCCAATAAAATTTATCAGAGACTTCCCCTTAACAAACCCGTGCTGTGTTTCAACTATAACTGCAGTTTTGTATAGATGATCCTGCATTGCTTCCTTAACCAGTGACTCCATTATTTTTCGTGGAACAGAAGTTAAACTAACAGGTCTGTGATTACTTGTGTCACACTTTAATCCCCCTTTGTGAATTGGGGACACATTTGCACATCTCCAGTCCACGGAGACCTCCCCTGAGGCCAAGGAAGCTTTCATAATTATGGCTAAGGATTTGCTTACTTCCTTTGCTACCTCCTTAAATATAAGTGTTTAGATCCCATCTGCCCCAGGTTGCTTTTCTTATGTTCAGTTTCAACATTTTCTCCTCCACTTTGCTCTCAGTTATTACAAAATCATTGAGATCCCTGCTAGAATTTGATAAGCTTCTGGCCTCCACTTCCTTACAGACATTCCTCCGGTGTGAATGTAGATGCAAAATACTCATTCAGTTTGTCAGTTACCTCAGCAGATTCATCAACAATCGAACTGTTGATATCAAGTGGACCAATCTGATTCATCCCTTTCCTTCTAGAGTTTACACGAGTAAAGAAGCCTTTGCTGTTTTTTCTTTGCATCTTTTGCCAAAGATTTCTCATAATCTGCCTTTGCTTACTTAATCTCCTTTGTGACTTGATTACAGACTAGCATATATCTACCATAGTCTTCTGTGTCACCTGATAATTTATATGTATCCCATGCATTTTTCTTCTCTGCCACAAGTCTCATTTGTTCATCTGCTATCCATTTAGGCCTAAATCCTGAACGGTATTTCTTAGTTGGGACAAAAAACCTAGTAGCTTCCAAGGTTACTTCCTTTAATGCTTCCCATTTAGAATTTGCTGTTGGTCCATTGTATAGAATTTAAAAACTATGAGTCTACTGTAGTCACCTTTATAAAAGCAAAAACCCTCCCCTTAACCCCTGATGGTAGTTACATCTTTAAGTAAATCCCACATCAGCACATTGTGATCACTGATCACTGCCACCTAGTGATTCCTTTATCTGTAGATTCTTAATGCATGAAGAATCACTGCTGATAATCAGATCAAGAGTATTACGTCCCGTAGTGGCCTCTCGATCATGCTGCTCTTGAAAACAATCATCCAATAAATCCACAAAAGCCTTTCTAGTGTGAAGTGACCAATCCAAAAGTTCTAGTCATTATCTGGAAGTAAAATCTGCCATTATAAGGATATTTACATTTACTACTCTACATTTACTATTTCTCTGTACAGTTGTTCTTTGTACTCATCAGAGTCATTAGGCATATAATGCTCTCCTACTTTCAATTTTCTTTTCCCAGTGCTTATGTCACACCAGACTGACTTAACATTGCACTGTCTAACCATTTCAGCTAGATGCACTTCCTAATATTTTGTGTTTCTGAACTAACAGCATAACCTCTCCTCCCTTCCTATCCTATCTATCCTTTTGTGCACATTGTATCCCCCAGATTCCAATTCTGCAATCCTTATATTATCTGTGTGACACCACTTCTCTGAAAAATCAACAATATCTGCCTTTGATGTCTTCACCAGCACATCAAATTCATCAAATTTCTTTGCTATACTCCTATCATTGGTATACATGGAAGTATTCATGCACCTGTTTTTACTCTTAGTTATCCTAACCTAGCCCATGTATTTACTTGTTCCATAATAACTCCCAGCAGTCCTGGAAATCCACAACGAATTCTTTCCAGGCTGCTGCTCATTCCAATAGAAGCAGTGCAAGAATCATTTTCACTTCTGCCTGCAGCTACTTTTAATCTACTTGTCTGTGAATTCCCCAAGCTAGCAGTTTTCTAACCCATCTAACACTGCCTCGATAGCATCAGCAAATATTATTGCACCCTTTCTGTTTAAGTGTATCTCATCCCTGTAGAAACAATCTCTCCTGTTAACAACCACAGGCCACACTGAGAAAATTCTACCTATGAGCCTTGCACAATCTCTCCAGGGCCGAATTGATTGACAAGGCTCTCATCATGTACTCCCTCCTATCATTGTCTAGGCCGAATTGATTGACAAGACTCTCATCATGTACTCCCTCCTATCGTGTCTAGGCCAAATTGCAGACACTTTTTTTTTCAACGTTGACCCATACTTGTTAAGTAAGTCTGCAGATCTCCTCTTAATGTCATTAGTGCCAACATGTACAACAGTATCACCCTTTGTGCCCTTAAAAGATGATATCTGCTCTACAGCATCATCAAATTTTGCCCCTGGCAGACATACTATGGTCCTGTTCCAGCTATCCTTTTTGCACAATATATTTGCCATCTCCCTAACAATAGTCACTGACATAATTAGCTCCTGTGGGACCAGTGCATTCTGCCCTGAAGATTGCCACTGTGTTGCCTAATGCACAACAGTGAGCTCTGGCATTGAGTTGGGCAGCTGAGAGCTCTATGGGCTCCCCATTTTAATTCCTTCGAGGGCATCGACCCTACTCTTCAAAATCTTATAGACACCCAGCAGAATGCTGAGTTGGCACCTAATTTCTTGACACACTTTGCACCTAGCACACACAGAGATATCCTCGTTGGCTAGATCATGCCCTGTTCCAGAAGGTTCGCAAACATTTCACAAGTTGCACATTTTTTTAGGCTATGATGTGTTGGAGAATTGCCCCCTTTGGTTCTTCTGCAAACTACAGCACTCCCACTACTTTGTGCATGTTGCTTTACTGCTCTAGTCTGGGGCATGATTTCCGTTTAAATACGATTTAATTAATTAACAATGAAAATTAATAAGGTTAATAAATTTAATTGATTAATTGATTATACTATACTACAAGTGACTATATAAGTTAGAGATATACGCTATCAAGTTACGCTATACTGTAACGATCAAAATGTTAAATTAGTTAAATACAAAAGATATATGCCCAAAAAGTTATTAAAACCTTCAACCTACTTATTTATCGCAATTAAAACCCTACTAATCTTCTGCGCTACTAGTTATGTTATACGATATTTGTACCGAAACTCTGATACAATAGTCGTACGAGTAATTATTTCCCTGAATGATTTCCATTTAGAATTTGTTGTTGGTCACCTCATTCATTTGTCCCACTGTATAGAATTTAAAAACTGTCTGATGACCACTGTATCTCCTTTTCAAATGAAAAAAGCTTTTTCCTTTACCCTTGATGGTAGTTACTGTTTTATGTAAATCCCTCATCAATACACTATGATCCCTCCCGCCTAGTGGTCCTTTTATCTGCAGATTCTTAATGCATGAAGAATCACTGCAGAAAATCAGATCAAGGGTATTGGTCTCTCTTGTTGCCTCTCATCTTATTTTTGTAGTCTTCCAATCAGTCCACAAAAAAAAAATCTTCCTAGTGTGTGAGTGACCAACCCACAAGTTCCAGTTATCTGGAAAGTTAAAATCACTCATTATAAAACATTTGTTATTTACTGGCTCACTATATCTCTCTCCACAGTTGTTCATTGTACTCATCAGAGTCATTAGGGCTATAACATACTCCTACTCTCATTTTTGGTTTCTCAGTGCTTATGTCACACCATTCCGACTTAACATGCACTGGCCACCCACATCATCTGGATACACTGCCTTAGATTTTATGTGCTTCTTGACTAAGAGCATAACCTCTCTTCCCCCCTTCTGTCCTGTCTGTCATTTCTGTACACATTGTACTCCCCATATTAAAATTCCACATCTCTTATATCTGCGTGACACCATGTCGCTGATATGTGAAGACTGTCTGCATTTGATGACATGACTAGCATTTCGAATTCATCAAATTTATTTACTATGCTCCTAGCATAGGTGTACATTCAAGTATATGTTCACCTAGTCTTACTCTTAGTTACTCTATTACAGCCTGTGTATTTACTTGTTCCATGATGACTCACAGCAGACCCTGAAATCCCCGGCATCTTGCTTTCCAGACTGCTGTATGTTTCAGTAGAAGCAGTGCAAGAATCACTTCATGACCTTGCACTTTCACCTCTGCCTGCAGTCAATATTCTTGCCCCCTGTGTATCTCATCCTTATAGAAGCAGTCTCTTCTGTTAACAAGCACAGATCATGAGCCTTGCACAATCTCTCCAGGGCTGAATTTATGGACAAGGCTCTCATCATATATTTTCTCCAATCATATCTTTTCAGAATTGCAGACACTCAAATTCAGTCCTAATGCAGCTTTATTCAAACATTTCCCTGTACTTGTTAATTAAGTCATCAGATCACCTACTCTTAATATTTTTAGTGCCAGCATGTACAATATCAAGTTTTGTGCCCTTAAGATGATATCTGCTGCACAATGTCATCAAATTTTGTGCATGTCAGATATATAACCTGGTCCCATTCTTCCTATCCTTTTTGCACAATATATTTCGCATTTTTCTTGACAGTAGAGTTACCAACAATAGCTGCCATTTCCTGTGGGACGAGTGCATTCTGTATTGAGGGGTGCCGGTGTGTGGCCTGATGCATAAGTGTGAGCTTTGGCATTGAGTTGGGCAGCTGAGAGCTCGATGGCCTCCCATCATTAATTTTTATTAAAAATTTAATTTTATTTAAATTAATTAATTAAATTTAATTTATGTATTTTTAATATTGTAATATAGAAATTTGTTTATTTTGTTCTTTTAGATTTTCCCACTAAGTCTCCTGCAAGAGCTGCTTATGAAGTAGCCCGCCTTCCAGTAGTAAGTTAGTTGCAGTGAAATACTATGATTTTCTTACTATAATTTAAATTTATTCACAAATTCTGTATATCAGTTGAGCATCTCATATTTCTAGTCACATTTCAAAGCTATATTGGTGATGGATATCACTAGTATGGCTTTTTATTAGTATGGGTAAAAATGGTGGGCTATTTTTAATAAATGGTTTTAAGCTGGCTCTGCTGTCTTGAAAAGCAACAGAACTGTCAGTTCTATGAAAATATTGCCATTATATATTTTTCTGTGAGTGTGTGTTTGTGGCCTGATTGCTTATTGTGGTAAGTGATGAAGCCACTGCTGTTATGGAGGACCTTATTGTACTAGAGCCGGAGTGGCCAACTTAATTTGTGATGCAATCTACTTTTTTCCTTCAAAATGTGCCACGATCGACCATCTCAAAAATTTCATTGCACAAGGTGCACAAATCGAGGGATGACTGTATATTTGAAATTCGTTGTGATCGACCGAAATTAAATCCGCGATCGACTTGTTGGCCAGCCCTGTACTAGAGGAAATTAAATTGCAAGGTCAAATTATATTGCTGGAGATCTGTTACACACTATCTTGGCTTTTTCAACAGTGAAGTTTCTTCAGTACAGTGGGCCCCTGCTTTATGATGTGTTCACTATACTGTCAAATCACTTTACAATGAACTCTCCATAATAAAATATCTTTCACTATACGATATGTAGTAAGCACTGGATATTATCACGTTTGCGAATCGAATTTTAATTGTTTTTTTAATTAATTCTGTTAAACGAAGCTTAAAAAATAGGAATGAAGAGAAGGTTCTGAAAATTTATTTTTGTTTTTTATATGATTTCAATGAAGGGGAAACGCATTTCACCGTAATAATGTAAAAATTCCCAGAATTCCAGTTATCGGTATTATCGAAAATGCAATAAGATCGAGTTTATTACCTGTTTATAATAGATTGCGCTAACAGAAAAGGTGGTGACCTTCAGAAATGTGCTTTAGAAAAATATCACAAATGTGTTCAAAATTCATTCTTATAACAAAACATTGCAATAGCAATAAACGGTGAAAGTGTAGTGCATTTTAATGATTTGAGCGGCTGATTCTACTAACCAGTGATCACTGGCGCATACTTATTTCACTCTACAATGGCTTACGATTGTCTCTGACCGGTCACGTGGTCCTTTGTCTCAGCCAATAGCAGCATTTGTAAACATGTTGGGCACATCTTTTGTTTTCGTATCCTTTAGTTCAGGCGGTTTTTTTGTGCTTACTTTCCATAAATTTACTGTATTGAATTCTTGAACGTACAACGTTGCATAATATGGCCCCTAAAGAGCGCAGTAAGAAGAAAAATTTCAATTAAAATTAAACGAGAAATAGTGAAAAAAACATGATGATAGTGCTAAAATTAGTTCATTGGTGCTTGAATATGATTTTTCACAGTCAACCGTTTCTACCATAGTGAAACAAAAAGAAAACCTTAAAAAAGTTAAAGTAAGTGATGAATCTAACACAGTCCAAAAAGTCAGAGAACTGATTGTAGAAATAGAAAGGCTTTTGTTGCTGTGGATAAAAGAAAAACAAATGAAGGGTAATACAGTTCCTGGACAATACATTTTCGAACGTGCAAAGCAGATTTTTGAGGATTTAAAGACTAAAAAAACCTTCAGGTAGTGATATGCAATATGGGGACTTTAAAGCCAGCAAAGGTTGGTTCGACCATTTTAGAAAAAGTGTCATGAGGCTTGCAGTGCTGATCAGGAAGCAGCTGAAAACTTTAAGGTGGAGTTTCAAGAGCTTGTTGAGAAGGAGGGTTACCTTCCTCAACAAATCTTTAATACAGACGAAATGGGCCTCTTTTGGAAAAGAATGCCTAGGCAAACATACATCACAAAAGAAGAGGCCTCATTGTCTGGTTATAAGCCTATGAAGAATAGGCTTACTCTGCTATTGGGGTCCAATGCCTGTGGTGATTTTAAACTTAAGCCACACAGAAATTCCCAGAGTTTCCCAGCAAAAGGTCATCAAAAGCAGGTTGAATGTCTTTTGGCAGTGTAACAAGAAGGCCTGGGTGACAAGACACCTCTTCAATGAATGGGTATTTGAAGTGTGTTTTATCCTTCAGTCAAAGGTAACCTAGAAAAAAACAAACTTCCTTTAAAGGCACTGTTAATTTTGGATAATGCTCCAGATCATGATCCTCAACTTGCCCGATCTCTGGAGGAGCAGTTTAACTTCATTACTGTTAAATTTCTCCCACCCGGTACCACCTCTCTGCTTCAGCCGATGGATCAGCAAGTGATTGCCAACTTTAAAAAAATTTACACAAAGAAGATGCTTGCAAAGTGCCTTGAAGAGACTTCAGGAGACAGAGCCATCGCCTTAAAGGAATTCTGGAAGTCCAGATACAAATGATTGTCAGTTCTTGGAATGAAGTTTCAGTTCGGTGCCTCAATGCAGCCTGTAAGAACTTATGGCATTCAGTCATCTATGATTTTGAAGAATTTGAAGCCGAAGGTTTACTAGAGCAGGAAATTATCACTCTTGGTGAGGCCTTGGCCCTAGAGATTGATGTGGCAGATGTGGAAGAGTTAATTGCAGACCATGGAAGGGAGTTGACAACAGAGGAGCTCCAGGAATTAGAGCAGCTGGGCGAGCATGACAGTGGAGATGAGGAGCATGAGGAGGATGACCGTGTAGCAACAACTCAAGAAATTAAGGACATGTTTGTTGCATGGGATATTGTGAAGAGGACAGTAAGAAAATACCAGGATATTGAAACCACTGAATTGATGACCTGCAGATTTGAAGATCAGGTGTTAAGTTATTTTAAGAACCTTCAGAGAAAGTGCCAAAAGCAAACCACTTTGGACAGTTTTTTTACCATAAGTAGCAAGAGGCAGCGATCGGAAAGAACACCAGATCCCGAAGGTTGTCCTGATATCTAGATGGTGAAAGATTCTCTTCCAGCTTCATCACCACACCACCATTGACACAGCTTTTCCAATGTAATTAAATGAAAATTATGATTTTTGTTTTTTAATGTTTATAATTATCAATTATCATTTTAAACAACATTTTGGGGGGGGGGGACAGGAATAACTAAAAATGTGTGGTACCATCAGCATTTTTTATCTTTTTTCTTTTTTTAAAATTTGTATCGTGCTGTACTGTTTATTCCGGTGTATAAGGTGCACCACAATTTTAGGGCGAGTTTTTTCTAGATAAAAGGTGCGTAGTATACATGGAAAATATGGTATTCAGTATTCTGTATAAAACTAATATAATTTCTGTTATAAAAAATCACGCTTTACAGAGATAAATAGCTTAGTTATATAACAAAAATTTCAACTTCCTAGGACTTGGAACGAATTATCAAAAACCAGTGTGTTATTGGGTTCACATTACGATATTTTAACGATACGATGGTGTCTCTGGAATGAATTAATATTGTAAAGTGAGGGTCCACTGTATTTTAAATTGGAGTAGTAAGAAACAATACGAGAATATTCTTTCATTCAAAAAGTAACTGAAAGAAATCTGAGTGATTATTGTGATTAGTAAAGATTATTAAGATATGTATTGAATAATTGATTTACTTTTAGATTCATTCATAGTACTTCAAGTCATTTCTCCAATACCACAATTTATTTTTTATTCAGAAAAAAAAAAAACTAATGTAACAATTGTGAAATATTATTTCATATAACACTGGAAAGTGTCAGTATGAAAGGAAAGGCAATCTAGATCCTTTCTGCTTTATTTTTTTGTTCTGCATCTATTTCGATAAAACCTTTTTGTAATGACTGTTTATTCTGTGTAAAATTTAATTGCTATATGCTTTATTTTACGTACATGCTGTTCTTTACAGAATGCTCTTGTGGAAATTGAAGCAATTGCCATCATTGGAGACATCACTGATGAAAATCCCCTGTGATTTAATTTGTATTTACATGATGACCACCATTCTACTTTTTGTATGTTTTACATATTCTTAAAATAAAAGTAGGATTACCTTTATTCCTATATTTGAGTTTCTTTAATAGTTGTTTTCAAAGCCAAATTGTTATGAGCACCACTTGAAGTAATCTTTTTACTGTTAATGGTGTACCAGTGCATTGTGTAGATATTAATTTTAATAATAGCTCCGTAATAAGTTAAAAATATTGGAATAAAAATACTACTAAATATCAAGATGGATAGTCATAACCCATAGTAGATTGCTGATATCTTCCGAAGGCATTCTTTGGAAATTTTTTGTGTAGGGGGGAGGGGTCTACATAATTTTGGTATTATTTAATTTGCACACATTGTGGAGCATGTGGAAGCATTTCTCAAAATTGAAGAAAAAAAATGTTTTGCTACCAGGTGGCATATACAAATATCTTAGGGAAGAAGGTTACAAGTATTTTTGAATGTTTATCTTGAGAGAAACAGTCTACTTTTAGGCTAAACAGGAGAAGCCATGAAGTATTTGCATTGTGACAAATTATAAAAAAATTTTAATCTTGGAAAAGCTTACAACAGTGTCTGTAAAACTCTTCTCTATCATTTAAAAAACTATGGCAGCAAGAAAATGTTTTAAGATGAGTAAAGAGTTTGTACAAAAATGGCAAATTGGCAGATAAAAGTAATGCTGAAAATGGTGGTTTGTGGTTAAAATTGCATTGAGGCAGGGCTTTTTATTTATTTTCACTTCATCTTATAATTTTCACGGGCCCTTCAATAAAATCTGTAAGTTAATGACAGAGTTTAGCATGTGTGATGTAAGGATTGGATCGTAATTATATCTGCTGCTAGTATTGTGTTGTTAAATAGTAGCATACACGATATTCAAGAATTTTTGAATAAATTAGATAAAGGTTATATATAATTAGTGTAAAAATTAGTTACACAAAACGAAAACTTTTGAAAGTTGGGAGAGACAAGGAAAATTCAGAGTGTAGATTGAATAACCAAATAGCGGAACAAATTAATTTTGTACATTTAGGAATAGTCTTTAATAAAGATGGATGATCAGACATGGAAATAAACAATAGAATAAATAAAGTCCCAAGTGTAGTAGTGTAATTAAACATATTCATTTGGATTATGAATGGGCAATTATTCATTTGGAATGTCCTGGATGGTTGAATTAGCAACCATCCAGGACAAGGCAACTGCACCCCTTAACCCTTCTTTTTTAAATAATAGTTGTTTATATGTCACTTTCTTAACCAGCTAGTATTAGTATTAGCCATATGGTACTGCTTTATCTGCACTAGCCAAAAAAAATTAATTAAAAAGTAAGCTACATATTTGACTCTCTCTCTCTCTCTCTCTCTCTCTCTCTCTCTCTCTCTCTCTCTCTCTCTCTCTCTCTCTCTCTTCATGTAGTACTCACATGAAATCATATAGAAACTATTTTAATCCTTTTCAGTAAATATTTCTGAGATCTTAATAGAGAAAACTCTGCAAAAAATTACTTTTAAAAACAAAGTTACTGTTGTTGAAATTGGGAGGAAAAAAAATATTGATCTAATACATCACCTTATTTGCTTTTAGTATAAAATTAGCATTAGTAAGAAAGCAAGCTTATATAGCATCAGCCAAAACTTTCCCATTTACCCATCCATTCACTCCAAATATTTGTCTAGTTCTGCCTTGAACTTATTTAAGTTGCTGACCTCCACTATAACAGATGGAAGTTGTTTCAACTATCAACCACCTGCTGGCTAAAGGCGAATTTCCGCACATATATTCTACAATTGTCTTTCCTGAAAGAAGAAGAATCCCATTAGCATTGACCTTGCGCAATCCATTCAAGACCTTATACACCTCAATTACATCATCTCGGAGGCGCCTAGTCTCAAGAAGCTGCAGTTTGCAGAACTTAAGCCTTTCTTGGTAACACCAACCCTTTGTTCCCCTCACAAATCTCGTTGCCCTTCTCTTTACTCGTTCTGGCTACATCATTTCCTAAAATGATGCCTTCAGACCTGTATACAGTACTCATGGTATGGCCTGACTCTTGCTTTATACAAGGGGACAATCACCTCCTTATCCCTGCTAGCAAAATTTCTCTATATCATTGACAAGACACCATGAGCTACTCTTGCAGCCTTTTTTGCACTGCTCAGAAAACTTCATATCTAACTGCACAAGGTCCTTATCCCCAGGTCCTTTTCATTCTCCACTACCCTGAGTGTAACACCATCCAGGTGATACGTTACTCTGGGGTTACTGCTACCCATATGCAGTACTTTACATTTGTCAATGTTAAACTTCAGTTGCCACCTCTCAGCCCATCTGCTCAACTTTTCCAGATCCTGTTGCAGTAGGGTACTATCATTACTGTCATTAACAACCCTGCCAACCTCCATATCGTCTGCAAACTTAGACATTAAGCCTGATACAACTTCATCGGTATCATTGATAAATACCGAAAACAGCAATGGGTCCAACACTGAACCCTGGGAGACTCCACTGATAACATTAGTCCATGAAGAGCAGTGTCCATTGATAACTACTTTCT
The DNA here is from genome assembly GCF_048544385.1 of Mastigoproctus giganteus. Classification (NCBI taxonomy): domain Eukaryota; kingdom Metazoa; phylum Arthropoda; class Arachnida; order Uropygi; family Thelyphonidae; genus Mastigoproctus; species Mastigoproctus giganteus. Next base: position 204,004,483 of record NC_143583.1, read on the forward strand.
GTCTTCTCCCTCTCAACCATCCTTCTATCCGTTGTAGCAACTTGCCCTTAATGCCATACTGTTCCAGTTTGTATAGTAGTCTTCCATATGCTACAGTATCAAATGTTTTCCTAAAATCCAAGTATATGATATCAAAATTATTCTTTGCATCCAATTCCTTTGTGATCACGTCATAGTATCCAATCAGATTTGTCAGACATGACTTCCCCTTAACAAACCCATGCTGTGTCTGAACTAATTGCAGTCTTGTTTAGATTATCCTGCATCGCTTCCTTAACCAGTGACTCCATTATTTTCCCTGGAACAGAAGTTAGACTAACAGGTCTCTAATTACTCATGTCCCTCTTTGTGAATTGGGGATACATTTGCACATCTCCAGTCCATGGGGACCTCCCCTGAGTCCAAGGAAGCTTTCATCATTATGGCTAAGGGTTTGCTTATTTCCTTTGCCACCTCCTTTAATATAACTGGATAGGACGCCTCTGTAGCCAGGTGGGCAGGAGCAGCAGCGCATAGCACACGCTTCTTGATTAGACCGGGGTTCGAGCCTGCGATCCACCAAATACGGAGGAGGCGGAAAGGTCAGGGAATGACCACTGCATATCCCCGGAGCAATATGGCCTTAGTTTTTGCTAATGCTCCTAAAAAAACCAAATAACAACAACAAATAAATAATTGGATAGATCCCATCCACCCCAGGTGCCTTCGTTATGTTTAACTTCAACAATTTCTCCTCCACTTTGCTCTCAGTTATTGCAAAATCACTTAGCTCCTTATTAGAGTTCGATAAGCTTCTGGCAATTCCCTCCTTGAATAACTCCACATATGTGAATGTAGGTGCAAAATACTCATTGTTTATCAGCTACCTGAGTGTGATCATCAATAGTCAAACCATCTATTTTAAATCAACCAATCTGACTCATCCCTTTCCTTCTAGAGTTTCCATAAGTAAAGAACTCTTTGTTGTTTTTCTTTACATCCTTGCCAAAGATTTTTCTTAATCTGCCTTTGCCTGCCTAACCTCCTTTGTGATTTGATTACAGACTAGCCTATATCTGCCATAGGCTTCTGTGTTGCCTGATAATTTATATGCATCCCATGCATTTTTCTTCTCTGCCATGAGCCGCATTAATTCATCTGTGGACAGTGCTGGACATCTGTCGACATCGCTGGACAGTGCAGTGTTGAGTCAGTTTGGTGTGACATAAGCATTGGGAGATCAAAATTGAGAGTAGGAGTGTGCTATTGGCCTAATGACTCTGATGAGTATAATAAGGAACTGTACAGGGAAATAGAGTGGGCCAGTAAATCAGAGAGTCTTATAATGGGAGATTTTAATTTCCCAGATATTGACTGGAATTTGGGGGCTGGTTACTCACGCACTAGCAGGGCTTTTGTGGATTTATTGGATGATTGTTTTCTACATCAGCATGTTCGGGAGGCAACTAGAGGGAGTAATACTCTTGATTTGATTATCAGCAGTGATTCTTCATGCATTAAGAATCTGCAGATAAATGAACCACTAGGTGGCAGTGATCACAGTGTGCTGAAGTGGGATTTACTCAAAGAGGTAACTACCATTAGGGGTAAAGGGAAGGGTTATTGCTTCCGTAAAGGCGACTATGATGGACTGAGACAGTATTTAAATTCTATACAGTGGGACCAACTGATGATGTTACCAACAGCAAATTCAAAATGGGAAGCATTCAAAGAACTTATCTTGGAAGCTACTAGGCTTTACATACCAACTAAGAAATATTGTTCAAGGTTTAGGCCAAAATGGATGTCAGATGAACTAATGAGGCATATGGCAGAGAAGAAAAATGCATGGGATACTTACAAATTAACACATGACACAGAAGCCTATGATAGATACAAGTTGATATGCAACCAAGTTACAAAGGAGGTTAGGTAGGCGAAGGCAGATTACGAGAAATCCTTGGCAAGGGATGCAAAGAAAAACAGCAAAGAGTTCTTTACTTATGTAAACTCTAGAAGGAAGGGGATGAATCAGATTGGTCCACTTGATATTGATGGGTCAACTGTTGATGATCCTGCTCAGGTAGCTAACAAACTAAATGAATATTTTGCATCGACGTTCACACATGAGGAGTTATTCAGCAAGGGGAATGCCAGAGGTGTATTCAACTCTAGCAGTAAGCTACAGAATCTTGATATAACTGGGAGTAAAGTGGAGGAGAAATTGTTGAAGATAAACACAAGAAAGGCACCCGGGGTGGATGGGATCTATCCAGTTATATTAAAGGAGGCAGCAAAGGAAATAAGCAAACCCTTAGCCATAATTATGAGAGCTTCCTTGGACTCAGGGGAGGTACCCATTGACTGGAAATGTGCAAATGTGACCCCAATTCACAAAGGAGGATCAAAGGCTGACACAAGTAATTATAGACCTGTGAGCTTAACTTCTGTTCCAGGAAAATTAATGGAGGCACTGGTTAAAGAAGCACTGCAGGATCATTTAGACAAGACTTCAGTTATAGCTCAGACACAGCATGATTTTGTTAAGGGGAAGTCTTGCCTGACCAACTTGATTGGATACTATGATGCAGTCACAAAAGAACTGGATGCAGGGAATAACTTTGATATTATATACTTGGATCTTAGAAAGGCTTTTGATACTGTTGCACATGGAAGACTGCTACACAAATTGGAGCAGTGTGACATTGGAGGCAAATTGCTGCTATGGATAAAGGGGTGGTTGAGGGGGAGAAGACAGAGAGTGGTAATCAATGGACACTGCTCATCGTGGACTAATGTTATTAGTGGAGTCCCTCAGGGCTCAGTGTTGGGTCCATTATTGTTTTCTGTATTTATAAATGATATTGATGATGGTATATCAAGCTTAATGTCCAAGTTTGCAGACGATACAAAGGTTGGCAGGGTTGTCAAGGACACTACTGACACTATGCTGCTGCAACAGGATCTGGAAAGGTTGAGCAGATGGGCTGAGAGGTGGCAAATGAAGTTTAACATTGACAAATGTAAAGTACTACACATGGGAAACAGCAACCCCAGAGCAACGTATCAACTCTGTGGTACTACACTGACAGTGGTAGAGAATGAAAGGGACTTGGGGGTGGTTGTGCAGGCAGATATGAAGTTCTCTGAGCAGTGCAGACGGGCTGCAAGAGTAGCTCATGGAGTATTGTCAATGATATACAGGAATTTTTCCAGCAGGGATAAGGAGGTGATTATTCCATTGTATAAGGCAATGGTCAGGCCACACCTAGAGTACTGTATACAGGTCTGGAGGCCTCATTTCAAGAAGGATGTAGAGCTGCTGGAACGAGTACAGAGAAGGGCAACAAGATTAGTGAATGGAACAAAGGGGTGCTCTTACGAAGAAAGGCTTAAGTTTTGCAAATTACAGTGTCTGGAGACTAGGCACCAGCGAGGTGATCTGATAGAGGTGTATAAAGCCTTGAATGGTTTAAGCATGCTCAATGCTGATAGGATTCTTCCTCTAGCTCAGAAAAATCACCTGAGAGGGCATAAATTCAAATTGAGGAAAGACAGATGTAGGATAGACGTACGGAAATTTGCCTTTAGCCAGCGGGTGGTTGGTTGGTGGAACAGACTTCCATCTCTTGTGGTGGAGGTTGATAGCCTAAATAAGTTTAAGGCTCAGCTGGACAGGTATTTTGAACGAACAGAGGGGTGAAGTGGAAGTGGGTTTTTTTTTTTTTTTTTGGCTGATGCTGCATAAGCTTGCTTTCTTGCATCAATTGCCTCTACTAATGCTAATGCTAATATCTGTTTAGGCCTAAACCTTGAACATTGTTTCTTAGTTGGTATTTAAAGCCTAGTAGCCTCCAAGGTTAAGTCTCTGAAGGCTTCCCATTTAGAATTCACCGTTGGTAACATCATCAGTTGATCCCACTGTATAGTACTTAAAAACTCTCTGAGACCACTGTAGTCACCTCTACGAAAACAAAAACTATTAAGAATTATTAATATGTATAATTAACCAATCTTTTACCACATGTAGTTTTTAATATATATTTTATTAAGCACAGCCTGAACTGATATATACAATAATGCGACATTTCGGATATCTTGCCAATACCCATCATCAGACCATGCTGTTTTGGGAATAGAGATAAAATTAAAAAGGTGAAGGTTACTAATTAGTTTTACATTGAGCAGTTCTAAATTACAATCATTTTTTAACAAAGGATCAGTTATAAGATGTATTGATAATTTCTAATTTTCAATAATGCCAGTGAGTAGATAAATAATTCTAAGTTATAATAACAAAATGAGCATCTCTAAGATTACATGAAAACAAAACCCTTCCCCTTTCCCCTCATGGTAGTTACATCTTTAAGTAAATCCCACATCAGTACACTGTGATCACTGCCACCTAGTGGTTCCTTTATCTGCAGTTTCTTAATGCATGAAGAATCACTGCTGATAATCAGGTCAAGAGTATTACTCCCTCTTGTTGCCTGTCGAACATGTTGCTGTAGAAAACAGTCATCGAATAAATTCACAAAAGTCTTGCTTGTGTGCGAGTCACCAAACCGCAAGTTCCAGTCAATATCTGGAAAGTTAAAATTCCCCATTATAAGACATTCTGATTTACTGGCCCACTCTATTTCTCTGCACGATTGCTTATTATACTGATCATATTTATTAGGCCTATAACACACACCTAATCTCATTTTCCTTTTCCCAGTGCTTATGTCACACCACACTGACTCAACAATGCATCATCCACCAATGTCAATTGGATGCCCTTCCTTAGATTTTGTGTTTCTTAACTAACGGCATAATCTCTTCCTGTCCTGTCTATCCTTTCTGTACACATTGTACTCAGCTGGTTGTTTACAACCAGCTGAACTTTGTTTAATGAAAACTTTTTGAAATTACTCTACTCAGATATTTTTTTTATTATAGTAATGTAATAGTATTAGGTAGCTGTCAAGTGTATTTCAAAGGAGAATTCTAACAGTGACAAAGTGGAAAATTACATTACAGTAACTAGATACCTTCCAGAAGTATTTATATGATTATAAACAATATTAAAAGTTTGTTATTGTTCTATGTACTCTAATAAATGAATCTAAAACTGATATAAAAAAAAAAATGTAAGTTTCTATTACCTGAGACAGCCTTGGTTCCATTCACCTTAGATAATCAAGATCCTGCATTATAATGTAATAAAGCAGGACCTTGATTATCTTAATGATTAATGTAATTAATAAAAATGTTTACATATTGTTATATTTACAGTACCTTTTTTGTAAGTCATAAAATTAATAATAGCCACTAGGATTTTTATTGAAGATGTTTTTGTCCTTTTCTTTCCTTTTTTTTTTTTTGTGGGGGGGGGGGTTTCAACAGAATTTAAACTGCATAGTGAATCCTGCTGGACAAAAATTTAATAGAGGATAAAAAAGGCCTCCTTTTCATAATTCTGAAAAGGTGAAAATAGCATTTAAATCTTTTATAATTTTGAATAAATATTTTTTTGAGGAATTTCTTGCAGAACCTTAATATTCGATTTTTCAATTTAATTTAATTTGTGTTTTTGCAGGAAATTTTCAAGATAAAATTTATGCAAATTTTAAATATTTTGTTGTTGCTTTATTATTTAAATTATTTGGAAACTTCACCAATGTTAATTATTGTTGAAGATTTATATGATCAAATTACAAACTGCAGAGCTTCATAAAGAGATATACTGTATATACAAATTTGTATATATAAATTTAATCAAAAAATGATAGTTTGAACTGAAATAACTGGTTTACTGATGACTCCTGAAGTAAAACTAGATAAGAACCAAAATTGTGGGTCAGGCATGCCTTAGTACTCTGATCAGTGAGATTAAGAATACTCCCTTATCAGATTTTTTTTTTTTTTTTTTTATTATTAGAAGATGAAATGCACAAGGCACAATTTCTTATGGGTTTAGGTAATTAACTATATAATATCGGTGTGGATACGCCATAGTTTACCCATAAATTTGAACTACGTATGTAGTGTGAAAGGCATTGTTTTAATTGTATCTCATATTGTGGGGCACCTCCTTAGCCAGGTGGGCAGGAGCAGTAGTGCGTAGCACACGCTTCTTGATTAGACCGGAGTTCGAGCCCGTGACCACCAAATACAGAGGATGCGGAAAGGTCAGGGAATAACCGCCGCATATCCCTGGAGCAATATGGCCTTAGTTGCTAATGCTTCTGAAAACCTTAAATAACATAAACTCATATTGTGGTTGCCTTCACAACAAGATAGCCGGTATTGTAATACTTCAAATAAATAACACTTCTCTAGTAGAGAAGACTACTGTTATTTATTTTCAGGGGATACCACCACCCAGACGATCGTTTCAAAATAACTGTAGTCCTCTCTACTAGAGAAACTTTATTTGTTTGAAGTAGTGCAATACCAGCTATCTTGTTGTGAAGGCAACCACAATATGAGATACAATTAAAACGATGCCTTTCACACTACATATGTAGTTCAGATTACTGGGTAAACTATGGTGTATCCACACCGATATTATATAGTTTTTTGTTATTTTTTGAAAATCCCAAACAGAAGGTAGGTTCTAATACCTATAGTACTTAGTACCGTGTAAGGGTTGAAGAGCGAGAAGATGAAAGAAGATATTTGTTGATGTTAGACTTTAATTTCTGTAGATTATAAGGCGAAGGTAAAGAAAGCCTGCACGAGAACGACGAGAAACGTCGGATAACTTACGCGGAAAATTAGTTTGCCGATACGGCACTCTAGCGCTGCTCACTCGGTAAACAGACGGTAGGTGTTAACGGTCTGGAGCAAAGTCGAGAACGATATACTGATTGACAGGTAGGCGTGGCAAACGACGTGCTGATTGGTGCGCGAACACAACACATGATAACATCGGTTTAGTATCACTGTAGCAGCACTAATGGTAACTTGTCCTAATCGTACATGCCCTAACATTTACTGTAACGATGAAAAAAGATCAGGTTACCTCGACTTGAATCCCATGGGAGCTTGAACCCCTCCCGAAGTGGAGGGGGTAACCTAACCTTTTTTCTTTAGAATCATGAGTGGACTAGCACATAAATTGTGTATTAATAAAATATTAATTTTTTTATTAATGTACTTTTATTTTTAAAGACACTCATGCGGATACACACGTATCATAACGTCAATCAGCACCTTAATAGCTATTCAGTATACTGTATATATAAAGAATCTTTCTTTCTTTTTCTATTATTTCCCAACCTAACGTTTAAGTTTAGGTCGCGAAATACAAGGAAACCTTCTCTTTTATTTCCTAACCTACCATTTAAGCTCAGGTTATGAAATACAACGAAAAACAAAGAAACCTTTTCCTTTTTTCGTAACCAAACCTAAATCAATAATACAGTAAAACCACTCATCAACTCCAAAAATCTGCTTTTAATATGAGAAAAAAAAAAAAAAAACACAATGAAGAACATAAAATGAACGGAACGAAACTTTCTCAGAAAAAAAATTCATGAGTACAAATCATACAGTTGGACCTGAATAGCTATTCGCAATTTGAGTAACAATATTGTGAAAAGTATCTTCATGATTTTTCCCATAAATTTGACGCCACATATATTCATTAATGTGACCCATCAACATATGTTTACAGCTGCCATTTACTCCTTTAGTTACACTTTTTAGTTTCTTCCACTGGGCTTCGATATTATTCGTATGTGCTCCTGTATGTGGATCTACAAAATGTTCCTTGTGTTTCACCGTTAAATGTTTGTACTTCTTTTTTTCTAAGGCCGTAATACGGCTATATGCACGCCATTCATCTGTTATGATGGTAGTATTTTTCTTCACTACTTTTCTAATAATGCGCAAAAGAGTTTTTGCTTTCCGATTTTTTATCAATTTCATGAAGACGAATTTAGATTCTCTTTCGAACACACCAAACACCCATTTCTTCTTAGCAGTTAAATTTCGTCCTCTGTGATGTTTTGGTTTTACCAGTACAGTTTCGTCTGCTTCTACAATTTTCCCCGATCCACCCAACTTAATGGGTTTTTTTATTAACTGCAATCCGCAAATATCTCTTAGTTTCTTATAAAACTTAATTGCTGTCACTTTCGAAATTTCCAGATGGAATGCTGTCTTAGTTACTGGTGTGCACGTTGACCAAAAGTATATAATGTACATTATCTTTTTCAATGAAACTTTTGTATTTTCCATAAAACTATGTTTCAATAAAGAAACTCGTGAAGAACATTTTTTGCAAAACCACAACTTTCCACATGACTCTGTTCGTGATTCAATTAGTTTAAAATAATCATTGCACTTAAAACAGTACAATTTCGGTCTTATCAATTTAGTTTTCATCAAAAAATCGAGCAACGTTTCATTTTCCTTACAAATTTCTTCCATCTTTAAAAGATTCATCGCTACTATTACCTGTTCACCGTTTATTACAAAACTATTATGCACCGTTCTTTACTGGTAAATACACATCATAATGCCAACCAATGACTACACAGTAGCTTGTCGTCTGTCGCGCCCACCACCAATCATTTCATTGTTTGCCACGCCTACCTGTCAATCAGTATATCGTTCTCGACTTTGCTCCAGTCCGATAACACCTACCGTCTGTTTACCGAGTGAGCAGCGCTAGAGTGCCGTATCGGCAAACTAATTTACCGCGTAAGTTATCCGACGTTTGTCGTCGTTCTCGTGCAGGCTTTCTTTACCCAAGCCGATTATAATTTTCAGGAAATACTTTTGAAAGGAATTTGTCCCAGAAAACAGAACTTGAAGGAAAAAATGAGGAAGAAGAAAAGTTCATTCTGTGAGTTTGAAGTTGGACAGTGAAATTATGTTTACTGTTTGCAGAATGTGTTTGAACTGGTTTGGAAGAGAGAGGGAGAGGGGTGGAGGGAATTATAGAAGCCAATGCAGAAGAACAGTGCACATGAAAGTGTCTATAGAAAAGGCATACAGCTGAAACAGAATGTCTATGAGACTGAAGGTGGAAAAACTTTGTAAGAGATGGGTTATAATTAATCTAACTGCCCTCTTTTGAATGAAGTATAGAAGCCTGAGAAAGGTTATGGGGGCACTGCCCCAGATGCGGGAATAATATTCCATGGTAGGGCATTAGCAGAAGCATACTAGCATTAGCATATAAGCAAGCTTATACAACATCAGCCAAAAAAAAAAACACTTCCCATTTCATCTATCTGTTCCCTCCAAAAGTTTGTCTAGTTTTTCCTTGAATTTATTTAAGCTATCAACTTCCACAATGACAGATGGAAGTTTCTTACAGCAATCAACTATCCACTGGCTAAAGGCAAATTTCTGCACATCTATTATGCAACTGTCTTTCCTCAATTTAAATTTATGCTCCCTCAGGTTCATAAGTTGAGCAAGAGGAAGAATCCCATCAGCATTGAGCTTGCTCAACCTATTCAAGGCCTTATACACTTCAATCAGGTCACCTTGCAGGTGCTAGTCCCCATATGCTGCAATTTGCAGAACTTAAGCCTTTCTTGGTAAGAGCAACCCTTTGTTCCACTCACCTATCTTGTCCTCTGAACTCCTTCCTCTTTCCTAAAATGAGGCCTCCAGACCTGTATGCATTACTCAAGGTGTGGCCTGACCATTGCCTTATACAAGAGAATAATCACCTCCTTTTCCCTACTAGCAAAATTCCTGTATATCATTGACGATACTCAATGACCTGCTCTAGCAGCCTGTCTGCACTGCTCAGAAAACTGGTTAAAGTTTTCTGAGCAGTAGTACTGGTTAAAGAAGCATTGCAGGATTTTCTAGACAAGGCTGCAGTTATAGTTCATGCACAGCATGAGTTTATTAAGAAGTCTTGTCTGACCAATTTGATTGGATACTGCAATGTGGTCACAAAGGAACTGGATGCAAAATATAATTTTGATATCATATAATTAGATTTCAGGAAAGCTTTCAGGAATACTATTGCGCATGGAAGACTACTGTAAAAATTGGAGCAGTATGGCATTATGTGCAAGTTGCTGTTTGGATAAAGGGATGGTTGAGTGGGAGAAGACAGAGTGGTAATCAATGGACATGGCTCTTCATGGACTAATGTTATTAATGGAGTCCCTCAGGGTTTTGTGTTAGGTCCATTGTTGTTTTCTGTATTTATCAGTGATATTGATGAAGGTAAATCAGACTAAATGTCCAAGTTTGCAGACGATATAAAGGTTGATAGTGTTGTTAATGAGAGTAATGACAGTACACTACTGCAACAGGATCTAAAAATGTCAGGCAGATGGGCTGAGAGGTGGCAACTGAAGTTTAACATTGGCAAATGTAAAGTATTGCATATGGGTAGCAGCAATGGTGAGCTGTGAATATTTTAACAATGGGCTTGCACTTTTGCCAACTTTTTGATGTGAAATATCCTTTGGGGGGGGGGGGGTACCTACCAAGTAAATCTGATTGGTCATGGGAGTGAAGTCATCCTTGGTGTCTGCCAGATGCACTTCCCAAGCTCACACCACTAGTCTTTGCAGAGCACTCACTAGTAGTAAGATTAGAACGCGACTCATTTTTTGTGACCACTACAATATCTCGAGTTCTAACTTTTTAGAATTTTTGAATAGTATGATTGCAAGTATTTGTCATATGACTGCAACAGTACAAAGATTTGTCAACAATTTCTTTTTTCATCTCACATTTTCGCATATTCAGCTGTTCGGGGCACTAAACAATGGAATGTTAGGTGTTCTGAACTGGTGCCTTCTTAGCCAGGTGGGCAGGAGCAGCAGTGCGTAGCACACGCTTCTTGATTATCCCGGGGTTCGAGCCCATGATCCCACCAAATACGGAGGATGCGGAAAGGTCAGGGAATGACCACCGCATATCCCCAGAGCAATATGGCCTTAGTTGCTAATGCTCCTAAAAAAAAAATAAAATAAAATAAAAGGTGTCCTGAACAGCTGCGTATGTCATTTCAAGTAAGATCGGGTATCTCAATTGACTCTGTTTTCAGAGACATTTAGATACATTACAGTAGCAAGTATACGCCTCTTACTTTAGTTATCATAAATCCATTGTATTTTGTCTTCCAGAAATTATGGAAATTTGTGAATGATCAATAAAATATTTACAATACAAAAGCCCTTTTATTTCATAATCAATATATACAAGTCAAAATATCTAAAAGAAATGCAAAGGATGTTTCACATAAAACCATCTAACACGCGTGCTCAGCAGACTGTGACTTTTTTATTTTTTTACAAGTAGGGAAATATGATGGATACATTTTTTTCGTGATAAAATTTTAATATTGCGATTAAAAAATAACATGAAATATTTCCCATATTACAAATAACAAAAACTATCACTAAACATTCCACAATATAAAAAATATTACATAAAAAACAAACTGTTCAAGGAAAGGTACATAAAAATCACAGATTACAAGAAAAAAAAATGATTACACAAATATATTCAAGAAAAATTTATTCGAAAAATTGCCGTATACAATTTACTTCTTTATTAATATTTGTTGTCGATCTTCTGCTTTGCTCAATAGCTGAGCGATGATTACAGATTTAATATAACGATCTAGATCAAATTGAAGCAGTGGTTTCCCATTTAGATTTATGATCATCATAATCTGCAACGTGTTTAATTATCAACATTATTCATTCACACAATATTATTCATTACTCTGAAAGCTTGCTCAGCTTTAGCACTGCTAATCGCAACGGTTTCAAAGGTATTTCTGGCTTTCTTAATTGAAAAGGGAATTTCACTTGCTTTTAAAGATAAACCGTCTTTGACAAAATCTCTAAAATCATTAATTTTTATTTCATATTTTATCAGAAAACAAATTTCTTATTTTGTTTTCACTGTCTTGCCATCGAGACGAAAGTTCTTTCATATTCCACTATTTCCAGTAGGATGTGTTTAAAATTTCTTTCAGTGGTATCATTATTTTCTTTATTTTATTTAAAATCACTGTTTCATTAATAACTTATCCTTTAAGGATAAAAGAATGCATTTAATAACTTGTCACAAGGTAATTTTTTAAATGTGTTCTTACTTTTGATTTTGATTCCTTCAAATTCTTTCCACTTCAACATGCTCTCAATTTTAGCTTCAGAATTTTTCAAATTAGCAATAGCATTGATAGTTTGAATACTTAATTTATCTGCTTTTACCATAGTGAATCTGTAAAGCTTCTGAAAGGTAAGAGAACTCCTGCAGGATGTCGATCATTAGTGATAAAGGGTTAAGAAATTCCAGATTTAAAAGTCGATTTAATAATCTGGAATATTTAACTTCTGATTCAAAATGTTTGCACAAAGTGGGATAATTCCCTTAACCCACAATTGCCGTCCGCAAGCTACAAGCTGCTCATCGTAGCCCGAACACATGACCAATCTTTATAGTTTCCACATCAAGTTCTTTAGCAATAATCCTTAATTCGCACAGATTTTTTGGAGATTGTTGATATAATGCATACAGTTTTTTTTTTTTTTTTTTTTTAATTATTACCTGCACGCCATTGTATTTTAGAACTTTTTTTTATACAGTGAAAGCCTCGACAAAATTTCAAAATCTGCCAAAGTTTCATCTTCATAAAGTTTATATAATATCTTAGTTGTCTCAACCCTCCCCTCTACGTTGCTACTGTCACTAGTTCTTTGAATACTGTGCAAAATGTCCGACTCGCACGGATATTCAGCCACTGTGACCAAGTAAACATAGAGAGGAGAAATTTACTGGAAGGTGTGGATCACTCACTTCTTCGAAAAACAGATGACTGTTTGTCAGAGTAAAGGGTTCCAACACAGGTTGACCAGAGGCTATTATCTGTGTTGGCAATCTTCTTAATCCTCTGACTGGCTATGGAAAGCATATTGACTAGCGTGACTTCTCGGTATGTGACTCCATAGGTTTTACGGACACCACTAACACTGCAAAATGGTAATCCCTTTCACACTTAATTCCTGCTTTCTAATTACCTAAATTGCCTAAAGGCTAGAGGTGAGAACAATGCATACAAACTTGTCACTTGTAATCATTTCATTATATGAAAATTTTCTTCGTTCAAAGGAAACTATTTTAAATGTGATTACCAAGGGGAGTTCAAAAAAATTCGCTGTAAAGAGTTGGTTAAACAGAGGTCCGACTGTAATTAAATCAAAAACAAAGCAATTTTAAAATACATAACTGATCGATTGTGCCATTACAATGCTGGGGATGGGTCTCTCCTCACCCCCACCATAGTTTTGGCTCTGGATACGCAATAATTTCATTCAGGATTTCATTTGTAAAATAAATTATTGTCTCAACAATCGGCTCGCAAATTTTCATAAAAAATAACAGTGGGTTCTCACGAGCCCACTATAGCTCACCACTGGGTAGCAGTAACCCCAGAGTAACATACCAACTGTGTGGTACTACTCCAGGTAGTGGAGAATGAAAAGGACCTGGGGATAATTGTGCAGTCAGATATGAAGTTTTCTGAGCAAAGCAGCTCATGGGTTCTTTTCAATAATGTATAGGAATTTTGCTAGCAGGGATAAGGAATTGATTATCCTCTTATGTAAGGCAGTGGTCAGGCCACACCTTGAGTACTGCATACAGGTATGGAGGCCTCATTTTAGGAGGGATGTAGCACTTCTGGAACGAGTACAGAGAAGGGCAATGAGATTGGTAAGAGGAACAATGGGTTGGTCTTATGAAGAAAGGCTTAAGTTCTGCAAATTGCAGCATCTGGATATTAGACACCTGCGAGGTGATCTGACTGAGGTGTATAAGGCCTTGAATTGTTTAAGCAAGCTCAATGCTGATTGGATTCTTCCTCTTGCTCAGATTTTGCACCTGGGCGGTATAAATTTAAATTGAGGAAAGACAGTTGCAGAATAGATATGCAGAAATTTGCTTTTCGCCAGTGGATGGTTGATTGCTGGAAGAAACTTCCATCTGTCATTGTGGAAGTTGATAGCTTAAATAAATTTAAGGAAGAATTAGATAAACATTTTGGAGTGAATGGATGGGTGAAATGGGAAGTTTTTTTTTTTTGCTGTTGCTGTTTAAGCATGCTTTCTTGCATGCATCATATACCTCTACTAATGCTAATTTTGCTGTCCAGCAGCTGTCTATAACAGAATTGTGAATGTTTAGGGATTTTCACAGGGCCAAAGCCTCCTTTTAAAATGGTCACTGTAGGTCCACTTAACTTTCCACTATAAGCTAGAGTGTTATAACCAGAGTACGTACATACACACACACACACACACACATACATTTATGATTGGCAAAAGTATCAGTGAGCCTGCTCCAGTTTCTAATAAACTAAATAAAAATACTTTACATTTACATTTTAAGAAGTTTTAGAAATGAGGTTACCATATTCTGCCTTATACTGGTCTGGAGTTAACTGAAAAGAAAATTGAAGAGTTATTGCAAACTTTTAGTAACTTCAACTCTAATAACTTAGAAGTAAGACACCAGGTGTGGATAGGATCTGTCCAGTTATATTAAAAACAATGAAAGAGATGATCAAATTTTCAGCTGTAATAATGAAAACACCTTTAGATTCAGGTTAAGTCCATACAGTTGAAGATGTCCAAATGTTTCTCCTATTCACAAAGATGGGAATAATTATGGACATTTAAGTTTTGCTTCCAAATCAAAGAAAATTATTTAGTGAAAGTAAAAAAGTAATGAGGACCATCTTAATAGAATGGCACTATAAGGTAATCACAACATGGATGTGTTAAGGGGGAAATCATTTATCAAGGCATTTGCTTACTCTTCATTCTGTACCATTCCGAAGTTCGGTTCGCTGCCAAAAAAAAAAAGACCAAGAATTTACTTATGGGTTTTAAAATCTTTATTGTCCTTCATTAAACTGTATAATTAGCATCTCATCTTCTATTTCCAACACAGTTGGCTAGTAGAATCTTCCCCTAAATACCCAGTCGAAACACTCTCTTGTACTACTGGACAGTAGGATTAAATCCCTTAATAGGTTGATTTCCAGCACCATTCCTCATCCTTATTAATGTACTTAACATTGATCCATCACACTATTATTTTTATGAAGAATAAAGTACGAAGCTGAAATATTTCAGAGAATTCTTACATTGGAATAAGTGTGTGTTTTTTTTTTTTTTTTTTTTTTTTTTTTTAAATATTGCAATGTATTAATGCCCAGAAACATCTTATTATCGGTATTGTGGTGGACACAAATTTCATCCTCTACTTTAAGTTTAATATTTCCATAATAATATCCTCTTTAGTCTTCAGGTAAAATTGTCACCTCAAGACACTATTACATCATCCTCTGACACTAGCGTGATATTGCATCATTATTCTGTAATATTAGAGTGGTATAGCATCTTTTTATAAAAGCATCCACATGCTTCCATGTCTTCATTTCCTCTTGAGCAGCAGTATAGCATACACTCATTTAACTCCAAAGAAGAAATGTGTAATTTTGCCCTTTATAGCGAGGTCTTTTCTGATTGACATGTAGCTGCAAAAGTAGTTTGTAACTAGTCTACTGAAGTGCCTATGCCTCTGTAATTGTTGTGCAAGTTCTACAAACCTTAAGTTCATGTGAAAGGAACATACTGGAGATTCCTGTGATGTATAAGAATGTTGCCAGCAGGGATGAAGAGGTAATTACTTCACTGTATAAAGCAGTGGTTGGGTCATATTTTGAGTATTTTATACAGGTTTGAAGCCTCATTTTTGAATGGTTGTGGGTCTGTTGGGAAGGGTTCAGAGAAGAGCACAAAGTTTAGTTGGAGAATGGTGTCCATACCAAGAATTCTGTTTGAATTCTGGAAACAATATCTTCCTGAAAACCTAACTGAGATGTTAAAAGCTTTAAAATAATTGGATAAACTAAATGCTTGTGGCATCTGTATTCTCTCTCTCTCCCCCCACCTTTCTCTCCTGCCAGACACCACACATAAGCATAAATTTCAATTGTAAAAGGATGGTTGTTGATGTGCATAAATTTACCTTAAGCCATATAGTATATAATTATCAGAATAAAGTTCCACTTAGTGTTATGGAGGGTGGAAGTTGGAATAAATAAAAAAAAAAAAAAGATTGGACAATTGACTGACATATTTATTGAAAAGGTATATTCTGAGTAAATAATAATAAGTAAGCAATAAATAGTAAATGATAAATAAATTGCAATAAGTACATCTAGACCTTTTCATACTAAGGTATTAGTAAATTAATAAGAGGAGTAAACCTCAATATAGTACGTGGAACACTTCCGTATGATACCCTCCAGAAATTAAAACGGAAAAAACGAAAAAATCGACAACTTACCGGTACATTAAAGTAAAATATAAATAATTAAATAATCAATTTAACACAATTCAAAATCAATTCAAAACAATTAAAATTCAAATTAACGCAATTAAAAGAATCTAATGAAAATATTCAAAACGATTTTCCTTCCTACTCAGTCGGAAAATCGTTTTGCAAGAGTTTTGCTTTCAATAAAACAAAAACTTGAAATTTTTCAAAAATTTGAAAATGGTGCATCTGTTAAATCTCTAATGAACCATTATAATGTTGGTGACCAAACCATATACGCGACATTGTAAAAAATAAAGGGAAGCATCATATTGGGCACGCAAGTAGTGCATGGTAAGTTTTTTCGTTTTTTATCTATCGCCATACTTTTTACGTAGATTGCTGAACATTTTTCGATACAGTAAGTCCAAGACTTACGTAGCTTCGGACTTACATTATGTTAGACAAAATACAAGAAACGGTGAAGGGATCAGCACCAATGAAGTCAACTATAATAACCAAGGCTATGAAACACATATCAGTTTTTACAGTACAATAACATGCGTTTTTTCTTCCTTTTATGTTTCTTTTCTTATGTATCACTCCGGCTACTTACTATTTTTCTTCACTTCTGAGGATATTATGTGGTTTTTGTAATTTTGGCATATCAGGGATATAGTAGCAATATTATATTAGTCATTCCCGAGTTCGTAAAACTCAACTTACGTAAAAGTCCTGTAACGTATTCTTGTGTATGTTGGAGACTTACTGTATTTTTGGATTAACCAGGAAATCGATTATCCGGGAATTTCTTTTTACCATCTCTCCCAGAAAATCGAGAGTTTACTGTATTTGGTAAAGCTGGAGAGTGGTTAATGCTGATTCCAGTCACATCATTTGAGACAGATTTTTAAATAAGCATTTTTGGCACCTTCTACCTCGAGAGGTAATATTTTTCCGTGGAGTTCTGTACTGGGTAAGCTTTGTCCACTTATTGCCATTGACAGTAAAGAGTGGATTGCAGTCAACATGAATGGAGACCTGAGGTTGGGTAGAGTCGGCTTAGAATACTCTTTCTGTATGCCTAGTGACTTACAAACCTAATGAAGACAGCATTCAATGCCTGCACACTTGGAGCATTTGTTGCCAGATGAAGCCAGTTATGATAGAAGCAGAGCTTAGGGGCAGTGCTGAGAACAGCAGACAGGATCCTTCAGCTACAGGAGTGGTATAACGAGGGTGAAGAAATAAGGTTAGTGAGGAGTTTAACTGTGATGGCCAGCCTACTTACCTGAATAAGTTCAGGTAACCTTTGTATGCAGTGTGAGCCATGGCTGTTGTTTTGAGTTAAGGTTGGGGCTTATGTTTGTAGACAGCTCATTTGAGGAACCAGACTTCAGCAAACATGGGTTTAATTGTTTTGGGAGCTAGCTGATGCCCAGATTTCAGCTGCATACAGGGTTGGTAGGTAGACTACAGACACACAGTGTACTCGACTATTGTTCATTTGTCATGTATATTATGATTTGTCATATATACACCGATGAGCCAAAACATGACCACCTACCTAATATTATGTTGGTCTTCCACGTGCAGCCAAAACAGCTCATACCCGGCAAGACATGAACACCACAAGGTTTTTAAATGTCTTGTGGCATCTAGTACCAACGCGTAACCAGCAGATCCTTTAACTTCTGTAAGGTCCGTGGTTGAGATGCCGCAGATCAGAGTTGCTGTTCCTACACAAACCACAGGTGCTTGATGGGATTAATGTCTGGGGAATTTGGAGGCCAAGGCAATACCTGGAAGTTTTCCTCATGTTCTGCAAACCAGTCTCGAACAATTCAGGCAGTGTGACATGGCACATTATCCTGCTGAAAGACTGCACTGCCAGAGGGAAAGACCGTTGCCATGAAAGGGTGTACCTGGTCAGCAATGATGTTTAGATAGGTGGTAGATGTCAGAGTGCCCGGCACATGGATAACTGGACTCAGGGTATCCCAGCAGAAAATTGCCCAAAGCATGACACTGCTGCCACCAGCTTGTTTTCGTCCCACAGTACATCCAGGCACCATCACTTCCCCAGTTAAACGATGCACACATACCGTACAGGAAACGTGATTAGTCAGACCAGACGACCTTCTTCCAATCACTTAAGGTCCAGTTTTGATGCTCTCATGCCTGTTGAAGGCGCTGTCACCGGTGAACCGTGGTTAGCATGGCCACTCGGAGCGGCTTGTGGCTACACAGCCCCATTTTCAGCAGGGTTTGATGGACTGTGTGTTGTGACACATTACTCTCATCACCGGCGAGTTGTGCCACTGTCTCCTGTCTCCTTCTGTTGCCACATACCATCCGGGAGAACCCTCGCTCACCTTGAGCATCAATTGAACTGTGGTCATCCAACACCTTGCTGGCGGTTTGTGGGTTCCCCCTCCTCGGACCGCTTTCAGTAGGTACTAACCATGGCTGTCCATGAGTACCCCACCAGCTGTGCTGTTTCGGATATGCTCTGACTCAGTCATTTGGCCATTATAATTTGGACTTTGTCAAACTCTCTTAAGTCCGCTGCCTTTCTCATCTGAAGAACAAGAGTAACACTATTTAATGGAGCTCAGGTCAGGTGTTTTTTATACTGTATCCTGATCCTCGCACGTGCCATAGTTCACCCGCAGTTGCTTCAATATGCATAATGATTTGCTGGGTCATAATGTTTTGGCTCATCGGTGTATATATATGTATACACACACGTGTATATTTATGTGTTTTCTGAAAAACCTGAAATAACTCATGGAAAACTCTGCTACCCTCAATCAAGGCTGTAGTCAACCTGAAATATTGAAATGACTTTTAGGAATTGCTCTAGTCCTTAAGAGGATTTGAACCTCAACGTCACCAAGTGAGTGACAAGTGGCAAAAACTTGCTATATTTTCATGGAGCATCACAATAAATAGGAATTGTGACAAGAGCAGTTTAGAGATAGGCTGAAAAAGAACAGCTTATTAAATTCCCTGAATGATAATATGCATATTCTATCCAGGGATAGTCAAGTCAATTAAATGTTTAATTTTGTTAATTGACAGTGCCACAATGAAGTTTTAACTAAGAGTAGTAGAAATTGTTAAGTTCTTAAAATAGGTTTTGGGAGGTTGGCAAAGTTGTAACTGCAATTGAATACACCAACCGTATATGACCAAAACTTTTTATTAAAACAAAACAGGATAATGTTTGATGTAAAAATAAAATACATTGAGAACTATAGAGTTAAATGCAATAAAAATATAGATAAAATATACATGAAATATTACAAATTAAAAGCGAAAAAACAAGACTGTAGCTTTCAAAGGTAACCACCACAGCCTATCTTTAAATAACATCAGCAGAATCATGGCTCATGGCATGTCAAGGAATTAATTGTGGAAGCTACTAAAAGTTTCATACCTATTAAGAAATATTGTTCAAAGTTTAGGCCTAAATGGTTATCAAATGAACTAATGAGACTTGTGACAGAGAAGAAAAATGCATGGGATGCATATAAATTATCAAGCGACTCAGAAGCCTGTGGAAGATATAAGCTAGTTTGTAATCAGGTCACAAAGGAGGTTAGGCAGGCGAAGGCAGATTACGAGAAATCTTTGGCAAAAGAAGCTAAGAAAAACAGCAAGGATTTCTTTACTTATATAAACACTAAAAGGAAGGGGATGAATCTGATTGGTCCACTTGATATCAATGGCTCGACTGTTGATCCTGCTCAGACAGCAAACAAACTGAATGAGTATTTTGCATCTACATTCACACATGAGTTATTAAGGTTTGAAAATGGCAGACGGTTATCAAATTGTAGCAGGGTGCTTAATGATTTTGTAATAACTGAGCGCAAAGTGGAGGAGAAATTGTTGAAGTTAAGAAAGGCGCCTGGGGTGGATGGTTTTTTTTTTTTGGGCTGATGCTGCATAAGCTCACACACTTGCTTTCTTGCATCACATGCTACTACTATGTGTTACTGTAGGAACATGAGAATCATTCTCCACACGTGCATGTAGATGGGAAATGGCTCAGGAGTATGCCAGGTGGAACCGTGTGATATCCAAGAAATGGACAGGATGAACAGTTGCACTTCCAGAAGATTTTGGACAAAATATTCGAGAAATTGAAACACTGGAGGAGAGAGGCATTCTCACCTGCTGCTACTGCATACATCCCCTACTACCTGGGCTAAATAGAGCAGATCTCTAGAATATTATGTACTTGTCAAATGTACTGTGTGCAGCTACCATGGCGGAGACTGAACACAGTCGTGTCAGATGTAAAAGATCCTTTACCTTTTGGGAATACAATTGGAATTATATATGAGATCAAATGTTCATATTGTGGGGAAACAGAATGTAGGTTTAAATATCATATAGGGGGAACATTCTAGACCACAGATTTTGGGAAATCTACTATGGATGAGCACTGCTGGGAGGGGAACCACCATATTTCTCTAGGTGATGCCGTAATTATTGATTGTTCGCATTGGCACTGGAAGTGGCTGAAGAGCTTGCAGATTTGTTCTTTGAAACATAATACTGTCAAAAGAGATATGGGAGTCCATATTCACCCCCTACCCTCTTTGAAACTGTAATTCTGAACAGGATGAACGGTTCCACCTGAAACTCCTGAGCCATTTCCAGTCTCCATGCACATGTGGAGGATAATTCCCATTCTTCTACAGTAACATGTGCCATGAGCCATGATTCTGCTGATGTTATTTAAGGATGTGCAGTGACAGTAAAGTTCCAATGTTGATAAAGGAGGTGGTCAGTTTTGAAATCTACCGTGCTGTTTTGTTGCTTTCAATTTGTAAAATTTGTGTATATTTTAATTTATGTATTTTAATTTTATTTATATTTTTATCGCATTTTACTCTACAGTTGTTAATGTATTTTATTTCTACATCAAATTTTATCCTGTTTTATTTTTGTTTTATTTTAATAAAATTTTGGTCAATATACGGTTGGTGTACTCAGTTTCAGTTAATATGAGTCGAAACTATTCAATGATTGTATTAAAATAAAATAAGATTAAGATTTTGAAATTTCTAAATCAGTTTGGAATTCTCATTTTATAAAGTATTTCATGAAAAAGTTTACTCATAGCTATTGGTCTGAAATATCATTAGGAAATGATTTTTATTGTTTCAGGGGAAAAAAAAGTTCCTTAACGTGAAAATAATTCCTTGTGGCTGGAAAATGTCACATTGATAAACTATGATGGTACATCAGTCTAAACTATTCAATAATGGCAAATTGAAGTAAGTTTAATAATGTTTTATTAAATGTGTACCATTAAGTTAACTTTATAAAACTAAAGAATCAATGATTCAAGGATGATAGCACTACGCAATTCTGGATAGAAATTTATTTTGGAAAAGTTCATGGTAAGACAATCTGCGGACCAGGTTTTTCAGGTCACCGGTAAGAAGAAACATATTGGAATCCATTTAGCATACTGGAACCCATAATACATTAATTTAAATGTTAGTTAGGTGAGTTTTGGAAACTACTAGAAGGTTTAGCTGTTTAAGACAGATTGAAAGTTCTCCATAAAGTTGCTGAGAAAGGGACTGAAGTCCTATATCATATAGCTATATCTTCTTGTTTTGTAAAAGGAAATGTGGAGATCCTTTACCTTTTGAGAATACAATTGGAATTATATATGAGATCAAATGTTCATATTGTGGGGAAACAGAATGTAGTGATTAACTACATGTAAATATATATATATATTTTTGTTCGACTTCTTTTTTGTGTTCAAGTTGCTAATGATAAAAATGTCAAAATGGGTCAAAATTCCAACATACAAAAAGCACTTAGGCGAACTAAACAGTGACAGTTTAAAACACTAATAAACAACAGCACATAGATATTCGTGTGTTTGTAAGGAGGATGCTCTTCGATTAATGAAGAACCCATATCATGGCCTAATGTCCGTAGTTGAATTCAGAAATTAAAACTCCTTTACCCTTGATAACAGTTTATATATCTCTGTCTAGTTATATCCTACAAATAATATTAGTTTATTTGAGCTTTGTACAGGGTTAGGAAGCTAGTCCAGTAGTCTTTAATTTTGTTGCATGAAACAAAGTATCTTATTTACTTAAATTGTATGTACACAGCTATATTATTTAATTATGTTTTTATAATATTCCAAATGAATTTCCAGTACTCCTGAATGCATGGAATTGTCTGTATGGAATTTTCATTAGCTGAAATATAGCAATTGCAGACTTGGAAGGAGGGACCACACTCTAACAGCTGATACCATGTATGGCCTCTTACCCTCACCCTCCTCTATTGCAGTGTAGTGTTTGTAATATGATATTGTCAGAAAGATGGTTCCTGTATGATTCTGCTACTTTTATTGTGTTTAATTATATTTTAAAATCCAGTATCTAGAAAGACTATTGCTACTCAGTGTATGTTCCATATTGCAGGGACTGTTGATTTGTTGGCATGCTGTGCTCCTTTGAAATAATCAAGTTTAAATGGTCCTGTCTCCTCACAAACATTTAAGTATTTGAAGTTTTAAATTGGGAGAGAATGTTTAATTTCTGTCCCTAAGCAAGTTCATCTGCGCATAGCTGGAAAACCACAGTAGTCTGCCTTTTTCATGGCTTTGCTACTACTCTCTTTATGTTGTGAAATGTGTTTTGTTCTCACTAAGGTGGAGCAGAGAATCCTGTGCATTATCTGGACACTTAATATTGTGATATGCAGAGATAGTTCGTTCATATTGCTTTGATTTTGTAAGTACCGATTTTTGTAGTTGATCTCTGGTACAGTGGCCATATGGGCCACTGTAATAAGAGTTTATAAATAATAGCATTGCTAAGTTTGTTCTTTATGCATTACATTTCTTGGAAATTAACAATGAAAAACAGCTGTTGTGTGTTTACAAGAAGGATACTATTTAATTAATGAGGAACCCTCCATTGTTTGCTTTGTAAGATGTCATTGTGTTAAGTGATGGAACAAAGAGTGAATATTAATTTGTTTCAATTTGGGAAAAAGTGTGACTTAAACCTACAATTAGGTAAAACGAGTGTATGGTGATAGTGCTTAATCTCATGTTTTTTACTGGTTTGCAAGATTTAGTGGATCCACCAATTATTATTAGTGGATCCACTAATAATTTCAGTTGTACTGACATGATATGAAATTTTGCATCAATCATGCAAAATTTTAATCAATCAGTGCATCAATGATGCAAAATCAAAGTGGATCATTTTTTTAATAATAATAATATTATTATTATAATTGGCCAAAAAAGAAAAAAATTTGAGCTACCCTGAGAGAGAGAGTCAGAATTAGAAGGGAATTGCCAAGAAAAATGTTCTCGATATGAAGTATTCTTTAGAGCTTCCTGATAGCAAGAAGAAACTAATGCTTTAATAAAGTAGAAATTAAATTAATTCAAATGTTGGAATTTTATATATTGATTGATATATAATGTTTTTTATGTGGTGCATAAGCATTTAAGAAACAAGACAAATTGGTTAATAATCTTTTGCTGGTCTTGTATGCACAAATCAAGAATAGTCTGTAAAAGAACCTGATGAATTTCCCCTATGACCATTGCATATTCAGAATTTTAGTTTGTACTGTGCATGTTTTAATTATATGTACATAATAAGTTTATGTGCGCACGCACACACACACTGTATATTAGAGAAAGAATGCCTTTTCTGGCAAACATTTTTAGGAGAGCCAGGCCTTGTATAATGTACTCCCCAACTCAGCACATATATGTGTATAAAACCACTTATCAGATCAGTATCCATTTAGTATTAGTAGCGGTGGCAAATAATGCAAGAAAGCAAACATACAGCATCAACCCAAAAAAAAAAAAAAAAAAATGCAATAGTTTGTCTAGTTCTTCCTTGAATTTATTCAAGTTAACCACTTCAACAGACTTCCACAGCAACAGATGGGAGTTTGTTCCAACAATGAACCACCCACTGACCAAACACAAAAAACTTTCAGATGTCTATTCTGAAACCATCCTTCCTCAATTTGAATTTATGCTCCTCATGTGTAGTCTGAGCAAGAGGATGAATCCTATTAGCATTGAGCTTGCTTAATCCATTCAAAGCCTTAAACACCTCAATCACATCAGCTTGCAGGTGCCTAGGCCCCAGGTGTTGCAATTTGCAGAACTGGAGCCTATCTTGGTAAAAGCACTCCTTTTTTTTTTTTTCCATTTACGAATCTGATTGCCCTTCTCTGTGCTCTTTCCAGGAGTTCTACGTCCTTCCTAAAATGAGGCCTTCAGACCCATATGCAGTACTCAAGACGTGTGACCACTGCCCCATAGAATGGGATAATCGCCTCCTTGTTCCTGCTAGCAAAATTCCTGTATATCATTGACAAAATCCCACGAGCTGTCACTCCAAGGTCTTTTTCATTTTCCAATACAGTGTACCACACAGTTAGTATGTTATTCTGGGATTACTGCTACCCATATGCAGTATTTTGCATTTGTCAATGTTAAACTTCAGTTGCCATTTCTCAGCCCATGTCTCATTTTTCTAGATCTTGTTGTAGTAGCATGCTGTCATTAACCACCTTTCCAACCTTTTCATCATCTGCTCACATCTGGTGAATATGGGCTTGGCACACCCAGGGTCTTGAGCTGGATATCATCATTCTTCTCTTTCTTGGTGATTCCCTTCTCTCTCTCTCTCTCTCTCTCTCTCTCTCTCTCTCTCTCTCTCTCTCTCTCTCTCTCTCTCTGTCTCTGTGGGTAATTCAGATGTTTTTTTTTTTTTTTTTGCCTGGTGCAGCATAAGCCTCACGCTTCCTTGCACCATATGGCTAATAATAATAATAATTAAGCCTTATATACCTTCATCAGTATCAATAATAAATACAGAAAACAACAGTGGACCCAGCACTGAACCTTGGGGGACTTATTAATATCATTATCCATAAAAAGCAGTGTATATTGATAACCACTCTGTCTTTTCTCACTCAACTATCACCTTATCCATATCAGTAATTTGCCCCAAATGCCGTACTGTTTTAATTTTGCAGCAGTATTTTGTATAGAACAATATCGAAAGCTTTCCCGAAATCCACACATGATATCAAAATTATTTTTTGCATCCATTTCTTTTGTGATTGCATCATATCCAGTCAGATTGGTCATACAAAATTTCCCCTTAACAAACACGTTGTGTGGCTGAAGTAGAACTGCACTCCTGTCTAGATGGCCCTGCATAACTTCTTTAACCAGTAACTCTGTTATTTTCCCTGGAACAGAAATTAAATTAACAAGTCTGTAATTGCTCATGTCACCCATTGATCTTGCTTTGTAAAATGGGGATTCATTTGCACACATCCAGTCCACGGAAACTTACCCTGAATCCAAGGATGCTCTCGTAATTATGGATAAGGGTCTACTTACCTCTTTGCTCCCTCCCTTAATTTAATTGGATAGATCTCATTCCCCTCCCTGTGCCATCCTTATATTTAACTTCAACAGTTTTCCCTCCATTTTCCTGTCAGTTGTTACAAAATTATTTATCTCCTTGTTAGAGTTTGATAAACGTCTGGCATCCACTTCCCTAAAGAATTCGTCAGGTGTGAATGTGGATACAAAATACTTATTCAGCTTGTCAGCAACCTGAGCAGGATCATCAACCGTTGAACCATCGATATCAAGTGGACCAATTTGATTCATCCCCTTCTCATGTGCCGTGGCTTGCCTAAACTCCTTTGTGACTTGAATGTAGACTGGTTTATATCTACTGTAGGCTTCTATATCACATAACAGTTTACTGTATATTCCCTTGCATTTTTTCTGCTACGAGTCTTGGTTCACTTGACAACCATTTATATCTAAGCCTTGAACAGTATGTCTTAGTATGAAAAGCCTAGTAGCTGCTGTGATTATTTCCTTGAATGCTTCCCATTTACAGCTGTAATGACATATGTTTACAAGCAGAAGAATTAAAATTAAACACTAAAAGGGCACAGGATTCCAAATGAAAAGAAATAAAAATGAAAGTAAAAATTGTAAAACGTAAAAAAAAATAAATGTTCAGTTTAGAATCGGAGAGGGTAAGCTTTCCTATTAGTGTTCTTAAGGAGATGAGCATCTGACCACCACCATTAATTTGATTGTGATCAGGTTTGGCTTGCTATGAGGCACAGCATTTTACCTTGTGGATAGTTGATATAAGATGAAATGCATCTGAACTCAGTTTATATATATTTTTTTATTAGTTCCTGACCATGTTAAGAGCTTGGTTGTGGTATAAGTTCAAATGCAAAAGAATATTTGTACAAATGAAGTCAAGTTGGTTGTTATTTGATTACTAGGGCACTTCTGAGTTAAGCTTGTGGGAGGAAATCCTCGATGAGCAAGTTTCTCTGCTTGCTGGTGACGAGATAATTCTATTGTAGAGTTTTACCTAGGCATGCTGCCTACACTTAATGAACCAAGCCTTGTGAAATTGATGGCCTTGGTGATGTCTGGTTTTTGTTGGTTTGTGGAAGCCTAAGCTTTTGGATGATCCCCTTTAGCATGTAGTGCTTCACCATGAAAACAGGCTTAGATGATAGTTGAAGGTTACTGATATCTATATTTCAGTATCATACAGAAATGGTGAATAAAGAATGGTTTTGATGTATTTTATGATTTTTCTCAGTCTGATGCAGTTTAGGTGCTATTTACTCATCCATCAAAACTGAGTGTTTTGTTAAGGACCATTTTCACACATAGATCAAACAAGCTTATGCTCAAATATGTAAAATGACTGCTAGATTTTATCTGAACTGCATAGATTGTCAAGGGTGTGGAGTTACAAGTAGATTGTTGAGAATCAAGAAACCAGGACTATTCCTCCACGTAGGTTTAGCCTTGGTAGTTGGGATGGGTTTAGAACATATGGAACATCCTGCTACACAGACACCTATTACACAGCCTAATAGATTAACAGCAGCCACAGTCAGGTAAAAATTCTTGCATTGCCTCTATTGGGACATACCACAGCAAAAAAAGTAAGTAGGCTCGCTTTTCAGGCTGTTTTGTCCCAGTAGAAGCAATTGGAGATTACAAGGCCTGTTGGGTACTTAATGGGACAAGCGAATATTATTACTAGCCATATAATGCAAGGAAGCCTGAGGCTTATGCTGCACTAGCTAAAAAAAAAAATTTCCAAGTTTCTGTGTGAGAGAGAGAGAGAGAGAGAGAGAGAGAGAGAGAGAGAGAGAGAGAGAGAGAGAGAGAGAGAGAGAGAGAATCACCAAGAAAGAGAAGAAGGATGATATCCTGGGTGTGCAAAGCCCATATTCACCAGATGTGAGCCCCTGGGGTTAATATGTGGGCTATGTGAGGGTTACTAAAAGCAAAAACAGGTTCATGTATACTTGCTTGTATACTAATGCTAGGAGTATAGTAGTAAACATATTTGAGGTACTGGTTAAGTTATAAAATGTAGACATGCACTGCCCTACCATTAATATCCGGACACTTGAATAACCTGTACTTAAAGCAAAACTAATGACTGCTTGAAACCTTTATCTTTTATGACAATCTCTAGTCTCCTGGGACACTCTCCACCAAGTTTTTGTAAATGGTCTCTATTTTCTGCCATTCAGCTTTCAAAGTGGTGAAGAATTAAGTGCTGTTTTATGGGCAGCCTTTTTATGCACACATCTCATTATCCAATTCATCCCAGAAGTTCTCTATAGGATTGAGGTCAGGGCTCTGGTCTGGCCTGTTTAACTTTTTAATGCTCATGTTCTCAATCCATTATAACATGAGCACCATGATACGAAACATTGACCTGCTATTACAGGTATGGGACTTTTGTGATGTGCTGCCACACTGTAGATAACACATTATTGTCCAAGATGTCTAGATCAATCTTAACATTTATGGTTTTTCCTAAAACAACAAATGATCCCAGACCAAACCATGAAAAACAGCCCCAGATCACACTGTCTTCCACACTGCATTGTGAGATCTGAAACAGTCCGGCAGGTGGCTTTTTCTGGGCATCCACTACATACAGGCACAGCCGTCAGATGTAGATTGTACCGTGGTAGAACGTACCATGACTTGTCACTCTGAAGCACAGCTTTCCATTGGTATACTTTCTGAGAATGTCAGGCCTTATGCCAGAGTGGACTGTTTGGCATCAGTTGGGATACTGGCTTGTGAACAGGTGCATAACTGGGTTAACCCATATCAGCATTTTGTGCACTGTATTGGTGTTGGTGTCCCAGTCATCTCACTGAAGGCCTGTGCATGTTCTGATATTTTGACCTGTGCTTCAAGTGGATGATTCTTTGCAGGGCTCTTTTGTCATGTCCTTTCAGCTTCACAGGTTCTCTCAGACATTGCGTGACAGTTTCGGCACCAGTTCACTTCCTTCTGCAGATCACATCACCAATCATCAACCTAGAGATCTTCATGGCCATGGAAGTGCCCTGTACAGACAGGTTGTTTATGCGGCACCATATTATCAGTCTGTGCTGGAAGTCTGTTAATTCTGTCAATTGCAGCATCTTGCATTCACAGTCCTACTACTGTCTCCTTGAAAGACACAAGGATATTTATAATTGTTTGACGTTGTGCTTGTGTAGGACATAACCAGCTGTTAACAGAGGTGTGTCTGGATATTAATTGTAGGGCCAGGGGCAGGCCGTCCGGAAGGTGCCAGGGGTGCACTGCACCAGTGGCACCTGAAAGCCTGAAACTTATATACATGTTGGAAAGTAGGAAAGTTTTTTACTTCAGTAGTAGAAAAGATCAGAATTTGTGGTTAAGAATAAAATATAGGACTATCTAGATAGGATTAGTATCCTTTATTGATCACAGCTTGAATTCATGAATGGGAAGTCTTGCCTGACCAATCTGATTAATTATTGTGACAAAGTCGTAAAACATTTTCACTGGTAGAAGAGAGAACCAAGGGACACAAATGCAAAATTTTGGGGAGAGTAACAGGAAGCTAGATCTCATGAAGTTTACTTTTGTGCAGCATTATGTTTTGGTTCATTGGAATATGAGATTTGCATACCAGGTGGCAGAGAGTTTGGTGCAAGAAATGTTGAATTCAGTAAAGCTTTTATTACGGTTCACCATAAAAGGCTGTTAAATAAACTGGAGCAAATTGGGATTACTTTTAAGATCCTTCGTTGGATCAAGGGATGGCTAAACGATAGGAGTGGTGATAAATAGACATTTCTCTGGGTGGACCAGTGGAGTCCCTTAGGGATCAGTATTGTATCTGTTTCCAACCTTCCCTAATGACGTCTGTGAGGGAGGCAGTGGAATTGGTCAACATTAGCTGATGATTTAAGGATAGGGAGAGTGGCTAACAATGAGGAAAACCTGACCATTTTCTTCAAAGCAACATCAATTGAAGAAATGGTGTGAAAATTAAAAACTAAAGTTTAATGCTTCTAATGTAAGGTTTTGCACATACAGAACAGAAATCTAGGAGTTATTATAAGCTAGAGGGAATAGACTTAGAGTTCAGAATGAAAAAGACTTGGGGTTGTGATTCAGTCAGACCTGAAATTTTCCATGAAATGTACACAAGTAACTAGAAAGATATTTAGTGTCTGTAATGTACCTTTGCAATTAGGCAGAAGGATGTCATTGTTTCTTTCTTTAAGATAATGCTAAGGCAATATTTTGGAATGTGTTCGGGTTGGAGGCTGCACTTGAATACAAAGTCTAGAAAGAGTTTAAAGGTCAGTTATCTGGTGCTGGATGGGAATCAGTTTCCATAGGAAGAATGGCTTAAATGGCATTGACCATAAAGGTTGGAAAATAGGCATCTTGTGGGGGGGGGGGAGAAGTAGCTTTATATATGGTTCTGAAGGGAACAAGGATGAACGAGGGAGGTACATTTTCACTGGTAGAAGAGAGAACCAGGGGACACAAATGCAAAATTTTGGGAGTAACAGGAGGCTGGATCTCATGAAGTTTACTTTTGTGCAGCATTGTGTTTTGGTTCATTGGAATATGAGATTTGCATACCAGGTAGCAGAGAGTTAGGTAAAATTCAAAGCGAATTGGATGGCCACTTTGGAAGATATGAGTGAAAGAAAGTTTTCCCGTTTTTTTTTTTTTTTTTGCATTTGCAAAAAAAACAAAAAAAAAAACAGTTTTGCTGCCTTGCATTATTTATCAATGATAATATTAATACTAAATATATAAAGTATAATAAGTAGTATTATTTGATTAGTATGTTAATTGCAACAGAAATGTGAAAGTTGTGTTATATCTGAGTATATTCAAGTACATTACAAAAGTGCCCTCATGGGTAGCACTGTTGGGAGGTTCCCTGTCCTCCCCACACCAGGTGGAAAAGACCCATTGATGACGCGAGGAATTTTTATGGGTTTTTTTACACAACGTGGCTGAGTTAGTTGGTCACAGGCGAGGGTAGCATGGTTTTTTTTCTACTAGAAACTAGTTTTTCTTCCAGAAACAGAAATCGACCTGAGAACACACAATTTACAGATAATATACCCAGAACAATATGGCATAGTCGCTCCTAAAACCCCTACAACAATGTTACAAAAGTATTGAGAGTGTATTGTGATCTTGAATACATCTGATTATTATATCACAGAGCATGAAATATGCATTGCTATTAAATTTTTATTAAAATCCCAGAACAAATAAAGTAGATTAGATAAGTTAATATTACGTTGAGGTATTCGCTGTAAAGTGAAAAAAATTATTTTAGTTAATCAATTAGTAATTAACTGACACAAAGCTAAATAGTTATTTACACTGCTAGACAAAATGAACAGAATGTTTTTAATGAATATTTTATTGTGAACAATGTTGCTAAAGACAAATATTTAATGAATAGGCCTACGGCATGGAAATTCCAAGTATCTAGTAGAAATCGATCTGCCACCTTACAGAGCTGCATATTATGCAAATTATTCCTGCCTATAAAAACATGAGTTGCGACCACATTACTTTATTCCCGTTTTTTGGCTTGCTCATTGCAACAACAACATATACAATACTCAGGATGGTCAGCCATTGTCGTTTAGATCATTCTTTGAGATGGCTGTTGGACGACTTAAAGCTGGGCAGGTGCAGGTGGCATGGCTTAATGTATCACAGTGTTCTCTCGGTACTATGGAAACAGTTTCAGGAGATAGGAACCCTTACCAGAAGAGCTAGCCAATATACCCCCAAGGGCTATGTCAACCAGAACAGGTCACTATCTGGTTGTAACAGCAAGACTAGATGGAACCCTAAAATGTTCTGTCAACTGTCTCTTGAGGTTGCTGTGACCACAGGTGAAAACATTTTCACCTGGACCATGTTAAGAAGGCTAAACACAAGTGGACTGCAGTGAATACAGTGATTTCTGTCCCATTAACTGCTTTTGGTGTATAGGGGAAACCCTGGAGGCCACAACAAAGTACAAAAAAAAAAAACCAATAACCCCAGACCACAGCTCATCGAAACTGGTGCAATGAATATGTGACTTGGAGCCCTCACAAATGGGGTAGAATTGTGTTCTCTGGTGAATCCGTTTTTAGCCTACAAAAAGATTCTAGACTATTTCAACTGAAGACAACTGAAAGTAGTACCATACCTCCAACAGCAGAGAAAGGGACACGGTGGAGGCAGTTGGTGTGGGACAAAATAATGATTAACGGTGTACCTCCTTTGTGTTTTTGATAGGGATACCATGCGCAGAGGTACCGAGAACAGATCCTCGAACCCTATGTGCGATTGTTTAGGAGTACGTTTGGCCCAGATTTTCTCTTATGCACGACTATGCCGTTGTCCATAGACCTCAAGTGTAAGAATATGAAACTGAAGGTATCCAACAACTACCATGGCCAATGTGATCACCAGACATAAATCCCATTAAACGTGTGGAAAGTCCTTGGGCATTGCATTGCATGCCAACAGCTAATTTCTCAATCACTTGGTTAGCTAAGGTCTGTGCTGGTGGAAGAATGAGACTTGTTACCACAGAATCTAACAGAAACCCACCTGTGTTCACTGCTGTTGTCAGGCCAGTTTAGCTGTTAGAGGGAAATTTGGGCCACAACTGATGTTGTGTGGGCATATATTCGAGCATTTTGTATCAACGTCTGTAATGTGGCCTTTTTAGTAATTCTAATACAAATCCTATATATGTCTCTTATAGCTGTCCGAAGTTTGTCTCATTTCAATGTTATTCTATGGTACCCTACCATGCCAAATTTTGCCCCTCTTCATCCCCTGTGATTTCTGCGTGTTCTGTTAATTTTGTCGAGCAGTGTACTTTTAACTTATTATTCACAGAATGAAATTTCAATTAAAAAAGTTGATTGTGCCTTGAAATGTAACACACTGCAGTGAAAACTAACTTGTTAATAATACTTTGTAAATGTCTGTGGTGAAGCTCCCATGAGTAGCATACTGGAGGTAATTATCCCAACTACATTTGTAAACATCGTCAATCACGCAAGGCATTTTTACTGTTTCCCCCCCGACCAGAATACCAGGGGGCCTGAAATTCTGGTTTTTCGTCTAGCAAATCAACCACAAAAAACTGCAATTTACTGACAATAAATTGACTTCACAGCCTTAGTTGCAGACACAAATTATTTTCTAAGTGTAGTTATCCCCAAAATGTATTGATTTATGTGAAAATTATGAATGAGCCTAAGTCAAGTTTCTGTGCAGGAAAGATTTTTGTTTCAGAAAAAAGAAGTTAGAATTATTAATCTATTGTACTTCACTGTAATTGGAATACACACCTTTTCTGTTGCAATAGAGTTTCGTATTCATGCGTAAAAAAAAAAAAAAATAAATAAAATAACATTTACTGCACCATACTTCAGAAATGTGTGCTCTATAAATTTTATGAAACACTATTTCATATTCTTCAGGTGGTAGATGACTTTCATCAACCGGTGAAATACCACCACTTTGCTTATTGGAGGCTTGAAGTGGTAAAACCCATGTTTAGTCTGTAGAGCAAAGTTTCCGGCATCCCCCCCCCATACTTCTCCTTCAACCCCTGCACGGTACTAAGTACTATAGGTTTTGATACCTTTCGTGTTTGGGGTTTTCATAAAAAAATATATATATAAATAAAATATGCTTTCAAAACAATGGTCTGCCAATAATACACCCAGCACTCGTGGATAGCACAGTTGGCAGGATTGCCATACATCCCCACAGCGGTTTTTTTTTTTTATGAAAACCCCAAACACGAAAGGTATCAAAACCTATAGTACTTAGTACCGTGCATGGGTTGAAGGAGAAGTGGGGGGGGGGGGGGTTTGCCGGAAACTTTGCTCTAGAGACTAAACATAGGTTGGAAAAGACCAGAGTTCGAATCCCCATTGATGACTGGAGGAATTTTTGCAGGCCTCTTTGACAACGTGACCGAGTTAGTTGGTCTTAAGCGAGGATATAATGGTTTTTTCTCCCGGAAACTCGGGTTTTTTGTCCAGCAAACAAAAAATCGTCCTCAGAACACGCAATTTACAGATAATATACACTGAACAACACGACATTAGTTGCCGATGCTCCTTAAACTAAAAGACATGATACGCCCAGTGATATTGAAAATGGAGTACGCAGAAGGTCCTTGTTTGTAGCACAGTTGGTAGAATCGTCACCCTACCCACACCAGGCGAAAAAGACCTGACTTTGACTCCAGTAGATGTGAGGAATTTTTATATGGCGGTTTTCACGTCACTGAGTTCGTTGGCATCGGGCGAGGGCAGCATGCTTTTTCTGTTGGAAATTCGGGTTTTTCATCCGGCAAACAAAATCGACTTCGGAGCACTTGCAATTTACAGACAATATACACAAAGTAATAGTCGCCGATGTGCTTTTTTTTTGTTTATATTAAAATTGTTTTTGTTACTTTTGCTATAAAACTGTGATTTTATTTTAATAATTATTTTTAGTTTTGAAAAAACATGCATCTTTAATAAGTAAATAAAAGTTTATTTTTTTTGTCCCTACATTTATTTTCGCACGCAGCCCCGCAAACCCTGTGACCGGCTCTGATAAGGACAGAGTTGTAGAGGTTCAGGAAACTATGGAAAGAAATTTTTTGGCCCTCAAAATGATAGTTGATGAATTGGGTATCAATAAGGAGACAATTCATCAAAATCTGAATGAATATTTAGGGAAAAGGGTCTACAAAATTTGTGCCTCACATATGAGCAGAAGGAGCAAAGAGTTATGCAACGACTGCATCCAAATTTGTCAAGGCAATTGTAATCGACCATATTGTCACTGGACATGAGTGTTGGGTGTTTCAGTACTGTCCAGAGATGACGACCTTTAGAGTATGAGACTTCAAAATTATCACCAAGACCCAAAATATTTCGTTTATAGAATGTCAGGATCAAGACGATGCTGATCATGTTTTTAAATGGTGTGATTCACAATGAATTTGTACCTGAAGAGGAGAGAGAGTCAATACTACATTGTACGTACAGGTGCGTTAAAGCTTATTTAAGCGCTTTTTGCAGGCGAGCTGTAATTTTGAAGAAAGGGAGTTGTTTCTTGTTGCACACCAATGCCTCTACTCATTTTGCACTTGTGAAGACAATTCTGACAATACATGGCATTGTACAAAACAACCATCTATCATACTGTCCTGATCTAGCACCAGCGAACTTCTTTCCCAAGGTGAAAACTGTTTATATATTTCAAGATGTTGAAGATATAAAAAAAAAAGCATAACTGGCGCACTGAACATCATCTGTTTTGACACCTTTGCTGACTCCTTTCAGAAACTTTTATAACGGTGTAATGAGTGCATTCAGTGATTACTTTGAATTAAAATAAAACCATTTGTGAGCTTCTTCACTCTGTATTCTTTTTATTGTACCACTCCGGGAACTTTATTGCTACGCTTCGTACAAGTGCTTGCCAATCGGGTGGAAGCTTCAGAAGATAGAAAAACAAACATTGGGCCGTGGTGTAAAAAAAGAAACGCGTGTATGACGTAGTTAACGAGATTCTATCTCGCAGGAACCGACTTCAGGGCGATAGGCGATTGTAGAGAATGTCACGTCCGACTCATATCACCAACTCAGCATCTTTGACAGAAGGCAGATTAATAGGCCTTCAAGAGACTGGATGGTCACTCCGTTGCATAGCCGAACGTGGCCCTTGGCAATAGCACAGTGCGCAGATGTTGGAAACAGTGGCTGCTGGAAACTGACTGTTCATCAAATGGATAGTGGAGAACTATAGAATGGGCGGATCGTCTGTACCTACAGCCATGCTGGTTAGCATCCAGTGAGCTGTGATATAAAGTGGCCATCACCCATGGAACCATTGCATGCCGACTAGGAGACGTCGTGCATACCAGCCATTGCGTAAATTGCCCATGGGTATATTATATATTGTCATATGAGTTTGTTCCTGGTGGCTGTAATGGTGCCCGCCCTTTCCATCTGGGATATAAAATGGGTTCAGGTGCTGTTCAGCAATGAGTTCCTCTTTTGCTTGTGATCCGATAATTGCTGCATACATGTGATGATTTCGTGATGACGTAGCGATCCTGAAGTCGTTATTGAACGTCATACTATACTGCACAATACTGGTGTTATAGTAGTGGGGAGTTAGCCATCGGTCGTCGTTGGTGTTCATCAACAGCAGTCTCACTACGTGCCACTATATTGCTGAGATTCCAGAACCTGCCCGAACACATATCGCAGGACTGTCTTTATGGTATGGACGTACTGTCTTGGCCAGCCAGGTTTTCGGAATTCATCACTTGTGGGCCATGATTGGACGGCATCTACAGAGCCGCCTGCACAGACCACCCTTGCACTAGCAGTTGGTAGAATTGCTGTCCTTCGCACGAACTTTATTCAAACTCAGAAAAGACCTGAGTTCGAATCGAATCAATAACGCAAGGAATTTTTATGAGCTTTTGCATGATGTGGCTGAGTTAGCATGGTTTTTCATCCAACAAGCAACATATCAACTACAAAATACATGCAGTTGACAGACAGGTTATGTAGAGTGCAATATGTCCAAGGTTGCTGATGTGCCAAAACTATAGCAGCAGTAAAGGCAGCATGTTTTCCTATTGAAAACTGTTTTTTATTCAGTGTTACAATATGGCCTGCCGCTGAGGCGCCTAAACTAAAACCTTACAACAGTAACAAAAAAAAAAAAAAAAAAAAAAATCGGCACCGGCCCATGTTCTGTGGAACTGTATACAAAGTGGGAAGTACTGCAGGAGGATATTTGACACATGTACACATCATTGCTGAGACGCTTAGCTCAATGTATCCCACGACTGGTTCATAATGTTGATCTGTCCATTTATGCATCATTTTATGTCATTAAATGACCCACAGATTAGCAACCGCAACTTTTATCATGTGTTCTCTAACTCCTTGGCTATCATAATCTTAAGTATACTCTCCGTATTCCTGTTCTTTCAAGGAATAATAGTTGAAATATAACACGTATCTAGCTTTTCTGTTATAATTAATATAATAATTTTCTAAATTGGCCCTCATGGGTAGCACAGTTGGTAGAACCGCCACCCTCCCCACACCGCGTGAAAAACATCTGAGTTCGAGTTCTGCTGAGGACGTGAGGAATTTTTACGGACTTTTTTCATACCGTGGCTAAGTTAGTTTCAGGCGAAGTTAGCATGGTTTTTTTCTCCCGGAAAGCTCGAGTTTTTCGTCCAGCAAACAGAAAATCGACCATAGAACACGGAATTTACAGAGAATATACCCGGAGCAATATGGCCTTAGCCGATCATCCTCCTAAAACCCTGCTACAACAACAAAAACCTATTATATTAGAGTCACCTGAAAAGTTATTTCATATAACTATGTGTATTGTGTCTGTAAATTGTGTGTTCTCTGGTCGATTTGCTTGGACGAAAAGTCCCAGTTTTTGGGGAAAAAATTTTGCTATCTATGCTTGAGACCGACTAACTCAGCCACGGAGTAAAAAAAGCCCATAAAAGTTCCTTGCGTCATCGACGATATTCGAACATGGGCCTTTTCCACCCAGCGTAGGGAGAATGGCGATGATACCACTGTGCTATCCGTGCAGACTACAACAATAACATTTTGTAAACTGAAAACAAAAAATGAGCAAAAACAACAATGTTATGTGCAGAACAAGTGCATTTGTTTCTGTGCATCCGCAGTATTGTCCAATTATTCCTCCATTCAGTCCAAGGTAAAGAATGTGATATCCCAGTTCTCTAACTACAATATACACTATGATTATAATTATAAAATGTTTTCTCCTTTATGATAGGATTTTTTTCCCACCCCTGGCTGATACTAGTACTAAGTGCATGAGGTTGTTGATTGTGTCCAGTTACTATTATTATTGATACTGTTGGTCAAGAAACTCTTTTTATTCTGGAGGTGTTCAGGATTACAGCTCTCTGGAGTTCCATGTGTGTGTTTTCTGGGAGCCTATTTTTGCTAGGTTCTTATGGAGGCCCTTTGACACCATGCTAGTGGTTTAGACGATGATCGGAATGGTCATTACTTGTTCCATATCCACATATCTTTTTGGCTTTCTGTCTTAGGTCTGAGTACGTCCTGATCTTATCCTTGTATGTTTTCTGGAGGTTGCGCAGAGGCGATTGAACTAAATACAGTAGACTCGATTTTCTGGGATAGATGGTAAAATTAAATTCCCGGATAATCGATTTCCCGGTTAATGCAAAAATGCAGCAAGTCCCCTGTATACGTAAGAGATACGTTCCAGGACTTCTTACGTAACTCGGAATGACTAATAGAATGTAGAGGTGGTAGATGACTTTCATCAATCGGTGAAATACCACCACTTTGCTAATTGGAGGCTTGAAGTGGTGAAACCCATGTTTAGTCTCTAGAGCAAAGTTTCCGGCATCCCCCTCCCCCTCATACTTTTCCATCAACCCATGCACGGTACTAAGTACTATAGGTTTTGATACCTTTCGTGTTTGGGGTTTTCATAAAAAAAAAGAATATTGCTACTATATCCCTGATATGGCAAAATTACAAACACCACATAATATTCTCAGAAGAATGAAAAAAACAGTTATATATTTTTAATTAGTTCAATTAAAAACTATCTGGGGACGGCTGTGAAGTAGCTGGAGTGGCACATAAGAAAAGAAAGAAAACATAAAAGGAAGAAAAAACACATGTTACACTGGTGTGCAAAACTTAAGGACCAACACTATTTCTAAAGGTTACAAGCTTGTACTGTAGAAACCTGGTGCACATGCAAAAATTGGAATCGTGATGAGAGGGCTCACATAAACAGATAAAAGCAGCGGTTCAGCAGTTAAGTGCAAATTACTGAATGGTGAGCACGATTGTTAGAGACGTTCTATTGGTTTCAGACAGTGCTACAGACAACTAAATGGCCAGTAGACAACATCTGGATGACTATACCCGGGGTCGAATAATTGGGAAGGTCGAAGTGCGAGGAGTGTGGCTGCAGAGTTCGGTATCGCCCATAGCATCGTCTCACGTGCGTGGTCGGGCTTCAGAACGACATGTACAGTTGTTCGAAGGACAAGTGATGGTCGCCCACGAAAAACAACGCCCAGTGATGACGGCTATATACCCCTACAGGCCAAGCGGGACCGACACTAGACAGCGGGATCCATTGCAAACCAGCTGCACAGGATGCAGGATATCGCGGTTTACTGTGGCCAGGCGACTCCACAAAGGTGGACTGCTTGCCCGACGGCTAGTACGCTGTGTCCTTTTAACACCTGTCCATCGGAGACACCGTTTACAGTGATGCATCGAACACAAGGACTGGACAGCAGCACAATGGGATAAGGTACTCTTTAATGATGAGAGTAGATTCATCTCAGCAGCGATTCTGGACGTCAGCTAATCTAGCGAGAGGTTGGCACACGGTATCATCTCGCAAGCATCACTGAAAGGGATCGATATGGCGGTCGAGGCGTTCTCGTCTGGGGAGGCGTTATCTTGGATGGACGTACACAACTCCAGATACTGGAAGGCGGTACTGTAACCAGTGCACGCTACTGTACTGAGGTAATCCTTCCCCATGTGCGTCTGTTCCGAGGTGCCATTGGCCCCGAGTTCGTGTTTATGGATGATAACGCCACACTCCATCGCATTGCAACTGTTGATATGCTTTTGGAAAGTGAGGACACTTCGTATGGATTGGCCTGCCCGTTTCATCGATCTAAATTCCATCAAACACATATTGGACGCTCTGCGGAGACGCCTAGCGGCACATCCACACCACCAGAAAATGTTCACCAGCTAAAGATGGCGCTTACAGAGGAGTGGACGATGTTACCGCAAGAACTTATCAACAACATCGTTCTAAGTATGGACAGGCGGTGCAAAGCCTGCATCGGCATTAGGGGTGGCCATATCTCCTACTGAGGACTACCTCTTCTCTTTGTTCCATTTTTGATAGTGATGCATCTGTATCATGGCAGCCAGTGCTATGTTGCCATTTTTGAATAAAGTCCCTCTGTACCGTTTTGTTTCCGTTGTGTCGATGCTGTTTCCTTCATCATTTCTGTACGTCACGAGGTTCCTTTAGTATGCTTTTCCCATATCCAGGCTACTCCTATGAGAAGCTATAGGTGAAAATCTGACTGGTCTTTAAGTTTTGCACACCAGTGTAGTATTTAAAAACTGAACTGATATGTGTTTCGTATCCTTGGTTATTATAGTTGATTTCATTGGGGCCGATCCCATCATCGCTTGTCGTTATCTTTCTGCTTTATTATTGTGTTCACTATAGACACTGACAAATCTGAATTCCGCGCGATACTTGTTTAGCCGGATTCATACATCCTTATTATTATTTTAATTTTCTGATCCTACTCGATCGCTTTCCTTTTCTTGATAGATTTACTAGTACTGCTGTTACTTATTCTTTTAATCGTGCCGATTAAGAGAATATAGAGAAGGTGAAGGCGTAAACTCACTATTATCACCCCAGGCGAGCTCACATTTTACTAAAGCACATTTCTGGAGGTCACTGCCATATAACAATAAAAAGAATTTTGCACTATCCCGGTCACTGGACTTTTCTGTTACTGCAATTCATTATAAACGGGTAGTAAACTCGATCTTATTGCATTTGCGATAATACCGATAGCTGGAATTCTGTGGGTTTTTAAGTTACAGTATTATAGTGAAATGTGTGTCCCCTTCACTGAAAACTTCAGTCATATAAAAAAATATATAAATAACGTAACGTAAGTCTGTGTGTACTTAAGTCGGGGACGTACTGTATCGAAATATGTTCAGCAACCTACTTAGACAGTATGGCGATAGAATAAAAAATGGAAAAACTTACCACCTACTACTCGCGTGTCCAATACGATGCTTCCCTTTATTTTTTAGTGTCGCGTATGGTTTGGTCACCAACATTATAATGGTTCTTTTGAGATTTAACGGATGCACCGTTTTCAAACTTTTGAATAATTTCAAGTTTTTGTGTTACTGCAAGCGCAACTCTTTTGCGTTTTCCCATCATTTTCACGATTTCTAGACAAAAAAGAAAATATTTACTAGAAAAAAAATTTCGACATCCCTGACAAATAAGGAAACAAACCTTGTCTTTTTGCGGTGCAGCGGAACACAAGAATCTCCGCGACGCAGTAAAACAAACTAAACATTTCTTCTCTCTTTTTTTTTTTTTTTTTTTGAGCGGTGGGTGTGAAGACAGCAGGAATTGCAAGATAATAGGTACATTATCTCCCAATGA
This sequence comes from Mastigoproctus giganteus, assembly GCF_048544385.1. Taxonomy (NCBI): domain Eukaryota; kingdom Metazoa; phylum Arthropoda; class Arachnida; order Uropygi; family Thelyphonidae; genus Mastigoproctus; species Mastigoproctus giganteus. The sequence goes on from NC_143583.1 coordinate 204,045,524, forward strand.
CGACTTATAACGCCGCTTCTTGTCGCTTATTTACGACTTGCAAAACATCTGTTTATACCTATTCTAGTTATTACTTGAATTTTATGATTTCTGGTTGATTTTTTTTTTTTTTTTTTTTTTGTTTAATTTGTAGTCTTGAACTGTCCCGGTTAATCCGATCCCGGTAAATCGAGAGTCTGCTGTATTAGTTGGCACCTGGTGAACTTTTCATTTTGTTTTCCATTTAAAATGATGAACTGAAGCAAATTGAGGGCTTCTGATAACATTTCAGCCATAATTGTTGTGTTTACCAAAACTGTTGTATAAAGGTTGCAAATGCTCATTTTGGAATATTCTGTCAAATATTACTTACCTTTGCCTTAACTATTAATAAATATCTTTTATTTATATTTCTATTTGTGAACATCACGAAAAAGATGTAGAAATTCCTAGGTGATGTACTTTCTTTGAACACCAGTGTATATACACTATGTACAATCAATTTTTTTTTTTTTTATCCTCGCCTTTTCCCATTATTATATGGGGTCAGCGTTTTTTTTATTGTTTTGGCATGCAATTTTTACGGCCGGATGCCCTTCTTGAGCCAACCCTCACCGTTTATCCGGGCTGGGAATATGCGGTGGTCATTCAGTGACCTGCCGCATCCTCCGTATTTGGTGGAGTACGGGCTCGAACCCCAGTCTAATCAAGAAGCGTGTGCTATGCACTACTGCTCCTGGCTACGGAGGCGCCACACTATGTACAATCAATAGCAAGTCCAAATTGGCTTCAAAAGTTCACCAAATAATACAAGTCCAAATGGAAAATCCACTCAAGTAGCTTTCCGAAAAATCAAATAGAAGAATCTTCTGAGGCAGTAGGAATCCGAAAGTAGTTCTAATATACAGGGTGTCTCAAAAATATTGGTACAAACGTTTAGGGGAGGTAGGTAACGTCTAAAGGAATGTAAATCGCATAGGAACCCATAACCGGAAATGTCACCGTAAGTCGGTACACGGCGCTGTTCATCAGTTCTTGAGAGGGAAAATTTATGGTTTACTCATTCAAGCAGTAGTCGCCGCACGAAGAGCATGCATCAATATACGAACTGTGAGCTGGCAGACATGCACCTAGTGTATGGATTAGCAGAGGGCCCACACGGTGTGCGCCCCCATGCGGCACACCATCACTTCGCAATAAATGTGTGGGCAGGTATGGTCGGTGACTGCTTAGTCGGTCCATACCTGTTACCATCCCGCATGAACTCCGCTAAATATCAGATATTTCTTGAAAAAGTTCTACCAGGGTTACTTGACGATGTTCCAGCAAATGTGAGACGCAACATTTGGTTTCAACATGACGGGGCGCCTGCCCTTTATGGAAAGTGTGTTCATGACCATTTGACCAGGCGTTTTGGGCGTCGATGGATTGGCCGTGGTTTACCCGTTGCCTGTCCCCCACGCTCACCTGATTTATCGAGCCTTGATTATTTCTTTCTGTGGGGGGGTCCTCAAATCTATCGTGTATGAGTCGCCTGTGGAGACGGAAATAGATCTCGTGGTGAGACTCTTCTGCGCTTCTGCTACTGTCAAAGAAACTCCAGGTGTGTTCGACCGTGTCCGCCAATCCATGCTGCGTCGTTGTCACGCATACATCGCGTCTCATGGTGGAACCTTCGAGCATCTGTTGTAACATCATGAAATGCATCCATCTCGTACTTCATTGTTAATATTATGTCAAATAAATGTTTGCCACTAATTACTGTCTTGTGTCATTTCTGCTTCTTGTGCCCCTGCTACTACTTTCCGTGACGTTTCCGGTTATGGGTTCCTATGCAATTCTCATTCCTTTAGATGTTACCTACCTCCCCTAAACGTTTGTATCAATATTTTTGAGACACCCTGTATAACAAAGCACCATCTAATAGAAGTAGTCACTGTGAAAAGTCATAGTTAGATTAACTTTTCAGTACAGGTACAGAGTCACAAGAACAACGGTCTATATGGAGTTAACTGATCGAAGTTCATCTCATATGAAGACACGTATAGCAAATGTATTAAGAGCATTAAATGCAACCGGAGATTGAAAATACTAAGGATTTATTTTCACTAGTGAAGAGTCCTGCAATAAGTTGAAGTTTTTGTCCGTAGACCAAATAGTAGTGACAATCAAGTAAGATATCCACGTTCTCTTCAACTCCACATAGATAAAGTGCAGTAGAAGACAGTCACAGTTTAAACAGTTTACTATTAATGCTGCCATGACCCCACAGTAAGAATGTGCCGTGCAATCCTGGAAAAAAAATATAAAAATTCTTCCTTCTTGAACAGTCTAACTAAAGGTAAAAATTCTCTCTTTACACTACCAAGATCTTAGGTATTCTGATCTAGATGGAGCGCAGAAGCTAAAGAAACACTCAAATCAAGCTGCACATCTTCCAAGAAAATAGGGTGTGCTTTTTTGAGATGATAATTCAAGTATCTGTATTGGATCTGTATTGGATCTCATAATGTTTTCCAAAAGAACCTGTAAAGCCACAGTAGATGTAGTCCTATATGCTCTAGACATCATCAGGAGGGCAGCATGCTGGGCCTGTAACAACTGTTTAATCACAGCAGACCCAAAAAGACGGAATTGTAATATAGTCTGAGAGAGTGACCGCTCAGATCGCACTCCTTTCTGGTTACTATTTGCAGTCTTGTTAAAATTGATCTTCACTTTTCTTTTTTTTTTTATTTTCGATGAACAAGAAAACTTAAGGTGTCATCAAGATAGATGCCTAATTACGTAGTTGTAGAATTATATTTAATGGACTGCCCTCAATACTTGATCAGTGGTGGATGCCCCCTGTCTAGCTTACCCTTCAACAACATCTGAGGTGTTTTAGATGTTGAAACCTTGAGTTTATGTATTTCAAACCAGGCGGAAAGTTCGTGCAGTACGTGATTGGCCGTAACCTCCAAAGATGTCCTTGAGTTTCCCTGCACAAGAATAATAAGGTCATCCGCATATGCGAGTATGGTGATCGCTTCAAATCTTCTGTTAAGCCAAGAGTCAAATACAAGATTCCAACACTGGGGCTCCAATATTGACCCTTGTGGACATCCTCGTGAAACATTTCTGGAGACCTGTACAGTTCCATACTTGACCTTTATGGAATGATGTGAGAAGTAACTTGACAAAAGATTGTTTATTGGTCTTGACACTTCTGCCTCCCTGAACCTCTCCAGGGAACTTTGCCACCAAAGGGTGTCAAAGGCCCCTTTGAAGTCCACAAAGAGGCCAGGCAAATATTTTAGTTGTAGTCTCTGCCTGTGATGCTAGAAGAGAAGCAATTGCATCCTCTCTACTCTTGCCACGTGTAAATCCATATTATTATTTTTATTTATTATTATTATTATTATCCATATGGTGCAAGGAAGCCTGAAGCTTATGCTGCACAAGCCAAAACAATTATTGAGTTACCCTGAGAGAGAGAGAGAGTCAAAAGGAATCACCAAGAAAGAGAAGAATGATGATATTGCACCGGAGACGAAAGTCCTTTATTAGTGTAAAGCGTGTTTAGGGTCAAACGGCACCAGGGGTTTCCCCCATCTCCGCGTTGCTTTCATTGTGGGTGAACCAGTTCGCTGGGAAATGCCAGAGATTTAAAAGTGTATGGATATTGTATATGTGTAGTGTCATGTACCGTTGTACATCTGGTCGTTTAGCCGCTGGACCCCTACTGAGGCCCAACGTTGCCCCACTTTCGCCCCGTGGAGGCAGACCAGGAAACACCAGTAGACTAAGATTACTCTGGCAGGTCCTGCCGCTTAATTTCCTGAGATTTCGGCAGCTAGGACCTTAAACAAAAAAAAAAAAAAAAAAATATATATATATATATATATATATATATATATACAGTGAAACTTCCCTTTAACGGACAGCCATGGGGACCGAAAATGTGTCCGTTAGAGAGAAGTGTCCGCTAACAAGAAGTCTGAGGGAGAAAAAAAAAAAGAAAAAAAAAAAAAGAAGAAAAATCGTTAAACGTTTAATGTAAAATTAAATTATATACAGATTTTGAACAATATTTTTGTAAATAATATACATACAATTGTGCTATGCATATTATGACTTTATCTTAAGAAAAATACATACAGTAATCACTTATTTTCTTCTGCACCTTCTTCCGGCTGATAATTTTGTTTTCAACATTTGTTTGGAGTGAAGAAACCATCGAAATTCCTTCAGTATCTTCTTCAGCGGCGAAAAACATTTTTAAACGATTGATTTGTATGAGCGTTTCTTCTATTTTCATCCGTGGTTCGTCGTTAATATGTTCTTCGACAGAATGACCTCCTTCCATTTCTTCATCTTCATGAGGAACTTCTTGAAAAATATCGATGATAATGTCGTTGATATCTAGAGCACCATCTTCTGTAGTGAGGTTCGAGTCTATTATCAATAGATGTTGAAGTTCTTGTTCTTCTTGGTGCTCCACATTGCTGTTCACAACTTCAATTTTTGCGTTTGAGAAGCCAGACTTTACAAAACAGTTCACGACAGTTTGTTTTCTAATTGCGTTTACTGAAGAGGAAATCCATTGAATCGCATCTAGGATGCTGATTTTCTTTGCAAGGTCACTCGCACATGTTACATCGTTCATGTTTGCAATGAGATGTCTCAAAACACGTTTTCTGTAGTGAAGTTTAAATTTTTTTATTATCCCTTGATCCAAGGGCTGACACTCTGCAGATGTGTTTGGTGGCGGAAAAATGATTTGAATGTTGGACAATTCAATGTGCTGGTGAGATCCAGCATTATCCATGAAAAGAATAATTTTTCTGTTTTGACGAATCATGTTTTGGTTAAATTGACTTATCCATTCGCTCATGATATCTCGTGTCATCCACGCTTTTTTATTAGACTTCCAGTCAACATTCAAAAGATTCAACTTTATGCCCTTGAAACAACGAGGATTTTATGGTTTTCCTATAACAAGAGGTTGTTCAAAGTCTCCCAGCATATTTGTACACAATAGTACAGTCAAGCGTTCCTTAGAAATTTTTCCGCCCTGACACTTTTCGTTTTTTAGACTCATTGTTTTTTCAGGAAGAGCTTTAAAAAACAACCCTGTTTCGTCACAGTCGTAAATATCCTTAGCTTCAAAATCACGACATAAATCTTCCAGTTTGACGGTCCACTCTGTTACAACCCCAGTATCAACAGATCCGCCTTCACCACTTACGGTTTTCCAAGAAATTTTATGCCGAGTTTTGAACTTGTCTAGCCATCCCACAGAAGCTTTGAACTCATTTACTCTCATAGATTTCGCAACCTCCAAAGCCTTTCCCCTAATAATAGGCCCATTAATGGGAAATTTTTTAGCACTTGCGCGACAAATTTGAAGTCCAACAGTTTTCGGGAATGATTTCTGAACCTGATCATTTCCGTGTTGCCAAAATTGTTTGAGCAGTTCATGTTTTTTTCTTTAGGATGTCGCTTACCTGCGTCTTCCCGATTTTGAATTTTGCAGCGAGAGTGCGAACACTATTTTTTTGCCGATCATACGCATTAATGAGTTCGACTTTTAAAGTTAAATGTTTACGAGAAGACATTGTGCACTTCACACGACACTGAACAAAACTGAAACTGAAAAGACGAAAGGCCGACAAAATCCCCCCCCCCTGCACACACCGAATTCATCAGAAGTTTTACACGTGCCTTAAAATTCTTGAAAAAGGGTTTAGAACCGCGACGTAAACCTTGATAAAATTCAGAGAATCGGAAATAGAAAATAAACACACGATTGAGGCAATGCGTGGAAGAAAAGTTCCTAGAAAAAGGGCCGTGAGCTAGCCCGCTGTCCGTTATGGGGAGATCAAATTAAGTGCTAATCTAAACGAAACAGTGCAGATTGCCTGTCCGCGTCCGTTACAGAGAATGTCCGCTAGACAGAAGCTGCAAACGTTAAAACCAATAGAGGTGAGTTGGGGAATTTGAAAATGTCCGTTGTAGAGAGATGTCCGTTAACGAGTGGTGTCCGTTAGGAGAAGTTTCACTGTATATATATATATATATATTTATTTATTTTTGGTAAATTCGATGAGGAATAACTAAATTTTTGAAAGGCCGAGTGTATGGGCGAAAAACGTAATTTGGAGATGATTAAATCAATTCCGATGTGTAGGGCATTCGCTTGCATATGTGCAGGTAGAGTGGGTGGGGAGACTGAAGTCTGGGGGGAAAAGACAGAAGTATGGAGTCGAGAGAAGAGGCACCCCCAAGTCACAGTGGGGCGTGCCCATGCCCCACCAGAAGGGAAAGTGGGAACGGCGAGAAGGGGAGGAGACAGTAAGACAGTAAGACCGTCTCCCCCCCCATCGGGGATATGGGTATTAAAGATGAAGGTGGCTAGGGTGCCCTCTTCAAGTCGCCAAATGGCGTTTGGCAGCTGTGCTGCGTTAAGTCTCTTTTCTTCAATGTTGAGTCGATTTCAGTCCAGTCGCTCATGGGGTAAGCCCCGTCCTTGTGTTTTTCACTTAACTTGTCTCAAGGTTTTTCTCCGTAGTAACTCCATTGGATAGTATTTTATGGTCTTGTATAATTTAACTTTTGGTGGTCTTTCGTCAGACACGATTTATGGTAATTAGCAGCTTTCTCCTCTCGAAGAGGTCTTGCGCATGTTGAGAAAGTGCTCTGTATTCCTCTTCTGTGTCGAAGTGGGATTCCAGTCCTTTCGGAAGGTAGTGTATCTTTGTGATCAGGATTCCTCTGAGATCTTCGTATTCTGGGCAGTCGTAGACCAAGTGGTTCCAGTTCTCGATCTCTCCACACGTGCAGTTGGGGTCCTCAACAAGGCCGAACCCAAGCAGTTTCTCCTTAAAGGGACCATGACCAGTAAGGAGCGAAGTCAAGTGCTTTCCCGGAAAGTACCAGGCCGGTTGCTTGGGTAAATTTTTCTGAGGTCGGGGAGGAATTTTCTTGTGATTTCTCCTTTTGTTGTATCGGTCTATCTTTGTTGCCACTCCCGAAGTAGGTAGGCCTGTAATCGGACTTTTTCTATTTTTTTACTACTCGCTGGGTCAATTATGAAATCCTGGAAGGTGGCAGCAACCCCCCTGGTGTGCAGGAAGAGCAAGCCAGCTTTTACAGTCTCCAAATCGAGGGGGAGCGCTCCAGAAAGCACCTGCAACGCCTGTGTGCATACTGTTCTGCATGCTCGTGTGGTTGTTAATAAAATGGCCCTTTGTATCATATCCAGAGTTCTCCTATTGACTGCAAACGTCGTTTTGCTGTACCACACTGCAGCAGCATAAGTTATCGCAGGGATGAAGGTTGCCTTATAATACAACTTTAGTGTTGTTTTTTTTAATCCCCAGTCTTTTCTCGTAACCCTCGCCACCAGTGCCGAGTAACGTCTTATCTTCGTCCTTATATTGTAGGTGATGTTGAAAGGATAACTCCTAGATATTTCATTTGGTTGGCAAGTTTAATGGTCACACCTTCTATTTTAATTTGGGGTGGACGCCGTATTTGCAGGGTTCCTTTTAGTAGAATAGATGTGGTTTTCGTCGGTGAAATTTTTAACTGATTTCTTCTAGCCCAGTTTTGTATTTTCTGTAGAGCTTGGTTTGCCGTGGTTTCCAGTTGGGCTCTTGAGTCAGCCTCAATGGTAAGAATAAGGTCGTCTGCAAAGGCCTGGGCCCCGATCAGGTCCAGGTTCAGGAGCTCGTCGAGGACTGTTCCAAAAGAGTGGCCCCAAGATAGACCCTTGCGGGCAGCCCCTGTGTACAGATCTTGTGACTTTTTGGTAGTTGGCATTTATTTCTACTTTCCTGCAAGATAGGTAGTCCTCCATTACCTTGTATAGGTTGATAGGGACTGCAGCCACGCTTAGTCTGCCTAGGACGCTCGGCCACCATAGTGAGTCGACCGCCTCGGCAAAATCAATTGAAATGACTAGTAGGTATTTTTTTATTAGTGTAGGGCCCAGCGGTTCCCAACCGGTGGGCCCTACCCGAATCCTAACCGAAACCCCCCCTGAATCGCTATCGCGAATCCCTGGGGGTTCGCACTAAAAATTCTCTAATGGCGTCTGCTTAGATTTACATAGATATATTTTTGTAAACTACAAAATATAACTATAAACAATAAAGTAAGAAAAAATTAAATATAAAGTAAAGAATTGCCAACGAAAGAAACCACATCTCCCATTATTCCCTATAATTAGTTAACTATCTTACAGTAAATGTGTTTTCCATACTAAATGTTTTTTTTTATTCTTAAAGACCATTGTTATGTATAAACACTTATATAATAATTTTTATTATTACGCAATATCGCTTATGAAAACGTAGTACTGGAAATATTTTATAATAAAAATTCAGAATTATTATACGATTTTAGAGATTATAGGCTTAGTGGTTCGTGATAAAAATATTACCTTGAAAGGGATTCGCGAAGCAAAAAAGGTTGGGAATTGCTGTAGGCAATCAAAACACGTCCAGCAATGACCTTCTGAAGTGCATTGCGCAAAACAGGGAGCAAGGCAATAGGCCTGTAAGAGGACGGATCAGATTCAGGCTTCTGTGGATTTTTAAGTCAGATCTTCAAATTAGCAATCTTCCATGCCCTAGGAAAAGCGTCCTGCGAAGACAAGAGTTAAATAAAGCAAAGATACCAGTAGGAACAATCCTCCATACCCGTTGAATCACATCAACCTCCAAACTATCATTACTCAGGCATTTTCCAGAGCGTATTGATCTGATGGGAGTCGATCTCCTCCGTTGAGAAAGGGAATTCCTCAGGAGAACCGGTATAGGCAGAGTTTTTCATTTTGATTTCTTCTTGCATGGGATGAACGCAATCCTAATTATCCTGATGGATAATGACATCAAGGATCCTATTAATTTCGGGTGCCCAAGACAAAGTATCCTGATCATCTGCCGCGCTGGACGAAGCAAACACCTCTCCAGGTGGAATTTTATTGTTCAACAACTTAAAAACAAGTCCCCAGGGATCAGCATTTCTTGAGCACTCACCAAGTTTTCCTAAGAGACTTTCTTCTGTTTAGAAATCTCCTGATGATATTTCCTTCTTGCCCGTTTATACCTGTTCTCTAACATAATTATCTGTAGGGAAGAACGAGATCTATCTCTTTTTGCTCTGATACTTTCGCCTTGCTTGCCTGATCAACGATTTCACCTGGAATAGAATAGGGAACCACCAGGGTACATGATAGGGTTTCCATTTTCTATAATGCATTGACATTTTACAAGCCATTAAAATTTTTATTTGTACAAAATCTACCTGATCATTTGCAGGTAGAGATTTCATAGAGTTCAGCTGTTCCTCTGTAAAAGACTCCCTAAGGTAGCCATAAAAGTGGTGCTACTGGCCACTGTCTATGCTTAACGCGGTTACTGTGTGCTCCTGGATTTTGTGTTAAAATGTGATTTTAAGAAGAGTTATGTGATTTTTTTTTAGTGATCACCTTGTTAACGAGTTGCACTGTAGTTAGGGTTGAGTGTTTTTGCACCATATCAGGTAGTATTCAACTACTTATAGACATGCGTTCATTTGACAGTTGGAACGTTCTTAGTTCTAACGGTCAGCTGATTGTTTGCCTATGTTACAGCATAGCATAAATACAGTGAAACTTACCTTTAACGGACAGCCATGGGGAACGAGAAGTTGTCCGTTAGAGAGAAGTGTCCGCTAACAAGAAGTCTGAGGGAGAAAAAAAAAAAAAAAAAAAGAAAGAAAGAAAAATCGTTAAACGTTTAATGTAAAATTAAATTAAAATATATACAGATTTTGAACAATATTTTTGTAAATAATATACAATTACATACACAAGAGATAAAGAAAAATCGTTAAACGTTTAATGTAAAATTAAATTAAATTATATACAGATTTTACACAATATTTTTGTAAATAATATACATACAATTGTGCTATGCATATTATGACCTTATCTTAAGAAAAATACATACAGTAATCACTTATTTTCTTCTGCACCTTCTTCCGGCTGATAATTTTGTTTTCAACATTTGTTTGGAGTGAAGAAACCATCGAAAGTCCTTCAGTATCTTCTTCAGCGGCGAAAAACATTTTTAAACGATTGATTTGTATGAGCGCTTCTTCTATTTTCATCGGTGGTTCGTCGTTAATATGTTCTTCGACAGAATGACCTTCCATTTCTTCATTCTCGTGAGGAACTTCTTGAAAAATATCGATCATAATGTCGTTGATATCTAGAGCACCATCTTCTGTAGTGAGGTTCGAGTCTATATCTTTGTAGCCAGGGTCACTTGTAGCTGAAGTATCGTACATTATCAATAGATACTTAAGTTCTTGTTCTTCTTGGTGCTCCACATTACTGTTCACAACTTCAATTTTTGCATTTGAGAAGCCAGACTTTACAAAACAGTTCACGACAGTTTGTTTTCTAATTGCGTTTACTGAAGAGGAAATCCATTGAATCGCATCTAGGATGCTAAGTTTCTTTGTAAGGTCACTCGCACATGTTACATCATTCATGTTTGCAATGAGATGTCTTAAAACACGTTTTCTGTAGTAAAGTTTCAAATTTTTTATTATCCCTTGATCCAAGGGCTGACACTCTGCAGATGTGTTTGGTGGCAGAAAAACGATTTGAATGTTGGACAATTCAATGTGCGGGTGAGATGCATCATTATCCATGAAAAGAATAATTTTTCTGTTCTGACGAATCATGTTTTGGTTAAAGTGACTTATCCATTCGCTCATGATATCTCCTGTCATCTACGCTTTTTTATTAGACTTCCAGTCAACATTCAAAAGATTCAACTTTATGCCTTTGAAACAACGAGGATTTTGTGGTTTTCCTATAACAAGAGGTTGTTCAAAGTCTCCCAGCATATTTGTACACAATAGTACAGTCAAGCGTTCCTTAGAAATTTTTCCGCCCTGGCACTTTTCGTTTTTTAGACTCATTGTTTTTTCAGGAAGAGCTTTAAAAAACAACCCTGTTTCGTCACAGTCGTAATCCTTAGCTTCAAAATCACGACATAAATCTTCCAATTTGACGGTCCACTCTGTTACAACCCCAGTATCAACAGATCCGCCTTCACCACTTACGGTTTTCCAAGAAATTTTATGCCGAGTTTTGAACTTGTCTAGCCATCCCACAGAAGCTTTGAACTCATTTACTCTCATAGATTTCGCAACCTCCAAAGCCTTTCCCCTAATAATAGGCCCATTAATGGTAATTTTTTTAGCACGTGCGCGACAAAACCACTCATATATAACATTGTCGATTTGAAGTCCAACAGTTTTCGGGAATGATTTTTGAACCTGATCATTTCCGTGTTGCCAAAATTGTTTGAGCAGTTCATTTTTTTTCTTTAGGATGTCGCTTACCTGCGTCTTCCCGATTTTGAATTTTGCAGCGAGATTGCGAACACTATTTTTTTGCCGATCATACGCATTAATGAGTTCGACTTTATCTTTTAAAATTAAATGTTTACGAGAAGACATTGTGCACTTCACACGACACTGAACAAAATTGAAAACTGAAACTCAAAAGATGAAAGGCCCACCAAATTCCTCTCCCCCTGCACACACCGAATTCATCAGAAGTTTTACACGTGCCTTAAAATTCTTGAAAAAGGGTTTAGAACCGCAATAAACCTTGATAAAATTCAGAGAATCGGAAATATAAAATAAACACACGATTGAGGCAATACATGGAAGAAACGTTCCTAGAAAAAGGGCCGTAACGCTGTCCGTTATGGGGAGATCAAATTAAGTGCTAATCTAAACGAAACAGTGCAGATTGCCTGTCCGCGTCCGTTACAGAGAATGTCCGCTAGACAGAAGCTGAAAACACGTTAAAACCAATAGAGGAGAGTTGGGGAATTTGAAAATGTCCGTTGTAGAGAGATGTCCGTTAAAGAGAGGTGTCCGTTAGGAGAAGTTTCACTGTACTTAACATTTTATCTGGCTATAATTTAAAATTTATTCATTGGGACTAAGCTTGTACAAACCACCATGAAAATGTGTTTAAGAAAATTCAAAAATCATTAATATATTGGACATTATTATCTGGAGATTCCTATGATTAAAGCCGGCCCCTTTCAAAATCGGCCATGTGGTAGGCAATGGCATACCACCACATTATCTGATGCCACAGAGACCATAACAAAACCAACTCCAAAAACTGCTGTTAAAGGAAGACCTACAGCTAGGTGGAAGGAGAGGATCACTGAACTTTTGGGCGTGACATTTTGCGATGCCGCTCGTATAGCATATGATCGATGCAGTTGGAAGATTTTGTTGATGGCCACAATAGCTCCTCAGGGAACTATGTGACTGGAAGAAGAAGGTAGCCATCACAGATCTGCCATTTTGCATTTTTCGTATAAAATCTAGGGACATCTGTAGAATCCAATCTTGATCGCAAGACATCACCTCCAAGATGAAATGTTATAACATTGTGGTCACTAGTCGACCAGCTTTTATGCAAATTCCAATTGCTGAGTCTGGGAGCAGTTGCAGTTGCCAGAGTGACATCAGTACACTTGCAGTTGCCGGAGTGACATCAATATACGAGTGACATAATGGCGTCACACAAGTTGGTGGATGACATGGTGTGTTCAAAATAGTTAATCGATGAGACAGAATAATATCCTCGAGCAATTCACCTTTTTCATTTGTATGAGCACTATTCCAGAGTGTAGATTCAGCATTTGCATCCATCATTATGATAACGTGTTTGTCTTTAAGTGATCGCAAAGTTGTGTCAAGATAATCTACAAAAGGCTATATAGAATCCCCATATTTAGAACACTGACATTGCAAGAAAACTACATAAATGTGGCCCAACTAACCCTCCAAACAAACACACACAGCATGTGTAGTACAAAGACTAGAAATTTTTGCAACCGTTAAGGTTGTGTCCAAAATGGCTATTGCAGCCCAGATTCTACATTGAGCATTTCCGCCTGTTCGAACTGTAGTGGGATTAGACTGGATAATGCGATAACGGATGAGAAGCCCCTTAACAGACGGTTCACAAGATAGAATTCAAGAAACAGCACTGTATTTAGCATTAAGAATTTGAAGAATGTTTATTCACTCAAATGTATTTAGCATTTGAGTGACCAGGCTTGAATCCTGGTCACTCAAAGCATGTGTAGTTACGCACCTTGGCGCCTGACCACTTGGCTACCGCGCCGCCTTCAACAATATCACTAATAAATATTGTAAACAGTAAGAGGCCCAGCACTGAACCCTGAGGGACCAATAACATTAGTTAGTTCCTCAGGGTTCAGTGCTGAGGTACTTCAGAGTGCTTTAGTGCTTCTGGACTAATGTTATTAGTCTTCTGCGCTTCTTGATTTCTGGACTAATATTATTAGTCCAGAAATCAAGAAGCGCAGTGCCCATTTATAACCAACTTTTGTCTTCCACTACATGACCATTCTTTTATCCACAGCAATAACTTTCACAAACGCCACACTCTAGTTTGTACAGCAGTCTTTCGTGGTGATCCAGGGCAGTCGCAGGATTTTCTGAAAGAGGGTGTTAAAGAAGTGTTCTTGGGAATCGTTAAGTTTTAATCATCATAGCAGTAAAAAAATCACCTTATAGTGACTATAAGGAAGTGGGCTATAGACCCCCTCACCCCTATGTAGGATTGCCTCTTTGTGGAACAATGTTAAAAGCTTTGCTTAAATCTGAATATATGATGCAAACAAAATTATTGTTCGCATCCAGTCCCTTTGTTGCTCCATCATAGTAGATACACAGATTGGTTAAAATAGAATTATCCCCTTAACAGATACATGCAATGATAAGGCGGAAACACTACTATTACCTCACAGGAGCTCACTTGTAAACATGTCAAATGTGTGGGAGCTATATTTACCATTTAGTTTATTGCTCGGAGACGCGCTGTTGTCATTGGCTGTATTCACAAGATAACACGTCGGCCTACAAGGCTGAATCACGTTTTCAGTTCAAATTTTTCTGTTAGAACAGAAATTTCGTAAGGCGTGATAGCGTGACAAGAGGAAAATGGAGGAAATGCTAATAGAAAATTAAATTATAAGTAAGTAATTCTGTTTTGAGAACAAGTAAGAATATCCGAAAAACAACAACGACAACATCAAGAACGTTGCTCCTGTGCCTATTCCGAAGCACCCTCCACTTTAACCAGCTACTCGGCATACTGCAAATGTCCAGTCATATAGACGCTCAAAAATAGACCAACAGTATTACAATTAACAAATTTAGAGAACCATCATTTCAGTTTGTACAACCCATAACAATTTTTTCTTATAAGGTCTATTTTTAGTGTTGAGAAGTAGTTTTTTGCTATTAAATTTAATTAAAAAAATTTTTGTTTTGTATTTTGACAGAATAAATCCTTATTGAAAATTAAACCTACAGTATTTCAACTTTCCTTAAACATACAACTAATTTTCCCTTAGCGGCTGACTAAATTTCTAAATTGCGTATTTTGCCCTTGTATATCATTCTTAATTAGATTATGTAGGAAATTAAAATTTCTTCTTTATTCATCTGTAAGTACATCTTAAAACGATTTTCATCTTCTTCTAAGTCCTGCAGTAAATGATGCTATTTACCTTTTTCTGTTCTCTTCCTGTTCATGTCGTGTATCCATTGCCTACTCTCTTTTGTTTTCTCGACTATAAGAGCACTTGTATTTTCTAAATCTTCAAAATCTGAAGAAGCGGATGAACTGTGGCAATTCATTTCGCTTCAGCTTTCCCCAAAGAGAACAACACATAACGTTAAAGTAATGCATCTCCTACGACCGACTTCACAGTTTACATTAAACAGTGACATGACGTGAAGTCCCGTGAGGTAATAATAGTGTTTCCGCCTTAATCGTATTCCTGTTAAGATGATTCTACAGTACTGTACTTCTTTAACCACTGACTCCATTATTTTTCCTGGAATAGAAGTCAGACTTACTGGTCTATAATTGCTCAGTCACCCTTTGATATTTCTTTGTTTAGAGGAGAAACGTTTACATACCTCCAATTTATAGTAACCTCCACTAAATCCAAGGATACTCTCATAATTATGGCAATGGGTTTGCTCATCTCTTTTGCAGCGTCTTTTAATATAATTGGGTAAATCCCATAAACTCCAGGTGTCTTGTTTAGCATTTGTTTCGAATAACAGCAAGGGTACAGCGTGGCATGGATTCTATGGTGTTTTAGTGCGTTTTGGTCTAATTCTAACCATTCTTCCAGCAAAATATCGCGCAGTTGCGACAAAGTTAAAGGAAGAAGATTTCGTTTCCGAATATCTCTCTCCAGCATATCCCACATATTCTCAATAGGATTGAGATCAGAACAATCTGTCGGCAAGAAGTTCTGAAGTTGGCAACGTTTCAAATCAGCAGAAAGCTGGGGAAACAAGCCTAAATAACTTCAGAGGATGTTTCAGGCAAGTAAAATATAGAAGAACACTTGGTCTTAACTGTATCTGCATTAATCTCAGGAGTGTTGCCAATAAGATGAGTGAATGGGGGCCAGGGAAGATGGTGGAAATCAGTGTCATGTTCTCCGAACCATTCTTACCCGATTCTGGCACGATGCGCTGTTGCATTGTCATCCATGAAGTGGACATCACCTTCGGGATGAAAGTTCAATATTGCAGGGTGCAGTAGATCTGGTACTCTCTAGATGACATTCGACCGTCCAGCGGTATCAACGGACCAGTCTTTGTCAACAAAATGCTCTCCATTCCATGCTACTACCTTCAGATGCTTGGGTTGTCTCGAATAAGGCGAACAGATTCCATTGCTTCGTGAGTTATCTCCACCCTCTCTGCCTATTATCAATGCAAAACAAAGTGTATCGTAATTCGTCTTACCACATGACTCTCTTCCATTGTTCCACTGTCCAATCACGACGTTCTCGGCACCACTGCAAGCGGATTTTTGTTTTTCTCTGAAACAAGTGGCTTCCGAATAAGCAGGCGACTGCCAATATCCAATTTTGTCAATTTCCTGTTCGTTGAACGGGTGTTGAAATAGGGCAGTTCTGGGCTAGGTTGAATTCAGATATTATTTTCTGCACACTGGATGTTCTATTTTTCTGTATAGTCCTTCTTAGAGTGCGATGTTTTTGCTCTTGATATACTGTTTTTCTGCCACATTTACGCCTTTGAGATGTGGAGGAACCGCTTGCTTTCTAGTCATTAAAAACAACATTTCTTAAATTGTAACATTTCTTGAATCATGGCTCCTGCAAAACGTGCACCGACGATAAGATCTTTTTCATAGTCTGATAGATCACGCGTTTTCCTAATTTTGGCTTCAGATTACTGCAGTCAAAGAGCCTGTGCATTCTTTATACTTAACGATGCAATACGTCATCACCCACGTCACAGTTTTCTTTGCATTTATTCGCATATATTCGCATTTATTTGCATTTGTTTTGTCCGTGACTGTTTTAATACAAAGATTGGTATTTTTTGGCCATGTATGTAATTGCTGGGTTTCTGTCGATCCGATTTCAGTGAAATTTGGCATGGCTGGATATATAAACTAATCTGGAATAGAAACAAATTCAGCTCTAATAGAAACCAATGTTTTGGTTAGAGCCAAACTTAAAATTTCGTGAAAATCCATCTACTGGGATCCGAGTTATTACATGCCGACTGATTGACTGACGGTCATGGGAAAGACAATAGGCGTTTTATACATGTATACTAACTCACTTTTTTGTTATATTAGAATTACCCTAAAACAACCTCATCTGCTTATGTATATTACGTCCATAAATTGTATGTTCTAATGGTCTCTGGTCGGTTTGCCTGTTTTGCTAAACGTTAAACCCGGGGTTCCGGGAGAAGAACCGTTGCCATTCTCATCTGAGACAGATAAACTCAGCTGCAGAGTGAAAAAGCCCATAAAAGTTGCTGACGTCATTGACTGGTTCAAACTCAGGTCATTTCCACCCGGTGTGGGGAGGACGGTGATTGTATCAGCTGTGCTACTCACGAGGGCGTGTGGCTAGGACGGTGATTATCAACACTGTGCTACCTGCGAAGAATGGTAAACGTAAGATGGGTTGATAAAGTGAGATGTGAGGAGTTTTTGAGGATGTACGAGAAGAGATGTTTGAATTAAATAATCTGAAAGTTGAAGAGAAATTGGATTGGACGTGTGTTGCGAGGTGAGGGAATGATGAATGATATGGTGGAGGGAAAATATGAGGGGAAGAGACCCAGAGGAAGATTGAGAAAAACTGGTAGATGAATTGAGAGGAGGTGTTGGGTATAGAGAGATAAAGAGAAGGGCTGAGGATAGCGAGATATGGAGAAGTATTTGAATGTATGCGTAGTCCTTCCCTTGTCAGAACACCGATAATAATAACAAGTAAAATAAAGCGGAAATTGCTGCTTTCTGTATATTAGAAAAGTGCAGCAGAATTTAGTTGAACAAATAATAGTTCTTTTGAAGTAATTTTCAGTGATATTCATTATTTTGGTGCAACAAAATGATTTACGCACCTCCGAGAAGGTCGTTAAATCGAGATTTCAGTTAATTCGAGATAAAAATTAATCAGGTAATAAAATTTAAAATCTTTTAATTTTCACAGAGTTTAATTATGAAAGACTATCCAGTTTACTATCACAGCTTGAGGTTATTATCGACTGCTTTGGGAAGTTGCCATTGTATGAAGTTAATGCTAACAGAGCAAGGCAAACTCCTGTATTTTCACTTCACCTTGTGACTCAAGTTTCCAATGTAATAGGTGTATCACGACATTTTTAGGTATACAGTCCCTCCCTCCTTCCAAACATCCTTCCCGTTCCCTTCCTGCTGGCAACTAGATCTTGAACGAAGCTCAAGGCCTGATTGCAGTCAATTTTCTGCAGTGTAGCGCTAATTGATACCATGGGAACTTTTGCTGTTTGATTCACGAGACCAGAAACAGTTGGAATGAAAATAACTTATGTTAAATTTTACCCACATAAACTATAAAGATTACAGTGTTTTATTTAAAATTAACAAAGATGGGAAATCTAGAGTGTTCACAAGGAGAAAAGTGTCTTAGATGATGAGTGGCCATACAAGTTGATGGTTTTTTTTTTTTTTTTTTTTGTACTTATCAGATAGGTTCTGTTAAAGCTCTACGTGTGAAATAAACATGGCAAAAAAGGCGATTTCCATTTTTTATTTAGTAAACTTGTTTTGTACAGAAACTTCAATGAAATGAAAATTTCATATAACAAAATTTCCCAATTTCATTTTGTGTTAAATGTGGCCTGTGTGTGTGTGTGTGTGTGTGTGTGTGTGTGTGTGTGTGTGTGTGTGTGTGTGTGTGTGTGTGTGTGTGTGTGTGTGTGTGTGTGTGTGTGTGTGTGTGTGTGTGTGTGTGAACATGAATGAACTGTATATAAAGTATACAAAAACACTTATAAATGTTTACAATACCGTTATTATTTATGTGTGTCACTTAAAAGATATATTATTAGCACAATCTCGTTGTATAAGCAACTGTAGACAATTTAAAAAGATCTATAAAATACATATATCGGAATAAAACTCATCGATTGCAACTATATAAATAACATTATCATAAGTGTGCCTTCAAACAGTTTGTAACTAAAAGCAGAGTAAACTACTTACAAGGTAAGACTTGCCGAAGCTGCTAAACGCTTCTGTACAACTAGAGGAGGAGATTTTTCTTACTTTACAAATGTGTATATTTAATATCTTGTTTTTCTAGAAGACTTAATAATCTAGGATGGTTCTTATTCTGCACGCTTCACGAGTTAACATTCCAAATAAAAATTAATATACTGTATATACATTGTTTAATAATCCTATGAACAATTTTGAAAATTATTTTACCTCATAATTAAACAGCTTAGATAAAAGTAATGTGCCGTTACATTAAACCCAAATCTCAGTTTGCATTTGTTTAGTAATATTGGCTCATGTTATTTTCATTTATTTACAAGTGAACCATCAGATCTGGTCCTGGCGAAACCTCACGGAATGTTTGTTCATTGACCATGGCAAGTAATACTCGTATGCTAAATTTTAGCTGCCAGTACCAAATACGAGTATCCGAAAACAATGCCCAAATTTGAAGTAACCGCTGTGATTGCAGCTTCCCAGAAGCTGCAATCATAGCGAAAGATCTGTGTCATTTGAGGGCAAAGAAAGAAAGAACTGTACGGTTTTGGCTGAATGGAGGAAGCCACAAGACTCACAAATCGTGGACCAATGTTCTACCACTGAAAATATTATACCCATCTTTGTGAGTATTTCAAATTTCAACCACTAGAGATGGCATCAGTATTCCTGCTCTTCTAAAGCAACTACCTCTATGGCTCCGCAGTATCAACATAGAACTTTCTAAACGAAAAAAAGAACTGAATCTGGAAGACACAAAAAATAATTTTATTCACAAGGCTACGTTGATGCTGAACAGGCTTGGCATCAATTTTTTCAAAATTTATTTCAGTGAGGTCTTAAGAAAGTGTTATTGTGATCTAACAACTGAGATGCCTAATTCCATGCCGCTTCACGACGTTGAAGAACTATGTCCATCAGAGGTTCTAATTTACTAACTTTTTTTTGTCTCACTAGAGATCTCAGGATTCAGGATATTCTTTGATCGACTTGACCAGTCGTTGTTTTTTACATTTTTATAGCACATTTTGACGTTGTTCACGAGTTTGACGTTTGGATTAGTTCCAGTTACAGTTTGCGTAAATTATTCAATTGTATGGGCCCTGGTAGCAATGTTAGCAAGAGTGCAGGGCTGTACTGAGTTGAGTGTGCGGAACTCGAGACCAGCTGTCGGTAGTCGTGGATTTCCTCCTCAGTATCTTGAGTTAGTCAGTCTCAAGGCAGCTACTCAAGTCACGGGCAGCTAAAATTTTGCCTAGAATTTCAGATGAGGTTTCGACATGATTAAGTTGACGGTTTCCTTGTTAGAGTAGTCTTAAAATGTGCCATTTGCTATTTTTCAGGCCACACACGCACACGCACACATAAATAAATAAATAATAACTAAAAATAAATAACACTACATGCTTCTGACTGCTGTTTTACGTTCTTTACTTTATCGTGCACATGATCCAAGAAGAAACTTCTACGACTTAATTTACACCTGCAGCGAACAATAACAGCTTAACAACTAATAACACTGAGTTTTAAAATCTAGCCAAGTATACTTCAAATGCAGGTGAAACGAGTAACAATGGTGAGTAATAAAAGTTGAAAGTAGCATAATGCACCCTTGATTTTACCAACTCACATGATGCAGGAGAGGGAATGGTAGGAGCCAACTTTTTTTCTCGCACTCTCTCTCTCTCTCTCTCTCTCTCTTTCTGACTCTTCCTGAATTTGATTAGCACCAAATCCCTCGGGATTGTTCCACAGTACCTTAAATGCATAATACAAATAGCACAGAGGTGTACACACACTACTAATCACTTTCGCTGAGAGTTATGCATCTACAAACAATCTTAAGAAACAATCTTAAGATTGTTTGTAGATTCTTTTTTCCGAATATGAATTTCACTTAACCAAGGATGCAAACAAATCTTGATACATTTCAGGTGATATTTCTGTTGCTTTATTATTATATTGAAAGTAATCAAGCAATTGTTATCGTGAATAGGACAAAATGTGTATACTCAAAACATACTATATATATGCTATATGCACGAGCGGCTGCCCATGTGGAAGTAGAGAAGTACACGCGTTTGATTTGACCTCGGTTTGAGCTAATGTGACTGCTAAATACAGTAATATTTACAAGGCAAATTTACAAATGCCTTGTAAATTTGTCAGGCCCTATGTGGACGTCCCAGAGTTCGAACAGAAAATTTTTATTTATTTTAAAAGTTATTGAATTCTCCTGAATAAGACACAGCAGAAAGTGTTTACCTTTATAAGGAGTTTTGTGCCAACTGCTTCTTTTGATTTTTTCAATAACATTTTACGCGCTCTGGGTAAGATCGTGTTTAGTAAGATGTGGGTTTTAAAGAATGAGTTCCGCAAGGTCAAGCACACTTTTTCAAAGGGTCTTACAGCATCTACAGGAGATTATCAGTCTCAAATATAAAAAAGATGGTACTTTGGGAACCGGTTGTTGTATCATAATAGGGTTATTTGAGAAATACTCAATTGAATTAAACACTCATTAGCATAATTCTAAAACTAAAAAAAAAAAAAAAGAAAGAAAAAAAAAGTTCTTGTTTATGCTCCGGCTAGAATAGTTTACGATAAATCATAAATACAACAGTTAAGCGTATTTAGCAGTCATGGACTTGAACTACGATCCACTCAAAGGGCGTATACTCTCTCTCTCTCTCTCTCTCTCTCTCTCTCTCTCTCTCTTCGATGGGGGATGCCATGAAATAGCTAGTAAACAAAAACCATTTTTTCCCCTTCACAGTCCAGAAATATTTTGGGTAGCACCCCAGAATATTTCTGGACTGTGAAGGGAAATATATAGGGTAACTTCGAATAATATTGAATTGTTGGTTGCTCCCAGAAAACCCATTTGATGGGGCGTTGTAGTTACTTCAAGAAATGAAGTTGCTTTATGTTGGTCTTCTGCTCTGTGAGCTTCCTGACATCATTCAACCATTACTCTCAATAAAGTACCTGACGAATTTTGATTTTTTATTTTTATTTTTTTCATTAATATTATGTGTCAGTGAACTGAGCATTTCATGAGCTTTCAGCAGAGATAATACTTTGGGTTGGTTTGTGTTCTTCAGGGGTCAGATGAATGTAAAACGAGAAATGACATTTTTCCCACCTCAATTGTCGGACAGTCACATGGAGATGTTTAATGCCATGGTCCTTTTTCAACTCCAGAGAAAAATCTGCTATTGGCTAACCAACACTACTTGACGTGATTATGTTTCTTTCACGATGGGACAGAAATGCTTAAATATTAAAGGCCAAAGGAACATAGAACTGGAGAAGGCTGTGAAGGACAAGATCAGAATTATCAGTGTCTGCTGCTAGACAATAAAACATACCGAGATAAAGAGATTGGACGAAAAGTGATGACAAAAACTCTAGATTAGAAGCTTGATTGTAATAGTATTAAAACTAATTTAGAACGGGTACTGAAGGGAAAAGTAATTCGTTTTCAGCAAGTATGATTTGAATTGACAATGGAGCAAGTTCCTTTTCCATTCGTGGAGCAAGGAATATGTCATTAATATCGTTACAAAGTTGTTATTATACAATTTGCCGTAGCTAGTCGAAACTCAGAAAATATGATTCATGTATTTAATGAATAAATGGTGAATGCATTTCATATTGAACTCCCGACGAGATTATCTTTCCAACTAGCTACAACTATTACAAACAAAAAATGAAATAAAATAAATAAAACGGCTTGGTCTTTCTGGGTAGGCAAGTCATATAACAACAGCGTTGGCATGTGGATATAAAAGTTGATTACTTTTCTGGTTTTCTGAAACAGTGTTTTACTGTTCTTATTAACTCACAATTTCTCTGAACCACTTCTGGCATAAAATGGATGTCATGATTGTGTACAATAAACATAGACGCAGCTAAAGGCCCTGTGGCGTCAGTATATCGTATTATAAATTGTGTATATTCTGTTGTCGGTTTGTCTGTTTTGTGGAATGAAAAAACTAAATTTTCGGGGAGGGGTGGGCGATGCAATCTTTGTTACAGATCGACTGACTCGTTCACGTTGTAAAAAAATATATAAATAAAAATAAAAAAATAAAGATTTCACTATCGAGAATTATTACTTGTTTGGGCGGGTGGAAATTCAGCCTATTTGTGGGATCCAGCTCTGCCCTTTTGTATTCACTAAGATTTGACGACAGTCAATTAGGTACATGCATGATGTATACCTAAGTTAGTTGCGTAACCTGAGTAATCCTTAAGAAATGCATTTTGCAGATTTTGGTATTTTATCTTCTCTTTTAATAAACGTAAATCTAACACGACGTTATAAAATTACCATAATTATTGTTAAAAGAAGTGAATTAGTAACTTATCATCCACAGTTACCCTATATATATGCCTTTTATACAAACACCGTATGTAGGTACATATGGTGTTTCAGTTAGAAGGTGTCTGGTCTCACTTATTATTACATATTAGGCAATTGTCGTCTAGACCATTTTTGTGATATGTGGACTGAAATTTTTGAAGTCGATGTTAAAATTAACTAAGTAATACCATTAAGATATTACTATTTCTAAATTTAAATTTTGCCTAATCAGTTACATTATTATTATTATTATTTTAATGGGAAAGTTTTTCTCGTGCTCGGCTTAGTCTAAAAACGTTATTCACTTCTGAAGCAAACGTAAAGCGAATTTCTTTCAAGAGAAAAATAATAAAATTAACACAGCATGGTTACATGTGATCACTTTTCGGTACACGCACTTTGTTGTACATGGGGGTTATATTGTGTCATCCTCGTTTTCAACCGATTTTTTTTTTTTTTTTTTTAAATAAATTTAGTTTTTTTTTTTTTTTAAGAGCACGCTGATGACGTCTTTAAAGTAAACCGAGGACGGGGAATAACTTTCTCATTAAGAAAAAAAAAAGTAGTTGATAAGGCCAATTTTAAATTTAAACGGCAATACTTAGTTTCAGTTTTTAACATCAAATTAAAAAAAAAAATTCAGTTCAAATATGACAAAAGTAGTAAAGATGACAAATAGCCTAAACCTAAAAATAAGCAATATAAACCCGATGCCTTTTAATTGAAATTCCCTGTGTATAAGTGCTATTTAGTACAAATTGTGTGTGTATATATATATATATATATATATATATATAGTGTTTCATGACATGTCGGCCGTACTTTCAGGATTTATTCAGCTCGTTGTACTTGGTTCCTCAGTGTGCTTATGATCCTGTTTTTCTATCCTCCGTGCTGTTTTCTGTTGAGATTGGCGTGATCAGTTTTCACTACACTCATGATTGGCCAGAAGAAAATCTGCATACCATCATACAGTCATGGCACTAACAACAATTGAGTATTAATGTATACCCAAGAATTACTGCCGACTGCTTAATCGTGTTTTTTTTTTTTTTTTTTTTTTTTTTTGTTTTGCCTATGAGGTAAACCGGAGCATTATATTCCAGTTTTTAATGGGTGATTTACGCGATTCACTAGATGAAGTTCCTCTTGCTATCCCATCTCGTATGTCTTTTATTCACGACAGTGCTCCGCTTCAGTTTACTCCAGCAGCCATAGATTATTTAGATGAGCATTTCTCTGATAAATAGATAGGCCGTGGAATCCTTGTTCAGTCCTTGCCGTGGAGGCCTGCTAGCTCTCTGGACATGAATTCACTGGATTTTCACCTGTGGGGTCATCTGAAATTCATTTTTACGCGATACCATTGACAAAATTGAAATTCTTCGCCTACGAATAGAACAGGGATGCCAGCAAATCCGAAGAAAACCTGGAACTCTAAAACGTCTGAGGCCAGGAGCATTCAGCCTTTTTTTGTCTAAGGGCCAGAGCAGATAAAATGATGAAGGTGGCGGGCTGCAAGAACAGTTCCTTACTACTAATTACGCATTCTTTGAAATAGAATTGAATATTTGTTAACAACGTTTATATTTAGAGTTTATATATATACATTTTATAATTAAATACCAAAATGTAATATTTACTGAATAACACTAATTTATGTTGAATCCCGGTTAATCGAACATTTGGGACCAAGCTTATTTTGGATAATGGAATCTAAATGAACTCTGTCTGCATAAGGGAAACGTATGAAGCAGAGAAAATTTCAGTGGTTAGCGAACTTTTGTGCATTGCCTTAAAAAATGCTTTAAAATTTCTAAAGAATTTAAATTACATAAATTTTAATCGAACTGTAAAGAGAAAAATCCCTTTCTTTTATACTACATCGAGGGTACTATATAAATAAAAATTTAAAGAACAAGGCGAGCAAAAAAAAAAAGGGTTAATGTATCTGTGAAAAAAGCCAATCAATGCGAAAAATGTATAACACGAACTGTATACTGATGTGATGCATAAAAACTTTCCTGAAAATGAATTGTCTACAAATTGAATATTACTTATTGAACAGTGAAGTTTTATGCATCATATTAATGTGATTGATACTACACAGAAATTGTGTGGATGAAATTTGTGTTCTTTATGCTCCAGCACGACCACTACTAGGTCAAAAGGAGTCTATAATTAATCATTTCAACAATGAATACAATCAATCGTTAACCGCGTTTAGCAGTCAAGCAGCCATGAACCACGGTTTACTCCAATGTGCAAGTGCACTTTGACGCCTGTTCACTAGGCTGTGTGGCGTTTATTACATTTATAATTTATGTAACATTTTTATTTCTTCACTTAAATATTAAAATTTTCAGTTTCTTTAGGGAGAAAAATAAAAACGAAAAATCCTTTAAAAATTTTTTTCGGATAATTGAAATTTCGGATAACTGATATATTCAAGTCAGTGTGAAAATATATTTTGTGACATGCTGGTTTTAAACTCGGGGGAAGTACAGTGTGAAGGAATGGACTGGCCACGAGTTGGACACGTTAGGCAATCCGTGATCAGTAGTGTATTCAAGCCCGAGGCGGTAATTTTGAGAACTCTTTTAAAAATAAAGTCGCATTTGTTTCTATAAACATTTTCATTGTTTTCAAGTCTTAAGTTTATACGGAAAGCACGGTCCACATGCTACGAAGCGCCTTTTATATAGGTACGCACATTCAACCATTGATTGAATGAAGTGATATATATATATATATATATATATATATAAATAAATTAGAATGAGGATTTAAAAAATGATGTTTGCTTTACTTTTTTATTTTTTATTATGAAAGATTCAGTTTTCAACTATTTCAAACATTATTCAAATATGTATGGTGCATATACAATAACATATTTCTGCTGTTGAATCTGAAGAACTGAGGTTAAGGAGGAAATATTCCTTTATGCCCCAGTCCCTCTATTTTTATTGCTAATGGACTTCCTGATTCATCTTGCTCTTAATAATTTTTTTATATAATTTAAAGTATCGTCACAAGTAATTTAAGCTAAGTAGTCATTGCTTAAATTAGAGGGGTTTCTTGACTAGCTGTGTAAGAAATAGAATGATATACAGCAATGGATATTATAACGGCAGTATAATAGATATTGCCGTTATTATAATAGATATCTACACGTACTGATGCCACTTGTAAGCCTGTACATGCTATGATGACACTGTGCTAGTACACATAATACTGACTTCTGAATTCACTTTTCATAATGAACAGCAAATGGAAAAAGAATCACTTCATAGTCAAGCTTTAAACGTTTTAAAAGAGTTGAGCATGTTGTTATTTTATTTTTTTAGTTGAATAAGAGAATTAGTTTATGATTAATGGTATGCATCCTTACACGCACCAAGAGTTCATTTTGATTTGCTTATATTGTGTGCGTTTGCTACGGTAATTTTGATTTAAAAACTTTTTAAAATGATTAATTTTTAATCACCGATTTCAACTACAGTATTTGGAATCTGAGAAGGAAAGCACGCTGAAGACCCCCCTACTTGTTAATTTAATGGAACACTGAATCAGGGCCGTACTAACATGGAAATTGAAGCTGCCTTATTGAGGTAACAGCTTTCCGGGGCGACAGAATGAATACAGACCTTTTCATGCTTAGGGAGTTTTGAACAACAAAATGAACACTGAGATCTTTTCATGTTTTGGAAGGAAGGCATCATTTTCTAGTTTGCATCTGGGCATTTCATACGGTCCTGGATGGAATGTGGAAGGAGGGGAGCAACTAGACTCGATCAGTTAACGATACGCGCCCTGTGTTTTAGAGGTGAACATTTGCAGATATTTTAGTGAATATTTTCTTTTACAGAGTTCCGCTGACAGCTATAAAGATGAAAGATTGGTAGACCTTTAATGTCAACGATAGCCGGCGGCTTTTATTTTTGAACTCAGCCTTGTGATGGTATTTAAGAACAGTAATGTCTTACTGTTCTTGAACATCTCGGACATTGCATATAATTATCCGAATTCGTTCAAAAAAAAGGAAACAAAATATATTTCTCCTTCTTGTTTTGAATTTTTTGACACGGATAGTTAAATTTTTTTTCTACTTTTATACAATACATGGTTAAAAGAACTGGATTATGAAGGCTAAGCGAAATACGGAAGATATCATAAAACCCAAAATGTTACGATCTCTTTCGAAAAATTAAAATTGTGTGGAAAGTCATATTTCATTTGGATCTTTTAGACTGATGAATGCAGAATTATAGATAAAGATGAATCCTTAGAAATATAAGATCTGTTTGTACTGAGATAATTCGAAAGATAAAGTGATTGATTCTACTTTTGGCATTAATCACATCATTTGCTTTTCCTTTTGGCAATAACCACTCATATTTCAAGTAGGACGTTAATAAGTATGTGGGCTTATAAAAGTGATATATCATTCCCCTTTCTTTTTGTAAGCAGATGAATGAAACTCTAGAGCTACTAGAACGAACACACACTATTAACTACATAGATTCCACTATGAAATAATGTGATACTGGATTCCATTAAAGACATCATTAAAATTAACCCTGTATCCGATAACAATGAATTTTTTTCGTTCACTTTTAGTTTTTGATTCTCTTATCAAAAAAAGACAAGAGGAATGCAGTAACGAATATTCTAAAAAACAACAGAAGATTGTGACACTAACGTACGAACCTTGCTGAGTTCTGTTTATCAGAATCTATATAAGATTTTTTTTTTTTTTGCGGTTGAATCGCTATAAATATTCTATATATATAAAGGTTTACATCAGCAGAGATTCCATATAGAATACCAAAGTTAATATCTTGTACAACGCTTTCTAGGAAATAATTACATAACATAATTGCATTTTAAAAACCTCTCATATAGTCATTACAACTTTAAAAATGGATACCTTATAATATATGCACACATATCCATATAGGATTATGTATAGGACATTTAACTATAAATAAATATGCATGTATATGATAGATATATTATTGGTTAAATACAATAACATATGGATATATCATTAGAATTGTTACTAATAATTGTCATCATTTGATTTTTGTGGCCTATTTTTCACTACAAGTATGCTATTATACAGGCAGGATATTTGATTAGTAATGGGAAATATATAGTCTACTATCATAAATACTATAAATGAAAAACTGAAACTATTTACCCCGCCTCTATCAGGATGGGATTGTAATTTTCACGAAATATACAAAAATTGCAATGTTCAAAGAATGACAAGGGGGATTGATGGGGGAATCAGTATGGATAACAGAGGATTGATCGATAAATCTCGAAAAATCTACACGCTGCACGTTACATTAAATTAAATTATTGGCTTGTTTGGAGTAAATTCAGCACATCTTTCAAATAACAACAGAAAAATAGAAGGCTAAAAACACTCCAGATCATGACAATATTGTTTTGCACACAAAAAAATACGTAAATTTATGTATTGATGGGGGTGGGGCGGGAGAGGAGAGTTATGGAATGCTTTATCATTCTCAATCTTTCATTCAGTTAAGTTCATCACACATTTTTGGCTCAAACACATGCTAACACTAGGACCCCGTTCACCTTACACAGATTTTTTTTATGAAAAGAATAGATTTCATGAACGGACCTTTCCGTAAGTTACCATCTCGTAAAATCTTGGTACACAACAACAAACATTCTTTCTCTTGCGCAATTATTCAATTTTAAATTCTGCACTTCCTCCGGAATTAATTGTTTCGTAACCACTATCAGGCTTAGCTTCAGCTACGTTTTCAGCCCCTCCTTCTTCAGATATTTCCATTTCTGTTTTCTCCTTCCTGGAACCGCCGTTAATCTGGTTTTCATCACTTTCTTGTTCATTTTCCTGGCTGTCTTCGTTTGCCTGCGTACCAGTATCGCCTTTTGAGGCATTATCGCACTGTTTTTCATCACTGTGCACATTTTGAGCAGTTTCGGGATCATCGCTTCCCGCTGTTGGCAGTGTGCCCTGCGTTTCGACACTCCTGTCAGGGGAAAGACGAACATGTTTAGCTTTTGATTCGCCATCTTCAAGAGCCTCCCCATTTGCAGTAACTTCTTCTCCATTTTCTAAAGAGAGAAAACAAATTAATATGTATGCCAATATCGTAAAATAACATTTACTTAAGAAGTAAAGTAACTATACTATAAAAATTAACTCTTGTCCTAATTCAATCTCAGATTACTACATTATTTTTTTTAAGCTCACCTGTAAAATCCATTATACATATTCTGAGGATCATACTTTTTCATGTTCATGTTTTTCTAAATTTTGATTTTGTCTACCCACCAGATTGTTTTTAGCTGATAATTAACTGGTTTCCCATTTTTCGCTATCAGAGCTTCAAATTTCATCAAGTAATGGATATTAAAGGAAATAAAATTGAGGAATCATGAGCAGATAATCTGCAAACCTTATAGTTTATTGTATTAAAATTAATTTACGGAAAAATGGATTATTTTTTATTATTAAAATCCAAAATAGCAGTTCCCGTGAATTCACTGTTTTAGATTTTAACAATAAAAAAGAAACGATGATTTTTAAATTTTTTTTAGCCGATAATATAACTGGCGCTAACTACGACATTGTACTTTTCGCGCGCAGTCACTTTTGCTCCTTTCCATCCTGCCTCCAACCTCTCCGCATCTTCATGGTTAAGTCTCTGCATCACATCTCCCAGCACACTTTGTGGAAGGTCACTGTCCTCCATAATGTCAGGGACAAGGGTGAATGTACGGAAAACGACCGATCGAACGCCGACTGGTGCAGCCGTCGGACTTCCGCGCTTTACCATTGTAGCTACCGGCAAATATCGATTGCATTTCAAACGGAGCTCATATGTGTGCATGCGTGCGTACGTGTATGTGAATTGCGCGCGCACGCTTCAGAGGCGGGAAGTTTAGAAAAAACCGTTACAGATTTACAGGCCATTGAAAAGAACCATGTTTTACTCTATTAAGTACGGTATTTGCATTTGAAAGCCAAACGCGATGCAAGTAATAAGAAACTGAACTTACCTGCTTAAGAGTTCATCTATTATTAATATAGCAGGTAGCGCACATTTAATATGGATGCTACACTATGGATTTCATTATTAATAGTTTGAAAGTAGACTGGATGTGGTAGGTTTCTGTGAGACTAAGTGGGAGGGGAAAGACGACTTTAGAAGTCAGCATTTAAGAGTTTTACATATCATAGAAAAGAGAGAATCAATGGATAAAGAAGTAAGGGAATGTGTGGAAGAGATTGAATATGATACTAATAGGATAATGATGGTCAAGATAAATGCGCAGGTGATGGTGCTAGTATATCACCAAGACTCTGAATTGATTGGAGCTCACCTGAATGCCGTTCGGTTCGTCACACGCTTGGGTAATTTCATGTCCCTACGTGATTATGAAATATAAGATATTTCATTAACGAGCATTCCGTTTCCTAAAATTTTCTATTTCGACTTTCTTGTATTTGTGCTACCATCAGATTATGACGAAGATATTGAAAAGAGTAGAAGAAATAATTAATAGAGAGAAAAAGAATTGTTTCCACTCTTTTTCATTTCTCCCTTTGGTAGAAAGAGGTAATGGGAGAGGAAATTAATGAGAATTTTGAGGGTTACTATGGATTAGTATTAGTATTGGAAAAATGATGTGAGGAAACAAGCCTGTGTAGCATCAATAAAAAAAAATTCTCAGAATAACCAATATCGTTTTCATTCACTTCATTTATCAATTTCCTTCAAGTATTCGTCAATCTTTCAATATCTTTGTCTTAAATTTAGACAAACTGCCAGCTTCCGGAAAAAGAATAGGTGAAAGTTTACTTTAACAGTCAATCATCACTCTTCGACTAAAGGAAATTTTTGCAATCTGTTCTAGAAGTCTCTTATTGAATAGATTCCAGATTTAAGATTTATGCACTGTTGTGTATGTCACGCGACTAAGCGTAACGATACCCTGAGCAGTTAGTTTATGCAACCCTTTTAGGGCCTTAAACACTTCGAACTAGTCACCCGGCAGACTCTTGATTTCCAAACGCTTACTTGCAAAACTCAAGTCTCTCTTGATAAGAATACCCCATTGAGTTCTTAAGCAGTCTTGTCTCTCCTCTCTGTACCCTGTCCAACAGGTGTACACCCTAAGGTCCACATTAGGAAGGAAGAATGAGAGAGGAGAAACTGGTTGGATTTGGAAGGAGAAATAAATCGGTCGTGACGAATACATAGCTAAGAATCATAAAAGGAGGCATTATACTTAGAAAATATCAGATGATATGGAAAGATACTAAATGGATTATAGAATTAAAAGAGAAAGGTATAGGAACAGTTTGGAAAGTTCGTATGCATCTCCAGAACTTGGTATTAATAGCGATCACAATATAGTGATGATTGATTTAAGAGAATTGACTAGGGACGTAAGTTTATGGATGTAAGAAAATTGAGGGAGCATAGCATGCGGCTAAAGTGATGTTAAGGATAATGAACAGATTCCAAACATCTAGAAATTTCACTGAAATGTATTGATAAGATTATTCACCCAGCAGTATTAAATGCATCTAAAATATGGGCGTCTACTCCTCTTACTTTAGATGCATATCTCATGTAAGGGTAGCAGAAGCCCATTTCTGGATCTTCGTGGGTAGAACCATGATTATGATCATCGTTCTCCCACATCAGGATCCTCCGAAACAAGTGGTTTCGCCACTTCTCATTCGTTTGGATTGGTCTCGTTCGATTCCCGTCGATGACTGGAGAAATTTCTAAGGTCTGCTTTAGTAGAAGTTGTAGTTAGTGATTCCAGGAGTGGAGTTTTCTCCCTCAGTTATTCTGGGTTTTTCAGCAGCACAGCATGCAAATCAGTCCGTGAACACACACCGAAGCAGACAATACACAATGCGCAACATAGTCCAAGAAAACTGCGAAAATATTAAGCTTCTTTTGGAAAAAAAAATTAGTACAAGGATCGTAGTTCACTTGTGTAGAGATTTTAAAGTTTTTGGTCTTCTAGTTGGCCAACAAATTGGTTACACAAAAATGCCTCGCTTTGTTCCAGTGGGATAGTCACGAAAGAAGCGAACATTGAGAAACGAAAGTGATCCACCAAGACAGTCCTTGACACGACGTTCAAAAAACTTTAAAGACAAGCCATTAGTAGACGGAAACGCAGTAGTAGCAGCAGAAAATACCATCAGCCAAGAAAAAAAAAAAATAATAATAAATAAAAAACCACACTTCACCCCAAACTAAACAACTGTTATTTTTAGGACACCCGAATAATTAAATTCATCTGCCGTGCTGTGTTTTATATCTGTTAATTGTGTGCGTTCAATGGTCGATTTGTCTGTTTTGATGGACGAAAAACCCCAGTTTATGGGGGAGAACATTGCTATCTACGCCTGAGACTGACTAACTCAGCCACGGAGTGAAAAAAGCCCATTAAAGTCCCTCGCGTCATCGACGGGATTCGAACTCGGGCCTTTTCCACCTGGTGTGGGAAGGACGGTGACGCTACCACTGTGCTACCCGCGCAGACACTTCAACCCAAGTATTTCTCATTCTTTCTTGAATTTATTCATACCATCCACTTCCACAACAATAGATGGAAACCAGTTCCAGCAATCAACCACACTCTGGCTAAAAGCAAACTTCTGCACATATATTCTGCAGCCATCCTTCCTAAACTTGAATTATGCCCCCTCACGTGTAGTCTTAACAAGAGTAAGAATGCCATTAACATGTAGCTTACTCAATCCATTCAAGGCCTTAAACACCTCAATTTGATCTCCGCACAGGTAGTCTCCAGACGCTGCAATTTGCAGAACCGAATCTAGGTAAGACATCTTTTTTGTTCCCTTCACCAATGTGGTTGCCATTCTCTGCACCCGTTCCATATACAGGGTGTTTCAGTTAAACGTTTCAGAACTTCTAAGAGGGGTAGGGTACATCCTGACAACTCGAAATCATATAGCAATGTGGGGTCGGAAATGCTTTCCTGAAGCGGTATTGTACACAGAAGTCGTCGTGCGACGTCGTGTAGCACAGATTCGATTTTCGGTCAATGTATGGGCCGGTATTATGGGAGATCACCTCATCGGACCTTACCTGTTACCGTGTCGTCTAACCGGACCTATCTACTTGATCTTTCTGCAGCAAGTATTGCCACAACTTTTGAGAGATGAACAGATTTCTGCATCGACGCAAAAGACAATGTGGTTCCAACACGATGGAGCCCCTGCCCATTATAGCGGAGATGTTCGTAACTACCTGGATGTCACATTTGGTCAACAGTGGATCGGACGTGGTGGTCCCGTGCGTTGGCCTGCTCGGTCACCCGACCTATCATGTCTTGATTTTTATTTCTGGGGTCATATGAAATCGCTAGTTTATGACACCCCTGTTGACAATGCTGAGGAGCTGGTTGCAAGAATCGCAGTAGCTGCCGAAGAAATTCGAAATTCGCCTGGAGTATTCCAGAATGTTCGGATGTCCATGCGTCGGAGATGTGAGGCGTGCATTGTAGCCCGTGGAAGAAACTTCGAACACTTACTTTAATCCATGTACCTTTTGCTTCTTTTCATGTATTATTAAAACGATTTCTCACTTACGGTCTCTTTTCTTTATGGTGCTTCTGTGTACAACACCGCTTCAGGAAAGCATTTCCGACCCCACATTGCTATATGATTTCGAGTTGTCAGGATGTACCCTACCCCTGTTAGAAGTTCTGAAACGTTTAACTGAAACACCCTGTATATATCCTTTCTAAAGTGAGACCTCCAGTCCCGTATACAGTACTCGAGATGCGGCCTAACTACGGCCTTGTACACGGGATAATCACCTCCTTGTCCTTGTTAGCAAAGTTTCTGTATATTATTGACCAAACTTCATGAGCTGTTCTGGCATCATGTCTGCACTGCTTAGAGAATTTCATATGTGACTGAACAATTACCCACAGGTCTTTTTTTTTCACTACCCTGAATGTAGTACCGCACAGTTGATAAGTTACCCTGAGATTACTGCACCCCATACGCAGTACCTTACATTTGTAAATGTTTCTGACAGTGATTGCGACTTGTCTTATGCATCTAAAAATATGGACGTTATTTCCTCTTATTGTCCGCATAAAACAGCACGCATCCTTAGTTCGTGCTTCTCATTCAGCAGCGTCAGAATTGACCTTTCATGCCGTTAACGAAAAACATACATTTTTATTTAACAAGGCCAAAATACTTAGTGTCTAACGTAATTATACGAAACTATTAATTGCAGAAACCGTCGAAATTGAATTAAATGAGAATTCTATTAACGTTCGTCGTCCATATCTAATCTCTGATTCGTGGTCTTTTGCGCGTATGCGCGAAGACAAATAATCTCTATCTCTAAGATTCAAGCTCACACAATCCGTAATTTCCATTCCTGTGATCACGACACACGGTCGAAAAGCATTGTCTGCTTCAGGAAGGAAAATCGTTTTTCAAATTTATTTAATTGATTTTTAATTTAATTTTTTGAATTTCAGTTAATTTTTGAATTGTGTTCAATTGATTTTTTACGGTAATCATTTTGTGTTAATCTTTTATTCGTTTTAATTTCTGGAGAGTATCATACAGAAGTGTTCTACGTATATTTCCTATTTGAGGGAAATTTCTCTTATCCTTCTACAAATATTTGTAAATGTTAAACTTCAACTGCCGTTTCTCAGCCCATCGACCTAATTTTTCTAGATCTTGTTGCAATAGCATACCGTCAATACTGTCGTTAACCATCATGTCGACCTTTGTATCATCTGCAAACTTAGATGCCTGATGGCGGTTTTATTATCGCAAGGAAATTCTACTAACGATGCTTCCCCTATTCTTGAAATTATCTCATTGAACTGACTAATAGATTACCCGATTATATGATTTTTTACTGACTGAAAATGATCACAGTTTCACTTAATAGCTGATGGGATTTTTCATACACATCAGAGTTTTCAAAAAAAGTATTACAACCTTTGCTGTGGTGTACCCAGTTGACATTATACCATGAATTGTATTTTCTTTAATTAGATAGTGACTTGCACAAACTTGTGAATGTCGGCATCTATTTAAAAACGTAGAACTTCTGGAGATGATTCAAAGAACAGCGACTAGGTTGATGATGGCTGCAAATCGATTCCCATATGCAAAATAGCTTAGAAGGTGTGCACTGCAAAGTTTGATAACTAGGCATCTAAAGGTAGTCTGATTGAGGTGTATAAAGCGCTGGAGGGATTGGGTAAAATGAATGAAGAAGGTCTGCTCTCCCTTTTAGGTGAGAAAGAACCAGCAGGAACAAATATAAAATATCAGAAAACACAGAAGACTGGATATCACGAAGTTCATTTATGGGCAGCATGTTGTCGAATAATGGAATAAATTGCCTCCCAACGTGATAGAGGCAATGAGTCTAGCGACGTTCAAAGCGAAATTGGTTGGTTACCTTGTGGGAATGGTAACTATGAATATTATTATATGGCCATAATAGTCTACCTTATGTTGCGTTTCGAATTTTTGGTTCATCACTGATTCTGATTCTAACCAAGAGTCCAAGGGTCAGCGAGGTATCATCTTAAAGTGAACGTTCTCAGTAGTGTCGCTTTTTGTAAAAGTCAAAGAGTCAAGTTGTTATTCTGTCTTTGCTGATTTTGTCCAGACATTTCTTCAAATCTCTTGGGACAGCACCAAGTGCTCCAGTTACTACTGAATAACAGTTGTTCTCTTCTCCGAAATTCGCTGGACTTAAATTTGTATATCGCGATATTTTGTCATTTTTCTCTATTTCTTTGTCTTCAATTCTGCTGTCTCATGGGATGACCACATCAAAGTAGCTTCGTATTCTAACCACAGTGATGTCTGATGCATTATGTCCCAGTTGCTTTTCAGTTTGGATTTTAAAATCCCACAATATTTTGTTTTAGAAATACACTGGTGTTCAAAGAAAGTGCATCACCTAGGAATTTCACAATTAATAATAATAAGATTCTTTATTAACATAAATTTTATACACTCGTGATTCCTTACGCAGAAAGCCAGAGGAATCTTACATTTAGTTGTTTATACAAGTGATTTTGATTTATAAAAAAAAAATAAAAAAAAAAATAAAAAAAAAAAAAAAATAATAATAATAACAACTAAATAATAATTAATAGATCAAAGTAAAGATAATAGTCAAATGTAAAAATGAATGAAGTAGTAATTACAGCGAAAAAGGACTACAAGTTGAGCAGAACATGAAATGACATCGGCTAACTAAGATCGGAACTTACATAAATGTCCTTTACAAGCAGCAAGATGGGACAAGATGCCATCTCGATATGCCTTGTCTATATTCCACAGGTCGATGTCGATGTTGAGCGAGTTTAGAGTTTCCAGAGTCACATTAGGGAAGTGTCTCTTGAAATTCTGTAACCGCTGGAGCCTTGAGCATAAGGAGGGAGTACTACGGAGATGTCTGCCTGGCAAACGCCAACCAACCGTGTTCCAGATGTTGATGTGATCCTGCTTAGCTGAGCATAGATGAAGGAATGACTTTATTTTTAGCACATGGGCTCTGTGGACTATGGGCGTATATTGCAGGTTGCAGCAGAGAGTAGATTTAGATGTCGTGTAGATCTGGTGCGACCGTTGGCCCACTTCAGCACCCATAATTCGAGGCCCCAATTCTAACCCTTTTTCACGTCGGAATGTTACATTAATGACAAGCATCACAAATATAAATATAAACAAAAGATATTTATTAATAGTTAAGGCAACGCTAAGTAATATTTGACAGGTGCTCTCACAATATTCCAAAATGAGCATTTGCAACCTTTATACAACAGTTTTGGTAAACACGACAATTATGTTGAAATGTTATCAGAAGCCCTCAGTTTGCTTCAGTTTATCATTTTAAATGGAAAACAAAATGAAAAGTTCACCAGGTGCAAACTAATATTTAGTTGAACTGTCTCTGGTCCTGATGACAGCAGCACACCTTCGAGGCATTGACAAGATCAATTTCTGAAGATAATCAACTGATAGCTTGTGGTTCCAAACATGAATTTATGGCTTCCTGAAGTTAACGAAGGGTCTTTTTCTTTCTGGCAACAGCAGATTCCACACGATGCCAACAGTTCTCTATAGGATTCAGGTCCGGGCTGTTTCTTGGCCAATTAAAAGTTTTAATGGACCGTTCTTTCAACCATTTTTTTCACCTGTAACAAAGGTAAACACATTACTGGCCATCCTCTAATGCAGAAATGAAGCTAAAGTAAATACAGAAGTGCCTACTTGCACTTTTCGCCCGATGACAAGGAGCAGAGTCGTCCTGAAAGATGCAGTTACTTGGCAGGTTGAAATGGTCTCTAATGGTTGCAGCAATTTGCCTTCCAGTATATATATCCATTGGCATTTACGGAACCTTTTATAAACTGCAGGTGATCTACTCCGCGATACGAAATGCATCCCCATATCATTTGGCTGGTAGGGAATTTCACTGTAGACACCATACAGTCTGGATGGTATTCTTCACCACGTCTACGGCGAATTGTTTGTCTCCCATTAGAGCCATGCAGGTTGAATTTCTTCTCATCCGAGAAAATAACTGACTTCCACTGCTCGATTGTCCATTTGAC
Organism: Mastigoproctus giganteus; assembly: GCF_048544385.1. NCBI lineage: Eukaryota > Metazoa > Arthropoda > Arachnida > Uropygi > Thelyphonidae > Mastigoproctus > Mastigoproctus giganteus. Next base: position 204,083,206 of record NC_143583.1, read on the forward strand.
CTGCTGCTTACACCAAATTAATCGGACCTTTTTCATTTTTTGTGGGAGAAGGGTCTTCTTCTTAGGACGACGGGCTACAAGTACATTTTTGAAGAGGCGCTTCTGACTGTTACTGCACTTGCTGCCACTCCCATATGTTCTTCCCATTCTCTTTTAAGCTCAGACGAAGAAGCTTTACGGTTTTTAAGGAATAAGCGTTCAAAACGAGGTTCTGTTTTGGCGTAGAGTCTCGTTTGCGTCCGGTTCCTTTTTTCCTATCAGCAGAACCAGTACTGTATTCTTGAGTTTGGAAAGAAATCTACTCACTGTCGACTGATTATAAAACACTATAAACAATATGACGGGAACAACATCCTTCCTCACGTAAAGCAACAATAGCACTCTTTTTTCGTGGCATCAACTGCACGCAACTCTCCATCCTGACACAAGCAAGGAATGACTGCGACTCTTGCAGAGCGTGCTTATATAGCTGAAAGTAACAGCTGATGCAATATTACGGCATCACCTACGCGTGTCAATCTTATCTGGTGCAATCTGTAAGAAATATTGCCATATACTTTCGTTATTCGGACGACAATTACAATTTTAAGGGGTTATGCACTTTCTTTGAACTCCAGTGTATTTTCAGGCTTATGGGATGACCTTTTCAGGCTTATGGGATGACACTAATTATTTTTTGGATGGTAAATCCTACTTTTTGTTTAGGTTGCTTTAGTTGTTGTAGGGTTTGAGTAGTATCAGAAACTTAAGCCATATTGCGCCCTATAATATCTGTAAATTGCGTGTGCTCTGTGTTCGATTTGCTATTTGCTGGACGAAAAAATGGAGTTTCCGGGAGAGAAAAAAGCATGCTGCCCTTGCTTGAGACCGACTAACTCAGCCACGTTGTGAAAAAGACCATAAAAACTCCTCACGTCATTTATAGAATTCTAACTCAAGTCTTTTCCACCTTGTATGGGGAGGACGGTGATTATACCAACTGTGCTACCCACGAGGGCTACTTTTTGCATAAGTTCTAATGTAGTAACTTTGTCATGACGTGTTTTGTATTCAGTTTGTTTGATCTTATTGCACGAGCTAATGATATGATTGATAGTTTCATCTTTTTCTTTGCGTAATCTGTAATGGTTCAGTTTTCGACTTCACATTCGTTTCTAGTGACTGTTCCTCTTCTGCAAAAACGATCTTTCTGTTTCATTTTTCAATGTTCAAATTTGTAGTCATTTCCAGTTGTTTGTCTTATCAACTTTACTGTCGATGTTCTTTGTATATTATTGGGCATGTAGTTGTTTATTTTTTCATGCAGCGATACGAATTTAAGTTTTCTTTTCTGTAGCTGTCCTTTGTTTAATCTACTTTAATTATATCTCCTTTTCAGACATCATCCAATATTTTCTCTTTCTTACTCCTGATGCAATCGTTCAGAGCTCTCTGTTTCTTCTACTGTTTGTTTCGCTTGCAGTAATCGTCAGCCACCATTGCTTCGTGGTAAGTAAAGTCGGTCAATGTCATTTCGAGGGTGGGGCATGATTGGCTGGCATGATTTTTCTATTTTTATGGTCTAAAGCAATGGTTCCCAAAGTGGGATTACCTAGGAGGCACTAAGAGGCAGGGGTGCGCTGGAGGAGATGGGTCCCTCCGAGCGCGTTGATTGCTTATTTACGATTGACCAAGCTAGAGCAGTGTGAAACACCTTCCTCGCTTCGTATTTAAAGTTTTACTGCTCTTATCGCTTTCAAAGTTATTTCCTTCGGTCACTCTGTTTGTATTTACGAATTAAATGTAAGCTCCTTGTTGCACTTCCAACATCATGTTTGGTAGAATGTGGTTTTAGTATGATCATCCAACTTCTCTCCAAGCAAAGAAATCGACTCCAGATTACTAAACGTAGTGATTTAAGATTCCTGATAAGTGACTTTAAATCATATATTGGGAAACTGGTGGCGCCTCATCAACCCACCCATTCCATTAAGAATTTATTGAACTGTGAATTAGTTACAAAGTGTGGTATCTATGACTCTTGCTAAATGACTATCAGACTTTGAAAAGTTGGTATCACTGAGTCAAGTTTATCAGTTTTGTTGAATTAATTAAACTAAAAAGTTTTGATTAGATTTTGAATAAATGTGCAATTAATTGTTACTGTTTTGAATTGTATTTTTTCATTATCTTCCTTAGTGAGTTATATAAAAGCTAGTCATGTTGAACAGACAACTTGTGTGATCGAGACCCGCTAATATTCGTAAAATCGGACAAATGCTAACTTATCGTGATTTTCCCTTATAGAGAATCTCTGTCCCCATTTTGAATTTAAACCAAATAAAAATAGAATAATAAGTATAATAAATAGGATATTAAGAAATATTAAAATTTTGAAATATATTTTAAGTCAGGAAATCTCTTACCTGAGATATTTTTTAGGAATAACTGCATCCACGTAAGATGTAATCAGAATAGATGAAAATTATTTCAAAGACCTGCTTAAAGATGGGAGAACCTTGCAACAAGACAAAGGAATGAAAACAAGCTTTGACCCTAAATCCATGCATGGCGAATAATTGGAAGTATGGATTTAGAGTCAAAACTTGCATGGATTTAGGGTCAAAGCTTATTTTTATTCCTTTGTCTTGTTACAAGGTTCTTCCATCTTTAAGCAGGTCTTTGAAATAATTTCCATTATTCTGATTACATCTTACGTGGATGCAGTTATTCCTGAAAAATATCTCAGGTAAGAGATTTTCTGACTTAAAATATAATATTTCTTAATATCCTATTTATTTATTATTTTTATTATTCTATTTTTATTTAGTTTAAATTCAAAACATTGATTTAAATTCAAAATGAGGACAGATTCTCTACAAGAGAAAATCACAATAAGTTAGCATTTGTCCAATTTTACTAATATTGGTGGGTCTCGATCTGTCCAACCTGTCTAGTAAAGTTTCGAGACAACAGGATTCCCATTATGTTTTTTATACAATGACAAAACGCTAGTCTGAATAATGTTTTTTGTAGGGGGGGGGATGCTGGGGATAATTTTATGAAACAGAGAGAGCGGAAAACCTTTGAGAACCACTGGTCTAAAGTGTTCGATTCAACTTGTGTCCAGTCTATTATACCACCAATGTATCGATATCACTGGAATAGTCCACATGTTTATAGCTTAAATCGTGTTTCTGCCATATATATTTTGATTTTAATAGTTATCTAACTCTTTTTGTGTATTGAGCACTGATTTTTTCGCCGTGATCTTCAACATGTAATAAACCTAAATATTTATAATTTTGTTCGTAGTCAAAGCTTTTAATTACATCATCATCTATAATTTGTATTCCATATTATTCCACGATTTTTCCGCAACTGATTGGTAACATTGCCCAATTTTCTGTTCGAAAGTCCATGGCTGTGTCCTGGCTAAATATTTTGATTGTGTTTAGCAGTGATTCAATTTTTGCTTGAGATTTTCCATGTAGTTTAAGATAATCCATTTAGCAGACGGGAAAATTTTCCAACCTGCTTCGATATTTCATAACTTCAATTTGTTTTGTTCAGTAATATTGATAAATGGTATCACGACGACGAACAGTAAAGGCAAAACTCTGAAATACTTCACGCCTGACGTTGACACTTTCTAGTTTCTCCTCCCCATTGACTGTCACCATTTTTTTTCATTGCTGCTAATGAGAATTTTCTAACCTTGTTGCTTATTCCAGGAACTTTTAAAGATTTTTCAAACCACGTATTCGACCAGGAATCAAGCGCTTTTTTAGAATCAATCCAGACTACATGCAAATTTGTTTTCCTCGTTTTGCAGGAGTTCTGCGAGGGTTTTGACAATTTCCTTTCTGCCCCTTAGGAAGGATATTTTTAGCAATTATGTGCTGTTGAATTGTATCAGTAATTATTGCAATTAGCAATTTAAGCATTGTTGGCAATCAAGTAATTGGTCGATAATTGATTGGAATAACCCCTTTGTCTTTATTTTTTGATTATGAGCGCTGTTCTTCTGGTTTTCATCCGGTCATCAAAGGTAACTGTTGAACTGCTGTGTTAGCTTTGGACGTAAGTTGATTAGATTTTTAAACCAAAATCCATGTACTTAAGTTTTTTCTGAGATTTCCCAATCTTTAACTCTGCTTGTTTTGCCACATTCTCTGTTGTGATTATTATTGGATCTGCCATATCTCTGGGCATCAATTCATTCTGAACGTTTTAATCTCCAGTTTTGCATGTGCGTTGTTATGTTTTTTTGGACAGTCCCATCAGTGTTGACAAAATCAGATGGTTTCTTTTTTTATCTAGAAGCGTATTGATGTTACTACCAGTTCAGTAGCACACGCTCTTTGAGTAGACCGGGGTTCAAGCCCCTGACTGCTAAATACGGTCGATCTGCCAACCCGCACTGGACCAGCAGGGCAGATTATGGTCAATTTCTCTCAACATGAATTGCTGAGGAGGCTTCCATCCTGCAGTGGATTGATAATGGCTGCAGTTTTTACTTGTCACAGGTTTGTAGAATTGTTGTTGATTACATCGAAACGGCGTTTTCCTTTAACTGGTTTATATGCGCATCATATCTTGATGTGCATATCTCTTTTTTGCAACTGCTGTTATTCTCAGTTGAAATATTTCTAATGCTTCTGAATACGTTGTCTTCAGATGCTATTTTTGTTGTAAAGTTTTCTTGGTCTTTTGAATTTTGTAATTTTCCGTCTTTCAAACTTTATAAGCAAATTACGTTATTACGTATAACTGCAGCTGTGCTGTTTAGTAACTGGTATGTTTGTTGTAAATGTATTGGTATCGCTACAGTAGCAGAATGATTAAATAAGTTAGATTAAATAAGTTAGAGAAAATGATAAAGGACCCATCAGGGTCCTTTATGATTTTCTCTAACTTATTTCTTGAGGAAAAGCTTTAAGTTTGGCAGAGATTTTCGACCTTTTGTATTATCCATTGTTTCAGATTTTTTTTTTTTTTTTTTTGCTAAATCTTCTTGCTCCTCCCATGAAACAAACTTTTCTTCAATCATATTTTGAATATTAGCTTGATGTTCACCTATTGGCTTTTTGTTTAAATTCTCACTGTTTCGATTGCAGCTGGTTCTGTTTCCTCAGACTCTTTTTTTTATTGAATTAACTCGATAATAATATTCGATTATTACCAGGGTTATTCAATAAAGAATGATCATAATTTTTTTCAAAACATACCTTTATTAATTATCCATATTTTGGTGGTCATTTTCAAAGTAGTCCCCCATTTGATGAAATGCACTTACTCCAACATTTCTACCATTCTTGAAAAACATGCTAAAGGCTATTTTTTGACATGCCTTTGAGAATCACCTCCGATGTCTTTACAACTTATTCTGACGACTGGAAGCGTTTACTTCGCACCTCCTTCTTTAAATTTGGAAATTACAAAAAAAAAAAAAAAAAAAAACAAATTGCAGCGGGCAAGGCTGTAAGGCGGATGATGTTGTTGTAGTGAGGTTTTTAGGAGCATCAGCGACTAAGGCCATATTGCTCTCTGTGTATATTTTCTGTGAAGTGTGTTCTGTGGTCGATTTTCTGTTTGCTGGACTTAAAACCGAAATTTCTAGGAGAAAAAAATAAACCATGCTTTCAACGTGAAAAAGGCCCATAAAAATTCATCACGTCTTCGACGGGACTCGAATTCAGGTCTTTTGTGGAGAGGATGGCGTTCCTACCAGCTGGACTACCAGTGGTATCGTCACCGTCCTCCCTACACCGGGTGGAAAAGGCCCGGGTTGGTTCGAATCCCGTCGATGACGCGAGGAACTTTAATGGGCTTTTTTCACTCCGTGGCTGAGTTAGTCGGTGTCAGGCGTAGATAGCAAGGTTTTTCCACCAGAAACTGTGATTTTCTTCGTCCAGCAAACAGGCAAATCGACCAAAGAACACACGCAATTTACAGACAAAGGAAATATATGGGTAGATGTAATCATTTACGGGGGGCCCTAATATCATAATTTGATTTTTTTTTTGGTGCAGGAGTAGGTGGTTCCAGCAACGAGCATTTTTCGGTTTTAGGATCGCGGTAGATATTAACAGTTATGTCTAAAAAGTCAGCAGAAATGGCATGTCTAAGGTAATAGCAAAAACCTTGATATGTGATCTGGAGGTTCAGAGGTAGATAACCATTTAAAACTTGTAGCGCAGCTGTTGAGACAGTGCGACAAGAACAATTCATCATTAAGAGCATAAGTGTTTGGTTGGAGGAGAGTTTCCAAAACCAGGCACCATAGGTACAAATCGAAAAAATAACCACTTTATACAAAAGACGAAGGGTACAGTGGTTAATACTCCAGGATCAATGCGACAGACGGACAAATATAAAAGTACACTTGACTGTTTTATCACCAAGGAAGACATGGTTCTGGAAGTTTAACTTACGATCAAGAATAATACCAAAAAATTTATGTGAGTCAATCATTGAGAGAGAGCGACCAAACGTTTAACAGTCAGAGGCCTTAAAATGTTGCCCTTAACATAAAGAAGCTTAATCTTGTCAGGAGAAATGGTAAGTTTATTAATAACGGACCAAGAGCACAGATTATTCATGACGTTACTGGCAGTACTTTCCATAGAAGAATGAGAGTTACCAAGGACAAAAAGCGTTAGACCATTGACATATGCGATTTTAGAAGCATTGGGAAATGAACGGAGAAGCCATTCATCTAGAACCAAATCCCAGACGAGTGGACCAGGCATTGAACCTTGTGGGCATCCTTGAGAGACAAGAGCGACCAAGTTTCTCAGTCCCAGAAATGACTTGGATAGAACTGTGGAGAAAGTAGTTGCAGTTTAAGTTGTAGAGTTGTGAGGAGCATTGAGCAACCCTGAGGCGAGCAAAAATGCTGTCCCACCAAATGAGGTCAAAAGCTCTAGAAAAGTCTACGAAAATAGCCATAAATATGTAAACGTGCAGCTGTTTTACTCTGGAAAGAAGTTCAACCAAGGCCTCTTCAGTCCCACGCCCCGGACGAAAACCAAACTGGGCGGAGGACTTTGAAGAGCGTTCAGTAAAAAGACAATCTAGACGGGCAGCAATAAGTCGCTTAAGGGTTTTACTCAAGTTGGAGAAGAATGCAATAGGACGATAGGCATTAGCAAAAGTAGGAGTACCAGGTTTGGAAATTAATTTTAACAATGCCGTCTTCCAAAGGACAATAAAAGTTGCCTCTTTCAAACATTTATTATAGTGTAACAAAGTCGCTTGATAAAAGTGTATTTTGGAAAAAAGAAAGATGTCCTTTGGAAAAAAAATTTACTTGATAAAAGATGAAAACCAGAGTACAGACTTTGAATTGACGTCTGACATGATGAAAAGGTGTGCGGAACCAACAGTACCAATAACGTTATAAAGGTATTGAAGATAAACAGTGATATCAGAAATGGCTGGACAGTATAAAGAAACTGAAAAATAAGAAAAGATAGAAGTATCTTTTCTTATTAAAAATATAAATTGCGTAAAATTATTACATTGTGACATCACGAGGAAGCTTCATCACTGAATAAGAGCTACTCCATTTATATGGCTGCGGCAGGTTTAGTAGATCGGCAGCTTAAATCCCAAGCCCGGATAAATGGTGAGAGTTGACGTCAGGAAGGGCATCCGGTCGTAAAAACTGTGCCAAAACCAATAGATGTCTTTTGGTTAAGAAGTTAATCCAACTGGAGGAGAAGAAGAGGATGTAAAGTGTGAACTGGGAACATTGAATGCCGACCCCATATAATGTGGCAAAAGGCAAAGACAAAGAAGAAGAAGAAGTCGAAACATGAATATAATAACCTATACAAACTATTACATGAGGGTCACCCGGATGGTTATTTCATATACCCACATGTACATTGGGTCTGTAAATTGCTTGTGTTCTCTGGTCGATTTGCCTATTTTGCTGGAAAACCTCCCAGTTTCTGAGGAAAATCTTGCTATCTACGCCTGAGACAGACAAACTCAGCCACGGAGTGAAAAAAAGCCCATTAAAGATCCTCATGTCATCGACGGGATTCGAACCCGGGCTTTTTCCGGGGGGTGCGGGAGCGGACGGTGATGATAGCACTGTGCTACAGCGTAGACTACAATAAACTACACTGTGCCACTGTGCTGCCACTTTATTAGGTACACCTACCTAGTAGCGTGATGAGCCTTCAAAACAGCCTGAATTTGCCTAGGAATGGATTGAACAAGATGCTGAAACCGTTGTGCAGGAATGGAGTACCATGCAGACATGAGTGTGTCACGCAGTTTCTTGAGATTCGACGGAGGTGTAGGCCTTCAGCGAACTGCCCTTTCCAGCTCATCCCAAAGATGTTCAATGGAATTGAGATCCGCGGACTAAGCCGGCCGCTGCAGCAAAAGCAAAGTCATTGTCATGTTCCTGGAACCATTCCATAGTGATTCGGGCTTCGTGCACCGGCTCATTATCTTGCTGGAAGTAACCGTTGTATAAATTAAACGTAATTGTATAAATCGCAAATCCGCAGTGCCATGGAATATTGTTCCCACATCTGGGGTGGTGCCCCCAAAACCTCTCTCAGACTTCGAGATTCCATTCAGAAGAGGGCAGTTAGGTTAATTAATGATTCATCTCTAACAGAGTCTCTCCACTCGCTTTCTCCTAGACGTACTGTTTCTGCTGCATGCCTCTTCTACAGATACTTCCATGGGCACTGTTCTTCTGAATTGGTTTCTATAATTCCCGCTCTCTCTTTCAAAACAGTCCGAACACGTGCCGCCACCAGCCAACATCCATTTACTATCCAACTTCAAACCCACAGAATCAAATTTTCATCTTCCTCATTTATTCATTCAACTGCCGTTTTCTGGAACAACCTTCCTTCATACGTATTTCCTGAATATTACAATCTACAGAAGTTCAAGTCCAATGTCAACAAATATCTTCTTTCGTCTTCTCATCCTCCAACCCAAGCACGGTACTAAGTACTATAGGTTCTAATACCTCTCGTGTTTGGGGTTCACATAAAAAAAAAAAAAAAACAAAACCATTTGACTGAGGATAAACTGTCAACATGAACGGATGCACTTGGTCAGCAACGATGTTTAGGTACGTGTGGCTTTCAGATGTGAATCTATGGGTATCAGTGGACCTTTTTTGTATTGCCAAAAAACACATTCCCCACACCATAACACTGCCTCCACCACCTTGCACAGTAGTCGTCAGACATGACCAGCAAATGGACTCATGCGGTTTACGCCAAATTCTGAGACTTCCATCAACATGATGCACCAGGAACTTCGACACGTCAGACCAAGCAACTGTTTTTCAATCCTCGTTAGTCCAGTGCTGGTGTTGCTGTGCCCACAGGAGGCGTGCTGTCTTGTTCTTCATTGATAACAAAGGTACGCGATGTGGTCGTCGGCTGTTGTAGATCATTCTCTACAAAGTGTGACTAGTGATCCGTTGCGATATTTTGTTCTGCGCACCAAGGTTGTATTGTGCAACATTGTGGCTCGCCTGTTTGCTTGCACAATTCCAGCCATTCTCCTCTGATCTCTCATCAACAAGCGATTTTCTTCTACAGCAGTGCCGTTGAGAGGATGTTTTCTGTTCCTATCTCAGGAATGGTCAGAAAAATGGCAGCTGTGCTTTAATCCAACAAAGTGTAAGGTATTACACCTGGGAAACAGTAATCCCAAAAAAACTTATTCACTTGGTGGAGTTCAACTAAACCCAGTACTGGAGGAAAGGGACTTGGGTGTTACGATACGGTCAGACATGAAATTCTCTGAGCATTGTAAACTGGTTGCAAGGAAGGCCCATGGTGTCCTATCGATGATCTATCGAACTTTTGCAAGTAGAGATAGGGACGTGATAAACCCATTATATAAGGCTTATGTTAGACCACACTTCGAATACTATGTTCAAGGATGGAGACCGTACCTAAAGAAAGACATCGAGCTTCTTGAAAGGGTGCAAAGAAGGGTAACTCGCCTGGTGAGATCGGCAAAAGGGCTTCCTTATGAAGAAAGACTTCGAATATGTGGGTTGCAGAGTTTGGAAACTAGACACCTTAGAGGAGATTTGATTGAGGTGTTTAAGGCTCTGAGAGGCATCAGTAAAATGAATGAGGACAAAATTTTCAAGATTATAAATGATGCTAGAATTAGGGGACATAAATTCAAGTTATGGGGGAGATGTTTAGATTGGGCTGCAGGAAGTTTTATTTTAGCCAGCGAGTTATAAATTACTGGAATAAGTTGCCTTCATGGGTGGTAGAGGCCGACAGTTTGGGGAAATTCAAAGGTCATCTGGATAGTATTTTCGGGTAAGGGAAGCGCATAGGATGATAGGTTTAATTTCCTTTTTTTTTTATTTTTTATTAATTATTATTATTTAGTTATTTATTTTATTTTATTTTTTTTATCATTGTTTTGTTCGGATTTTTTTTTTTTTTTTTTTTTGGCTGGTGCAGCATAAGCCATAGGCTTTCTTGCACCATGCGGCCGTTACTAATACTAATACTATTCGTTGCACCATTCTCGATACACCCTTGAAACTGTGGTGCGTGAAAAGTTCAAGAGAACTGCCGTTTCAGAGATGCTTTGCATGCCTGCTACCTTTTTTTTTTTTTTTTTTTTTTTGATTTGATAGTTGTTGGCCCATCGGCTTCTGTGGCCATATTGCACCTCCCAAGGTTTTTGCAGTACTTTGATCCAAGCCCGAGGCGGGAATCGAACCCGCGACCTTTGGGTTGCCGGGCAGGTACTTTACCCACTCGGCTAGCCCGGTCGGCTATGCCTGCTACCATGCCATGTTCGAAGTCTGTTAGATCACTCCTTTTCCCCATTCTTGCTACGGTTTGTACGCTTAACTGTTACTAGAAAGGTTGTTCTGCTGCATTTATATCTACAACTGTGATCACGTGACTTGAAACATTATGGGACAAACCATTTGTGTGCACAGCAAGGGTGTACCTAATAAAGTGGCAGCACAGTGTATCTATGTATATTCATGTCGGTGGGTGGCTCCCAGACTTTCGTCTATCTCCACCTGTGTACTGTGTGGGCAAAAAAAAAAAAAAAAAAAAAAAAAAAATCTCAGTATACCAGCCTGAATTGGGTAGATGTATGTGCGTTAGTGTAGTGTGTTGCTACGTTAGGCCTCTCTGCCACCAGGGAGCAGCCACCACATGGGTAAGTGCTTCCTGTTACTCGTCCCTGGCATGCGGAGCCGGACCTAGGTCTATTAATTCTGTCAGTGCAATAGTGCACTATAATCCCGCACCCACCAGGGGTAGTGCAGGACTGGTGGGTGCCAGCAATCCCGCTCCCAGGCTGTCCAGACCTAGAAGCCAGCAAAAAAATAAAAAATGAATGAAAATACAATAAACTATAGAAGGCTTACAACTATCCAGTTTTCGTGAGGAGTGTAGTTAATATAATCGCACTCTTTCTTGCCCATCTAGGTCAAAAATTCCCGCGGGTTCGAATCTTATCAGTAACGTCAAGATTTTTTTTTCTTTCACATCGTGATGAGGTAGTTAATCTCACTCGAGGGTTGCATAGTTGTTTTCTTTCTCGGTTGGAAATTTGTGTTTTTCGTCCAACAAACAGGCAAATCGATCGCAAGAATACACGCAGTTTACAGATATAATGTTCTGTTGCCTCTTAGCCTTACTAACACATGTACATTCACTCTCACACACACACACACTCGCGCGCAGTTTGAAGAGAATAATAATGACTTTAAAAGAGTCGTTTTCGTGATCTATTTCCATTAAGAGCTATCCACCGATTATTACATTCATACAACGCGATTATTACCATTTTTTTAACGGCATCACGTTCTAAATTTCTGCCAATCCCTTTTTCGCTTGCACTACCTCTCAATGATCAGTGTTTCTTTTTTCTGGACAGGCAGAAATCCGGAACGTGATGCTATTAAAAAAGAGAGAGAAGCGGTAATAATCGCTGTGTAATAGTGTAAAAATTAGTATTTATCTTTTAATGAAGAGAATAACATCGGAACATTCTAATAACTAGACAGAGCATCTACTTCAACTCGGTTGACCATCTGTTTTGTGAATTGGTTCGAAGAATTGGAGCAAACTGAAGACGGCCGTTTCGTTTGTGGATCGCACGGATGTTTTAAAGGAGGTGTGCAGCTCAATACCAAATTATTAAATTATTAAATTCACCAGCCTTCTGCTGGAAATTAAGGTATTGCACGACGCATTGAAGCAGTTATTACGGCCCAAGGCTGGCGAAAACGCTATTAAATTGAAAAGTACGTGTTTTGGTCATACTACAAGTGTTCTTTGACTTTTATTTGGATAGTTTAAATCAGGGAATGCTCAACAGTTTGATCTTTTGTGCCTCCTGTATAGTAACATTCCTATTAGGGCACTGTTTAATCTTAACCTTCACTTGGGAATATTAATTAATGTAAAAGGGAGTTGCCTTATTTATTGGAGTAAACGTCAATGAAAAATATGGAGTTGGTGCTTTGATTGTTTCGGTTTGCAAATTTGTGATTCCTCCCTAATTGGAGCCACCCTTAACACATCTCGTAAATGAGCATCAGTCATATTGATTTTTAGTCCATCTTGTTCAGTTTTATTATGGAGGAGACCTATTCACAAATATATGTTGATGCAAAAAAAAAAAACCCTAATCCGTGAGCTGAAGAGGGTGCATTTATATATGTTGATGCAAAAAAAAACCTAATCCGTGTGGTGAAGAGGGTACAGAAAACTCTCTGTGTGTGTAAATAGAACTAAAGCATAGGCAAGTCAATGAATTTTTTCCCATTGGAATTCGGGAACTTGCATCCACCTTGAACCCGAATACCACAATTCTGGTTCACATTTATTACAGGAAATTTATCAGTGAATCTGAGTACTGCTTACGTATTTTTCTGAAACATGGAAGGGGGCAGAGATGTGTTACTTCAGATGCTGCTGCTTCCAAAGCAACTGTTTCATTTCGAAAGCTGATAGACACATACACACACACAGTGCATTTTTAACTATGTATACTAAGGACATTGCAGGAAGGAAACCCCCGAGTTTCCGGAGGAAACCACCTTGCAATCCTCACCAGAGAACCACTAACTTAGCCACGTTGTGAAAAAGGCCCATAAAAATTCCTTGTGTCATTGACAGGATTCGAACCCAGGTAATTATATTCACTATGCTATTCCCAGGAGGGCATTTCTGAAGCCTTTACAAATATATGTAAGTCGGTGATCAAACGGTTATTGATGGCACATTATCAGTTTCATCTGTAGTGAGTCCAGTCAGTTTTTCTTAAGGAAGCTGACAACCTTCACAACTTTAAAAATGTCTTCGAACAGATTTTCTCCGAAAAATCTGCTTGTTTGTGGTGTGCATACTAGAAAGATGTGAGAGCTGCTCGGTTACAACAAAGTTTTTATTTCTCCTGGAAATTCGGGTTTTTCGTCCAATAAACACAAAATCGACCTCAGAACACACGCAATTTACAGACAGTCTACACGGAGCAACGTGGCCTTAGTTGCCGATGCTCCTAAAACCCAACAACAACAAAGTTTTCATCCACGCCTCTAAAGAAATCAGCAACTATGTAGTACATGTGACGTAAATCACTTTCTTCACATGCAGTCGAAAAGAACACCAAGTTTTGGGCATTTAAGCACATTTTGTCGTGAAGATGACTAGACAAATCTTGATTGGAAAATGACTCTCTGACTTAGCAGTTAACAGAGCTATTTCATAGCCCTCACGAATCAGCCATTTTTCAGAAATTGCCCCACTAAATTTTCAACGTTATGGAGTTTTGAGCGTTGCTGCTAGCTGGACGGCTAGATCTGATCAAGACGCACTGGTATGCATTTCATGAGATACTGCATCCTTGGACTGGTAATCTCTTAAGATTATGTTCCGAGATCTTCTAATAAATCAAACAAGCAGCCTTGGCATTTATTTCTTTATTTAAAAAGATTTTGAAAATTTCAGCACTCACTATCAATTTTTCCTTTCTTTGAGGTTTGATATTCGATTGAATGCTATCGTACCTAGTTGTAAAAAAAAAAAGAAATTTGCAAAATATTTACTCAATGAGATATTCTTACTGACTTCATCTGGGATTACTAAACGCAATGACACTGAATTTTAAATGGCACTTTTGCTAAATAAATCCTTCCTATACTGAGCATGGGGTGTCTCAATAAAGCAGTCGACAGGATTTGTGAAATACTGTGGAGCGTTCGGCGAACTGAACACGATTATTGACTTAAGATGCATCAAGAGACAAGATACACCCCAGACAAGAGAACAAAACTCAGCCGAATGACTGAATCCTATTATCTTATTAACGTAATGTTAGTAGTATCTGCTGCTCAAAAACTTTACTAAACCAAAATATGCCATAAATAAAATAAATAGAGCGTAAAATAAAATACAACGTAAATATATATTCGATAAAATCCGATTGCAAGTCAGTGAAAGCGATTATATCAGACAGGAGCTTTTAGTAGCAATAGTTGTAGGTTCTGAACACACTGAACTCTCCACAACATAATGAACGAACTCAGATGCGCATTATTAGATATGTTTGAATTGCAACTTTAAGCGGACATGATACATTCCTTTTGCTGATCGTGGGCTCGAAACGTGTTTTGAGCAAAGCCAAGATGATGGAGATGAATAGAGAATGTTTCTCCTAAGATTAAATATCACTTCTGTTAACGTTACTAAGAAAGTTTATTACTAGTTTATGTGCCAGGGAGCGTATACTCTGTTGGCAGAAATTTCATTCCACTTGAATGGCGATTAAAAACTATTACAACAGGGAGAAGGCATAGTTTCCATTTCTACTGAGAGGAGGATTTTTTCCCCTGAAGGCTCGAGATTTTTATCCCTAAGAAAACTCAAAATTCATAAATCTCTTATGCTGATTCCGCATAACTTTAGATACGAGGGGTGGTCAAAAATTTCTGAGAACAGGGTATATAAAATGAATTAATAAATTATACATAGTTACTTTGATAGCTGTTTTAAGAATAACATGAAAAAAATTGTCTTATACAGTTAAAATTTAATTTTTTATGTTGGTAGTGAAAGAAGAATGAATATACAGAAAATTGAGCATCATTCAGTAATAAAATTTTTGACCAAGAGGATATAAATGCTAAAGAAATTCAGAAATTCATGAAAGAGTTACTACAGTATTTGGGGAAGTATCATGTAGTTTCGCTACTGTTGCAGAACGGTTGGCAGAGTTAAAAAAATAAACAGAAAGGACGGGTGTCAGTTGAGGATAATCGGAGGTCTGGTCGGCCATCAGAAACCATCAATTCTGAATTAGTTGCCATCATTAAAGAAAAACATTTTAATAAAACAGAAGAATTAGTGTCTGAACTTGAATAAGTACTTACCATTTCCCATGGAAGCATTTTGAAAACAATACATGAGCATTTATGAATGTTCCAAGTTTATGCAGGATGCGATGTGTTCCAGAAGCCTTTATATTTATGACAAATATGAGCGGATGGAGTCATCAAAAAAGAATTTAAAATAAATTCTTGCTAATCCAGATATATTTTTATGTATTTAGGATCCAATCAAAATTAAAAAGCATGTAGTGGAAGCGCAAGGGATCTCCAGACCCCTTCCCCCGAAAACGTTTCGAGCTCACCTCAAAAAAAAAAAAAAAAAAAAAATCACACCATTCCCTCCAAATGCCTGTCCAGTTCCTCCTTAAATTTATTCAACCTGTCAACTTCCACAACGACAGATGGAAGTTTGTTCCAGCATTTAACCGCCCATTTTTGAGGTGTATAAGGTCTTGAATGGGTTGAGCACGCTGAATTCTGATGGAATCCTTCGACTTGTTCAGATTACGAACCTAAGGGGGTATAAATTCAAATTAAGAAAAGACAGATGTAGAATAGATGTGCGGAAATTTGCCTTTAGCCAGCGGGTGGTTAATTACTGGAACAAACTTCCATCTGTCGTTGTGGAAGTTGACAGGTTAAATAAATTTAAGGAGGAACTGGGAACTGGACAGGCATTTGGACGGAATGGTGTGATTTTTTTTTTGGCTGATGCTGCATAAGCTCATACACTTGCTTTCTTGCATCACATGCCACTACTACTACTACTACTACTACTACTATCAGCTGGAGAAGTGTTGGCTTCAGTTTTGTGGGACACAAAAGGATTGTTGTTAATTGATTACATTGCACTTAAAACGGCCATAACAGGGGAATATTACGCCAGTATTATGTCAAAGTTGAAAGCTGCAATTCAGGGAAAAAAACGAGGAAATTTAGGTCATCGGGTTTCGCTTCTCCGTGATAATGCACCCGTGCAAAAGAGCCCAGGTTGCACAAACTGAAGTCCAAGAATGTGGATTTGAACAACTGGTTTGGTTGTTGTAGGGCTTTAGGTGCATCAGCAAATTTGGCCATATTGCACCGTGTATACTATCTCCAAATTGGTCATTTTGTGATTCATTTGCTGTTTGCTGGACGAAAAGCACGAGTTTCTGGGAGAAAATCATCCTGTACGCTCTCCTGAGACCAACTAACTCAGTGTGAAAAAGACCCATAAAAATTCCTCGTGTTACTGATGGGATTCGAACTTAGGTCTTTTCCGCCCTATGTGCCGATGCGTCCAAAACCTGATGTGCATACATCAGGTTTTGGAAGCATCGGCAAGCAGGAGTCTGACAGCAGCATAGTCTGATGATGGGTATCGGTAAGATGCATGAAATGTCACCTTAAATGTATAGTGATTTGAGCTATAAGCTTAATAAACTATATTATTAATTTCACGTGTTATATGAGTGGCTGTTAATTATAGTAATTAATTTTCATGGAAGACAGCCACGTAACTTCTTCCCTAACTATATTACTGTTTGCGTATTAGATTAATCACAGCAGAAATGTTAAATATGTTATTTTTGAATTGGTATTAAAATCCGTGAAGAACTAAATAAACGGCATTACGAAAGCGTTAACAGTATACTACGATTGTTTAATTTATTAAATCATAGATCCTGAAAAGGTGTTGCATTTCATTCATTGTTAATTGAAAAAAGTATTACAAAACAGTGACTATTACGTATGTGCATTCTGAAGTGAAAACAATTACTTTTATATATTATTAGTTAACCAGTTAGTAATTAATTGGTAGCAAGATAACAATAGGCGGGAAAAAAATTTTCTCGCTCCCTGTTAAAATTCAGGGTGATTCTTGTAGAGTTGATGTTGCTGAATTCAAATATGGTAACCATATTGCTGTTACACCCACCAATTTTAAGGGAGAAGGGATTAAAGTCAAAAAGCGTCTAGTAAAAAAGATTTCATATATTTTAAGAATATGATACATACAGTACTAAATATTGAACAATGAGTCTATTAACCTTGTTATATTTACAGAAATGTTTATCTGATAACAAACCACTTATTTTCTCATTTTATAATCGTTTATAATCTTTTATAATCGTCTATTGGTATCTCCCGTACGAGATTACAACAGTAGTCTGCCAACATATTTGGACTCTATTTTTCTTGGTATCTTTGCCATTTGAGAAATACCTTGATGAAACTTTTCACCGTATTCATCGAAGACCGCTCCCAAGATTTCAGGGAAAAAAAGTCTAAATGGGAATGTAGGAAATGAAACATTAACGACATGTCTTAGTTTTCGGTCATTAACCTACGATATTTGAAAACTGAGGGTGATGAGAACTTTTTAAGCACATATCTGGGCTTTTGAACATATTTCCCACAAGAATCTTTCGAAATTATTCTAGGGAGGAATTGATGCCTACCAGTGTAATTAGTTACTTATTTTTCACTTCTATTGATCACTGAAACAAAAAAATCAATTAATTTAAGAAATAAAAATCTAACACACCCGTAACCTAACGTAACATAACATTAACTCACTTGTTTTCTTAATTTTCACGTATTATTCCAAATTGCTCAAAAAGTGGCCTGAATTTGTTGTCACAGTCATATAATTTCTGACTTAAAAATATCCGATAATTTGTATTTTTGTTATTGAGCAAGTTTTTTTTTTACCTATTGTCTTATTAAAACCATCCATGGATCAGCCAATGTTAACTGTTGCGTTATGTCGATTTTTACGGATACCAAACTACAGTTTCTTGTAGCATTATGCTTAGCACTGTGTGGGACAGCTGCCCATGTAAAAGTTAATTGCCCCAAAACTGCTGTGGCACAATTGGATGAAAACATATTTCCAAACTTGTTTTCGGTGACAACAAAACTTATTTCTACTACAACCACAACAACAGCAGCATCACCCATCTACTAGACCCCTGTTCTTCAAACTTCTCATTGTGAGTAACTTATTTGCAGAAAGATTCCTTTCAGGATCGATAAAGCGCAGCTGTGGCATTTCTACTGTTTTTATAAATTAGCTTCATCACAGCTCCATGCCTAGTCTTTTGTTGGTTTTAGCTGCCTGCTATGTTCGTACCTACTTACATACAACTAGCAGCTAACATTTAATTTGACATGCAGGTTGAGTACTGCGCAATTTTCTCCCTCGTGTCACGTTTGTCTATTTGTTCATGCCATTAATTTCCACATTTCACTTAATTTACAATCCTGCTTTACAAGGTCTCCGATTACAATGTGAGAAAAATTAACAGGTAGATTCAGATTCATCTACAGTTGAGAGTAGTTCCGTATTGTAGGTAAAGGAATAACCGTGTAAAGCCAGAGTTTTTAAAGTTGGCTTTAAAGATTTGCTATTTGTATTTAAAAATTGAAGCTCAGTCTGTTAGGGTCTCTGTCAGTGGTATAACGTCATGTAACAGCTAAATATTTAAATATTTATAATGCAAACTTTGATTAATGTGAGATTTCGAAGGTCTGGAAATCCGAACTGTTCACAGTTTCTGTTTACTTTGTTAATTCGATATGGTTTTGTTCTTGAAATCAGTTCCACTCAGTGGTAGTCATAATGCTGTGAAAAGATATTAGGACTAAAACCAGTTTTCGTGAATCGACCAATGCCATACTGTACTACATTGGGAAGTAATGTGGATTGCATAAAATTTAGAAAGAAGTATTTCAAATTCACTCTTATCTGACAACGCTCTGCACTGTCAGTGCAGAGCGTTGTACTCTTACTCTTAATCTTGAAGGTCTTTCATGTTTTGAATTTTTCCATAAGACATATATGGAAAAATTATGCTGTTTTCGATATGTCTATATATTCTTGATCTTGTGCAATTTTTTCTGTTTTTTTTTTTTTTTTGCCTTCTATCTTTTTTTTTTTTGTTTGTTTTATTCATGCGCGTGTTTGTATGTGTGTGTTACAGGAAGAGGAAATCCAGCCTTATAAATTGCGGATACAACGATGACTCAGAGGGAGGCGTCCTCCTGAAGCATAGTTACTGACGCGTCACCGTCAAGTAGATTGATGTTTTGAATGAATGAAAGCTACAAAATAATGCTCCACTTCGCGTGCAGCCAGAACTGGACCTTGTTTGTCTACAACAGGCGTGTGTTTGGTGATAGGCAGTTCTTTCGGCGGAAATCCGGACATTTGTTTCTATTTTCCGTAATAGAATTTGCATTGCACGAAACCACATCTTTAGTCCGAAAATTAAGCAATATCATCTTGGCTTGTTAGGTGTGAACAATGGCTGTCTGAAGGGAGGGGGAGCGAAGGTAAGCTATGGCGTTATAACTCCCATTGGGAGTTATGACACTATGAAGTGAAGCGGATTTTCAAGGGAAGAAGAGTTGCTGAGTTTAGCAGGGAATGAAATGGTTTTTCGTGGGTTTTACGCCATTTTTTTTATCTAGATAAGACAACCTTAGCACTTTGCAATTTACAGACACGATACACGCACATAGGCCTCGTAGTCTGAATTGGTACATGAAACTTTTATTACAAAAGCTGATCCTAACACTGAGCAACAATATGTAAGGAATCGCAGTACGTGTTGGGGTATTACCTCTTTGTACAAAAAAAAGGGGGAGTGATTTTGCCTTGGTTATGGATGCCTGATGAGGAATGAATTATTGCTTGATGATACTATAAATTATCCTTTACGAAAAAAGATGTTTAAAAGTGTGGTATAATCAGATTCGTTAGGAATCTTCACTGAAACTTTATGAAAATAGTCGGTCGATAAGAGCAGAATCAATCGATCACTGTGGCAGAAGCACGAACATAACACTTCAGACGTGAGGGCAAAGTACTTCTACAGGGGTAATGAACGTTGTCGTGGAGGATTTGGCTGATGTTGTAAGCTTCGTAAGAAGTTGAGCAATGCTTTTCTGATGTCACCGAATTGAAAATACTGTTGTGTTGAATAACCACAATGAAAATTATTCTTTATAACTTTAATCTCTCTATAAAATATGCGTACTGTGATATAGATCCAGGGCTCGAAATGGAAAGTTTTACGAAGCAGAAGCTCATCAGGATTATACAACAGAAGGCAGTTAATGCGTATATATCATACTTCCGATGCATATGTTGAAGGAATCGAAACGGCATTATGGTGCGTTCCCAGCTATTCCGAGTTCTGATTAGATAATTTGTTGAGAAAATTTAGAGAAGTTATGAATTAAGGAAAGAAAGCGTTCTTACAGAAAGAAAGATGGCTTCTTTTTATCAAAATATGCGCTGATGCTCGTTTATTGATAGATTCCTAACTTCAGTCACTTAAAGATTTTGTTTCCCATATAAAAACAGACATTAAGTATATTCAAAATTCTGAAGTTGCTACTTTAGTTCTCAAACAGGCGCCAGGAAAGAAAACGGATGTACGGTGCACACTTGAGCTGATCGTATTTAATCATAAGTGATGCACAGAACGGCAAAAACATTCGGTAACCACAATGTCTCTTCCTAAGCCTGACATACAATCAATATCGTTACACCAGTGCTAGTGGAAAATGGCGGACAGCGAAGCAGTTGGTGTAGAAAATTAACTGGCGGCTGATTTTTTTGCAATGTCTTAAAATTTATTTCTGCCACATTTCCGCTAATTATTTCATACATTGAGAAATAAAGGGAATGTAAGCGAGGATAATACTTGGATTGAAAATCATAGAATTACAGAAACCTAGAAAGATTTATAGTATCATGATGGAGAAAGAGACAGGAAGAAGAAGATGGGAGCAAGATGGAAGAGGAACAGAGAATATGCGCCTGTTCCTCTTCGAAGAAAGACTGAATGTTTTTTTTTATTTTCGTTCACAAGAGTGAACGAAAAAAAAAACTTAAGTAAATAAAGGTTGTGAGAAAGAGAAATACGGTATAGAATGAAGGTAGAAAGAGATGAATCGAGAAAAAAAGATATGAGGGGAGAGAACAACAGATTAATTCTAGATAGAAAAATAAAAATAAAGGGGAGAAGAGGAAAGAAAAGAAATGCAGGAAAAGTAATGAACAGAGAAAAAGTACTGCACCAACGACAGACGGATACATAAGGAGGTTATGTATGCAGATATATAACAATTCAGTGAGTAATACTCTGAAGACAATAATAGATCGCTGAGAGCATAAAGAGGTGATTAATAAGTTAATATCATGCTATTAAATACAAATATCAAAATGAAAAGCAGACCTGTAGTTTCAGTTATCCCCGGTGTCTGTTCAACTCACCTACTTGTCCGTTCCACATCCCATCTGAAATAGGAGAATTTGCTTTTGGTGTGATCGCCTTTTGTATTGCCATACACAACTCCTCATTCTCTCTTGCTTGAGCTGGAGCACTGTAAGCTCCTACCGCCGATGCACCGGTCTTCGTATTAGCACACCCCATCACTGGAATACCTGCACAAGTGGGAGGTCTTGCCTAGGAATGTTAAGCAATACGGGAGACAAACCACCGAACTACGTGCGGCCTGTGTTTACGTCGGAAACAATGGCGTGCTGTTAGGTCGAAGACCCCTGTCAACTGCCAATTTCAGCACGCGGCCTTCTTACAAGCCGGTAGGAAACATTTATGAACGCTGGGATGCCACGTGGCATACACACGCGCACTAATTTCCGCCAATGGAATGTCAGATACAGAAGGAAAATCCAATATGCAATTTTAGGCTATGTAAACCTCTCTTTCTCTTGAGCCCTTTGCAACAGACATGAAGAGGCCATTCCAAATGAAATCGATATAAAAAAAGTAATTCTGCCTCTTCTTTAAATTTTTAATACCTTGCTCACCCTTTTTGCTCCTGGAATGAAATGAATAAGGCGCTCTGTTCTTATTCGCAACTTCTAGTGTAGAAGATGAATGGAAGTTAAAGATATAGCTAGTGATTAATTTGTAACAAGCAATATTCCAGATACAAGTCATTGATCAGTGTTCAGGACCTCCGCACCTGTGGTAAAATGAATCTAGAACAGTGTTCTATGTAGCTTTGTCACAAATAAACCAAGTTTAAAGGTGTTGCTAATAAGTAACGCTTTTTAACTCTTAATTTTATGAGTTTGTATCATGTATATCTATCAGGGAGGGAATAAACTTAAACATTTAACGTACGGCATATATCAAGTGTACGACCAGTTATGTAGCCAACCACACGCATTGATGAAATTGAATTCATTTTTTGAATTTCATATTAAAATACGTAGTATTGCTTAGAATTAATATAGGAAGCAAGTTATGCATTCTAATTGGTTGAAAAAAAAAGTAAATACAGTAATTTTGCTGATGATAGTGCTATCCTTGCCGGTAACGACGCTGAAGCCACGGACATCCTCTACGACATTGCCCGCATTGCCCGGCCATACGGTTTGAAGATCAATGCTGGTAAGACAAAGGCCCTGACAACAGATGGGTCGCAAGCCACCATCTATCTCGAAGGCGTCCAGATCGAGCAAGTGCAGGACTTTAAATACCTTGGGTCGCTGGTCCAGGAGAAGAAAGTTGCATCCACCATGGAAATCCACAGCAGAATTGGACAGGCGGCCACTGCGTTCGCCTCGCTCAAATGGTGTCTGTGGAAGAGGACCAACATTTCCACAAAGACTAAAATCCGACTCTTCCGGACTTTGATCCTGCCCATTCTTCTTTACGGATCGGAAACATGCATTTGTCTCAAGTTAGATTTGAACAAACTTGAGGTATTCCAAATGCGATGCCTGCGGCAGATCTTGGGCATCTCTCTTCGCGACCGCATCACTAATGATACCATCCGCGCCAGATGCCAACAGCAACCAACCATTGCCGACCAAATCCAGAAGCGAAGGCTTAGATGGTTTGGCCACGTATGTAGAATGGGCACGAACAGAATACCATCCACACTCCTTTGGAGACAACGACCCACCCAAGGGAACATCCAACGGACCGCGCCTAGGAAAACGTGGGCCAAGCAAGTGGAAAATGACTTGAAGAGCCGACGTCTCGACCTTAACCAGGCCAGGACTGACTCCATGGATCGTAAGGTATGGAAGAACATCACAGAGCAAGTCCGAAACCCTGCGGCACCTACAGCAGCATACTGGTTGCGTGGCCAACCGCCTCCCCCAGCTGCCAGCTAAGGACCAAAGAAGAAGAAGAAGAAATACAGTAACTGGAAATGGAAGCCTCCAAATAAGCAGGAATGGAAAAGAAAACAAAAGGAAGTATGGAGTGTAGAAAAACGGCAGTATTTTTAAAGGACAGCCAATCCTTCCATATTACAGCCGGAAAATATATGCCTATATCAGGACTTAGATAAAGTCTGACTTTTTTTTCTGACTCAAATGTTCAGCACCCGAACAATAATAAACAACATATTTAAATTGTTTTATTTGTGGTTAACGTTCTGCTCCCCTCTTGGCTCCATTACCTGATAACTCTACTTGTAAAACTATAAGAGTAAACGTCTTTGATTTTGAACAAAGTTTCGTTTAGTATACAGGGTGTCTCAAAAATATTGGTACAAACGTTTAGGGGAGGTAGGTAACATCTAATGCGTACAGGTCTGGAGGCCTCATTTTAGGAAGGATGTAGATTTACTTGAGCGTGTACAGAGAAGGGCAACAAGATTGGTGAGGGGAATGAAGGGATCCTCTTACCAAGAGAGGCTTAAGTTCTGCAAATTGCAGTGGCTGGAGACTAGGCACCTGCGCGGTGATCTGATTGAGGTATATAAGGCCTTGAATGGGTTGAGCACGCTGAATTCTGATGGGATCCTTCCACTTGTTCAGATTACGAACCTAAGGGGGCATAAATTCAAATTAAGAAAAGACAGATGTAGAATAGATGTGCGGAAATTTTCCTTCAGCCAGCGGGTGGTTAATTGCTGGAACAAACTTCCATCTGTCGTTGTGGAAGTTGATAGGTTGAATAAATTTAAGGAGGAACTGGACAGGCATTTGGAGGGAATGGTGTGATTTTTTTTTTTTTTTTTTTGTCTGATGCTGCATAAGCTCATACATTTGCTTTCTTGCATCACATGCCACTACTACTACTACTACTACTACTAATGGAATGTGAATCGCATAGGAACCCATAACCGGAAACGTCACCGTAAGTCGGTACACGGCGCTGTTCATCAGTTCGCCAGACGGAAAATTTCTGGTTTACTCATTCAAGCAGTATTCGCCGCACGAAGAGCATGCATCGATATGCAAACTGTGAGCTAGCAGACATGCACCTAGTGTATGGATTAGCAGAGGGAAATGGACGAGCTGCTCAACGAATTTATGGAGGAGAACGCTTCCCAGACAGACATGTACCGGAACATCGTTTGTTTGCGCGTGTGCATCAAATTTGTGCGATTATGGGTCATTTAGAGGTAACAGGAGTAGTGGTGGCAGACCACGTTCGACCGCCATGGAAGAAAGTGTGTTGAATGCCGTCCAGAATAATCCTACTACCAGCACAAGTGCCGTTGCCTCTGCCTTAGGAGTGTCTCGTTGCAGTGTACAGCGTGTCTGGCACGACGATTCCTTACACCCCCTTTCATCTCCAAAGGTTCAGTTACTGCTCCCCCAAGATCATCCTGCACGTGTGGCTTTTGGGCAGTGGTTTCTCCAAGAAAGTGTTCAACAAGAATTTTCACGGATGAGGTTTATTTCACTCGGGGAGGCCTATTCAATCAACACAATGCTCTTTTGTGGGCTCACGACAACCCACACGGTGTGCGCCCCCATGCGGCACAACATCGCTTCGCAATAAATGTGTGGGCAGGTATGGTCGGTGACTGCTTAGTCGGCCCATACCTGTTACCATCCCGCATGAACTCCGCTAAATATCGGATCTTTCTTGAACAAGTTCTACCAGGGTTACTTGACGGTGTTCCAGCAAATGTGAGACGCAACATTTGGTTTCAACATGAGGGCGCCTGCCCATTATGGAAGGTGTGTTCGTGACCATTTGAACAGGCGTTTTGGGCATCGATGGATTGGCCGTGGTGGACCCGTTGCCTGTCCCCCACGCTCACCTGATTTATCGAGCCTTGATTTCTTTCTGTGGGGGCCCTCAAATCTATAATGCCCGCGTTATAAATTTGAGGGCCCCCACAGAAAGAAAATCTATAACGAATCCTAGGGCGACAGCCGCGTATAACGCGGCTGCCGCCCTAGGATCTGGCTCTTGACTGGGGAAGTATCCCAAACCGCGTAACCTTGGACAGTGACTCAACCCCAAAATCGAACGTTTTTTGTATGATAATACAAGGAACTATGACTTCAGTGCCTTCCTCCCCATTTACCATAGACTTAAAATGGTGATGTGCCATCGTTTTCCCTGTGCGCTATCAACTTTTTCAATGCTACCAGCGTCTTCGCCGCCTTCAGAGACTCCTTAAGGAAGTGATCCCGCTCTTCTAGGGGTATTTTAATAATAGGCTGTTTCCTTCCGCAAAGTGACAAGGGAACCAGCCCAAAACTTAAACGGCTCAGTAGTAGTCACCAAATTTGCCTACGAACTTGTGGCTGACATTTTTTGCCAGCTAATCTTAAGCCCTAGCAGGCGCTACAAACCAGTTCTCGCTAATCCGAATGGTTCCCGCTTATCCGGACGGTGCCGACATGAAAGGGACACTAGAAAAAAACAAGGACTCAGCAATCCAATCAATATGAGGACCTCCAGATCATCATAGAAAAACTGAATGAAACGAAATACAATCCACCGGGTGCCCCCTCCGGACCAAGTGGAAAAATACCAACAGGCTGATTCTCAAATCGGAAACGCGATCCCAGACAGAGGCGAAGGAGCATCTGGACACAGTAAGTCAGCAGAAGGAAATGAGTGAAGATAAGCAGCAGGACGTACCCCCATTTACCCTGGATCCTACCCTGCCAAAGGGCACGGTTTACCAGAAACCCCTCTTCCTCAAGACGGCCCTTGAAAATCTGTTCAAGGAAAACCCAAACAGGGTATCCACTGGCCTTATGGCCTAAATAGTCACAATCTTCCACAAAATGGAAACAATACTAGTAGACATGCATCTTGAATGCGAAAGAGCCGTCACACGTATAGAATCATATAAAGAATATGGGGCAAATCAAATGCCACAGCGCGCGCGCTCCCAGATATGCCCAAGCGATGAGGACAAATATGCATGAGCCACCAGCAACGATAACCAAACGTAAAACACTATTACCAACTCCAAACCTGGTCATCCTCTGACCAACCTCCAAGGAAGAGCACGCCACAAGCGAGGCGGTTAAAAATACCGTAATAACGAAACTGGCAGATCTCAAAAAACAAGAATAATGTCCGCAAAATAAGAAACACTGGGGTCATAATAGAAACCCTGATTAAAGAAGATGCCCAAAAGATAATAGCAAACCCAAAAATACAGACCCTAGGCCTGGAATCAGCGACCTCCATGAAGAAAAGGCCTAGTATCATTATACAGTGAAACTTCCCTTTAACGGACAGCCATGGGGAACGAGAATTTTTCCGTCGTTAGAATGACGTGTCCGCTAACAAGAAGTCTGAGGGAGAAAAAAAAAAGAAAGAAAGAAAAATCGTTAAACGTTTAATGTAAAATTAAATTAAAATATATGCAGATTTTGCACAATATTTTTGTAAATAATATACATACAATTGTGCTATGCATATTATGACTTTATCTTAAGAAAAATACATACAGTAATCACTTATTTTCTTCTGCGCCTTCTTCCGGCTGATAATTTTGTTTTCAACATTTGTTTGGAGTGAAGAAACCATCGAAAGTCCTTCAGTATCTTCTTCAGCGGCGAAAAACATTTTTAAACGATTGATTTGTATGAGCGCTTCTTCTATTTTCATCGGTGGTTCGTCGTTAATATGTTCTTCGACAGAATGACCTCCTTCCATTTCTTCATCCTCATGAGGAACTTCTTGAAAAATATCGATGATAATGTTGTTGATATCTAGAGCACCATCTTCTGTAGTGAGGTTCGAGTCTATATCTTTGTAGCCAGGGTCACTTTGTATCGTACATTATCAATAGATATTGAAGTTCTTGTTCTTCTTGGTGCTCCACATTGCTGTTCACAACTTCAGTTTTTGCGTTTGAGAAGCCAGACTTTACAAAACAGTTCACGACAGTTTGTTTTCTAATTGCGTTTACTGAAGAGGAAATCCATTGAATCGCATCTAGGATGCTGAGTTTCTTTGCAAGGTCACTCGCACATGTTACATCGTTCATGTTTGCAATGAGATGTCTTAAAACACGTTTTCTGTAGTGAAGTTTAAAATTTTTTATTATCCCTTGATCCAAGGGCTGACACTCTGCAGATGTGTTTGGTGGCAGAAAAACGATTTGAATGTTGGACAATTCAATGTGCTGGTGAGATCCAGCATTATCCATGAAAAGAATAATTTTTCTGTTTTGGCGAATCATGTTTTGGTTAAAGTGACTTATCCATTCGCTCATGATATCTCGTGTCATCCACGCTTTTTTATTAGACTTCCAGTCAACATTCAAAAGATTCAACTTTATGCCCTTGAAACAAGGAGGATTTTGTGGTTTTCCTACAACAAGAGGTTGTTCAAAGTCTCCCACCATATTTGTACACAATAGTACAGTCAAGCGTTCCTTAGAAATTTTTCCGCCCTGGCACTTTTCGTTTTTTAGACTCATTGTTTTTTCAGGAAGAGCTTTAAAAAACAACCCTGTTTCGTCACAGTCGTAATCCTTAGCTTCAAAATCACGACATAAATCTTCCAATTTGACGGTCCACTCTGTTACAACCCCAGTATCAACAGATCCGCCTTCACCACTTACGGTTTTCCAAGAAATTTTATGCCGAGTTTTGAACTTGTCTAGCCATCCCACAGAAGCTTTGAACTCATTTACTCCCATACCATAGATTTCGCAACCTCCAAAGCCTTTTCCCTAATAATAGGCCCATTAATGGGAATTTTTTTAGCACGTGCGCGACAAAACCACTCATACGTAACATTGTCAATTTGAAGTCCAACAGTTTTCGGGAATGATTTTGAACCTGATCATTTACGTGTTGCCAAAATTGTTTGAGCAATTCATTTTTTTCTTTAGGATGTCGCTTACCTGCGTCTTCCCGATTTTGAATTTTGCAGCGAGATTGCGAACACTGTTTTTTTGCCGATCATACGCATTAATGAGTTCGACTTTATCTTTTACGAGAAGACATTGTGCACTTCACACGACACTGAACAAAACTGAAAAGTGAAAGTCAAAAGACGAAAGGCCGACAAAATTCCCCCCCCCCTGCACACACCGAATTCATCAGAAGTTTTACACGTGCCTTAAAATTCTTGAAAAAGGGTTTAAAACCACGACGTAAACCTTGATAAAATTCAGAGAATCGGAAATAGAAAATAAACACACGATTGAGGCAATACATGGAAGAAAAGTTCCTAGAAAAAGGGCCGTGAGCTCGCACGCTGTCCGTTATGGGGAGATCAAATTAAGTGCTAATCTAAACGAAACAGTGCAGATTGCCTGTCTGCGTCCTTTACAGAGAATGTCCGCTAGACAGAAGCTGAAAACACGTTAAAACCAATAGAGGAGAGTTGAGGAATTTGAAAATGTCCGTTGTAGTGAGATGTCCGTTAAAGAGAGGTGTCCGTTAGGAGAAGTTTCACTGTATATGATACGGACAAAGAATTAACACCAGCAACACTCAGGGAAGAACTCTACATAAGAAACTCCTTTACCATCTCTCCAAAGGACAAACTGCACTTGCCTGAACTTTACGATAGACCTCACAAATGACACCAAAACAGAAAAAAGGAGAATTACCCTGCATCTCCAACAAACCTGGTAAACGAGATGGGAAAATTCACCAAAGGATGCAATCAATAGAAAATTCGTGCCAAAAGTACACTCTGTATATCCAATTTATCCGCAATTTATCCGTTGCGATATTTAGTTCTGCGCACCATGGTTGTATTCTGACGTGATGTGCGACATTGTGGTCCGTCTGTTTGCTTGCACAATTCTAGCCGTCCTCCTCTGACCTCTCTCTCTCTCTCTCTCTCTCTCTCTCTCTCTCTCTCTCTCTCTCATAAACAAGCGATTTTCTTCCACAGGAGTGCCGTTGAGAGGATGTTTTCTGTTCGTTGCACCATTCTCGATACACCCTTGAAACTGTGGTGCGTGAAAAATTCAGGAGAACTGCCGTTTCAGAGATGGTTTGTCCAGCACGTCTTGCACCTACTACCATGCCTTGTTCGAAGTCCGTTAGATCACTCCTTTTCTCCATTCTTGCTACGGTTTGTACGCTTAACTGATACTAGAAAGGTTGTTCTGCTGCATTTATATCCACAACTGTGGTCATGTGACTTGCAACGTTTGTGGGACAAACCATTTGTGTGCACAGCAGGGGTGTACCTAATAAAGTGACAGCACAGTGTGCATTCTATGTTCTTATTCTTTCTTTGACATATTTTACAGTTCTCAAAATCGGATTCTGCGTGAAAATTGACAATTCCACAATACTACCTGCCTAAAGTGACCAGTTTCGAGCGGTCCTTGAGTGGTTACATTTGTCTCGTTTTACTCTACCAAATTGTATACACTGAGAGGCCACTTTATTAGATATACATGTATTTGCTTAATAGCGAGCGTCTCTTATTAGCCCTTAGAGCAACCTGAATTCGCCCTAGAGACTTAACGAGGTGTCGAAGGTGTGCCACATGCTGGTCCATGTTGACCCAATTCTTCCATAGTTGTTGCAGATTAGATCATTGCGGATCTCTACTGTGAAGGGATCGTTCAGCCCCATCCTAAGTGCCCAACTTCATAGAGAACTGGTGGTTAGCGAGACCAATACAGTAGGCTTAATTCACAATTATCACCTCGTGACATGGCGCATTATCCTGTTGGAAGAACCCATTCGCGGTTGGATACACTGCAGCTATGAAGGGATGCTCCTGGTCTGAAACAATTTCTAGTGTTTTATAACCTGTTGCATCCAAATGTTGCTCTATTGGTATCATATCGGCCCATTGTGCACGCAAAACCATTCCCCACATTATTACACCTCTACTAACGGATATTGTATGACAATAATTCTCAAACTTGGTCGTGAACCACCAGGAAGTTGCTATCAGCTTAAATGGGACAGGGGTTGCAAAATTTTGACTCAGGTTTAAAGTACATATATTTTTTTTTTTTCTCGTGGAACCGTTTGTTTTTATACAATTGTAAGATTCATTGCTGTTTTATTAATTTTAATATAGATTAAAATTTAATTATTAAAAATGAGTGATATTAGTTTATTTATTTCCGGGGGTCGCGGTATTGTAAAGTTGGAAATTCTCTTTTTGTACCATGTAGGTACAAAAAACCGAGTTGGAGTCTGTTAGTGCTGCCATCTAGTATCACTACTGTACACTATTGTGGTGAACTAAGGTTGAATATTAAGAAACAATGGTTGTCAAATAAGTGAATAAATAAAAATCTAAAAATAAATTTAAGAACTGAATATTGGCAAATCTGCTACAGTGGAAACAAAAAGTAGATTAGTTAGAGGGAAGTCTATTGCTAATGTAGTGAAATCTTTAATTTCATCACTGATATTTCCACAAAGTTGAGTTGAGCATAATTCATTATATTGTTTATGAATAGATTAAGAAAGTGGAAAGAAATTATAAATTAGTATTATACGAATTTATTAAGTGTAATTATTCTAATAGAATATTTTAGTTTATTGTTACTTTGTTAACGTATGATATATTGATCTTGAAAGTGCATTTCCTCTATATTGCAACGTCTTGAACTTCTTTTTTATTTTATATTTTTAAATAATCAATAATTATTATTTGTCGATATTGATGTGCAGATTCATTAGTTTAGTTTTTCCGTAACTTCAGTTGTTGTTTCACAAGGTTAAAATTCTGAATTAACCACAGCCTCTGGTGTGCTGAAAGTGACTTGGGGATGGGGCTTTGCACGAGCTCCTTTGCTAAAAAAAAAAAAGTTTGTTAAAATGTAACAGACTATTTTAACCGGAGATGACCCTCAAGTAAAATTCTTTCCGATTGATCCATTGTTAACAAACTGGCAGCATACTTCTTTCTATAGCCATTTGAAACGTGGGAGGGATGAGTGAAGAGCTGACTGGGTGACTTCCTAGTCTTCATCATGAACATCGACCAAGGAAACAGTATACGTTGTCGGCAAAACCCATACATAAAAAAAATATGTTAGTCAAAGAATCACCAGGAGATCAGGGAATGTACCAGAGCATCATTGTGCATACTGCAAGGTGTTACAACATCAGCAGGGGGAAGGGGGCTTGTAAGGATGGGATTCTGCCTGCAAACCTTTCATTGAAATGATAATGCGAAACGAGGATGCACTGGTGTCACGCTGAGAGGAATCAGTCGCTGAAGGAGTGGGGAAACAACTGTGGAGAAATGAATCAGATGGAAAAGCGTAGGTATAGCGCAAACCCGAAAAATAGTTTGAAATGGAACGTAATTATAAGAGAGATTACAATAAATGTTGAACGTAATCTACTCCTTCCCAAATGTAAGCATAAACTGTTTTCTTCATGTTTGCTGATAGCTGACATGAAGTTCGTAATCGTTGAAATTTCTGATTGGATATTGACTTTTAATTCTTCCAATATTTGAAAGTTGTTGGTGTATACTACTCATATTACGTTCTTAGCGTTTTTTCACCAACCTTTCATGGAGTAAAATAAAATTAAAATAAAATAAAACAAAACAAATCTTGATAACTATATTTACAATAACTGTATTTACAAAATTAATATACGTATTACAATATTAAAAGTATTAAAACACAAGATTAAAATGCATTAAAATATACTAAGTTAAAAGCGATAAAATTCCGTAGCTTTCAAAGGCTCCAGCCTTCTTCTTCAGCAGTACTCTCTATTATTCAGTACACCTTTAAATATCAGCAGGGTAATGGTAGGCATCACATGTTTCCATTCTCACGTGTTCCGCTCTCCATTAGCGCAATTATAGCAAATCTAGCTATGGAGGAGCTCGAGACCAGAATATTTAATGCTAGTGTTCTCCCTATGCGCCCCTGGAAAAGGTATGTGGATGATACGTTTACATTTGTTCGGAAGGGGAGTGAAGATCATGTGTTGAATATCTTAAATGGCTTCTCCCAATTCATACAATTTACGTCGGAAGTTGAAGATGGAGGAGTTCTGCCGTTCCTGGATGTGTTGGTCTGTAGGGAAGACCAGCAGTTAAAGACAAAAGTTTTTAGAAAAACGATGTGTAAAGGGCAATATACGCATTATAATTCAGCCCTGACCAGCCATCATAGGAACAGTGTGATAAGAACGCTAATTAATAGAGCGAAATCACATTGCAGTAACTCCGATGATAGGAAAGCAGAGTATGAACGTGTCACGGCGGATCTTGCTAAATGTGGTTACCCCCAGAGGATTATAGATAAATTTATTAATGAAAATCAGAGGAGAGATGAATCTTTTATACCAGTATCTACTGCATACATTCCCTATTATCCGGGCTTGACGGATTATATAACTAGAGTATTAAGAAAATATCAGACACGCTGTGTGCAGCTTCCGGGACGAAGACTGCGCTCAGTTGTGTCTCAAGTTAAGGACCCCATTCAAAAAGAGGATGCTAGTGGGGTCGTATATAATATTAGATGCCCGGATTGTGGGGAATGTTATGTAGGGGAGACAAAACGTCGTCTCAAAGATCGTCTGGGGGAACACAAGAAAGCAATAAGAAATGCGGAATATGACAAGTCCGCCGTGGCCGAACATTTTTGGGAGAAGCAGCACCAGATCTCCCCAGACGATGCCACTATCACCGATCGGGCGCATAGGTTCTGGGACCGTAAGTGGCTCGAGAGTTTGCGGATCAGCTCTACAACCAACATTAATAGGGATAGGGGTGTACGGATTCACCCCCTTTTAGAGACTATTATCCTAAAAAAGGATGAACGGTTCCGTACGACTTCTGTTCGAGCCACTTCCGGTTCCACAATGCAAGAGAGCGGAACACGTGAGAATGGAAACATGTGATGCCTACCATTACCCTGCTGATATTTAAAGGTGTACTGAATAATAGAGAGTACTGCTGAAGAAGAAGGCTGGAGCCTTTGAAAGCTACGGAATTTTATCGCTTTTTAACTTAGTATATTTTAATCTTGTGTTTTAATACTTTTAATATTGTAATACGTATATTAATTTTGTAAATACAGTTATTGTAAATATAGTTATCAAGATTTGTTTTGTTTTATTTTATTTTAATTTTATTTTACTCCATGAAAGGTTGGTGAAAAAAAAAAAAACGCTAAGAACGTAATATGAATATACCCAACCTCAGAGGCCTATTTGAGGAGTGTATACTACTCTTCAAAATATATTCGGACGCACTTCAGTTTCACACTGACGTCACTAACACTCCAATAGTGCGTCGGTCCCCTTTGGCTGCAATGACACACTCCACCCTCCATCCTCATGGGTTGTCTTTCCAACGAACAGTAGACTGCAGCAGGTATAGTGTCCCATTTCTCCTGCAGAATAGTGAACAGTTGATCTACCGATGTGGAACATGCTGATCTGCCCTCAGAGCATGAAATTGTGAATAAACGTTTAGGTAGTCATTGGCGTTCATAGTTCCCTGAACAACCACCAAAGATCCTAGGCCGTACCATGAAACATACTTCGTACCATAACTCTACCTTCTCCGATTTTCATTGTTGGAACAATGCATTCCATCAGCAGGCGTTCTCCTGCCATCCCCCACACCCGTTCATGTGATTGGAATAGAGTGTAGCGAGATTCGTCACTCCGTAGAACCGATTTCCTTCGTTGGAAGGACAAATTACGGCGTTCATTGCACCATACAAAGCGAGAGATTGTTGATTGTGGTTGATGATGTTTGGCTTATATGCCACCGCTCTGCCATGAAAACCGAGGCTGTGAAATTCTGGACCTAGTACAGCGCTCTGACGAGATTGGCTTACTACACTTTTGGGTACTCACTGGTCACGTGAAGTAAGCTTCCGTGGTCTTCCTGTGCATTGCTGAACTGTAGTAGTACCAGCACGCTTCCATATCATGATAACATAATCGTTTGTAGACTATGGATGGTGTACGTTTCATTAACAACACGAATCGACAAGCTATCAATGTGACATCTGACAATAATATCCCTCTCTCAAAATCAGTCAGCTCTACTCTACGTGCCATAACGAGAACAGCTAACGTGTAGCCGATACGCCTTCTTTGTATACTTCTAATAAAAAATAAAATAAACAATAATAACAGAATGTGTCCAGATACGCGTTGAAGGGAGGGGGGGGGGGGGTAGTATATGCAGAATAGCCTTTTCCACTTATTGTGGTGTGCTAAGCTTCATACCTAGGCAGATATGAAGTTCATATCTTGTGTGAATATGTTCATATCTTGTGCAGGCAGATATGAAGTTCTCTGGGCCGTGCAGATGGGCTGCAACAGTAGCTCATGGTGTCTTGTCAATGATATACAGGAATTTTTCTAGCAGGGATAAGGAGGTGATTATTCCCTTGTATAAGGCAATGGTCAGGCCACACCTTGGGTACTGTATACAGGTCTGGAGGCTTCATTTCAAGAAGGATGTAGAGCTGCTGGAAAGAGTACAGAGAAGGGCAACAAGATTAGTGAATGGAACAAAGGGTTGCTCTTACGAAGAAAG
This sequence comes from Mastigoproctus giganteus, assembly GCF_048544385.1. Taxonomy (NCBI): domain Eukaryota; kingdom Metazoa; phylum Arthropoda; class Arachnida; order Uropygi; family Thelyphonidae; genus Mastigoproctus; species Mastigoproctus giganteus. The sequence continues at coordinate 204,118,285 of NC_143583.1, forward strand.
GCTTAAGTTTTGCAAATTACAGTGTCTGGAGACTAGGCACCGGCGAGGTGATCTGATAGAGGTGTATAAAGCCTTGAATGGTTTGAGCATGCTCAATGCTGATGGGATTCTTCCTCTTGCTAAGAATAATCACTTGAGAGGGCATAAATTCAAATTGAGGAAAGACAGATGTAGGATAGATGTGCGGAAATTTGCCTTTAGCCAGCGGGTAGTTGGTTGGTGGAACAGACTTCCATCCCTTGTTGTGGAAGTTGATAGCCTAAATAAATTTAAGGCTCAGCTGGACAGATATTTCGAACGAACGGAGGGATGAAGTGGAAGTTTTTTTTTTTTTTTTTTGGCTGATGTTGCATAAGCTTGCTTTCTTGCATCATATGCCTCTACAGATGCTAATGCTAATTATGAGAGCATCTTTGGACTCAGGGGAGATCCCCACGGACTGGAGATGTGCAAATGTGTCCCCAGTTCACAAAGGGGGATCGAAGGATGACACGAGTAATTACAGACCAGTTAGTTTAACTTCTGTTCCGGGTAAAATAATGGAGTCACTGGTTAAAGATACATTGCAGGATCATCTAGACAAGACTACAGCAATAATTCAGACACAACATGGGTTTGTTAAGGGAAAGTCTTGTCTGACAAATTTGATTGGTTATTATGATGTGGTTACAAAGGAACTGGATGCAAAAAATAATTTTGATATCATATACTTGGATTTCAGGAAAGCTTTTGACACTGTTGCTCATAGAAGACTACTGTACAAATTGGAGCAGGATGGTATTGGGGGTGGGTTGCTGCAGTGGATGGAGGGATGGTTGAGTGGGGGAGGACGGAGGGTGGTAATCAATGGGTGCTGCTCTTCGTGGACTGATCTTATTGGTGGAGTCCTGCAGGGTTCGGTGTTGGGTCCACTGTTGTTTTGTATATTTATATCAATGATATTGATGAAGGTATATCAAGCTTAGTGTCGGGGTTTGCGGATGATTCAGGGGTTGGCGGGGTTGTTAATGACGGTAATGGCAGTGTGTTACTGCAACAAGATCTGGAGGATTTGGGCAGATGGGCTGAGAAGTGGCAACTGAGGTTTAACATTGAAGAATGCAAGGTGGTGCATGTGGGTAGAAGTAACCCTAGAGAAACGTACCAACTGTGTGGTACTACACTTAAGGAGGTAGAAAATGAAAAAGACCTGGGAGTAATTGTGTAGTCAGATGTGAGGTTTTCTGAGCAGTGCAGACGGGCTGCTAGGGTAGGTCGTGGGGTCTTGTCAATGATGTACAGGGGTTTTGTTAGCAGGGGGAAGGAGGTGATTGTCCCTCTGTATAAGGCAATGGTCAGGCCATGCCTTGGGTGCTGCGTGCAGGTCTGGAGGCCTCATTTTGGGAAGGATGTGGATTTGCTTGAGCGTGTGCAGAGAGGGGAAACAAGATTGGTGAGGGGAATGAAGGGATCCTCTTGCCGGGAGAGGCTTTAGTTCTGCAAGTTGCGGCGGCTGGGGACTGGGCACCTGAGAGGTGATCTGATTGAGGTGTGTGGGGCCTTGAATGGGTTGAGCACGCTGAATTCTGATGGGATTCTTCCACTTGTTCAGATTACGAACCTAAGGGGGAATAAATTGAAATTGAGGAAGGATAGATGTAGAACAGATGTACGGAAATTTGCCTTTAGCCAGCGGGTGGTTAATTGCTGGAACAAACTTCCATCTGTCGTTGTGGAAGTTGATAGGTTAAATAAATTTAAGGAGGAACTGGACAAATATTTAGAGGGGATTGTTTTGTAATTTTTTATTTTTTTATTTTTTTATTATTATTATTATTTTTTTTTGACTGATGCTGCATAAGCTCATACGCTTGCTTTCTTGCATCACATGCCACTACTACTACTACTACCCTTCCAACAGTATAAGCTGTGAAATAAAGCATTTTCTACCATATGGACCAACACAAAATACGCCCAATTTATATAAACAATATACTGATGCCTCGTAGCTTTAGATGCCTCGGTGCCAATTCTAAACAACTGACCACTTTTCATTTTAAATACTCCAAGGATGTCCAACGCCCTAGGGTGCATTGGTGAAGAGGATGAGTTTCATGTATCTTCCTCAATATTTAATATTATTAGAACCATTCAATAAGAATGTTATTACAGTCATGTAATAACAGTGTTGGATTTTTGTATTTAATTATTAAATGAAAAAAATTACACTTTGAATTTAAACGTTGATCAACAAAAATTAAATCACATTTGTAAAAAATGCATAACAGAATAAGTGGTAAGGAGCTCTTCTTGCGGTAAATGACTAGTTGCCTTCAAAAATCAAAGCAGCCTGCGACCTTCAGCATTTTATTTGTTTTGGTCACTAATCAAAAAGTTTGGACGCCCCTAGCATAGTCTATTAGCCTTTTCTTTAAATAATTATCTATTCATTGATCTACATCCTTTATTCTACATAGCACTTTTATAATTCCCCTTTTCTCCTTCAGGGTTAGCATGTTCTACTTCGAGAGCTCTTCCCGCAGCTTTACGTTCTTACATTACTTACTTTACAGTTATATAAGAACCGAGCCTCCATTAATTTCTTAACGATTTAGTATTAGTATTAGTAATGGCTGCATGGTGCAAGAAAGCCTATGGCTTATGCTGCACCAGCCAAAAAAAAAAAAAACGAACAAAACAATAATAAAAACAACAAAAAAATAATAAATAAATAATAATTAATAAAAAAAGGAAATTAAACCTATCATCCTATGCCCTTCCCTTACCCGAAAGTACTATCCAGATGACCTTTGAATTTCCCCAAACTGTCGGCCTCTACCACCCATGAAGGCAACTTATTCCAGTAATTTATAACTCGTTGGCTAAAATAAAACTTCTTGCAGTCCAATCTAAACATTTCCCCCCGTAACTTGAATTTATGTCCCCTAGTTCTAGCATCATTTATAATCTTGAAAATTTCGTCCTCATTCATTTTACTGATGCCTCTCAGAGCCTTAAACACCTCAATCAAATCTCCTCTAAGGTGTCTAGTTTCCAAACTCTGCAACCCACATGTTCGAAGTCTTTCTTCATAAGGACGCCCTTTTGCCGATCTCACCAGGCGAGTTACCCTTCTTTGCACCCTTTCAAGAAGTTCGATATCTTTCTTTAGGTGCGGTCTCCATACTTGAACACAGTATTCCAAGTGTGGTCTAACATAAGCCTTATATAATGGGATTATCACGTCCCTATCTCTACTTTCAAAAGTTCGATAGATCATCGATAGGACCATGGGCCTTCCTTGCAACCTGTTTACAATGCTCAGAGAATATCATGTCTGACCGTATCGTAACACCCAAGTCCCTTTCCTGCAGTACTGGGTTTAGTTGAACTCCACCAAGTGAATAAGTTATTTTGGGTTTACTGTTTCCCAGGTGTAGTACCTTACACTTTGTTGGATTAAAGCATAGCTGCCATTTTTCTGACCATTCCTGAAGTCTATCTAGGTCTCTCTGAAGAAGCTCAGCTTGACAGTGATCATTAACTACTCTACCAATTTTAACATCATCTGCAACTTTAGACATCACGCCCTCTATCCCTTCATCGATGTCGTTTATGCAAATTAAAAACAACAGTGGTCCTAATACTGATCCTTGGGGAACCCCATTTCTTACATCAACCCAATCTGAGGAATAGCCATTTATCGCAATCCTCTGCCTCCTGCCCTGAAGCCATCCTTCTATCCATCTAAGGATTTTCCCAGTGATTCCAACCTATTCCAGCTTATAAAGCAACCGCTCATGTGAGACTGAGTCAAAAGTTTTGCTGAAATCTAAATAAACAATGTCGAAAAAAATTATTCATGATACGACTTTCGATTTCATCGAAGTCGTATCATGAATAATTTTTTTGTGATCTCGCCACATAGAAAATCCTCTCCAATCTGTAAAATGTTTTATAGAAAAAGAAGAAATCACTTTAATTAACAAATTTTCAAAATTGGATCCATTTATCTACCTTTCTTGGTGATCCTTCATGAATTTGAGTATTTTGATTTCGAATATAACCGTTGTTTTTGCATAATATCAATAATTTCTGAGAAATTAAAGAAAAATAATAATACTATATTAGATATAGTTACGCACAAACTAAAAACAAAAGCATTGTTTTTAGTTTGTATCAATAGATCAATACTCTGTTTTGTAGAACTGAATATTGATCTTTTCTACAACTAAACAACAAACAAAAAAAATCACAAATTAAAAAGTTCAAGTTCTCCTCTGATCAATCAAAAAATTTCCCTATAAAGATACATTTGAACGCCTTTGGCTTTTGTATGATCGTATGATCATCCCGAACGAAGTACCAGATATTGTTTCCCATCATACCTTCATCCCACTTTCCTTAGTATCTCTTCTCCATTGACTATACAGTATGTCCTAGTGGAATCCCACCCCCATGCCCTTCACTAACATTATTCAGGTTTGATCTGAAAAAAATCTAGGTAAGAATGCAAGTAACGGAGCTTGATGACATTCTGCAACCCATTTTTATCATTTTTAATCAACTTATTAACTAAACTTTTGACCCAATCTTCTTCTCAGATCATTACCATACCACCTGCAGGTTTAACATATCGAAAATTCAATCTTCCTTTCCCTCTTGGAATAAGTAATCATAACCAGGCGGGTATATTCCGCTAAACTTCGTAATGTTAATTTTTTTCTTGAACTTTTGAAAATCTTTCCTTCGCATCTTCCCAACTCCCGTCTCGTTGACCTGTCTGTCTCCCTTCTTTTGGTATGGCTTGTCTGTGTTGGCAACAATGCAGCTTCAAAATTTGCAAAAGACTTAGAAGAACCAAAATTGAAAAATTCTTGTCTTCTAGGGTTTCTTCAGGCAATAATATTATACCAAAAAAAATAATCCTTATCTCAGCCAATTGACCCAGCGAATGGCTGGACTTTATTTGAGTAGCCCATCTTGGCCACAGAATACTTATTAAAAATCCCCCATCAGTTCCTTTAAATTTGAAACTCATCAGCTTAAAAACTACCTTTTTTCTGTGCAATTGTCCCTGATGCTGTTTCAAATTTTATTTTATCATTAAGCTTGCTAGTGTATGCATCTTAGATCCCATTACTTCCATTTTCAGTGGGTGTTTGAGAGACAGATCCTTTCCTCAATCTTGGCCATAATTCAAAGTATTTTCCTTTCTCAAGATTTAAAATTATTTGGCTCTTAAAGACTTCTGTCCCTTCCCTCATTTCATTTTCCTTGTTGAAGATCATGCATAAAAGCATTACTTCTTATCCTTACCCAGCAGATCCTTTCGGTTGAGTTCTCAAGTGTATACTATGGAAAGAAGCATATCTTCACTGTCACTAATCTATTTGAAACCTTCTTTCTTGTCACTGGGCTCTTCACCAGAAGGCACAACTTGGTATTATCTATCTCGACATTGCTGTTTCTTTTTATTCATTTACCCTCAACTTCATTAGAACCTCGCTTATTGATAGGTTACTGTTCGTTTCCATTAGGTCAGATGTATATAGTAAAACCATTTCAACTGGCATTCCATAGGGTGGAGCCCTTTCGGCCTTATTTCTCATCAATTCTCCCCTTATTTCTTCTAGGAGTTCAACTTGTTTCTCTTATGCAAATAACTGAAACATCTTGGCCATTTCTGGCACCCTTGAGGAAGCCAGTACCAACAACCAGTTAATTAACCATTACTTCCCAATTATAATCATCTCATTATCTCAGAAATAAAGTTCCTTTCCTAATTTTTCCGAATATTTCTGGACCAACAGTTCCAAAGGTCCCTGTGCATAAAGACTTGGGAATATTGTTTCCCATCATACCTTCATCCCACTTTCCTTAGTATCTCTTCTCCATTGGCCTAGTGACCTACAGTATGTCCTAGTGGAATCCCACCCCCATGCCCTTCACATTCAGGTTTGGTCTGAAAAAATCTAGGTAAGAATGCAAGTAACGGAGCTTGATGACATTCTGCAACCCATTTTTATCATTTTTAATCAACTTATTAACTAGACTTTTGACCCAATCTTCTTCTCAGATCATTACCATACCACCTGCAGGTTTAACATACAGGGACTATACAGTACTTTGATGAGAAATTTCTTTTTAATATTCATGCACAAAAACTTAAAACCTCCTCCCTAAAAAAGAAGCTGACTATTAAGGCAAAATCTGGTACATATTAGCAATTTAGATATTATCCAAAAAAACGTTGTGGTGTTGTTTTACTCATCTATTCTATATAGGTCTGAAGTTTGGTCTAGTGCTGCTCATTCCAATCTAAAGAACCTGCTAGCAGTTGGGTATCGGCTCCTCAAATGGGTTAAGCATAACTAGGGTTTTATTTACACCATTTCTAGAACCCAGGTGTTCCAAAACTTGGGCTTCTTGACCTTAACATACATTTTGAATGCTTTTAAGCGTCTTATCAGCCTAAGAGCTTTACATTCTTTCACTAAACGATGTAATCAGCATTGGCTCTCGCCTTCGACGTGGAACAAAATTGGCTAGTATATTTCTTCTCAAAATACACGGTCCAAACCCTCTCTGGTATTACTGGACACCGGGTTAAATTTGATAGGTTTTTTCGAAGACCATCACTAGTCTCTATTAACTCGTTTTATTTACAAAGGACTGGAAGTATAAAGCTGAAATCTGTCTCAATTATTACACTTGAATAACTGCTCCTATTTATTATTATTATTCTTATTACTCTATTAATGCCCAACAATATCTAATCAGAATTTAAAGGATCCACTGCTTTAACAAATTGTTTGACTAGCCCCTAGTAGTAATAATTACCGTTCTCCCAGACCTGGCAGAAAAGGTCTTAATTAGAATCACGTCAATGAAGCGAGAAATTTTTGTGGGCTTATTTCACAACGTAGCTGAATTAGTTGGTTTCTAGCGAGACCAACTAATTCAACGTTTTTTTTTTTTTTTTTTTTTTATCCCAGAAACTCGGATATTTAGTCCAGCAAACAGCATAGCAAGCGAAAAATACACGCAATTACAGACACAATATACTGACTCCCTCATAGCATTAGTTTCTTTGACGCTTAACACACACACCTAACGTACAGTGGCGGCTCGTGACTCTGATATATGGGGGTGTGCTGCTTCTTAAAGTTACATTAAATTTCCTTGGTTATAAAACATGTAGACATAGATAGTAATAATAATAAGCAAGTTAAAAATACTACAAAACATTAACTAGACACTTACCATTAACACACTTGAGTAATCTTGAAATTTTATTTTAAAATAAAATCCGTTCTTCGGGCTTTATTTGTTGAAAATAGATTAATAACTTTTTCATTCAAGTTTGGTGCACTGTTGACCAAGCTTTTCTCTATTGAAAGTATTGCTTTTGCATTTAGCCTTTCTTGGTTCATAATGCTCCTTAAAATGTTTTTATTCTTTTTATTCATTTCGACATGAACGCTGGCATTCATGTCGAATGCCAGCGTTCGGGCTCTGAAGTAGTCATCGGAATGGTCAAAAGAATTTTTATGAGCTTTGTAAGTTCACCAAGAACTTCGGCTAGATTATTTTCTGAGATAAATTTCAGCAAGTCAATTACTTTGCAGTAATCGTGTATATCATGTCTGCTATAAAAAACTTGTAATTCCTTTAGAAGTTTTTCTCTTTCAATCATGGGATATGCCTCAGTAGTTTCTCTTTGACTCGTTTTGTCACCTCTAAAGAATGCGTATTGGCAACCCACCGACCAGGAATTTACTCAATCACTGGAAGCAAAATGTGGAAGTGTCTAGCGCACAGTTTCGCCTACGGTTAAACTTCAAAGTTGAAAACGATTTCGTGTTTTTATTCGTTTATTATTGAAATGATTATTGGAAATAGTTGTTTTCCCTTGAACCAAAGGTCTTAGGCTATGGTTGGGCCTGGATGGCCCGGGCTCTGTTTAATACTTGTACTAAATAATCTTTTTTTTTTATTATTGGAAATAGAAGATGAGTATACTATATGCGGGACCTGTTAATGAAAATATGCATTGGGTTGCATTGTTCTTCACAAAACTTCATATAACTCCGTTGACTGTATATTTAGATTTAAAAAGCTGGGTGTGCTGCAGTTCCGCAGTGCCTACCAACGAGCCGCCCCTGCTAACGTAACCTAAAACCCATTTCCAACTTGATAATATGTAGTGATGGAAGCAAGGCGTTTTTTCTTAAAACCATGGGATTTATTTTTACTACGCTGTGTGTGCAAGGTTGCAAATCAGTTCTGGTCTCCTCTAGAGTTTATCTACTGTCTGCTGTTTCAGAGACAGAGAAAGCAGGTTCCCTTTGGAATCGCCTTGGAAACCCAGAAGGAACTTCTGCACCTTGAAGGCCCCGCCGGAATTCCAAATATACTGGTTATACTTAATTTTGTCTAATACTCGCATATGGTTCACATTTCTGTAGTCTTCTTTAATCTTAACAGGGTGTGCAAAAGGAATCGATGATGTATATTTCCATTGCGAAACCATACAGCTTTTAGACTATCTCTGAAAAGATGCTGTTCTTTTGGACTGTGACTAATGCCAATTTCTTCATAAAGACCAGTCAAATCAAAATAATAGTACACGATTTGACAATAGTGTGAAAACGTGCATAAGTGACATGTCTTTTTTCTCTGTAGAAGCCTTGCAGCTGAGATCTAGTAGGTTCCATTCTTTTTAAATGATATGTGAGGACCTCTGCACTGTATTTGGTTAGAGCTAGTCCCTCACGAAGTCATCCAATTCTTGCTGATTAGGGGAATATGGCGTTTTACTTGAATAGGCTTCTGAGATGTAATCCATTATCATGTTCAAATTCAACTTCCAATTCTGAGGCTTCTTTTCCGGAAGGTGGACTGGGAATTTGCAAACCTTTGTTGTGTGGCATGGCACTGGAATAATGGAGAGCGGGATGTTGTGATACACTACAGCATTTCGAACTGCAGACTTTTTAAATTTTGATATAGCCACTATACAACAGTAGCAGTAGTCATGGTTTATGGGCTGACTCACTATTCGAGGCACAGCAATGGTATACACTTAATTGCTACGAAACCAGCCTTCTAATGTTGACCTGCAACTACCACAGCAGATATGAGGTGCCCACAACTTGTCTTGATTGCTCATAGACATTCCCAAATACGCATAGGCTTCATGTGCACTGAGAAACTTATGCTACCAATGACGCATATGCTTCACCTCATTCGGACCTACACGTGTGTATAATATAAACGAACCCAGCACAACGAGCTGAAGGTCATTTCAGATTAATTTGTCGTGGTATAAGAGTAGTATTATATTTAGTAATAATCTTAAGAGTTGAAGATAACTTACACCTTCGTTTGGTAACCATAGCAAACTGCGAGAAAAAAAATTAATAGAATAACACTATAGGTTCTTATATACACTGAGTAATCACTGAATTATGACCACCCTTATGAAAAGTGAATGCGACCTGTTGACCACGAGAGTGCGCAGTTAGTCGACTTACGTAGCATAGATAAGGTGTCAGTGGTTCAGTAGGTGGTAAAAGGAAGGATTTATTGGACTTTGATAAAGGACAGATTGTGGGAACTTGACGAGCTAGTGCCTCGATTTCCCAAACGGCTGAACTGGTGAGGTGTTCGAGAGCCGCCGTAGTTAAAGCGTACCAGAACTGGCATCAAAATGGTCAAACAACAACCCAACGGCAAAACTGCAGAGGTCAGGCGCAGCACTGTTCAAGAATTGACTATCTAATACAACATGGGCCAACCCGGAACAATATCTGCCATGACCATGCATCGCACACTCGCACGTATACCAGCAGACGACCCCTACGGCATCCTCTCCTAACAAAGGTTCATTGGCATAAAATACTCGCCTAGTGCAAAGAGCATGCAAGTTGGACGTTAGAAGACTGGAAGAAGGTGTGCTGGTCGGATGTGTCACATTATTTACTCCACACTGTGGATGGTCGTGTACGGATTTGGCGTCAACAACATGAGGCTCTTCATCCATCATGCATGGTATCAAAAGTGCAGGCCGGTGAAGGCGGTTGTATGGTGTGGGCCATGTTTCACTGGAAGGAACTTGGACCCCTGGTGCATGTGGAACAACGTATCACTGGTCTCCGCTATCGTCAACTGTTTGCTGACTGTGTACACCCCGCTATGTTACACTTTTTTCCGGAATGGCGATGGTGTCTTCGAAGATGACAATGCGCCGAGCCATCGGGCACTTGTGCAGAAATGTTTGAGGAACACAGTTCTGACTTCCAGCATATCGATTAGCCTCCGAACTCCCCCTATATCAATCCCATAAAGCACTTGTGGGACACTATGGAAAGGCATATCAGGCGTCTGGATACACCAATCACCTCCATGCCTGCTTGCTGGCCGCATTATACAGTACACAGCTTGGCTGGCCATACCTCCCAAACGCTTCCGACATCTTGTTGAATCAATGCCACGTCGGATAGCTGCTGTACTGAGGGCAAAAGAAAAACCTACCAAGTATTAGGTAGGTGGTTATAATTCAGTGATCACTCAGTGTATATCACAGTATTGGTACGCACCTATGTAATACATAATACCACAAAAACATAAAATATAGAAAAACTAATTATACCGATGGATTCAATACATACTTATAAGAAACAGTTAAATATAAACATTTTTTGTTACATAGTGTAATTGGAGACAATTTTATTAATAGGTAGTTGAGATGGCTGCTTAGACGCTTGCATCAAAAACGTGACAAGGGAATCAAGTTATTTCATTTAAATAAATCAATTTTCTGTTTATACTCCCGGACGACCACACTGTCAGAGGAGTTTACAAGACAGAAAGAATACAAGACACAACACTGTATTTAGCAATCACAGGCTTGAACTCCGGTTAACTCAAAGCACATATACTTATGCACCCCTGAGCCTGACCACTCGGCTAAGTTTCTGATAATGGGCTTCTTTGGACCGTGTTGTATACATTCATTTACAATATCTTTTTTGTTTTTTCGATAATAGATCTAATAGACCAGTCAGCCACAAAAATTAGCAAGTTTTGTAAATATGATTTTGTATTTCCATTACGACAACCAAAAAATACGTTTTGGAAAAATTAATGTAAATTACTAGAGAACTGTTTTTATTGAAATTTCTTAGACCTCGTACGTCCTTTTGTTTGACGACAGAAAGAAATTCAAAGGTTAACATATCTTGAATTTTTTTTTCAGGATGTATGTGTGTCAGAGTAATCGTTATTTCTTAAGCTATCGCAGACTCTCAATTTCTGAGTATTGGGGCGGGGGGGGGGGTACTAGAGAAGGGAAGTAGGAAGAGGAGATCATGACTGGTTTCCCATTTCTATCTTAATTAAAAGTTTTTAAGGCAATATTTGGCATTTTCTGTTTTCATTTTTGAGGTCAGTATTGTGATTTTCGCGTAAAAACGCACTTCTAAATTTGCATGACATATTCTAAACATAAAATACAACTATTATTTGTTTAATAATAATACAACTATTATTACCAGTTAAAATACAACTATTATTTGTATTAGGTAAAGCTATTAAGTGCAAAACTAAAATTCTGAAATCACTAGTGGCAGATTTTGATCAAACCGAATAAACTACATGGAACAAGGCGGCACAGAAGCAATCATTTAAATTCATTTAAATAAATTCTGGAAAGCTTGTGACAGTCTTTGTTTTTCGTTTTACTTAAAGTCATATCTTTAGCAATGATGAATCTGTCTGTCTCTTTCTCTCTTTTAAATCTAAAAAAAAAAAAAAAAACAGAACTGTGAGATTAAGTAAGAATGAGATTCCTAAAACGATCAGTTCTTTAATGAAACAATGAACGTCGAAACTATCTAGCAGACCAGTCAGCCAAGTACGTGGTAATCCTTCCAGCGATGCTATGTTGCCTTACTATGCTATTTCATTTTATTTGTCACAACCTCAGAAATGAGATGTTAAGCAATCTTAATAGTGGGTTACTTAAATTGCCAATTTGTTTCTGTACCACAAATATCTAGTCTATATAGACAGTACTTTTAATTGCACTATCCACGATTTATTCTTACCTGATGAGCAGAAGAGCGAGCACGATATAGGACTCGAAGTAAAGTTTACTGTCCATCGTTTTCTCAGCCACTCATGACGCATGCGTACTGACCAGTAAACTAGACATATTATTCCGGATGTTGCTCAGCTGCTTGAAGAAAATTAATCCTTCCGCACCATCTTCCCTAATTGCCCATCCGCTTGCGGCTACGTCTGTGGTTGTTTACCGCCGTCGTCAACAGAGGGGGACATGAAACAGCTGCCACATTTCCAGGACGGCCGCCAGTTTTCGACGGAATGTCATTCTTATACAAACGCAGCTGACTTAGGGAGGTTCCCTAGTTAAAGATAGTGTTTATGGTGTAATAGCTCTTTAGGGGACCGTCTCGGTGTCCCTTTCACTGCTGTTTTGTGGTCTAAGTAGGTTTAAGGCAACGTCTTCGTGTCTCCTAGTATTCAAAGAAACAGTGCAACGATGAGAGAGAGAGAGAGAGAGAGAGAGAGAGAGAGAGAGAGATTATCGTATACAAGAGGCCGCCGCACTGTCTTGTTGACTGTTTTCTGAACACAGACACGTGCAATAACCCGATCCCTGCCAGATATAACCACCTAAATAAGGATACAGTTTCCGGATGAAAGTGCCGAATACTTCCGCACACTCGTCCTTTATTCTGAAAATGCCTTACGAAGACTCCCGGCGGGCAACAATGTGGACGATGTCAAAGTGATTGCATCTCAACTGTCAACTGGCCTCTTCCTGCACGAGTAAGCGCGTGTTCAGTAGTCGACCCATCGTCCGTGTTATCCAAACTGAGGGTAAAAGAGCATCTCGTCTTTGAGGAACAGGTGACTTATGTTATCAAGAATCCCCTCGTTCGGATAAGTCGCGTGGATGTTCCTTAGAATTTGGAGTGGTGCATCATGCCTTTCACTCGAGGTCGTATAGAACTATTTAAAAACATTTAAGAAGCGCGAATACTGAATATTTCGTATAATCAGTACTTGGAGAGAATGATCTTTTAATCGTGACAAAGGATAACTTTCCTGAAGAAGGATGCTACTTACTGTATACTCGCCAATTTATTCTCTTAAAATAACAAAAACAAATTCCAGACAGCACAAGCCAATCACTGTAAGACTGCAGAAACTCAATTGGGCTTTTGTTCCTTATATTATCACATAAACATAAATAATTCGTGGTAAATTTTATTGACTTGAAGTTGTTATGACTTTGAATTCCTATAAAATTTGTTGGAATTTTATAGGAATAATTAGTCCTGTATTGTATGGTAAACAGCAACATATTCCTTAATAGAGAGGATAAAAGATTAGATGCACCGAATTTTCCATCAGTTTATCTTATAATAAACCTAATGTTAAAAGGTGGTCTTCTGTCTCTTTTTTGTCTTTACACTGTAAGAGAAATAACATAATCGCATTTACTTTTCTTGTGGAAACTAAACTGAATGCGGTTTTCGAACTTTTCTGCCAAATGTAGTTCTGATCATCTGTGAAATTTCGAAAAAAATTAAACCGAATATAGCTTTGTATACAAAACATATTAAAGGCTGGCCAAAAAGGTAATTGAAATATAAGTGATGTTCAGTTATTTAAGTTACTTTTTTTGACAATCCTGTAAAACGTTGCCTTTGTTTTGCTGCAATATTTTTAGCCCATTAAGATTGCCATTTTTTTTAGTGAGGGAAAAAATGTACATTAGATACTGGAGGATCATGAAAACCCAAAGCTACATTTTATTCTTTTGATCAATGATGCGCGCCAGATGGACTCCCAAGAAAAGTTTCTTCGATTAAAACAGCATGCTTGTGATTACAGTTCTACAGAATGCGGTTCAGCCACTGTGAAAAATGCGTCAGTTCCTCCCGAGACGGAACCCAAACCATTTCCACGCTTTTGGAAGAAAATGGTGTCCAAGCCACTTCAATAGTTGTGAGAAATATCTCAAAAAGGAAATGTATTATAATGTCCAGTTTTGATTTTATGACGTAGAAGGTGAATCTTTATCCAGCACTTACCGCTGGTATATGTAAAGGGTCTGAATATTTTAGAATAGGGGTGGGCAAACTATCCCTACAGCGTGCCACATGTGTTGAAAATGCGTCGCGTTCCCCCTGGGGAGCAGTTCCAGAAGCTACTGGATTTAATACCTCATTGAATATTTTTGCTAACTATTTAAAGGAATTTTACGATAAGCGCTTGTAATAAAAACAATTAAAACAATTTTGCATTTATAAATAAATTTGATATTTACCAGTAAATGTTCGTCCTCACAGAATCTATGTCCTAAGCAACTCACTAGCACTAAAAGGAAACTAAAAGGCAGTAAATATGAGGCGGTAGATAAGGTTCCCATCATGCGGAAATTCTGATAATAATTTCTGACAATAAACGTAGAATTTAAACTGTATGTCAGGGCTTTGAAAACTTTTTTTGACGCTGACACACTGTGTCCAAAACTAATTCGGCAGCCAACCGAAAATTCTCTACGTATTCGACGCCTTATCCTTGTTTGTTCCTTATTTTTGATGATAAATGCAACGGTGCGCATTTATAAGCATTCCTTTGCTTCAGGCAAAACCTGAACAAGAATAAACGGGAAGATGTGTTTTACCGGTCCCAATAAGTAAATAATAAATCGGAATTTTCACCTAATAACAACTGCGAAATGCATCGAGGCTTTTTGGAATGAATCAGCAAGGAAAGACTTTGCGACTGCAGAGCTCACAAAAGTAGTAACTAGATAAAACTTTTTTTCAAAATTCTAATTTAAAGACCACAAAATCCACGGATTAAGTAGTATACGCGCACGCGGGTTTATTATTATTATTATTATCAGCTATATGGTGCAAGGAAGCCTGAGGGTTATGCTGCACCAGCCAAAAAAAAAAAAAAATCCCTAGTTACCCTGAGAGAGAGAGAGAGAGAGAGAGAGAGAGAGAGAGAGAGAGAGAGAGAGAGTCAAAAGTAGAAGGGAATCACCAAGAAAGAGAAGAATGATGATGTCCAGCTCAGGACCCTGGATGTGCCAAGCCCATACTCACCAAATATAAGCCCCTGGGGTTGTGGTATACTGTACTGATTTAAACAATTACTGGATCACAGCATGCCCATAAGGGTTCCCTGACAAAAGCCCACACGAAAATTCCGCACAGAAAAATCCCCACTGTCATAAATGCTCACAAGAAAAATACCCACACGAAAAATTGCTCACACGGAAGAATGCTCACATTATTTTTAGTTTACAAAAAAAACAATTTATTTTACATTTCAAAACGCAACAAAATGTTGAATTTATATTTTTTTATTTCTACTTCTGTACGATGTATTTTAATATATATTTTTTAATATTAAAATATTTTTTATTTTAATATTTTATATATATATATTTTTTTTTTTTTTTTTGGCTGGTGCAGCATAAGCCATAGGCCTTCTTGCACCATGCGGCCATTACTAATACAAATAATAATACAAATATAACTTTTGTTATAAAACTTTTGATTTTAATATAAAGTAGAATATTTGAATGTAAATGTTCGTAAGGGAAATTACAGGAAATAAAATGCTCTGGTTTTATTGCAACTAAAGCCTTTTATTTTATTTATAAAAAATAAATTATTTTTTCTCTGTCTTACAAAGTGAACAGTCAACACTTATTGGTTTTTTTTATCAACAAACAACTAATTTAGACATATTTCAGTGATTTGTTGAAAGATTTCAATAGAATTTTCATTACTGTAAGTTAGCCAATCTCTGCAAGTATTTCAGTTTGTCTTCTACCTGCTCATATTCCTGCACAAATGTGACAACCAAGTTATGCAGTGCATCATATCTTCTCTTTTTCACCTCTATACGGACACCTGTGCCTTAGCCGGTGTCAATCTGTGGCAAGCCAGGACCCTGTTCAATCCACATGCTGGGATGACTGCAGTGGAATAGGGAATTAAGTGCATTGTGAAATCCCTCACAGCAGTTTGTAGTTTTAGGCGATCAGTAGCGGCATCCTGATGATTCCATATTCTTATTGGAAACTGGAAATCTCTACCTGCTGCACCCTCAGTTGTCATTCAGTTATGAAGACAAAAGATGGCAGCATAGTACAACAACCAACCGAACATTTTCATGATTCCTGTCCTCAAAAAGCAGAAGCCAGCGTTGCCAGAAGCAAAATGAGGCAATACATGAAAGTACTGTAGGTAGTTCTACTATTCGAAATGTGATGGGGAATGTGTTGTCAGAGTTGAGTAACGATGTACTGGCCCATATGCCCAAACAATCATCCCTTGCGAGAAATCCTCTCACATTCAAACACAACATGTCATTTAGACAAACACATCTAGCTTAGGCTAAATGTGTTTGTCTAATTATTACGCAGCCATGAAGTAACAATTTTTTAACTATTTTAAGAATGCCCATATACATATCTTTAATTTTGTTCAAGAAATCCTTAAGTCACTGAAATTGTTATGCTTCTCCGCACACCCTTCTAAGCAGATGGCTGTATAGGGGTGAGACTAAACTTTGTCAATAACCGGATATTACATACATACAAAACTGTTGTAATTATTTATAATTGTTTTCCGTTTGAACTACATTTCAGAAATGACTTTTTATTCTTCTATGAACGTAATTGTTTATAGTGAAATCCTATGTGCAGTACCATGAAGGTAGTCCGTCACTGATCGAATTTTACGGTCATGTACCAACGGCCTCCGTAGCCGAGTGGGCAGGAGCGGGAGTGCAGTAGCACACGCTCTTTGAGTAGATCGGGGTTCCAGCCCCTGACTGCTACATACGGTCGATCTGCCAACCCGCTCTGGACCAGCGTGGCAGATTATGGTCCATTTTCCCTCAGCATGAATTGTTGAGGAGGCTTCCATCTTGCAGTGGGTTGATAATGGCTGCACTTACTTTACTTTTTACCACCGTCATGATTCTAATTTATGTGTTTCTCAAGTCGTTTAGCATCTGCATTATTTTACTTTTTCTATACATTGCCATCTTCTTTCGTTTTACACCTTTCTCGTCGCAAAGAACACGCTCCACTTGATTATCAACATTGTTTTCCTTGAAATTCTTTTATTATTTTATGACGTCCCATATGCTCCCGTCCTAATAAATTCTCTTTTTTTTTTTTTTTCTTTTTTGCCATGCTTCCGTAGTATTTTGAGTGCATGGAATTCACAGCTTTTTTGAGTCATAAACGAATTATAAGATTGTGGGACAATGACGAGCAGCAGTACCATTTCGGAAGTAACGCGTTATTCTTCTCTGAATGTAATTATTTTCGAACCATTGGACATCTGCAGCTCAGAAAGTCAAATTCTGCCAGAATTTCGTCAGGTAAAAATAAAGCCCAATGTAAACAGATGACTTAGCATTAATTTGACTTGTTCATCGTTGTCGTATCTAAAAAGTAATCCACTCGTTTGAATTTTTCTTCACTCATATTGTACAGGAATAAAAAAAAAACCATCGACTTCCGGGGAAATACGATTTTGAAGCATTTATTGCTGCCAATTCCAAAACTTCAATATTTTTGATGGTTTTTAATACACATTATTCTCTTCAGCATGTCTCGACGAATCTGGCTTAACTTCATGATATTTTCTGCGAAATATGCAGTTTAATCAGAGTATATGCACTTTCTGTGTTATATAAAACACCTTCCAAATATGCTGCCCATTTCTCATGTCCGACTTGTATTTAAAAATACTTTCACTGCCAATATAGGGTAAACGTTTCCATTTACGTCCCATGAATTACCGTCATTCTCGTTATTAATTCACAGAGTTATTAATTCAGTTTGGGTGGTTTCTGCACATTCTATTCATAACTGACATGAACAGAATGAATTGAATGAATATACGGTATACGAATTGCTTTATTTTCATATATTATTCGTGCTCCATTTTTTTTAGTATTCCACATACAAATGCCTAATCCTCTTAGCAATTACAAAGCCAATTTGTTACAGTAATAAATAGTTTATTTCTATAAACTAAATCTTATATGTGTTATGGCACGGCTAAATATCTTTAACTTGTCCACAATGTGTGTGTTCCCCCATACCCAGAGAAATGTGCCTAATGAGAAATGTGTCTGGAGACCTCCTGCACGATGACCACCCTTGCGAAGTTCATTATTTCTCACTCCACTTTCTTCGCTAATCCCACTTGACCCTTAACCTTCTAGTGATTTCAGACAGAGCTACGAGGTCACCCTCCCTTCCCATCGATAATGTCATCCTTGCATAGCTAACGGTCGCTGACATTTGCAAACAATACCCCCAGAGACAAAACTGCTGAAAAATATTCGTCATACTTTTTCAATAAAAAATGAATTGGGTTAGTAAATGAGTTCCAGTTTTATTGCCATGAAAACAGCACTGTGCATTATTTGATTTTTTTTTTTAATTGTTTAAAATTTTGAACCATCTCAATATTCGCATGGGTGTCTGCAGAGAGGGGGGAGGGGAACCAAGGAAGTATATACTCCTGAATTTTAGACATTACTTTCCACCTCTTACTAGGCTGTTGAAGGGCGGACACTAGGTTCCGTAATGTGGGTGTCTGTTTGTCTTCCCCAGAAAAATGTCTGGGTACCGTTTATGAATAGTGGCGACTTCAAAAAAAAAAAAAAAAAAAAAAAGAAATGAGTCAGTTTAGAACAGATCAGTAATGCATACGCGATTGAGTGGACCGTGGTTCAAGCCAGTGTGAGGGTTAATGATTGTGTTCATTGGCAAAATAATTAATATTAGCAAAAAGGCCTTGTACGTCAGGAATAAGCATACTGAAACAAATCTTATCACTGCCGACGAAACGTAGAACTGTAAAATAAAACTTTATTAAACATATTGTAAAAATGAAATGCAGTGTACGGAAACTTATTAAGAATAGTAATAAAATACAACTTATATATACAGATAAATGCTAAGACTGATAAAAGTACTAAAAGTGATAAGAACAAAAGCAAAATATACATTAAGTAGTTCTTGGAGCAATGTGCTTCTTTATTAACTTAAAAGACAAGTAGTATCAAATAACATCATTATTTTCTGGGGATTAGCAACGTATGCTCATTCGCTACAACAAACCGATACAGATTGTGAACGGTAAAAAATAGGGGGGGGGGAGGCGTGGAGAACAAAGGTGGAGAACATTAGCTGTCAGACTCTGCGGAAGTAAGCCGACTAAAAGTTTGGAATTACAACGCGTTTGACAACAGTTTTCGTTATTTTTTGAAATTAGCTATGACCATGTAAGGTTTAATATAAAAAAAGCACACATATAATAAAGTATTTTAAGATTTTTTTATTAAGCATTGAAAAATTTACAGCAAAAAATATTGAAATGATTAATATTAACAACTATACCGATTCTTCAACAGAATATCCTCCACGAGATTTTATCACTGCCTTACACAGACGTGGCATTCTGGCGATTACTTTTATAATAGTATCTTGACTAAGAGTCTAATAGTGTCATGTTATTCCAAGCGATCTAAAAGATTTCCCTTAAAATTTGTGAAGAAGGGCAGACTTCATGGACTTGACGGTCCAGATAATCCCATAAAAGCTATATTATGTTAAAGTCAGGCAATTGGAGTAGCACGCCATAATTTGTGCCCTCGTGGGTAGCACAGTTGGTAGAATCGCCGTCCTCCCCACACTGGGTGGAAAAGATCTGTTTGAGTCCCGTCGATGACGTGAGGAATTTTAACGAATCTTTTTCACAACGTGGCTGAGTTAATCGATCTCAGGCGCGGGTAGCATGGTCTTTTCTCCTGGAAACTCGAGGTTTTCGTCCAGCTAACAGAAAACCGACCTCAGAACACAAGCAATTTATAGAGAATATACACGGAGCAATATGGCCTTAGTTGCTGAGGCTCCTAAAACCCAACAACAACACCATAATTTGCCATACCCCACCTGTTGTTTAGTTGCTAGAAAGTCCCTGCACAGCTTACAGCTGTGCTCTGGGTCATTGTCTTGTTGTAATATAAAATTCCTTCCGCAAAATCGAAGAATCCAGAGGATATTGCATTTTGTTCTAGAATGTTTTTATAGTCTTATTTTCTTAATATTCCTTTAATTCTGACGATGTCACCCACTTCGGAAAAACAGAAGCAGCCCCAGATCATGATGGAAGCATTAAACTGTAGGCACTAAACTATTTTTTTTTTCTTGATCGTTTCACGTAAACTCTTCTTGGATCAAAAAATTTCGAATTGGAATTCATCCGTTCCAGTATGTTTTTCCACTCTTCAGTTTTCCGATGTAGATGGCTCTTAGCCCAAGCCCCGTTCCTTTCGATTTTCTGGTTTTCGGACCGCTACACGATCATAAAGTCCTGCTTGTTAATAACTTTCTGGAATATTCCCGAATGTTCTAGAAATTTCTTAAATATTATTTAAGAATTTTTGATTTTTATACATAACAAAGTATTTTAGTAAAAACTGTAAACCAGTTGGTCCTATTTTAATAAAAATATAGGATCAACTTTTAGGCGGGAGTGTACATTTGCCACATCATAAGCTCTCAGCCATTCCACGCGGGTCAGAGGTGCTGCTCCTCCAATATCTCATTTCCTTGTCTCATTTACCATGGAGTTCGAGGTAGATCAAGCTCTTTCGATTCTATATGTCTTAGTTCGGCGTGTAGGTTCTCTCAATATATAGAAAACCAACATGCCAAGGACATTTCACCAATTATAAGTCGACACATGCTCCAGGACATCTACGTAACACAGCACGAACGTTATTTAGTTGAGCGTGGTCCCACAGTGATTACACTGGCGACAGGGATGCTGAAATCTCTAGGATCAGGTCGGATTTATCTAGGTACGGATAACCTCCACATGTTTTGGATAGATTTCAATTATATGGGAATATATTATTAAACCCGTTTATTATTATCGCAAGTGATTGTTTTCACCCCCTTTTATGCAGTCGACCGGCTAGAAGGGTGTACAAAAACGCAGGAATAGCAATTTTTACAATACAGTATTTACAATAGTGCAAATCATTTACAGTATTATTTAAAGAATGTAATTATCGACAACATTAGAAGAGGAAATTATTCACAGTATCATATAAAAGTAGATGTACAACAGCTATTTTGTATTTTGGTCATTCCATCCTATTTATAAAGTTAAAGTTTCTAGCCACTTTCTAGGTCAAGCTTCTTCTTCATACTTCTATAGTTGAAGCAAGCTGTGCGCTTCAGAGAGGCTCTTCACTCTGTACTGCTTGTCTTCAGAGTATTTCACAGGGTCTATTACCAATGAATTGAAAAGGTTGAATGCGTTGTTCGGAAAGAAGTTATTCAGACAGCACAGGTTGGGCAGTGTAGAATGCAACGGTAAGTAGGGGGTTGTCATTACTGCGTCCAGCACGTGGAGTAGAGATAACTCCATGAAGACTGGGGGTGTCAATCACACCAGTTAGCATCTGAGACAGAAGAAGAATATTCCTGTGAATGCGTTGCCCTGTTCATCCATCGCATTACCCAGTACTCGACTGCCAGGAATCTGTTTATGTACGAAGTCGAGGCAGAAGATCAGATTGGTGATGCATATAATGCGATAGGTTGTAGGCACCGCTGGACGTATCCTCCGACTACATCGACATTGAGTAACCACGTTAGCTCTTGTCGAATTGCCCACATCGCCGAGAAAGTCTTCGATTTCATGGTCGAAAAATGGTTCTGAAAAGTAAGGCCCTCATCCCAAGTCAAGCCGAGGTCATTGTGAGACTTTACTTTCCTTATCTGCACTTCGTTGTGATAGGCTCTGATATCAACTTTGATTCTCTTTTTTGTAAATGTGATTTGGACTGATTTAGATATGTTTAGCTCCAGACCTATTTGCAGTAGACAGGCTACATGACTGTTGATCAGGACGGCGACTTGCTGATTTACCAGGTGGGTTTGTTCAGGGTCTTTTGATTTTATATACATTTACAGTATAATTTGAGGTCATCTGCATATGATAAGAAATCAGTGTACCTTGCGAGGAAAGGTTCAAGGGCCGCGGCGAACAACAAACCAGACAGGACACCTCCCTGCGATACTCCCCCCCCCCGTTATAACACGCTCCTGTTGGAAGAATTTATGGCTGATGATGAGTTGTCTTGGCGTAAGGATGAGGTTGATGGTTTTTAACAGGCTTCCTGTAATGTCAAAGTATTTTTCCAGAATGTAGATGAGAGCGGGAATTGAAAACTTATCATAAGCAGATGAAATATCAAGGAAGATGACGTCCAGCTGAGATTTACTGTTGAGAGCAGTTTGAATTTTAAGTAGGGTGTCCAGTAGGTTTGTATATGTAGATCTTTTGGGGATCACAGTATGAAGATGTTTAGGTCTATGAGAGAAGCATTGGTCAATCAGTGCTGATAAGATAGATATTTCAAACACTTTTAATAGAGAGCAGCCCACTGAGATCAGTCTGAAGTCCTTGAATCGCAATAGTGACTTTATTGCCACTGCTTCTATTCCCACTACCCGGGCGTATCTGCACGTCTTGCTAGGACGTTGCGATGCTACCATATTGATAGTGATAGTGTAAACCCTGGCAAGAAGTTGCAGTCATTGGTTTCCAGAGTTAAATCTGTTGTTCCCTTGCTGAAACGTGCAAATTCCATTTATCGGATCACATGCCTCCGTAGCCGAGTGGTCAGGAGCGGGAGTGCAGTAGCACACGCTCTTTGAGTAGACCGGGGTTCAAGCCCCTGACTGCTGAATACGGTCGATCTGCCAACCCGCACTGGACCAGCGTGGCAGACTATGGTCCATTTCCCTCAGCATGAATTGTTGAGGAGGCTTCCATCCTGCAGTGGGTTGATAATGGCTGCACTTTTTCTTGTGGAAGGCGCCACCGGTGGTTCCCACATTTGCGCCATGATACTTTGTGAAGGCGTACAGAATCTCTGTAAAAGCCAGAAAAAGTGTAATGTCTGGTTTATGTAAGTAGCATTATGTTCTGTTATTGTATCTCTGGCTACTTGGCTGCAGGGCCTATGGTGAGAGTCTGTGTTGCCTGCCACCACTGCTGGGAGGTGAGTCAGGCTACCCATCATACTCTGGCTGGCCTCCACCAGGTTCGCCTGAGCTAGACGTGGTTTATATTTATTAATAATATAAGCACATTTATTTCTATATCATTTCTGTTTTTTTAAGTTTCATTTTCAAAACAATTTGAATAAAATATATGCACCAGTCATAATACATTAATTCAGTGGGAATTTTGGATTCCCACTGAATTAATGATTTAGATATAACCATAGTTTTCAGAAACACCTACGTATACCTCGTTAATCAGAGCCTACGTTTATGTGTTGTTGAAGGGTTTTAGAAGCATCAGCGACTAAGGCCATATTGCTCCGTGGATATTGTCTGTAAAATGCATGTTCTGAGGTCGATTTTCTGTTTGCTGAACGAACAACACTAGTTTCCTCGACTGAGACCGACTAACTCAGCAGCCACTGACAAAGGCCCATAAAAATTCCCCTAGTCATCGACGGGACTCGAACTCGGGTCTTTTCCACCTGGTGTGGACAGGACGGCGATCCTACACTGTGCTACACACGAGGGCGCTTTTGTGTGAAGGAAAGTCGGAAAGCAAGGTCCCGTAATACTTAAACAATCATAGAATGCTATTTGACAAATTTAATGAACTTGGTCTGATTGATTTTGTTTCGAATGAGCAGTGATATTTCTAATATATATATTAGAAATATATATATTGCACCAATCGCACTGACACGTTCACAAAACAAATGCGAACAGTCAGCCATTTCTTCTACATTCTTTTTCTTCTTCTTTTTTTCATCCTGCAAGAATAGGAATGCTTGTGCATGTGTGGGTTTTGAATAATGACTGTTCCGAAATGCCTTACAAAAGCAAACATTGTGCCGTTTCTGGTATACTCACGTCCAATATACAATTATGACCACACCGTAGTGTTTGAAGCGTATAAACAAAATGACGGGATTACAACATGAAGTCCCACAACAGTTGCGAGTTGGAACTGTGCACGCGAACCAGTATAAACAGCGCCTGCCCACAATAAGTCTCGAGAGCTGCCGGTTGTAAGACAAGTTGCTCTATAAAATGGTGTAAAATGGTCTCTGTTTGGAGGGTTTATTTGAAGTTTATCACTGTTTGAACGAAAACAAGCCATTTGTAGTCTTTATTGTGCCGTGCCACTTTTGTTTGTGCACCACCCTAGCGTGAACGGAACGCGTGCGTGCATCTGTCATCAGTGGGCAGGGGCGATGCGGTTTATTTAACTAGTAGCTTTTCTGCATTTCTCTAGTAGGACAGCCGTTTCAGTGAATTCTAAAACCATCTGTTCGGAATCAAATATTTGTCGACCGAAGAAGTTGGTGTCTGTCTTGTTCGTCATCGTCTGCATTCCGTCGATGTGGTGATCGTTTCGTAGGCTGTAGAAGCCACAAATGAGCATTGTAAATGACTCAGACAATGAATATGTACCAACAGAACATCTGGAATATCTTTCGTTAGCTTATATCGACAAATTAAATTTTTTATCCCGTTAACCCAACCTCAGCTTAAATCTGGGTCACTTGCAAGGGCGATAGAAAATTTTAAACTGGTAGGCCTGTTTAGTTCTATTCTAATCTGAGGGAAGGTCTTTTTTTCTAATGCTGTTTTATTTCGCCTTTATGAGCCGCTCCCTTTTCCATGCCTGCTAAAACAGTAGTATCAGCTGAGCGATTTCCTTTACCCTTTTGATGGAGGTATATTCCGAAAAGTGATCACCGCAGTGGGGGTCGTTTATTCCGTGTCTCTGCTCTTCAAATGTAAACTTCTTTATCAGAAATATGAAATTAGATTGAAGCTCGCTGATCTTTTTTTTTTTTTTTTTTTTTTCGGTTTTAATGCGTGAATGTGAGAAGATTTTTAATGGGTAAAATTGGCCTTATGGGAATGAATATGCTTTCATTATATAATTCATTTGCTGTTATTGTGTATTGCTTTTTTATAATCATTATGTTCATTTTCATTCATCTTCATTTATATTAAGGTGTTTATTGGAATTGCTTTTATATCAAAGTAATATTTCAGTTCGGGTATAGAGATAGAGGGAAATTAGGGGGGAACAGGGCTTAGAAGGGAACAGGTATCCTGTGTGTTATCAGACACTCAGTCTAAAACACTGATGGATCCAATATCATTCTATTACAGAAGATTTAGGAGAAGTCCGGTTGGCCTGCCTCCCTAAAATCCACTCATGCACACCTTCTCGATGGTAAGCCCTGTTACGTCACTTAGGTGGCAACGAACGTGTAGAGTGGTTCTCTTCAAGACGCCTGGTCAGCGTGAAGAGGAAAAGACCAAACCCTCCAGCATATGACTGCACGATAAAACAAATGGTCTTCAGTCCCCAGCGGCTTTCACTCCCCCTCTTACGGCAGCGAGAGGATCAGAGTGGAAGCAGAGGGTGCTAAGAATCTCTGGGTACGACCAGGCTGCCATGCACGGAAACTGAACTTGGCCTGTTACAACGTAAGATCACTCATCGGTGAAGACAGGATATTGGAGCTGGAAAAGGAATTAGAAAATGTGAATTGGAATATCATCGGTTTGGCTGAAACAACGAGAAGAAATGAATCACTTATAAGTTTATCAAGTGGAAATCTGCTGTAGAACATGCAATGGAAACAGTGAAAGGAGTGAAGGTGGAGTTGGGTTTCTGGTCCATAAAGATTTAAAAAACAACATTTTGGAATTCAAAAGTACATCACCAAGGGTGTCAAGACTGATACTCAAGAATTCTAAGAAGTACAAGCTAAAGGTTATAATGATTTATGCACCAACATCGAGCCATGATGATGATGAAGAGGTTGAAGAAATGTACACCGAAATTGAGAGTCTTCTAGATGAGCAGAAAACCCACTACATTATTACTATGGGGGACTTCAATGCTAAGGTTGGAAAAAGACAAAACAGCGCAGAAAGAGGAACTATAGGAAATTTTGTAATTTGTGAAAGAAATGAAAGAGGCAAAAGACTTGTGGAATTTTCAGAATCTCAAGGATTGTCAGTAATGAACACTTTTTTCGAGAAAAGGGTGAACAGAAAGTGGACATGGAAGAGTCCAAATGGATTAACAACTAATGAAATCGACGTCATCCTCACTAACAGAAGATAT
Source organism: Mastigoproctus giganteus (assembly GCF_048544385.1). NCBI lineage: Eukaryota > Metazoa > Arthropoda > Arachnida > Uropygi > Thelyphonidae > Mastigoproctus > Mastigoproctus giganteus. Next base: position 204,144,555 of record NC_143583.1, read on the forward strand.
ATTGTGAATGATGTTACCGTCCTAAATAAGGTAAATGTTGGAAGTGATCACAGAATGGTAAGATGTACACTTGATATAGATGTAGGAAAGGAAAGGAAAAAACTGACTCGAGTAAATAATACAAAGGCCTTTGAGATAACAGAAGAGGAGAAAAAGCAGTATGTACTGGGACTCAAGAACAAGTTTGAGCTTCTGCAGACTGCTCAGGACCAAGATATCGACGAGGAATATTACAACTTTCTGAAAGTGATAAAGCCCAAGAAACCTATAGGGAAAAAAGAAATCCAAAGAAGGAAAAATTAGTCAAGAAACACTTGTTATGATGAATCGAAGGCGAAAAATGACGAGCAAGATAAACACTGATAAGGAGAAAATTGAGTATACCGAGTTATGCAAAGCCATTAGAAAGAGACTCAGAGAGGACATAAGAAGATTTAACGCAAGAAAAGTAGAACAAGCATTAAGGGGAAACAATGGACTTAAATCAGCAGCCATGAGCAGTAATACAGAAAGACAAATGATACTGAAACTGAAGAATAGCGATGGTGTACTTATAAACAGCAGAGAAGGCATAATTCAAATAGCAGAAAACTACTATAAAGAATTATACAAGGAGCGAGAGAATGATGCCAGCAGTGAGGAAGATGGATTGCAAATTAGCAACACATACGACATACCCGATATTCTTCCTGATGAGGTAGAACATGCATTGAAGAAAATGAAGAATCAGAAATCCCCGGGGGAAGATGAAGTTACTGTAGAGTTGTTAAAATTGGGAGGAAAAGACATAACAAAAGGTGTGACGCCTAAGCAGTGGAATAATGCAATCATAGTTTTGGTGCATAAGAAAGGAGATAAATCAGAAATTGGAAATTATAGACCAATTAGCTTGTTATCCCACATCTACAAGTTGTTCACAAGGGTCATTACTAACAGATTAGAAAGGATACTTGATGAGAATCAACCGAAAGAGCAAGCTGGCTTTAGGACAGGATTCTCAACTATGGATCACCTTCACGTAATATCACAGCTAATGGAGAAAGCAAATGAATATAAAACACCATTATGCCTGGCATTTGTGGATTATGAAAAGGCATTTGACGCCATACAGCATAAGGCAATGTTTCGGACACTGGAAAGACAAGGCATAGATACCCCACATATTATTATTTTGAAGAAAATATATGAGAATGCTACCTCCTTTATTAGACTAGACAAAGACAGTAGAAAATTTAAAATCGAGAAAGGAGTTCGACAAGGAGACAATGTCTCCGAAGCTGTTTATTGTTGCCCTTGAGGAAGCTTTCAGAAGATTAGACTGGTCGCAGAAAGGAGTCAATGTGAACGGAGAGTACCTAAACCATTTACGATTTGCAGATTACATTGTGGTCATTAGCCACGATCCCAAAGAATTAGAGGAAAATTTTAATCAGTTATGCACAGTTAGTAAGGATTTTGGACTAAAGATGAATATAGCTAAAACAAAAGTAATGATGAACAAGTATGCCACAGAAAGAGAAATAATGATTGAAGGAGCAGTAATTGAAAAGGTGGAGTCATATACTTATCTGGGACAAGTTATTAGCTGTAATAATGATAAATGGCTGGAAGTCACGAGAAGAATAAATTTTGGATGGATAGCATTCAGGAAATATAGTCACATACTGAAGAGCAATATCCCAGTTTGTCTGAAATGTAAAATAATGAACCAATGTATACTCCCCACCATGACTTATGGAAGTGAAACTTGGGCACTCACCAAAAGAATGGAAGAGAAGCTGAGAACTACACAGAGAAGAATGGAACGAATTATACTGGGAATCAGACTTTTAGATAAGAAGAGAAACACATGGATTAGGCAGCAAACTCAAGTAAACGACATTCTTATCAAAACTAAAGAACTAAAATGGTCTTGGGCAGGACACATAGCTCGAAGACATGATGACAGATATACTAAGAAAATAACAGAATGATACCGAAGAGGAGTTAGAAGAAAACCTGGAAGACAAAGGCGGAGATGGATAGGTGAAATTCATGAGTTTTTGGGTAGTAAATGGATGGCCAGTGCTCAAAACAGAAGGAACTGGAAAGTTGCTGGAGAGGCCTTCATCCTGCAGTGGATTGAAAATGGCTGATGATGATGATGATAGAGATAGATGCTTCGCTCGTTTTCAAGAAATTGAAAGTCATAACTTCATCTAAAATTTTTCTCATTTATAGGTCATATGAGACAGGGGCTATTCCAGGTAGGGTTAAAGAATCTATAGCCGTCCTCCCCATGATGAAAATGATGTGGAATTTTTTACTGCTACATTAAAGCTTAATGACTCCTCTGAACGCTGCTTTAGCCTTTTCCCGTTTAGAAACCCTCGGGCTGCGCCTGATGTGAGATAATACGTTTATGCAATATTTCAGTGCTAATGGCAACTGCAAGCATCGGGGCAGAAAAGGCGCCTCCGTAGCCAGGTGGGCAGAGGCAGCAGTGCGTAGCACACGCTTCTTGATTAGACTGGGGTTCGAGCCCGTGACCACCAAATACGGAGGATGCGGAAAGATCATGGAATGACCACCGCATATCCCCGGAGCAATATGGCCTTAGTTGCTAATGCTCCTAAAAACCAAATAACAACAGCAATAACGACAACGGGGCAGAAATAGGGCTCCAATTTCAATTTCTGTCTGTAGCGCGCTGTGAATCTGTAGTCGTAACAGCTACTCTGGAGAGACCCGAGGAGCGGTGAGGCGAGGAAATTATGCGACTCGAGCAGAGACAAGAGAAGTGGTAAACAATACATTTATGATTTACGTAAAATAAAAAAAATAACTGGAAGAGGGCATACTTCTCAGCGGGGAACTCCTTTTGTTCGACTAGTATTGATATCCTATGCTCACAAAGTACATGTACCTGATATTCTGGACGTAGTAATGCACTAAACGTTCTACGACTTTCTATGTAAGTGTACGAAGACCGCAAGATAAGAGCCAGAACCCATAACATGTATGAAGAATCACTGCTGATAATCAGATCGTGTATTGCTTCCTTTTTTTGCGTCACTACCACGTTGCTGTAGAAAACAGTCATCCAAGAAATCCACACAAGTTATGCCGTGTCAGTGACCAACCCACAAGTTCCAGTCAGTATATGGAAAGTTAAACCCCACTCCATTATAAGACATTCTGAATGATTTTTTACTGGCCAACACTGTTTTTCAGTATAGCTGTTTGTTATACTCATCACAGTCGTGAGACCTATAACACTCCTACACTCATTTTCTTTTTCCCGTGCTTATATCACACCAAACAGACTCAGCATCACGCTGGCCACCCATATCTACTGGATGCATTGTCTTAGATTTAATGGGCTTCTTGACTAAGCGCATAACCTCCACTCCAGGCTTGTCCTTTATATACACATTGTAATCTCCATATTCAAATTCTGCATCACTTATGTCTGAGCTAATCTTCAATATCCCTACAATGTCTGCATTAGTTGACTTAATCAATACTTCCGATTCATCAAATTTATTTACTTTGTTCCTAGAATTAGTGTACATGCCAGTATACATTCACCTGTTATTGCTCTTAGTTACCACAACAGAGTCCATATATACAGGTGATTCACTACCAGTGCGACAAACTTGCAGGAGGTGTAGGGGCCACAAAGACGAATCGGAATCACATAGCATTGCAGGGTCCGAAATGCCTTCGTCATGCGGTAGAGGACGTTGAGCGGGAGGTCGCGTGAACAGCGATCCCGCTGGAAGTCAGCATTTGCGAACCGGTTCCCGAGGCAGTAGGATGGACGAGTATTCAAACGTTGAACTGGCCGACATGCACCTCGCGTATGGAGCTGCGGACTGTAACGGGCGCGCCGCTCTGCGCTTGTACCAGGAACGTTTCCCGCACAGGCGTGCTCCTCATCATACGATTTTCGCACGTGTGCACAGAAGGTTACATGAGACTGGTTGTTTCACGAGAGGTACCATGAATCGAAAGCGAACGACGAGGACGCCAGACAATGAAGAGAATGTCCTACGTCTTGCAGAAGGCAATCCGAGTACGAGTACTCGAGCGATAGGCCAACGATTGGGTATTTCCCAATCCACTGTATGGAGGATACTGTCAACAAACCAAATGAGTTCATACCATCTGCAACGCGTCCAGTCATTGGAGTCTGCGGATTATCCACTCCGGAGGACTTTTGCTACTTGGTTTCTTCAACAAAAACGGTTCGCAAATGCTGACTTCCAGCGGGATCACTGTTCACGCGACCCCCCGTTCAACGTCCTCTACCGCATGACGAAGGCATTTTGTACTTGTTCCGTGATGACCCACATAAAGCTTAAAATCCCCCGACACCTTGCTTTTCAGGTTGCTGCAAGTTTCAGTAGAAGCAGTACAAGAATCACCCCTGCTAACGGCGCTATTTAATCTGATATTCTGTGTGTCTCCCAGGCTAGCAAGTTTCCGACCCACCTAAGTCTGCCTCGATAGCACCTGCAAATATTTTTGCACCCCTTCTATTAAAGAATATCTTGTCCATGTGAAAACCGTCTCTCTCTCTCTCTCTCTCTCTCTCTCTCTCTCTCTCTCTCTCTCTCTCTTAGCAAGCACAGGCCACTTTGAGAAAAATTCTACCCCATTGAGCCTTGCACAGTCTCTCCTAGGCGGAATTCATTGACAGAAGCCTCTGTACTCCCTCCTATTCTGTCTGGACAGAATTGCAAACATTTTCAAATTTAATCCTAAATCGCGACTTGTACCCAACATTTATATATACTTGCTAAATAAGTTTTCAGATATCCTGCTCTTAATATTATTATTGCCAACGTGTACAACAGTGTCAACTTTTGTGCCCTTAAGAGATGATATCTGCTCTACATCATCTACTTTTTCCCCAGCAGACATACCTGGTCGGGTTCCACGTATCCTTTTCGCACAATATATTTCCCTGACAATAGAATCGCCCATAATAACTACCTCCTATAGGACCAGCGCATTCTTCCTTGTGGATTGTGTTGTCTGATGCATAAGTGGAAGCTCTGGAATTGAGTTGGGCAGCTAAAGATTTGATGCCCTCCCCGCCATTGTAATTGCGTTGAGGGCACCCTATCCTTCAAACTCTCGTAATTCGCGCAAATTCAGCGCCCTGATGGGGTGCTGAGTTCGTGCCCAATTTCTTCACACTCTTTGCACAAAGACATCCCCCTTTGGGTGTTTCATGTCCCATTTTAAATAATTCGCAAATATCGCACAAGCAACACATTTTGTAAGGCCGTTATTCGTAGGAGAACCGCCCCTTCAGTTCTCTATCAAGCCACAGCATTCTCGCTTCTTTCAGCCCGTTGCTTTGTACTCTAGTCTGAGACACGATTTCCATTTAAATTCAATTTAATTTCGTTATACTATACTAAACTAATAGATACCTAAACGTTTTCTGTATTACTTTATACTGTTACATTCATAGTTTTAAATTAAAGAATAAATTTACAGAATAAATTCCGTCTGTCGACGAACGAAGGCCAGCCATGCTGGGAAAAATTCCCCCCACCATAAGCGTTACAGAGTTCCTCAAGCCTAGAGTTAATGATAAAAGCCACACGGGTTTAATCTTGAAATCCCTTCTCTTTGTGTCTGAGCAGAATTGCCGACATAATAACATTTTGTCCTTTCTCGCGAGGCTTTTTCAATGTGACCTTGTGGTTCATAACCAAATCACTAGTTCGTTTAAGCTTTAAATCAGTAGACCCCCACATGTATTACCATGCGCATACTAGAACCATTAGGAACAAACAATACGGGTAAAGGATTCCATATTTCTTTTTTGTTATTCAGTTTAAAGTGACTTCTTCTTTAGACACTTCTTTGGACCGTAGAGAGACCCTAGTTAATCCGCAACTCCCGGGGGGTGGGGGGCTGAAGCAGTGTGCGATTTGTGATATTTTGATTTTTGTAACGTAGTTCAAAAAAGATAAATTATTTTTATTATGGGGCTTGAGTCCCTACAGTCCTTATCTGGGACCGCTAATGGTTTTTGTGTAGAGATAATCATGAACCTATATGGCGGTTTTCTTTGTTCATTCAGGGATTCCCATAATGTTTTTTATACGAATCTGTGAGAAATGCCTTTTGGGCTTCTTAGTAGTGCATTTATAACAGAAGTGGTCGCATAAGCGTGGTGCACATAAACACTACTAAAGCTCGGCGTGTTGATGTACAATATGTTTGTTTCATGTCGCATTAGGAGGTAACGGTGCGAAATGAATGTTATTATTATTTTTTTTATTTTGAAGGGTGTTTCCCAGCTGATGTGTACTCGCCTATGAAAAATGAGATGCAAACTGACGAGAATATCCCACGTTGTTTAAATGAAGTGCTAATTGTACATTCCGTCAAGAAATATGCGAAGTGAAAGGTCATGAACCAGGTGGTGACATTCGCTAACGTTGGCGACCCTTTAACGTTAAGTTATAGTCGCTCCTGCTGCCAGGCCAGAGGTCGGACGCTGACAAGTTGACGATCATCGTGACAACTGAAGTGACGGTTGTGATTCACTTCTCTGACCCAGTATTACTAAGCATTGCGTCTGTTTTCACGTGCCTTATATATACTCGGTCTCTCTCATAATGTGTGGGGGAAAAAAAAAAACATGAAGAACAATCGGCTTAAATGAATAGACTGTCTGCCTCGACTTATATGACAAACTGTCATTCTGGTCACCCGAGAACCAACTCATCTGCCCATGTGTGATATGTCCATAAATTGCGCGTGTTCTTTGGTCAATCTGCCTGTTTTGCCTGACAGAAAACTCGAGTTTCCGGAGGGAGGGGAGAAATCCTTGCTGTCTTCGCTTGATACCAACTAACTCAACAATGAAGTAAAAAAATACCATAAAAGTCGACTTAAAAGACAGGCAGAGCACAGCGAGATATGCGCAGTATCATCTATAACACATTCCAGCAGTGTTGTCCAATCTTTGCCGTGTAGGAGCCATATTCAAAGTTAGATTTATTTCGCGGGCTGCACTGAGTGATTAAAAAAAATTAAGTGTGTTACATTTTCCATATCTTGTTACGTGTAAAAGGAAGTTTTTATTTTCATGTTAACGTTTTTTTTTATTTTCAGGCTATATATATATATATAAAAAATTGTGTGTGCCGAGCACGCATAGCGGAAGTTAAGTGAAACTTCTTTATGCCAACATTTATCACTTGACCGAGCAACTCGTATTGACCGTATGAATGCCGCAGGCGACGAATCTGCATGAATGGGAGCCTCGGATATATGAGACATTCCGTTACCAAATCTAGTTTCGGCAAATGCTGTGGCATGGGATGATATTTAAAACCATTTCACTTCGATAGAGCAGGAATCACTTTGTTCTTGACAGAGCCACGACATCTGTTACAGGCCAACATTTGACTTACATCCTCATTCGGAAATTATGTTTGAAAAAGAAGAGCTTGATCTCGAGCTGCTACAATCTTCACATCGTTCTTGAACCAAAGCCGATCACACACGGAACAGACTGAATGGAAATGATTATCCAGTAATGTACGTTTAAACTGTGCGTGGATGCTTCAGTGTTTTTTTTTTAAATCCTGTTGCTGCTCCGGCTGTGTATTACGTGTTGAACGGTTTGTTGGAGTACTTCTGGCAGTCGGTTTTGGCTTTTTCGCTTTTCGTTTACGACTGGGCTTCCAGGACTCTTCATCGTTTTCATTTTCAGTATCAACTTCCATGATTCGTTCTTCCGAATTCACCCCTAATATTTCTGGGGAGATGTAAGGCTCTGAAGATGCGGATGGACATTCTCCAGCTTCTTTGTTCAACTCCATCACACGCTGTAATTTCTTCCGCTGTCGAAATAGCTTAGATGTCTGCTTTGTACTCAATGGAGGTGGTTCTGGTGGTCGCATTGCGCATATACGTGCTCTATATGCCTTACAACGCTCACTATTAGTCTTCAACATGTCGAATTATAAATTCTTTTCCGTTGAATTTTTTTATTAAATACGGTGGAGAATGACGAAAGAAATAGCATGCTGCAATCAGTAAGGGTACTGATTAGGTCATGCGTTCCTCGTGTCGGGTACGGAGTGGTAAAATGGTAGGGAGGGGATGAATCATTTAGTGTCGCATTTTCTTGGCGATTTTTGTCAATCCACGGACGCACTGCACGTATACGTGCTTCTATATGCCTTACAACACTCACTACAGTGGATCCCGCTTTACGATTGGCTCACTGTGAATGGGATTCAGATCCGGACTGTTTCTTGGCCAATTAAGAGTTGTAATGGACCGTTCTTTCAACCATTTTTTTTCACCTGTAACAAAGGTAAACACATTATTGTCCATCCTCTAATGCAGAAATGAAGGTAAAGTAACTACTTACACTTTTCTCCCGATGACAAGGAGCAGAGGCGTCCTGAAAGTTGCAGTTACTTGGCAGGTTGAAATGATCTTTAATGGTTGGCAGCAATTTGCCTTCTAATATAGCCAGGTTTCCATTGGCATTTACGGAACCTTTTATAAATTGCAGGTGACCTACTCCGCGATACGAAATGCACCCCCCATATCATTTGGCTGGTAGGGAATTTCACTGTAGACACCGTACAGTGTGGATGGTATTCTTCACTGCGTCTACGGCCAATCGTTTGTCTCCCATCCGAGCCATGCAGGTTGAATTTCTTCTCATCCGAGAAAATAACTGACTTCCACTGCTCGATGGTACATTTGACCCGCTGCTTACACCAAATCAATCGGGCCCTTTCATTTTTTTGTGTGAGGAGGGGCTTCTTCTTAAAACGACGGGCTACAAGTACATTTTTGAAGTGGCGTCTTCTGACTGTTACTGAACTTGCTACTACTCCTGTATGCTTTTCCCATTCTCTTTTCAGCTCAGACGAAGAAGCTTTACGATTTTTAAGGCATAAGCGCTTCAAAATGCGGACCTGTTTTGGCGTAGAGACTCTCTTGCATCCAGTTCCTTTTGTCCTATCAGCAGAACCAGTACTGTATTCTTGAGTTTTGAAAGAAATCTGCTCGCTGTCGACTGATTACAAGACACTCTGTAAGCAATATGATGGGAAGAACATCCATCCTTCCTCACGTAAAGCAACAGTAGCACTCTTTTTTTCGTGGCGTCAACTGCACGTAACTCGCCATCCTGACACAAGCAAGGAATGACTGCAACTCTTGCAGAGCGTGCTTATATAGCTGAAAGTAACAGCTGATGCAATATTGCATCATCACATACGCGTGTCAATATTATCTGATGCAATCTGTAAGAAATATTGCCATATACTTATGTTATTCGGATTACAATTACAATTGTAAGGGGTGATGCACTTTATTTGAACACCAGTGCATTAATTTTGGGTTTTTTTGTATTGCGTGTGTTATGTGGCCGATTTTCTGTTTTCTGGACGAAAAACCCTAGTTTCCGGGAGAAAAAACCATGATACCCTCGCCTGAGACCGACTAACTTGGCCGAGTTGTGAAAAAGACCTGTAAAAATTTCTCGTGTCGGTGACGGGATTCGAACTCAAGTCTTTTCCACCTGCTGTGGGAAGGGTGGCAATTATATACCAACTGTGCTACACACAGTTAGCATTATCTGTAGCTCTGAAAGAACATCGTCTATTACTTGAATAATCTTGGTACTCTCAAATCTTTTAATGATGGAGAAATTTTAAAAAGGTTTGACTGTTCTGTGCGAAGAAGAGTCACATTACCAGGTTTTCAATCATCCCTCCTCCCCTTGTTTACTGTCATTGAAGCTGACAGTGCAGTACGAAATTCAATAGCCCGACACAATATACAATGCGAAAACTTATGGTTGATGGTTGTGGTGATCAGGATTCTTTTTTATTTATCTGGCTTCCCACTGAGGTGCCAACAAAAATATACATATCTTGTAAATACAGGGATCTTGCAATAGAATGGATATTTATTACCGAGTTTATGATATTGCAGCGTTTGTCAAAGATATACAGTATATAATCTTTGGAAGTCATGGGATGTTTAGGGACAGAACAGCACGTTTGTGCGCTTTTCTTTACGCATAGTTCATAAGTTAGATGAAAATCTTTTACTATTGAAATTCGTTTTTATTTCTTCTTTTTTCACAAAATTTGAAAGGCACCTTTCAATAAAAAAAAAAGAAAAAAAAAAGAAAAGTTGAAATGTACGCATTGCATTAATTTCCGGCGCGTTCAATTTTGAAATAACATACCTTAGGGGGTTAAAAAGTTCTGCTGTACTGTAGAAGTGTTTGCCGAAACTTTACCACCTAATGTTCATTTGATGGGTAGTGAGGTGGGATTTGTGTCGCACTTCTTTTTCCTGGGGGATGTGTGTTGGGAGGGGGAATGGGTGCACAGAACAACAGGGTTAACTAAAGAGTGGGCAAAGTGTGGGCGTGCCCGGCACGTTGCACATCTGTGCAGTTATTAACGCCCCCCTCACCTGATGTAATTCAAATTTGACACAAATTTGGTTAGACACATTTAAAAAAAATAAAATAACTTTTTCTGCATACGGATGAAAATAACTTGACAATTTGAAAATCTTATTAATAATTTTATTTTCTATTGGTTTTTATTTATCCATAAACAGGTTGGATAACCCAATAACCATTTGTAACATTAAAAGTTTATAAATAGGTCACTGAAAACATTATTAAGTTGCAAGTACCATACTGTTGGTTTCAATTTCACAGTGACCTATTTATAAACTTTTAATTTATGAAATACCAATTAGTTAAATTCTACAAGCTAATTTCTGCCCAATAAAAAATTAATATGCATTTATTATGTTTATTCATTCGTAATACAATTTATGATTTTATATGTAAGGGCTCGCTAAAGAAAAAAATTACTTTTTAAATGTAGCATTGTAGCTAGAGTGTACTAGCAATATAGGTACACTCTAGATATAATATGTTTTTTAAAAACTGCCCCCCCCTCTCAACTTAAAAATTTACATGCCTTTTCGTGCGCTCCTGATTAGCCCGTATCCCGCTGTGGTAAACGGCTATTTTCATATGCACGCGAATATGATTTTTCCCCCCTTAATGTGAACACAAGCAAAATTTTTATTAGTAGTAGTAGTATCATGTACGACCTAAAATATGTTATATTATTTAGATTGTGCCCTTGGTTTGCAAATTACGAGGGATTTTCAGTTAATTTTTTCCAAAAATGGATGGGAGAGTGAAATATATTTCCCCAAAAATGTGGTTGTTCTGCTAAATAAATCGGGAAGTTTTGGAGTTGCCCTCCCATGTGGGAAGTGAGGCATCTTGTCAGTCTCTCTATCATTGCAATATCATTGTGTCAACACTTAGGACCTTGCGATGTCAAACAAATTGTCTCAGCCCATCTCGACAAACACTTCCATGTCAAAAGGCTAATCTTGTCTGCTTAACAAATGACCATTCACTCGACACAAGCGGTACGGTCTCGCGTCGCTACACTTATTGCTGGAGGAATGGACGGACCTGCGACTTGAGAAGCGCTGGTCGTCCCGTGAACGAAATTCGAAACCGCCCTCGAAATTCTGAGGATTCGTTGCTGATCCCACCTCACTCCTATCGTTATCCCTCATTTGTCAATCTCTCTCTCTCGTTCTATTCCTGTATGAGTGTGAGCGCGCGCGCGTTACTCCACTTGTTTCGGTTTTCGCACAGTGGATGTGGCGTGTAATAACTTCGCACTTCACGTGGCTGTGAGCGTTTCGTCACTCTTAGGTGATTGGCTCGTTCTTTAAGCAAGGGAGGAACGTGGACAATAAGATCCCCTATAAGTCCCGAAAAATAACTTCGGAACAATTCTTGTAATTTCCGTCCAGTGCACTACGATTAGACTTGATCGCACAATCTGCAACTATTCCTTATGATTTTTAACCAAATTACGCGCAGTGTTTTCAATAGTTAGAAGGATTATTTAATTCATGAAGAACCTAAAAAATTACTTTTCCACTTATTTCTCCTTGTTATTCAATGCCGCAAACAATTACCAAGTTTTGTTGACAGTTACTTATTTCCTATGTGTGCGTGTGTGCATGTACGTGCGTGTATACCGAAGATACGCATGGTACGTCTAGAGCGTGCTAGCAAATGCGGGCTCTGGTATTTACCATGAAAGTTTGTGTAAGGAACATTGTTGATCAGCTGCTGGCTTGCCTACTTTCAACATTAGGATATTATATTCACGTAAGTATTGTGCTATCATCTGAATCATGATCACACGGATGATTTTTTATTATTTTTCTTCTGTGGACTGATACACTTTCGATTAGGATTGTATAAAATGATTGCGTTTAATTTGTTTTAATCGTGGAGAATGGTGGCAGTCGAGTTCTCTGTAAGAAAAATGTTGTATTTAAGTGCGAATGACACTAATAGAATATTTTTGTTGACCAAATACCATATGGCTTGAGTCGCCTTGGCTCCAACTTAATGCATCCCTTGTAGACCATGGGTTGTGTAAAAGACTAAAAGGATTTCAGTTTTATCCAACTAGACAAACCAAAGTTCCAGTTCTCCTTGAGCTTACGTCATACTTGTAATGAATCATTTTCGCAAAGCATCACATCGAGATTTCCCAATGTTCAACAGCTATTTTTGAGTTCCGGATGCATGCCAACAGATTTTTGCAATCATCATACCTGTGAACTTCAAAAACTGAAGATATCTTCATCTCAACACTTTTTTGTTTCTTGAATGAAATATTATTCCTCGCCCATTAAATTAATAAATACAATGTCAAAAGTACAAAATTATACATTAACTTTGTTATCATCTGTGCGTTTTCTGGAAGATGCCGACAGATTTTTTCTTATTTACAAATGAAGGGATAAAAGTTTGTACAAAAACGGTTAAGATCGTTTCTATTTTTCTTTAGATCCTCCAAAAATATTTAAAGAGATTGTTCTTTTTCTTCGCATGCTCAATGCCGATACATTTAGTATTGCTATGAAAAATAGTTAAAAATTGCAATGAATCAAGCTAGTTTGTTGTATTTCATACGTCTATCAACGAATATGTTCTTCTCATAAAGGCCACAATATTCGAATTCTTTATTTTATTTTAAGGTCTGGAAGGCGTTCAGGCTGAAATGACTAGAATTCGGAAACATGGGAAAACATCGGACACAAAATGTGTTTCTTCATTTAAATTGACGTGAAAAACCACTGAGAACTTGTTCACAAAAAATCTAAAAATTGAAAAAGAAACATTGAATTAATGGCATTAATCCAACCTCAGCATTTTAATATATTCTTTTGAAATGACATCTATGCATCATAAAACCACATGCATAGATTCTTTCCTCTGATCAGAACAGTTTTTATGTTAGTGCACTTTATTATCAAGTCTTTCTCCTATTACAATAATCAACTTCCAGAAGGAAGGCAAACTATAGATTTTAGAAGTTTGGCTAGCAGCTTACGTTCTTTGTGTTCTCCAAGATAAATTGTTCTTGGTATATGGATATGAGGCACAAGTTTTTTGTTTTTTTTTTTTTAATTGGGTAGTCACAATATTTAAAAAGAGAGAAATAATATGATTTATTTATATAAAGAGTAGGACTGTAACGCTCTCTTTCTTTCGTTGCTTATTCACGTGGTAGATTAATAGATCTAGAACTTTCAGCTTCCTTCTGTTCTGTTTGTTTCCTTATATTTACTTGTTGAGTAGATTCGCCGTCTTCCCCACATCGGGTGTAAAAGACCTGAGTTCGAATCCCGTCTGTGATGTTAAGAATTTTTATAGACCTTTTTCACAACGTGGCTTAGTTAGCTGGTCTCAGACGAGTATAGCATAGTTTTTTTCTCCCGGAAACTCGGCTTTTCTGTCCAGAAAACAGTAAATCGACCAAGAACATATAAAATTTACAAACAAAATATATACAGCGCAATATCGCCTAAAGTCGCTGATGTGCTTAAGGGGCTTACATCTGGCGAGTATGGGCTTGGCACACCCAGGGTCCTGAGCTGGATATCATCATTCTTCATTAAAATTATCATTCCTATTAAAAGGATGTACCGTCCTTAGAGGTAATTTTACTATTTTAGATTTTTCAAACATATGAATGAATCCGAATATGTGAATTTGCCTCCCATCGTCCATATACTCCTAAATCTACTCATTTTTGGGATGTGCTAAGTTTTCAATGACCCAAGCAAAATCTTTAGTTTGATTTCACTTCCGTGCATATATAAAGCAGCTAAACCTGTAGTTATATTTCAAATAGTAATATTTGTTGTGTAATTTTTGTCTTTACGGCCAACATGCCAGGAATTAACAAGGAGAGAAAATTTAATAATAAAATAATAAGAAAATCGTATGCTGAACTAAAACTACTATATAATATAAACATCGGGAAAATTAGAGCTTCAAATCTTAGGAATCGTGGTAATTATGTCTGTAAAAAGTAACGCAAAAATATATAATCTGAACTAAACCACATAAATTTCATTCCCAGATCAGAAGTCAACGGCATGACCACTGAATCGGCTGAGTTTACTGTAACTATACAGACTATTGTAAACGAATTAATTTGTTGATATTTATTTGTGATTTTTTTTTAATCCTGAATGACAGGATTAAATTTTTGTTATCATCCCCAACTTAATAATAATAATACAATATTATATTGAGATAAGCTGACTAAAAAGGGATTAGTTCAGATCGAGAGCAAGTTAGGCGCTTCCGCGCTGAGGATGATTATCAAAAATTCTTTTGCGTTGCTGCGCATCGCTAAGAGGGATGCTGCCCTTCCTGCTTCAGAACGCAGATTATTATTATTATTATTATAGGTAGTCTTCCATTTACGTCAGGGATGTGTTCCTGAACAGCGACGTATATCGAAACACCGTAAATAGGACATGTTTTTACATATGTAAATTTATATGTTATTAAAGGGAAGATGTGCTTCCTTAGTCAAATCTTTGGATTCGCCAAGTTAATTTAAGCTTCACTTAACTACTCATTAAAAACAAAAATTAGACAAATAAATATTAAACCAGAATGCGATAAAAAGACACGCATTTACTTATATTACTTATTTACGTGTTTATTACATGCACAGTGTATTGACCATACCAGATTATTCCATTTTAAGAAGACAAGGATACGAATTCTGACCAGAATTTTGCTTCTGCTTCGTCTGTTGGTATAGTTCATCATGGCAGCTCAAAAGATCACTGAATACTCGACTGAACGTCCGTTTGAGTATCATCATAGAGAATACTCACCCTTTCTCGAACAAACGGAATGTTTTTGATATCCTTGTTTGTATGCTGTTTACTTGCGATGTTGGTCACATTTTCTCTTCTTCGCGCACTTATATTCTTTGTTGCTCCAACTCAACAAGATTCTCATTGGTTAGCTTAGCATCTTGCGATTCGAACATCTCGACCACGTTACTTATGCCCACTTTGTCGAAACTAATCTCATTTGATAATTGCGCAATCTGTAACTGGGTCACTGGTAAATTCCTGAACATAATGAACGAACTCCAGCCATATATATCATCACACACCATTGATCATAGCCCGAGTGACAGTCTCCCATGATGTCGCAATGGCTATGACTTCTTAATATTGTATCCTCTCCAGAACTCTCGAACTGATGGCTGGTCCTTACCATTTGTCTCAGTGATCAGCTGTTGCGTATTACATTACACCGGGAATAGTAAGCTTTGAATGTTGCTGTGATCCCGTTGATCTATCGGTAGTAGCAAAGAGGCCATATTTTTTGAATTGTATGTTGTCATACAAGTCTTCAACTTCAATGTCAATAGGATGATCAGGCGCGTTGTCAAAAACAAGCAAAACCTTGTA
Source organism: Mastigoproctus giganteus (assembly GCF_048544385.1). NCBI lineage: Eukaryota > Metazoa > Arthropoda > Arachnida > Uropygi > Thelyphonidae > Mastigoproctus > Mastigoproctus giganteus. The sequence goes on from NC_143583.1 coordinate 204,160,404, forward strand.
CAGTAGTTGAGTTTTTTGCCTTTAGGCAAAAAACTCAACACAAAGGCCGCAAAGGGAGGGAAGAAACAAATGTTTTTAAATTTATAATTTTAAATTTTAAAATCAAAACGATATTACATTGAAATGGCATGATTCGGAACTACTTAAATAGGAGACGGTCCGTATTATTATTTTTTGCTTTTGCCTCCTGTAGTATATAATATATTGTGATTCTTGTTAACAGTATCTTCGTTTTTATAGAACGTTTAATAATTTGTTGTTGTTTGCATTCTTCCCACATGCACGCTTTTTTTTAGATTGGTTTATATGGTATATTATTTGATGGCTACTAATAAAATTACATTATTATTATTATTATTATTATTAAAATCGGTTTATTTACCATCAAATAATGGCTTGAACACCTGGACAGCTGCTCATCTAAGAGGGCGATCAATCCTACATATAATTTTTCCTGACAGCGTTTATAAAAGCAGAAATTTTTCCACTGTGAGACAGTTTTTTTTTAAATACTTTAATAACAACATTGAATTTTAAGTAAAAGTTGAAAAGCGGTAGGGTTTTCCGTCCTTTAGAGACATGCTTTGTCAGATAGCCTAAATGACTCCCAGTAGTAAAAGGAACACAATTAATAGATATACTGTACATGCTTATAAAGAATTAATTACAGCTTTATCTTCCAATATTACTGCCAGAGAGCTTCCTTTGTCTGTCCAGTAGGGATGAGCATTAAAAGATCAATCTAGAAATTCCGTTATATTTGTAGCGTTCATATGATCATTCGAAACACCACGAGTTTCCCATCACTCTTGTGTGCTGCGACAACTGCAGATATAACTTTATACACACACTGGCCAAAAAAAAAAAAAAAAAAAGTACGAACCTCTGCATTAAAACAGTCAAGTCACAGACAGAAGAAATACAATAAATGCGATTAAATGCAAAGAAAACTGTGACGATGGGGTGATGACGTATTGCCTCCTTAAGTATAAAAAATGCACATGCTGTTCGACTGCAGTAATCTGAAGCCAGAATGAGGAAAACGCGTGATCTGTCAGACTTTGAAAAGGGTCTTATCGTGGATGCACGTTTAGCACGAGCCACGATTCGAGAAACGAAAGACATAACTGGTTTCTCAAAAGCATCCATCCCAAATTATTGGAAAGCAAGCAGTTCTTCCACATCTCAGGCGTAAATGTGTCCGATAAACAGTCATGACACATTTACGCCTGAGAAGGCGTCGTACTCTTAGGAGGACTATACGGAAAAATAGGACATCCAGTGCGCAGAAAATATCTGAATTCAACCAAGTCCAGAACTGCCCTATTTTAACACCCGCTTCATTAACAGGAAATTGGCGAAATTGGGTACTCGCAGTCTCCTGCTTATTCGGAAATCACTTGTTTCAGAGAAAAACAGAAAAATCCGCTTGCAGGGGTGCCGAGTACGTCGTGATTGGACAGTGGAACAATGGAAGAAAGTCATGTGGTAATACGAATCACGATACACTTTGTTTTGTACTGATAGTAGACAGAGTGGCGATAACCTCACGAAGCGATGGAATCTGTTCGCCTTGTTCGAGACAACCCAAGCATCTGGAGGTGAAATGGAGAGCGTTTTGTTGACACAGACTGGTCCGTTGATACCGGTGGACGGTCGAATGTCATCTAGGGAGTACCAGATCTACTACACCCTGCAATATTGCACTTTCATCCCGAAGGTAATGGCCACTTTATGGATGACAATGCAACAGCGCATCGTGCCAGGATGGTTCGGAGAACATTACACGGATTTTCGCCATCTTCCCTGGCCCCCACATTCATCTAATCTCAATTCTAATGAGAATATGTGGATATGGCGAAGAGAGCTATTCGGCAACGAAGTCCTCTTCCTTCAAATTTGTCGTAACTACGCGATATTTTTTTGGAAGAATGGTTACAATTAGACGTAAAACGCACAAAAACACCTTATAGAATCCATCCCGCGCCGCACATTTGCTGTTATTCAAATCAAAGGCGGTCCGATTCGATACTGAATAAAAGTTTGAGTGTGTGTGCATGTATGTATAATCTTTATTATATACAAAAGGATATATACAATGTGCCCTTCACAGCACCAATGCCAGGGGCTTTACATTGACTGGTGGACAAGGGCCTTGGGGAATGGGGCCCACATTGAGATTCCGGTTCAACCCCCAGAGCCAACAACAGAATAAGTTTCGGAAATTATTTACAATATATTCATAAAGATATTATAATTTCGACATTATTTACAATATTATACAGACATTATTCTTTTTGACTTTATTATACTGCCCACATTACTGTGCAGTTTTCCTGGTTGAGTTTAGGCCATCAAGGATCTGTCTCCGGTATTTCCGATTCTTGGCAAATTTGTAGATGTTGCCTGGACTGTGATTGCTTGGACTGTGATGATCATCTGCTTGGGGAGAAAACGGTCATTAACGGCTAGTCTGTTATGTTACGTTACGTTCCAGTAAAAACCCGAATCTGTTACTAGTTCTAGAAAAATCTAGAAACTCCTAATGGCATTCGACAAAACTAATTTTCACTGGTAAGAACTTGAAACCACTGTGCCTTCTGGTAAAAACCCGAATAAACTTCTAGTGTTTATTTAATTTTTTGTAAAAACTAGTTCTCACAGCATACCTTTTAGTAAAAACTAGCTTCCTACGAAATTGCTGTTAGTTAATTTTGGCGCTGGATTATTCAAGCGAAACAAAAAAAAATATATATATATTTATTTTTTTTTAATAGACTTTCATTTTGAAGTAGTTAATAAAGGTTAGGTTAGTTTATGCCACCAATTCGGGACGGACTCAAGCGAAATACAGTGTCCATAATATTTAATATCCCATATTGTATACTATACATTACCAAAACCATTTTACAGTTGAACCGTCAACAACCTTGGAACTGAATTAATCAGATTCTGCGATGAAACTAGTACAGACGTTCAAAGAAATATATATCTATATAAATAAATTTTCTGTTTATACTCGGGGACGACCAAACAGTCAGAGGAATTAACAAGATAGACAGAATACAAGAAACAGCACCGTATTCAGCAGTCACGGGTTTGAACCCCAGTCACTCAAGGCACGTGTACTTATGCACCCGCGCGCCTGACCACTAGGCTACGGCGACCAGTTCTTACTAGTAAAAACTAGAGACTCCTAATAACATTCGACAAAGCCAGTTGTACAGATATCCAAAAGTGTTCGTGTGGATTTTTATGATAAATTACAACGTACGTTACAAAATGAACAAAAATACTTTGTTGTCTGTAATCGTTTGGCTGGAGGATAGATGTTTGTAACGGACAATACCAGCTGTATTCCACCAAACAGCAAAATTTTCTGTTGGTGATCACGTCTTCGTTGTATGCGGTACAGGTTCACAGGATGATAATCAATGATGTGATCGTTTAACTTTGCTGTCATAAGCCACTTTTTTCTCGTTAACAACCGGTCCAAAAAATGGCTCATTAGTGTGACAGGTTGATGTACATCTTTTTCAAACTCTTCGGCTGCATAGCTTCCTTCTCAGTTCCATACCAGTCTATTTTCGAGTCCGGAGACCCTACGTTTCTATGTTCCTCTTTTTCATTTGGCACCCCTTGAGATTAACTTTTCGACCCACTCAGGTTATTACTGGTCAAGCTACAGGGAGATATGAGCAGTGACTAGTTGGGGATTAGTACAATTACTAGAACTAAATATATTTAAAGAAAAGGATGCTTTCCTTTTCCTGGGCTACAGTAATCCCTGGCCCACTGCGGGGGATACATTTCTGAAAAGTCTGTGTTAAAACCGCGGTTGGCAAAACTAAGGTCCCATAGAAAATTGGGAATCAGGAAAAAAATAAATATGAATAAAATATATGAAAAATACAGTCAATTTCATTTTTCCTTTTCTATACAATATGAAAAACGATGATAATTTTTATGACAATAAGAAAAAAAAATAAAAAATAAGAAAGTTGCGTCATCTTGCTCCACACAAGGGATGAACACAGAATTAGAATAACTCATTAGACCTGCTTTCAGTCATGTACGGGAGGTGAGAGCAGTAACTATTGTGTTTCTTATACATATAAATACAGTATAAAACTGTGTTTACAGAACTCAATTCCGCGGTTTGGGAAGGAATTATTATACTTAAAAGAGAGATTTATAACTAGCAGAGAAACCAAAGAAACTATCGGTAGGCAGTACATAACGTCCTATAATCACACAGTGATCTCTTGACTAAGAAAACACTTGCCATTCAGGGCCGTAGACTGAGAATATTACAGAGAAATTAGTTACAAATATCTCAATGGCTAAGTGAGTTACATAACTATTGAATTTATGGCAGTTGTTTTAATTCTTTTAATGAATAACTTTTGATGATGAACTTTTGTGGGTTTTTTTCACTCGGGGGCTGAATTCATCGTGGACAGCAAGGTTCCTCCTCCCCCGGAAACTCCAGCAAACCAGGCAAATTGACCAGAGAACATTTCTGGACATATTACACATTAACAGATGAGTTGGCACTCGGGTGGGCTTAACATGGTATATTCCTTTTTATTGATATTCAGACTCGCCTCTTAATCCATGTGAAGTTAAAATTAAAAAGATTAATTAAAATTTATATATCTAACATGCGTTTCTCGAAATGTGCACGCTGTTCTCTCCTAAATTTAATCTCACACTTCTTGGTCACGTTTCTTTTAGACCCGAGGACAGTCTTCTCAACTCTCCATTATCACTGATGGTAGCCGTTTAACGATTATAATTTCATCAACTGTGATGAGTCACTGCGGAAAGTGAGCACTTTTCTCAAAGGTAATATTTCCATTTTAAATTTTAATTTTTGATGATTATTTCTCCACACACTAAATCATACATATTGAAAAAGGAGCTCCATAGATATAAACTTTTGCTTTTTTTTAAATGTAATTCAAAGTAATTTTTAAGTATTCAGTGAATTATGTAATAAATAACGTTTTCATAAAGGTACTACAGATAACGATTTGTTTCTAATAACCATTAGTTTGTATATTGATACACTCAGGGCCGGATTTACGTATAAGCAAAATAAGCAGTAGCTTAGGGGTCCCCACCCATCGGGGGCCCCGGAAAAAATCCCATAATTTCCCACGAAAAGATGTCGATTACTTTAGATTTTATTTGGCAAAATTACAAGACTTAGCTCCCGACATAACGATTCGGCGGTAGCTTAGCGTCTAGACATAAAACAAAAACGTAACTAGAAATGCCACTGATCCGTGGCTACATGGAAAGGTTTGGCAGCGCCCTCGTGGCGCTACTAGGAACTGCTATACAGGGCCCCGTTGATTCTTTCTGACTGACCTTCCTCATTTTCAAAGAAATAGGGGCCGATAACTCTTTCAGCCATAACACCGCACCAAACAGTGCATTTTTGGGGATGCAATTGATGCTGATGTAATTCCCTGGGATTCTCAGCACCCCAAAATCTGCAGTTTTGTTTGTTGATGTACCCGTTTAAATGAAAATGGGCCTCATCACTCATTATCAAGTTGTTCAAAAAGTTGTTATCTCTGGCTAGGTGTTGAAATCGAATGGCGTACTGCAGGCGCTGCTGAGTATCTTGGGGTAGTAAAGCTTGGACCATTTTGGATCTTGTATGGAAACATTTTTAAATCCAGTTTCAGAATATTCTGAAGCGATGTTCTGGCGATGCCTAGTTGAGCAGAGCGGTGACGGGTAGAGGCAGATGGATCCTCAAGGACATTCTGCCGTACAGCTTCCACCGCTGCGTCAGAGGCGCCTCCGTAGCCAGGTGGGAAGGAGCAGCAGTGCGTAGCACACGCTTCTTGATTAGACCGGGGTTCGAGCCCTTCACCACCAAATACGGAGGATGCGGAAAGGTCAGGGAATGACCACCGCATATCCCGGAGCAATATGGCCTTAGTTGCTAATGCTCCTAAAAACCAAATAACAAAACAAACAAGCTGCGTCAGTGCACACAGTGCGCTTAGGAACTCTTCCCGGAAGATCGCCGACTGATCCAGTTCTTTCAAACCGGGCGATTAGGTTCAGAATCATATTATCGCTAGGAGATACTCTTACTTTAAAATGTTGCTGGTATTTTCTCTGAGTTTCAATAATTGATCTTTCACTGGAATAGAAAAACCCAATGAGTTTTACTCGTTGCTGGACATCATACGTAACCATTTTAATCTTCAAGGGATCCTCTATAACCTGTAAAAAAAGAAAATAAAAAAGATTGAAAATGAACAAGTTATGACTTTTTAAAACCCTTCAGTCCTTCAGTGGCCACCCTGTATTTAAGTTTGATGATATCGAACTGCACTGGAGAACGATTGTTCAGTAAACTGAAAAGAATAAAAAACTATATGCGCACGACTATGTCTCAGGAAATATTAGTCGACTTAAGTATTCTGAGTATGGAACACGATAAGCTGCGAACTTATATAATCGACCAATTTTCCACCGTCAAAAGTAGAAAAAAAAATGTTATAATGATTTTGATGTGAATGAATGTATTTAAATCGGAAATATAATATATATTTTTAACTTTGTAAGTAATTTTTTTATTTGTCGCTTATGTATTTATATTTATTATATATAAAGAGATAATAAGAAGTGTATTTTTTAGATTTTTAAAAGTAAACCTTTTTGGGGGCCCCCAAAATTTTTAAGGCTCCCTCCCCAATACCTAAATCTGGCCCTGGATACACTCTGCTGCATCATAACTGATGGATCTTTTACAGCACGTGCTTCCACTAACTTATGGGCTACCAGCAGTAAATGCTTCCACGTTTCACAAGAAATAAAACAACGTGGCGCGATTTATCCGATTAATGCGCTGTAATATTTTTTCTGCTGAAAAAATATGCAGCTCTGAGTTCAACAGGAATAATATCCATTTCAATAAATTTAACCCGAGTGAAAAACTCGGGTTAATTTCTGAAATATCTTGCACCACTTTCATACCACCTTTTTTTAATCTATTCCACTAAACCCTCGACATAATACAAACTTTAATCCCAAATAGTTTTTTCTTGGAAATCTAGAAGTCCTGACACTCAGTCACCAACCTTTTCTATGGTGGATTATATAAACTGGATATGTCGGATATACCAACAAACTGAATTTGGAACTACGGGTGGAGGCTCGACCATTTAATAAACTCTGCTGTCATATACATTGAGTGGACAGAAATCATGCGATACCTACCTAGTAACGTGTAGGCCCACCTTTCGCCCGGATAAGGGCAGTCACATGGCGAGGCATTGAGTCCACTAGTTCACGAAAGGATTCACGGGTATTTCCATCCATGCTTGATGCACCACTGTCCATAATTCCGTCGCGTTCCTGGGTAGAGGATCCAAAGCTCGAACAGACCTTTCCACACCATCCCAAAGATGTTCCACAGAGTTCATGTCGGTGAACGGGGTGGCCATTTCATAGTGGTAAAATCTGTGGAATGCTCTTCGAACCATGTCCTACTTACCACGGCTCTGTGAGGAAGCGCATTGTCTTGCTTAAAGAGTCCATTGCCCGGTGGGTGCATGATGGCCGTGAAGGGATGGAGATGGTCTGCAAGAATGGACACGTAACCTGGATCGTTCAGAGATGCGTATAGACAATACCAGAGGTCCCAACGTGTACCAGTTGCATACGCCCCAGACCATTACCCACCGTCCACCTGCCTAAACAGCTTCTTGTTGACATGACGGGTGCATAGGTTCGTGCAGTTTCCGCCAGATACGCACCCTCCCGTCCATTCGAAATAACTGGAAACGGGACTCATCGGACCAGGAGACCCGTCTCCAATCATCCAAGGTACAGTACCGATGTTCTTTCGCCCAGTTGAGGTGTAGAGTCATGTGTCGTGGTGTTAGCAATGGGACTCTGGTGAGTCGGCGGCTAATGATCGCTTGATGGTCTTGGTGGAGACGTTTGTGGCACCTCCCACGTTGAAGTCAGCTGTGATTTGTGCCATTGTCGCTCTCTAGTTGGCTGGGACCACTTTAAGTAATAAATATCAATATCAATCTCTGGTTGGCTGAAACAATGCGAGACTGACATCGACGGCCACGTTCATCCACCACCTTTTCTTGACGCAGTATAACCGCAGTCGTTTTTGCGCTAATAAAATCAAAATCAAATCAAATCATCCACCACCTTTCTTCTCCCACAGCGCTGTCCACGATGAAATGTTATTCCGGAAATGGCGTATTCTCGATACACTCTTGATAATGTCGAATGGAGATAGTGCAATTTCTGTACCACCTCCACGATAGAGTGACCCATGCGTCGGGCACCCACTATCAACCCTCTTTCAAAGTCGGTTAACTCACGACGCTTATCCATACTGACATCAAATTACTATCTACGTGAATGCAGTGACAGTACACCTATATACCTGCCAAACGGTGGATTCGTCCACAGCGTCGCATTGCCCAGGGACCAGGTGTCCCATGAATTCTGTCCTTTCAGTGTAAAGTCTCCTTTATATGATGTTTGTGTTTGTTTGTTATTTGGTTTTTAGGAGCATTAGCAACTAAGGCCATATTGCTCCGGGAATATGCTGTGGTCATTCCCTGACCTTTCCGCATCCTCCGTATTTGGTGGTGACGGGCTCGAACCCCGGTCTAATCTACGCACTGCTGCTCCTTCCCACCTGGCTACGGAGGCGCCCTTTATATGATAACAGTAGAGTTTCTTTGCTGATTACTCGACTTGTATGTCTCTGTTTATTTATAAATTGTTTATCTTAGACAGTGTCACAGTGTTTTTTGATAAGAGGTACATTGCCCCTTTCTTCGTGTGGTGATTTTTTGTTTAAAAAAAAAATTGAACCAAAAAGAAATTTCATGAAACTTAAGTTTTCTTGGCCCTTAAGGTTTGTTGTTGAGGCTCATACGTTTCGACAATAAAAAAGTAAGCATTATACTACACTAGTACTTCAAAAGAAGAGTTGTAAAATACGTTTTCAGCCATAGTAGCATTGTTTGTTGAAGTGTAGCGTTTCAAAGGAAGTGCTCTGAAAGAGATTACGGCACTAATTTATTCTAATAAAGGTTTGTTTTTTTATAAAATTAGTTTTGTTGCTTTAAATTTTAAGGTCGCATAAAATCACCGAGAAAGGTTTTTTTCAGTGGCGAAAGAATCTATTATAAATTATAACAGATAATAGTAGATGTATTTATAATAGATTTTTTCCAAGATTTCACCCTCGAATTTTGCGTCCGCAAAAAATAACCATTCTAAAGATCTTGACAAAGAATTAAGTTTGTTATTAACCTGAATTAAATTACTTAATAGACTGAGTTGTTGATGATAATGAAATGAGATGAGATGATGTTGTAGGGTTTAGGAGAATCAGCAACTAGAGACATATTGCTTCGTCTATACTGCCTATAAATTTCGTGTATTCTGTGGTCGAAAAACCAGAGTTTCTGGGAGAAAAAACCATGCGACCCTCATCTGAGACCGACTAATTCAGCCAAGTTGGGAAAAAGGTACATAAAAATTCCTCGCGTCATCGACGGAACTCGAACTCAGGTCTTTTCCACCCGGTGTATGGAGAACGGCGATTTTACCTAATGTGCTACCCACGAGGGCGATTTGTATTACACGGATGAACAAGGTCAGTGTGAATCAGTCAAATCCACTGTGAATTTTTAAATTCTTTAAAAGAAAGTGAAGTAAGGTACTATGGATATAAATGTGAAAGCAGCTCATTGAGAATAATGTTTGGGATTAATGCAGCTTAAAATCACCAAAACGCAGCTTTTTATTTTTTTTTAACAAATGAATTTTGGAGAAATTCTAGACAACTAATATCTGAAATGTTGCTTCATTAGGCAGTCATCCCTCCAGAATTGCGAGAATATGATCTGCTTGTTGAAAAATATTTATATTCTGTCTTTTGTGGTCTTCGTTTGCTTCCTAGGCATCTGGTGCTAATGTTTAATAAGCTAAACATTCCTGAATGGATGTTGAGGCAATGGGAAGGTTGTCTGTTGTGCGAAGAACAGTAATTTAACCTACCACGCCTTCTGCTCCCCAGGAAAGCCCCAATGTTTTGGAAACCACCGGCTAAACTCTCAACTCAGTAAAAAATTCCTGCCAAGGGGAAAAACATTATTTCTGTTTCTCTGCTCGCTGATATACGACACTTGGCATAATTAGCCCGAGGATTAGCGAAGGGTTGAAGGTCAGAGTAAAGCTTGGACCACTTCTGCTTAAAAAACAAATGTGGACGAGCGAACCGATCGTGTGAACATCTAGAGTAAAACAAACACCACTCCGACCTCCGCGAAGTCATTGACCAGCGAACTCTTCCCTAGGAAAAGCTGTTTTATCGGCAAACTATCTTAGTCCACCCCTCTCCCCACTGGCTAGTTCGGACATGTGGTAATAACAAAAGGAGAGGGGGGAAAAAAAAAACTTCCTTTACTACCAACTTTCTGGGTACTCCCTCTAGTGCTAGTAATCCGAAGTGTACATGCAACTTCGTTATCTAATACAGTAACATCAGTATAATTCTTGTTTTGGCTTCACACGTATGCAGATATCTTGTAAAATATCGATGTCCATATCTCTAGGTACAAAGTTAAAAAAAAAAAAAAAAAAAAATATATATATATATATATATATAATAAAATAATAACATTAACAAATTAACTGCTCATTCGTTTCACTTTTTAATGGTAATATAACATTTTCAGTCAAGTTTTAATATGTATATTTTATGTTTTTTTTTATAAAAAAATGTATGTTTGATGAAGGTAATTGATAACTTTCATCAAAAAAAATCTTACTGGAGTCTTAAAATTTATTGTATTATTTTTCAAGTACGCAATAAAAATTTTGTTTAAATTATATTTTAAAAAATCTTTGAACTGCTTTTGCTATCTTTCGAAAACATTTTATGTAAGTACAGAATAATTACCTGATATATTTCTGGTAGTCGCAGTTGAGGAACACCACTTTTAGTGAATTAAATATGAATAACACTGATTAAACCAGTGAATTGTTATAAAGTGTCCTGTTCACAACACGTCCATTTTATAGATATTTCTCTCTTTTTTAAAACTATTTTGTCTTTGTTCTTAAGATATCTCATGAATTTCAGCTGTTTATAACGTCTGAAATTCAGCTTTTTATCCTTTTCTTTTCCTTTTCATCGGTCAAAAAAACCTTAAATACATAAAATAAATAAAATAATAATAAAGTTGTCAAATTCCAGAATAAATGATGAAATATTAGAATTAAAAGTAATATATGTATTTTTATTTATTTATTGGGGGATACAAGGACTAATAGATTAACAGTAGCCACTGGCAGAGATGAAAGTGATTCTTGCACTGCTTCTATTCAATGACTCCCAGCAGAGACTGCTGGGAGTCATTGAATAGAAGTAAACACATGGGTTATGTTAGGGTAGCTAAGAATAGGAACAGGTGCATGTATACTTGCGTGTACACTAATGCTAGGAGTTTGGTAAATAAATTTGATGAATTTGAGGTATTGCTCAAAACATCAAATGCAGATATTGTTGGGATATCAGAGACGTGGTGTCACACAGATATAAGGAATGCAGAACTGCAATTTGGGGAGTACAATGTGTACAAAAAGGATAGAAAGGATAGGAAGGGAGGAGGGGTTATGGTGGAAAACATAAAATGCAAGGAAGTGAAGCCAGTCGACATCGCTGGACAGTGCAGTGTCGAGTCAGTTTGGTGTGACATAAGCATTGTGAGACCAAAATTGAGAGTAAGAGTGTGCTATAGGCCTAATGACTCTGATGAGTATAATAAGAAACTGTACAGGGAAATAGAGTGGGCCAGTAAATCAGAGAGTCTTATAATTGGGGATTTTAATTTCCCAGATATTGACTGGAATTTGTGGGTTGGTCTCACACACTAGCAAGGCTTTTGTGGATTTTTTGGATGGTTGTTTTCTACATAAGCATGTTCGAGAGGCAACTAGAGGGAGTAATACTCTTAATCTGATTAACAGTAGTGATTCTTCATGCATTAAGAATCTGCAGATAAAGGAACCACTAAGTGGCAGTGATCACAGTGTGCTGAAGTGGGATTTACTCAAAGAGGTAACTACCATCAGGGGTAAAGGGAAGGGTTTTTGCTTTCGTAAAGGCGACTACGATGGTCTGAGACAGTATTTAAATTCTGTACAGTGGGACCAACTAATGATGTTACCAACAGCAAATTCAAAATGGGAAGCATTCAAAGAACTTATCTTGGAAGCTACTAGGCTTTACATATCAACTAAGAAATATTGTTCAAAGTTTAGGCCTAAATGGATGTTAGATAAACTAATGAGACATATGGTAGAGAAGAAAAATGCATGGCATACATATAAATTAATGGGTGACATGGAAGCGTATGATAGATATAAGCTGGTCTGTAACCAAGTCACAAAGGATTAGGCAGGCAAAGACACATTATGAGAAATCCTTGGCAAAGGATGCGAAGAAAAACAAAACAGAAAAGAGTTCTTTACCTATGTAAATTCTAGAAGGAAAGGGATGAATCAGATTGGTCCACTGGATATTGATGGTTCAACAGTCGAGGATCCTGCTCAGGTGGCTAACAAACTAAATGAGTATTTTGTATCTACATTCACGCATGAGGAGTTATTCAGGAAGGGGAATGCCAGAGGTGAAGTAAACTCTGGCAGTGAGCTAGCTGATTTTGTAATAACTGAGAGGAAAGTGGAGAAGAAATTGTTGAGGATAAACATAAAAAAGGCACCTGGGGTGGATGGGATCTATCCAGTTATATTAAAGGAGGCAGCAAACGAAGTAAGAAAACCCTTAGCCATAATTATGAGAGCTTCTTTGGACTCAGGGGAAGTACCCATAGACTGGAGATGTGCAAATGTGACCCCAATTCACAAAGAAGGATTAAAGGGCGACACAAGTAATCATAGACCTGTTAGTTTAACTTCTGTTTCAGGGAAATTAATGGAGGCACTGGTTAAAGAAGCACTGCAGGATCATCTAGACAAGACTTCAGTTATATCTCGGACACAGCACGGTTTTGTTAAGGGAAAGTCTTGCCTGACCAATTTGATTGGATACTATGATGCAGTCACAAAAGAACTGGATGCAGGGAATAACTTTGATATTATGTATTTGGATCTTAGAAAGACTTTTGATACTGTTGCACATGGAAAACTGCTGCACAAATTGGAGCAGTGTGGCATTGGAGGCAAATTGCTGCTATAGATAAAGGGATGGTTGAGGGGGAGAAGACAGAGAGTGGTAATCAGTGGACACTGCTCATCATGGACTACCGTTATTAGTGGAGTCCCTCAGGGTTCAGTGTTGGGTCCATTATTGTTTTCTGTATTTATAAATGATATTGAGATATTGATGATGGTATATCAAGTTTAATGTCCAAGTTTGCAGACGATACAAAGGTTGGCAGGGTTGTTAAGGACACTACTGACGCTATGCTGCTGCAGGATCTGGAATGGTTGAGCAGATGGGATGAGAGGTGGCAAATGAAGTTGAACATTGACAAATGTAAGGTACTGCGTTGGCAGGGTTGTTAAGGACACTACTGACGCTATGCTGCTGCAGGATCTGGAATGGTTGAGCAGATGGGATGAGAGGTGGCAAATGAAGTTGAACATTGACAAATGTAAGGTACTGCTTATGGGAAACAGCAACCTCAGAGCAACGTATTTTATTATTATTATTATTAGCCATAGAGTGCAAGGAAGCCTGCGGCTTATGCTGCACCAGCCAAAAAAAAAAAAAAAAAAATTTTGAATTACCCCAAGAGAGAGAGAGAGAGAGAGAGAGAGAGAGAGAGAGAGAGAGAGAGAGAGAGAGAGAGAGAGAGAGAGAGAGAGAGAGAGAGAGAGAGAGAGAGAAGGGAATCACCAAGAAAAAGAAGAATGATGATATCCAGCTCAGGACCCTGGGTGTGCCAAGCCCATACTCACTAGATGTGAGCCCATCAACTCTGTGGTACTACACTGACAGTGGTAGAGAATGAAAAGGACCTGGCGGTAATTGTGCAGGCAGATATGAAGTTCTTTGAGCAATGCAGACGGGCTGGTAGAGTAGCTCATGATGTCTTGTCAATGATATACAGAAATTTTTCTAGCAGGGATAAGGGTGATTATTGCCTTGTATAAGGCAATGGTCAGGCCACACCTTGAGTACTGTATACAGGTCTGAAGGCCTCATTTCAAGAAGGATGTAGAGATGCTGGAACGAGTACAGAGAAGGGCAACAAGATTAGTGAATGGAACAAAGGGTTGCTCTTACGAAGAAAGGCTTAAGTTTTGTAAATTACAGTGTCTGGAGACTAGGCACCGGCGAGGTGATCTGATAGAGGTGTATAAAGCCTTGAATGGTTTGAGCATGCTTAATGCCGATGAGATTCTTTCTCTTGCTCAGAATAATCGCCCGAGAGGGCATAAATTCAGATTGAGGAAAGGCAGATGTAGGATAGATGTGCGGAAATTTGCCTTTAGCCAGCGGGTAGTTGGTTGGTGGAACAGACTTCCATCCCTTGTTGTGGAAGTTGATGGCCTAAATAAATTTAAGGCCTAGCTGGACAGGTATTTCGAACGAACGGAGAGGTGAAATAGAAGTGTTTTTTTTGGCTGATGCTGCATAAGCTTGCTTTCTTGCATCATATGCCTCTACTAATGCTAATGCTAATGCTAATGCTATTTATTTTTACTCAGTACCTAAGATACCACCATGTTACTATAGTGGCTTAGTCATCTGGAAGCCATTTCGAAAGATACGAGTCCTGTCTGGCGAAAGGAATTTGTGATCTCCTTTTCATTCGAATTTAAATTAGCCGACCTCAAGCGGAAGTGTATGTTTTTTTTTTTTTTTAACTGTGAGCTATTCCGGGTTTATTTCGTCCTTGCAAATAGGCAAATCATCTCCGAACACAGGCTATCACATATCCATACACACAGGCGCCGAAGGCAATAGAAAACCGCCACATATAGCCTACGTAAAATTCTCAAGGTCATTGGCAGAATACTTGTCACCACCAGTTGGTTACGTAAGATGATAGTTAATAAATTTTAAAATTAATCCGATTTCATGCGCAGTTCTTTTTCTGGTGTATGAAATTATTCCTTCACCAAACTGTCATATGATTGCTTGCTACGAAAAAAAAAAAAAAAATCAAACATACAGATTTTTTTTTTAAAGCCCAAACGTGAAAGGTATTGGAACCTATCACACACTCACACCATATTTGGATTGGAGGTTGAGAGGCAAAAGATACTTGATTGACATGTATTAAAAGAGAGGAATGAAACCCTTTTAACCTACTTTAGATCTAAATAGTTTCCTCCTGGAAATTGTTTCTTTTCCGGCCGGAAATTATATGCAGATGAAAATCAGATGTTTCGTTGTGTGTTTTTATCATTTCATCAATAGCTGTAAAGCCAGCAAATAAAAGGAAGGAAAGTTGTTATAAGTTGCTATGAAAAATATTTTATAAATTACTATAATAAATTATTCATATGATTTCCATTTGTATATAATTTCTAAATTTATTCATTAGTCCAACTATTCATAATGGTGTTCGCTGTTTTCACAGTCACATAATACCTTGCATTTGCGGGAAAAGGGTTCATTATTCGTGTCATTATGCGATGAACTATGAGAATACGCGGTTCAACATCATACGATTCTGTATATATACATATATACATATATACGATGTAGATACGATGTTGTATCATACGATACAACATCATACATCATAGGTACAAGACTGAGGGAAGAGGAAGAGGAGGCGGCACACACAGTGATTATACAATATAGATACCTGGACATTTAAGGTTGAAACTGAGAAGGGGGATTACATGGGCAATCTGTCATCTATATTTGTTGTCAGTCTGCGCGGTACCGCAGTGGTATCGTCACCGTCCTCCCTACACCGGGTGGAAAAGGCCTGGATTCGAATCTCGTCAATGACATGAGGAACTTTTATGGTCTTTTTTCACTCCATGGCTGAGTTAGTTGGTCTCATCGTAGATAGCAAGGTTTTTCTCCCAGTAACTGGGGGTTTTCGTCCAGCAAAACAGGCAAACCGACCAGACACGCAATTTACAGGCACAGTTCACATGAGTACAATATATGAAATAACTTTCGGGCCCGCTCTGCAGAGCGGTTTGGGTCCACTATCATCTGTAGTGCTGAAATGCACAAAATCCTGCACCCACCGGAGACAGTGCAATACCGGTGGGCGCCAGCAGTCCCGCTTCCAGGTTGCCCAAACCAGGAAGCCAGCAAAAAAGAAAAAAAAAAAAGCTCTGTGTAAATTAACCTATTAATTATTTTACTTAGAAATTCTGATTTTTACCTTTACTTAAATTTAACTTTGCAAGGAAATTTAAATGTTAAACCTTTAACTATATGTAACAGTATTTAAAAGGATAGCCGGTGGCAAGTAATCATAATGAGACTACTCCCACAGGAATCATGTTGATATTCGTCTCTTCCGCTCAATGATACATAGCAATGAAATACATCTTTACAGTCTTCCACGAGAAGAGGCGTTCTAAAAGTAGATGATAAAGCCAGTAGCATCAACAGGGAAACAACAGCCGCAATGAGACTGTTTCTCTATAAAGCACTGATTGCCATGCAGTCAAATTCAGGAAAATTTGATCAAAATTTAATGGTGATGATGTTTTCCATGAACAGCCATAATGCGACTCTCAAGGCCCATTAATATTAGCTGGTCCAAAAAGACGTTGCTCAACTTGAAATAACAACCTTACAAGAGACCACTGCCACGGAAGAGCATAGTGATCCTTGTCATCCTCCCAGTCAAAGGTACTCAACAATTATAAATCTTGCTTTTCAATCTTCCACAGAAGATATGTACTGGATAAAGATGACAAAAAGCTCAAGCGTCAGGAATGAGGTCAACAGCCACAATGAGACTGTGCCTCTACAATACATAGTTTTACAATTCATCATTTCCCACGCAGTCTAGGAAATCTTTTGGTCAGAAAACTAGGAGTGATAAAAGTTGCTGTGAACAGTCGCAATGAGACTGTCACGGCACGATTTATATTATATAATCCAAAAGTGGCGTTTTTTGAGCATGTAGTTCGACTTTTATATTGAGCTATGTGGTGTTGGATCAGTATGGTATCTATTTCCAGAGTCTAGCAAGCAGGAGGTTACAAGATTCAAAGAATGAACTTAAGAGGTTTTTTCCCCCCGAGTATTCCAAGAAGGTCTTCCCTCCTAGTATTGATATTTTTATTATTTACATTGTTTACTTGATATCTGCCTTATTTACAACAAGTGGTATTCCAACGAAACACAGTAGGCTATTTTGTTCATTAAAATGCAGTTCATGCAAATTGTACACCAATTTGATTTCAATTTAATTAACCAAGCTGATTCCTAAGTTCAGTTCTCTTCTGAAAAACTAACACTGAGAAGATTTGGAGGGCGGTAAAATTTTGTTCATTTTCTAGAAGGATATGAACATTATCCACCAATAGGTCAGGGACCCTATTTATATGACGTCGTCAGTGTTCCCAATACAGTGGACACATTAACAGGACATGTTGCCAATCCTCGTTCTGACCACAAGTGCGGAACGGATCTGGCTCAAGCCCCATCTCATGGAGCTTAGCCCTGAGAGAACCGTGACCTGCTAGTAAATATGCTGCAGTCATAGATGGTGCGAAGCATGAACAGATTCCCGGAGAAGTCACAAAAACCACTTGTTGAATGACCTTTTTTGTTTCTAGTCCAGACAGATTCTTCCCATCTGGACTGCCAAATAGTACACTGATGTGCAAAACTTAAGAACCAACACTATTTCTGAAGGTTACAACCACAAAATCAAACGAAACAACCTGTGGCGATTTGCATAACTGTGGCCGTTCAGTAGAAAGCTGGTGCACATGCAAAAATTTGAATCGTGATGAGAGGGCTCACATAAACAGATAAAAGCAGCAGTTCAGCAGTTATGTGCAAATTACCGAATGGTGAGCACGATTGTTACAGACGTTCTGTTGGTTTCATACAGTGCTACAGACAACTAAATGGCCAGTAGACAACATCTGGATGACTTTACCCGGGGTCGAATAATTGGGAAGCTCGATGAAGATCGAAGTACGAGGAGAGTTCGCACTTCGAAAGGCTGCAGAGTTCGGTATAGCCCATAGCATTGTCTCACGTGCTTGGTCGGCCTTCAGAACGACAGGTACAGCTGTTCGAAGGATAAGTGGTGGTCGCCCACGAAAAACAACGCCCAGTGATGACCGCTATATACTCCTACGGGCCAAGAGGGGCCGACGCCAGACAGCGGGATCCGTTGCAAACCAGCTGCATAGGATGCAGGATATCGCGGTTTACTGTGGCCAGGCGATTCCACAAAGATGGACTGTTTGCCCGACGGCCAGTACACTGTGTCCTTTTAACACCTGCCCATCGGAGACACCGTTTACAGTGGTGCATCGAACACAAGGACTGGACAGCAGGCGCCTCCGTAGCCAGGTGGGAAGGAGCAGCAGTGCGTAGCACACGCTTCTTGATTAGACCGGGGTTCGAGCCCGTCACCCCCAAATACGGAGGATGCGGATAGGTCAGGGAATGACCACCGCATATCCGGGAGTAATATGGCCTTAGTTGCTAATGCTCCTAAAAACTAAATAACAAACAAACTGGACAGCAGCGCACTGGGGTAAGGTAGTACTCTTTACTGGTGAGAATAGATTCAGTCTCAGCAGCGATTCTGGATGTCAGCTAATCTGGCGAGAGGTTGGCACACGGTATTACTCCGCAAACATCACCAAAAGGGATCGATATGGCGATCGAGGTGTTCTCGTCTGGGGGAGGCGTTATCTTGGATGTACGTACACAGCTCCAGATACTGGAAGTAAAAAGTAAAGTGCAGCCATTATCAACCCACTGCAGGATGGAAGCCTCCTCAACAATTCATGTTGAGGGAAATGGACCATAATCTGCCACGCTGGTCCAGTGCGGGTTGGCAGATCGACCGTATTCAGCAGTCAGGGGCTTGAACCCCGGTCTACTCAAAGAGCGTGTGCTACTGTACTCCCGCTCCTGCCCACTCGGCTACGGAGGCCTGAGTCCAGATACTGGAAGGCGGTACTGTAACCGGTGCATGCTACTGTACTGAGGTAATCCTTCCCCATGTGCGTCTGTTCCGAGGTGCCATTGGCCCCGTGTTCGTGTTTATGGATGATAACGCCACACCCCATCGCACTGCAGCTGTTTATATGCTTTTTGAAAGCGAGGACATTGTTCGTATGGATTGGCCTGTCCGTTTTACGATCTAAATCCCATCGAACACATATGGGACGCTCTGGGGAGACGCCTAGCGGCACGTCCACACTCACCAAAAAATGTTCACCAGCTGAAGATGGCGCTGACAGAGGAATGGACGATGTTACCGCAAGAACTTATCAACAACATTGTTCTAAGTATGGACAGGCGGTGCAAAGCCTGCATCGACATTAGGGGTGGCCATATCTCCTACTGAGGACCCCCTCTTCCCTTTGTTCCAATTTTGGCAGTGATACATCTGTATCATGGCAGCCAGTGCTATGTTGCCATTTTTGAATAAAGTCCCTCTGTACCGTTTTGTTTCCGTTGTTGTGTGGGTGTTGTTTCCTCCATCATTTCTGTACCTCACGAGGTTCCTTTGGTATGCTTTTCCCATATCCAGGCTACTCCTATGAGAAGCTACAGATGAAAACCTGACAGGTCCTTAAGTTTTGCACACCAGTGTATATGCTGTCACTGAGAAGCTTTACATGGTAGACGCCAATCTGAAATAAGAAGTGGATATTTGGCAGTACTTAAACCTGGATGAAACAGTTTGAACCTTGATCTTATAAATCGAATCCTGGGATTCGATCGGAGTACCAGCGAGAGGGTTGTGGTAATGACACGTTCCCCCCTTATACCTTAAACATTTATTTTTCCTGTGAACATTTTTGCATTTGTTGTAATTTTGCGTAATGGAAATATTAAGTTTGGCAGCCTGGGTAATTCCAGCTGCTCAGCCATATCAGTAGTACGTACCTGAGGAGGGAGGAGGAATTTGTGGGTGACCCGTTTGAGGGTGGTCTAGTGTTCTGAGAAAAAACAGTTGGTTTTCGAAGAGAAGAAGCAGCACAACCAAATTTCAGCTGCATGTTATTGTTGAATACACTATTAATTTAAGAAAAGGAACCTCATCTTTTGATCAAAAAGGACACGAGGATCTGTGTGGTTTTTTTAAAAATACTAGGATGGCGGATTGTTTAGTTTCAGGTCAAGCCGAAGGATCGGAGATATTGTGCAAACAAGGTTCAGTTTTCTGTTAATGACTGAGCCTTGGTTGAGGTAATTGGTAAGTATCTTGTTATCATCTGCGTAGATTATTACATCTTCTGTGGAGCGCATGATTGGAAAAGCATGGCTTAGAATAATAAGCCTATAGCAGTTGTTATCATACTTTAGCTGGGAAGTGCTGTCCAGTTTTCCAACATTGGACTATCTTGTCTATGTTTCCTGTCGAGGGGAGTTTTGTTTTGGATGATTGATCTAAGGAAATCAAGTAAATCACCTTCAGTTTTAAAGAATAGATCCATATGTATTTATTGTGTTTACCTAATTAAGGTGAAGACAAATAACTTTATTTTTATGCTCAGATAGAGATCCGCAGAGAGCTTTATATTCACTGTAAGTGCTTATGGCAGCCGATAAAGCAGCGTCACAGGCAACAGTGGGTTGTGCATTTATGAATACAACATTAAAGTGAAATTCCTTGATATAATCACATTTACAGAAAGATCAAGTTTGATTTATATTTAGGTTACCACGATTATATATAAAGTAATAACTGTTCGTCGCCAAACGTTTCAAAATGGAGTTTTAAAATTGCGATTGGAAACTGAAAAAAAAAAAAAAAAAAAAAATTCATCCCTTTCTTTCAAACTGTGACATTGTTGATGTGTTACAAATAACTTCCCTTATGTTACAAAGTAAGCCTAGTTTCTGTAAATTCCATACGTTCTATTAAACAGCACCAAAAATGATACCACCGATTTCATTTCTTTCTGCGCCTTGTATGTTTTACAATCTCGACAAATGTGATTGAGTTTGCGAAATTACAGTTGTCTGCTCATATTTCGTATACTGCTATTACCTGTTAGTATTGATATCCTTTTTTTTTTTTTAAACAATGTTTTCCTCATTTAGGTTTTTAACCTCCTTTAAATCGAAATGGCACGAAGAAGAAAAGACGTAGATTCCGATACAACTGATGAGAAACATTTTCACAGAAAAGATCGACCGGTGCAGAGGAACGCTGCAAATGCCCGGGAACGAGCGCGTATGCGTGTTCTTAGTAAAGCCTTCTCCAGACTAAAGACTTCGCTGCCTTGGGTGCCTGCAGATACCAAACTCTCCAAGCTGGACACTCTGCGTCTGGCGGCTAGCTATATCGCCCACCTTCGTCAGATATTAACAGAGGAACCGCAGCAACCGTCTTCTGTCCATCCCATCACTTTGGTAAGTACAGCGGCCTTGTCTTTGTATATATCTTCCAAAACTACCTAAGTCAACCAGCCATTTTTCAGTTTGTGTTCCACGCAATCCTAGCTTTCTATAAATATTTTTATTGATTTTATTTAATCAGTACATGTCTGCATACAGGGGACATGTTGAGATGAAAGCCTAGAATCGATCGCATCCTGGATCTAGCAAAATGAATAGCAATAATGGAATCTCAAGGACAGCAAAATAAATAGTATCAATAGGACCTTTTCATACGAGATATGGCAATAAAATTCTCGGAGTGGTCTGTTGCCATCATGTTCGATGAGTTAGAAAATAAACGAAAGTGTTATGTCGTAGTTCAAACTTCTTCCAACCGGTGGTCGTACATAGATTGCCCAGTAGGCTGACAAGTCGCAAGTAATAATCAGTTTCGTTAATAGCTTTAACGTTCCATGTCACGAATTTGTAATGGAACAACGAACGAATATCAAATTTTGCTTTAAACAGGAACAGAATGAAATCTTAAAGACTGTTTATGGTAATGAAACGTTAACTCGTACCAATGTGTTGGAATGGTATAAGCGGTTTAAAGACAGACGTGAACATGTTCTTGATGACTCAGGTCCACCAGCCTCCTGAAAATAGGATAGAGTTGCAAAAAGTTCGGGAAATTGTGGCAAGAGATTGTCGTTTTACCCGTAGAATGATGGCTGGATGAGTTGAATATGAATAAGGAAACGATTCGTCAAATACTGCAAGAAAAGGAAGGTCTGTGCAAAATTTGTGCCGCACAGCCTTACGGATGAGCAGAAGTAACGAAGAGTGTCATCATGCGAAGACTTCATCCAGACTTGTCGAGAGAGTGCTAATTTCCTCGACTGTGTTATCACTGGAAATGAATGTTGGTTGTTTCAGTACGATCCAGACACGAAGTGTCAGAGCACGCAGTGGACTGTAAAATCATTACAAAAGCCAAAACGTTTCGTTTACAGAAGTCCAGATAAAAAACGATGCCGATCATGTTTTTCGACAAACTGGGTGTGATTCGCAAGGAATTTGTACCTGAAGAGTTGAGAGTCAATACTGCGTTCTACGTACAGGAGCTTCAAAGACTGTTGAAGTGCATTTCTCTGGTGAGGCCGCAATTTCGAGAGAAAGCAGCTGATTCTGGTTCCAGAACAATGATCCTGCCCAATTCTACACTCGTTGCGAAGACATTTCTGACGAAACATGCCATTGTACAGATCAACCATATTCTCCCGATCTTGCACCAGTACATTTTTTTTTTTTTTTTTTTACATTTACATTTTTATTAAAAATAAAGGCAGCACCCAGAACGTTAATTCAAATCCGCTTAACTAACTGTCAACTGAGTACCTTACAGCTTCCTAAAAAAAAAATAATAAATAAATAAATCAGTTAATTAATTAATTAATTTAAAAAAAAAACGTAAAATTTACAGCTACTCGTCCAGATGTTAGATAGTTGTAAGTACCAAGACAATTGTGGGTACCAGGAAATCTAACATCATAAACAAACTCTAAACAACGTCCAGGTCTTCTTAGTAAAAAGAATCTTCATATTATCCAATAGTATCTTGAGACGAGAATGATCTGTGATTAAATGACGTACAATAAACAACATATCCCATCAATAAAATGGGATTACACTGTAAAATATGATCTGATAACCTCTCGATAGTATGAATTTATTTAGTAGGTTACACTATTTCTCCGTCCCGTCAAACAACCAAAAGGGCATAACGCAACACAACATGTACTAATCTGTTAATATAAGCAAGAAACTTGTCAGCTTATCTAAAACAAATAATAACAGTTAACATCAAAACATAATAAAAAAAAAACCAATAAATCATGTCCATGCAGGCATGCATACATCGTTATGTACTAAAATAACACAAAGAACTAAATTCAAAATAAGGCAACCGTCAAGCCAAAACAATAAAACATAATAAACACAGTAATTCCATAGTATTAATTACAACATGGTAACTCTAACTTAGATCTTCCAAGCAGCTACAAGTTATAACTTCAAATATAATCAAGAAAACAGTTGTTGTGTAAATAAAGAAGTTACATAACATCAAAAGCGGAATCCACCGACATGTTCAAGTCGTTCTAGAACCATTTATTACCATTAATCTCTAATAGACAAAAGTGTCTATTTGATACTCTTCTTTTAAATGCCTCATTCGCAAACTCCTGTAAAGCTATTAAGAATTGTTTGGCCTGGGCGAGTCTTGATTCATGCCCTGGGGCAACAATCCCAACATTATGAATTGCACCACTTGGCTTCTTCTTCTTTCCCAAGATGAAAACTATCCTCAAAGGAAAGATATTTCAGTATGTTGAGGACAAAAAAGAAACAAGTAACCGCCGAACTGAACATCGTCTCTTTGGACACCGCTGACTCTTTTCAGTAACATTTAAAACAGTATAATAAGTACATTCAATTTGTACTTAAGAAGGAGCTCAAAAACTATTTTTGAGCTCCTTCACTTTGTGTTCTTTTTATTGCAACAGTCCAGGAACTTTATTGCCACGCTTCGTATAGTATCCTTGAAACCTTTCATGTAGTGGGAAAGAGCAGCATTTTCTTGTTTGCGTTCCTTTCTTAATCCTTCGCAATTAACGCAGAAGATATAGTTACTGTCCTCCCCACATCTGTGGAAAAGGCCTTGGTTCGAATTCCGTCAATGACTCGAGGGATTTTTATGTTTGCCCCTTTCCCCACAATGTGACTGAATCAGTTAATCTGAGCTCAGCATCGCAAGGGCGGGAAGCTTACGTTTTTTTTTTTCCCCTTCATCAAACAGTAATATCGATCAAAGAATGCTCGAAATTTATAGACACAATATAGTGACGCCTCATAGCCTTAGTTCCTTCTCGCTTAACACACACTCACACCGTTTTGTTAAAATGCTTGACACAGTACTGTTTCCTCCTCCACACTATCCTCCAACGTGTATTTGGACCTGTCACGCCCGGTAAGCGATGTATAAAATAGAATAAGAAGAGAAAATGGCCTTGATCCCTTCACAAAAGTTGTTAAAATAAATTGAATATATTAGCGGATTTTTTTTTTTTTTTGCTGATGCTATATAAGATTGCTTTCTTGCATAATTTGCCACTACTAATACTAATACTACTACTACTAAACCAGGTAGATCACCATTAATTCCACCAGGAACAGAGATAAGAGTGTTGGACAAAAAAAAAAAAAAAAAGGAAAAACTTCATATTATGGATTACTAAGTTCTTGCAGTTGCTTCTCTGCCAACAGTGCAGAATTTGTGCCGCACAACCTTATGGATGAGCATCCAACCTGGTGCAGAGGACGGAAGAATTTTATATTACAGCAGAGGCTGAATGTGATGCGGAGTAATGAGTCACGATACACATTCCAGCCATCAGATGGGCTTAAATGGTTGTGTCATGTGCCCAAATAATAGTTTCAACCAGATTGTATTGCATTAACAATATATTTCGGTGGTGGTAGTTTGACTGACGTAGTCCTCTGGTTATCATTGATGAATCCGTGAATGTAACTGTTTGTTGTGGCAATCTAAACAATCCTGCCTTGTCTGCATTTGACAATTCTTTGAAGAAGAAACTCATTTGTATTAGCATGACAACGCTCTGTATCGCAAAGCACATCCAATACAACAATAATGGTTTGAGAAGAACTTGTCATTGCAACCCAGAGCTCAGGTGGTGTTCAACTAGATTTATCTAGTTGAACACCACCTTTCGGATGTTTAGGAACAACAATTGAGATACAGAGTAAGTTGTCTTAATTAAAGCAGCGAACTAGCGGCATCCTTACGGGAGAAGTGGAGCAGGGGCGGCTCGTCCTTAGGCACTACAACACCCCAAGATATTTTAAATCTAGATATACAGTGAACGGAGTTATATGAAATTTTGTGAAGAACAATGCAACGCAATGAATATTTTTATTAACAAGACCCACATACAGTATGTGCATCCTCTATTTCCAGTAATCATTTCAATAATAAATGAATAAAAACACGAAATTGTTTCCAACTTTGAAGTTTAATTAATCATAGGCCTCTGTGCGCCAGGCAGAACATTTTACATTACAGTGAATATCTGGTAGTTGGGCGCCATTGGCCATTGGCAACCTTAAATATACATTTTTTATAGGTGAAACGAATCAGTCACTGTAAAGCGCGCAGTGCCGATTTCATCGTTGACCATGATGGGTGTATAGTCACAATGTCGGTGTCTTTTTGCTATTTGCACGAATTCCCATTAAGTAACTAAATAATATCAGTGTTAAGTTAATACTTAATATTCAACAGTGTAATAATGTGATTATAGCTTAATTGCGAATTGAGCTTGAACTTGGTACGTTGAACTTGGTATATTATGAGATGATGTGTAAGTAAGACATTATTTCTACGACACACGATTTTGTGAAATTTGATTCGATCATGGCCTCCATGCTTCCCCATGAATTAAATCGCGTGACAGTGAATAAACTTCAGCAACTTAGTTTTTCGCAATTATCTCTCCAAGAAAAAAAAAATGCGTTTAAAAAAGAAGGCAGCCTCGCACCAAAGATTCAAATTTCTCAGCGGGGAAATAATAGACTGCATTAAATTTTGTGGACAGTTTGAAATTCCTTTACGTGGACTTGACGAAAAAGACGATTCTAAAAATCCAGGAGTATTCAGAGGATTAATAAATTTCGCCTGTCACATTAGATTCCAGTTTAAAGAACCATTTAGAAATAATGTAGCATTTAAAGGCATTTCAAAAACTATTCAGAATGGTATTCTTGACTGTTTGCTGCAAATATGCCGAGATGAAATAAAAAGAGAAATTAAAGAAGCTTCATTCGTAGCTGTCATGGCTGATGACACAACAGATGTTTCAGAATATATACAAATGGTAATTGTTCTGAAATATGAACTGAATGGAGACATTTTTGAGCGTTTTTTTCTTGGTTTTTTTCACTCCCGAAAAGCAAACGGGATATCGAAGTACATTCTAGATCAGTTAGACATAATCCTTGAAAGAAATACAGTACTCAAAAACTGGTTGCTCAGTCATTTGATGGGGCAAGTGTGATGAAAGGCAAGAAAGGGGAAGTTCAAGCTAAAATAAAAGACGTGTACAAAAATGCACATTTTATTAACTGCTATGCACACCAACTGAATCAATCTTATTATGAGAAATGCAGCAGGTAGTACCCGAGATTCAAGAATATTCTTTTCGAATCTCATATCGATACCAACATTTTTCTCGAGATCACCACAGAGTTTCTCTGTTCTCAGAAAGCATATGGACAGCCGTGTTGCCCAACGGCCTTCCCCTACAAGATGGAACTTCAATATACGCACCGTGAGCAGCGTTATAAAAATTTTGAATCCTTAAAAAAGTGCATGGAGGAACTACAAGCGACAGCAAATGCAGATAAGACGATTTCAGAAGCAACTTGAATTTTGCACATCTTGAGGAATAAAAAATTCGAGTTCTGGTTAGAACTTTTCCATATGCCTCACGTGGAAGTTATTTATAATCAAATGCAATCCCGAGAAATTGAGGCAGTTAAAATACATGAACATATAGGAAACTTTAAGAATGCCATTCTAAAAATCAGGAATTCAACGTACTGTGAAAATCCTTCAAAAACACTCATGATTGAAGCGAAGGAAGTATGCGACTATATAAGTGTTCTCAGGTGAAAGATGTTTTCTTTTACAAAGTAATTAATCGCTGCTAAATTGTTAAACAAGGAGAAGTTTGTTATTTTTCGTACGAAAATGCCCGTGGAAGAGGTACGGGAGACTACTGAGGTATATCCACGATTGAAAGAGAAAAACTTCTTACGGAATTACAAGTTTTCTATAGCAGACATGATCTACACAATTATTACAAATTAACTGACTTGCTGAAATTTATCTCAGAAAATAATCTAGCTGAAGTTCTTGGTGAACTTACAAAACTCATAAAAGTTCTTTTGACCATTCCGATGACTACTTCAGAGCCCGAACGCTGCCATTCGACATTAAAAAGAATAAAAACATTTTTAAGGAGCACTATGAATCAGGAAAGGCTAAATGCTTAAGCAATACTTTCAATAGAGAACAGCTTGGTCAACAGTGTACCAAACTTGAACGAAAAAGTTATTAATCTGTTTTTCAACAAATAAAAAACCGAAGAATGGATTTTGTTTTTAAATAAAAGTTGAAGTCTGTTAATTGTAAATGTCCACTTAATGTTTTGTAGTATTTTTAACATGTTTATTATTATTACTGTGTATGTCTACATGTCTTGTAACCAAGGCAATTTAATGTAACTTTAAGATGCAGCACCCCCAAACATCAGAGTCACGAGCCGCCACTGGAGTGAAGGAAGAAAGCGTGCCCGAAAGGCAGCTACTTTTTTCCTTCGCTATCCTCTCGATAGCACAGCGGTTATACTCACCATCCTCCCCACACCACCGGGTGGAAAAGACCCGGGTTCGTATCTCTCGATGACGCGAGGAACTTGTGTGGGCTTTTTTCATTCCATGATTGAGTTATTCGATTTAAAGCGTGGATAGCAAGGTTTTTTACCCCTGGAAACTCGGGTTTTCGTCCAACGAAATAGGCAAATCGACCAGAGAAACACAATGCAGTTTATGAACATAATGCACCTAATACGATAGTTTTTCTTCTTTCGCTTTCTGCTAATACATAAATGGATTTCCAAGGGAAAGATTTTGAAGATTGTTTGAAGAGTGAACTTTTCAAAAATATGTGTATGTTTAGTGAAAGTCTGCTATCACGCGTGCTGTCAGTAATGGGAAGTTCAACATAATTAGAATAATTAATATGCAATCAGTTTGATAATGTTAACGATAAAGGAATTAAGAATATAGTTATTCATCATTAAAATATACACAAATATGAACCTCTCTGTAACAACTGCTTTAAATGTGGCAATGGAGTAAGTTTTCTCATACATTAGTAAACAGAGGACTATCTTTTTCTTCATATACAGTGCAGTGGCGGTAACTATGCTCTAAAACTGATTTGTCTAAGACAGTTAAACCATTATTAGAGCATAGCTAGGACTCGCTGGTAAACTTGACCCATAAATTCATAGAGGTTGTTTGGTTTTTTCTTTGACATATAGTGCACTATTGCTATATAAGATCTTCGTGTACTGTATTATATCTGTAGAAGTATAGGTCACAGGGAAAATTTGCATGTTGTGTGGGTCAAAAAGCCCAGAATAACTGACAGGAAAAACTCCTACTCCCAAATTTAAAGTCTTTGCTGCTTAGTTTACGTTGGCTACGGTAGCTGTTCTTCCAATCGTGTAGAAAAAGTTTAGTTCGAATCCTGTTTCGCCTGGAGTCGAGCCAGAGTTTCGTGAGTTTTCTCTTCGAAAAACTTAAAATTTTCATCGGGAAAAGCCTAACTTCAGAATACATTCCTTTTGCAGCTATGTACTGGTGTTAGATGGCCATAATTTCCTCTGTGAAGGTACTGGACAACCAAATCCACTCAAGTTAGAAAAAAGTTAGTGTCCAGCAAAGCAAAGTATTTATCGGATTTGGATTAACATTAAATACTCTGGTGTAACAAGAAGACACATTTGTGGTATACCATGTCTTCGTATACTTGCTGAATCCGTGAGCAAAACCAATAACAGATAATGAGCTTGTTTGTGATAGGATTTAGCAAGTATAGTTCTACTTGAGTTAGATTATGTGTTTCAAGCGCTAAAGCATCTAAAGCTCTGTGGCTTCAGCATATTACGTCAGTAATTGCATATATTCTTTGGTTGGTTTGCTGTTTTCTGGACCAAAAGCCCGATTTCAAGGAAAAAAGTCATGCAACCTTCGCCTTTTCCACCCATATATATTTGTGTTTCTTAATACGGTATAAGAAGTTTTCGATAAATGCGCCAACTAAAGTACCGGCAAATACTGACGGGCATAATGGCTTGCTCAGTTAATCTTTGCTGAATCGGCCTTTGTCATGTGCAGAATTAAGAAATAATAATAAATAAATAACTTAAAACTGAAGTGGGTAAGCATCCAGAGACTTCAAAAATTACATCGCACTGGACAGCTCAATGCGCGATGCTCCTAAATATCTGACTGCCACATGATGCTATGCATTAATGCCTCTAAGCACTCCAACTTGACCGTCATTTGTGCGCTATTACTCCACCTGTAAACCGTCGCATTTGCGTCACGGACTGTCTTAAAACAACATAAATGCCGGTCGTACGTAATGGGAGGGGAGGCTACCTAAAACAGGAAACGCATCCTTGAGACTCAGAGATTCCTCTGCACACCTTCGCAGCTCTTAGAACAGCTTTGTCATGTCTTATGGGCCTTGCAGCTGCGTTACATCAAACATGGTGGCTTTCCGCTTAAGCGATAGAAAGATGGACGCGACCGCTTGTCGTCAGTGTCGCGCGCGTGGATTTTATTCCCGCACGTGTCTCGATATCCTGCTGGGTATTGAAAGTCTGCCAAACGAACCCAGCACACAAGAGTTGGTGGTAGGGAGTGCATTTATTAATAGTGTTTTACTGTTGAAACTTAAAGTTTCTCACTGGATCATTTTGCCCGACATCTTCAATTTCCGTTATAGTTTATATAAATACATTGGAATATGATTTTCATCATAACTAAATGTGTATTCTCACTACATTTTCTCCACTTCCCGATATCATTAACCCCTTCACTATTTCTCAACGTTTTCTTTCTTGTCCTCTAACCTTTTATTTGCTTTTTATTTTCTTCATCTCTCACTTTTGTTATTTCTTTTTTTTTTATTATTTTTTTATTTTATGTCTATCTTTCTGTATTTTTGTCACTTTATCTTACAGCATTTCTGTGTTGTTTTCAGTGGTGCGCAGAGTTTAACAATTTTGTTGCCATAAGAAAACTTAATAACCTCATTCTTTTGAATTGCTAGCAAGAGGATGCAGTGGGAGTAACAGACATTGATATCAGTAACAGTAGTGGACTTGCGTAAAGCCTTGTCTGGTTCAGTTTTCTTAGCCATCATGATTTGATTATGCGTCATTTTGTCTTACTACTCTAAGTCAGTGAGAATGCCAGTCTACGAGGAGTGATCATTTGATTCGCGGACTGATGCAAGATTTTATGTTTACCGCGTGAACTTTCCATAACTGCCGCTAGCAGCGCTCTCCCTGATCGCTACTGAGCAGACTCTGTGTGCTCATGCCAGTACTTGTCGAGCTAGTGTTGCATAAAGATAGTTTTTTTTTTTTTTTTTAGCCGCGTGTCACTGACGATCGTTTTGAATCAAGTGTCATGTCGGACATACAGATTGAACAGCGATATACGATTCGTTATTGTGTCAGACCGGGCTTAAACGCATCGGAAACAGTTAAAGAGATTAATGAAGCGTATGGTAATGAGTGTCTTGGTAGGATGGCCATAAATCCGGTGTAACCGAACTTTCCGATGTGAAGTCAAGAAAAGCGTGAAGTCTGGCTCTATCAAGAAAATGCCAGACCCCATTCTGCTAATATTGTGCAGGCATTTACACGGCCATGCAAAGCCATTTTAGTACCCGAGGCAAGAATGAAAAATTGTCCTCTACTGTTAATGATGACAACATTGGCAATTATTTAATCTTTCTTTTGGCGCCCCTTTCAGCTTTTAACCTGAGGCAAGAGCCTCGTTCGCCCCACCCTCGGCACGGCTCTGGGCAGTAATCACTGCCATAGGTGCCGAGGTTCTGCCACGCCTTATTCATCGGACTAAGCCCCGTGTAATTGCTAACTGTTTCCATGTCTCTTTTTCTTTTTTTTTTTTTTTTTTTTTTTTATATGCACCAGTCCGTGAATTAAATGATCTCCCTTCGTACATATCATCCCTACTTTCCTGTAGAAATGAAGAACGGAAATTATACATATGCTTATTTGCCAAGTTTTTTGTATACTCGACATTTTAGTTGGTCAATAGAACCTCGGATACCCGCGAATCTATTTTATTA
This sequence comes from Mastigoproctus giganteus, assembly GCF_048544385.1. Lineage (NCBI taxonomy): Eukaryota > Metazoa > Arthropoda > Arachnida > Uropygi > Thelyphonidae > Mastigoproctus > Mastigoproctus giganteus. The sequence continues at coordinate 204,191,999 of NC_143583.1, forward strand.
TTACTTATTGTTAGCTTAAATGCTCTTTTTTATTTCATTTTTGCTTGTTCTTCTAGACCTGGCCATTCAGCTTTCACAGCAGAGCAATCAGTCAGGAGGAGAGTTCTTGTGCCCCAACGATCCAAATAACGGACAACACTTATGAGATCAGTACAGCAGGTCGTGAGATGTCCAATGACTGTAGAGACGTTACACCTTCATACTGTGATTATATTGCCCAAAGAATGCCAAATGAACAACAGCCTCCAACGGGACTGTCACAGCAGTTTCTACAATGGCATCACTCATCCAATGAACAGTGGCGAAATACAATAAATGGAGTCCGTTAAAGATGGATAACTTCAAAACATTTATCATTTCCTATATCATATTGTATCTTCTTTCATTTAAACTTATTTACAGTGCATTGAATTCAAATGCTGTATCACTGCATGTATCTGAAAACAAAGCATCCGTTACCCTAAAGTAGTGAGAAAAATAACTGGCGGCTCAAGGTGACTCACTTGGCTTCCTGCTTTTCACTAACGCAATGGAAGAGAAGGCGTAGTGAGTTGTCTTCGACCGCCTTTTGTTTTTTCCTAGCTATAACAATAGAAGTGGTAATAATTAACAGCATTAAAAGCCAACTACAATTGTGCCTTCCAGCCTTACGATTTAGATATAACTTTAAATTTATAAAAGCTTACATATAAATTTATAAAACCTATTAAAAAAAAATAGGTTTTAATAAGTATCATAAACAGTGCCGACCGGGCTAGCCGAGTGGGTAAAGTACTTGCCCGGCAACCCAAAAGTCGCGGGTTCGATTCCCGCCTCGGGCTTGGATCAAAGTACTGCAAAAACCTTGGGAGGTGCAATATGGCCACAGAAGCCGATGCGCCAACAACTACCAAATCAAAAAAAAAAAAAAAAAATCATAAACAGTGTAGTTCACCACCCAGACTTAAATACGGTGTTTAAATCTAGATCAGATTATACAATCATTAATTCTGTGAGAGTATCAAATGCTGAATGAATTATTATTAAAAAAATTGCTGGTTTTTTTTTTTTTTTTTTTTTACAGTGAGTGTTCTTGATTTTAGCTCGTGTTCTATTTAACTACATTGTCATTCATATAAGTAACATGTATAGAAAAATAAATTTGTAAAGGTTATCATTATTATATTAAAACCACTCTTATACCACGTGAAAATTAATAATATAGTTTATTAGACTCTTCGCTTACATTACTATATATTAGGGTGACGTTTCGGGTATCCTACCGGTACCCATCATCAGACCAAGCTGTTGGGGGAACAGAAAATAGAAAGGGTTATTTTCTATTATATTTCTATTAATTTCTATTATATTTTCTATTATTTTCTGTTTTATATATAAAATTGGCTGTATACTTCGGTTGTTTTTCTGTTTGCTGACGAAAAACTGGAATTTCTTAGAGGTTTGTTTGTTTGTTTGTTTGTTTGTTTGTTTTATTAATCGGCAAAGCAACTAAGGCATGAGGCGTAAGTATATTGTGTGTATTATTTGGTCAATTTTCCTGTTTGCTGGAGGTAAAATCTGAGTTTCCTGGTAAAAAAACCATGACCCATCTCTTGAGACCGGCTAACTCAGCTACATTGTGAAAAAAAGCTCTTAAAAGTTCCTCGCATCACTGACGGGATTCGAATGGATATCTTTTCTGCCCGATATGGGGAGGAAGGTGATATATCCGCTATGCTATCCGCGAGGGATTTCCGGGAAGATAAAAACCATGCCACCACCTCAACCACGTTGTGGAAGCAAAAAAAAAAAATAAAAGCATTCCCCGCGTCATTGAGGGAATTCTATGGGAGGAGGACGGTGATTATAAATACATAACATAATTATTAAACGAGTGGATTGTTTATAACTGGCTTCGAGGCAGCTAAAGCAATGAGGCGTCAATATATCGTGTATATAAATTGCGAATATCCTTATGGTGTTTAGTTTAGCAGAATGAAAAAAAAAAAAAAAAAAAAAAAGTCTCTGGAAAAAAAAAAATAATAAAATAAGTGAAAACAGAGTGATTTTTCGGATCTTCCTCCTACCTTCCCACACTTAGTATTCTCATTCCTCTCACAAAATACACATGCAAATATCAAGCAAGCTGTCAAAGTCAGCACCCCGGTGTTGACTTTGACAGCTAGGGAAAGGACCTGCTTGTGGGCTCGTACTTTATGTGAGCCCTGGCGCTATATAAATAGCAAGGGATTCTATTTTATATTAACAAATCATGTATTTTAACCAATGCAAGAAATGCATTAACGTTTATTTATTCTCATGTCAGTAAGATTAATTAAATCATAATTAGATCACTAATTAAATCATAAGTAAATTTGTGAATGAATTATAAATATCTGTATCTCATATACAGATTTAATTCTTTGTACTATGTGACAAAAAAAAGGTTACGTGTTTATTTTATTTGTATTATGTATGTGGAATTCAAGGATGACAGGTTTTTCTCAGATATCAATACAGGGTCCAGCCACATTATTATGACCACCTACCTAGTATCCAGAATATGCCCTTTCTCAGCATGCACCGCAACCAACCGCCGTGGGACGGACTCAATAAGTTCGCGGAAGATTGCTACGGGTATCTGTGACCATGCAGACTGCAGTGCAACCCGGAGTTCCTGTAGTTTTCTTGGTGGAGGATCCATCCGTCTGATGTGTCGAAAGGTGGCACCATAGATTTTCAATTGGGTTAAGATCCGAGGAATTCGGTGGCCAAGGGAGTAGCTTGAAGTCTTCATCGTGCTCCTCAAATCACTCACGGACAGTTCTGGCGGCATGGCATTGCGCATTGTCTTGCTGATAGATACCATCGCCCCCAGGGAACACGGTCAACATGTACAGGTGTACCTGATCGGCGACGATCAATAGGTAACCATTTGCATTCAGGGTGCCCTCCAGAGATATCAGCGGACCCAAGCCATGCCATGAAAACATTCCCAGACCATAATGCCGCCCCCACCAGCCTGCCTTCTGCCAACAATCGTGTCCGGGTGTGTCGCCAGGTGCCAACACTCAACATAACAATACACATACTTACACACATACATACATACACTTGTCGGCCTTGGCCTTTTGCCATTTCAGAAGCTACAGCAGTATATAGGGGAAACCCTGAAGACCGCAATTAAACAAATACACCTTGACCTTGTCTGTTCTCGGAGGTTTCATTCCTAATACGCCACTGTCCATCCACTCGATGGAGCAGAAACCATGACTCATCGGAGAAGGCCACCCATTGCCACTCGGCCAGAGTCCAGTGTCGATATTGCTGTGCAAATTGACGGCATTGTTTGTGATGAGCGGCCGTCAGCATGGAAGCTGTCACCAAGCGTCTGCTCCGGAGCCCAATGCGCAACAGGGTTCACTGCACTGTCGTGTTGGAGACCTTTCTGGTTGCCCCTCGGTTCATTTGGACTGTCAGTTGAGCAACAGTAGCGTGCCATTCGGTCCTGACCAACCGTTTCAGCAGATGTTCACCTCTGGGATCAATGGCGCATGGGGCTCTACAGTTGGCACGTTGGGTAGTCAAAACTGTCCCATTCGTCAGGTCTTGATACACTTTCACCACTGCAGCACGTGAGCATTTCACAAAGTCCGCTGATTCGAAAATGCCGGCACCCCTGGCCCTATAGCTGATGATCATGGTATTTTCCAGGTCTGATAGGTCGCGTGCTTTGCCCATGACAGATGCTGTCACTGTGTTCACTGATGCTTGCAGTGTGTGAACTTGACACGTGCGCTGTATGATTTGCTAGGCATGTGTGATGTCTGCATTGGGGGAAGGAGGTCATAATATTGTGACTGGACTCTGCATTTTGGCGGCGTGATTATATGTTTTGTGACATTTATATGTATTGCATAAGTGGCATACGTATGTAAGATATAATAAGGGGTTTTTTTTAATATATATATATATATTTTTTTTTGTTTTATAGTTTGCTATGGCTACCAAATGCAGGTGTTCTGCTATGTTTGTGGATATTATATATTGTAAATCCAAAACAGCTTTAGCTACTTTGGATCTATATGAAACCTAGGCGTATTATTTAGGAACGCCTGTGAGTGATGAAGACAAGTTATGGTAGTTTCAGGTTAACATCAGAGTGCTTAAACATTGCAGGTTAACATTACGACTACTGCATTTCGTAGTACACTGCTCGACAAAATTAATAGAAATTTCATGTATTGAGCATCCTGGCATATAAACTTCAAGTATCCAATAGAGATCAATGTACTACCTTACAAAGCCGCGCATTTTGCAAATTATTCATGTTTATAAAAACATGGGTTACGACCACATCACGTCACGTTTTTTGGCTTGCTCAGTGGGATAGCCACATTAACCCCAGGGGCTCACATCTGGTGAGTATGGGCTTGGCACACCCAGGGTCCTGAGCTGAATATCATAATTCTTCTCTCTCTCTCTCAGTGGTTCAGAAATTTTTTTTTTTTTTTTTTTGGCTGTTGCAGTATAAGCCTCAGGCTTCCTTGCACCATATGGCTAAAATAATAATAATAATCTCCAGTAATGAGGTTGGCAAGTCATCTTCGTTTAGATCACGGGTGGGCACTGGGCAACCTTTATAAATGGCGGGCCAAATAAAATGTCTGTGAGGTGCGTGCGGGCCAATTTTTTTCTTTTGGCTCGCCACGATTTCTAGGATTATTAAAATGGAGTATAATGAAAAAATTGTCATAATTTTTTTTATTTTATTTATTGTAATATTTATACACGTACATACACGTACACATAATTAATTTTATTAATAAGAAAAACGAAATACAAATTCATGATAAAATTACAAAAATATAATTATAGTAACAAAATCCAAATACAATTATAGTAACAAAATCCATATACAATTAAAGTAACAAAATTACAATATTTTATTTTTATAATATTTAATGAGAGATTTGATACTGTTTATTTTTAATGAGTGGATCGATATCTGGATCGATATTTGTCGTAGCAATGCGCAGAGTATTTTCTAAATTTACGTCAGAAATTCCATTAATTCAAAAATATATATAATAAATGGCAGGCCATTTATTATATATATTTTGAAAACGGCCGCGGGCTGCAGGTTTCCCAGCCTTGGCTTATTTATTATTTTTAGGCAACCCGAATAATTTAATTCATCTGCCGTGCTGTGTCTTATGTCTGTTGTGTTCTATGGTCGATTTGTCTGTTTTGCTCAACGAAAAACCCTAGTTTCTGGGGAAACTAGCTATCTACACCTGAGACCGACTAACTCAGCCATGGAATGAAAAAAGCCTATTAAAGTTCTTCGCGTCATCGTCGGGATTCGAACCCGGGCCTTTTCCACCCAATGTGGGGGAGGACGGTGACGATAACAGCCTTGGCTTAGATGAGCTTTCAGTTGGTGGGCCATTGTACGACCTGAAGCCGGGCAGTCACAGGCGGAAGCGGCATGTTCACTTAAAAGTGTCACTCAATGCAATTTCGGCACTATGGAAGCAGTTTCAGGACTGTTGTTGTTGTAATAGGGTTTTAGGATGTTAGTAACTAAGGCCATATTGCTCCATGTATACTGTCTGTAAATTGCGTGTTCGGAGGACGATTTTTTTTTTTTTTTTTTTGTTTTGCTGGACGAAAAACCCGATTTTCCCGCAGAAATACCGATGCCACTCTCACCTGAGACCGACTAACACAACCATGTTGGGAAAAAGACCGATAAAGATTCCCCGGTCGTCGACGGAACTCGAACTCAGGTTTTTTCCACCCAGTGTGAGGATGCCGTCGATCCTATCAACTGTGCTACCCATGAGGGTAGGGCCAGTTTCAGGAGATAGGAACCATTACAAGAGGAGATGGCCAAGGTCGCCCTAGGGCTATGTCAGTCTGCGCAGATAGCGCAGTGGTATCGTCACCAACCTCCCCATGCTGGGTGGAAAAGGTCCGGGTTCAAATCCCGTCGATGACGCGAGGAACTTTTTATGGGCTTTTTTCACTCTGTGGCTGAGTTAGTCAGTTTCAAGCATAGTTAGAATGGTTTTTTTCCCAGCTAAACTGGCAAATCGACCAGAGAACACATACAATTTATTGACACATGGGTAGTTGAAAATGAATTTCTTTTTGACCCTAATATTTAGTTTAGTTTAGTGCGCGTGGACACCATTAACAGACAGCTATCTGGCTCTAACAGCAAGACTGAACCCTTCGACGTCCTGTCATCAGCTATCTCCTAAGGTTGCTGCGACCACATGTGAAAACATTTCCAACCGAACTGTGTTAAGAAAGCTCAATTCAACTGAACTCTACTCAAAGAAGCCAGTGTTATGTATCCCATTAACCCCCGGGTTCCAATCCCGTCGATGGCGCGAGAAACTTTAATGGGCTTTTTTCACTCCGTGGCTGAGTTAATCGGTCTCAAGCATAGATAACAAGGTTTTTCCCCAAGAAACGGGTTTTTTCGTCCAGCAAAACAGGCAAATCGACCAGAGAACATACACAATTTTCAGACATAAGACACAGCACGGCAGATGAATTTAATTATTCGGGTGGCTTAAATATAATAGTTTGTGTTTTTTTTTTGTGCAAAAAGGATAGGTGGCACAGGATCAGGGTATATCTGCCAGGGGCAAAGGTTGATGACGTTGTAGACCAGATATAATCTTTTTAGGGCACAAAAGGTGATATTGTTGTACACGTTACCGCTAATGATACTAAGAGTAGGAGACCAGCGGAATTACTAAACAAGTACAGGTCACTGTTGAAAAAAAGCCGTGAATTCGGGTTGAATTTGAAAGTGTTTGCAATTCTGTCCAGACACGATAGGAGGGAGTATATGATGAGAACCTTGTCGATCAATTTGACTCTGGAGAGTTTGTGCAAGGTTCAAGGGGTAGAATTTTTCTCAGCCTGGTCTGTGCTTGTTAACAGGAGAAAACGCTTCTACAGGGATGGGATACACTTAAATAGAAAGGGTGCAAGAATATTTGCTGATGCCATCGAGGGCGTGTTAGGTGGGTCGGAAAACTGCTAGCTTCGGGGGATACACGGACTAATAGATTAACAGTAGCTGCTGGCAGAGGTGAAAGTTTCTTGCACTGCTTCTATTGGAATGAGCAGCAGCCTGGAAAACAAGATGCAGGGGATTTCAGAGACTGCTGGGAGTCACTGTGGTACAAGTAAACACATGGGCTGTGTTAGGGTAGTTAAGAATAGGAACAGGTTCATGTAGACCAATGCTAGAAGTTTAGTAAATAAATTTGATGAATTTGGGGTGTTGTTCAAAACATCAAAGGCAGATATTGTTCGGATATCAGAGACGTGGTGTCACACAGGTATAAGGAATGCAGAAATAGAATTTGGGGAGTACAATGTGTACAAGAAGGATAGATAGTATAGGAAGGGAGGAGGAGGGGTTATGCAATTAGTTAAGAAACATAAAATCCAAGGAAGTACAGCCAGTAGACAGGGCTGGATAGTGCAGTGTCGAGTCAGTTTGGTGTGACATAAGCATTGGGAAAGCAAAAACGAGGGTAGGAGTTTGTTATAGGCCTAATGACTCTGATGAGTACAATGAACATTTATACAGAGAAATAGCGTTAGCCAGTAAACCAGAGTCTCTTATAATGGGGGAATTTAACTTCCCAGATATAGACTGGAACTCGCACACTATCAAGGCTTTTGTGGATTTAATGGATGATTTGTTTTCTACAGCAGCATTTTAGAGAGGCAACAAGGAGTAACACTCTTGATCTGATTATCACAGATAAAGGAACCACTAGATGGCAGTGATCAGAGTGTGCTGAAGTGGGATTTACTCAAAGAGGTAACTACCATCAGGGGTAAAGGGAAGGGTTTTTGCTTTCGTAAAGGCGACTACGGTGGTCTGAGACAGTATTTAAATTCTATACGGTGGGACCAACTAATGATGTTACCAACAGCAAATTCAAAATGGGAAGCATTCAAAGAATTTATCTTGGCAGCTACTAGGCTTTACATACCAACTAAGAAATATTGTTCAAGATTTAGGCCTAAATGGATGTCAGATGAACTAATGAGACATATGGCAGAGAAGAAAAATGCATGGGATACATATAAATTAATTGGTGACACGGAAGCCTATGATAGATATAAGCTAGTCCGTAACTAAGTCACAAAGGAGGTTAGGCAGATTATGAGAAATCTTTGGCAAAGGATGCAAAGAAAAACAGCAAAGAGTTCTTTACTTATGTAAACTCTAGAAGGAAGGGGATGAATCAGATTGGTCAACTGGATATCGATGGTTCAACTGTGGATGATCCTGCACAGGTAGCTAACAAACTAAATGAGTATTTTGCATCTACATTCACACATGAGGAGTTATTCAATGAGGGGAGTGCCAGAAGTTTATCAAACTAACAGGGAACTAAGTGATTTTGTAATAACTCAGAGCAAAGTGAAGGAGAAATTGTTGAAGATAAACATAAGAAAGGCACCTGGGGTGGATGGGATCTATCCAATTATATTAAAGGATGCAGCAAAGGAAGTATGCAAACCCTTAGCCATAATTATGAGAGCTTCCTTGGACTCAGGGGAGGTACCCATGGACTGGAGATGTGCAAATGTGATCCCAATTCACAAAGGAGGATTAAAGGGCGACACAAGTAATTATAGACCTGTTAGTTTAACTTCTGTTTCAGGGAAATTAATGGAGGTACTGGTTAAAGAAGCACTGCAGGATCATCTAGAAAAGACTTCAGTTATAGCTCGGACACAGCATGCTTTTGTTAAGGGAAAGTCTTATCTGACCAATTTGATTGGATACTATGTTGTGGTTACAAAGGAACTGTATGCACGGAATAACTTTGATATTATATATTTAAATCTTAGAAAGGTTTTTTGAAAATGTTGCACATGGAAGGCTGCTGCACAAATTGGAGCAGTGTGGAATTGGAGGCAAATTTCTGCTATCGATCTTCATGGACTAATGTTATTATTGTAGTCCTGCAGGGTTCAGGGTTGGGTACATTATTGTTTTCTCTATTTATTAATGATATTGATGATGGTATATCAGGCTTAATGTCCAAGTTTGTAGACGATACGAAGGTTGGCAGGGTTGTTAAGGACACTAATGACAGTATGCTGCTGCAACAGGATCTAGAAAAGTTGAGCACATAGGCCGAGAGGTGGCAAATGAAGTTTAACATTGACAAATGTAAAGTACTACATATGGGAAGCAGTAACCCTATAGTAACGTATCAACTGTGTGGTACTACACTGACAGTGATAGAGAATGTAAAGGACCTGGGGGAAATTGTGCAGACAGATATGAAATTTTCTGAACAGTGCAGACAGTCCGCAAGAGGAACTCATGGTCTTGTCAATGATATACAGGAATTTTTCTAGAAGGGATAAGGAGGTGATTATACGGTGGGACAATGTCATAAGGCAATGGTCAGGCCAAACTTTGACTACTATATACAGGTCTGGGGGCCTCATTTTAGGAAGGATGTAGAATTGCTGGAGCGAGTGCAGAAAACGGCAACAAGGTTCGTGAATGGAACAAAGGGTTGCTGTTATGAAGAAAGGCTTAAGTTTTGCAAATTACAGTACCTGAAGACTACTCACGTTCGAAGTGATCTGATTGAGGTGTATAAAGCCTTGAATGGTTTTAGCATACTCAATGCTGATGGGATTCTTCCTCTTGCTCAGAATAATCGCCTGAGAGGGTGAAAATTCAAATTGAGGAAAGACAGCTGTAGGGTAGATGTGCGGAAGTTTGCCTTTAACCAGCGTGTGGTTGAAATGCCTGAACAAATTTCCATCTTTTGTTGTAGAAGTTGATAGCTTAAATAGATTCAAGGCAGAACTAGACAAACATTTGGAGCTAGTGGGTGGGTGAAATTAGAAAATTTTTTTTTTTTTTTGGCTGATGCTATATAAACTTTTTTTATTGCATCATGTGCCTTTACTAATGCTAATGCTAAATCATGGGATACTTTCCCAGTAAATAGAATGCCAAAGATGCTCTACAGCGGTCATGTCCGGTGAATGAGGACATGGTGGTAAAATCTACGGAATGCGCTTCGAACTATGATCTATTCATCACAGCTCTCTGGGGAGACGTATTATTCTGCTGGAAGGGTCCAATACCCTGTAGGTGCATGATAACCATGAAAGGATGCAGATGGTATGCAATGATGGACATGTAACCGGGAACGTTCAGCGATGCGTCTGGAGTCACTAGAGGTCCAACGTGTGCCAGTTGAACACACTCCAGCTCATTACCCACCGTCCACCTGCCTGAACCTTCCGTGTTGATGACGGGTGCATAGCTTTGGCGGTATCCGCCAGATATGCATCCTCCTGTCCGCTCGAAATAACTGGAAGCGGGACTCATTGGACGAGGAGACCCGCCTCCAATCAACCTAAGGTCCAATGCCGATGCTCTTTCGCTCAGTTGAGGCGAAAAAACATCGTTGACCAAATTTGAGTCCTGCGTCGTGGTGTTAGCAATAAGACACTGGTGCGTCGGTGGCTCCTGTATCGTTAATGGCACCTCCCTCGTTGAAGTTGGCAGTGATTTGTGCCACTGTCGCTCTCCGGTTGGCTGAAGCAGTGCGATACAGAAGTCGACGGCCACGTTCATCCACCACCTCTCTTCGCCCGCAGCGGTGTCCTCGATGACCTGTTATTCCGAAAATATCGTATTGTCGATACACCCTTGATACTGTCGATCGAGGAGAGTGCAATTCCTGTACCACCTCCACGATAGAGTAACCCGTGCGTTGGGCACCCAATATCATCCCTCTTTCAAAGTCGGTTAACTCACGATGTTTATCTATGCTGACGTCGAATTACCGTCTATATGAATGCAGTGATGCAATGTACCTATATACCTGCTATGCGGTGGGTTCATCCACTAGCTAGAGCGTTGACAGCGTCGCGTTGCCCAGGAGCCAGGAGTATCATGAATTTTGTCCTTTCAGTGTATATCCCATTTGTGTGGGCTCCAAACATGAGGCACCAGCTTCGACAAGCCTCCTGTACTTCATGGTTAATTGGTTATAAACCACTGGCTTTCTTGTATAGAATCCACTTGAATTTAGCCTTCTTAACACAGTCCGATCGGTTCTGTTTTCACCTGTGGCCGCAGCTACCGCAAGAGACAGTTGATGACAGAACATCTTAGGGTCCCGTCTTGCTGTTATAGCTATATAAAAATTAAATTTTCTGTTTATACTCCGGCACGACAACCAAGTCAATAGAGTTTACAATAAATCGTCAATACAAATATTTATCGTATTTAGTATTTACGGGCTTGAACCCCGGTCCACTCAAGGAACGCGTGCTATACACACTCGCTCCTGACCACTCGGCTACGTCATAGCAGTCTGTTCTGATTGTATCCCTCTGGCGACCTTGGCCAGCCCTTCTTGTAAGTTTGTGTCCTTAAATTTCTTCCATAGTGCCGAGAGACTACACTGCATAACACTTTAAGGCAACATGCCACCTCCGCCTCGACTGCCAGGCTTCAAGTCGTTTAACGGTTCGTTATCTCAAAGCATCATCTAAACGGCGATAACTTACTATCCTGAGTACTGTAGATGTGGCTATCCCACTGAGCTAACCAAAAAAAAAAAAAAAAAAAAAAATGGGAATAAAGTGATTGGTCGTAACCGTTGTTCTTATAGTCATGTATAATTTGCATAACGTGCGGCTCCATAAGGTTGTAGATTGATTTGTATTGGATACTCGGAATTTGCATTCCAAGATGCCTATTACTTCAAATATTCACCTTCATCGATACTGTTAGCAATAAAATATTTATGAAAAACCATTTTGTTTTGTTAAGTATACCTAAAAATATATGCCCCTCGGCCTTCGAAGAGAGTCTGTGCGGTAGCACAGTGTTATCGTCACTTCCTCCCTACACCGTCTGGAAAAGGCACGGGTTCGAATCCCGTCAATAACACGAGGAACTTTTATGGTCTTTTTTTACTCTATGGCTGAATTAGTCGGTTTCAGGCATAAACAGCAATGTTTTTGCCCCTGGAAACTTTTCGTACAGCAAAACAGGCAAATCGACCATTGAACACACGCAATTTACGGACCACAATGCACGGCAAATGAATTTAATTATTTGGGTGGCCAAAAAATAATAGTAGGAAATAATAGCAGGAAGTCTATTAACACAGTCGCGATCGACTGTGTTAATAGACTTCCTGCGTGGAATGATTATAGAGTGCTACATAAGCAATCGGTCTTTATCTGATTGTCATGTTTCCATGTCACTGAAGAGCCCTAGGTCGACAATTTGTGATTTTATTTGATAACGAAACTGGACTGGTTTTTAAACCGTCTCGAAATGACCTGGAAAACTTCCAAAGCTGGTGGAACAGGACAAGAGAGCCTTGCAAAGAATCGTCTCGTGGGTATGCAGGTCATCTTAATCGCAGCTCACACACATACCCTCAATGAGACGATTGCGACACATTTTGCAAATTTCAGTGTCTGGAGACTAGGCACCTGCGAGGTGATCTGATTGTGGTGTATAAGGTCTTGAATGGGTTGAGCAGGCTCAATACTGATGGGATTCGTCCTCTTGCTCAAATTGCAAACTTGAGGGGCATAAATTCAAATTGAGGAAGGACAGTTGTAGAATTGATGTTCGGAAATTTGCCTTTAGTCAGCGGGTGGTTGATTGCTGGAAAAAACTTCCACCTGTTGTGGAAGTTGATTGCTTAAATAAATTCAAGGAAGAACTGGATAAATCTTTAGAGCGAATGGTTGTGTGAAATGTGGCCATGTGGTTTTGTAAAGGGCTGCACCTAAAATGTCTGCTCAACTCCGACTCGTATCTCTTTGGAAAAAAAGTATCACTACAAATGGGCCAGATATGTGTGTGACGTAGGTTTGTGTGAATTATGTGTGTGTTCTGTTGTTATGTCTGGCCGCTTGGGTACCCAGAAGCATCAATCACCTGGAGAGAGAGATGATTCTGGGTACTCTTCCACCCCACGGAAAGGTGGGCCAGTCCCAGTAATACATGTACTGTCTCAAAAGAGACTCTGACCCACTTGACGTTGCCAGCAGGTGGGCCAGAATCCTCTGGGGGCCCATTCCAGAGGGACAGACAAAATATAGAGAAAAAAAAACTACCCGTGATGCAGGTTATGGAAAAAAAAATAATAATAATAATGATAAAAAATATAAAAAGGTAATAATAAAATAAAAAGATAATAATAAAATAAAATAATAATAAAAAATAAATAAATAAAACAAAAATAAATAATAATAATAATAATAATAATAATAAAAAAATAATAAATAAATAAAACAAAAATAAATAATAATAATAATAATAATAAAATAATAAATAAATAAATAAAAATAAAATAAAAAAATAATAAATAATTTAGTAAAAAAATAAAAATAAGTCTGAAGTGGCTGACTCCACAGAAAACGCAAGGAAAAAAAATTTTTAAAAATAATAAAATAAATAAATAAAAAATTAAAAATAATAATAAAAAAATAAATAAAAAATAAAATAAAATAAAATTTACCCGAGAGAGAGAGAGAGAATATTGGCATAGGTACACTAGAGAGAGAGAAAAAAAAACAGAAAAATACAAGAAATAATTAAATAAAAAGAAAAAAATATACATTGTATATATAAAATAAAATAACATAGCTACACTTGAGGGAGAAAATAAATATAATAAAAAATAAAGGAAGAAACAGAGGGAAAAAAAACCTTTATCTAATTCACTTCAGACACAATGCCAGGGGTGTTGACCGCTCTATATGATCGCATCTTCGAGCAAAGACGTCCGTAGCAAAGTTGTGAAGAGCAGATAAACGTTCAGGAGTTAGGAGTAACTTGTCTAATTGATTTTAAAATATTGGGATGGTGTATATTAAAACCTTGCCTCAAATCTTCGTACAGAATACAATGCAAATGAATACACAGAAATACAATGCAAAAACGTACAGAAATATGTTTTTGCATTGTATTTCTGTGTTTTGCATTGTAAAACAACGTACAGAAATACAATGCAATGAATGCAAAATAGGATGACCTGCGAGATTTCTTTTCTTCTTTTCCTTGGTCGGATTACTCTTTCAAAACTTCTGATGTCAACGTTTGCTCAGATCGTCTCAATGAAATTATTCTTGCAGGAATGGAATCCTTTATCCAACACTCCACTTTAAAATCTCATTCTTTATCTAAACCTTGGTTTTCTAATAAATGTGCTAAGGCTGGTCAAGAGAAGCATGTTGCATATCGTAATTGGCTTGTTTCTAATTCTTCAGTTTCATTTTCTGCCTAGACCAAAGCTCGCAATAATTGTAAAGCAGTTATTAAACAGTCAAAACTAGAGTTTGAACAGGCTAAGAGTAGAAAACTTGCTTCTTGCCCTAATGGTAGCCGAGCATTCTGGTCCCTTTGCCAAAGCCGAAACTTTTGCCCATCTCTGCTCCCACCTCTGTCCAAACCAGATGGTTCTGTTGTCACTTCAGCCAAAGATAAAGCTGACCTGCTAGCATCACATTTTTCTTCCAACTCATATATTAATGATCTTGGTAAAACATCTCCCACCATTCCCAACACGCTCCAATCCTGTGGTCTTCCGTCAAAAGGATGTCAGAAGGATTTTGACGAATCTTGATGCTAAGAAAGCTCCAGGTCCCGATGGTATTTCTCCACTTGTTCTCAAAACTTCTGCTCCCGAACTTACTCCGATTCTTTGCCGCCTTTTCTCACTTTGTTATTCCAAAGATGTTTTTCCTTCTGCTTGGAAATTTGCTCATATCCAGCCAGTAACTAAAAAGGGTGACAAATCGCTCCCAACCAATTATCGTCCCATTGCAATTACTTCTACACTTTCTAAAGTAATGGATAAATCAATTAACCGCCAACTCTTGAACTACCTAGAAACCTTCCGTCTGATCAACGATCGCCAGTATCGATTCCGTCAGTGTCACTCCACTGGTGATGTTCTGGCTTATGTTACCCATTTATGGACTAATTCAATGGAAAGGTTCAGTGAAATTCAAGTAGTTGCTCTTGACATCTTAAAGGCTTTCGATCGTGTTTGGCATAAAGGTCTTCTAAACAAGCTTCCATCTTATGGTTTGCCAACTGTTTTTAGTAATTGGTTATCCAGTTTTCTCTCTGATCGCTCACTGAGGGTGATGGTAGATGGCTCTCTGTCTTCTAACTTCTCCACTAATGCCGGTGTCCCCCAAGGTTCAGTTCTTTCCCCCCCCCACTCTTTTCCTCTTGTATATTAATGACTTTCTTCCATTGACTGGAAATTCTATCCATAGTTTTGCCGATGATAGCACTTTCCATTTTGAGAAACCTTGCCCTGTTCAATCAGCTTCAAGTTCTCGAAAATCTGCTACCAATTCCTTAAATGCCGATCTTCAGGTAATTCTCCAGTGGGGCAAAGACAACTTAGTTGATTTCAACCGTTCTAAAATTCAGTCTTGTCTTATATCTCCTTGTTTGTTTTTGTTGTTTGTTATTTGGTTTTTAGGAGCATTAGCAACCAAGGCCATATTACTCCGGGAAATGCGGTGGCCATTCCTTGACCTTTCCGCATCCTCCGTATTTGGTGGTGACGGGCTCGAACCCCGGTCTAATCAAGAAGCGTGTGCTACGCACTGCTGCTGCTCCTTCCCACCTGGCTACGGAGGCGCCCTTATATCTCACAAAAGGGATTCTTCTGCTCCTATGCTTATCTTTAGTGACACTCCGATTTCTAGGCAAAATGATATATCTCTTTTGGGATTACCCTGACTTCTAATCTCTCTTGGCACAAGCACATTACACATATTGCTTCCTCTGCATCTAGAAAACTTGGTTTTCTCTTTCGCTCTCGGCATTACTTTTCTTCCGGAAAGCTGCTCACTCTGTATAAATTGCAAAAATCTGCCCTGACATGGAATATTGTTCCCACATCTGGAGTGGTGCCCCCAAAACCTATCTCAGGCTTCTTGATTCCATTCAGAAGAGGGCAGTTAGGTTAATTAATGATTCATCTCTAACAGAGTCTCTCCACTCGCTGTCTCATAGACGTACTGTTTCTGCTGCATGCCTCTTCTACAGATACTTACATGGGCACTGTTCTTCTGAATTGGCTTCTATAATTCCCGTTCTCTCTTTCAAAACAGTCCGAACACGTGCCGCCACCAGCCAACATCCATTTACTGTCCAACTTCAAACTCACAGAACCAACTTTTCATCTTCCTCGTTTATTCTTTCAACTGTCGTTTTCTTGAACAATCTTCCTTCATACGTATTTCCTGAAAATTACAGTCTACAGAAGTTCAAGTGCAATGTCAACAAATATCTTCTTTCGTTTCTCAACCTCCAACCCAAGAACGGTACTAAGTACTATAGGTTCTAATACCTCTCGTGTCTGGGGTTTACATAAAAAAAAAAAAAAGAATGCAGTCAAAAAGGAGGTGCCTCTAGTTTTCCTTAGCTCCACAGTAGCACAGGTCAGTCGTGCAGAGGCCTAGTTGGTGCAGTTTTTCATTAAGAGAACCATGTCCTGTAACCAGGAAGGAAGTCTCCATGGTGAATGAAAGCCAGGATTGGAAAGAATTAGAGGATATAAAGGTGGCATCAGGAAGGAATCTTCTAGTAACCACCCCAAGCTGGGATGTATCCCAGCGGGTCTGCCATATGGAACTCAATCTGTCTCTCATCTTGACCAAGCCAACTCGGTGAAATCAGGCACCAGCTGCATATATGACGATCGCCAGGAAGACTGCTTTATAGTAGAGACGAAGTGTCCTCTTGGAAAGGCCCCAGTCATTCCTGGAGATACGAATAATGGAGCCAGAGAGCTTCTTGACTTTTGATCTGAGATGGGTGAGGTGTGACAGGAAGCTCAGTTTGTGGTCAATTACCACTCCGAGAATGGTAGCTTTAGTAACTATGGGTAGCGGGATTCCAGAGATTTTAACCTATGGTGGATGCCTGAGGTCTAGCTTGTGCTTAAAAAAGCATCATTGTGGATTTACTTGGGTTAATGTGGAGTTTGTTCAAGCTGCCTAGGAGGAGAGATCAGACAAGACCAGATTGGCTTTCTGTTCAATGGCGCTTCTAGATTTTCCAGACAGAACGATCGTAAGGTCATCGGCAAAGGCTACAACTTTGGTGTTCTCAAAAGAGTGGGAGAGCCAATCCTGTAGAACCATGTTCCACACCATAGGCCCCGAGAATTTTCCCGAGTTTTGCCAAGAGTGTAATGGGACGGAAGGGGCGAGGATCTGAAGGTGGCTTATTTAGTTTCTCTATCAGGCGCAGAAGAGCAGTTTTCGAGACCTTGGAAAAGCAACCGCCCTGGAGGCATTTATTATACAACAGGAGAAGGTATAGCAGTCTTAGTTTAAACAGACGAAAGATGAAGATATACTCTATCAGGTCTAGGCCAGGGCATTTGTTGGGGTTTAATTTCTGTAATACTGCCGTCTGCTCTTCCAGGGTGAAAGGATCCGTTGTACTTTCCGTGGTGTAGCTTAGATTTGCTTTTCTCATTGCTGTATGCTCTGGGAGATCCTTAGAAACGTCATCTGAAGGAAAGAACTTGTCAAGGATTAGGTTGGCAGTTGGAGGTTTCCTGGGAGTTAGCCTGTACAGTGTTGAAAATTTCAGTGGTGACGGTTTCATCTCGTGATTTTATATACTAAACCCCAGGGTTTGCAGTTCCCAGTTTCCGTAACAAAGCTCACCCAGGTTGCTTTCTTCCTGGCTGCTATGGCTTTAGTATAATCGTTTTTCTTTTGGATGTAGTCACTGTAGAGCCGCTCAACTTCTGGGGGCGACAGTCCCGGTGCCGCTGATAGTAGTGACCTGCTCGCAGTGCCAATCTCCGAGGTCTATTGAGATCATTGGTCCACCAAGTGGAGACAACAGGTCGGAATATTTTCTTTTTGGCAGATATATAGGATGCTTTGAGAATTGCTTGCTGGAGAGCAGTTACCAGTTCATTGTCTTGCGTGGATTCATATAGATTTGGCTCACTTTCGGGGAAGTCTCCTTTAATAGAACATTCAAAGGATTGCTAGTCAATATTTCTGGTGGAGTACCTCACAAGTGCAGGCAGTCTTATCTGGTTGTCATTTTTCAGTGGGGTAAATTTATGAGGAAAAGTATGACTCTTTGGTCGCTGAAGGTACAGTCTGGGATAACCTTCCAGTCGGAGACCAGAGAGCCAAGGTCCCTAGTGGAGATGGTGACTTTGATGATCGATTCACCTGTAGAGCTGCTATATGTGGTGTAAAAATTGGGTTGATTTTGTTTAGTTAGGATTCTATTCAGGACAAGGTAGAAATGTTTTTTTTTGGGATGATGCTTACTTTCTTACATCATATGCCTCTACTAATAATAATTTCAACACTTGTACAGGGCGAAGATACTACAGTATGTGGCTGTCCACGATTAATTAATGAACCCAGCTGAAACCAGGGTTCATTATGTGGGTTGCAGAGTTTGGAAACTAGACACCTTAGAGGAGATTCGATTGAGGTGTTTAAGGCTCTGAGAGGCATCAGTAAAATGAATGAGGACAAAATTTTCAAGATTATAAATAATGCTAGAACTAGGGGACATAAATTCAAGTTACGGGGGGAAATGTTTAGATTGGACTGCAGGAAGTTTTATTTTAGCCAGCGAATTATAAATTACTGGAATAAGTTGCCTTCATGGGTGGTAGAGGCCGACGGTTTGAGGAAATTCAAAGGTCATCTGGATAGTACTTTCGGGTAAGGGAAGCGCATAGGATGATAGGTTTAATTTCCTTTTTATTTATATATATTTTTTATTTATTAATTATTATTATTTAGTTATTTATTTTATTTATTTGTTTATTTTTTGTTTTTATCATTGTTTTTTTCGGGTTTTTTTTTTTTTTTTTTGGCTGGTGCAGCATAAGCCATAGGCTTTCTTGCACCATGCGGCCGTTACTAATACTAATACTAATACTAACCAGAAGTTGTCCAGCTTTGTGGAAGCCCATTTGTCCTTAGACCTTAGGCCAATGGAACGTTGTGCTTTCAAGTGTCGAGTCATGGTACATGGCCTACCAGTCTGACAGTGGACCTGGGTGTGGTTGATGCTCGGAGAAAGCTATTTTCTGGACTGTGTTGTCCCAACAAGGAAGTTTGGGGGAGGCAGCATGATGGGTTTCCGGCTGTTTTTCATAGGTTTTCCTGATAACATTAATTGTTTTGGACAAACATTAATGCTGAGGTCTATATCTAAGTCCTGGACAATATTGTGTTACCTGCCTTGTGGCAGCACATTGGGGAAGGCTCATAGTTGTATCACTAGGACGATGATCTATGTCATGATGTTCACGTTATGATGACTGGTTGAGGACATGGTAAATTGAATTTAAATTGCACACATAGAACAAGTGACTAATGGAATGAACGCATTCAGCGTATACTTTTTTAAATTGAGAAGTGTGACTGATCACTTAGCTGATTGTGCATGAATACCAGTCACGTATGATTAACATTTAATTGTCTACATAAGTTATCATCCCTTTGTATGAGGCAATGGTCAGACCACGCCTTGAGTATTGTGTACAGGTCTGGAGGCCTCATTTTAGGAAGAATATAGAGTTGCTTGAGCGTGTACAGAGAAGGGAAGCAAGACTGGTGAGGGAACAAAAGGGTTCTGTTACCAAGAAAGGGTTAAGTTCTGCAAATTGCAGCATCTGGAGACACGGCACCTGCGAGGTGATCTGATTGAGGTGTATAAGGCCTTGAACGGGTTGAGCACTTTGCGTTCTGATGGGATCTTTCCGCTTGCTGAGATTACGAACCTGAGGGGGGGGGCATAAATTCAAATTGAGGAAAGACAGTTCTAGAATAGATGTGCGGAAATTTTCCTTTAGCCTGCGGGTGGTTATTCCATCCGTCGTTATGGAAATTGATAGCTTAAATAAATTTAAGGAAGAACTGGACAAAATTTTAGAGGGAATGGATGTTGAATTTTTTTTTTTTTTGCATGACATGCCTCCATTACTACTACCACTATTACCACATCATATGAGTGATTTGTTGGAGATATGCAGAGCCATAAGCCGGATGGAAGAGAGTGAATCTCGGGTGGTAACAGGAAAGGTTTTGGATATCTATCTAAAGGTCACTATTCTATTGTGAAAATAGTTCTAGGAAACAAGTCGTCTCCTGAAGAGTGAAATGCAGCTGGCGTAGTTCACCCAGTCCCAGAGCGAAAAGACCCTCAAATTTCCGTGGAGTGGAGATTCAATTCACACAATCAATACTCATTGTATGCTTTTCCTAAATATTGTCTCGCACCCTGACTGAAACTTGAACCCAGCCCTGCACAGCAAGAGTCTGTTGAATGTAATGAATTTGTAAATCTCCTCACCCCCTCAAGAACAGCTACCAAGAAGGCTCAGCATGACACTAAAGGGGAAATTTTACAGAATGGAATGATTATCAGAATGATACATGAAGAATACAGTTAACATGACATTACCAGCGTATGTCGAACTGGAACAGTATTACGGCATCCATTCTGAGCAGTGCTCGAAGGAATTTGCTATAGCATAAGTTTTACAAAAGGTCAGCCCAAAAAAAAATTTTTTTCCCATTTCACCCATCCATTTGCTACAAATGTTTGTCTAGTTCTGCCTTGAATTTATTTAAGCTGTCAACTTCTGACAACGACAACGGCAGATGGAAGTTTGTTCCAGCAATCAACCACCCGCTGGCTAAAGGCAAAATTCCTGACATCTATTCTACAACTGTCTTTCCTCAATTTTAATTTATGTCCCTCAGGCTATTAATCTGGGCAAGAGGAGGAATCCCATCAGTATTGAGCTTGCTCAAACCATTCAAGGCCGTATACACCTCAATCAGATCACCTCGCAGGTGCCTAATCTCCAGACACTGCAATTTGCAAAACTTGTACCTTTCTACACCCTAATCGGTTATATTTATTGACACTGGTGAATAAATATTTCTGTTGATAAAAAAAACTAACGAATATTTGATAAAAATGTATTTTTTAATTAATTAATTATTTATTTATTTGTTATTATTATTATTATTATTATTATTATTATTATTATTATTATTATTATTATTATTATTATTTTGCATTTGTAGAATTTAGATTAGTTTTTATTCCTGGAATGTAAATTTATTTGCCTTTTTGGTATTTTTATTTTTTAATTATTGCAAGGTTTATTAAAAAAATACGAACATAAATTAATTCCATTTGATTTTTCAGATTTTGGTTAGTAATAAATATTATTTTCACCCTTACCACTAGAGGATGTTCATTCGCTGTACTTACTTTCTACACATAGAGAAGTAAGGTACTACTCTGTATTTAAACTGCGATAAGTGTAGTTTATTTTGTACATTTTTGTTGCATAAATAAAAGATACGATAGCTCTGTTTAATTCTTTTTAGTTATATTTTTTCCAGCAATCGATTGCATTTTTTCCTGAACATCAGAAGATGTTCATTTGTTGTGTTTATATTTTTTATGCATAAATATTCGAACTACGATAGATTGGTATCTTGTGTGTATATCACGATGTGAGGTAGGTGCGAAATTGAGTTTTGATTTCGCAGAACATATAAGAGAATCTGTAAACTTGTATTACGATAAAGAACGTTTCATTCATGCTTCAAAGAATTTTTGGAGGGTTAAACTTTATACGAAAGGTCTGATAAAAGAGTTTTAAGCTTTTATTTACCCCCAGAGTAGTAACGTACGTGGACGCAGGAATGTACATCGCGTGATTGAGCGAAAAAAAAAAAAAAAAAAAGGCAATCCATTGGTAACCTGGTTGTATCAGCCGCAGTAGAGAGTCTTAGTTTGAAACTCCTCTTAAATATCCTTGGTGTTATGTAGAGTATATACGGCAATGAAAAAAAAAAAAAAAACAAGTTTTCAAAACTGTTTTACGATCTTTACATGTTTTTTTTTTTTTTTAATCTCAAAAATGATGATATTAGAACTTGTCACCGTCGGTTGAAGACTGAGAAATTAGAAAACACGTAATGACATATTGGAATTTCTGTGGATTGCAATTTCCACAAAATATGTACAAAGGTGTGTTTCTAAAAAACAAGTAAAGATATAAATGAGAAATAGGAAAATTTAGTTCAGTGAGTTGGCAGTTAGAAACTGTGAATGGGTGTTAACTAGTTGAGCATATGTTTTGAAAAGATGAAATTTGATCTTAATTCAGAAGAAGAGTGTCCATAGAAATATTTGTAGAAAAGGCATGTAGAAGAAACTGTAAATGTCTGTGTGATAAGGAGTAAAGTGAGTTTGTTAGTGAGGAATCATTAATTAACCCGACTGCCCTTTTTTGCAAGAGGTGTGTGTTCTGGGGGAGGGGATTTCTGACGTACAAAGTGATTGGAAGAAAAGTAATGCCAAGGGTGAATGAGAAAACCTAGTTTTTCTGAGTGTTTTCAAAGATGCACATATAGTAGTCTGTTTTTTTGTGAAAAATGGAACTATTTTAAAAGGATTGAAAGTAAGTTTTCTCTGCTCCGTTGGAGAATTTCCAGAAGATTGGCATTTAAGAAATTAGTGGTGAATATTTAAAGAGTTGAAGGTATTTGTGCAGAGCAAAGTTTGCCAAACTGAAAGGTGGAATGTAATATACTACTAGCAACAGAACTATGGAAAAGATTTCTGGCAAGTAGAAGAAGGGCATTAATATATATTGATGAATTGAACAGGTACTTTACGTTGATCTTTACAAAAATGGTGTAGTTCCAAAGTTGCTAACATAAATTCTGTATATATACCTGGGATGTCATTAAGGTAAGGTATACAGGGTGTTTCAGTTAAACGTTTCAGAACTTCTAAGAGGGGTAGGGTACATCCTGACAACTCGAAATCATATAGCAATGTGGGGTCGGAAATGCTTTCCTGAAGCGGTGTTGTACACAGAAGCACCAAAGAAAGAAAAGAGACCGTAAGTGAGAAATCGTTTTAATAATACATGAAAAGAAGCAAAAGGTACATGGATTAAAGTAAGTGTTCGAAGTTTCTTCCACGGGCTACAATGCACGCCTCACATCTCCGACGCATGGACATCCGAACATTCGGGAATACTCCAGGCGAATTTCGAATTTCTTCGGCAGCTACTGCGATTCTTGCAACCAGCTCCTCAGCATTGTCAACAGGGGTGTCATAAACTAGCGATTTCATATGACCCCAGAAATAAAAATCAAGACATGATAGGTCGGGTGACCGAGCAGGCCAACGCACGGGACCACCACGTCCGATCCACTGTTGACCAAATGTGACATCCAGGTAGTTACGAACATCTCCGCTATAATGGGCAGGGGCTCCATCGTGTTGGAACCACATTGTCTGTTGCGTCGATGCAGAAATCTGTTCATCTCAAAAGTTGTGGCAATACTTGCTGCAGAAAGATCAAGTAGATAGGTCCGGTTAGACGACACGGTAACAGGTAAGGTCCGATGAGGTGATCTCCCATAATACCGGCCCATACATTGACTGAAAATCGAATCTGTGTTGCACGACGTCGTATTGCATGCGGGTTCTCGACCGCCCAGATATGGTCGTTATGCGTGTTGAAAATTCCTTCCCTTGTGAAGGATGCCTCATCGGAAAACAACACTTCAGCAGGAAAAAGGGGATTTGTAGCACATTTTCCAAGGTACCACTGTGCGAAAGCAATACGAGGTTGAAGAAACTTCGAACACTTACTTTAATCCATGTACCTTTTGCTTCTTTTCATGTATTATTAAAACGATTTCTCACTTACGGTCTCTTTTCTTTTTATGGTGCTTCTGTGTACAACACCGCTTCAGGAAAGCATTTCCGACCCCACATTGCTATATGATTTCGAGTTGTCAGGATGTACCCTACCCCTCTTAGAAGTTCTGAAACGTTTAACTGAAACACCCTGTATAAATAACAAACAAAACAGATCAGGAGAAGGCAGATACTTCGATTAGGAAAAATGGAGGGTGAGAATGAGAGACAATGTGTCTGGCTCAACAGAACTAAAAAAAAAAAAAAAAAAACACTATTACACACTCAAAAATTTCATTTTGAGGATATACTTTAGCAATTTGAGTGAAAATGCCATAATGTACAATCCTTAAATCATGTTTAAGTTTAAACTTCAGCAGTTTGAATTTGATAAGCAGTCATTAGGTTATTGCAGAACTGTCAAAGATTTAACTTTGAAATTATTTATTTAGACTTTAAGTCTCATATTTTATGATAGTTGCCTAACAATTATTCTAATGATATCTTTCTGATTATACTGAAATACACTGTGCTGCCACTTTATTAGGTACACCTACCTAGTAGTGTGTTGAACCTCCTTTAGCCTTCAAAACAGCCTGAATTCGTCTAGGCATGGATTGAACAAGATGCTAAAAACGTTGTGCAGGAATGGAGTACCATGCAGACATGAGGTGTAGGCCTGCAGCGAACAGCCCTTTCCAGCTCATCCCAAAGATGTTCAATAGGATTGAGATCCACGGACTTGAACGGGCCACTGCAGCAAAGAAAAGTCATTGTCATGTTCCTGGAACCATTCCATAGTGATTCGAGCTTTGTGCACCGGTGCATTATCTTGCTGGAAGTAACCATCTGACTGAGGATAAACTGTCAACATGAACTGATGCACTTGGTCAGCAACGATGTTTAGGTACGATGTGGCATTCAGACGTGAATCTATGGGTATCAATGGACCCAACGTGTGCCAAGAAAACATTTCCCACACCATAACAATGCCTCCCCACCACCTTGCACAGTAGTCATAAGACATTACGGATCCATGTTGTTTTCACCAAATTCTGAGCCTTCCATCAACATGATGCACCAGGAACTTTGACTCATCAGACCAAGCAACTGTTTTCCAATCCTTGATAGTCCAGTGCTGGTGTTGCTGTGCCCACAGGAGGTGTGCTCTCTTGTTCTTCATTGATAACAAAGGTACATGATGTAGCCATCAGCTGTTGTAGCCCATTTGCAACAAAGTGCGACTAGTGGTCCATTGCAATATTTTGTTCTGCACACCAAGGTTGTATTCTGACGTGATGTGCTACATTGCGGCCCATCTGTTTGCTTGCACAATTCTAGCCATCCTCCTCTGACCTCTCTCAACAAGTGATTTTCTTCCACAGGAGTGCCATTGAGAGGATGTTTTCTGTTCATTGCACCATTCTCAATACACCCTTGAGACTGTGGTGCGTGAAAAGTTCAAGAGAACTGCCATTTCAGAGATGCTTTGTCCTGCACCTACTATACCATGCCACGTTCAAAGTCCATTAGATCACTCCCATTCTTGCTACGGATTGTACGCTTAACTGATACTAGAAAGGTTGTTCTTCTGCATTTATATCCACAATTGTGGTCATGTGACTGCAACATTGTGGGACAAACCATTTGTGTGCACAGCAGGGGTGTACCTAATAAACTGGCAGTACAATGTATGTAGTTAAGGAGGCCAAGGAACCCTTATTTGCAATAATGAAAGTTCTTGGGTGAAGATTATAAACTGGCAAATCTCTCTCTCTCCCCCCCTCTTTCTCCTGTAGATAACAGGGGATATGAGAGTAATCTGTGGAACTATAAGTCTGTAAGCCTATGGTGCAGTAAGAGAAAGTATGAAAAATATGATTAAAGATGCCATGCAGGTAAAAATAATATTATAACAGAGTCACAGTGCAATTTTGTAAAGTTCATATCTTTATAAACCAGTAAACTGGAAAAGCTCTCTTTCCCCAGAGATAACAGGGGATATGAGTAATCTGTGTAACTATAGGCCTGTAAGCCCTATAGTGCAGCAAGAAAAAATATGAAAAATATAATTAAGAATTCAGTGTTGTTGTTGTTGTTTGGTTTTTAGGAGCATTAGCAACTAAGGCCATATTGCTCCGGTGCGGTGGTCATTCCCTGACCTTTCCGCATCCTCCGTATTTGGTGGTGACGGGCTCGAACCCCGGTCTAATCAAGAAGCGTGTGCTACGCACTGCTGCTCCTTCCCACCTGGCTACGGAGGCGCCTAATTCAGTGCAGTTAATAATAATATTATAGTAGTCACAACGTTTTTTTTTTTTTTTTTTTTATGAAAACCCCAAACACGAAAGGTATCAAAACCTATAGTACTTAGTACCGTGCATGGGTTGAAGGAGAAGTATGGGGGAGGGGGGGGTGCTGGAAACTTTGCTCTAGAGACTAAACATGGGTTTCACCACTTCAAGCCTCCAATAAGCAAAGTGGTGGTATTTCACCGGTTGATGAAAGTCATCAACCACCTGGTTCTGTAAAGGTATGATCTTGACAAAATCACTTAAATTGTAACTTTGATATAATTTATATTGTTTTTATGAAAGCTTTTAACATAACTCTACATACAATATATGTTTTTGTGCATAAGTTAGAGAAGTATGCTATTTTGGGAGATTTCTGCAGTGGATAAAAAGATAGTTAACTGGTAGAAGACAGAGTGGTTATAAAAGGACAATGCTCTGAGTATACAAGTGTTACAAGTTAGGATATTGACTGTCACAGAAGGTGGCAGCATTAGAGCCATTCTTGGCATCCCAACTAATTTCCAGCCCTATACTGACAATTTAAAACTCTATATCATATTGTCTGATTCAACACAGGTGCCATATGTTATGCAACTGACCAAACAAATAACCCAGCAACTTGAAAATTATCTAGCCTCAACTGGTCTTGAAGTAAACCAAACGAAGACTGCCCAAAATCTGTCACCTGGAAAGGGCTCCACACCAAAATCATGGTAAAAAATTAATGGTGCAACTATTATAAAATTTACATCTCGTGCAGCTTTAGGCCTGATGTGGGATGAAGGTCAAACCTTCAGCCAGCATTTGCAATATGGGCCATTCAACAGGTGTTATTTGGCAAGCACAGTGCACAGCTAATCAAAATGTATTCTTCTGAACCAGTTCCACTTTTTTCATGTACCATGTGGTTATCTGCATCAAAATATATTTTAGCAAATTAATGAGCCCAAAATATTAGTTCCTGAAATGGTTCAACAAGCTCTCATGCGTAATGAATACTTTATTTCAAGGCTGGTAATATGTGTAAAGCTCGAAGTAACTCCTTGGAAACAGCAGATAGTGGCTGTCAATGTAATAACACTAGCTAGACTTATCAGTGGAAGACTTGATGTATCCAACATAATGGAAGTTACTGAAAGGCAACGGATTCATTGAAGAAATCATTCTGATCTGAACTGTAGCATAGACTGGATTAGGTAGGGTACCTGTAGGTTATCTGCAATGTGGGTTGGGTCTTAGGTAAATTTGGTTCAGGTGGATCAGGTGCATTTCTAGTTTTTGAATGTAAGATTTCTTACATTCAAATTCGAGTAGAAGTAACCCGAGAGAAAAGTACCAACTGTGTGGTACTACACGTAAGGTGGTAGAAAATGAAAAAGACCTGAGAGTAATTGTGCAATCAGATATGAAGTTTTCTGAGTAATGCAGACAGGCTGCCAGGGCAGGTCATGGGGTTTTGTCAATGATATATAGGAATTTTGCTAGCAGGGAAAAGGAGGTGATTGTCCCTCTGTATAAGGCAATGGTCAGGCCACACCTTGAGTACTGCGTACAGGTCTGGAGGCCTCATTTTAGGAAGGATGTAGATTTGCTTGAGCATGTACAGAGAAGGGCAACAAGATTGGTGAGGGGAATGAAGGGATCCTCTTACCAAGAGAAGCTTAAGTTCTGCAAATTGCAGTGGCTGGAGACTAGGCACCTGCACGGTGATCCGATTGAGGTGTATAAGGCCTTGAATGGGTTGAGCACGCTGAATTCTGATGGGATCCTTCCACTTGTTCAGATTATGAACCTAAGGGGGTATAAATTCAAATTAAGAAAAGACATGTAGAATAGATGTGCGGAAATTTGCCTTTAGCCAGCGGGTGGTTAATTGCTGGAACAAATTTCCATCTGTCGTTGTGGAAGTTGATAGGTTGAATAAATTTAAGGAGGAATTGGACAGGCATTTGGAGGGAATTGTGTGATTTTTTTTTTGGCTGATGCTGCATAAGCTCATACACTTGTTTTCTTACATCACATGCCACTACTACTACTACAACCAAAAATTAATATATTAACTCGTAATAACTGTTTTTATTATTATTTTTTTCTAAGTAACACTATTTGACAAATTATCAATATTTGTATTGTGTAATTTGAATTATACACAAAATTACTCCACTACTGATATTTATAAATTGTGTACATTAAATTAAAAAGTACAAATAGTTTTCTAGATTTATGACTATTTTTTATCTCCCCCTCTCACCCAGTTTTGCATTTCCTGATGTGATAAGTAGGAAAAAAAATGTAATTTTTTGATTTCTGAATTCTCTGATTATTATGTTATTGTTGTTACTATTATTATATAGTGCATCAGTATCCAAAGCCATATTGTGCTTCTAATTATGAAGTTTGCACTCAGTGCTGTAGAATTAGAAATTAAACTGACACTAAAAATTAAAATTTTTAGTACAAAACTGAAAGGGCATCATGTAACATTTCCTAAGAACTGCAGATTAAAAGAACTTTTTAGGATTACATTCATCATGGGAAATTTAAAATTACTGTATAATCAGTTTAAGGCTTGTAGTCATATATACAAAATTGAATTTTCATTTTTTCCTGTTTAGTAAAATTTTTACAAAGTATATATTCATATCCAGACACCTTTGGGTTAATAAAGGTATAAATACAGATATAAAGATTTGATTTCATTTGACGTTTTATGCTACATGGGCAAGTTAGGTCATGATGCACTGTCCAAGGATGTCAAAGATCGTAAAGAAGATGCAAGTTATATTAAGATGTAAAATAATAAGCTTCAGTTGTTTGAAATATATGAACAGGTTAAGTGAGCAAAATGTTGATGGCATCCTTACTCTTGCTCAGACAACATACATAAAGGGGAGGCATAAATTAAATCAAGGAGGGCTGGCTTGCAGGATAGTCATTCAGCAATTTACTTTCAGCCAGGACAGTTGGTAGTTGATTATTGGAACAAACTTCCATCTAGTGTTGTGGAAGTGAGTAGTTTGAATAAATTTAAGCAAGAATTATCCAAATTATGAGAATTGTTTTTTGGATGATGTTGTATAAGCTTGTTTCCTTGCATTATTTTCCAGTACTAATAGTAATTACTTTATAATTAAGGAAAATTAATAGTTATATAATTAAGAAAAATAATGAATGTTCTTAGAGTTTGAAATAAGGGCTGGAAATTGAGGGATATGGGTGGACTTTTCCCCTTTGTGAGTGGTAATTATAGTTTTGGCCAGTTAAGTGATCAGTGAAAATTACATTGAATCAACCATGTCAATATGGCAAATATCATTTTAGGGTATGCCATTTCATCTGATCTTTGTCAGATACATTTCTTCCTTCTTTTGAAGAACAAGAGAGATTTAATTCTTGCC
Source organism: Mastigoproctus giganteus (assembly GCF_048544385.1). Lineage (NCBI taxonomy): Eukaryota > Metazoa > Arthropoda > Arachnida > Uropygi > Thelyphonidae > Mastigoproctus > Mastigoproctus giganteus. The sequence goes on from NC_143583.1 coordinate 204,221,497, forward strand.
AACCAAGAAAACAAATTTTCTGCATGTGTATTTCTAGTCGAAGAAAGAAGAATACAACCAAACTCAGAAACTGCTGATTTCCTGCTTCAGATTTTATTATATTATTAATGATTCATACATTTCTTTCCATTTTATGTTTTTTTTTTATATATTAGCAGTGGCAAATTATGCAAACAAAGCAAGCTTATACAGCATCAGCCAAAGAAAAAGAAAAACAAAAAGCCGCCTCCCATTTCACCTATTCATTCCATCCAATAGTTTATCTAGTTCTTCTTTGAATTTATTCAAACTATCCACTTCTACAACAGATGCAAGTTTGTTTCAACAGTCAATCACCTGCTTGCTGAAGGCAAACTTTTGCACATCTATCCTGCAACCATCTTTCCTCAATTTGAATTTATGCCCTCTCCTGTGTGTAGTCTCAGCATGAGGAAGAATGCCATCAGCATTGAGCCTGCTCAATCCATTCGAAACCTTAAACACCTCAATCAGATCACCCTGCAGGTGCCTAGTCTCCAGATGCTGCAGTTTGCAGAACTGAAGCCTTTCTTGGTAAGACCACCCTTTTATTCCTTTCCCCAATCTCATCACCCTTCTCTGCATCTGTTTGTTTCAACAGTCAATCACCTGCTTGCTGAAGGCAAACTTTTGCACATCTATCCTGCAACCATCTTTCCTCAATTTGAATTTATGCCCTCTCCTGTGTGTAGTCTCAGCATGAGGAAGAATGCCATCAGCATTGAGCCTGCTCAATCCATTCGAAACCTTAAACACCTCAATCAGATCACCCTGCAGGTGCCTAGTCTCCAGATGCTGCAGTTTGCAGAACTGAAGCCTTTCTTGGTAAGACCACCCTTTTATTCCTTTCCCCAATCTCATCACCCTTCTCTGCATCTGTTTAAGCAGATCTACATCTTTCTAAAATGAGGCCTCCAGATCTGTATGCAGTACTCAAGATGCAGCCTAACCATTGCTTTGTACAATGGGATAATCACTTCCTTATCCTTGCTATCAAAGTTCCTGTGTATCATTGACAAAACCCCATCAGCTGTAATTACCCCCAGGTCTTTTTCATTCTCCACTACCCTGAGTATAGTATCACATGGTTTGTTGTTGTTGTTATTTGGTTTTTAGGAGCATTAGCAACTAAGGCCATATTGCTCCGACATGGTTTGTACATTAATGTGGGATTACTGCTACCCATATGCAGTGCCTTGCATTTCTCAATTTTAAACTTCATATGCCATTTCTCAGCCCATCAGCTTAAATTTTCTAGATCTTGTTGCAGTAGCTTACCTTGATTACTGTCATTAACCACCCTGCCAACCTTTGTATCATCTTCCAACTTAGACAATAAGCCTAATACATTTTCATCAATATCATTAATAAATATTGATAACAAGTCCAGCACTGAAGCCTGGGGAACTCCACTAATAACATTAGTCTACGAAGGGCAGTGCCCATTAAAACCACACTGTTTTCTCCCACTCAGCTATCCCTTTATCCATAACAATAACTTCCCCTTAAGGCCACAATGCTCCAGTTTGTATTCAGTTAAACTTAATAATATGCATATGTTGATTAGCATCTTTCACCTATGGTTTTTAATAGCAAGCTGGCTTCGCTGCCATACACTTTCCTCCAATTAGTAATGCTCTCTGGCTTTGTGACTCTGAAGCATTACCTACAATCAAGCTGTTGACATGCACACTTTCATGCAGCCTGTCAGCAAATAAAATTGTCAACATGCCAGCCTGTCAGCAAATAAAATTGTCAACATGCAGCCTGTCAGTAATGTGAGCACCTACTGTGCTTGCATTACTGGCAGGCTAGCATCCAGTTGTAGGCATTTGTTGAAGTGTGCAGCTTATTCAGTTTGCATTTCGTTCACAGATTGGTGTAAAGGGAATTTTAATTTCAAAAATTAGTTAAAAATATGTTTTTATTTAAAAATGGATTCTTCACAGTTGTGTTCAGAAAATATTTAAAATAAAGGTGGCCTCAAAAAAAGTGAACAATTTTGAATTATTTTTTGCTGATTTTTCAAATGTAGGCATGTGGGGTCTAAGTGACCCTTGCATGCTTAGCGAAAAAACAATCTTCGTGTGCCTGATACTGGGTTAAAAAAGGCTGCAGCGAATTCGGCACTAGTTAGTTTTAAGGCAATGATTTATTTCTGTGTTTAGGAATAAGCTGGATATGAGCAAAATTTACAAGAATAATAGTTAACTTGATAGCACAAATCAAGTAATCATAGTTAACTTGATAGCACAAATCTTAATGGAAACTAGAAATACCAATAGGAAAAAAAAGCTATTTTAAGATTTGTATTTCTATGCATGATATTGCAGGGAGAGATTGGCCAAAACTGTCAGTTTCAGAGTTGAATTAAGATTAGGATGTTTATGGGTGGCCATTGGTATGTGGATGTGAAGAGGGTAAAGTGTGAAGCCAACAGAAATTGTGACCAATAGCTTAGTATGAACTAGAATGCATGACTGCTATTTGAATGAGTGGCAGGTTTTGATATAAATTGGCCTAGCAGTTATGTTAAGAACAACTTGGCTTTCACTCTACAGAAATGATCAAGGATATTTGAATATCTTAATTTTGAATGTATCTTAATTTTTTGAATATCTTAATTTTGAATGTCTTTTTTCTTAGACTTTGAATTAGTTATTGGGCACCTTAGAAAGTTATTATTCACATATTTTTGTAGACTATTTTTCTGTAGCAAAGTAGTAATTTAAAATTTTTTTAAAATATTCTTTCCAGCATAATAAAGGATGTACTTGAACTCTTTTGTATAGTTCATAACACTTCATGCAGAACATTAACTTGCATGATAAATGGATAGAGAGGATGGAGACAGTAAGTATTATTTCAGTGAGAACTGTATTAATGACATTTAACTTTCTTTTCTTTTTTTTTTTTTTTGTTTTTGCCTGTGAGAGTTAATCTGTTTATGTACCATCATTTTCTTCAGTTCAGTATGAAGAAGTGCCTCTTTGTTTTTTACTTTGGTTGACAGGCAAAAAATAATAATAATAAATAAATATTAGCCTTATTTCTTGACCCCCCCCCCCTCCAAATATTCTTGTCATTGTTCATCAATCAATCAATCAATAAATAAATAAATTAGTGAAACAATATGTAAACACACACAAGGGATATTTGAAAAGTGTTTCTGGTCACCCATATATTTCATTATTTAAAAATAAAATAAACATGTATGACAATATTAAATTAAAAATATTTATATACACTATTTAACTCATTTTTAGAGTAATATTTAAATTTAATTTTTTTATTTTTAAAGTTAAAAATGTCTTGTCCTCTAAAACCAATAATTTCACAAAAGAAAAGAGAGCTAAACAGTAATAAAATACCATTTTTGAAATAATTGCCTTTACAGGTAATCATTTGAAAAAAAATTAATCCACATGTGATCTGATCAGTACCTCCTATAACAAAGCTGGTTTATGTTTTGATGCTGTTGAACTTACAGTAGTAAATGTTTCCCTCCTGAATTTCACAAAATGCAGGAGGGTGAAAAAACTACAGCTGATAACAAATAATGAAACAAAAATAGTTTCCTTTCAATATATATATACTATTAAATTAAGTAATATAGCTACTTAACTACAGTGAAGTTCAACTCTAAGTTTAACTCTAGTTTTAGGCCTCAGGAAGTTAGAAAAATGTATGAAGCTATGTATTAGTCAATATTAAAAAATGTGCTTTGAGGGGATAAGTGATGCTGCCAGACTTTGTGTATTTCAGTACATACAACAAAATGGATGAAGTGTGTGAAACTATTTGATTTTGATCCAAAGTGTTTTTTGATAGTAAAGGAATGGAATATTTAGTTGCAGAGGCCACAATCATTTGTAGCCCCTCTGCAAAGCCAGCTTCACTGACACTTGTTTTTGATTTATTTCAGAAATACTTTAATTTTTTATGAAAGAATTAATAAATCTATTTTATGTGATTACGAGTACTGTTGACTGCACTTCTGATTAAGAAAAGAGCTGCGGAATTTAATACCAAAACAAACTGCATTATATAGCAACTGTGCAGTTGACTAGTGTACAGTAATTTTTTTCAAATACAGTCACTCCCCAACTTATGTAAGGGTTTCATTCCACGGAACTCTATATAAGTCAGAATTTCCCTAAATGCTTATGCAGCACTCATGAATTTGAGTGAAGCAAAAAGGAAATGTTTGACAAACATGTAAATTTATTCAATTTATTGAACGGTCCTCGTAATTTTTATTAAATAGTCCTCATAATTTTTTTAGCTCATGCACAGGAAAAATAAAAGTGTACAAAATTACAAAAATTTCAAAATTATAAAATTACAAAAAGAGAGAGGAGACAGGCATAACGTCAGCAAGTTTTACCTTTCAAGCATCGTTGTAAGAATTAACTCTCCAGCTGATAAGCACTGCTGTGGAAGTTGAGGGCTGTGGAGATTTAGAAGGTTTTTTTCCCAACACATCACAAAATTTCTCTGCTGCTGCAGGATCAGCACTGGCGACTTCACCACATACTTTAATGTTTTGGAAACCAGTGCAAAACTTGAACCTATTAAACCACCTGTTACTTGCCACTAACTTGGCTTGGGGTCTGCCGTACTTATCCTTAATATCTTCATAAATACTTCTTGCTTTTGCTTGAATGGCCATTGGACTCAGGGGCACTTGCTTCTGAATCTGATTTCCATCCATATTATTAATAGCTTTTTCATCTTCGATATAGCACCTGAATGCTGTTTTGTGATCACCGTTGATCTGAAATGCATTGATCCTTTAATATGTTCTTTTATATGTGCTGTCCTTTAAAATAGTATTCACTGTTGAAGCAGCGAGACCTAATTCCATGCAGTAGATGACAAACTTTGCCCTGCTTCATACTTCTTAATAATTTTCATCTTCATTTCTAAATCAATTTTGTTTGGTTTCCTAGCACTGCCACCACATGCACTCTACATTGGTCACTTTCCCTTCATCAAGTAAATAGGAATGAAGAGAAGATTCTGAAATTTTATTTATGTTTTTTATATGATTGAAGATTTCAGTGAAGGGGAACACATTTCACCATAATAACGTAAAAACCCAAACAATTCCAGCTATCGATATTATCGCAAATGCAATAAGATCGAGTTTACTACCCGTTTATAATAGATTGCACTAACAGAAAAGCCCAATAAACGGAAAATGGAAATTCTTTTTATTGTTTTATGGTCGTTGCCTCCAGAAATTTTCTTTAGAAAAATATCAACAAAGGCATTCAAAATTGATTCTTATAACGGAACATATGATAACGATGAAAGTGTAGCACTCCATTATAAAAATGTTTTTTTAGAGAGATAAATAGCTTAGTTATATAGTGAAAATTTCAACTTCCAAGATCTTGGAACAAATTACCAAAAAAAAAAAAAACATGTTATTTGGTTCACATTACGATATTTTCACGATACCTCCATTTATTCCTATGAGATGCAAAATACATTTCCACAATTTTAAGTTTGCACCGGTCGGCAAAAACTTTACATAAATTTGAATTTCCATAAGTCGAGTATTATGTAAGCCAGGGAGTGGCTGTAATTGCCTTTATGGCAATCATTTGAAAAAAATTAATCCACATGTGATCTGATCAGTACTTCCTATAACAAAGCTGGTTGACGTTTGGATGTTGTTGAACTTACAGTAGTAAATATGATTCCCTCCTGAATTTCACAAAATGTAGCAACTGTGCAGTTGACCAGTGCACAGTAATTTTTTTCAAATAATTGTGCAGTTGCAGGTTCTGCAAGAAAGGTTATGGTCATCTCTTTTTCTCTGAATGTCAAAAAAAAAAGACATTCAAAGAATGGTTTACCAGCATATTGTGCCACATCATACAACTGCTATGGGACCTTACTACAGAACTGTATTGCACACTTTGTGGGATTATGTTTGTCACAAACAACCACAACTGCATGGATGTTGCTCACATTGCTCATACTGTCATTGAATACTTAGCCAGTATTAAAGTCAAATCTGTTCCTTATCAACCCTACAGCTCTGACCTTGCAGTCTGTGCTTTTTTTTATTTTTTTTATTTCCAAAGTTAAAGAAGGAGCTGTGAGGAAAACATTTCCAGTCATTAGAAAAAGTTGTAAAGGCAGTTTTCAAATGCACCTCAAAATATAACTTCCATCATGTTTTTGAAGAATGGCCGAAACATTGGAGTAAGTGCATTTCATCAAATGGGGACGAGTTTGAAAAGGAAGATCATCAAAATATGGATGATTAATAAAGGTATGTGGTAAAAAAAAAATATGATTTCTTTATTGAACAGTCCTCATATATATGTATATATCTGTATACACACATAAATATGCACAGTTTTATTTTGTTAAATATATACTGTTCTAATATTTACTAAGAAATACTGTTCGAAGTTTAGGCCCAAATGGATGTCAGATGAACTAATGAGACTCTTGACAGAGAAGAAAAATGCATGGGATGCATATAAATTGTCATGTGACACAGAGGCCTATGGTAGTCTGTAAGCTTTTCCGTAATCAAGTCACAAAGGAGGTTAGGCAAGTGAAGGCAGATTATGAGAAATCTCTGGCAAAGGATGCAAAGACTTCTTTAATTATATAAACTCTAAAAGGAAGGGTATGAATCAGATTGTTCCGCTTGATATCGATGGCTTGACTATAAATGATCCTGCTCAGATAGCTGCCAAACTGAATGAGTATTTTGCATCTACATTCACACAAGGAATTCTGTAGAGAAGTGGAGAACAGAAGCATATTAAACTCTAACAGGGAGCTAAATGATTTTGTAATAGCTGAGAGCAAAGTGGAGGAGAAATTGTTGAAGTTAAACATAAGAAAGGCGCCTGGGCTGGATAGGATCTATCCAATTATATTAAAGGAGGCAGCAAAGGAAGTAAGCAAACTCTTAGCCATAATTTTGAGAGCATCGTTGGACTCAGGGGAGGTTTCCACAAAGTGGTTAAAGATGCATTGCAGGATCATCTAGACAAGACTGCGGTAATAATTCAGCCACAGCCTGTGTTTGTTAAGGGAAAGTCTTGTCTGACCAATTTGATTGGATACTATGATGTGGTCACAAAGGAACTGGATGCAAAATATAATTTTGATGTCATATACTTGGATTTCAGGAAAGCTTTTGATACTGTTGCATATGGTAGACTTCTGTACAAATTGGAGAAGTATGGCATTAAGGGCAAGTTGCTACAATGGATAAAAGGATGGTTGAGTGGGAGGAGACAGAGTGGTAATCAATGGACACTGCTCTTCATGGACTAATGTTATTAGTGGAGTTCCCCAGGGTTTGGTGTTTGGTCCATTGTTGTTCTGGTTATCAGTGATGTTGATGAAGGTATATCAGGCTTAGTGTTGAAGTTTGCAGATGATATAAAGGTTGGCAGGGTTGTTAATGACAGTATGCTACAGCAACAGGATCTAGAAAAGTTGGGCAGATGTGCTGAAAAGTGGCAACTGAAGTTTAACATTGACAAATGCAAAGTATTGCATATGGGTAGCAGTAACCCCAGAGAAATGTACCAATTATGTGGTGTTACACTTGGGGTAGTGGAGAATGAAAGAGACCTGGGGGTAATTGTACAGTTAGATATGAAGTTTTCTGAACAGTGCAGGCAGGCTGCCAGAGCAGGTCATGGGGTATTGTCAATGATATACAGGAATTTTGCTAGCAGGGATAAGGAGGTGATTATCTTTAATCTTTAATCTTTATTGTATACAAACATGGTATATACAATAGACCCTTCACAGCAGCAATGCCAGGGGTTTTACATTGGTTGGTGGACAATAGCTTTGGGGGAAGGGAGCCCACATCGAAGTTCGGGCTCATCCCCCAGTGCCAACAATAAAATAGAATCAATGTCAGATTATTTACAGAATATATGCTTTTGACAGTATTTACAATGAAATAATAAAGGTATTCATATTTACCTTATGTTATATTAATATTTATATTCATAAAGATATTGTTGACTTTATTTACAACATATTATCCCCTTGTATAAGGCAATGGTCAGGTCACACCTTGAGTACTGCGTACAGGTCTGGAAGCCTCATTTCATGAAGGATGTAGGGTTGCTAGAACGAGTACAAAGAAGGGCAACAAGACTGGTGAGGGGAACAAAAGGGTGCCCTTGCGAAGAAAGGCTTAAGTTCTGCAAACTGCAGCATCTAGAGACTAGACATCTGCGAGGTGATCTGATTGAGGTGTATAAGGCCTTGAAAGGATTGAGCAGGCTCAATGCTTATGGGATTTTTCCTCTTGCTCAGGTTACAACCCTGAGGGGCCATAAACTGAAATTGAGGAAAGAGTTGTTGCAAGAGATGTGTAGAAATTTGCCTTTAGTAGCCAGCGAGTAGTTGATTGCTGGAACACACTTCCATCTGTCGTTGTGCAAGTTGATAACCTAAATAAATTCAAGGAAGAAGTGGATAAACGTTTGGAGCAAATGGATGGGTGAAATGGGAAGTTTTTTTTTTTTTTGAGAAATGGGATTTTTTTTTTTTTTTTTTTTTTTTTGCCTGATGCTGTATAAGCTTGCTTTCTTGCATAATATGCCTCTACTAATGCTAATATGTATATTATTAATTTATGGTGAAGAGTATCATAAAAGATATACCTAGATAAATCTATGGAAAACACATAGGTAAATTATGTCACATAGACACAGAGGATAATATACAAAAATGTATTGCTGTATACCTACAAAAACTTATCAGTATAGGTATACAGCAATAAGTTTTTGTATATTAAGATGTGTCTTTTACAATACTCTTCCCCATAAACTAATACCTATATTTATGAAAATAATACTGTATATAAATTACATTATGGATGTAGTGTATATATTGCCACTGCAATGGCACTAGCCCATAAATTCTGTATATGAATGATTATCAACATGCTATATACCTTATATAACACATATACTATGTATATACAGACTAACATACATACACAGTGGGCCGTGCATTAGTTTATCAAAAAGAGATGTAATTTACCAAAAGGCATATTACTGAAAACAGAAAAATTTGTTTAAATGCCATAAATGTCATGTAAATGTTCATAAAAGTAATACGGACATAAAACTGACTTCAAGATTTAAAATATATAGATTATTTCTCAGTAAACTGACATAATGGCCCACCTTGTATATTAACCATGGTGTTTCTTGGTTGTAGTCAATCAGATATACTATCCTGAAATTTGTAAAACTGCTTTTAATTTAGTTGATAAAAATGAAGATTGAGTTATTAAATATGTCTCCTGCTTCACCATTTAATGTGTAACACATGAGTGACCAGATATTCCCTTTAAAGTGTTTTTTCTTATACATGATTAAGGGAAAAAAAATTCAGTATACCACTAAAGTTATTGAAAGGATCGTTGCAGATCATAGCACTCATTATCTGTGAATAGCTTCTTCTGTTATATTAAACTGCTATAAACATGCATACTTAAATCTGAAGTGAGAGGATAATATTCATAGAGTTAATGCATTAGGCTTGTAGCAAATTCAGCAAGCTCTTTTCACCCAGCTCCTTTTTGTTTTAATAATGAAAACACAAAAGCACAAAAGCTAAGTGCTATAGATTAATACCTTTCGTGTTTGGTGTTTTCATTATTAAAGAAAAGAGGGGAAAAAGAACTTACTGAATTTGCTACAAGCGTACAAATGCATTAACTATGCATGGGGTTGAGGTTGAGAAGTTAAAAAGATACTTGTTGACATTAGACTTGAATTTCTATAGACTGTAATTTTTGGGAAATTTGTGTAAAGGAAGATTTCTGTTATTTGTTTTCAATTGGTCTTCTGTTATCTGTCATTCCAGATAACTTTATTTTTTATTTAGGATGTGAGCAAAAGGATTGAAAACAGATAACAGAAGCAGAAAGCATAAATGAGGAAGAGAAAAAGTTCAGTTCTGAGATTGACATTGGACATTGAATGGATGCTGACTGGTTCTACTTTTATTTGCATTTTCAGTCACCTTATCACAATATGCTTTAGCATGCCTAACCCTTTTAGCAACTTGGTTGCAGAATAGTTTATGCTTACTGTAGGCTTCTTGTCTCCTGATAATTAGTAATCATCCAATGCATTTTTCTTTTCTGCTACTAGTCTCGGCAGTTCAAATGACATCCATTTAGGTCTGAATCTCAAACAGTATCTCTTAATTGGTATGAAAAGCTTTGTAGCCTCCACAATTACTTCCCCAAACACTTCCCATTTAGCATTTGCAGTTGTCATCAACATCAGTGTGTCCACTGAAAAGAATTTATAAGCTGTCTAAGACCATTGCAATCAACTGTGCAAAAGTGTGTAACTCTTTACCCTTTATATCAGTTCTATCTTTAAATAAATCCACATTGATACATTATGATCACTGCCATACCTAGTGGCTCCTTTACCAGAAGACTATTAATACATAAAGGGTCACTGCTAATAATCAGATCAAGAGTATTTCTTTCTCTTGTTCCCCCCGCCCCTTAGCATGTTGGTATAGAAAACATTCATCCAGTAAATCCATATCCAGAAATGCTCTGCTGAGTGAACTAACAAATCAAGTTCCAATCAATATCTGGAAAGTTAAAATTCTCCATGAAGATATTCTGATTTGCTAGCCCACTCTATTTGCTTTTACAGTTGTTCATGATACTGATCACAGTAATTTAGCCTATGACATATTCCCACTCTTGTTTTTGTTTTTCCAGTTTTTATGTCATGCCACACTGTCAACATTACGCTGGCATCTCTCATGTGAATTGGGTTTATTGTTTTAGAATCTGTGCACTTCTTAACCAAGAGCATAACTTCTACTTTCTGTCCTTTTCCTTTTTGTACATGTAGTACTCATTGTATCGAGATTCTTCATCCCCTGTGTTAGACCGGCACCATGTTTCTGATTTTCCTATAATGTTTGCATTGGTGACTTAATCAATACTTCAGATTCATCCAATCTGTTTACTATACTCCTAGCATTTGTGTATAAGCATATATATATGTATGTGTGCATGCCTGTTCATGCTTTTAGTAACCCTGACTCAGTCCATACATTTGATTCTCCCAAGAAGACTCCTAGCTGGCTTTGTAATCCCCTGCTCTTGTTTTCATTGCTGCATGCACCAATAGAGGCACCACAGCAAGAAAAAGTGGCACTGAGTCCACTAGTTCACAAAAGCATTCTACAGGTATTTCCATCCATGCATGCTTGCACTGCTGTCCATAATTCAGTCGCATTCCTGGGTGGAGGATCCAAAGCTCAAACGGACCTTTTTGCAGCATTCCAGAGATGCTCTATGGGATTCATGTCTGGTGAACGGGGAGGCCATTCCATGGTAGTAAAATCTGTGGAATGCTCTTCGAACCATGTTCTAGTTACCACAGCTCTGTGGGGAGGCGCATTGTCCTGCTGGAAGAGTCCATTGCCACGGGTGTGCACGATGACTATGAAGGGATACAGATGGACACGTAACCTGGACCATTCAGAGATCCCTTGTGTGCCAGTTGAACCACCTGCCTGAACATTTCCTTATTGATGTGACCGGTGCATGATTTGTGCAGTATCCGCAAGATATACACCCTCCCATCTGCTCAAAATAACTGGAAACAGGACTCATCGAACCAGGAGACTCATCTCCAATCATCTAAGGTCCAGTGCTGATGTTCTTTTGCCCAGTTGAGGTGTAGAGTCCTGTGTCATGGTGTCAGCAATGGGACTCTGGTGGGTCAGCGGCTCCCATAACCTATTGCAGCTATTGATTGCCTGATGGTCTTGGTGGAGACGTTCTGGCACCTCCCTTTTTGAAGTTGGTGGTGATTTGTGCTGCTGTCACTCCCCAGTTGGCTGAAACAATGCGAGATAGATGTCAACGACCACGTTCATCCACCAGCTTTCTCCCATAGTGCTGTCCTTGATGAGATGTTATTCCGGAAATGGCGTATTCCTGATACACTCTTGATATTGTTGAATGAGGACAGTGCAATTTCTGTACTAATCCGCGATAGAGTGACCCATGCCTTGGACACCCACTGTCAAAGTCAGTTAACACACGACATTTATCCCTACTGACTTCGAATTACTGTCTACGTGAATGCAGTGTACCTATATACCTGCCAATCAGTGTGTTTGTCCACTAATGAGTGGAGTGACAGTGTCGCCTTTCCCAGGACCAGGTATCTCATGAATTCTATCCTTTCAGTGTATTAACTATAGGTTAAGAAGAGAGAGAGGTTTGTTTATTATACTAATAAAATTAAGGAGAGCCACTCCCGCTTTAATTATAATCTTTTAATTTTATTATATTAAACTTATCTATTTCTTCCTTAACCTCTGGCTAAACTTTTAAAGTTATCATGTCTAGTGGTACCCATTTGTAATAAAAAATTTTTGAACCTACGGTAGATGTGCCAAAGACGTTTCATTGAGAGGTTGTGTCACAGCTGAATTTGATCAGTCTCTCTCTCTCTCATCATCTTAAACGTGTAATAGATCTGATCGACAGTTCAATAACCTCCCAGACATTGCATCATCTAGACCAGTGGTTCCCAACCGATGTGTAGCAACCCTTTTCAAATATGCCACGGATTAGGAAAATTGCCATTGAATTCAATGGCAATATCTATTTCGGTGTGTCATTAATATTCACCTTTTAACTTAAAGTGTGACTTGAGTGACAAAAGATTGGGAATCACTGATCTAGACCATCACTGTTATGATGGATTTCAAGCAGTCACTTCTTTCCTGAAGGGATATCATTTAACTGGTTCACCATATCCTGATATATGTCGTTTGGGTGTTAGCTCTTTAATATGAAGATATTCAGTGACTACAATTCTGGATTTTTTTGTTTTGAGCTTTTCATTTGATATCACTTTGGACACATGTTAAAAAATAGTTAATTGTACTTGCAGAACTTTTAAATTTGGTGGTTGAGCATAATGGCATTATGCACACACCTTCTAGAGATTATAGTCCTTTTTTTTTTTTTATTTTAGTCAGGCCCAAAATGTTTCATGTTACTTCTTGTTTGTAGAATATACTTTTATTGTATTTTTATACATTAAGATCCCTTTTTTATTTAGGATGTGAACAAAAGGGATTGAAAACACAACATTCTGATGTTGAAGCAGATGTGGCTGTGACAAGGTATGTAAAAAAAAAAAAGTGAATATATTTTCTGGTCCTAGCCAAGCTCTATATGTATATGCATTATTTTCCCATATTTAGTGAATTTTGATTTTGTAAATAGCTTGCATTTTCACATGTAATATAAGAAATTTTTTAGCTTGTAGAACCTGCACCTAAGTTTAGTTTAATTGGGGTCAAAATAACAGTTGATATTCACATTTTCTCTTGGCTAGAAATCATTACAACATAACTGTAATCTTTGGCAAGTGACATCACATGTTGAACATGCACTGAAACCACATTGCATGTGGCATGGCAGTTACTTTCATTGTTGTTTAAGGTAGTTGGACCCTGTGCAAGGTCAACTGCATCATTAGTGTTTTTTTATTAAGTTTTTTAGTCTTTCTAAATTCTTTTAAATCCTAATTATGGCCACTAAAACATGGAGCTGACTATAATGAAAAGGTAAAATTATGCAAAAAGCAGGGGTGGGGACCTAAACATCCTAGAAATAGAGATGGCATTAAAATTTTACCTTATACTGTCATCTTTATGCTGGATAACGAAAAGTTGAAAAGTGGAGCAAATAAGACAATGAAATAAAAGCATTTTTCACATGTAATGTAGAACGTGTTGACAAAGTGGATGCAAAAAATAATTTTGACATCATATACGTAGATATCAATAAATCTTTGGCTCTGTTCCACGTGAAAGACTGTTGCACAATTTGGCAGTAGGGGCAAGTTATTGCTATGGATAAAGGGGTAGTTGAGTGGCAAGAGACAGAGTGGTTAGTTTAATTGGGGTCAAAATAACAGTCGATATTCACATTTTCTCTTGGCTAGAAATCATTACAACATAACTGTAATCTTTGTAAAACAGCACTGCTTGCCTTGGACTAATATTAATTAATTAATTTTTTCTGTTTATACTCCGGCATGACAACCAGGTCAGTAGAGTTTACAATAAATCGTCAATACAAATATTTATTGTATTTAGTAGTCACGGGCTTGAACCCCGGTCCACTCAAGGAACACGTGCTGTGCACTCTCGCCCCTGACCACTCAGCTACCTGGAGCCCCTTGGGGTTCAGTGCTAGGCCCCTTACTGTTTTCAGTATTTATTAATGATATTGATGAAGGCATATTAAAGCTAAAGTCTAAGTTTGTAGGATAGTTAAAGGTTGACAGGATAGTTAATGACAAATCAAAGTGTACTCCTGTAAGAGGCCTAGAAAAATTAGGCAGATGGACTGATGAATAGTAATTGAGGTTTAACATTGGTAAACTGCAAGGTACTGCATATGAGCAGTAGCAATCCTAGAATAACATACCATTTGGACAGTATGTTATTCTGGTGAGGAATGAAAGAGACTTCTCAGTAATTGCAAAGTACAACATGAAGTTCTCTGAGCAATGCAAACAGACTGATAGTGCACAGCTCATGGATTTCTGTCAATGATATTACAGGAATTTTGCCAGCAGGGACAAGGAGGTGATTATCCTGTTGTATAAGGCAATGGTTATAGCACATCTTGTGTACTGCATGCAGGTCTGGAAGCCTCATTTTAAGAAGGATGTGGAACTGTTGGAGCATGTGCTGAGAACAGCAACATGATTTCCAGATGCTTCAATTTACAGAACTGAAGTCTTTCTTAGTTGAAGCATCTGGAAACCAGCCACCTTGTGAAGAAACCTGATTGAGGTGTTTAAGGCTTGAAATGGATTGGGAAACTAAATGCTGATGGCATCCTTACTCTTTTTCAGGTGACACACAAGGGCATTTTTTTTTTTTTTATGTAAATTTAAATTGACAAAGGATGGTGCAGGATAGATGTGCAAAATTTTATTTCAGCTAGAGAACAATACCAGACTTCCACCTGGTATTGTGGAGGTAAATTTAAGTAAAAATTAGACTAATTTTTAGAAGGGATAGATTGATAAGGTGTGTATACTAATACTACCTGATGATCTTGGTAATACATTCAGTCCACTGCCTCCGTTGGTTTTCTGACACAGATGAGAAGAATCTCAAACAATCTCAGTATCTTCAAGTATTGATGCCTTCATCCTTGTCTTGAAAACCTTGAGAATGAGAGAGTTGAAAAGTGGAGCAAATAAGACAATGAAATAAAAAGATTTTCCACATGTAATGTAGAAAGTGTTGACAAAGTGGTTTTAACTGGATGCAAAAAATTATTTTGTCATCATATACTTAGATAAACCTTTGGCTCTGTTCCATGTGAAAGACTGTTGCACAATTTCGAGCAGTGTGGCAGTAGGGGACAGTATGGAGTAAGAGCAAATTACTGCATGAGAACGAGAAACCTCTTGAAAATGTTTTACTGGGACTGTTTGAGATTCTTCTCATCTCTGTGTCAGAAAACCAAAGGAGGCAGTGGACTGAATGTTTGTGCTCCAGAGTTAACTCCTACTTTTGTGTTAACTTTTTACAGGTGTTTTTTCTTATGCTCATATGCAACCAATTCTTGGGAAGAGTGACAAATCACTCTTCAATTATCATCTTCCACGGCATGGCTCAGTTAGTCAGTCTTGGACAAGGATTGTTTGGTTTTTTGGTTTATGCTTCCAGAAACATGTATTTTCACAAAATACATGTAATTTGCAAACAGTGGCATTGATGCTAATTTCAAAAACAATAAATCCATCAACTGCCAACTCAAAATTTTCCATCTCGTGGAAGAAAGTTTCCACAGTAGTCTGCTTTTAAAGTTCTGCACGTTTCCTCTTGCTGCTCACTGGATGTGATGATAGATAGTTATATTCAAACTCCTCAGCTAATACAGAAGTCTCCCCCTCCCCAGATTCTGTTCTTTTATCCACTTTTTTCCTTGCGTATGTTAGTGACTTTCTTTCATTGCCTGTAAATCCTCTCCATAGTTTTGCAGATGATAGTACTGTTCAAGATTTTACAATGTTTTACATTATGTTAAATTGATTGAGGCAATATTGTGCTGTAATAGGCTCCTGTAATGCTAAATATGGTGGACTATGAAGGATCCCAACATACATTATGGTACAAAATGCATCCAAATTGTTTTGGTTTCGAACAAATGGTCTGTAGAATTAAATGCACATTAATTTTGTTAGGAATAACATAAGAGGTTCTATCTTGCTTTTTTAACCAATGACTTTTGTACATACACACCATAATTTATCTTAATCCATTACAAATTAACACCATGGTAGTTGGCAGAGTGTTATTAGAATCTTCAAAGAATCGGTTAGTATAAAAGACAAAAAATGCAGTATAATTCTGAGGATAAATTTTTATTCAAGTGTGAAGCATCACTAACTAAATCAAATTGTTCTACACACAAACCAATACATCTGTTGCAGAGGAGCTTTGTTAAATTAACACTGGTAATGAATTTAATAATTACTTTTTCTGTTTTATTCTATGCATGGGAAGGAATGTTTCTAGTCCTTTAAATGTGAAAACTGAAACAAAAAAGAGAACATAGTCTTTTGGCAGTGTGAATGTTTAAACTGTTTGAATTTGGGAGAGACCAAAATGGAAAAGTTAAGAGGTTGTACTTAAAGATCTGATGATCTGCTGCATTTTGTGTATGTATTTTTGATTTGATTTGCATGATTTGAATATCTTTGTATACATCTCGTTAGAAGAAACTGAGTAGTGAAATAAAAATATCCATATTTTTATTATGGATATTAATAAAATTTTGGATATTTTATAAAAATATCCAAAAGGTGTTGTTATAATTGTTTGTGCATCTGCTTGAGGGTTAAATACAAGTCATGCCAGAGGTTTAGTTTAATTGTCTAGTTGTGAAAGGATACAGTTTTGCAATTGTTATGGAGTGAATATTCAAGTGCAACACACTGCTTGTTACAATACAATTTATTCACTTTTCAGTTTGACAAACCCTGTTTTTCAGAAACTGCTGTCAAATACACACCTCTGTTCCATAAATGGTGATCTCCAGGTAATTCTTCAAAGGGGAGGGGAAAAAAGCTTCAATCTTTTTAAAACTCAGTAAAACAATACATCAGAATCAGTGTATTAATACAAACCCTGCTTTGCACAAACAGCTACAACTCAAATATTCATCTCCTGAAATATCAACACACACACACACTCTGATAAATCTCATGGTAGGAGCACACTGGCATTGATAATGATTAATGTGATAACATCACTATATATGAAATTAGCCATCAACACATCAATTCACATAGATTACTTTACTCTGCATTTTGAAAAAAAATTCACTAATGTTTTCTCAGAAAAAGGTGTTTCTGAATCATTTTGTAATGATGATTTCAAAAATGACTTCCATTTGTTTCCATCCCGTCAAGTTATCTTAAAAAAATCCCAAAAGAAAGTTTGATTTTTCACAAATTTTTATTAATTTTGGCAGAATTTGTGCACTGAAGTTATAACAAAATGCTATTTTTACCAGACTTTTATATTTAAATACATGTTGAAAACACTATTAAAAAGGGCAGCGTAGTAAAAAGTCCACTAAACACTTACCTCTCATTTTAAAAATTGATCTATCATGGGTTAAATTTTTGTTTCTTTGATTTTCTTGCAGATCTTTCTACTTTTCGTCTCTTGTCAGCATCCAGCAATAGTCAGCCATTATGTTGACATTCCACCTCCCCTGGTATCTCATTTCCATGTTTTAATGTCCTGGTGAAACCTCTCACCCAGTTCTTTAATAACACTTTCGTTTCTTTCATTTTCTTGCAGATCCTCTTACTTTACAGTCTCTTGTCAGCATCCAACAATAGTTGGCCATCATGTTTACATTCCACCCTTCCTAGATTTTCTGGAAAGTAGTCTATGTGGGAGTGTAAAAAATGTACCTTAATACTCATGTTGCAGCCCAGCTTCTTGAAGTTGGGTAATGTATTCTTGTAGTCTGGATCCTTCTTGTTCCCTAAGAAGTTCTCAACACAGACCTGAAGCTAATCCATGCCTGTTTTTCTCTTTTATTTGTAGTTCTCTCAAAATCTCGGTCCCTCATCAGTTTGTGAATTTGAGGTCCAACAAAAATACCTTGTTTTAGCTTCTCTTGGGTGAACAATGGGAATTTAGTACAAAGGTCGTTGAAGCAGGAACCTTCCTAAGGTAAAGCTTTCACAAACTGTTTTGTCAAACCCAGTTTGATGTGCAGGGGTAGAAGGAGGACAGTTTTGGAGTCTACCAGTGGTTTGTGAATTATGTTCTTTGATCCAAGCAACAAAGTGCTCTTTTCTGGCCAGACCTTGAAATCCCAGTGCTAACTCCTTGCCCGACTGTTCCACTCATACAAAAAGCAAGGCATTTTTTGTAGCCAGATTGCTGTCCAAATAACATGCCTATCATTTTAAAGTCAGCACAGACCAACCAACCATGTTCTTAATGTTTAATATTTGTTAACAATTTCAAGTTCTCATATGTTTCTTTCAAATGCACAGAATGAGCTACTGGAATTGCCCAACATTTATTTCCATTGTGGAATAACACACCATTGAGCCTCCTCTTTGGTGAGACAATAAAAGTCTCCATTATGTATAATTGTAACTAATTCCTAAATAGTTCATTAAGTCATTTATATTACTGCAAAAAAACTATGGAATTGTCCTCAGAACAGTAGGGGACTAGTTCTTGTTCTCTGTGTCTGTACCATGAGAAAAACACCCCATGTGCTAAAAGATTTTCTGACTTGAGTCTAAAACAAAGGAGTTCTGGAGATTCCTTTGGTAAATTTTAACCTCTTACTAGATCATTGAGTTCATGCTGTGAAAACAGTTGAAGGCTGGGCTCAATGTCTCCAGGTATGTGTAGACTTCAGTTTCATCTTCAGAAGCTTCACTTTCAGCATTCTCTGCTGCTACATTCTCCAATATAAGTGGAGGACATGGAATTGGCAGGTTATCTCCATGTGGGACTGGTCTAATGGCAAATAGAATATTAGGATACACAATGCCCTTATTCTTTGCATTGTATCCTACTACTTTAACTAAGCAAAAGTAAGTCATCACAGTGGTTTGTAGGCTCCTGCCAAATCATGAGAATTGCAAATAGCATAGCCTTCTTTTTTACCATTTTTCCAGTATCTTAATGCTATAACACAAATTTGGCAAACTTTATGTGAAGCCCATTGTTTATCTTGATCACTGAATTTCACTCCAAATTAAGCACAAATACAATTTTTTTACAAATTCTGTAATATCTTGTCTTTGCTTGAGGACTACATAACTTCCACAAATATAACAAAATAAGTTTGGATTGTTCAAACACTTGCATGAAGACATTTTACTCACTTTTCAGCACAATTTTGAAACAATAACCTCAAAAATAAATTGAGCTCACACTGATAAACACTGCTGCATGGAGCTCTCAAGGTCAAAAAACAAATGACTGAGGCAGTGTTGCCAATGTATGAAGATTTAGTTAACAACTCATGATATCAACTTAAGTGATTTGTGAAAAAATGGTACATGATAGAAAAAAAATAAATAAAATTTCTGAAATCAGCATAAGAAAACTGAGTTAAAAACAGCTATTAGTTTACAAACATTGAAACCATGCAGAGTGGTGTTACCTAAAGATTTTCTTTCTGCATTGAACATAGTGTAAAGTAGCACAGAAGCAAAAAAGCAGTGGGACAGAGTAGAACCTCCAAGAGAGAAAATTAAAGCATTATATGTAGGATTAATTAATATATTAGTATGACTAATCACAAGAGCCATGTGAATTAATTTGGCTTATTGAATCAACTCCAACACCTAGTATATTCAAAGGATCAAACCAATTAATTACTTTTAGAGATCTCATAACCGTTAAATGTACAGTTTAGTTAGTGATTTGGGGGGCAGAATCTTAAACCCAGTAAATTGTGACTCAGAGTGCCAAGCAATTTCTCTATGGTTTCTATTGTGAGTGTATTAGTGACTCAGGTTTTGCTTGTTGAGCCTTGACGTTACAATTCCATATCTATAATATAGTAAGGAAGAAGTTTCTGGAAAGGGAATGGAAGGAAAGTAACCTTTCATTTTTTTGTATCTAATTACTAATCTTACCAGCTTGACCATTTGGTGACACTACTCATGCTTCTCTGTGCAGGGGCAGAGCTTGAATAAAAGATATTACTCAAGACTAAGAAGGAGTCTAAAATAGATCAGCCTAATCATATAATAATGGAATACAAGTAGACTCCAATGCAGCTTTAAATGACACACATAATGCAAGCTTAAAAGAATGAAAATCAGCTCCTTTCAACCTGTTGTGCTTCCACTTTTGGTAATGTGTTCTTTAACAACTCAGCCAATTAGGAAATTTTCATTTGTCTAGAAAATGGAAGTCTTAGTAATGTCACCAAAAATGATTAAGTGGTTACAACAAGTGATCTTTTAGTAGAGACATCAAAATATCATTAATTAGGGAAGCTGTTAAAGACAAAGATCTTTACAGGATTATGAGTTGAAATAACCCTCATAATACCCTGAATACATCAAATGGTGTTATTGCAAAGTGGGATTGGTTATACATTTCAGAGGAAGAACTGCTGTGTGAACTGAAAGATCAACAAGTGATATGGGTTAGAATAATAATGACAAAAATTACTTTGTCCCTCCGGCATGATCTGGAATTCTTACATTTAATACCACTTTTCTACGTATACCACTTTTCTACATCAATCAATAAAAGCAGGATATTTAAATTGCAAAATTAGTCTGTGTATACTAAATCTGATATGTTGTTATAACTTCTAGCAGTATAGACACTCTAAGGCAACATGTAAGGGAGATCCCATTTGCCCATGCTGTGCATGAAAAGAACATGATCAAGCAATTTGTACTTCCACTTCATTCATCTGTTCTAACTACAAGGTAAATCACTTTTTTTTTTTTTTTTTTTTTTGAAGATGTGGATAGTGGGAAAAACAAATAAAGTACAAGATAAAAATAGTGTTCTACCGAGAATTGAGATACAGTGACAATACAGTGGATGCTGCTTATTATGATCACTTCAGGACACAGCTTAATTAATAACAATAACTGAAGAAACAAGAATGCAGCTGTTCAGCATTGTTTATTGATGCAGGTTGAAAATGTGTACATAAAAATGTGGAAAGCCAGAAAGAAAACATTAAAATCGAGCAATATATAAAATACTTTAATTTGACTGTCTACTACTTCTTTGAAAAAGCCATCAATAAAAATTAAACCGGCATTTTCTTGGAAATTATAAACCATTGAAAACAAAGAAAATATTAAAATAAAGAATTAGAAAAAGTTAATGCTCTGTTGTGAGTCACATTGATAGTACAGATATAGTATTTTCTTTCACAGAGTAATGACACCAACAGCTACACAAACCATACAAAGCAATAGCAGTATGTTGTTTTTTTCTGTGTATTAGTATATGTCTGATTGGAACTTTATAACAGCGAAACATTGAGCAAATGATAACATTATTGATGAATGCAATAAGCAGCATACACTGTATTTGCAACTAAGCCTTCACATTCTTATGTAAATTGTAGCCAAGGAAACAGAGGTAGCTGTACTTCCAAATCAGATAGATTGGAGAAAAAGAACTGGTACTGGCAAAACTAGTATTAGCAAGCTGAATCAATGTCCTCAAAAGCAAAGATGCAGTTATAACTCAATATAAGAAGAAAAACAAGAATATAGGTGAAATGATATAAATGGTGCCGATGTTCAAGAAGAAAATGTGCTAAACTTAATACTGAAGAGGATATTAATACACCTTGTTCCGTTTATCCAAAGAAAGAAAGAAAGATATTAAAAAATTTTTACACAAAAAAAAGCTATCAGAATAAACAAACACATGAAGAAGATCTAAATAATGCAGCATATGGAACTAAAAAAAAAAAAAAGGTAAACTGTAGCCATTATCAACCCAATGCAGGATGTAAGCCTCCTCAACAATTCATGCATGAGGGAAATGGATCTGCCATAATCTGCCACGCTGGTCCAGTGCGGGTTGGCAGATCGACCGTATTTAGCAGTCAGGGGCTTGAACCCCTGTCTACTCAAAGAGCGTGTGCTACTGCACTCCACTCAGCTAACTACCATGGTCTAAATGAGAAATCAGTTGAAATAAAAGACATTATCCAGTTGGCATATGTCTTCAAGAAACTCATCTAACATCCCAGTCCAGGACCTCAGGTTTAGTGTGGAAAAGAATTCAGATATTGAATGACATGTATCCTAGCATACAATGGCCATACCTTCATTGGAAAGGGGGCATAATCTGCTCAGCAAATAAGATCTCAAAAATTTCAGCTGATTTCTTTTAGAATTATATCAGTAGTTGCAGAATAGAGTATAGATTTTCAAATATTTAAAGTGCAAATTGATATAGTGAATTGAACTTCTCAACTAATATATCTCACTTGTAATTTATTATTTATAAAAGAAATTGCAACCATAACAAATGTATCCAATCTTTCAGCATTCTTATACTCTAGGACTGGATGGGTTATATTATACCATGATACAACATCTGAGCTTTGAAGTTTTTGGAACTTTTATACATCTACATGGTAACATGTAATTGTCCTTGCATTTCCTAAACCTGGAAGTAGTTTTTTGTACATAACTTATTAGCTCATTTCCAATAGTTAATTAACCAGCTGCTTAAAATCACTGAGTGAATAGTATATAGGAGGAAACTAATATGATTGTTGGAAGAGAATACTTTATCACCTCACCATTTTGGATTTAGACAGAATAGATCAACCTTTGATTTACATGTAGTATTAATATTGGCAACATGATACAAAAAAAAAAAAAAAAAACTATTTACCCATTCCTTCCAGTAATTTGTCCAAGTTTTTCTGAAATTTATTTAAACTACCCACCAAAGACCCATTTAATAAACTTTAGGAAGTTTATTCCAAAATTTATTACTTTTCGGTTGAATGTGAATTTGAACACATCTGTACTGCAACTATCCTTTCCTGATTTAAATTTATTAGCATTAGCATTAGTAGAGGCATTTGATGCAAGAAAGCAAGCTTATGCAGCATCAGCCAAAAAAAAAAAAAAACCCACTTCCACTTCACCCCTCTGTTCGTTCAAAATACCTGTCCAGATGAGCCTTAAACTTATTTAGGCTATCAACCTCCACCACAAGGGATGGCAGTCTGTTCCACCAACCGACCACCCGCTGGCTAAGGGCAAATTTCCGCACGTCTATCCTACATCTGTCTTTCCTCAATTTGAATTTATGCCCTCTCAGGTGATTTTTCTGAGCTAGAGGAAGAATCCCATCAGCATTGAGCATGCTTAAACCATTCAAGGCTTTATACACCTCTATCAGATCACCTCGCTGGTGCCTAGTCTCCAGACACTGTAATTTGCAAAACTTAAGCCTTTCCTCGTAAGAGCACCCCTTTGTTCCATTCACTAATCTTGTTGCCCTTCTCTGTACTCGTTCCAGCAGCTCTACATCCTTCTTGAAATGAGGCCTCCAGACCTGTATACAGTACTCTAGGTGTGGCCTGACCATTGCCTTATACAATGGAATAATCACCTCCTTATCCCTGCTGGAAAAATTCCTGTATATCATTGACAATACTCCATGAGCTACTCTTGCAGCCCGTCTGCACTGCTCAGAGAACTTCATATCTGCCTGCACAATCACCCCCAAGTCCCTTTCATTCTCTACCACTGTCAGTGTAGTACCACAGAGTTGATACGTTGCCCTGGGGTTGCTGTTTCCCATGTGTAGTACTTTACATTTGTCAATGTTAAACTTCATTTGCCACCTCTCAGCCCATCTGCTCAACCTTTCCAGATCCTGTTGCAGCAGTGTAGTGTCAGTAGTGTCCTTGACAACCCTGCCAACCTTTGTATCATCTGCAAACTTGGACATTAAGCTTGATATACCATCATCAATATCATTTATAAATACAGAAAACAATAATGGACCCAACACTGAGCCCTGAGGGACTCCACTAATAACATTAGTCCATGATGAGCAGTGTCCATTGATTACCACTCTCTGTCTTCTCTCACTCAACCACCCCTTTATCCATAGCAGCAATTTGCCTCCAATGTCACACTGCTCCAATTTGTGTAGCAGTCTTCCATGTGCAACAGTATCAAAAGCCTTTCTAAGATCCAAGTATATAATATCAAAGTTATTCCCTGCATCCAGTTCTTTTGTGACTGCATCATAGTATCCAATCAAGTTGGTCAGGCAAGACTTCCCCTTAACAAAACCATGCTGTGTCTGAGCTATAACTGAAGTCTTGTCTAAATGATCCTGCAGTGCTTCTTTAACTAGTGCCTCCATTAATTTTCCTGGAACAGAAGTTAAGCTCACAGGTCTATAGTTACTTGTGTCAGCCTTTGATCCTCCTTTGTGAATTGGGGTCACATTTGCACATTTCCAGTCTATGGGTACCTCCCCTGAGTCCAAGGAAGCTCTCATAATTATGGCTAAGGGTTTGCTGACTTCCTTTGCTGCCTCCTTTAATATAACTGGATAGATCCCATCCACCCCGGGTGCCTTTCTTGTGTTTATCTTCAACAGTTTCTCCTCCACTTTAGTCCCAGTTATTTCAAGATTCTCTAGCTTACTGCTAGAGTTGAATACACCTCTGGCATTCCCCTCGCTGAATAACTCCTCATGTGTGAATGTCGATGCAAAATATTCATTTAGTTTGTTAGCTACCTGAGCAGGATCATCACAGTTGACCCATCAATATCAAGTGGACCAATCTGATTCATCCCCTTCCTTCTAGAGTTTACATAAGTAAAGAACTCTTTGCTGTTTTTCTTTGCATCCCTTGCCAAGGATTTCTCGTAATCCGCCTTCGCCTGCCTAACCTCCTTTGTAACTTGGTTGCATATCAACTTGTATCTATCATAGGCTTCTGTGTGTTATGCTCCCTTCTTGTGTTATGCTCCCTTCTTGTGTTATGCTCCCTTCTGTGTTATGCTCCCTTGTGTGTTTCATTTGAGAAAAGGTAAGAATTCTTGTTAAATATTCTTGGTAAGAATATCCTTTTGCACCCTCTCCAACTATCTTTTTGCTTTTCTCTGCACCCTTTCCAACAGACCTAATCCTTCCTTAAACATTTCCAAATGCATATGCAGTATTGCAGATGTGGCCTAACCACTACCTTGAGCAACAGGATTATTAATCATCCTTTTGTCCCTGCTGGCATAGTTCTTTAGATAAGATCATTTTATATTTATTATGACATACTATATGTATTAACCCTGTCATGAGTGTGCATGTTTATACGTTTTTATATTGTTTTGGAATTTTTTTTCGGAATACAATATCAAGAAATTACACTTGTATATGTACAAGTTGCCATCTCTTAATGAGTAATAGCAGCAGCTTTTATTTTTACATTAGTTTCGAAAATCATTGTAGTAAGGTGCAACATCACTTTTGAGATTTAAACAGTGGACAAAGTGCATATTGTTTAAATGTTACTGAAATCTGCTGTCAATCTGTTGTAATTAACTCAGATCCAGAACTTGATGAAACTGAATCAAATAATTTACAAATGTGAAGAATATTACTGCATCAAAAAAAAAAAAAAGTAATGGAGTTAAGTTTTTAATTTTTTTAAAAAAATTACATTTATAAACTTTATCATTGCAAATTTTAATTCTGTTTTTGAAAATCATTCTCTAATGTTTGGCCCCAAGGTCAAAATACTAAAAAATTAATATTTATTTATTTTTATTATTATTTTTTTTATTATTAAGCCATTTGTGTAAATCATCATCATCAGCCATTTTCAATCCACTGCAGGATGAAGGCCTCTCCAGCAACTTTCCAGTTCCTTCTGTTTTGAGCACTGGCCATCCATTTACTACCCACAAACTCATGAATTTCATCTATCCATTTCCGCCTTTGTCTTCCAGGTTTTCTTCTAGCTCCTCTTTGGTACCATTCTGTTATTTTCTTAATCCATCTGTCATCATGTCTTCGAGCTATGTGTCCTGCCCAAGACCATTTTAGTTCTTTAGTTTTGATAAGAATGTTCTTTACTTGAGTTTGCTGCCTAAGCCATGTGTTTCTCTTCTTATCTGACAGTCTGATTCCCAATATAATTCGTTCCATTCTTCGCTGTGTAGTTCTCAGCTTCTCTTCCATTCTTTTGGTGAGTGCCCAAGTTTCACTTCCATAAGTCATGGTGGGGAGTATACATTTGTTCATTATTTTACGTTTTAGACAAACTGGGATATTGCTGTTCAGTATGTGACTATATTTCCTGAATGCTATCCATCCAAAATTTATTCTTCTCTTGACTTCCAGCCATTTATCATTATTACAGCTAATAACTTGTCCCAGATAAGTATATGACTCCACCTTTTCAATTACTGCTCCTTCAATCATTATTTCCCTTTCTGTGGCATACTTGTTCATCATTAGTTTTGTTTTAGCCATATTCATCTTTAGTCCAAAATCCTTACTAACTGTGCATAACTGATTAAGATTTTCCTCTAATTCTTTGGGATCGTGGCTTATGACCACAATGTCATCTGCAAATCGTAAATGGTTTAGGTACTCTCCGTTCACATTGACTCCTTTCTGCGACCAGTCTAATCTTCTGAAAGCTTCCTCAAGGGCAGCAGTAAACAGCTTCGGAGATATTGTGTCTCCTTGTTGAACTCCTTTCTCGATTTTAAATTTCCTACTGTCTTTGTCTAGTCTAATAAAGGAGGTAGCACTCTCATATATTTTCATTTATGTAAATAGTGTAAATTTATGTAAATAGTTTTCATTAACTACCAAATTCCTCAGAAAATTTGGAATGTATATACACCATGTGGTGTATATACTTTTTTTGTGGTGTATATATACATGTGGTCATACAAAAAACAATACTTACACTTTCAACAAGAACTGTTACAACACATCTGTATATGCTGAACAGTGAAGTAGTTTTGATAGTAGTGGATCAGTTTTAATAAGAATGCATTAAACAAATATGACTAATACAGGGCAGGCAGTCAGGCTGATGAATTTTAAGATTGGTGTTAGTGTTTTATCTCCCTGATTTTTGCTAGCTGAGTTTGTACTGCTCTACTGAGTAGTATCATATCTTTCAGTGAGAAGCTTACAATGAATGGAGCCAAGTGCTGTTTTGGTTGTATGATAAGCACATTCATTTCCTGAGATTTCAGAACGTATAGGGACCAACAAAACTGGAATGAATCCTTTTTATATTCTTACCAACTCTTGTTAGAATGTCAAGAGGTTATCAAGTATGAGGTGAAAAGGATGTACAAAAAGAATAAAATCATAATGGGTAATCCATGATGGTGAATACAGGACTGATAGTAGTAGTAGTAGTAGTAGTAGTGGCATGTGATGCAAGAAAGCAAATGTATGAGCTTATGCATCATCAGCCAAAAAAAAAAAAAAAAAAAAAATCACACCATTCCCTCCAAATGCCTGTCCAGTTCCTCCTTAAATTTATTCAACCTATCAACTTCCACAACGACAGATGGAAGTTTGTTCCAGCAATTAACCACCCGCTGGCTAAAGGCAAATTTCCGCACGTCCAATCTACATCTGTCTTTTCTTAATTTGAATTTATGCCCCCTTAGGTTCGTAATCTGAACAAGTGGAAGGATCCCATCAGAATTCAGCGTGCTCAACCCATTCAAGGCCTTATACACCTCAATCAGATCACTGGGCAAGTGCCTAGTCTCCAGCCACTGCAATTTGCAGAACTTAAGCCTCTCTTGATAAGAGGATCCCTTCATTCCCCTCACTAATCTTGTTGCCCTTCTCTGTACACGCTCAAGTAAATCTACATCCTTCCTAAAATGAGGCCTCCAGACCTGTTCGCAGTACTCAAGGTGTGGCCTGACCATTGCCTTATACAGAGGGACAATCACCTCCTTTTCCCTGCTAGCAAAATTCCTATATATCATTGACAAAACCCCATGACCTGCCCTGGCAGCCTGTCTGCATTGCTCAGAAAACTTCATATCTGCCTGCACAATTACTCCCAGGTCTTTTTCATTTTCTACCACCTTAAGTGTAGTACCACACAGTTGGTATGTTTCTCTGGGGTTACTTCTACCCATATGCAGTACTTTGCATTTGTCAAGGTTAAACTTCAGCTGCCACTTCTTAGCCCATCTGCCCAAATTATCTAGATCCTGTTGCTGTAGCACACTGCCATTACTGTCATTAACAACCCTGCCAAACTTTGTATCATCTGCAAACTTCAACACTAAGCCTGATATTCCTTCATCAATATCATTGATAAATATACAAAACAACAGTGGATCCAACACCGAACCCTGTGGGACTCCACTAATAACATTAGTCCAAGAAGAGCAGCACTCATTGATTACTACCCTCTGTCTTCTCCCACTTAACCATCCTTTTATCCATTGTAGCAACTTACCCTTAATACCATTCTGCTCCAATTTGTACAATAGTCTTCCATGCGCAACAGTGTCAAAAGCTTTCCTGAAATCCAAATATATGATATCAAAATTATTTTTTGCATCCAGTTCCTTTGTAACCACATCATTATATCCTATCAAATTTGTCAGACAAGACTTTCCCTTAACAAACCCATGCTGTGTCTGAATTATTGCTGCAGTCTTGTCTAGATGATCCTGCAATGCATTTAACCAGCGACTCCATTATTTTACCTGGAACAGAAATTAAACTAACTGGTCTGTAATTACCGGTGTCACCCTTCGATCCCCCTTTGTGAATTGGGGATACATTTGCACATCTCCAGTCTGTGGGGACCTCCCCTGAGTCCAAGGATGCTCTCATAATTATGGGTAACGGTTTGCTTAGTTGCTTTGCCGCCTCCTTTAATATAACTGGATAGATCCCATCCACCCCAGGTGCTTTTCTTACGTTTAACTTCAACAATTTCTCTTCCACTTTGCTCTCAGTTATTACAAAATCATTAAGTATCCTGCTACAATTTGATAACCTTCTGCCATTTTCAAACCTTAATAATTCCTCATGTGTGAATGTAGATGCAAAATACTCATTCAGTTTGTTTGCTATCTGAGCAGGATCATCAACAGTCGAACCATCGATGTCAAGTGGACCAATAAGATTCATCCCCTTCCTTTTAGAGTTTATATAAGTAAAGAAATCCTTGCTGTTTTTCTTAGCATCTTTTGCCAAGGATTTCTCGTAATCTGCCTTCGCCTGCCTAACCTCCTTTGTAACTTGGTTACAGATCAACTTGTAGCTATCAAAGGCTTCTGTGTCACGTGTTAATTTGTATGCATCCCATGCATTTTTCTTCTCTGTTACGAGTCTCATTCGTTAATTTGACAACCATTTAGGCCTAAACCTTGAACAATATTTCTTAATAGGTATGAAACTTTTAGTAGCATCCACGATTAATTCCTTGAATGCTTCCCACTTAGAATTTACTGTTGGTAACATCGTCAGTTGATCCCACTGTACAGAATTTAAAAACTGTCGGAGACCACTGTACTCGCCTTTACGGAAGCAAAATCCCTTTCCTTTACCCCTGATGGTAATTAAATCTTTAAGTAAATCCCACGTCAGTACACTGTGATCACTGCCACCTAGTGGTTCTTTTATCTGCAAATTCCTAATACATGAATGATCACTGCTGATAACCAGATCAAGAGTATTACTTTCTCTGGTTGCCTCTTGAACATGCTGCTGCAGAAAACCATCATCCAATAAATCCACAAAAGTCTGACTAGTGTGTGAGTGACCAACCCACAAGTTCCAGTCAATATCTGGGAAGTCGAAATCCCCATTATAAGACATTCTGATTTACTAGCCCACTATTTCTCTGTACAATTGTTCATTGTACTCATTCGAGTCATTAGGCCTATAACACACTCCTACTCTTATTTTTGCTTTCGCAGTGCTTATGTCACACCAAACTGACTCAACAGTGCACTGTTCATCTATATCAACTGGATGCACTTCTTTTGATTTTATGTTTTTCTTAATTAACAGCATAACACCTCCTCCTTCCTATCCTTTCTGTACACATTGTACTCCCCAAATTCCAGTTCGGCATTCCTTATATCAGTGTGACACCATGTCTCTGATATTCCAACAATATCCGCCTTTGATGTCTTGACCAATACTTCAAATTCATCAAATTTATTTACTATACTTCTAGCATTTATATACATCCCATATACCCACCCGTTCCACGATGACCACCACCCGTCCCTGAAACCCCCAACACCCCACGCTCCAGGTCGCTACTTATTCTAATAGAAGTTGTGCAAGAATCATCTTCACCTCTGCCTACAGCTACCGTTAAACTATTAGTCCTTGTATCCCCCCAAGCTATCAGTTTTCCGACCCACCTAACACTGCCTCGATAGCATCAGCAAATATTCTTGCACCCTTTCTATTTAAGTGTATCCCATCCCTGTAGAAGCAGTCTCTCCTGTTAACAAGTACAGTCCAGGCTGAAAAAAATTCTATCCCTTGAGCCTTGCACAATCTTTTCAGGGCCGAATTGATCGACAAGGCTCTCATCATATACTCCCTCCTATCTTATCTGGGCAGAATTGCAGACACTTTCAAATTCAACCCTATTTCACGGCTTTTTTTCAACAGTGACCTGTACTTGTTAAGCAATTCTGCCGGTCTCCTACTCTTGATATCATTAGTGCCAACGTGTACAACTATATCACCTTTTGTGCCCTTAAAAGATGATATCTGCTCTACAACGTCACCAACCTTTGCCCCTGGCAGACATACTCTGGTCCTGTTCCACCTATCCTTTTTACAAAGCATGTTCCCCGTTTCCCTGACAATAGAGTCACCAACAGCTACTAGTTCCTGAGGGACCGCGCATTCTGCCTTGGGGGTTGCCGCTGTATTGCGTGATGACCAAGTGCAAGCTCTGGCGTTGATGTGGGCAGCTGAGAGCCTGATGGGCCCCTCAATTTAGATCTTTCGAGGGCATCCACCCTGTCCTTCGAACTCTCATATAGGCCCATAACAACGCTGAGTTGCCGCCTGATTTCCTTACACTCCTTACATCGTGCACACACAAAGACATCCCCCATGGCAATATCATGTTTCGTTCCAGATAGTTCGGCAAACATTTCACAAGTTGCACATTTTTTTAGGCTGTGATGCGTTGGAGAATTGCCCCCCTCAGTTCTCCCCCGAGTCACAGCAGTCCTGCCACTTTGTGCCCGTTGCTTTGCTGCTCTAGTTTGGGGCATGATACTTTAAATTAATAAAATCAATAAATTAAATTAATTAAATGTCAATACTACGCTATCTAATAGAAACAGTGAAGCGTATTACTGTTTCTATAATTATACGTTTTAGCTACCTAGCTACCTCAATTAAAAATTTGAATTCCCTATCACTATATACAAAAACAATGCCTGCAATATTCGAACGAATAACGGTTTTATAAAGTATTATGTATATCTACAAAAACTGTTTATATAAATTAAAATAAAAATAACCAGCGTAATTAAAACTATAAGACTACGTATTAAGTACAATATAAAATAACAATTATGCAAATAAAAAGCAAACACTTATCGTTTTTTTCAGAGCCTGTAACTCGCAGCTGTATTTTCTGATGTCTGACCATGGGTAAATGCAGGTTATTCTGAGGATGTGTACTTGGCATATAATCAGATTTAGCATTTAGGATTTTTTAACATGCAGTTCTACAAAAGTATAGTTCTAAAAATATTTCTGTAGCATAGTTTACATGATTATAACAGTTCCTTTAAATAAAATTTTAAAGGTGGTATGACTACTGATTTGTGTTAGATCGAAAATATATTTTGAAAAATTATTACATTAACTCAAGGGATATGTCATGATTTTTTTTACACTGTATATAGTTGATTCTGTTGAAAGTTGTTGCACTTTCACTCTATATATTGGGATGAAGTATTTCAATTTAGCTTTGAAGAAGTAAGGCTATAATGAACAATTAATAAATAATTGCATCAATGTTTTTTTTTTTTATATGAAAGTTGATTTTGATATTTCCAGAAAAGGAAGATGTTCAGTGTTTCGTGACATCCCTGAAATTGATATTAAGCATTCTAAAGAAGACAATTCTAGAACAGAAAAACCAAGTGAAGATAATGGACCTAAGAAATGCAGTGATAATTTAGAAGAGACTACTACTTCTAAATCTAACCAAAAACCACAGAAAAAAAAGTTCTTTTCTTGGTTTAAGTAGTAATAAAAGCATGTTTTAACTATTCCGAAAGCTTGCTTTTAACCTGGTAATAACCTCAATTACTATTGATGATAATGTGTTAACTCTTTTTTCTAAAAGAATTTGTGGCAGCTGTATAGTTTTTTTATTAGGTTTAACAAAACTCAGTTGGGTTTAACTCATTTTTTTCTCTTATCGTATTGCATATATAGTTTTTATATTTTAATTAATTTTTTTTGTACATTAATTAATAACAGGGGTTATGCCCTTTTGCTATAATAAATGGAAGCAAACAGAAATTTGTACAAGGAAACATTTTTTCTGTAGTGGCATTGCTCATTCATGTACAGTATCATCAGCCAAGTTGCCTTAATACTGCATTACAAAGAAAAGGTACTTAACTTTCAAGAGGTATTGCCTTTATTTGTAATTCAGTACTGCTCATCTCATTTGAATATTTGGTACAGATTTGGCAATATGTGATACTAAGTGGTAGAACTCAAAATTAAAATAAGAACTTAAGAAAAAAAATCCTAGAAAAAATTAAGAACATTAATCTGCAGAAGTTTTTTTCATTGCTTGAAGGTTCTTAAACTTGATATTTTCATTGCTTATAGAGAGAGGATGATTATAATGGTACTTTGCACTACAGATTTAAATATCTTAGTGAGGGATGGAATAATTATATTTAAAAAATTAGAGTGGGCCACCATTTTTTTTTTTTTTTCCAAAAGTATAATTTTAGCATGCCAGGACCTATCAAAAATAAAATATATAGATGAAACCATTATCATATTTGGGTTTCCCACACCATCTAGATTTATATTAAAGAATATACCATCTTTGATGCTAACCAGCTAAATTTAGTGTGTGCCACTACTATTGACCAGTTATAGGTTACAAAATTTTTAATTGATATTTATTTTTATTACTGATGTGACTGTTATTTTTCATATAATTATATGTGCCAATTGCAGTTATAAAAATTTGCATAAAATGCTAATGGGTGAAAGATAAATATGTTTTTTTTTTTTTTTTTGGGTAGTTGTTGGTGCATCGGCTTCTGTGGCCATAATTCACCTCCCAAGGTTTTTGCAGTACTTTGATCCAAGCTCGAGGCGGGATTCAAACCCGCGACCTTTGGGTTGCCAGGCAGGCACTTTACCCACCCGGCTGGCAGATAAATATGTAATGTACTTGACATTTTTATATGTTCAAATGGTACAGTATTCAATCATACAGTTCAAATGGTATGGTAATTAGGTAGAAGCTGTTTCTTCCAGTTCTTTCTCCAAAATTGGAGAAAGCTTGCAAGATACCAGTCATATGTAAGCATAGGATTCCTTACATTAATTGGCATTTTCAGCTCTTTCTATCAGGAGGGCAAAAGTTTTGAGTGAATGCAGTATTATAATATGTAAGCTTGCATTTCTGTTACTTAAAATACTGAGGGAGGGAAAAAATTTCTCAGCTTAAGTTTATTATTTTTTTTTCCTGAAATTTATTGCAATTAACTTGTACATCATTTTTATTTATCCAAATAATTTACTGTACCCGGTAAGAATAACATGAACATCCAATCAGGCAGACTGACATAATTTGTTTTGCCAAATTGGAAGAGGTGAAGCCAACTGTGATTTGATAAGGATTATTACATAAACTTCTTCACTCTTTAATAGTGGTAAGAAAAACTGCTATGCTATCAGTTAATGTATGAGGTGCAAAAGCAAAATATTTTATTTTGCTGTTTCATACACATTGTGTTACAAAAAATTGGTCTTTCAAAATTAATCAGAGAGACCCTTGATTTGTGTGTAATTATATATTTTATGGAATTATTCTTAAAAAGCTGTAGTGGTAGATGTATGAAATTCAGCAGGAAAACATTGAAAAAAAAAAAATATATATATATATATATTTTTTTTTTTAAATTTTATTATTATTATTTTTGTTTTTTTGTTACTAAGCCACAGGGAGTGGAGTGCCTTGCTCAGTAAAATACTGATAGAACCCAGCAACCCACAAAGAAGATGCTCACCCTATTGAGTGACGCTCTTGTTTTGGTAATAAAAAGATTCTGCTTGGGCATTAATACCCAGAGAATAATAAATAAAAGCTAATGGCTAAAATATTGCAATCTCATTTTCCTTCAATACCTAAAAGTGATTTGTTCAAATTTTTTAAAGTAGACACTTTCAGAAGTGGGCATGACATCACATCATATTGCAAAGGGCATCATCAGATCAGCATTGTTTTCACTCTGATTTCCTTTCACTGCATATACTGTAATTGATTGATTAAAATACAATTATTGTGTAACATATTAAAAATTTAGGAATTTATTTATATGCTTCATACTCAACAGCCAGGGAGCTTTGGCCACTTTCTTTCTCTTGAAAGCTGTCAACTGACAATTGATATCAGATGACCTTAGTTAAGCTTGTGTTTAGTACCATATATCTTCCCTGAAACAGAGGAATTTGCTGTACCATTGCATTTACAGTCAGCTGATGTATAAGTTAGTGCAAGTGAGTCATTTCTACACACAGAGAGCTAATAAATAACTAGGACTTGGCATCATTTAAGTACATATCATATTGTGAATACCTCCACAACCAGTTATTGCACTACTTTGAATAAGTAATGCTTCACCAATGGAGAAGACTACTGTTACTTATTCTCGCAGATACCACCACCCAGACGGCACTATGATCTATTTACTGTCAGCTTAAAAAATGAGGAACAAACGTGGTTGGGGGAGTGTTGAAAATTTTTTATTATTTTTTTTTTTTTTGAAATATATAGTATGTGATCATCAAAAAAGCTTGGAAAGCATTGTGCTAAACAAACAACTAAAATGAATTTGGACATTATTCATGTCCAGATTCATTTAGTGTAATGCTGTATAAGCAAGCTTATATAGCATCAGCCAAAAAAAAAAACCCATTTCACCCATCCATTCACTCCAAATGTTTGTCTAGTTCTGCCTCGAACTTATTTAAATTGATCTCTACTACAACAGATGGAAGTTTGTTCCAACTATCAACCACCCACTGGCTAAAGGTATATTTCTGCACATCTAGAATTCTACAATTGTCTTTCCTCAATTTGAATTTATGTCCCCTCAGGTGTGTCCCCTCATCTGAGCAAGAAAAGAATCCCATTAGCATTGTATTGCTCAAAACCGTTCAAGGCTTTATACTCAGTGACCTTACTCAGATCACTTCGCAGGTGATCTGAGTAAGGTCACCTAGTCTCCAGACACTGCAATTTGCAGAACATAAGCTTTTCTTCATAAGAGCAATCCTTTGTTTCATTCACCAATCTTGTTGCCATACTCATTCCAGCAGCTCTTCATCCTTCCTAAAATGAGGCCTCCAGACCTGTATACAGTACTCAAGGTGTGGCCTGACCATTGCTTTATACAAAGGGATAATCACCCCCTCATCCCTGCTAGAAACATTCCTGTATATGATTGACAAGACACCATGACTACTCTTGCAGACTGTTTGCACTGCTCAGAAAACTTCATATCTGACTGCACAATTACCCCCAGGTCCTTTTCATTCTCTACCACCCTGAGTATAGTGCCACACAGTTGATACATTACTCTGGGGTTACTACCACCCATATACTTTACATTTGTGAATGTTAAAACTTCAGTTGCCACCTCTCAGCCCATCTGCTCAACTTTTCTAGATCCTGTTGCAGTAGTGTAATGTCATTAGTGTTATTAACAACCCTGCCAACCTTCATATCGTCTGCAAACTTAGACATTAAGCCTGATATACCTTCATCAATATAATCAATTAATAAATACAGGAAACAATGGACCTAACACCGAACCCTGGGTGACTCCACTAATAACATTAGTCCACGAAGAGCAGTGTCCATTTATTACCACTTTGTCTTCTCTCACTCAACCATCCACTTATTATATATAACATAAATAATATATATATATATATATATAAAATATAAGAAAACGAAGAAGAGGAAGGGAGAAGAAAAGAAAAAGAAAAGTATGTGTACCTGTGTGTGCCAAGCAGCAAAACAGGGTACAAGTATATAAATAAGTATTACAAAAAATAAAATGAAATAGAAGAAAATATAGATGGAGAAGTTATTAACCACAAAATGCCAGGCCTAGATGAAGAAAATAAGAAAGAAAGAATGTTAAGAACCTAATAAAAAATAATAATAATAAAAAAAAAATCATCAAGTAGAATTAAAGCTGAATTAACAGGCCAGTCATATGTACTTATTCTACTTGATGTTTTTTTTTTTTTTTAAGGTTCTTAACATTCTTTCTCTCTTATTTTCTTCATCTAGGCCTAGCATTTTCCCTTCTCCCTTCCTCTTCTTCGTTTTCATATATTTTATGTATATCATTTAATTTTAGCTATCTGCAGCTTTGCGCGTGGCTACTTTTAAATGCAATCCCCCACTCTTCCCCTCCTTTCTTCACTTCTATATTTCCTCCTTTCTCAGAATCAGATTTTTTAACACCTTTAGATGGATTCGTTGCTAACACAACTTGCCCTATTTAATTTTATCCTCTTTTTCATGCACGTTACTTTGAATAATACGGCAAGTCAGCACTGTGTTGCCCCTAGTTCGGCTAGAAAACGTGTTGCGCTACATCCCACTCCTGAGGATGTAGTGTTAAATACTAAACAGGAGAATCATTCCCTTAACCCTAACCAACCTGATTCTAATTCCATATACAATACACAACATATCTTGAACCAAAATTTATTTTTTCAAAAATGTTTAGATAAACGATGTCCTACTTGTCCCATGATGGATAACTCCGAATCCTACGCTAATTCAGAATCTAACTCTGTTTATCCCGCTTTTTGTAAAACTAAAAACGTCATATATTTGCTCACATGTAATATTTGCAATACTAAATACGTTGGCCAAACCACAAATTCTCTTAATATCAGAATTAACGGACACAATAACGTTAAAATTAAAATACTTGCCATCATCAATGACAACGTTCTTCGTGACTATTATGAGAATTTATTTATGTGTACTTATAAGTCTTTATATCCCTATGGCTTAAACAATAGATTTTTTAACAAAACTCTTTTAAGCAATGGCTGTTTAAACACCAGCCACTGTATTTACAATTTATTCCATCTCAGTAATTTCTTCAATAACAATAAGCATAGATACAAACATGGAAATAAATTGTCATCACAAGCATATTCGGCACAATTTTCGTAATATTATTAGCTCCTGGGACAACACCATTCTTGATGTACATAACATTTCTCTTTAATATCAAAAACTCTATACTAAAAGCCTTAACTCTATTTATTAGCAATTTTAAGTGTAAAAATATTCAACTTAGGCATATTATTTCAGATATCTCTCTCTTTAGATTAGGTCGCATCACTACATACAGTAATTAATACTGTACTATTAAATTCACACATAGCTGGTTTGATAAAATTCCTTGGCATCATTTACTGAATAACCATAATAATTTTCTCCCATTTTATAACAATTTCAAGTTCAAGAATCATCACTGCTTCAGCTATGAATCTCCTATTGGACTCAAAATTTGTAATTATAAAACTTTAGCTACTAATTTAGGCAACTTGCAAGCTTCAGATCTTCCATGTCATTGTAATAATCCCATATATACTCCTTACGTTGATCAGCATCATAGACATTATTACTGGCAACCTGGAAATTATTAACAACATTCCACTAAAGTCGGCCATGGAAAAAGGATTCAAATTCAGACCTGTCCATAAGGCCAACCTCAATAATATATATAAAGATTTATATCTTAATATCTTAAACTTTTGCAATAAGTTGGCTTATAAGTATACAATACCCCACGAAGCTTTTTATAACTGGATAAACGTTATATATCAAGACATTAATCTGCTAATGCTAATTAAAAAAATTATTTCTAAGACTTACAACCTTTATAATAATTCACATATCAGGTACTCTAATCTCAAAAAAGCCATCTTAGATTTACAACAAAAATTTATTATTACCCCTGTAGATAAAGCTTCTAACAACTTTGCAATCTTCTGCAAGCAGTTTTATTATACAACCCTCAAAAAGGAAGTCGAAAGCAGTTCCACCTTTCTATGCTGTAATCTCGGCATTAATACAATCATCAAAAAAATTATAGCCCTGCATAAAAAATTACATACCAAAATTCACAATTATACTTTGCTTTTCTTATATATGATAGCCAAATTCCATAAACATCCAGTTGGCTTTAGATTCATCACTAGTGCCAAAAAAAGTGGCTGTTATCAACCAGGTAAACAATTTTTCAAATTATTAACTGCTATTCTTATTAATATTCCTTCCACTTGGAGCATCAACAATAACCATAGTCTAGAAAAGAATAGCGAAAGCTTAAAGATTTCTAAAAATTTCGTATTGTCAATAACCATAGTATCATTAAAATTTTCAATTCCAATTCCTATTGAAACTTATGACTTCACCAATTTATTTACTTCCTTACCACATCATTTGATTGTCAGTGTACTTAATCAATTGTTTCTTAAATACAAAAACGTTATACCATCAGATGAGGTTACTTGGAATAACTATATCAACCTTTCTATTTTAAATAATTATATTTACCATGGTAAATACACTTATAAACAATCTATAGGAGTTCCCATGGTTTCACAAATTTCTAGTATAGTATCCAATTTATTTCTTCATTACTACGAAGATCTCTATATTCATAAAAACCTGAACCTTAATTTTTTTGCATTCCGCTATGTTGATGACATTCTTATTCTCAATATTCATTTTGAAAATATTGCAAAATCCATATATCCTATTGAACTCACTCTTAATAAAGAAAATATTGGTAACCAACATGCAAATTTTCTTGATTTAAATATTACTTTAAACAGTCCCCCTCTTCGTCATAATTTAGAACTATTCGACAAAAGAAGCAAATTTAATTTTAATATTATTTATTTAACGAATTGGAATTCTAACATTTCTATTAAGGTTCATAAAAACATAATCTACACACAAATTATCCATCTGCAAATATTAGCAGCAATCAATCACTTTTCGTTGGTGCTTTAAATGATCTGCATACCAAGCTTCGCATTAATGACATTCCAATCAATTTCATAAATTTTATTATAAAAAATCTCTCTGATTTTATTAAACAAAAATTCGGATTCACCATGTTCCACCTTGATTAGGGTTAATTTTGATACTTGTATAGTTGTATATTAGAATGGTGGTATTTCCACTACTTGGAAAGTGATTACACCTTATGACTTCTATTTGAACGATGCTCGTGTTATTTTACTCTCTAAGTTATTCTTTTCATTTTTTTTAATTTGTTCTATTTTATTCATTAATATTACCAGTAATTACTTATAATCAATCCTACTTTCTCTTTACTTTGACTACAGAGGGCTCCTATTGTTCTCTTCTGAGCAACTCCACCGTCATCGTCATAATTCTCCCTCTGTTTACATTCCATTCTTTTTAATCATGTTCGCATAATTGTATCTTCATTTCTTGATTTTATTATATTCTACCCAATTTGATGCTGCTAAATACTACAGGTATTTAATTTTTCTTTCTTTTCATTAGTCTTTCTCCCGATATTTTATATCATATATTTTTTATACATCTAACACTCAAAATATACACTACAAGCTAGCGGTATTAATTTCCACTTCTACTAACACTCTCACAGCCAAGGCCCTCTCTATGGGGTTGGGTACTTACACCCAGCTTGCCTAGTATCCTTTAAACTTTTCCTTCTCTTTACATCTTTCTACTCTTCTTTCTTCCATCCGTTGAACTATTAATGCAATACGAGGGTGATTCGGACATTCTCACTTTTCTTATTCTCACTATCTTCGCCTCTACATTTTTAATACCTTTTCCCTCCCTTACCATGCATTACTTCCTTTTCTGTGCCACTGCCTTGTTCATTTTTTTACATACTTTTAACTTACTTACTTTCCTTTTTCACATACTTTTAACTTACATACTTTCGACTTAATTTATTAATCTAAACACACTGTGTTGGGGCTACCTTACTCATGTTTCTGGAGATCAGTCAATTTTTTTTTTATTTATTTATTTTTTTTTTATCTATTTTTTTTATCTATTTTATTTTAATAGTTTCTCCATCAACATGGCTTTGCATAGAAACAGTGTTTGGTACATTATCAGGTGTAGTCCCCCGATGAAATACCTGATCTATGTACCAATTTTTAATTTTTAATATTTATTTTTAATATTTATCTTTATTACCATCCTCTCACTTTCAGTCATTTTCCTTTTCAGCTTTTGTACATATGATTAGCCTGTTAATTCAGCTTTAATTCTACTAGGTTCTTAACATTCTTTCTCTCTTATTTTCTTCATCTAGGCCTGGCATTTTGTGGTTAATAACTTCTCCATCTATATTTTCTTCTATTTCATTTTATTTTTTGTAATACTTATATATAATGAAATTGATCATTCGCTTGAAAAAATTCATTAAACAGAAATTTCATTATAAAGAAATATGACCTTTACAACAATGAAAAATACTAATTCAACATTCAGAAATATAGCAAAATATTGGAAATAAATCAAATAATTGGGAATGAATAAATTTTCGAACATTTTAAAACAATTAATTTATTAAGACTTGACTCCTTACTTTATGTATGTTTAAATTACTCGAATTGAAAGTAATGCGTGGCAAGCATATTTACGGAAAGCACCATGAGCCTGCCATTTTATCATTTTGTTTTGCTAAAGATTGTCCATTGGTCATCTGTTGTTAGTGCATAATTTTTTTCCTTTTGTGCTTATTTTGTACTTATTTTGTTTTATTACCCTTATGGCTAGTAAACATCCTCGTAGTTCTAGTGGAAGTGATGGTATGTGCTCAAGAAAACTACCGCCGTAGCCAAGTGGTCAGCACGAGGGTGCATAAGTACACATGCCTTGAGTGACCAGGGTTCAAGCCCAACTGCTAAATATGGTGCTGTTTCTTGTATTCTCTCTACCTTGTAAACTCCTCTGCCTGTGTGGTCACTCCTGGAGTATAAACAGAAAATTTATTTATTATTAAATCGATTTCGCTTGAAACGAAACTGGAAGTCCTACGAACAAGGTGAGAACATGGCACGCATTAAACATGCTCTAAATCTGAGTGAGAATATGTTACGTACTATTTGAGGTAGTACTGATAAAATTAAAGAAAGTGTTAAGAGTGGTGCATCCTTAACTGCACAAAAGTTGTATGCTCGGTCAAGTTTGATGGAACACATGGAAAAAATGCTTACTACATGGATGAGCGGCCAAAATAAAAAAACACGTTAACATTAGCCTAGTGCAAATGCAAGAAGCTTGTAGCCTTTATGATGATTTAAAAGAACGTGAGGATGGGGAAGTTAAGCCATTTTCAGCAAGTTCAGGATGATTTGCAAATTTTCGTCAATGGTATGGTTTTCATAATGTGAAAATGTGTAGAGAAGCTGCATCAGCCAATAAGAATGCTGCGGATGCATTCCCTGAGAAACTGAAGGCATGCAGGAGGGGTAGTACATACCCAGATATTCAACCTTGAAGAAATATTGGAAGAAAAAAAATATTCCCGATTCCATTGCTGAAAAGGCTGTACCTGACTTTTAAGGTAGCAAAAGATTGGCTAACACTTCTGTTTGGTGCTAATATGGAGGGTCATAAACTGAAACCTGTGTGCATTTACCACTATCGAAACCCTCGTGCCCTGAATGGTTACGACAGATTGTACATGCCTAGATGTGAGCGTTACTCTCATAGGCCTATTATTGCATGTTTTGGTGATTATTTACATTACACGTGAATTTAAACTGTGCAAGACGTTCCGGAACGTAACCCTTGTGTAAATTAAGA
Source organism: Mastigoproctus giganteus (assembly GCF_048544385.1). Lineage (NCBI taxonomy): Eukaryota > Metazoa > Arthropoda > Arachnida > Uropygi > Thelyphonidae > Mastigoproctus > Mastigoproctus giganteus. Next base: position 204,263,768 of record NC_143583.1, read on the forward strand.
AGTCACTGTATATACATATTAAAAAATTACTACTTACAACATGATATGTACAATATATCAGTACACTTAAGAATTATTTCATAAAATACAGTATTTGGTTATTTTTTGTTGTACACTGGATTTTACTGTACTTTGTTCATAAAAATGTTCGCATTTGTTTAAACACTCAAATATATTTTTTGGCACATTTTCTTGACACTGAAGGCCTTGATGCAAAATTTCAAATGCTGCCAACATTTCGTGTTTGGAAAGTTTAAGATTTCCCTCGTTTTCATCCAGTTCATCATCGATATTGTCACTAGTTCTTTGAATACTCTCCAAAATGTTGGAGAGTATTCACTCAGATATTTAGCTACTATGACATCATTATCAACTCCTAAAAATTCGTCAAGAACAATTTCTCTACTGATCAAACCTCTCACTTGGAGCTCTTCCCAAGATTGCTCGCTATCTTGTAGCTGTTCATCCCTCTCAACACTGTTAATTGGCATTTTAGCAAAACTTTCTTTTGAGAAACAATTCTTAATCGTTGTTTCCATCATATCTTGACTCCACACTTTCACCAAACTCTAATATGCACACCCACAAATCTATAACAGTATCTATAGGTTGGTTGGTTTCTATTCTCAGTATAATTGTTTTCACTATGTGCCTTTGGTAGTGCATTTTCAAATTCTTGATAATGACTTGGTCCATTGGCTGCAGTTTAGACGAGGTATTTGGAGGGAAGAAAATAAGCTTCACACCTGTAAGTTTCGAATTTGTTGACAATCAACACGATTTTTCTGTTTTCTTTCATAATCTTTCTATTGAAATTTAAAATCTACTGTTCAAAAATTTCACTTGCCATCAAGATTTTTTTGTTGTGGTCCAACTCTAAATGACTTTACTCCTTTGAAACCTCGTGCTTGTTTACTTATGCCTATTACCAAAAGCTTCAATTTTTGATTACCAGCCAAATTTGCACCAACCAAGACTAATTAATTCTCTCCTTACTATTTTTGCCACTTAAAACATTTATCACCTTTAAAAGTCACTACCTTGTTTGGCAAACATTTAAAAAATAGCTGTTTCATCAATGTTGAATGTCTTTGGGCTCTTAGTCCTCCATAATTTTTTTTCAAAATTGTTTCTTTCCAACTGGTCTTCAATTATGACTCCACTTTCACCAGTCGTGGCACACCATAGTCTTTGCGCCAATAAAATTGAAATCCAACCAACCACTTTCACCAGAAATAACTTCTTCGAGTAAGCCATGGCACTTTTTAAATTTTTCCAGCCAACCAGAACTGGTTTGGAATGTTCTATGCCCCAGAAAAGATGCATACTCCATACCATTTTCTTTTATTAATGGCCCTGATGTCGGCATGTTTTGGTCTTGAATCAACTTCACCCATTTAAAAATTGCTTCATCTACATCTTCATACAGGCATAATTTTGTGTGCTTCCAACTAGGTCTTGTTTCCTCAGACATTTTGATAATCGAAATGCAGTTTTTCAGAATGGTTGACACTGCTGGAAGGGATACCAAATTTTAAAGCAATTTGTTTTTTTTAACACCCTGATCTACACTATTAAGCACTTCCATTTTTTCCACTACACTCAAGGATTTCCTCTTAGACATTGTAAGGTTACTTGTATAGCAGCTAAAACAAAACTGATTTAGGGACTACTTGTACCTACCGTGTAAACAGAGACAGGTCAATGTAGCAAAAGTTTGGATGACTCATTTCTGTGAAACAACAGATGAATTTCTGGGATAAAGGAAATCACTCTCTTCTAGTTCCCTAATAGGGTGTGTACAGTAGAAAACAGGTTGACCAGAGCCAATGTCCGTGTCGGGAATATGCCTTAATCTTTGCCAATGGCTGTGGACGTGTGTAGATAGCAGTTGACTGGCGCAACTTCTCGGTACAGTAGAGGCAGATATATAAGTTTTACAGGCACCACTAAATTGTGGAATGTTTTAGCTCTTAAGAATCCCTTTAGCTCTTAATTTGTGCTTTCTACAACATCAGTTCTATTGCCTAACGGCCAGAGTGCAAACAACGTGTACCCAAGTCTCTTGAAATCAGTTTGTTATATGGAAATTTTCTTCATTATATAGAAACTATTTTCAATGTAATGACCAGGGGGAAATCAAAAAAAATTTGCTATATGGAAGTTTTGTTAAAGAGAGAGTGGTAAGACTATATATATTATTATTATATATTAGTGTCCAGATTTATTTAGCATAGTGATTGTGTAGTAGATCCAAAACATAATAAATTGAATACCATTGCATATGTACTAAAAGGCAGTGTTATCAAATACTGAAATATATAAGTACTTTTGCATAATATCAGAATAAAACTTAGTTCATAATTTTGTGTGTTCATTTTATTCTGGCTGGCCAGGAACTGTATTTATACCATATGGTAGCTGAGGTATCTTGAAAGATCATTATATTTTGTTTAAAATATTGGTACCAAAACTTACATCTCTAATCTGATATCAGAATTCTGTAATAGTCACTTAAAGTACATAGCCAGACAACTTACAGTACTGTATTTAATATCCACCATGTTTATATCTTCTTGCAAGTTTAAAACCTTGTGGGAAAATATAGCATAATGTTGGAATTTTCGGCATGTTTTGAACATAGGATAACTTTCAAAATTGGAAAGGGTTAAAATAATTGTTAAGTAGGAATCTCTGCAGAAGTTAAAAACAGTGAAACCTATCAAACTAGTTTCACTGTTTCCTTGGTAGAAAAAAATTAGTTTGTGCAAAATTACAGAACTGGAATTTTTTTTTATATAACCTTGCAGTTTCTGCAGGGCTATAGAGGGGTTGCCACCTGAACTAATCAGAAAAATGTAAAGTGAGAACATATTTCTATCCAGTTAAGTAGGGGAGAATTGTGAAAACATGTTTATAGCCTAAACTAGTCACTTTTTAATCATCCATTTTTTTAAAACACTAAATATGCACATTTGAATATTAGTTTATACACTATCAAAATGTTATTTTTAAACAGCTTTAACATCAGGGAAATAGGTTTTAGTACCAATATTTCTATGATTTGTTACAATACTTGAAGTAGTGTGCAAAAACAATCATACCACACATATTTAAGACTTTGATTTTTGTTGGACAAATGTCCACCAATCAAGTTTTTATCAGTCCAAGATTTGTACAAAGAAAACAGCATTATTAAAATTGAATTCTTCAAAAGTACCAGTCTGGTATTCACTTTTGATGATTATTATTTTGGTAAAGAAATCCAGCTGAACCACTGAGTTTCAAATTGATCTTCCTTAAATGATTGTGCAGCACATGTGGCCTACAGAAAGAGAATATTTTATTAAATTCATTCACAAGGTTGGTCTATTAAAGTTTAAAAAATAAGCAGAAATATTTGTGTATAACTGTTGAATTTCTGTTTGTCTTGATAATGTACACTACCCTCCAAAACGTAAACAGACATCCATTTTCAGAGACAATTAGATCTTACTGAATAAACAAGTAACTTAAACCAGCATATTATGGAGGGTATATGAGCCATAAAGTCAGTTCTCATCTTGGCATGTACAGTTGAACTGAGTGATTTCAAGGGTAGTATTACTGTTGGATGTCACACTGCTGGTTGCTAATCCATGCAATTAGCAATTTCTGGCAGCTTACACTAACCACAACAAAACCAAGGAAGCTCATTCCATTTGGCCAGAGGATATTCAGAAGGACAGTACAACAGTTCTCAGATATCCTTGCAAAACATTGACCAGGCATCAAGAGTGGTTGAGGTTTGTGTAAATACACTATTTTTAAAATAATAAGAGAAGTTTACCCCAATTTAGCATGAATTGTTGAGGAGGCTTCCATCCTGCAGTGGGTTGTTAATGGCTGCACTTTACTTTTTTACTTTTACTTACCGCAATTAAAACGAAAAAAAAAAAAAATCAAATTTTACATTACAGTAAAAAATAATTAAAAATCAATTGAACACAATTAAAAATCAATCTAACACATTTAAAAAAAATTAAATTTAACGAAAAAATTGCAAAATGAGATAGATTGGTTTGCAATTTTTTCGTTAAATTTAATTTTTTTTTAAATGCGTTAGATTGATTTTTAATTGTTCATTTGATTTTTAATTTTTTTACTGTAATGTAAGATTTTCAATTTTTTTGTTTTAATTGCTGAGAGTATCATATTGAAGTGTTCTACGTATTATATTGAGGTAAACTTCTCTTATTATTTTACAAATATTGATATCAACGTAGAATGTATTGAGCATTACAGCTCTGGTTCATACTAGTAAATACACTACATATGGAACTCCACATTTATTTTCATGGAAGGGTGGCAGCCCAAATAACACAAACTGCAATCCACAGTGCCATGAATTAACTGGTCCTAAAGTAATGGAAATCAATCATATTCATAACGTTCTAGTTCTCTCCTCCCCCCTCCCCCATTGTAACAACTTAAATTGTGATTTTTGTACAGTACTTTTAGGCATTTATAGCATGGAAAGTAACAGATTTCTACTTAATTTATTTTTTCAAAAAAATAAATAAATAAAAAAAAAACATGAAAAATGTGACCCTGTTGTGTTAGCAATCAGTTAGTTAATGGTAGATTTTCTAACATTATTGTTTGTGATTAATCTTGTAGCCTCCAAAAATTGAATGTGTACAGCACTGGCATTTATATTTTCCAGCACAAAATAATTATATATTTTTATATAAAACGTATGTGCAGCTGCTTAATATTGTTACTGATTGATTATCTTTGTCAATATCTACAATGACAAAAGATAATGATATTATTTCCTATATATATATCCAATAATTCAAAATAAAACGTAAGCCAGTAGTATGGCAAAAACTGTAGAGCGAAAATTAACATAAAAATAACGTAAAATAAAATAAGCCAGGGAAGGGAAAGTAAAGGTAATAAGACATATAAACAGTAGCCGAAAATCCCCTATATAATTTAGCTTTAAATTCAATTAATAAAGCTGTTATAAAATTTAAAATAATGCCAATTATATGATAATTTAGCAGTACCCCCCCCCCCTCGTGGTACCCCTTTATGAGGGGGGCACCGCTAAATTATCATATAATTGGCATTATTTTAAATTTTATTAATTGGATTTAAAGGGCTAAATTATATATGGGATTTTCGGCTACTGTTTATGTCTTCATTTCCCCTTCCCTGTCAGTTTATTTTATTTTACGTTATTTTTATGTTAATTTTCGCTCTACAGTTTTTGCCATACTACTGGCTTACATTTTATTTTATTTTGAATTATTGGATATATCTGGGCATCATGTAGAAGATGTGCATTTTGCTGCCTCTAATGATAGCTTAATATTTATTTATTTATATTTTATGTTATTACATCTTAACTTTTAAGCCATTATTTAAATATAACTCAGTGGTAGTAGTGGGTTGATATGCTAAATAAGCAGCGCCTGTGCCGCCATCTATTCTCCTTTTCCTTTTATATAGGCTGGCTAAGCTTACATTATGTCAGTGGTGTGGCTCTACTCTAGAGTGCAGTCTGTTCTATACAGTAATACCCCGAAGTTACGCGATAGGTGGGTCCGACGAAAATCGCGTAAGTCGGGGTACAACTTTGCATATAAATACATATAAATTTTGCTTAATTGGGACCAAGGACTAACAAAAACACTAGTTTAGAAGAAAAATATTAATAAAATTGCAGTTCTTTATACATATGTATTAAAAAAACGACTTACGTTAAAAAGTTATTTCGATGTCGATGGCTTCATAAAATCTAACAAATTCGTCTGACGACACAGCGCGTTCTTTTTTTCACGCAGAATTTCTTCGTAGCAAGCTAATAATTTTTTTATTCCTTGCTTTGTAGCTATAACGCGTTCTTCGTTGGAGTCTATGTTTTCTAAAATTTTTAAGCCCTTTACAATTGAGCCCTTTTCAATTTTCAGCCTGTCAAGTTTGCAATTGTCATGTGCTTTTCGCCGTTGCTTCATTTAGGCCTGTAGCACGTGCAATATCACATGGTCTTTCATTTCTCTCAAAGCGTTTCACAATTTCATATTTTTTTCTCTATCGACAGAGGCGGACTGGCAATAAGCCTTACCGGGAAAACCCCGGTGGGCCAGTGTGATTTTGGCCATAAACCATAGTATGAGGCCACTATAAATTTTCCCGGGTAAGAATTTTTGACCCAGTCCGCCTCTGTTTATCGATAATTGCTTTTCATTTTCTCTCTGAATCTGCAGTGTCTTCACCAGGACGCTTCCTTTTCATTTTTAGGGAATAAAGCACAATTACAAAACGAGGAGGCACGCTTGATAACGCATAAACAAAGCTGCGCGCATGTAGCAACTGAATAAACAACACCATAAAGGCAGAGATACACTATTAACACCTCACATTTCTAGGGGTTACTACCATAAAACAATAAAAATCCAGTTTTGTTTCTGCTAGTGGAATCTGTTATAAACTGGTAGTAAACTCGATCTAATCGCATTTGCGATTATACCGATAGCTGGAATTGTGTTGGTTTTTACGTTATTATGGTGAAAGTGTGTTTCCCCTTCACTGATATAAAAAAACATAAAAGCAGCAAAGTTGAATTTTGTTCATCTTTCGCTCTCATTCTCCGCCGTCGCACCGTATATCGATAACATATGAAAAACGACCTTGAAGATAGTGGTCGGCAGCGTTGCCAAACGAAAAAATCAGGAACCGCGTAACTCCGAGTTCGCGTAAGTCGGGGTATTACTGTAATTTATTTCTTGCTGCATAAGGACCACTGCCATGCAAATCCTCTGCATTTGTGGATCGATAGGCGGAATGGGTGGTTTGGTTCTTCGATCTTTTTGTATAGCGATTGAAATGCAGTGATTCCATGACCATTATTAGCCTCGTGGTCCTCTGTCGATATGGGGCATGATGGTCAGTATTATTTTGATATTTTGTTTTCTCCAAGTAGTTCTTTTAACCCCTTTTTGGTGATATTTCACGTTTTTTGGAACTGGTACCTTACGAGGGGGGGTACCGCTAAATTATCATATAAGTGGCATTATTTTAAATTTTATAACAGCTTTATTAATTGGATTTAAAGTGCTAAATTATATAGGGGATTTTTGGCTACTGTTTATGTCTTATTACCTTTACTTCCCCTTCCCTGTCAGTTTATTTTATTTTACATTATTTTTATGTTAATTTTCGCTCTACAGTTTTTGCCATACTACTGGCTTACGTTTTATTTTATTTTGTTTTATTTTGAATTATTGGATATATCTGGACATCATGTGGAGGATGTGCATTTTGCTGCCTCTAATGATAGCTTAATATTTATTTTTTTTATATTTTTCTTATTTTATGTTATTACATCTTAACTTTTAAGCCATTATTTAAATATATATATATATATATATATATATATATCTGATAATTAAAATAAATCTGATATTTAAAATAAATCTGATATTTAAAATAAAATAAAAACATCAGCCAGTAGTACAGCAAAAAGGTAGAGCGAAACACAATGTAAAATAATATAAAATAAACAAACAGGGAAGGGAAAGTAAGGGTAATAAGACAAAAAAGTAGTCGATAATCCCCTGTATAATTTAGTCATTAAACCCAATTAATAAAAACGATGTAATTTTAAAATAATGCCAATTATAAATAATTTAGCGGTTCCTCCCCAGAAGGTACCAGTTCCAAAAGACGTGAAATATCACCAAAAAGGGGGTTAAAGAAACTACAAAAAATTAAAATATCCAAATGATAGACTGACCATCATGCCCCATATCGACAGAGGACCACAAGGACAATAATGGTCATGGAATCGCTGCATTTCAATCGTCATACAAATCATCGCAAAGGCGGAAATATCGAAGAACCAAACCACCTTACCATTCTCCGATAGATCAACCAATGCAGAGGATTTGCATGGCGGTGGTCCTTATGCAGCGAGAAATAATCTATAGAACAGACAGCACTAGATCAGAGCCACACCACTGACATAATGTAAGCTTAACCAGCTTATATAATAGAAAGAAAATAGATGGCGGCACAGGCGCTGCTTATTTAGCATATCAACCCACTACTGCCATTAATTATATAATGTAATATAAAAGTTAGGCAAAGGTAATAAATTTATATATTTATATAGTTATATTTATTTATTTATTTTTATTACCTTTGCCTAACTTTTATATTACATTATATATATATATATAAACTGTTCCATTACCAGTAGTGATAATTTCATAATGTAAGTAGTTGTGTTGTAGTTCATTGAAAGTTAGAGATCAGAGTGCTATGGCATTTGTGCACATTTTTCAATTTTTTTTTATTTCTTCTTGATGAATATTTCTTTCCCCCCAAATCAATAACTATAAAAATACAGTAGAATCTCGTTAATACAAAGTTCAAGGAACTTAAAATTTTAGGGTTTTTTTTAGTGAGGTCAGCCAAAAATGAAAACTTGACCTTTATTTTATAAGAAAAGTCATGAAAAAAAAACCAACACAATTGAAATTAAAATATATAATTATATATTTTAATTTTAATTATATTAATTAGTAACACAAACTAATAAAAGCAGAATTACAATATTAATATTATAGGAAACATGAAAACCAATTAGCTTAAAAATCTATTTTTGTTTGCACAGTTTGTTTTATATGCATTTTTAACTTCAGCAGACATTTTAACTTTCACTTTAATCACTAGAAACAAAAACTTTTTGGGTGGGGATGTGGATTTGCTTGAGCGTGTGCAGAGAAGGGCAACAAGATTGGTGAGGGGAATAAAGGGATCCTCTTGCCAAGAGAGGCTTAAGTTCTGCAAATTGCAGTGGCTGGAGACTAGGCACCTGCGTGGTGATCTGATTAAGGTGTTAAGGCCTTGAATGGGTTGAGCGTGCTGAATTCTGATGGGATCCTTCCACTTGTTCAGATTGTGAACCTGAGGGGGACATAGATTCAAATTAGGAAAGGACAGATGTAGAATAGATGTGCGGAAATTTGCCTTTAGCCAGCGGGTGGTTGATTGCTGGAACAAACTTCCACCTGTCGTTGTGGAAGTTGATAGGTTGAATAAATTTAAGGAGGAACTGGACGGCATTTGGAGGGAATGGTGGGATTTTTTTTTTTTTTTTTTTTTTTTTGGCTGATGCTGCATAAGCTCATACATTTGCTTTCTTGCATCACATGCCACCACTACTACTACTATATAACTTGTCATTTTTTACATATTAAAATTAGGAGCTTAAACAAAGCTGCTAATATTTGTGTGTATGTGTAATTTTTTTTTGGCATTCAGCACAGCTACAAACAACTGGCACAGTAATGTAAAATTCCCTTTGAAGACAGTGACTTTAAAAACTGAGGTAATTTTCCATTCAACTGGAGCTTCAGTTTCTCTCATACTATAAGTTAACTGTGATTTCCAGATCCAGTGACGGGAGTCTTGCCGCTGGATCTGGAAATCATTAGATGTGGCCTGACATACTACATAATGAAAGAGATTACCTTCTTGGGGCATACAATAGAACCGGAATTACCTTCTTGGGACATACAACAGAACAAGAGAAAGCACGATTGCAGGCACACCTGAAACAAACGTGGCAGACCAGATGGTCCACCTCACACAAGGGTGAGGTAATGAGGAAATTCATCCCCCTTGTAATAAAAACTTACCCGAAGTCGCCTGCGTGGCTCCACCTGGGCCTCTACACAACCTTCATGCTGACTGGCCACGAGCCCTTTAATGAGAAACTCGCCATGCTGGGTATACTCCAAGATCCAAACTATCCTTGTGGAGAAAGAGAAAGCTGGGAGCATCTTATGTACCAGTGCCCCATATACGAGGACCTGTGGGGAATCTTCATAACGAGACTGAGATTCATACTCCAATGGCAAGAACATCACCTACTGGATTCAAGGGACGAATACCAAATCCTGTCCAGATTTGCCTGGGACCTCTTCACAACAAGAAGAACTCGAAATGCGATCAGGAACTGACGAGAAAATCCACTGAAGAGAATGTCGTAAGCAAAACCACACAAGGACAAGACATCCCAAGAGACATCGAGTATGACTCTCAACTACAATGGTCAATACTCCCGAGCACTCAAAGAATGAGACGAGATCCTGCTCCTATGTGCAACCCAAGCACATGAGGCACAAACAACCAGTCAACTCTACAACCCAGGACGGGAACACATCCCTTATGTGACCTAGGACTGAAAACATTCCACAGTTCATTATTACAAAATAGGACCCATGGAAATCACGGCAGGGACACTGTCCCAGATGTGATCATTAGTGAACTGATAAAAGGCACGATCCGCTGAGCAGACACCCGAGCACTGAGAAATATAATGTGATGACTTGCAAAGCAACTGATATGACAGCTGACTGAAGACAAATGAGATAACCTGACCCAGCCAAACAACGATGGTGGACGCAGCACCTGGCTGACAGTGATTCGCCACCAGCTGAGACAAATATGGAACCAATCTTCCAAAGCAGGAATAAGAAAATACAAGGATAGGCTAGCCCCATAAAAGATGCAACTAGAAATGACGAAACAAAGTGCAGCTGAAATGCCATATATATAGCGACCTGAAGAGGGCACCCTAGACCCCTTTATCTTTGAATTAGATTTCCATTTTTCCGTCTCCTCCCATCCTCGCCACCCCCATTCTAGTGGTGCATGGGCCTGCCCCACTGAAACCTGTGTCTGCCTTCTCTATTGGCCCCATACTTCTGCCTTTCTCCCCCCCCCAGTCTTCAGTCTACCTCCCCTCTCCATCTATACGCTAGCAAAAACCCCACACACCTAAATTTAAACATGTTAAATCACCTTTTGTCCATATTTTGGCCTTTTCAAATTCAAGTGACACCACCCTCACATAACTGATTAGTTAAAAAAAGAAAACATTTTCTTTTTAAATAAAAATGGCAGACCAGGTCTTTTTAAATGACCTGGTCTGCCTCCACGGGGCAAAAGTGGGGCAACATTGGGCCTCAGCAGGGGTCCAGCAGCTAAATGACCAGGTCCATAAACAATGGTACACAACATCACACAAATACAAAGCCCACACTTTTAAATCTCTAGCATTCCTTGCGAACTGGTACACCCACAATGAAAGCAATGCGGAGATGGGGGAAACCCCTGGTGCCATTAGACATCAATACACTTTCACTTTAAGTTAACTTGTTACTCTTTCCAAAGAGTTAAGCCTACTAGCATTCAGCAGCTTTCTTGTTAACTGCACAAGTCAACAAGCATTTTTCATCAAAAAAAAGTAAAGAAAAAATGGACTACATAGATTTTTGGATGCTGATTCCAAATCTGTTTTCAATTTTCCTCTTACATGTCTAATTTTTGTGATGAGATTGGTAATACCACTTGTATACCAATTCAACCAACCCACATGAATATAATTATTACTTATAATTATTACTGAAGAAGGTTGACTAAACAACCGAAAGCTTTTATTTGTATGTATCTAATCTAATATATGTATATTTCCTATTATTAAACCTGTCAAAATCTATATTTTTGTATCCATTTCGCTCTGAGCAACTGTAATTTAATAATAATAATTATTACTTACTTAGTATTGTTGTTTATACATTAATATTTATATAATGTTAAGAATATATCAATATCCTTATTATTTCTATTTACTTATTATACTTACTATTTATTTAATAATTAAATTGCTGATTTTAAATTGTTTCAAGTAAAATCTGGTGAATTACTGAAGTACATTCATTGTCATGCATCAAAAGTGTAGAAATCACCTCAACAAATTCTGCTATTTGCATGGCACTTTCCTAACTAAATCACAATAATGACAGATATTTGAAAAATTTACCCTTTACTGCCACAATATCTGGAGTTTTTAGGGAATTGTCAAAGTACATGTTATATTAGCATCTCTTCAACTCCTCGCATTGAAATTTGGAAGCTGTTCTCTTGCATAACAGGAAATTAAAGCCACCCATCGCCCACCCTTTAGATTAACAGGGGCGAGACTATAACATGAAGACACTATTCATGGCAATCCAATACAGCAATAAATTGAATATCTGTGGCGACCTCAAAGTCACTGATATGTTAATGGACAATGCAAGGAGGGCCCACATAACATTCTTGTTTCCTATGCCTATACCATAAACCATTACATCAGATGTGGCTGCTGTAATGAAGCACAAAGCTACTTCAAAGAAGCACAAGGGCCAGGAATAAGTAGTGTGCAGTACATTCTATTAGTGAATCTGGTGAAGCTTTTCCTTCCACCTCTCCACATTAAATTTGGCCTAATCAAGAGTTTTGTGAAAGCAATGAGTAAGATAAAATTCTCCCATTTGAGGGGAATTCATGAGAAATTTTCAAAGATTAGTGCACAAAGGTGAAAGAGGGAATTATTTTTGGCTCTCAAATCAGTGTTTCTGCAGGATGAAAACTTTAAAAAATGCCTCAATGTATTCGAACTAAAGGAGAGGTAGGCTTTAGTAGTAATAATGGCCAATAATGCGAAATAGCAAGGTTATACAGCATCAGTCACAAAAAATTGGTTCAAACAATCAACTACCTACTGGTTGAATGCAAACTTCACACGTCTCTCCTGCAACCATCCTCAATTTGAATTTATTCCCCCTTTTGTGTAGTCTTGAGCAAGAGTAAGAATGCCATCAGCATTGAATTTGTTCAGTCCATTCAAAGCCTTAAATACAATGATAACACCTTGCAGGTGTCTATTCTAAAATTCTGCAAACTTGGTAAGAGTACCCTTTTGTTCCCTTCACCAATCTCAATGCCCTTCTCTGCATCCATTCTAGCAGATCTACATCTTTCCTAAAATGAGGCCTCCAGTTGTACACAAAGCACTCAAGATGCAGCCTAACCATTGCTTTGTCTAATGTGATAATCACCTCCTTATCTCTGCTAGGAAAATTTGTGTATATTATTGACAAATGATATACACAAATTAATTTTCTCTTTATTAGGCAGTGCTCCTTTTATGGAAAGGTTTAAGAGTGAGGTAACTCATTTTAATATGCTTCGTAATATGAGATGCTTTTATGTGCAAACTTCGGTTTGCTGACATTTATCACTGCATACAGAATAAAGCACTTACATGATTTGACAGCTACATTTAATATTTTTAAATTTTGTGTGCATTTTCTCATCCATATTAAGAATTATTTATCTACTAATTATCACTGTAAGCTCCCAGGCACAGTTTTCTCTTCTCTTATATTTTCCTTATTAAAAAGTGAGTGTTTTCTCCACTATTAATTATGTTAAAATTTTAACATAATTAATGTTAAATTTTTAGATGAAACAATACACAGCTCCCATTCACACTCCAAAATATATCAGCACAACAATTAATTATGGTTGTGTATATTTTGTGGCTGTGTACAGGCTGGCTTTGCAATATGTGTGCCTACATCTACATATCCCAGGATCACAGCCAGCTACTTTACTTAAGGATTAAACTTAATTTTATATCAAAACATGCACTTATTCAGTTTTCTCAACTCACCTCATTTTCGTCATCTATGCTATCTTGTAATCTTGCTGCTATATCCAAGCTTAGCATCTGCAAAAGTGATACAAATTACACTATATTTCCATTCACAAATGTTGTACAGTCTTAGTAATATTCAGCATTGCATTACATTAGAGTTATAGATGTAGTGTACAGTTATCTACATCATAGATATAGAACTCCATCTTGGAGTATTTTTAAAAAGTTTTTTTAAATATTAACATTGAACACTTGTTTTTGACATAAGAAATCACAACCTGAAACAAACATTTTCAAAAGTTTACTCCTTTCTCTTCAGTATAACATTAACATTAAAATGATGAACGAATTAAAATAGAGACATACCTTTGTATTAAGACAGTCACAGAGAGAGAAATGCAAATAGATGCAAAGAAAACTGTGATGTGGAGAATGATGAGTATAAAAAATGCACAGGCTGTTCGACTATAGTAATCTGATTGGAAAGAGGTCTTATGATGGGTGCACATTTAGCAGGAGCCACGATTCAAGAAATGAAAGACATAACTGGTTTCCCAAATGTGTCCATCTCAAAGGATTTTAATAACAAGCAGTTCTTCCACATCTCAAAGGCATTACATTAGAGTTATAGATGTAGTGTACAGTTGTGTACAGATGTAATGTGCCAGTAAAACAGTCATACTCTAAGGAGGACTGTACAGAAAAATAGGACATCCAGTTTGCAGCAAATAATGTCTGAATTCAACCAAGCCCAGAACTGCCCTATTTCAACCTATATCATGCACAGGGAATTCAAGAAATTGGATATTGGCAGTCACCTGCCTATTTTCAGAAGCCACTTGTTTTAGAGAAAAACAGAAAAATCCACTTGCATGAGAACACTGCGATTGGAACAATGGAAAAAAAGTCGTGTGGTCAATCGAATCACAATACACTTCGTGGTGAGAACCTCACAAAGCGATGTACTTGCTTGCCTTGTTAAGAAACCCAAGCATCTGGTTCTGTTATCACTGTTTTGTTGGAATATTTTGAATGGTGCAGAATGTTTTGTTGGAAGGTCAAATGTCTGATACAAAATTCATGGAGTACCTGGATTTTGTATCAGATCTACTGCATCTTGCAGTGTGTGTGTGTGTGTGTGTATGTATTAGAGCTGTTTATGGTCTTATTGGACCAACCTTTACTAATTTTCTACCTTTGAGAAAAACACAGCCCAGTACTAGAGGTTATATTTACACGCAACTTTCATTATGTGTGAATTTAACTGGAAGTTTTACTTCCATATTTTGCTTGCCGACCGGGCTAGCCGGGTGAGTAAAGTGCCTGCCTAGCAACCTAAAGGTATAAGGTATAAGGTATAAGGTATGTTAGTGTCTAACGGCTCCTGGGATTTCTCCCATCTCCGCGGGTGTACATTGTATCGGGGCCAGAGATTTGAAGTGTGTGGGGGTCGTGTGCTGTATATTGTGTTGTGCCCTTTGTTCCTCCGGTCTATTAGCCGCCGAGCCCCTAGTGGGACCCGACGTTACCACACCATGCCACGGGGAGGCTTACCGGGTGTACCACTGTAGCTAGAGTACTCTGGCGGGTCCTGCCACCTACTTTCCTGGGATTTCTGTGGCTAGGACCAGATTTAAGAATGAGATGATCGCTGTTTCTTGAGCAACGGTTGTAATTTTAACAGAGCGTAGGGTTGTTCGCTGATAACTTGTTCTAGGGCCAAATAGGTCGGGCAGTAATTTTGATGTTTTTAGATTTAGACCTGTGGGGGCATGAGTGTGTGTGTATATAAAAATATATATACACACACACCCACACACAAATATATATATATATATATATATATATATATAACTAAAAAAAAAAAAAAAAAAAAAACGTTGTGCAAGAGAAAAGTAAGGGAGGAAGGCAAAAAGACTGGAGGGTAGGAAACAGAAGAAAGGGGCCAATAGAGAAGATGGCCCCTGATGACAGTGTGGCATGCCCAACGCCTCACCAGAGAGAAGAGTGGGGTGGCGGGTGGACGAAAACCACCTCCCCACAAAAAAAAAAAATAAATAAAAATAAAAAATAATAATAATAAAAAAAAAAAAAAATCATTCTGTAAGAGAAAAATAGGGGGGGGGAGTAAAGAACGGATGGCAGGAAACAGAAGAAAGCCGGAAAAAAAAAAAAAAAAAAAAAAAAAAAAATGAGAGAGAGATATACCCCGCAAGTTCAGGGTAGGTACAGCTAGCACGGCCAGTCAGTTGCAGCCGACAACTTGCTGGAAATCCAGCAGTGTGAGTGCTGCTATGGTGGATGGGTCATGTTCAGTAAGGTCTAGTTCAGGTGCCGTCATTGGGACTCCATTTGGTGAGTCTTTGTCGCATCCAGACTGAAGGCTGGTCCAGTAGTCCATCAGAACGAACAGTGGGGGTGGTCAAAACCGGGAGTCCAAGATTAATGGTCAAGTCCAGGGATCGATGCTAGGCCTCTTCTTGATGAGATGTGTCACGTCTGGTCGAGAAAAGTTTGTCCAGGAATCAATGATGAGGAATTTGTCAAAGTATGTGTGGACCCTGTCTTTGATTGCACTGCTGGTCAAGTCTTGTGCAAGTTGGTCCAAGGCATTAGCATTCATGGCTCAATGATGAATAGCAACAATTGGCAGTCATGGTTGTTATGACCTATTGATTCGGATACTAAGGTGGTGGTAGTGCTTTCTGCCTGGTAAATAAGTCCATTGCAAATTGAGTCAGAGCTCGGTAAGTTTCTTCATTCTGTAGGGTGAGGTGTTCTTGATTTTGGTAGTTGAAGCGTAGTTTTGTTATTAGGATCCTCCTGAAGTCCTCGTAGATTTCACAGCTGTGGGCAAGGTGCTCCCACGTCTGATCCTCTCCACAGTGGTAGCGGGGTGAGTCTGAAATTCTGAAGTCATGTAGTTTTTTCTGGAAGGAGCCATGTCCAGTGAGGAGGTAGGTAGCATAGAGTCCTGGTGAAAACCAGACAGGTGTGAGGGGGTAGAAGGCCCTGACATCAGGGAGGAATCTTTTGGTGACAGCGCCTTTAGTTGATGTCTGCCATCTTTCTTGCCAGGTGTCTGTTAGATGTTCATTAAGTCTCATCTTTTCAGCGTTTCTATTATTTGCTGGGTCAGTGGTGAAACCTGCACAAGTAACTGCTCTTCCTTTGGCTATTTGGTAGAGCAACCCATGACGAACAATCTCCAGGTCCAGTGGAAGAGATCCAGTGAGGACCTGTAGCGCATGGGTGCTGACAGTGCGACAAGCACGCGAGGACAGAAGGAGAAGAGAGCGCTGGATAGTTCCTAGGCGCGATCTGTTTACTACGGTATTGGCCTTCTTGTACCAGACTCCAGAAGCATAGGTGATAACCGGGATGAAAACTGCCTTATAGAAGAGTGACAGCGTTCTCTTCTTTAAGCCCCAGTCCTTCCGGGCAACTCTTGAGACTTGGGCAGCATACTTCCTGATCTTAATCCTGAGTTGGTCTAGATGAGGAGTGAAGGAAAGGTTTTTGTCTAAGATCAAACCTAGATATTTAAGCTCTGTTTTTAGTTTTACTGTAACACCATTGACCTTGATTTGGGGTGGTCTTCTCAAATCAAGGGTGCCTTTTAGTAGGATCGAATTGGTTTTCTCTGGGGAGATCTTTAGGTTGTTATGCTCTGCCCAAGCTTGAAGGGTGGAGATGGCCTGGTTGGCAGTTGCTTCTAGTTGGGTTCTGTTATTGGCAGAAAAGAGCATGACCAGGTCATCTGCATAGGCCTGGGTTTGTACATTGTTGAGTTTGGTGTTCAGGAAATCATCCAGCACCAGATTCCAGAGGAGAGGCCCCAGGACAGATCCCTGAGGGCATCCCCTGAAGACTGGTCTGGAGACACTGCAGTGGGGAGCAGACACAACAACTCGCCGGTCCTGGAGATAGGTCTTGATGCATCTATATAAGTTTTCTGGGACATGCGCTCTTCGGACCACCAGAGGGAATCGAAGGCACCAGCAAAGTCAAAGGAGATTAGTAGAAAGTATTTGGAGTTGCAGTTGGTAGCAGCTTCATTGATTGTTTCTAGTGCATCAATCGTGGAGCGTCCTTTCCGGAAACCGTACTGCTTAGGTGAGGAGAGACCAGCGTCATTGTAGTGGGCTTCTATTCTATGGGAGATCATCCTTTCGAGAAGTTTGCTGAAGACTGGCAGCAGTGCAATGGGCCGGTAAGATTGTGGCAGATCATGTGGTTTGGTTGCATTCTTCAATATAAGTCTAAGGATTGCAGTCCTCCATTGTGTGGGGAAGAATCCTTGGTGGAGACAGTGGTTTAACAGGTTGAGTATTGTAGTGGGAATAAGTTCAATGGCCTTCTGGACGATTTCTGGATCGAGCATGTCTCTGCCCGGAGCCTTCTTGTTTCTGATTCTAGATGCAGCTAAGTTGAGCTCGGTTGTGGTGAAGGGTTCTTCAATTGCAGTTGTGTGATATGTTTCATTTTCCATGCAGAGCTGTAGCTGTTCCGGTGTGTGTGGGTCAGCAGGCTGCTGAAATGTAGCGTCTAAAATATTATTGATAGTATCTTGCCACGATCAGGTATACAGTCCGTTAGGTAATTTTGTGGTTGATACGACCTCGCCTCTGGGAAGCTTGTTAGTGGTAGCAACCTAAAGGTCGCGGGTTCGAATCCCGCCTCGGGCTTGGATCAAAGTACTGCAAAAACCTTGGGAGGTGCATTATGGCCACAGAAGCTGATGCGCCAACAACTACCAAACAAAAAAATATATATATTTTGCTTGGCTGTTTGTTTGTTTAGACTAAACAGATTCACATGCAGTCACTAACTGACATCATCTGATGATGATCTGGTAAGGTTCAAAACAGCTGTAATAGCAGTACCTTGGAGTTTTTAATGAATAATGGATTCACCTCTTTTGGTGATGTTATTGAATTTAAAAACATAGTAACCTTTAATGATATTGTGGACTATAAATGAAAATGTACATCATTGAGCTTAGAACTGAGGCAATGTATCTGTAAAATGAATTGGGGAATTGTAAAAGTTGCGTGGGGGGAGATGAAGATACATATTGTATGAGGTTTTTAGATATGCCATATGCATAACAAGATATACCTCACTCCTTAACATAATTTCGAGGATGTTAATTTGCTTGCATGCAACTAAACATTTTTTTTGGGATAAATTAAGAGTTTTTTTTTTGCTTCACAAGTGTTGTACTCTAGTAAAGGATAATTTTAAGTATCGTTAAGCAGATTTGTTTATTTTAATTATTTAAATATTTAGGAAGCTAAACAAAAGTAAATTCTCCCATTGACAACATGCCTATTGGAATATTGCTGCTATAAGAAATTTGTAAACAGAACTGGAGGATAAGTATAATTCTTGAATATTTTCTGTTGTGAGGTTCTGCAGGCATATGACTAATACTATAGTGTTTTATAAGGCATATGATTGATATTAGTGTTTTATAAATTTACCATCCAGGTTGTGATGTATGGTACTCAGTACATTAGGCAGAATAAGTAAAATTTATGTAATACATATATTGCAAT
Organism: Mastigoproctus giganteus; assembly: GCF_048544385.1. Taxonomy (NCBI): domain Eukaryota; kingdom Metazoa; phylum Arthropoda; class Arachnida; order Uropygi; family Thelyphonidae; genus Mastigoproctus; species Mastigoproctus giganteus. The sequence goes on from NC_143583.1 coordinate 204,282,875, forward strand.
AGTAGCTTTATTGTATGTGTTGTGTGTGATATGAATGCAGAACTGACTACAGTTGGATATAATTCCACAGGAAATGCCTTTTATGCTTGGTGCAGAGACAGTGAGGAAATTAAATGGAAGTTAACATTTTGTTAGAATTACAAGGCCTATGAAGGTCCACATGAGACTAGCAATTACACGGTGGGCTGTATAAGAGTTATTAAAAATGCAAGCAAGCATACATTTACTTGTATTATACACTAATGCTAGGAATATAGTAAATAAATTTGAATTACTGATTATGTCACCAAATGCTGACATAGGTATAACAGAAACATGGTATCACTCTGATAAGGGTGCAAAGTACACATGCTTTGAGCGACTGTGATTCAAACCAACACAATTACTAAATACATTGTTGTTTCTTGTATATTCTCTATCCTGTAAACTCCTCTGACCATGTGGTTGTTTCTGAGTATAAACAGAAAATTTATTATTATTTTATTATTACTGAGGATGCAAAATTCACATATGGTTGATTATAATGCATACAGAAAAAACAGACATGAGAGGGGAGGAGTGATACTTTTAATTATGAAGTGTATAGATTCTAAAACAGTACAACCAGCAGATACATATTGCCAATGTAACAGCAAGTCAGTCTGGTGTGATATAAACACTTAAAAAACAAAAATGAGAGTTGGGGTTTGTTACAGGCCAAATGACCGTGATGAGTATAATGAACAACTATACAAACAAAGAGAGTGGGCCAGAAAATCAGATTGTCTTATAATGAGGGATTTTAACTTTCCAAATATTAATTAGAACACATGGGTTGGCAACCCACTCAATAGTAGAACAAGTCTTGACTTTGCTGGATGACTGCTCTGTAGACCAACATGTTAGAGAGACTACAAGGAAAAGCAATGTTCTTGATCTGGTTATCAGCAGTGATTCATCATATATTAAGAAATGATAGGGATAATTATAAATTGGCAGGAGGAAATAGAGCCCTACAATAAGTGCAGGTTCAGGTTAATCCCACTGCATACTGATAATGGGATTTATTCAAAGAAATAACTAACTACAGTCAAGGGTAAAGGGAAGAGATTTTGTTTCCACAAAGGTAATTATAATGGGCTCAGACATTTTTTAAACTATTTTCAATGGGACCGGCTGGTTTTGTTAAAAAAAATGTAAATGCCAAATGAAGAATGTTTAGAGAGGTAATCAGAGGCTGTTAAGCATTTTATACTCATTCAAAGATGTTATTCAAGATTTTGACCGAAATGGTTGTCAGATCCACTTGATTAGCAGAAAAAATAAATGTATGGAATGATTACAAAGTGTCAGGAGATACAGAGCCCTACAATAAGTACATATTATTGTGTAACTAACTTACTCAGTAGGTTAGGCAGGATAAGGCAAATTAAAAACTCCCTGGCTAACAGTACAAAGAAAAGCACCAGGGAATTCTTTGAATACATGTTAATGCAAATAGGCAAGAGCTGAATCACAATGTTCACTGGATATGAATGGTATGACTAGTGACAATTTCGTACAGAGTACTAATAAACCAAATAAATATTTAGCATCTGCATTTACACATGAAGAGGATTTAGACATGGTAATAGCAGAAGTCTAATAATAATTTGGTTGTCGCTATGGGGGTTTAATGGTGCATAAGTCGCTATAGCTATAATGCACCTATTCATTTATTATATAAAAAAAATTATAAATTTTTAATCTGTGACAGAAAAAAATCTGAAATCAGAAATGATTAAAAAGTCCAGTGCGCCTGAGGAAGTTAAATAATTCAGAAATATTTGCCTTGTAACAATTGAGATTTTCTGGAGTTATTGGTTTACAAAGATTAACCAGTGATAGCAAGGTTGAAGTTCTGTCTTCTTTATAGCAGGGACAGTCAATCAGAATATGTTTCACAGTCAGATTTATAGAACAATGTGGACACTGTGGTGGATCGTGTCATATGAGTAAGTGGAGGTGGGTCAGATGGATATGACCTGTTCTTGCTCTTGAAAGGACTACTTCTCATCTTGATGTACGGACACTGGAGCGCCAAATTTTCGGATCCTGTTTAAACTTAAAAAGTTTATTATTAGTCTGCAAGTGCCAGAGTGCTGTCCATTCTGACAGGCATTCAGCCTGAAGTTAGTGCATATTCTGATGCTGGAACAGGGATATTGATTAAATCTAAGGTAGTTGGATTTTTTGCAGCTTTATCAGCCAGTTCATTGCCCAAAACACCAGAATGTGCTGGAATCCAACAGGTGACCAGTTGATAGTTTTTTTCAATTTGCAAAAATAAGCTTCTAATTTCATCTAGAACAGGGTGAACGTTATCTGAAGATTAAGATAATGCTATGATTGAGCTGAGGGAATCAGTGTAAATAACAGATTTTAAAGAACAGTTGGAACACAGATTTTCTAAAGCTAGTTTCATTGATGTTAAAGGTCTTATAATTCAGCTGAAAAGATACTGAATTCAGATGGAATAGTTGCTGAAATAATGATATTTGAAAACACTGCTGTTGCTCCAACATTAGATTTAGAGCCATCTGTATAAATTGGGGAAAAATCAGTATATCTTTGAGTGCGAGATGCATGAAGTTGTCTGACATTTGATGCTTTTAAAATATTCTTTCTCCTTTGACAGAGGTAAGTGTCACAGGTCGGTACAGGAGGAAGAGCCCAAAAGTTGCTATCTATTGTACGGAATGGATGGGAACATTCCAATCTTGTGACAGTTCAAGAAGACGAAGACCAGCTGGTTTTACTATGCTAAGTTTATTTCTGTAGAGGTTTTCTAAAGGTAGATTGAAAAGGAATGACTGAATGGGGTGCGAGGCACAACTTTGTATCTTAATATCATGAGCGTCAATATAGAATATAGAGACTGTGTGGGCGACATTCTGAAAGCACCAAGTGCAATCCTCAAAGCACTGTTTTGAATGGGATCAAGCCAGCATAATGCACTCATTCTGGCAGAATCATAGATGGCAACTCCATAATCAAGTATCAAGGCGGGATCTGATTAATGCCCTGTATAGCCAAAGCAGAGTAGTATGATCCGTGTCCCATGTTTGGGCGGATAAAGCTCTGAGTATGTTTAACTTTTTTAGACAAGAAGTTATGTACATTTTTAATATGGTCTATAAAATTGAACTTGTTATCAAGGATTAATCCTAGAAATCTGAAGTTATTAGTGATCGGGATCGAGACATTAGAAACTTAAAGTTCAGGATCCAGATGAAGTTTGCATTGCCTACAAAAATGTATAGTAACTGTTTTCTGCTGTGAGAGTCGATAGCCATTGAGGCTGGCCCACTGTTGTATTTCATTCAGTAATATCTGAAGCTGCCATTCAAGAGATCTCATATTTTGGGAATGGCAGGAGATGGAAAGGTCATCTGCATAAAGGTAAGTCTCAACTGTATTTGGAAGCTGTATGGTGATAGAATCTATTCTCAGTGGCACTCAGTACTGATCCCTGCGGAACACCTTCGTGCATGAACGTTGCGGAGAGGGCATGTTGGTATTGAACTTGAAACGATCTAGTATATAGGAAGTTCTGAACAAATACAGGAAGGTTGCCCCGCAGACCAAGAGAGTAAAGATCACCAAGTATGCCATGCCATCAGGTGGAGTCAAAAGCTTTCTCTCTATCTATTGAAACCATTACAAGATGTTCACATTTAACAAAGGCATTTCGAATGGCAAATTCAGCCTTTGACCATAAGATCTAAGCATGACTTATTTTTACGAAAGCCATATTGACTATGGCTCATTAAATGTTCCGACTCAGTAATCCAGACGAGTCTTCTGTGGACAATTTTTTCTAGGATTTTGCTCAGGCAGCTTGAGAGAGAGATATTGGTCTATAGCTATGGGGGTTGTATCTTTCCCGGGCTTTAGGAATGCCAAAACAGTAGAGTGATGCAAGGAAGCTGGAAAAACATTTTCTAAAAATATACGATTATAAAAAACCAGGCACAAAATTTTGTCATCAAGATGTTGTAGCATGACATAATAAATCCCATCTGGCCTGGAAGCATCATTGTGGGCTGTTCTAATGGTATTCAAAAGTTTAGAGTATTGCAGAGGTTTGTTATATGGAAGAAGGTGGGCAGTTTGAAAGTTAATGGCATTCTTTTCTCTAGTGTTTTTAATTCATTGGAATGATATAGAATAGGCTGATGCTGCTGAGATTTCAGCAAAAGTATTGCCCAAAGCATTAGCAATATCTAAGGGACTGGATAGATCTTGGCCGTTCAAGGAGACGACTGGAGAAGGTATGGTAGGAAACTTACCAGATAACTGTCTAATTTTTTTCCATTTATTTTGGGATCAGTGTTTCTGTTAAAGGTCGATGCAAAATGGGTCAAGGATTCTTTCTTGGCTTGCCTTTGTATAAAATGTGCTTTTGCCCTTAACTTCTTATAATTAATGAGGTTGGTTGTGGTTGGACATTGCCAAAATAAATTCCAGGCTTTAATTTTTGCTTCTGTGCATTCCTCATTCCACCAGTAATTATAATGCTTGCGACCAGGGGGATTTGATAATGGTATCGTGTCCTTGGCCACTTTTAGGGGATGCAACGTGATGTAATCTGTTACATTATCAATATTCTGGAGCTGAATTTTTTCCTCATCAAGAGAGATTGATGATTGAAATTTTGCCCAGTTTGCACAATCAAATTTCCATTTCCTGCAGAGTTTGTTTGAAGGAGTCTTTGATATTAAAAAATTGCATATGATTGGAAAGTGGTCACCGCTCATAGGATCATTTAAAACGTACCACCCTATGTTTGTTGTTTGTTTGTTATTTGGTTTTTAGGAGCATTAGCAACTAAGGCCATATTGCTCCAGGATATGCGGTGGTCATTCCCTGACCTTTCCGCATCCTCTGTATTTGGTGGTGACGGGCTCGAACCCTGGTCTAATCAAGAAGCGTGTGCTAGGCACTGCTGCTCCTTCCCACCTGGCTACGGAGGTGCCTGTACCACTCTATGGTGGTACAGGCATGTACCACTCTAGGAGAAATTTGTGAGGTTGGGTAAGTTTCCTGAAGGCAAAGGGCAACTGGAGAATATCGGTAAATTAGATCATGGATATCATGTGTTGCAACAAAAGCCTCTGCAGTTCCATTGTAAAATACAAGGCATTATTTGTCTTTAATTGATGGAGCTGTATCTGACTGCTTTTCGAAGGTTACTGGCTTATGACGTTCCGATTTTGGTTTATCTTTTTTAGAGAAAACTGGCCGACCAGTGTCCATTTCTTCTTCTGCATAGATTTCTAGGAGGGGATCTTCCTGTATGGATGTGCCATCTGTGTCCTGAATATTTTTCATTACATTTGCATTTGTACTATTAGATATGGTATCTATCACTGGAGTAGGAGATGCCGCTGGTATTGTCAGAGGAGTATTATTTTCCTGGTCAGAGAACTTGGATTGTTGCTCAGAAAGAACATTTCTAGCCCATTCAGAAATTGATTTGATAGTGGGAACTGTTACATCAGTTTGAATGGAGAATGTTTGATACTTTTTAACAGCATTGGCATAGGTCATATTTTTGGTTATAGTAGGTGCAACTAGTTTTCTCGCTTCTTGGTAACTGACTTTGCTCTCAACCTTGTATTTTACTATTTTTTTTATCTGTTTTCCACTTTTCACATGTCTTAGAATATGCAAGATGGTCACCTTTGCAATTTGGGCAGGTCATTTTTGTAGCTGTACATTCACTTATGTGGTCTGAGGACCCACAGTTGGGGCAGACAGGAACTTCTCTGCGTACAGTTTGTGAGCAGCCATACTTTTGTCACTGATAACATCTTAAAGGGTTTGGAATGTAGGGGCAGATGCGGCAAAGTAAATAACCTGGTTTTACAAAGTAGGGTAAGTTGGATGTATTGAAGGTGAGAATAATATTTCTGGTGGGTGTAAGTTGATTATCTTTTTTAATCATTATTCATCTTGCTGCAATTACGTGTTGTCCCTGCAGCTCTTGAATTATTTTTTCCTCAGTAACATTTAATAGATCTCAACTGGATATCACACCCTTAGATGAATTTAGGGTTGTATGAGGAGATATTTTTACTGGAATGCCAGCAAAGCTTGTGAGTTGTAACAGCTTCTCGGAATGTCTGTGGCTTGTGGTTTCTACTAGTAAGTCTCCTGATTGCAGTCTCTTAACCGTCTTGGGGGATCCTGCAATACCCTCCTAGGAAGTGAGTGAATGATTAAAAACGATGGGCAAGGTTGCTCCATCCGATCAGTCTTTTGTCTCTGTGGATTATCGTTCTCAATATCCTGATGGTCTGTGTTTGCCATGTTTGCTCCTTTTAGCCCTTGACAGTGCCACTAGGAGGCCAAGCGGCTAAAGTGTTAGTTGGCAAAAATATAAAACAATTTTTGAACACTGAAATAAGTTGTCCCCAGCAGTGTAGTAGAGGCAGTGAGACTGATCAAGTTCAGTGTAGAATTGGATGGTTACCTTGTGAGAATGGGAATAGTATGAATATTCTGTTTTGTTTTATTATTTTTTATTTTTGGCTGATGCAGAAAAAGTCTGCTTCCTGATGGCATTACCCCACTTGCCCTAAAAGTATACGCTCTAAGTTCTACTTGCCCTAATCTCATTTCTATTGTGTGTGTGTAACCATATTCTATTTTTTCGGAGTAATAAAAAAGTGGACTTCAAAAACATAATGAAAGAAATAAACAAAAATAACACTAAAATAAAAATACAGTAATAAACAAAAGTTTAAAATACAAATACAAATTATTGAAGTTTAAATTATACTAATCATTTAGTAGAAGAAAGTAACCAACTGCTTGCACAAAAGTTTAAAGTTAGCTTTTTTTAAAAAAAAAAAAAAAAAAAAAAAAAAAAAAATCCTAAGGCTTCCACACTACACAAGTACTCCAGATTCAGGATAAAAACTTGACAGGTATCAGTAAGATCCTGAACCAGCTGGCACACCAAATATAAATTATAATATTAATATTATAATATAATAATAACCTTAATAGGTCTTATCCCCCCCACTGTAAAGAGCAAATGTCATACTGATGTTTGGCTACTTACTATTTGAACAAATTCTTAAGTCAACAAACAGGTGGAAACAGAGGGGCATTAACTCACTTGCTAATGACCCTGTAAAGGGTCATTAGCAAGTGAGGTAATGTCCCTTATGCAATTATATACTTGCTTAGGGCAACTGACAGTAGCCCCTCCCTACCATTGGGACACAATTAGGGCAGGTCACCATTAGGGCATATGCGATTATGGCAAGTGACAATTAGTGCTTCTGAAATTAGGGCAAGTGAGACTAAATCCTTCCTGACATCACTTGGCCCTAATAATACTAGTAAAACACAGCTTAGAAAATCAAATGCAGAAAAATTTGCCTGCTCCTTGGTTTTGTTTCATTTTTATTAAGCAGGTGAGGGAAAAAAAAAAGTCCTAATCTATGTATAATAGAACAAATTCTATTATACATAGTATAATAGAATGTGTTCTATTATACTAAACTACTAAAGCCATTCTTTAAAATGTTTATCTGTGAGCTCAAGTTTTGCATTCACAGAGATATAATATTCAAGGTGTTGATGAGGAATACAGTTGACATTTACCATAAGTGAATAAAATTTTAACTAGTCTAAAATTAACTGAATGATCATTTCTATTCACAATGAGGGTGTTAAAGTAGTTTAGCAGAGAATTGCCAAAGGGTAACATAATTGAATAAATAAGTTTTGTGCACCTATTGTTGTTTCTTGGTGTACATGGTCAAATCAAATTGCTGGATGCTAAGCTCCCCCACCCCATTATTAAGTTTGACATAAATGAGAAAGCTTATTATTGGGAAATAATTTATGGATTTAAATATTTAAATTAACCACAAAATATTATGTATAATATTGCTTGCAGTCTAATAATACAATTTACTTACTCGAACTCCTAGTTTCAGAAAAGCTTCACTCACTTTTAGTTGCTTAATGTAACTGTCTATCTAAATAAATAAAAGATTGAAGTCACAGAATTTATTTCTAATCATAATAAGCAATCATTATTAAGTCTAGTATTTTATTACACAATAAAACCTTGATTTAACTGACTTTGAAAATAACGGACAACTTCCACTGAACCAAGCTTTCACCTATTTAAAACATTTTAATTAACAGTAAAGCAAAAAAAAATTAAAAGTAAAACAGTAAAAATTTAACTAACAACCAAGAGTGAGAATGGAGAGAATTTTACAAAATGGAATGTTTATTAGTAAAATATTGTACTTTTAGTAAGACATTGTAGAATGTAGACAAACCAGAACAATGTTCCATTCTGGGCGCCATTCACAAATAATGAGGAGGCTAGTCTTGTTTTGTTCATTTACACAGTATAAAATCACAGTAAAAAAAAAAGGTAAAGTGCAGCCATTATCAACCCACTGCAGGATGTAAACCTCCTCAACAATTTATGCTGAGGGAAATGGACCATAATCTGCCATGCTGGTCCAGTGCAGGTTGGCAGATCGGCCGTATTCAGCAGTCTACTCAAAGAGCGTGTGCTACTGCACTCCCGCTCCTGACCACTCGGCTACAGTATCAGATATAAAATCTGAAATGAAAAAACATTAAACGTAACTATGTTTAATGTTTTATTAATGTGTGTTTTTTCACAGTGTGTCACTTTTCATAACATTTAATATTTTGGGGTATTTAAAATTTTTTTCATAACATTTAATATTTGTAAAAGAATAAGAGAAGTTTTACACTACTATTGTAATTTTTTCCTTTAAGAGTTGTCTATGGTGTTTTTACACTGATATTATGTAGAACACTTCCGTATTCTATGTATCATATTGAGATAAACTTCTCTTATTCTTTTACAAATATTGAGATCAAAATAGAATGGATTGAGCATCACAGCTCTGGTTTATACTATCAAATAACATTTAATATGTCAGTGTAGAAACTTGTCCCCATTTCATGTGGGAGTGGGTTTCTATGTTTAAATATTAAAGCATGGTTGTTTTTGAATATTTTCCATTAAGTAATTTTTGTTAAACAACACAAACACTATAAATAAAATAGTGTCAAATAACCATTTATATATATATATATATATATATAGTCTTACTACTTTGTTAACACAGATTTTTGCATCTCAACATTTCAGGAACACATAATGATGCAGCCTGCATTAGAGATTTTTTTTATGTATATACACGACTTACGTAATACTTGACTTATATTTCTAAGCTATTTCTCTCTCTAGGTCATTTTTATAATGGAAATTGCACTACACTTTCATCGTTATCATATGTTCTGTTATAAGAATCAATTTTGAATGCCTTTGTGATATTTTTCTAAAACACATTTCTGGAGGTCACTACCATAAAACAAAAACAATTTGCACTTTTCAGTTTATTGGGCTTTTCTGTTAGTGCAATCTATTATAAATGGGTAGTAAACTCGATCTTATTACATTTGCAATAATCCCGATAACTGGAATTCTGTGGGTTTTTACGTTACGGTATTATGGTGAAATGAGTTTTCCTCAGTGGTGTAGCTACCATGTAGGCAGGCAAGGCAATTGTGCCCGGGCCATTTAGGGGCCCAGCATCTTTGGCTAATTTTATTTGTTTTCATATTAATTTGTGACTTCCTTAGTTATGTGTTTGTGTGTGGAAAACAAATAGGAAAGATATTTAAAGGGTAAGTGTATTATCGCCTAGCGAAACTTTATGTACCACCTTGGTCTGCGACACAAGATCACCTTTGGGCTTTGGTGTATTCCTTGGGTAAACAAAAGACAGCTAAATTCTATTTGGTTTAAGAGTACAGTGGTGGTGGTGGTGGGTGGGGGGGGTGCTTGGCAAGACTGATTTACGCAGGAACATTTTAAGGTTAATTTCCGTATTTTGGTCAGGTGGGGTGCATCCACACCCCAACTGGGTTCAGCAAGTAAATTCTATAATTTTTACTCTATCTAGAGAGCTGAAACTCGCTACAGCTGGAGCCAGAACTGTTTTCTTGAATTTTCCCACCTTCAATTTTCAGAAATTTCTATTCAATTTCACACAGACGACAAAAATGCAACATCAAGTATGCATTTTTTTAGGCCTTTTTTCATTTATTTTTCTAACCCCTGCCCTAATTAGCCTAGGGCTTATGATACACGATACTTGATTCATTTGTTGATGCAGAGAGAGCATGCCTTTCTGTTTACAGAGAGAAGTGTTTTTCATAAACAACTTTGCTCTTCATGAGCGAAGCATGAGAACTGTTTGCATCAGTCTTCCGCACAGCTATATCAAGAAGACAAAAATCAAAACAAAAGACAACCGCAAGCTACTGTTAGTTGACATAAGAAGCAATAAAGCGAAACAGTAGCAACAACTGTTTCTGAAAGGCGAAAAGATCGTATTTCCTTTCTTCAATGTGTATTGCACCTACTAACAGAAAGAAAATCAAGGGAATTCATCTACTGGAAGGCACACTGGAAACGGGAAAAACTGGTGTAAAACTAACACTGCAATATGCATTTGATCAAAAAAAAGTTTGCTCTATTGTAACTGTTTTTAGGGAACAATATTGGAACAGCAGTTTCTTGAATTTGATCTAATGAAATTTCAAGAAAATATTTCTATTTATAGCTGCGTTATAAACTTTGAAAACTGGTGTGCAAAAGAAGAAGAAAAAAAATCATCCTCCCTGAATAACGGATTGTTTCTTGAAATGTGTATTCTTCACAAAACTGCAATATTTTCTAACAATACAAAGCTAGCAGATTACGACTAATGGCTGCTCAAAAAGTATTGTTAGGAAATATTTGCTTGTTATGCTTTGATGTCATCACAAAGGGAGAAATTCTGTTTTAGTACAGAAGCCGAATAAATTCACCATCAACGGTTATTTGCTGTTCTGAGCTGCAATAAAAAGTTATACCCCACTGAAAAATAGATTTACTCCTCATCACTTCTCTTGTTTTACTGTGATTTGTGGCAAATGTGCAATTTCACACAATCAAGCCGGTGACTGCTAAATGCAGTACAGTTTCTTGTATTCTCTCTCTCTCTCTCTCTCTCTCTCTCTCTCTCTCTCTCTCTCTCTCTCTCTCTCTCTCTCTCTCTCTATCTTGGGATCTCCTCTGACCATATGGTTGTCCCAGAGTATAAACAGAAAATTTGTTAGTCGGAATGCTGCCCACCAATGGCACCAATTGTCAACTCTTTTACTGTCCTTCTAATTTACATTGTGTTCAGATAGCAAAGGATGTAAGTCGGATTGATCAGGGTCAACAATGGTTAACATAAATATAAACATTGGGACAGTCCGCATCTGCACCAATCACAAGCTGTCAAATTTGCACCCTATACCAAGCTACGCTGCACTTTAAACCAAATAGGCTTTAAGACAAATAGACTTATCTTATATGATTTCAATTATTATTATTCACTCTTTTGAAGCTGTTTTCGAAACACCTCACACCTATAGGGTAAGTTATTATTTTTATGCCCAGTTGCACCAGACTTAAATTTTAAACTAGATTTAAACAAAAAACTGCATATCAAAATTTTGATACAACACTCAATAACTCATTTGCCGTTTCTATACGATTTAAGGAACACTTAAAATTTAAGTTACATTGGTGCAACCGGCCATTTTAATCAATTTACACGTGAAGTTTCACATACCTACTTAAAAAATCTAATGTTCATTTTTTTTCTATAATTTAAATATTTAAAGATCACTTGGTCAATGTAATTTGATACACCACGTAGGTATTATTAATATGTTGTTGTTATTTGGTTTTTAGGAGCATTAGCAACTAAGGCCATATTGCTCTGGGGATATGCGGTGGTCATTCCCTGACCTTTCCGCATCCTCCGTATTATTAATATAATTATTGAAATAGTAATTATTTACGCTAGTTTCACTGTAACACTATATGTGCATCAAAAATAACAATATCTATTTTATTCATTAGAATTTTCGGTAAGCCATTCCCATGGGAGATACCAGGTGATTGTAAAAATTTTAGTCTTTTTTTTTTTTTTTTTTTTAAATGGGGGGTTGTTAAATCATTTTTATTTATAGAACAAAAATTTAATTATTTTTTTTATTAAAGGGGTGTTAAATTATTTTTTGTAGTGGTTTTGTCCTGGGGGGGGGGGGTTACTAAATTTTCAATAAAGCATTTTATTCTTAGTGTTAAAAATAAAATAATACAGTTGAAACTTTTATGGTAAAACATGCATACTTTTACAGTTGCCATATTCTTTTTTTTACTTTATTCCATAAATTGCAGATGTCTGGCCATGTATATAACCTTAGCGGTGCAGAAAAATGAAAAAAGTAAGGGAAACTACTGAAAAATTAAACAAAATGCAGAAGATCGATAATTTTTTCCAACAACAACCTCAAGCCAATCCACATAATGTACCAGCTGAATTGAGTGAAGATCGCCCTGCTTCATTGGATCTGGCAAGAACAAATGATAATCAAGACCATCAAGTTATGGAAAATGAAGCAGTAAGTTCAGAAACAAACTCATTTGTTTACGAAGGTTCAAGATTAGATCCCTCACTTATTTCGCGACAGTATCCCTCAGTTATTTCGCCTCAGTTATATCCAACAGACCGTGCAAATTTTTCAGAAAATATTTCTGATGCAGACAAACGTATGATAATAGCTTCAGGTCCACGCCAACCTAAAAGTCCCTTTCCAATTACTGCACAAAATAATAGGTCGAGGTCATTTTCTGAATTTTATTATAGTAAAACAACAAAAGCTGGTCTTAAAGTACAAGTTATATGGCCATGTTATTCTCAAAAATCAGATTTTGTATATTGTGAACCATGTTGGTTATTTGGAGATCACTCTAATGCAGATTTTAAAAAATCTTGGATAAACAACATATCTGACTGGAAAAATTTATCTAATAAAATTAAAAGACACAAAGCTTCCTCTGTTCACATTTCTGCTTGTATAACATACGAGCTTTGGCACACAAATAAAACAATTGATGCTGATTTAGTAACCAGTATAACTAAAGAAAAAAATTTCTGGAGACAAGTTTTGAAACGCATTATATTATTCATGTTACATTAGTATTAAGCAGTTGCAGCATGGCATTCAGAGGTCACCGAGAAAATCTGAATGATAAAAATATAAAAAGTGGAATTTTTTTTGTCTATAATTGAGGTTCTATCCAACTATGATACCATATTAAAGGAATTAATTTCAAAACGCAATTAACGGGTCAACATATTTGAGTCCAATTATTCAAAATGAAATTATGTCTTTTATCTGAGAAAGTTAAAAATGTTATTATTGATGAAATAAAGTGCAGTTTTTCTCCGTAATCATGGACACTACCGAGGATGTCACAAAAACTGATCAGATGAGATGAGATGAGATGAGCCAAATATTTCGTTATGTTACTGTAAAAACAGAAAATTATATACCATCAGAAATCATTATAAATGAGCGATTTTTGGGATTTTATAGTAAAAAAGATCAATCAGCTAGTAAAATTGAAAGTGACATTTACTGTATAGAATCCAAAGGGCTAGATTTACAGAACTGCCGAGGTCAAGGATATGATGGTGCCACGACGAGTGGGGCATATAGCAGTGTGCAATGAAGAATATTACAAAAAGTTCCAAATACGTACTATGTTCATTACGCGGCGCATAACTTAAACTTAGTAATTAATGACACCGTGAAAAAAGTAGCTGACGTTTCTGTATTTTGTGACATAATTGAAAATATTTACTCATTTTTTGTGGATAGTATTGTACGATGGGATCTATTGAATCAGAAACAGAATGTAGATGCAAATAATAGCACTATATCTACAATTACTCTAAAGAAATTGTGTCCAACACGTTGGTCATCAAGATTTGATTGTTTACTAGCATTGCACTATAGATTTACAGATGTCCTAAAAACATTAGCAAAAATAATATTAGTGTCTAAAAAAAAAGACGAAAGATGCCAGGCTTGCAAAAAAAATGGAAATGTTAGAATTTGTTTTCATTTTGGTATTAAATTACAAAATATTGGAATCAATTAATTTAACTTCAAAGTTAAATTTTGAAGTTAACAGTGTGTCATTTAGAGGCATCTTTAAATTCTATGGTTTTGCTAAGAGATAATTATGAAGAAAGTAAAAGTTTTGTGTTTTCTTTAGCACGATCTTGAGGAATAAATTTAAATTTTAGTAACAAATGCAATAGGAAAGTTAAAAATATGTTTGAAGATTTAGCTCAAGGTGAACAACTTCAAGATTATGAAAGACAGTTTAAAGTTGATATATACTATGCAACAATAGAAGTTGTGATACATCAATTAAAATCTAGATTTCTTAATACAAAAAATGTTATAGTTTTAAAATCTTGCAACCAGAAACACTTATCTTTTAGTGACAAAGCTCTGCAACAAGCAGCTGTAGAATTTCAAAACTGATACAATAAAGATATTTCTCATGACTTTCCACAGCAGCTATTAAATTTAAGATCATCTTTAGGACAAGAAATTTCAAAAATTAATTCAATTCGGGACTTGTGCAACCTTATTTTAATTGAAAACACGTCGTTATCTTTTTTTTTTTTTTTTTTTTGTAGTTGTTGGTGCATCGGCTTCCACAGCCATAGTGCACCTCCCAAAGTTTTTGCAGTACTTTGATTCAAGCCCAAGGCGGGATTCGAACCCGCGACCTTTGGGTTGCCAGGCACGGACTTTACCCACCTGGCTAGCCCGGTTGGCACATTGTTATCTGCATTTGTTACAGATGTTATAACAGCAAGTTTTATATTCTTAACCTTGCCAGTTACTGTGGCTGGTGACGAAAGGAGTTTTTCAAAATTAAAACAAATTAAAACATATATAAGGAACATAACAGGCCAAGATCAACTCAGTGATTTGTCCATCTTAAGCATAGAAAATGGTGTAGCGAATTCTGTCAATTTCAACGAAATTATAGATTTTTTTTGACTAAAAAGGCTAGGAGACAAAATTTTGATTAAAGTTTAAAATATTTGTTATAAAACTTTTTTGTGTATATAGACTAGATTTAACATATACAGTTGGTTACTTATTATAATGATTTGTTTTAAAATTACTCCAAAACTATTATATCTGTGTATGTGTATTTTTTTCCTGCAGTGTTTATTTACGTTTCTGTATATTTTATTATGTATTTTTTTTTTTGTCATTTATATCTGCATGTAATATGTATATATTTATTATTGTTACTGAGGTTTTATGTTAATGCATATTTCAATTAAAATCTTATTATTTATAGATATTATTCATTTACTTAAGGCTTGAATTTTTGTTAATGTGAATAAAGATTGCTTACTACCTAGTTAGCTTTATTTACTTTGTAGATATACAATAAATTTTTTTCACTGATCATTTTGTATGTATTTCTGTTGATCTTAATCTGTAATTAAAACTATTGGGCTTTGTTTTACAATAATAAAAAATAGGGTTTGATATAAATTCGGTATTTATTTTTTAATACAGGTGGACCATCATTAATCCGGCCACTAGTAATCTGGTTCCACCGCTAATTCGGACATAAACACTGGAAGTTGACAGCCTAAATAAATTTAAGGGTGAGCTGGACAGGTACTTGGAACAAACAGAGGGGTGAAATGGGAGCATCCCCCCCCCTCCCAGTTGATGCTGCATAAGCTTGCTTTCTTGCATCATATGCCTCTACTAATGCTAATAATTTCTGTGAATGTAATTTTAAATTTCCCGGTTCGGCGCACTGACCTGCCACTACTGTTTTGGTGGCATTGGTTGCAGCATCAGCTGTTGGTGCAAACTCATAAACACTGGCAAGCCATTCCCACTTGTTTTTCTGCATTTATTATTATTATAACCTGCTTACATTTAGCCCCAGCCATGCTTCCAATGCATAAAGGAAGTGTCTCTCGTGGTGTAAAGTGCAAACACCGTACATTGTCCATAACAGATAAAGTTGAACTTCTGAAAAAACTCGACAGTGGTGTGTCCAGTGAGAATTTTAACTCTGCTTAATTGTAAATTCCAGCAATTTCTCTCAGTTCCTCTTATTTTAGTAATTTTCTTTTAGCCATTCCTTTTTAGATTTTTTTTTTTTTTTTACAAGACACTTGTACAAACTTGCGGAAAAACACAAGACAATATAATGGATCCAGTGAGAAGTTTAACTCTGCTTAATTGTAAATTCCAGCAATTTCTCTCAGTTCCTCTTATTTTAGTAATTTTCTTTTAGCCATTCCTTTTTTAGATTTTTTTTTTTTTTTACAACACACTTTTACAAACTTGCGGAAAAACACAAGACAATATAATGGATAATACAGCGTGCTAACAAACTTGTTTTTACAAAATCTCTAACAATACTGACAAACTTATTGCAACGTTTGAGAGTTCATTTTATCGCAATTAGTTTTATTGCAGCACTCGCCGTGCGTGCAATAAACTAATCACAAACGACCTTCATATGTATGCCGTAATAGCGTCACGTGTATGTGGCTGACATGGCTTCTCAAGAAATAAAGTAATCTACTGGGCCACATCGGCCACATATATGCGACATAAAAAAAAGGCTTTTTTTTTAATATATTTTAAGTGAAAAAAAAACGACAACACTGACATTACAATATTTATTTTAGAATTATTGGGTAAACTTTCGGAGACGGCAGTCTCCTTTCTCAACAGCTGTTGAGAAAGGAGACTGCTGTCTCCGAAAGCTACAGTTGTTACATTATATTTTAAAATTTTTTAACATTCTTTAATATCTGTTTTCAGTCATATTTTAATTGTTTTTATTTATATATTTTAAATATTTTAAACTAGTTTTAATTATTTTATTGTAAATACAATGTTTTTAGTTACAGTGTTAAAATATTTTCAAGTACTGGTTGGTGTGAAGTTTAATTATTTAATATGAGTTCCCAGCCTCATAGGCCTATTTAGAGATACACTCGCACACTATCAAGGCTTTTGTGGATTTAATGGATGACTGTTTTCTATAGCAGCATGTTAGAGAGAGGCAACAACAGGGAGTATCACCTTTGATCTGATTATCAGCAATGCTTTTTCATGCATTAAGAATTTACATATAATGGAACCACTAGGTGGCAGTGATCAGAGTGTACTGATGTGGAATTTACTTAAAGATGTAACTACCATCAGGGGTAAAGGGAAGGGTTTTTGCTTTTGTAAAGGTGACTACAGTGATCTCAGAGAATTTTTAAGTTCTATACAGTGGGACCAACTGATGATGTTACCAACAGCAAATTCTAAATGGGAAGCATTCAAGGAAGTAATTTTGGCAACTACTAGGCTTTCTGTTCCAACTAAACAATACTGTTTTAGATTTAGGCCCAAATGGATGTCAGGTGAACTAATGAGACTCTTGGCAGAGAAGAAAAATGCATGGGATGCACATAAATTGTCAGACAACACAGAAGCCTATGGTAGATACAAGCTAGTCTGTAATCAAGTCACAAGGGAGGTTAGCCAGGCGAAGGCAGATTATGAGAAATCTTTGGCAAAGGATGCAAAGAAAAACAGCAAAGACTCCTTTACTTATATAAACTCCAAAAGGAAGGGGATGAATCAGATTGGTCCACTTGATATCAGTGGTTTGACTGTAGATGATCATTCTCAGATAGCTACCAAGCTAAATGAGTATTTTGCATCTACATTCACACATCAGTTATTCAAGGAGGGGGGGGGGCAGATATTTATCATACTCTAACAGAGACTTAAATGATTTTGTAATAACTGAGAGTAATGTGGAGGAGTAATTGTTGAAGATAAACATAAGAAAGGCACCTGGGGTGGATGGAATCTATCCAATTATATTTAAGGAGGCAGCAAAGGATGTAAGCAAACCATTAGCCTAATTATGAGAGCTTCCTTGGACTCAGGGGAGGTACCCATGGACTGGAGATGTGCAAATGTGACCCCAATCCACACAGGAGGATCAAAGGTGGACACAGGTAATTATAGATCTGTTAATTTAACTTCTGTTCCAGGGAAGTTAATGGAGGCACTGGTTTAAGAAGCATTGCAGGATCATCTAGACAAGACAGTGGTAATAATTCAGACAGCACGGATTTTGTTAAAGGAGGTCTTGTCTGACCAATTTGATTGGATACTATGATGTGGTCACAAAGGAACTGAATGCCAAAAATAATTTTGATATCATATACTGAATTTCAGGAAAGCTTTTGATACTGTTGCACATGGAAGATAGCTGTACGAATTGGAGAGGTATGGCATTCAGGGTAAGTTGCTACAATGGATAAAGGGATGGTTGAGTGGGAGACGACAAAGAGTGGTAATCAATGAACACTGCTCTTTGTGAAGTTCCCCAGAGTTCGGTGTTGGGCCCATTGTTGTTTTGTATATTTATCAATGATATTGATGAAGGTATATCAAGCTTAATGTCAAAGTTTGCGAATGATACAAAGGTTGGCTGCATTGTTAATGACAGTATGCAACTGCAACAGGATCTGAAAAAGTTGGGCAGATGGGTCGAGAAGTGAGAACTGAAGTTTAACATTGACAAATGCAAAGTACTGCATATTGGTAGCAATAACCCCAGAGATATGTACCAATTGGGTGGTGTTACACTCAGGGCAGTGGAGAGTGAAAGAGACCTGGGGGTAATTGTGCAGTCAGATATGAAGTTTTCTGAGCAGTGCAGAGAACAGGCTTCCAGAGTAGGTCAAGGGGTCTTGTCAATTTCACCTCCTTTTCCTGAGCAGGGAAAAGGAGGTGATTATCCCCTTGTATAAGGCAATGGTCAGGCCTCACCTTGAGCACTGCATATAGGTTTGGAAGCCCTCATTTTAGGAGGGATGTAGAGTTGCTAGAATGAGTACAGAGAAGGGTAACAAGACTGATGAGGGGTGCTCTTACGAAGAAAGGCTTAATCCTGCAAATTGCAGATCCTAGAGACTAGGCACCTGCGAGGCAATTTGATTGAGGTGTGTAAGGACTTGAATTGGATTGAGCAGGCTCAATGGTGATGGGATTCTTCCTCCTGCTCAGATTATATACCTGAGGGGGCATAAATTCAAACTGAGAAAACACAGTTGCAGAACAGATGTGAGGAAATTTGCCTTTAGCCAGCAGGTTGTTGATTGCTGGAACAAACTTCCATCTGTTGTTGTGGAAGTTGATAGCTTAAATAAATTCAAGGCAGAACTAGACAAACTTTTGGAACAAATGGATCAGTGAAATGGGAAGGTGTTTTTTTTTTGGCTAATGCTGTATAAGCTTTCTTTCTTGCATAATATGCCTCTACTAATGCTAATGAGTACAACTTCCATCTGTCCAGTAAGGTCAACTGCCACAACTTTAAGATTGGGACAGCTAAATTCATATCTTTAGTGGGCATGACACATTCAGTTTTTCCCAAAAACTGAATGTGTGATATGCCCATTCTCATAACAAGGTGATTGGCCCAAATTTTCTTCACTGCGACCACAGTAAACAGTAACAATTACTTGGACATGCTACAGCATTTTGTGATTCTGCAGATGGCAGAACATCAAGTAAACATTATGTTTCAGCAAGATGGTATTCCTTCTCATTGGGCTTTCGCTGTGTGACAATTTCTCTGATGCAGTTGCTTTTTGGATGCCTCAAATGCTAGAAAACACTTTTTTTTTATCCCCAAACACGAGAGGTATTAGAACCTATAGTACTTAGTACCATGCTTGGGTTGGAGGTTGAGAAGATGAAAGAAGATATTTGTTGACATTGGACTTGAATTTCTGTAGATTGTAATTTTCAGGAAATACGTATGAAGGAAGGTTGTTCCAGAAAACGGCAGTTGAATGAATAAATGAGGAAAATGAAAAGTTGGTTCTGTGGGTTTGAAGTTGGACAGTAAATGGATGTTGGCTGGTGGCGGCACGTGTTCGGACTGTTTTGAAAGAGAGAGAGAGAGCGGGAATTATAGAAGCCAATTCAGAAGAACAGTGCCCATGGAAGTATCTGTAGAAGAGGCATGCGGCAGAAACAGTACATCTATGAGGAAGCGAGTGGAGAGACTCTGTTAGAGATGAATCATTAATTAACCTAACTGCCCTCTTCTGAATGGAATCAAGAAGCCTGAGAGAGGTTTTGAGGGCACCACCCCAGATGTGGGAACAATATTCCATGGCAGGGCAGATTTGTGATTTATACAGAGTGAGCAGCTGTTTGGAAGAAAAGTCACTTGTGTGAAATTGTGAACCATTTGGATATGCTACGTGCTATGAATGATCCCCATGTTGAAACTTATAACTTTTTCAGTTGTTGGGAAAAAAACTGTTTGCTGATATCTCTTGTAGTTATTATTAGTATTAGCATTAGTAGAGGCATATGATGCAAGAAAGCAAGCTTATGTAGCATCAGCCAAAAAAAAAACCAAAAAAAAAAAAAAAAAAAACGCACTCCCATTTCACCCTTCCGTTCGTTCAAAATACCAGTCCAGCTGAGCCTTAAATTTATTTAGGCTATCAACTTCCACAACAAGGGATGGACGCCTGTTCCACCAACCAACTACCTGCAGGCTAAAGGCAAATTTCTGCACATCTATCCTACATCTGTCTTTCCTCAATTTGAATTTATGCCCTCTCAGGTGATCCATCAGCATTGAGCATGCTTATTATTATTATTATTATTAGCCATATGATGCAAGGAAGCCTGAGGCTTATGCTGCACTAGCAAAAAAAATTTCCCGAGTTACCCTGAGAGAGAGGAATCACCAAGAAAGAGAAGGATGATAATATCCAGCTCAGGACCCTGGGTTTCCTGTTATATACCCTGTATTTTGTTTGTTAATGTAAATTTTGAAATATTCTTGGAAGGTGATGATAGAGGGAGACTCAGAGAAAAGAATCATTCTGAATTAAAGGTGCAAAACACAGAGTTAGATTTCTGCCCCAAGCACATCAATTTCTCCAATGTATTCTCAACTGAATCGGGCATTTTAAGTTTAAGACATTGCTTCTTTGTCATATCATTCTTTCTTTGTCATTCTTTGTCACTGGTTTGTCACATCTGTTTACAAATAATTACAAATTCATATTTAAAGCAAGGAGTTTTATTTTAATGTTTTCTTTTCAGTATAAAACTTTCAATCTAGAGGGGTTTTTTTGTAATGATAACCATTTGAAAAAGGTTTTAGCAACATTCAAAAGAAGAGCAAAATCTCAGCAGTAAATACTGTATGCTTTTGTTATTTTTGGAATGCTAAAAGATTACTATAATGGTTAACAGTGACATACAAAAGCAGCATTTCCCAAACTGGGGTCTGCAGACCCCTGGGGTCCCATAGACCAGTTTCCAAGGGGTCCACAAAATGAACCCTCAAACTGGTCAAATTATTTGTTCTATGTATAGCAAATTGATGATAAATAAAGTTATTATTATATATTTATGTTAAAAATAAGAATAAAGTTGAGTTGTTTTAAACATAAAACTTTGAATTTTCTTTTCAAAAAACCCAGTTTACACACAGAGAGAGAGAGAGAGAGAGAGAGAGAGAGAGAGAGAGAGAGAGAGAGAGAGAGAGAGAGAGAGAGAGAGGGGGGTCTGCAAACTACTTTTGATTTTTGAAGGGGTTCATGAACTTTTTTTGATTTTTGAAAGGGTCTGTAGATCTCAGTAGCTTGGGAACCACTGACATACAAAAGAATGCTTTCTCATAAATCAACCTTCAACACAGCTGAAGGCTAATTTAGAAAAGAGCAGTCAAATTCAAAATTCTAAATTTAAAGCAAGATTGCTGTGGTGGTGGAAAGATTGTGAGAACTTAAAGAAATCATGGTAGCAACAGACTTGACAGTTGTAGGCTGATTTTTAACAGAAATGCACACTAAAACAACTACACCACAGTGATGAGAAAAACCTATAGGATAACTACACAAAATACATTGCTTAACTACACAAAATACATGTCATGTACACGATAAAATTCTTTATCGTGTACATGACAACAATAAATGTAAATCTTTTAATTACCTTCTGCTGCAGCACAATATTTTTGGCTCTGCCAAAAGAACGGTGTCCTACAAAACAACTATGTAGCAACAATCTGGAAAATATAAAAATAAAGCATATAGGACAAATATATATATATTTTTTTTCTTTGTCTATTTTATTTTATTTATTAACTATTTTATTTTTATTTCAATGTTAGTAATCCGGTTCTCTGTTCAACAACACAATAAAGTTGTATTTCCAATGTTGTCTTTTCCTTTGCCTTCCTTTTGAGCTATCTGGCATGAATTTACTGCTTCCAAGTGGAAATTGCTTTCTTTACCAACAGAGGTCACTATGATCACAAAACTGTTTGAATTTGGGTGGCAACATTTTTCCGCTTTCTTTCTCTATGGAATAAAGCAACACATCTTCAACCTTTTCTTGGTACTAGTAATTGGTTCATCTTGGAAGCAGTAAGTTTTATTAATTTATATCTCAGTTTAAGCTGTATTTTAATTTCATCTTGTTCTGCTTTACTTTTCTTTTGTATTACTTGGTATTTATTTCAGTTATAGTGAACTGGTTCTCTACTGATATAATAATATTATTGAGAATACATGTTGGTCTAGCCTTCTATATCAAAAATTCTAAAATTTTGCTTATTATTATTGCTTAAATACAACCAATAATAATAGTATATTATTGCTGTTAAGTAATAATAATAATGCACTTTTATATTGCTAAGATATCAATGCATAGGTATAATTTACTTGCTGTCTTCTGACTTACTCAACCAAAATTCTCTCTGATATCATTAGTCTATTGTTACTTAATTATATAGTATTGGTGTAAATACACCATAGTTAACCCATATATTTGAACTACGTATGTAGCGTAGATGGCATCGTTTTAATTGTATCTCATAATGTGGTTGCCTTCACAACGAGATAGCTACTATTGCATTACTTCAAATAAATAACGCTTCTCTAGTAGAGAAGACTACTGTTATTTATTTTCAGCGGTACCACCACCCAGACGATCGTTTCGAAGCTGTTCGGCTTCATCATCAGTGGGCGGGCAGGTATCCAGGTAATACAACAAGCCATCACAGTTGCAAAGTTATATCCACATTATGAGAGATGCCAAAAGGGTGTGGTGGTAATGTATTTGGAAAATTAAATGCACAGGGCATAATCCTTATGGGTTTTGATAATTAACTATATAGTATCGGTGTAAATACACCATAGTTAACCCATATATGTAAACTACATATGTAACGTAGAGGGCATCGTTTTAATTGTATCTCATAATGTGGTTGCCTTCACAAAAGTAGTTTACATATATGGGTTAACTATGGTGTATTTACACCGATACTATATAGTTAATTATCAAAACCCATAAGGATTATGCCCTGTGCATTTAATTTTCCAAATACATTACCACCACACCCTTTTGGCATCTCTCATAACTTTGGCATCTCTCTCATCTCTCTCAGACTTCCATCCCTTGTCGTGGAGGTTGATAGCCTAAATAAGTTTAAGGCTCAGCTGGACAGGTATTTTGAACGAACAGAGGGGTGAAGTGGAAGTGGTTTTTTTTTTGTTTTTTTTTGGCTGATGCTGTATAAGCTTGCTTTCTTGCATCAAATGCCTCTACTAATGTTAATGCTAATAATGTGGATATAACTTCGCAACTGTGATGGCTTGTTGTATTACCTGGGTACCTGCCCGTCCACTGATGGTGAAGCTGAACAGCTTCGAAACAATCGTCTGGGTGGTGGTACCACTGAAAATAAATAACAGTAGTCTTCTCTACTAGAGAAGCGTTATTTATTTGAAGTAATGCAATAGTAGCTATCTCGTTGTGAAGGCAACCACATTATGAGATACAATTAAAATGATGCCCTCTACGCTACATACGTAGTTCAAATATATGGGTTAACTATGGTGTATTCACACCAATACTATATAGTTAATTATCAAAACCCATAAGGATTATGCCCTGTGCATTTAATTTTCCAAATTGTTACTTAATGTATTTATAATTTTCCTACAAATCTTCACTGAATTATATACTCGTTATGGTCATGAAGCTTACCTGATTAAGTACTTAACCTTAATTCATGAATTGTTATTGTTATTGTTATTTTGTTTTTAGGAGCATTAGCAACTAAGGCCATATTGCTCCGGGAATATGCAGTGGTCATTCCCTGACCTTTCCGCATCCTCCATATTTGGTGGTGACGGGCTCGAACCCCGGTCTAATCAAGAAGCGTGTACTACGCACTGCTGCTCCTTCCCACCTGGCTACAGAGGTGCCCAATCCATGAATTACTTTGACTTTAAATTGCTTTCAATTTCTTCTAACCAGTTTAATATGTACTATCCACTGTAAACTATAATACCTAAATAATATATAATGGTAATTACTTTTTAAACTATGAATCAAACAAAAAAAAATCTGGCCAAATGGTGCAAATCTCAATGCAAGGATTAAGTTTTCTATTCAGTATTGTGGTGGGTGTGACATCTGAATTAGACATAATTCTATTTTTGCAAGCATACAAGAATGCACTTAATACTACTTCCCCTATGGTTTTTATTATCATACTTGCCAAATTTTAGAAATCTGAATCCAGAAAACTTTTAATGCAGATCTGTCTTCCATTTGAATATACTGTTAAAGCCCATTTTACACAGGCATAGTTTTAAACTATAATGAATATACGACTATTATTGACACCATCAAAGAAAAGCTTCGATGTCCATACCATGTCTAACATGGTATGGACATATAAAATGGATGCAAGAAAACAGATATCCAAAGGCTATCCTGGAAGAAGGAGAAGAGGAAGACCTAGGAGGACATGGATGGATGGAGTACGGGAGTGCATGACAGCCCGAGGCTTAACCGACCAAGACACCTTGAACTGCACTTTATGGCGGGAAAAAATTCCTAAAAAGAAATAACTTGTGGGTTGAGGAAACCCATTGTAAATGGAAACACTCCTCTTGATGATGATGATGAATATAAGCATGTTCTGCCATTTTACAAGATTTTGTAATTTATGATTAATATATATCTCGGAAATAAAAAAAGGATGCTTATAGGAACTCTCTCACTATAGAATATGCTCCTGTATATGTTCTGTGAAATTTTGAAACAACCTGTTTAATTAGATTGCATCAGCTCATTTTCTTTTAATTATCATAAAATTATTTAACTACCAGTTGCTATTTGATAGACTTGATATGCCCATCTCTAAAAACTTCTTCACACATGAATATAGATGCAGAATGATTATTCAATTTGTCAGCACCCTGTACAAGATCAACAATACTTAAATTATTGATATCAAGTTTATGAATATTGTTCATCTTTCTTTCTAATGTTAACATAAGCAAAGAATTCTTTGCACACTTATTGTAGGATTCTGAGTCCCCTGAAATTTTATAATCACCCATGAATTTTTATTCTCTGCCACTAAGCATCACAGTTCATCAGACATCAGTTTTGGTCTAAACCTCAAACACTGTTTCTGAGTTGACATAAAAAAATTAATAGTTTCTAGGATTACTTCCGTGGATATTAGGCATTTGCATTTTTTCACAATGTCAGTTAGTCCCACTGAAAAGAATTTAAAAAAATTTCTAAGACCACTATGTAATATCTTTGTGAAAACAAAATCCCTCCTCTTTACCCTTTGTACTAGTTATTTCTTCACTGAATAAATCCCACATCAATATACTCTATCACTGTCACCTAGTGGTTCCTTTACTTGAAAATTCTTGATATCAATGCCAGTAATCAAATCAAGACTATTTCTTTCTGCTACTGAGTAAGTTTCTAACCCAAAAGTTCCAATTAATATGAGGAAAATTAAAATCTGCCATGCTAAGACATTTACAATTTTCAGCCTGCTCAATCTATTTGTATAACTGCTCATTACTCATTATGTTCATCACAGTCATTTGATCCACAGCATACTCCTGGTCGGCTGACTTGATATCACACTGATAACGCATGTCTGTTTATTATGAGTACTACTGTTTTAGAATCTATGTGCTTCTTAACAAAAAAAAAAAAAAAAAAAAAAAAAAACAATTTCCTCACCCCCATTCATGTCCGTCCTTTCTGTGCACATTGTACTCACCTCATTCAAATTTTGTATCCCTTGTATCAAGGTGACACCATGTTTCTGTTATTCCTATGTCAGAATTTCAGGACTTACCTATTACTTTAAATTCATAAAATTTATTTCCTGTGTTTTCAGCATTATTCCTTTCAGGAATACATCAATAGATCTCTGTTTTTCGTGTATAGGCTCTGCAGAATATGATTAAAGTAGATGTACATTTTTAAGGTCACTTCATACAATGTTTTTTTTTTTTTTTTTTTATGTAAACCCCGAACACACGAGGTATTAGAACCTATAGTACTTAGTACCATGCCTGGGTTGGAGGTTGAGAAGATGAAAGAAGATATTTGTTGGACTTGAACTTCTGTAGACTGTAATTTTCAGGAAATACGTATGAAGGAAGGTTGTTCCAGAAAATGGCAGTTGAATGAATAAATGAGGAAGATGAAAAGTTGGTTCTGTGAGTTTGAAGTTGGACAGTGAATGGATGATGGCTGGTGGCGGCACATGTTCAGACTGTTTTGAAAGAGAGAGCGGGAATTATAGAAGCCAATTCAGAAGAACAGTGCCCATGGAAGTATCTGTAGAAGAGGCATGCAGCAGAACCAGTACGTCTATGAGACAGCAAGTGGAGAGACTCTGTTAGAGATGAATCATAAATTAACCTAACAGCCCTCTTCTGAATGGATCCACATCACACACCTCATTTTTTTTTTTGATGAAAAAAAACACCGGTTTTTTTTCATTAAGAAGCCTGAGAGAGGTTTTCGGGGCACCATCCCAGATGTGGGAACAATATTCCATGGCAGGGCGGATTTGCAAATTATACAGAGTGAGCAGCTGTTTGGAATAAAAGTAACGCTAAGAGCGAAAGAGAAAATCAAGTTTTTTAGATACAGAGGAAGCAATATTTGTAATGTTCTTGTGCCAAGAGAGAGAGATTAGAAGTCAGGGTAATCCCAAAAAGAGATATATCATTTTGCCTAGAAATCGGAGTGTCACTAAAGATAAGCATAGGAGCAGAAGAATCCTTTTTGCGAGATATAAGACAAGACTGAGTTTTAGAAGGGTTGAAATCAACTAAGTTGTCTTTGCTCCACTGGAGAATTACCTGAAGATCGGCATTTAAGGAATTGGTAGCAGATTTTCGAGAAGTTGAAGCTGATTGAGCAGGACAAGGTTTCTGAAAATGGAAAGTGGAATGCAATGTGCTATCATTGGCAAAACTATGGATAGGATTTCCAGTCAATGGAAGGTCATTAATATTCATGAGGAAAAGAGTGGGGGGGGGCAAGAACTGAACCTTGGGGAACACCGGAATTAGTGGAGAAGTTAGAAGACAGAGAGCCATCTACCATCACCCTCAGTGAGCAATCAGAGAGAAAACTGGATAACCAATTACTAAAAACAGTTGGCAAACCATAAGATGGAAGCTTGTTTAGAAGACCTTTATGCCAAACACGATCGAAAGCCTTTGAGATGTCAAGAGCAACTACTTGTGTTTCACCGAACCTTTCCATTGAATTAGTCCATAAATGGGTAACATAAGCCAGAATATCACCAGTGGATCGACACTGACAGAATCCATACTGGGGTTCATTGATCAGATGGAAGGTTTCTAGGTAGTTTAAGAGTTGGTGGTTAATTGATTTCTCCATTACTTTAGAAAGAATAGAAGTAATTGCAATGGGACGATAATTGGATGGGAGGGATTTGTCTTCCTTTTTAGGAACTGGCTGGATAGAGCAAATTTCCAAGCAGAAGGAAAAACACCTTTGGAATAACAAAGTGAAAAAAGGCGGCAAAGAATAGGAGTAAGTTCAGGAGCACAGGTTTGGAGAACAAGTGGAGAAATGCCATCGGGACCTGGAGCTTTCTTAGCATCAAGATTCCTCAAAATCCTTCTGACATCCTTTTGGCAGAAGACCACAGGAGGCGTTTAATGGAGCGTGTTGGGAATGGTGGGAGGTGTTTTACCAGGATCATTAATACATGAGTTGGAAGAAAAATGGGATGCTAGGAGGTCAGCTTTATCCTTGGCTGAAGTGACAACAGAACCATCTGGTTTGGACAGAGGTGGGAGCAGAGATGGGCAAAAGTTGTGGCCAATAGCTTTGGCAAGAGACCAGAATGCACAGCTACCATTAGGGCAAGAAGCAAGTTTTTACTCTTAGCCTGTTCAAACTCTAGTTTGGACTGGTTAATAACTGCTTTACAATTGTTGTGAGCTTTGGTGTAGGCAGAAAATGAAACTGAAGAATTAGAAACAAGCCAATTACGATATGCAACATTCTTCTCTTGAACAGCCTTGGCACATTTATTGGAAAACCAAGGTTTAGATAAAAGACGAGATTTTAAAGTGGAGTGTGGGATAAAAGATTTCATTTCTGCAAGAATAATTTCACTGACACGGTCTGAGCAAATGTTGACATCAGAAGTTTTGAAACAGTAATTCGACCAAGGAAAAGAAGAAACAAAGTCTCGCAGGTCATCCCATTTTGCATTCTTGTAATGCCAAACAACACGAGGTTGTTTGGCATTGAGATATAGCAATGAGATAAAGGTTCCATTGGAGAAGAGACGATCACCAAGTTGTGATCTGAAGTGCCTAAAGGACCTCTCACTTCGACTGTGTACTTAGAAGGGTTGCCTGTGAGAAAAAGATCAAGCATATTGGCTGTATGATTAGGATTGTCTGGTATTCTTGTAGGTAAATGAACAATCTGTGCAAGGTCATCAGTAATTGCAAAAGCCTCAGCATCTCAACCAGCTGGGTCGGTGTGACTAGAAAATGGAAGCCAGCTGGAGTTTTGAACATTAAAATCATCAAGGAAAATTACCTCACTGTTAGGAAAGTTGGACTGGAGAAAGTCAAGTTGCAAGGAGAGGAAGTCAAAGAACTCCAAGTGATTAGTGGAGTTGGGAGAACGGTAGAGACAACAGATGAATTTGACACAATGAGGTAGAGAGATTTTAAGCCAGAGAAGATCAAAGAGAGGAGATTCCAAATTGCCAAGTCTCTGACAGGGAATATCAGAATGGACATATGCACAAGTACCACCTTTGAGGCGAAAGGAATCACACAGCGAATAATTTGGGCATCTGAGATGAGCAGTAATTGAATCAACCGATAACTGAGATTCTGTCAGAAAAAGTACATGGGGTTTGGAAGACTGCAAGTGGAAATGGACATTGTTGAGATTAGAATTGAGACCACGTATATTTGTGAAATGAATTAGGAAGTGGTTGGGAGGTTTAGATCTTTTCGCAGATAAGCTTGCTCTATTAGTTTCACAATTCATGATGTATTCAATAGTAAGAAAAAGTGAGTGGGACATGCTGTATGGAGTAATGAAATTTTTGGATATGGCATACAAATGGTAAGAATATACCCAGATCCTTGACATAACGTGGCCTTGACAATGCTCCCCGCATACACATTACTCGGACTCCCTCCAGTCACTATCTGGCAGATTAGAGATAGCAGGATTATACACTAGCTGATCCGGAAGCCTCCTGGAGAGTTACCAATAGGTTCGGTCCGTGTACTAACTAGCGGCCGGCCTGCAAACACCGTTTTAGAGCTGTACCCTCGAAATGTAAGGAATATTGGATCTCGCCACGACATTCATCATAACCTCAAAAGTCATCAATCATACTGCATGATGGAAGAGATAGGGAAGGGTTGACCGGAACTTAGCTCTAGAGACTAAACATGGGTTCCACCACTTCAATCCTCCAATAAGCAAAGTGGTGGTATTGCACCAGTTGATTAGAGTCATCTGCCACCTAGTACTGCCTGGTAACATAGAGGGGGCGGCATTCCTCTATGTGGTGTGGGCACCACATCTCGACCCCTGCTTACGTTGGTTCACACCTGGGTGGTCACCCACCATGTACTTGTGCATGGAGGTTATACCCAGGATTACTAACAGTTCCATCATCGTGAAGGTGCAAGCAGAGGATTTGGCTGTCACAGACCATCCAGACTTTGCTGAAATTGGGTCCACTTGACTTGAGTGTCACCCGAATATCAGTTCCATCAGCGTTTTAGACTCCCAGGTAGCAAGTACAGCTTGTCTGGCATATCTGAGAGAATGTCTGTGACAACCTCAAGGTTGCATTTCTGGATGTTTTCTTAGAAATTCTTCAATCTGACATTGCGAAATCTGAAAAGACATAGCAATGTGTATGAACTGCCTTAATTTTTCTATTCTACATGCTGTCATCCCCAATCTGCGTTTACAACTAATTGAAGATGCAATTTATAATATATGGGAGCAAGAAAATAGCTTTGAAAAATCTAAGATTTAAAAAAAAAATTTCTTTTGTATTCAAAGGAGATTTTTAAATTCTTAAATCTGACTTGTCAGATTGAAGAATTTCTAAGAAAACATCCAGAAATTGATAAAAAAACAGAATCAATTGACATAAATAAATGTAGAGCATATTGTTGCATAAAAAACAAGAGAGTAACAATGGGTTTTATTTAGGAATTTTTTTAATTTATTTTTTTACTCTAATTTTGTTTTTGACAGTAATTTTACCCTAGCATTAAGCAATAAAGTCAACTAAGAACAAATTAATATTTTAAAGCAGTTATTTCCTTGGAACTACTTCAACAGAACCTGCCACAATTGAAAATTCACTAGAGGGCCCAACCTCGTGCAGCAAACTTGCTCGTGAAAGGGTTAATATATAAAAAATATGTGCACTTTTAGTAACTAACATAGCCAATACAAGTACTTGTCTCATAAGAACACCCAGCAGGCTTTTTAATTCTTCCCCTCTAAGTAAGACTGCATGTCAGAATAGAAGCAGTGCAAGAGTCAATAGTTTAATCTCCCCTCAAACTGGCAGTTTGCCAACCACCACTGCACTGATAAAATCAACTGTTAAGGCATTATTAATTTGGTCATCACTTATGGATTTTAATTACTGCAGCATGTTTCAATTTAACTCTGAACGTGAAAAGTTAACACAAAGCAGGATACAATATACTTCAAGTGAAGCAATATTAGTAATGAGTTTAATCAAGAAGTGGGTGTAACCAATTAAAACTAAATTAGTCTAATACAGTATAAATTCTTAAGGGTTTATAAGAGTATTATTTTTATTATACAATAACAATATTGTAGCAGTATGATTAAAGTTTGACCCGGTAATAAAAAATATTTTTGAAGTACTCAAACCCAAACGAAATTTTTTATTGCATTCAACAAATTGTAATGCATTTATACATAGACTGCACATTAACTTATCAACAGCACCCAATAGTTTTCTATAAGAGAATATTAATATAATACAAGTACTATCTACAGCATTAATTTTCATTGGAATTATTAGGTTATTACACAGGGTCTCCTTAAAGTCACTAAACCCATACACAACTGCAAGTATCTCAGGTAGCACTTGTGGGAACAACATATAATTTGCCTGACATATGATGCATAATGAGAGACTGCAGCCACACATTTACTTGCTTGTACACTAATGCAAAGCACATAGTAAATAAATTTGATGAGTTTGAAATATTGGTTAAGTCATCTAATGCTAACATTATATGTATAACAGAAACATGGTGTCACTCTGATACTGGAAATGCAGAATTCAAATATGGTGATTATAATGTGTAAAGAAAGTACAGGCATAACAGAAAGGGAGAAGTGATACTTTTAGTCAAGAAGCACACAGACTCTAAAACATTACAATCCATAGACACAAGTTAGTCTGGTGTGATATAAACAGTGGGAAAACAAGTCAGAGTCAAAGACTGTTTATAGGCCACATGTACAATGAGTATAACGAATAATTCTACAGAGAGAGAGTAGGCAAATTAAGAACATTTCTTGATTTATTGGATCTACACCAACAAAATAGAGAAGCAACAAGAAAAAGTGATATTCTTGACCTGGTTATTGGCAATGATTCATCATATATTAAGAAGATAAAGAGATGGAAAAGTGGTGGGAGAGTGGTTATAAACGGCTGCTACTCTTCATGGCCTGTGATCAGTGGTTTCTGTAGGGGTTGGTGATGAGCCACTTACTGTGTATTTACTATTTATTAATGATACTGATGTAGATGTTTAAGTCTGCTGATACCATAAAGGTGGGCAGAGTGGTTAATGAAAGTAACCAGAATATACTACAGTTGGTCGTCGACTTACGACCGACTTCTGTTCTGACTGACCGGTCGTAAGTCGATCTGGTCGTATGTCGGCCATATATTTATTAACAGTATTTTTTAACCTTTCTAATCTTTTTATCATCTTTATAAATTATTTTTATAATCTTTTAAATTTTTATCATCTTTTATTTTTCATTTTAAATACAGCAATGTTTTTATCTTTTACTTAGCGATACTGTACTAGGCATAGAAACGAAGGTATCTCTCTCTATGAGCCTAAATTCAAACGTTCTCTACATTTTAATTGGTTTATTATTCGTACTGTTTATAAAAAAAAAAAAAACTACAATCTATAATTATATTGTACATAATGTGAAAAATAATACTGTGCATAATGTACTGTAAACACTAAAATTAATGTAAAAATTAATACAAATGAAATTTACAAAATCAATTTTTAATCTTTGCTTGTGCTGGGTTGTGCATCGTCAGGGTCATGTTCTTGGGTTGAGGTAGGAGATGTTTATTTATAGAGACATTATGCAAAGCAAATCTTTTTTTTAAAACGCTTAAACCACCCAGTACTAGCCTGAAAATCTTCAGCGTAATCGTCTCCGGGGCGTGATTTTAAACTCTGAAAAACAAACTTCTAGCCTTTGCTTGCACTGTGTGAAGGCTCATGGGTGTATTTTTTTTTGTATTAAATCTTCCATCCACATAAACAACAATTTCTCCATTTCATGGATGGGTTCCTGTCATTGTTTGGTTAAAATTGTAGACATAATAGGTGCAGTATCGTCGATACCATGGAATGTGATAATTTCAAGTCACGTGCTATCCTATTCACTTTCTTTCCGCTTTCATACTGCTGGATAATTTTCGTTTTACACTCTGAATCAATAGTTTTCCTTGACTTCTTAGCTGACGTATATGTAGATGAAGACATTTTCCTTTTACTAAACATATTATGCGTATTTCAGTGGAATTTTAATTAATACACCACACGCAACAGATGCTTAATAGCGACTGGGTGTATGTGAGAGAGAGATTGTTTGTTTGTTATTTGGTTTTTAGGAGCATTAGCAACTAAGGCCATATTGCTCCGGGATATGCGGTGGTCATTCCTTGACCTTTCCGCATACTCCGTATTTGGTGGTGACGGGCTCGAACCCCGGTCTAATCAAGGAGCATGTGCTACGCACTGCTGCTCCTTCCCACCTGGCTACGGAGGCGCGTGTGAGAGAGAGAGAGAGCGACTGAGTGTATGTGCCTGGTGCTGTCCTCAGGCCTGCCGTCATCGACGTGCCTCCTCACCTGGGTTATGGGTGTCCTCAGTAGTGATTTCCTGATTTATTATTAATTTATTCATTATTTATTATATATATTTTTTTTTGTGGTCGTAAGTGCGGCCGGTCGTAAGTCGCATAGGTCGTAAGTCGACGACCAAGTGTACTTAAAGAGGATCTAGATAAACTCAGCAGATGAGACAGAAAATGGCACCTGGGTTTTAATGGTGATAATACAAGGTACTGCATTTGTGTAGCAGTAAACCCAGAATAACATACTGTGTGGATGGTACCAAATTCAAGGTAGTGGAGTATGAAAAAAGTCTAGGAGTAATTGTATACTCAGACATAATATTCTCTTAGCGGTACAAACAAGTTGCTAGAATAGCCCATGGGGCTGTGTCAGTGATATACAGGAACTTGTCCAAGAAGGACAAAGAAGTGATTATCCCATTGTATAAGGTAGTATAATGCAGTATTCCAGATGTCAAGCTATATCTGGAATACTGCATACAGGTTTGGTATTCTCATTTTAGGAAGGACATGAATTTGCTGGAAAGGATGCAGAGGTAGAGCAACAAGCTTGGAGGTATAAAAAGATTTCTTACCAAGGAGTTCTGTAAACTGTATCTAGAAAGTAGGCATCTGCATGGTGACCTAACTGAAGTGTACACACCTTTAAAACAGTTGAGTAAACTAAATACTGATAGCATTTTTACCTTTTCTCAGATAAAACATATAAGGCATATATTTGAGCTGAAAAAGAATGGATGCAGAACAGATGTGCAGAAATTTGCATTCAACCAGAGAGTAAACAATTGTTGGAATAAACTTCCAACAAGTGTTGTGGAAGTGGGTAGTTTGGAGAAATTATCAGAAGAAATGGTGAAATATTTTTTTTTTTTATCCCTGTTAAGCCATGGTATTAACAACAAAGATGCTTTAGTGCATAGCAAATATTTCAAACTCAGTTCCTCGGCCAGAAATTAGAAAGAAATATAATCAATATTTCAAGACAAGTGAGTCACCAAGTGTACCATATGAGATTTGATTAAAAAATTTCACTTGGCAGGCTGCTTAACTAACAAACCATGTATGCCAGGCCTAAAGAGATCCTATTTCCTTTATGGAAACAATCAACACCTAGCAATATCTAAAATTGTTTGAGAGGTTCACAGAACTACTCAATAACATGGAATGTCAAGAGGGGTATTTCCAACAAGACAGTGCAACTGCACACACTAGTGCTGCAGACAGCAAAAACTGTGATATCTGAATGACTCTGGCAGCCACAATCATCAGATATACCTCTCCTTATTTTTTATTTTTATTTTTTTTTGTAGGGATATTTTAAAGTGTGTATTTGTGAACCCCACTAGACTGAAGAAGCAAAGGATACTATCCCCAGATCAACTGTCATCAGTCCCCAGAATATGCTTCACGACATAACTGAAAACATGTATCAAATTGGTGAAGGTTTAGCAAAGAATGGTGGGCATTTCAAATATCTCTTACAATATGCAACACTTTTGTTTGAAGGAATGCAATGATTTTTAGGAGATGCTAAGTGTAGCTTTATTGCTTAAAGATTGTTTTTTGTTGTAACTTTTTGGTTTAAATTTAGTAGTGCAATTATTATTTGTGCTTCTCTGATTAAGTTGAATTTGTTCATTATTTTGCCTGCTTAAAAACCAAAGTCAACTTCTGTTGCCATTGCATTGTACCAACATATGAACATTCAAATTCTATCGCCATTGTTTCACAGTATTGATACAGGAGCTACTTGGAGATTTTTTATGTAATGTTGCAGCAGTGTAATCAGTATCAGAAGTGTTTTTGTTAGGCCTACAAACTATAAATTTATAAAAGTACAAACATTTTTGTAATATAACTTTATCACTTAGTATGTAATGTAATTACATTAAGGTGATGCAGTTTTTTTGTATCACCCTAAAAAAAGTAACATTTGCAGTGTAAAAAAACTGCAGTCATTTTGTTTGTCGCAAAGCAAAAGTATTGCATCAGATAATGCATTAGACAGTAATTGCCGTTTCTATAAATACGCCATTGGAAGGCCATATTTATGTAATTTATTACATAAATACAGCCTTCATTAGTATCTTGTTTTGCGGAGGTGTAAGCATGGCTCCATATTTTCAGTTGACACCAAGAAAAAAAAAGTGTAGCTGTTGCTCTCTCCCAGGAAGGGCTCTTTACACATGCTATCGCTGATAAAATAGGCTGTCAACAGTATCCCAGGTGCCGAAATTGAAGTGTGAAACCGGTGATGTGAAGAGAAGACCTGGATCAGGCTGTAAGAGAGTGACTATGCCTTCCCAAGATTGATATTTGAAATGGCTATGCCTTCGTAATCCTATGCCTTCATGCTAGTGCTCCTGATCTAAAACTGGACTTTGAGATGGCCTCTGGTGTTGAAATAAGTGCACAAACTATCCAAAGAATGTGGTCTGCATGAAGAAGCCTTTGTTGACCAAAGAATGTGGTCTCAAGAAGAAGCCTTTGTTGACCCAACCAATGAGGAAGAAGCAACTTGCTTGGGCTAAAACGCATGTTTCATGGACAAAGGAGCAATGGAACGCCGTCATCTTTTTCTGACAAACTGAAATTCAACCTGCGTGGCTCGGATGGAAAGTGATATGTCAGAAGACGAAAATTGGAAGCATACCATTATGACTGCATAACACTGACTGTAAAGTTCCCTGCCAGTTAGATGGTATGAGGATGCATAACAAGCAAAAGGGTGGGGCAAATTAAATTTATTAACAGAACAGTGAATGCAGAAACCTACACTGCTATCTGGGAGCAGTGCCTGAAACTCGTTATTAGGGATCACCACACAGACGTCCGCAACTGCATTTTTCAACAGGACTCAGCACCTTGCCACACAGCAAAATTGGTAAGTTTTAGCTATTTAGAATTAATGATGAGTTTGTCTTCTTGTCTCACAAGGCTTAAAATATACTTACACCAATGTTTTCCCTCATTTTTCTTCCTTAAGGTGCAGTCATACCTCAGAAATGCTGGCATTACAGTGTCGGACTGGCCTGGCAACAGTGCAGATTTGAACCCTATTGAAAATTGCTGGTACATACTTGCTCAGAAGAAGCCAACAAGTAAGATTCAGCTGCAGGAGAGCATTATGAGGGTGTGGTACCACGAAACAGGGCAACTGTATATCCAAAATTTGATTAACTCTATGTCAGATCATTGCAAGACTGTAACTGCAGATCGAGGAAAACAAAAAAATACTGAGGACTTATTTTGCTGATTTACAGTACATAATACAATTACATTAACTTGTCATTTCAGTTTGTACACATAAATGCAATAAAATGTATGTTTGGTTGTCATAATTGCCATTTGCATAATTTTACATATTTCCATTAATTACGCATTTTGCTCTTTGGTAATATATTTATGGCAATTAGGTATATTAGGTGGAGTCTTTTTATTGGATTTCATTCACAGAGATATATATCCCATATAACAAATGGATTTTGAACATTTCTGCAACCCACAATGCAGCTCAAAACATATTATTTGCAAAATTCACAGTGATGCAGTTTTTTTGTCTGCCACTGTAGGTGCTATTCTTTTTGATTTATTAGTTTTGTGAGTTTAGATTTATTAGTTTATTTTTGTGAGTTTTGATTTATTAGTTTAGACTACATGCCTCAGACTAAAGCAGCAAAGCAAAAGGCTCAAAGCAGTGGGAATGCTTTGGCTTGAGGGAAAACTTCTGAGGCAGTTCTCCTATGAATCAGGCTTATGTTGTGCATACTTCCTAACTGGGTTGTCACTATTGCAACACTAGGGTAAGTTGATAGGCTAAATAGCCTTGAAACAGCAGTCTAGGTGATGGTATCCATCGAGAATAAGTAACGATAGTCTTCTCCACTGGTGAAGCGTTACTTATTCGGGGTAGTGCAATATCAGACAACACGTAAAGGTATTCACAATATCAGAAATGATTAAAACGATGCCATTTTAACAATTTGGTAATTCACTTATGAGAAAACATGATGCGATTGCACTAACCTTTTCATTAACTAAACTAGTTAAGTATTTTGATGTAATTACTTATAAGCTGGATGTAGGAAATAATTTTGATACTGTTTATTTGGATTTCAGCAAAGCATTCAACTCAGCCCCTCAAAAGAGGTTACTTTATAAACTGGACAATGTTGGAATTGCAGGTAAAATTCTAGAATGGATTAAAGTGTAGCTGTAAGGCAGGAAGCAGAGAGGGTTGTAATTAATGGTTACTTTTCAGATTAGTCTAATGTTAGAAATGGGATCCCCCAAGGATCAGTTCTGGGACTCTATTGTTTCTGATTTTTGTAAATGAAAAAAGGAACAGAGCATGGTGTTGAAATTTGCAGACGATGTGAAGGCTGGAATGGTTAATATTCAGTACCAAGCAGTGCTCCTTCAGGATGGTTTCAATAGGTTTTAAGGGTGGTCAAAAAAGTGGCAGCTAGGTTTTAATGCAGCAAAATGCAATTACGCTTCGGGAAATAGCAATCCCAGAATAACTTATGCTCAGTGCAGTTGAATTATAAACATCAGAGGAAGAAAATAAATTTCAGAGTTACGATACGGGCAGACAAGTAAGACCACAATCCCTGTATAAGGCAATTGTAAGACTGCACTTGGAATACTGTGTCCAAAGATGGAAAGTGTACCAAAGAAATGACATTCACCTTCTTTAAAGGGTCCAAATATGGATACTGCACTAAAGTAATTACATTTGGGTCCAAAGATGGACAACCCACTAGGTGAGCTCTGCAAAAGAGCACCCATATGAGGAAAGGCTTTGAATATGTGGGCTACAGAGCTTGGCAACTAGACACCTTAGAGGGGAGGTTTTTAAGGCTCTAAGAGGGAATGATAAAATGCATGAAGGCAATATTTTCATTGTTATCAATGATTCCAGTCAGAATCCATAAATTCAAATTACAGAGAAAGAGATTTAGACTAGTTTACAGGAAAGAGATTTAGACTAGTTTATCTTTTGGCCAATAAGTTTTTAATTACTGGAATAAATTACCTCCATGCGAATTTAAGGCTGACTAATGTTAGAAATGGGATCTTTTTTTGTTAGCTTTTTTTTTCTAATTTTTATTATGTTTCTATTTTTAATTATTTTTTATTTGTTTATTTCTTTTTCTGCCTAGCATAGTAAAAACCTGCAGGTTCCTTTCACTATATGGCTATATTGGAAGATTTACAGTATATGGGTTTGATAACTTTAAAAACACTCTGTTGCAATATACCTGCAATAAAAGGAAATCATACCTTGTTCTAACTAAACAAGCAGAAATGATTTTTCTTGGTACTCCTTCACAGCAGCATTTGGTGTTAGAGGCCCTTTCTTCACTTAAAACATCGCCAATATTAAAATTTTCAATCTTCTCTAACAACTGCTCCAAATTTACTACATTCTCAGAACTTCTAGCCAATGAAGATTTTCTGCAGTCCTCAATAAAGTTACTCAAATTTGACATCTCACACTCACTTTGTAGAGGGCTGTCTAAGTTAATATGAGATTGTTTCGACTTCTCAAGCTGTGCAGATATATCATCCCCACATTCACTAACAGCATTTTGTAAACATATATTATCTTCCAATTTAATCCCAAACATAAAGGCATAGCATACAGCTAGACGGAACCAAAAGTCTGCATTCCATGGATGAAGGTGAATACAATTCTGGAGACATACCAGCTCATCTAAAAATTAAGAAAAAATTGCATATACTAAATAATAAATGCATGAACAATTAAATAGTATTAAAAAAAATCTATATTATTTATTAATCTGCTGTTTGGTAAGTACAGTAAACCCTCAATTTTACAGACTAACAGAGGAAGGGAATTTCTGTTAAATCAAGTTTTTTTAAAAGATAATTTTTATCCCACATAATCAAAAATTTAAACAGTTATTCTGTATGTGTGTATTAGAAACACTGAATTAAAGTTAACCAATAAAGTAAAGGTAAATAAAAAGTTGTTTATTTTTGGTTGATACTTAGTAAATTAATTAGAAGATAACTTTCTTTGGAATGAAAGCCAAGAAGCCGGAGTTGAGATTCTGGTGAATCTTTTGAGTCAGACTCATTGAAACTTAAGCTTAGATTTGCTTTTTACTGTATCTGATGCAGTTTGTTTTCTTTTCACAATGTTCTTCATAGATGTGGGAAACACATACCAGAGTCTAAATTATCTAACAGCTTTAACATCTGTGCAACACTCAGATGTACACACTTTTTCTTTGCACCAGTTTTCTTTGGAGGAACCATGGTGATACACTGTAAGTGAGGAGACAATAAAGAAAAAAGGCACAATATACTAGTGAGACTGGTATGCTTGTTGTAAGCTGCCATGACTCATAAATACACTTCGGTTCCATTCAAATTTTTTTTAATCATTAAATTCAAAGTCCATAAAACAATCACAGAGTGTAAAATTAAGGTTTTGCTGTATATACAATTAAAACTAATCATTTTAGAAAGACCCTGTATATGTTATTTAAAATATGCATCAAAATCATTCATAATAAACACAATTCATGCAACATAAAAAATATTAGTCTAAATATATTCATTAATATAATGTAAGAAAATTTTACCATCCAGACAAAAAACATCCAAAGAAAATTACTTACAATTAGTGTGCCAAATACAAAATAGAAGATGTCCATAAATAGTCATTACAATTTTAATGTAATTAAAATTGTAATGACTATTTAGAGTACACTTAAGGCACAGTTAAAAAATACAAAGCACCTGAAAGACCAATTCAAAGTGTTAAGAAAAATCAATGTAAGTGCCAAATGGTAAACTGATATTCAACCACCTGCCACATTTATTAGTTCAGTTATTATGCAAGCCTCCATGATCCATATCTCTAATGTGATTTGATAACAGAAGAATACAGAAACTGCCCCACAAATCTGCAGAAGAGAGAGAGAGAGAGACTACAAGTGTGAAATCTGATCATCTCAAAGGTTATTTCATAAGAAGCCCTGCCCAATCCACTGATCAGGATGTATTGTGGAGGCCCATCGTATTTACTAATATAATTTATTATAATTTTTTCTGTTTATACTCCGGGACAACCAAACGGTCAGAGGAGTTCACAAGATAGACAGAATACAAGAAACAGCACCGTATTCAGTAGTCACGGGCTTGAACCTCAGTC
The DNA here is from genome assembly GCF_048544385.1 of Mastigoproctus giganteus. Taxonomy (NCBI): domain Eukaryota; kingdom Metazoa; phylum Arthropoda; class Arachnida; order Uropygi; family Thelyphonidae; genus Mastigoproctus; species Mastigoproctus giganteus. Next base: position 204,323,649 of record NC_143583.1, read on the forward strand.
ACGCAAGGCACGTGTACTTATGCACCTGCACGCCTGACCACTAAGCTACGGTGGCTTACTATCTAGAATGTCTTCTGACAGCTGTAACATTAACCAACGCCAAAGCATGTAGAGACACAAAATTCCTGTCACTGTCAGTTCTGCAAAGAATGGCCAGTAAATTTCTGAAAAAAAAACATTAACCTAGGAACTGTTCCTATCTTGTTTAATTAACTTGTGGTGTTTTTCATTTCTCTATATCTGCAAATTGTGTCCATTCATTCAATCAAACAGATGAAATTTTGCCTCATCCCCTCATGTCATTATTGGCTGTTTTAATATTAGTATTAATAAGGCCAAATAGCATTAGTAACCCCATAGATGGATGACATTGAAGAGAAATAATAATCATACTGCATTGAGTGTGGCATGGGATAAAGTGGCACTGTTTGGTCCGTATGGCTACCACAAGAGAAGGGCAAGACCATCCAGTCCCACCAACTGGAAGTGCTTCCTGTGCAACTGCACTAGTGACCACCCAGGAAGGAAGAAAACACAAATGCATGAAGTGGAGCATCAAAATGAATACGTACATCATGCAAGCATCCTAAGATATAACCAAGGTAGAGACCAATGTGAGAACGTACAGGTGGAGACTACATATCAAGTGGTTGGAAGGATTGCCAGATATTCAGGTCACCGAACAGGAAATGGCAGATCAGAGAAGGACCATCATCATGAAGAACCTGATAGCTCCTGCAATCTTGGAAAAAAATCAAGCAGGACATGAGTGATCAACTCCAAAGAAAAATGAATATGGACAACACGGAACCAGAGGATGAAAAGCAAGAAGAAATACAACCCAGTGGAAAGAGACGAGGTCATGATATCCAGAATAGAACAAGAGTGAAAGAAGGCTCTAATAGAATTCGAAGGAATGGACCCATAAAAAAAATTGTGATACGCAGAGACCAACAGAATCCTGTGGAGTCACAGACCACCTCAATCGCCAACTAATACCACATTACCTCAACAACAATGGTGCAACACTGGAGGCTATCCACACAGCGGCAACTAGAATTAATGTAAGAGAAATGAGAGCCGACTGGGCTAGCCGGGTGGGTAAAGTGCCTGCCTGGCAACCCAAAGGTCGCGGGTTCGATTCTCACCTCGGGCTTGGATCAAAGTGCTGCAAAAACCTTGGGAGGTTTTTGCAGCACAATTAGAATTTATCACTTAAACAGTCAGGGTTTATCTCCAATAAACATTCCAAAAACTGTCACCTTTTTTTATAGTACAGGTAATTCTTGACTTTACGAGTTAATTCGTTCCTAGCATTATGGTGCATTATGGCCACAGAAGCCCATGCGCCAACAACTACCAAAAAAAAAAAAAAAAAGAGAGAGACACGAGAGACCAGTAGCGACAGAAGAATTAAGAGTCAAGATTAAGTCAATTGAAAATTAAAAGTCAAGATAGGCCAATTGAAAATTAAGAGTCAAGATAGGCCAGTACCAATGGGGATAACAGGAGTAAGAAATTGATTTGAAAAGTGAAGAGCATCCTCAAGAGAGGCAGTGTCCACAGCAAACACGAGACCAAAAATCAGAGAACAGGAGAATATTTAGACACACTGAAGCAGAACCTCCTTGCACTGAGAAAGACTACGCCGATACAAAGAGCTTCCAGAGGAAAATAAACAACTGAATCTTTGAAGAGGACCAAAGAGCCTTCTATAGGAGTCTCAGAGAAGACGGACCACCTGAGAAGAAGATGATTGAGGAGTTCTAGGGCAACATATGGGGCAGTTCAGCAAGACATGACACCAAGGATGTACAAAAGATGAGAGAGCAGGATATTCAGAAAGAAAACAGACGAGCAGGAACTCCCACAACTGGCGAACCCCAAGAATAGATAACATTCACAACTACTAGTACAAGCTCACTTACACACACAAGCACCTAGTAGAGCAGTTCACCCGAATGATAAGGGACCCAGAAACAATAGCAGAAAGGATGCAAGTGGATGAGCAAAGGATGCAAGGAGCAATTAACAATAAATGCTGCAGTTATAGAGCAAGCCTACAAAAAATGCCGCAACGTGTACACAGCCTAAATCAATTACTGCAAGGCGTTCGACTCCGTACCTCATAGCTGGCCAATAGAGTTTGTCACTGTCAGACTGACTTTGTAGACCTCAACCTACAATGACAAACTGTAGGTTGAGTGCTGATAATACAGCACTCAACCTACTAGCCACCATGCTCAACAGCAGCAAGTATGGATATAACTTCAAAGAAGGAAGGAAAAACCTCTACACCCTCACCCACCTGATGTACATGGATGACGTCAAGCTCTATGCAGCAACCGAGAAGCAACTCCAGCAACTACTCAGGATCACCGAAGAATTTAGCAATGATATCAGGATGCAATTTGGTCTAGACAAATGCAAGACCTGCAGATGGCATCATGGGAAATTAGTCAGCTGAAATTACCAGATGCAGACTAGTAAAGAGATCGAAGCCATGACAGAGTGAGAGATCTACAAATATCTGGGAATGATGCAGGCTTAGCAGTTCAAGGAAATCAAGGCCTACCTTACCGAAAAATACCACCATAGACTCAGAAGCCTGCTGAAAACAAAGCTGAATGGAGGGAACACAGTTAAAGCCATAAACACCTATGCAGTCCCAGTGCAAACATACTCCTTTGGGATCATAGATTTGACTAACACCGAGCTGGAGGATATAAAGAGAAAGACAATGATAATGATTACCAAGAGCTGCCAACACCACCCAAAGTCAGCTGTGGAGGGATTGACAAATAGTTTGGAAAGGGGGAGGAAGGGGCCTCATTGAGCAACAGAAAACAACAATAGCTAACTTGAAGGATTACTTCTAGAAAAATGCAGCAGCACTCTACCAGGCCATAAGGAAGATAGACGAGCGCCACACCCCACTCAACCTAAGCAAAGAGTTCCCTCCCGCCCAGATGGCACAAATTCATTTGTGCCATCTGGGCATTCTTTCTAGCTTCAGCTAGAAAGATGGGCAAAGAAGACCACATAGAAAAAATGGTTTCCAATGCATGGCTTACGAGTGGGATGCTCTTCCCCAAGATTGAAGGATTCATGCTCGTCATCCAAGACCAGGTAATCAATAACAAAAAATAGAGAAAATAGAACTCCAAGGTGTGTCCGATGACACACATCAATGATGCCATCTGGCCTCAGAAAAGATCCAACACATCACCAGAATGCAAGGTAATCATCCAGACAGTACACTCGTAGACACAACTGGGAAGCCAGGATAATACATCAAAAGCTAGCAAGGAAATACCAGCTGATCAAAGGAAGTGTACTGTATTACAAGTACAAACCCCAGGCAGTACTAGAAAACCCAAGCCACAACCTGTACTGAGACTGCGCTATAATAACAGACAAGACAATCCCACACAACAGACCAGACATAACCCTTGTCGACAAGGAGGGAAAAGGCTATCTGACTGACACAGTGGTGCCCAACACTGGAAACCTCCAGAAAACCCATGGAGAAAAAATCAGGAAGAACAACAACCTAAGACAGGAGATCAAAGAGATGTGGCATATGCAACAAGTAAGGACCATCCCAATCATCGTGTCAACCACAGGTATGGTGCCAAAGACCCTATATAACAGTCTAGCAGCAATACGTCTCTCAGAGAACACCTACAAGGAACTGCAGAAAGTTGCAATCCTGAACACCTGTATGACAGTCAGAGAGTTCCTTGACCAGCAGTAACACCAGGCATGACAACCACCCTGTGTACTTGGTAGCAATACCTGTCAGGGGGCGGAACCCCAGTCAGGGAGAAATAATATAAGAGCAACAATAATGATAATAATTTTCATAAAATTTCCATTTCCCAAAAGGTAATGCAGAACAGGAATAGTAGTATGAATATCAGTCAATCCTGACTTAAACTTAGACTCACAGCCTCTGCCACTTGGGAGGCAGTTTATTCCAATGTCTATTCCAATGTTTATTCCTCTGCCAAATCACTGCCTAGGTGAACTTCACGAGATCCAGTCTTCTGTTATTCCTTGATATTTTATATTTGAGTTTCACCTATGAGGGAGAGCAAATTTTCCTCATTCATTTTATTCAATCTTTTCAGTGCCTTATACATCTCAATTAGATCTCCTCTTATATATTTAAGTGTCAAACTTCACAGTCCACGCCTTCTACACTGTTCTTCACATGCATTACTTGCAATCGTCTGATCACCCTTCTCCGAAACTTCTCTAGAATTCTGTCTTTTTTAGGTGCTGTATTCCAGATCAGAATACATATTGTATTCAGACTGTCATTTTTTAAAGAGGAATAATTTATGTCTTTGGTTTCAGTTTCTGAACAATCTGTTACCAATATGCCCTATCATCTGATGCAGATGCTTTCAAGTGATTTGCCAAACAGTGGTGTGGTTATATTAAATGGCCTATTACTAAAGTGCACCAATTTCTGTGGATTGTGCAAAAATGATTCTAAGGTTTTCATCACAGATCTACCAGTACTTTTTCCTTTGCAGAAGCAACTGTAGCAAAATACTTGCATTAATCAATGATTGACTTAGTGGCTCAGTTGTCCTGTACAACTTGAACTGTCACATCAGATTTTATGTTATGAAAAAGAAGTGCACAAAATGGTTTCTATGGCCCAGATACAATTTCATGGTAATGAGGACATACCACTATCTAGTGGCAGAAATGCACAGTAGATTGCAACTTAGGTTCAAAATTAGAATTTACCACTTAAACAGTCAGGGTTTATCTCCAATAAACATTCCAAAAACTGTCACCTTTTTTTATAGTACAGGTAATTCTTGACTTTAAGAGTTAATTCATTCCTAGCATGGGCTCATAAAGAGGAATTTATTTCCCATAGACAATGTTAAAAACAGGGCTTACGTTCTCAACAATGAAATTAGCTAGCTAATTAGTTTATGTTTAAACAATGATTGATTTATCCAAATAAATGAAATCAGCCCGTAAAATCAAGCAAATTATAATTTAAAGATATTATTAATGACTTACAGATGTTAAAGAATGTTTATTCATCATCATTGATTAAATGCACACTCGCTAGGTCAGCACTTGTTGTTGGTTTGTTGCATAAGGAGTCGTCTTCTTCTTCAGAAATGCTTCAAGAGGTGTTTGTTTCCAAGATAATCTCTTCTCTTTTCTTTATAAATTTCATGATAGCATGCATAAGCATTTTTTAATGCCATGCACAAATTGCAACTAACACGATACACGCAAGTGAGAATGCAACTAACACAATTCATGCAGAGTAACAAGTTTAAACACATTTCACCATAATAACGTAAAATACCCACACGATTGCAGTTATCGGTATTTTTGCAAATGCAATAATATCGAGTTTACTATCCGTTTATAATTGATTGCACTAACAGAAAAGCCCAATAAACTGGAAAGTGCAAATTGTTTTATGGTTGTGACCTCCAGAAATGTTTTAGAAAAATATCGCAAAGGCATTCAAAATTGATTCTTATAACGAAACATGTATGATAACGATTAAAGTGTAGTGCGTTTTAATGATTTGAATTGGTAACTAATACAATTTACACTATAAAAATGACCTTTTAGAGAGATAAATAGCATAGTTATACTGCAAAAATTTCAACTTCCGAGAAGATAATTTCACGATATGGTGGTGTCTCTGGAACGTATTAATATCATAAAACGATGTGCACTGTATTGTATAGCTATGCATGTGGTTTGAAATGCGGCATTTATGAATGTTTAACATTCATTGTTTTGCAATTAATGTCATATTTTCAATTTTGTTGATACTTGGAAAAAAAAAAAACTCGTAAAGCAGGAACTGCCTGTATACTTTCTAGACTTTAGTCGTTTTATGAGACCTATGATGCGTGTCTTCGTGGTTTGTTTTTTGCTGATGCTGTATAAGCTTGCTTTCTGCCAAATTTATGACACACTTAACTCTCCTTCCTCATCTGTTTGCCCAAGACTCCAATGAGATGGTTGGTTGGTTCTTGGGTTTTATTAGCACATTAGCAACTAAGGCTATAATGTGCCAAAACTCCAATGAGAGGTGATTAATTTAACTTTGATTCTTAAACAAGATGGGCACATTTATGATCTACATGTTCATAACTCATTTTTTTTTAGTTTGATCCAAACCAAATTTACAATAAGTTTCAGGAAAGAGTGCACACTGAATGGGGATGCACTCTTATCGAAGTATTTTGATCTGCCATCTTGAAACAAGGCGTTTCAAGATGGCAGATTAAAAATCTATCTACAGTCTAATTAAAAATTTACAATATGTGATTTGCAATAAAAGATTATTTAGTTGTACTAAAATTATCTTTATCATCATTAAAATTATATTTATCTTTGTGTGTAGTGACTTCATGCACAGCCACTACATACCAAGTGCCACTTGTGAAACAAAGGTAGAGCAGTTGTCCTTAAATCTTTTTCTTGTTGTTTGCCAAGTCATGCTTCAATGCAGTCATTCACTTTGCAGTGAGACAAGTTTTCATTACCTTGTGTTTTTGCCAGTAAAATGACAGACAAAAGAATCAACATTAAATTTTTAATAAAACTAAAGAAAACACCAACTTAAGTTGAGTTGTTATTTATCAAGTTTATGGGGAAGATATTATATCAAGGGCTAGCTTGTTTGAATGGCATAAAAGTTAGAAGAGAGAGAGAGAGAGAGAGGGAGAAAATTTGGAAGACAATGAATGACCAGGCCATCCGGTATCCATGAAAACTGATAAAAATGTGGACCAGGTAAAGACTTTGATTAGAAGTGATCATCGTTTAAGCATTAGAACAGTTGTATCAGAACTCAGTATGAACAAAGAAACAGTCAGACAAATTTTAACTAAAAATTTAGGCATGAGAAAATTGTGTGCCAAAAATTTTGAATGGAGATGAAAGAATAAAAAGACTCCAAGTTTGTGAAGATACTTTGAAAAAAAATACTGAAGATTCAGATTTTCTGAGTACTCTAATTATTTGTGATGAAAGTTGGCTGTTGGCTAGTATGACTCAAAAACTAAGACAGTCAATGCAATGGAATGCAAAACAATTGCTAGACCAAAAAAAAAAAAAAAAGTCAAAATCAAAAATAAAAACCACACTTCTTGTTTTCTTTGATATTAAAGGAATATTATGGCTGAATATGTCCACCAAATCAGATTGTTAATCAAATAAACTACACTGAAGTTTTGACAAGGCTGTGTGAAAAAATTCAAAGGATGAGACCTGAATTGTGGAAGGGTGGTTGGATGCTCCATCAAGACAATGCTTCAGCACAATGTACCTTCTGTTTGCCAGTTTCTGGCCAAAAAACAAATCCCTGCATGTGAACATTACCCTACTTGCCAAACCTAGCCCCTTATGACTTTAGACCTCTTCCCTAATCTGAAAAGTGTACTTAAGGGAACACATTTTCAGTCCACCAAAGACATTCAGGAAAAAACAAATGAAGCGTTAAAAGGGTTTACAGAAGATGACTTCCAGAAATGTTTTTGTGCTTGGAAGAAATGTATGGAACAGTGTGTACAAACCCAATGCAATTATTTTGAGGGGGATAACTTGTAAGGTACAAAATATTTCATTATATTTATTTTATTGCAACAGTCTTGTTATTTAATAGCCACACCTTGTATTATCCAATAAATTGAAAATAAGTTGAACAAATTCATCAAGAGGAATTGCTGTTATCTGGCAGTTTTCATTATGGAAATCAATGATATAAAAGTTCAATTTATGCAGTACAATATGATATGGCCTCTCAAAAAAATTTAAGACATTTTTTCATCCTATTTTTGGCAGTAATAAAATGAGAAAAGCAAACATACTAACACTATTCAAAGAAATCTTCAACTTTGCATTTGTGGGATTGACAAAAGTAGAGCCATCTTCTCTGCAGTAGCCAAATTATGATTGTGCAAAAAAACAACATTGTTTTACATGAAAACCACATAACATTACAATAGTTTAGCAATTATTGTATTTAACAAAACCAAGGCATCAAAACACAGTGCACATACCACATAGGGCATATTAATTTTTGATTAGTGCATCTGATATATACTACATGCTGGCAAGTCAGACAGTTAATTAAATGTGGAATAAAATACTAAAATTTCAATGATCATACATAGACAGACAACCTATATATGATATTGTAAATAACCTTCAAAATCTACATCACTCTATTAAAACACAGTGACATTAGTAGATTAGATAACAAAAAAAAGTATACAGAAATGATGTTATAAATTTCACTATCAAAGTTGATGTAGGACAGTAAAAGGTTTACATTTGTTAACAATTGAGAACTATCTATCATACTTCAAGTTAATGAGTCTTAAGCTCATTATATAATACCTCTTTTCTAAAGTTGACAGACTGAAATACTAATATAAATAACTGCATGCACATATTCTTTCTACTTGCATTATTACATTTTCTAATTTCAGGAACCAGGTAGGATGGGCATAATCTGCTACATTCCACCAGCTCTATTTCAAATTGCAATAACTAAATAAAAAATATTATCGTATACTAACCTTGGTATCGCTCTGCATGATGATGAACTGTAGCTAAAAGATTCCATGAAACAGTGTATTGACTTGAATTTGAAGATTCTGAATGCTGAATAGAGAACATAAACAAAAATAATGGGAAAAGATTAGAGGGTAATTCAAAAGTGATTTTATTCAAATATGTAAGCCTATAAATAATTAGCATATTTTTAATTTAACAAAACATGCAGAATATTGAAAATTGTAATCTAAGTTTTTATTGGTGATTACAGTTGAACTTGGTTGAACATCCTACATTATGTAAACAACAAAATGGCAACTACCAATTAACAACCACTATCAAGGAACAGAACAAGGGTAGTCATGTTTCTTTTAGAATAAACACAATCTGAAATACATGTTTGACGAAATTTTTTCACATGATATGGAAAAGTCTTCCAGCAGACATCTCTTTGCTATGTGCCAAAATAGTTGTGTTGATTGTTGATATGGGGGTTTGATGGCACATAAGCTACTTTGGCTATAATGCAAAAATAGTTGTAGGACAACATATAAATGATGAATCGGCAGAAAATGTAATTCAGTTTTCCTTCTATCATCATGCATGATAATAAAAGGAAAACTAAACATTGCAATGATAAAGCAATGTTTTTGCTTCTTGCCTAGATGGTTTGAGAAGAATTTCATTGTCATTTTGTACTATGAACAAACACAGCTTGTAAATTTCCCATTGCTGGACACAGTCAACCGCATCCTAATGTTACTGGACTCAGTTGTCAATGAGAACCAAAGGTCCCCCCTTTTGGCATATTGATTTATAAATGTGATCCCTACCCTACGCTACTGTCAAAAACTGGGAACAAAACAGCGTAGTTTTTCATTAGCACTGCCAACAAAGGATGGGCCAATGATACAGCTGGCTCTACAAGCTACAGAAAATTTATTTATACAACTTGCACAATGGATGCCAATCTGTTGGACATCAATTTGAAATTAACCTACTGCTCTCAATGGCAGGCATGGATCTGTCAGGGAAACAGTTTAAAATTTTGAGAGTAATAGTATTTGCCATATAGTGCAAGGAAACCACAAGCTTTTGCTGCACTGGCAAAAAACAAAACCTAAGTAGATAAGAAAATACAAATTATATGCTTACTGCAATCTAATCTAAACCTCAACCCCTGTAATTTGAATTTATGGCCCCTAGTTTTGGAATTCTCTATAGCAGTGAAAATTCCACCTTTGTTCATTTTACTAACCTCAATCAAGTCACTTCTGAGGTGCCTGGTTGCCAAGCTCTGTAATCCACATAGACAGAATGTTTCCTCATATGGTTGCCCTTTTGCCAATCTCACTATGCAAATTGCCTGTCTTTTGACCCTTTCAAGAAGTTCAATATCTTTTTTTTCAGAGGAAGTCTCCATATTTAAACACAGTATTCCAAATGTGGTCTTACAATTGCCTCATACAGTGGGATTATGACCTCCCTATCTCTACAGGATAATGTTCGATAAATCATCAATAGGACACCGTGGGCTTTCCTGGCTGCCTGTTTACATTGTTCAGAAAACTTCATATCTGCCCGTATCATAACACCCTTTCCTCCTCCACTATTTTTAATTGAACCCCACCAAGTGTATAATTTATTTGGGGGTTGCTATTCCCCACATGTAAGACCTTGCATTTAGCAGCATTAAAACATGGTTGCCACTTCTCTGAAGTCTGTTCAAGTCATTCTGAAGAAGCATTGCTTGGCACTGATCATTAATGACTCTGCCAATCTTTACATCATGCGCAAATTTTGACATCACGGCTTCTATCCCTTTGTCGATATCATTTATGAAAATTAGAAACAACAGTGGTCCAAGAACTGATGCTTGAGTGACTCCACTCCCAACGTTACATCAATCTGAAAAATATCCATTAATCACAACCTTCTGCCCTGCAGCCACCCAGCAACCCATCTTAGAATCTTACCGGTAAGCTCAACCTGTTCAGGCTTATACAGTAACCTCTCATGAGGGTCAAGCTAACATCCCACATCTAGCAGGCTACCATGGATGCATATATATGGACATTCCTGTGAATGTCTAAAAGTTCCAACATAATGTTTTCCTAAGATTTTCTTAGTTTGTTTTCACCACATTCTTTAGGCAATGCAATTCCTATATATGTCAGTTTGCCCACCTGACTGGACACAAATACACATCTGCATCATCCTTATTCTTCCTCTTTTCACCGCATTCACTATGGCTAAATCTGCAAGTTTCAAACATGTGGCTATTGCACATAGTAACAAATTGCTGATGTGTTATCTGTTGATTAAGCCTCTTTGAAGGTATAAACTCCCTGCCACAAACAAACCATTCTACTTGTTTGTGATGACTCTGCTATTGCTTGCACACTTCTTAATACTTTTCCTGAATTACACACATCTCATTTGGGTAATTTGCAACATAGAAGGGAGAGTATCTAAATACTTTTAGTAGAGTAGTGTTATACTTCAAGGGGCCACTTTATTAGGTACACCTACTCCTTTTTGTGAAATGGAGTACTCTTTCAGTAACATCACATGTTAATACCATATAAAGTAGATGGATAGGGATTGAGTATATGTCAAATTCAGTGCAAGAATGGGCAATAAGAAAGATCTGACTTGGAATGTGCCATAATAGTCGGTGCCAGATGTGCCAGTTTCAGTATTTTGGAACCTGCAACTCTGCTAAGGTTTTCACATTGTTCATTGTTTGCTTATTCATGTTTCCCACACTTGCTACTTTCCATAAAATAATGTTTTATGGATAAAAGTATGGTTGAGTGGGAGAAAAGGAGTTGAGTGGGTGGTAATTAATGGGTGCTTCTCTTCATGGACTAATATTATTAGTGGAGTCCCACAGGGTTCGGTGTTGGGTCCTCTGTTGTTTTGTATATTTATCAATGATATTGATGAAGGTATATCAGGCTTAGTGTCAAAGTTTGCAGATGATACAAAGGCTGGCGGGGTTGTTAATGACAGTAATGGCAGTGTGCTACTGCAACAGGATTTATATAATTTGGACATATGGGCTAAGAAGTGGCAACTGAAGTTTAACCTTGACAAATGCAAAGTACTGCATATGGGTAGAAGTAACCCCAGAGAAATGTACCAACTGTGTGGTACTACACTTAAGGTGGTAGAAAATGAAAAAGACCTGGGAGTAATTGTGAAGTCAGATATGAAGTTTTCTGAGCAATGCACACAGGCTGCCAGGGCAGGTCATGGGGTTTTGTCAATGATATATAGGAATTTTGCTAGCAGGGAAAAGGAGGTGATTGTCCCTCTGTATAAGGCAATGGTCAAGCCACGCCTTGAGTACTGCATACATGTCTGGAAGCCTCATTTTAGGAAGGATGTATAAACAGAAAATTTATTTACTTATTTATTTATTTATTTGCTTGAGTGTGTACAGAGAAGGGCAACAAGATTGGTGAGGGGAATGAAGGGATCCTCTTACCAAGAGAGGCTTAAGTTCTGCAAATTGCAGTGGCTGGAGACTAGGCACCTGCACTGTGATCTGATTGAGGTGTATAAGGCCTTGAATCGGTTGAGCACGTTGAATTCTGATGGGATCCTTCCACTTGTTCATATTACGAACCTAAAGGGGCATAAATTCAAATTAAGAAAAGACAGATGTAGAATAGATGTGCGGAAATTTGCCTTTAGCCAGCGGGTGGTTAATTGCTGGAACAAACTTCCATCTGTCGTTGTGGAAATTGATAGGTTAAATAAATTTAAGGAGGAACTGGGCAGGCATTTGGAGGGCATGGTGTGATTTTTTTTTTGGCTGATGCTGCATAAGCTCATACACTTGCTTTCTTGCATCACATGCCACTACTACATATTAATTTGTGGTGTTTACTCAACTGACCCAGCGTCATCGTTAGTTGTGCTAGTCATAGTGACAGAAGCATTAAAAAATAAATAAAAAGGACATGGAGTTATACTAGAAGATAGTCATAGCATATATAAATTAGCAATGTTATTTAGAGAAACAGATCAGTTGTTTAAGTTCATAGAAAGATAAGGGTTGTGCCTAAAATTAATATTTAATGCAAGCAGAAGCATTTCGTTAAATATTGAGATCTAAAGGCATTTAATTCATTCTAGAATCAAACTGTGTTAATGTCTGCTGAACATTTAATAGAAATTTATGAAATATACCATTAAGAACCTTTAATAAAATTAAAGGTTCTTAAAAATACTTTCATGGATACAGATTTAAGCAGCAGAAACTTACTGAAGCACAAAAAGTTAACTTGTTTAATTTTGTGAGTTACGAGTTGAAACAGAATTCTAAAGAGAAAGTGGCTAACTTTAGAATTCTGTTTCTGTTGTAGTCACATAAAATTAATGAAAAATAAATTAATTAAATAATTAAGTCTTCTAAACAAGGTTCCGCCACTTGTGAATTACCAACTATTTTTTGCAGTTGTGTATCTAGTTTTCTCTCTGACTGATCACTATGAATGATGGTAGACAGATCTGTCTTCTAGCTTCTCCACTAATACTGGTATTCCCTAAGGTTCAGTTCTTCTTCCCACTGTTATTAATATACAAGAAACCTCTGGGTTTTCTTGTATGCTAATGACATTTTTCGAATAACTGGAAATACTATTCATAGTTTTACTAATGACAGCACACTACTTTTCATCTTCCAATTTGAGAAACCATGTCCTGCATAAACAGCTTCAACTTCTCAAATATCCCCCACAATGTCTGTAAATGCCAACCTCTAAGTGATTCTTCATTGGAGCAGAGAAAACTTAGTTAACTTTAATCTCTCAAAAACTCAGTTCTGTCTTATTTCTCACAAGAAAGAGTATATTGTTTCTCTGTGTCTTCAATGACATTCACATTTTTTTGACAGGATCACATTTTTCTACTAGGAATTAACCTACTGGTTTATGCACATTACAAATATTGCTTCCTCTGCATATAAAAACTGTTTTATTTTTTGCTATTTGTGTTACTTCTCTAAACAACTAATAACTATCTTCTTCTTCTTTATCTTCGCCTTTTCCCACGTTATATGGGGTCGGCATTCAATGTTCCCAATTCACACTTTGCATCCTCCTCTTCTCCTCTAGTCGGATTAACTTGTTAACCGGAACATATCTATTGGTTTTGGCATAGATTTTACGACCGGATGCCCTTCCTGATGTCAACCCTCACCATTTATCCAGGCTTGGGATAAATGGCAGCCATATAAATGGAGTAGCTCTTATTCAGTGATGAAACTTCCTTGTGATGTCACAATTTAATAATTTTATGCAATTGTGCCGAATTTCTAGTCACCACTGAACAAGCAGGTGGCACTGCTGTAGTTCTTTTAAGCAACTAATAACTATACAAATCTCAAATACACTCTACCATAAAATATTGTTCCCACATCTAGGGTCGTGCCTTCAAAACCGATCTCAAGTTTCTAGACACCATCCAAAAGAGGGCAGTCATGTAAATTAATGACCCATCTCTTAGCATTGGAGAAACTCTCCAATGTATTTCACAGATGTTCAGTTTCTGCTGCATGCCTTTTCTTTAGCTACTTCCACGGCACTGTTCTTCTGAATTGGCAGTTCTGAAGTGCTGCAATCAGTTATCATCTTCAAACTCAGAGAACCAACTTTTCTTCTACCTCATTTATTGCTTCAACTTCTGTTTTCTGGAACAACCTTGCTTCACACGTTTCTTGAAAACTACAATTTACAGAAATTCAAGTCTTTTGTCAACAAGTATCTTCAGCCTTCTCAACCTTCAACCCATGTACAGTACTAAGCACTATAGGTTCTAATACCTTTTGTATTTGGGGTTTTCATTTAAAAAAAAATACTGGAAAAGAAACTTGTTATTATTCAAAGATATTTTTTTTTGTTTGTTTTAACCTTGGACACTGAAAACACTACATGCACTCTAAAGTAATTGAGATATTGTTTACCATATTTTCGTTACAAACACTGCATGCGTTAACGACTGTTCACTATTAAAATAGGGCTAGATGGATTAACCTTGCAGTGACCAACAATAGTCTTAAGCATAGTGTTGGGGAAACAAATGTTTAGTAGAGTGTATTGTTTTGTAAAAACCTTTTTAATGAAATTAAGGCTTATAATGAAAATCTAAACATGTTGCCATTTGAATTATTTAGAAAAACATTATTTATCTGATGACACAAACCACAGTGATTGTAGACTCCCAATACCTTTCATGTTTTTGGAGAATCCAAAGGCCATATCTTGAACAGTTTATACAATAAAGTCTGGTAAAAGGAAATTTAGTAGGGTAGGAAACAAATAAATACTCTAATTTTTACATATAAATTGTGAGAGGGTGCAATCATCTGTTCAGAACTTGTATGCAAATTGCTTTAACTGTTCTGCACAGGTGCATTGCAGATCCTCTTATCGAGTTTTTACATGTACAATCAGAGGTTCATTTACAGGATCAACGTTGTGCCCAACTGTTTATAATCCTTAATGACTGTCAAACATTACATGTTTGTAGGTTTTGAAAAGGAAGAATTCAACGGTGAAATGACACACTGGAGCAGAGATTGTTTTTCAGAATTTTAACAACTGTGGGAAGCAGTAAAGCAATGGCCCAGCTTCACTATGACATAACTTTTACGAATTCCAAGCTACAATGAATACAGGCAGTTATGAGGGCTAATGGTGTGGGGGACATACTGGCTATTAGCATTAGCAGATTGTTTGTTTGTTATTTGGTTTTTAGGAGCATTAGCAACTAAGGCCATATTGCTCCGGGACATGCGGTGGTCATTCCCTGACCTTTCCGCATCCTCCATATTTGGGGGTGACAGGCTCGAACCCCGGTCTAATCAAGAAGCTTGTGGCATTAGCAGAAGTATAGGATGCGAGAAAGAAAGCTTATGCAGAATCAGCCAAAAAAAAAAAAAAAACCCCTCCCATTTCACTCCTCCATTCGTTCCAAATGCCTGTCCAGTTCAGCCTTAAATTTATTTGGGCTATAACAACTTCCACAACAAAAGATGGAAGTCTGTTACACCAATCAACTACCCACTGGCTAAAGGCAAATTTCCGCACATCTATTCTACAAGTCTTTCCTCAATTTGAATCTGTCCCCCCTCAGATTCTTAATCTGAGCAAGAGGAAGAATCCCATCAGCATTCAGCTTGCTCAACACATTCAAGGCCTTATACACCTCAATCAGATCACCTCGCAGGTGCCTACTCTCCAGGCACTACAATTTGCAGAACTTAAGTCTTTCTTGGTAAGAGCACCCCTTTGTTAACCTCACCAATATTATTGCCCTTCTTTGTACTCTTTCTAGCAACTCTACATCCTTCCTAAAATGAGGCCTCCAGACCAGTACACAGTACTCTAGGTGTAGCCTGACCACTGCCTTGTATAAAGGGATTATCACCTCCCTGTCCCTGCTAGCAGAATTCCTATATATCACTGACAAGACTCCATGACCTGCCCTGGAAGCCTGTCTGCACTGCTCAGCGAACTTCATATTTGACTGCACAATTACCCCCAAGTCCTTTCCACTTCCCTGAGTGTAGTACCACACAGTTTGTACGTTTCTCTTCGGTTATTGCTACCCATGTGCACTACTTTGCATTTGTCAAGGTTAAACTTCAGTTGCCACTTTTCAGCCCATTTGCCCAACTTATCTAGATCCAGTTGAAGTAGCATACTGTCTTTATGGTCGCCAACCTTTGTATCATCTGCAAATTTTGACATTAAACCTAATATACCTTCATCAATATCATTGATAAATATATAAAACAACAATGGGTCCAACACCAAACCCTGGGGAACTCCACTAATAACATTTGTCCATGAAGAGCAGTGTCCATTGATTACCACTCTCTGTCATCTCCCACTCAGCCATCCCTTTATCCATTGTAGCAACTTACCCTTAACGCCATACCTCTCCAATTTGTACAGCAATCTTCCATGTGCAACAGTATCAAAAGCTTTCCTGAAATCCAAGTATATTATATAAAGATTATTTTTTGGCATTCAGTTCCTTTGTGGTCACAAAGGAACTGAATGCCAAAAAATCATAGTATCCAATCAAATTGATCAGACAAGACCTCCCTTTGACAAACCCATGCTGTGTCTTAACTATTACTACAGCCTTGTCTAGATGATTCTGCAATGCTTCTTTAACCAGTGATTCCATTATTTTCCTCGGAACACAAGTTAAACTAACAGGTCTATCATTACCTGTGTCACCTTTTCAACCCCCTTTGTGAATTGGTGATACATTTGCACACCTCCAGTCCATGGGCACCTCCCCTGAGTCCAAGGTAGCTCTCATAATTATGGCTAAGGATTTGCTTACTTCCTTTGCTGCCACCTCTAATATAACTGGATAGATCCCGTCCACCCCAGATGCCTTTGTTATGTTTAACTTCAACAATTACTCCTCCACTTTGCTCTCAGTTATTACAAAATCACTTAGCTCCCTGTTAAAGTTTGATAAACTTCTGGCACTCCCCTCATTGAATAACTCCTCATGTGTGACTGTAGATGCAAAATACTCATTCAGTTTATCAGCTACCTGAGCATGATCATCAATAGTCAACCCGTCTATGTTAAATGGTCCAATCTGATTCATCCCTTTCCTTCTAGAGTTTACATAAGTAAAGAACTCTTTGCTGTATTTCTTTGCATTGCCAAGGATTTCTCGTAATCTGCCTTTGCCTGCCTAACCCTCCTTTGTGACTTGATTACAGACTAGTTTATATCTGCCATAGCCTTCTGTGTCACCTGATACTTTATATGCATCCTGTACATTTTTCTTCTCTGCCACGAGCCTCATTAGTTCATCTGACATCCATTTAGGCCTAAACCTCGAACAGTATTTCTTAGTTGGAATGAAAAGCCTAGTAGCCTCCAAAATTAAGTCCCTGAAGGCTGGCTTCCCATTTAGAATTCAACATGGTAACATCATCGGTTGATCTCACTGTACAGAATTTAAAAACTGTCTGAGACCCCTGTAGTCACCTTTACAAAAGCAAAAGCCCTTCCCTTTAGCCTTGATGGTAGTTACATCTTTAAGTAATTCCCACATCAGTACATTGTGATCACTGTCACCCAGTGGTTCCTTTATCTACAAATTCTTAATGCATGAATAATCACTGCTGATAATCAGATCAAGAGTATTACTCCCTCTGCTTGCCTCTCCAGCAGGTTGCTGTAGAAAACCATCATCCAATAAATCCACAAAAGTCTTTCTAGTGTGCGAGTGACCAAATCCGCAAGTTCCAGTCAATATCTGGAATATTAGGCAGGTATAATTAACAAAGTACCCACTCATTGTATATATTATGATATGTTTGTAATATATATTTCACTTTTAAGTAATGTTTCCCTAATTATCTCAGAAAAGCATGGTTCTTGTTCATTTAAGGTCAATTAGTGACCTTAAATAAACAAGGAGCACTTATGGGTGGTCACTTTATTAGGTGATTACCTTAAATTAATTGACATCAATATGGGGGGGTGAGAACACCAAAAATACCACAATTTTAGGTGGTTAAAGAACCATCTGAGGTTGCAACTATATGTATATAAGTTCTTGGTTGGTGTTTACAAGAACTTATATGCAGCATTTATTTTAGTGCAGGCCACATGAGCAGATCAGAAAAACTTCCCACGCCATTTATTTATTTTTTTTATTAAACATTTGTACATTTTTCAATGGAAAATTATGAATTTTTAATAAATATCTTCCATTATAGACAAAATATTTAGGATACATAATTAAAGTAACATAACAATTAATTTATATAAATGATAATCATTAGTCAGGAATATATTAATGGAGGGGAACTATACCCATGTGCCAGGCCAAGAGCAAATATTGACATTCACTATGAGCAGAAAAAATAACACAAAAAACATCTTAAAATTCCAAGTGTTGCATTTTTTCCATGCTCTGCTTATTACCAGTGAACCAACCATCAATGCCCTGATGTGCTAATGATAAAAACAGTTTAAACTGAAATGATACGGTGAAGTATGTGTTTAGATATGTTTTTGTTTTGTTTTGTTTTGTACTTTTTTGTTTTGCCTAATGTGGTTCATTTAATAACTGCTTGGATGCAGTTAGAAGCAATTTCCAGTCACAACATATATAATTCATATTTTGATTTAAAGTCATTCTGTTCTTAATTTCACTAGCATTATAGACTCTCTAACCTGGTTTTGCCACTTCTTATAAATTTAAAACTTATTTCAGGCCATAAAGAATTTATCGAATTGTATCAGTGTACTAATCACTTCAACTGTACATCACGTAAATTTGCATTAACATTTTTTTTTTTTTTTTTTTTTACCCTATGTATAAAACTTATGTTAAAGTTTTACTGTCCACTTGTTTTTGATATTCATGATGTATTATCTCTGTACATGTTTCTCATTGATCTTTTGTAACTGTGATTGGCAAGGAATGTGGCCTTTATTAATTTATTGACAAGGTAGAGTGATGTTTTGGCTTGTATTTCTAAACTCTATCAGCAATGCAGGTTAGGAGTTGAAAATACATAATTTTTCTCTGAAAATAAATCTTGAATATTACTTTTTAATAAACTTTAAAATGGAAATCTGCAGAATAGTTTACTTCTTTTTTTTTTTTTTATATATATGGCTAACCAAACAATTACAGCATATTATTCTCAGGTGTTTCTGCAGCCGCATTCTTTAACGAAATTAAGAAAAAATTGTAACTTTAACACAGTTTTCCTAATTTGGGGGGAGAGGGGAAGACAGATAAAAAGTTTCTGTAGAGACAGAGATACTCTATGGTGTCGACCTTAGTATGAAATGAGATAAAAATCGAGCAAAAACACTAATTCTCTGTTGTAAATCCGGAAAATTAGCAACTATGCTGTCAGTATCCCCAAGCCATGCCATATAGGACCAATTTGAGGTTATGGTGCATATACTAACATAAAAAAATTGGTTTTGCCAGATCAGAGCTGACTTGAACCCCACTGAATATGTGTGAAGTCAACTGGAGAACTGTATCAGGCAAAATGGCTTTCTTCCAACTGTTACATGTTAATTGTCCTAAATAGTTATTTTGTAACAGGAATGGAGAAAAAAATTGGTGGAAAGCATGCCTAGGAGGGTTGAGGATGTCATACCAAAGGTGAAAGGTAGCTCTACTGTGTATTAAGTTTTCGATTTAAAAGTCCTTTTTGCAACTATATGTGTGTATGTGTCTGCAATTTTTCAAGGAAGAATGGCAGTAATCAAAAGTAATTAAATTAATTTTTAATAATTGACAAAAAATTCAAACTTAAAATAATAAAAATGTTTTTATATTATTAGTTTTTTTATCATATTCGTGTATTATAAGTTAAACTGATTTGTTGCTTTTAACCCTCACATCTATGTGTGGACACACACACAAACACATATATAGAGCCTTTTGAAGACTAAATGCTCAAGGCATAATACGTTATGGGTTGAGATTAACTATATAATATTGGTGTAAATACACCATAGTTTACCCATAAGTTTAACTACATACGTAGTGTAACGTACGTTTAGATTTTATCTCATATTGTGGCTACCTTCAACAACGAGATATCAGGTATTGGACTACATCAAATAAATAATGCTTCTCTAGTAGAGGAGACTACTATTATTTATTCTCAGTGGGCACCACCACCACCCAGATGCATTTCGGAGCTTGTTGGATTGCTCATCAGTGGGCAAGTGAGCCAACAAGCTCCGAAACGCGTCTGGGTGGTGGTGGTGCCCACTGAGAATAAATAACAGTAGTCTCTTCTACTAGAGAAGCGTTATTTATTTGATATAGTGCAATACCTGGTATCTTGTTGTGAAGATAGCCACCATATGAGATAAAATCTAAACTATGCCATTACATTAAGTATGTAGTTAAACTTATGGGTAAACTATGGTGCATTTACACCGATATTATATAGTTAATCTCAACCCATAACGTATTATGCCTTGAGAATTTAGTCTTCAAAATATTATCATTATCTTCACCATTTGGCATCTCTCATATTGTGGAATTAACTTTGCAACCGTGATGGCATGTCTGCATTACCAGGGTACCTGCCCGCCCACTGATGAGTGAGCCAACAAGCTCTGAAACGCATCTGGGTGGTGGTGCCCACTGAGAATAAATAACAGTAGTCTCCTCTACTAGAGAAGTGTTATTTATTTGATGTAGAGCAATACCTGGTATCTTGTTGTGAAGGCAGCCACAATATGAGATAAAATCTAAACGATGCCATTACACTACGTATGTAGTTAAACTTATGGGTAAACTATGGTGTATTTACACCAATATAGAACCTGCATTAGTTCTTGACCTGTATCCATCTGTGTAAACTAAGTAACCTTTATCTAAATCCTTGCACTTTTGAATATCTAACCTGCAGGTTAGATATTCAAAAGTGCAACTTTCTTAAAAATATCTGATATGCTATTTACAAAATGATTAACTTTAAAGCTGGATGTATTAAACATTAATTCCAACCTTCTAGATAAGCAGCTATTCTTATTAATAATGTTATAATGACTGAAACGATAAGAAAACTTACTAAACTCAGGGCATATTCCAGAGCTTCCTTTATATGTCCACCATGCAATAGGGATCGTGATAATCCTTCTATATAGTCTCTCCTTATGGCAGTGTTTGAAAAAGTTAATGATTCTGATGCCTCTAAACATTTCTTATACATTTTGGCTGCTTCAGAATATTTATGAGTGAAGTAAAAATAATCTGCCCGGCTTTTGTAACAAGCTAAATTCTCTTCAGGGTCTGTGGATATCTGATCATGCAAAAACCACTAAAAAAAGAAATTATAACCTAATCTTTACAAACAAATAAGTAAAATTTCATAGCAAACAAATTACATCAGAATATTCCACTGTTTAAAAGAGAGTCACAAAATGCAACACTTTAAATAAGTTATAGAATGCATTTACAGAAATGTTAAGATCAAGTTTATTTAACTAAATTAATGTCATAAAGTATTAAAAATACATGAATGAGAGAAAATAACAGGGGTGGGATCAACAAATCTATTTCAGATTTAAGTGCTGCATGCAACTCTGGTATCAGGTTTTTATAAAAAAGAGTAGTAATATTAAAAAAAACCTGTTCATTTCAATTTTATACAAGGTATGTTTTGAAATAACAGTAGCTACGTGTACAACACAGTGTTAGACTGACATTGAAAAATACACCATTTCATGAAGCTACAGCAACATTAAGAATGTTATCACATAACATAATTAAAGAAACTACTCGCAAAGTAATTTCTTGATTACTGGAATTTTTTTTATTTGTAAAATTTTCCAATTTGAGGTTATGGTGCATATAAAATACTGTATGGTATTAAATTATATTTCTTACAAAAATATCTTGGCATTCAGGAATCCAAACCTGATTTCTTGAAGAACCTTTAAGTTGGCCAACTCAGATTTACAGGAACAATCTTTATGATATCTCTCACTGTATACATAACAAGATTGCCCATACAGTGCCTCAAAAGTATGTGCAGAAAATTCTGGGGTAAATTCTTAGGCCCAAAATAAGAAAATGCTAGCATTAGTAGTGGCAAATGATACAAGAAAGCAAGCTAGCAACGTTAAAAAAAAAAAAAAAAAAAAAAATATTAAACTTCCCATTCCACCTATTCATTCCCTCTAATAGCTTGTCTAGTTCTTCCATGAATTTAATTCAAGCCATCTACTTCCACAACAACAGATGGAAGCCTGTTCTAACGATCAACCACCTGCTAGCTAAAGGCAAACTAACTGACATCTATCCTGCAACCATACTTCCTCAACTTGAATTTATGGCCTCTTGCATGTGTAGTCTCAGCAAGTAGAGGAATACCATTAACATTCAACTTATTCAATCCAATAAAGGATTATAACACCTCAATCAGATTTCCCTGCATATACCCAGTCTCAAGATGCTGAAATTTGCAGAATTAAAGCCTTTCTAGGTAAGTGACTCTTTTGTTTCCTTCACCAGCCATGTTGCCCTTCCCTGCACCCATTTCAGCAGATCTACATGCTTTCTAAAGTGAGGCCTCCGGACCTGTATACAGTACTCAAGGTGCAGCCTACCATGGCCTTATATAAAGGGATACCTCCTTATCCCTGCTAGCAAAGTTTCTGTATATAATTGAAAAAACAACATGAACTGTCCTGGCAACATGTCTGCATGGCTCAGAGAATTTCATGTCTGACTGCACAATTATCTTTTTCATACTCCACTAACCTTAGTGTAGTACCACACAGTTGATAACTTACTCTGGGGTTACTGCTACCCATACAGTACCTTGCATTTGTAGTACCACACCGTGTAGTACAACACAGTTGATAACTTACTCTGAGGTTACTGCTACCCATATGCAGTACCTTGCATTTGTCAATGTTAAACTTCAACTGCCATTTATTAGCCCATCAATCCAATTTTCCTAGATCATGTTGCAGTAGCTCATCCTGATGATTGTTAACTACCCTCCCAACCTTTGTATCATGTTCAAACTTAGATATTAAGCCAGATAAACCATAAATATCACTGATAAATATTGAAAACAATAGGCCCAGCACTAAACCTTGGGGACCTCCACTAATAGCATTAGTCCATGAAGAGCAGGGTCCATTGATAACTACTCTGTCTTCTTCCACTTAACCATCCCTTTATCCATTGCAGTAACTTTCCCTTAATGCCATACTGCTCCAGTTTGTACATCAGTCTTTTATGTGCAACAGTATCAAAAGCCTTCGTGAAATGCAAGTACTGTATATGATTTTTTTTTGGCTGATGCTGCATAAGCTTGCTTTCTTGCATTAAATGCCTCTACTAATGCTAATGCTAATGTCAAAATTATTTTTTACATCCAGTTCCTTGGTCA
This sequence comes from Mastigoproctus giganteus, assembly GCF_048544385.1. NCBI lineage: Eukaryota > Metazoa > Arthropoda > Arachnida > Uropygi > Thelyphonidae > Mastigoproctus > Mastigoproctus giganteus. The sequence continues at coordinate 204,347,161 of NC_143583.1, forward strand.
TTGCATCATAGTAACCTATCAGATTGGTTAAACAAGACCACCCTTTAACAAATCCATGCTGTGATTATGGTATAACTGCATGCCTATCAGATGATCTGCATTACTTCTTTAATTCCATAAAGTGATTCCATTATTATCCCTGGAACAAGGATAATAATGCTAACAGTTAAGTCTGTAATTACCCATGTCACCTTCTGATCCCCCTTTATGAATTTCCAGTCCACAGGGAATCCAAGGATGCTCCCATAATTATGGCTAAGGGTTTGCTTACCTCCTTTACTGCCTCCCTTAATATAATTAGATAGATTCCATCCACCCCAGGTGCCTTCTTTTATTTATGTCCACCTTCAACAATTTCTCCTCCACTTTCCTTTCCATTATCATCATTTAGTTCCTCGTTAAAGTGTGATAAACTTCTGGCATCCCCTTCTCTAAAGAATTCCTCATGTGTGAATGTAGATGCAAAATACTTCATTTTGTCTGCAACCTGAACAGCTTCATCAATAGTTAACCCATTGACATCAAGTGGCCCAATTTGATTCAAAGCCTTCCTTCTAATGTTAAATAAGCATAGAAGTCTTTGCTATTTTTATTTGCATTCTTTTTCAGGAGACTTCTCATAATCTGCCTTAGCTTGCCTAACCTCCTTTGTGACTTTATTACACGCTAATTTATATCTACTATAGGATTCTGTATACCTGATAATTTATATGTATCTTCTTTCTTCTCTTCTCTTCTTTGCCACCTGTCTCAATAGTTCATCTGACATCCATTTAAGTCTAAGAATTGAACAGTATTTCTTCATTGGTATGAAAACCTAGTAACTTCTTTGATAATTTCCCCGATTACTTCCCATTTAGAATTTTCCGTTAGTAACATCATCAAATGGTCCCATTGCACAAAATTTAAAAATTGTCTGAGACCACTGTATCACCATTACATCTCTATGTCTCTACATTGTCTTTATGTTAGGTCTCCAATTAAATCCCACATTAGTACACTGTGATTGCTTCCACCCTGTGGGTCTTTTACCTGCAGATTCTTCATGCATGAAGAATCACTGCTGATAACCAGATCACGAGTATTGCTTCCTCTTGTTGCTTCTCTGAAATGCTGCTGTTGAAAATAATCATACAAGAAATCCGCAAAAGTTTTGCTAGTGTGTGAGTGGCCAATCATCCTTCCTCAATTTGAATTTGTGCCCCCTCATGTGTGTAGTCTGAGGAAGAGGAAAAATCCCATCAGTATTGAGCTTGAACAATCCATTCAAAGCCTTAAACACCTTGCAGGTGTCTAGTCTCCAGATGCTTCAATTTACAGAAGTGAAGCCTTTCTTGGTAAGAGCACCAATTGTTCCCCTCACCAATCTCATTGCCCTTCTCTTCACTCATTCTGGCAGCTCTACATCTTTCCTAGTATGAGGCTGCCAGACCTCTTTGCAGTCTAAGTACTCAAGATGTGGTCTGACCATTGCCTTATACAATGCGATAATCATCTCCTTATCCCTACTAGCAAAATTCCTGTATATCACTGACAAAACTCTATGAGCTGACCTAGCAGCCTTTTACACTGCTCAAAGAACTTCATATTTGACTGCACAATTACCCCCAGGTCTCTTTCATTTTCCACTAGCCTGACTGTTGTACCACACAGTTGGTACATTACTCTGGGGTTACTGCTACCCACATGCAGTACTTTGCATCTATCAATGTTAAACTTCAGTTGCCACTTCTCAGCCCATCTGCCCAAATTTTCTAGATCCTGTTGCAGTAGGACACTGCTTTCCTTAACAACCCTGCCAAACTTTTTTTCATCTGCAAACTTCAACACGAAGCCTGATATACCTTCATCAATATCACTGACAAATGTACAAAACAACAGTGGGCCTAACATCAAACCCTGTGGGATTCCAATAATAATATTAGTCCACAAAGAGCAGCTTCCATTGATTACCACTCTTTCTTCTCCCACTCAACCATCCCTTTATCCACAGCAGTAACGTTTTTTTTTTTTTTTTTTGTTTATGTAAACCCCAAACACGAGAGGTATTAGAACCAATAGTACTTAGTACCATGCTTCGGTTGGAGGTTGAGGAGACAAAAGAAGATATTTATCGACATTGGACTTGAACTTCTGTAGATTGTGATTTTCATGAAATAGGTATGAAGGAAGGTTGTTCCAGAAAACGGCAGCTGAATGAATAAACAAGGAAGATGAAAAGCTGGTTCTATGAGTTTCGAGTTGGACAGTAAATGAATGTTGGCTGGTGGCGGCACGTGTTCGGACTGTTCTGAAAGAGAGCGGGAATTATAGAAGCCAATTCAGAAGAACACTGCCATGGAAGTATCTGTAGAACAGGCATGCAGCAGAAACAGTATGTCTATGAGACAGCAAGTGGAGAGACTCTGTTCGAGATGATTCATTAATTAACCTAACTGCCCTCTTCTGAACAGAATCAAGAAGCCTGAGAGAGGTTTTGGGGGCACCTGCCCCAGTTGCGGGAACAATATTCCATGATGGGGCGAATTTGCGATTTGTAAAGAGTGAACAGCTGTTTAGAAGAAAAGTAACGCTGAGAGTGAAAGAGAAAACCAAGTTTTTTAGATGCAGAGGAAGCAATATTTGTAATATGCTTGTGCCAAGAGAGATTAGAAGTCAGGGTAATCTCCAAAAGAGATACATCATTTTGCCTAGAAATTGGAGTGTCACCAAAGATAAGCATAGGAGCAGAAGAATACTTTTTTTTTGGCTGATGCTGCATAAGCACATAAACTTGCTTTCTTGCATCACATGCCACTACTACTACTGAGTTTTAGAAGAATTACCAGGAGATCAGCATTTAAGGAATTAGTAGCAGATTTTCGAGAAGTTAAAGCTGATTGAGCAGGACAAGGTTTCTCAAAATGGAAAGTGGAATGCAATGTGCTATCATCAGCAAAACTATGGATAGGATTTCCAGTCAATGGAAAAAGGTCATTAATATACAAGAGGAAAAGAGTGGGGGAAAGAATTGAACCTTGGGGGACATCAGCATTAGTGGAGAAGTTAGAAGACAGAGAGCCATCTACCATCACCTCAGTAAGCGATCAGAGAGAAAACAGATAACCAATTACAAAAAATAGTTGGAAAACCATAAGATGGAAGCTTGTTTAGAAGACCTTTATGCCAAACATGATTGAAAGCTTTTGAGATGTCAAGAGCAACTGCTTGTCTTTCACCGAACTTTTCCATTGAATTAGTCCATAAATGGGTAACATAAGCCAGAATATCACCAGTGGATCGACACTGACGGAATCCATACTGGCGATCGTTGATCAGACGGAAGGTTTCTAGGTAGTTTAAGAGTTGACGGTTAATTAATTTCTCCATTACTTTAGAAAGAGTAGAAGTAATTGCAATGGAAAAATAATTGGATGGGAGGGATTTGTCACCCTTTTTAGGAACTGGCTGGATATAAGCAAATTTCCAAGCAGAAGGAAAAACACCTTTGGAATAAGAAAGTGAAAAAAGGCAGCAAAGAACAGGAGTAAGTTCAGGAGCACAAGTTTTGAGAACAAGTGGAGAAATGCCATCGGCACCGGAAGCTTTTTTAGCATCAAGATTCGTCAAAATCCTTCTGACATTGTTTTGACAGAAGACCACAGGAGGCATTGAATGGAGTGTTGGTAATGGTGGGTGTTTTACCAAGATCATTAATACATGAGTTGGAAGAAAAATGGGATGCTAGCAGGTCAGCTTTATCCTTTGCTGACGTGCCAACAAAACCATCTGGTTTGGACAGAGGTGGGAGCAGAGATGGGCAAAAGTTGCAGCCAATAGCTTTGGCAAGAGACCAGAATGCTCGGCTACCATTAGAGCAAGAAGCAAGTTTTCTACTCTTAGCCTGTTCAAACTCTAGTTTGGACTGATTAATAACTGCTTTACAATTGTTGCGAGCTTTGGTGTAGGCAGAAAATGAAACTAAAGAATTAGAAACAAGCCAATTACGATATGAACATTCTTCTCTTGAACAGAGTTAGCACATTTATTGGAAAACCAAGGTTTAGATAAAGGACAAGATTTTAAAGTGGAGTGTGGGATAAAGGATTCCATTCCTGCTGAATAATTTTACCGACGTGATCTGAGCAAATGTTGACATCAGAAGTTTTGAAACAGTAATCCGACCAAGGAAAAAAAGAAAATAAATCTCGCAGGTAATCCCATTTTGCATTCTTGTAATGCAAAACAATATGAGGTTGGGAATAGCCATGAGATAAAGGCTCCATTGGAGAACAGACAATAACCAAGTTGTGATCTGATGTGCCGAAATGATCTCTCACTTCGACCGTGTACTTAGAAGGGTTATACATGAGAAAAAGATCAAGCGTGTTGGCTGTATGGTTAGGATTGTCCGGTTTTCTTGTAGGTAAATGAACAATCTGTGCAAGGTCATTAGTAATTGCAAAAGCCTCAGCATCTCGACCAGCTGGGCCGGTGTGACTATAAAATGGAAGCCAGCTGGAGTTGTGAACATTAAAATCACCAAGGAAAATTACCTCACTTTTAGGAAAGGTGGACTGGAGAAAGTCAAGTTGCAAAGAGAGGAAGTCAAAGAGCTCCAAGTGATTAGTGAAATTGGGAGAACGGTAGAGACAACAGATGAATTTGACACAATGAGGTCGAGAGATTTTAAGCCAGAGAAGATTCCAAATTACCAAGTCTTTGACAGGGAATATCAGAACGGACATATGCACAAGTACCACCTTTGAGGCGAAAGGAATCATACAGCGAATAATTTTGGCAACTGAGATGAGCAGTAGTTGAAACAACCGATAACTGTCCATTTCCACTTGCAAACTGCAAGTGGAAATGGACATCGTTGAAATAAGAATTGATACCATGTGTATTTGTGAAATAATTAGGAAGTGTTTGGGAGGTTTAGATATTTTCGCAGATAAGCTTACTCTATTAGTTTGACAGTTCATGGTGTATTCAATCAATAGTAAGAAAAAGTGGGTGGGACATGCTGTATGAAGTAATGAAATTTTTGGACATGGCGTACACATGGTAAGAATATACCCATATCCTTGACATAACTTGGCCTCGACAATGCCCCCCCACATGCACACTACTCAGACTCCCTCCAGTCACTATCTGGCAGCATAGAGGTAGCAAGATTATACACTAGCTGATCTAGAAGCCTCCTAGAGTTACCAATAGGTTCGGTCAGGTGTAGTAACTAGCGGCCGGCCTGCGAACACGTTTTAGAGCTGTACCTTCGAAATGTAAGGAAGATTAGATCTCGCCACGATGTTCATCATAACCTCAAAAGTCATCAATCATATTGCATGATGGAAGAGATGGGGAAGGGGTGACTGGAACTTAGATCTGGAGACTAAATATGGATTCCACCACTTCAAGCCTCCAATAAGCAAAGTGCTACCACTTGCACTTAATGTCACACTACTCAAATTTGTAAAGTGGTCTTTTATGTGCAACAGCATCAAAAGCTTTTCTGAAATCCAAATATATGATATCAAAATTATTTTTTGCTTCCAGTTTTTTTGTGACTACATTGTATTATCTAATCAAACTGGTCAGACAAGATTTTAACTTAAGAAACTCATGCTGTCTGAAGTATAATTTCAGCTTTGTCTAGATGATACTGCATTACTTCTTTAACCAGTGACTTTATTATTTGCCCTGTCAGAAGGTAAGCTAACAGATCTGTAATTATTCATGCTACCTTTGATCACCCCTTTGTGAATTAGGAATGCATTCACATATCTCCAGTGTTCAGGGACCTCCCCTGAATCCAAGGATTTCATAATTATGGTTAAGGTGTTGTAGTTTTAAATGTTTTCCACCAACCTTATGTAGAAATAAAACACAACGAAAACGAAAACTGGAATCTTGATAACTATGTATTTATAATAAATTATATTTGCCTGTATTTACAATAAATTATATTTAACTTTACAACTAAAATATATAAAATATACATATAAAATATATACATTAAAATATACTGGGTTAAGAACAATAAAACCATAAAATACATTAAAATATACTAAATTAAAAGCAATAAAACCATAGCTTTCAAAGGCTCCTGCCTTCTTCTTCAGCGGTATTTTCTTTGTTCTGCGGCACATCTTTAAATACCAGCAGGTTCACGGTACTCATCACGTGTTTCATTCCCATGTGTTCCGTTCTCTTGTGTTATGGAACTGGAAGTGGCTCGGGAGTGGGGTCATATGGAACCGTTCATCCCTTCTGAGGATAGTAGCCTCGAAGAGGGGATGGATCCGCGTTCCTCTATCTCTATTAATGTTCACTGTGGAACAGATCCGCAAACTCTCGAGCCGCTTGCGGTCCCAGAACTTATGCGCCCGATTGGTGATGATAGCATCGTCCGACGAGATCTGGTGCTGCTTCTCCCAAAAATGCTCTGCCACGGTGGACTTACCATACTCCGCATTTCTTATTGCCTTAGTGTGCTCCCCCAGACGATCTTTGAGATGGCATTTTGTTTGGGGGAGATCGTCTGGGGGAACACACTAAGGCAATAAGAAATGCCTATCAAAAAAAAATTTTTTTTAATGCTCTTCAATGTCCAATAAAGTGTAATTCGCCATCCATGCCTTAGCATTAGCAGGGCATATGATGCAAGAAAGCAAGCTTATATAGCATCACAAAAAAAAAAAAAAAAAAAAACCTTCCCATTTCACCCATCCATTCACTCCAAATGTTTTAGTTCTGCCTTGAACTTATTTCTTTGAATTTGCTATTAAGAATTGGCTTTTAATTAATACTGTAATTAATGAGAAAAATGGCTGAATTTCTGGCCAAACTGTAAATGCTATAAAGCATTTCCAATTTATGACAAGGAGAAACTGACAGCTATCTGTTTGTGTACCAAAAGTTATTTTTTGTGCTAAGGAGTAAAATTTTCTGAGTTAATTTTCTCTGAGTTAACAGGCTTTCGGCCAGGAATAATAATAGGGTATCACATAAGCAACTGGCATGTATGTGATATTTCAACAATATTGAAGATCTCCAGGTCGATGACTGGTGATGTGATCCACAAGTGGAAGCAGACTGGTGCTGAAACAATCACAAAATGATCCAGAGCAGTGCAAAGAATTGTCCTCTCGAAACACAAGTTAACATTGTTGCAACATATACAGGCTCTCAGTGAGATGATTGGGCACACCTCAACAACAGTAAAGCACTCAGGACACTGCTTGATATGGGTTAAAACGGTCATGCATCATCTAAAAGCCACTAATCAGTGACTAATAGCAGAAGCCATCTAACTTGATGTAAGGCCCACCATTCTTGAACTACAGACTACAGGAAATCTGTACTTTGGAATGATGAGTCATGGTACAGTCTGATGGTCATGCATGGATGTGATGGGTACCAAAAGAAAGCTACCTACATTCATGGTTTTGTTCAAAACAACTAATGGTCCCAGGCCAAAAATGGACCATTAGTTGTTTTGAACAAAACTGTGATGGCTGAGGTCTATCTAAATATCTGGACAAGAATGTTTTATCTACATTATGGAAGTGTGTCGGGAAGTCCATACCTGTAGCAGCAAGACACTTCATGTCATACTGTTGCTTTGTGACAGACTGGTTTAAGCATCGAAAAGTTGGACTGGAGAGCCCAGAGCACTGGCCTGCAATTAATTGGTTCACCAGATGTATGTGAGGAGAGATTGCCCAAAAAAACAAAGCTCAATTGGTTGCCAATTTGAAGGCTGAATGGCAGAAAATATGAAAACACATTTACAAAAATTGGTTGTAAAGTGTTCCATGAGGACTGGAGGCTGTCATAAAGGCTAAAGGTCATGTTATTCATAGGAAAATAAATAATGTCTTTCAGCACACATTATTAGTTTTCCAGTGAATAATGGTTATTTGTAGATATGTAGGCATCCAATGTAGGTGTTTTGTTGGGAGTTATTTATAATTGACTGGCAGCATACGCAGAGAAAATCATTGGAGAATATCAGTGTGGTTTCAGACCTAATCGCTCAACTGACCAGATTTTCATCTAGAGGCAGATACGGGAAAAAGCATTTGAGTATAATATACACTTATTTAACCTATATGTAGATTTCAAATAAGTTTTTGATTCACTCAACAGAGAGGAATGATAAATGATCTCCTTCTGGGCATACACACAAAGATTGTTAGGCTCATAAAAGCAACCCTGGCTGGCTCTAAAGCAGTGGTGAGAATTGACAATGAGTTGACTCCCTTTGACATTAATGCTGGTGTTAGACAGGGCAATGCACTCTCTACTGTGTTATTTCACTTGGTTTTAGAGGCGGCTGTCAGAAAATTAGAAGTGATTGAACACATAAGCACCAAGACAGTGCAGGTCTGTGCATATGTTGATGATGTTGCTATTATTAGTAGGACTAAAGGAACACTGGAGGAAACAGTGGCCAGGCTGAATAGTGAAGCACAAAGAAGAGGACTTAGGATAAATGAAGCAAAGACAAAATATATGGAAGTCCAGAGAACAGCAGATAACACAGAAAATTTAAGAACCAGCAGCTTCTCGTTTGAGCATGTTCAAAATTTTGCCTATCTAGGTTCACAGATAAACCAGTCCAACTCTATTACTAATGAAATTAAGCCAAGTATCCTGAGTGGAAACAGATGTTTCTAGGCACATGAAAAACTAATGAAGTTCAGAGTATTTATTGAACAGGCATTTAAAATTAAGAATATACAAAAGTCTCATTAGACCAGTTGTAACATATGGTTGTGAAGCTTGGACATTAACAAATAAAGATGAGCAGTTGTTGAGAGTGTTCGGGCGTAAAATTTTGCGAAAAGCCTTTGGGCCCATACAAGACGATGGATCCTGGAGGATCAGAATGAACCATGAACTTGACAATCTTATTCAGGGTGTGGACATCGTCAGATTTGTGAAGAGCCAGAGACTTGCCTGGTTGGGACATGTTATGAGAATGGATGACAGCAGAACAACTAAGAGGATAATAAAATGGAAACCTACTGGTAAGGAGGGCAAGAGGAAGACTGCGGAAAAGATGGATGGATGGATGACGTAAAGAGGACTTAAAGGTCACGAGAATAAGAGGTTGGAGAAGTTTGACTTCTGGGAGGGCTTACTGGTGGAACACTGTTGAGAAGGCTAAGACCCACCTTGGGTTATAACACCAGAAGAAGAAGAAGGTGTCCAATATTAATGGTAAGACAGTGTATATGCACTATACATGTAAAATTCTGAAATTTAAGATAATTTCTCTAGCAAGATTTATAAATTTAAAGTTTATATTTAAAAATTTAAATGTTTTTTTCAAAGTTTAATAAAATCAGCCAGAAATACTGGTCATGCCAACAGTTAAAATTATTTACATCATTTCCCATAGATAAATGTCTGCACTTAATGCTGATTCACTTAGTGCTTCCTACAACCCTCTTTAATAGTACTTTAATAGTGCTAACAGGAGACACCTGTATATAAAATACTCTTGTATATATATTATATATACACTCAGTGATTACTGAACTGTGACCACTCCATCCGTAATGGACTATGTTGCATAGCTTGCAGGCAGCTGGTGGTGTTTGCTTAATATGGGGCATGCTTTGCTGGCAAGAACTAGGATTCCTGGTGCATATGAAACGTTTCACTGGAGATGTCTACCAGCAGCTCTAAGAAGACCATGTGCAACCCACCTTGTTGCATTTTATCCTGGACAGAAATGGGATCTTCCACGGCAGTAATGTGCTGTGTCATTGGGTCTGTATTGCCCATCTTAAATGACCTCCAAATTCACCTGACCTCAATTTAATTGAATGCCTGTGGGATGTTTTGGAATGGGAAGTGAAATGGATGTCTTTAGACACTAGTGGAATCAATGCCTAGGCAAATAGCTGCTGTTATCCGTGTGAATGGTGGCCCAACATGGGTATTAGGTAGGTGGAAACTAATTTTTGTGTGTATATCCACTCAGTGAATTGTACATGTACTGTTTTGTACCATTTTGTATACACTGTGATCACTGAGAGTATATATACAAAACCACACATATTAGTTCTATCATATACAGTATTCAAAACATATCTAATATTTTTTTCTTGTTTATTTTTAGATTTCCTTTAAATTCTAATTTCATTTTCAACGATTTTACTTCAACGATGGGCAGTTAAGTCTGTTATCACTAACCACATACAATTATATGAAACATAACTGTACATTTAAAATTTTTTAAATAAGTTGCATAAATAAAATATAGTTCTATACAATTAACATACTGAAAGGGAAAATGCCACAAGGTATCATAGCTTTCAACAAACAAATATTTTCTTCTTCAGCTGTGTTAACTTATGTCTAGCAATGCACTTCACTACACCTGCATGACACACAGGGGATTGGCCCCACACCCATCATTACTATGAGAATGATTTTTATGAAGATGATATAATTTCAATCACATCATACATAATAAAGGATCTACACGTCACATAGGTTTATTTAGTTGGATTGCCGACACAAATAATACGGCTGAAGAAGAGAATGTCCTTTTGTTGAAAGCTATTGTACTTTACTGCAGTTTCCCTTTTTTGTATTTTAATTATATGATGTATTTTAAAGTTTTAAATATACAGTATTTATATTTTTATATTTTATACAACTGTATGTAAAAAGTGTCCTATTGATATTAAAGGAACTTTGAATCAGTGTGGTTGGTATGTGTTTTAGTGTGTTAGTTGTCTGATGGCACCAGGGATTCCCCCATCTCCTGTGGTTGGTATATGATAGAACTATATGTATCATTTCACTGGCCTTAGGTTCTCTCAACATATATACAATGTTCACCACGCACGCAGAGAGCCGGCCCATCCATTAGGCAAACCTAGGCAGTCACCTAGGGTGCAAAGGTCCTAGGTGCACTTTCCAATAAAATGTAATTTTTTTTATTGGTTAAAAAATATAATTATTTAAATTAAATAAGGTAATAATTACAGCAAGCAGATAAATATTATAGATGAATGGGTGGGAATAGGTAAGCTTGTTGGTAGACAGGGTGATGGATAGATAGGCAGATGAATGTACAGAATACAACTGGGGCACAAATTTTGTCTCGCCTAGGGTGCATGAAACCCTTGTGCCAGTGGCATGGGATGGTATAACTTCTCTCGTGGAGGAAATATCTGAATAGTAGAATTTTTGTCTGACTGGCAAAATGATGACACCTAGCTATGGGCATAACAAACAGCTTTTTTAAAAAATAGTAACACTGTAAATATACATGGAGAAGCCTGAATGGACTAGTCTAAAACATATTTTCATTATCAAGAAAAAAAAGTTGAACTGCTAAATAAATTCAATACTGAAAGTGACTGTGGGTTAGTCAGAGCAAAAGTCCTGATTAAAAATCCAGTATTAGTGGCAAATGATGCAAGAAAGCTAGCTTATACAGCATCAGCAAAAAAAAAAAAAAAAAAGCCAACATTTCCCATACTACCCTGTCCATCCCCTCTAATAGTTTGTCTAGTTCTGCCTTGAATTTCAAACTACCCACTTCAACACCAGATGGGAATTTGTTCCAACAATCAATCAGCCACTAGCTCAAGGCAAATTTCTGCACTTCTATCTTGCAACTATCCTACCTTAATTTGAATTTATGCTTCCTCATGTGTAGTCTGAACAAGGGGCAGAATGCCACCAGAATTGAGATTACTCAATCCATTTAGTCTTAACCACCTAAGTCATTTTGTAATGCCTTGAATTATAGAAATAATCCTACAGCAATAATCTCACGGCACTGAAATTTTCAGATGAAACCTTTCCTGGTAAGAGCACCCTTTTGCTCCCCTCTAATCTGGTTGCTCTTCTCTTTTTTTTTTTTTTTTTTTTTTTTTTTTTATGAAAATCTCAAACACGAAAGGTATCAAAACCTATAGTACTTAGTACCGTGCATGGGTTGAAGGAGAAGTATGGGGGCGGGGGGGATGCTGGAAATTTTGCTCTAGAGACTAAACATGGGTTTCACCACTTCAAGCCTCTAATAAGCAAAGTGGTGGTATTTCACCAGTTGATGAAAGTCATCTACCACCTACATCTCTGCACCTATTCCAACAAAGCTATGTCCTACCTAAAAAAAAAAACATGCTTCCACACCTATATGCAGTATTCAAAATGTGCCCTAATAATTGCATTATGCAATGGGATAATCATCTCCTTATTCCAGCACCATAATCATCTCCTTATTCCAGCTTGCAAAATTCTTGTATCATAAAATATTGGATTGCAAGCAAGAAAATTTTTCTCCACTGATGACGTAGATTATGAGACATGCAACCAGTGTCCTTACATGTCAACCCCAGGGGCTCACATCTGGTGAGTATGAGCTTGGCACCCCCAGAGTCCTGAGCTGGATATCATCATTCTTCTCTTTCATGGTGATTCCTTTCTACTTCTGACTCTTGTTTTCTTTCTTTCTCTCTCTCTCAGGGTAATTAAGAATTTTTTTTTTTTTTTTTTTTGGCTGGTGCAGCATAAGCCTCAGGTTTCCTTGCACCATATGACTAATAATAATAAAAAAATGTCACCGCTAGGCCCTGTTCAGGAATTACTTGCGGGGTCCTGTTTGTTATTTCCTTACCTCCATAAGTTACTTGTAAAAACTATACAGATATTATTGAAAGTGAATATAACATAAAAATTACATTTTTAAATAACATCCTATGTTTGATATCAAACGAAACATACACACTGAGAATGAAGTATACTCTCCACTTCTAGCAATTTTCAAGTTGACTCGCGGAAGAACTCTTGGAGTAATGATAATGTGGGTAACTAGACATTATGACAGAGGTAGGCTTGACAGAAATGTAGAAAAAATGTGGATAGTATTATCCCTGTTTGACAGAAATGGTTGAACATGCTTGTGGCCGGTCCTGGTCACAGTTGGCAGGTGAACTGAGCTTTGTACCTTCTCAATTTATCTGAACACATTGTATAAGCTTTGTGTGTGTGGGAGGGGGGGGGGGCTACTCAGTTCAAACTTTTCACAGAGCAGAAGATCTATTTTGAGACTAGACATGCAGTTTATGAAGTTTGACTTCAAAAAGTATCACCAAAATGAATAAGAATGAAATTATTTTAATGAAATTATGTGCAATATGTGATGTATTCAACCTTGTCATTCACACCCTCAGTTTTATCAAAGGCACTTGCATAGCATCTGTGATACCCCTTTTTGTTTTAATTATAAAGCATTAATTTTTAGCTTTCTTACTGAATTGAAAATGGTAACCTATTAATTAAGATTTGCTAAGCCCAATTTAAAAATACTGAATAAAACAAACATACAAAACAATAATAAAGTTTTTATATTGTTTAAAATTTTCAAAGTCACTGATCCCCAGACACTCGCGTGGCAACTGGCAGATGCAAAGTGAACATTGTTTTTTGTCAGCTGTTTGCATTTAGCCTGTGAAACTAAAGCTCAACAGCAAGATTAGACACCTATCACTGGCCTCCCACAGGTTCCAGTGTGGGGGTTTGGTTATTGCTTGACTGAATTCTGTTAAACGCCTCATAAAAAATGAATGTCATGTAATTCATAGTATATCAAAATGAAGGCAAAAAATATTCTATAATAAATTAGAGGATATTGGTGGGCAAAGGTACACAGAAAGATTTGATTTATTTTACAAATTTAAAAAATAACAGCAAAATTTTAAAAAGTGGCACCTATCAGATGCTACATTAGCAGTGGAAGGTTAAAAATTTAATATATAGTGTACATGCAGTTTAATATGGCATGCTAATTAAAGTAGTTGGTGATATGTATCTCCTGTACATTAAAAGTTCAACTTGTGAAAAGAAAGGGGAGGGGAAGTTTAGCGGTTAACCAACTATATTAACCCCAGGTGCTCACATCTGGGCTTGACACACCCAGGGTCTTGAGCAGGATATCATCATTCTTTTCTTTCTTGGTGATTCCCTTCTACTTCTGACTCTTGTTCTCTCTCTCTCAGGTTAATTCAGAATTTTTTTTTTTTTTTTTTGGCTGGTGCAGCAAAAGCCTCAGGCTTCCTTGCACCATATGGCTAATAATAATAACAAGCAGCATGAGTTCGAAAAGATCTCTTTCTCTCTCTCTCTCTCTCTCTCAGGATAATTCAGAATTTTTGGCTGGTGCAGCATAAGCCCCAGGCTTCCTTGCACCATATGGCTAATATTAAGTGGTACTTCTGGTATTGTTCATTTTTATTGAAATTATGCAGTAATGGCCATTCCCTATATGCAAAAAAAAAAAGCAGTTCTGCTAAACTGTGGTGTTTTTTTTTTACAATTAACCCTTAAATGCAATGCATCTTACAGTTACCATAGAGCTATTTTAAATCTTATTATTTTGAAAAAAATAAAAAAAAGTTTTAAATTTCTATGTTAGGGCATTATTACGAGTTAACCCTTCTTTTGGAACACATTCTCGTTATACATATCTATACCTATGAAAATCGCTCCTAATTTACGAACTCCTTGTCAGGAAAGCAGGATATTCGTAAATCGAGGGCTTTACTGTATTTACGGAAGTTAGGGTAACCAATAAAGATCATTGGCGATCTATCACAATGGTTTTATTCCTTAATTTTGGGTGGAAAATTATGAGTTAATAGTCATTGTACTACACAATAGTAAAAGTAAGTGTGAAATAAAAAAAATTTAAATTACTTTTATGATCACAACCTTATAATATATTGAAAACTAGCAGTTTATCAGCTGAGTGACGCCTATTGTTGTTGAACAGCTTAGATTGTTGTTTCATTGATCCTTAAGGGAAAGAAAAGAATTTAATGTACAGTTTATATATATATATATATATGGACTATTTCTTACTCCCGGATTGCATATCTTCGGTTTATATGAAAGTAACAATTCTCCTTTCTTTTCACGTGGCTTTTCGAACAGATCGTCATCTAATTCTGATCCAAAATCCATTCAATAGGGCAGATAAACTAAGTTTCAGAAACTCACACAAGTCATTATACTGAAATTTCCAAATAACACTTACGAAATCAAACATACTCGACACTAAGAATCCCGCCAACCAAACTAAAACTGTACACAATTCGCACTCACCGACGGAACAACAACCGCCGACAACATAAAATTAGTCTAAACCACAGAGACGTAAGATATGTTACTACTCTGTGGTCAAAACCAGCGCTCTTCACCTTACAGATTCCATTTTAATTAAGCATTACAAATGTTACTTTAAGAATTATAAAGACAAATTAAATTCAAGATAACGGTGTATCATACAAAAATGTAGGTAATATTACAGAATATTACTTTGTTATCGTTTATATTTCATTCTACTATAGAGTATTTTTGGGCAAGAGCCCCACGATACTTGGTAGAATGACTAGCGTATAAATTAGGGCAATTGCATCAGTTTAATTGTATATATCTACCGAAGTAGTTAAGTTGGCATCGTTTTAATTAGAGATATAATTAAAACGATAACAACTTAACTACTTCGGTAGATAGGTATGAATTAAACTGATACAATTGCACTAATCTATACGCTAGTCATTCTGCCACGTAGCATGAGGCTCTTGCCTTAAAATACTCTATAATGTATACTACTGCACACCATCAGGCATCTCTCACATTGTCGAGTTATACTTGTCACTACTGCAACAACCATGGTACCTTCCCGCCTGCCCGCCCACCCACCGATGAGCAGCCAATAAGCTTCGAAACGGTGCTGTTTGGGTGGTAAATTCCGCTGAGAATAAGTAACGTTAGTCTTCTCCACTGGTAAAGCGTTACTTATACGAGGCTGCTGGAACCAGTACAGGGAAGGGCAACAAGATTAGCGAATGAAACAAAGGGTTGTTCTTACGAAGAAAGGCTTAATTTCTGCAAATTACAGTGTCTGAAGACTAGGCACCTGCGAGGAGATCTGATTGAGGTGCATAAGGCATTGAATGGTTTGAGCCAGAATTCTTCCTCTTGCCCAGATTAATCGCCTGGGGGCACATAGATTCAAATTGAGGAAAGACAGTTGTAAAATAGATGGGCAGAAATTTCCTTTTTAATCAGCGTGCTGGAACAAACTTCCATCTGTTGTAGAAGTTGACAGCTTAAATAAATTCAAGGCACAACTAGACAAACATTTGGAGCGAATGGACGGGTGAAACGGGAAGGTTTTTTTGGTTGATGCTGTACAAGCTTGCTTTCTTTCATCATATGCCTCTGTTAATGCTAATGGTAAAACCATGGAAACTTGTTGTGAAGGTATTCACAATATGAGATATAATTAAAATGATGACAGCTTAACCACTTTGGTAGATAGCTACGAATTAAACTGATGCAATTGCACTGATTTGTATGCTAATCGTTTCCTTCTACTTTTCCTTATATATCCTCACTAAAAGCACTGTAGCATGATCTCTCTCTCTCTCTCTCTCTCTCTCTCTCTCTCTATCTCCACTACTTATACGTGACAATATAAGTAGAGATCACATTACTGCACTGAGCCAATTTCTATTTTTTGTAATTTCAATACTCAGAGGTATTTCAGTATTCACAAGCCCATTGCCTGTAATCAAGTCACAAAGGAGATTAGGCAAGCAAAGGTAGATTACGAGACATCTTTAGCAAAGGATGTAAAGACTTCTTCATATATGTAAACTCTGGAAGGTAGGGGATGAATCAGAGTGGTCCACCTGATATCGACGGTTCAACTGTTGATGATCCTGATCTGGTAGCTGACAAACTGAATGTGTATTTTGCATCTACATTCACATATGAGGGAATTCTATAGGAAGTGGAGGCTAGCAGATTATCAAACTGTACCTGGGAGTTAAATGATTTTGTAATAAAGTGGAGGAAAAATTGTTGAAGTTGAATGAGAGAAAAGTGGAGGAAAAATTGTTGAAGTTGTACATAAGAAAGGAATCTGGGCTGGGTGAAACCTATCCAATTATATTAAGGGAGGCAGCAAAGGAAGTAAGCAAACCATTAGCCATTATTATGAGAGCACCTTGGATTCAGGGGATTTTCACATCTCCTGTGGACTGGAGATGTTCAAATGTGTGCCCTGTTCACAAAGCAGGATCAAAGGGTGATGGAATTATTTACAGATCTGTTACAGCTAAAATAATGAAATGACTGGTTAAAGAAGTAATGCAGGAACATCTAGACAAGACTGCAATTACAGTTCAGACACATCATAGGTTTGTTAAGGGGAAATCTTGTCGGACCAATTTGATTGATACTACGATGTGGTTACAGAGGAACTGAATGCAAAAAATAATTTTGGTATTATATTGCATTTTGCATTTCAGGAAAGCTTTTGATAGTGTTGCACATAGAAGAGGGCTTCTGTACAAATTGGAGCAGTGTGGCATTAAGAACAATTTGCAGCATTGGATAAAGGGATGGCTAAGTGGGAGGAGACAGAGAGTGGTAATTAGTGAACACTTCTCTTTGTGGACAAATTTTATTAGTGGAGTCCACCAGGAGTTAGTATTGGTTCAATTGTTGTTATCTATGTTTATCAATGATATTGATCAAGGTATATCAGGCTTAATGTCTAATTTGCAGAAAATACAAATGTTGGCAGGATGGTTAAAGACAGGAATTAAGGTAGGCAGATGGGCTGAGAAGTGTCAACTAACGGTTAATATTGACAAATGCAAAGTCCTGCATATAAGTATCAGTAAAACCCCAGAGTAACGATCATGTTTATGTTCCCATTGTGAATGTTGGTATGACTTCTTAATTTTATGGTAACGTTTGTTACGATATTTTTGGGTTTAATTTTCATTGTGAATGGGCCTTTAGAGAATACGATATATATATATATTTTTTTTTTATGTGAATCCCAAACACGAGAGGTATTAGAACCTATAGTACTTAGTACCGTGCTTGGGTTGGAGACTGAGAAGACGAAAGAAGATATTTGTTGACATTGGACTTGAACTTCTGTAGATTGTAATTTTCAGGAAATACGTATGAAGGAAGGTTGTTCCAGAAAACGGCAGTTGAATGAATAAATGAGGAAGATGAAAAGTTGGTTCTGTGGGTTTGAAGTTGGACAGTAAATGGATGTTGGCTGGTGGCGGCACGTGTTCGGACTGTTTTGAAAGAGAGAGAGGGAATTATAGAAGCTAATTCAGAAGAACAGTGCCCATGGAAGTATCTGTAGAAGAGGCATGCAGCAGAAACAGTGCGTCTATGAGACAGCGAGTGGAGAGACTCTGTTAGAGATGAATCATAATTAACCTAAGTGCCCTCTTCTGAATGGAATCAAGAAGCCTGAGAGAGGTTTTGGGGGCACCACCCCAGATGTGGGAACAATATTCCATGGCAGGGCGGATTTGCGATTTATACAGAGTGAGCGGCTGTTTGGAAGAAAAGTAACACCGAGAGCGAAAGAGAAAACCAAGTTTTTTAGATGCAGAGGAAGCAATATTTGTAATGTGCTTGTGCCAAGAGAGATTAGAAGTCAGGGTAATTCCCAAAAGAGATATATCCTTTTGCCTAGAAATTGGAGTGTCACTAAAGATAAGCATAGGAGCGGAAAAATCCTTTTTGCGAGATATAAGACATGACTGAGTTTTAGAAGGGTTGAAATCAACTAAGTTGTCTTTGCCCCACTGGAGAATTACTTGAAGATCGGCATTTAAGGAATTGGTAGCAGATTTTCGAGAAGTTGAAGCTGATTGAGCAAGACAAGGTTTCTCAAAATGGAAAGTTGAATGCAATGTGCTATCATCGGCAAAACTATGGATAGGATTTCCAGTCAATGGAAGAAGGTCATTGATATACAAGAGGAAAAGAGTGGGGGAAAGAACTGAACCTTGGGGGACACCGGCATTAGTGGAGAAGTTAGAAGACAGAGAGCCATCAACCATCACCCTCAGTGAGCGATCAGAGCGAAAACTGGATAACCAATTACTAAAAACAGTTGGCAAACCATAAGATGGAAGCTTGTTTAGAAGACCTTTATGCCAAACACGATCAAAAGCCTTTGAGATGTCAAGAGCAACTACTTGTGTTTCACCGAACCTTTCCATTGAATTATTGCATTGAAATAAATAATAGAAATATTATTTATTAACAATGCCACGTTCGCTATTTCATCGTCGGCCACTATATTAAAATAATATTAAATTGCATTTTAATTTTATTCTTTAAAGTGCACTATCGGCTGCCCTAGGGATTTGCTGCTTGTGTGCATGCATGCACTGCACACCTACCAGAACCGGCCCTTTGGACAACCCTAATGTCGATGCAGGCTTTGCATCGCCTGTCCATGCTTAGAACGATGGTGTTGATAAGTTCTTGCGGTAACATCGTCCCTTCATCTGTCAGCGCCATCTTCAGCTAGTGAACATTTTCTGGTGGGTGTGGTTGTGCCACTATGCATCTCCCCAACGCGTTCCATATATGTTTGATGGGATTTAGATCGATGGAATGGGTAGGCCAATTCATACGAACAATGTCCTCACTTTCCAAAAGCATATCACATGTGCAGTTATCATCCATAAACTCGGGGCCAATGGCACTCCGGAACAGATGCACATGGGGAAGGATTTTGTTGTTTTTATTTTCTCTTGATAGATAGTGTTAGTGGTATTTTCAGAATTTTATTTTCAATTTTACCTGGTTGATCTCAATCCTGTGTTGCTGGTGATGGTGGCCTGGTGTTCTTCCTCGGTTGACCGGCTGCCCGTTAGTGTGAGGTTAGATGTGGTCTTTGAATGTAACCTTAGTGATGTCAAACTTTGAATTTTTGTGAATATTTTTGAGCATTATGTGACAGTGCATTGTGAAAATGTCTTCATTTTTACTTAGTTTGGCTCACCTTTAGAGTGAAAACAGACGTTCCATACTTGTGTCACTGGCTGTATGTGTAAAACGATCGGAGAAAGGCTGTGTTTTACTTTCGTTCTCACGTACAATTGATGCCGCACAAGAAAAGGAGTCACGAAACATTACCCCACTGTTACGTGTCCACTAGTTAGTAGTGAGAGGTCATCTTTCCTGATTGTTATCTAAAAATAAGTAGAACTGATCAGACTTTAGATCTAGTGATTACTGCTGGACAGTCTAGAGAAGCAACCTGATACAAATATGAAGTTTCCCTATGTACTTCTCATGAATTCCATTTTGATTACATCAGGTCTCCTAGCTGACAGTCCCTGTGTTTTCTTCCCCCCGACAAAATTAACCCAAGCCAATGTGGCAGGGTAGGCTCGAAAGAGGGCGACCTATATATATATATTGAGGGAAGACAAAGAAGGGGGTAATAATTGTGGTTGGTTGCGTATTCTGATGTCTTAGAGCGGTTGTGGAAAAGCGGTAATGAAGTTTTAGGGAGAGAAAGGCATATTGTATGAAGGAAGAAGAGGAATATCCAATGGATCATTGTGAGGAATCTAAAATCTCTGATGTGAGGCAGAAGCTGGGCAGTAAGTTGTCCCTCACTGTTTGATTGCATACCAGACTAAATTGACCAACAGCGAATCCTACACTTTACTTATATATTAAGCCCCTAACAGACATTTCTCCTCTTAGGGATACACTATGACAAATATTGAGTTATATAGCACTTTAACCTTAAAATGTATTATTAATGCGACCCATTATTAAATGTAATATTGTTAATCATTGTTTAACCCATATGTTAATTAGACATCCCCCCCCCTGCACTGTCGATGATTATTTATATTCCTTCTCTCAGATTTACATGTCAACATTAGTCCTAGAATGTGTTATTAATACTACTCCCTATTAAACGTAGTACTACCTGTCAGATTTACATGTCAACATTTTACCTATTGTTAATACTATTAAATGGAATACTATCGATTATTGGTAAACGTACACGTCAACTCAACATAGTTACCTCAAGAATCGGACAGTAAGATGCCTATTAACGCATTTCAGTACTAGTAATGAATATCTAATAAAGGCCTCATGAAGAACACAAACCAACTAATACACATGTACCAATTATGTTTCAACCTTTAGTATATTGTGCAATCTTCAGTATATCACGAATACATAGAGTCATACTCTTTAATACTGAGGTACAACCAACCACAGCTTTGATTCATTTGTATCATATATGTCTATGTCCAATAAATCATGTTTTATTCATTTACTCCTGCCTCTTGACTATTCTCTAGTTATATATGTCACTGAATAAGTTATTGTAAAAGAACCATTGTTAAGCAGCCACTCTAGAGAACCCTGCCAACTGGAAAGGGGGACAGAGTGGAGAACACAACGCCTCTCTATATCGCGAGTTTGCCCATAATTCCTAGGGGCAGATCTTGAGGATAAGCGATTTTGTCCTAACTAAAGCTCTAGCCGATCAGATTGAAACTCAGGCCTACTGAAATGCTAATGATAGTGATGCATTTGTGCAGAAACCATTTTATACACTTTGAATGTTGAGTAATTGTATGAGTTGATCGTCTTAATCGTTAAGTGATAAAAAGTTATCTGGCAAGCACACTATAATGGGAAAACCTGTGGAACAACTGGTGCTATATTGCGACCAGGATTTATTGTGTTTTTGCGGGATGAAAAATCGTTCTTTGTCAATGCCCATGATCAATTCCAAGGGTTGTAAACTATTTTTGGCCCAATCAATCGATTTACGCAAAGAAAATTACAGTGTATTCAAAAATGCCTTTTTGGCGCAATTTCAGAAAACAGAACCATTAGTAACCAGCTTACATCAGTTCGTAACAGCTGTATAAGGGTCGGCAGAGCCAATTGCCAGAGTAAAAAACCTAGCCCTATTAGCATTCAAAACTCAGAATAATTCTCAAGAATCTTTTAATATACTTGCTCAAGCTATGTTGGCTCAATTTCTCAGGGGAATTTCGAATAAAATTAAAAGAATGGTACTTTCCCAGAACCCCTTAACTTTTGCAGAGGCGGTCATGATAGCAAAAAGAGAGGAAACCAATAACGAACTCACAGAAACAAGAAATAGGCCAATTAATGCTGTTTCTAGTCAGACTAACAATTGAAGTCAGGAATCAGCACAAATTTTTTTTGGAAAACATTATTAGACCCTTACAAGAAAAAATACAGAGCATACAAGAAACATTAAATGTATTGACAATAAACAATCCCACTCATAATAATTCAGAAACCCGAGTCACACCTGTTAATGAAATAGATCACTATCAAAGCTATAATACGGTAGCTTTTGCATCCCCCCTCCCCCGCACTTGTGAAGAGTTTAGTTCACAATATTCACAGCCAAACAGGCAAGGAGACACCATGGCCTTGACCACGCAGGTCAGAGGACCTTACTGGAGACGTTCGCCTGTTACATGCCATGCTGAGAGGCATGTATTACCAAATACTGCTTGGGGAGCAAGAGAAAGAGGGAGTCATTTTACGTGTCACGGTCACCGCCCGACACCAATTTCTTTTCCTTATCAGTACACAAATTATGGAGCGAGTGAATACACTGCATCACCAAAAATTAGGACGCCCCATGTTAATAGACAAAGTTACGACTTTGATGGGAATAGAGGTAGTAATACAAATGGAAGTATTATGACAGTCAAAATAGAAGAAATATGAACTCATATTGAAGGGAAAGAAGGAGAATATTTAGAAATGGGTTTACTTCTAATCACACACCCCCTAAAGTGGTTTTAGGTAGGCTGATTAATCAGGTAGGCATGGAAGTTGTAGGCAAGGTGGAGAGAGATCTTTTTGACTAAGACAAAGGTGAGGACTAAATAAAAGAAACTGTCAACGTCACGGAACCGTCTTACCACATCAAAATTACTATAGAACACCTAAACCCTATACCTAACATAAAAAAGTGCAACATGGGGTGTTTATTTTGGGCAATGATGCAAAATTACTGATAATCTCCGGATTTGTTCAAAACGTTCCAGCTAAATTTTTAGTTGATACAGGAGCGTCTCTCTTTTAAGCACCGATCTATATAATGAAATCAAGCACGAGAGATTATTAAATCCAAGGTCACCAGATTTGACTGTAACGGGAGTATCGATTTACATTGTTCCCATCCATATGGAAATCACAGCGAATCTTAAATTGGATAATGCGACCTTTCAGGAGAATGTTTTAGTGGCTTCTAGTAATTTTAAAGGGCAGTATGACGTAATATTAGGGTTAAACGTCTTAAGATGATTTTCGTTTACCATAGACTTAGTAAAAGGGATAGTACGCTCAGTCCCATTGCATATTTGCTTAAGGGAAGAGGGTATTAGGATCCAGTTTTTAAATTCAAAGCCGTCAGTAGCCAAATTAACTTGTAAACATTTGATACTGGCTTCTTCAGAACGAGTAGTAACAGCTTTCTGTAACCAGCTTGCCACATCTACTGAACAATTAGTATTAACAGAACCTAATTCTACTTTGAATCGTGACAATCTGGCTGTCAGGTACTCAGTTGATAAGTTAGAGCCAGATGGGAAAATTTCAGTATTAGTGGCTAATTTGATGACCGAACCTCTTCACCTCCCAAAGAGGATGAGTATCGCTAACCTAGAAAGTGTTGGGAATAATCCAGTTACTTTTACAGGTGAGAAAGGAAGTGAGAAAAAGGTATCTCCTGTGACTTTAAAAGGCTTTGATCTCGACCATGTGACAAATGAACAAAGAAACAAATTATGAGATTTATTGTACGAATACAGAGACATTTTCGCTAAATCTCCAGCCCAACTAGGTGATTCTAAAGTGTTTAAACACCGAATTAAATTGACAGATAACATCCCAGTGAAGCAGATGGCATATAGAGTTCCTTTTCTGTTGAAAGATGAAGTGTGAAGGCAAGTGAATGACCTTTTAAAGTCAAATATCATCGAACCCAGCAATTCACTTTATTCTGCCCCTATAGTTTTAGTTATGAAGAAGGATGGCACATATCGTCTCTGTATAGATTTTCGCAAGCTAAACGCTAATACTATTTCCGACAATTTTCCGATCCCTAACATGGCAGAAATTCTGGAAGTTCTTGGACAATCGTGTTATTTTAGTTCGTTAGACTTGCAGAGCAGATTTCACCAAATTGAAGTTCACCCAGCAGATCGTCATAAAACAGCCTTCACCACGGGTGAAACCTTATTTTAATTCCAAAAATTGCCGTTTGGCCTAAAAAATGCCCTATCTTCGTTCGTGCACGCAATGACCTTGACATTACAAAATCTGCAAAAAGACTCAATTTTCATCTATCTGGACAACATAATCGTCGCATCAACAACTTTGATTCGCATCTTGGAAAATTAAGAAAAGTCTTTCAGTGTCTGAGCGAATATGATTTGAAGTTGAAGGCTAGGAAATGAGTTTCTGAAGGAGCATTTGAAATATTTAGGTCACTTAGTCAGCAGTGACAGTATTTGTCCGGATCCAGCCAACATCGCTGCAATCAAAGACTGCTGTTTTCCGAGGACTGTCAAACATGTCTGATCATTTCTTGGAATGGCAGGATTTTATAGGAAATTTATCCCAAATTATGCTGAAATTGCACATCCATTGACCCAGGTGACCAAAAAAGAAACACCTTTTGTTTGGGATTGCTCCATGCAGCAGGTTTTGACCAGCTGAAAACTATTTTGACCACTCCTCCGTTATTGGTTTATCCAGATTTTTGAAAATCTTTCTTTGTTTCGACTGATGTCTTGTCCTATGCAATTGCTGCGTGTTTAGAATCACAAGTGGATGAAAATTCAAGACAGCTAGTTGCCTATGCTTCTAGGCTGTGGAAGAAATTGCATGTGGATTGTAGTACAACAGAAAAAGAAGCTTTGGCTATTGTTTTTGCAGTTATGCAATTTAGACCATTTCTGGTGTCCAATCATTTCACGCTCATAACGGACCATCAACCATTGAGCTTTGTGCTCAATTTGAAAAATCCCTCACCATGATTGGCACGCTGGAGCATGTTATTACAAGAGTATGATTACAAAATCGTTTACTGTCCGGGTAAAGTACATTGAAATGCAGATTTTCTCTCACGGACTGTGTTAGAAGTAGAGGAAAAACCAAAAAGGTCAAAGGTAACAAACACAACTGAGTTAGTCGCTCCCATATCAGCTGATGTAACCATGGAATCACTGATTATGCCCCAGCAACAAACCAGAACTTTGATTAAAACCCTGGAAATAGAAGATCAAATTTTGGAAAAGTTAATTGAACAGTTGGAGGGAATACCCCAGGCATCAGTGAAAATCCCAGATTCCTTCTATTTATCTGAAGAGGGAATATTATATCACTACACGCTATCTGACCCTGGAGCTAAGCGAGAAGAGCCAACTGAACAACTTGTAGTCCCAGCTAGTTTGAAGACAGAGATATTAAGGTCATGTCATGATAATGTTCTCAGTGGGGGACATTTGGCTCTACAGAAGACATTAGAGAAGATTAAAAATAATTTCTTTTGAACTGGAATGTACAGTAACATCAAGAACTATATTGAGTCATGTTCATCGTGTATGGAACGTAAAGGTTATAACCCTAAAGCAAAGGCAGCCCTAATGAGAGTCCCTGTTGAAAATTCGCCATGGGTTCAAGTTTCCTTAGATATTCTCAGACCACTTCCTATGTCTTTGTGAGGACATAAATATCTATTGTTAGCAGTAGATAATTTTACTCGTTATTCTGAAGCAATTCCACTCCAAACTCAGAAGGCAGATGAAGTAGCCACAGCTTTTATAAACATGATTACAAGGCATGGGATTCCTAAATACATAATCACAGATCAAGGTACTAATTTCATGTCCTCATTGTTGCGACAAGTGTGTGAGAAATTGAACATCCACCAACTCCACACATCTTTTCACCCCAGTGCAATGCTAAGGTGGAATGTTTAAATTGTACCTTAGCGAACATTTGGTCATATGTGACAAAATGTGAACCAGCCTCAGTCAGACTGAGGCGAAATGGTGCCGCTGGCAGTCGCTGTATATCATGCTGCCACTCACAGTTCTACTCAAGAAACACCCAATTTCTTAATTTATGGAAGAGATTTAGTGTTACCTTCAGACTTATGGCACGCTAAAGTGAGACATTCATACGCATCTCCGGAGAACTATTCAGAACAGATGTGTGCACGACTCCGTAGAACCTACAAGATTGTTTCTGAACATTTGGAGGAAGCTGTCCAGAAACAAGAGCAACGAAGAGCCACAATGGCAGTTGATAAGAACATCCGTGTAGGAAGTCTTGTCTATCTTTTTACTCCTAAGGTAAAAGTGGGTACTACAAAGAAATTGGCTTGCTTGAGTACAGGTCCTTACCGTGTAATCAGTCAAACCTCACCGGTCAACTATGAAATACAGAATCTGTATAATCCAAAGGACAGACAAGTTGGGCATGTAGATAGACTGACAAAAGTAACTGAAAGGAAAGTGTTTCCCGAACTTAGAATAGAAGAATCAGAAGATAGTGAACCACCAGATCGAACATGTGCAGAGAACAGTGCCTAAAGAAACATGGATCTTTGATGATCCCATAGTGGAAGAGTGATTTCATTGCCCCAATAGACAATGGACCCCCGACCTGTGTATTTTCGACCAGTTAAAACTGCATCTATTCCGGTGTCCATCCCTTTAAACCTCCTCCGAAATAAGGATCAAAATACACAAGAAAAGACAAAACAGCCTGAAGTATTAGTGGAAACTGCCCGCGAACCAACCCAGTCGCGTGGGTATAACCTGCGTAGCCGTGATTGTGTGACCCACACACCACATATGGTAACTATCACACCTCCAACCCAAAGTGAAGTGTTAGTTCCTGAATCTGTCCTCAATGCAAGAGTGGAAACAGAACAGATTAGTCTCTCTTGCGAAACGGAGATGCAGAGAGATGAACCCCCAGATCAAAATAGTGAAAAACAAGGAAGTTCAGATCAAGTAGAACAGCCGAGCGGAGTAGAGAGCACAGTGCAATGGATGTTGGGCCCACTCGCCTTGAGATGAGATCCACAAAACAATGACAGAGGTTTTGATTTGGCAGAACTTCTTAGAGATGCATGGAAAGATACTTGATTGATTGTCAGATTAAAACTCTGATTAAAGGATGAGAGAGCTTTTATGGAAAAGGCTCACTATTGTGTTCCTTTTATCATCATATAAATAAAAAAAATGGTCAATCCTTCTTAGGAAATAGTACAAGAGTGATAGTTTCTTTTCTCCTTCTGGGTAGACTATGGTGTTCTGAAAATAGTGACCTTAGAAACATTTGCGGTGTTGTCCAACCAATGTGGAACTGTGGGAAGATAAGCATGGAGTGTGCGTCTGTGAAACGGCCAGACCCTCCGTGTCTCTGCATAAACTGAGTTCCTCAGAACAGCTGTTCCATTATGAAGGGTGGAAATGACCAAACTCATCAGTTGGGCCGTTTCTGCCTGAAAGCCTCCCCCTGTCCTAGGGTCTCTTCAGGCATTCTCAAGAGTACAGAATGATCTATCCTACTACCCATTTAAAACCAAGAAGATTTGGGGGTTGCTAAGGTGCAACGCTTCAGTTGTGAAGTCAGGGGCTGTTACTTCCCGACCCTTTGGCTCAATGATCAAGCCTATGGAAATTTAGACCTCTAAGGGGAAGAGAAAGGATAGATTTCGTAGACTCTATCATTATGTTTTATCAGCAATTGTGCTATTGGATGACCCAATGAGCACAGAGTATCAAATGGTATAGGTAGAGGCACAGAGAAGAGAATTTAATCTAGTATTACTCTATAAATTTCATGTAAAAGCACAAGATATTTTTAGGAACATATAAAAAAAGGGGGAAGGGAGACTAGTACCAGAACTTTTAATTAACTATTACTATTATTAAACAGACATTATTACTTTTCTCACAAATATACCTTGAGTATGCAAAATTTAAAGGACGAGAGGAAAGATGCGATTAGTCTAGGGTATGTCCGGAAGTTCCCTAGTTACTTTTTTTTGTTTTCTCTCTCTCTCTCATTGCATGTCGAAATTCAAGTTCAAGAACGAGGATCCAGAGTGGGAAAAGAAAAGAAAAATATTATTCAATTTTTTTTTTTGGAGATGAGAAGAAGCAATTAGCCTGGGATGGCTGGTTCCTCCCAGTTACTACTTGTTTTTATCATTTTTCTAGAGAAAAGAGTTAAGTGAAAAAGAGGTAACATCTGAATTTCAAGGTCAAGGTAAGAGGATCTTATTGTGCTATTTCAACAAAAAAACTCAGTTTCACTCTGACACAAGAATTTGAAGCAATAAATCAGATTTCTAGCTCCATAAACAATTTTTATAGAAATTTACCTACTAATTAAAACTCTATTACATATGAACTCAAGGGAATGATTGATATTGCATTTATGTAAGAAAGTCAAGACAGAACAAATACATAGTAGTATCAACTACAAGGGAAAATAGAAACGAAACTGCTGTAGTATGTACTCATGCCCGTGCCTTCAAAAACTCCAGACTGCTGTTTAAAAACATTGTGTTAAGTATGGTAACCTGTGTTTTTTTTTCAAAGTAAGAGAAAGAATCAGGATACTGCTTTAATCCCTAGCAAGGACTACTGTCGTTTGAATCAATTATATTGGTATTATTTATGAGACATGCAGTGTTATGCACCCCAGTTAGTTGTTTTCCTTGGAGAACTGAAGTACAGTGCAGCTTCAACTTTTCCACCGATGAAGAAGGTGCTCCCTCAGCAGAGGAAATAGCCTTAATTGGTTGAGCTCTATCTATAGGAGACCCTATTCTTTATTACTGTAGTGGACATTAGAGATTTCTCCTACCCAGATTGACTGGTGGGAGTGATGTACCACCTGACTATCAAATGACAACTAGAGAGGACAATGATAAATGAATGAGTAAGGAGATAAAAAAAAATGGAAGATGTTTTTGTTCCATTTTTGACGAATGTCAGATATTATTAAGGTTTACAGTATTCAAGTAGTTGTAAAGGTAGACCTGTTTAACCTCCAAATATTCTTGTCAAGTGATTTTATATGTTTGTTACAATGATCCATATTGGTCATTTCATTAATGCATTTACATGTTATGTTGATATCTAACTGTATATATGCAATTTTATTACCTATATTTGAGGCATGTATACCTAATAAATATTAAGTAACCATCATATATGTAGTCACTGTTATAACTGTTATTACTTATGTTTAGTACAGACAGAAATGTATCATCTGTCAGAATTAATTTTCGGTTATTATATGTTTGTTACTCTATGTATTTAATTTTACCATTGCAATTGTATATTTCTTCGAACGTTTTTTTTAAACCCTAATCCTGTGTTTTCAGAGATGGCTAGCCTACAATGTATTCAGCCAAATTATATGACTATATAAGTTGTTAGATAGCATTATATGTGTAGTGTATTGTCTTTTGCTGTCGATTGTCATAGAAATGAATCATGTCTAGAAGTTGGTATATGTCATACTTTGTAATTGAAGGTCAGAGATAAAGCTAGATATTAACTCTTTGTATTTTTATTTGTTTCATGTCATGTTTATGCATTGAGCGACATCAAATGAATTATGCAACATGAAAGCTACATCGTACATGTGCCAGAAGAAGTAAACACTAAATGATCCCTCGGACATACGATAGACAATTTCTTCAGTACATCAGAACTATGGCTTTCCATAAGACATTTTCACAACAATCTGTGAACATTTACCATTATGAACAGAACATTACATCTCATGAATTATGGTAATGATTTTTGATGTAACTTTAAAGAATCTCTGTTGTAGAGACTTTGACCAAGGTAACGTTGTTATATACAGAATTGTACTCAGTTTATGTCGATTGTCTACACACATCCTAATAACATACTGAAGACTGTTTTATCAAATACATGGTTTTCTTTAACACTATTTGTAGTAATTAAGATTAATCCAATTGTGTAAGAGGAGATATGTCTGCTTTTTTGCCCCTTCAACCTAAGGTTCCATGCTTGACCTTCGTGGTGGTGTAAGGCTTTAGATTTTTGTCCCATGAAATTTTCTTTCAACGGCCAAAAATCTATTCGGGGAGGTAAGGTGTGTGAAAATGTCTTCATTTTTACTTAGTTTGGCTCATCTTTAGAGTGAGAACAGACGTCCCATACTTGTGTCATTGGCTGTATGTGTAAAACAATCTGAGAAAAGCTGTGTTTTACTTTCGTTCTCATGTACAATTGACACCAAGCAACGAAGTATCTTTTTTTTCCGTCACTGCTTTCAAAAGTCACATTTCAGGGTTACCAAAAGCATTTCACATTTTCAATTTGTAGTTTAAATGAAAATGTATATACTTTCATTTGAAAATCAAATCGTATTCTAAAGTAATTTTCCAAATCTTCGAAAGATTTTTCTTTACCATCGAAAACCTGAAAGTAAAGATTTATTTATTTATTTATTATTTTTTTTTATGTGCTCTGTACTGTTTGACGCAAATTAATTTTAACAATGTTAGACTATGATGATCGACTCAGATGATTGATCTGAGCACATAAAAGTAGACGAAGATATGTCGGTATTAATATACTTTTATAAACTACACGGGATACGAAATAAACCCCAGTGCATATCATTTGGATGGTGGGAATTTCACTGTGGACAACATAAAATAGGGAGGGTATTCTTCATAACGTCTACAGCGAATCGTTTGTCTACCATCAGAGTCATACAAGTTGAATTTCTTCTCAACCTTGAATTTCTTCTCAACCTACATCCTCTTCTTTTCCTCTGGTTGGATTAACTTCTTAACCAGAAATTAAATAAATAAATAAATAAAAAACTTTTTGTTTCAGGTACATACAAACAGAAGAAATAAACAAAGATCGGCGCCTGACCCTGTGATGGAAGGGCCCCACAATTCAATGTTTTAACTATAACAGGCACATTTACACATATTCTTATAACTTAAAGTGTAGCCGTGGGGATAAGCACCAGACTGCCAGTAATGGTGACATGGGTTTGAGCCTCGGAAATTTAAAATAAAAAATATGTAGTGCCATCTAGGGAGTAAAATAAGAACGAAAATTTAAAAAAAATTTCCACCTTGACTCAACAGCCAATAAGAACAGGCCATGGCCACCAAATCAACAGCCAATCAGAATGCTCATTCACAGCCAATCAGCATGCTTGTTCATTACCCCAGTCACAACTACTATACTGGTTTCAAAGCATTTACTAGTGTTTTCACCAAATTGTGTGAGACGGGTACAGTTCCCAGTGCTCATATTTATTCTGAACTTGCAAATGAACAAAAAAAGAAAAAAAAACGGATGAAATAGAACACATTCTTCAGTCGGTAGAATGAAGACCTGCTGTTAGCACACAAAGAATTTCTACGAGTATTGGTGTTCCACCGACAAGGGTATGGTGAACATTACGTGAGCACAGCTTGTATCCATTTCACTACCCCAAGGGCTCATATCTGGTGAGCATGAGCTGGATACCATCATTCTTTTCTCTTTTGATGATTCCCTCCTACTTTCATCTCTCTCTGTCTCAGGTTACTCAATTTATTTTTTTTTGGCTGGTGAAGCATAGATAATAATAATTATAATAATAATAACAATAATAATAATAATACAATACAATACAATTTTATCAAGAGAATTTGTTTACAATAATAATAATAATAATATAATGGGCCCCAGTGGTTAAGATACTGGACTACCAGCCTGATGGACCCGGGTTCGAATCCTGCATTGGTGGAAGCAAACATGGCTCTTTTATTCTGGGAGACCGATATAATAATAATATTAAATGATAAAAAAAAAATGCGAAAGTTACCCCATTGGACTTACCTTCCCCAAGGTCAGAGTGGCGGCTGAGGTAGATAGTGGCGACATCTGGTGTCACTCGCGAGAACTAAATAAATAAATAAACCACTGGACATAAGCTGAAGCTAAACAAGTCCACCTCCATTGGTGGATGATGTCGCAGAAAAATATTATTCATACTGCATCGAGTGTGGCACACAATAAAGTCACTCACATTCAGGCCTTAGGCAGAGGGGTTGGCTCGAAAAGTTGGAGACAGTTTCCCGACCAAGACAGTGGAGCAAGTGGCGCTGTCCCCCCCCCCCCCGTAAGGCTACCAAAATAGAAGGGCAAGACCATTCAGCCCCATCAACTGGAAGTGTTTCTTACCCAACTGCAGCCGACCGGGCTAGCCGAGTGGGTAAAGTACCTGCCCGGCAACCCAAAGGTCGCGAGTTCGATTCCCGTCTCGGGCTTGGATCAAAGTACTGCAAAAACCTTGGGAGGTGCAATATGGCCACAGAAGCTGATGCACCAACAACTACCAAATCAAAAAAAAAAAAAAAAACAAATCAAACCCAACTGCACTAGTAAGCACCCAGGAAAGAAGAAAACACCAATGCATGAAGTGGAGCATTGAAATGAATAGATACATCATGCAAACATACTAGGAAATAACCAGGCTAGAGACCGAAATGACAATGCACAGATCGCGACTACATACCAAGTGGTAGGAATGATACCCAGATATTCAGGCCACCAAACAGCGATTAGTAGACCAAAGAAGAACCATCATCGCAAAGAACCTAATAGCTCCTGCCATCTTGGAATAAATCAAGTACGATGTCAGCGATCTGCTACAAAGCACAAAGAATATGGTCAATATGGAACCAGAGAAGGAACAGTGTACCATGGAACCCGAGGAGGAACAGCAAGAAGAAATACAACCCAGAGTAGCTGAATTGGAAAGAGACGAAGTCATGCTATCCAGAATAGAAGACAAGTGGAAGAAAGCCCTAACAGAATTCGAAGGAATGGACCCTGCAAGAACCCACATGATACCTAAGCAGAGGCCAAATAAAATTCTGTATAGAGTAACAGACCACCTCAATTGGCAAATAATGCAACATTACCTTGACAAGAATGGTGCAATGCTGGAGGCTATCCACACAGCCTGGGCCACCATAGCAGCCACTAGGATTAATGGAAAGAAACGAGAGACCAGCAGCAGAAGAACGGAAAACAGAAGGAACCGCCAGCTTGGGAAAGAAAACTTCAGCAGAAGATAGAAGAATTAAGAGCCAAGATAGGTCAGTTGACCCAGTACCAACCGGGTAATAGAAGTAAGAAATTGATTGGAAAGGCAAAGAGCATCCTCAAGCGAGACAGCGTCCACAGCAAACATGAGACCAGAAATCAGAGAATAGGAGAATACGTGGACACATTGAAGCAGAACCTCTTCGCACTCAGCAAGAGACTACACCGATACAAAGAGAGCTCCCAGAGGAAAATAATCAACTGAATCTTTGATGAGGACCTAAGGGTCTTCTACAGGAAACTTGGTGAACATGAGAAAGCAGAAAACGGACCACCCGATAAGAAGACAATTGAAGACTTCTGGGGAAATATCTGAAGCAGTGAAGTAAGACATAACAGCAGAGCACCCTGGATAGAAGTAGAACAGAAGAAAACGAAGGAGATACAAGAGATGCGAGAGTGAGAGATTCGAGAAGAAGAAGTAAAACGATCGATCGGGACCACACTCAACTGCCGAACCCCGAGAATTGATAACATCCTCAACTACTGGTACAAGAAGCTCACCTGCAGACAGACAAGCACCTAGCAGAGCAGTTCACTCGAATGATAAGGCACCCGGAGACAGTCCCGAAGTTCCTCACTGAAAAAGTCACATATCTGAAGCCTAAAGATGAAGATACAAGAAACCCGGCGAAATACAGGCCAATAACATGCCTCCCAACGATGTACAAGATCCTGACAAGCTGAATAATGAAGAAGATATCAGACCACTTAGAGAGTCAGAATATAATGGCCGAACAGCAGAAAGGATACAAGCGGAGGAGCAAAGGATGCAAGGAGCAATTAACCATAGATGCCACAGTTACGGAGCAAAGCTTCAAGCAGCACCACAACCTATACACGGCCTACATCGATTACCGCAAAGCCTTCGACTCTGTACCTCATAACTGGCTAGTAGAGACCCTGAAGATCTACAAGGTCAATACGATAGTGAAAAACTTCCTAGGAGCAGCAACAATGGCGAAATGGAGTACCACTGTTAAGTCGAGAACATCACAACCAGGCCAATTCTCATTAGAAGAGGAATCTTTTGCGGAAATGCTCTGAGCCCACTATGGTTCTATCTAGCACTCAACCCGCTATCCACCATGCTCAACGGCAGCAAGTATGGATATAACCTCAAATAAGGAAGAAAGAACCTGTAAACCCTCACCCACCTGATGTACAGGGATGACATCAAGCTCTACGAGGCAACCGAGAAGCATCTCCAGCAACTACTCTGGATCACCGAAGAATTCAGCAAGGACATCAGGATGGAATTTGGTCTAGACAAGTGCAAGACCCACACGCTGCACTAGGGAAAATTAGTCGGCCGAAACTACCAGCTGTTGACTGGTAAAGAGATGGAAGCTATGACAGAAGGAGAGACCTACAAATACCTAGGGATGATGCAGGCTGAGCAGTTAGAACACAAGGAAATCAAGACTGACAGAAAAATATCATCAGAGACTCAGAAGCCTGCTGAAAGCAAAATTGAATGGAGGGAACACGGTTAAAACCATAAACACCTATGTAGCTCCTGTACTAACATACACCTTCGGGATCATAGATTTGGACTAACACCGAGCTAGAAGATATCATGCGAAAGATAAGGACAATGATGACCAAGAGTCGCCAACACCACCCGAAGTCAGTAGTGGAGAATAACAAAACCTCGGAAAGAGGGAGGAACGGGCCTGATAGATCTGATAGAACAACAGAAAACAGCGATAGTTAACCTTAAGGATTACTTCGAGAACAATAAAGCACCACTGCAACAGGCCATAAGGAAGGTTGTTAAGTGGTATACTCAACTCAACCTAAGGGAGGAAAGCCTTCCCGCCCAGACGGTACAAGAAACGAAGTTAGAAAGATGGGCAAAGAAGGTACTCCATGGCAAACACTACAATGACCTCCATCAAGATCATATCGATAACATTGCTTCCAATGCATGGCTTTCAAGTGGGACGCTCTTCCCCGTGACTGAAGGATTCACGCTGACCATCCAAGACCAGGTAATCAACACCAGAAACTATAGAAAATACATCGCAAAGGAGCCCGGAATGTCAGATGACACATGTCGACGATGCCACCTGGCCTCAGAAATGATCCAACACATCACCGTAGGGTGCAAGGTGATCACCCAGGCTGAGTTCACTCATAGACTCTTCATAAATAGTGTTAAGATACTTCAAGAATAAATTTAATTTCAATTTTTGAATTGGATAAAGTATTTTATGAAGGATAATTGCCTTCTCTTATTCAGATCATTCCAAGAGTTTGTTCCCATTAAAAGTTTCAGAATCCTGTTAAGTAAGTTGTTTATTATATTTGCTATTTTTATTATATTTCAGTTATATTTGCTCGTGCCCATACATTTACTAAATAATTGAGTTGGGAGCCACTAAAGCATAATATAAGGTAACTTTTGTTCTTAGATTTAACTTATTTTTAATGTAATAAAAAAAGTAAACGTAAAATCTCATTTTTTTGTACAAGTTTGTTATATACATTGCCCAACTTAGACTATAGTCAATATATAACCCAAGGTAACAGTGATTTGAAACTTCTTCCACTGTTAGACATTTGCAGTTCTCGAAATCCTGAACATGTAGCCATTTATGTTCATGTAATTTAATAGAGGGATGAATGTCCAGGGTTTGATGAGGAGGTCTAATTACCAAAAATTTTGTTTTTTCAAAGCTGAGTGCTAATTTATTGTCATGCAACCAATTTTGTAAATTTATTACATCCTGCTGTAAATCTTTTGCCATTTTTGTCAGGTTCTTTCCAATTGTATATAAGATTATATCCTCTGCATAAATTTTTATAAAGGAGTTCTTTTAGTTAAATCGATAAATAAAATCATTATGAAGTTATTGTTGTTTAAATGTAAGTTAAAAGAGTCTACTAAACTTTCTAATAATGTCTATGTGCTCTTGCCCTTCTGATATGAGAATAGAGAGTTGTTTAACAGTCCATATAATAATAATTATTATTAATAATAATTAATAATAATTAATAATAATAATAATTAATAATAATACAATACAATACAAATTTATTTATCATTTAAATTTATTTACAATACAAGAACTCTTTAAGAAAAGTAAATTTTATGACAACAAGTTGCAATTCATCAGTTAAATCAGTTTTTGCATACAAAATTGTTAGCTAACAGAAAAGACAATGAAGTCATTACACATAGTACATTCCACTCTGTAAACAGAGGCAGTGATTGATCCGCATTGAAAATCTATTCTACTGTATCACTGAGTATCAAAAATTTTCTTACTAGGAATTTTAATTTGGAGATTGAATAACCTCTCCTGAGCCTGAAATCAATGCTTGCCAACAAGTTATTTAATATGTCCAAATCTATTTAGTACCCTAGGGTGAGGCAAAACAACTGCTTTCGGATTCCTTAAGTTGTGTGAAACATTCCTTTGAAGATTCAACTCTTCATAAATAGTGTTAAGATTTTTCAAGAATAAATTTAACTTCAGTTTTTGAATTGGATATTGTATTTTGTATTTTAACAAAAATTGTCTAAATAACAATATAATACATACAATTTTATTTTATCCATAATATCAATAATAATAATAATAATAATAATAATAATAATAATAATAATAATAATAATAATAATAATAATAATATAACATACAGCAGGTGCAACACCTTCAACCATCAGACGATGCTCAAGATTTGAATTTTGTCAGTGGGTAAATGCTAATCACTGATGAATTCCATTAATATTGTTCAGCGATGAAGCTACTTTCACCCGTGATGTTATCCACAATACATGTAACTCTCATAGGTGGTCAGACGAAAATTCACATGCCAATGTACAAAGGGTACTAGGAAAGTTTTGCAATATGACGCAACAATGAATCACAGGAAGCTGCTTGTTGCTGCATGTTGAGACATGTTCATACGTGCACAGTAGCCGCCGCGCCAAGTCGATGGGCTCAGTTATTCATTAGTAGTGAGAGTGTAAAGTGCTTGCGATGGCATCGTGGTCACGAAATGAGATAAGGACAGTTTTGCGGTATAATTTCGTGCGTGGTTTAACCATAGACCAGTGCTTAGAAGAAATGACTCTTGCACTAGATGATGATTGTCCACATCGTACAACGATATTCAGGTGGTATAGAGAATTCCAAAGGGGAAATTTCACTCTGGAAGATTCTGGGAGGCCGGGAAGGCCACGAACGTCAGTTACGGAGGAAAACGTTACTGCTGTGAGGAAAATGCTTGACGAAAACAGGCGAGTGACCTACCAACAGATAGAGGATACTTTGGGCCTAAATGCACCAGCAATTCGTTCGATTCTGCAAGATCATTTTCACGTGAAGAAACTTTGTTCTCTCTGGGTGCCGCATCAACTGACTGAAGAGCAGATGACACGACGTGTGACTTGGTGCCGGGAGATGTTAAAAAAGTTTGATAAGGGACAATCTCGGTATGTGAACAACATCGTGACAGGTGACGAGACTTGGCTGTACTATTACGATCTGCCGACCAAGGCTCAAAACAAAGTTTGGGTCTTTGATGATGACGACACACCCGTAATTGTCAGAAAATCCCGATCTGTAAAGAAGAAAATGATAGCTGTATTTTTCAAATCGAGTGGAATTGTGGAACGTGTCGTTTTGGACACGCAGAAGACAGTCACAGCTAAGTGGTATACTGAACAATGCCTGCCTAAAGTCATTGGATCTATGAAGAACCTGCGGCCAAAGTCAAGAATGGACACCTGGTACCTCCATCACGATAATGCTCCAGCTACCGCTCCAAAGCCTGCACCGAATATTTGACCACGACAGGACTGAAACTTCTCGAGCACCCTCCCTACAGTCCAGACCTTGCTCCCTGCGACTTTGCACTGTTCCCGCATGTGAAAATGAAGCTAAAAGGGAGGCGGTTTTCCAGTGATGAGGACCTTCTACGGGCTTGGGACAACGAGTGTGCTTTACTCCCTAGTGAAACTTGGCAGAACTGGTTTAAAGATTGGTTTCGGAGGATGGAGAGGTGTATTGAATGTAGAGGAAATTACTTTGAAAAAATTAAATAAACAAAGCTGTATTGCAAAACTTTCCTAGTACCCTTTGTATAATCAAATTTTCAACATAGCTTCTTTGTAAACGTGTGTATCATCGACATCAGTTGATTGGGCTTGTTGTGTACCTGGGACTTCTGCAAAACGAACTTCCTCTACTATTGGAGGATGACCCCTTGGCTACAAGGATTGGTACAGTATTTCAAAAAAAAAAAAAAATAAATAAATAAAATAAACTTGTTATATTAGAACTACCCGTAATTTCTTATGTAAACTGTGCTGTCGCTTTATTAGGTACAACTACCTTGTAGCGTGTTGAGCCACCTTTAGCCTTCAAAACAGCCTGAATTCGTCTTGGTATGGATTGAACAAGATGCTGTAACCGTTGTGCCGAAACAGAGTACCATGCAGACATGAGTGTCACGCAGTTCCTTGAAATTCGACGGAGGTGTAGGCCTACAGTGAACAGCCCTTTCCAGCTCATTCCAAAGATGTTCAATAGGATTGAGATACGCTTACTGAGTGGGCCACTGCAGCAAAGAAAAGTCATTGTCGTGTTCCTGGAATCATTCCATAGTGATTCGGACCTTGTGCACCGGCGCATTATCCTGCTGGAAGTTACCATCTGACTGAGGATAAACTGTCAACATGAACGGATGCACTAGGTCAACAACGATGTTTAGGTACGAAGTGGCATTCAGACGTGAATCTATGAGTATCAATGGACCCAACGTGTCAGGGACGGGCCGTCCCAGCGGTTATACTGCACCCGGGCGCAAACGTTCAAGGGGCGCCTGAAAACCTGAAACTTACACATATGATGAAAATTTTAAAGGGGGGGGCGCCAAATTTTAACTGGCACACGGGGGGGGGTCAAATTTCGATTGGCACCCGGGCGCCACATACCCTAGGAAGCCCCTGCTCCTAATATTTTATATTTGTAGTCTTTAGATTTTGTTTTTCCTCCCAGTGAAAATATTGTATATTTATATCGTTCCTTTTACTGATAACTTTCAGGATTCCTTCCCCCCCTCTTTAAGGTACATAATTACTAAGCTTTGCAGTCCGCGCTTTTCCAACCGCTCATCATATGGCTATCGAAAGCAAGCCTCACCGATCTTATTGTTTCATTAGAATCTTATCCAGAATTTTTTTTTTTTTTTCTGATGTGACCTCAAGACTTAAGTACGATATTCTCAGAGCACAATATTTTGATATTCTTCTTATACACAGGAACAAATGGCATCCTTCTTCCAACTTGCAAAATCCTTAAAAACCAAAGAAAGGTCCATAAATATGTTTCTTCCTAAATCACTTTAAGCTTCGTGTTGTGAGGTCTAATCCCCTGGCTTTATAATAACAACATTAAATGGAATCTTTAGTTCATGACCACTTGGCGATTAAACCCCCAACTAGGGACTAGTGGTTTTCAACTCAAAGAAGAGTCTAGGACGAATCCGCCCCCCATCGTGAAAAGGGTTTGTTTTCACTTGCAGGGTCAGACCTTTAGAGTGCGTTGTGTGATACCCTAGGTTTTCCAGGTTGGGTCTTCCTTTTCAACCTAGAGCCGCAATAACCCGTATTAAAATATTACTTAGCTGTTTTATTCCCACCTTTATGCTTGTTGACGGTGGTGTTTTATCTAGAGACTTCTTGCTCTAACTAGATTCCTCTATATATATATATGTTCACTTATCTATCTATATATATATCTCTTAGTTCAGTTTTTTCCCCCAAGTAAATAAAAGGATCATGGACACATTTATGGATTAACAGATAAACATTTTAATAGAAAACAGGATGATTAACAATACAACTATTCCACATATGGTGGTTATGGGCAATAGTCAAGACAACAGAGTTATTGGCCAACACCTTACAATTACCTCTTTAGAGTGGGCCCTTAGACAACTGAGTAGTGGTGCAATATCTTATTAGCTTGTACTTAGTTGATTCAATGATCAATATTACGCCCTTTTAATGATTCACGACATTACATAATTCTTTAACCCTAACATTGTTGGAATTTGGTTCGGGAGCTGTCTACCTAAAAGGGGTGTACTGTTCCGTGTGGAGTGGGTATGTGTGTATGTGTGGGGCGGTGTCACGAGTCCGGGATGTCTAAATAAGCAAACTATTTGTAGAAGGAGCACTTACCGATCAATTTCACGGACTTTTGTGTGCCTCAACGTCAGTAGCTTCTAAGGAGAACTCGGGAGAATACTGATGCAGGCGAAATTTTGAGGACTCGTGTCCACCGTGGACGTGGCGACCGCACTACGGGTAGGGGGGGATGAGACGTTCACTTGGTCTACATTAACGACCTGGCTTCTTCCACACCTCTGTTTTAGCTCCGCGCCTTCCCTTTTTACATAACCTCACAAACATAAAGGAGTTTCGGATTGGACACTAAATTCCTGGGGTGACCCTTGCCGTCCAATGAGGATTATGACCTCGAGACAAAGTCAACAGCCCTCTAGTGGGACCTTTCCAGGTCTTGGTGCACGCACCTACGCACTTGCTGGGCCTCGGCCTCCATCCTGTTGGCTTGCAGGCCAACATACAGCTGCGCCCTTGCGTAAATGCTGTAACCGTAAACTCGATTTCCTTTCTCACTTACCACTGCGCCATCCACCGTCTGGTACCGCTGATAACATTATCTGTGACAGGAACCAGGATGTGGGCGAGACTGGTGACTTAACTTTCTCTTCGCATTCTTTTATTTGCCTTTACTTTTGTAGCAAAGTTTTATCAATCTACTGAAATTACTGAATAAGACAGTTAGCTCATAAGGCCTTTATATATATTTGTACTTAAATCCCCAACTAATAAAATATTCATTCGCTCCCTTTTTAGAGTTCTATCCATATACGTTCCCCTTCTTTGTCAAACCGATCTCCATTTTTAATGTGATTCCCTGATGCAAAAACAACATTCAGTTATGCTACAGACTTGGTATTGACCAGGAATTACTGGGTGTCTCCTTGACTCTAACACTACGGAAAGTATAGACTTGTGGCGGATTTAATGTCTCTGAAAAAGATTAACTTCCGTAGCAGGAAACGCAAAACTTTCACTTGGAAAATGTTGATTCACACAGAATCTGTTTTGTCTTGAACAGATTCGGAATATGTTTACGATTTGAATAATGTCAATTATTAATAGACAGCTGCTGTAGTAACTACATATTAGAATAAAAAGGGGGGTGACTGGTTGCCTTGGCAACATTCGTTTCCCTAGCTTATTTAGAGGAAATCAAACACCTCACTTGGCCTTCTAGTCCATAGCGTTAGGTTCGAGTGAGATTCAATTTAAATCATGTTCCCTTGGGACAGCGCAGGTAGCACACTAGTTACAATCAACATCCTCCCCACTCCAAGTGAAAAAGGCAGGTCCTGTTTCAAATCCCTTCAATGATATGTGGGACTTTTATGAGCTTTTGTGAACCTCGTGGCATAGTGAGTCGGACTCATTCATGGACAGTAAGATCCCCAGAAAATCCGGTTTTTTATCCAGTGAAACAGGCAAATCAACTAGAAAACACACGCAATTTATGGCCATGTTACATAAGGGCTTTTAGAGTTCTCAGTAGTTCTCAGGTAGCCCTAATACGATACTTTACTTTCTCCCCTTTTGTGTATCATCTGAGAAAGAATAAATATACCATTATTTTACACAATCCTTTTGAGGCTTTAAACACTTCAATTTCTGTACAGATGCCTGTTTTCCAGATGCTGCTATTTACTGAACCGAATTTTTTTCTAGTAAGAATACTCTTTGTGGCCTAAAAAATATTGTTGCCGTTGTCTGCACCTTTTTCAACGGAAATATACAGTATACAGTATTCAAGAATTGGCTGAACCGTTACTTTATCCAGTGGGATAATCGTGTCGTTGTTCCTATAGCAAAGTTCTAGTATATCAATGAGAGGGTCCATTCAGCTGATAGAACGGATTATCTATAATGCTCAGAGAACTTTATGTTTTAGTGCACAATTTCCCCCAGTACTTTTTTATTATAAGTAACTTGAGTTGCTGTTCCTCCTACATGCAATAGAAAAAAAGTTCTGAGTTCGATGACTCGATGAATTTTTTTTTGAGCCGTTTTCATAATCTGGCTGGGTTAGTTGGTCATAGGCGAATGTAGTACAGTGGTTTTTTTTTTTTTTTTTTTTTCATTTTTTCTGGATTTTCTGGTTTTTCGTCCAGCAACGTTTTTATTCATTAGGGTCACCCGGAAAGTTATTTGATCTATCAATTTGTTTGGTGTCTAAATTATATGTTTGTTCTCTGGTCGATTTGGCTGTTTTGCTGGACGAAAAACCCCGGGTTCCGGTGTGGGGAGCACCTTGCTATGTATGTCTGATACCAACTAACTCAGTAGTCACGGAGTGTAAAAATACCATTATGGTTCCTCGTGTCATCGACAGTATTCGAGCCTGAGAATTTAACACCCGGTTTGGGGAGGACGGTGACGATATCACTGTGCAACCACCCAGACTTCGTTCGGGAACAAAAAAAAAATAAATAAATAAATAATAATAATAAATAAATAATTATTCTATTTTGTATTGTGTCTGTAAATTTTGTATGTCATCTGGTCGATTTTCCTGGTTTGCTGGACGAAAAAATCCCAGTTTTTGAGGGAAACCTTTGCTGAGACCGACTCAGCCACGGAGTGAAAAAAGCACACTAAACTTGCAACCGTCATAGTAATAGTAATAGCAATACAGGCATGTGATGCAAGAAAACAATTGTAAGAGCTTATGTAGCATCAGCAAAAAATAAAAATAAAATAAAATAAATAATAATAAATAAAAAAAAATTATAAAACCATTCCTTCTAAAAGTTTTCCAGTTCCTCCTTGAATTTATTGGAGCTATCAACATCTACAACGACAAATGGAAGTTTGTTTCAGCAATTAACCACCAGCTGGCTAAACGCAAATTTCTGTATATCTATTATACAACTGTGTTTCCTCAATTTGAATTTATGCCCCCTTAGGTTCGTAATCTGCTAGGGGCAAAGGTTCATGACGTTGTAGCGCGGATATCATCTTTTAAGGGAACAAAAGGTTATATACTTGTACACGTTGTCACTAATGATATTAAGAGTGGGACACGGGCAGAATTACTTAACAAGTACAGGTCACTGTTGAAAAAAAGCCGTGAAGTAGGGTTGAATTTGAAGGTGTCTGCAATTCTGCCCAGACACGAATGGAGGGAGTATATGATGAGAGCCTTGTCGATCAATTCGGCCCTGGAAAGATTTTGCAAGGCTCGAGGGGTAGAATTTTTTTCAGCCTGGCCTGTACTTGTTAACAGGAGAGACTGCTTCTACAGGGATGGGATACACTTAAATAGAAAGGGTGCAAGAATATTTGTTGATGCTATCGAGGCAGTGTTAGATGGGTCGGAAAACTGCTAGCTTGGGAGGGATACAAGGACTAAAAAATTAACAGTAGCCACTGGCAGAGGTGAAAGTGATTCTTGCACTGCTTCTATTGGAATGAGCAGAAGCCTGGAAAACAAGATGCAGGGTATTTAAGAGACTTCTGGGGGGTCATAGCGGTACAAGTTAACATATGGGTTGTGTTATCGTAGCTAAGAATAGGAACAGGTGCATCTATACTTGCGTGCACACCAATGTAGGGGTTTGGTAAATAAATTTAATGAATTTGAGGCATTGCTCAAAGCATCAAAGGCGGATATTGTTGGGATATCAGAGACGTGGTGTAACACAGATATAAAGAATGCAGAACTGGAATTTGGGGAGTACAATGTGTACAGAAAGGATAGACAGGATAGGAAGGCAGGATGGGGTTATGCTATTAGTTAAGAAACATATAAAATCCAAGAAAATGAAGCCAGTCGACATCGCTGGACAGTGCAGTGTCCACTCAGTTTCGAGTGACATAAGCATTGGGAGATCAAAATTGAGAGTAGGAGTGAGTTATAGGCCTAATGACTCTGATGAGTATAATAAGGAACTGTACAGGGAATTAGTGGGCCAGTAAATCAGAGAGTCTTATAATGGGGGATTTTAATTTCCCAGATATGGACTGGAATTTGTGGGTTGGTCACTCACACATTACCAAGGCTTTTGGGGATTTATTCGATGATTATTTTCTACATCAGCATGTTCGGGAGGAAATTAGAGGGAGTAATACCCTTGATTTGATTATTAGTAGTGATTTTTCATGCATTAAGAATCTGCAGATAAAAGGAACCACTAGGTGCTGAAGTGGGATTTACTCAAAGAGGTAACTACCATCAGGGGTAAATGGAAGGGATTTTGCTTTCGTAAAGGCGACTATGATGCTCTGAGACAGTATTTAATTCTGTACAGTGGGATCAACTGATGATGTTACCAACAGCAAATTCAAAATGGGAAGCATTCAAAGAATTTATCTTGGAAGCTACTGGGCTCTACATACCAACTAAAAATATTGTTGAAGGTTTAGGCCTAAATGGATGTCAGATGAACTAATGAGACTTTAGACAGAGAAGAAAACTGCATGGGATATATATAAATTAACATGTGACACAGAAGCCTAT
This sequence comes from Mastigoproctus giganteus, assembly GCF_048544385.1. Classification (NCBI taxonomy): domain Eukaryota; kingdom Metazoa; phylum Arthropoda; class Arachnida; order Uropygi; family Thelyphonidae; genus Mastigoproctus; species Mastigoproctus giganteus. The sequence goes on from NC_143583.1 coordinate 204,391,835, forward strand.
GATAGATATAAGTTGATCTGTAACCATGTTACAAAGGAGGTTAGGCAAGCGAAGGCAGATTACGAGAAATTTTTGGCAAAGGATGGAAAGAAAAACAGCAAAGAGTTCTTTACTTATGTAAATTCTAGAAGGAAGGGGATGAATCAGATTGGTCCACTTGATATCGATGGTTCAACTGTTGATGATCCTGCTAAGGTAGCTAACAAACTAAATGAATATTTTGCATCGACGTTCACACATGAGGAGTTATTCAGCAAGGGGAATGCCACAGGTGTATTCGACTCTGGCAGTAAGCTAGATAATCTTGTAATAACTGAGAGTAAAGTGGAGGAGAAATTGTTGAAGATAAACACAAGAAAGGCACCTCGGGTAGGTGGGATCTATACAGTTATATTAAAGGAGGCAGCAAAGGAAGTAAGCAAACCATTAGCCATAATTATGAGAGCTTTCTTAGACTCAGGGCAGGTACTGATAGACTGCACATCTCCAGTCTATCAGGGCAGGTACTGATAGACTGGAGATGTGCAAATGTGACACCAATTCTCAAAGAAGGATCAAAGGCTGACACAAGTAATTACAGACCTGGGAGTTTAACTTCTGTTCCAGGAAAATTAATGGAGGCACTGGTTAAAGAAGCACTGCAGGATAATCTAAACAAGACTTCAGTTATAGCTCGGACAGGGCAGGGTTTTGTTAAGGGAAAGTCTTGCCTGACCAATTTGATTGGATACTATGATGCTGTCACAAAAGAATTGGATGCAGGGAATAACTTTGATATTATATACTTGGATCATAGAAAGGCTTTTGATACTGTTGCACTTAGAAGACTACTGCACAAATTGGAGCAGTGTGGCATTGGAGGCAAATTGCTGCTATGGATAGAGGAGTGGTTGATGGGTAGAAAACAGAGAGTGGTAATCAATGGCCACTGCTCATCGTGGACTAATGTTATTAGTGGAGTCCCTCATGGTTCAGTGTTGGGTCCGTTATTGTTTTCTGTATTTATAAATAATATTGTTGATGGTATATCAAGCTTAATGTCAAAGTTTGCAGACGATACAAAGGTTGGCAGGGTTGTTAAGATCACTACTGATGCTATGATGCTGCAACAGGATATGGAAAGGTTGATGGCAAATTAAGTTTAACATTGACAAATGTAAAATACTACATATGGGAAACAGCAACCCCAGAGGGACGTATCAACTCTGTGGTACTACACTGACAGTGGTAGAGAATGAAAAGGACCTTGGGGTAATTGTGCAGGCAGATATGAAGTTCTCTGAGCAGTGCAGATGGGCTGCAAGAGTAGCTGCTGGTGTTTTGTCAATGACATACAGGAATTTTTCTAGCAGAGATAAGGAGGTGATTATTTCCTTGTGTAAAGCAATGGTCAGGTCACCCCTTGAATACTGTGTGCAGGTCTTGAGGCCTCATTTCAAGAAGGATATAGAGCTGCTGGAACGAGTACAGAGATGGGCAACAAGATTGTTGAATGGAATGAAGGGTTGCTCTTACGAAGTAAGGCTTAAGTTTTGAAAATTAGTGTCTGGAGACTAGGCACCGGCGAGGTGATCTGATAGAGGTGTATAAAGCCTTGCCTGCCGTGCTGTCCTTGCATGCGCTCGATGCGGTGCAAAGGACCACGAAACAACAGCATGTTCAGCCGCAAAACTCACCTGTATTAACTGTGAAGGCGAACACCCGGCCTACTCACGAGCATGCCAGAGGTGGAAAGAAGAAAAGGAAATTCAACGGCTGAAGGCAGAGCTAAATATATCATACCAGGAGGCAAGGAAATCGGTGAAACCCCTGAATACCAACAAACCTACCTACGCCCAGAAGGTAGCAGGGAGATGTTCCGTCGGAACTCAGACGGACATGACCATTCCTCCAAAGGAGTTTTTCACTCCCATCGCGCGTTATCTCTTACGTTCTCAAAAACCTGCCCAGAAAAACCAATCAGCTGCCACTCCTATATCAGTACCTCCTAATGCTCCACAAGTAACAAAGGTAATTATGAAAGAAAAGAATAAGAAAGGGGAAGTCCACCCTACTACCCAAGAAAACATGGATGTCGAGCAGAAGGAGGTACCCGAAGATTCAGTCTTGGAACTCTTTGCGGAGGAAGAAATGGACACGGGACAGCGTCCATTCTTCCCCAAAAAAGATAAACCCAAGACTGACAAAAGTAAGCCCTCAGAACCTCGGAAGCCGCCTGATGGACCCACCAAGCCAAAATAATGGCTAAATTCCTACAATGGAATTGTCGTGGATTCCGACGAAATACTGATGACATCAAGGCCCTCCTGCAAAAGCACCAGCCAGTTTGCTTTTGCTTGCAGGAGACTTATCTAAAGGCAAATGATGATCCCACAATGCATAACATCACAATTTTTCGTAAGGATAGAATTGCGGATGGTCCTGCTCATGGGGGAGTGGCTATCCTTGTGGGTAACCAGACCCCAGTGCAGCCCTTGCTAATTACAACTAACATAGAAGCTGTTGCAATTCACCTTACGGTGGGATTTTTATTAACGGTCTGCTCTATCTATTTGCCACCTGGGACTGACATCTCCCAGGAAGACCTTGATGATCTTCTAACGCAGTTGCCTCACCCTTCCTTACTTCTCGGGGATTTTAAGGGACATAACACCCTGTGGGGTAGTGCTAACATCAATGGAAGGGGACGAGTCATAGAGCATATGCTAAATGACAATGACCTTTCCCTTCTAAATACTGGAACAAACACCTTCCACATGCCTACCCGTACTTTTTCTGCCATTGATCTCTCTATCTACTCCCTTCACTCACTTGGGAAGTGGAGGAGAATCCATACGGAAGTGATCACTAACCTGTGATAACCTCGTTACACAGTGGGAGACCATGTCTTCCCTTCAGGTTACCACGGTGGAAGATTGATCAGGCTGACTGGACTGCCTTCCAATATCAGGCAAATTTTGATCTTAGCACAGACAGTCAAGAGCCTATCAATGATGCAGTTACGTACATCACAGAAATTATTATCCAAGCAGCTGCGAATGCTATTCCAAAAACATCTGCCCGGTTTCCACCATTTCCCAAACCTTGGTGGAATTCACAATGCACAGCAGCAAAAAAGGCTCAAAACAAAGCGTGGGGGATATTCCGCCGATATCCTACCACGACCAACCTTATAGCCTTTAAACGTGCACGAGCCAAAGCACGATATATCCGCCGTCAGAGTCAAAAGGAATCGTGGATCTGTTTTACATCATCTATTAACCAGTCTACTAACTCTAAAGTAGTCTGGGATAAAATCCGGAAAATGAAGGGAAAATGTACATCCCACCCTTCTTCAATCCTAGATTATAATGATGCGCTATTGCAGATCCAACTGCAATAGCCAATTCTCTTCGGGAAACATTCTCTAACATCTCTGCAACATCTTCGTATTCCCCAGAGTTCCTGGTCCTGAAATATAAAATCGAAAAACAGGCACTTAACTTTAAATCTAAGAGCATTTATCCCTACAACGGGGATTTCACTATTCAGGAACTGAAAAGAGCCCTCGCTCTTTCCAAAGCAAGTGCTGTTGGACCAGATGGCATCCATTATGAAATGATTAAACATCTTTCACTAAAATCTATGGATTGTCTGCTCCTTCTGTATAACAGAATCTTTAGTGAAGGGCAGTTTCCGGACTCCTGGCGAAAGGCAATCGTTCTTGCCTTTCCTAAGCGACGAAAGGATCCAAAAGTCACCACCAATTATCGTCCTATTGCTCTGACTAGCTGTCTGTGCAAAATCCTGGAGAGAATGGTTAATTCTCGTTTAATATGGTACTTAGAATCAAATGACCTTCTCTTCAACATCCAGTGCGGCTTCCGATGGTCCACTTTGGACCATCTTATTAGACTGGAAACATCCATCCGGGATGCTTTCCTAAAACGCGAACACTTGGTGTCAGTGTTCTTTGACATGGAGAAAGCGTATGACACAACTTGGAGATTTGGCATCTTAAAAGATCTGCATAGCCTTGGCCTTAGGGGGCAACTCCCCATTTTTATTAAAAACTTTTTAGCCAATCGATCTTTCCAAGTTCGTGTGGGATCCTCACTCTCTCGTTCCTTCAGCCAAGAGGAGGGAGTACCACAAGGATCAGTATTAAGTGTCACGCTTTTCCCATCAAAGTAAATTCCATCACAGAATAACTTCCTCCAACTGTAAACAGTGCCCTCTATGTTGATGACTTTAGCATATTTTGTCAGTCATGCAACATGAGGGTTATTGAAAGACAACTGCAGAAAGCTATTGATCGCCTCAACTCCTGGGCTCTTGCTAATGGCTTCAGGTTCTCGCCGGAGAAGACCGTTTGCGGACACTTTTGTCGTAAGCGTAATCTTCATCCTGAACCTGAATTAAAGCTCGGACAAAATGCAATTCCGGTAGCAGCGGACACAAAATTCTTGGGACTCGTATTCGATAAAAAGCTGACCTTTCTGGAACATATCCGTCAACTCCGCACAAAGTGCACAAGAGGGTTGAATATTCTGCGCTCTCTTTCCTCAACATCTTGGGTTGCGGATCGATGCACCCTACTACGCATCTATCGTGCACTTGTACGATCCAGACTAGATTACGGGTCCCTGGTATACAATTCGGCCAGAGACAGTGTACTTAGATGGCTGGATCCTGTCCATCATCAGGCTCTCCGTATCGCTATTGGAGCATTTCGAACATCTCCTGTCCAGAGCTTATACGTCGAAGCAAACGAACCACCGTTATCACTTCGACGTAAGCAGTTGTCTCTAAAGTAGGCCTTAAAACTGAAATCCTTCCAGACCATCCTACGTGGCCATTCGTTTTTGAACCAGGATGGGAAAATCTGTACAACACCCGTAAGACTGCCAATCGTCCTTTTGGTATTCATCTCCATGAGCTACTCAAAGAACTGAATATTAAGGTAGACAAGGTTGTACAAACACCAAAGCAACCCCTTCCACGCTGGCATGCTCATGTTCCAACATGTGACTTCTCCCTTAGAAATTGGGGAAAGTCGGACACTTCATCATCTGTCTACCTGCAGCTTTATTCAGCACACCGAGCTGAACATTCTGACTTCGCGTCAGTTTACACAGACGGTTCGAAGTCGGAATCATATGTGGGATCTGCCGCTGTCTTTACAGACAGCACTACATTGGAGCAGATTCCTTCTGAATGTAGCATATTTACTGCAGAGCTGCAAGCTATTGAGTTAGCCTTGGATCACATTAGTAAATGCCAATACCAACGGTTCATTTTATACTCTGATTCTCTAAGTGTTTTACAGGCCTTAATAACTGTGAGATATAATCTTCATCCATATCTGTCTAGTATTCAGCAGAAGATTCACTTCCTCCGTGAACGTGAATATGATATCCGCTTCTGCTGGATTCCTAGCCACGTTGGGATTAGTGGAAATGATTTGGCTGACACCTCAGCCAAATCAGCAGTTCCCAGTAATAATCGCTGCCTGTTAGTCCCCCTATGCAGACTACAGGCAAATAATACACGAGAAAATACACTCCCAGTGGCACGATTCGTAGAATAGACAGACTGCGAATAAATTATATCATATAAAGCCTGTAATTGAACCGTGGCAGTCTGGTCTGCGCAGGAATCGTAAGGAGGAAGTCGTTCTCGCCAGGACCCGCATAGGACATAGTCATTTGACTCATTCATTTTTGCTGAGGGCTGATGACCCTCCTATGTGTGAGTCCTGTGGCACAGTTTTATCCATGAGACACATTTTAATTGATTGTCCAGATTTTAGCAATATCCGTTTTACCGCTTTTAATCATCTGACTGAGCTGTATACACTCGGTCTGATTTTATCCGACAATGACAATGTGTCTGCTGTTTTTAGCTTTTTAAAATTAATAAATATTTTTGCTCGTATATAAAATTTACATTTTTCTTTTATATATTTGTTATACCTTTGGACATAGTGACCTAAGTAATTAGGTCACTGAAAGTTTAAACTTTTTTATAAATGACATGGTCTTGGCGCATTATAGCCTTAGTAGCTAATGTGCCAATAAAATCAAAACCAACCAACCAACGTATAAGGTCTTGAATGGTTTGTGCATGTTCAGTGCTGATGGAATTCTTCCCCTTGTTCAGAATAATCACCTGAGAGGGCATAAATTCATATTGAGGAATGACAGTTGTAGGATAGATGTACGAAAATTTGCTTTTAGCCAGCGGGTGATTGATCGCTGGAACAAACTTCCATGTGTCTTTGTATAAGTTGATAGTTTAATTAGATTCAAAAAACTAGGCAACCGTTCGGAGCGAGTTAATGGGTAAAATGAGAATCCTCTGTGTGTGTGTGTGTGTGTGTGTGTGTGTGTGTGTGTGTGTGTGTGTGTGTGTGTGTGTGTGTGTGTGTGTGTGTGTGTGTGTGTGTGTGTGTGTGTGTGTGTTTCTTTTGCTGATGTTATATAAGCTTGGTTTCTTGCATCATCTGCCTTTGCTAATGCTAATGCTACTGCTAATAAATTATTCCCGACCGATAGGTAATTTTCCAACATGAAATCCGTGTAGGTATCCTGCAACCATCCGTTTCTAATATTTGCCTGCATGATCATCATCATCATCAGCCATTTTCAATCCACTGCAGGATGAAGGCCTCTCCAGCAACTTTCCAGTTCCTTCTGTTTTGAGCACTGGCCATCCATTTCCTACCCACAAACTCATGAATTTCATCTATCCCTCTCCGCCTTTGTCTTCCAGGTTTTCTTCTAGCTCGTCTTGGGTACCAATCTGTTATTTTCTTAGTCCATCTGTCATCATGTCTTCGAGCTATGTGTCCTGCCCAAGACGATTTTAGTTCTTTTAGTTTTGATAAGAATGTCCTTTACTGAGTTTGATGACTAATCCAGGTGTTTCTCTTCTTATCTAACAGTCTAATTCCCAATATAATTCGTTCCATTCTTCGCTGTGTAGTTCTTAGCTTCTCTTCCATTCTTTTGGTGAGTGCCCAAGTTTCACTTCCATAAGTCATGATGGGGAGTATACATTGATTCATTATTTTACTTTTCAGACAAACTGGGATATTGCTCTTCAGTATGTGACTATATTTCCTGAATGCTATCCATCCAAAATTTATTCTTCTCTTGATTTCCAGCCATTTATCATTATTACAGCTAATAACTTGTTCCAGATAAGTATATGACTCCACCTTTTCAATTACTGCTCCTTCAATCATTATTTCCCTTTCTGTGGCATACTTGTTCATCATTACTTTTGTTTTAGCCATATTCATCTTTAGTCCAAAATCCTTACTAACTCTGCATAACTTAAGATTTTCCTCTAATTCTTTGGGATCGTGGCTTATGATCACAATGCCATCTGCAAATCGTAAATGGTTCAGGTACTCTCCGTTCACATTGACTCCTTTCTGCGCCCAGTCTAATCTTCTGAAAGCTTCCTCAAGGGCAGCAGTAAACAGCTTCGGAGATATTGTGTCTCCTTGTCGAACTCCTTTCTAGATTTTAAATTTCCTACTGTCTTTGTCTAGTCTAATAAAGGAGGTAGCACGATCATATATTTTCTTCAAAATCATAATATATGGGGTATCTATGCCTTGTCTTTCCAGTGCCCGAAACATTGCCTTATGCTGTATGTAGTCAAATGCCTTTTCATAGTCCACAAATGCCAGGCATAATGGTGTTTTATATTCATTTGCTTTCTCCATTAGCTGTGATATTACGTGAAGGTGATCCATAGTTGAGAATCCTGTCCTAAAGCCAGCTTGCTCTTTCGGTTGATTCTCATCAAGTATTCTTTCTAATCTGTTAGTAATGATCCTTGTGAACAACTTGTAGATGTGGGATAACAAGCTTATTGGTCTATAATTGGCCTGCATGATAGTGGTGTCAAAAATGATTCAATGAAACAGGCTTATACAGCAAACTATTAAAAAAAAAAAAAAAATATATATATATATATATATATATACGTATATATACGTATATATATGCACCTCCTTTGTCCAAGCCTTGTTTGTATGAATTTAAGCTATCCACTTTTATTAATGATGACCTTGATAACCGTCATTAGTTGATCTGTGCAGTTTCTCTCATTGCATCTGTGTAGGATTTCTAGATCTGATTGAAACATCACACACCTCCCAGCTTACCTTTGCAGCATCAGAAAACCCAGTTAACAAACTTGAAATGTCTTGATCCTTATTATTAATAAGTATTAAAAACAGTAAAAAACCCAAGACCAGGGTGGGAAACTATCATACTGCCAAAGCTTGCGGTACCCTAGAATTGTTGGGAACCCAGACAGTTGGCTAGACATAGTTGTTCAGATCATGTGGAGCCCTTTCGTGTATCTATTGGGTGGGAAGCTAGACTCTTTAGTTTCAGCACTGCTGAACATCGAACACGAGTACCCCGAGTAGAGAACGAATACTTATTTACATAATGAATGGCCAGATATCGTTGTTCTCGGTTAACCATAATATGATAGTTTTCTGTCATTTGCATATTATTAACCGGAAAGGTAAGAACGGTAAAACAGGCCATTTATAAATTAATTCCTTGTCAAAGCGACAACAGTTCTTTTACTTTTTTTTAAATTTTATTATTTCTTCAAATTTCAATTCAGTGGTTTTTATTGAATCTGATATTTGGTGTTCTTGCAAAATTTTACTTTGGCAATTTCCTGGATCACACTCGCCTGAAACTGGCACTAATTAACTAGTAATTAGTTAAAACCACTTGCGTACTGGAACTATAGTTTCGATTTCAGAGTTTCAATTTTGCAGTTTTACAATCAAAGGGCTTCAGAATATTTAACATACTTTTAAATTCTAGCCTTTTCAGACTTAAATATATTTTTACATATAAATGAATTGCAAGCTCTAAAAATGTATTTATTCTTAACTGATTACTCCTAGTTAATTTTTTTTTTTTTTTTACCGCCTCTCAAACAACTCAATTCTAGTTGCGACAAGCATGCAGAATAGCGCCTGCCGTTATTTAGCACTATCGCGCTACAGTATCTTCAGAATCTACATGCGTGCTAAGGTAATGGAATTTTGGGGGATTTTATTATAAAATAATATATAGTTAGATTAAATGCGTCATTGCATTTTATGGGTTAATGATATTAAATCAAATGGGAGGGATAAAATCGTATATATTATAAGTTTGGTTATTTTTATTTCGTAAAACTGAAATTTGATTGTAGATCATGTCTATACTATTATGGCACAATATCATATTTTAAATTATATGTATATCTATTACTCAGATTTTGGAATATCTGACCCTTCAATTTCGTGGAATTCGTTTTTATAATGTTTTGCCTTATTTAGGAATGTATTATTAAGGGTAGCAGTTTTGGCTACGCAATTCTGTTATTTTGTAGGACCGCATACTTCCGATTTCTATATTGAAATAATTTTAATTTATATTTGTTATTAAGTAGTTTGTTATGCCGATTGTAGAGTTCACTTTTTTATGTTCTTTATTCCCCGAAGTTTTTAAATTAAAGGATCTGACGAGGTGCACTTGTTAATCTTTATAAACTTGACAGATTGCTCCCCTTTAATTCCAGTTTGCCGGGCTGTCAGGCGTTTATAGTAGGCTTAACTACGCGATATACGTAGGAGAGTATTTTGGACAGCTGCTCTAGCTTTCAGGTAAATTGTTCCAATTATAAAGCGACCTGTTTTTTTTGTTTTTAATAATGTGGTGCTTCATACCAATTTCATGTTTAAATAATATCAGAAGTGATTTGCAATTTAAGTATCTTGTCTTTATGCCGGCTGAACCATCGAAGTTTATTTCCCCTCCCCCCCCCACCTCTTTTTTTTTTTTTTTCTGAAAATCTGCATCTCGTGCACTTTACGTCATTTTTACTGCATTCGTATTACTGTTTGCATTTTCGGATTATAAAGATCTTCTTGATTTATACGATATAGTTTCCGTTACAGCCGGTTACGTCTTCATTAGGGTGGAATTCGTTGTTGCCGGTAGGATTTATTATTGTTAAGCACTACCTATTAATGCAGTTTCCGCAAGACTCATCTGTTATGAGGTGTTGAATTTTCTGCAGGTTGCAGTACTGTGATATGTACTATAGTTAAATTTGTTGTGTAAATGAGTTATGAATTACATTTTGTAGTAATTGAATATAAATTAAATCGGAACAGTACTTCCTTGAGAACTTGTTGCATTTTTATCACTTTAATTAATAGCATTATAGTTTGACTTCAGCAGTCATGAGGAGCTTCTCTTTCCCCCATGATGTTTTTGCACCATAAAAACCAATCGGTCTTCTCCCCATCACCTTTCTTGTTCCTTTTAGTCACTCCCTTTCAGTCCCTGAGCTGTAGGAAAGTATCTCCCCCCCCACCGAACCATCTTGGTTTCTTTATTAATATTCTGTAAGTCATAGTGGTGTATCACAGACATGGTTTTCTTTCTTTAACTTTGGAAGTGTGATCAGATCAGTAGTGAAACTTCCATTCTGCCACTGCAGGAGTGCAGATTGGCTGTTTGGATTGGTTCTTATAATGCATGGCACTTGGAATTTGTAGTTTTAGATAAAGTACAGACACTAAAGTGGGCGCTGACTCTCTTTAAAAATTACAGCTGTGAATTACAGGCTCCGAAAAAGCGATAAGTATTTGCCTTTTTATTTACCTAATTGTTATTTTATATTTTACTTTATACGTAGTCTTATTGTTACGCTGGTTATTTTTAATTTAGTTTTTGTAGATTACTACTTAATATACGTAAAACCGTTATTTCGTTCGAATCTTGCAGCCATTGTTTTTGTAAAGAGTAGCAGGGAATTCAAATTTTTAATTGTGGTAACTAGGCAGTTGTAACATAATTATATAGCATAATACGCATCACTGCATTTAGGATTCTATTAGATAGCATAGTATTGACAATTAATTAATTAAATTTATTGATCTTATTAATTAAAAAATATCATGCCCCAGACTAGAGCAGCAAAGCAACAGGCACAAAGTGGCAGGAGTGCTGTGATTCGGGAGAGAACTGAGGGGGGCAATTCTCCAACGCATCACAGCCTAAAAAAATGTAACTTGTGAAATGTTTGCCGAACTCTCTGGAACAGAACATGATCTAGCCAAGGAGGATGTCTTTGTGTGTGCCAGTTGCAGAGAGTGTCTAGAAATTAGGCATCAACTCAGCGTTCTACTGGGGTTCTATGAGAGCTTGAGGTGTAGGGTAGATGCCCTCGAAGAAATTAATGAGGGCCCCGTCAAGCTCTCAGCTGCCCAACTCAAAGCCAGAGCTCACTCCTGGGCATCAGGCAACACAGTGGCAATCTCCAAGGCAGAATGCGCTGCTCCCAAAGGAACTAGTTATTGTTGGTGACTCTATTGTCAGGAAGATGGGAAATATATTGTGTAAAAAGGATAATGGAACAGGACCAGGGTATGTCTGCCAGGGGCAAAAATTGATGATGTTGTAAAGCATATATCATCTTTTAAGGGCACAAAAGGTGATATTGTTGTACACGTTGGCACCAATGACATTACGAGTAGGAGATCTGCAGATTTACTTAACAAGTACAGGTCAGTGTTGCAAAATAGTCGTGAGTCAGGGTTAAATTTGAAAGTGTCTGCAATTCTGCCCAGACACGAATGGAGGGAGTATATGATGAGAGCCTTGTCGATCAATTCGGCCTTGGAAAGATTTTCCAAGGCTCAAGGGGTAGAATTTTTTTCAGCCTGGTCTGTACTTGTTAACAGGAGAGACTGCTTCTACAGGGATGGGATACACTTAAATAGAAAGGGTGCAAGAATATTTGCTGATGCTATTGAGGCAGTGTTAGGTGGGTCAAAAAACTGCTAGCTTGGGGAGGGGGATTCACAGACTAAAAGGTTAAAAGTAGCTGCAGGCAGAGGTGAAGGTGATTCTAGCACAACTTCTATTAGAATAAGTAGTGACCTGGCGTGAGGGGTGCTTGGGGTTTCAGGGACTGATGGTAGTCATCGTGAAACAGGTGGGTATATGGGATGTGTTAGGGTAACTAATAATAAGGATAGGTACATGTATACTTGCATGTATACCAATGCTAGAAGTATAGTAAATAAATTTGATGAATTTGAAGTGTTGGTCAAGACATCAAAGGTGGATATTGTTGGATATTGGTGTCGCACTGATATTAGGAATGCAGAACTGGAATTTGGGGATTACAATTTGTACAGAAAGGATAGACAGGATAGGAAGGGAGGAGGTGTTATGCTGTTAATTAGGAAAAACATAAAATCAAAAGTGCATCCAGTTGATATAGATGAACAGTGCACTGTTGAGTCAGTTTGGTGTGACGTAAGCACTGTGAAAGCAAAAATAAGAGTAGGAGTGTGTTATAGACCTAATGACTTGAATGAGTACAATGAACAATTGTACAGAGAAATAGTGGGATAGTAAATCAGAATGTCTTATAATGGGGGATTTTAACTTCCCAGATATTGACTGGAACTTGTGGGTTGGTCACTCACACACTAGTAAGACTTTTGTGGATTTATTGGATGATTGTTTTCTATAACAGCATGTTCGAGAGGCAACTAGAGAGGGTAATACTCTTGATCTGGTTATCAGCAGCGATCATTCGTGTATTAAGAATTTGCAGATAAAGGAACCACTAGGTGGCAGTGATCGCAGTGTACTGATATGGGATTTACTTAAAGATATAATTACCATCAGGGGTAAAGGAAAGGGTTTTTGCTTCCGTAAAGGTGAGTACAGTGGTCTCAGACAGTTTTTAACTTCTGTACAGTGGGATCAACTGACCATGTTACCAACAGTAAATTCTAAGTGGGAAGCATTCAAGGAATTAATCGTGAATGCTACTAAAAGTTTCATACTTATTAAGAAATATTGTTCAAGGTTTAGGCCTAAATGGTTATGCCTTAAAAGTACTGCATATGGGTAGAAGTAATCCCAGAGAAAGGTACAAACTGTGTGGTACTACGCTTAAGGTGGTAGAAAACGAAAAAGACTTGGGAGTAATTGTGCAGTCAGATATGAAGTTTTCTGAGCAATGCAGACAGGCTGCCAGGGCAGGTCATAGGGTTTTGTCAATGATATATAGGAATTTTGCTAGCAGGGAAAAGGTGATTGTCCCTCTGTATAAGGTAATGGTCAGGTCATGCCTTGAATACTGCGTACATGTCTGTAGGCCTCATTTTAGGAAGGATGTAGATTTGCTTGAGCGTGTACAGTGAAGGGCAACAAGATTGCTGAAGGGAATGAAGGGATCCTCTTACCAAGAGAGGCCTAAGTTCTGAAAATTGTAGTGGCTGGTGACATATACCTGTGCGGTGATCTGATTGAGGTGTTTAAGGCATTGAATGGGTTGAGCACACTGAATTCTTATGAGATCCTTCCACTTGATTACGAACCGAAGGGGGCATAAATTCAAATTAAGAAAAGACAGATGTAGAATAGATGTGTGGAAATTTGCCTTTAGCCAGCAGGTGGTTAATTGCTGGAACAAACTTCCATCTGTTGTTGTGGAAGTTAATAGGTTAAATTAATTTAAGGAAGAACTGGACAGACAGGCATTTGGAGGGAATGGTGTATTTTTTTTTTTTTTTTGCTGATGCTGCATAAGCTCATATACTTACTTTCTTGCATCACATGCCACTATTACTACTACTAGTTTCCTCTCAGTGAACTGTTTTCTGTTCACATTTAGGTTCACTATGAATTATGAGACATTAATTCTTTGTGTGGCAATCCTTTTTTTTTTTTTGGAGTTAGTCAAATCATATGAGTATTCCCCCCCTCCCCCCACTCATATACCCATCTGTAAGAGTGGGTATGTGGGTAGTGCCTCTGCACATATGGCTTAGATCCATCATGTCAGTTTTTCTGGAAACTGCATTTGGGAGATGAAAAATAATGGAAGTGGGATAAGCTGAAGAATGACTGAAAAAAACATAAATTTAAAGTATTAGTATTAATAAGTATACTGTACTGTATACAGGTCTGGAGGCCTCATTTCAAGAAGGATGTAGAGCTGCTGGAACGAGTACAGAGAAGGGCAACAAGATTAGTGAATGGAACAAAGGGGTGCTCTTACGAAGAAAGGCCTAAGTTTTGCAAATTACAGTGTCTGGAGACTAGGCACCAGCGAGGTGATCTGATAGAGGTGTATAAAGCATTGAATGGTTTGAGCATGCTCAATGCTGATGGGATTCTTCCTCTCGCTCAGAATAATCACCTGAGAGGGCATAAATTCAAATTGAGGAAAGACAGATGTAGGATAGACGTGCGGAAATTTGCCTTTAGCCAGCGAGTGGTTGGTTGGTGGAACAGACTTCCATCTCTTGTCGTGGAAGTTGATAGCCTAAATAAGTTTAAGGCTCAGCTGGACAGGTATTTTGAAGGAACAGAGGGGTGAAGTGGAAGTGGGTTTTTTTTTTTTTTTTTTGGCTGATGCTGCATAAGCTTGATTTCTTGCATCAAATGCCTCTACTAATGCTAAAATGCTAATAATGGCCACATGGTGCAAGGAGGCCCATGGCTTATGCTGCACCAGCCAAAAATAAAAAATAAATAAAATAATAAGAGTGAAATAAAAAAACAAATAAAATAATTCTTATTAAAAACAATTAATAAGAAGAAAATAAAAAAATAATTAATAAGAGAAAAGGAAATGGATAACTTATGCATTTCTCTCCTCCTTTAGGTAATTCAGCTGACCTTTGAATTTCCCCAAACTGTCAGCCTCTGCCTCTGCCGCCCATGTAACTTATTCCAGTAATTTATAACTCGCTGGCTAAAATAAAGCTTCATGCAATCCAGTCTAAACAACTCCCCCCCCCCCCCCCCATAACTTGAAATTATGGTCCCTTGTTCTAGAATCATTTATAACCCTGAAAATTTCATCCTTATTCATTTTGCTTATGCCTCTCAGAGCCTTAAACACCTCAATAAAGTCTCCTCTAAAGTGCCTAGTTTCCAAGCTCTGTAACAAACCCTGGGGCTCTCATCTGGTGAGTATGGGCTTGGTACACCCATGGTTCTCAGCTGGATATCATCATTCTTCTCTTTCTTGGTGATTCCCTTCTACTTCTCTCTCTCTCTCTCTCTCTCTCTCTCTCTCTCTCTCTCTCTCTCTCTCTCTCTCTTAGGGTAACTCGGGAATTTTTTTTGGCTGGTGGAGCATAAGCCTCAGGCTTCCTTGCACCATATAGCTAATAATAATAAAATAATAATAACCTGCATATTCGAAGTCTTTTCTGATATGGATGCCCTTTTGCTGATCTCATCAGGCAAGTTATCCATCTTTGGACCCTTTCAAAAAGAAGTGTCTTTCTTTAGGTGTGGTCTCCATACTTGAACACAGTATTCCAAGTGTGGTCTAACAATAGCCTTATATAATGGGATTATGATGTCCTTATTTCTACTAGCAATTATTCAATAAATCATCGATAGGACACCATTGACCCTCCTTGCAACCAGTCTACAAGCTTGGAGAACTTCATATCTGATTTTATCATAATACCAAAGTCCCTTTCCTCCAGTACTGACTTTTGTTCAACTATGCCAAGAGTATAAGTTATTTTAGAGTTACTGTTCCCCAGGTGCAATACCTTACACTTTGCTGGATTAAAGCATTGCTGCCATTTTTCTGACTATCCCTGAAGTCTGTCTAGGTCATTCTGAAGAAGCTCTGCTAGGCAGCAATCATTAATGACTCTGCCAATGTTTACGTCAACTGCAAATTTAGACATCACACCATCTATCCGTTCATCGATGTCATTTGCGTCAACCCAATCTGAGGAATAACCATTTATCACAACCATCTGTCTCCTGCCCTGAAGCCATCCAACTATCCATCTAAGGATAGCTGGATGGCTTCAGGGCAGGAGGTGTATTCCAACCTGTTCCAGCTTATAAAGTAACAGTTCATGTGGGACCGAGTCAAATGCTTTACTGAAATCCAAATAAACAATGTCAAAATTATTCCTTAAGTCCAGCTCTTGAGTGACTCTGTCAAAATAGCTAACCAGATTAGTTAAACATGATTTTCCCATTACAAAACCAACCATGCTGAGTATCATTCAGAATTCCATTTCTGTCTAAGTGATCCTGAATTCCACCCTTGATCATAGCCTTCAAGATTTTCCTACTACTGAATTTAGACTAACCAGCCGGTAATTTCCCACTTCACTCTTAGAACCACCCTTATGTGTTAGAGATATGATGGCACTTTTCCAATCCAATGGAATTACCCCCGAGTCCAGTGATGCTCTCATAAGTAGCCTCAATGGTTCAATGCATTCACTTGCTGCCTCCCTTAAGATTATAGGGTAAATGCCATCAAAGATAAAATAATGGAAGTAGGCTGAAGAATGTCTGGAAAAACATAAATTTAAAGTATTATTAGTAATGGCCACGTGGTGCAATGTGCAAAGTAGTGCAAAATAGAATAAAAATAATATAAAAATCAAAATTAATATAAAAGCACTTCCTAATTCAGCAAAAAGAAAACCTAAACTTTATTTTTATAATAACAACAAAAATGGAGTTTAATAGATACCACATGAGTATTTGTGGGTTAAACTTTAGAATATGAGGCACAATCCCAAGAATCTTTGCAACTACAAGTGATGGGCAGGTCTAGATCTGCCCACTGGTTGCTTACGTAGACTACTAATAATTGCAGTTTTGCATTACAGAGAATGTTTCTCAAATTACAGCCAGCAGGAATATCATATAAATAAATCTGATATGTTTTTGGCAGACTAACAATTTCTATACTTTCCCTCCCTTGTGGCTCTCATATTCAGTTAGTCAAAAAAGGTTAGGTTTGTTTATGCCATTAATTTCAGATGGTTAAGTGAAGAACGGTGTCTGTAATTTTTAGTGTATGTTATTGTCTGTGGCCACAGTTTTTTCTTGAATCTATCCCGAATTAGTGGCATAACCTAACCTTTTTTGACTAAACAAAAATGGAATCTATAAAAAAAAAATAAATAAAAGATCTGTTTCTTCAATACACAGCCTTTCACACATTCAATTTAAAAAAACTGGAAAATTACTCACAGCACTAGATCTTCCAATCATTGAACTTCTGGGCAGAGCTAGACCTGTCCATTTGTAGGCACAAACATCCATGGGATTGTACCTCATTCTAAAGATTAACTTATTTGTGTTTAATTTAAGTTTTTTTTTTTTTTTTTATTAATATACTTTAGTATAGAGGAGTTTAAATCTTCATTACAGCTTTTTTTTTGATGGTCAGTATAATTGTGCTACAATAAACAATGGGCTTTATTTTTTATGGTGGCACATGGGATTTATCCCACAATTGCACAAGAGCAACACAAGCATAGTGTGCATAGTGTTAGGGTCAGGTGCCACCTGTGATTTCTCACATCTGCGCCATATGTACGCTGTGAAGAAATACAGAACTACTGTAAATGCCAGAAAAGTGTTGTCTGTTGTATATGACATATTGCGTTAGGTTCTGTTGGGTGTCCTGCATTTGGCCGCGGGGCCCCTGGTGGGACCTCACGTTGCCCGCACACACCGCTAGGAGGTAGCCAGGCTGCCCTTTATTCTCTGGCTGGTCTCCGCCAGGGTCGCCTGAGCGTCCTGGACGAAGACCAAGTTAAAAAAAAAAAAAAAGAGAGAGGAAGAGAAGGCCTGGGGAACAAGAGGAATAGGGATCTGAATGTGAGGAACAAGCTAAAGTGGACAGATAGAGAAGGCAGTCCACCCGAGTAAGGAGAAATAGGGGATGGGTAGAGGGATCAAAAGTCACAGGGGCAGGCGCCACTGTGCGAGTGCCAAAGGCCAAGCACTCTCTGGGGGTCAGCTTTTCAAGGAGTGCCAACCATGATGATGCCAGCATAGTATTTTAATCTTCAGTCTTACTCTTTTATCAGTTGGGAAAATGCTATCCGACCCCAGTTTGTGTTTGTACTTGAGGGTCGTTGTTCTGAGCAGCTCTAAGTTCAGCAAACTTTGCCCGTCTGATGGTAAAGACAGCTTGTGTGTAACTCGTTAAGGCTTTGTATGTTGTTTCATTCTGAAGCAGGTATGTTTCATGGTTACGAGGGTTCTCCTGGATTTCAGTAAAAAATTTGAGCCTACAATCATCGCAAGCAGGGCACTTATACATGACATGCCCCCATGACTCCTCTTCGCCACAGTGGCAGAATGGATTGCTTTCAATTCCCATTGCTGTCAATTTTTGTTGAAAGGGCCCATGTCCAGTGATCAGGAATGTAACTTGCAGACCAGGTGAAAACCAAGAAGGAGACTTCGGGAAAGTCATGTCAATGGATGGGAGGAATCTTCTGGTAATTTCTCCTTTGGGCGTGGTTTCCCATGAATGCTGCCAAATTCCTTGAAGGTGTGTGAAGATACGTTTTCTTTCTTGTTTCAGGTCATTGGTAAGCTGCAGTTGAAGATTTAACAACTGTGTCGGAATTCCCTTCTTTAATCGATGGTAAAGTCCCCTTTTAATCACCTCAAGATAGAGTGGCAAGCATCCAGTAATAACCTGTAGGGCAGGGGTGCTGACAGTGCGACATGCCCTGCAGATAGATAACATCATGAATCTTTGTATTGAGTCAAGTTTACGCTTGTTCTTTTCCAGGATGGCCTTTGTACACCAAACTGAGGCTCCATAACACACAATTGGGAGAAACGCCGCTTTATAGATGAGAGACAAAGCTTTATGCTTCAAACCCCAGTCCGCTCTGCTGACTCTTCTTATCATAGCCGTATACTTTCGGATTTTTGTGGATAATTACTTCAGATGAGAGTGAAAGGTAAGACCGGTGTCAATGTAGATTCCCAGGTATTTGACTTCTGTGTAGAGACGTATAGGGATGTTATTTAACTTCATTGTTGGAGGCCTGTGTATTTGTAGCTTTCCTTTGAGGAGAATCGATTTTGTTTTCTCACCAGAAATTGAGAGGTTGTGGAGTGCTGCCCAGTTTTGGAGCTTTTCCAGAGCTGTATTTGCTTTTTCTTCCAGTGCCGCTCTTGTGTCACCTTGCACCACTAGAACAAGATCATCATCGAAGGCTAAGGGTCTGGCTCCACCCAGGTCAAACCCCAGGAACTCGTCCAGAACAAGCAGTTGCTCTTGACATCCCTTTGGCATAAAGATCTAAAATAGCTTCCATCTTTGACTTGGCGCATTATGGCCTTAGCTGCCAATGCGCCATAAAAAACCAAATCAAATCAAGCTTCCATCTTATGGCTTGCCAACAGTTTTTTGTAATTGGATATCCAGTTTTCTCTCTGATCGCTTACTTAGGGTGATGGTAGATGGCTCTCTGTCTTTTAATTTCTCCATTAATACTGGTGTCCTCGAAGGTTCAGTTCTTTCCCCCACTCTTTTCCTCTTTTATATTAATGACCTTCTTCCATTGACTGGAAATACTATCCATAGTTTTGCTGATGATAGCACATTGCATTCCACTTTCCAGTTTGAGAAACCTTGCTCTGCTCAATCAGTTTCAACTTCTCGAATATCCGCAACCAATTCCTTAAATGCCGATCTCCAAGTTATTCTCCAGTGGGGCAAAGACAACCTAGTTGAATTCAATACTTCTAAAACTCAGTCTTGTCTTATCTCACAAAAAAAGGATTCTTCTGCTCCTATGCTTATCTTTGGTAACACTCAGATTTCTAGGCAAAATGATATTTCTTTTGGGGATTACCCTGACTTCTAATCTCTCTTGGTACAAAGCACATTACAAATATTGCTTCCTCTGCATCCAAAAAACTTGGTTTCTTTTTTGCTCTCGGTGTTACTTTTCTTCCAAATAGCTGTTGACTCTACAAATTGCAAATCTGCCTACCATGGAATATTGTTCCCACATCTGGGCCGGTGCCCCCCAAAACCTCTGTCAGGCTTTTGGATTACATTCAGAAGAGGGCAGCTAGGTTAATTAACGGCTCATATTTAACAGTCTCTCCATTCTGTCTCATAGATGTTCTGTTTCTGCTGCGTGCCTTTACTACAGATACTTCCATGGGCACCGTTCTTCTGAATTGGCTTCTGTAATTCCTGTTCTTTTTCAAAACAGTCCGAACGCGTGCTGCCACCAGCCAACTTCCATTTACTGTCGAACTTCAAACTCACAGAACCAACTTTTCACCTTCCTCGTTTATTCATTAAATTGCCATTTTCTGGAACAACCTTCCTTCATATGTATTTACTCAAAATTACAGTCTACATAAGTTCAAGTCTAATGTCAACAAATATCTTCTTTTGTCTTCCCAACCTCCAACAGTCCACACTAGATTTCAAATAGTCTAAGAGTAGAAAACTTGCTTCTTGTCCAAATGGTAGTCAAACATTCTGGTCTTGTGCTCATCTGTATTCCCACTTCTGGCAAGACCAGATGGTTTTGTTGCCACTTCAGCCAAAGATAAAGCTGACCTACTAGCATCCTACTTTTCTTCCAACTCGTGTATTGATGATCTTGGCAAACTATCTCCTACTATTCTTAGTATACTTCATTTAATGTCCCCTGTAGTTTTCCATCAAAAGGATGCAGAGGGATTTTGAACAACCTTGATGCTAAGAAAGCTCCAGGTCCTGATAGTATTTCTCCACTTGTTTTCAAAACATGTGCTCCTGAACTTATTCATGTTCTGTGTCACCTGTTTTCACTTTCTTATTCCAAAGGTGTGTTTCCTTCTGCTTGGAAATTTGCTCATGTCATGCCAGTTTCTAAAAGGGTGACGAATCTCTCCCATCCAAACTTCCATCTGATTAATGATCACCAGTATGGATTTCCTCAGTGTTGATCCACTGGTGATATTCTGGCTTATGTTACCGGCCTATGGTCAGATTCAGTGGAAAAGTTTGGCAAAACTCAAGGAGTTGCTCTTGATATCTCAAAGGCTTTTGATCATGTTTGGCATAAAGGTCTTCTAAATAAGCTTCCATCTTATGGTTTGCCAACAATTTTTTGTAATTGGGTATCCAGTTTTCCCTCTGACTGGTGAATGCATGTGATGGTAGATGGCTCTCTATCTTCTTTCTTTTCTGCTAATGCTGATGTTCTCCAAGGTTCTTTCTCCTTCTCTTTTCCTCTTTTATAATGACCTTCTTCCATTGACTGGAAATCCTGTCCATAATTTTGCTAATGAAAGCACATTGAATTCCACCTTCCAGTTTGAGAAACCTTATCCCACACAAGCTTTAACCTGTCGAATATCCAGTAACATTTCCTTAAATGCTGATCTCCAGGTAATTCTTTGGTGAGGCAAAGATACCTTAGTTGATTTCAATCCTCCTAGAACTGTCATGTCTTATACCGCACAAAAAGGGTTCTTCTGCTTTTATGCTTATCTTTGATGACACTAATTTCTAGCAGCTCGTGCGCCATTAAACCCCCATCTGACACACACACACACACACACACACTAATTTCTAGGGAAAATCATATATCATATTTCTTCAATTCTAAGACACCATCGTTTGTAAGACGCACCTTAATTTCGAAAAAAGAGCTTTGATTCTTAAAAAAAAAAAAATAAATAAAAATGAAACACTAAAATAAATCTAACAAATATTTTTATTATAATAGAATTCAATATACTAACAACAATAGTACCAGTATTTATCAGTAGGTATGTTATTCATCACTTCCTTCTGAATCTTCTGAGCCATCGATATCTGAATCAATATCAGTCTACTTCACATTCAGGGTTGGGCGCCTCTGTAGCCAGGTGGGAAGGAGCAGCAGTGCGTAGCACACGCTTCTTGATTTGACCGGGGTTCGAGCCCGTCACCACCAAATACGGAGGATGCGGAAAGGTTAGGGAATGACTACTGCACATCATGGAGCAATATGGCCTTAGTTGCTAATGCTCCTAAAAACCAAATAACAACAACATTCAGGGTCAGATTTTTCTGAGCCATAGTTATCTTCATTATTCCATAATATATCATCTTCTGAGCCATCGAGAGCATTGGTGATGCAACATTTTTTAAATGAGTGCTTTACTATTCTTTCTGGGATCAGCTTCCAAGCTGTTAATACCCAATCTAACAATTTTGATGCCGGCACTTTCTTAATTTTTCTGGAAGGTGTCAGCGGAAGGCTGTCAGTCAACAGCCAGGATTCATATTCTTTTCTCAAGTAATACTTAAATGGTTTGTTGACTGAAATGTCGAGTGGCTACAGTTGGCTAGTCATGCCACCAGGAATTGCAACCAAGTCACCACGTTTTTATTTTTGACACGTTCGGACAAATGTTCATAAAATGCATCAAGTATTAGCATGCTAGTTAGGTTATGAAGACTTCCAGGACATCTATTCCACACAACATTTAGCCAGTCTTCCATAAGCCTTGCCGACATCCATCCATTTTTTTGTGCACGCACAATATTTAAAATTAAATACGGTGGCAACTTTCGACCATCAGCAGTGATGCATAGCATCACAATGATATGCTGCTCTTTGTAGCCCGTGTTTATAATCTTGATTTCTTTAGCGTTGACGGTGTAATTTCGAGGCGTATTGAAATTACATTTCTTTTTTTCCTTAATTTCATCACCTGTCACTGAAAGTTAATCAGCTTCTGTTGAAAGTCTGCAGGAATTTTTGACAGATAGATGTTCGGCACCTTAACTATAATCCACTATGATGCACGAGTCTGTCACACCAGCCGCGACTGCCTTTAAAAATTATTTTCTCTATTCCAAGGGACTTGGCAATTTCTCCGGCTTTCAATTGCATGGCTTGTTGAGCGATGGGTAATCTTTTTGCACGTGTCTCCCTTACAAAATGTATCACAGCTTCATTGACTTGTGGAAATCTTCCTTTCTTAGGCCCTGTAAAGCACTTGGTTGTTGCTTTGCACGAAAATATGGAATTGCGATAATTTCTCCAATGACAAACATTTACTCCACTAATGTCAAAATGTTGACTGCAGCTCTCTTTCCATGTTCTTTTGCATATACAATAACTTTTTGTTTCAGTGCGGCTTCATAGTGCAATCTTGTTGACATTTTAATGTGCAATAAGGGATCAAAATTAATGAAATACAGTTTTCCACTGTATTTCATTGTAATACAGAAATCCCCTTCTTACGTACTCTCGAAGATGCAAACAACTTCCTAGTTTTCGCTGAGTGAGCTCCACTATAATGAAATAACGGTGGCTTCACATTTCAAAAGCATGTGAAATCACCCACGCCACTTTATTCTCCAATGGAATTGGAGAATGCGATAACAGTCAAACTTGGAGGCGGGGTTTCCACGTAAAACCGTGTGGTGCTGTGTAAAGCATGGGAAAATTCGAAAAAAAAAACTGCAATTGTAAGATGCCAACGATTCTAAGATGCATCCCTTTTTAGAGACGTTTATAGGGGAAAAGAGTGCATCTTAGAATCTAAGAAATACAGTATCTCTATTGGGGATTACTCTGACTTCTAATCTTTCTTGTGCCTAAGAACTTTATAAATATTGTTTCTTCTGCATCTAAAAAACTATTTTCTCTTTTGCTCTCTGCATTACTTTTCTTTCAAACAGCTGTTCACTCTGTACAAATCACAAATCTGGTCTACTGTGAAATATTGTTCCCACATCTGGGATGGTGCATCTAAAACTTCTTACAGGCTTCTAGATTCCATTCAACAGAGGGCAGTTAGGTTAATTGATGACTTGTCTCAAACAGTCTCTCCACTCTATCTCAAAGACATTCTGTTTCTGCTGTATGCTTTTTCTATAGATACTTCTATGGGCACTGTTCTGAATTGATGTCTATAATTTCCGCTGTCTCTTCCAAAGCATTCTGAAAATGTGCCGCAACCAGTTAACATCCTTTTACTGTCCAACTTCAGACTCGGAACCAACTTTTCTTCTTCCTCATTTATTTATTCAACTTCTGTTCTCTGGAACAAACTTCCTTATGTATTTCCTGAAAATTATAATCAACAGAAGTTGCACATGCAATTAACAAACATAAAGGGGCTCACATGTGGTGAGTATGGGCTTAGTATACCCAGGATCCTGAGCTGGATATTATCATTCTTCTTTTTCTTGGTGATTTCCTTCTACTTTTGACTCTCTCTCTCTCAGGGTAACTTGGGAATTTTTTTTTTTGACTGGTGCAGCATAAGTCTCTGGCTTCCTTGCACCATATAGCTAATAATAATAATAAATACAGTGCAATATGGTCTAAGTCACTGATGCACCTAAAACCCTACAGCAACCAACCAACCTACAGAATTTCAAGTCTAAAATGTCAACAAATATGTTTCATCTTTTCAACCTTCAACTCATGCACACAGTACTAAGTACTATAGGTTCTAATACCTCTCGTGTTTCGGATTTCCAAAAAAAAAAAAGAGCATGATTTTCCTCCATAAATATTATTGCTGTTTCATAGTATATTTTTGGCAACCCATAACTGCAGTAATAAAGTGATTTTTATGTTTACTGCCAGCATAAGAGGATATCTAGCTAAAACTATTAATAATATATAGAGAACTTAAACTACAAAATAAATACAGCAGATTATTGTTGGTAGTAGGTAAGATAAGATGTAATTTGCTCCTGTGAGTAATGATTTCTATTTCAAAATAAAAGTGAAATTATAGAAAGAAAAGACCAAAGCACCATTATGTCCAGAGGAGTTTTTTGTTGTATTTTGAGTCTTGAGTTATGAGTCATGCTTATTGCTTTACTCATTTTTTTCTTTTTTATTTTATCATTTTATATTTATAATTTTATTTTATTTTGAAATAGTAATAGTAGTGATGGCAAATGATGCAAGGAAGCAAGCTTACATATCATCATCCAAAAAAAAAAAAAAAAAAAAAAAAACAGTTCACCCAACTGTACCCTCCAAGAATTTGTCTAATTCTCCATTCAGTTTATTGAACCCATCTACTTCCACAACAACAGATGGAAGCCTGTTCCAACAATCAGTTGCCCACTGGCTGAAGCCAAACTTCCACATATCTATCCTGTAATCATCCTTCCTCAACTCAATTTTTTTGAAATATGAATGGTTAGGTTTTCAGGAGAAAAATGGTATATTGTCTTACCTGTTACCCAATTATCAGATTATGAGGTATGGATATTAAATAACGAGACTGGGTGTGCAGTCGCTACACACCAAGCACCACCTGTGAAACAAAGGCACGGTTGACTGAATCTTTCCCTAGTTGGCTCCAAGTCATGTTCTAAATGTTTATTTATTTGCATTAAGACAGGTTTTCATTACCTTGTGTTCTTTCATTTTGCCAGAAAAATGACAGAAAATCGAATAATGAACGAACCTCAAATTTTTAACAACAGAACTAAAGAAAATACCAACTGAAGGTTTGAGTTATGTCAAGTTTATGGGGAAGATACTATGTCAAGAGCTCATGTATTTGAATGGCCTAAAAAATTTTTATTTGGTTGAGAGAATGTGGATGACAGTGAACAATAAGGCTGTCTTGTATCACATGAAAAAGTGATGAAAATGAGGACTGGATATGGACACTGATTAGATGTGATCGTTGTTTAGCATTAGAATGGTTGTATCAGAACTCGATATAGATAAAGGAACACAAATTTCAAACAAATTTAGGAATGAGGAAAGCACATGCTAAATTTTGAATGAACATCAGAGAATTTGAAAAGACAGTTTTTGAAGGTGTTTTGAAACAAATTGAAGATCCAGATTTTCCAGTTACTTGCAGTGAAAGTTGGTTGTTCTGGTATGTCTTAGAAACTGAAAAACAGTCAATACAACTGAAGACCAAATAGCCCCCAGACCAAAAAAAAGCAAGAATGCTAAAATCAAAAATGAAAACTTATGCTTCTTGTTTTCTTCAATGTTAAAGGAATTATTATGGTAGAATACGTTCTACTAAATCAGTGTCAATCAAACATACTACATTGAAATTCTGACAAAGCTGCATGAAAAAATTCAGACACCTGAATTACAGAAGCATTGTTAGATGTTCTGTGAAGACAGTGCATCAGCATAAAACACACTGTTAGCCGGTTTCTCACCAAAAAAAACAACAAATCCTTGTGCATTAACATGCAACCTACTCACCAGATCTAGCCCCTTGCAATTTTTTTCTCTTCTCTAAACTGAAAAGAGTACTTAAGGGAACAAAATTTTCAATTCAGAAAAAAACAACCGAAGTGTTAAAAGGGCTTACAGAAGATGACTTCCAAAAATGTGTCTGTGCTTGGAAGAAATGTATGGAACAGTATGTACAGCAAGCCCAAGGGTATTATTTTGAAAAAGGTAACGTGTAAGGTACAAAACAAAATTATATTTATTTTATTGCAACTGTCTTGTTGTTTGATAACCACACTTTGTAATTTGCTGTGTTTATTTTTGGATTAAAGTGTTTTCTATATATATTTTTAATAGCTTTATTGATATAACCATTTTTCTGCCTTTTAATAAAAGGATACTTAGCTTTAGCATTTGTTTCTGTTTGTGGGATGATTGTTAAATTTGCCAACAGTACATGAGCTCCCTCTTTCTTTTTATATATACAATAGAACATTGATTATCGAACCGTCAATTATCCACAATCATTTCCGATTATTTATTTGAAGGTATATGCAGTATACCATAGAAATAGTCTTAATTTGTCATTACAGTAGTTAAAAATCAAATGTTGGGTTTAGGTACTGTGTGGACTAAGTTTGCTTCAAAGTTAAATGAAGGTGGCTCTAAAAAAAGTATTTTGGGTTTTCTGAGTGTGGGTAAGATGATGCAGAGGCATGGTTAAACAATGATTTTGATGATTCATTCTGGTTATATATTTTATCCGGAGAAGAACTTGATGAAGAACTTCATCATTAGAATCATCTTGATTCTGAAGAGGAAGCAGGGAGGGGCCAGTCATGCAGAGGCCTTCACTGTGTTAGAAACTGCAATGGCATGGTGTGAGCAACAGTCTGAATGCAGTTCTATGAAGAAACTGCTATTAAACAGGATGAGAGACCTCTCTGCAAAAAAAACAATCTCACATTGTTCAAAAGTAATATTCAAGATTACATATTTAAAAATAAATAAACCTTGCGAAGATTTATTATATAAATCTTCACAATTTTAATAAATATTGCGCACAAATATTTATTATATTTGTGTGCAATTACTTGTTTTTTACAAACCATTTCCTAAATAATTTTTTAAATAATACTCCATATTATTATAAACTTATAATATAGTAGTAATAACCTTGCATACAATAATCTAATTGTAGGCCTAATTATACCTTGTTTCGTATAAACTGGGTATTCTCATCTGTTTGATTATCCGAACTATTTGATTAACTGAGCTAACCTTATTATTATTATTAGCAATATGGTACAAGGAAGCCTGACACTTATGCTGCACCAGCCAAAAAAAAAAAAAAAAATTCCCGAGTTACCCCCTGAGAGAGAGAGAGAGAGAGAGAGAGAGAGAGAGAGAGAGGCATCACCAAGAGAAGAATGATGATATCCAGCTCAGGACCCTGGGTTTGCCAAGCCCATACTCACCAGATGTGAGCCCCCAGGGTTGGTCCCAATTAGTTCAGATAATCAACATTCTACTGTATATATATATCAGATGTTTTTCATAAGAGTTGGTCATCTTCGAAAAATATTTTAAACTGTACGTGATATGTTTTATTTCACTGATCACAACTGCTTTACGTGTGAAAGTTAGGCATACTCGTTATTGCTATTGGAGCTGGCTTTCCTTCCACACATGTTATGGTATGGAGGGAAAGTTTCTTGGCAAGTTTTTGCAGCTCATTGTGGTTGGTGGTGATAAGTTGAACTGTCAAATTTTTATAAAACTGCATGAGAGGATAACATGCTTTTGTTCCTCCATGTGTGATTATCTTCAGCCATTGTTAAAAATTCCTCATCAGTAATTAACCTATTTATTTCCATTGGAGATGTTTTTCATGAGAAAGTCGGGCTGGTTTTCCTTCTGCATATGTTACATAGTGTAAAAAATATCCTAAAGTCTCGAAACTTTATTAGACAGTTGGACAGACTATTTGAGTAGTCGAGACCTGCTAATTTTCGTAAAATCGGACAAATGCTAATAATCTCTACCGTTCTCCCAACTCCTCTAATCACTTTATTATTTTATTATTATTAGCTATATGGTGCAAGGAAGCCTAAGGCTTTTGCTGCACCAGCAAAAAAAAAATCCCCAATTTGTCGAGAGACAGACAGACAGACAGACAGACAGAGAGAGAGAGAGTGAGTGAGTGTAGAAGGCAATCAATCACCAAGAAAAAGAAGAATGATAATATCCAGCTTAGGACCCTGGGTGTGCCAAGCCCATAAATCACCAGATGTGAGCCCCTGGGGTTATATTATTATTATTATCTAGAAAGCCTGAGGCTTATGCTGCACCAGCTGAAAAAAATTTTCCAAGTTACCCTGAGAGAGAGAGAGAGAGAGAGAGAGAGAGAGAGAGAGAGAGAGAGAGAGAGAGAGAGAGAGAGAGAGAGAGAGAGTGAATGAATGAATGAATGAATGATGATATCCAGCTCAAGTCCCTGGGTGCATGTGACAAGCCCATACTCACCAGATTGAGAGCCCCTGGGGTTAATATACGGTATATTACGGTCGAATTCATTTATAACGAGCATGGTTATAATGAGAGCTCGGCTATTGCTAGCAAACAGAAGAGTTGATTAAAAATAATGTATTTTATGAGCAACATTTCAAAGGCTTTCGATCATGTTTGGCATAAAGGTCTTCTAAACAAGCTTCCATCTTATGGTTTGCCAACTGTTTTTTGTAATTGGTTATCCAGTTTTCTCCTCTTTGATCACTCACTGAGGGTGATGGTAGATAGTTCTCTGTCTTCTAACTTCTCCACTAATGCTGGTGTCCTCCAAGGTTCAGTTATTTCCCCCACTCTTTTCTTCTTGTTTATTAATGACCTTCCATTGACTGGAAATCCTATCCTATCAATAAACAATGTTGAACAGCTGCTTCTTGTTTTTTGGTTATTGTTATCAATTAAGCAGTCCGGAAGTAATCACTATAAGTGATGTTCGCTGTAACGTTATTGTTGGAGTTATAATATTTATTATAATGTTATTGTAAGTGTTATTAGATTATTATTGTGATGTGATCTCCACCTAAAAAAGAACAGCAGAGCCCGTAAATAATTACTCTGTTACCTCTGCCACATAACCATCCATTTATACATAGCAATAATCTGTTCCCCCCAACCCAAAGTTCCCAAGTAACTGAATGTCACAGTAGAAGTATTATAATTATATTTGGCGCTAATGATATTAAGAGTAGGAGACTGGCAGAATTACTTAACAAGTACAGGGCACTGTTGAAAAAAAGCCATGAATTAGGTTTGAATTTGAAAGTGTCTGCAATTCTGCCCAGACACGATAGGAGGGAGTATATGATGATCAATTCGGCCCTGGAAAGACTGTGCGAGGCTCAAGGGGTAGAATATTTTTCAGCCTGGTCTGTACTCGTTAACAGGAGAGACTGCTTCTACAGGGATGGGATACACTTAAATAGAAAGGGTGCAAGAATATTTGCTGATGCTATCGAGGTAATGTTAGGTGGGTTGGAAAACTGCTAGCTTGGGGTGGATACAAGAACTGATAGATTAACAGTATCCACTGGCAGAGGTGAAAGTGATTCTTGCACTGCTTCTATTGGAATGAGCAGCAGCCTGGGAAACAAGATGCAGGGTATTTCAGACTGCTGGGAGTCATTGCAGTACAAGTAAACATATGGGTTGTGTTAGGGTAGCTAAGAATAGGAACAGGTGCAGGTATACTTGCATGTACACCAATGCTAGGAGTTTGGTAAATAAATTTGATGAATTTGAGGTATTGCTCAGAACATCAGAGGCAGATATTGTTGGGATATCAGAGACGTGGTGTCACACAGATATAAGGAATGCAGAACTGGAATTTGGGGAGTACAATGTGTACAGGAAGGATAGACAAGATAGGAAGGGAGAGGGGGTTATACTATTAGTTAAAAAAACACAAAATGCTATGAAGTGAAGCCAGTCGACATCGCTGGTCAGTGCAGTGTCGAGTCAGTTTGATGTGACATGTTTGGTGGAGATCAAAATTGAGAGTAGGAGTGAGTTATATGCCTAATGACTCTGATGAGTATAATAAGGAACTGTACAGGGAATTAGTGGGCCAGTAAATCAGAGAGTCTTATAATGGGGGATTTTAATTTCCCAGATATTGACTGGAATTTGTGGGTTGGTCACTCCGACACTAGCAAGGCTTTTGTGGATTTATTGGATGATTGTTTTCTACATCAGCATGTTTGGGAGGCAACTAGAGGGAGTAATACTCTTGATCTGATTATCAGTAGTGATTCTTCATGCATTAAGAATCTGCAGATAAAGGAACCACTAGGTGGCAGTGACCACAGTGTGCTGAAGTGGGATTTACTCAAAGAGGTAACTACCATCAGGGGTAAAGGGAAGGGTTTTTGCTTTCGTAAAGGTGACTACGGTGGTCTGTGACAATATTTAAATTCTGTACGGTAGGACCAACTGATGATGTTACCAACAGCAAATTCAAAATGGGAAGCATTCAAAGAATTAATCTTGGAAGCTACTAGGCTGTACATACCAACTAAGAAATATTGTTGAAGGTTTAGGCCTAAGTGGATGTCAGATGAACTAATGAGACATGTGGCAGAGAAGAAAGATGCATGGGATACATATAAATTAATGGGTGACCTGGAAGCCTATGATAGATATAAGCTGGTCTGTAACCAAGTCACAAAGGAGATTAGGCAGGCAAAGGCAGATTATGAGAAATCCTTGGCAAAGAATGCAAAGTAAAACAAAGAGTTCTTTACCTATGTAAACTCTAGAAGGAAAGGGATGAATCAGATTGGTCCGCTGGATATTGATAGTTCAACTGTTGATGATCCTGCTCAGGTGACTAACAAACTAAATGAGTATTTTGCAACTACATTCACCCATGAGGAGTTATTCAGGGAGGGGAATGCCAGAGGTGAGTTAAACTCTGGCAGTGAGCTGGATGATTTTGTAATAACTGAGAGGAAAGTGGAGGAGAAATTGTTGAAGATAAACATAAAAAGGCACATGGGGTGGATGGGATCTATCCAGTTATATTAAAGGAGGCAGCAAAGGAAGTAAGCAAACCCTTAGCCTTATTATGAGAGCTTCTTTGGACTCCGGAGAGGTACTCATGGACTGGAGATGTGCAAATGTGATTCCAATTAACAAAGGAGGATCAAAGGGCAACACAAGTAATTATAGAACTGTTAGTTTAACTTCTGTTCCTGGAAAATTAATGGAGGCACCGATTAAAGAAGCACTGCAGGATCATCTAGACAAGACTTCATTTATAGCTCGGACACAGCATGGTTTTGTTAAGGGGAAGTCTTGACTGACCACTTTGATTGGATACTATGATGTGGTCACAAAGGAACTGGATGCAGGAAATAACTTTGATATTATATATTTGGATCTTAGAAAGGCTTTTGATACTGTTGGACATGGAAGACTGCTGCACAAATTGGAGCAATGTAGCATTGGAGGCAAATTGCTGCTATGGATAAAGGGATGGTTGAGTGGGAGAAGATAGTGGTAATCAATGGACACTGCTCATCATGGACTAATGTTATTAGTGGAGTCCCTCAGAGTTCAGTATTGGGTTTATTGTTGTTTTCTGTATTTATAAATGATATTGATGATGGTATATCAAGCTTAATGTCCAAGTTTGCAGACGATACGAAGGTTGGTATAGTTGTTAAGGACACTAATGACAGTACACTGCTGCAACAAGATCTAGAAAATTTGAGCAGATGGGTTGAGAGGTGGCAAATGAAGTTTAATATTGACAAATGTCAAGTACTACATATGCGAAGCAGCAACCTCAGAGGGATGTATCAACTCTGTGGTAGAGATCACAGAGTTGATCGAGTTCTCTGTTGGTAGAGAACGAAAAGGACCTGGGGGTTATTGTGCAGGCAGATATGAAGTTTTCTGAGCAGTGCAGCTGGTCTCCAAAACTAGCTCAGTGTCTTGTGAATGATATACAGGAATTTTTCTAGCAGGGATAAGGAGGTGATTATCCCCTTATATAAGGCAATAGTCAGGCTACACCCTGAGTACTGTATACAGGTCATTTTAAGAAGGATGTAGAGCTGTTGGAACGAGGCAGAGAAGGGCAACAAGATTATTGAATGAAACAAAGGGTTGCTCTTATGAAGAAAGGCTTAAATTTTGCAAATTACAGTGTCTGGAGACAAGGCACCTGCAAGGTGATCTGATTGAGGTGTATAAAGCCTTGAATGGCACTTGAGCATGCTCAGTGCTGATTTAATGCTCCCTCTTGCTCAGAATAAGCATTTGAGAGGGCATAAATTCAAATTGAGGAAAGACAGATGTAGGATAGATGTGCAGAAGTTTGCCTTTATCCAGTGAGTGGTTGTTTGGTGGAACAGACTTCCATCCTTTGTTGTGGAAGTTGATAGCCTAAATAAATTTAAGGCCGAGCTGGACAGGTACTTGGAATGAACGGAGGGGTGAAATGGGAGCGTGTTTTTTTTTTTGCTGATGCTGTATAAGCTTGCTTTCTTGCATCATATGCCTCTAGTAATGCTAAGAATTAGTTCTTAATTTGGAAATTTAGTGGAAAGCATTAATCTTGAATCAATTTGGAAAATGTTACTTTTTTTTGAAATCTTAAACAGTGCTAGTAGTTCATCTTTTCTTAATGAATTGCAATACTTATATGTAAATTTTAAGTTTAAAAAAATAAAATTTTTAAAACATTTGTGCATTTTGCACTTTTTTCAAAAAAGCAAAAAAAAAAAGAAAAATTTAATTCTGCTGAAAATGACAAAAAAAAAATGTTTTAAGCAAAATGGAAATAGCAGTTTATTCCATTTATCAATTTAAGAGATCATTAAGTGTGTAAAATTTTAAATATATGCATGCATATATTTCTGCTTATGTATATATCTTTCTATACATTAAAAGTTTTCCTCCTGGTGATATTTATTCA
The DNA here is from genome assembly GCF_048544385.1 of Mastigoproctus giganteus. NCBI lineage: Eukaryota > Metazoa > Arthropoda > Arachnida > Uropygi > Thelyphonidae > Mastigoproctus > Mastigoproctus giganteus. Next base: position 204,424,858 of record NC_143583.1, read on the forward strand.
GCCAGTGGGAGAAGTTGCGAGGCAATTACATCGCTACAAATGCAATTAATTATTGACAACTGCCTCCATAACTTCACTAACCTTGTGCACGTGATTCACTGTCTAACATTTGATGTTCCATTGTAACATTTTTTGTATATTAATAAATATTCTATATTTGTTAATACTGTAGTTTAGGATTTTTTAAATTTTTGTATAGTTTGTAAATATTTTAGTCCTGCTCTTTCTGATGCAACAATATTTCTCATATATATAATGGAACCCAAAGCAAAAGTCCCTTTTCCTAAGTGATCTATGTAAACGTAGGTAAATAATTACATTGTGATATGTCTGAAGTCCAGTATAGTATACACCGGTGGGTAGTTCGATGAAAGTGAGGAAGATGGTGATAATTGACAGGTTGAAGGCATCTCCCTTTTCTGATTGCTTTGTGTCGTTGAGGAGGGGGACTTAGCTTAGGTAGGGTGTTTATCCCTCCATCCTCTTGTTTTAAAATGGGAAAATGAGTTCCTGATTTAAAAACAGTGGCAAATGTGGGGAAAAACACCCTAGGCCAGGGGTTGGCATTCTTCTTTTGAGTGAAGACCGCACCTCAGCTGAAGGAGGTGGGGCCATAAGGTTTTTAGGAAATGGAATTGTGGGAAGGTGTTTTATTAAAAAATATATATCACATAATTTGTAATATATATTTTTATAATGTGTGTGTGTGTGTGTGTGTGTGTGTACACACACACACACACACACATTTTTATAATATATATACTATATATATATATATATATATATATATATAAAAATATATTTTCGAATATCATTTATTAATGCTGAAAAAACATAACAAAGTTAATTAGGTACAAATTAATGTGATTTTTGCTTTTGAACTTCTTGAGCGAGTCTCAACATCAGGCGAGTATGCTGTAATTTTCATCTTTAAACATGGTGAGAGACTCGCATCAGACAGTTTCTTGATTTATTTTTAAAATAGTTAATGTTCGAAAATATTTGCCCGCAGAAATATGTCAAACCAAAAACTGAGAGAAGTCTAAACACAAATATTTTCAAATTTATATACTTGTCCAGTAAGCTACTCCACGCATCGAACACAATTTGGCCTTGCATTTTCAACTCATCTATTGCTGTCCATTTGTGTAGAATTGCAAGGGCTGCCTTTTGCTTCTCCAAATCCTCAGTTTCAGTTTTTAAGGCATTTCAGTCTGGCACCTCCATAGCCAGGTGGGCAGGAGCAGCAGTGTGTAGCACACGCTTCTTGATTAGACTGGGGTTCAAGCACATGACCACCAAATACGGAGGATGCGAAAGGTCAGGGAATGACCACCGCATATCCCCGGAGTAATATGGCCTTAGTTGCTAATGCTCCTAAAAACCAAACAACAACAACAGCATTTCAGTCTTGCACTCCGCATGTCCTCTAACTCCCATTTAAAATTGTATTTCATGTCAGCTAAAAGTTAGAGCCACAGTTACATGTTCAAAGAGCCACAGGTTGCCGACCCCTGCCCTAGGCATATCAACGAAGGAGGACGGGCAGGGAAAGCTGTGGAATCTGTCAATCACTGCTTTCCCACTGTTTTGCTTGCCGCCATGTTGGAGGGTGTACACTATTCTGGAGTTTACCACGATATTTATTTGACCTTGAGAATGCACTTAAATAGAAGAGGTACAAGAATATTTGCTGATGCTATTGAGGCAGTGTTAGGTGGGTTGAAAACTGCTAGCCTGGTGATGCACAAAGTAATAGGTTAACAAGAGTTGCAGGCAGAGGTGTAAGTGTTTCCTTGCACTACTTCTATTTGAATATGCATCAGCCTGGAAAGCAAGGTATTGTTGATTTCAAGACCTGCTTGGGATCTTCATGGAACAAGCAAATCATGGGCTGTGTTAGAGTTACTGAGAGTAAAAACAGGTGCATGTATAGGCAGTTCTCACTTTTCGAGTTACCAGGTTTACGAATTTTTATCCTCAAGTATCAACAAAACCGAAAATATGAATATTAATTGCAAAAAATGACTGTTAAACATTTATAAATACTGCATTCCAAACTACGTGCGTAGCTATACAGTAGCGTTATCCTGCTTTACAATATTAATCAGTTCCAGAGACACTCTTGTATTGTTAAAATATTGTAATGTGAACCCAATAACACATTGATTTTTGGTACTGTAATTTGTTTCAAGATCTCTCTGGAGTTGAAATTTTTGGTGTATAACTAAGCTATTTATCTCTCTAAAATGTCATTATTAAGGTCACGAGCATGACCTTAAGACCATATAAAAGGTCGTGAGCATGATTTGTAAATTGTATTAGTTACCAATTCAAATCATTAAAATGCACTACTCTTTCGTTGTTATCATATGTTTCGTTATAAGAATCAATTTTAAACGGCTTTGTGATATTTTTCTCAAGCACATTTCTGGAGGTCATGACCATAAAACAATAAAAACGATTCCACTTTCCGGTTTATTGGGCTTTTCTGTTACTGCAAGCAATTATAAACTGGTAGTAAACTCTTATCTTCTTGCATTTGCGAAAATACTGATAGCTGGAATTGTGTGGGTTTTTTTACGTTATTATGAGTGAATGTGTTTGCCTTTTTACTGAAATCTTCAATCGTATAAAAATCAAATTTTCAAATAAAAAATAAAAAACTGAAATCTTCAATCATATAAAAATCAAATTTTCAGAATCTTCTCTTCATTCCTTTTTTTTAAGCTTCGTAAACTTGTTACTTCATGTGAATTGTGTTAGTTGCAATTTGTGTGTGCCGTTAAAAAATGCTTGTGTGCAATTGTGAAATTTATAAGATCATCTTGGAAACAAACGCCTCTTGAAACATTTCTGAAGAAGACTACTACTTGTGCAACAAACTGAGTGCCGAGCCAATAATGAGTGATCAACAAGTGCGATTTAGTCTGATGATGATAAAGAATAAGCATTCTTTAACATTTGCAAGTCGTAAATAATTTCTCTATTATTATAATTTGCTTGATTTTACAGGTTACATTTTCATTTATTTGGATAAATCAATTATTGTTTAAACAAACTAATTAGCTAATTAATTTCATTGAGAACGTAACCCCTATTTTTAAACCTATGTCTATGGGAAATAAATTCCTGCTTTACGAGCGTGTGCTAGGAACGAATTAACTCGTAAATTTGAGAACTACCTGTACACTAATGCTAGGTGCATAGTAAATAAATTTAAGGAATTTGAGATACTGGTTAGGCCATCAAATGGCAGACATTGTGGGGATATTAAATGAGGACATCACTCAGATGTAAGAGTCAGAATATGAATATGGGGAAGTACAATGAGCACAGATAGAACAGAGGAGGTGGGTTATTCTCTTAGTTAAGAGCACAAAATCTGAAGCGGGGCATCCAGTGGACGTAGATGGCCAGTGCTGTATGAAATTAGTTTGGTGTGACGTTAGCACTGGAAGACAAATGAGAGGAGGAGTGTGTTATAGGCCTAATGGTTGTGAATATAATTGAGCAACTGTGCAGACATATAGAGTGGACCGGTAAATCAGATTGTTTTGTAATGGGAGATTTTAAATTTCTGTATGTTGACTGAAATTTGTGGGTTGGTCATTCACACAGTAACAAAAAGTTTGTGGATATATTGGATGACTGTTTCCTTGATAGTAGCAATGAGAGAAAGCAATACTTTTCATCCAATTATCAGCAGCAACCCTTTGTGGCATTAATGAAGTTACAGATAAAAGTCCCACTGATTGGCAGTAATTGTAGTGTATTGATGTGGAATTTACTTAAAAGGTGTACTACTCTTGAGCAACGGACAGGATTTTTGTAAAGTTGATTACTACAAGGGTCTGAGACAGTTTTTAAATTCTTTGTTGTGGGACTAACTGATTGATGTTACCGACAGCAAATTCTACTTGGGAATCATTTGTGGATGTAATTGTACACGGTACTAGCCTTTTTATACTAATTTATACTGTTCAAGGCTTAGTCCCAAGGGCTCACATTTGGTGAGTATGGGCTTGACACACCCAGGGTCCTGAGCTGGATATCATCATTCTTCTTTTTCTTGGTGATACCCTTCTCTCTCTCTCTCTCTCTCTCTCTCTCTGGGTAATCCAAAAAAAAAAAAAGTTTTTTTTGCCTGGTGCAGCATAAGCCTCAGTCTTCCTTGCACCATATGGCTAATAATAATAGTCAAATGGATGTCAGATGTACTGATGAGACTTGTGGCAGTGAAGAAGAATTAGTGGGATGCATATAAATTATTGTAGCCGAGTGGTCAGGAGCAGGAGTGCAGTAGCACACGCTCTTTGAGTAGACCGGGGTTCAAGCCCCTGATTGCTGAATACGGTCGATCTGCCAACCCGCACTGGACCAGCGTGGCAGATTATGGTCCATTTCCCTCGGCATGAATTGTTGAGGAGGCTTCCATCCTGCAGTGGGTTGATAATTGCTGCACTTTACTTTTTTACTTTATATAAATTGTCATGTGATACAGGCTTCTTTAATTATGTAAACACAAATGAAGGGAATGAATCCTGTAAAAATTATTTTTTTGTATTCAGTTTAATTTTTCACTGTGTCAACATATCCGTTCAGAGTGGTCAGACAAAATCACTGCTTAACAAACCCTTGCTGGCTATGGTATAAAAGCAGCATTCCTGTCTAGATGCTGAAGCATTATTAGATGGTTCCTTTCATTTTTTGTTATGCTTAACCTGTTGATATACAGGAACTTTAGGCTGCTGCCTTCAGCAAGAAGCACCTACTGAGGTGAGTGGATTCTAGGTTTCTAGACTGAGGTCTAGAAACCTCATTTTAAGAAGGATGTGGCCCTGTTGGAACAAGTGAAAAGAAGAGCAACAAGATATTAGTAGTGGCAAATGATGCAAGAAAGTGAGCTGATACAGCATCTACAAAAAATAAATCCATTTTTGCCTATAGATCTCCTCTAATAGTTTGTCTAGTTCTTCCTTCAAGGAAGAATTAGATATGGAAGCTTGTTCCAGCAGTGAGCCTATTGGCTGAAGGCAAACTTACACACATCTATTCTGCAACCATTCTTTATCAATTTGAATTTGCCATGTTCCCCTCACCAGTCTCTGTACCTGTTCCAGAAGCTCTACAGCCTTCCTAAAATGAGGCCTTGATTTGTATGCAGTACTTAAGTTGTAGTGTGACCATTGGCGTATACAATGGGATAATCACCTCCTTGTCCTTGTTAGCAAAATTCCTGTATATCATTAACAAAACCCCATGAGCTGTCATGGCAGCCTATCTGTGTTGCTTAATGAACTTCATATCTGACTGCACAGTTAACTCTTTCATTTTCCACTACCCCAAATGTAATACCACACGGTTAGTGCATTATGCTGGGATTACTGTTGCCCATATGTAGTTCCTTGAATTTGTCAATGTTAAAATTGATTTGTAGTTTATCAGCCCATCTTCCTAATTTTTCTAGATCTTGTTGCAGCAGCAGCCTACTGTTGTTAACCATCCTGCTAACCTTCGTATTGTCTGCAAACTTGGACATTAAGCCTGATATGCCTTCATCAGTATAATTGATAAATATAAAAAACAGTGGGCCCAACACTGAACCCTGAGGGACTCCACCAATGACATTAGTCTATGAAGAGTAGTATCCATTGAAAACCACTCTGACTTCTCACACTCAGCCATTCCTTTTTCCATAGAAGTAACTTGCTCTTAATGCTACATTGCTCCAATTTGTATAGCAGTCTTTTATGTGTAACAGTATAGAAATATTTTCTGAAATTCAAGTATACGATATCAAAATTATATTATGCACCCATTTCCTTTTTGACTGCATCATAGTATCTATCCAATTAAATTGGTATGACATCTCCCCCTTAACATACTCATGCTGTGACTCAAGTATAACTGCATTCCTCTCTAGATGGTCCTGCATTACTTTAACCAGTGACTTATTATTTTCCCTGGAACAGAAGTTAAGCTAACAGGTCTGTAACAATTGCTCGTGTCACCCCTTGATCCCCATGAACCGGGGATACATTTGCACATCTACAGTCCACAGTAACCTACCCTGAATTCAGAGATGTTCTCAGTTATGGATAAGCATTTGCTACCTCCCTTAATATAATTGGATAAATCCTGTCCATCCCAGGTGCCTTTTTTATGTTTAGGTTCAACAATTTCTCTTCCTCTTTCCTCTCAATTATTACAGTTATTTAGCTCCTCATTAGGTTGATAAACTTCTGGCATCCCATTCCCTAAAGAATTCCTTGTGTGAGTGTAGCTGCGAAATACCTATTCAATTTGTCTGCAACCTCAGCACTGTAATCAACAGTTAACCTGTAGGCATCATGCCCAATGTGATTCATTTCTTCTACTGTTTCCTTCCTTCTACTGTTAGTATAAGCTTGTAGATCTTTGCTAATATTCTTTGCCAGAGGCTACTCATAATCTGCCTTAGCTTGCCTTAACCCCCTTTTGTCTTGATTACAGTCTAATTTATATCTGCTATAGACTTCTGTATCACCTGATAATTTATATGCATCCCATGTGTCTCACTAGTTCATTTGACTTTCATTTAGGTTTAAGCCTTGAACGGTATTTCTTAGTTGATACGAAAAGCCTAGTAGGTTTATGATTATTTGTCTGAATGCTTCCTATTTATAATTAGTGTGCGTTCGCGCACGCACACACACACACACACACACACACACACACACACACACACACACACACACACACAATCATAAATTTTAAGTGAAAAAGAATGATTGCAGGAATAAATGTCTGAAAATTTGCTTTCATTGGGAGAGTAATTGTTGGAGGTGGATAGTCTGAATAAGTGTAAAGAATGATTGATCAAATCATTAGAAGGTACAAGTGAATGTGTAATATTCCACCCCCCCATTGGCTGATGCTTGATTTCTTGTATCATTTTGCCATTAATAATACTAAATATTTTGCATCTGTATTAACGTGAAGTTTTTAGAGATTTAAAACTAGGAGACTATCTATTAGCGACTGAGTGTTAAGTGATTTTATCAAAGCACATGGACGGACAGGCCATAAGACTTACTGGGGAAACCCTGGTGGGCCAGAGGCTGGTGTGATTTTGGCCATAAACACTAGTATGAGGCCACTGCAAGTTTTCCCCGGTAGAATTTTTGACCCAGTCGCCTCTGAAAGAATGTGTTGGCCGATGGAATCTACTATCAGGGAAACTTATATTTTAGAAATAGCAAAAAAGATAATTAAACCAGGTGTTATAATAATGAACGAAATGCTAGGTTCATGGGTATTTCCCAGTGATTGGAGATATGCAGATGTGTGCTATTCATAAAGTTGATTCAAAGTTGCAGTAACAACTTGGAGTTTTTTTGTTCTTTCTTTCTTTTCTTTATCTTTTTTTTTTTTTTTCAAAGGGAAGATAATGCCAGGCTTATTTGATTAGCTGTTGTCCTCAATTTTGATAACAGTTCCACATGAATGATTACTGTATAGCCAACATAAATTGTGGCAGCGGGGGCAAGATACTATGGATAAAGGAGTCGTTAAATGGTAGGGGAGAGAAGTTTTAAATGGCCACTGCTTTTCATGGACTAATGTTATCAGTAAGATATCCCAGCAGTTCTTTGCCCCTTATTTGTTATTTATAATGATGTAGATATTTTGAATTTAATATCTAAGTTTGCTAATGGCATTAAAGTGGGCAGGGTGATTATTATTAGTATAGGCATATGATGCAAGAAAGCAAGCTTATGCAGCATCAGCCAAAAAAAAAAACACTTCCATTTCACCCCTCCGTTCGTTCGAAATACCTGTCCAGCTGAGTTGATAGCCTAAAATTTATTTAGGCTATCAACTTCCACAACAAGGAATGGAAGTCTGTTCCACCAACCAACTACCCACTGGCTAAAGGCAAATTTCCGCACATCTATCCTACAGTTGTCTTTCCTCAATCTGAATTTATGCCCCCTCAGGCAATTATTCTGAGCAAGAGGAAGAATCCCATTGGCAAGTTATTGGCATTAATCAGATTATGCTGCTGCCTTCAGTAAGAAGCATTTGGGTAGCAGTAATCCCAGTGGCCTCCATAGCCGAGTGGTCAGGAGTGGGAGTGCAGTAGCACATGCTCTTTGAGTAGACCGGGGTTCAAGCCCCTGACTGCTGAATATGGTCAATCTACCAGCCTGCACTGGACCAGCATGGCAGATTATGGTCCATTTCCCTCAGCATGAATTGTTGAGGAGGCTTCCATCCTGCAGTGGGTTGATAATGGCTGCACTTTACCTTTTTTTTTTAATCCCAGAATAATATACCATTTGGGCAGCACTACACTGAAGATAGTAGATAATACTACACTGCTATATTTATACAGTAGTGCAGTCAGGCTGTTGGGACAGCTTATGGAATTCTCTTAATGATATGGTTCTTTGCAGGTAGGAGGTAGAGGCAATTGTCCCACTGTATCATGCAGTTGTTAGGCTACACCTTGAATACGCTATACATAAAAGGATAGATGGAATAGGACCAGGGTATGTCTCCTAGGGGCAAATGTAGATGTAGAGCAGATATCTTTTAAGGGCACAATAGGTGATATTGTACATGTTGGCACTAATGATATTAAGAGATCTGAGGACATATCAAGTACTGGGCACTGTTGGCAAAATGTTGAGTTAGTATTGAATTTTAATTGAATTGAATTTGAAATGCCTGGAATTCTGTCCAGACACAATAGGAGGGAGTATATGTTGAGAGCTTTGTTAATAAATTTGTCCCTGGAGAGAATGTGCAAGGCTTGTGGGGTAGAATTTTTCTCATTGCTTATTAACAGAAGACAGGGATGGGGATATGTTGAATAGAAGGGGCAAGTTAAGGCAGATTATGAGAAGTCTCTGACAAAGAATGCAAAGAAAAACAGTGAAGACTTCTATTCTTATATGAACAGTAGAAGGATGGGGTTGAATCAGCTTGGGCACTTGATGTCTATGGGTTAACTGTTGATGATCCTGCTGAGGTTGCAGACGAATTGAATAGGTATTTTGCATCTAAATTCACACATGAGGAATTCTTTAGGGAAGGGGATGCCAGAAGAACTCTTAACAAGGAACTAAACAACTCTGATAATTGAAAGGAAAGTGGAGGAGAAATTTTTGAGGATGGACTTAGAAAAAGGCACCTGGGATGGATGGAATCTATCCATTTATATTAATGGAGGCAGCAAAGGAGGTAAGCAATCCATAATTAGGAGAGCATCCCTGGATTCAGGGGAGGTCCCTATGTACTAGAGATGTGTAAATATAATGGAATCACTGGTTAATGAGGCAAGGCTGGACCATTTGGACAGGCATGTAGTTATACTGCAGTCAAAGCATGGATTTGTCAAGGAGCAATTTGTCAACCTCAACTGATAGGATACTATGATGCAGTGACCATGGAACTGGATTTAAAAAATAACTTTGAAATTATATACTTGGATTTCAAGAAGGCTTTTACAGAGGCAGACTGGGTAAAAAAATTCTTACTGGGGGAAAACGAATAAAATGTATTGGTCAGAGTGTAATATTGAAAATTACATTGTCCTTGGGCCCACCGGGGTTTTCCTGGTAAGTCTTATGGCCAGTCTGCCCATGGGCTTTTTATACTGTTATACATAAGACTGCTGTACCCATTAGAGAAAGGTGCATTAAGGGAAATTTACTGCTGTGAATAAAGGGATTGTTAAATGGAAGAAGACAGAGTGGTTATCAATGGGCACTGCTCTTTATGGACTAATGTTATTAGTGGAGTTTCCCAGGGTTCAATGCTGGGTCCATTATTGTTTTCAGTATTTAGCAATGATACTGATGAATGTATATCAGTCTTAATGTCTGAGTTGGCAGTGTGGTTAACAACAGTCATCAGGGTGAGCGGATGCAACAAGATCTAGAAAAATTGGGTTGATTGGCTGAGAAAAGCAGTTGAGGTTTAACATCGACAAATGCAAGGTACTTCACACGGTGGGCAGTAACCCTAGAGTAACTTAACAACTGTGGTACTAAACTCATTATAGTAGAGAATGAAAAAGACTTGGGGTAATTGCGCAGTGAGATGAAATTTTCTGAGCAGTGCAGATTTCTGCCAGGGACAGCTTGTGAGGTTTTTTTCAGTGATATACAGAAACTTTGCTAGCAGGGATAAGGAGGTGATTATCCCTTTAAGACCATGGTTAAGCTGCTTCTTGAGTATTGTATATATATCTGGTGGCCTCATTTCAGGAATAATCTAGATCTGCTAGAACAGGTGCAGAGGGCAACCAGATTGATTAAGGGACCAAAAGGGTATTCTTACCTAGGCTTCAGTTCTGCAAATTGCATCTAGAGGCTTAACATCTGCGGGGAGATCTGACTGAGGTGTTTAAAGCCTTGAATGGATTGAGTAAGCTGGATGTTAATGGTATTCTTCCACTTGCTGAGACTACACACACGAGGGGGTATAGTTGATAGTTGGAACAGGCGTCTGTGTTGTTGTGGAAGTGGATGGGTTGAATAAATTCAAGGGAGAGGGAGATAGACAAATTTTTGGAGTCAAATTATGGATGTGTGAACTGTTTTTTTTTTTTTTTTTTCTGCCACTCTATAAGCTTGCTTTTTTGCATCATTTGCCATTACTACTGCTACTATATTTAGAAACTTAATTTTAGTAACAATGTAGATTAGTTGGAGAGGCACCAAAAAGAAAAGGCAAGATCAGTTATTATTCAGTGCCCCAGCTAATAATTACGTGGTTCTCTAAATTTGAAGCATCTGGGAATTAAGCATCTGTGTGTGGGGTTATAAATGAGGTACTTAATGCTTAAAATTGGTTGAGTAAATTAATATAATCTTTCTTAGGGGACGTACAAGGGGTTATGTAAATTTACCTTCAGCCAGAGTAGTTGATGAATTAATTTCCATCTGTGCTGTGGAAGTAGGAAGTTTCTCTTCATTTAGAGCATTTTTTTTTTTTTTTATGAAAACCCCAAACATGAGAGGTATTAGAACCTATAGTACTTAGTACCGTGCTTGGGTTGGAGGTTGAGAAGACGAAAGAAGATATATGTTGACATTAGACTTGAACTTCTGTAGATTGTAATTTTCAGGAAATACATATTGTTCCAGAAAACGGCAGTTGAATGAATAAACAAGGAAGATGAAAAGTTGGTTCTGTGAGTTTGAAGTTGGACCGTAAATGGATGTTGGCTGGTGGGGGCACGTGTTCGGACTGTTTTGAAAGAGAAAGCTGGAATTATAGAAACCAATTCAGAACAGTGCACATGGAAGTATCTGTAGAAAAGGCATGCAGCAGAAACAGTACGTATATGAGACAGTGAGTGGAGAGGCTATTAGAGAGGAGTCATTAATTAACCTAACTGCCCTCTTCTCAATGGAATCTAGAAGCCTGAGAGAGGTTTTAGGGGCACCACCCCAGATGTGAGAACAACTGTTTAGAAGAAATGTAACACTGCGAGCGAAAAAGAAAACCAAGTTTTTTAGATGCAGTGGAAGCAATATTTGTAATGTGCTTGTGCCATGAGAGATTAGAAGTTAGGGTAATCCCCAAAAGAGGAATACCATTTTGTCTAGAAATTGCAGTGTCACTAAAGATAAGCATAGGAGCAGAAGAATCCTTTTTGTGAGATAGTAGTAGTAGCATGTGATGCAAGAAAGCAAGTGTATGAGCTTATGTAGCATCAGCCAAAAAAAAAAATCACACCTTTCTCTCCAAATGCCTGTCCAGTTTCTCCTTAAATTTATTTAACCTATCAACTTCCACAATGACATATGGAAGTTTGTTCCAGCAATTAACCACCCGCTGGCTAAAGGCAAATTTCCGCATGTCTATTCTACATCTGTCTTTTCTTAATTTGAATTTATGCCCCCTTAGGTTCGTAATCTGAACAAGTGGAAGGATCCCATCAGAATTCAGCATGCTGAACCCATTCAAGGCCTTATACACCTCAATCAAATCACAGCGCAGGTGCCTAGTCTCCAGCCACTGTAATTTGCAGAACTTAAGCCTCTCTTGGTAAGAGGATCCCTTCTTACCAAGAAGGTTTTGTTAAGAATCGTGTGAAGTGCAATGTCTTCTCGTAAACATTTAACCTTAAAAGATAAAGTCGAACTCATTAATGCGTATGATCGGCAAAAAAACAGTGTTCGCAATCTCGCTGCAAAATTCAAAATCGGGAAGACGCAGGTAAGCGACATCCTAAAGAAAAAAAATGAATTGCTCAAACAATTTTGGCAACACGGAAATGATCAGGTTCAAAAATCATTCCCGAAAACTGTTGGACTTCAAATTGACAATGTTACTTATGAGTGGTTTTGTCGCGAATGTGCTAAAAAAATTCCCATTAATGGGCTTATTATTAGGGAAAAGGCTTTGGAGGACCGTCAAATTGGAAGATTTATTCGTGATTTTGAAGCTAAGGATATTTACAACTGTGACGAAACAGGGTTGTTTTTTAAAGCTCTTCCTGAAAAAACAATGAGTCTAAAAAATGAAAAGTGCCAGGGCCGAAAAATTTCTAAGGAACGCTTGACTGTACTATTGTGTACAAATATGGTGGGAGACTTTGAACAACCTCTTGTTATAGGAAAACCACAAAATCCTCTGTCTCAAGGGGCATAAAGTTGAATCTTTTGAATGTTGACTGGAAGTCTAATAAAAAAGCGTGGATGACACGAGATATCATAAGCGAATGGATAAGTCACTTTAACCAAAACATGATTCGTCAAAACAAAAAAATTATTCTTTTCATGGATAATGCTGCATCTCACCTGCACATTGAATTGTCCAATATTCAAATCGTTTTTCTGCCACCAAACACATCTGCAGAGTGTCAGCCCTTGGATCAAGGGACAATAAAAAAATTTTAAACTTCACTACAGAAAATGTGTTTTAAGACATTTCATTGCAAATATGAACGATGTAACATGTGCGAGTGACCTTGAAAAGAAAATCATCATCCTAGATGCGATTCGATGGATTTCCTCTTCAGTAAACGCAATTAGAAAACAGTTGTGAAGAAGTTTCAAGAAGTTCCTCTTGAGGATGAAGAAATGGAAGGAGGTCATTCTGTCGAAGAACATATTAACGACGAACCATCAATGAAAATAGAAGAAACGCTCATACAAATCAATCGTTTAAAAATGTTTTTCGCCGCTGAAGAAGATACTGAAGGACTTTCGATGGTTTCTTCACTCCAAACAAATTTTGTAAAGTCTGGCTTCTCAAATGCAAAAATTGAAGTTGTGAACAACAAAGTGGAGCACCAAGAAAAACAAGAACTTCAACATCTATTGATAATGTACGATACTTCAGCTACAAGTGACTCTGGCTACAAAGATATAGACTCGAACCTTACTACAGAAGATGGTGCTATAGATAGCAACGACGTTATCATCGATATTTTTCAAGAAGTTCCTCTTGAGGATGAAGAAATGGAAGGAGGTCATTCTGTCGAAGAACATATTAACGACGAACCATCAATGAAAATAGAAGAAACGCTCATACAAATCAATCGTTTAAAAATGTTTTTCGCCGCTGAAGAAGATACTGAAGGACTTTCGATGGTTTCTTCACTCCAAACAAATGTTGAAAACAAAATTATCAGCCGGAAGAAGGTGCAGAAGAAAATAAGTGATTACTGTATGTATTTTTCTTAAGATAAAGTCATAATATGCATAGCACAATTGTATGTATATTATTTATAAAAATATATGTTCAAAATCTGTATATAATTTAATTTTACATTAAACGTTTAACGATTTTTCTTTCTTTTTTTTTTTTCTCTCTCTCTCAGACTTGTTAGCGGACACTTCCCTCTAACGGACACATTTTCGTTCCCCATGGCTGTCCGTTAAAGGGAAGTTTCACTGTACTTGGATTTCAGGGAAGCTTTTTATACTGTTGCACATAGAAGACTGCTGTCCAAATTGGAGCGATATGGAATTAAGGGCAAGTTGCTGCAATGGATAAAGGGATGGTTGAGTGGGAGATGGCAGAGAGTAGTAATAAATGGACACTGCTCTATGTGGATTAATGTTTATAGTGGAGTCACCCAGGGTTCAGTGCTGGGCCAATTGTTGTTTTGTATATTTATCAGTGATATTGATGAAGGTATATCAGGCTTAATGTCCAAGTTTTCAGATGGTACAAAGGTTGGCAGGGTTGTTAATGACATTATGCTACTGCCACAGGATCTAGAAAAGTTAGGTAGATGGGCTGAGAAGTGGCAACAGAAGTTTAACATTGACAAATGTAAAGTACTTCATATGGGTAGCAGTAACCCAAGAGAAACGTACCAATTCTGTGGTACTACACTCCAGGAGGTGGAGAATGAAAAAGACTTGGGGGGGTAATTGTGCAATCAGATATGAAGTTCTCTGAGCAGTATTGATAGGCGGCCAGAGCAGGTCATGGAGTTTTGTCAATGATATATAGGAATTTTGCTAGCAGAAATATGGATGTGATTATCCCTTTGTATAAGGCAGTGGTTAGGCCTCACCTTGAATACTGCATACTGGTTTGGAGGCCTCATTTTAGGAAGGATGTAGAGTTGCTAGAATGAGTACAGAGAAGGACAATAAGATTGGTGAGAGGAACAAAGGTGCTTTTACCATGAGAGGCTTAAGTTCTGCAAGTTGCAGCATCTGGAGTCTAGACATGTGCAAGGTGATCTTATTGAGGTGTATAAGGCCTTGAATGGTTTGAGCAGGCTGAATGCTGATGGGATACTTCCACTTGCTAAGATTAAGAACCTGAGGGGGCCTGGATTCAAATTGAGGAAAGACAGTTGTAGAATAGATGTGTTGATGTTTGCATTTAGCCAGCTGATTGCCGGAACATACTTCCATCTGTTGCTGTGGAAGTCTAAGTTAAATAAATTTAAGGCTGAACTAGAGTGACCTGATGGGTGAAAAGGGAAGGTTTTTTTTTTTTGCTATATAATCTTGCTTTCTTGTATCATATGCCTTAACTAATGCTACTTTGATTTTCTCTTTCATTATGTAAATAATGGTGCTGTGATGTGGTTTATTTGATATTGATTTGTAACATTTTATATATAGTTGTTTGGATTTGATTTGATTGAGAGTTGATTAATAAATATATAACCAGTAAATCATAACATTTTATTTTTTAAACAAAACAGGCTGTCACTCATTAATTGGCAGATATGTCTGATTGTACACCTCTTTGTGTGAATGTTTATTCTACTAGTGCTACAGCTGATAATCTAAGTAGGCATGAAATGTTAAACTGGGTTAATGATTGCCTGCAGACAAAGTATGCAAAGATAGAGGAACTTTGCACAGGTAAGCCAACAAAACCTTTTAATGTTTATTTTCTGCATAATATTAAAAATTAATGCATGATGGTTGAAATATTTCTTGATCATTTAAAATAAGTTGGTTTATAAGTAGACGTATAATTCTCTCACTCTGCATGTGGCACCTCCGTAGCCAGGTGGACACGCTTCTTGATTAGACCGGGGTTTGAGCCCGTGACCACCAAATACGGAGGATGCGGAAAGGTCAGGGAATGACCACTACATATCCCCGGAGCAATATGGCCTTAGTTGCTAATGCTCCTAAAAACCAAATAACAACAACACTCTGCATGTGTGTGTGTGTGTTTGATTACATAACTGACTAATCTTACCAAAATTGAAAATACCCTGAAATTTATTAACAGTTCAATATATTTCATGAACATTGCATTGCACTTCATTTATTATTATTATAGACTGGCAATTTATTAAATGCTGTACTGTAATGCAAAAGAAAAAACTTAGCTATAGGAGTGTACTTTGTTTTGTAAAATAACTGAAATCATAAGTAAAAAGTTTTTACACAATAAAATGATGCCTCAGATTAGAGCAGCAAAGAAAGAGTCAGAGTAGTGAAAATGCTTTTGCTTGGGAGAGAACTATCAAGTGCATTTCTTCTCTTTGCACACTCCAGAGTGTACACAGGATATTACACAACCTGAATTTTAAATACTCGATAATTTCAGCATTTATGAAAACATCTTGCTACTTCTCTCTCCCCTCTCTCTCACTGCTCAATCAGTTATCCAGTTGGAACACTTAAAATATCATATTCATGATATTTTAATTATGCACAATAAAAAAATCAGCATGTATTCTATTTTTTATTTCTGACTGCAATTTTTAAAAGCTTACAGTGCAACTACCAATAGATAAATTGCTTTGGAATACTATTATTAGATATAGTATACATAAAAAAAAAAAGAATTTACGTAATAATTTTTCTTGGTGAAAAAATTTGTTATGAGGAGTGCATAAAAATTGAGTGGTCACAAAAATTGATTGGACACCAGTTTTTGGAAATTTATGTGGCTTATCAGTAGAGAGATTCTTTTACACTATTGAATACACATCCAGAAAGATGCTATACTGATATCATTTTCAAAAAATGTTGAGTAATGCGAATATTTTTTATTTTTTTTAATCAGTGTGCAATGTGTTGTTTCTATTTGATATCAGATTTTTCAATTTAGTTTGTAGCTTCCAGTGGTTGAATTTCCTTGAAACTTGTTAGTGGAGCTCTACATGCTGAAGAAAGATTGTATATGTACTACTTTTGTTTTCATCAACAGTTTGTTGTGAGGAGTGCACGCATTTTTCTTTACATGCAAACAAAGATCATGAAGGTTTGGCACCAATTTTCAGAAATTTGTAACATGACTTCTTATAGTTTTTTTTTTTTTTTCCTTAATTTTTAAAAAAAAAAATCAAATACAGATCTGGGTAGAGGTACTGTAGAAATATTGCTTAAAAAAAAAAAAATTCTCTTGAGTATCGTTAACTTCATTTTTGATTAGATGTGTAATCTGATTACACTAGTTTCTGTAGTCTACAGTGCAACTGCCTATGGATAAATTTCTCTGGAAAGTTTGTTAGTAGAGGTAATGCACATAAAAAGGAAAATATATGTATATAAATTCTTTTCCCACAAACAGTTCATTATGTGAGTAGTGTATGTGCATTCTCTCTGAAATTTGTAAAACATTCATAGAGAGATCTATGAATGTTTTTGTTGTATCTATTAAAATAGAATAATTGATTGCTACAGTAATTATCTTTCATAAACAGGTTTTTGAAAAAACATTTTTGCTTAAAACATTTGTGTAACTAGTATTTTGTACTTGATCCTGTATTAGTAGTGGCATATGATGCAAGAAAGCAAGCTTACAAAGGATTGGCCAAAAAAAAAATTTCCACATCACATGCTCATCTCCAATGATTTGTCTAGTTCTTCCTTAAATTTATTTGAACTACCCACTTTCACACCAGACGGAACTTTGTTCTAATAATCAACCACCACTGGCTGAAGGCAAACCTCCACACATTTATCCTGCAACTATCCTTCCTCAATTTTAATTTATACTACCTCATGTGTATAGTCTGGGCAAGAGGAACAATTCCATCAGCACTGAGAGCTCAAACCACTCAAAGCCATAAACATCTCAATCAGATCACCTCGTAGGTGCCTAGTCTCCAGATGCTGCAGTTTGCAGAAACAAGGCCTTTCTTGATAAGATCATCCATTTCTTCCCTTCACCAGTATTGTTGCCTTTCTTTGTACCCATTCCAGTAGATCTATGCCCTTCCTAAAATGAGGTTTGCAGATATGTATGCCATACTCAAGATGTGGCTTAACCATTGCCTCCTGCAGTGGGTTAATCATTTCCTTATTCCTGTTATCTTTCCTGTTTGCATAACTACTGGAGATGGATATTGATGAAATTTTCAATTGAGAAATCAAAGAAAACAATCTTTTTTTTTTTTTTTTAAATGTATTAGAAATTTCAGCTGTGTGGATAGAGTAGATGAAAAGTGTGAAGTTACTAAAAATTACAACTGTTGCAAGGTCCTGTATGCTGAATTCTGGGTTAAGTGTATCCCAACTGTGTCAAAATAGCCTTGTTAAGAAGTGTAGGCAATGCTAAGAAAAATTCTACTCCACAAACCCTTCCACCATCTCTTCACACCTAAATTGATTGACAAGGCTCCTATCACATATTCCCACCTATCATGCCTAAGAAAAATTTGACAGCTTCATATTTACTACTGTAATATAAATGGTAGTGCTAGGCATATGTCATGGATGTGAATACCACCTGGAACTTTTACTGATAAAAGGCCTTTCATCTGAGGCTGAGATATTTCAAATTGGCAATTTCGAAATTGTAGGTAACTGTTCATTAGAAAAACATTTGAGCCTTAAGGTAAGTCGGGATCTTGGAGTTGATGGCATATATTGAGTAATTTTGAGGGAGGTGGCCAGAAAGTATATTGAACCATTGAGATTAATTGTGAGGGCACATTGTTATTTCCTTTGGATTGGAGAAGTGCCAATATATTACTAGTACATAAAGGCTTTTCTAAGAGTGAAATTGGGAACTACAGACTAGCTAGTCTGAGTTCAGTGGTTAGGGAAAATCTTGGAGGCAGTGGTTAAGAGTGCAATCCAGGACATTTAGATAGAAATGGCATTCTGAAGGACACACACATGGCTTTTATGGGAAAATCATGTTTAACTAAACTGTTAAACTATTTTGAAAGTTACTTGTGAGCTGGAATTAGGGAACAATTTCAACATAGTTTAAATTTTAGCAAGGCTTTTGAAAAATTCTTGTCCCTCAAGGGAGGTTACAATATAGGCTGGAACATGTTGGGCTTACTGAAAAATTCTAAGATGGATCACAGGGCAGATGGCAGAGCATTGTGATCACTGGATTAGTAGTAGCAGTGGCATTTGATGCAAGAAAGCAAGTGTATGAGCTTATGCAGCATCAGCCAAAAAAAAAAAAAAAATTCACACCATTCCCTCCAAATGCCTGTCCAGTTCCTCTTTAAATTTATTCAACCTATCAACTTCCACAACTACAGATGGAAGTTTGTTCCAGCAATTAACCACCCGCTGGCTAAAGGCAAATTTCCGCACATCTAATCTACATCTGTCTTTTCTTAATTTGAATTTATGCCCCCTTAGGTTTGTAATCTGAACAAGTGGAAGGATCCCATCAGAATTCAGCGTGTTCAACCCATTCAAGGCCTTATATACCTCAATCAGATCACTGTGCAGGTGCCTAGTCTCCAGCCACTGCAATTTGCAGAACTTAAGCCTCTCTTGGTAAGAGGATCCCTTCATTCCCCTCACCAATCTTGTTGCCCTTCTCTGTACACACTCAAGTAAATCTACATCCTTCCTAAAATGAGGCCTCCAGACCTGTAAGCAGTACTCAAGGCGTGGCCTGACCATTGCCTTATACAGAGGGACAATCACCTCCTCCCTGCTAGCAAAATTCCTATATATCATTGACAAAACCCCATGACCTGCCCCAGAAGCCTGTCTGCATTGCTCAGAAAACTTCATATCTGACTGCACAATTACTCCCAGGTCTTTTTCATTTTCTACCACCTTAAGTGTAGTACCACACAGTTGGTATGTTTCTCTGGGGTTACTTCTACCCATATGCAGTACTTTGCATTTGTCAAGGTTAAACTTCAGTTGCCACTTCTTAGCCCATCTGCCCAAATTATCTAGATCCTGTTGCAGTAGCACACTGCCATTACTGTCATTAACAACCCTGCCAACCTTTGTATCATCTGCAAACTTCGACATTAAGCCTGATATACCTTCATCAATATCATTGATATTCTTCAGATTGGTGTAATGTCAGAAGTGGAGACCCTCAGGGATTGGTTCTTAGACCTCCGATGTTTCTAATTTTCATGATATTGATGAAGGGATAAAGGGGCGATGTCAAAATTTGCAGATGATGTAAATGTAGTGCAAGTCATTAATGATCAGTGCCAAGCTACTATTGCAATTTGGCGATAGTAGCTGTTGCATTAAAAAAACCCACTACAACAGCCAAGCAGCGCTTCTTCAGGAGGACTTCAGCAGCCAAGCAGCGCTTCTTCAGGATGACTTTAGCAGGCCTCGAGAATGGTCAGAAAATTGGCAGCTGTGTTTTAATACATCAAAATGCAAGGTTTAAACTTGGGGAATAGCAACCCAAAAATGAATTATACACTTGGTAGGGGTTGAATTAAAAACAGTAGAGGAGAAAGATCTGGGAATTATGATAAACAGATATGAATTTTTCTGAGCAGTGTAGACAGGTGGTCAGGAAGCCCATGGCATCCTAGTGATCATTTATTGAACATTATACTGTAGAGATTATTAGCCATATGGTGCAACGAAGCCTGAGGCTTATGCTGCACCAGCCTAAAAAAAAAAAAATTCTGAATTACCGAGAGAGAGAGAGAGAGAGAGAGAGAGAGAGATTGAAGGGAATCGCCAAGAAAGAGAAGAATGATGAAATCCAACTTAGGACCATGGGTGTGCCAAGCCCGTACTCACCAGACGTGAGCCCCTAGGGCATAATCCCGCTGTGTAAGGTAGTTGTAAGGCTGCATTTGGAATACTGTGTCCAAGTATAGAGACCTTGTCTGAAAAAAGATTGAGTTTCTTGATAGGGGCCCAAGTTAGACATCATCATTTTTCTCTATCTTGGTGATTTCCTTATCTCTCTCTCTCTCTCGGTGTGGGTAACTCAGAATTTTTTTTTTTTTTTGGCTGGTGCAGCAAAAGCCTCAGGCTTCCTTGCGCCATATGGCTAATTATAATAATAACTGGCATGATGAGATCGGCAAAAGGGCAGCCATATGAGGAAAAACTTCAGTTATATGGGCTTCAGAGCTTGGCAACTTGGGGCCTTAGAGGGACCACATTGAGGTTTATAAAACTCAGAGGTTAGTAAAATGATTGTATTCAGAATTTTTACTGTTATAAAGAATTCCAGAACTTGGTGTCATAATCTTTAATTACAGGGAAAAGGTTTAAATTAGATTGTTGGAAGTTTTCATTTAGCCAGCAAATCATTGGGTACTAGAACAGGTTGCCTCTGCAGATATTTGAGGCTGACAGTTTGAAAGGTGAACTATCCAGTTCACCTTTAAATTTCTCATGTAGTTAGACCTACATGAGTTACCTGCATTTCCCTTCTCATGTTAGGTAACTATATGAGGAGGGAAGTGACCAAAAATGCCCTCAGTGAGACAATTGGGATACATATCAGCACCAATACAGAATTCTGCATGGTATATGTTAATACTGCTAGACAGCCATCCAAAAACCACTAATCATCCCAACTAATGCTAGATGTTGAAGCTTGGTGTAAGGCTCGCTCTTCTTGGACTAGATGCTCAGAGAAGCTGCATACCAGCAGTGTTGGTAGTCTGGGGCTTTTTTCATTGTTTAGCCTGGACTGTTGATGTGTTTTGGACGAAACCATGAATGCTAATGCCATTCTAGAAGTCCTGGACAGTTGAATGTTACCTGCAGTGTATCAGGGAAGACCCATACCTATATCAGCAGGACAATGTACCAAGTCACACTGCTCACATTTTGACACTGTGGTTTAAGGATATGTTGGAAAGTTAGACTGTCTGGCCTAGAGCCAACTTTAATGCCATAGGGAACTTCCTTGGAATGAATTGGATTGTTGAGTGTATGAGAAGGGACTGTCCAAAAAAAAAAAAAAGCTGAACTGCTCCCTGCTTTGAAGAACAAATGCAAAAAATATTAGCATTAGCAAAGGCACATGATTCAAGAAAGCAAGCTTATATAGCATCAGCCAAAAAAAAAAAAAAAAAACTCTTATTTCACACATCCACTTGCTCCAGATGTTTCTCAAGTTCTGCCTTGAATCTATTAAGCCTTAAACTTCTACAATGAAAGATGGAAGTTTGTTCCAGCAATCAACCACCTGCTGGCTAAAGGCAAACTTCTGCACATCTATTCTACAACTGTCTTTCCTCAATTTGAATTTTATGCCCTCTCAGGCGATTATTCTGAGCAAGAAGTATCCCATCTGCATTGAGCATGCTCAAACCATTTAAGGCTTTATTACACCTCAATCAGATGTTTCAGAAACTAGTCTCAGACACTGTAATTTGCAAAACTTAAGCCTTTCTTTGTAAGAGCAACCCTTTGTTCCATTAAATAATCTTGTTGCCCTTTTCTGTACTTGTTCCAACAGCTCTACATCCTTAAAATGAGGCCTTCAGACCTGTATACAGTACTCAAGGTGTGGTCTTACCATTGCCTTATACAAGGGGTTAATCGCCTCCTTATCCCTGCTAGAAAAATTCCTGTATATCATTGACAAGACACCATGAGCTACTCTTGCATCCTGTCTGCACTGCTCAGACATAAGTTTGGTGTGACATAAGCACTGCTTTTGCAGTGCTTATGTCACACCAAACTGACTCAGCAGTGCACTATTCATCTATATCAACTGGATGCACTTTTAATTTTATGTTTTTCTTAATTAACAGCATAACACCTCCTCCCTTTCTATCTTTTCTGTACACATTGTACTCCCCAAATTCTAGTTCAGCATTCCTTATATCTGTGTGACACCACGTCTCTGCTATCCCAACAATATCTGCCTTTGATGTCTTGACCAACACTTCAAATTCATCAAATTTATTTACTATGCTTCTAGCATTGGTGTACATGCAAGCATACATGCTCCTACTCCTATTCCTAGTTACCTTAACACATCCCATATACCCACCTATTTCAGGATGACTGCCATCCGTCCCTGAAACCCCCAACACCCCACGCTCCAGGTCGCTACTTATTCTAATAGAAGTTGTGCAAGAATCACTTTCACCTCTGCCTACGGCTACCGTTAAACTATTAGTCCTTGTATCCTCCCAAGCTATCAGTTTTCCGACCCACCTAACACTGCCTCAATAGCATCAGCAAATATTCTTGCACCCTTTCTATTTAAGTGTATCCCATCCCTATAGAAGCAGTCTCTCCTGTTAACAAGTACAGTCCAGGCTGAAAAAAATTCTGCCCCTTGAGCCTTGCACATTCTTTCCAGGGCCGAATTGATCGACAAGGCTCTCATCATATACTCCCTTCTTTCGTGTCTGGGCAGAATTGCAGACACTTTCAAATTCAACCCTAATTCTCGGCTTTTGTTCAACAGTGACCTGTACTTGTTAAGTAATTCTGCCGGTCTCCTACTCCTAATATCATTAGTGCCAACGTGTACAACTATATCACCTTTTGTGCCCTTAAAAGGTGATATCCGCTCTACAACATCATCAACCTTTGCTGCTGGCAGACATACCCTGGTCCTGCTCCACCTATTCTTTTTACAAAGCATGTTTCCCGTTTCCCTGACAATAGTCACCAACAACTACTAGTTCCTGTGCGACCAGCGCATTCTGCCTTGGGGGTTGCTGCAAGGATAGAAGCTTATTAAACTCTAACAAGGAGAAGAATTTCATGACTGAGAGTAAGGTGGAGGATAAATTGTTGAAATTAAACATAAGAAAGGCAGCTGGTGTGAATGGGATCTATCCGGTTCTATTAAAGGAGGCAGCAAAAGAAGTAAGTAAACCCTTAGCCAAATGGTCAGAAGTGAGAGTGCAGTAACACGTGCTCTTTGAGTGGACTGGGCTTCAAGACAATGACTGCTAAATATGATTAATGTTTGTATCAATGATTTATTGTAAAACTCCACTGACCTAGTTGTCGTCCAGAGTATAAACAAGAACAAATAAATAATTCTGAGAGCATCATTTGAATCAGGGGAGTTCCCCACGGATTGGAAATGTGCAAATGTATCCCCAATTCACAAAGGGTGAGACGAGTAATTACAGACTTGTTATAGTTTAACTTCTGTTCAATGGAAAATAATGGAGTCACTAGTTAAAGAAGCATTGCAAGATCATCTAGACAAGATTGCAGTAATAATTCAGAGAGTACGGGTCTGTAAGGGGAAGTCTTGTCTAACCAATTTGATTGAATACTATGATGTGGTCACAAAGGAACTGGATGCAAAAAATAATTTTGATATCATTTACTTGGATTTCAGGAAAGCCACAAACCTACAGAAACCCACAAACAATATAAAAATAGAAAAAGCTCGGCTCTTGGCACAATTAAAACAGGAATGGCAAAACAGGCGGACAGACTCAACCAAAGGGGAGGTGACACAACACCTCATAGATGATGTAGACAGGGTTTTCCTGAAAGTACCTGTATGGTTCCACCCAGGCCTATATGCCACCTACTTATTGACGGGTCACAGCCCCTTCAACGAGAAACTAACATCTCTGGGCTTCCTCCAAGACCCCAACTGTTCATGCGGTGAACCGGAAAGCTGGACCCACCTCATGCATGAATGTACAAACTACGAGAACCTACGTGGAAACCTAATAACAAGATTGACCTACCTGCCGCAAGGCTAGGAGCATCATCTCTTGGACACAAGCAAAGAATATAAGAACCTCACCAGATTTGCACAGGAACTCTTTGCCACAAGAAGAACCTGTTCTGCGATCAGGAACTAAGGGCACAGTATGCCTTGTAGCAGACTTTAACTTCAACAACAACCGGACTATGAGCAAATACACCAGCACTGAAACCCAAATTGTCTGACCCAACCAACCTACTTGAATAGGATGCACACCACAGAAACGATGG
This sequence comes from Mastigoproctus giganteus, assembly GCF_048544385.1. Classification (NCBI taxonomy): domain Eukaryota; kingdom Metazoa; phylum Arthropoda; class Arachnida; order Uropygi; family Thelyphonidae; genus Mastigoproctus; species Mastigoproctus giganteus. Next base: position 204,449,430 of record NC_143583.1, read on the forward strand.
GCTCACTAGATGGAAAAGGCACTGGACCACCCTCCCTGATGACGGAAACAGGATCAACAGACCAGACCCATTCGGGATGCAAAAGAGACACTCTACGAGACACTGCCCTGGTCAGGTATATAACCCATAAACATGACTGACCTCAACCTACCTGGATGGACACACATGGCCCATGAATGACATGGGGGCACTGGTTCCAACTGCTTTGTTGGACCCATATCTTTTCCCCACATTGAACAGATTTGCTGCCAGTACACCAATTGGCAACCGAGCTGGGCACTCTTTCCTGGCTTTGTTTCCACTCCACTTCCCTGGCAGTGGGGAGGTGACTGTCCTGTTATCTCCTCCCCTCCTTGCCACCCCCATTTTCCCTTCTGGTGGGGAATGGGCATGCCCATGCCCCACTGACACCTATTGGGGTTGCCTTCCCTGTTGACTCCATATTTCTGTCTCACCCCTTTAGTCTTTAGTCTCCCTCCCCTACTCTATCTTTTCATAAGCGATTGCCTTACTACACGTCCAAATTACTGTTTGCCAATAGTTTCAACCTTTCAAATCTTACCACCCCCCCACGCAAAAGATTTTTTTTTTTTTTTTTAAAGGTCCTAGCCACTGAAATCTCAGGAAATTAGGTGGCAGGACCTGTCAGAATAAATAATTATAATGCTGGTATACCTGGCCTGCCTCCACGGGGCTGAGTGCAGACACCGTTGGGCCTCAGCAGGGGTCCAGTGGCTAAATGGCCAGAAGAACAATGGTACATAACAGTATACGTATACAATATCCATACACTTTTAAATCTCTGGCCTTTCCAGTGAACTGCACACCTACAATGAAAGCAATGCGGAGATGGGAGAAACCCCATCTCCACTTGACACTAAATACACTATCTTACTTTTTGGAAACCCCCGTAGAACAGAAACAGAAAATTGAAAAGCCAAAATGTGGTAACACTCATATACTAATATACTAACAAAATTCGACGCAAACAACAGGAAAGTAAAAAGAATGTGTGTGTTTTTTTTTTTTTTTACTCAAAACTGAACTGAAAGAGTTGGAAGGAAGATCAGTTGTTAGTGGAAAGGGGAAAAGAGTTGACGTATTGCCCAGACTGTATTCGTCAGCCTTTCATGTGTTTGGAGTGTTTTGGACAACACCATAAATCTTCATAATTTTGTAAATATAAAATTCTTAACAATAAAGAATTTTTAAATAACTACCAGTTAGTCACTTATTTTATTCTCATAGGCCAAGCTTTTCAAAAATAATGTAAATTTACTATACAGCCGATGCAACCCCCACTGAAACAGTGGATGTAGGCAATATACAGGAATACCTCACTTAGCACGGCTTCAAACAGCACGGGTTTCACTATAACACGGTTTTCAATTAAATTTAAGTTGAAAATTTACTGTACATATTAAAATTCATCCAATATAGCCTAGGAACAGGTACATATGCTGCGATGCCAACTGTATTGTCTCATATATGTTTCCACTAACTGCCTGAGGAGACAGTAGTCTCCTCAGGCAGCCAGTAGCAACAGTGTCCACTTTTCTTAAATTCCATCCTGACAAGATGACATGATAGCTTTTCAATTCACAATTTAATATTTACCCCTCTAAATACGATTGAAAATATATCTGTCTTGGTTAGAAATCATTTCCAACAACATGCGTTATGTTTGGCAGCATGTTTTGCCCCATTTGGCAAATGATTTCATTGGTTTTGAATCGCAAGTTCAGACAACTGCCGAAGACATTATGAAGATCGGAAAGGACTTGGATTCGAAACTTTGGACACTGCCAACGTACATGACTGCACTGACTTACATACAAATAACTTAGATGATGCAACTCTCCTTGAAATTGATAAGAAAATTGCATATGAAGAAGAGGAAAACAATTCTACCACCAAAAGAATTTTCAACAGAAGAATTGAAAGTTTTTTGAGGCTTGACATTGCCTGCGAGGCAATTATGAATGCCGATCCAAATGTTGGAAGTAGAATCCAGATACGGCAAATTTTATGATGGGATTCAATGCTACAAAGTCTTGTATACTGAGAAAAGGAAGAGATGACTTCACCAAATTTCATTTTTGAAATACCCAAATAAACAAAGCTTTTTTCTCATCTCTCATGATGTTACCTTTTCATTAATAAAATTTTTGCACAAATTGTTTATAGACTGTTTCTCTGGTATGCATTCATTTAAAACCCATTATAATTATACCTCAATCAGCACGGTTTCACATAACACGGAACAGTTTCGGTACAAATTATCAGTGCTATGCAGGGTATTGCTGTATTTCTGTTGGTGCACCTCAAAAATCTAATGGTGTCGGACATATACAGCCGACGTAGCAGTCAACGTTTTAATGACAATAAGGATAGAAAATCTGCAGACTTACTTAACAAGCCCAGATAAAGTTGTAAAAAAGTGGAGAGTTAAGGTTAAAATTTAAAGTGTCTGCAATTCTGCCCAGATACAAAAAGAGGGCGTATTGGATGAGAACCATGTCAATCAATTTGACCATGGAGAGATTGTACAAGGCTCACTGGGTAGAATTTTTCTCAGTATGGTTAACAGGAGAGACTGCTTCTATAAGGATGGGATACACTTAAATAGAAAGGGTGCAAGAATACTAGCTGATATATCGAGGCAGTGTCAGGTGGGCCAAAAACTGTTAGCTTGGGGGGAATTAGACTAATAGATAGCTAACAGAAGCTGCAGGCAGAGGTGAAAGTGATTCTTGCACCGTTTCTATTGGAATGAGCAGAAGCCTAGGAAGCAAGTTGCTGGGAGTCATGAAACAAGTAAATACATGGGCTGTGTCAGGGTAACTAAGAGTAAGAACAGAAGCATGTATACTTGCATGTACACCAATGTCAGGAGTATAGTAAATAAATTTGAATTTGAAGTGCTGGTCAAGGTTTCAAAGGCAGCTATTGTTGGAATATCAAAGACATGGTGTCACAGATATAAGGAATGCAGAATTGGAATTTGGGGAGTACAGTGTGTACAGAAAGAACAGACGGGATAGGAAGGGAAGATGGGTTATGCTACTAGTAAAGAAAAACAAAATCTAAGGCAGTGCATCCAGTTGACATTGGTGGACAGGGCAATGTTCAGTCAGTTTGGTGTGACATGAGCACTGGAAAAGCAAAAATGAGGATAGGAGTATGTTATAGGCCTAATGACTGAAGAGTACAATGAACAACTATACAGAGTAATAGTGGGCCAGTAAATCAGAATGTCTTATAATGAGGGATTTTAACTTCCCAGATATTAACTGGAACTTGCGGCTTGGTCACTCACACACCAGAAACACTTGAAGATGTACTGGATGATTGTTTTCGACAGCAGCATGTTCGAGAGGCAACCAGAGGGAGTAATACTCTTGATCTGATTATCAGCAGTGATTATTCATGCATTAGAAAGCTGCAGATAAAGGAAGCACTAGGTAGCAGTGATCACAGTGTGTTGATGTAGGATTTACTTAACAATGTAACTACCATCAGGGGTAAAGGGAAGGGTTTTTGCTTTCGTAAAGGTGACTACTGTGGTCTCAGACAATTTTTAAATTCTATGCAGTGAGACCAAATGATGTTACCAACAGTAAATTCTAATGGGAAGCAGTCAAGGAAATAATCTTGGAAGCTACTGGGCTTTACATTCCAAATAGGAAATACTGTTCAAGGTTTAGGCTGAAATGGATGTCAGATGAACTAATGAGACTCATGGCAGAGAAGAAAGATGCATGAGATGCATTCAAATTATCAAAGCATTGCCTTGATAATTTAAATTATTGTTTGAATAACTTAAATTATCAAGGTAATCAACTCAGAAAGGAAGTTTGGTACACAAAGGCAGATTATGAGACAGCTTTGGCAAAGGATGCAAAGAAAAAACAGAAAAGACTTTTTTACTTATGTAAATTCTAGAAAGAAGGGGACGAATCAGATTGGCCATCATGTCACTTGACATCGATGGTTCAACTGTTGATCATCCTGCTCAGATAGCTGATAAACTGAATAAGTATTTTGCATCTACATTCACAAGAGGTATTCTGTAACAAAGTAGTAGTAGTAGTAGTGGCATGTGATGCAAGAAAGCAAGTGTATGAGCTTATGCAGCATCAGCCAAAAAAAAAAAAAATCACACCATTCCCTCCAAATGCCTGTCCAGTTCCTCCTTAAATTTATTTAACCTGTCAACTTCCACAATGACAGATGGAAGTTTGTTCCAGCAATTAACCACCTGCTGTCTAAAGGCAAATTTCTGCACATTTATTCTACGTCTGTCTTTTCTTAATTTGAATTTATGCCCCCTTAGGTTCGTAATCTGAACAAGTGGAAGGATCCCATCAGAATTCAGCATGCTGAACCCATTCAAGGCCTTATACACCTCAATCAGATCACTGCGCAGGTGCCCATCTCCAGCCACTGCAATTTGCAGAACTTAAGCCTCTCTTGGTAAGAGGATCCCTTCATTCCCCTCACCAATCTTGTTGCCTTTCTCTGTACATGCTCAAGTAAATCTACATCCTTTCTAAAATGAGGCCTCCAGACCTGTACACAGTACTCAAGGCGTGGTCTGACCATTGCTTTATGCAGAGGGACAATCATCTTCTCCCTGCTAGCAAAATTCCTATATATCATTGACAAAACCCCATGATCTGCCCTGGCAGCCTGTCTGCATTGCTCAGAAAACTTCATATCTGACTGCACAATTACTCCCAGGTCTTTCATTTTCTACCGCCTTAAGTGTAGTACCACACAGTTGGTACATTTCTCTGGGGTTACTTCTACCCATATGCAGTACTTTGCATTTGCCAAACTTCATTTCCACCTCTCAGCCCATCTGCTCAACTTTTCTAGATCCTGTTGCAGCAGTCTACTGTCATTAGTGTCATTAACAACCCTGCCAACCTTTGTATTGTCTGCAAACTTCGACATTAAGCCTCATATACCTTCATCAATATCATTGATAAATATACAAAACAACAGTGGACCCAACACCGAACCCTGTGGGACTCCACTAATAACATTAGTCCACGAAGATCAGTGTCCATTGATTACCACTCAGTCTTCTCCCACTTAACCATGCTTTTATCCATTGTAGCAACTTACCCTTAATACCATTCTGCTTCAATTTGTACAATAGTCTTCCATGCGCAATATTGTCAAAAGCTTTCCTGAAATCCAAGAATATATGATATCAAAATTATTTTTTGCATCCAGTTCCTTTGTAACCACATCATAATATCCTATCAAATTTGTCAGACAAGTCTTTCCCTTAAACCCATGCTGTGTCTGAATTATTGCTGCAGTCTTGTCTAGATGATCCTGCAATGCTTCTTTAACCAGTGCTTCCATTAATTTCCCTGGAACAGAAGTTAAACTAATAGATTTGTAATTACCTGTGTCTCCCTTTGATCCTCCTTTGTGGATTGGGTTCACATTTGCACATCTTCAGTCCGTGGGTACCTTAGTCGGAGGTTCTTGCTATAAAAAATATGTCAACACAATGCGTCTCAAAGTTGTCAATAGCGAACAAAAATGCACAAGAGTTATGTCAAGTGAACATTTGCATTGTTTTCAAGCAGATCCAGAAAATTTCCCTGCAATGTTTGTGACCATGGGTGAGATGTGGGTCCATCACTTTCAACCAGAGACAAAGCAGTCTAAACAATGAAAATGCAGCTCTTCTCCCCCTTCAAAGAAAGCAAAGTAGATTCCTCCTGACATCAAGGTGATGGCATTTGTTGTGTGGAATGCTAATGGAGTATTTCTAGTGGATTAACTTCAGAAAGGTCAGACAGTCACAGGAGCATATTATGTAAAACTTGAGGCATTTGCCTGAAAACATCAGACAAACGGCAAGTAAAACTCGGCAAAGGAGACAACACATGTCTCCTTTGCCCAGGTGTTTGACCAGGAGACAACACACGTGTCATTGCCATGGCTGCAGTGCATGGGTGTGGCTTTGAAATCTTGGACTATCCCCCATATTTACCTGATATAGCACCATTGAACTTACACCTATTATAATTTGAAAATCTGGCTGGCATCCATTTTCTGACTAACAGTGATATTATTGCTGTAGTATATTGATGCCAAAAGAGACTATGTTGCAAAGTAACATGTTACCAGACTCCTCATATAAACCTTTGTCAAGGATCTGGGTATATTTTTAAAATGTGTACACCATATCCAAAAATTTCATTACTTCGTGCAGCATGTCCCCCACCCTTTTTTCTTACTATTAAATACACCATGAATTGTCAACCTAATAGAGTAAGCTTATCTGTGAAAAGATCTAAACCTCCCAAACGCTTCCTAGTTCATTTCACAAATATATGTGGTCTCAATTCTAATCTCAACGATGTCCATTTCCACTTGCAGTCTGCCAAACCCCATGTACTTTTTCTGACAGAATCTCAGTTATCGGTTGATTCAACTACTGCTCATCTCAGGTGCCCAAATTATTCGCTGTGTGATTCTTTTCACCTCAAAGGTGGTACTTGTGTACATATGTCCATTCTGATATTCCCTATCAGAGAATTGGTAATTTGGAATCTCCTTTTTGATCTTCTCTGGCTTAAAATCTCTCTACCTCATTGTGTCAAATTCATCTGTTGTCTCTACCATTCTCCCAACTCCACTAATTACTTGGAGCTCTTTGACTTCCTCTCTTTGTAACTTGAATTTCTCCAGACCAGCTTTCCTAACAGTGAGGTAATTTTCCTTGGTGATTTTAATGTTCACAACTCCAGATGGCTTCCATTTTCTAGTCACACTGACCCAGCTGGTCGAGATGCTGAGGTTTTTGCAATTACTAATGACCTTGCACAGATTGTTCATTTTCCTTCAAGAATACCGGACAATCCTAACCATACAGCCAACATGCTTGATATTTTTCTCACAAAAAACCCTTTTAAGTACATAGTCAAAGTGAGTGGTTCTTTAGTCACCTCAGATCACAACTTGGTGATTATCTCTTCTCCAATGGAGCCTTTATCTCATGGATATTCCAAACCTTGTGTTGTTTGACATTACAAGAATGCAAAATGGGATGACCTGTGAGATTTCGTTTCTTTTCCTTCGTCGGATTACTGTTTCAAAACTTCTGATGTCAACGTTTGCTCAGATCGTGTCAGTGAAATTATTCTTGCAGGAATGGAATCCTTTATTCCACACTCCACTTTAAAATCTCATCCTTTATCTAAACCTTGGTTTTCCAATAAATGTGCTAAGGCTGTTCAAGCAAAGAACGTTGCATTTCGTAATTGGCTTGTTTCCAATTCTTCAGTTTCATTTTCTGCCTGCACCAAAGTTCACAACAATTCTAAAGCAGTTATTAATCAGTCCAAACTAGATTTTGAACAGGCTAAGAGTAGAAGACTTGCTTCTTGCCCTAATGGTAGCTGAGCATTCTGGTCTCTTGCCAAAGCTGTTTTCCGCAACTTTTGCCCATATCTACTCCCACTTCTGTCAAAACCAGATGGTTCTGTTGTCACTTCGGCCAAAGATAAAGCTGACCTGCTAGCATCTCATTTTTCTTCCCACTCGTGTATTAATGATCTTGGTAAAACACCTCCCACCATTCCCAACATGCTCCATTCAATGTCTCCTGTGGTCTTCCGTCAAAAGGATGTAAGAAGGATTTTGATGAATCTTGACCTAAGAAAGCTCCAGGTCCCGATGGTATTTCTCTACTTGTTCTCAAAACCTGTGCTCCTGAACTTACTCCTGTTCTTTGCCGCCTTTTTTCACTTTCTTATTCCAAAGGTGTTTTTCCTTCTGCTTGGAAATTTTCTCATACCAGCCAGTTTCTAAAAAGGGCAACAAATCCCTCCCATCCAATTATCATTCCATTGCAATTACTTCTACATTAGTAGAAGTAATTGCAATTACTTCTACATCTAAAGTAATGGAGAAATCAATTAACTGCCAACTCTTAAACTATCTAGAAACCTTCTGTCTGATCAACAATTGCCAGTAGGGATTCCGTCAGTGTCGATCCACTGGTGATATTCTAGCTTATGTTATCGATTTATGGACAATTTCAATGGAAAAGTTCGGTGAAACACAAGCAGTTGCTCTTGACATTTCAAAGGCTTTTGATTGTGTTTGGCACAAAGGTCTTCTAAACAAGCTTCCATCTTATGGTTTGCCAACTGTTTTTTGTAATTGGTTATCCAGTTTTCTCTCTGATTACTCACCGAGGGTGATGGTAGATGGCTCTCTGTCTTCTAACTTCTCCGCTAATGCTGGTGTCCGCCAAGGTTCAGTTCTTTCCCCCACTCTTTTCCTCTTGTGTATTAATGACATTCTTCCATTGACTAAACCCTATCCATAGTTTTGCCGATGATAGCACATTGCATTTCACTTTCCATTTTGATAAACCTTGCCCTGCTGAATCAGCTTCAACTTCTCGAATATCTGCTACCAATTCCTTAAATATCGATCTCCAGGTAATTCTCCAATGGGGAAATGACAACTTAGTTGATTTCAATCCTTCTAAAATTCAGTGTTGTCTTATATCTCACAAAAAGGATTCTTATGCTTATACCAAATACGGAGGATGCGGAAAGGTCAGGGAATGACCACCGCATATCCCGGAGCAATATGGCGTTAGTTGCTAATGCTCCTAAAAACCAAATAACTAACTAACTAACTTATGCTTATCTTTGGTGACACTCCAATTTCTAGGCAAAATGATATATCTCTTTTGGGGATTACCCTGACTTCTAATCTCTCTTGGCACAAGCACATTACAAATATTGCTTCCTCTGCATCTAAAAAAACTTGGTTTCCTCTTTCGCTCTCGCTGTTACTTTTCTTCCAAACAGCTGTTCACTCTGTACAAATTCCAAATCTGCCCTACCATGGAATATTGTTTTCACATCTGGGGCGGTGCCCTCAAAACCTCTCTCAGGCTTCTAGATTCCATTCAGAAGAGGGCAGTTAGGTTAATTAATGACTCCCCTCTAACAGAGTCTCTCCACTCGCTGTCTCATAGACTTGCTGTTTCTGCTTCATGCTTTTTCTACAGATACTTCCATGGGCACTGTTCTTCTGAATTGGCTTCTATAATTCCCGCTCTCTCTTTCAAAACAGTCCGAACATGTGTCGCCACCAGCCAACATCCATTTATTGTCCAACTTCAAACTCATAGAACCAATTTTTCATCTTCCTCATTTATTCATTCAATTGCCATTTTCTGGAACAACCTTCCTTCATATGTATTTCCTGAAAATAAGTCTATAGAAGTTCAAGTCTAATGTCAACGATTATCTTCATTCATCTTCTCAACTTCCAACCAAAGCTGTTTGTTTGTTTTGTTTGTTATTTGGTTTTTAAGAGCATTAGCAACTAAGGCCATATTGCTCTGGGAATATGCGGTGGTCATTCCCTGACCTTTCCACATCCTCCGTATTTGGTGGTGATGGTCTCGAACCCCGGTCTAATCAAGAAGCGTGTGCCCAACCCAAGCACGGTACTAAGTACTATAGGTTCTAATACCTCTCATTTGGGGTTTTCATAAAAAAAAAAAAAAAAAAAAAAATCCGCAATTTACAAAGGGGGATCAAAGGGGGTGACATGAGTAATTATAGACTTGTTAGCTTAACTTCTGTTCCTGGGAAAATAATGAAGTCACTGGTTAAGAACCAGTGACTTCGTCAAATCATAAACTGGTTAAGTTTATGATTTGATGTTCCTGGTAGGCACTTCAAATTACTTAAAGGGCAAATCATCCTGGTAGGCTAATTCACTCTTCAAGAAGTAAATTGATATTCAAAATATGTTTAAAGTAATAAAATTATCGTTAAGCTCGTTTTATTGGTATTTATTTATCTGAAAAATGGATTTAGTTCAACATTTGGCTTGACTTGAACTAAATATCATTGTAACATAGGAGTCTATACTTCCTTATTTACTGTTTCTTTATATATTGCACTTTACAGGATCCTTTAATAGATAACTACGGCTCACTGGTAAACAGTCCTTCAGATGTATCTTAATACAAAATGCATGTATTTTCAGTGGATTTCATTACAAAAGTCTGGATTTTAAAAAATCTCCTGCTTACAATTACGAAATCTCTAGCTTTTCAAAAGTCAAATGTGTCAGCTTTCATTATGAGATGAACAAATAGGCTGTTAACAATGTGTGCATGCTCCTCATAGAATTCTAATGTGGTGAAATTTTCTTTGTGATTACTGCACTTCCTCTACAACTGTGAATTAAATCATTTTGCATGTATCTGCACAATGATTTGATCCACATGCTGTGTTAAGAGTGCAGTTCATGAAAGCATCTTTACATTGCCACTGCCAAAGAAGGTTTTGCACAACAGTATTTGTAAGCTGATTGTCATTCATGATATGGGAAATCCACTTTTCTTAGATGTTTTCTTAATGTTTTGTGAGTATGCAGTACAGACTACACACAACATATAGTGGCATTTTTATCAGAAAATTAACTGCAATGTTGTTAAATTATCTGAAAGTTAACCTGTATGTCATTTGATTTTGATTGCTTTCTGTCATTAATCATTGTGTAGTATTGAGGTATTGTTTCATCTTTCAGATGGCATAATATGAATATTATAAGTAAATTTTTGCAAAAATAATTTTGAAATTGTTATTAGCATGTAATATTATGTTTACATTCTTAGCAGTTCTCATTTAATTTCTTCTTATAAACCTGTTGAAATGGATTATTATATAAGATAATTATTACTTTCAGGTGCTGCTTATTGTCAGTTCATGGACATGCTGTTCCCAGGTAATTATATTTTAATATGTATTTTTATTTATGGATTTCAGGCACTTTAAATTTTTGCTTACTTTTCAAAACAGCTTTTTGATTTAATCATGTATAATAATTTTAGAAAATTGCATGCTGAAATATAAACTTGATTAGGTAATGTTAGAAACAAGAACACAGTCCCTCAATTGTTATGTTTGGCAGCCAACAGAATTTCAATTGCTTATTTTTGTCTTCATACTTAAGCTAGAACAATTTCCTTAACCATGTATGATATTATGAACTACTTTTGAACAGGTAACATTACGGACAAGTTATTTGTTTTGAGATTTTCATAAGATAGCAGGTATTCTTAATTAGAATATTCTGACAACTTGTGCTTCAGCAAGATGACTCTCAGAAGTGATCCTCCCCCCCCCCCCTTTTTTTAAGCCTAGGTCTTTTGTCCTTATTTTGGAAGAATGTCAGTGCAGACAAGGTGATTATCCTGTTGTAATAGAGTAATGGCTAGGCCGCCATATCTGGAATATTACAGGTAGATATGCACACCTCCTTTTACGAAGGAAATAGATTGGTTGGAAAAGGGCAACAAGATTAGTGAATGGAACAAAGGGGTGCTCTTACGAAGAAAGGCTTAAGTTTTGCAAATTACAATATCTGGAGACTAGGCACCAGCGAGGTGATCTGATAGAGGCGTATAAAGCCTTGAATGGTTTCAGCAAGCTCAATGCTGATCGGATTCTTCCTCTTCCTCAGAATAATTACCTGAGAGGGCATAAATTCAAATTGAGGAAAGACAGATCTAGGATAGACGTGCGGAAATTTGCCTTTAGCCAGCTGGTGGTTGGTTGGTGGAACAGACTTCCATCCCTTGTCGTAGAAGTTGATAGCCTAAATAAGTTTAAGGCTCAGCTGGACAGGTATTTCGAACGAACAGAGGGGTGAAGTAGAAGTGGTTATTTTTTATTTATTTATTTTATTTTATTTATTTTTTTTTTTTTGGCTGATGCTGCATAAGCTTGCTTTCTTGCATCAAATGCCTATGCTAATGCTAATAACCTCTAGTAAAGTAAAGGTGCAGGGAACAGTAACAAGACCAGATGGAAACAGTGATATTCTTACCAAAAAATCATATATAATAATTTTAGAAAATTGCAAGCTGAAATATAAACTTGGTTAGGTAATGTTTGAAACAAAAACACAGTCTCTCACGTCCTGTTTGGCAGCCAACAGAAGAGATTGGAGATCTGTAAATAACAGTGCCTAATTACAATGACCTAATGGAAGTGTTTAAGACTTTAAAAGTAATCTAAATGTTGATAGCATCTTTACTCCTTATGAAATGACGTACAAAAGGGAATGCAAATTTATATTGAACAAACAAGGGTGGTTGCAGAATAGATTGGGAAAATTTGCCTTCAGCCAGAGAGGAATTGATTGTTGGAATAAACTAGCACCGGTGTTGTGGAAGTGGGTAATTTGAATAAATTTAAAGAATTAAACGAATTATTAAACTCTTGATATTTTAAGAAGTCCTTATATGCTGTGATGTAATGACTAGATCGTAGGTATAGCTTAGCTTAATTTCCACTTAATTAACCACTACCCAGTTAAAGACGCCATGATTGAAATACAAACTAAACTTGATAACCACCCAGATAAATATCAAATCATACATGAAACGAATGCTGTTTTTAACTCCCAATCAACTAGTAAACCTAATATCCACCAACAACAATTAACCCACATACGCAACTTTATGAAACCCCCTGAACATTATAATACAAAAGGCAGACAAAGGCGATACCATCGCAGTCATGGACAAAAATACATATATAAAGAAAATGTTACACATCGTGTTAGATTCAACGACATACAGAGCTTGCAACAACTTTACTAGAGGTTATTAGCATTACGTTTGTTAATGTTCTTTTAACGTTAACAAACTTAAAAATAAACTTGATGGGATCCTAAGAAGACTCAGAGCCAACAAACAAATTAATTTACACACTCTCCAGCAAATAGGCATATGCAGTAACATTCTTCCACACATTTTTGAATAGTCAAACTCCATAAACAAGATTATCCTTTAAGGCCCATCGTTTCCTATAAACAGTCCGCTTATGCTAATATATCCATATTCCTCGTCAAAATTATTTCACATATAATGAGATTTTCTCGGTTAAGGGTCTACAATACTAAACAGGCACACGAACGTATAACTTCCATGACCATATCTGAAAACGATATTCTCGTGTCCTTCGACGTCATCTCCCTATATACAAACGTACACATCGAAACCATGCTACTGGCTCTTAAAGAACTATTAATTAAAGACGACACTTTGACAAAACTTACCGGTTTAAACAATAATGACATTTTAGAACTCACATCACTGTTACTTGACACCAAACAATTTAAATTCCAAAATAACATTATGAACAAATTTTCTGCCTTCCCATGGACATCGGTATCTCTGCCCCTTTATCCGAAATCTACCTCACTTCTATTGAAGAAAAAAATACTCCAACCCTTTCCCCCAGGGATCAAACTATATATGAGATACGCAGATGACGTCCTCTTAATGGGCAACAGAACCACCATCGATACTTTACTGAACATGTTTAATACAACACATGAAAGACTCAAATTTACCCTTGAAGTAGAAACCGATAATAAAATTAATTTTCTAAACCTCACTATATACAAAATAGGTACATCTTTAGGCATCAAAATATACAGAAAGAACACACATACAGGTAAATTCTTACATTACCACTCACACCATCCTCTATACATCAAAAAAGCAGTTCTATACAATCAGATATACAACACTATCAAATATAGTCACAAACAGACCTATCTGTAGAATTGCAATACCTCACCAAAAAATTCATCGACAGAAAATACCCATTACGACTAATAAAAAAAACCATCATCAAAGTCCATAATAACACTAATAACCCAAGCAAAATTAATAACCACGTGAATAAGAATAAGATACATAAACCCCTTATTGCCCTCCCATACCATCAACAATATGTTAGAAGACTTCAACAGATTTTTAAGAATACAAATATCAAATTAATATTCACATCTTGTAACAAATTAAGTTCCAAATTCAGTTCATACAGGACAACACATGAGTATGGGACACAAGATCATAACAACATTATATATTTGATTAGATGCCAATCAGATTGCCAAGCATGTTACATAGGCAGTACAACAGCAAAATTTGGGACATCAAAAATTTCTAACACATGCGCATACTACCACTTTAATAGCTTCAAATCTAATTTAGCAAGTACAGAACTAACACAACACTTCCAATCTTATAATCATAACCCACTCATCGATTCAGCCATCACAGTAGTTAAATTAAATTCCAGCTATAAAATCCTTCAAAACGAAGCCCTCGTCATTGAGTGGTTTAAGTGCCACACATCACTTAACGTATTAAACAAAAAGATTCCCGCCAACTTCTCCCCTATTTGGAATTTAGCATGTATTAAGTTTCCATGTACACTGAAATGCATTTTGGGAACTCAACCTCTATATAACAAACTCTCGTACTTTTCCCTCCCCACTATAGCTAACTGAAGACGATTTCGAAAGTCACTCGTGCGCGGCTATTAGCTTTTATCTCTCTTCATTTAATTTATTTTAATTGGACAACCATAGAATGGAAGGTGCACTTTCCTTTCTTAGAAAATTTTTTAAAGCCCATAACTTAGTTTTTAAATTTATAATCAACGTAATTTATTAGAATCTCATAACCACTATGTATGTGGTAAAACTTTCCACTAACTAAGCGGATTACTATGAGGTGAGTGCTGAAAAATTAAGCTAAGTGGATCAAGTGGACCTACGAACAAGTTATTAAAATAATGAGCAAATGAAATAGGTAAATTTTTTTCCCCCCATCATGCTCTGTGAACTTTGCATCCTTTTTCCCATACTAATACTGAGTTTAGTTACTATTAGAAATACAATAAAAGCAATATGTGGCATGCATGGGATTTAAGGCATTCTGATTATGAGTCCCCGTCTACTTTGAAAAAACCAGTGGATAATTTTAATCTTAACAGTAACATTAAAATTTTGGATACATACCAGTGTAAACGATAGGTGGAACAGGACCAGGGTATGTCTGCCAGGGGCAAAGGTTGATGACGTTGTAGGGCGAATATCATCTTTTAAGGGCACAAAAGGTGATATAGTTGTACACGTTGGCACTAATAATATTAAGAGTAGGAGACCGGCAGAATTACTTAACAAGTACAGGTCACTGTTGAACAAAAGCCGAGAATTAGGGTTGAATTTGAAAGTGTCTGCAATTCTGCCCAGACACGATAGGAGGGAGTATATGATGAGAGCCTTGTCGATCAATTCGGCCCTGGAAAGATTGTGCAAGGCTCAAGGGGTAGAATTTTTTTCAGCCTGGACTGTACTTGTTAACAGGAGAGATTGCTTCTACAGGGATGGGATACACTTAAATAGAAAGGGTGCAAGAATATTTGCTGATGCTATCGAGGCAGTGTTAGGTGGATCGGAAAACTGCTAGCTTGGGGGGAGACAAAGACCAATAGATTGACAGTAGCCACTGGCAGAGGTGAAAGAGATTCTTGCACTGCTTCTATTACAATGAGCAGAAGCCTGAAAAACAAGATGCATGGTATTTCAGAGACTGCTGGGAGCCATTGCGGTACAAGTAAACACATGGGTTGTGTTAGGGTAGCTAAGAATAGAAACAGGTGCAGGTATACTTGCGTGTACACGAATGCTAGGAGTTTAGTAAATAAATTTGATGAATTTGAGGTATTGCTCAAAATATCGAAGGCAAATATTGTTGGGATATCAGAGACGTGGTGTCACACAGATATAAGGGATGCAGAACTGCAATTTGGGGAGTACAACGTCTACAGAAAGGATAGACAGGATAGGAAGGGGGGAGGGGTTATGCTATTAGTTAAGAAACACATAAAAACCAAGGAAGTGAAGCCAGTCGACATCGCTGGACAGTGCAGTGTGGAGTCAGTTTGGTGTGACATAAAGATTGGGAGATCAAAATTGAGAGTAGGAGTGTGCTATAGGCATAATGACTCTGATGAGTATAATAAGGAACTGTACAGGGAAATAGAGTGGGCCAGTAAATCAGAGTGTCTTATAATGGGAGATTTTAATTTCCCAGATATTGACTGGAATTTGTGGGCTGGTTACTCACACACTAGCAGGGCTTTTGTGGATTTATTGGATGATTGTTTTCTACATCAGCATGTTTGGGAGGCAACTAGAGGGAGTAATACTCTTGATTTGATTATCAGCAGTGATTCTTCGTGCATTAAGAATCTGCAGATAAATGAACCACTAGGTGGCAGTGATCACAGTGTGCTCAAGTGGGATTTACTCAAAGAGGTAACTACCATTAGGGGTAAAGGGAAGGGTTATTGCTTCCGTAAAGGCGACTACGATGGACTGAGACAGTATTTAAATTCTATACAGTGGGACCAACTGATGATGTTACCAACAGCAAATTCAAAATGGGAAGCATTCAAAGAACTTATCTTGGAAGCTACTAGGCTTTACATACCAACTAAGAAATATTGTTCAAGGTTTAGGCCAAAATGGATGTCAGATGAACTAATGAGGCATATGGCAGAGAAGAAAAATGCATGGGATACATACAAATTAACACATGACACAGAAGCCTATGATAGATACAAGTTGATATGCAACCAAGTTACAAAGGAGGTTAGGCAGGCGAAGGCAGATTACGAGAAATCCTTGGCAAGGGATGCAAATAAAAACAGCAAAGAGTTCTTTACTTATGTAAACTCTAGAAGGAAGGGGATGAATCAGATTGGTCCACTTAATATTGATGGGTCAAGTGTTGATGATCCTGCTCAGGTAGCTAACAAACTAAATGAATATTTTGCATCGACATTCACACATGAGGAGTTATTCAGCGAGGGGAATGCCAGAGGTGTATTCAACTCTAGCAGTAAGCTACAGAATCTTGAAATAACTGGGAGTAAAGTGGAGGAGAAACTGTTGAAGATAAACACAAGAAAGGCACCTGGGGTGGATGGGATCTATCCAGTTATATTAAAGGAGGCAGCAAAGGAAGTAAGCAAACCCTTAGCCATAATTATGAGAGCTTCCTTGGACTCGGGGGAGGTACCCATAGACTGGAAATGTGCAAATGTGACCCCAATTCACAAAGGAGGATCAAAGGCTGGCACAAGTAATTATAAACCTGTGAGCTTAACTTCTGTTCCAGGAAAATTAATGGAGGCACTGGTTAAAGAAGCACTGCAGGATCATTTAGACAAGACTTCAGTTATAGCTCAGACACAGCATGGTTTTGTTAAGGGGAAGTCTTGCCTGACCAACTTGATTGGATACTATGATGCAGTCACAAAAGAACTGGATGCAGGGAATAACTTTGATATTATATACTTGGATCTTAGAAAGGCTTTTGATACTGTTGCACATGGAAGACTGCTAAACAAATTGGAGCAGTGTGACATTGGAGGCAAATTGCTGCTATGGATAAAGGGGTGGTTGAGGGGGAGAAGACAGAGAGTGGTAATCAATGGACACTGCTCATCGTGGACTGATGTTATTAGTGGAGTCCCTCAGGGCTCAGTGTTGGGTCCATTATTGTTTTCTGTATTTATAAATGATATTGATGATGGTATATCGGGCTTAATGTCCAAGTTTGCAGACGATACAAAGGTTGGCAGGGTTGTCAAGGACACTACTGACACTATGCTGCTGCAAGATCTGGAAAGGTTGAGCAAATGGGCTGAGAGGTGGCAAATGAAGTTTAACATTGACAAATGTAAAGTACTACACATGGGAAACAGCAACCCCAGGGCAACGTATCAACTCTGTGGTACTACACTGACAGTGGTAGAGAATGAAAGGGACTTGGGGGTGGTTGTGCAGGTAGATATGAAGTTCTCTGAGCAGTGCAGACGGGCTGCAAGAGTAGCTCATGGAGTATTGTCAATGATATACAGGAATTTTTCCAGCAGGGATAAGGAGGTGATTATTCCATTGTATAAGGCGATGGTAAGGCCATGCCTAGAGTACTGTATACAGGTCTGGAGGCCTCATTTCAAGGATGTAGAGCTGCTGGAACGAGTACAGAGAAGGGCAACAAGATTAGTGAATGGAACAAAGGGGTGCTCTTACGAAGAAAGGCTTAAGTTTTGCAAATTACAGTGTCTGGAGACTAGGCACCAGCGAGGTGATCTGATAGAGGTGTATAAAGCCTTGAATGGTTTAAGCATGCTCAGTGCTGATGGGATTCTTCCTCTAGCTCAGAAAAATCACCTGAGAGGGCATAAATTCAAATTGAGGAAAGACAGATGTAGGATAGACATGCGGAAATTTGCCTTTAGCCAGCGGGTGGTTGGTTGGTGGAACAGACTTCCATCCCTTGTGGTGGAGGTTGATAGCCTAAATAAGTTTAAGGCTCAGCTGGACAGGTATTTTGAACGAACAAAGGGGTGAAGTGGAAGTGGGTTTTTTTTTTTTTTTTTTTTGGCTGATGCTGCATAAGCTTGCTTTCTTGCATCAAATGCCTCTACTAATGCTAATGCTAAACCATACTGTTAGAGTTCTCCATGGAACCATGTATTAAACCTATGCCCACAATAATTAGAGCCGTGCCTAAACTCAACCAGCTCTTTCTATCTGCAAAAAAAAAGGGGAAAAAAAAAGATATTAAATTTTTCTAAACATTAGTAATAATAATCTATATAATTAGTTTTAAATTTAAATAAAAAATAAATCATTTTGGATAGACATTTCAAAAATTTATTTCTAATTAATTTCTGGATGCTGAAATAACCTCTTTGTACCTACTTGGAAAGTTCTGTATGTTGTTGATAGAACCCTCTTAACTGCCTGTCTGTATTGCTCATAGAACTTCATGTTAGATTGTGTGATTAACTCTGAGTCTTTCATTATCAGCCATGTTAAATAGTGGTATGCCACTTTGGGATTACTGGTACTTTGCATATATCAAAGTTAAAAAGTTGCTTTTTTAATTCCTATCTGCTTAGTTTATCTAGATCTTGTTGATGTAGCATATTCTAATGTTATTAACCATCCAGCCCACCTTTGTATCATCAGCAAATGTATTAAACTTTAAAACATATACAGGTAGATCCCAACTTTACAAGTTAATTCGTTCTTAGTGTGCACTCGTAAAGTGGGAATTTATTTCCCATAGACTTAATGTTAAAAATAGGAGTTACGTTATGAACAATGAAATTAGTTAGCTAATTAGTTTGTTTAAACAATGATTGATTTATCCAAAGAAATTAAAAATGTAGCCTGCAAAATCAAGCAAATTATAATAAAGAAATTATTTATGACTTACAAATGTTAAAGAATGTTTATTCTTCATCATCATCGACTAAATGCACACTCATTGATCACTATTGGCTCGGCACTCGTTGGTTTGTTGCACAAAGAGTCATCGTCTTCAGAAATGCTTCAAAAGGTGTTTGTTTCCAAGATAATCTTTTCTTTTCTTTATAAATTTCAAGAGCATGCATAAGCATTTTTTTAATAGCATGCACAAATTGCAGCTAACGCGATTTGCACGGAGCAACAAGTTTTCGAAGCTTAAAAAAAAAGAAAAAAAAAGATTCTGAAAATTTGTTTTTTATACGATCAAAGATTTCAGTAAAGGGGAAACACACTTCACCATAATAACGTAAAAATCACACAAACCAGCTGTCGGTATTTTTGCAAATGCAATAACATCGACTTGACTACCAGTTTATAATTGCTTGCAGTAACAGAAAAGCCGAATAAACCGGAAGTGGCAAATTGTTTTTGTTTTACGGTCAAACTATCTGATATGTGGAGGTGTGAATGAGAGGGAAAGTAGTTGGGTTGGCTCTGAGCTGGGCAGATGGGATCCTCCAGGCACAGAGATCCCAGGATGAAGGATATCTGATCAGACTGATTAATACCTTTACTGTGATTATCAGTCTTTTTTCGTTAACGAGAGAGGGCAGCCTGGGGATTCCCAGGGCCTGGACCATTTCAGTTGTATGAACATGGGGTGGTAACCTGTGCTTGTAGGTTACCCATTTGAGGAGCCAATATTCCACTGCCCAGATGGGTTTTCTGATCATAGATGCTGCTGATGCCCAGATTTCAGCTGCATAAAGTAGTGGGAAGTATACAATGGTCCTGACATATTTTGTTGCTGTAACACTGTCTGAGACTTAGTGCAGGTGTTGTTTTGCTCTCCATTTCAGGTGTGCCGCTCAGGTGGTAGATGACTTTCATCAAATGGTGAAATACCACCACTTTGCTTATTGGAGGCTTGAAGTGGTGAAACCCATGTTTAGTCTCTAGAGCAAAGTTTCCGGCATTCCCCCTCCCCCATATTTCTCCTTCAACCCATGCACGGTACTAAGTACTATAGGTTTTGATACCTTTCGTGTTTGGGGTTTTCCTAAAAAAAAAAAAAAAAACAAAACTTGATGAGTTTGTCAATGTGCTTGTTGAATTTGAGTTGTGTGAAAGACAACTTCCAAATCTAGATGATATGGAACAGTCGGGATGGAAACTCCACTAATTTTCGCCGAGATGATTGTTGTTTGTTTCTTTCTTTCTTCAGGGAGTAGAGCATGCACTTATAGACTTTGCTGGGTTAATGCCAAAGCCAAATTGTTTAAGGTAGCCCACTAGTGCAAGGAGGACACTGTTAATTTGTGCTGTGATCCTAGAGGGGTCTGTGTTTGCTTGGATGGCGGTCAATATTTTTAAATCATCCACGTAAGACGATACATCTGGTCTCTGGCTTATGAAAGGGGAGATAATGGCAGTAAAGAGGAGACCAGAGAGGACTCCCCATTGCGATACTCCTGTAGATATTTGCAAGATGTAGGTTTTTTTTTGAATGATGGAGTGTGATAGTACAGTTGAGAAGGAGTGATGAGAGGAAGTGCAGTGCATCCCTGACTATAGAGTAGTGGTCTTCAAGTAGTTGGAGGGTAGGTACCTTAATGGCATCAAAAGCTGCTTCAATGTTGAGGTATGTTTTGAGCAGTTCTTTTCTCTCAAATGCTGTAAGAATGCTGTGGGTGGTGGCAAGGAGATTAGTAACGGTGGACCTATTTGGTAATTAGCATTAGTAGAGGCATATGATGCAAGAAAGCAAGCTTATGCAGCATCAGCCAAAAAAAAAAAAAACACTCTCCCATTTCATCCTTCTGTTCGTTCCAAGTACATGTCCAGCTCAGCCTTAAATTTATTTAGGCTATCAACTTCCACAACAAAGGATGGAAGTCTGTTCCACCAACCAACCATCTGCTGGCTAAAGGCAAACTTCCGCACATCTATCCTACATCTGTCTTTTCTCAATTTGAATTTATGCGCTCTCAAATGATTATTCTGAGCAAGAGGAAGAATTCAATCAGCATTGATCATGCTCAAACCATTCAAGGCTTTATACACCTCAATCAGATCACCTCGTAGGTGCCTAGTCTCCAGACAATGTAATTTGCATAATTTAAGCCTTTCTTCGTAAGAACAATCCTTTGTTCTATTCACTAATCTTGTTGCCCTTCTCTGTACTCGTTCCAACAGCTCTACATCCTTCTTAAAATGAGGCCTACAGACCTGTATACAGTACTCAAGGTGTGGCCTGACCATTGCCTCATATAAGGGGATGATCACCTCCTTATCCCTGCTAGAAAAATTCCTGTATATCATTGACAAGACACTGAGCTACTCTTGCAGACCGTCTGCACTGCTCAGAAAACTTCATATCTTCATGAACAACCACCCCAGGTCCATTTCGTTCTCTACCACTGTCAGTGTAGTACCACAGAGTTGATACTTCATTTGCCACCTCTCAGCCCATCTGCTCAACTTTTCTACATCCTGTTGCAGCAGTGTACTGTCATTAGTGTCCTTAACAACCCTGCCAACCTTCGTATCATCTGCAAACTTGGATATTAAGCTTGATATACCATCATTAATATCATTTATAAATACAGAAAACAACAATGGACCCAATACTGAACCCTGAGGGACTCCACTAATAACATTAGTCCACGATGAGCAGTATCCATTGATTACCACTGTGTTCTCCTGGCGCCTCCGTAGCCAGGTGGGCAGGAGCAGCAGTGCGTAGCACATGCTTCTTGATTAGACCGGGGTTCGAGCCCGTGACCACCAAATACGGAGGATACGAAAAGGTCAAGAAATGACCACTGCATATCCCTGGAGCAATATGGCCTTAGTTTCTAATGCTCCTAAAAACCAAATAACAACAAAAACATCCCTTTATCCATAGCAGCAATTTGCCTCCAATGCCACACTGCTCCAATTTGTGTAGTAGTCTTCCATGTGCAACAGTATCAAAGGCCTTTCTAAGATCCAGATATATGATATCAAAATTATTCCCTGCATCCAGTTCCTTTGTGACCACATCATAGTATCCAATCAAATTGGTCAGGCAAGACTTTCCCTTAACAAAACCATGCTCTGTCCGAGCTATAACAAGTCTTGTCTAGATGATCCTGCACAAGAATTCAGTTATAATGAAGAATGAAATTGTAGTTGGGCATCTGGAAGTATGTGAGTTATTAGAGTTGGAGGGAGAGCTCTTTCTAGTAGTTTCAGGAGACATGAAAAATTGGAGGTCGGGTCTGAAGTGCTTTTTCAATGATGGCATTCTTATTTTTGGATGTGGCCTTACCTGATATATTTTCCATTGATGGGGGAAGATGTGGCTGGTCAGCACTGCATTGAAGAAGCTAACAAGGGGCTGGATGATATATGGTCCCAGGCATCTCAACATGAACTGTGGTATTCCCTCAGCACCCACAGCTGTAGAGGACGGGGTTGAATTCAAGGCTGTCAAGATTTGGTTCTTTGATATGGTGATAGTTGTCAGAGTTCCGTTTGTCATGATTAAATAAATATGTGGTCGAGGTTACTGCTGGATCCTGCAAAGTCTTCAAATCTGGTTACGAAGTCAATCCACCTTTGGGGGTCGAGATGCCTGGGAAATGTGGTTCGTTTAGCGTATGGTATCTTACCTACTGCTGGCAAACGATCAAAATAGCTCTTGATGGCCTGGGGTTTTTGGTGGTTGAAAATTGCTCTTGAAAAGGCTATTCTGTCATTTTCACCAGACTGCTTCCATTGCTTATGGAGTTGCTGCTTTAGCTGAAAGCTGGAGTTTAGATGTGGGGACCACCATGCTTTAGAGTGGGGAGTGATAGTAACTGTCTTTGAGGCAGTGTATCAAGCTACCTTAATAATCCATTGAGTTAACAGGTCGACTGCTAGTAGGGTATCACAGGATTCAAGGACATACCATGGGATCAGAGATGCTGCTATAATGCATCTGGAAACATCCAGATATTTTGGACTATAGATTGTTCTTCATATCACCTGTCCTTTTGAGTTGTAACCTGGGATTGGTGTTTCTAGTTGTATTAGGATTGGGTCATGGTCAGAGTTAAAATAACCATCTTGAGGAGTCTCAAGCGTACAGGCAATAGAAGTGAAAATCAGATCCAGTTGGTTTGTACCCCTTGTGGGGCCTTCGTTTTTTATAGTAAGGCCAGCCATGCAAAGCTGTGAAAGGAGCAATTTTTTCATGTGTTCCAGACATGGCGGGAGGTTGAAATCTCCACAAACAGTTTTCGTTGGTGAGGCGTGGAGGTGGTAAGAATCCAGTTGGTCACCTCTTGCATTGTTTCTGGTGTAGAATTGGGAGGTATATAAATGACAATGACTTCAATGGAAATAGAACTCATTTTCAGCAATGTGTAGAGTGCCTCATAATCATCAGAGTTACTGGAGATGCT
Organism: Mastigoproctus giganteus; assembly: GCF_048544385.1. Taxonomy (NCBI): domain Eukaryota; kingdom Metazoa; phylum Arthropoda; class Arachnida; order Uropygi; family Thelyphonidae; genus Mastigoproctus; species Mastigoproctus giganteus. Next base: position 204,473,072 of record NC_143583.1, read on the forward strand.
GTTTTCAAGGGTGAGGATGGCTTGATTGTAAATAGTGACGTTCCTCCTTCCTCCCCCTCCTTTTATTTCTGGATATGAGTACAGAGCCATAGTCACCTGGAATCATAGCTGCGATATAATGCTCACTGGGTTCTAGCCAGGTCTCGTTGAGGCAAAGCATATCAAACTCTTTCGATAACAAAATTTTGTCCCTGGTTTCAATTTTATTCCTTAAACTGCGTATGTTCTGATACAGTAGTGTGACCATGGGGGTCAAAGGGATTCTTTTAATTGTCTGGACTCTTATCGATTGGTTCTTTCGAGGACGGGCTGTTTCCCTTAATGTGATCCTGGTAGTGATAGGCAGCTCAGTTTGGTGGATTATTTTGAGGTAATCTTTCCAGAGGTCGTACAGGGAGGCAACTTCCCAAGTTGCCTCCCTGTACAGCCTCAGTTTGGAAGGTAGCAGGTGAGCATGTGGCTATAGGCGAGTTAGCTGTCTTTGTTTCGGGGCCCCTTGCGTTTCCTAGTGTGTCATTATGACATGTTGCTCTCCTGTAAAAGGAAGCATATGATGGTTCATACTGGCCATATAGATGGACTTTTGATGTTGTGATAACGTTCCTAGTCACATTCAAGCTTAAAGGAGGCATAGCTCCAGTGCATGGCTGGAAGTTGTTCCACTGTGACATTAAGTTGCCACTCATTAGCATTAGCATTAGTAGAGGCATTTCATGCAAGAAAGCAAGCTTATGCAGCATAACCCAAAAAAAAAAAAAAAAAACCCACTTCCACTTCACCCCTCTGTTCCTTCAAAATACCTGTCCAGCTGAGCCTTAAACTTATTTAGGCTATCAACCTCCACTACAAGGGATGGAAGTCTGTTCCACCAACTAACCACCTGCTGGCTAAAGGCAAATTTCTGCACGTCTATCCTACATCTGTCTTTCCTCAATTTGAATTTATGCCCTCCCAGGTGATTATTCTGAGCTAGAGGAAGAATCCCATCAGCATTGAGCATGCTCAAACCATTCAAGGCTTTATACACCTCTATCAGATCACCTCGCTGGTGCCTAGTCTCTAGACACTGTAATTTGCAAAACTTAAGCCTTTCTCCGTAAGAGCCCCCTTTGTTCCATTCACTAATCTTGTTACCCTTCTTGAAATGAGGCCTCCAGACCTGTATACAGTAGGTGTGGCCTGACCATTGCCTTATACAAGGGAATAATCACCTCCTTATCCCTGCTGGAAAAATTCCTGTATATCATTGACAATACTCCATGAGCTACTCTTGCAGCCCGTCTGCACTCCTCAGAGAACTTCATATCTGCCTGCACAACCACCCCCAAGTCCCTTTCATTCTCTACCACTGTCAGTGTAGTACCACAGAGTTGATACGTTGCTCTGGGGTTGCTGTTTCCCATGTGTAGTACTTTACATTTGTCAATGTTAAACTTCATTTGCCACCTCTCAGCCCATCTGCTCAACCTTTCCAGATCCTGTTGCAGCAGCATAGTGTCAGTAGTGTCCTTGACAACCCTGCCAACCTTTGTATCGTCTGCGAACTTGGACATTAAGCTTTGTATACCATCATCAGTATCATTTATAAATACAGAAAACAATAATGGACCCAACACTGAACCCTGAGGGACTCCACTAATAACATTAGTCCACGATGAGCAGTGTCCATTGATTACCACTCTGTCTTCTCCCCCTCAACCACCCCTTTATCCATAGCAGCAATTTGCCTCCAGTGTCACACTGCTCCAATTTGTGTAGCAGTTTTCCATGTGCAACAGTATCAAAAGCCTTTCTAAGATCCAAGTATATAATATCAAAGCTATTCCCTGCATCCAGTTCTTTTGTGACTGCATCATAGTATCCAACCAGATTGGTCAGGCAAGACTTCCCCTTAACAAAACCATGCTGTGTCCGAGCTATAACTGAAGTCTTGTCTAAATGATCCTGCAGTGCTTCTTTAACCAGTGCCTCCATTAATTTTCCTGGAACAGAAGTTAAGCTCACAGGTCTATAATTACTTGTGTCAGCCTTTGATCCTCCTTTGTGAATTGGGGTCACATTTGCACATTTCCAGTCTATGGGTACCTCCCCTGAGTCCAAGGAAGCTCTCATAATTATGGCTAAGGGTTTGCTTACTTCCTTTGCTGCCTCCTTTAATATAACTGGATAGATCCCATCCACCCCGGGTGCCTTTCTTGTGTTTATCTTCAACAGTTTCTCCTCCACTTTACTCCCAGTTATTTCAAGATTCTGTAGCTTACTGCTAGAGTTGAATACACCTCTGGCATTCCCCTTGCTGAATAACTCCTCATGTGTGAATGTCGATGCAAAATATTCATTTAGTTTGTTAGCTACCTGAGCAGGATCATCAACAGTTGACCCATCAATATCAAGTGGACCAATCTGATTCATCCCCTTCCTTCTAGAGTTTACATAAGTAAAGAACTCTTTGCTGTTTTTCTTTGCATCCCTTGCCAAGGATTTCTCGTAATCTGCCTTCGCCTGCCTAACCTCCTTTGTAACTTGGTTGCATATCAACTTGTATCTATCATAGGCTTCTGTGTCATGTGTTAATTTGTATGTATCCCATGCATTTTTCTTCTCTGCCATATGCCTCATTAGTTCATCTGACATCCATTTTGGCCTAAACCTTGAACAATATTTCTTAGTTGGTATGTAAAGCCTAGTAGCTTCCAAGATAAGTTCTTTGAATGCTTCCCAATTTGAATTTGCTGTTGGTAACATCATCAGTTGGTCCCACTGTATAGAATTTAAATACTGTCTCAGTCCATCGTAGTCGCCTTTACGGAAGCAATAACCCTTCCCTTTACCCCTAATGGTAGTTACCTCTTTGAGTAAATCCCACTTCAGCACACTGTGATCACTGCCACCTAGTGGTTCATTTATCTGCAGATTCTTAATGCATGAAGAATAACTGCTGATAATCAAATCAAGAGTATTACTCCCTCTAGTTGCCTCCCAAACATGCTGATGTAGAAAACAATCATCCAATAAATCCACAAAAGCCCTGCTAGTGTGTGAGTAACCAGTCCCCAAATTCCAGTCAATATCTTGGAAATTAAAATCTCCCATTATAAGACTCTCTGATTTACTGGCCCACTCTATTTCCCTGTACAGTTTCTTATTATACTCATCAGAGTCAGAGTCATTAGGCCTATAGCACACTCCTGCTCTCAATTTTGATCTCCCAATGCTTATGTCACACCAAACTGACTCAACACTGCACTGTCCAGCGATGTCGACTGGCTTCACTTCCTTGGTTTTTATGTGTTTCTTAACTAATAGCATAACCCCTCCCCCCTTCCTATCCTGTCTATCCTTTCTGTAGACGTTGTACTCCCCAAATTGCAGTTCTGCATCCCTTATATCTGTGTGACACCAAGTCTCTGATATCCCAACAATATCTGCCTTTGATGTTTTGAGCAGTGCCTCAAATTCATCAAATTTATTTACTAAACTCCTAGCATTGGTGTACACGCAAGTATACCTGCACCTGTTTCTATTCTTAGCTACCCTAACACAACCCATGTGTTTACTTGTACCGCAATGACTCCCAGCAGTCTCTGAAATACCATGCATCTTGTTTTTCAGGCTTCTGCTCATTCTAATAGAAGCAGTGCAAGAATCTCTTTCACCTCTGCCAGTGGCTACTGTCAATCTATTGGTCTTTGTCTCCCCCCAAGCTAGCAGTTTTCTGACCCACCTAACACTGCCTCGATAGCATCAAAAAATATTCTTGCACCCTTTCTATTTAAGTGTATCCCACCCCTGTAGAAGCAATCTCTCCTGTTAACAAGTACAGTCCAGGCTGAAAAAAATTCTACCCCTTGAGCCTTGCACAATCTTTCCAGGGCCGAATTGATTGACAAGGCTCTCATCATATACTCCCTCCTATCGTGTCTGGGCAGAATTGCAGACACTTTCAAATTCAACCCTAATTCTCGGCTTTTGTTCAACAGTGACCTGTACTTGTTAAGTAATTCTGCCGGTCTCCTACTCTTAATATTATTAGTGCCAACGTGTACAACTATATCACCTTTTGTGCCCTTAAAAGATGATATTCGCTCTACAACGTCATCAACCTTTGCCCCTGGCAGACATACCCTGGTCCTGTTCCACCTATCTTTTTTACAAAGCATGTTCCCCGTTTCCCTGACAATAGTCACCAACAACTACTAGTTCCTTCGGGACCAGCGCATTCTGCCTTGGGGGTTGTCTCTGTGTCATGTGATGCCCAAGTGCAAGCTCTGGCGTTGATGTGGGCAGCTGAGAGCTTGATGGGCCTCTCAATTTAGTTGCTTCGACGGCATCCACCCTGTCCTTCAAGCTCTCATATAGGCCCACAAGAACGCCGAGTTGTTATTTAGAAGAACAGGACAGAACAGAATGTTGCAAAAATTTTGGTGGAAGCAAGAAGGATAATATTGTTGGCTCTCTGAAAACTGACTATTGACTGCTTAGTGGACCCCTAATTACTGACTCTCTCTGCTGAATTGAATTGTACCTTTCTGTTAACTTGTCACTTCGTATCCTTCTTGTGTGTGGAATTGAATTATTCCTTATCACAGACCTGTAACTATACCTGGGCAAAATTAGCAGAAAATGTAGAAAACATGGTGTAACACATGCAACTTGTGATGAAGCAGGACAAAATTTTGTATGGTGATTTTCCATAGAATAATGACGAAATAAGGAGCAGCGAGAAACTTGGGATAGGTATAAGGGAGATTTTATAGCGGTTGTATAACAATAACCAAAAAGGTCAGGTAGAAAAGTTGATACAAGATCCTCAAAAATATGGTCATGTGACATCAGCACAGCATATGATCCCCTCCAGCAGATAAACAGTCCTTGATAGTGGTGAACCATGCTCGATATAAGGGCGTCTATAAGATTCCCTGGCAACAAATCTAATTTTTCTACCAGCCTTAGGTCACTAAGTTTTTTTTTTTTTTTTTATGAAAACCCCAAATGCGAGCAGTATTAGAACCTATAGTACTTTGTACCATGCATGGGTTGGAGGTTGAGAAGACGAAAGAAGATGTTTGTTGACATTAAACTTCAATTTCTGTAGACTGTAATTTTCAGGAAATACGTATGAAGGAAGGTTGTTCCAGAAAACGGCAGTTGAATGAATAAACGAGGAAGATGAATAGTTGGCTCTGTGAGTTTGAAGATGGACAGTAAATGGATGTTCACTGGTGGCGGCACGTGTTCAGACTGTTTTGAAGGAGAGCAAGAATTATAGAGCCAATTCAGAAGAACAGTGCCCATTGAAGTATCTATAGAAAAGGTATGCAGCAGAAACAGTATGTCTGTGAGAAAGCTAGTGGAGACTCTGTTAGAGAGGAGTCATTAATTAACCTAACTGCCCTCTTCTGAATAGAATCTAGAAACGTGAGAGAGGTTTTGGGAGCTGCCCCAGATGTAGGAACAATATTCCATGGTAGGGTGGATTTGTGATTTGTACAGAGTGAACAGCTGCTTGGAAGAAAAGTAATGCCGAGAGCGAAAGAGAAAACCAAGTTTTTTAGATGCAAAGGAAGTAATATTTGTAGTGTGCTTGTGCCAAGAGAGATTAGAAGTCAGGGTAATCTCCAAAAGAGGTATATCATCTTACCTAGAAATCGAAGTGTCACCAAAGATAAGCATAGGAGCAGAAGAATCCTTTTTGTGAGATATAAGACAGAACAACAGAGTTTTAGAAGGATTGAAATCAACTAAGTTGTCTTTGCCCAACTGGGAATTACCTGGAGATCTGCATTTAAGGAATTGGTAATGGATATTCGAGAAGTTGAAACTGATTGAGCAGGGCAAGTTTTCTCAAACCGGAAAGTGGAATGCAATGTGCTATCATCAGCAAAACTATGGATAGGATTTCCAGTCAGTCGAAGGTCATTAATATACAAGAGGAAAAGATTGGTGGAAAGAACTGAACTTTGGGGGATACCAGCATTAGTGGAGAAGTTAGAAGACAGAGCCATCTGTTATCACCCTCAGTGAGGGGTCAGAGAGAAAACTGGATAACCAGTTACAAAAAACAGTTGGCAAACCATAAAATGGAAACTTGTTTAGAAGACCTTTGTCAAAAATGATCGAAAGCCTTTGAGATGTCAAGAGCAACTGCTTGTGTTTTTCCGAACTTTTCCATTGAATTTGTCCATAAATGGGTAACAAGCCAGAATATCACCAGTGAATCGACACTAACGGAATCCATACTGGCGATTGTTGATCAGATGGAAGGTTTCTAGATAGTTTAAAAGTTGGTGGTTAATTGATTTTTCCATTACTTTAGAAAGAATACAAGTAATTGCAATGGGACGATAATTGGATGAAAGGGATTTGTCACCCTTTTTTGGAACTGGCTGGATATGAGCAAATTTACAAGCAGAAGGAAAAACACCTTTGGAATAAGAAAGTGAAAAAAAAGCAGCAAAGAACAGAAGTAAGTTTAGGAGTGCAGGTTTTGAGAACAAGTGGAGAAATACCATCAGGACTTGGAGCTTTCTTAGCATCAAGATTCATCAAAATCCTTCTGATATCCTTTTGATGGAAGACCACAGGAGGCATTGAATGGAGCATGGTGGGAGGTGTTTTACCAAATCATTAATACATGAGTTGGAAGGAAAATGTGATGCTAGCAGGTCAGCTTTATCCTTGTCTGAAGTGACAATAGAACCATCTGGTTTTGACAGAGGTGGGAGCACAGATGGGCAAAAGTTACGGCCAGTAGCTTTGGCAAGAGACCAGAATGCTCAGCTACCATTAGGGCAAGAAGCAAGTTTTCTACTCTCAGCCTGTTCAAAATATAGTTTGGACTGATTAATAACTGCTTTACAAATGTTGTGAGCTCTGGTTTAGGCAGAAAATGAAACTGAAGAATTTGAAAGAAGCCAGTTACGATATGCAACGTTCTTCTCTTGAACAGCCTTAGCACATTTATTGGAAAAGCAGGGTTTTAGATAAAGGAAAAGATTTTAAGGTGGAATGTGGAATAAAGGATTCCATTCCTAAAAGAATAATTTCACTGGCATGATCTGAGCAAAGGTTGACATCAGAAGTTTTGAAACAGTAATCTGACCAAAGAAAAGATCTTGCAGGTCATCCCATTTTGTATTCTTGTAATGCCAAACAACATGAGATGTCTGTTAGGAGAAGTTTCACTGTATTACTGTTTTGAATGAGGCTTTTATGAAAGCAACGAACATACCGTATTTCCCCATGTATAAGATGCACCTTAATTTTGGGGCCCGAAATTCAAAAAAAATGTATTACATAAAGTTATTGAACTCAAGTTTTATTCATCATAAAATTCATACAACTCATCACTGTCAAAACTCCCATCCATTAGCTTGTCCTCATCTGTGTCTGATGACATATCACTGTCTTCATATATTGCCTCATCCTCAGTTCCATCTATGGCATTTCAAATGCCATAGATGGAACTGAGGATGAGGCAAATGACTTGACAACGATCTCAATCTTGATATTATCGCAGGATCTTTTATCACCCATGTACAAACTTCTCCTATAGTTGGTTTCTTCACTCTTCCTGCTGGTGTCAAATTGTCCCCAGAAGACTTCATCCATTGGTTCCATTCATCTCTCATGGCAGCATTTGAAGGGTTTGTTAATGCTGACATCAAGTGGTTGGAGCTGGGATGTGAAGCCTCCAGGTATGACGGCAAGTTTTGTTTTTTTGCTCTGCAGCGATCTTCTTTGTATTTTTTGTTATGTGTGCCCTGAACTGATCAAGCACCAATAGGGCAGGTTTTCGTAAGAGCTCACCTGGTCTCCTGCTCCAAACTTTCTCAAACCAGATCTTCATCCCATTCTGATCCGTCCAACCCTTGTTATGAATGTGGACAATCACTCCTCGAGGAATGTCTTCTTTTGGCATTGTTTTGCGTTTGAAAATCAACATAGGAGGCAGCTTGGTTCCGTCGGCACAACTGTATAATGCCTCTTTTCATGTCCACTTGTCTTCACAGTTACAGTTTTCACCCCCTTCTTATCAACAGTTCTGTTACTTGGGACATCAAATTGAAGGGGGACTTCGTCCATATTTGCAATCTGTCCCAATTAAAACTGATGTAAATTCAAGGACCTTCTGCTCATAGCTTTCAGGCATCTTTTGGGCAAGTCTGGTGCGTGTATGCATGCTTAGTCCATTCCGTTTCATGAACCTGAAGCACCAATTGTGTCCTCCTTTGAAATCAGTAACTTCTTTTTCATCAGCAATTCTTCTTGCCTCATGCTGAACCATCTTTGTGGACACAGCATTAGCATTAGTAGAGGCATTTGATGCAAGAAAGCAAGCTTATGCAGCATCAGCCAAAAAAAAAAAAAAAAAAAAAAAACACTCCCGCTTCACCCCTCTGTTCGTTCAAAATACCTGTCCAGCTGAGCCTTAAACTTATTTAGGCTATCAACTTCCACGACAAGGGATAGAAGTCTGTTCCACTAACCAACCACTCGCTGGCTAAAGGCAAATTTCCGCACGTCTATCCTACATCTGTCTTTCCTCAATTTGAATTTATGCCCTCTCAGATGATTATTCTTAGCGAGAGGAAGAATGCCATCAGCATTGAGCATGCTCAAACCATTCAAGGCTTTATTCACCTCTATCAGATTACCTCGCTGGTGCCTAGTCTCAAGACACTGTAATTTGCAAATCTTAAGCCTTTCTTCGTAAGAGCACCCCTTTGTTCCATTCACTAATCTTATTGCCCTTCTCTGTACTCGTTCCAGCAGCTCTACATCCTTCTTGAAATGAGGCCTCCAGGCCTGTATACAGTACTCTAGGTGTGGCCTGACCATTGCCTTATACAAGGGAATAATCACCTCCTTATCCCTGCTAGAAAAATTCCTATATATCATTGACAATACACCATGAGCTACTCTTGCAGTCCGTCTGCACTGCTCAGAGAACTTCATATCTGCCTGCACAACCACCCCCAGGTCCCTTTCATTCTCTACCACTGTCAGTGTAATACCACAGAGTTGATACGTTGCTCTGGGGTTGCTGTTTCCCATGTGTAGTACTTTACATTTGTCAATGTTAAACTTCATTTGCCACCTCTCAGCCCATCTGCTCAACCTTTCCAGATCCTGTTGCAGCAGCATAGTGTCAGTAGTGTCCTTGACAACCCTGCCTACCTTTGTATCGTCTGCAAACTTCAACATTAAGCTTGATATACCATCATCAATATCATTTATGAATACAGAAAACAATAATGGACCCAACACTGAGCCCTGAGGGACTCCACTAATAACATTAGTCCACGACGAGCAGTGTCCATTGATTACCACTCTCTGTCTTCTCCCCCTCAGCCACCCCTTTACCCACAGCAGCAATTTGCCTCCAATGTTACACTGCTCCAATTTGTGCAGCAGTCTTCCATGTGCAACAGTATCAAAAGCCTTTCTAAGATCCAAGTATATAATATCAAAGTTATTCCCTGCATCCAGTTCCTTTGTGACTGCATCATAGTATCCAATCAAATTGGTCAGGCAAGACTTCCCCTTAACAAAACCATGCTGTGTCCGAGCTATAACTGAAGTCTTGTCTAAATGATCCCGCAGTGCTTCTTTAACTAGTGCCTCCATTAATTTTCCTGGAACAGAAGTTAAACTCACAGTTCTATAATTGCTTGTGTCAGCTTTTGATCCTCCTTTGTGAATTGGGGTCACATTTGCACAACTCCAGTCTATGGGTACCTCCCCTGAGTCCAAGGAAGCTCTCATAATTATGGCTAAGGGTTTGCTTACTTCCTTTGCTGCCTCCTTTAATATAACTGGATAGATCCCATCCACCCCAGGTGCCTTTCTTGTGTTTATCTTCAACAATTTCTCCTCCACTTTACTCTCAGTTATTACAAGATTCTCTAGCTTACTGCTAGAGTTGAATACACCTCTGGCATTCCCCTCGATAAATAACTCCTCGTGTGTGAATGTCGATGCAAAATATTCATTTAGTTTGTTAGCTACCTGAGCAGGATCATCAACAGTTGACCCATCGATATCAAGTGGACCAATCTGATTAATCCCCTTCCTTCTAGAGTTTACATAAGTAAAGAACTCTTTGCTGTTTTTCTTTGCATCCCTTGCCAAGGATTTCTCGTAATCTGCCTTCGCCTGCCTAACCTCCTTTGTAACTTGGTTACAGATCAACTTGTATCTATCATAGGCTTCTGTGTCATGTGTTAATTTGTATGTATCCCGTGCATGTTTCTTCTCTGCCATATGCCTCATCAGTTCATCTGACATCCATTTAGGCCTAAACCGTGAACAATATTTCTTAGTTGGTATGTAAAGTCTAGTAGCTTCCAAGATAAGTTCTTTGAATGCTTCCCATTTTGCATTTACTGTTGGTAACATCATCAGTTGGTCCCACTGTATAGAATTTAAATACTGTCTCAGTCCATCGTAGTCACCTTTACGAAAGCAATAACCCTTCCCTTTACCCCTAATGGTAGTTACCTCTTTGAGTAAATCCTACTTCAGCACACTGTGATCACTGCCACCTAGTGGTTCATTTATCTGCAGATTCTTAATGCATGAAGAATCACTGCTGATAATCAAATCAAGAGTATTCCTCCCTCTAGTTGCCTCCCAAACATGCTGATGTAGAAAACAATCATCCAATAAATCCACAAAAGCCTTGCTAGTGTGTGAGTGACCAGCCCACAAATTCCTGTCAATATCTGGGAAATTAAAATCTCCCATTATAAGACTCTCTGATTTACTGGCCCACTCTATTTCCCTGTACAGTTTCTTATTATACTCATCAGAGTCATTAGGCTTATAGCACACTCCTACTCTCAATTTTGATCTCCCAATGCTTATGTCACACCAAACTGACTCAACACTGCACTATCCAGCGATGTCCACTGGCTTCACTTCCTTGGATTTTATGTATTTCTTAACTAATAGCATAACCCCTCCTCCCTTCCTATCCAGTCTATCTTTTCTGTAGACGTTGTACTCCCCAAATTCCAGTTCTGCATTCCTTATATCTGTGTGACACCAAGTCTCTGATATCCCAACAATATCTGCCTTTGATGTTTTGAGCAATACCTCAAATTCATCAAATTTATTTACTAAACTCCTAGCATTGGTGTACAAGCAAGTATACATGCACCTATTTCTATTCTTAGCTACCCTAACACAACCCATGTGTTTACTTGTACCGCAATGACTCCCAGCAGTCTCTGAAATATCCTGAATCTTGTTTTTCAGGCTTCTGCTCATTCCAATAGAAGCAGTGCAAGAATCTCTTTCACCTCTGCCAGTGGCTACTGTTAATCTATTTGTCTTTGTATCCCCCCAAGCTAGCAGTTTTCCGACCCACCTAACACTGCCTCGATAGCATCAGCAAATATTCTTGCACCCTTTCTATTTAAGTGTATCCCATCCCTGTAGAAGCAATCCCTCCTGTTAACAAGTACAGTCCAGGCTGAAAAAAATTCTACCCCTTGAGCCTTGCACAATCTTTCCAGGGCCGAATTGATTGACAAGGCTCTCATCATATACTCCCTCCTATCGTGTCTGGGCAGAATTGCAGACACTTTCAAATTCAACCCTATTTCACGGCTTTTTTTCAACAGTGCTTTTTTTCAACAATTCCAATTGCCCTTTGCTCTTCAATCCATATCTTCAATTCCCTCTCTAAATCAGGCCATTTTGCTGACTTGCCTCTAATGGCCTTCTTCTGCCGTGGCGTTTTCAGTAGGGTTTCTTCTTCCCGTAGCCAGTCTCGGATTGTTTTCTCAGTTGGAGGAAGACCAAACTTATGTTCAGCAGCACGATTTCAATTCACTTTTGCAAACTGGATCACTTAACTTGAATTCAGCACTGTACGAAAATCTTTTCTGAGCCATTTCTGGGCAGAACGTGGAAAAACGTAATCTAATATACCAGTAACAAGTGTGAAACAATGAGCGCAAAGACAACAAGCGTGAAAAAGCGGGAAATGCAAGTAAAAAAAAATCTACAACCACTGTATAAGATACACCCAGTTTTTATACTCCAAATTTTTTGAAAAAAAGGTGTCTTATGCATGGGGAAATACGGTAATTTCCTACAGTGTAATATTGATTAGGTTTGCATGAATTGTGCTTCAGTTGGTGGGTGTCGGTACCCTTCATAAGTTGTTCACCTTTCCAAACCTTGTTTGGAAAGGTGAACAACTTGTTATTACCAGAATTGAGAACTTTGGCTCATCAGGAAGAATTATCTGCTTAGAAACAAAACCTAACAAACATCCTTCAAGAGGGTCCCACACATATATTTTACTTGAATCCATAAATTTGAATTGGGGTCTAAATTCTCGGACATGCTTAAGTGATTTTTGACTAGTTATCTGTTTACATTTCATCTAGGTTAGCCCAAATACCTCATTCATTGAATTCGATTTAATCAGAAATGTGTTTTTGTGGTCACATTCATATATCTAATGTTTTGATAATTCTTTCACAGGAAGCATATCTCTAAAGAAAGTAAAATTTAAAACAAACCTAGAACATGAATATATCCAGAACTTCAAATTGCTGCAAGCAGCATTTAAGAAAGTTGGAGCTGATAAAGTAAGGAAATTATACAATTTGAAATGTATTTTTATTGTAATTATGGTGTTTTATTTATGCTTTTGTGATGATACGAAGTGATTGATTTCTAAGGAAAGACAGTTTTTGATGAATTAGAACTATTATTATTTTGATACATTTCAGTGTATTAGTTTTGAAGAGACTATTTTAAAACAAAATAGCTTTTTGTAGTATTCTTTGTAATACAATAAAAACCTCAATGTCTGGTGGTAGTTTATTTAAATTTTTAGTATAAAACACTGTTATATGGCAATACAAAAGCATTTCATACCAAATGCCAAAAGCATTTCATGCCAAATGAGAAGGGGAAATAAAATTACTAGAGATGTATCAAATGAAACTATTTTATAAATATATGAAAATTACTGCTAACTGCTATCTACAAGCAAACAATTGAGATAAATTTAATAAATTGGAATACACAATGAAAAACAACAAAATGGAAGGGGGGGGGAACAGATTAACAAGCAGGATCAACTACTTAACCAGGGACATGCAGTAGCATAGACTTGCAAAGATAAGGTGCACTTGTAGCCTGGAATGATACAAGTAATCTACCCGTACATCAGCTCTTAAGCAAATATAACAGTTACCAACAAATGAAAAATAACACCCAAAGTTTTGGGGAACCACAGTGGCATCTTCCACTAAATTCAGCCTTTTGCATTGTTGTCGTGGCATTCTTATTAGCATTGAACCAACCACAGATGTCCTGATGTGAATCTAAAGACAGATTCAGCTGACAGATGCATGCTTAAATATGTGTCTGTCAAACTTAAAGACCCTGTAACCAAGAGATAATTCAAAATAGAATAGTTTCTTGGATACGGGGTGTCAAAGATTTTATTTGAAAGATTCAATTTTATTTGAATTCTCTTTATCGTGTCACATCAGGGCATCTATGATTAGTTTTGCTGGTAATCAGGCCATGACAGAAATGCGATGTTTGGGAATTTTCTCAATTGCAGATGCTTCTGTGATGAAGTTATCACTTTAGTTTCCCAAAGCTTTATCTATCTGCTCTTAGTAAATGTCGGTATTCACATATAGACTTGTCCACGGGTAGGGTTTCCTAGCATTATTACAAGCATCAGTTGCACCTATCTTTGCAGGCTCCACAATTTTTGATTTCGTGCTTCTCTTTTTCCTTGGGTAAATTCTGCTTCTTGCTTGTTATTTATTTAATTTTTTTTTCAGGTTCTTGGTTGTTATTTATTTAATTTTTTTTTTCAGATTCTTGCTTGTTGTTTATTTTATTATTTTTTTCATTTTATAGTTTCATTGTTCTGTTTATCTCTAATTTGGTTTTATTTTAGTACAGCAGACTCATAATTTACTGGGATCAAATTAACCAGGACACTTCAAGACTCCAAATAAGTAAATAAAAAAAATAATAAAAAGTCAACCAGAAATCATAAAATTCAATAAATAGAATAGAAATAAACGTATGTTTTGCAAGTTGTAAATAAGCGACAAGAATCGGCATTATAAGTCAAGGTTGGGAGATGAATGTATCTATTCCTGCAATCCCCGGCTGTCTTCCCACCCACCACTAAAAAAAAAAAAAAAAAAAGCAGAAAGCGTACAAATGTTTAGTTTGTTTTAGTGCGTCATGTGGATTATTGTGTTCTTTTGCACTACAAAAAGACAAATTTTGTTTCATTATTTATGTCAGGGATGTCGACTTTTTTTGTTTAGAAATCACAAAAATGATGGGTAAAGACAAGAGTTGCTTTCAATTGAACAAAAACTTGAAATTATTGAAAATTTTTAAAACAGAGCGTCCATTAAATCTCTAATGAACCATTATAATGTTGGTGACCAAACTATACGTGACATCTTAAAAAAAATAAAGGAAAGCTATTCGATTTTTTGAGCACATCTGATAGCATTAAAGGCATGACTATCAGAAAAATGACAAAACAGTCTACATATGAGGACCTTGACAAGGCAGTGGTATTGTGGTTTAGCTAAAAAAACAGCAGAAGAGCCAAGGCAAAATATTTTTTGATATTTTAAAATTGCAGGGTGATTTTACTGCATCTTCTGGGTGGTTTATGCAGTTTAAACAGGCATGGCGTTTGTCAAATTGCCATTTAAGGTGAAAACACTGAGTAGTTAATGCACCGGCTGCCCAACAATTCACTAGTGAGTTTCAAAAATTTATTGAAACCAATGAACTTGTGCCGGAACAAATTTACAATGCCAATGAAACAGGATTGTATTGAAAATGTCTAGCTATTGACATTTTGGAAAAACCTGACTGTATTGGACACAATTTACGAAGTTTCAGCAGCATGGAAATCAATAAAAAGCATACAATATACAAAAAAATACAACATAAAATATAAAGGTCTTGGCATAAAATTTTACTGGGAAATGGTTAAGGATTCCTAGGATTTGAAGAAAACTGAAGATCTGGTGCCAGAAATGTTATGAAATTTGCAACAAATTGGGGAATAAAGAAGATGAAGAAGAGTGGATATTGTCACAAAAAATTAGCCACAGTGTTGCTTTAAACCACACAGAAACACTTTTTGACTACCTGGAGCAGCAAAATTATAGTGTTCTAAAAATGGTTTTAAGTAATATTCGAAGTGGCAATCGTCAAAAGGTTGCAAAAGACAAAAAACAAATCTATACTTTCATATTTTTCTAAGTGAATTGATTTTCGTTAATCTCTCCTATTTTTCGTAAAACTAAAATATGTTAAAAACAAAACATGTTTTAAAGATATCAATAAACTTTAAGTTTAAACAAAACTTGTGAAAATTATTGTGCACACCTGTTGGCAGCCTTTGTCGGCCAACCTGAGCATACATCATTATCTATAGAAATGTTTTTTTACCTATGCACGCATCGTATTGAACATGCGAGTAGTGCGTGGTAAGATTTGTTCATTTTTTATCTATTATTTATTCATATTTCATTTATTCATTTATTCAGATTTGTTCATTTTTTATCTATTTATTAGGTACGTTGCTGAACATTTTTTGATATTTTTGGATTATCCATGAAATCGATTATTCGGTATTTTATTTTTACCCTCTATCCCGGAAAATTGAGTCTACTGTATTAGTGTTTAAATGCTCGAATCAATTAAAGAAGCAAACCTATTCTGCTGCTGACACAGGAGGGGGGGGGGATCGCATAATCAAAAATTGCTTATCCAATTCCCTTAAACTTTGTAAAACTGTCTTGTTTCCCCTTCCCCCCAAGCAATTTATTCCACTGTTCTGTTTTTCTTCATGGAGAAAATCCCATAATCAAAAATTGCCTGTCCAATTCCCTTCTTAAACTTTGTAAAAACTCTGCCTTGTTCCCCCCACCACAAGCATTTTATTCCACTGTTCTTCCCTAAGATTTTACAGTTGTGCTTCCTGGTTCTTGATTCACTCACCAGTGCGCATATTCTTTTCCCATTCATTTTATTTATCCTCCTTATACACTTCAATCGAATGCTACTTCCCCCCCCCCCCCATTCACCAAAGTGTATAGTTGCTAAGCTCTGCATACCACATCTGCTGAGCATTTTCCTCATTGGGATAATGCATAGTACCCTTCTTTGCACATTCTCTAGATGGTCTGTATCCTTCTTTAGATGTGACCCACCAGACCTGGATATAGTATTCCAATATGGTTGCACCATCTTATAGAGAAGGATAATGATTTCCTTCTCTCTGTTTACAAAACTCCAGTAAATCATGAATAGTACACCCTGTGCCCTTCTTGATACCTGTTACACAGTATGTTGAACTTCATGGCCTTATGCATCATAATCTTCAAGTCTGTCCTATTCTGAACATCAGAATTAAATTAATATTAATCTAATAATAATTTAATTCTGAACATTAGAATTAAATTATTAATATAAACTACTCCTGGATTTCTGTTCCTCAAGTTTATAATACTTTGCATTTGGTAACATTAAATAATAAATAAATAATGGTTACCATTTTTCAGACCATATCTGCAATCCATCCAACTCCTTTTGAAGTAACATAGCCTGGTTCTGTTGTTAAGTCCTGCTTATCTTTAAGTTGTCAAACTTTGACAGCTTCTCCTATATTCCTTTCATCAATATCATTTAAAAGGAGGAAGAATTAAATTGAGGAGGAAGACTGATGCAAAGTGCTAATTAAATTCATCAGCGGGGTTATCTACGACTTTTCCATACCCAGTACACAAGGGTTTGATCTGATTGTTTTTTTTTCCCCTTTTATTTACAAACATGAAAATTTTTTTGTCCCCATCCTTTGTTCACTTATCCAGTTTGTTCAGGTTTGGTTTCCCAGGCCTGAGTGTTACTCAAGCTGTAAAAATCTCAAATCTGCTCTACCTTGGAATATTGTTCCCACATCTGGGGTGGTACCCCCAAAACCTCTCTCAGGGTTCTAGACTCCATTCAAAAGAGGTCAGTTAGGTTCATTAATGACCCATGTCTCACAGTCTATCCACTCTTTCTCATAAACCTTCTATTTGTACTGCATACCTTTTCTATAGAAATGGGCACTTCCATCGGCACTGTTCTCTGAACTGGCTTCTAATTCCTGCTCACTCATCCAAACCATTCTGAACACTTGCCACCAGTCAGATTTTTACTGTCCAATCTGAAACTCACAGAACTAACTTTTCTTCTTCCACATTTATTTCTTAAACTTCAATTTTCTGGAGCAACCTCTTCATAAGTATTTTCTGAAAATTAAATTCTACAGAAATTCAGGCCTAATGTTAACAAGTATATTCTTTCATTTTCTCAACATTCAACCCACATTAGCATTAGTAAAGGCATGTGAGGCAAGAAAGCAAGCTTTATACCGCGTCAGCCAAAAAAAAAAAAAAAAAAACCTCACTTCAACCTCACTTCACCCATTCACTCGCTCCAAATATTTGTGTTGAGTTCTGCCTTGAATCTATTTAAGCTATCAACTTCTACGATGACAGATGGAAGTTTGTTCCGACAATCAACCACCCACTGGCTAAAGGCAAACTTCTGCACATCTATCCTACAACTGTCTTTCCTCAATTTGAATTTATGCCATCTCAGGCTATTATTCTGAGCAAGAGGAAGAATCCCATCAGCATTGAGCATGCTCAAACCATTCAAGGCCTTATACACCTCAATCAGATCACCTCGCAGGTATCTAGTCTCCAGGCACTGTAATTTGCAAAACTTAAGCCTTTCTTTATAAGAGCAACCTTTTCCATTCACTAATCCTGTTTCTCTTCTCTGTACTTGTTCCAGCAGTGCTACATCCTTCTTAAAATGAGGCCTCCAGCCCTATATACAGTACTCAAGGTGTGGCCTGACCATTGCCTTATACAAGGGGATAATCACCACCTTATCCCTCCTAGAAAAACTCTGCATATCATTGACAAGACACCATGAGCTACTCTTGCAGACCATCTGCACGGCTCAGAAAACTTCGTATCTGACTGCATAATTACTCCCAGGTCCTTTTCATTCTCTATCAGTGTCAGTGTAGTACTACACAGTTGATACATACTCTGGCGTTACTGCTTCCCATATGCAGTACAGGCAACCCCTGTATAACCTGGTACTTCTACAACACTGTTTGAGAATTGCTGCAAATCTCACATAACACATACCGTGTTATGCGAGATTTTCTGAGTTTTGTGCTGGGAAAACCCTTGTAATTTTTCAACATTTCCATTCCATTTTGTGAATCCTGCTGTTGACTCACTAGTTATCGTCTTTGTGATATTTTTCTAAAGCACATTTCTGGAGGTCACTGTTATAAAACAATAAAAACAGTTTTCACTTTCTTGTTTAAATGGGTAGTAAACTTGATCTTCTTGCATTTGTTATAGTACTGACTGCTGGAATTCTGTTGGTTTTCATGTTATGGTGAAATGTTTCCCCTTCCATCAAATATTCAATCATATAAAAACAAATTTTCAGAAACTTTTTACTCCATATCTTACTTGCAACTTGTGCAAGTGAGATATGAAGTTTTCAGAGTATCCCATGGAGTTTTTTCAGTGATATACAGACCCTTTGCTAGTAGGGATAAGGTTGTAATTATCCCTTTGTATAAAGCAATGGAGGCTTCATTTTAGGAAGTATGTAGGGCTGCTGGGAGGAGTACAAAGAAGTGCAACAAGATTGGTAAAGGATACAAATGAGTGCTCCTACCAAGAAATGCTTAAATTCTGCAAATTGCCGAATTTGGTGACTAGGCACCTGTGAGGTGATCTGATTGAGGAGTTAAGGCTCTGAATGATTTGAGCAAGCTCAGTGCTGATGGGAATTCTTCCTCTTGCTCAGATTTGTGTACTTGAAAGGGCATAAATTCAAATTAAGGAAAAACAGTTACAAAATAGATGTATGGAGGTTTGCCTTTAGCCAGAGGGTGATGGATTTCTGGAACAAACTTCCATTTTCATCTTCCATTTATAAGACGAAATTATTAGCAACCCTAGATTCTTTTTCGTGATCCCTGGAGAGATTGCAACCCACAATTAAGAATTGCTGGTGTCTAATAATTTCAATAGTTCTATAATAAATATTTAATTTAATCAGGTTATCAATGTTTGCGACACCCAGAATCTTCTTCATGACCCTTCTAGGGGTTGTGACCCACAGTTTAAGAACCCCTGCCTTAAACTGCTATAGACTCCTTTTCTGAAATTTAAACCTATGCCTTTCCCTGTAATTGCTGCAGCATATTTCTTCATCTTCCAACTAAGGACTGTGTGATCACTATCTCCCGGTGATTCCTGTACTTTAAGTCCTGTGATGTCATCTGATTTATGAGTAATGATTAAGTCAAGTATAATAATAATATCCTTATTATTATAGCATTCTTATAATAATATTTCTAGTATTCTTATTATTCAAGAATAATATTCTTACCTCTAGTATTTTCTCTTACCTGCTGGGACAAATAATAATCTAGTTTATTTAAAAATTTTGTTCCCCGTGGTGAGTTTCCCTCCCACTTCCGATAATTTAAAGGCAGTTTGACGTCACCCTTAATAAGACATTTGCACTTGCTTGACCATTCCATCTGCATGTAGAGACTCTCGTCGTAACTCTTCACAATCTTCTCGCCTGTAGATTACTCTCACTCTCATTATACCTTTGCATCCAACTATCTCTCACCACACATTCTATGCTGGCAGAAGCAATTTCTGATTCAGCAAAAGCTGTTTTTGCTGTCTTGCATGCTTTTGATAAGCTTGTCCTTCTGTCTTCTATCTTTCCTAAATACATTGTTATTTTGTTACTTCTATTATGTCAGCATTTGTTGTCCTAAACAGGAGTTTTAATTCACACGTTTTGTTTACAATACCCCAGACATTACTGTGAAGACAGTTAAGAGTAAGTGTTCTTTTGTAGTTTACTACCATCACACACCCCTTGAAGTTTAGGCTTGTTTGCATAGCTTTATTTTATTTTAATTTTTGATTAATAACAAGATACACAACAGGTAACCATTAACAGTGTATCTGAGAGCAGAACAATGAACAGTTGATAACAATAATAAAGAATCCAACAATAAGATAAATGTTGATATAGATTCAAACATTAAAATTGTATGTACAAAAGTGGTATGCATCAAGTTAAGTTACCGATAAAACAAATAATAAATTAATTGGAGAATAGAAATTAGTAAAACCATTAATAATAATAATAAACTACAATAATTAGATTAGGTCTAGTCACTTTGCAGTTCAAGACAAGAGGCAAACTTGCGGATGGAGTTCATCAGTGATTGGGAGTTGTCAAAAAAGTCAGTCATTTGCTGATTCTGTTCAGTGGACTGAACTTCATAAAGTCAGTGGTAACAGAGTCAAGGCGAAACAGTGTAAGGTTCCGGACTTGTCTACAAGTAGCATTGAAGTTGATTTTGCTAAGGATATCAGATGCTTCATAAGTTCCTGTGATTACTTTGGCTAGAAGGGTAATGTCAGCCTTCTAGTGCACAGAGACCTCAGATGAAAGGAATCGCACAGCGATTCATAGTACACAGAATGATAAAATAGAGGATTACGGAACATAAGGTAATGGACAAAAGTTTTTTTGGACTGCTTCAACTTTGTTAATTAAAGTCTTCGTGTGAGGATTCCAGATGGGTGGGCTGAATTCACGAATTGGGAGAATATAGTTTTATAAAGGATGACAGCATATCTGTAGTTTTTGAATTTGTAGATGTTCCGTTTGATAAATCACAGTGTTTTGAATGCTTTGCTGGTGATTTTAAGGGCATGGGCATCAAATTTAGCACTGCTGGAAAAGAGAATCCCCAAGTCGTTAACTTGGTCACACCTTTCGATGATCACAGAGTTAATAGTGTACTCACTTACTTTGTTTGAGTAACTGAGATTTATCTGCATTGGTTGCATTCTGTGTTTGATTACTTTTGGCTGGAAACTTAGAGAAAGTAGCTTGATGTAGAGGTTTTAGTGCTTTCTGAAGGTTTGTTCTGTTTTTATCTTTGGGGTGACACTCGAGACTGGCATAATTTGTTGTTTCTTAGCGCATTATGGCCACAGCTGCCAATGTGCCATTAAAAAACCAAATCATTGTTTCTTATGTGTTTTTTTTTTCTTCCCCCCCCCATGCATCAAAAATCTGTCTTCCTTGCCCTATTTGACTAAATACTTATGTTATGTAAATATTGCAATATAATAAAATTATAAATAAAACAACCAAACTAAGGTGTAGTTAAAGGAATTTAGTAAATGTTGTAAAAGGAATATGTTATGATCTTCAATAATATAACTGAAAGATTGTGATTCCTCCTCTTAATCCCCCCCCCCACAACATATGCACACATATGCAGCCTTCACAGATCACTCTATATGGAGGCATTATTGGAGAAGGGAAAGTTTGATGAAACATGAGTACTGGCCTAAAAAACGTAGATGTCAGAAATACTTTTAACCTAGCGTCACAGAAGTGGAATTTAATTGAACTGGGATTTCAAATGAAATGAGGAATTAATATAACCACCTAGCAGGCATGCAGAAATGATAAAACAGGCAAGTGGTGTCTTTCGTTTACCAATCAGTTTTTGTGAAAGGAAAGCCAAGAAATAGTTTAAAATAAGCAATGTTAAAAATTTAATCTTATTTCTGAGACCAGATTGTAAATAAGATCAAAAACCATCATTATAAATGTCGTTGTAAAAAAAAAATTCTAACCAACAGTACAGCCAAAAATTAGTTGCAAGTAGCTGAAAAAAGAAAGAAACCAAAATACCATGTTAATTTTTGCAGCCAAACTTCTCCATTTAAAAAAAAAAAATTGTGCATATGTGTGTGCTGAGCATGCATAGTGGAAGTTAAGTGAAACTTCTTTAGAATCTTTTGAAATATTTATTATTTCAATGTTACAGTGGTTTAATATTTTACAATTTTTTTTCAAATTTATTACAAAGTTTTTTCAGATCTCTCTTTTGTACTCAGTGGAGGTGGTTTTAGTGTTCGCATTGCACGTATACATGCTCTATGCACCTTATGACACCCAGTAATAGTCTTTGGTATGTTGAATTATAAATTTTTTTTTTTCTGTCAATTTTTTATGAAATATTATAGAGAATGATGAAAGAAATATTTTGGTTTTTAAAATCGGGCTGCCAGAAGCTGAAATATAGCAATTTAAAATGTAAATGCAACATGCGTGCGAAATACACCATGGCTGTGCTGTAGGGGTACTGATTGTGTCATGCATCGCTGTTACGTATTTCATTGTGTCGCATTTTCGTTGTGGTTTTTGTCAGTCCATGGATGCAAGTTACTCCCGTGTGAAAACTACATAGGGCATGCCTAAAGAAGTTTCATTTCAATAGCATGACATAATCAGTAGGGGTACTGATTGGGCCATGCATTGCTTGTGCCTGGTAAAGAGTGGTACAATGATGGGGAGGGGGTGAATCATTTTGTGTTGCATTTTCTTAGCAATTTTTGTCAATCCACGGACACGTTGCACGTATATGTGCTCTACATGCCTTACAACACTCGCTACAGTGTACCCCTGCTTTACGATTGGTTCACTGTACAATCAAATCACTTTACGATGGACATAACAAAATACCGTTAACATATACGATATGTAGTAAGCGCCGGTCATTGTGATCATGTTTGCAAATCGAATTTTAATTCTATTAACGGCCATTCTAATAAGTGAAAATAGGAGGAATATTATTCACGGGCTATAGAAGTAAAGATATAAAGTACAGATTTACACTTTATTACCTTACCAATTAAAAAGAAAGGGAGGCAAAAAGTCAACTACACCCAGTGTTGCCAGGTGGTTACCCTCCCAATTACTAACGGGACCTAATGCTGCTCAACTTTGGTGATCGGACGAGAACTGGTGCATTCAGCCAGTATGATAGTTGGCTGTTCAGAGCACCTGTAATGCTTTTACTTATGGCTTAGTTTGCTTTGTCACATTTTTGTTGTGATTTTTGTCAATCCATGAATGCAAGTTACTCCCATGTGAAAACTGCCTGGAGCAGTTTCACTTCAATAATTAATGGTGGTAATCGAAAGTGATTATCTTATAGGAGGAATACTAAAATATACACTTATGTGATTCTAAAAGTTACTTAAATTCATAAGTTGTTTATTTATTTTGATATATCAAATACTTCGGAGTGTCAGCTAAATAGTTAAGTAAGAAAAGAATACCTATGTCAACTAAAGAATACCTGTAACCATCTATCTGTGAACAATCACTATCTATTAAATAGAAAAGTGCCAGCAACCTTAGCCTGTAAAAAGAGGAATTTCATATTTGAAATGAGGCTCTACATCACCATCAAAAGGCTTTGTGGCTGAGATTTGATTGAGGGTAGTGGAGAGGGGGATTACTGTGGTTGAGTAGTAGTAGTGGCCAATTCTGGTTGGAATTGTTCGCAATTAACTTGAAGATCACTTAGATGAGAACGTGACAGCTACCTATGTTTAGTATTAGTTACTGATGCCCTGCAATTCAGTCCCAAGCAGGTAGTGACCCAAGAAGGAATTGTTTACATGCAGTGATTAATTAAGTGTGGATCTGACTTGGCAAACTCTTTTTAGCTTAGTCTGTGATAATCATTAGGAATTTTCCTGTATTGTGCCATGCTTTAAACATGGTCTCTGATGGTATCTGAATGATATGGATATGTGTGATCTCCCCCCCCATACACTCTTGCCTGAAAATTCTATTATTATGAGATGGAGTAGAGCTGAAAAGAGTTTCCAAACCAGTGAGAATTGGCTGAAGTTTTTCTTTGAAAACAGAGCGAACCTTTGCAGTGAAGCTCCTCTGAAAACATACCATCTTTGTGTTCCTTTAGGCCAGTGGTGTGCAAACCGTGTGGGGTGCGACCTCACAGTTTGCACCCAAATTGAGAGGTCGTGGGATAAATTAAAGTGATTGTGGCAATTTTACATGTGTGATGCAGGTGGCATCCTTACTTATTGTCCGCATTGGGAATACCCCTTCATTCGCTCACTGGCTATGAACACACAGAAAGCAGCTGACCAGTGCGACTTCTCAGCATATATTCTCAATTGCTGAATGGTAATCCCTTTAGCTCTTAATTCGTGCTTCCTAGAGCACAAATTCTCAAATTGCCTAAAAGCCAGAGGTGCAAATATGCAGTTGCAGTAAATACTCGTGTATATATATATTATGTAGCAAGCTTTTTGCATGTATGCTTTATTCTGCTTTGTAATTCATGCTTTCGTGTCTACTTGGATATGTTTTTCAATCTTCTGATACTTTTATATAGCATGTTTCATTGTTATTATCATTATTTTTAAGAAGAGAAAAACAATATATATTTTACCATGGACAATTGGGTAATCAGAACAATACAGCCAAGGAGTGATGACAATATTACTACAGATACTTCAGAAGCTAATAAGGTAAGAAATATATCATGTGAAAGTTTGGACACTAACGTTATTTCAAGTGTAGTGCAACCACCAATTTCTGGTAGAGAGCCATCATATTCCAGAATAAAAGAATAGAAAATATCAAGAACAATTTATGAAGTACGGCTTTAATTAGTGTTTATGATTAACAATGTCCTGTGTGTGTAATATATGAAAAACTGGCTAACGAAAGCATAAAACCCTATATACGAAAGATCCAGAGCTAATGAAAAAACTGAATCTTTTTTTCAAAAGATATGCTGATGCCCACAAGGTCTGAAATCTTTTGTGATGAAAAGTACAGCAGTTCCTTGTAAAGGTTTAAGAGCATCATTGAAAGTTTCATTTTTAATAGGAATAAATTTGAAGCCACATACTATTGCTGAATCTCTTGTTCTCCCTGCTGTTGTAATAAAAATTATTTCAATTATGCATGGAGAAAAGTACAGCAATGATTTAAAAACCATTCCTCTATCCAGAGACGGTCTTGCGGGGTAATACGGTTACCGTGGACAACATTAAATTCAATTTATTAAATCGATTGAGAGAAAATCCAATATTTGCAATACAGTCCAATTTTTGCAATGCAGATGAATCCACAGATATTTCAAACCTTGCTGAACTTATTGTATATGTCAGATCTGCTATGAGGGCAATATTTTGGAGGATTTTCTATTTTGCAAAGCTTTGAAAGGAAGAACGATAGGTAAGAAGATTTTTGATGTTATAAATATTTTCTTTCAAACAAATAATTTAACGTGGAACAACTGTGTTACCATTTGTACTGATGGTGTGCAGCATTAACAGGAAAAAATAAAGGTTTAAAAGGCAAAGTAAAGGAAATTGCTCCAGATATAGTTTTTAATCATTGCATTACATATAGGAAAGCATTAGTAGCAAAGGAAATGCAAACTGATTTTCATGAAATTTTGAAAGATGCAGTAAGTGTGATCGACTTTATTAAAGGTAGAAGCTTAAATAGCAGACTTTTCACTATACTTTGTAATGAAATGGGATCCATTTATGAAGTGCTTCTTTTATATACAAAAGTAAGGTGGATGTGCAGTGGTAAAGTGTTGCGACATCTTTTTGACCTCGAACATCAAGTTTTATTGTTTTTATTGGACAAAAATCAGAACCTTACTCAATTCTTTACAAATCAAAAATGGCTTGGAAAACTTAGTTACCTTGTTGATATATTCGAAACACTTGATGATTTTAATTTGTCTTCTAGGACAAGGAATAAATATACAGGGTGTCTCAAAAATACACGGCATAACTTCAGGAATGGGTTTCTCATATGTAGACAATAAAAATATTTTATATCAACATAGTTCCAGAAATGCTTGGTTCCCGAGTTAATAACCGGAATGTCTTATCTCCCGCAGGTGATTTTCCTTCTTCACAAGGTACTGACAGAATCTGGTGGTTTTCCATTCCGACCCTGTACCGAAATCAGGAACAAGCGGATATGCACTTTATGTAGGGTTTGGCAGATGGCAATGCTCTGGAGGCTCGTCGTTTGTACCACAAAAGGTTTCCAGACAGGAAAACATTTGAAGGTATCCATTCCTGCCTTTGTGAACAATGGGACCTTTACACCTCATGCTGCCGACAGAGGTCGACCAAGATCTATGACTCCTGAAGTAGATGGGTGGACCAGCTGCCTAGCCTCCAACCTCCAACCACTAGATTTCTTCTTGTGGGGCCATTTAAAGTGATTGGTGTATTCGACTCCTGTAGCTTATATGGAAACACTCCACAATCGAATTGTGGCAGGTTGTGAGACAATATGAAACATGCCAGGAATTTGGCATAGTTTTCACTAGTCCATGAGACATTGATGTTGAGGCCTATATTCAGGCAGAAGGTGGACATTTTTAACAATTACTACAAGGTGATGTGAACAGTTAAGTGTCATAGACAGACCTTCAAAACTCAGAAACCAAGCATTTCCGGAACTATGTTGATATAAAATATTTTTATTGTCCACATACGAGGAACTCATTCCTGAAGTTATGCCGTGTATTTTTGAGACACCCTGTATTAATATATGAACTCAGTGATAAAGAAGCATAATCTTTGGAAAAAACTGAATTTGAGCATAATAATACTGAAATGTTCCCATATTTTCTGATTTTGTTAATAGCAATAATATTGAGATCTTGCAATTTAGGGATATCATTGCCACCCACCTAACAATGCTAATTAAGAATTTTTCCAAATGATTTAGTTTATCTCCAGAAAAAAAGTTATTGGATTTGTGATCCCTTTTGCTTTTGAAATTTCTTCATGCCAGAGTCAATTAAAATATTAAACAATTATTTTAATGTGTAAATTAAAAGGAAACAATTTTTTTTTTTTTTTATTCCTTTCTCAGTGTTTGAATAAAATTTTCTACTGCATAATTTTTAAAAATGTCATTTTTCTTCTCTAAAAATCTGGTCATCCTACTTCGGGGTTTGCATCGAGGGCTCGCATCAATTTTATATTTAATAAAGTGGGTCGCAAGCAAAATATGTTTGCGTGTCACTGCTCTAGGCAACAATTAAGGGGGTTTGCCTTGTTTGTACTCCTTTGGATCCATATTAAGTTTAATGCATTGTTTCAAGAGTTATAATACATTCCCGTTGTTAGAATGTCTAAATGCAATTCGTTTCATCTGCTATAAGTGACTTGGTTGACTCCTGAGAAATGCTATTTTCTCCACATGGTTTCTTATAAACTATGTGGAAAAAATAGCATTTCTGTTGCATTTTATCACATTGTATCATTACAGAAATATCACTGATATTTCAGTAAAAGAAAATATGAACACATAAAAATGACTAATTGATAAAATTATCTTTATCAAACACTATAAACTTAGAAAAATTCTATTCGGGAAACAAGAAATAGGGTATTACAAAGTTTATCAGCCTTGATGAAAAAAGATTAAATGAAGTTTTTGAGCACAATAGAAATTGATAAAAAAAATAAATAAATAAAATTGTATTAATGAGAATCGACGTATAAACTTCAATTTGTCCAAAAAAATCGAACTATGTAGTAATAATTTAAGTAGTAATAAATGCACTATTAATATCATTGTTTCATATTTAAGATGCAGTATCTTAGCATTTTATGCTATTTCAGTTAATTATAATTCAAATCTGCATTTGTACTATTTGAGTCTTTTTTCCTTTTATTTTTAGCATATTCCTGTGGATAAGTTGATTAAAGGAAGGTTTCAGGATAACTTTGAATTCCTACAGTGGTTTAAACGATTCTTTGATGCCAATTATGATGGGCAGCCATATAATCCTCATGAAGCCAGGGGTGGTATCTTTGTTGGATCAGGTGGAAATCAAAATAGAAGTGGTTCTGGAATGAGGTTAGGACCTCCCACGTTGGCAAAGACTATAACTAGATCAAGTAAGAGTTCTTAACTTTAATATTTTAGTTTTCATTAATTGCCTTAGATTTTATTAAATCGGGGGCTGTGTGAACATTAGGAATTAAAAATAAATAATCTCTCTCTCTCTCTGTGTGTTTCCCCTTCTTGTAACATAGTTGCATAGTTTTTCATTGTTCTTTGGAGAAGTTTTTTGCACGGAACTTGGAAAAGATAAAATCGTTATGTAAAAATATAATTTTTCATTTTCTGAACATTTTCTAAAGTAATGAAATGAGATATTATTGTTTCATAGTTCGTGCACACAAAACAAGAAAAATAATTCTTGCAGTAATGAAATTATTCTTTAAAAGAATGTTATTGTCTTAGAAATGTGTATTCATTGTATAAATGCTATTGTATGGATACATCTCAGTATCAGCATGGCAACCATGCAGATATTGAGGTGCATCCATATAGTAAAGATCCAGCCTTACAAGCAAGTAGAGATTGCCACGACAACAGAATCACACTCCATGATGCCATAGCTAACACACACTACACCAGTTTAGTTATTGTGAATGTGCTGTGTTACCCTGTTGTTGTTGTTGTTTGGTTTTTAGGAGCATTAGCAACTAAGGCCATATTGCTCCGGGGATATGCAGTAGTCATTCCCTGACCTTTCCGCATCCTCCATATTTGGTGGTCACGGGCTCGAACCCCGGTCTAATCAAGAAGCGTGTGCTACGCACTGCTGCTCCTTCCCACCTAGCTACGGAGGCGCCTATAAATAAGTTATCAAAGATTTTTACAAATGAAGGGATAAAAAACAATTTCAGAAATACCTTGGACTGTATATTGGATTAATCCCGAATGAAAAGACCGCACAATTGGCTGCTCCTGCCCAACTGGCTACGGAAGCGCCATGTTACCCTGTACAATTTAATAAATAAATTTGCTTATTGACAATCCTCCTAGATGTGAGATTTATTCTGTTACAGATTTTTAAGTGCTAGGAATGTTCAGCCTGTCAACATTCGTTGATAGTTAGCAAAGGTTTGTTATGGAGAAAATGTTATGAATTGCTGGAATGTAACAAAGTTGTGACGCATCATTTGTTTGATGAAGGGATGATTGGTGTCTATAATGAAAGAGGAGTGGGATACCATCTGTTATTGATGAAAGTCTGATTTAGAAATTTGATGAAAATTTGGCATGGTAGGGATCAAACAGTTTCCATTCTTCATATCTTCATAAGTTTTCCCATTATTGATGCTCATAAAGTGAAACAAGTGAGAAGTGCATTAATATTTCTACAGCATTACACAGAGAAGAGCAATACTTTGTTAAACAGAACATTGACCAGCACTGAGACCTGGGTTAGCCCTTACACAGTCCAGGCAGTAAACACCAGTCACTACAGTGGAAGCATGTAGACTCACCTCAAATGAAGAAATTCAAACAAACATTTTCAGCAAGATATCACAGCTGTTGTTTTCTGAAACAGAAAAGGTATTTTGTTGATTGAATTTATGCTTTGGCATAAATAACAGTAGTCTACTGTAAAAAGCAAAGATCATTCCAAAAAAAAAAAAAGAGGTGCATCTTTTTTCACGTATTGCTGATTTTGCAAAATCATCGTGCAGTACTTTACCAAGTTAGTCAATCAGTAATGCCAGTTTTCTTTGGCTGTTTCCTCACTCTGTACACCAATGATCTTGAGACATTAGTAAATTCATCCATTAATTTAACAATTTCATGATCTTTCTTCTCAGGTTAGGGTTCTAATAATTTTCTGTAAACATCTGTAATGATTTTCATTGTTTCATAGATCTTGTTGCAGTAGCATTCCCTGACTGCTGTCATTATCAGCCTGCCAACTTTTGTATCATCTACAAACTCTTGACATTAAGCCTGATATGCCTTCATCAGTGTTATCAATAAATATTTAAAACAACAATGTCCTTAGCACTGAACCCTGAGGGACTCGACTGATAATCTTAGGCCAAGAGGAGCATTGACCATTCATAACCACTCTGTCTTCTCCTAATCAATCATCCTTTTATCCATAGCAATAACTTACCCTTACCCTCACTGCTCCAGTTTGTCTAGCAGGCTTTTATATGCAACAGTACAAAAGCTGCATAGTAATTTCTTGCTTGCACTGACCAAGTGTAAAGAACTTAATTACTAAGCAAGAGAGTACATACAATAACACAAAAACTGACAAGTCACAGATATTCAAGAGATAACATATATTACATTTAGCATAAATAAAGAACATAACATAGCAACTATTGCAAATTGTTTGCCAAGTGGATACTGAAATTGTTCAAGAGAGGTTCTTTATTTATGATAAATGTAATATATGTTATCTCTTGAATATCTGTGCCTTGTGTCAATTTTTTATGTGTTACTGTGTGTACTCTCTTGCTTAGTAATTAAGTTCTTTTCACTTGGTCGGTGCAAGCAAGAAATTACTATGCATTCAACTCCTGACCTCACAGGGTTCTTCACTCAGTACAAAAGCTTTTCTGAAATCTAAGTATATGATGCAGAATTATTTTTTGTATCCAGTTCCTTTGCTACTGCTTCATAATATCCAGTCAGAGTGGTCGGACGAGATCATCCCTTAAGAAATCCATGCTGTGACCGAAGCATAACTGTATTGCTGTTTAGATGGTCTTGCATTATTCCTTTAACCAGTGACTCCATTTTTTCCACTGGAACGGAAGTCAAGCTAATAATCTGTAGTTTACTCCCTCTGCTTTGTTTCTCCTCCCCTTCTGTGAATAGGAGAGACATTTTCACATTTCCAAGCTATAGGGACCTGCCCGGAACCCAAGAACTCTCATAATTATGGCCAAAGGCCTGCTTACCTCTTTTGCTGCCTCCCTTAATATAAGTGGATAAAAGGGTAAACTGCAGCCATTATCAACCCACTGCAGGGTGGAAGCCTCCTCAACAATTCATGGTGAGGGAAATGGACCATAATCTGCCATGCTGGTCCAGTGCTCGTTGGCAGATTGACCGTATTTAGCATTCAGGGGCTTGAACCCCGGTCTACTCAAAGAGCATGTGCTACTGCACTCCTGCTCCTGACCACCCAACTACGGAGGCCAAAGTGGATAGATTGCATCAACTCCACGTGTCTTGTTTACTTTGAGCTTCAATAATTTTCATTTTCACTTCTCAACTTTCACAGAATTGTTTAGTTATCCCCATCCATGTCAACTGGATATACTGCTGTAGATTCTATGTGCCTTTCAAATAAGAGCTTAACTCCCCCTCCTCCTGTTCTCTCTGCCTCATTATACTCCCCATACTCAAATTTTGCATTCCTTATGTCTGAATGACACCATTTCTGCAATATCTCTACAATGTTTGGGTTTGATTTGGGTTTGGGTCTGAAGTACTTAACCAGTACTTCAGATTCATCAACATTTTTTACTGTACTCCTAGCATTAGTGTACATGAAGTATACATACATCTTTATTTACTCTTAGTAACCCTAATGTATTTGCTTGTTCAATGAGGATCCCAGTAAGCCTTGTAATCCCTCCATCACTTTGCTTTCTAGGCTGCACCTCACTTAGATCTCTGCCTGGTACTATTAGTCTGTGACCCCCCAAAACTAACAGTTTTCCAACCCACCTATTGCTGCATTGATAGCATCAGTAAATATTCTTGCACCTTTTCTGTTTGAGTATATCCCATTACCATAAAAACAGTCTCTCCTGCATAGACTACTGAGAAAAATTTTACCCCATGAACCTTGTAGTCTCTGCAGAGCTGATTTGATTGACAAGGCTCTTGTCATGTATTCCCTCCTGTTATGTTTGAGAAGAATTGCAGGCACTTTCAAATTTAATCCTAATTCTTGACTTTTTTTTTTTAACATTGCTCTGTTTATTCAGTAAATATTCACTCTTCCTACTCTTAATATCATTAGTACCAATGTGTACAATGGTATAACTTTTTGTGCCCTTAAAAGATGAAAGCTGCTCTACAGCAGCCTTAATCTTTCAAGGGCACAAAAGGTTATACCAGTGTATATGTGGTCCTATTCTGCCTATTATTCTTAACAGAATATATTTCCCTGACAGTAGGGTTACTGACAATGGCAACCTCCTGTGAGACCAGTGCATTCTGCCATGAGGGGACCTTCTGTTGGATGAATGTTTGTCATTGTGTTGAGTGTTGGGGCCCCTCTTTTTAATTTCTTTGAGAGCATTAGCCCTGTTCCTCAAATCATCATAAGTCCATCAGAATACTGACTTGATTAATGAAGTGGTGCTATTGCCAGATTTCGTCATGCACATGCTACCCTATTAAGTTATAATAATATTAAGTAATAACACTACTGACTTTTTTAATTTCTTAGCTAAAAGCAAAAAGTATGCCAGTCTGTGATTAGAACATTTGAGCTACCTATTTACTATAATTTAAAATACTGCAATAATGAAATATGATATTTGTGCCGAAATGATAACAAAAGTTCTATGAATGTTGAGTCATAACTTATTAAATCCTTAACTAAACTTAAAAATAAACTAAAGAACATGATTGGGACTGTTAAAACTATTTATTGAACCAATTTATTAATATGTTAAGTAAAAATCAACAATTGCCAAAAACTTGTTTCCAGTGGTTTCAGCATTTTTTTCACAAGGGAAATCGGCCCCGAGTGCCAAGCGAGTGATCAAAGCGAATCTACAAGTGAATTTCAAAGCGACTTCTCTAGAGTTAATAGATTTCAGAGAAATTTCAAGTGTTTCACTTGCTAAGTTATTTATTTTCAGCTCTTCTAAATAAAGAAGTAAGCTTTTCAAAAAGAAAGGAAAGGTTCCTTTCTTCTTCTTGTATATAGAAATAACACATAACACACTAATCTCTAATCGCTTGGTCACTGGTGGCACCGCTCCTGCCTCCATGTGGCGGGGCCGGTAACCTGGAGGAAAAGTTATCCTCTGGGGCTAAAAGGAGCAACCATGGATTATGACAACTTTCCAGTACTTGAGCCTAGACGCTCATGTCATGACTCAAATGAACCCGAACGTGACGAATCACAATCTAAGAGACTACGCAAAAATGAGAATCAGCAGGAATATCCAGCGTTCCTCATATTACATTCTCTTTCTGCCAAACCTGTGAGTTCACTTTCACCATTTCTAATCCAGAAATGTTTGGAAAGTGTGGCTGGTTCACCGAAAATGGTGAAAAGACTCCGATCTGGAGATCTTCTAGTCGAAACAACTAAGCACCAGCATTCTCAGTCTCTACTGAAATTATCCACTTTCGGCGGAATACCAGTACAGGTCACCCCTCATGCCACTTTAAATAGCTCCAAAGGAGTAATAGCAGAGTGGGACCTGATGAATGTCACTGAAGACGAGATAGTAGAAGAACTAAGAGATCAAAAGGTAGTTCAAGCAAAGCGGATAATAATTAAAAAAGATGGTGAACTTGTTCCCACTAGGAATATTATCCTCACATTTAGTACACCAACCTTACCATCATGTGTCAAAGCCGGATACCTTAATTGCCGAATACGTCCCTACATTCCGAACCCAATCAGATGCTTCAAGTGTCAAAAATTTGGACACGCGCAAACAGTATGTCGAGGAGACGCCATCTGCCCAAACTGTGGTTCTAAAGCTCATGCACAAACGGACTGCAATGCAGAAACGCCACAATGCCCAAATTGTAAAGGCCAGCATCCAGCATACTCAAAATCATGTGAACTCTGGAGGGTAGGAGAAGAGATCCAGAAATACAAAGTTGAGCAAAAGGTCACCTACCAGGAAGCTAGGAAAAAAGTTATGCTCAGTATGCCAAAAATTACCTATGCTGCGGCAGCCAAAAAATACCAGTCAGCTGCAACACAAACGGCAGTCACAGTACCTCCATCCATCTCAATTGCTGATTGGGCCCGATCAGTGCTGTCGGTCCCACAGCAGCCACCTACAGAACAATGTAAAGTGACTTGTGCTAACAATACTCCGCTAACAGTCCCACCAACTGCAACTGATACTCTACCAGAAACTGTGAAATTGAAAGCATCATCCCCAAATATTGCACAACAACCATACTCAGGAAATATGGACACAGATGCTGGTACCCCGCATGATGAGACAATATTAGATTTACATGCAGAAGATGATATGGACCTTGGGCGTCCTAGCTTCCCAAAAAAAGAAAAGATGAAACCAGAACGACACAAGCAGGTTGGATATAAAAAACAGACAGAACCATACTCAATCCCAAAAACTAAATAATGCAGAATATTATACAGTGGAACTGTAGAGGTCTACGAAGCAATATATTTGATATTTATGACCTAATCAAACAGCACAGTCCAATCAGCCTCTGCTTGCAAGAAACCAATCTAACTCCGCAGGTGACTCCAGTGATTAAAAATTATAGTATCTATCAACAAGACAGAAGCAATACTAACTCAACCAGAGGAGGTGTAGCCATACTAGTTGACAACAAAGTTCCTACAAAACAGATCTCCCTGCAGACCACATTAGAAGCTGTAGCCATACGTATTGTTTTAAATTTTACTTTAACCATTGTCTCTGTATACCTTTCCCCAAACAAAGAATTCACTGTGAAAGAACTGGAGGACCTTATAAAGCAGCTTCCATCTCCTTTCATTCTACTAGGAGATTTCAATGGGCACCACACTATGTGGGGATCTCCCCAGATAGACAAACGAGGAAAACTTATTGAAACAGTTCTTGACAGCCAGAATCTCACATTATTAAACACTGGTGCTGACACTTATATTCATTTTCCCACCGGAGTATCTACTGCCATAGACTTATCAATATGTTCCCCAAAACTATTCCCAATCATTCAGTGGATAGTTTCAAGTAACCCACTAAACAGTGACCATTACCCAATTATTTGCAAATTGCAAACAAACAGAACCACACATATAGCCAGCCGCATAAAATGGAAATTTTCAAAAGCAGACTGGAACAAGTTCACAGATTCAATTTCCTTTGATAATGAAGTCATCAAAAGCCAGTCCATAGATAAAGTTACCGACCACATTACTGCACAAATAATAACAGCTGCAACCTGTGCTATACCAAAAACCACAGCCAGTCCTCGCAGACATGCCAATATCTGGTGGAATGATGCATGTCGTGATGCTAAAAGAGAAAAGAATAAAGCATGGAATCGATTTCGCAAGTATCCAACAACTGAAAACTTGATTAATTTTAAGAAACTTAAAGCAAAGGCACGTTATGTGCAGAGAAAAGCGAAAAAAGACTCTTGGATCCGGTTCGCTTCCACTATTACTAAAAATACAGAGATTAGAAAAATCTGGAATAAAATAAAAAAACTGAATGGTAAACTGTTTCCCGAATCAATGCCGATTATAAGCTGGAAAGGTAAAGACTTCTCCACTCCAACAGAAATTGCAAATGCCCTGGCAGATTGCTTTTTCCAAATCTCCGCAGCATCAGCATATGAGTCTACTTTTAAACAGCTAAAAGCTAAAGCAGAAAAGCATAACCTGAACTTCAATACAAGGGCATCTCCTCCATATAACCGACCTTTTACATCATTTGAACTAGAGAGCTGTCTAAATAGGTCGGGTGATAGTGCACCAGGGCCTGATGGGATATACTATATAATGCTTAAACATTTAAACAAACAAGCTTTGAATTCATTGCTAATATACTTCAACCGGATATTCTCAGATGGCTACTTTCCTCTTTCTTGGCGTCACTCAATAGTTCTAGCGTTTGCTAAACCTGGAAAGGATCAATCAGATCCACGAAACTATCGGCCAATATCTCTCAGCAGTTGCCTTGGTAAGACACTAGAAAAAATGATCCACGCCCGCTTAGTATGGTATCTAGAATCTCATTCGGTGATGAATAAGAATCAGTACGGATTTCGGAAAAATCGGTCAACTCTAGACCTTATGGTCAAGGCAGAATCCAACATACGCAATGCTTTTATCCGTAAAGAACATCTAGTCATGATTTGCTTGGATATCGAAAAAGCCTTTGATACCACCTGGCGGTATGGCATACTTCAAAATCTGTATGCCACAGGGCTCCAGGGTCAACTACCCCTTATCATACAGAGTTTTCTAGAAAACAGGACCTTTCAAGTGCGTTACTGCAATTCACTCTCCCGTACATTTGTCCAAGAAGAAGGGGTCCCACAAGGATCAGTTCTAAGTGCAACGCTCTTTGCGGTTAGGCTAAATAATGCAACAGAAAATATTCCGGCTAATGTTGACACCTATTTATATGCAGATGACCTTACTATATCCTATCATTCACAAAGCATGCGGTCCATTGAGCGGCAATTGCAGCTCTCAATAAATAAAATAGAATCATGGGCATCCCGCAATGGCTATCGTCTCTCTGCAACAAAAACAACTGCTATCCATTTTTGCAAAAAGCGTCAGCTCCATCCAGATCCCGAGCTAATATTAGGAACCCAAAAAATACCACTTAGCAAAAGTATCCGGTTCTTGGGCCTTACACTTGACACCAAACTTACCTTTCAGGCACATATACGACAAATAAGAACTCAGTGCATGAAAAAGATTAATATCCTCAAAGTTATATCTTCCATGACATGGGGAGCCGATCGCTTCACTCTTCTACATCTGTATCGAACCTTAATAAGATCTCGTCTAGATTATGGAGCCCCAGTTTATGATTCTGCACGAAAGACAGCATTGGCTTGGCTCAATCCGGTCCAGCAGAGTGCTCTCAGGATTGCCTTAGGGGCCTTTAAGACATCCCCAGTGCAAAGTATGTATATAGATGCCAATGAACCTCCACTACATCTTAGGAGAAAAGTATTGCTTCTTAGTTATGCAGTCAAATTACGTAGTCACCCGTCTCATCCCATCTGGACATATCTTTTTGAACCGCAGTGGGAAAACTTATATAGAAATAAACCCAAAGAAAACAAACCTGCTGGTATTCGGCTACAAGAGGTAACTCAAAATTGGAACATCTATCTTGGAAATATCTTTCAAGCTACGGACGCAGTACAAGCACCATGGGCAATGTATATACCTCATTGCGATGACTATTTTCTTCAGTGGGGAAAACACTCCTTATCGAACCACAATCTCAGACAACTACATGCGAATCACGCATTGACCAATGCTCACAGTCTTCAGATATACACGGACGGCTCCAAAACTGATGTCTCCGTGGGAGCTGCAGTAATGAGTCCTGCATGCACTGTCTCTGTCCAATTACCACTTGAATGCAGTGTTTTTACGGCCGAACTATACGCAATCAAAATGGCTTTAAAACTCCTTAACGATGTTCCAAACACCCAAGTAATAATATATACAGACTCTTTAAGTGCGGTGAATGCTCTGCAGAATAAATCACAACATTTGCATCCATTCCTCTCACAAATCAGGTCACAGTTATGCCAACTCAACAAAAATAATCGGACTGTTACGTTTTGCTGGATACCGAGCCATGTTGGAATTCCAGGAAATGAGCGTGCAGACGAAGTAGCAAAACACCCCACTTGCTTCGATTCCACCCCTGTTCCTTTTTCTGACTACAAACCAGTCATACGGCGGATATGTACTGAGATGTGGTCTGAAATGTGGCATAATCAAACCGGTAACAAACTTCTTGAAATAAAACACAATCCACAACTGTGGAGATCCAGTTCCCGATCAAACAGGCAGGAAGAGGTCGTGCTGGCAAGAGCACGAATTGGCCATACACATCTTACACACCTATTTCTACTGCTAGGAGAAGATCCTCCACTTTGCCCGCATTGTAGTTCCATACTTACTGTAAAACATATTATCATTGAGTGTACACATTATCATTCAGCTAGAATCGCATGTTTCAAATCCTTAATTAGCTCACAAAAACCTCTGCAACTAAGCCATATACTTGGAAATGATGCCACTTTATCAGAACTGTTCACCTTTCTAAAAATGATTAACGCATACAATCACTTATAGAATAGTCTCCTTTCCTATATTGACAAACACTCCAAAGTAACGGTATGGGCGCAATATGGTCATAGCAGCCCTTGCACCAATAAATCCCACTCCAACAACAACAAGGGAAATCAGTGGGTGAATATGGACTTTTCCTGGACCATCCTCATGAGGATTTTTGCTAAATTTTCTTTGTTTTGACTTAGTTATAGCAATTTCAATTCAGTGTTAACTTTGTGTAAGTTAATACTTTGTGTAAGTTAATTGAAATTTCTGTGGAAGTTGATCCAGTTTTGCTTTTGAGGAGTAACAAGGAAGTACAGTGAATACATGGTTTTATTGTACTAAATTAAAAGTTAGTTAAAATTAAAACTAAAACCTAGTTTTCATTTTTAGCACCTAGATCTCAGAGCAAGCCTACAATTCCAAGGACATTTAACAAGTATGGTGGTTCTGGAGATTCTCAGAGTAGGATTGAAGAATTAACCAATCAGGTAAATGCTTTTTTTAATTTTTTATGTGAAAACATCTTTGGTATCACCTACTAAATTTTCCAGAATGAAGTAAAACCGATTGGTGACAGAAATGGCGCTAACTCAGTGACAAACTATGATTTGGTAGAGTGAGTAGCGAGTATGAGCATAAAGTGTTCTTACTTCAGTTCTAGCTGTTAGATTTTAAAAATTAAAGGTTTTGATTTTTGTCAAAGATGTTTTCACATAAAACATCTTTCATGTGTACATCTTTCAAGGGTTTTTTTGTTCCTTTTAATAAAATAATGAAAATTTTGGCCTGCCATTAATCTTCTTAGTCATTATTTGATATATTAATTCATATAAATTATGTTTAGGAATAAGATATACAATTAATAATTAGGATATCTTTAGTTAAAGGGTTAATAAAATTCCAAAGTTATGAAACTTAAATTAGGGATGAATTCAGTAAATAAGATGAAATTTGGAATGCAGAATTTTGGATGCACAGAATAATATATAATTGTAGTAACAGTAATTGTATGTAAAATGGTATATACAGACAATATGGATACATGCATTTTAGTAACTCAAGATACATTTTCTAACCACTTCTTTTTAGAATGGAGTGTGTACATTGCAAAATTGTGCCCTATACTTCTAGCTTTGGGGAACATTGGTAAACTCTCACTTCTACAAACCATTACATAACTGCCAACTCTTTGGATTTATGACACTCCTCTTTTTTTTTCTTTTTTACCATTCTCCCTGCTCACCAGTCTGGCATAAATTTTCCTCTTTTTCACGCACACACTCACTCACTTTTATGTTACCTATGTTGATTTTTGTAACAAATAACAGCAATTTAGAGGAAACTTCTTTTAGTGATTCTGGTTCTGGAGCAACAGATAGTTCCAATTTATTGGATAACGCTAGTTAAGAAAGTGAATTTGTATTGCAAATCAAGTGTTATAAATTTTGTTTTGATTGAACTGTAAACAGAAAAGTTCTATATTGACTGCTACTGGTATTTGAACTGGTGGCTATATTTTCAAGATAACAGATTGAACTGTATTTGGTTTGGATCGAATTGTAAACAAATGAGTCCTGTGGCAGCTTACTCAGCACAATACATCATTGCGCAGCTGCTAATTCTCTAGATTTATGATAGAAAATCCATTTTTTTTTTTACTTAATTTGACCCTTCACCATCATAATATACTTAGTGACAAAGTTTTTATTTCTTTTTTTTTTTTTTACAAAACTCCATTTTTCTCCTTTGTTTTCTTTAAAAAAAACAAAAACTTAAAATTGGGCTGTTTTTTTTTAATTTTGCAAATTTCCGCTTATTTTCATTAAATTGGCTGTATGGTATGCTGTGGTAACCTATATTGAAAAATAGAAGGTGCAGTTATAGTTGTTTTCTGTAATGTGTGATATTTTGTAAATGTAGTGTTGCAAGGCTAATTAACGTTGTCTTTGAGTATGATTCCAAAGAAATACAATGTAAGTTGCAGAAGATATATATTCAAGATTTCCCATGCATTGTAAAATCAGAATAAAAGTAACACTTTACTGTACACAATGGCAGTGTGTACAGTATGTAGGTGCAATTCTTTAGTTTCAAGCAGTGAGAAAATGCAATGCAATCAGACATATGCAAGCAAATAAGCATAACAGTGTGTGTGCAGAAATAAATGCAAAATTATCCATTACATTTCATGGTGTTGATCATGTCATAACTTCAAAATGTTTATTTTGCATCTTTTGATATACAACATAATCTTCCTTTGAGTTGTGCTGATCATGCAGGGACGTTGTTCAAAAATATTTCCTAATAGTGAAATATCAAAAAAAAAAAAAAAAAATGGTTGTGGAAGAACAAAACA
The DNA here is from genome assembly GCF_048544385.1 of Mastigoproctus giganteus. Lineage (NCBI taxonomy): Eukaryota > Metazoa > Arthropoda > Arachnida > Uropygi > Thelyphonidae > Mastigoproctus > Mastigoproctus giganteus. The sequence continues at coordinate 204,513,298 of NC_143583.1, forward strand.
ACAAGCATTTTTAGTGAAATTGTACAAATATGAAAAGAAGAGGTAGTGTGAATTCTCTGAAAAATGGGATATTTTCAATTGCTGCAGATGGCAGCAATCAAAATGATTCAATGCTGTATCCCATTGTGGTGGTCTTTTGTAATATATGTAAAAGATCATCAAATTAAAAGCAGCTTGCCTCAGGGCAAGCTGCTTTTAATTTGATGATTTTTTACATTGGAAGGTGACTCTGCAAGGTATTAGCATTGGACATCATTTTTTGAACAACCTGAAAACGTGAGATGCCTTCAAAAAATTGTCTGGAACTTAGGGTTGTTGATGCACTCATTATGCAAGGCCTAAAAAAACTGGAATAACAAGGGTATTAAAAGAGGAGATTGTATCCCCAGTTTACAAATGTGGTTCAAAGGGTTATGTAAGTAATTACAGATTACTTAGCTTGACTTCTGTTCCAGGGGAAATAATTGAGACACTGGTTAAAGAAGTAAGAAGTAATTCAGGAGCATCTAGAAAGAAATGCAGTTGTACTGCAGTCATAGTGTTAATTTGCTAAGGGACAATTTTGTCTGATCAATCTGATTGGATATAATGATGCAGTGACAAAGGAACCGAATGCAAAAAATAATTTTGATATCATGTATTGAATTTCAGAAAAGCATTTTGATACTATAGCACATAAAAACTGCTGTACAGATTGGAGTGTTGTCATTAAAGACAGGTTACTGCTATGGATAAAGGACCAAAACTTAACAGTGGCTGCAGGCAGAGGCAAAGGTGATTCTTGCACTGCTGCTATTAGCATTGTGTGGCATGGGAGAAAAATTGCTGCTATGGATAAAGGGGTGGTTGAGGGGGAGAAGACAGAGTGGTAATCAATGGACACTGCTCATCGTGGACTAATGTTATTAATGGAGTCCCTCAGGGTTCAGTGTTGGGTCCATTATTGTTTTCTGTATTTATAAATGATATTGATGATGGTATATCTAGCTTAATGTCCATATTTGCAGACGATACAAAGGTTGGCAGGATTGTTAAGGACACTACTGCTATGCTGCTGCAACAGGATCTGGAAAGGTTGAGCAGATGGGTTGAGAGGTGGCAAATGAAGTTTAACATTGACAAATGTAAAGTACTACATATGGGAAACAGCAACTCCAGAGCAATGTATCAACTCTGCGGTACTACATGACAGTGGTAGAGAATGAAAAGGACTTTGGGGTAATTGTGCAGGCAGATATGAAGTTCTCCGAGCAGTGCAGACGGGCTGCAAGTGTAGCTCATGGTGTCTTGTTAATGATATACAGAAATTTTTCTAGCAGGGATAAGGTGATTATTCCCTTGTATAAGGCAATGGTCAGGCCACACCTTGAGTACTGTATACAGGTCTGGTGGCCTCATTTCAAGAAGGATGTGGAGCTGCTGGAATGAGTACAGAGAAGGGCAATAAGATTAGTGAATGGAACAAAGGGTTGCTCTTACGAAGAAAGGCTTAAGTTTTGCAAATTACAGTGTCTGGAGACTAGGCACCAGCGAGGTGATCTGATAGAGGTGTATAAAGCTTTGAATGGTTTGAGCATGCTCAATGCCGATGGGATTCTTCCTCTTGCACAGAATAATCACCTGAGAGGGCATAAATTCAAATTGAGGAAAGACAGATGTAGGATAGATGTGCGGAAGTTTGCCTTTAGCCAGCGGGTAGTTGGTTGGTGGAACAGACTTCCATCGCTTGTTGTGGACGTTGATAGCCTAAATAAATTTAGGGCTCAGCTGGACAAGTATTTTGAACAAATGGAAGGGTGAAATGGAAGTGTTTTTTTTTTTTTTTTGGCTGATGATGCATAAGCTTGCTTTCTTGCATCATATGCCTCTACTAATGCTAATTAGAATGAGCAGCAGCCTGGAAAGCAAGGTGCTTTCCCAGCAGTGCTGAAGATTTTCAGGACTGCTGGGAATCTTAGTGGAACAAGTAAATACATGGGCTGTGTTAGGGTAACTAAAAGTAGAAACAGGTGCATGCATACTTGCATGTACACCAATGCTAGGAATATAGTTAATATATTTGATGAGTTTGAAGTGCTGGTCAAGACAACAAAGGTGGATATTGCTGGGATATCAGAGACCTGGTGTCACACAGATATAAGTAGTGCATAATTGGAATTTGGAGAGTACAGTGAGTACAGAAAGGATAGACAGGATAGGAAGGGAGGAGGGGTTAAGCTGTTAGTTAAGAAACACAAAATCAAAGGTAGTGCATCCAGTTAACAATGGAATATTGAGTCAGTTTGGTGTGACATAAGCACTGGGAAAGGGAAAATGAGAGTAGATGTGTGTTATAGGCCTAATGAATCTGATGAGTGTAATGAGCAATTGTGCAGAGAAAAAGCGGATCAGTAAATCAAAATGTCTTATAATTGGGGGATTTTAACTTTCCAGATGTTCTGTAGCTTGTGGGTTGGTCACTTGCACACTAGCAAGACTTGTGGATTTATTGGATGACATTTTTCTACAGCAACATGTTTGAGAGGCAACCAGAGGGAGTAATACTCTTGATCTGATAATCAGCAGTGATTATTCATGCAATAAGAATTTGCAGATAAAGGAACCACTGGGTGACAGTGATCACAATGTACTGATGTGGGATTTACATAAAGATGTAAATACCATCAAGGGTAAAGGGAAGGGCTTTTGCTTTCGTAAACGTGACTACGTGAGTCTCAGACAGTTTTTAAATTCTGTATAGTGGGATCAACTGATGATGTTACCAATGTTGAATTCTAAATGGGAAGCCTTCAGGGACTTAACCTTGGAGACTAGTAGGCTTTTCATTCCAACTAAGAAATACTGTTCAAGGTTTAGGCCTAAATGGATGTCAGATGAATTAATGAGGCTAGTAGCAGAGAAGAAGAATGTATGGGATACGTATAAAGTATCAGATGACACAGAAGCCTATGGCAGGTATAAACTAGTCTGTAATCAAGTCACAAATGAGGTTTGGCAGGTGAAGGCAGATTATGAGAAATCTTTGGCAAAGGATGCAAAGAAAAACAGCAAGGAGTTCTTTACTTATATAAACTCTAGAAGGAAAGGGATGAATCAGATTGGACCACTTAACATAGATGGGTTGACTATTGATGATCATGCTCAGGTAGCTGATAAACTGAATGAGTATTTTGCATAAACATTCACACATGAGGAGTTACTCAATGAGGGGAGTGCCAGAAGTTTATCAAATGCTAACAGGGAGCCAAGTGATTTTGTAATAACTGAGAGCAAAGCGTAGGAGAAATTGTTGAAGTTAAATATAAGGAAGGCACCTGGGGTGGACGGGATCTATCCAGGTATATTAAAGGAGGCAGCAAAGGAAGTAAGCAGGCCCTTGGCCATAATTATGAGAGCTTCCTTGTACTCAGGGGAAGTCCCCATGGACTGGAGGTGTGCAAATGTATCACCAATTCACAAAGGAGGTTCAAAAGGTGACACAAGCAACTACAGACCTGTTAGTTTAACTTGTGTTCCGGGGAAAATAATGGAATCACTTGTTAAAGAAGCATTGCAGGATCATCTAGACAAGACTGCAGTAATAGGTAAGAAACAGCATGGGTTCGTCAAAGAGGTCTTGTCTGACCAGTTTTATTGGTTACTCTGATGTGGTCACAAAGAAACTGAATGCCAAAAATAATTTTGATATCATATACTTGGATTTCAGGAAAGCTTTTGATACTGTTGCACATGGAAGACTGCTCTACAAATTGGAGAGGTATGGCATCAAGGGTAAGCTGCTACGATGGATAAAGGGATGATTGAGTGAGAAACAACAGGGAGTGGTAATCAATGTACACTGCTCCCCGTGGGCAAATGTTATTAGTGGAGTTTCCCCAAGTTCGGTGGTGGAACCATTGTTGTTTTGCATATTTATTAATGATATTAATAAATGTATATCAGGTTTAATGTCCAAGTTTGCAGATGATACAGAGGTTGGCAGGGTTGTTAATGACAGTATGCTACTCCAACTGGATCTAGATAAGTTGGGAAAATGGGCTGAGAAGTGGGAACTGGAGTTTAACAGTGACAAATGCAAAGTACTGCATATGGGTAGCAATAACCGAAGAGAAACGTACCAACTGTATGGTATTACACTCAGGGAAGTGGAAAGTGAAAAATACCTGGGGATAATTGTGCAGTGAAATATGAAGTTTGCCGAGCAGTGCAGAGGGGCTGCCAGGCCATGGAGTCTTGTCAATGATATATAGGAATTCTGCTAGCAGGGACAGGGAGGTGATAATCCCTTTATACAAAGCAATGGTCAGTCTACACCTAGAGTACTGTGTACTGGTCTGGAGGACTCATTTTAGGAAGGATGTAGTTGCTAGAAAGAGTACAAAGAAGGGCAACAAGATTGGTGAGGGGAACAAGATTGGAGAAGTGGCAACTGAAGTTTAACATTGATAAATGCAAAGTACTGCATATAGGTAGCAATAACCCAAGAGAAATGTACCAACTGTGTGGTACTACATTCACGGAAGTAGAAAGTGAAAAAGACCTGGGGGTAATTGTGCAGTCAGATGTGGTGTTCGCTGAGCAGTGCAGACAAGCTGTTTTTTTTCATGGATTCTTGTCAGTGATATATAGAATTTGGCTAGCAGGGACTGGAGGTAATTATCCAGTAATGGTCAGGCCACACCTTGAGAACTGTGTATAGGTCTGTAGGCATCATTTTAGGAAGAATGTAGAGTTGCTATAATGAGTACAAAGAAGGGCAACAAGATTGGTGAGGGGAACAAAGGGGTGCTTTTACCAAGAAAGGCTTAAGTTCTGTAAATTGCAGTATCTGGAAACTAGGCACCTGCGAGGTGATCTGATTGAGATGTATAAGGCCATTAGCATTAGCAAAGGCACATGATGCAAGAAAGCAAGCTTATATAGCATCAGCCAAAAGGGGGGGGAACCCCTTATTTCACCCATCCACTCGCTCCAAACGGTTGTCAAGTTCTGCCTTGAATCTATTTAAGCTATCAACTTCTACAATGAGGGATGGGAGTTTGTTCCACCAACCAACCACCCACTGGCTAAAGGCAAACTTCCACACATCTGTCCTACAACAGTCTTTCCTCAATTTGAATTTATGCCCTCTCAGGAGATTATTCTGAGCAAGAGGAAGAATCCCATCCGCATTGAGCATGCTCAAACCATTCAAGTCTGTGTACACCTCAATCAGATCACCTTCAGGTGCCTAGTCTCCAGATTTGGAGACTAGGCACCTGACTTTAAGTCTTTCCTTCATAAGAGCAACCCTTTGTTCCATTCACTAATCTTGTTGCCCTTCTCTGTACTCATTTCAACAGCTCTACATCCTTCTTAAAATGAGGCCTCCAGACCTGTATACAGTACTCGAGGTGTTGCCTGACCATTGCCTTATGCAAGGGAAAATCACCTCCTTTATCTCTGCTAGACAAATTCCTGTATATCATTGACAAGACACCATGAGCTACTCTTGCACCTGTCTGCACTGCTCAGAAAACTTCATATCTGCCTGCACAATTATCCCCAGGTCCGTTTCATTCTCTACCACTGTCAGTGTAGTACCACAGAGTTGATACGTTGCTCTGGGGTTACTGTTTCCCATATGTAGTACTTTACATTTGTCAAAGTTAAACTTCATTTGCCACCTCTCAGCCCCTTTGCTCAACTTTTCTAGATCCTGTGGCAGCAGTGTACTGTCATTAGTGTCATTAACAACCCTGCCAACCTTCATATCGTCTGCAAACTTCGACATTAAGCGTGATATACCATCATCAATATCATTTATAAATACAGAAAACAACAATGGACCCAACACTGAACCGTGAGGGACTCCACTAATAATATTAGTCCACGAAGAGCAATGTCCATTGATTACCACTGTCTTCTCCCAATCAACCATCCCTTTATCCAAAGCAACAATTTGCCTCCATTGCCACACTGCTCTAATTTGTGCAGCAGTCTTCCATGTGAAACAGTATCAAAGGCTTTTCTAAGATCCAAATGTATGATATCAAAGTTATTCTTTGCATCCAGTTCCTTTGTGACTACATCATAGTATCCAATCAAATTAGTCAGACAAGACTTCCCCTTAACAAACCCATGCTGTGTCCGTGCTATAATTGAAGTCTTGTCTAGATAATCCTGCAATGCTTCTTTACCAGTGCCTCCATTAATTTCCCTGGAACAGAAGTTAAACTAACAAATCTGTAATTAACTGTCTCCCCTTTTGATCCTCATTTGTGGATTGGGGGTCACATTTGCACATCTCCAGTCCATGGGTACCTCCCCTGAGTACAAGGGAAGCTCTCATCATTATGGCTAAGGGTTTTCTTACTTCCTTTGCTGCCTCCTCTAATATAACTGGATACATTCCATCCTCCCCAGGTGCCTTTCTTGTGTTTATATTCAACAATTTCTCCTCCACTTTACTCTAAGTTATTACAAGATTATCTAACTTACTGCCAGAGTTGAATACACCTCTGGCATTCCCCTCCCTGAATAACTCCTCATGTGTGAATGTCGATGCAAAATATTCATTTAGTTTGTTAGCTACCTGAGCAGGATCATCAACAGTTGAAACATCAATATCAAGTGGACCAATCTGATTCATCCCCTTCCTTCCAGAGTTTATATAAGTAAAGAACTCTTTACTGTTTTTCTTTGCATCCTTTGCCAAAGATTTCTCTTAATCTGCCTTCGCCTGCCTAACCTCCTTTGTAACTTTGTTACAGACCAGCTTATATCTGTCATAGGCTTCTGTGTCACATGTTAATTTATATGTATTCCATGCATTTTTCTTCTCTATCGCATGTCTAATTAGTTCATTTGACATCCATTTAGGCCTAAATCTTGAACAAGATTTCTTAGTTGGTATGAAAAGCCTAGTAGCTTCCAAGATTAATTCTTTGAATGCTTCCCATTTTGAATTTGCTGTTGGTAACATCATCAGTTGGTTCCACCGTATAGAATTTAAATACTGTCTCAGACCACTGTAGTCACCTTTACAAAAGCAAAAACCCTTCCCTTTACCCTTGATGGTAGTTACCTCTTTGAGTAAATCCCACTTCAGCACACTGTGATCACTGTCACCTAGTGGTTCCTTTATCTGCAAATTCTTGATGCATGAAGAATCATTACTGATAATCAGATCGACAGTATTACTCCCTTTAGTTGCCTCCCGAACATGCTGCTATAGAAAACAATCATCCAATAAATCCACAAAAGCCTTGCTAGTGTGTGAGTGACCAAACCACAAATTCCAGTAAATATCCAGAAAATTAAAATTCCCCATTATAAGACACTAGTTTACTGGCCCACTCAATTTCTTTGCACAATTGCTCATTATACTCATCAGATTCATTAGGCCTATAACACACACCTACTCTCATTTTCCCTTTCCCAGTGCTTATGTCACACCAAACAGACTCAACATTGCATTGTCCACCCACATCAATTGGATGCACTTCCTTAGCTTCCCTGGACTCAGGGGAGGTACCCATGGACTGGAGATGTGCAAATGTGACCCCAATCCACAAAGGAGGATCAAAGGGGGGAGACAGGTTTTATGTGTTTCTTAACTAACAGCCTAACCCCTCTTCCCTTCCTGTCCATTCTACCCTTTCTGTACACATTGTACTCCCCAAATTCCATTTCTTCACTGCTTATGTCTGTGTGACACCATGTCTCTGATATCCAAACAATATCTGCCTTTGATGACTTGACTAGCATTTGGAGCTCATCGAATTTATTAACTATACTCCTAGCATTGGTGTACATGCAAGTATACATGCACCTGTCTGTATTCTTAGTTACCCTAACACAACCCTTGTGTTTACTTGTTCCACTATGATTCCCAGCTGTTCTGGAAATTCCCATTGCCTTGCTTTCCAGGCTGCTGCTCAATTGCATTTCAATAGAAGTAGTGCAAGAATCACTTTTACCTCTGCCAGCGGCTACTGTTAATCTATTAGTCAGTATATTTACCCCAAGCTAGCAGTTTTCCGACCCATCTAACTCTGCCTCAATAGCATCAGCAAATATTCTTGCACCCTTCTATTTAAGTGTATCCCATTCCTGTAGAAGCAGTCTCTCCTGTTAACAAGCACAGACCAGGCTGAGAAAAATTCTACTCCTTGAACCTTGCACAATCTCTCCAGGGCAGAATTGATCGACAAGGCTCTCATCATATACTCCTTCCTATTGTGTCTGTGCAGAATTGCAGACACTTTCAAATTTAACCCTAACTCACGGCTTTTTTTCAGCATTGTCTTGTACATGTTAAGTAATTCTGCCAGTCTCCTACTCTTAATATCATTAGTGCCAATGTGTACAACAATATCACCCTTTGTGCCCTTAAAGGATGATATTTTCCCTACAACATCATCAGCCTTTGCCCCTGGCAGACATACCCCGGTCCTGTTCTATCTATCCTTTTTGCATGTTGTTGTAGGTGACAATAGTCACCTACAACAACTAGTTCCTTTGGGAACAGTGCATTCTGCCTTGGGGGTTGCCGCTGTGTTGCATGCTCAATACTATCCTTGATTGGATTGAGCAGGCTCAATGTTGATGGGATTCTTCATCTTGCTCATATTACAAACCTGAGGGGGCATAAACTGAAATTGAGGGAAGTCAGTTGTTGAATAGATGTGCAGAAATTTGTCTTTAGCCAGCGGGTGGTTGATTGCTGGAATAAACTTTCATCTGTCGTTGTGTAAGTTGATAGCTTAAATAAATTCAAGGGAGAAGTGGACAAACTTCTGGAGTGAATGGAAGTAGTTTTTTGGGTTATGCTGTATAAGCTTGCTTTCTTGTATCATATGCAATGCTAATAACCAAAAATTAGAACAATTTTTCACCCCCCCCCCATCCAGAACAGTGTTTAATGAAGTAGTATAATTAGACTTGGAGACAAACAACAGAATAAGGTAAGCAGAATTGTGGAAAACCGGTTAAGTTCATCTGGAAAAAATAAAAATTAGCCCTATGACAAAATGATTAGCTATTTATAAAGTTTTCAAGCATATGGAGCTTGAGAGCCCAGCAAAAAAAAGGGAATTTATCACAAATTAAAATGCATGTTTTTTAAAAAAAAGAAAATAAATTGATTCAACAAATTTTAGCAGTGGCAATATTATATTATAAATGAGAAAATCAGAAAAAGTCTTAGTGTAAGAAATATTGAAGAAAGATAAGTGAGGAATGGGGGTTGGAGAAGGAAGATTAGCTAAATGGATATTTGAAGAAACAATTTAACAGCAGTAAGCCAAGAGGCAGACCAAGAATAACTTGGCTCATTGGTTTCGAGCAAGAAATAGAAGAAAAGGGGCTTACTCTTGATAAGGCTAACGATCTAACTGGACTAGGATAGCATGCAGGCAAATGGAAAATTGATAATACAGGGCTGACATTACAAATTCTATGATTGATGTACTTGTGTGACAAGTTTGCCCGCTGGGTTTAACATATTTGGATGACTATTAATTTATTTATTCATAAATATTTTTTCAAATTTTACTCTTTAATGATCTTTGACGTTGGTTGTGGCAGTTTTTTCCAGTGATGATAGGAAAAGTTCACACTGAAAAATTTTTAAATGCTTAGATCTCTGCTTTAATGTGCTAATAGTTTTTAAGGGAAAAAAAAAATTAAATCAGAATAACAAAAATGGCAATTTCAGTATTCCTCAGTTATTGTATTTCCTTTCTATCTTCATCATTAATTGTTTTTTTTTTTTTTTTATTAATGAAGTTTGACCTTAAATAAATAAAATATGTTTTCATTAAAAATCTACCTCAGAGGGACAGAGTTTGGCACCATGTTGTATTGCATGGAGAGCATTAGTATGTCAGGGTTAGCAGTGTTACCACCGTTAGTATTAGTAATGGCCATATGGTGCAAGGAAGTCTAAAGCTTAAGCTGTACCAAAAGAAAAGAAAGAGAAATATAATATTACTCTTTCGTGCAATGTGTGCAATCATTAAAGATATAAATTTAACGTTAGTGGGGTCTTTCTGTACAATTCTGGTAGCACGCCATCATTGAGGGCTCCAAGAGCAGCTTGAATTGTTGATGCATACTAGTGTATGTAAATGGTATAAGTGCCAATACTGAAGAATGCAGGAGTTTTGTTTTCACAAGTGAAAATGAAAAGTGCTGAAAAAAACTTCAGCACCAATTACAAAGAATACATTATTTTTGTTTTCATAAGTGCCACTCTGCCAACCTTAGCAATGTACAACTTCCTCCCACAGAAAAAAATTACACCATGCCCAAAGAAAGCAAGTAGGTTCAAACAAATAGCAAATGTGCATCCTGCAGTGGTGTTTTAAAAAATTATTTTAAAATGTAATTTTTTTAAATATAAGAAATGGAATGCGCAGTTATGAACACAGTGTTCATAATAGATTGAAATTAGGGTAGTGTCAAAATGTGAATAATTTGAATTATTTCTTGCAGATAGTTTAAAAAATGTAGCACCTTTAAGGGTTGATGTGCGTGATCGTGCAATGTTAAATGTATGCTGCTGAAGATTAAATACCCTCCGACACTGCCTTCTTAATGGAAACTATAACCAGAATGTTGGAACAAAAATAACTGATCAGACAAAAGCATGACTTGATTCAAGTCATTGTTGTTAAGTTTTTGCAGTCAAGGTTGTCACAGCATAAAACCACACTTGCTCATTCCCAGCTTTATGGCAAGGTTTAGATTTCTAGAATGCAGAAGGTGTGTATGCATACCAGAGCAACAAAACTTTGTGGCTACTACCACCAGTGTAGTTACCTACGTGGGTAACTACATTATTATATTACTCTTTTTTTTTTTTTTTTTTTTTTTTTACTGGTACAGCTTAAGCTTTAGACTTCCTTGCACTATATGGCCATTACTAATACTAATAGTGGTAACACTGTTAACCTTGACATACTAATGCCCTCCATACAATACAACATGGTGCCAAACTCTGTCCCTCTGAGGCACTGTATTATCAAATTTCTGTTAAAAGAGAAGGTTACAGAAAATGTCTGAAATTCTCTCCACATTGAAAGTGCATAGTATGGGAAAGGGCCTTATCATGTGTTCAGGTAGGTATGATTGTGCACCAAAATTTTCATACGCCAGAAAGAAGTTGCTAACTTACTGTATTATTCACATGCAGCTAAACTGTCGAGGTGTATTATGGTGTGTGTGCACTTGCAAGTGAGCATAAGTGAGGGAAGTGCAAAAAATTATTCATGGACACTTTGTTCAAAAAAGGGTATGTACAGTAGATCTGAAAGATGCACTTTCTAGAACGATTATTCGTTAAGAAAGTATGCATGATAGGTCCCCAAGATGCTGATGTTTGTCACAAGGCATGTGTTGACATTTCCACCGAAACATTTAAACCAGTTTGAACTGGAGGTAAATGCATTCCTGCCACAAATAGCAACTTGTGACAAGACATAGCACAGTATTTCATTTCGTAATCAAAGAAATCCCATGGGGAATGGTACTACAAAGGATCCCCCACTACCTAAAAAATTCAAGACTGCTTTCAGCTCAAGAGCATGGTAAGTGTTTTTGGAATGCAGGTGGATTCAGAAAGGTTGATTGTTGTTGATTTTCTATTTTTAGTTTGTATTTTTTATTATTTGGATTTGAATAAGTCATTACAAGTATGATGTGTACATACTTTTTGTTTGCTGATTATGTATAAACTTTGTTTCCTAGTGCCATTTTGCCAATGTTAATACTAATTTTTGATTTTTCAATAAAAATTTAAAATTTTAATTTGTTATTCATAAGCAGCATTAAGTAGCTATCGGTACTGCAGTAATGTGTTGTGCATTGTGTATTGAAATTATGTTTGTTGTTAAAGGAAAGTTGAGCCACTTTGAGTATATAAACATTTTAAGAGACTATTTGAAAGAAGATTAGATTACTTTGGATTTGAGTAATATGCCTGCATATGTAGTAGTAGATTCTCTTAAGTGCACCCTGCAACTTATGACTCTTAAGTTGGCATGGTGCACTAACCAGCTTCACCTAAGTTGTGGAAGGTAAAGATTTTGAATATCCAATACTGTGTAGCAAATATAATTTACCTACTGCAATTTATGACATAGATTAATTGGTTGTCATTAATTTGGAGGAAGAAAAGTATGGGAACACCATTTAGACAGTGTCAGATAAACAGTTCTGTAATATTCCAGCCTTAGCTGGATCTCTAGATATTAAATACTTCAAAATTTCAATTTCTGAAATATGGCAGGTTTTGATTCAGGTGTATAGTGAATTATAAAAAAAATTTAATGTATGATAATGCACATTAATGTTGGAGTGAGTAATTTAAACACATTCAGTGCATGTGTCTGTCTGGCTACACTCATAGAATAAAAGTATCAACAAATACAAAATAATCAGATTCCACCAGTACAAATTATTCTTCTTGATATAAGAACATCAATCCTGATTGATGATCTTATATCGAGATTGAATCAAAGCATTTCAGGGTTCTGCTGTTCAGGTCATCTAAGTTACGAAGTGCAAACAAAATGTTTTAATCCCAATATAGATGTAACTAATTGCAATAATGAAAATAATTCGATTTCTACATGATCCACTTGCAGTTTCAGTGCATCTTTTCCCATTGGTAATGTAGCCTCCTTATCTATTACAAAAGGGGGAGAAAATTTTTGTCAAGTCTATGAAACTATTTATTTAAAACATTCATTGCATCACTGTCACAGACATTTTCTGTCCATGCACGTAATCCTTTATTCAAGGAAACAAAAGTTGCTGAGGTCAAGATCTGGTGAATTGGGTGGATGATCAATTGAAAATCCAGCTTCTTTTTTAATGGCTGTTTCAACAGGAAATTTGTTAACTGGTACATTGTAGTGATGGAACAGCATCCAGCAATAGAGACCATGACATTGCTAGCAAGTGGTTAAACATGAAACTTCTTTCATATTTAACCCCTTGGAGATCCATGATGACTCTGCAGTTTTTGTTCTCTTTTTTTTCTCAAGAGCGAAATGACAAACCAAAGTCTCATCCATAGTAATATATTGCATATAAAGTGTCAGGACTGAATGCAATTGAACTCTGTTAGAAGTGCCTCAAAAAATTTTGCTCTCATTCATTTCTGATCAGTTGTCAATGTTCAGGTAACTTATCCTACTGATAATTTTTTTTTTTTTTTTTTACCTAATTATTCTGTCAGTATGGACTGCACTGTTTAGTAAACAGTACTTGTGGTCTTGCACATTCTTCAGATAGCAGTCCATGAATCATTCATCTGGATTTCATTGATTAGTTCCTCAGTTGTGACTGTTTTTCATATGGAATACTTCACAAGACTGCCCATTTTAAACTCAGGTATCCATTTCTGTGGCATGTGAGGGAGCTACGTTGTGCAGAGTATCAATCATGTCTTTGTAGATCTCATCTGGAGTTGTTTTTTCCCTTTTACAAATATTTGTGATCACTGCTCACAGCTCTTTTTGGCATCATTTTGCAAAACTCAGCAGTCTTCACAAGAATTTAGAATTTCTAAAAAAAATATTTAGACACACTTGATTAAAATTCTAAAAGGAGTTGTATTTTTATATTCTAGCTGCACAAGGTTCAATTACAATATTTTCCATGTTAGGCCCAGGAATTTCTGATCTCCCATCACAGAATTTTTGGTTGAAAGGAAAAATGGTAAATATCTCTATTAAACAATCCCAGTAAGCAACATAATCAAAATTTTGTGCTTACAAGTACTGATTTATAAGTAATCTGTATTAAGTGAAAGAATGAAAATATATTCAGTGCAGATGTCAAAATAATTTTATATTAATATGTTCTGCAGTCTTTTTTCTTTCTTTTTTTTTTGTCTCTTCCCATCTGGAAATGCTTTGTTCCTTCAGGTGACAAAAAAAGCTACTAATTTAATTTTTTTTTTAACAAATACCATCACCAAAGGAGGTAAATCTGCCATTCATATTGATAATCACATGACAGTTTTTATTAATGTCATGGATGGAAGAACAATATAACTTGCTTTGAGACATGCTAGTCTCTCATCAGTGGGTAGATGGGTTCAACACGAGGCTGCTCAATTAGCAGCCTCGTGTTGAACATTAAAAATGAGAAGCCACTCAGAGTGAGGAAAGAAAAACTTTTTTGATTAAAAAGGTAACAAAAGTTTTGCGATTATTAAATTTGGGGTATGGCAGATTTATATATTTTGCTGATGTTATTGAGTTATAAACAAAATTTTAGATCAACTCATGGGTAATGATGTAATTTTTGAAGTGATCATAAGCCCAATTTTTATTATTGTCATGGGAGGGGAAAAAATCATCCCCCAGACAGTTAGGCAGAAAAATAGAATGCAAAGAAGCATACTGCAGTGGATTCCAGTTATTTGGGACACATTGGGATAGTGCGTATTGGACCGATTAAGCGGCTGCCCCATTTATATGAAGTTTCACGTAAATAGTTAAAAATACAGTGGACTCGATCCCGCTTTACGATCGATTCTCTGTACGATCAGATCACATTACAATCGATTCACCATAGTAAAGTATGTTCACTATACTATATGTAGTAAGCGCTGGTTATTATGATCACGTTTGTGAATAGAATTTTAATTCTATTAAACAGCGATTCTAATAAGTGAAAATAGGAGGAATATCATCCACAGGCTATAAAAGTAAGATATATTAAGCACAAATTTACACTTTATTACCTTACCAATTAAAAATATAAATGATACATGAAAATCGGAAGAATATTTTCTACAGGTTAGCAAAATAAAAATAAATTTACGTTTATGTGCATAGCTTAATTAATACATACATATATATAATATGTACATGCTAACTAATTGATATTTCCATTCACTGATTAAAAATTAGGAATGAAGAGAAGTTTCTGAAAATTTGTTTTTTATATGATTGAAGATTTCATGGAAGGGGAAACACATTTCACCATAATAACGTAAAAACCCACAATTCCAGGTGCCGGTATTATTACAAATTTAATAAGATTGAGTTTGCTATCTGTTTATAATAGATTGCATTAACAGAAAAGCCCAATAAACCGGAAAATGCTAATTGTTTTATGGTTGTGATCTTCAGAAATCCGATTGGATCACATGGTATGGTCAGAGATAATCGTAGGGCTGTGGTATCCTGCCCTGATTAAATGGCATGTTGTCCCAATTAAGGGAAGAAAACCCTGGCTATTTTCTCAATTAGGTTCTGTTCTTTAAGATTTGCTCCAAATAAATGGCTGCCCCAAATAACCGAAATCCACTGTATTATCAAATAATCTGTGTGTAAAGTATTTTGGGTATAATATTATTTGATGGTTGAAAATGTGCCAGACGTTTTGCATTTAATGTTGGTTATTAACTAAAATGTAATGAAACCTTGAATGAGATTTTTAATCTCTTAAAAAAGTACTATATATGATGTTTTCTTTTTCAGAAATTTATCTAATGTAATTTAATTTTCAGTTGACTGAAATGAAAATTGTGATTGAGGGACTAGAACGTGAACGTGACTTTTATTATGGAAAGTTGAGAGACATTGAAGTTCTTTGTCAAGAACAAGAGCAGAATGGTGAGAAGAATGGTTTCGTGCAGCAGTTCTTGGACATATTGTATGCCACAGAGGTAAACTGTTAGTTGCATTCTTTCAAGCAATATTTTTTATTGGCAAAGCTGCTTATAATGCAGCATGACTAAACCAGAACATTAGCCAGAATGACTAGC
This sequence comes from Mastigoproctus giganteus, assembly GCF_048544385.1. Taxonomy (NCBI): domain Eukaryota; kingdom Metazoa; phylum Arthropoda; class Arachnida; order Uropygi; family Thelyphonidae; genus Mastigoproctus; species Mastigoproctus giganteus. The sequence goes on from NC_143583.1 coordinate 204,529,070, forward strand.
ACAATAGTTATGATCACAGTCTTCCCATATGATGTGGAAAAGGCCTAGATGGGGGTTTTATGGGCTATTCTTCACACAAGGTAATATTAGTAAGGCCAAGGTTGCATGAGTCCCCCACCCAAAAACTCCAATTTTTCATCTGAAAAAATCCACATGGGCAATGACCATGAAATACACATAATTTATTAAGATAATACACTGCTGTCTAATGGCCTTAGTTGTGTTGGCTCACTTTTAGCTAAATTTGGAATTCTGGAAAGTACTAGTATACTGATTCTAGATAGAATCAGTATACTGAAACTGATGTGTATAGACCTAGAACTGCAACTGAAATACGTAATAAATCTATATATATATATAAATGAATATTAAATGTAACCTCTTAAAGAAAATGTTTAAAAAGTTACATAAGATGAAGAGGTATTCTGTTGATCAAATGGTTTCAATGAAAAAAAAAAAAAATAAATCAGGTATGACAGATGCACCTAAAAATGCAAAGCAGCATTGAAGGATGCATAAACACATTACCGTTAATAGATAGTGTTGTACAATACGTTAGCAAAAAAAAAAAAAAAACACATATACACGTTAGACCAAATGATAACTGTTATATTTTCATATAAGGGAATGATTGTAAATGTATCAGAGTATAGAAAACAAGAATCATCAAATGTTTTGAGATATAAATAGATTAATAATTATAATCTATAGTCCAATTTATAAAGAATCCAATTTGGCAAAAAATACATCCAAGGAAAAAGAACTAATTTAAATATCTAGAAATAAGTAAAATGGTGACTTAAGATCCAGAGGTGGTGTAGTTAAGGATCCAATTATGAAAGAACAGGAAATACACTGTGCTCCAACTTTATTAGGTACACCCTTGCTGTGCACGCAAATGGTTTGTCCCACAACGTTGCAAGTCACATGACCACAGTTGTGGTTATAAATGCAGCAGAACAACCTTTCTAGTATCAGTTAAGCGTACAATCCGTAGCGAGAATGGGAGTGATCTAATGGACTTTGAACGTGGCATGGTATAGTAGGTGCAAGATGTGCTGGACAAAGCATCTCTGAAATGGCAGTTCTCCTGAACTTTTCACGCACCACAGTCTCAAGGGTGTATTGAGAATGGTGCAATGAACAGAAAACATCCTCTCAACGGCACTCCTGTGGAAGAAAATCACTTGCTGAGAGAGGTCAGAGGAGGATGGCTAGAATTGTGCAAGCAAATAGACGGGCCACAATGTTGCGCATCACGTCAGAATACATCCTTGTTGCGCAGAACAAAATATCACAACGGACCACTAGGTGCACTTTTTCGCGAATGGGCTACAACAGCTGACGGCCACATCGCGTACCTTTGATATTAAGAACAAGAGAGCACACCTCCTGTGGGCACAGCAACACCAGCACTGGACTATCGAGGATTGGAAAACAGTTGCTTGGTCTGACGAGTTGAAGTTCCTGGTGCATCATGTTGATGGAAGGCTCAGAATTTGGCGAAAACAACATGAATCCATGGACCTGTGATGTCTGACGACTATTGTGGAAAGTGGAGGGGAGCCGACCGGGCTAGCCGAGTGGGTAAAGTACCTGCCCGGCAACCCAAAGGTCGCGGGTTCGATTCCCGCCTCGGGCTTGGATCAAAGTACTGCAAAAAAAACCTTGGGAGGTGCAATATGGCCACAGAAGCCGATGCGCCAACAACTACCAAATCAAAAAAAAAAAAAAAAAAAAAAAAGTGGAGGGGACAGTGTTATGGTGTGGGGTAATGTTTTTTTTGGGACATGTTGGGTCCATTGATACCCATAGATTCACATCTGAATGCCACATCGTACCTAAAGATCGTTGCTGACCAAGTGTAGGTGGTAGATGACTTTCATCAACCAGTGAAATACCACCGCTTTGCTTATTGGAGGCTTGAAGTGGTGAAATCCATGTTTAGTCTCTAGAGCAAAGTTTCCGGCATCCCCCCCATACTTCTCCTTCAACCCATGCACGGTACTAAGTACTATAGGTTTTGATACCTTTCGTGTTTGGGGGTTTTCATTAAAAAAAAAGTGCATCCGTCCATGTTGACAGTTTATCCCCAGTCAGATGGTTACTTCCAGCAGGATAATGTACAGGTGCACAAAGCCCGAATCACTATTGAATGGTTCCAGGAACATGACAATGACTTTTCTTTGTTGCAGTGGCCCGCTCAGTCTATGGAACTCAATCCTATTGAATGTCTTACTTTACTATCTTACAGTATTTCGTGTTAAATAAATATCTAAAACTATTTCTTGACTAAATGTCCAAGAGTATGAAAAAGGTTGTTTATGAATGTGTGCTGCACTTCCATCATTTCTGCTACCCAGGTAGTATACATCCATTGTTTGATTATATCTCATTGTGAATACCTTCACAATTAGTTGCCGAGGTATTGCACTGCTTTGAATAAGTAATGCTTCACTAGTGGAGAAGACTAATGTTGCTTATTCTCAGCGGATACCATCACCCAGACGGGACCGTTTCAAAGCTTGTTGGCTTAACTCATCGTTGGGTGGGCAGGTACCCTGTTGTTGCAGTAGTGACAACCCAGTTATGAAGTATGAGAGATGCTTGATGGTGTGCATGATTTAATTTAAAACTGTTTCTTGACTAAATGTCTAAGAGTATGAAAAAGGTTGTTTATGCATGGGCAAAACGATGCATGCATACCACCTGGGTAGTAGAAATGATGGAAGTACATTATCCATGCATAAACAACCTTTTTCCTACTCTTAGACATTTAGTCAAGAAATAGTTTTTAGATTAAACCATGCACACCACAAGCATCTCTCATATTGTGGAGTTATACTTCATAATTGGGTTGTCACTATTGTAACATCAGGGTACCTGCCCACCCACCGAGAAGAAGACAAGCTTCAAAACGGTGCCTTGTTGGAGAGCTTGATAATCACGGAGTTTCTGAGAATAGTAAGAACAGTCTTCTCTACTGGGGAAGCGTTGCCTATTCGATGAGTTTTTGAGTGGTGTTAGTATGAGGAGTAACTGTCACTTTTATCTTTCGGCACCATTTCTTCTCCCTCTCCTACTATCACTTTCCTACACCTTTTTTGCTTTCCTAAGTCTAATAGAGACATAATGTGGATAAGAGTATCTTATCCCATACCATTTTTCAAATGGTGCCGTCTGAGTGTTGCATAGCATTAGCATTAGTAGAGGCATATGATGCAAGAAAGCAAGCGTATGCAGCATCAGCCAAAAAAAAAACTTCCACTTCACCCCTCTGTTTGTTAGAAACCTGTCCAGCTGAGCCTTAAGTTTTTTTAGGCTATCAACTTCCACAACAAGGGATGGACGTCTGTTTCACCAACCAACTACTCGCTGGCTTAAGGCAAATTTCTGCACATCTATCCTACATCTGTCTTTCTTCAATTTGAATTTATGCCCTCTCAGGTGATTATTCTGAGCAAGAGGCAGAATCCCATCATCATTGAGCGTGCTCAAACCATTCAATGCTTTATACAACTCTATCGGATCACCTCGCCGGTGCCTAGTCTCCAGACACTGTAATTTGCAAAACTTGAGCCTTTCTTCATAAGAGCAACCCTTTGTTCCATTCACTAATCTTGTTGCCCTTCTCTGTACTCGTTCCAGCAGCTCTACATCCTTTTTGAAATGAGGCCTCCAGACCTGTATACAGTACTCAAGGTGTGGCCTGACCATTGCCTTATACAAGGGAATAATTACCTCCTTATCCCTGCTAGAAAAATCCCTGTATATCATTGACAAGACACCATGAACTACTCTTGCACCTGTCTGCACTGCTCACAGAACTTCATATCTGCCTGCACAATTACCCCCAGGTCCTTTTCATTCTCTACCACTGTCAGTGTAGCACCACAGAGTTGATACGTTGCTCTGGGGTTGCTGTTTCCCATATGTAGTACTTTACATTTGTCAATGTTAAACTTCATTTGCCACCTCTCAGCCCATCTGCTCAACCTTTCCAGATCCTGTTGCAGCAGCAGCATAGTGTCAGTAGTGTCCTTAACAACCCTGCCAACCTTTGTATCGTCTGCAAACTTCGACATTAAGCTTGATATACCATCATCAATATTATTGTTTTCTGTATTTATTTATAAAAACAGAAAACAATAATGGACCCAACACTGAACCCTGAGGGAGTCCACGATGAGCAGTGTCCATTGAACACAAGATCATAACATTATATATTTGATCAAATGCCAATCAGATTGCCAAGCATGTTACATAGGCAGTACAACAGCAAAATTCGGGACATCAAAAATTTCCAACACGCGTGCATACTACCACTTTAATAGCTTCAAATCTAATTCAACAAGTACAGAACTAACACAACACGTCCAATCTTATAATCATAACCCACTCATCGATTCAGCCATCACAGTAGTCAAATTAAATTCCAGCTACAAAATCCTTGAAAACGAGGCCCTTGTCATCAAATGGTTTCAGCACCATACATCACTCAACGTGTTAAACAAAAAGATTCCTGCCAATTTCTCCCCCATTTGAACTTTAGCACGTATTAAGTTTCCGCGTGCACTGAAATGCATTTCGGGAAACCCAACCCGTATATAACACAAGCGCGCTCTCTTCCCCCCCACTATAGCTAACTGAGGAAGATTTCGAAAGTCGCTCGTGCGTGGCTATTAGCTTCTATTTTTCTTCATTTAATTTAATTTAATTAGGCAACCATAGAATGGAAGGTGCACTTTCCTTTCTTAAGAAAATTTTTATAGCCCATAACTTAGTTTTTAAACCCATAATCCCTGTAAGTTATTAGAATCCTATAACCACTATGTATGTGGTAAAACTCTCCACCAGCTAAGCGGATTACTATGAGGTGAGTGCTGAAAATTAAGCTAAGCTATACATATGATCTAGTTTTCTACCACCTTAAGTGTAGTACCACACAGTTGGTATGTTTCTCTGTGGTTATTTCTACCCATATGCAGCACTTTGTGTTTGTCAACGTTAAACTTCAGTTGCCACTTCTTAGCCAATCTGCCCAAATTTTCTAGATCCTGTTGCAGTAGCACATTGCCATTACTGTCATTAACAACTCTGCCAACCTTTGTATTATCTGCAAACTTCGACACTCAACCTGATATACCTTCATCAATATCATTGATAAATATACAAAACAACAGTGGACCCAACACCGAACTGTGGGACTCCACTAATAACATTAGTCCACGCAGAGCAGCACCCATTGATTACCACCCTCTGTCTTCTCCCACTCAACCATCCTTTTATCCATTGTAGCAACTTACCCTTAATACCATTCTGCTCCAGTTTGTACAATAGTCTTCCATGCGCAGCAGTGTCAAAAGCTTTCCTGAAATCCAATTATATGATATCAAAATTATTTTTTGCATCCGGTTCCTTTGTAACCACATCATAATATCCTATCAAATTTGTCAGGCAAGACTTTCCCTTAACAAACCCATGCTGTGTCTGAATTATTGCTGCAGTCTTGTCTAGATGATCCTGCAATGCATCTTTAACCAGCGACTTCATTATTTTGCTCGGAACAGAAGATAATCTAACTGGTCTGTAATTACTTGTCACCCTTCGATCCCTCTTTGTGAATTGGGGATAGATTTGCACATCTCCAGTCCGTGGGGACCTACCCCGAGTCCAAGGATGCTCTCATAATTATGGCTAATGGTTTGCTTAGTTCCTTTGCCGCCTCCTTTAATGTAACTGGATAGGTCCCATCCACCCCAGGTGCCTTTCTTATGTTTAACTTCAACAATTTGTCCTCCACTTTGCTTTCAGTTATTACAAAATCAGTAAGCACCCTGCTACAATTTGATAACCTTCTGCCATTTTCAAACCTTAACTCCTCGTGTGAATGTAGATGCAAAATACTCATTCAGTTTGTTTGCTATCTGAGCAGGATCATCAACAGTCGAACCATCGATATCAAGTGGACCAATCAGATTCATCTCCTTCCTTTTAGAGTTTATATAAGTAAATAAATCTTTGCTATTTTTCTTAGCTTCCTTTGCCAAAGATTTCTCATAATGTGCCTTCGCCTGACTAACCTGCTCTGTGACCTGATTACAGACTAGCTTATATCTGCCATAGGCTTCTGAGAAGCTTGATAATTTATATGCATCCCATGCATTTTTTTTCTCTGTCATGAGTCTCATTAGTTCATTTGATAACCATTTAGGCCTAAACCTCGAACAGTATTTCTTAATAGGTATGAAACTTTTAGTTGCATCCACGATTAATTCCTTGAATGCTTCCCACTTAGAATTTACTGTTGGTAACATCGTCAGTTGATCCCACTGTACAGAATTTAAAAACTCTGTGAGACCACTGTACTCACCTTTACGGAAGCAAAAACCCTTTCCTTTACCCCTGATGGTAATTATATCTTTAAGTAAATCCCACATCAGTACCCTGTGATCACTGCCACCTAGTGGTTCCTTTATCTGCAAATTCTTAATACACGAATGATCACTGCTGATAACCAGATCAAGAGTATTACCCTCTCTGGTTGCCTCTCAAACATGCTGCTGCAAAAAAACAGTCATCCAATAAATCCACAAAAGTCTTACTAGTGTGTGAGTGATCAACCCACAGGTTCCAGTCAATATCTGGAAAGTTAAAATCCCCCATTATAAGACATTCTGATTTACTAGCCCACTCTATTTCTCTGTACAATTGTTCATTGTACTCATTTGAGTTATTAGGCCTATAACACTCCTACTCTTATTTTTGCTTTCACAGTGCTTATATCACACCAAACTGCTCAACAGTGCACTGTTCATCTATATCAAATGGATGCACTTCTTTTGATTTTGTTTTTCTTAATTAACAGCATGACACCTCCTCCCTTCCTATTCTGTCTATCCTTTCTGTACACATTGTACTCCCCAAATTCCATTCTGCATTTCTAATATCAATGAACGAACAGAGGGGTGAAGTGGAAGTGGGTTTTTTTTTTTTTTTTTTTTTTTGGCTGATGCTGCATAAGCTAGCTTTCTTGCATCAAATGCCTCTGCTAATGCTAATGCTAATGTAATACCATGTCTCTGATATCCCAACAATATCAGCCTTTGATTTCTTGACCAACACTTCAAATTCATCAAATTTATTTTCTATACTTCTAGCATTGGTATACATGAACCTATTCGTATTCCTATTTACCCTGACACATCCCATATACCCACCTGTTTCATGATGACTGCCATCAGTCCCTGAAACCCGTCGCTCCCGGTCGCTACTTATTCTAATAGAAGTTGTGCAAGAATCACCTTCATCTCTGTCTGCGGCTACTTTTAACCTTTTAGTCTGTGAAATCCCCGAAGCTAGCAGTTTTTCGACCCACTTAACACTGCCTCGATAGTATCAGCAAATATTCTTGCACCCTTTCTAGTTAAGTGTATCCCATCCCTGTAGAAGCAATATCTCCTGTTAACAAGCACAGACCACACTGAAAAAAATTCTACCCCTTGAGCCTTGCACAATCCCTCCAGGGCCGAATTGATCGACAAGGCTCTCATCATATACTCCCTCCATTCGTGTCTGGGCAGAATTGCAGACACTTTCAAATTTAACCCTGACTCACGACTATTTTGCAACACTGACCTGTACTTGTTAAGTAAATCTGCAGATCTCCTACTCGTAATGTCATTGGTGCCAACGTGTACAACAATATCACCTTTTGTGCCCTTAAAAGACGATATATGCTTTACAACATCATCAACTTTTGCCCCTGGCAGACATACCCTGGTCCTGTTTCATCTATCCTTTTTACACAATATATTCCCCGTCTCCCTGACAATAGAGTCGCCGACAATAACTAGTTCCTTTGGGACCAGCGCATTCTGCCTTGGAGATTGCTGATGTGTTGCCTGATACCCAGGAGTGAGCTCTGGCGTTGAGTTGGGCAGCTGAGAGTTTGAAGGGCCCTCATATTAATTTCTTCAAGGGCATCTACCCTACACCTGAAGCATCTCATAGATGCCCAGTAGAACGCTGAGTTGATGCCTAATTTCTAGACACTCTGCACCTGGCACACACAAAGACATTCTCCTTGGCTAGATCATGTTCTGTTCCAGAGAGTTCGGCAAACATTTCACAAGTTGCACTTTTTTTTAGGCTGTGATGCGTTGGAGAATCCCCCCCCCCCCCAGTTCTCCCCCCGAGTCACAGCACTCCTGCCACTTTTTGCCCGTTGCTTTGCTGCTCTAGTCCCGGGCATAATATTTTAAATTAATAAGATCAATAAATTTAATTAATTAATTGTCAATACTACGCTATCTAAGAGAATCCTAAATGCAGTGATGCGTATTATGCTATATAATTATACGTTAGAGCTACCTAGTTACCACAATTAAAAATTTTAATTTCCTACCCTACTACTGTATACAAGAACAGCGGCTGCATGATTCAAACAAAATAACAGTTTTACATATATTAAGTTGTAATCTACAAAAAACCCTTTATCTAAATTAAAAAAACATATATTTTTAAAATAAAATAATATAAATAAATAATATAATATAAATAAAATAATTATAAGACTACGTATAAAGTACAATATAAAATAATAATTAGGTAAATAAAAAGACAAACACTTATTGCTTTTTCGGAGCCTGTAATTCACAGCTGTAATTTTTAAAGAGAGTCAGCGCCCTCTCTTTATCTTTATTTCTCCTAAGAGACACCTGGTTACAACTACTGGCTAGGTGGTGAAGATACATATTCTATTATGCCACAGAATATAATACTATATTAAGTTTTTTAAAATTTGTTATCTGGATTATACAGTGAAATACTTGTAATCTGCTTAAGGCTTACAAGTTAATATTAAACAGGTAAAAGCTTAAAACTGCTGCATTTAAAGCATAACTGCTAATTTGACCTGCAGTAGTTGGAGATTTATAGCAGAACAGCATATGTGTCACACATGAAACAACGAAACTTCAGGTGTGACAGGGATACAATATAATACAAAATAAAAACTTGACAGTTCATTGTACTGTTTACAGCAGTCGGTTCCTTCTGTGGAAGTGGATTGGGTGGGTAGGACATCTTAATCTATTTTATGATGAGGTCGGAATTCCTAAAACCTACCGGCTCATGTCTGGAAGACCAGGGTGCTGTATATGTTTCCTTACATCTGTAGCTACAGGTAGGAGTTTTTGAGAACTTCTTTTCAATATGATTTGCTTGTGCAAAGTTTTTCAGGTTGATATTTAAGTTATTAAACAGCTTTACAGTGTTTGCTAGAGAGAATTTTCCTAGACTATCCAACTGTGTAAATGCTACCCTGAGTTGCAGTTCCTTATATGCAGCTCATCTTTGTTTTCCTCCTGGTTTTTATTATCCAGTCTCGGGCTTTCGGTGAATCCAACTGTCCCATTAAGAGCTGAGCAAGTGTCATTATATTCTTTGTGGTGATCATTTATCTTCAGAGTCAGCCGACTGGGCTAGCCGGGTAGGTAAAGTGCCTGCCTGGCAACCCAAAGGTCGCGGGTTCGAATCGCGCCTCGGGCTTGGATCAGAGTAGAAAATACAAAAACCTTGGGAGGTGCAATATAGCCACAGAAGCCGATGCGCCAACAACTAACAAAAAAAAAAAAAAAAAAAAATCTTCAGTGTGATCTCTAGATTGGCATATAATATAGCTCTTGAGATGGTAAAAGGCTTAGCTGTAATTCTGTTTAGCCAACTCAAGAGCCAATATTCAAGTTGTAGAAAGGCATTGATTAATACTGCTTTCAGAAGCTGAAGACCACATTTGTGTTGCATATAGGGGAATAGGAGTAACACATCTGTTGATGTACTGCTTCATTAAACTGGGGTCTCTAATACCAGTGAGCTCCTGCCTTGTCCAGAGTGCTGCGAATGTTTTCCTCCGAATGTATGCAAAGTGTGGAAGGAATTTCAGCTCTTCATCCCATTTGACTTGGAGGCCAATGTGTTACTGAATGTTTTGGACTAGGATGTTGTTCGCATATATTGTTATTTTACATTTTTTTTTAAATGTGTTGCAAAACTCTTCAGTTATTAATGTGCACTGAACCCAGACACGTGACACTACTACCGGCAATTGTTATGCTTATTGTTAACCTTGTGATATTCATTTGTTGATGAAAAGGGCAAGTTACAGCATTTTCATGCAAATATACAGCCACCTAAATTTAGTTATGTGACCTCTTGATCACTCTGTAGTACACAAATATTAAAATATCTGTACCTTTTGCTTTATCCTTGTGTCATTTGAAAATTCTGATTGAAGAATGAAGTCTATGATAGTAATGAAAATTAAATAGATAACTTTTAATTACATCTTAACGAAGGGTCTCACAACCAGTTTAGCAACTAATGTCATGATATCATATTGTCTAGTTAATGATTTTTTGTGGTATTGTATTCTGAGCATTTTAAAATGCTTATGGTTCCTTTTTATGAAGGGAGCGATACAAATGAGGAAGCTTGCCACCGAGAATAAGAATAACTTACAAATTAAATCATTAACTACTGAACATTATACATATTACCTAGTCTAATAAGTAGCCCCCCCCTTAGAACAATAGCATCTGTAATGTATTATTGATTAGTAATACAGCTTGTCTTGTTATAACACATGCCATCAATTCCAAAAAAAAAAAACCTCCACATACTAGAAATGTGCATATTACATCTTGCACATTTTTATATAACAACCAGAGATAGTTTCATAAATGCTATAAATTATCAATACATACCAATTTTGAAATTTTTATCAGTACATATTATGTTATGATTGGTAAATAACAGTAAAACTCGAAAGTTATTAAATAAAAATTTACTCAAAACACATGAACAACATTTTGTTTTAGATGGTTAATTTTTTAAGTCACTGGAAGGTTTTGTGGGTGGGGTGAGGGGGGGTGAGAATCTTTTCTTGGGCCAGTTTTTTAAAGCCTGAATTCCCCCCCCCCCCACAATCTACAGAAATTCAATTCTTATGTCAACAAGTATCTTCAATTTTCTTACTGCTTGCTGCTAGTATTGGTATTAATAGTGGCAAATGATGCAAGAAAGCAAGCTTATACGGCATCAGCCAAAGAAAAAAGAAAATCCCATTTCACCTATCCATCCTCTCCAATAGTTTGTATAGCTTTTCCTTGGATTTATTCAAACTATCCACTTCCACAACAACAGATGAAAGCTTGTTCCAACAATAAAACATCCATTGATTGAAGGCAAACTTGTGCACATCTATTCTGTAACCATCCTTCCTCAATTTGAATTTATGTCCCCTCATGTGCATAGTCTGAGCAAGAGGAAGAATCCCATCTGCACTGAGTTTGTTCAAACCATTCAAAGCCTGCCGTTAAAGACCTTGATCAGATCACCTTGCAGGTGCTTAATCTTCAGATGCTGCATTTTGGAGAACTGAAGCTTTTCTTGTTAAGAGCATCTCTATGTTCCCATCAACAATCTCTGTGTCCATTCCAACAACTCTACATCCTTTGTATAATGAGGCCTCCTGTATGCAATGCTCAAGATGTGGCCTGATCATTGCCTTATACAATGAGATAATCACCTCCTTATCCCTGCTAGCAAAATTCCTATATATCATTGACAAAATGTCATGAACTGTCCTAGCAACCTGTCTGTACTTCTCAGAGAACTTCATATCAGACTTTGCAGTTACCTTCAGATCCTTTTCATTTTCCACTACCCTGAGAGTTCTACATGATTGATAAGTTATTCTGGGATAACTGCTGTTCATATGCAACAACTTCAGTTGCCATTTCACAGTCCATCTGCCTAATTTTTTTAGATCTTGTTGCAGCAGCAGCATACTGTTGTTAACTACCATACCAGCCTTTGTATCATATGCTAACTTAAGCATTAAGTCTATCTAATATGCCAGAAGGAACTGGAAAGTTGCTGGAGAGGCCTTTCATCCTGCAGTGGATTGAAAATGGATGATGATGATGAATATGCCATCATCAATATCATTAATAAATACAGAAAACAATGGGCCCAGCACTGAATTCTGTGGGACTGCACTGACAACGTTTACAAAGAGCAGTGTCCATTGATAAACACTGCCTTCTCCCACTCAACCATCCCTTTATCTACAGTAGCAACATTCCATTAATGCCACACTGCTACAGTTTGTACAGCAGTCTCTTATGTGCCACATTATCAAAAGCTTTCCTGAAATCTAAGTATATAATATCAAAATTATTTTTTCATCCAGTTCCTTTGTCATTGCATCATAGTATCCAGTCAGGTTGGTCAGACAAGATCTCCCTTTAACAAGGCCATGCCGTGACTGTAGTATAACTATACTTCTGTTTAAATGGTCCTGAGTTACTTCTTTTCCCAGTGACTCCATTATTTTCCTTGGAGCAGAAGTTAGGCTAACAGGTCTGTAGTTACTCTTGTCACCTTTGACCTCCCCTTTGTGAATTGGAGATAAATTTGCATAACTCCATTCCACAGTAACCTTGCATGAATCCAAAGGTGCACTTATAATTATTGCTAAGGTTTTGCCTACCTATTTTGCTGCCTCCCTTATATGATTGGATAGATCATATCCACTCCAGGTGCCTTTCTTATGCTAACTTCAACAATTTCTCTTTGACTTCCTTCTCAGTTATCACAGAATCATTCAGCTCACTGGTCGAGTTTGATAAACTCTTGGCATTCCCTTCCCTAAAGATTTCCTAGTGTGTGAATGTAGATGCAAAATTCAGCGTATCAGGGACCTGAGGAAGTTTGCCAACAGTTCAAGTGGATCAATGTGTTTCAGCCCATTCCTTCTATTAATATAACTAAAGACGTCTTTGCTGCTCTTCTTGGCTTTCTTTGCAATTTTATATCACCTGATAATTTCTCTGCCACATGTCTCAACAGTTAATCTGACATCCATTTAAGAGTAAGCCTTAAACAGTATTTCTTCATTGGTATGAAAAGCCTAGTAGCTTATATTATTATTGTTGTTTACCTGAATGCTTCCTTTAGAATTTGTTGTTGGTATCATTGGTAGTTGGTCCCACTGTACAGAATTTAAAAACTGAGACTGCTGTAGTCCCCTTACAAAAGCAAAAATCCTTCCTTTTACCATTGTTGGTAGTTACATCTTTGAGTAAATCCCACATCAATGTGCTGTGATCACTGCTGATAACCACCAGGTCAAGAGTATTGGTCTGCCTTGTTGCATCTCTAACATGCTGATGCTGTAGAAAATGGTCATTCTGTAAATCCACAAAAGCCTTGCTAGTGTGAGTGATCAACCTTCAAGTTCCAGTCAGTATCTGGAAAGTTAAAATCCCCCAATATAAGACATTCTGATTTACTGGCCTACTATTATTCTGTAAAGTTGTTTGTTGTACTCATCACAGCCATTTGGCCTATAACAAACCCCTGCTCTCGTTTTTGTTTTCCCAGTGCTTATATCACACCAAACTTACTCAACATTGCACAGGCTGCCATGTCAACTACCTTAGATTTTATGAAATTCTCTGTCTTTCCTGTATATATCTACACATTACAGACTAATACTAAAACATACACTATCTCTGGCATTTACAGAGTTGTAGCATCACAATATATACTACATGTTGGTGATACAAATCCCCAGTGCCTCTTGACAATATATGCAATGTCCTTTCTGTATGCATTGTACTTAAGAGTAAGCCTTGAACAGTATTTCTTCATTGGTATGAAAATCCTACTAGCTTATATTATTGTTTACCTGAATGCTTCCTTTAGAATTTGTTGACCAATGATAGGCCAATAGCTTTGAAATGGTGCCATCTGGGTGGTGGTACTCACTGAGAATAAGTAACAATAGTCTTCTGTATTAGTGAAGCATTACTTATTCAAGGTAGTGCAATACCATGGCAACTCGTGAAGGAAGAGCACAATATGAGATAGAACAAATGATGCCTACCACACTACCATTGTAGTTTCTTAAGAGTTATCTATGGTGTATCTACACCGATATTATATAGATATTGTACTTATTCAAATTTTGCATCCCTCATATCTTAGTGACACCATGGCTCTGTTATTTCTATGATGTCTGCATTTGACTTGACCAGTACTACATAAAATTTATTTACTGTACTCCTAGTATTGGTGCACATGCAAGTATACCTGAACCTGTTCTTACTCTTAGTTACCCTAACACAGCCCATGTTTTTCCTTGTTTGCCTTGAAATCCCCAGTACCTTGCTTTTCAGACTACTGCATATTCCAATAGAAGCAGTGCAAGAATCGCTTTCACTTCTGCCTGTGGCTGTTGTTAATTTATTAGTCTGTGTACCCCCCCCCCCCAAGCTGAGCTGTGGAATTTAAGACTAAACCAAATTGCACCACATACCAATTACAGTTGACTCGTGTGCACAGTGTTACCTTTATGGTCAGTCAAGTTTATGCCTGTTCAGTTTCTTCTAAGTAACAATGGATGCAACATGCAAAGAACAGTATGATTCTCTCAAACTTTGTTTCCATCTCAAGAAAACATCACCTGAAGTGTATGAAATGTTAAGAGGCTTATGTTGAATATGCTTCCATATAGCACAGCTTGCAATGGTTTAGAATGTCTAAAGATGGATGTGATTCAGTCACAAAAATTGGTGGTCCTGTAGCTCCAACCACTGCTGTCACCATGGAAACCATAAAAACTGCTTCTGTAATGTGAGAGAAGATCGTTGTATTACAGTAATGCAACTGGCAGAGACAGTGAGAATATAAATAGGAAGCATGCACAGTATTCTCCATGACCATTTGCAAATGGTCATGGCAAATGGTTACTGAAAATGGTGAGATTCTGCATAAGGTGATAAAAGGTCTTGAGACATGGTTTAATCATTTCGACCCAGAGAGTAAGCAACAAAGTTCTGTTTGGAAGTCTGTGTCATCGCCAACACTGAAAAAAGCAAAAGTTGTGGCTTCTGCAGAAAAGATTATGATCATCTTTTTTTTGATCTTTAAGGTATTGTTTACCAGCATGTTGTGCCACACATACAACTGTTACAGGACCTTACTACAGAACTGAACTGCACACGTTGCAGATCACATTCACCGTAAACAACTACAACTGTGTGCAGGTGGGTGGATGCTGCATCAGAACAATGTGAGACCTCACATTTCTCATGCTGTCATCGAGTACTTAGCCAGCATTAATGCCAGATGTGTTCCTCATCTGCCTTGCACCCACCCCATGAGGAAAATGTTTTTAGTCATCAGAGGCAATTCTCAAATGCATGTAAAAAAATGGCTTCCACTAGGTTTTTGAAGAATAGTAGAAATGTTGGTGTAAAGTAAGTGTATTTCATAAAATGGGGACTGCTTTGAAAAGGACCATCAAAATATGGATAATTAAAGGTATGTTATTACAAAAAAAATATGATCATTATTGAACAGCCCTCATATTATAGTTTCTAATACCGTTTTTTTGGAGTTTTCTGGAGTATAAAAAAGGTCTGGTTGTTTAGCTTGCTTTTTTTCCCCACACTCTCTTCTAAAATAAATCCAAAACCATTTGTCAGATCATCCAGTTTTCTTTTGAATGTGCAGCCTCTTTCACTGTTCAAAAATGTTATAAACCATTTTTATTTCAGTATTTAACACGTTCTTTTTTTTTTTATTTATTTATTTTTTACTCATTATTTCCAATATAGTTAGCAATGATATGCATGTTTAGGAACTGAGTATAAATTTTGACACAAAAATGTATTACAATTGTGCTTATGGACGACCATAAAATGAAATGAAGCTAGTAAAAAGAGTGCAGCATGGTGGCTTGTGGGTTTCATGTGTACAACTTCATACTTTCAAAAGCATAGTAGCAGACAAGATGCTATTATGTGGATAACTTGAAACTTCCATTGTAAGAAAGTATGATGAGCTATACTTTGCTTTAACTGAATAATAAAATATTAGTGAAAAGTCAACTATATTTAAAAATATTTTAGAATGTTGGTAATTGTTAACAGTTAGTACTGCAGTTACAAGTTTAATGTTTTGGTGTACAGTGTATATGTGCAAGATGGTATTTTCCCCCTTACATTGCCTTAGGTGAGGTTAAAATTATCCAATTTCTGTGATAAGCTTACATGTGTGCAGGTACATACAGTCAAACTTGGTTGTAGCATCACTGATGGGGCCTTTGGTACTTGTGACATTATAATTGAGTGGCATTACTTAGCTCCAGTTGTCTATGTGTATATCAGTGAGGTTAACAAGTGAGAAGCAAGTTAATGAAATTAATGACTGATTTTCCATTATCTCATGATTCAAGTGTACATATTGAGAAAAGAACTGAAGAGAAAAGGTGAGTTTTTAGTACCACTGAGAAAGTTGCCAAAATAAATTGCCATTAACAATCAAAATCAGTGATATGTATAAAAGCCCTTCCTGCTTCTTTTTTGTAAGTATTTATGGTATTCATTTATAATGCATGTGTATAATGCAACACTGACTGACATTGAAAGAATGTGATCATCAGTGAGGATGCAAAGCACAAACTTGACTGAAACGGTCTCATTCCCAAATCTTGTATTGAAATCGGACATATTTTATAAGAAATACTGAAATTGAATCATTGGGTTTTGTTCAGTTTTTGTACTGCTTGTTCAAATGGATTACATGATTGGTTGAACAAAGGGAAAAAGTCAATGCCGTTTACCATACTTATGATATGGATAGAGCCAAAAGATCATGATGGTGGATTTTGCTTTTGTAATGCAAATGCTGCTGGATTCTTAGCAAACAATAAGCACAAGATAGTTTATCTGAACTTGGTTTCAGCACTAAGACCAATTACCTTCACAATAAGTGTGCCAATTCTGGAACAAAATTCTTTAGAAGCCAAAATTGAATGTGATGAAGGTATCATTGAGAGAGACCTGTTAAGTTCTGCCAATTTCAGTACATACTTGGATAAAGGAATATTGCAGCTGGAGCTGGTGAGATGACTGAATGACTTCATTAAAAATGTAGCCCTTTCCAAAGATAAAAGTTGAACTTCTTGCCTCGAGACTAAAGCAGTTGGGAAGAATGTCAGTGGCTCACTATCAAAATCAAAAAAAGTTTGACATTGTTTACAGTAAATGGTCTGCTCTGCAACTGTCATGATGATCTCAATAGAGTTTTTAGGGATCGATCGCAAGTACACGTTATATCTGAATGGTACCTCTTCAGTGAATTTTTAAATCTGTTTCTTGAATAATGTAAACTTAAAGCTGTATATCCCCATTGCCTATTCTGTTCATCTGAAGATATATTGTAGCTTGAAACATCACTCAAAGAAATTCAATGCACCACTCATTAATGAAACATCTTTAGGGACCACAAAGTTATTTGCAAACTCTTTGCATGTTAATAGACATGCAAAGAGTTTGCAACTTATTGATGTTTTCTCTATACCTATGGCTGTTCTATTGCAGACATACGTCAGATGTGACTGGCCTCAAAAAAGCACATTTGAGCCAAGAATGAGTAGTGTGCAGTATCCACTAATGTTCTATTAGTGGATCCAGTGAAGGTTTTTGTTCCACCTCTCCACATTAAACTTACTCTGAAGAATTTTTGTGAAAGCAGCTTGTAAAATGAATTCAAGAGGATTTCATTATTTAAGCAAGAAATTTCCAAAGATCAGTGCCATGAAAGGAAACAGGCTCAAATGAAGATAAAAGCTTTGAAAAATGCCTGTGTATTAGAACTAAAACCCTGCAATCTTTCAAAACATTTCCACAAAGCCTGGTTTTGTGGAAATGCTTTGGGTAACCACAGGTCTTCTGCACTCAGATGGAGTTCAGAAACCACTCAGTGTTATATGTCCATGAAATTTATGTGTATAAATTTGTGTATTTAGTTTAAAATTTAAAAGTGATAAAAAGTGAGGGAGTATATGATGAAAACCCTGTCAATCAATTCGGCCCTGGAAAGATTGTGCAAGGCTCAAGGGGTAAAATTTTTTTCAGCTTGGTATGTACATGTTAACAGGAGAGACTGCTGCTACAGGGATGGGATACACTTAAATAGAAAGGGTGCAAGAATGTTTGCTGATGCTATTGAGGCAGTGTTAGGTGGGTCGGAAAACTGCTAGATTAGGGGGGGATACAAGGACTAATAGATTAACAGTAGCCACTGGCAGAGGTGAAAGTGATTCTTGCACTGCTTCTATTGGAATGAGCAGCAGCTTGGAAAATAAGATGCAGGATATTTCAGAGACTGCTGGGATTCATTGGGGTACAAGTAAACACATGGGTTGTGTTAGGGTAGCTAAGAAAAAGAACAGGTGCATGTATACTTGCGTGTACACCAATGCTAGGAGTTTGGTAAATAAATTTGATGAATTTGAAGTATTGCTCAAAGCATCAAAGGCGGATATTGTTGGGATATCAGAGACGTGGTGTCACACAGATATAAGTAACGGAGAACTGGAATTTGGGGAGAACAACGTCTACAGAAAGGATAGAGAGGATAGGAAGGGAGGAGGGGTTATGCTATTAGTTAAGAAACACATAAAATCCAAGGAAGTGAAGCCAGTTGACATCCCTGGAGAGTGCAGTGTAGAGTCAGTTTGGTGTGACATAAGCGTTGGGAGATCAAAATTGAGAGTAGGAGTGTGCTATAGGCCTAATGACTCTGATGAGTATAATACGGAAATCTACAGGGAAATAGAGTGGGCCAGTAAATCAGAGAGTCTTATAATGGGGGATTTTAATTTCCCAGATATTGACTGGAATTTGTGGGTTGGTCACTCACACACTAGCAAGGCTTTTGTGGATTTATTCGATGATTGTTTTCTAAATCTGCATGTTCGGGAGACAACTAGAGGGAGCAATACCCTTGATTTGATTATTAGTAGTGATTCTTCATGCATTAAGAATGTGCAGATACAGGAACCACTAGGTGGCAGTGATCACATTGTGCTGAAGTGGGATTTACACAAGGAGGTAACTACCATCAGGGATAAAGGGAAGGGTTATTGCTTTCGTAAAGGCGACTACGATGGTCTCAGACAGTATTTAAATTCTATACAGTGGGACCAACTGATGATGTTACCAACAGCAAACTCAAAATCGGAAGCATTCAAAGAACTTATCTTGGAAGCTACTAGGCTTTACATACCAACTAAGAAATATTGTTCAAGTTTCATGCCTAAATGGATGTCAGATGAACTAATGAGGCATATGGCAGAGAAGAAAAATGCATGGGATACATATAAATTAACATGTGACACAGAAGCCTATGATAGATATAAGTTGATCTGTAACCAAGTTACAAAGGAGGTTAGGCAAGCGAAGGCAGATTATGAGAAATCTTTGGCAAGAGATGCAAAGAAAAACAGCAAGGAGTTCTTTACTTATGTAAATTCTAAAAGGAAGGGGATGAATCAGATTGGTCCACTTGATATCGATGGTTCAACTGTTCATGATCCTGCTCAGGTATCTAACAAACTAAATCAATATTTTGCATCTACATTCACACATGAGGAGTTATTCAGGAAGGGGAATGCCATAGATAAAGTAAACACTGGCAGTGAGCTAGATGATCTTGTAATAATTGAGAGTAAAGTGGAGGAGAAATTGTTGAAGATAAATACAAGAAAGGCACCTGGGGTGGATGCGATCTATCCAGTTATATTAATGGAGGCAGCAAAGGAAGTAAGCAAACCCTTAGCCATAATTATGAGAGCTCCCTTGGACTCTGGGGAGGTACCCACAGACTGGAGATGTGCAAATGTAACCCCAATTCACAAAGGAGGATCAAAGGCTGACACAAGTAATTATAGACCTGTGAGTTTAACTTCTGTTCCAGGAAAATTAATGGAAGCACTGGTTAAAGAAGCACTGCAGGATCATCTTGACACGAATTCAGTTATAGCTCAGACACAGCATGGTTTTGTTAAGGGAAGGTCTTGCCTGACCAATTTGATTGGATACTATGATGTAGTCACAAAAGAATTGGATGCAGGGAATAACTTTGATATTATATATTTGGATCTTAGAAAGGCTTTTGATACTGTTGCACATGGAAGACCGCTGCACAAATTGGAGCAGTGTGGCATTGGTGGCAAATTGTTGCTATGGATAAAGGGATGGTTGAGTGGCAGAAGACAGAGTGGTAATTAATGGACACTGCTCATCGTGGACTAATGTTATTAGTGGAGTTCCTCTGGGTTCAGTGTTGGGTCCATTATTGTTTACTGTATTTATAAATAATATTGATGATGGTATATCAAGTTTAATGTCCTAGTTTGCAAATGATACAAAGGGTGGCAGGGTTGTTAAGGGATCTACTGACGCTATGCTGCTGCAACAGGACCTGGAAAGGTTGAGCAGATGGGCTGAGAGGTGGCAAATGAAGTTTAACATTGACAAATGTAAAGTACTACATATGGGAAACAGCAACCCCAGAGCAACGTATCAACTCTGTGGTACTACACTGACAGTGGTAGAGAATGAGAAGGACCTGGGGGTAATTGTGCTGGCAGATATGAAGTTCTCTGAGCAGTGCAGATGGGCTGCAAGAGTAGCTCATGGTGTGTTATCAATGATATACAGGAATTATTCTAGCAGGGATAGGGAGGTGATTGTTCCCTTGTATAAGGCAGTGGTCAGGCCGCACCTTGAGTACTGTATATAGGTCTGGAGGCCTCATTTCAAGAAGGATGTAGAGCTGCTGGAACGAGTACAGAGAAGGGCAACAAGGTTAGTGAATGGAACTAAGGGTTGCTCTTACGAAGAAAGGCTTAAGTTTTGCCAATTACAGTGTCTAGAGACTAGGCACCGGTGAGGTGATCTGAGAAGAGGTGTACAAAGCTTTGAATGGTTTGAGCATGCTCAATGCTGATGGGATACTGCCTCTTGCTCAGAATAATCACCTGAGAGGGCATAAATTGAAATTGAGGAAAGACAGATGCAGGATAGATGTGCGGAAATTTGTCTTTAGCCAGCGGGTAGTTGGTTGGTGGAACAGACTTCCATCCCTTGTTGTGGAAGTTGATAGCCTAAATAAATTTAAGGCTCAGCTGGACAGGTATTTCGAACGAATGGAGGGGTGAAGTGGAAGGGTTTTTTTTTTTTTTTTGTGCTGATGCTGCATAAGCTTGCTTTCTCATCATATGCCTCTACTAATGCTAAATGTAATTGTAACCAATCCCACATTTTGTAATGAAATTATCTTTACTTGTACTGATTTTATTGGCAGTCATATTATGAAAATGATACATGTTGAGAAAATGAGAATGTGAACAAAACTGGTTCACAAAAGAGTGTTTACACCTTTGTAAAGGATGCTAATGAAAAAAAAAATTCCCCCCTCCCACGTTTTGTTGACCATTGTAATCAGACGTGATGACTTTAACACAAATTTGAGCATGTGGAAAGTAATAGAAATGTAATTTTAAGGAAACTGTAATGCTTATTGTTCTTGTAGGATTTTCATCAATGAAAACATGTAAAATTGAAGTTTCACTTTGTTTGAACCAACATTTTATTTAGCAAGATTAATGAACATGATTATCTTAATTTTATTTAATTGATATTATGTAATATATAACATGCTATATGTGTTGATCTCCCATTCATATGAATTAATAAAGATTTTTCTTCATTAGGAAGGTTTTGCTGTTCCTGATGAAGTTCCTGATGACGGCACTCCTCTTTCCCAAAATGATGATGAGTACTGAAGATGTGCAAATTTAACTTAATCCTGCTTTCTTTGCTTATCCCAACACAGCTAGAGTAATGATTCCATTTCTCTCCTTGACTTTGGTCAAATTCTAACAGTGTGCACATTGTGACTGTATAATGATTCAGATTAGCCTGTTACCCACACATTGGTAATTTTAAGTTAATATGTATAGTTGGTTTAAGTACTATTTGTGTGGGAGGTTTTAGCATAATCAGCCCTATTAATTATCTCAATGGCAGTTTTGGACTTAATGTGAATATCTATAAATCTGTTGTGTGTGGGTGGGGTTGTGTGTGTGTTGAGAGAATGCCTATATGATGTATTCTTTCCTGCATATTGTACATAAGTTTACAGTTTTAAAAAAAAAATGAGAATATAGGATACATAATTTGTCACACCAATAGATAGGTAATAAAAATAAAGTATATAAAATATTGGTAAGAGAATTTAGGAGCTTAAATTTAAAAAATTATTATTATTAGTGTACCATATTTTTCCATACTGATAAATTCACTTGAATGCTTAGATTGGTAAATGAGCTTGTGCATGGTGATAAATGCAGTGAAACATTAAAATAAAGGTAATTTGTCTGTTATCATAATGATAGCAAGGATTCTTACTAAAAAAAACTGATATCTTTGCATACACGCACGATGGTTGTATTCTGGAATATTTATTAATTGATATTTACTTTGGAGAGAATGGTGGATTTGAAGTGAAATGTTAAATACATTTGAGCTTCCAAAAAAAGCAGAATAAAATACTGCTATATTAGTTTATTATGTGATCTATAACATTGTAAATAATACACATAATTGTCGAATTGTTTAACTTGATGAACTTTCTTCTTTCATATAGTTATTTTATATAAAAAAAATTTAATATTTTATTGCAGTTTATAAATCATCTAAAGAAAAATGTTTTATTCATTTTTGAGTAAATTATAAAAGGTATTACCAGTGCCAGTATTATGTAAGTTCTATATATTTCTCACTTTAGAAGTATAGGAAATGTTTATATTTGTATCCTCCCCCTTCCTGTTACCGAATTTTATGTGGTTATGAGTTAACATTCCAGCATATATTTATGTGGCAAACACTTGATAGCATTTAACCTTGAATGAACAAAATTTTCTTAACAAAAAAAAAAAAAAAAAATATATATATATATATATATATATATATATATACACACACACACACACACACACGTCTACTACTTATTTCTTTGAAGCCACAAGAATATACAATTCATTGTATAAATAGTTCCTTTTTATGATTATTCTCTTGGCAGTTTTGCCCCATTTTTCAAAAATGACTATTTAACAAATTTTTGAGATGCATGTTTCTTGGAAACTTTAAAAGCTGAAGTTTGGAATAATTTGTTCTTTCCTGGTTTATATATAAATAGTAGTTTATATACAAATGCATGCTCTTCCAGTTTGTTTGCCTCTGCATCTAGCCTTCATTTGGAATCTCTTAATGCTGCACTTGTATATGTCCACTTTACAGCAGTTGAAAGAGGATTTTTAATAATAATTTCAAAGAATGAAAGGAAGGGAAAAAAATTCAACTCTGATACAAAACATTTTGAGTGGCATCAGTTGATTTTAGGCATTCTGTACATAGCTAATATAATAAGTTGTATTTATCATGTTTTTCATATAAATTCAAGAATATTAGTCTTCCTAACAGTTTATTTTCCATTAATGATTATATTTTATTAAAACTTAAGTTTTAAGCTATGCTATACTTTCATAAAATATATATTTATCAATTTAAAGTAATTTGTATCATAATTATTACTTAAAATGATAATTTATTTAAATTTTAACAGACAGCTTCTGTTGTAAAATTTTGAAAATGATAGCAATATGCACAAAATTTATGTATAATTTTGTGCGTATTGCGGGACTTATTAAATCATTTCTTAGAATTGTTTCCAATTGTAACAGCTGAAAGGTAATTTATAAGGTGCAGCTGTTTATAAATAAATAAATACTTCTATTATAATTTCATTTTAATAAAGACAGCTTGGAATTTTTTGTTAAAGCTTTCAGTTTTCTTTTTTTTAATTGATACATCAGATTGTTATTGCATTGTACTGTAATTTGAATTTTTTAATGCTGCATCGGTTGTGGTTGTCCTCACAATCTGTCAGGACAGTTACAACTGTTCTGTGTTTTTACTCTTTATTAATCACTTAGTCATCAGTATTATCAAACATGTACCTTAAATTTACATTTAGGTTTTCACATAATAAATTTTTAATTTGTTTTACTATTTGGGCAGTGTCATGTTAGGATGCAAATTGCATTGCTTTGATAAATTTTGATATTTCTTTGAATAACAGATATGTCCTTTACCACAAGGAAGCAAATGATCTTAACTTTTTTTAATGAAATGGCATGAAAAGAATCGTTTTCAAATACCATTAAGTGCCACAAAAAGTTCTAAATAGATAATTCTTTTTACTGACATATCAGGATAATTGTTTTTACAAGAGGTAAAGAAATTAACTTTGATTAATTTTGTGCAGTAGTAGTTTGAGGGGGGGGGGGTGACAAAACAGTTCTTGAATCCGAGAGGTGAAAGTTACAGAACTTGTATGCATTCAAGCCCTGTAATAATGGAGTTTCTCAGTTCCTTAAAGGTTTTATGTGCAAATTATTCTAAACTGTTTAATGCAGTAGTGAAATCTGGATGGTATTTGATGCATTAGATTTGAAATCTGATGCATTTGGGAACACAGTACAATACAGTAGAAGTCCAGTAATCCAATATCCACAACTGCAGCGGTGATAGATTATTGCATATTGGGGATTATTGGATATTTACAAAAATTTTTGGCATGTCTGTATGCTATATATTTTTAAAATAAAATAATAAAAATAAAACTGTAGAGAGACTGAGAGAGAAGCAATAAAACAACTTTCACCAGATTCAGTTGCTCATTTTGCTGTTTCATATTCTACGTAGTAGAAGAACCACCATAATCAGACTCTGCCATGGTATTGGTGATTTTTCAGCAGTTGTGTACTGTACTTTTTTCCATTAGATAACTTTGCTATAGCTACTTGAAGCAGCATGTTTAGTAATGTCAAACTCATGCTATGACATGATTGAGCAGTCCGTTGATAATTAAACTCTGAAAATAAAAAAGTTAAATATAATTCGTGATTAGCATTTATGCTATATACTAATTATTACCAACATATAGAAGCAATGCAATTTGAAGAACACAGGAATTGTTAATTCACAGTCACACTTCAGTTAAAAATACTTAACTTACAAACATCATGGATACAAGCAAGGCTCTGTAAGATAAACAATGTAATATAAAGCTCTTGCAAACAATACCCAAATATTTATTTTTATTCCCCTGGTGAATACAAATTGATGATTCCTGCAACCCCCCCTCAAGTATGTTACAACAGACTTAGGGGTGCAGGAATCATTTTGTTGAGCTGAAATTTTGTTCTGATGAATATTGCTGGAAATTATTTCAGAAAATCTTTTTTTTAAATTAAATTCTGTTACACTTTATTAATTAATTAATATATATGATTAATAATTTCACCTTTATTTTACTAAAGTATCTGCTTTAAAATCAATAAATAAATAAAATGACAAAATACATGTATTTCAAAAGTAAAAATATATTTTTTAAGAGTTTTGTTTTGAAAATATATTTTAGCTATAAAATATACCACTCGTTCAAAAATATGCTAAAATAGCTGCAGTTTATTGTTACTTTTCACATATGTTAGTTTTGTTTTTAATGCTTGACCTTTATTTTTTTTATGCAGATATGGTGGGGGGGGAAGTAAGGATCATTGAGAAAGATGGAAAAACATAGTAAAGAGGCTACACAGTGCCATTCATAATTATCCAGTGAACTTTCTTTCATGTTAAGCCAGTGCACATTAGGCACAGCAGACTTCAAAAATTATTTGCTGTACTGAATTTTTCATCAAAACCATTTCATTCAAATGAGATTTATAAAGCACTAATAATTAGGGAAGTTAGCCAAAACCCATAAATATTTTTGTTATGATAAATTTCCATTGTAATGGAATTTTACTGCATAATGTTGCTTTACAAATGACTGTCAAAAGGCAGTAAGCTGAATGCTTCGTTTAAGAATTGCAAAACTGAGATAGTCTTGAGACCCGATCAGTAATTACTAATGAGTTATTAATTTTGCTTACAGATAGCAACTGCTGATAATATACTGACCTTTTAATAAGTATCCACATACAATAAGTTAAATATACTGAATGCAAAAATGCCTTAATTCTGAAACAGTTTTAAATATTCCATATTTCTGTATTGCATACACAACAGCAGCATTTGTGGTAGGGGGGAATGTGCTGATTACACTGCTCAGATGCTGAATTATTCAATTTTCTATAACAACAGATGTTGGATTGTTGGACTTCTGCTGAAATTTCATTCTACCACAAGTGCATATAGTTAATTTAATGGTGTGTATGTGTGCATGCAAGCCACTTGTCTGATATATACATGTTTTGGCAATGACTAGCAAATGATTAATATTCTAAATTTGTAAA
The DNA here is from genome assembly GCF_048544385.1 of Mastigoproctus giganteus. Classification (NCBI taxonomy): domain Eukaryota; kingdom Metazoa; phylum Arthropoda; class Arachnida; order Uropygi; family Thelyphonidae; genus Mastigoproctus; species Mastigoproctus giganteus. The sequence goes on from NC_143583.1 coordinate 204,555,357, forward strand.
ATGGTAGTAGCTGACCACACTAAGAGGAATTCTTGTTAAAGAGAATTTTAAATTATGATTACTACTTCTGGAAACTCACATTCAGGTATTATATTTAGTTACTTGGATGCATCCAAATGGATTATTGTTCATTACTTGTTTGAATATGTAACCAAGGTAATGGAACACCATATTTTGTGTGTCTAGATTTTATATAGGAATTGTCTGAAAATTTGTTATCAGATTCAGGAGATTAGCAAACCGAATCCAGGAAAATAGCAAACTAAAACCAGAAATCATCCATATGCAAAATAACCAGACTAATTTTATCATTCTGTTGCCACTTTATATATATAAAGTAGAAGTGTTCTACTTTTAATTTTATTATAAAATAATCGTTGTTTTTTTTGTTCATATTGGTAATAATTAATAGGTGAATCAATTTCCTGGATTACATTAAATTGCAGTGAACAAATACTTCAGTGATGGATAACACTGGCAAGACTTTTGAACTTACACTGTAAAAGATCTAAACACAAAAGAACATAATATTATGGTTTAGATTTAAATATAAATCCAAATCTAGATGTTCCAATTTCTGTAGTAGGGTGAGGGTGTAAACAGTGAAAGAAATATATAAATTGACTTAACAGTATTGTACTTCTAATAACTCTTTGAGGACCGTAAAACAGCATCAGAAGTAGCATTACTGTTCATTAAATAAAAGAAAACTGTGTATATAATGATAAAAATGATTGTTCAATATGCCCTGTGATGGAAGTAACAAATGTGCATTCAAATAGAGGATAAATAAATATAACTGGCTTTTAACAAATTGTCAGTTGTTTTAAATCACTAAATAAATGCAACCTAAGATAACAATTTGTATTCGTATTTTTGGATATCAATAATAGTTTAATAATAATGAGAAGAAGTATATGTTGACATCACTCTCTTTTGTGTATTATTTGTTGGAAGTGGAGAACTGTTTTCTGGTGTCATGTACTGCATCTTGTTTATGGTTACTGATGTAAGGAATTAGCACAGTGCAAGATGCTGTTTTAGCAAACTGATATTTTGAAAACATTAAGACTAGTTTTATATGCACGTATGTGTACATATACAAAACTGTCAGTGGGGAAACTGTTCATATTTCATATTATTGAAAATGAAAAGATAAGACAGTTAAAACAATAGTTTAAAAATTATAAATGAGATCCTCAGATATTTTGTGCAATTCTAAGTAACATGTTTAATTTCAGCAATAGTTTGAAGAATAGTTTGTTTATTATTAAGAATTAAAATAAGCATAAATCGACATGAATAATACACAGCTTTTTTATGTTGCTATAATGTTCTTATGTTGCTATACTGTTATAATGTTCATTTCCATTAAAACTTAAATGTTTTAGAATACATACTATGCACAGATATTAAAATATAGAGTCAAAGGGGCCATAAATTCAGAAAATACAAATGTTCATTTTTCCACTGCTCTGCACTGCATCCCTAGTTTTTGGAAGGATTTCAATTCCAGCCTTACAACCAAGCCCCGTAGCAAGTTTTTTGTGGTTATGAAATGCCATATCCTTTTCTATCCTTTCATTCATAGAAATCTCTGCTTGTAAGTTAGGCATCTAATATTCAGTTTTTCCCTAATTGAGCATTGCCTAAGTAATTCACCTTGGGACATGAAATGTCTCAACAGTTCTGTAGAAGAAAAGTTGCTTCAGATGGTTTATTGTTGTCATTTTATGGAAAATACAAGCATACATATTTGAAAAGATAGAAAATAATGCTTTTATATAATTTACATAGATACAGTGTGCTTAAAAAAATCGTTACTACTTATATGGCAAGTTAATGTTTGTTAATAATATATTCGATATTTTTTACATGATGTTCGAGTGTCATGTAAAAAGATGTGTATGCATTGCCAACAATTGTCTGTAGAGATATCAAGAGTACTTCGAAATAGTTCACAGAAGATCTAAGAAGTTTAGTTTGGTTTTTTTTGTGAATTTTCTCACTCTTTAAGAGTGTTGCTTAATTAGCAAGAGGACACAGGAGAGTCAAAGCAAGCATTAATACTTTTAAATTAGGAACACAGTTTTGAAAGAACATGCACAGACATATAGGAAGGATCTTTTTTAAACAGTTACTGAATAAGTCTGCCTATAATAATAAATAAATAAAAATGTGCATCAAGCTCCAAAATAAGAGATTTGATTTTTGTTTCTTGATAATTATTTCAGATGCATGTTAGCATAACTGCAAATAATGTGAAAATTAATTAGTGTGTCATAAATTGTTATAATTTAGATATTTAAATTGTCAACAGATTATTTGGATTTATGCAGAGCTCAGTACCATTAAATAGATTTGTTGTTTTGGCAAGATTTACATAATTAAAACTGTTTATTCATAAATTGGATGGTGTATCTCTGTGATATTAGTTAGAAATATAAATTAGATTGAAAAAATAAGACAGCTTTTCAGTTTTTGATTTCATTTTAATACATAATAAAAAAATTACAAAATATTCATATCAAAGACAAGACATGTAATATTTCTCTTTGATATGATTCTTTTACTGGAATCTGTAGTTCTGAGGGATGCAGTTTAAATTTTACTTGTTTCATGTCCGAAAATAATTTTTCGAACATGAAACAAGTCCAAAAAATTACTGAATTCTCTTACTCCTATATTAAAAAATCAGCAACACTTATTTTTAAGAGAATTAAAGAGATAAATACAATTTTTTCCCCCACCTTATTACTTGCATGTGAAGTTGCTTGAGTAAGATGGGATCTGTACTAACTGAATAATAATTAAAGCTTAATTTCCTTAAAAAGAAAAAAAAAGTTAGGGGGCCTATTCCATTTCACTTGAATTTTGTATATAATTTGGCAGTTTTGTAATGTATTTTCTAGGAATGTGTGCAGGAAATTTTTCTAACAAGGCACAAACCAGTTTTCTAGAGAAAAACAAAAATACTAAAGGCTTCTTTTTAAATTTAAAAATATTTAATTATAGTATTGTAATAAATAAAATAGATTTATGAAAATTTTATTTGCATCTTTGGAAATTCCACTTGATAACTGTGCTTCTATATGGCATGTATTCTGCATAAAGCTTTATTACTCTTTCATTTTATATATATATTATTTTTCTTTTATATTTTAAAATTTTCAGTTGAGAACAACTTGAGTTTCCTTGTGGATATCACCTATACGCTATATGACACCTACCTATATACCCAAGTACTTTTGGGCACACAGGTAGGTTTTTAAAAGGTTTTTTAATTCAAAAACTTGATATATAGGAGAGCCACCTTTTGTCTTGTATGGCAACCTCAACTTTGCATGGCATGTTTTCATATCTTCCAGCAGTTGTCATCTGCAATTTGCCTCCATTCCTCCTGTAAAGCAACCACTATATCCACTTTGGAAACAGGCCTAATTTGTTGTTCAAATTCAAATAATTGGAGTGTTGAGGCTTGTGCTCTGAGCTGGCCAGTCTAATTGGTTGACACCATTGTCTGGAAACTAATAGCATGAAATGTTGCCATGCTGATACTGACAACTGTTTTCATAGTACTGCCACAGTGTAGGAAGCACATAATTATCCAAAATGCCCAAAGTGGATCATGGACTTCATGATTTCAGAACAACTGAAACCATAAAGCTGTGATGCTGGTGTATATATTGTACACACATATGAAGTTCTAAATTATATGCAGACCTAAATATTTTATTTTGTGTTATTGTCTTGCTTGGTTATGTACAAAAACTGTGCTTGATATTCATTTTTAATTAAATTGATTTTTTTTTGGAATTAACTTTTAAATTTGCATTTGAAATACCATATCATATTTACATACATAAACAGAACTCATATAAAGACTTGCCAATTTTAGGAATATACAAATTAAATTGTATGGTCATAAGCTGAGTATAATTATGCAAATGCTGCAACACAAACTTAAGTTCTATAGCAGTTGAAAGTTTTAGAATGTTGTGTGATAGAATCTAATTCTGAAGATGCATTGTTTAATTTCCCTAATAGTATTGAAATTTTCAAATTTATTAAAAAATTTCAGGTTATGGGCATGGCTTTATTAGTCTCTGTAAGAATATTATAATGTACATTGGTTTTGTAATTCAAGCAGTACAAAGTAAGACACTTTGAATTTCATTGTTAACATCATTTCCACCCTTAACTTTCTCTCTCTCTCACACACAGACCACATAACCATAGATCATCCTCCTAATTTATTAAAATGTACATACATCATTGCTGCTTTGAATGGCCTCAAAATTTTCACTTGCATTATTTTTGTGTAGTAGTACCTAAGGTAATTATGCTTGTTGAAGGATTTTTTTTTTCATTTTTACAACAAATTGATTGTTATAAGATGTGTAATAATAAAGCATCTAGGTTGAGTTGGTTTCTGTAATTATATGTTGCAATTAAAAATAACCTTTTAGAAAAAAAGTTGCTTCTGTTTAGATTTGGCATAAGGTTTATTGTCATTTTATGGAAAATACAAGAATGCATATATTCTAAAATGGTAAATAATGCTTTTATATAATTAATATATACAGTACAGTATGCCTTAAAATTATTAATAATATGGCAAGCTATTGTTTATTTTTTAATAATACTTCGATATTTTTTAGGATGTTCAAAAGAAGTGAATATCGAGTAGAAATAGTTGGAATTTTTTATTACAGCAACCAATAAAGATTCAAGTTGTTTTGGTTTTTAGGAGCATTAGCAATTAAGGCCATATTGCTCCGGGGATATGCGGTGGTCATTCCCTGACCTTTCCGCATCCTCCGTATTTGGTGGTCACGGGCTCGAACCCCGGTCTAATCAAGAAGCGTGTGCTATGCACTGCTGCTCCTGCCCACCTGGCTACGGAGTCGCTGATATTAAGGGTACTTCAAAATAGATCCCATCACCAAATAGATTAACCATCTGGAGAATTTGTCACGATTTAATTTGCACTTGTCACATTGTGAATGATAAGGTTCATATTAAAATTATTTCATGAATGCAAGAATTATTTATCATAAGCATAAATATAGGCTTATGATAAATAATTAGATCTCTCTCTCTCTCTCTCTCTCTCTATATATATATATATATATATAATTAATGTGTGGTTTGTAGGACAATGGGCTAAAAGTCTATTTTTGAATGAAGCGTCTTCTCACTGTTACTGCACTTGCTACCACTCCTGTATGTTTTTCCATTCTCTTCAACTCGGGTGAAGAAGCTTTAATTTTTTTAAGGCATAAGCGCCTCAAAATGTGGTCCTGTTTTGGGGTAGAGACTCGTTTGCGTCCAGTGCCTTTTTTCCTATCATCAGAACCAGTATTCTTGAGTTTGGAAAGAAATTACTCACTGTCGACTGATTACAAGACACTCTGTAAGCAATATGATGGGAACAAATCCATCCTTCCTCAAGTAAAGCAACAGTAGCACTCTTTTCGAGGCGTCAACTGCACATAACCCGCCATCCTGAAACAAGTAAGGAATGACTGCAACTCTTGCAGAGCATGCTTATATAGCTGAAAGTAATAGCTGATGCAATATTATGTCATCACCTACGCTTGTCAATCTTATCTGATGCAATGTGTAAGAAATATTGCCATATACTTAGGTTAATCGGACGACAATTACAATTTTAGGGGGTGATGCACTTTCTTTGAACACGAGTGTATATGTAAAAGTTAATTGAGAAGATGAGAATAGAAAATGAGCTACAAAATGAGGATTGGAACTACAGAAAAATATGAGAGAATAAAAAGTACTTATTGCTGAAAATCCCATGATTTCAATGTCTTCATTATTCCAGTACTTATCTCAATGTTTAGGCCTAACTTCATGTACTGCTAAATTAAAATTTTCTTTTTTTGCCTGGTGCAAAGCCTGCATCGACATCAGGGGTGGCCATATCTCCTACTGAGGACCACCTCTTCCCTTTGTTCCATCTTTGGCAGTGATGCATCTGTATCATGGTAGCCAGTGCTATGTTGCCATTTTTGAATAAAATCCCTCTGTACCATTTTGTTTCCGTTGTGTCGATGTTGTTTCCTTCATCGTTTCTGTACCTTTGGTGTCCTTTTTCTATATCCAGGCCACTCCTATGAGAAGCTACAGGTGAAAACCTGACTGGTCCTTAAATTTTGCACACACACACCCCATGAAAATTTTGCTAATGATTCCATAAAATTGAGAATGTGAATTGCAAGATTTTCAGAGAAAAACTGCCTTTGAAGTGGTTTGACAAGTATTTTATTTTAATTCATAGAAATCAACGATGGCTTTGACTCTGATCTATGTGCAGAATTTCTAATTCCCTGTATTGGAATGGTTCATTATGCTTTCCAGTTAACTCAGACTTTCAGCAACTTTCTGATATATTCCTTCTCTTTCATTCCAGCTTTGCTTTGGTGTGCATTAAATCAAACATTCTCTTTTGGGGGAGTTTTTTTTTTTTTTTTTTACTCAAATTCAGGTTTCATATCCAATTGGCAGCTGTTTTGAGTTGTCTATCAGAAGTGTTTCCCAACCTTTTTCACATACGGACCACTTTAGTATTTGAAGTTGAAGTCATGGACTACAAAAAAAAAAAAAAAAAACTGACGTACTAATTTTGCACACAAGCACAAGAATAACTCAGTGCGGGCCTGATAGTATGCAACTGAATTTGATGGACCGCTGTATATTAGCATTAGTAGAGACATTTGATGCAAGAAAGCAAGCTTATGCAGCATCAGCCAAAAAAAAAAAAAAAAAAACACACATAATAAATAAATAAAAAATAACCACTTCCACTTCACCCCTCTGTTCGTTCGAAATACCTGTCCAGCTGAGCCTTAAACTTATTTAGGCTATCAACTTCCACGACAAGGGATGGAAGTCTGTTCCACCAACCAACCACCCGCTGGCTAAAGGCAAATTTCCTCACGTCTATCCTACATCTGTCTTTTCTCAATTTGAATTTCTGCCCTCTCAGGTGATTATTCTGAGCAAGAGGAAGAATCCCGTCAGCATTGAGCATGCTCAAACCATTCAAGGCTTTATACACCTCTATCAGACCACCTCGCCGGTGCCTAGTCTCCAGACACTGTAATTTGCAAAACTTAAGCCTTTCTTCGTAAGAGCACCCCTTTGTTCCATTCACTAATCTTGTTGCCATTCTCTGTACTCTTTCCAGCATCTCTACATCCTTCTTGAAATGAGGCCTCGAGACCTGTATACAGTACTCTAGGTGTGGTCTGACCCCACTGCCTTATACAATGGAATAATCACCTCCTTATCCCTGCTAGAAAAATTCCTATATATCATCGACAGTACACCACGAGCTACTCTTGCAGCCAGTCTGCACTGCTCAGAAAACTTCATATCTGCCTGCACAACCACCCCCAGTCCCTTTCATTCACTACCACTGTCAGTGTAGTACCACAGAGTTGATACGTTGCTCTGGGGTTGCTGTTTCCCATATGTAGTACTTTACATTTGTCAATGTTAAACTTCATTTGCCACCTCTCAGCCCATCTGCTCAACCTTTCCAGATCCTGTTGCAGTAGCATAGTGTCAGTAGTGTCCTTGACAACCCTGCCAACCTTCGTATCTGCAAACTTGGACATTAAGCTTGATATACCATCATCAGTATCATTTATAAATACAGAAAATAATAATGGACCCAATACTGAACCCTGAGGAACTCCACTAATAACATTAGTCCACGATGAGCAGTGTCCATTGATTACCACTCTCTGTCTTCTCCCCCTCAACCACCCCTTTATCCATTGCAGCAATTTGCCTCCAATGCCACACTGCTCCAATTTGTGCAGCAGTCTTCCATGTGCAACAGTATTAAAGCCTTTCTAAGATCCAAGTATATAATATCAAAGTTATTCCCTGCATCCAGTTCTTTTGTGACTGCATCATAGTATCCAATCAAATTGGTCAGGCAAGACTTCCCCTTAACAAAACCATGCTGTGTCTGAGCTATAACTGAAGTCCTTTCTAGATGATCCTGCAGTGCTTCTTTAACCAGTCCCCCCATTAATTTTCCAGGAACAGAAGTTAAACTAACAGGTCTATAATTAATTGTGTCGCCCTTTGATCCTCCTTTGTGAATTGGGGTCACATTTGCACATCTCCAGTCCATGGGTACTTCCCCTGAGTCCAAGGAAGCTCTCATAATTATGGCTAATACAGTTGTATTAGCCATAATTAGCTAATACATATTTATTTATTAGCCATATATATGGCTAATACATAAATATGACTGATACAGTTGTAATCCTGCAAGGCCAGAAGTAATAGTTCCTGAAAACTAGTGGCAACGGGCCTTGTGACACTCACTGGCTCTGGTTTAAAATCTCATATTACATTGATATAAGTCAAGATTATTAGTAACCCAATCTGAAAGCAGAGACAGGCCATTTAGGTTTTCATTTAGTCTTTAAGCTGTCACTTCAATCAATGGGCAGAGTTAAAACTATCTTAGTATTAACAGTGGCAAATAATGCAAGCAAGCTTACACAGCATAAGTTCCCACCCCAAAAAAAATCACATTTCACCTATCCATCCCCTCCAATAGTTTGTCTAGTTCTTGAATTTATTTAAGCCATCAACTTCCACAACAACAGATGAAAGCTTGTTAAGAATCAACCACTCGTTTGCTGAAGGAAAGCAACATTTATTCTAGATTTTTTTTCTTTTCGATTTATTGAGTAAAGACAACCAGACTTCCGCAGTTTGAATTTATGCCTCCTCATGCATAGTCTGAGCAAGAGGAAGAATCCCATAAGCACTGAGTTTGCTAAAGCTGTTCAAAGCCTTAAATACATCAATCATAACCTTGCAGGTGCCTAGCCTCCAATGCTGCAATTTGCAGAACTGAAGCCTTTCGTGTTACAAGCACCCCTTTGTTCCCCTGGCAAATCTTGATGCCCTTCTCTGTACCCGCTTCAGCATCTCTACATCCTAAAATGAAGCCTCCAGACCTGTATGGAGCACTTCACATGTGGCCTGAGCATTGCCTTATACAGTGGGATAACCACCTTATTCCTGTATATCTGATAAAATTCCTGAAGAGGTGTTGTTCCAGAGTGGGTTATTGAGGAGGAAATCTGCTCAGCTAAAACTACAGGTAGTGTAATAGCTGTCAAAAAAGAATATCAGCACATAGCAATGAGAAACTTGTTCCCACCAGGAACATCCTGACATTCAATTCACCAACTTAATGAGATTAAAGCCGGTTACATCAGTTGTCTGGTATTTCCATATGTTCCGAATTCATCACTGCTTTAGATGGCTACCGTGCACTTGTGCGATCCAAAATAGATTATGGGTCCTCAGCAAGAGACAGTGTCCTTCGATGGCTGGACCCCGTCCATCATCAGGCCCTACGTATTGCTACTGGAGCATATCGCACATCTCCTGTTCAGAGCTTATACGTCGAAGCAAACGAACCACCATTAACGCTTCGACGTAAGCAGTTGTCTTTAAAGTATGCTTTAAAACTGAAATCCCTGCCATACCATCCTACGTGGCCATTCGTTTTTGAGCCACGATGGGAAAATTTATACAATACTCGTAAGACTGCCAATCGTCCTTTTGGTATTCATTTCCAAGAGCTACTCAAAGAACTTAATATCAAGGTAGACAAGGTTGCCCAAACATCAAAGCAACCCTTTCCACCCTGGCATGCTCGTGTCCCGGCATGCAACTTGTCGCTTAGAAACTGGGGAAAGTCGGACACTCCATCATGTGTCTACCTGCAGCTTCATTCAGCACACAGAACTGAATATTCTGACTTCGAGCCAGTCTACACAGACGGTTCGAAGTCAGAATCATATGTGGGATCTGCTGCTGTCTTTACAGACAGCACTACATCGGAGCAGATTCCCTCTGAATGCAGTATATTTACTGCATAGCTGCATGCTGTAGAGTTAACCTTGGATCACATTAGTAAATGCCAATACCAACGGTTCATTTTATATTCCGACTCTCTTAGCATGTTACAGGCTCTAATATCTGTGAGATATAATCCTCATCCAGTTCTGTCTAGCATTCAGCAGAAGATTCACGTTCTCCATGAACGCGAATATGATATCCGCTTCTGCTGGATTCTCAGCCACATTGGGATTAGGGGAAATGATTTGGCTGACGTCGCAGCCAAATCAGCAATTCTCAATAATAACCGCTGCCTGTTAGTCCCCTATACAGACTACAGGCAAATAGTACATCAAAAGATACATTCCCAATGGCAGGATTCGTGGAATAGACAGACTGCGAATAAATTATATCGTATAAAGCCTGTAATTGAACCGTGGCAGTCTAGTCTGCGCAGGAATCGCAAGGAGGAAGTTGTTCTAGCTCGTCTCCGCATAGGACACAGTCATCTTACACATTCTTTTCTGCTGAGGGCAGATGACTGTCCTATGTGCGAGCAATGCGACACCATTTTATCCATTGAACATATTTTATGTGATTGTACCAGTTTTAGAAATGCTCGTTTTACCGCTTTTAATCATCTGACTGAGCCCCATACACTCGGTCAGATTTTATCTGACAATGACCATGTGTCTGCTATTTTTAGTTTTCTAAAATCAGTAAACCTTTTTACTAATATTTAAAAAATCTTATTGTTATTTACTGATATTTGTCTTTTACAATTTATACTTTTTTTTTTTTTTTTTTACCCGGACTGAGCAACCTAATTCTTTAGGTCACTGAAAATTTTAATTTTTATAACAAGTTTTTGGCGCATTATAGCCTTAGTTGCTGATGTGCCAATAAAACCCTATCAACCAACCAACAAACCAACCAACCAGCTTTAGATGGCAGAAATATGGATACCTGCATGTGCTAGATGTGGTGAAAAGGACCACAAAACATGTTCAGCTACCAAACTCACGTGCATTAACTGCCAGGGAGAACACCCAGCCTACTCACGAGCATGCCAGAGGTGGAAAGAAATTCAACAGCTTATTTCCCAGAAGATAGCTGGGAGATGTTCCATCGGGAAAACAAACAGAAATGACAATTCCCCCAAAAGAGTCATTCACTCCATTGACATCTTCTAGGCTTCCCTTGATCTCATTAAACAATTGCTACCCCATCTTTATTATTAGGGGATTTTAATGAACACTGGTAGTGCTGACAACAGGAGTGGTCTGATCATCGAGTAGATGCTTGAAGACAATGAACTGGCACTCCTAAATGTGTGTTCTAACACCTTCCAGATGTCTAGCCATACAGTTACTGCGATAGATCTATTTATATGCTCCCCATCACTCCTTCCTCTTTCTATATGGGAGGTGGATGATAACATCTATAGTAGTGATCAGTTCCCCATATTATCCACCCTCTCCAATGGGAGACAATGTCATCCATCTCGAAGCTCGATCACTCTGACTGCATTGCCTTCAGACATCTGGCAACTTTTAATACAGTGTCAGCCAGGATCCAATTAATGATACAGTTATGTATACCACAGAGTTGTCCAAGCAGCAGCAATTGTAATTCCGAAGACTTCAACACGGTTTACAAAACCATGGTGGAATGGAGATTGTACAGCAGCATGAAAGGATCTAAACAAAGCATGTGGTATATTTCGCAGTTACCCCATCACAAAAAACCTAATGGCCTTCAAACATGCAAGAGCCAAGGCATGTTATGTTAGACATCAGAATCAGAAGGAATCTTGGATCTGCTTCACTTCTATTTCCTAGATGTCATCAAAACTCGTCTGGGATAAAGTCCGGAAACTGAAGTGCAGATACACATCATACAATACATCTATCCTAGAACATAATGGATGTGCAATTGCAAACACTCTAGGAGAGGCATTTGGCAAAGTGTCTGCCAAAATGTCATAGACCTCCTGAGTTCCTGACCCTGAAACAAAAAAGCTAAAAGGTGCCTTTGAAGTTCAAATAACAAGCCTACAACCAGCAATTTACGTAACGTGGATTGAAAGTGGCACTATCTCTGTCCAGGGTCAGTGCCCTTTGGCCAGATGATGTCCATTATGAGATCGTTAAATATCTTTCATCTGATTCTATGGATCGGCTGCTCATTCTGTATAACAATATACCTTGAAGACCAGTTTTACAACTCCTAGCATAAGGTAATCGTTCTTGCCTTTCCTAAGCCAGGAAAGAATCCCAAAATTTCGAACAACTACTGTTCTATCGCTGTAACAAGTTGCTTGTGCAAGATACCGGAAAGGATGGTCAATGCACAGCTCGTGATATTTATAAGCAAATGACCTCCTTTTCAAAGTACAATGTCGCTTCCAAAGGAACAGGTCAACACTCGACCATCTATTAAGACTGGAAACATTCATTCAAGATGCTTTCCTGAAACATGATCACCAGGTGTCAATTTTTTTGTATGCAAAAAGCATATGACGGCTTGAAGATTTGGAATTTAAAAAGATATCTATAATCTTGGTCTTAGGGGTCATCTAGCCCTTTTCATTAAACGACATCTACCAAGTTTGTGTTCGGTCTGTTCTCTCCCTTTTTCCCAAAAATAGGGAGTCCCACAAGGAACAATTTTGAGTGTTACGCTTTTTGCTATAAAAGTTAATTCTATCATTTAGACAAGACAGCAGCAATAATTCAGACACAGCATGGATTTTTCAAGGGAAAGTCTTGTCTGACCAATTTTATTGGTTACTATGATGTGGTCATAAAGGAACTGGATGCAAAAAACTATTTTGATATCGTATACTTGAATTTCAGGAAAGTTTTTCACACTGTTATGCATGGAAGACTACTGTACAAATTGGAGCAGTATGGCATTAAAGGCAAGTTACTACAATGGATAAAAGGATGGTCGAGTGGGAGAAGACAGATTGGTGGTCAATGGGTACTGCTCTACGTGGACTAATGTTATTTTGTGTCCCTCAGGATTTGGTGTTGGGCTTGTTGTGTTTTTTATATTTATCAATGATATTAATGAAAATATGTCAAGCTTAATTTCAAAGTTTGCAGATGATACAAAAGTTAGCAGGGCTGTTAATGACAGTGTGCTGCTGCAACAGGATCTGGAAAAGTTGGGTAAATGGGCCGAGAAGTGGCCACTGAAGTTAACATAGACAACTGCAAAGTACTGCCTATGGGTAGTAGTAACCCCAGAGAAATGTACGAACTATGTGGTGTAGCACTCAGGGTAGTGGAGAATGAAAGAGACCTTGGGGTGATTGTGCAGTCATATAAAGTTTTCTGAGCAGTGCAGACAGGCTGCCAGAGTAGGTCATGGGGTCTTTTCAATGATATACAGGTATTTTGCTAACAGGGATAAGGAAGTGATTATCCCCTTGTATAAGGCAATGGTCAGGCCACACCTTGAGTACTGCGTACAGGTCTGGAGGCCTCATTTAGGAAGGATGTAGAGCAGCTAGAACGAGTACAGAGAAAGGCAACAAGAGTGGTGAAGGGAACAAAGAGGTGGTCTTATGGAGAAAGGCTTAAGTTCTGCAAATTGCAGCTTCTGGAGACTAGGCACCTGTGAGGTGATCTGATTGAGATGTATAAGGGCTTGAATGGATTCAGTGGGCTTAATGCTAATGGGATTCTTGCTCAGATTACAAACCTGAGAGGGGCATAGATTCAAACCGAGGAAAGTCAGTTGTAGAATGAATGTGCGGAAGTTTGCTTTTAGCCAGCAGATAGTTGATTGCTGGTACAAATTTCCATCTGTTGTGGAAGTTGAAAGCTTGCGTAACTTCAAGGCAGAACTAGACAAATATTTGGAATGAATGGATCAGTGAAATGGGAAGGGAGTTTTTTTTCCTTTGGTTGCTTTCTTGCATCATGTGCATCCACTAATGCTATTACTGAACAATTTGAACCGTAAACAGCGCCTCTTCCTTGATGACTTTACCATCTTTTCACAGTCATGTAATATGAGAGTCATTGAAAGGCAATTGTGACAAGCTGTTGACAGCATCAAGTCTTGATGCAGTCAACAGTCAACTTGATGCAGTCATCAATGGCTGATGGTTTCAGGTTCTCTCCTCAGAAGATCATCTGCATGCATTTTTGTCATAAACGGAACCCTCACTCTGACCCCAGAAATCAAGCTCGGACAAAAGATTATTCTAGTAACACCTGAGACAAAATTCTTGGGGCTCATATTACATAATAAGTTGACATATTCATTAACTGCAGACAAAGTGCGCAAGAAGATTGAACCTCGTACAAACGATTTCATCCAATAATTGGGGAGCAGACTGCTGCACCACCTTGCTCTGTCTATATCGTGCACTTGTCCGTTCTGAATTAGATTGTAGGTGCCAAGTATATGCACTAGCAAGAAACAGCATACTACAATGGCTAGACCCAGGCCATCGTCAAGCCATCTGCATTGCTAATGGAGCTTTCAGAACATCCCCAGTCCAGAGTTTGTGTTGAAGCAGGTGAACCGCCACTGTCCCTTTGGTATCCATGCCCAAGACCTCAGAGAGCTTAATATCACAGTAGACAATGTTACCAAGGCAACCACTTACACCATGGCATGCTCGCTTACCATCCTGCAACCTTTCCATTAAAAATTGGGCTAAGGCCATCTCCTGTTTACCGACAACTCTATGCTGCCCACCAAGCCAAGTACTCTGATTCTTGTCCGTCTTGACTGATGGCTCGAGGTCAGAATCATTGTAGGATCTGCTGCTACTTCCCAGATAACACTATATCTGGGAGGCTCCCCCACGAATGCAACATATATACAGCTGAGTTGTATGCTATACAATTAGCCTTGGACTACATAAAAACCCACAAGTACCAAAGGAGTACGGTGTGTTCTGACTCCTTAAGTATACTGCAGGTTTATCTGGGATTAGGTGCCATTCTCATCCATCTCTGACCCGGGTCTAGCCGATGCTCCATTCTCTTTCTAACTGTTCATTCGACATTCGTTTCTGCTGGATCCCAAACCACTTTGGGATCAAGGGTAATGAACTGGCTGATGCTGCAGCCAGGTCATCTGCAACACTCATTGCCTGTTCATAGTCCCCTATACTGACTACAGGAAGCTAATATACATGCTAAATTACTCTCCCAATGGCAGCAGTCTTGGCATGGGTAGATTACAAACAAGCTGTATCAGATAAAGCCTGTAATCCAACACTGGCAGTCTGGTCTGCACAGGAACCGCAGAAAGGAAGTTGTTTAAGCTTACCATCTTACCATTTCTGCTGAGGGCAGATGACTCTTCTATGTGTGAGAATTGTGACACCTTTTTAACTATCCATTAGCATTTAGCATTAGTAGGGGCATATGATGCAAGAAAGCATCAGCCAAAAAAAAAAAAAAAAAAACCCGTCCCATTTCATCCCTCCTATCGTTCCAAATGCCTGACCAGCTCAACCTTAAATTTATTTAGGCTATCAACTTCCACAAAAAAAAAGATGGAAGTCTGTTCCACCAATCAACTACCCGCTGGCTAAAGGCAAATTTCTGCACATCAATTCTATTTCCTCAGTTTGAATCTGTGCCCCCTCAGATTCTTAATCTTACCAAAAGAGGAAAAATCCCATCAGCATTCAGCTTGCTCAACCCATTCAAGGCCTTATCCACCTCACTCATTTCACCTAGCAGGTGTCTACTCTCCATTGAGCCTTTGTTGGAAACAGTACCCTTTTGTGCCCCTCACCAACCTTATTGCCCTTCTTTGTCCTCGTTCTAGCAACTCTACATCCTTCCTAAAATGAGGCCTCCAGACTTGTACACAGTACTCTAGGTGTGGCCTGACCATTTCCTTGTATAACAAGATAATCACCTCCCTGTTCCTGCTGGCAAAATTCCTATAAATCATTGACAAGACTCCATGACCTGCCCTGGCAGCCCGTCTGCACTGTTCACCGAACTTCATATTTGACTGCCAATTACCCCCTGGTCTTTTCCACTTCCCTCAGTGTAGTACCACAGGCTTGGTACGTTTCTCTTCGGTTATTGCTACCCATATCCAGTACTTTGTATTTGTCAACGTTAAACTTCAGTTGCCACTTCTCAGTCCATTTGCCCAACTCACCTAGATCCAGTAGGAGTAGCATACTGTCGCCAACAACCCTGCCAAACTTTGTATCATCTGCAAACTTCGACATTAAGCCTGATATACCTTCATCAATATCATTGATAAATATACAAAACAAGAATGAGCCTAACACCAAATTCTGGGGAACTCCACTAATAACATTTGTCCACGAAGAGCAGTGTCCATTGATTACCACCTCAGTCGTCTACCACTCAACCATCCCTTTATCCATTGTAGCAACTTACTCTTAATGCTATACCTCTCCAATTTTTACAGCAGTCTTCCATGTGCAACAGTATCGAAAGCTTTCCTGAAATCCAAATATATGATATCAAAATTATTTTTTGCATACGGTTCCTTTGTGACTACATCACAATATCCAAAGAAATTAGTCAGACAAGACCTTCCCTTAATAAACCCATTCTGTGTCTTAACTATTACTGCAGTCTTGTCTAGATGATCCTGCAATGCTTCTTTAACCAGTGATTCAATTATTTTCTCTGGAACACATTAAACTAACGGGGGTCTATCATTACCTGTGTTACCTTTTGAACCCCCTTTGTGAATTGGTGATACATTTGCACACCTCCAGTCCACGGAGACCGCCCCTGAGTCCAAAGAAGCTCTCATAATTATGGCTAAGGGTTTGCTTACTTCCTTTGCTGCCTCCTTTAATATAACTGGATAGATCCCGTCCACCCCAGGTGCTTTCCTTATGTTTAACTTCAACAATTTCTCCTCCACTTTGCTCTCAGTTATTACAAAATCACTTAGCTCCTTCTTAGAGTTTGATAAACGTTTGGCACTCCCCTCATTGAATAACTCCTTGTGTGAATGTAGATGCAAAACACTCATTCAGTTTATATGCTACACGAGCATGATCATCAATAGTCAACCCATCTATGTTAAGTGGTCCAATCTGATTCATTCCTTTCCTTCTACAGTTTACATAAGTAAAGAACTCTGCTGTTTTTTTTTTTTTTTTTGCATCCTTTGCCAAAGATTTCTCGTAATCTGCCTTCGCCTGCCTAACCTCCTTTGTGACTTAATTACAGACTAGTTTATATCTGCCATGGGCTTCTGTGTCAACTGTTATTTTATATCCATCTCATACATTCTTCTTCTCTGTCACGAGCCTCGTTAATTCGTCTGAGATCCATTTAGGCCTAAACCTTAAACGGTGTTTCTCAGTTGGAATGAAAAGCCTAGTAGCCTCCAAAGAAGGCTTCCCATTTAGAATTCAACATTGGTAACATCATCAGTTGATCCCACTGTATAGAATTTAAAAACTGTCTGAGACCTCTGTAGTCACGTTTACGAAAGCAAAAGCACTTCCCTTTAGCCTTGATGGTAGTTACGTCTTTAAGTAATTCCGACATCAGTACATTGTGTTCACTGTTACCCAGTGGTTCCTTTATCTGCAAATTCTTAATGCATGAATAATCACTGCTGATAATTAGATCAAGAGTATTACTCCCTCTAGTTTCCTCTCGAACATGTTATAGAAAACAGTTATCCAATAAATCCACAAGTCTTGCTAATGTGCGAGTGACCAATTTACAAGTTCCAGTCAATATCTGGAAAGTTAAAATCCCCCATTATAAGACATTCGTCGAACTTTAACTGAGAATCCACATTTTAGGCACTGCCGTGACATATTTTACCACTTTTAGTTATCTGGCTGGGCCAGATAACTAAAAGTGGTAAAAAGTTTAGCTTTTTAAAATCGGTAAACCTTTTTAATTGGAGTTAAAAATTTACCTTTTTATTGTTACTTCTCTATTGATAGATGTTTTATACATTTTATACTTGTTTTATTATATATATCTTGACTAAGTGACCTAATTCATTAGTCGTTGAAGGTTTCACTTTTTTATACGACCTGGTTGTATTGATGCATTAGCTGCTAATGCGTCAATACAACCCAAACAAACAAACAAACTTATTCATATATATGCATAAAATATCACATCCTTAACTCAAATATTTCTAGGTAAAGATACACTGTGCTGCCATTTTATTAGGTACACCCCTGTTGTGTACACTAATGGTTTGTCCCACAACGTTGCAAGTCACATGAACACAGCTGTGATCTAACGGACTTTGAACGTGGCATGGTAGTAGGTGCAAGACGTGCTGGACAAAGCATCTCTGAAACGGCAGTTCTCCTGAACTTTTCACGCACCACAGTTTCAAGGGTGTATCGAATGGTGCAATGAACAGAAAATATCCACTCAACGGCACTCCTGTGGAAGAATATCGCTTGTTGATGAGAGAGGTCAGAGGAGGATGGCTAGAATTGTCCAAGCAAGCAGGGGTGACAATGTCGCACATCACGTCAGAATACAACCTTGGTGTGCAGAACAAAATATTGCAACGGACTACTTGTCGCACTTTGTTGCAAATGGGCTACAACAGTTGACGGCCACATCGCATACCTTTGTTATCAATTAAGAACAAGAGAGCACGCCTCCTGTAGGCACAACAACAACACCAGCACTGGACTATCGAGGATTGGAAAACAGTTGCTTGGTCTGACGAGTTGAAGTTCTTGGTGCATCATGTTGATGGAAGGCTCAGAATTTGGCAAAAACATGAATCCATGGACCTGTCATGTCTGACGACTACTGTGCAGGGTGGTGTGGGG
Organism: Mastigoproctus giganteus; assembly: GCF_048544385.1. Lineage (NCBI taxonomy): Eukaryota > Metazoa > Arthropoda > Arachnida > Uropygi > Thelyphonidae > Mastigoproctus > Mastigoproctus giganteus. Next base: position 204,574,060 of record NC_143583.1, read on the forward strand.
AATGTTTTCTTGGCACATGTTGGGTCCATTGATTCACATCTGAATGCCACATTGGACCTAAAGATCGTTGCTGACCAAGTGCATCCATTCATGTTGACAGTTTATACTCAGTCAGATGGTTACTTCCTTCCAGCAGAATAATGCATCGGTGCACAAAGCCCGAATCACTATGGAATGGTTCCAGGAACATGACAATGACTTTTCCCTGCTGCAGTGGCCCACTCAGTCCCTGGATCTCAATCCTATTGAATATCTTCGGGATGAGCTGGAAAGGACTGTTCACTGCAGGCCTACACCTCGGTCACATCTCAAGGAACTGCGTGACACTCATGTTTGCATGGATCTCTTCCTGCATAATGTTTTCAGCATCTTGTTCAATCCATGCCAAGACGAATTCAGGCTGTTTTGTAGGCTGAAAAAGGCTCAACACGCTACTAAGTAGGTGTACCTAATAAGGTGGCAGCACAGTGTAAATACATATATTGTCCTCCTACTGAATTAATATTTGTCATATTAAGGCTGAAAATTCAAAATTTAAGTTTTGTTTAATCAACTCCTCTTTTTCTAAGCAAGAAACTTATTCCCTGTCATCGTTTTAATCTGAAAACTTCCTTCGTATACTTTTGAAACGAACGGAAGCAGATTTTATTCTATGGGATGTTCACTTTTAAGTGTGGGTATTTAGCTGTGCCGAACGTACAATCACAATTGTGCAGCGTCTCCTCAAGCTACAACCATTGTATAAATTGTATTTTTCTTTTTAAACAAAATAGTTGTTCGTTTCAGACGTACACTGACAAGTTTTTAGAGCCGTAGAAGGAGAGTGAACTGAGATTGGGGGATATCTCCCTCATATACTCTTGTTTAAAACAGAAATAAGTCTGTCGTTTAAAAGATGAGCGTGCCTGTATAGAGGAACGTCTGGGAGAGGGAGGTAAGCTTCCCTGTCCCTGGACTCTAATTCCAGCCCCCCCCCACACACTGGACACCGTGATGGATTTCCAGACCCCTAGGCCGCCGTACTTCTGCGCATGTATTCCGTGGACGTTTTATGCTAGATTTAATTTCTGTCATTCTATAATTCCTCAGCCATCACTTCTACAAAGGTAGGACTAGTTGAGGAATTACTGTGCATTGAGGCTGCAAATGTGTTAAAAGTTAAAAATTTAACACATCATCACAGAACGTTTAATTAATTATACCAAAGTGTGCATCGTCTAGTAAATTGCAGCGATATAGATGTGAGAATTTTGACTTGATTTTTTTCAAAATTTTAGATTGAGAAATATACACATCGTTAATTGAGATCATCTCCTAATTAATCAATTGCAGTACTGGAATTAGTTTGTTAAATAAAACTTTTAAAATTAAAACTGAACAACTGGCTTTCAACAGTGTTGTGCCTGTGCGATCCTTGTGCACTGTGTCATAATTTACAGTACAATCCATGTCCACTCTGTGTGGACCTGTAATAAATTTATCAAAAAGATCCCAGCTGCCAATGGGATACGTGTAATTATTTTACAAAACCGTAATCCACTTTAAAGGATCAAGTTAAGTGTATGAGTGTGTTGAAACAATGAAATAGAAATATGTGTTTCGAACTTTTAGTAGCAAGCTTACCAGTTTATTCCACAGGCTTCCTTCTGTTTTAGCATGCCTGCTTGTCTATGTAATGTTCTCTGTGAATCACTCGGCTTCTGATGAGGCTGTACGCGAATATGTATTTCCAGAAGTCCTGGGTTTCAAATGATAGTCCAGTAGTTGGATTAGGACAAAAATCGTGCACCTTCAAGCCCACTCAGACAAGGTTGTTGGATGTCAAAATTTACACAAAAATTGTTTGTTACCAGATGACTAAGGAGATATAAAATTATGAGGTCAACACCTATTATTGTTTAATGTGACTAGTTTAGATCAATTTAGCTATGTATGAGAAGAGATGTTTGTGTCCACCCCAGCGTAAGATTTCATGTTTCCACAGTAAAATTTAAAAAAAAAAAAATTTAATATAAATTTCAAGCGTGTGAAAATTTCTTTCCCCCCTTGCTCGAAATTTATGGCCATAGAAGGAAGGAGTGTTAGTGTTAAGAGGTGTAATGTTCTTTTTATCACTATAGTGTAACAGTTTTTTTTTTTTTTTTTCTTCTTCACTGGATTAACACATTGTTTTGTATCGTTGCACTGAATGTTCTCCAAGTTGGAAATGTCGAAACTGGACAACTGAAGCACTGGGATACAGATGAAACTGATCATTGTTGGTCTGGGGAAACACTGGAACTTCCTTCTCAAAGAAATTTCTGACCACATTTCCTTTATTGTACTTTTGGCTTGACACTCAGTATTACATGCAGCAGGAAAAATCAAAGTATTAATATCTGTCCTGGTTTTAACATAATCAGTATAATATAACACTAGACATACCATTCATTGTGACATTTAACAATTGAGAAAACACAAGTATACAATACACATGACATTTCCTTATAATGAATATATTTGTATATATATTTGCAAATAGCAAAAAAAAAAAAGTTCTTTTAGCATATGACCAGTTCTCTTTTTTTTCAAAAGGAAAACCAAGCAAGCATCAAACACTAAGTGATTACATAATATAAATTCTTAGACATAATTGCAAAATCTGTATACCATTTGCAATAAGATACAACCAATGAATTTAAGGAATACATTTGGGTAAATATGGTTGTAAGTTACTATATATATGAACTAGCTTGCAACAATCTAAGACTACATATACCACTTTTAAAACAAAATTCATGGCAGTTGTATCTACTGACCAATTGAATTGTTTAACTGTTCAGCCCCATCTGGAGGTGCTATCTGTCATCTGCGAGGTATCTCACTACCTCAGGAGAGAGAGAGAGAGAGAGAGAGAGATTTCTTGGCTTTACAAGTCCTTTGTGTTCAAGCCACTGCATACACTTGTCGGCTGTGAAAACAGCACAACGTTCCTTTGGGTGATTCCATGGACATTGGAGAGAATCCATCACAGCAGGCATGAACGTCATGTCCGGGCATCAGAAAGATTCGATGTTCACGACAGTCCTGAATGGTAGAACTTCTACACACTGCACATTACTTTCTCCCTTGGTCAAGATCGTGTGGTACAGTTCAGTGGTCTGGCTGAAGCATGGTGAGGAAAATGCACTGGATTTTGGAAGGACAACAAACTGACTGTCCCAGGTGAGATAGGCAACTTCTTCTATCGAGAGTGCACCCTCGACACTTGGACAAGACGAAATCAATAAACATCCAATTGTTGACTGGTACTGGACATGTCTGATGGGAGCGTCATGAAGACAACACCTGCATAGAACTGGTCCAAGTTGGTTGACAGGGGTGCTGAGTTTTACCCAGGTGGGTTGACGAGATCTGCACTTCCCCTTTCCAGTTTAGGAAGTCTCGTATGCTCTCACTCGATGTGTCATGGGGAAATCGCATGTCTAGAAAACACTGTTTTGGGTTCACATTCCAGGGACAGAACTTGTCTCATTCCCTTCTGCTGTTGCCAGGGGTCTAAACAAATGCTGGGGAGTTAAAATCAACTCTGCTCTGGGTGTCTCCTGGGGAGTTTTCATGGGCTGACTGGACACTGGGATTTCTTGAGTCTCCAAAGGGGTGGTCCTTGGATGCTCAGTGCCTTGCATCCAATTCAAAGGCGTCCAGAAGAAAGTCAACAGCCATGCAAATAAACTTAAAACGACCAGCAAAAAAATCTCGTCAAAGCAACTGAACAAAAAGAGGGTAAATGTTAAGTGGAGAAAAATGATCTCGTTTGCTCACTCTTTCTTCCTTTCCAATCAACACGATCAACTAACAGATTTGCAACATTCACTTTTTATTTTGAATTGAAGGGGAGGGGGTGAGGTCTCATGTCATTTACCCTTCACATTGACACTTCTCATTCATTCAAAACACAATTTTCTTGATTTCCTTTCATTTCTTTCCAAAAATGGATCTCTCAATTTATTTGTAAAAAGAAAAACAAGTCATGCATGAAAGATTAACAAGATTCCCATCAAAAGGAATTGGAAACCATTCTCTGAACTTGAAATTGAGTTCTGATTTTTTCAATCAGCACACTGTTTTAACTATCAGTTGTCTGATTTTCAAAGGCATGAGCCACGAGTGCAATATTTCAACAGTTTTCTTTCCATTACAGTTGATATTAACCATGTATTTGTACTGTCTAAACATCTTTACATTAATTCAATATCACTCACTCACCTAATTTCATACATGATAAAGTTGCAATTAGTGGATAAACTTCTTTTCAAAAAAAAATTATTTATGAAACTAATTCTGATTTATATTGTTTCTAAACCTTAACTCAGGATAAGGTTGAGTTCTTTTCAAAATGGTACAAGAAAAGATCCTCTTATCTTCGTCTTGAAATACAGGTGTTACTATTTCTTTTACTCCGCTCTTCTCTTCGGAGGAAAGACAAAACAAGCAGTGATGAGGCAGAACCAGCCGTCCTCAGGCTACTTATCTCATCCGATCCTCAAAAGAAGAACCAAATATTTTTTTTCTTTCACTCTGGATCCTAACTCCTGTACTCCAATTTTTACTATGCAATGAGAGAGAAAATACAAAGTAACTAGGGGCTTACTGGCCATGCCCTCGATTAAATGCATCCTTCCTCTCTGCATCTAATTCTGCATAATTAAGGCAAAGTTTGTATACCCAAGATATATTTGTGTGAGGAAAGGATTTTTAATCGTATTAGCTCATTGCTTATCTTTGAATAGCATTCTGTTAGTAAATCTCTAGGTTTTTTTTTTTTGATTCATTAAGAATGATTTGTGCTTCTGCATGAGATTTATTAATTTTTTTCACCTGTGCCATTTCATAACCTGCACTCGTTCAGTCATCCATTTACACAACTGCTAATTACACTCAATTTAAATGCAGAAAAAGAGATGTCACTTCTCATGTGCCTCTCCTGTTCCCAAAAAGAGTAGTTTCCTTCAAGACAAAGGGAGCACAATAATGAAACTTCCCTTCATACTGTTTTCTCGTTCTTCAAATTTTCAACCTTACGATTCCCTTTTTTTTCCTTCAATCTCTCCGTGCATCTCTGATAAGACCTGCCAAATCAAAGCTTTTGTCATTACTTGGTGCATTAAACCTCGTGGCAAGTGGAGCTCCAAGCATCCACTGAATCATCCTATCAATACCACTCAGCTGTTCGACAGGGTCTGCACTTCCTTGTTCTACACTATTTTGAACTGGAGGTTCACTCCTCTGAACCTCCGTTCCTATGGTGGGATCATTTTGTTCTGCCTCCTCTCTTCTAACCAGAACTGACTCGGGAACTTCATTTTGTGTTGTAGGAATCAGGGTTACCACATGTGGGATCTGAGTCACTCGATTATGGCTACGCAAATTATAGTCATGTGTCTGCACTGGTCTACGGGTGGACTCAACTGACTCCTCAGACTGTTTTACCAAAGATGGTCTATTCCAACTCTTTTGGAGACGTCAAAGGTTCTGGAATAGGTGCAGTTCTAGTTGGTTGAAAATACAGGTCGGGGGTCTATGGGTGGGATCAAAGCCCATTCCTCAACAATGGGTTCATCAAAAATCCAGGTCTCTTTAGGCACTGTCTCTGTACAAGGTTGATCTTTTACATCACATCCTCTGAGTCTTCCACTCTAAATTTGGAAAATACTTTTCGATCTATCACTCTCGTCAATCTGTCCACATGCACTATCTGCTTGTCTTTCTGGTTATTCATACTCTGTATTTTATAATTTACTGGTGAACTCTGATAACACAGTAGGGACCTGAGCTAAGATGAGCTAGCTTTTTTGTGGTACTGACTTTCAATTTAGGGGTAAAAAGATAAATGAGATTTCCTACACGGATATCTTTATCCACAGCTACTGCTGCTCTTCGTTGTTTCTGCACTGCCCTTTCTAGATCAGAGACAATTTCATAAGTTCAACTTAATCATGCACACATCTGTTCTGAATAATTTTCCAATGATGAGTAAGTTTGTCTGTCCTTCGAATACCATAAGTCTGAAGGTAACACTAAATCTCTGCCGTATATTAGAAAGTTGGGGGATTCCTGTGTTGCGCTATGAGTGGTGGCATGATATACTGTGACTGAAGTGGGACTGTGACATCCCAATCTGACTGGGTCTCATTAACCATGGGACAAAATATTTGCTAAAGTGCGATTCAAATGTTCAACTTTAGCGTTACACTGGGGACGGAAGGACGAAGTGTGCAGCTGATGAATATTCAGTTTTTCACACACTTGTCAGACCAAGGAAGACATGAAGTTCATATCTTGATCAGTAAGAATGTATTTAGGTATTCCATGTCTGGAAATTACATAGTTGATAAAAGCTGTGGCCACTTCATCGACCCTCCGAGTTTGGAGTGGAATTACTTCAGTGTAACGGGTGCAATTATCTACTGCTAAAAATAGATATTTATGTCCTCTCAAAATCATTGGAAGAGGTCCTAGAATGTCCAAGGACACTCGTACCCAAAGTGAATTTTCAATGGGAACTCTCATCAGAGCTGCTTTGGCCTTCAGATTATAACCCATACGCTCCATACAAGAAGGACATGACTCAATATGGTTCTTGACATCAGTACATCCCAATCCAAAAGAAATTTTTTCTCAATTTCTCTAACGTTTTCTGCAACACAAAATGTCCCCCACTGAGAACATTATCATGACGACTTTAATATCTGTCTTCAAACTAGCTGGAACCACGAGTTGTTCGATGGGCTCATCTTGCGTCACTCCAGGGTCAGATAAAGTGTAGTGATATAATATTCCCTCTTTAGTTAGAAGGAATCTGGGATTTTTACTGATGCCTGGGGTATTCCTTCCAACTGTTCAATTAACTTTTGCAAAATTGGATCTTCTCTTTGCAGGGTTTTAATCAAAGTTCTCGTTTGTTGCTGGGGCATCACCAAGGATTCCATAGTTAGATCGGCTGAAATGGGGGCGACTAACTCAGTTTTTGATTTCTTTGGCCCTTTCTTCTTTTCGTCCTCTTCTAACACTTGATCTCGAAAGAAAATCTGCATTTGAATGCGCTTTACCCGGATGGTACACAATTTTAAAATCGTACTCGTGTAATAGCATGCTCCAACAAACTAAACATTGTGAAGGATTTTTCAGATTGAGCAAATGACTCAATGGTTGGTGATCTGTTATCAATGCGAAATGAATTAACACTAGGAAAGGTCTGAACTGTGTCACTGCAAAGATAATTGCCAGAGCTTCTTTCTCCCTAGTACTATTGTTCAATTCTGACTTCTTTAATAGCCTGGAAGCATAGGCAACTGGCCATCTTGGATTTTCATCCAGCTGGAGTTCCAAACAGGCCCCATGCAAAATGATGAGGAGTCAGTTGATAAGACAAACGGTTTTGTGAAGTCAGGAAAAATAAACAAAGGTTCAGTTGTCAAGGCAGTTTTTAGTTGATTGAAAGCCTGCTGTGTGGAACAGTCCCGCACAAAAGGTGTTCCTTTTTTTGTGAGCGAAGTTAGGGGTCTTGCAATCTCAGAAAAATTAGGAATAAACTTTTTGTAGAACCCTGCAATTCCGAGAAATGATCGGACTTGTTTAATTGTTCTGGGCATTCTACAGCCTCTAACTGCGGCGATATTAGCAGGATTTGGGCAAATGCCATTCCCACTCACCAGGTGGCCAAGGTAACATCTGATCTTTAAAAATTCACACTGTTTAGGCTTAAATTTTAGATCATAATCTCTGATGCTGGAAGACTGCAATTCGGCAAGATGGGAATCCCAATCAGCTGATGTAACGATGATGTCATCAGGATAAGCGAATATCGATTCATTTTTCAAGTTCTGTAATGCCGTGGCCCTTAAAATGATGAGGGCCCATTCTTTAAGCCAAAAGGCATTTTTAAAAATGCGTATAAAAATTCCCCAGTGGTAAAAGCTGTTTTATGACGGTCCACTGGGTGTATACCTCAATCTGGTGAAATCCTGATTGCAAATCAAGAGAAGAGAAATAGCATGACTGAGAAGTTGCAGTATTTCAGCTAAATCCAGGATCGGGTACGAATCAGAAACAGTTTTAGAATTCAATCTCCAAAAATCAATACAAAGTCTATATGACCTTTTTGGTCATATAGACTTTGGTCCTTTTTGTGCACTAAAACAATTGGCACTGAATGTGGTGAGTTACTGGGTTGGATGATGTTTGTCTCCAAGAGTTCATTCACCTGCCTTCGGACTTCATCTTTCAATAAAAAGGGGACCCTATAGGCTGATTGCCTCACTGGTATGTTGTCTGTCAATTTAATTCTATGTTTAAATACCTTTTAATTACCTAGCTGAGCTGGAGATTTAGCAAAAACGCCTGTGTTCATACAAGTCTGACAGTTTACGAGTCTGATCACCAGTCAAATGATAGAGATCAAAATCTTGTAAAGTCACAGGAGATGTCTTATTCTCATCTACTTCCTTACCTGCAAAAGTAACTGGGCTATTATCAACACTTTCTAAGCTAGCAATCCCCGTTCCCTTTGGTAGATGTAAAGGCTCCTTTGTCCAATTTGCTACCAGGACTGATACCACTTGATCCGGACTCAATTTATCAATTGAACATCTCACGGCTAGGTCTTCACGACCTAGGTTAGAATTAGGCTCTGTTAACACAAGTTGTTCTGTGGAAACAGCAAGCTGATTACAATATGCTGTCGCTACCCTTTCTGAATATGCTGGTATCAGTTGTTTACTGGTCAATTTGGCTACAGATGGTTTTGAGTTAAAAAACTGTTCCCTGACAATTGAAAAAACTGTTCCCTGACACCATCTTCCCTTAACCAAATATTCAATGGGACCGAGCAGATTATACTTTTGCCTAAGTCTATTATGAAGGAAAAATGTCTTGAAACATTTAATCCCAATATCACATCATATTGTCCCTTAAAATTTCCTGAAGCTACCAATACATTTTCCTGAAAAGTTGCATTATCTAATTTCAGATTCACTGTAACCTCCGTATGTATTGGTACCACATAGCCTGAAATGCCTGTGACGGTCAAGTCTGGGGTCCTTGGTTTTAGGGATTTATCATGCTTAATTTTATTAAATACATTCGCGGACATCAGCGTCACACTAGCTCCTGTATCGATCAAAATCTTGTCCTAAACGTTCTGAACTTAAACGGAAATTAATGGTAATTTCGCATCATTATCAAGAATATACACTCCATGTTGTATATTTTTACCATTAGCCTTTAATTTGTTAAGTTTGTTCAAATTTTGACGGGGGGAACAGTTTTACGACAACGAAAATCCCCTCTATTCTCTCTCTGTCAGAAACACCTATCTCTATTTTGCTTATAACTGGCCTGATTTACTACTCTTCCAAAAATTTTTTTAGTGTGTGCCTGATCACAAGCAGACTCATTTCTGTATATTCCCCTTCTTTCTCTTGTATAGGAGTTCAAAATACCTTTGTTTTGTTCATTATAATTCATTTTTCTTGCCTTATTACTTCGATTTCCATTAAAATTACAACCTTGTCTGTTAGTATGGGGAACCCAATTTTTGGTAATGGAGTGTATTTGCACATTCCGCGACTCGAGAACGAGCAACGAGAATAATTTGCCATCGATCTAGAGCGATAAAAGCGACCGCAGCAGATGCTATAGTCTTGCCCTCGCTCTGCAGTATTGTCGGGAATTTCGCGTGCATGATAGCTTCTATAACACAGAGCAGGAGAGCGTCTATTTTGAAGGTCACTGCCCTTTGTTCTGACGTCACTGGCGATGCTTCGCTTGTCATCTGGTGAGTACCGAATGCCGTGCACTTCGCAGGGAGGGAGAATATGATTATTGCCCTGACGCTGTCTTGTTACGTAAGCTGCCTCGACCTGCCCTTCTGAACAATTATGGTTAGCAGTGTCTATTGTTAATGTGTGAATAGATTGTTGTAGATCTTCAATCTGATCTTGCAAAGGTTTTAAAATATATCTAAATTTGTTCTCTTGCCGACTAAAGTCTTCGCTGCTGTAATTTTGGCTAGATATGACATTAATTGGTCTATGTTTTGTGTCTGTGGGAGTTGTTCGTTTCCTCACGTTTTGAGATTGTCACTGCTTGTGCAAAGGTTAAAGGGTTATGAGACAGAACGAATCTTCTAATTTCATTCGAAATTCCCCTGAAGAATTGAGCCAGCATCGCCTGATCAAGAATATTTAGTGCTTCCGGGGAATTACTTTCTGTTTTAAAAGCCAGGCGTGCTAAATTCTGAACCCTAGCACTAAACATTGCGATGGTTTCATCATGTGCTTGGACAGTGGTAGCGAACTGGTTTAAACATGTTATAATTGGTTCCGTTTTCTCGAACTGTGCTGCTACTACACTTTTGAACACACTCTAATCCTTTTCTTTGCGTAATTCAGTACAATTTGCTAAAAAATCAGCTGCTGTCGAACGAAATGTTTCCCTGCAGATAGCTATAAGTTCTGGATCACGCCAAGATGCTAGTTCCCCTACGCTTTCTAAAGTTTCCAAAAAATATTGGACAGATGGGCCTTCATTTGATTTGCCGAAAAAGACTGGGACTAGTGCAAGGTAACCCGCAACATTTGCTAAGTAAGGCCTACCAGGTTCGGACAAAGACTGCTGCTGAGTCCCAAAAAAGTAGAGCTGAATTTTCAAAACCTATAGTCTGTGAACTCTGCTCTTCCATCTTGTATTTATTAGTGTATGTGTAGGATTATTGTCCCCAAAAATGGCGTGAACTTACCTTTCTGTCGAGCTGAAACAAATAAATATCGTTAATACTCAGCAATTCTAAAACAAAAAGTGTTTTAACATACAGCAACTCGTTTTCTTTTTTATTTTGATACATTATCTAGGTGAAAACGTTATAAGTTGCTGACTGTTGTTCAAAATGTGTGCTCCTGATGTCTGTGTTATTTGTATTGCTGAAAAGCAAAAAGAGATACCTATAACTATTCTCTGCACAGAAAAAATATCGCCAACCGGGCTAGCCGGGCAGGCAAAGTGCCTGCCTGGCAACCCAAAGGTCCGGTTTGAATCCCGCCTCGGGCTTGGATCAAAGTACTGTAAAAACCTTGGGAGGTGCATTATGGCCACAGAAGCTGATGCACCAACAACTACCAAAAAAAAAACATATCAACATTATCACTACTCTTTCTACTACCGCAGTAAGCTGCTTAGTTTCGTTTTCTGTTCTGTAATACTACTGGCACTTTGCTACTCAGTCTACAACGATCTGGGCCATTCCTGGGAATTCATGAAAAATGGTTTTTCATCCTGCAAAGACACTCTTCAATCCTGGTCATGATTAAGCAACTGTATTTCACAGGCTTCCTTCTGTTTTAGCATGCCTGCTTGTCTGTGTAATGTTCTCTGTGAATCACTCGGCTTCTGACCAGAAGACCTGGGTTTCAAATGATAGTCCAGTAGTTGGATTAGGACAAAAATCTTGCACCCTCAAGCCCACTCAGACTTAAATAAGAGTAAGCCTGCAGGATCAAGATCGCGTTGTGATTAACTCAAAGGTTATCCTTAATTTGAACTTTGAGCCCATATAACTCCAACTCAAAATCTACTCAAATTATGTGTAACAGAATTGTCACAGGGCAAAATGATCAACAAAACAAGATTTATTAAACATATAAGTCATATACATGAGTGCATTTGAACTGGTCAAAGCTTTAGAATAATTTATATGTGGTTATTTGGTAAATTAACTGAATAACAACCATTATCTTGCCGTTAGCAGCATTAGAATTTTGGAATGTTCTTCGTGTGCTTTTCTACTATTTCTCTTGCGAAAATTCACAATCACTAATGACAGTCATGTCATAGAATTGTTCCATTATTAGAATAAGAATACATCTGTCAACCTAACAATTATAATGAGTATTATAACAACTAATAGGTCAAGTCGTGTTAACTGTTAAATTCTAGCTATGAAAAGTAGATACACATTTGTCAGAATGATTTTTATGAGAAGAGATGTCAGTGTGTGTGTGTGTGTGTGTGTGAATTTAAGGCAAGGAAAAAGTATAATTACTTCTAATGGTTGAGTTTATGTTGTTTCAGAAAAAGGCTAATCATTTACTGACAAAATGTCCTTTCTCGGTGCTCCTTGGTACTACCGTTTGATCTATAATTACGACTTTGGGCTATCTTCCTTGATTTTCTTTATAGGCTGATCTTTCACTCTCTCTTCACTACTTTCGGGCTACAAAAACTCTACCAGATACTGGAAAAATCTCTTGTAAATCTTCAACTGTTTTCTAAGTCTCTCAGATCTCACTCTGACTCTTCCAACATCGAATCCCACGAAATCTATGTTAAGACTGCCAAGCTCTCTCGGTTTCTTTCCCCTTTCCATTCTGACTTCATGGGTCAATAATGTGGGGCGAGGAACTAACTTGGGGACTGTCAACTTTGGAATTTGAAGCAACTGAAAATGAAATATTGTAGGAAGAAAGGAAATCCCATGTTTGTGTAAGGCAGTTTCTTTTGTTTTAAAATCGCGTCATCGAACATAAATCGATATACTTTTACGAACGGAGTTTTAGAATGACAGTCATTGGGTTTATTAGTTTCGATCTCGTAAGGAATTGTCTTGTTCTAATTTCTCACTCTCTTCTGTCACAAGTCGCAATCTGCCCTTTTCGTTCCTGAGGCAATTTAAGCAAATGCAAACTACCCGTTGCCATCTGGTAGAGGGGACTGACGTCATCTAATTGCTCTGGGCACTACACGCGATGTATCGTTTCAACAACAACTTCCCCCTAGGGCGGCGACTGACTGCTGCTACGAAATCGAAAGTTAAACGGCATTCATTCCGTCAGATTAGTTGTATAGATTGTGGAAAAAAGTATAGGACACTTTGAAGAATAAATTCTTAAAAGCAGGTGAAAGGGATAAAAAAATGATAGCATTTTTTAACACTTTAACAAGTTGTTTCTTAATTGAACTGCTGGAGCAGTGTTGAATTCAAGGGATGACCCTGAATAAAAATCGCCCCACTTGGCAAAAAATAGTAATTTTTATTTTAATATTCGTTCAAAGACCTCGGATGTTGAAAGTTTGGCCACTTTTTTTATTTTTATTTATTTAATTTTAATTGAAATTTTCTTCTTACTTCGCTCTTTAGGGGCCATATCATCAGTTTACATAATGTACACGAATTAAATAAATTTATATCAAATAAACACAACATAAAAATCCAAATCAACAAGGTGTGGTACTGTTAGGTGGTACAAATTTTCAAAATAATTAATGGGCAATATTTCTAGCTCCATAAATTGTTACTAAAATCTACTATTTCGAGCATTGCAATTTTCATTTTATGTTTTTCTGGTTCCCTTTATTTTCACACAAACTGTCTCTTGATAGTATTTAACACAAACGGTCAACTTGCGACTAATTCTTTGTATTATATATTGCAAATGTGTCCCTTGGCTTTCAGGGAAAGGCTAAACGATGTCTAGACAAAGAGAGGAGTCTACTGCAGTTTTTGATATTGTTTTCTGATTGGTTAATGCTTATCAGTATTTAACATTTAGGGCGGCAAATTTCATTTTGCTTACTGGCGGCAAATTTCATTTTGCTTGCTTAATGCTTGCACATAGGAATGCAGCACTACTGCTCCCGGTGCTTGTACCCAGGGTCGGATTTAAACCTGTATGAGGCCCTTCTCTCTCTCTTACAGTTCACCTATGACAATATTAAAAAAAAAAGGATTTTTAAAGATGGAGCGAGGGCCCTTGTAATGTGAGGCCCTAAGCTGTAGCTTGTTTAGCTTATGTGTAAATCTGGCTCTGTGTACCCCCGAAGATTAGATTCTTCCCCACCTTTCCAAACACTCTGGATTCAACACTGTGCTGGAGTATGATTCTTTCAAACCAAGGTTTGAACAAGGAGCTTGAATCCAGCTAACTAAAGGAATTATTATTTTTAATCACACTTGATCAAAAAATAGAAATCAACATTTTTCTGAAATGTAAATACCGGTGCCTAGAGCTGTATTTACATTACAGAAAAGTGGACACATTGGAGGAAAGATTTGATTGCATGTTTCTTCATATCATATTCCTTTGAAATCTGCAGTCTGAGGTAAACAACAGTCCAGTTTATTAAGAATTTCAACTTTATGAACTGATGAATAAAAATAATGATTTCTCTGTTAGAATAGAACGTAGCTTTTCCAAAATACTTAAATCAGGCAGATGTCAGCCTAATCGTTTAATTAATTTCAAGTTTATCATCATATGAACTGACGAAGAGTTGTTATTATTATTTTAATAAATTATCCCACCCCTGTCATCCCCAGGGGCTCACATCTGGTGAGTATGAATTTGGCACACACCCAAGGTCCTGAGCTGGATATCATCATTCTTCTCTTTCTTGGTGATTCTCTTCTCTCTCTGTGTGTCAGGGTAACTCGAATTTTTTTTGCTGGTGTAGCATAAGCCTCAGGCTTCCTTGCACCATATGGCTATTAATAATAATAATAAATATTATTCATTGTGAATAAGCATTAAAAACTGCAAAGCTTCAAGTTTGCATCTCAAGCTGCTGTCGCGACTGATAACCAGTTCGCAGATAAGAAGGGATTATTATTATTAGCCATATAGTGCAAGGAAGCCTGTGGCTTATGCTGCACCGGCCAAAAAAAAATTACCCTGAGAGAGAGAGAGAGAGAGAGAGAGAGAGAGAGAGAGAGAGAGAGAGAGAGAGAGAGAGAGAGAGAGAAGGGAATCACCAAGAAAGAGAAGAATGATGATATCCAGCTCAGAACAATGGGTATCATCATTCTTCTCTTTTTTGGTGATGATGATATCCAGCTCAGAACCCTGGGTGTTCTGAGCTGGATATACGATAGGAGGGATTATACGTTAAAAGCCTTGTGGATTAACTCAAGACTTGAAGGACTCTGCAAGGCTTTAGGGGGAAATTTTCTATCAGCATGCCCACACTTGTAGATAGAAGGAATTTACGGGATACACTTCAACAAAGGTGGTGCAAAGGTATTAGCATTAGTAGAGGCATTTGATGCAAGAAAGCAAACTTATGCAGCATCAGCCAAAAAAAAAAAAAAAAAAAAAAACCCACTTCCACTTCACCCCTCTGTTCGTTCAAAATACCTGTCCAGCAGAGCCTTAAACTTATTTAGGCTATCAACCTCCACGACAAGGGATGGAAGTCTGTTCCACCAACCAACCACCCACTGGCTAAAGGCAAATTTCCGCACGTCTGTCCTACATCTGTCTTTCCTCAATTTGAATTTATGCCCTCTCAGGTGATTATTCTGAGCTAGAGGAAGAATCCCATCAGCATTGAGCATGCTCAAACCATTCAAGGCTTTATACACCTCTATCAGATCACCTCGCTGGTGCCTAGTCTCCAGACACTGTAATTTGCAAAACTTAAGCCTTTCTTCGTAAGAGCACCCCTTTGTTCCATTCACTAATCTTGTTGGCCTTCTCTGTGCTCGTTCCAGCAGCTCTACATCCTTCTTGAAATGAGGCCTCCAGACCTGTATACAGTACTCTAGGTGTGGCCTGACCATTGCCTTATACAAGGGAATAATCACCTCCTTATCCCTGCTGGAAAAATTTCTGTATATCATTGACAGTACTCCATGAGCTACTCTTGCAGCCCATCTGCACTGCTCAGAGAACTTCATATCTGCCTGCACAACCACCCCCAAGTCCCTTTCATTCTCTACCACTGTCATAGTACAACAGAGTTGATACGTTGCTCTGGGGTTGCTGTTTCCCATGTGTAGTAATTTACATTTGTCAATGTTAAACTTCATTTGCCACCTCTCAGCCCATCTGCTCAACCTTTCCAGGTCCTGTTGCAGCAGCATAGTGTCAGTAGTGTCCTTGACAACCCTGCCAACCTTTGTATCGTCTCCAAACTTGGACATTAAGCTTGATATACCATCATCAGTATCATTTATAAATACAGAAAACAATAATGGACCCAGCCCTGAAGGACTCCACTAATAACATTAGTCCACGATGAGCAGTGTCCATTGATTACCACTCTCTGTCTTCTCCCCCTCAACCACCCCTTTATCCATAGCAGGAATTTGCCTCCAATGTCACACTGCTCCAATTTGTTTAGCAGTCTTCCATGTGAAACAGTATCAAAGGCCTTTCTAAGATCCAAGTATATAATATCAAAGCTGTTCCCTGCATCCAGTTCTTTTGTGACTGCATCATAGTATCCAATCAAATTGGTCAGGCAAGACTTTCCCCTTAACAAAACCATGCTGTGTCCGAGCTATAACTGAAGTCTTGTCTAAATGATCCTGCAGTGCTTCTTTAACCAGTGCCTCCATTAATTTTCCTGGAACAGAAGTTAAGCTCACAGGTCTATAATTACTTGTGTCAGCGTTTGATCCTCCTTTGTGAATTGGGGTCACATTGGAGGATCAAAGGCTGACACAAGTAATTATAGACCTGTGAGTTTTTGCCAGTATTATTGAGGATACCTTAAAGGTTCAGGGAAACTGCTAGTTAGGGGGGGATGTGGGTAATACTGACATGCGTTTATCTGATAATATTGGTCAAAGTACCTCTTGCACATACCTCAAGGATTCTTATCTGTTACCCCAACAGGATGTATTATCTAGATGTTCTGGGGGCAGAAACGTTTCACGTGAGTGGGTAGCTAATGCCAGGGAAGAGATCCTAAAAAACTTCCAGTGTTGTTAAATATACAAGAACAGTAAGTCTTAATTGTTTATACAGTAATGTTAGAAATGTCGTCAATAAAACGAGCGAATTCGAACTGCTGGTTAAAACAAGTAATGCGGACATAATAGGGCTTACGGAGACATGGTGCCACCCGGAAATTGGGGATGATGAGTTTCAGTACGGCTTGTATAATGTATTTAGGAAGGATAGGTTAGATAGAGGGGGTGGTGGGTAATGCTTCTTATCATAAGCAGCCTGAGTGCGACGATAGATTTCCTGGATTCAGACGTTTCATATGCTAGTATAGAATCTGTATGGTGTGAGATAGTTGGAAACAAAAGTATAATGCGAGTAGGAGTAATCTACAGACCAGGTGATTGTGAAGATTATGACAAAAGCCTCAACATTCAAATGGAATGGGCAAGTAAGCGTCAATGTCTTATTATGGGTGATTTCAATTTGCCTCTAATTGATTGGAGAAAATGGGAAGGAAACTCGACAAGGGAAACAAAATTTTTAAATCAACTAGATGACTTATTTGTATCAACATGTCAGGGAAAGTACTAGAGAAAAGAATATCCTAGACCTTATCATCACCCATGAATCAGATGACGTAACAGGGCTGACAGTAGAGGAACCAGTAGCAGGAAGTGATCACTGAGTTCTATGGTGGATGATGATGAGAGAGGTAGCAGCAGTAAAAGGCAAAGGAATGGGTTTTAATTTCAAAAAAGGAAATTACGATGCCTTAAGGTATTACATGGCCTCTATTAACTGGGTAGATAACGTACAGAGAATGAATACATTTGAACTGTGGTATGCTTTTAAAACAATCACAGATGCCTTGAATGCATATATACCATTAAAAAATACTCCACGAGGAGGGTTCCAAGTTGGATGAATAGTGAAGTTCCCACATTACTTGAGCAGAAAAAGGTGGCATGGAATGGTTACAGAGCAATAAAAAGTACTGAAGCCTATAACAACTACAAGGTGATCTGTAATAGAGTCATAGAAAAGGTTCGACAGGCAAAGGCAGTTTATGAGAAATCACTAGCAAACAGAGCAAAGAGGGGGGGGGGGATAAGAAATTCTTCTCATATATAAATGCCAAGAAGACCAGGACAAACCAGATCGGACCTTTACGTAAGGGAAAGGCGATATTATTAAATACACCAGCTGCGTTGCAGATGAACTCAATAGTTATTTTGCATCGATATTTACAAATGAAAAACCTTTTGTGGCAATGGGAACTTGTGGGAGCGAAGTTGACAAATATGTAATTAATGATATTAAAATTTCGCAAGATTATTTAATGAAAAAAATTTCGAGCCTACAGGCCAGTAAGGCTCCTGGAGTTGAAGGAATATACCCTATAATCTTAAGGGAGGTGGCAACTGAGTGCATTGAGGCTAATTATGCGAGCATCGCTAGACTCTGGGGAGATTCCTTTGGATTGGAAAAGTGCCAATGTATCTCCCATACATATGGGTAGCTCTAAAAGTGAAGTGAAAAATTATCGACCTTTCATCTGACTTCAGTGGTAGGAAAAATCATAGAGGCTATGATCAAGGGTGGAATTCAGGATCATTTGGATCGAATTGAAATTCTCAAGGATACTCAGCATGGTTTTGTACAGGGAAAATCATGTTTAACAAATCTGGTTCGCTATTTCAAAAGGGTAACTCACGAGCTGGATTTAGGGAATAATTTCGACATTGTTTATTTAGATTTCAGCAAAGCTTTTGAATCAGTCCCACATGAGCAGTTGCTTTATAAGCTGGAACAGGTTGGAATCACTGGGAAAAATCCTTAGATGGATAGCAGGATGGCTTCAGGGCAGGGGGGCAGAGGGTTGCGATAAATGACTATTCCTCAGATTGGGTTGATGTAAGAAGTGGGGTTCCCCAAGGATCAGTATTAGGACCACTGTTGTTTTTAATTTTCATAAACGACATTGATGAAGGGATAGAGGGCATGAAGTCGAAATTTGCAGATGATGTTAAAATTGGTAGAGTGGTTAATGATCACTTTCAAGCTGAACTGTTTCAGAGAGACCTAGATAGACTTCAGGAATGGCCCGAAAAATGGCAGCTATGCTTTAATCCAACAAAGTGTAAGGTATTACACCTGAGAAACAGTAATCCCAAAATAACTTATTCACTTAGTGGAGTTCAACTAAACCCAGTACTGGAGGAAAGGGACTTGGGTGTTACGATACGGTCAGACATGAAATTCTCTGAGCATTGTAAACAGGTTGCAAGGAAGGCCCATGGTGTCCTATCGGTGATCTATTGAACTTTCGCAAGTAGAGATAGGGACGTTGTTTGTTGTTTGTTATTTGGTTTTTAGGAGCATTAGCAACTAAGGCCATATTGCTCCGGGATATGCGGGTCATTCCTTGCCCTTTTCGCATCCTCTGTATTTGGTGGTCACAGGCTCGAATCCCGGTCTAATCAAGAAGCGTGTGCTACGCACTGCTGCTCCTTCCCACCTGGCTACAGAGGAGCCAATAGGGACGTGATAATCCCATTATATAAGGCTTTTGTTATACCACACTTGGAATACTGTGTTCAAGTATGGAGACTGCACCTAAAGAATGACATCGAGCTTCTTGAAAGGGTGCAACGACGAGTAACTCGCCTGGTGAGATCGGCAAAACGGTGTCCATAAGAAGAAAGACTTCGAATATGTGGGTTGCAGAGTTTGGAAACTAGACACCTTAGAGGAGATTTGATTGAGGTGTTTAAGGCTGTAAAGGGCATCAGTAAAATGAATGAGGACAGAATTTTAAAGGTTATAAATGATGCTAGAACTAGGAGACAAATTCAAGTTAAAGGGGAAATGTTTATATTGGACTGCAGGAAGTTTTATTTTAGCCAACGAGTTATAAATTACTGGAATAAGTTGCCTACATGGGTGGTAGAGGCTGACAGTTTGGGAAAATTCAAAGGTCATCTGGATAGTACCTTCGGGTCAGAGAAGTGCATATGATGATAGGTTTAATTTCCTTTTCTTTCACTAATTATTATTATTTATTTATTTATTATTATTTTTTTATCACTTTTTTTTTCTGGTGCAGCATAAGTCATAGGCTTTCTTGCACCATGCGGCCATTACTAATACTCATACTAAGATATACTCCATGAATGTCAAGAAAAGCAGAGAGCATACTGTGCATGTCACGTTTATTAACCGAATTCCAGAGGGTATAAGCATATACCCATATATACGGCATATTTACTTACTTATACACTGATGAGCCAAACCATTATGACCACCTACATAATATGATGTTGGTCCTCCACATGCAGCCAAAACAGCATGTACCCGGCAAGGCATGGACGCTACAATATTTCTAAATGTCTTTTGGTATCTGGTACCAACACAAAACCAGCAGATCCTTTAACTCCTGTAAGGTCCATGGTTGAGATTAGCATTAGTAGATGCTGCAGATCTGAGTTGCTGTTCCAACACAACCCACAGTTGCTTGATGGGATTGATGTCTGGGGAATTTGGAGGCCAGGGCAATACCTGGAAGTCTTCCTCATGTTCCACGAACCCAGTCTCCAACAATCCAGGCAGTGTGACATGGTGCATTATCCTGCTGAAAGACGGTACCACCAGAGGGGAAGACTGTTGCCATGAAAGGGTGTACCTGGTCAGCAGTGATGTTTAGGTAGGTGGTAGATGTCAGAATGCCTGGCACATGGATGATTGGACCCAGGGTATCCCAGCAGAACATTGCCCAAAGCATGACACTGCCACCACCAGCTTGTTTTCATCCCACAGTGCATCCAGGCACCATCACTTTCCCAGTTAAACAATGCACATGTACCCAGGCATCCATATGGTGCAACAGGAAACAATTCATCAGACCAGACGACCTTCTTCCAATTACTCAAGGTCCAGTTTCGATGCTCGCATGCCCATTGTAGTTGCTGTCACTGGTGAACCGTGTTTAGCATGGGCACTCAGGGCGGCCTGCAGCTATGCAACCCCATTTTCAGCAAGGTTCGATGTACTGTGTGTTGTGACACACACACAACACACAGTACATCAAACCGTGTGTTGTGTCACATTACTCCTGTCACCA
Organism: Mastigoproctus giganteus; assembly: GCF_048544385.1. NCBI lineage: Eukaryota > Metazoa > Arthropoda > Arachnida > Uropygi > Thelyphonidae > Mastigoproctus > Mastigoproctus giganteus. The sequence continues at coordinate 204,594,886 of NC_143583.1, forward strand.
GCATTCCAATTACTAGTGAGTTGTGCAACGGTCGCCCTTCTGTTGCCACTTACCATCTCGGAGAGCCTTTGCTCACCTCAAGCATCGATGAGCCACGGTCATCCAACACCTCGCTGGCAGTTCGTGGGTTTCATCCCCTCGGATCACTTTCAGTAGGTACTAACCACAGTTGACTGTGAGCATCCCACCGGCCGTGCTGTTTCAGATATGCTCTGACTCAGTCAACTGGCCATTACAATTTGGCCTTTGTCAAACTCGCTTAAGTCTACTGCCTTTCTCATCTGAAGAACAAGGGTAACACTGATTAATGGAGCTCAGTACCAGGTGTTTTTTATACTGTGTTCCGACCCGCACCACAGTTAGCATTAGCATTAGCATTAGTAGAGGCATATGATGCAAGAAAGCAAGCTTATTCAGCATCAGCCAAAAAAAAAAAAAAAAAAAAACACTAATCCCATTTCACCCCTCCGTTCGTTCGAAATACCTGTCCAGCTGAGCCTTAAATTTATTTAGGCTATCAACTTCAACAACAAGCGATGGGAGTCTATTCCACAAACCAACTGCCCGCTGGCTAAAGGCAAATTTCCGCACATCTATCCGACATCCGTCCTTCCTCAATTTGAATTTATGCCCTCTTAGGTGATTATTCTGAGCAAGAGGAAGAATCCCATCGGCATTGAGCATGCTCAAGCCATTCAAAGCCTTATACACCTCTATCAGATCACCTCGCCGATGCCTAGTTTCCAGGCTCTGTAATTGCAAAACTTAAGCCTTTCTTCGTAAGAGCAACCCTTTGTTCCATTCACTAATCTTGTTGCCCTTCTCTGTACTCGTTCGAGCAGCTCTACATCCTTCTTGAAATGAGGCCTCCAGACCTGTATACAGTACTCAAGGTGTGGCCTGACCAATGCCTTATACAAGGGAATAATCACATCCTTATCCCTGCTAGAAAAATTCCTGTATATCATTGACAAGACACCATGAGCTACTCTTGCAGCTCGTCTGCACTGCTCAGAGAACTTCATATCTGCCTGCACAATTACCCCCAGGTCCTTTTCATTCTCTACCACTGCCAGCGTAGTGCCACAGAGTTGATACGTTGATCTGGGGTTACTGTTTCCCATATGTAGTACTTTACATTTGTCAATGTTAAACTTCATTTGCCACCTCTCAGCCCATCTGCTCAACCTTTCCAGATCCTGTTGCAGCAGCATAGTATCAGTAGTGTCCTTAAAAACCCTGCCAACCTTGGTATCATCTGCAAACTTGGACATTAAGCCTGATACACCATCATCAATATCATTTATAAATACAGAAAACAACAATGGACCCAACACTGAACCCTGAGGAACTCCACTAATAACATTAGTCCACGATGAGCAGTGTCCATTGATTACCACTCTCTGTCTTCTGCCACTCAACCATCCCTTTATCCATAGCAGCAATTTGCCTCCAATGCCACACTTCTCCAATTTGTGCAGCAGTCTTCCATGCGCAACAGTATCAAAAGCCTTTCTAAGATCCAAATATATAATATCAAAGTTATTCCCTGCATCCAGTTCTTTTGTGACTACATCATAGTATCCAATCAAATTGGTCAGACAAGACCTGCCCTTAACAAAACCATGCTGTGTCTGAGCTATAACTGAATTCTTGTCCAGATGATCCTGCAGTGCTTCTTTAACCAGTGCCTCCATTAATTTTCCTGGAACTGAAGTTAAACTAACAGGTCTGTAATTACTTGTGTCAGCCTTTGATCCTCCTTTGTGAATTGGGGTTACATTTGCACATCTCCAGTCCATGGGTACCTCCCCTGAGTCCAAAGAAGCTCTCATAATTATGGCTAGGGGTTTGCTTACTTCCTTTGCTGCCTCCTTTAATATAACTGGATAGATACCATCCACCCCTGGTGCCTTTTTTATGTTTATCCTCAGCAATTTCTCCTCCACTTTCCCCTCAGTTATTAGAAAATAATCTAGCTCACTGCCAATGTTTACTTCACCTATGACATTCCCCTTCCTGAATAACTCCTCATGTGTGAATGTAGATGCAAAATACTCGTTTAGATTGTTAGCCACCTGAGCAGGATCCTCAACTGTAGAACCATCAACATCCAGTGGACCAATCTGATTCATCCCTTTCCGTCTTGAGTTTAAATAGGTAAAGAACTCTTTTCTGTTTTTCTTTGCGTCCTTTGCCAAGGATTTCTCATAATCTGCCTTTGGCTGCCTAATCTCCTTTGTGACTTGGTTACAGACCAACTTATATCTATCATAGGCTTCCATGTCACCCATTAATTTGTATGTATCCCATGCATTTTTCTTCTCTTCCATATGTCTCATTAGTTCATCTGACAACCATTTAGGCCTGAACCTTGAACAATATTTCTTGGTTGGTATGTAAAGCCTGGTAGCTTCCAAGATTAGTTCCTTGAATGATTCCCATTTTGAATTTGCTGTTGGTAACATCATCAGTTGGTCCCACTGTATAGAATTTAAATACTGTCTCAGACCATCATAGTCGCCTTTACGAAAGCAAAAACCCTTCCCTTTACCTCTGATGGTAGTTACCTCCTTGAGTAAATCCCACTTCAGCACACTGTGATCACTGCCACCCCGTGGTTCCTTTATCTGCAGATTCCTGATGCATGAAGAATCACTACTGATAATCAGATCAAGAGTATTACTCCCTCTAGTTGCCTCCCGAACATGCTGGTGTAGAAAACAATCATCCAATAAATCCACAAAAGCCCTGCTAGTGTGTGAGTGACCAACCCACAAATTCCAGTCAATATCTGGGAAATTAAAATCCCCCATTATAAGACTCTCTGATTTACTGGCCCATTCTATTTCCCTGTACAGTATCTTATTATACTCATCAGAGTCATTAGGCCTATAGCACACTCCTACTCTCAATTTTGATTTACCTATGCTTATGTCACACCAAACTGACTCGACACTGCACTGTCCATCAATGTCGACTGGCTTCACTTCCTTGGATTTTATGTGTTTTTTAACTAATAGCATAACCCCTCCTGTCCTGTCTATCCTTTCTATACACATTGTACTCCCCAAATTCCAGTTCTGCATTCCTTATATCTGTGTGACACCACGTCTCTGATATCCCAACAATATCTGCCTTTGATGTTTTGAGCAATACCTCAAATTCATCAAATTTATTTACTAAACTCCTAGCATTGGTGTACACGCAAGTATACCTGCACTTGTTTTTATTCTTAGCTACCCTAACACAACCCATGTGTTTACTTGTATCACAATGACTTCCAACAGTCTCTGAAATATCCTGCATCTTGTTTTTCAGGCTTCTGCTCATTCCAATAGAAGCAGTGCAAGAATCTCTTTCACCTCTGCCAGTGGCTACTGTTAATCCATTAGTCTTTGTCTCCCCCCAAGCTAGCAGTTTTCCGACCCACCTAACACTGCCTCGATAGCATCAGCAAATATTCTTGCACCCTTTCTATTTAAGTGTATCCCATCCCTGTAGAAGCAATCTCTCCTGTTAACAAGTACATTCCAGGCTGAAAAAAATTCTACCCCTTGAGCCTTGCACAATCTTTCCAGGGCCGAATTGATCGACAAGGCTCTCATCATATACTCCCTCCTATAGTTGCTTCAATTTGCCTAATGACTCGCTGGTCATAATGTTTTGGCTTATCGCTGTATATACGACATATATTGTATATTAAAAATAATAAAACTACACGTATTGCCTAAGAATCAGATTCTAGTAAATTTATTTTTTAATTTTCAGTAAATATTTGTTTTTTCAAGTCTTTAAAAAACCAAAAGGTATACGCTATTCACCTAAAAAAAATCCAGAAATATACCCTCCACTACAGCCCTAGTATAGCCTATGTGATATGTGTGAACAAAATAAATAATTGCCTGATTTATATTGGTCCGATTTTAATGAAATTTGTGATTACTGACAAGTCTTTCTAAATGGGCGAAACATAAAATTTTATGAAAATCTATTGACCGTGAGCCTAGTTTTTACTTGTGGATGGATAGACAATAATGATGAAACAATAGGTATTTTAGCACATGTGCCTATGAAAGAACATTAGATTCTTTTTCTCTTAGACAAACAATTCATACTGTTGTTGTTGTTATTTGGTTTTTAGGAGCACTAGCAACTAAGGCCATATTGCTCCGAGGATATGCGGTGGTCATTCCCTGACCTTTCCACATCCTCCATATTTGGTGGTCACGGGCTCGAATCCCGGTCTAATCAAGAAGCATGTGCTATGCACTGCCGCTCCTACCCACCTGGCTATGGAGGCGGCCAATAATTCATACCTCAGATAGTTAACTTCTATGTTAACTGACAAAGTTTTTGTAAAGTAGATAGGCAATGTGGTCGTTTAGTATTTTTATAATGTTATTTATTTATTTTTTTGTTGTTGATAACTGAATGGAAGAAGTGTGCACACATATTTTCCCCACTCTGTCCTATTTTTTTCTTGTAACAATTTCCATTAATCTGATGATGGCATACACCCTGTAGTTTTGAGGGAGACTGTGAAGGAGTGTATTGAACAATTGAGGTTAATTATGAGGGCATTTTTGGACTCGGGGGGAGATTCCTTTGGATTGGAGAAGTGCCAATAATACATAAGTGGTTCTAAGAGTGAAGTTGGTAACTACAGACCAATCAGTCTAAATTCAATGGTAGGAAAAATCTTATTGGCAATGATTAAGAGTAAAATTTAAGGGCATTTTAGCATTAGCATTAGTAGAGGCATATGATGCAAGAAAGCAAGCTTATTCAGCATCAGCCAAAAAAAAAAAACACACCACTCCCATTTCACCTCTCCGTTCGCTCGAAATACCTGTCCAGTTGAGCCTTAAATTTGTTTAGGCTATCAACTTCAACAACAAGTGATGGAAGTCGGTTCCACCAACCAACCACCCACTGGCCAAAGGCAAATTTCTGCACATCTATCCGACATCCGTCCTTCCTCAATTTGAATTTATGCCCTCTGAGCTGATTATTCTGAGAAAGATGAAGAATCCCATTGGCATCGAGCATGCTCAAACCATTCAAAGCCTTATACACCTCTATCAGATCACCTCGCCGGTGCCTAGTCTCCAGACTCTGTAATTTGCAAAACTTAAGCCTTTCTTCGTAAGAGCACCCCTTTGTTCCATTCACTAATCTTGTTGCCCTTCTCGTTCCAGCAGCTCTACATCCTTCTTGAAATGAGGCCTCCAGACCTGTATACAGTACTCAAGATGTGGCCTAACCATTGCCTTATACAAGGGAATAATCACCTCCTTATCCCTGCTAGAAAAATTCCTGTATATCATTGACAAGACACCATGAGCTACTCTTGCAGCTCGTCTGCACTGCTCAGAGAACTTCATATCTGCCTGCACAATTACCCCCAGGTCCTTTTCATTCTGCACCACTGTCAGTGTAGTACCGCAGAGTTGATACGTTGCTCTGGGGTTACTGTTTCCCATATGTAGTACTTTACATTTGTCAATGTTAAACTCTCAGCCCATCTGTTCAACCTTTCCAGATCCTGTTGCAGCAGCATAGCGTCAGTGGTGTCCTTAATAACCCTGCCAACCTTTGTATCTTCTGCAAACTTGGACATTAAACTTGATATCCCATCATCAATATCATTCATAAACACCGAAAACAACAACGGACCCAACACTGAACCCTGAGGAACTCCACTAATAACATTAGTCCACGTTGAGCAGTGTCCATTGATTACCACTCTCTGTCTTCTGCCACTCAACCATTCCCTTATCCATAGCAGCAATTTGCCTCCAATGCCACACTGCTCCAATTTGTGCAGCAGTCTTCCATGTGCAACAGTATCAAAAGCCTTTCTAAGATCCAAAAATATAATATCAAAGTTATTCCCTGCATCCAGTTCTTTTGTGACTACATCATAGTATCCAATCAAATTGGTCAGGCAAGACCTGCCCTTAACAAAACCATGCTGCGTCTGAGCTATAACTGAATTCTTGTCTAGATGATCCTGCAGTGCTTCTTTAACCAGTGCCTCCATTAATTTAACTGGAACAGAAGTTAAACTAACAGGTCTATAATTACTTGTGTCAGCCTTTGATCCTCCTTTGTGAATTGGGGTTACATTTGCACATCTCCAGTCTATGGGTACCTCCCCTGAATCCAAAGAAGCTCTCATAATTATGGCTAGGGGTTTGCTTACTTCCTTTGCTGACTCTTTTAATATAACTGGATAGATCCCATCCATCCACCCCAGGTGCCTTTTTTATGTTTATCCTCAACAATCTCTCCTCCACTTTCCTCTCATTTTGATGGATATGGCATTCACAAGTATACACAAGGTCACTTTGTTAAGGGTAAATCATGCTTAACTAACTTAGTAGGCTATTTTGACAAAGCTACTCGTGAGCTGGATTTAGAGAACAATTTTGACATGGCTTATTTGGATTTTAGCAAAGCATTTGATTCGATCCCTCATGAGAGGTATAAGCTTGAAAGGGTTTGGATTACTTGTAAGATTCTAAGGTGGATTGCTGGATGGCTGCAAGGCAGAAGGTTGTGACTAATGGATGTTGTTCAGATTGGTGTAACGTCAGGAGTGGGGTCCCTTAAGGATCTGTTCTTGGATCAATGTCGCTTCTCATTTTCATAAATGATAGCGGCAAAGGGATAGAAAGTGTGATATGTCGAAATTTGCAGGTTATGTAAAGATTGGCAGGGTTGTTAATGATCAGTGCCAAGCCGCACTCCTTCAGGATGACTTGAACAAACTTTAAAGATGGTCAGAGAAGTGGCAGCTATCTTTTAATGCTGCTAAATGCAAGGGCTTACACTTGGGGAATAGCAACCCACAAATAAATTGACAAATAAACCCACAAATATACACTTGCTGGGGTTGAATTAAAAACAGTGGGGGAAAGGGATCTGGGAGTTACAATACGGGCAGATATGAAGTTTTGTAAACAGTGTAAACAGGTAGCGGGGAAAGCCCATGGTGTCCTTTTGATGATTTATCAAATATTATCCTGTAGAGATGGGAGGTCGTAATCCCACTGTATAAGGCAATTGTAAGACCATATTTAGAATACTGTGTTCAAGTATAGAGACCTCATCTGAAAAAAGACATTGAGCTTCTAGAAAGGGGTCCAAAGACAGGCAACTTGAATGGTGAGATTAGCAGAAGGACGACTGTATGAGGAAAGACTCCGATTATGTTGGCTACAGAACTTTGGCAACCAGGCACATCAGAGGTGACCTGATTGAGGTTTATAAGAATCTGAGAGGGATTACTAAAATGAATGAAGGTGGAATTCCAGATAAAATAGAAATCCTATAATTCTATAAAGAATTGTATTCTGCAATTCTTTATAGAATTCCTATAAAAAATTCCAGAACTAGTGGCCATAAATTCAAATTACAGGGGTTGAGATTTTGATTAGATTGTAGGATGTTTTCATTTCATTTTAGCCAGCAAGCTGTTGATTTCTGGAAAAAGTTGCCCTCGCAGGTAGTTGAGGCTGACGGTTTGAATGAATTTAAAGATCAACTGGATAGTTACCTGTGCGAGGAAGGAAGCATATAATTTGTATTTTCTTATCTACTTGGTTTTTTTTTTTTTTTTGTTTGGTTTTGCAGTGTAGCAAAGCCTGTGGCTTCCTTGCACTATATGGAAAATACTATTACTAATCAACAACCCAAATTAATCTGGTAAGATTTGGATCATGAGAAAATTCATTATCCAAATTCATTTTCAAATATTTGAGGTAGTTACAATAGGGTTACCATTTTTTATCCCTCAAATGTAAAGACAAAATGGTTTCAGTGTAAAGAATAAGGAAAATAAAAATTTACCTGGGGACAGAAATAATAATTAAATAAAATTATGAATTTCTTTAATTATAATTAAACCAATGAAATTATTGCAAATTTATAAAAATAATCATTTGATTATATGGACTTAAAGAGGACCATCCTCAGTTTTTTTTTTTTTTTTAACTGCTGAATCAATGCACTGGCCTTGGCCAGAATTAACACGTTAAGGCTTTAGTGAATTTCGTACTGTGGAACAGTTGCTCCAGGGTCGTGGGGAGTGCTTATAAAACAATCTAATTATTGTAGTGGTGAAACTTCAAATTCCCCCCCCACACATGCACATGAAACTCATGAACGGGTCCTCCTGTGCTCTAATGTCTGTGCCAAATCAACTGTTTGGACCCCCCCTCCCATGGTGTAGGCCAGGTGGAAGGATAGTTTCACTGCTAAATTACTGTTCTAGGACCTCAGTCAAATCTGGCACTAAAGAGAAGATTGGATAATTCTGCTAATTCCACTTAATTTCTTTAAGACCAAATAGCATTATCTATTTCATTTTATAATTATTAAATGGTAATTTAATATTATATAAAAATATTAAATGGTGATTTAATATTTTTTATATAAAAACTACATACTGTTATAATTGATTTTAGATTTAAAAATCATAGTCGTATTTATGATATTCATAAATCTGATTATTTTGAATCTTTTCTTCATTTGGTGCCTATGCCAGAAACCATATTTACATACTCTGGATACACCACTGGTGTTTACACTGTAAAGCCATAGCAGTGGTCAGTGAATATGTCGTCATTCACCATTTTGATATCTGGCAGAATATCAGCCTGGAAAGAGAGCAGTTTCAAATTATGTGATGATACGTAATTTTTTCGAGTCACCTAATCTCCTTTTTAAAAATTGGGGATAAATATTTTCTAAGGGTAGGAAATCCATTGTGGGGATGTCTGGTGACTGCAGGAGAAACTATAAATTCTTTCCCCCCACCAGAATGCTGAATAACTGCCACATGATTTTTAACCATAACAAACTAAGTAATTAGGTCCCACCATACAGTAACAGATGTGGTGCTGTTGTATGTGATAGTGACATGTTATTTTGTGGTGCAGATGCAGTAGGGTGCCAAAAGGAAAAGAGAAAAATAACCTTGAGGATCAAAAAAGACACTGTAAGGGCCCATGCTTGTGTTGATATACCACTGTATTCTAAACTATACTGATTACTTTGCAAATTAATATACAATTTCATTGAATTATAATTCGTCAAATAATTGAGTTTAATTACATATTAACTTTTGTGATAATTTTAGATATAACTGATTTATTTAGGTTAAATCACTAATAAGATGCCATGCACATTTTGTCTCTTGCTTACATTGCATGGTAACCTTCACATCTGATTGTTTGTTATTTGGTTTTTAGGAGCATTAGCAACTAAGGCCATATTGCTCCTGGGATATGCGGTGGTCATTCCCTGACCTTTCCGCATCCTTGCATTTGGTGGTCACAGGCTCGAACCCCGGTCTAATCAAGAAGCATGTGCTATGCACTGCTGCTCCTGCCCACCTGGCTACGGAGGCACCTACATCTGATTGTATCATAGCACCAAGTGTCTCTCCTCATTTCCTCCCACACTAGCTACATTGCTCTTAATGTATAGGTCATTTTGGGTTAGTTCCCAAATGCAGAACCCTACATTTCACAGATTAAAATATAACTACCATTTTTCCAACTATTCATAAAATTTGCCAAATCATATCCTTTATTTCCTAATTAATATCATTCAAAAAATCAGCAATAAGAATGGCTCTCCTAGGACACACCCATTGGGATAAGGCCCTTAATAACACTGTTTCACATTATATAACTGAGCTATCACATGGTGACACTTGTAAAAGCTACTAATGTGGAAATATATGAGCCCTCAAACATAATTTCTGGGTACCACTGGTAATTCGATATCCACCCCCTCCCAAGGCCAATCTTTAGTGATTCCACTTATAAACTTGGTCCTCTGGATCCACCTTAAGATCTCACTCATAATTCCAATATGCTACACCTTCAGCATATACAGAACTTCTCATTGTGGAACTATGTCAAAACTTATCCTTTTAGGATATCTCAAAATTAACACATAATGCACCAGTCATCAAGTATCTATTACATTTCTCACCAGTGAAATTAAGATGTTAACATTAATTTCACTGTTTTGTTTTGTATTCTCCTCCCCAAAAGCTATGACAGAGGCAATATTTACTAAGGTGTCAGTGTATTGTGTGTATTCTATGGTTTGCTGGATGACAAACCCAAGTTACTTGGTGAGGGAACTGTGCGACCATCACCCAATGCTAACTGAGGCATGTGAAAAAGTCTATATATATATATATATATATATATATATATATATATAAGTTTATAGGTAGTAGTAGTAGTGGTATGTGATGCAAGAAAGCAAATGTATGAGCTTATGCAGCATCAGCCAAAAAAAAAAAAATCACACCATTCCCTCCAAATGCCTGTCCAGTTCCTCCTTAAATTTATTCAACCTATCAACTTCCACAGCGACAGATGGAAGTTTGTTCCAGAAATTAACCACCCACTGGCTAAAGGAAAATTTCCACACATCTATTCTACATCTGTCTTTTCTTAATTTGAATTTATGCCCCCTTAGATTCGTAATCTGAACAAGTGGAAGGATCCCATCAGAATTCAGCGTGCTCAACCCATTCAAGGCCTTATATACCTCAATCAGATCACTGTGCAGGTGCCTAGTCTCCAGCCACTGCAATTTGCAGAACTTAAGCCTCTCTTGGTAAGAGGATCCCTTCATTCCCCTCACCAATCTTGTTGCCCTTCTCTGTACACGCTCAAGTAAATCTACATCCTTCCTAAAATGAGGCCTCCAGACCTGTATGCAGTACTCAAGCCGTGGCCTGACCATTGCCTTATACAGAGGGATAATCACCTCCTTTTCCCTGCTAGCAAAATTCCTATATATCATTGACAAAACCCCATGACCCGCCCTGGCAGCCTGTCTGCATTGCTCAGAAAACTTCATATCTGCCTGCACAATTACTCCCAGGTCTTTTTCATTTTCTACCACCTTAAGTGTAGTACCACACAGTTGGTATGTTTCTCTGGGGTTACTTCTACCCATATGTAGTACTTTGCATTTGTCAAGATTAAACTTCAGTTGCCACTTCTTAGCCCATCTGCCCAAATTATCTAGATCCTGTTGCAGTAGCACACTGCCATTACTGTCATTAACAACCCTGTCAACCTTTGTATCAACCCTGTCAACCTAGGTAGAGAGGAAGGGGATGGAATAGGTAAAGGTAACGGGCTAACAGAACTGAAATTGTAACTATGGAGAACAAGGAAGGGACAGAAGGTAATGAGAAGTAATTAGAAGTACTCAATGCTGTGTATCTATGATTTTTGGCAGCTGGCCCTCGAAGAAGGCCAGCTGCCAAAATCAAAAGAAAAAACAGCAAGACATATTATAAGGAATACGTATATTTCAGCCATGAAATATACACGTCTTATAACTCAAATTTTAAACCCTATCTTCTATACTGGCCTTTCAAATTTACCATGTGCTGCATATATTTCATGTCGGAAAGGCTTACTTCTTGCTGTTTTTTCCTTTTATTTTGGTGGCTGGCCTTTGAATAAGGTGTTGAAATCATATGATACATAGCATTAAGTACTTCTAGTTACTTCTTATTACCTTCTGTCCCTTCCTTCTTCTCCGTAGTTACAATTTCAGTTCTGTTAGCCCTTTACCTATCCCATTCCCTTCCTCTCTACCCACAAACTTATGTATCCATTGTGGTCATTGGCTTCTTTCTGCTTAATTTTGGCAGTGTCCCTAGTTCATAAACCATTAATTATATAATATGTACTGTTACATTCTTCGTAAAAGTCTTATAAATAAATAAATTATATATATAGAGAGAGAGAGAGAGAGAAAGAGAATTATAAATATTAAAAAAAAAAAAAAAAAGATTTGGCTTATTGCTCACTCTCTACTATCCCCTCTCATCTTGCGTATATAATTTGTGTATTTATTTGTTCAGTCTTTTATCTGTTGGGCTAGCTGTTATTCCAATACACTGCTAAAATTTTGATAAAGTATTACATTTTTCTTATTCCGGCTAACTGACCTATTATGTCCTACAATTACTGGCAAGTAGCAATCAGAAATAGCTTTTGCTGATTATTATTTGGATTTATTGAGTGGTGCTAGCCCTTGATAATATACCATTCAATGTATCCAGTTATGATATTTAGCAATAATTTTAATAATAATAATTTAATTTTTTTTTATGGTCTTCTCTTTTGGTTATAGCTCAGGGCACATATACCTTTTCTTACAGTATTAGCTAGGCTGTTTTCCACTTTCCTTTCTAATATGCATAGCTTTACTTCTCCTTTTTCAAATATCTATAATTCTTCATATTTTGTTATTCTCTAATATCACAGTCTGAAGTAATGTGTAATTGTTAAATGACATTTTCAATAACATTAATCAGTTCTGTTAAATTTACTTTACATAATATCATTCTTCATTTATATGCCTTTACTTGCCTATGCTTGTACAATAGCCTTCTATGTGCAACAGTATCAAAAGCTTTCCTAAAATCCAAGTACAGTAGTTCCCCCTTATCCACGGTTTTGCTTTCTGCAGTTTCAGTTACCCGCGATCCGAAAATATTAAATAGAAAATTCCAGAAATAAACAATTCATAAGCTGTATACACTACCTGCCTGTTAGTCACTTAGTAGCCATCTCGGTTATCAGATCAACTGTCACAGTATCGCAGTGTGTGTTCAAGTAACTCTTATTTTGCCCCCATTATTAACTCTTAATAATGCCCCCAAAGTGAAAGAGTAGTGATGCTGGCAATTCAGATATGCCGAAGTGAAGCTGTAAAGTGCTTCCTTTAAATGAAAAGGAAAGAAAAATTAATAAGGAATTTAATAAGGAAATTAAATTTAATAAATTTAATAATAAGGCGATTTAATAAGGAAAGAAAAAAAATCGTATGCTGAGGTTGCTAAGATCCACGGTAAGAACGAATCTTCTATCTGTAAAATTGTGAAGAAGGAAAAAGAAATTCGTGCTAGTTTTGCTGTCACACCTCAAACTGCAAAAGTTACGGCCACTGTGTGTGATAAGTGCCTAGTTAAGATGGAAAAGGCATTAAATTTGTGGGTGGAAGACATGAACAGAAAACATGTTCCAATTGACGGCAACGTGTTGCACCAGAAAGCATTGAGTCTATATGAAGACTTCAGCAAGGTATTCCCTGAAACAAGTGACATCAAGCCATTTACTGCAAGTAAGGGAGAGTTACACAGGTTCAGGAATAGGTTTGGACTGAAAAATACAAAAATTACTGGAGAGGCTACATCTGCCGATGAAGAAGCTGCTGCCACATTTCTGGCAGAGTTCAAGAAGTTGATTAAGGAGAAAGAATACCATCCAAAGCAAGTCTTCAGTTGTGATGAAACCGAGCTCTTCTGGAAGATGCCCAATAGAACCCACATTCATAAAAGTTAAAAGGAAGCACCAGGGCATAAAACATGGAAGGACAGATTAACTCTGGTACTAGGTGGAAACGCTGCAGGGCATATGATAAAGCCAGGCATAGTGTACAGAGTGTAGAACACACGTGCCCTCAAAAACAAAAATTATCTGCCTGTGTTCTGGCAACCTAATCAGAAAGTGTGGGTGACGGCCATCTTGTTTATGGAATGATTCCACCAATGCTTCATCCCAGAAGTGCAAAAATACTTGGAAGAGGAAGGGTTGGAATTTAAAGTCCTATTAATAATAGACAATGCACCTAGCCATCCTGAATCTGTTTGCTATGTCGAAGTTGTATTTTTACTTCCAAATACAATCTCATTGCTTCAGCCCCTTGACTATGTCATCATTCTGTTTGTCAAGGCCACATACACCTGCCTGGTATTTGATCAGCAATTGATGCAGACCCTAATCTGGACATAATGCAGTGCTGAAAATTATTCACTATTGCTGATGCAATACCATTCATCAAAGCTGCAATGAATGAATTAAAATGAGAAACTATAAATGCCTGCTGTAAGAACTTATGGAGCGAAGTCGAGAATGATTTTAAAGGCTTCCCAGGAATCGATGGAGAAGTTAGGAAAATCATTCACGCAGCAAGACAAGTTGGTGGAGAAGGATTTGCCGACGTGCTTGATGAAGCAGTGAAAGAACATGTTGAAGGCAATCGAAAAGTGTTAACAAATGAGGAATTGGAAGAGCTTGTTGAGTCATGAAGAGAGGAAGAGGAAGAAGAAACTGAAGCTGAACCAGCAATGTGAACATTACCAAAATTTGCTTAAGTGTTTCGAGTTGCACAGACATTAAAGGACAAAATTATGGAATATGATCCCCGGATGGAATGCAGCATTAAAGTCACCCGGATGATCACCGAAGGATTACAATCTCTGCAGCAACACCTTGATGAGTTAAAAAGAAAGAGACAACTTTCCAATTACAATGTTCTTCCAGAAGGTTTCGGTAAAAAACCTGCAACTGTTGAGGATCCCCGACCATCGACATTGTCATGGCTCGATGATCCAGGATCACCTGAAGCAGATGATCCTCCTTGTAACGTATCATCAGAAGATCAATAGTAGCCTAATGCTACATCACAATGCCTACTTCATTCACCTCATCACCGACCGGGCTAGCCGAGTGGGTAAAGTACCCGCCCGGTAACCCAAAGGTCGCGGGTTCGATTCCCGCCTCGGGCTTGGATCAAAGTACTGCAAAAACCTTGGGAGGTGCAATATGGCCACAGAAGCCGATGCGCCAACAACTACCAAATCAAAAAAAAAAAAAAAAAAAAAATTCACCTCATCACGTAGGCACTGTATTATCATCATCACAAGAAGAAGAAGGGTGAGTACAGTACAATAAGATATTTTGAGAGAGAGAGAGAGACCACATTCAACATAACTTTTATTATAGTAAATTGTTAAATATTCTATTTTATTATTAGGTATTGTTGTTAATCTCTTACTGTGCCTAATTTATAAATTAAATTTTATCATAGGTACTTATGTATGTATAGGAAAAAACATAGTATATATAGGGTTCGGCACTATCTGTGGTTTCAGGCATCCATTGGGGGTCTTGGAATGTATTCCCCACGGATAAGGGGGGATGCCAAGTGTTTGTTAAATACTTGGCATCCCATGTTTGTTAAACACTTGGCATCTTGATATCAAAACCAAGTTACAAAGGAGGTTAGGCAGGCGAAGGCAGATTACGAGAGATCCTTGGCAAGGGATGCGAAGAAAAACAGCAAAGAGTTCTTTACTTATGTAAACTCTAGAAGGAAGGGGATGAATCAGATTGGTCCACTTGAGATCAATGGGTCAACTGTTGATGACCCTGCTCAGGTAGCTAACAAACTAAATGAATATTTTGCATCGACATTCACACATGAGGATTTATTCAGCGAGGGGAATGCCAGAGGTGTATTCAACTCTAGCAGTAAGCTAGAGAATCTTGTAATAACTGAGAGCAAAGTGGAGGAGAAATTGTTGAAGATAAACACAAGAAAGGCACCTGGGGTGGATGGGATCTATCCAGTTATATTAAAGGAGGCAGCAAAGGAAGTAAGCAAACCCTTAGCCATAATTATGAGAGCTTCCTTGGACTCAGGGGAGGTACCCATGGACTGGAGATGTGCAAATGTGACCCCAATTCACAAAGGGGAATCAAAGGCTGACACAAGTAATTATAGACCTGTGAGTTTAACTTCTGTTCCCGGAAAATTAATGGAGGCACTGGTTAAAGAAGCACTGCAGGATCATCTAGACAAGACTTCAGTTATAGCTAGGACACAGCATGGTTTTGTTAAGGGTAAGTCTTGCCTGACCAATTTGATTGGATACTATGATGCAGTCACAAAAGAACTGGATGCAGGGAGTAACTTTGATATTATATACTTGGATTTTAGAAAGGCTTTTGATACTGTTGCACATGGAAGACTGCTGCACAAATTGGAGCAGTGTGGCATTGGAGGCAAATTGCTGCTATGGATAAAGGGGTGGTTGAGGGGGAGAAGACAGAGAGTGGTAATCAATGGACACTGCTCATCGTGGACTAATGTTATTAGTGGAGTCCCTCAGGGTTCAGTGTTGGGTCCTTTATTGTTTTCTGTATTTATAAATGATATTGATGATGGTATATCAGGCTTAATGTCCAAGTTTGCAGACGATACGAAGGTTGGCAGGGTTGTCAAGAACACTACTGACACTATGCTGCTGCAACAGGATTTGGAAAGGTTGAGCAGATGGGCTTCGAGGTGGCAAATGAAGTTTAACATTGACAAATGTAAAGTACTACATATGGGAAACAGCAACCCCAGAGCAACGTATCAACTGTGTGGTACTACACTGACAGTGGTAGAGAGTGAAAGGGACCTGGGGGTGGTTGTGCAGGCAGATATGAAGTTCTCTGAGCAGTGCAGACGGGCTGCAAGAGTAGCGCATGGTGTATTGTCAATGATATATAGGAATTTTTCTAGCAGGGATAAGGAGGTGATTATTCCCTTGTATAAGGCAATGGTCAGGCCACACCTAGAGTACTGTATACAGACCTGGAGGCCTCATTTCAAGAAGGATGTAGAGCTGCTGGAACGAGTACAGAGAAGGGCAACTAGATTGGTGAATGGGACAAAGGGGTGCTCTTACGAAGAAAGGCTTAAGTTTTGCGAATTACAGTGTCTGGAAACTAGGCACCAGCGAGGTGATCTGACAGAGGTGTACAAAGCCTTGAATGGTTTGAGCATGCTCAATGCTGATGGGATTCTTCCTCTTGCTCAGAATAATCACCTGAGAGGGCATAAATTCAAATTGAGGAAAGACAGATGTAGGATAGATGTGCGGAAATTTGCCTTCAGCCAGCGGGTGGTTGGTAGGTGGAACAGACTTCCATCCCTTGTCGTGGAAGTTGATATCCTAAATAAGTTTAAGGCTCAGCTGGACAGGTATTTCGAAAGAACAGAGGGGTGAAGTGGAAGTGGTTATTTTTATTTATTTATGTTACTTTTTTTTTTTTTTTTTTTGGCTGATGCTGCATAAGCTTGCTTTCTTGCATCAAATGCCTCTACTAATGCTAATGCTAAAAATTATTTTTTGCATCCAGTTCCTTTGTGACCACATCATAGTATCCAATCAAATTGGTCAGACAAGACTTCCCCTTAACAAACCCATGTTATGTCTGAATTATAACTGCAGTCTTGTCTAGATGATCCTGCAATGCTTCTTTAACCACAGACTCCATTATTTTCCTGGGATAGAAGTTTAAGCTAACAGGCCTGTAATTACTTGTGTTGCCCTATGATTCCCCCCTTTGTGAAAAGGGGATACATTTGCACATCTCCAATATAATTAGATAGATCCCACCCACCCTAGGTGCCTTTATGTCTAACTTCAACAATTTCTCTTCCATTTTCCTCTTTATTTCAAAATCATTTGGCTCCCTGTTAAGAGTTTGTTAAACACTTGGCATCCACTTCCCTAATTAATTCTTCAAGTGTGAATGTAGATGCAAAATACTTCTTCAGTCTGTAAGCAACCCGAGCAAGATCATCAACAGTTGAACTATCGATATCAAGTGGGCCAATATGATCAATCCCTTTCTTTCTGATGTTTATATAAGTTCTGTCATTTTGTGCTTGAATTCAGTAGAAATTATTAGAACATCTCTCTTGTCTTTCCATTTGGAAACAGCCACACCTTTGGCATACCTGTATATACTCTCACCAAATTTTAGCTTTGCTGTTGAGATAGTCTTTGGAATTTTTTTTCTGTCAGCATTATTATTATTATTAGCCATATGGTACAATGGCTAATATAAGCCTCAGGCTTATGCTGCACCAGCCAAAAAAAAAAAAAATCCTGAGCTATCGAGAGAGAGAGAGAGAGAGAGAGAGAGAAGTAGAAGGGAAACACCGAGAAAGAGAAGAATGATGATATAAGCTCAGAACCCTGGGTGTGCCAAGCCCATACTCACCAGATGTGAGCCCCTGGGGTTTATCATATACTTGGATTTCAGGAAAACTTTTGATACTGTTGCACAAATTGGAGAGGTATAGCATTAAGGGTAAGTTGCTACAATGGATAAAGGGATGGTTGAGTGGGAGACGACAGAGTGGCAATCAATCAATGGACACCGTTCCTTGTGACAAATGTTATTAGTGGAGTTCCCCAGGGTTCAGTGTTGGGCCCATTCTTGTTGTGTATATTTATCAATGATATTGATGAAGGTATATCAGATTTAATGTCCAAGTTTTCAGATGATACAAAGGTTGGCAAGGTTGTTAACGACAGTAAAGACAGTATGCTACTCCAACTGGATCTAGATAAGTTGGAAAAATGGGCTAAAAAGTGGAAACTGAAGTGTAACATTGACAAATGCAAAGTACTGCATATGGGTATCAATAACCAAAGAGAAACGTACCAACTGTATGGTACTACACTCAGGGCAGTGGAAAGTGAAAAATACCTGGGGATAATTGTGCAGTAAAATATGAAGTTCGCCGAGCAGTGCAGAGGGGCTGCCAGGGCAGGCCATGGAGTCTTGTCAATGATATATAGGAATTTTGTTAGCAGGGACAGGGAGGTGATTATCCCATTATACAAGGCAATGGTCAGGCCACACCTAGAGTACTGTGCACAGGAGGCCTCATTTTAGGAAGGATGTAGAGTTGCTAAAATGAGTACAAAGAAGGGCAACAAGATTGGTGAGGGGAACAAAGGGGTGCTCTTACCAAGAAAGGCTTAAGTTCTTCAAATTGCAGTGCCTGGAGAGTGGGCACCTGCGAGGTGATCTGATTGAGGTGTATAAGGCCTTGAATGGGTTGAGCAAGCTGAATGCTGATGGGATTCTTCCTCTTGCTCAGATTAAGAACCTGAGTGGGCACAGATTCAAATTGAGGAAAGACAGTTGTAGAATAGATGTGTGGAAATTTGCCTTTAGCCGTGGGTAGTTGATTGGTGGAACAGACTTCCATCTTTTGTTGTGGAAGTTGATAAGTTCTTCAAATAGGCCTCTGGGGTTGGGTATATTCATACTATAAATTTTTAGTGTTTCTCACCAACCATTGAAGTAAAAACGGAAACCAAAATCTTAAAATCAGATCTACTGTAAATTTATCGTAAACTTAAACATACACTTTTTAAGATTTTGGTTTCCGTTTTTACTTCAATGGTTGGTGAGAAACACTAAAAATTATAGTGTGGAAGTTGATAGCCTTAATAAATTTAAGGCTGAGCTGGACAGGCATTTGGAATGAATGGAGGGGTGAAATGGGAGATTTTTTTTTTTTTGGCTGATGCTGCATAAGCTTGCTTTCTTGCATCGTATGGTAATGGTAATGTCAGAAAATTAAAAACCATTCTCACCCAAGTCCAATAGTTTGGAGCTTTATCTACTATGTAGATATCATGCATGATCTATTACATCATGATAGAACTGAATTCATAAAACCAGATGACTTTTTCTAATGTCTCTTTATATAGTCAGGGCCATGCTTATGAACAGGCATATAAGGCATTAGCCTCGTGCCTCACCATAGAGGAGGCCTCTATAACCTCAAATTTTTAAAGCAATTTCTTTTTTTAATGCCCTGATCTAAACTAGGGCCCACTTATACCTACCATGTAAACAGAGATAGGTGAAATTTACTGAAAGTGTGGATGACTCATTTCTGCGAAATAACAGATTAATTTATAGAATAAAGGAAAATAACTCTCTTCTAATTCTCTAATATGGTGTAACAGTAGAACATAAGTTGATAATAGCTTATTATCTGTGTTGGGAATATGCTTTAATCTTTTCCACTGGCTATGAACACAAGAAATCAGTTAACCAGCATGACTTGCTCAGTACAGTATGTGGGAGTCAGTTGTGTGTTTTGGACACCACTAAATTGTGGAATGTCCCTTTTGTTCTTAATTCATGCATTCTACAGCAGCAGCTCTATTAGCATTAGTAGAGGCATATGATGCAAGAAAGCAAGCTTATGCAGCATCAGCCAAAAAAAAAAAAAAAAAACATGCTCCCATTTCACTCCTCCATTCATTCAAAGTACTTGTCCAGCTCAGCCTTAAATTTATTTAGGCTATCAACTTCCACAACAAAGGATGGAAGTCTGTTCCACCAACCAACCACTCTCTGACTAAAGTCAAACTTCCTCACATCTATCCTACATCTGTCTTCTCTCAATTTGAATTTATGCCCTCTCAAATGATTATTCTGAGCAAGGGGAAGAATTCCATCAGCATTGAGCATGCTCAAACCATTCAAGGCTTTATACACCTCAATCAGATCACCTTGCAAGTGCCTAGTCTGCAGACACTGTAATTTGCAAAATTTAATCCTTTCTTCGTAAGAGCAACCCTTTGTTCCATTCACTAATCTCGTTGCCCTTCTCTGTACTCGTTCCAACAGCTCTATATCCTTCTTAAAATGAGGCCTCCAGACCTGTATACAGTACTGAAGGTGTGGCCTGACCATTGTCATATATAAGGGGATAATCACCTCCTTATCCCTGCTAGAAAAATTCCTGTATATCATTGACAAGACACTATGAGCTACTCTTGCAGACTGTCTGCACTGCTCAGAAAACTTCATATCTGCCTGCACAATTACCCCCCGGTCCTTTTCGTTCTCTACCACTATCAGTGTAGTACAGAGTTGATACTTCACTCTATTGCCTAAAGGCCAGAGGTGCAAACAATGCGAGACAGGGTTTAGTTCAGTACTGTTCTTTATATTTCACAGTTTTACATTTGTGTTTAAACAGAGCAGTAAAAATAGTTTTTTTCTGATTATATTTATATATGCAAGTTTTTTTTTTGGACTTGGATATCTTTAAAGGAGGCCTCCGCCTCTTTGCACCTCAGGCCCCAAGAAGTTTAAGTACGGTCCTGAGTATAGTGACTACTACTTGCTTACTGTTTCAAAAGTCCAGGTTTGATTCCATTTCTAAAGGGAAAACCCAAAAGAATTTTGATCAACCTCTGGTGTCTTAGATTATGTTGATCTCATATTGCTAGGAATTACTGTCCATTGAATGTTGTATATGTTTGTTCAGGCACATATATGCTTAAAAGTGGCTAAATCAGACAGTGTGTATGTGTGTGTGTATATATATATATATATATATATATATATATGGGATAAATATAGGGAGTCAGTTATAACCAAGGTCACCAATCTATCAAGCAGCATCAAATGAAAAGAAAGCATATTAATGTCATCTACACCACATGTATGGTCTGTACAGTACACTGTGTTAAAGATGGCAATGAAGGAACCAGTGCAGTAAGTCTCCATTCTTTTTTAGAAATGAATTGCACCTTGTCTTTATGTTGGAATTCTTCATATGGAAACAAGTAAGTGGCCAGTGATTACACAATTACCAGAAAACAGTTTTGATCCATCCTTAGTAAGCTTTCTGATAGGCTATTACTTCTTTGAGGAATTTGTGTTGAATTCCTCAAAGCTTCCATATTTGTATGTAATAGTGGATTGTTATAGCATAACTGCAGGGATTTTCCATAGTCGCAGTGAGCATATTATCCACATGTTAATTTGCTAGATTGTTCACTGTGAAGTTACTTGACACAATAGGTATTTAAT
Source organism: Mastigoproctus giganteus (assembly GCF_048544385.1). NCBI lineage: Eukaryota > Metazoa > Arthropoda > Arachnida > Uropygi > Thelyphonidae > Mastigoproctus > Mastigoproctus giganteus. The sequence goes on from NC_143583.1 coordinate 204,616,422, forward strand.
AATGTACTTAACCTGAAAAACTGTAGACAGTATTGTACCGTAACCATTACAGGCCAATTTGCAGGCATACATTTCTGTTTAATACTTGCTTCACTTCTTTGTGATTTAATAAAATGGTTGGTAACCTTAGAATATGAGGATCCTTGTCCCTATGCTACTTTTTGGTATCTCCCCTTGGTGTGTGTGTGTATGTGTGTGTGTGTGTGTGTGTGTGTGTGCGCAGTGCCTCAAAATATTTTAAAAAATATAATCTGTCTTTGAGTATGTTTGTTGTCATTCAAATATTTTAATATATATAACATAAGTGTTAAATGGCCACAGTTTTTTTTTTATAATTCTTTAAAATTGATTTAAAGGTTATTAACTTTTGGCAAAGCTAATATAAAGCAAAAATGTTTTAACATTATTTCATAACAAATATAAGAAAAGAAACTTGCGTGTGTTTTAATTTTATTAAAACTTTAATTCACATGAGTCTGAAGAGATCATTAATGTATTTACATGACATGATGATTTTATACTACAGTATGAGGTTATTTATTTGTAATCACACATTGACAAATTTGCTTTCAAGAAATTTACTACAGAACATGCATATATAAAATTTTGTAATTAGTTTTAGAAATTCTGCTGATGAAACTTAAGGATGCATAATGCCAATTTCCAAATAGTTTACAAAATGCTTTATTTTGTTTAGATTTACAAAAGGAAATCCTGATTTCGAATGCAACTTAATTTTAAAATAGATTGCATATAGAGAAACAATTTTCCTCCCTCCCCATTACTGCTAGTCTTTCAACCAGTTGAATTTCTTGCATAGGACCTCTAAATTCCTTTTTGTCTCTTCCTGTAGATAAGATGGTATAAATAAAACAGCCGATGAAATACCAACTGGTAAGTATTTTTGTTTGGATTACCATAAGCAGTAGTGCTTAATATTCAATTTTAAACATACTTATTTTATAAATAAAAATCACTAAATGAAAAATTCCAGTTCCACAGATGAAGTGAGCTTTTTCAACACACTATCAAATGGTAATGCAACAGAAGGAATCTCAGCTGGGGAACACTATGATTGATTACAACTGAAGTTTGTTTCATGTATCACACTATATAAAATCCACTTTAAAAATGTTCAAGTAACTATCTGTCTTGAAGTATATTTGTTGCTGCACATTGTCCAACTATAAGGCCGCTCATTTGTATGTATTTTCAAATGTGCAGTAACGAATTCTGCACGTGAAAATTTGCTACCACATGTTGTACAAGTATAAGGTCTTTCTTTTGTATGTGTCTTTTGGTGCACTCTTAGGTGATCAGGACGCTTGAACTTGCTACCACATGTAATACAACCATAAGGCCTATCATCTGAGTGAGTCTTAAGGTGATCTGTAAGATGGTTTGATTGCCTAAACCTTCTACTGCATACTTGACAACTAAATGGACGTGTATCACTGTGTATAAGACTATGTCTCATAAGAGCAGATTTGTGAGGGAAAGCTTTGTTACACTGAGTACACTGATAAGGTCTCTTATTTTTGTGAATTAATAAGTGCTTCTTGAAGTCTGAAACAATATCTGTTGAAAATGTACATTTCGGACACTTATGGCGTTTTTTAACATTCTTTCCATCTGGAACCTGTGTTGGTGCAGAAGTTCGAGGAGCTGACACTTTTCTAGTTGCAATGAGTACAACCTTTTTTTGTTCTGAAATAAAAAAAAAAAATCAAAAAAAAAAAAAAAAAAAATCAGAAAGTTAAATTCATATCGGTTATAACATATAAACAACATAAATTAATGGGCATATTCTGAGATAGCAAATTTCTAAATAATAATTGTATTTCCCTACTTGAAATAAAATTAGCATCAATGTAACTTGCTCTGTATGCATATAACTTGATTTTAGACTAGATGGAAATCTGTTAGAATGGGTGCAGAGAAGAGCAACACAATTAGTAGTTGAGGATACAAAAAAGGGTTGAGTAAACTAAATGATGTTGTCATCTTTACCCTTTCTCAGGTGAAACATACACACAAAAAGGGATATAAATTTAAACTGAAAAAGCATGGTTGCAAAATAGATGTGTGCCTTCAGCTAGAGAGTAGCTCACTATTGGAATAAATTTCCACTTAGGGATTGTGCAAATGAAACAGATAAAAGGTTTTTTTTGACTGATGCTGTTTGCTAAATTCATAATTTTACCAATACTAATTCACATTGCTGCATAATAAGTTAACAGCATGTTTTGAATTTATGGTAATAAACCATGAAAAAAAATTTTTTTAAGAGTTTACCAAGAAATAATCAGCACCATTTAATTATTAGTCATTTCAAACTGTTTTTTGGTATTTTACTCTTTGGTAAATTATATCTTGTCTCAGTAAATTGACATATGGCCCACCCTGTATATTTTTGAGTGAATAATTTTTTAAGGGACAAATTTTTATATGACAAAGTGCTCCTTTTATTATGGTATGGAAACCCTTTTGGCTTGTTAAGGTTACTTGTCTTCTCTACTCCATCTTATATGAGCTTCCCTTCTTTTACCCAGAATCCCAGTTTATGTTTTATGATTACGTAAAGTATTCTATTACTCATTTCTTTGTATATATTTATAGCTCTTACAGGCGTAGAGCAAGAAATGCAAATAGCCTTGACAAGCTGAAGAGTTGTTCCCTACAATAGCTACGTTTATCTTTGATTATCCTATAAGGAGATTGCTATAAGTTTTAATCAATAATGATATCCAGTTAATGTTACACACTATCTTTAATCAGAATATATATATATATACAGGGTGAGCCATATATCAGTTTAACTAAGAGATGCAATTTATTGAATAATAAATTATCAAAACTAATTTGAACAATTCATTTAAATGTCATAAATAATATAATATTAATAAAGTAATATGGTCATAAAACTGACTTTAAGATTTAAATTGTACAAGGTTAACTGACATAAAGGGTTTAGTGTCAAACAACGTTAACCAGAAAACTACATTTCTGTTTTGAGACAACTTTAGTTTTACTTTATACAAATAACAATACATATTGTGTCTTTTTTTTTTTTTTTTTTGGTAGTTGTTGGCGCATAGGCTTCTGTGGCCATAATGCACCTCCCAAGATTTTTTTTGCAGTACTTTGATCCAAGCCCGAGGCGGGAATCGAACCCACGATTCCCGCCTCGCAGGAGGGCAGGAATCGTGGCAGGCACTTTACCCACCCGGCTAGCCCGGTCGGCACATATCATGTCAAACAGCTGTATCTCTCTAGCACTTTACAAGTTAGATTGGGCTATAAACATATTTCTGGTAAACCAAGAAAATGTCAAATGACTTTTTCTTGGTTAATTACAAAAACATTTACTACAAAATCATTTTGTAGTTAATGTTTGACACTAAACCTTTGATATGGCCTGGCCTATATATAAACAGAGTGGCCAGTTTATTAAGTATTCCTCCATCATCCAACGAATCAACAGAGGCAGTATCATGTATCCATACTGAGCTATATAAAGCAGATTAGAGACAGAGGGAGAATGTGTGTATGTGTGCATATGCACTCAAATTCAGAAAGAAAATGGGCTAACATTACAACTTAAGTGATGTTGAGTTTAGTATGATAGTCAGCACCTGAAATACCAGTGCAAGTATCATAACACTGCTACCTATGATACTTGCACTGGTGTGTTCACACAGAAGTGTTTAGAGCAGGGGAATGGAACCTTTAATGGTAGGGAACCAGAAAAAATAAAGTGTTGAAGGTATCGGGGTTTCAAGAACAGTTAATTACTAATTTTTCAAAACAGAATTTAATTTATATTTATATTTTAAATATAAATTAAAGTATAAATTAAATTATTAAATGTAAATTTTTTTACATTTAATAATTAAAGATGATAAGCCAACAATTATTATTATATAACACTAATCCTATTCTTAGTATAGTATAGTGGTTATAAATTTAACTATAACCCAGATTCTTTTGTACACTTGTTACTGTATTTGGTTTTTAGGAGCATTAGCAACTAAGGCCATATTTGCTCCGGGGATATGCGGTGGTCATTCCCTGACTCTTCTGCATCCTCTGCTCGAACCCCGGTCTAATCAAGAAGCGTGTGCTATGCACTGCTGCTCCTGCCCACCTGGCTACGGAGGCGCCTTGCACACTTGTAAGAGCTGATCAACAAGCTCCCTCAATGCAGATTTCTGATTTCCTAAAACTTTTTGCCATAGTGCTTTGAAGACATCGTAAAAAGAACTGTCTTTCCTCAATGTGTTGATTACTGGACCTTTCAACATGTGTTGAAATAATTTGTTATAATGAGTTATTAGCATTAGTAGAGGCATATGATGCAAGAAAGCAAGCTTATGCAGCATCAGCCAAAAAAAAAAAAAAAAAACATGCTCCCATTTCACTCCTCCATTCATTCAAAGTACTTGTCCAGCTCAGCCTTAAATTTATTTAGGCTATCAACTTCCACAACAAAGGATGGAAGTCTGTTCCACCAACCAACCACTCTCTGACTAAAGTCAAACTTCCTCACATCTATCCTACATCTGTCTTCTCTCAATTTGAATTTATGCCCTCTCAAATGATTATTCTGAGCAAGGGGAAGAATCCCATCAGCATTGAGCATGCTCAAACCATCCAAGGCTTTATACACCTCTATCAGATCACCTCGCTGGTGCCTAGTCTCCAGACACTGTAATTTGCAAAACTTAAGCCTTTCTTCATAAGAGCACTCCTTTATTCCATTCACTAATCTTGTTGCCCTTCTCTGTACTCGTTCCAGCAGCTCTACATCCTTCTTGAAGTGAGGCCTCCAGACCTGTGTTATATTTTATTGTCTTGTCTTGGGGAAGCTGTTCTTTTCAGTGACAGCAACAACATGCTTGGACTTTTTTTCACCTCAGAAACATTATTATTTATGAGTTGACCTAAAATTAGTAACATAATTTTTAATTGCATAACCTAACCAAGGTGAATCTATTATACATTAAAAATTCAAGGCACTGCTATATACAGCTGTTGAATCTCTACACTGTTTGGCTGCTAATTTAGACTCAATACATTTAGTCACTATTTCAATGTGGAGTTATTAATGGGTTGATTGGCCAGCACCTATCACTAATAGGTTCTGGTCAATCAACGTACCACTGATTCTGCATAAAGGTAAAACAGCTAGTATAGGGTAAAAAGTTGTATACATTAGTGGGAAAACATAAGCTAAATTTCTTATGCATGACCCCCTAATTTGCTAAGCGCAATTAAAAAATATTGAACAAAAATGAGAGAAACTTATAATAATAACGATGAAAGTTTTTATCATATTTTTTTAGAATTTAAGTAGGTCACTAACCCTCTCCCCCTGACATTTAATTTTAAACAGATGCTCACGTGGCATCTAGTAGCTGCAATACGAAAGGTGTTTTTTTTTTTTTTTTCTCCCAGTTGTTAGAGCTAAACTCTAGCAGCTGAAACCTTGCCAGCTAAACTCTGTTAAGAGTTTAGCTGACAAAATCAAAGCATTATAGCCTGGTTAGACACCTGTCACTGGCTTCTCAGAGACACCATGGGAGGTGGCTAGAGGAAAGGTAGAGAATTTTGCTGGCCTGACATCTATTAAAAATCAAACAAAATTTATGTTTCATAATTGCTAGTATATCAAAATGAAAACATAAAATACAGTATAACCAGTTAAAGAATATTGGTGGGGAAAGGTACATGGTAGGATCTGATTTGGGTTTCGGATTTAAAAAAAATAAACAGAAAAATTACAAAGTAGTGCCTGTCAGATGCCATGCTAGCAGATCAAGGTTAAAGTTCCTGAACATCATAGAAAAAATACTGTCACTCTAGCAGCCTGTCTGCATTAATGAGAGAACTTCAGAAGAGACTGTTGTTGTTATTTTGGTTTTTAGGAGCATTAGCAACTAAGGCCATATTGCTCTGCCAAGAGATTGTAAAATTACTCTTAAGTTTTTTCTTTCCTTCCAAATATAATGAACTTTGTTTGCTATTACCAAACATAGATATGGTATATTGTATAATATACCAATATTGGTATATTGTTAAATATGGTATATTGTATAAACAAACCACTGGCTGAAAGCAAACTTCCAATTAAATAATCAAATTAGACCAATTAAATAATTCATCTAGATTCTGATAAGCCACATTCCTTAGCTACTATTGTTTACCATCCTCTCAGCCTTTGTATCATTAGCAAACTTGGACATCAAATCTGTTAAGCCTTCAAAAATATCAATAATGAACATCTGGGCTGCAGTTGTAATGTATATAACACACAGAAAGAAAGAAAGAAAGAAAAAAGCATTGTGTTACAGCAATTTAACTGGGGAATTCAATGAATGAGTTTAAGGAAATGCACCCATTATAATAGATGGGTGTTTTCACACTCTGTCCTGCCACCAGTGAGATTTTCAGTGATTCATCACTGATAAATCCCATTGGCTCCTCATGTTTTTAACATTCAAGTACGATAACTTCTGTTCAATCCATTTAGCACTCTCAAGTCTAAAAGAATGTTCCTATATGAATACTGATGCCAACAAACTATTTAGCTCAGCTCTTTAGAACAGCATAGGGCACCTCCGTAGCCAGGTGGGCAGGAGCGGCAGTGCGTAGCACACACTTCTTGATTAGACCGGGGTTCGAACCAGTGACCACCAAATACGGAGGATGCAGAAAGGTCAGGGAATGACCACCACATATCCTCGGAGCATTAGTTGCTAATGCTCCTAAAAACCAAATAACAACAACAACAAGAGCATATGAACAAACTTTTTCATGTAAATATGAAGGAGGAAGGAGTAACAAAACAAACAGCATTTCTATGTTTAGACTAAGGGATGGTATTTTTAGGTGCATTCACATATGTGTAAAGTATATACTTTACTTAACCATGCCCATTTATTTGTTCATATCTAACAATTCAACTAGCAAATCAAATTTTCGTGAAATTTTATATTTAACTCTTCTAGAAAGATTTATCAAACCATCAAATTTCATTAAAAATAGACATACAGAAAAGTGGCAAGTATTATTTCTCTTTTTTTTGTACATATTACTAGGCTATCCATATACTACTTATTGTAGCTGAAGCACTGGATATTATGTTTGTTGCCATGCACTAACTGAAGAAACGAATAAGCAATATGAGCAGAAAAGTAATGTTCTCAGTTTGCATACATGGAAAATCTTTTCTTTTGAGAAGCTTGTTTATTTATTATTAGCTTACTAAATATATAAATCATGAATTATTAAATATATGCTTATTAGGCACATTTGCATATATATATATATATGCATATGTGCTGTTATATTCACTGTGTATGTCTGTCTGTGTGCATGAAACTATTCTTAGTGGCCAGATTTTCATGAAATTTTATATTTGGGCCTTTCAAAAATATTTGTCTAGTCATGCCAAATTTCATTAAAATCAAACAAATATAAATCTAGCAATTATTATTTCTTTTTTTCCATACAATCTGTATGTAAAAAAAGAAATTCATAGATTAAGTGTAGTTTTAATGCAGTATCATTAACTTTATATACTTTGCTTCTATTGTTATGTAAGACTCATGAACACGGTGTTACAAAAGGTGAAGTATTAGTAGTAGCAAATGATGCAAGAAAGCAATCTTATACAGAATCAGCAAATAAGAAAAAAAAAAAAAACTTCTCACATCATCTGTCTATCCCTTCTGACAAAACTGTTGGAAGAACAGTTTTGTGGAAAGGAAGAAAAAGACAAACATCTAGTTTTTCCATCCAACAAATTTATTCCAACTCTTTACTTCCACAACAGATGGAAGTGTGTTGCAGCAAACAATGACCCACTGGCCGAAAACAAACTTCTGCACATCTATCCTGCAGCCATCCTTCCTCAATTTTAATTTATTTCCACTCATGTGTATAGTCTGAGCAAGAGGAAGAATGTCATTAGCATTGATCTTGCTCAATCCATTCAAAGCCTTAAACGTCTCAATTAGATCATCTCACATTGCCTAGTCTCCATACACTGCAATTTGCAGATGTAGAACCGAAGCCTTTCTTGAAAAGAGAACCCTTTTGTTCTCAATCTTGTTACCTTTCTCTGCACCCATTTCAGCAGAGTGTAGTACCACTGTGTGGTACTACACTCTTAATCTGAGATTAATGCTACTCATATGCAATAACTTGATTACTGTCATTAACCACCCTGCAACTTTTGTATCATCTGCAGATGTAGACCATCACCGAACCCTAGAGGCATCTAATAATAATAGTCCATGAAGAGTAGTGGCCATTAATAATCACTCTAGCTTCTCCCACCAACAATCACTTTATCCATTGCTCCAGTTTGTACAGCAGTCTTTTACATGCAACAGTATCAAAAACTTTCCGACATCCAAGTATATGAAAGTTATTTTTTACATCCAGTTCCTTTTTTACTGCATCATAGTATCCAATCAAATTGGTCAGTCAAGATTGCCCCTTAACAAATACATGCTGTGAGTGCAGTATAACTGCATTCCTGTCTAGATGGGCCTGCATTACTTTAACCTATGACTGTATTATTTTTCCCTGGAACAGAAGTCAAACTCATGGGTCTGTAATTACTCATGTCACTCTTTGATCCTCCTTTGTGAAATGTTGATACGTTCACACATCTCCAGTCCACAGGGACTTCCCCTGAATCCAAAGATGCTCTAATAATTATGGCTAAGGGTTAAGCTGCCTCCCTTAATATAATTGGATAGATCCCATCCACCTCAGGTGCCTTTTTTATGTTTAGTTTCAATAATTTTTCTTCCACTTACCTCTCAGTTATCGCAAAATCATTTAGCTCCCTGTTAAGAGTTTGATAAACTTCTGGCATCCTCTTTCCTAAAGAGTTCATCATGTGTGAATGTAAATGCAAAATATCTATTCAGTTTTCAGCAGGATCATTAACAGTTAAATCCATTCATATCTAGTGGGATAATGTGATTCAACCCCCTTCGTTCTAGTGTTTACATAAGTAAAGAAGTCACTGTTGCTTATCATTACATTATTTGTCAGAGGCTCTTCGTAATCTGCATTAGCTTGTCTAACTTCCTTTGTGACTTAATCACAGACTTGTGTATATCTACTATAGGCTTCTGTATCATCTGATAATTTATATGCATCCCATGCATTTTTTTTTTTGCAACAACTCTGATTAGTTCATCTGACGTCGATTTAGATTGTTATTTGGTTTTTAGGAGCATTAGCAACTAAGGCCATATTGCTCCAGGGGATATGCGGTGGTCATTCCCTGACCTATCCGCATCCTCCGTATTTGGTGGTCACGGGCTCGAACCCCGGTCTAATCAAGAAGCATGTGCTACGCACTGCTGCTCCTGCCCACCTGGCTACGGAGGCGCCCGTCGATTTAGATCTAAGCCTCAAATGGTATTTCTTAGTTGGTATGAAAAGCCTAGTAGCTTCTAAAATTACTTCCCTGAATTTATGTAGAATTTGCTGTTAGTAATAATTTAACTGTCCGAGACCAGTGTAATCACCTTTATGAAAGCAAAAGACCTTCCCTTTGCCCTTGACAGTAGTTAAATCTTTAAGTATCCCATATCACTATCTTTTGATTACCAGTGGTCTTTTGTCTGCAGACTTTTAATGTATACTCTCTATTGCTGCATCTCTAACATGTTGCTATAGAAAACAGTCATCCAATAAATCCACAAAAGTCTTGCAAGTGTATGAGTGTCCAACTCGCAAGTTCCATTCAATATCTAGAAGGTTAAAATCTCCCATTATAAGACATTCCGATTTACTGTACCCATCTATTTCTCTGTATAGATGTTTGTTATACTCATTAAAGTCATTAGGCTTATAATTTTTTTGCTGTATAAGCTTGCTTTCGTGCATAATTGCCACTACTAATGCGAACGCATTCCTACTCTCATTTTCATTTTCCCAGCATTTGTCACACCAAACTGACTCAACGTTGCACTGGCTACTCATGTGAACTGGATGCACTGCCTTGGTTTAATATGCCTCTTAGCTAAGAGCATAACCTGTCTTCCCTTCTGTCTTGTCTATCCTTTACATACACATTGTACGCTTCATATTGAAATTTTGCATCCCTTATGTCAGAGTGATACTACGTCTCTAATATTCCTACAATGTCTGCATTTGATGGCTTCAGACCTTCAAATTTATAAAATTTATTTACTATGCTCCTAGCAGTAGTGTACATGCATCTACATATATAAAGAGATACATATATATAGAGAAAAAGACTTAAAACAGGATTATATGGGAAGAGAATAATAAATATTAGTTTCTTAAATCATTTAATTTAAGAAAAAAAAATCAAACCTGCCTGAAATGCAATGAACTACATTAACTAACTAGTTATGCAGTATTAATAACAGTAAAAATGTTTTGTTTCAACTGTTATAAATCCAAAAGGAAATAAGTACATTAGAAAATCATTGACTGCATACTATGATCTGAGGCAGTTGCCTTGCTTATTTTATTAAATTACAGAACATCCATGAAATGTGTTACTTTTCAGTTTTTATTAAAAATCCGGGAGAAAATAAGTAAACTAGTACAAAACATTATAGTGTGAATATTATGCTGTGTGGAATGTGCCTTTAAGTACTGGCAAAATTAACAAAACTGCGATCCAAACCTAACCTGCTTTCACATATTATTAATTAATTAGTAAGTAAATGGTAACAAGATAATTAGTCATTTACTTTTCACTTCTATTAATCACAGAAAAGAAAAAATTCATGTAATTTGAGAAAGAAAAATAAAACGTGCCTGAAACATAATGTACCACATACATTACCTAACTTGTTCTGTTTGCATCTAGGTACCTAAAAAGGGTCAATACTTCTCTTGTTTAGGATCATCAACGATGTTGCCAAAGCAATCCAGTAGTGTGCCAATACAGTTAATTTCCTTCTGGAGTTCACAAATGCAAAAAGATTGGTTAAATAAACATTGAAAACTCAACTATGTAGATGATCAATCCTTTTTGTTCACTGTTGTTGTTGATGATTCAATGGCACACCAGCAGTTGTTTCCTCTCTTTTTTCCCATTCACATTGTAGGAGCAAAAAGGAGAGTTTTGTTAATTTTGCAGCTATTGTGCACTCTTGTAAGTCTTCAAAGACTACAGATCATCTTTAAGTATGAGAACACATCAGTTATATTGTTTCTATCTGCTAGTATTTGTTTCAGAGAAAACAATTCATGTTTTTTATACAAGGATATGAAATAGATTTTGTGTTCTCTTTCATCTGATGAGTATGGGCTTGGCAAACCCAGGGTCCTGAGCTGGATATCATCATTCTTTTCTTTCTTGGTGATTCCTTTGTACCCCTCTCTCTCTCTCTCTCTCTCTCTCTCTCTCTCTCTCTCTCTCTCTCTCTGTGTGTGACTTGGGAACTTTTTTTTGGCTGGTGCGGCATAAGCCTCAAGCTTCCTTGTACCATATGGCTAATAATAATAATATGCTGGACATTCAAGGAAGATATAAAAGATAAATTCAAAACATTCCTGGAATGTTTTGAATTTAAAAGAATTTATTTAATTTATTTAAAATTAATATTAATATGAATTAATATGAAATTAATATGAATTTATTTAAAAGTTTGAGTGAATAGTTGGGCTTAGTAACCTAATCACCTTCAAAGTACCTTCCTTCTGTGTGTGCACAGATACATGGGCACACAGACACACTTGCTCCATCAGTCTTCCCAAGATTTGAAACATTCTTTAAAATTTTGTTTTTTTAGAGCATGTACGGCTGCTTCATAATTTTTTTTTTGATGTCATCCACTGTAGTGAAACCAAAGTCCCATTTTTAGTTTAGGAAACAGCCAGAAATCAGATGGTGCAAGTCAGGAGAGTAGGGAGGCTGCTGCTTGACTGTGATTTTTTTTTGCAGCCAAGAACTACTGAACTGCCATCGCCATGTGACTGGGCACATTGTCATAGAAATACTGGCATGTGATGCAAGAAAGCAAGCATATGGGCATCAGGCAAAAAAAAAAAAAAACACCCCACAGTTTCACACATTCATTCCCTATAAAAGTTTGTCCAGTTCCACGTTGAATTTCTTTAAGCTATCAACTTCCACAATAACAGATGGAAGTTTGTTCCAGCAATTAACCACCCGCTGGCTCAAGGCAAATTTCCGCACATGTATTCTACAACTGTCTTTTCTCAATTTGAATTTATGCCCCCTGAGGTCCATAATCTGAGCAAGTGGAAGAATCCCATCAGAATTCAGTGTGCTCAACCCATTCAAGGCCTTAAACACCTCAATCAGATCACCTCACAGGTGCCTAGTCTCCAACAGTAAGCCTTTCTTGGTAAAAGGACCCCTTCACTCCCCTCACCAATCTTGTTGCCCTTCTCTGTACACGTTCAAGCAACTCTACATCCTTCCTAAAATGAGGCCTCCAGACCTGTACGGAATACTCAAGGCATGGCCTGACCATTGCCTTATACAAAGGGATAATCACCACCTTTACCCTACTAGCAAAATTCCTGTATATCACTGACAATACCCGATGACTGCTCTGGCAGCATGTCTGCATTGCTCAGAAAACTTCATATCTAACTGCACAATTACTCCCAGGTCTTTTTCATTTTCTACCACCTTAAGTGCAGTACCACACAGGTGGTACGTTTCTCTGGGGTTACTTCTACCCATATACCATACTTTGCATTTGTCAATGTTCAATTTCAGTTGCCACTTTTCAGCCCATCTGCTCAAATTTTCTAGATCCTGTTGCAGTAGCACATTGCCATTACAACCCTGCCTATCATCTGCAAACTTCAACATTAAGCCTGATATACCTTCATCAATATCATTGATAAATATACAAAACAGTGGGCCCAGCAGTGAACCCTGGGGGAATCCACTAATAGCATTAGTCCATGAAGAGCAGTGTCCAATGATTACCACTCACTCTCTGTCTGCTCCCACTCAACCACCCTTTTATCCATTGTAGCAACTTACCATTAATGCCATACTGCTCCAATTTGCGCAGTAGTCTTCCATGCGCAGCAGTGTGAAAAGCTTTCCTGAAATCCAAGTATATGATATCAAAATTATTTTTTGCATCCAGTTCCTTTGTAACCACATTGTAGTATCCAATCAAATTTGTCAGAGAAGATTTTCCCTTGACAAACCCATGCTGTGTCTGAATTATTGCTGCAATCTTGTCTAGATGATCCTGCAATACATCTCTAACCACTGACTCCATTATTTTACCTGGAACAGAAGTTAAAACTAACTGGTCTGTAATTACTCGTGTCACCCTTCGATTCCCCCACTTTGTGAATTGGGGATACATTTGCACATCCCCAGTCTGCGGAGACTTCCCCTCAGTCCAAGGATGCACTCATAATTATGGCCAAGGATTTGCTTACTTCCTTTGCTACCTCCTTTAATATAACTGGATAGATCCCATCCACCCCAGGTGCCTTTCTTATGTTTAACTTCAACAATTTCTCCTCCACTTTGCTCTGTTATTACAAAATCATTAAGCAACCTGTTACAGTTTGATAAACTTCCAGCATTTTCCTCCCATATTGATTCCTCATGTGTGAATGTAAATGCAAAATACTCATTCAGATTATCATGGCACAGGATCCAGCCATTCTTCAATTTTTGAAGTCATCTTCACTTCATGTTCTCATGCAAACATGCCAAAAGCTCAGTGTAGTAAGCAGCAGTGATGCTTTCTATCCTAGTCACAAATTCATGGTGCACTATACCCTCATCATTGGAAAAAAAAACCATCAGCAGGACTCATGTTGGATTTTGTTGCATGAGACTTCTCGGGCCACAGAGATTTTTGTGTACCACTCGGATGATTCTACCTTGGTCTCAGGGTTGTAGGCAAACATTCAACTCTCATCCCCAGTCACCATTTTCTTAGGAAGCTCAGATCCTGCATGGATTTTTTGAACAAATCACCTGTGATGGCATTCATGTAGTCCATTTGATCATCTGACAGCAAGCACAGAACAAACACTGCACACACACACACACACACACACACACACACACACACACACACACACACACACACACACACACACACACACACACACACACACACACAACGCATCCCTAATCATCAGGATTGTGTATTGAGCCTACAGCTTCATGGGCAAACAACACCAGTCATTTTCTTATCATTTCGTATGAGTTACTTCACTTTCATAGCATTTTCATAGTTTGTGACTTTGAAGGGCATCCACTGCAAGGTTCATTCCAGTGTTTCCTCTCTGTTTTTAAAACCAATTAAATCACTCATAAACTGCTGTTTTCTTCAAAGCATCATCTCCATAAACTTTCTGTAATGCTTGCAGCATCTCTGTAGCATTTTTCCCAAGGTTAAAGAATTTGATATCAGCACATTGTTCAAACTGCAACATCCGCAATCAATCATTTCTGAAACACGGGTGAAGTGGTCGAGCCAGTTCCCACTTGGCATGCATGCGCACCAAGGTCAACGCCTCACAAAAACAATGAATGCATTATGTACCTTATAAGCTTGATAGCATTATAGACAGAACACCATGGCAGGTCTTAGGCAGGCATTATATGATGATATGAAATGAAGTGCCTTTCTTTTATTCCACAGATAAATGCTTATCATCCTGTCAACAGAATTTCTTTCTTTTACAGGTATGATGGAATTCACATCATCCCTGTTATCATCTTGATTTTCATTCATTACCATATGACACATTTCGCTGTGCCAGCTGGAGGGTAATTATAGCATCACTGTAAACACCGAAGCACTCTTCCACTGCCTCTTAGCATTAGCATTAATAGAGGCATTTGATGCAAGAAAGCAAGCTTATGCAGCATCAGCCAAAAAAAAAAAAAAAAACCCACTTCCACTTCACTCCTCTGTTCGTTCAAAATACCTGTCCAGCTGAGCCTTAAACTTATTTAGGCTATCAACTTCCACGGCAAGTGATGGAAGTCTGTTCCACCAACCAACCAACCACATGCTGGCTAAAGGCAAATTTCCACACGTCTATCCTACATCTGTCTTTCTTCAATTTGAATTTAAGCCCTCTCAGGTGATTATTCTGAGCAAGAGGAAGAATCCCATCAGCATTGAGCATGCTCAAACCATTCAAGGCTTTATACACCTCTATAAGATCACCTCGCTGGTGCCTAGTCTCCAGACACTAATTTGCAAAACTTAAGCCTTTCTTCGTAAGAGCACCCCTTTGTTCCATTCACTAATCTTGTTGCCCTTCTCTGTACTCGTTCCAGCAGCTCCACATCCTTCTTGAAATGAGGCCTCCAGACCTGTATACAGTACTCTAGGTGTGGCCTGACCATTGCCTTATATAAGGGAATAATCACCTCCTCATTCCTGCTAGAAAAAATCCTATATATCATTGACAATACACCATGAGCTACTCTTTCAGCCCGTCTGCACTGCTCAGAGAACTTCATATCTGCCTGCACGATCACCCCCAGGTCCCTTTCATTCTCTACAACTGTCAGTGTAGTACCACAGAGTTGATACGTTGCTCTGGGGTTGCTGTTTCCCATATGTAGTACTTTACATTTGTCAATGTTAAACTTCATTTGCCACCTCTCAGCCCATCTGCTCAACCTTTCCAGATCCTGTTACAGCAGCATAGTGTCAGTAGTGTCCTTGACAACCCTGCCAACCTTTGTACCATCTGCAAACTTGGACATTAAGCTTGATACACCATCATCAATATCATTTATAAATACAGAAAACAATAATGGATCCAACACTGAACCCTGAGGGACTCCACTAATAACATTAGTCCACGATGAGCAGTGTCCATTGATTACCACTCTCTGTCTTCTCCCCCTCAACCATCCCTTTATCCATAGCAGCAATCTGCCTCCAATGCCACACTGCTCCAATTTGTGCAGCAGTCTTCCATGAGCAACAGTATCAAAAGCCTTTCTAAGATCCAAGTATATAATATCAAAGTTATTCCTTGCATCCAGTTCTTTTGTGACTGCATCATAGTATTCAATCAAACTGGTCAGGCAAGACTTCCCTTAACAAAACTATGCTGTGTCCGAGCTATAACTGAAGCCTTGTCTAGATGATCCTGCAGTGCTTCTTTAGCCAGTGCCTCCATTAATTTTCCTGGAACAGAAGTTAAACTCACAGGTCTATAATTACTTGTGTCAGCCTTTGATCCTCCTTTGTGAATTGGGGTCACATTTGCACATCTCCAGTCTATCAACAACTGGGCCAACATGACAAACTTTAGCACAGTTTACCAACTTAGCAGCAATTTTCTTTTTCCCTGATACTCTAATGCCAGGTGAATTAGAATCCTCTTCTTTACCATCTCAAAATAATATACACAAACTTATAGCAAACAACAAGCTATGCCAGGAATACTCAACGTTTAAAGTAGGAGGGGGCTACATCAAAAGATATGATATGCTATGAGGACCAGCGCATTCAAGTATCTTTGCTGTAACCTGAAGCTAAACATTTGGGCAGATGGGCTGAGAAGTGGCAACTGAAGTTTAACCTTGACAAATGCAAAGTACTGTATATGGGTAGAAGTAATCCCAGAGAAACGTGCCAACTGTGTGGTACTACACTTAAGGTGGTAGAAAATGAAAAAGACCTGGGAGCAATTGTGCAGTCAGATATGAAGTTTTCTGAGCAATGCAGACAGGCTGCCAGGGCAGGTCATGGAGTTTTGTCAATGATTATAGGAATTTTGCTAGCAGGGAAAAGGAGGTGATTGTCCCTCTGTATAAGGCAATGGTCGGGCCATGCCTTGAGTATGGCGTATAGGTCTGGAGGCCTCATTTTAGGAAGGATGTAGATTTGCTTGAGCGTGTACAGAGAAGGGCAACAAGATTGGTGAGGGGAATGAAGGGATCCTCTTACCAAGAGGGGCTTAAGTTCTGAAAATTGCAATGGCTGGAGACTAGGCACCTGCACGGTGATCTGATTGAGGTGTATAAGGCCTTAAATGGGTTGAGCATGCTGAATTCTGGTGGGATTCTTTCACTTATTCAGATTACGAACCTAAGGGCGCATAAATTCAAATTAAGGAAAGACAGATGTGCGGAAATTTTCCTTTAGCCAGCGGGTGGTTAATTGCTGGAACAAACTTCCATCTGTCGTTGTGGAAGTTGATAGGTTAAATAAATTTAAGGAGGAACTGGACAAACATTTAGAGGGAATGGTTGTGTGAATTTTTTTTTTTTTTTTGGCTGATGCTGCATAAGCTCATACACTGCTTTCTTGCATCACGTGCCACTACTACTATTACTACTACATTACAATAAAATGGTCTAAACTTACCTTATTAATGTGAAACTTGGCTACCTTTGCTCCTTAAGGTAATTAATATTTGGTTTCACTTTTGAAATGGCAATTACATCATGAAAGTGTACACTGGTGATTCTTGAATTGTTTTGTTTCATACATGAAAAAACTTGTTCACATATATAGATGCTACCAAATAATCTTTCCAAATTTCATACCAGCTTATGTAATTCAGAGAACTGAGATACAGGTTAAGAAGCATTCAAGATAATTAAAGCTTTTTGGACGAAACTACTATGCACGATTAATCATGTTGCATTTCATTTGTTTCAAGTTGCAGTTTTTCTGGAGCATCACTGACTTCAACAGAGAATGGGTTTTCGAAGAAGTGTATGTTTGTAGCATGGCTACACAATTCATTGAATCTAATATTACAATTCTCAGCCAAAGAATCTATCTCTTCTACAGCATGGACACTTGAAAAGCAAACACTTACAGATCCATCATTGTGAATCAAATAACAGGAAGTAAAATGGCACAGGTTAACATTTTCCAAACTGTTTCAGAAATAGTTTCCATTTCATTTCTATAGCTGTGGCAGCCCCAAACAGATGAGAAATGAGTTTCCATCGGCTTTGATAGGGTATTTACATATTTAGGTGGTACCTGATCTTACTGAGCAGCACCATATCCCAAAGTCACTTTTCATTAGTTCAGCCACAACCTTGCCTTTCTCATTCATGAACAATCTTGCCTCAAAGCTGGAAAATGTTTCAACACTGTCCCAACAACACAGCAATTGGACTTCTGCATGATACAAAGCATTCTCACATTCAGCATAAATTTATGGCAAAAAAAGACTGAACTGGCAATGACTAAGAAAGTGAGGATCCATGTAAAATCTGGATTTTGTTTGTACATTTTTCCCTAATGCTACTCATCCAATCATTTTTTTTTTTTTGTCTAGGGAAACTCAAACAAAACTTCTTCTGTTGTTGTGCCACACAAACTAAAGCTGCATCTCCATGGAAGAAATAAAGAGTAATTTTGTGTTGCAAAATGTTGTAATATGTTTTGCATTTGAAAATTACTTAATAAATACAAACTATCTACACTGAAAGAATGTTGTTGCATCATGTTGACCTTTGTTTTCTATATTTAAAACTGGATGCAACATTGTGTTTACACTGAAATAACAGTTTACAGTTTGTGGCAACATGTGGGATGAAGATGTTTTAATAGCAGCTGCTGCTTGTGTAGTAATTTGTGAAAGTACACGAAAACAAAAGCACAAGTGTTTGTTTTGTTCAAGTCTACACAACAGAAATGCATATGGTGAAAATGAATTACTAAGGGATTTGAGGAATGACGACCTCATATTGGGAGAATTTCATATATGAATGGGAGCTTCAAACACTTGATGTGTATATCTAGCTCTGACATGGAGTTACTACTTACGAAGATCGAACCTATAATACGAAAAGCGGAAACAAACTTTAGGGAAGTTATATCACGCCAAGAATGATTAATAAAGAATTATAAGGGAACAACTTCGAAATAAAATGGGCACCAGCTCCGGATTTTTTCATATTACGATATTTCCTGCATTTTCTGTAAAACTGGGCCACCAAAGTTCTCATTTTAATTTTTGCCTCTTCCTTATTTGGAGAAGACTAATGTTACTTATTCTCGGAGAATAACTAATGTTACTTATTCTCAGAGAATACCACCATGGTGCCGTCTGGGTGGTAGAATCTGCCGAGAATAAGTAACACTGGTCTTCTCCATTGGTGAAGTGTTACTTATTCAAGGTATTGCAATATCATGGCAACTCGTTGTGAAGTAGTCACAATACGAGATACAATTAAATCGATGCCATTCTAACTACTTCAGAGTTCACTACAAACAAAATATGGTGTATTTACACTGACCGTTCATTAGTGAATTTTCAATTTGTAGTCTCATGAGTTATGCAAATATCTACCTTAGTTTATACTAATGCACACCATTAGGCATCTCTCATATCATGGAGTTATACTTCATAACTGGATTGTCATGATTGGAACACCAGGGTACCTACCTGCCCACCAACGAAAGGCCAACAAGCCTTGAAACGGTGCCATCTGGGAGGTGGTATCTGTCGAGAATAAGTAACTTCTGTATGATAAAAAGAATTCTCACATTCAGCATAAATTTATGAAAAAAAAAGACTGAACTGGCAATGACTAAGTCCATTATATCAAATTAAGATGTAATTCCACAACCACTACCATAATTTTCATGAAATGTTCAAACTTCAGAGTTTTTCGCAAAGTGACTACTACTGAAAGAAAGTGAGAATCCACGTAAAACCTGGATTTTGCATGGATCCATTAGTCTTCTCCACTGGTGAAGCATTACTTATTTGAGGTAGTGCAGTATAATGGCAACTTGCAAAGGCAGTCA
The DNA here is from genome assembly GCF_048544385.1 of Mastigoproctus giganteus. Lineage (NCBI taxonomy): Eukaryota > Metazoa > Arthropoda > Arachnida > Uropygi > Thelyphonidae > Mastigoproctus > Mastigoproctus giganteus. Next base: position 204,636,197 of record NC_143583.1, read on the forward strand.
CAATATGAGATACAATTAAATTGATGCCATTCTAAATACTTCTGAGTTTGCTGCAAACAAAATATGGTGTATTTACACTGACCGTTCATTAATAAGTATTTATAATTTATAAGGTTAATACAAGTAAATATATGGTTAGTCACATATACTATCCAAAACAAAGTATTTCTAGTATTCAGAGCACTCTGGGTAAAGTAACAATGACTGACCCTTAGATAAAGGGTCAGTCTTATACTGTAGTCATCATATTCAAATTCTTCATCCTCATTATCAAAGTAACACCACAATATTCCTGTAATGTAAATATTTGATGATTTCACCAATACTTCAAATAACATAGTTAAAATATTGCTGGTTTAATGTGAACCCCAAGCAGTCCTTGTAACTGATTCCCCCTCCACTTGCTACTGCATGTCCCAAAAGAAGTTGTTGTTGTTATTTGGTTTTTAGGAGCATTAGCAACTAAGGCCATATTTCTCCAGGGATATGCAGTGGTCATTCCCTAACCTTTCTGCATCCTCCATATTTGGTGGTCATGGGCTCGAACCCCGGTCTAATCAAGGAGCGTGTGCTATGCACTGCTGCTCCTGCACACCTGGCTACAGAGGCGTCCCAAAAGAAGTAATGCAAGAATCAATTGCAACTCTGTTTATGGCTTTCATTAAATTGTTAGTCTTGCATATCCCTTGACCTAACAGTTTTCTGACCCACCTAATGCTGATTTGATAGTATCAACAAACATCCTTGCATGACTCCTATCAACAAACATCCTTGCATGACTCCTATAAATCAATCCTTGGGGTCTAAGAGACTCCAAGGATTGATTTACAGGAGGAAAAAATTATTAGAAGGAATGTTCAAAACAGTGGGTAAAATTTATTTATTTCATCTTAAAGAACCATTCTTTTTGCCCATTCCTTCTAATAATTGGTCCACTTATCTAACATTTACTGGTCACATTGGTTTATTAGAAATTTTTAGCACCTGGTTAAGGTTCAAATTTATTCCACCTCTACAAAAACAGTCTTTTGATTAACAAGCATAGGCCGTGCTGTGAAAAATCCTATCCCATGAGCCTTGCATCTCTCCAGGATTGAAGTGATTAATAAAGCTTTCAGTATGAACTCCCTCCTATTGTGACTTGGCAAACTTGTAGACACTTCAAATTCTGTCCTCTGAACTCATGGCTTTTTAGTATTCGTATTCGTATTAGTAGAAACAAATCGTGCAAGATAGCAAGCTTATAAAGCATCAGCCAAAAAAAAAAAAAAAAAAAAAACACACCTTCCCACATCACCTGTCCATCTCTTCAATAATCATGGTACTACTTGTTGTGGAAGTGGGTAGGGTTTATTCAACCTACCCACTTCCACAACAACAACAGATGGAATTTTGTTTCAACAATCAACCACCCGTTGGCTGAAGGCAAACTGCTGCACATGTATCCTGCAACCATCCTTCCAAAATTTGAATTTATGCCCCCCCCCCCCCATGTGTAGTCTGATCAAGATGGAGGCTATCATTATTGAGTTTGCTCAATGCTGATGGAATTCTCAATTTTTCACTTCATTTTTCTCAACATCACCTCATATCTATTAAATACAAGATAATTTAGGGATAGCACAGCAACAACAGCTCAGAAAAACCACTAATCATACTGTGCTATTTGTAAAAGCATTGATCATGTTTCAACTACAGTTACTCTCCAGAACAAAACACTGCCATTTCTCAATTGAATGATAACCAGCTGTTTCAAGCAGGAAGAGCCTTCACTATCAATGTCACTTTATTTCCTTGATCAGTTGAAAGTTCTGAATGTGGAACTCCAGTATTGATGTCGACAATATAGATTGATGCAATCTGCACACTACCATGTAACTCAGCCATGGTATGAAAAAAGCCCAAAAGAATTCTTATTGTCAATATCACTTCCTGACAATGAGAATGTTGGCTTGCTGTTTGATTTTAAAAGTAGGTAACCAATCCACCATGTCTGAATGTAGCAAAAACTGATGCTGACTAATATGAATACTTTGCCTTTATTAGTTTATGTCAGTCACTGTCATTAAGAGGAAGTAAAATTTTACACAAATGATTTCTTTTCATTCATATAAACTATTCATAATAATAATATTAGTTCAGTTACTGTAACATCTGGAACACTGGACCTTTGTTTTATATTTCTGTATTTGCTATCATGGATTTTTGTCAGTCAGTTGCATTGTGTCTTTCAATAAACCAAGAAAACATTAATTGTCCAAAACTGAGGTCAAAATTCACTTATACAGTGTGGATAGTGAATTTTGACCTCATTTTTTTTTTTTAAAATGTATTAAATTATTGATTTTGATTCACAAAACAATACTTTTTTTTTTAATTTTAACATTCAGTTTTGAAACTAATAGACATCACTACATGTTTACATTTCATAAACATTTTTTGCAACACAAAATTATATGATGTGATACAGTTTAATCAGCTACAGATATAAATGGCAGGCTACAATATATAAAATCTTTGTGTAATATCCCTTCATCTACAACATACATTAATTTTAAAGACTTTAAACTAATAACCGAATTACCCCTGTCCTAAAACCAGGTGACATATATAGAATATTAATAATATTCCATATTATTCCATAATAATGGACAAGAATATTGGCAGAGCTTTTATTACTTAAAATATTGAATACCATACAGTAAACAAAGTTCTCTGTATATTAGCCATATGGTGCAAGGAAGCATGAGGCTTATGCTGCACCAGCCAAAAAAGAAAATTGAGTTACCCTGAGTGAGAGAGTCAGAAGTAGAAGGGAATCACCAAAAAAAGAGAAGAATAATGATATTCAACTCAGGACCCTGGGTATGCCAAGCCCATACTCACCAAATGTGAGCCCCTGGGATCATATAGTAAACGAAAGCAAAACCTGTCATTGTATGTATGCTTTTATGAAAGATTCTGAACAATAATAAATACTTTTGCTTGCTACCCACTCAACTCGTCTTCTTTTTTCCCCCTTCTATCTAATGAAAGAAAATCCATCCTTCCCATTTGCTGTAAGCTAAATCTGCCACATTGTTATTATTCTGCATTAGTTATTTACTTTACATCTTTTTTGAAAACCAACTGCCACTTTCAGATTACATCTCAATAAAATTTTATAACTAACCAAAGCTTAACTGAATAGAAGGAAGAAATAATATAATAAAAATAAATAAATAAACGATAATAATAATCTAGACAAATGCAAGACCCACGGACTGCACCAGTGAAAATTAGTCAACCAAAACTACCAGATGCTGTTGTTTGTCTGTTATTTGGTTTTTAGGAGCATTAGCAACTAAGGCCATATTGCTCCGGGAATATGCGGTGGTCATTCCCTGACCTTTCCGCATCCTCCGTATTTGGTGGTGACGGGCTCGAACCCCGGTCTAATCAAGAAGCGTGTGCTACGCACTGCTGCTCCTTCCCACCTGGCTACGGAGATGCCCCTACCAGATGCAGACTGGTAAAGAGATTGAAGCCATGGCAGAGTGAGAGGCCAACAAATACTCGGGGATGATGCAGGCTCAGCAGTTACAGCACAAGGAAATTAAGGCCTGCCTGACCGAAAAATACCACCAGAGACGCAGAAGTCTGATGAAAGCAAAGCTGAACAGAGGAACACAGTTAAAGCCATAAACACTTATGCAGTCCCAGCGCTAATATACTCCTTCAGGGTCATAGATTGGACTAATACCAAGCTGGAGGATATAATGAGAAAGACAAGGGCAGTGATGACCAAGAGCTGCCAACACCACCCGAAGTCAGCCATGGAGAGACTGACAATTGCTCAGGAAGAAAGAAGGAGGAAGGGGCCTGATAGACCTCATCAAGCAACAGAAAACAGCGATTGCTAACTTGAAGGATTATTTCCAGAAACAGACAGCAGCACTCCACAAGGAAGATAGACAAGCAGTATATACCACTCAACCTAAGTGAGGAGTCCCCTCCCACCAGAAGGCACAAACAAAGCTAGAAAGGTGGGCAAAGAAGACACTCCATGGCAGACACTATGACCTCCATCAAGAACACACACATAAAATTGCTTCCACTGAACATGGCTCAAGAGCAGGACGCTTTTCCCCCGAGACTGAAGGATTTATGGTTGCCATCCAAGGCCAGGTAATCAACACCAGAAACTATAGAAAATACATCGCCAAGGAGCCTGAAGTGTCCAATGACACATGTTGATGATGCCACCTGGCCTCAGAAAAAATCCAACACATCACTGTGTGATCACTCAGACTGAGTACACTCTTAGACATGACCAAGTAGCCAGGATAATACATCAGAAGCTAGGAAGGAATTTTTTTTTTTTTTAGGAGCATTAGCAACTAAGGCCATATTGCTCCCGGGATATGCGGTGGTCATTCCCTGACTTTACTGCATCCTCCGTATTTGGTGGTCACGGGTTTGAACCCCGGTCTAATCGAGAAGCGTGTGCTATGCACTGCTGCTCCTACCCACCTGGCTACGGAGGCGCCTAGGAAGGAAATACCATTGATCAAAGAAAGTGTACTGTACTATAAGTATGAACCCCAGGCACTACTAGAGACCCCAACCCACAAGCTGTACTGGGACTGTGCCATAATAACGGATAAGACAATCCCAACACAACAGACCGGACATAACCCTTGTGGACAAGAAGGAAAAGGCTACCTATCTGATTGACATAGTGGTACCCAACACTGGCAACCTGCAGAAAACCCATGGGGAAAAAATCAGGAAGTACACAAACCTAAGACAGGAGATCAAAGAGATGTGGCACGTGCAACAAGTACGACCATCCCAATCATCGGGATGGTTGTACTGTTATGTAGGGTTGTATTTGGCACCACTGGTGTGGTGCCAAAGACCCTACATAACAGCCTAGCAGCAACAGGTCTCCCAGCGAACACCTACAAGGAACTCCAGAAAGTTTCAAACCTGAACATCTGTAGGATAGTCAGAGAGTTCCTCGACCAACAATAACGCCAGACACAACAACCACCCTGTATACTTGGTAGCAATACCAATCATGAGGTGGAACCTTCAATCAGGGAGAAATAATATAATAATAATAATATGGATGCATCAGTGTATTCAAATCCTGAATTTTTTTATTAAGATCTTATTTGAATATTAGTGGTATATGTTTGTTTGTTTTTTTGTTACATTAGTTTCTGATTAGTAAGGCATAAAATACATGAAATTATTTTAACATTTATACAGAAAAAATAGGAACAGTCAAAATTTAAAGTTACAGAATTGTTATTAATTATTTTAGGTGAGTTACCTCATCCTAGTAACATTTTTATAATGCACGATTACATATTTTGTTTGTTGCTTTCAGGCTTTGCTGCATAATCCTTATAATACTTATTATTCACAAAATACAACTAAAAAACATCTCATCCAACGCTATACGTATTTTATACACAATTATTATGACGTACAGAGGGAAGAAAACTCGATACCTATTAACATCCCTGGTGCAATTAATTTTAACACCTTATAATTATTGCGTCTTTCTAAAAAAAAAAAAAAAAAAATACAGTTCGTTTAGTTTTCAAAAACTGTGGGTATTTACGTAGTTCGTACCTTTTTTTTTTTTTTGTATAGTTACTGGCTCGGACTTTATGAATAAATGTCTATAATTTCGCCTTCGCACTTCAGCTTGCAAAAATATTTTAAAATATATTTTAAAATTGTACAACCAGGCTTGTAGTTCTTTTACTTTTTTATTTTTAAAGTCCAACATGCACGAGAGAAGATGTTGCATGGCCAGTCGGGCAAAAATGGCAGGAATCGTTACCGCTTTACATATCACAAATGATTTCATCAACAAAAATATATTCACTAAGCGAAATTCATCATATTGCAATTACCTGGTTGTTCCGTTCCCGTAGTGGAATTACTACATTCTACCGTTTCCATCTGTTTGTTTCCTTATTATTTATTTTTTCTGCCTTCGAAGCTACTAACAGCTGATGGTTAACACACAGAAACACGGACCACAACTCCTATCACTTAACACGAGTGATACTGCAGGAAACACGGTGGTACAGTACCACAATACCGTTTCTCTACACAAAAGGTAAACATTGACTGTATTATTTATTCATTTATCTACATTACTATTATTATGTAATAGGGAAAACATAAAAAACAATATCGGTTTATGATGCGTAAAAAAACTTTTGATATTTTTCGAAAATTTTTCCATCTAAAGAAAGTATCATGAACTGATGTACACCGACACGTATTAAACGCATAGAAACAATTCCTTTACGTCTATTCATACGTTAAAAAAAAAAGAAAAAAAAAAAGACGTTTTATTTCAAGTCTTGAATCTCAGAAACTTTTGTTTTACATATGTCTTTTTAATATGTTTTCTTTGGCATATTTTTAGGCAAATTTGTCTTTATTTTATTTATTGAACTCGGGCCATTTATTTCGCGCAGAAATTCAATTACTGTCTCAAAGTCGAATATAGACAATTTGGCTCTGTGGAGAAGTCAGTCGGCTTCGTTCGGCGCCCCCCCCCCTCCCCCGGAGCTCGGGTTTTTCTCATCCCAGCAGAAAAACTGACCATAGCATACATATGGTGTGCAACACAATAAATTTTCCGTGGTGGGTAATGGGCAAAATTATGGCTTGACTGTTGGGTACTACTTTAGATCTACTCGTTGCACTGGTATCCCTTAAAAACTCGTTGGATGAAATGCAGTACCATGCACAAGTATTACACAAAAATAGCTTTCCATGAACAAATGACAAATATTAACGATTTGTAATACAGTCCAGATAAGATAATTACCAAGGCCTTTGATGGGGTCTATTGCTTTAAATATTTTACTTGTTTAATTATACAGCATCATACGAATTACGAAAACGAACTGCATCTTCGTCATCATGTGCACATTTTAACAAAACGTCAAGGTTCCTTTTATGTCATTATCACAATTGAAATCAGATCGCATTTCAGTTATTTATTTGGAACAGTGCATTAACACTAATTCACCTGTATGATGAAATACAAAATAAGAATTACATTACATCAATGTTCAACAGTTCGAATTTTCAATACAGATGGCAGAGAGTGGTAATAAATGGACACTGTACTACATGGACTAATGTTATTAGTGGAGTACCACAGGGTTCGGTGTTGGGTCCATTGTTGTTTTCAGTATTTATTAATTATATTGATGAATGTATATAAGGCTTAAGACGATACGAAGTTTGGCAGGATTGTTAATGACACTAATGGTAGTACGCTATACTGCAAAAACATCTAGAAAAGTTAGGTAGATGGGCTGAGCAGTGTCAACAGAAGTTTAACATTGACAAATGCAAAGTACTGCATACAGGTAGAAGTAAGCCCAGAGGAACGTACCAACTGTGTGGTACTACACTTAGGGTGGTAGAAAATGAAAGACCTTGGAGTGATTGTGCAGTCAGATATGAAGTTTTCTGAGCAATGCAGACAGGCTGCCAGAGCAGGTTATGGGGTGTTGTCAATGATATACAGGAACTTTGCTAGCAGGACAAAGGAGGTGATTATCCCTTTGTATAAGGCAATGGTCAGGCCACACCTTGAGTACTGCGTGCAGGTCTGGAGGCCTCATTTTAGGAAGGATGTAGAGCTGCTAGAACGAGTACAGAGAAGGGTAACAATATTGGTGGGAGGAACAAAGGGATGTTCTTATCAAGAAAGGCTTAAATTTGCAAGTTGCATCATCTGGAGAACCTGCGAGGTGATCTGATTGAGATGTATGAGGCCTTGAATGGTTTGAGCAGGGTTAATGCTAATGGGATTCTTCTTCTTGCTGAGATTAAGAACCTGAGGTGGCATAGATTCAAATTGAAGAAAGTCAGTTGTAGTATAATGGATGTGCAGAAGTTTGCCTTTTTCCAGTGGGTAGTTGATTGTTGGAACAGACTTCCATGTACCCCCAGGGGCTCAACATCTGGTGAGTATGGGCTTGGCACACCCAGGGTCCTGAGCTGGATATCACCATTCTTCTCTTTCTTGGTGATTTCCTTGTACTTCTGACTCTTGTTCTTCTCTCTCTCTCTCTCTCTCTCTCTCTCTCTCTCTCTCTCTCTCTCTCTCTCTCTCTCTCTCTCTCTCAGGGTAATTCAGAATTTTTTTTTTTTTTTGGCTGGTGCAGCATAAGCCTCGAGCTTCCTTGCACCGTGTAGCTAATAATATTAATAATAATAATCTATTATTGTGGAAGTCAATAGCTTAAATAAATTTAAGGCTGAGCTAGACAAACGTTTGGAGTGACTGGATGGATGAAATGGGAGGGCTTTTTTTGGTTGATGCTATATAAGCTTACTTTCTTGCATCATATGCCTCAACTATTAGCTAATGCTAATATGCGACTGTTTACAGCTTTGTTTGTTGTTTGTTTGTAATTTGGTTTTTAGGAGCATTAGCAACTAAGGCCATATTGCTCCAGGATATGTGGTGGTCATTTCCTGACCTTTCCGCATCCTCCGTATTTGGTGGTGACTGGTTCGAACCCCGGTCTAATCAAGAAGCGTGTGCTACGCACTGCTGCCCCTTCCCACCTAGCTACGGAGGCGCCGTTTAGAGCTTTGTATAATGGCTTATGAATAATGACGTAAAGATTGTTCAATAATATTTAACTTCATGGTTAGTCTTATTGAATGTAATAGGTTAATAGCAGAATTAAAAAAAAAGTGACTTCAGCATCAAGAGTCTGCTTCCTGAATGAATTTTTGGGAACAAATATATCAGTCCTGCGAAGATTAATAAGTTTCATACAGTGAAAATAACTCTGCTTTAAATGTTGAAAACCATTGATTATAGATTACTCTATAATCAGATTATTCTGATTATAGATTATTGTATAATCTATTAAAGAATAATGTATAATATGAGGGCCAGCAGAAAATGGTAAAAAATAAATATATATATATATATATATATATATATATATATATTCTATTAGGGTTTACCGTAATGACTACATAAATCCGTATTTGTGTCTGTAAATTGCGTGTGTTCACTGGTCGATTTGCATATTTTGCTGTACGAAAAAAACCTTTCTACCCCAGGGGCTCATATCTGGTGAGTTTGGACTTGGCACACCCATGGTCCTGAGCTGGATATCATCATTCTTCTCTTTCTTGGAGATTCCTCTCTCTCTCTCTCTCTCTCTCTCTCAGGGTAATAGGGATTTTTTTTTTTTTTTTTGGCCGGTGCAGCATAAGCCTCAGGCTTCCTTGCACCATATGGCTAATAATAATAATAATAATCTACGCAGGGGCGCGAACCGGGGGGTGTAAAGGCTGCATCGCACTCTTTGCCTTTACACCCACTGGCGCTGAATATTTAGGGGCACCGACGCTAAATGCCATTAAATTGTATAATTCCTATATTACAAATATCAACACAATTGTTTCCAAATTAGATATATCTGACATTATTAACGAGTTTGCCACAAAATTGATTTTACATAATGACATATAGGTAATGCAATTGTTATTGTTAATATAGTTTACTATATATATATATATATATATATATATATATATATACAGGGTGATTCACTACCAGTGCGACAAACTTGCAGGAGGTGTAGGGGGCAGAAAGACGAATCGGAATCACATAGCATTGCAGGGTTCGAAATGCCTTCGTCATGCGGTAGAGGACGTTGAACGGGAGGTCGCGTGAACAGCGATCCCGCTGGAAGTCAGCATTTGCGAACCGTTTCTGTTGAAGAAACCAAGTAGCAAAAGTCCTCCGGAGTGGATAATCCGCAGTCTCCAATGATTGGACGCGTTGCAGATGGTATGAACTCATTTGGTTTGTTGACAGTATCCTCCATACAGTGGATTGGGAAATACCCAATCGTTGGCCTATCGCTCGAGTACTCGTACTCGGATTGCCTTCTGCAAGACGTAGGACATTCTCCTCATTGTCTGGCGTCATCGATTCATGGTACCTCTCGTGAAACAACCAGTCTCACGTAACCTTCTGTGCACACGTGCGAAAATTGTATGATGGAGGAGCATGCCTGTGCGGGAAACGTTCCTGGTACAAGCGCAGAGCTGCGCGCCCGTTACAGTCCGCAGCTCAATACGCGAGGTGCATGTCGGCCATTTTAACGTTTGAATACTCGTCCATCCTACTGCCTCGGGAACCGGTTGGCATATGCTGACTTCCAGCGGGATCGCTGTTCACACGACCTCCCGTTCAACGTGCTCTACCGCATGACCAAGGCATTTCGGACCCTGCAATGCTATGTGATTTCGATTCGTCTTTGTGCCCCCTACACCTCCTGCAAGTTTGTCGCACTGGTAGCGAATCACCCTATATATATATATATATATATATATATATATATATTTCTTTGTTGTGATAAACATTGCATTTCTTTTATTTTTTGTGGTGATATTTCTCTAAAAAGTTTTGTTTTCTGCTGTTAATGCAAGTTACTTTTTTAAATCTGTCTGTAATTTTTATTTTTGTTATTCTTTTTTGAGTCTCATATTTCTGATAAACGTGGAAAGAAACACCATTTGTTTTATTTTATGCAATTATTTTCTTTCTGTAACTTTCATTAAAATATAATTATAAAACTTTAAATGGAGAGTTTATTATTTTTAATATTCCCTCTATATTTTCAATGCAGAGCTCTATATCTGTTAGAATCAAATTTTTTATAGATTAATTTTAAAAGTGGTAAACAATACCTACTAGTTGCGTTTTTATTGCTCCATAAAAAAAAAAAAAAAATAACCTATACAGGCAGCAAATAGTATGATGGTTAAAACGACCGGACAGTGCACCAGTATCGGACCGGCATCTTTGCCGAACTAATGTAAAGACATAGGTCCATAAGACATGTACTATATAATATTGGTGTGGATACACCACAGTTTACCCATGATACATGTAGTAGTGTAAAGGCATCGTTTGATTTTAAATCAAATTGTGGCTACCTTCACAACGAGATACCAGGTATTGCACTACTTCGAATAAACAACGCTTCTCTAATAGAGGAGACACCCACCGATGAGTGGGCTAAGAAGCTCCAAAACGCATCTGGGTGGTGTTGCCCACTGAGAATAAATAACAGTACAGGAGTCATCTCTATTAAAAATTCGTATGTACATACGGATCAAAGTAGTGCAATACCTGGTATCTCGTTGTGAAATTAGCCAAAAAGCAGGCAAATCGTCCAGCAAAGCAGGCAAATCGACCAGAGGACACACGCACGCAATTTACAGAAACAATACATATGGGTAGGTGAAATAATTTTCTGGGTGACCCTAATAAAATAAAAAATAGTTGACCCTTGCAGACGAACCCACTAGCCGATTGAACTTGGGCGAGCATGCTAGGACCCCCTGTCTTGTCGAAATACGACATGACCTCGCAGGTGTCAACGTGTTATTTTGAAGTTGGGCTCCTCGACCACCAGGACCTTGCCCTTTGAGTATCCATGGGTCACAACGCACAGGAAACATTCTGTATTCCTATGATCTAAGCCTGTCAGGGGGATGACGCCTGGAACATAAACTGTGGGCGTCGGATCCCAGTGATGCTAATTTGGAGGAACAGCAGCATCACTGGGAGGTCACTTGTTTTTTGGACAGTATATCGAATTTATTTTTTTGTCATCATTTCAACAATTTAATTTCAAACCTTAAATTTAACGAATTGAAGAAAACCCTGAGTTGGCTTCGTATTAGTAACATCCCATTGTGTTGGAATAGATTTATCTGTTAGCCGATAAAAGCTCAAAGTGGCAGTCAATCAATTTTTGAGGGTCTGCAAGGAAAATGGATCCGAGATCTCTCCGAATTTGAACGTAGAATGATTGTGGGTGCAAGATGTGCAGGTGCCAGTATCGTAACAATATCCAATGTGGTTAAGTGTTTTCGTTCTGTAGTGTCACGTGTCTGCAGTGACTGGATGATCAGCGGGCGAACAACCAACCAAAGGTCACAAATAGGTCAGTCACATGTGGTCGACCCTCGTGATGAACGTCGCGTGTTTCGTCTCGTCACATGACGGTGAGGCAGCATAGTGGCCCTCCTGGGTAGCACAGTTGATATAATCACTGTCCACTTCATACCGTGTGGAAAACAAGCTGAGTTCAAATTTTTTTTTTTTCACTCCGTGTTCCAGTTAGTCAGTCCTTGGAGAGGTAGTATAGTTTTTATTTCCGGAAACTCGGGTTTTGCTGGTTGGAGAGGGCGCTGAATCTCTTTAAAAGTTACAGCTATCAGTTACAGGCTCTGCAAAAACGATAAGTGTTTACCTGTTATTTACATGATTGTTATTTTATATTGTACTTAATACGTAGTCATATAGTTATAGTTACGCTGGTTATTTTTTATTTTTAATTTAGATAAAGAGTTTTTGTGGATTTTACTTACGATAGGTAAAACCGTTATTTCGTTCCATTTCTGTAGCCATTGTTATTGGATATAGTGGTAGGGAATTCAAATTTTTTAATTGAGGTAGCTAGGTAGCTCTAACGCATAATTATATAGTAATACGCTTCACTGTTTCTATTTAATAGTTTCTATTCAAATACTATTGATATTTAATTTATTGATTTTATTAATTTAAACTACCATGCCCCAAACTAGAGCAGCAAAGCAACGGGCACAAAGTGGCAGGAGTGCTGTGACTCGGGGGAGAACTGAGGGGGGCAATTCTCCAACGCATCACAGCCTAAAGAAATGTGCAACTTGTGAAATGTTTGCCGAACTATCTGGAACGGAACATGATATTGCCATGGGGGATGTCTTTGTGTGTGCGCGATGCAAGGAGTGTATCGAAATCAGGCAACAACTCAGCGTTCTTATGGGCCTATATGAGAGCTTGAAGGACAGGGTGGATGCCCTCGAAGGAACTAAATTGAGGGGCCCATCAGGCTCTCAGCTGCCCACATCAACGCCGGAGCTTGCACTTGGTCATCACGCAACACAGCGGCAACCCCTAAGGCAGAATGCGCTGGTCCCACAGGAACTAGTTGTTGTTGGTGACTCTATTGTCAGGGAAACGGGGAACATCCTTTGTAAAAAGGATAGGTGGAACAGGACCAGGGTATGTCTGCCAGGGGCAAAGGTTGATGACGTTGTAGAGCGGATATCATCTTTCAAGGGCACAAAAGGTGATATAGTTGTACACGTTGGCACTAATGATATTAAGAGTAGGAGACCGGCAGAATTACTCAACAAGTACAGGTCACTGTTGAAAAAAAGCCGTGAAATAGGGTTGAATTTGAAAGTGTCTGCAATTCTGCCCAGACACGATAGGAGGGAGTATATGATGAGAGCCTTGTCGATCAATTCGGCCCTGGAAGGATTGTGCAAGGCTCAAGGGGTAGAATTTTTTTCAGCCTGGACTGTACTTGTTAACAGGAGAGATTGCTTCTACAGGGATGGGATACACTTAAATAGAAAGGGTGCAAGAATATTTGCTGATGCTATTGAGGCAGTGTTAGGTGGGTCGGAAAACTGCTAGTTTGGGGGGATACAAAGACTAATAGATTAACAGTAACCGCAGGCAGAGGTGAAGGTGATTCTTGCACAACTTCTATTAGAATAAGAAGCGACCTGGAGCGAGGGGTGTTGGGGGTTTCAGGGACGGATGGCAGTCATCATGGAATAGTTGGGTATATGGGATGTGTTAGGGTAACCAGGAATAGGCATAGGAGCATGTATGCTTGCATGTATACCAATGCTAGAAGTATAGTAAATAAATTTGATGAATTTGAAGTGTTGGTCAAGACATCAAAGGCGGATATTGTTGGGATAGCAGAGACGTGGTGTCACAAAGATATAAGGAATGCAGAACTGGAATTTGGGGAGTACAATGTGTACAGAAAGGATAGACAGGACAGAAAGGGAGGGGGTGTTATGCTGTTAATTAAGAAAAACATAAAATCAAAGGAAGTGCACCCAGTTAATATAGATGAACAGTGCTCTGTTGAGTCAATTTGGTGCGAGATAAGCACTGCGAAAGGAAAAATAAGGGTAGGAGTGTGTTATAGGCCTAATGACTTGAATGAGTACAATGAACAATTGTACAGAGAAATAGAGTGGGCCAGTAAATCTGAATGTCTTATAATGGGGGATTTTAACTTCCCAGATATTGACTGGAACTTGTGGGTTGGTCACTCACACACCAGTCAGACTTTTGTGGATTTATTGGATGATTGTTTTCTGCAGCAGCATGTTCGAGAGGCAACCAGAGAAAGTAATACTCTTGATCTGGTTATCAGCAGTGATCATTCGTGTATTAAGAATTTGCAGATAAAGGAACCACTAGGTGGCAGTGATCACAGTGTGCTGAAGTGGGATTTACTCAAAGAGGTAACTACCGTCAGGGGTAAAGGAAAGGGTTTTTGTTTCCGTAAAGGGGAGTACAGTGGTCTCAGACAGTTTTTAAATTCTGTACAGTGGGATCAACTGACGATGTTACCAACAGTAAATTCTAAGTGGGAAGCATTCAAGGAATTAATCGTGGAAGCTACTAGACTTTATATACCGATTAAGAAATATCGTTCAAGGTTTAGGCCTAAATGGTTATCAAATGAACTAATGAGACTCGTGACAGAGAAGAAAAATGCATGGGATGCATATAAATTATCAGGTGACGCAGAAGCCTGTGGCAGATATAAGCTAGTCTGTAATCAGGTCACAAAGGAGGTTCGGCAGGCGAAGGCGGATTACGAGAAATCTTTGGCAAAGGATGCTAAGAAAAACAGCAAGGATTTCTTTACTTATATAAACTCTAAAAGGAAGGGGCTGAATATGATTGGTCCACTTGACATCGATGGTTCGACTGTTGATGATCCTGCTCAGATAGCAAACAAACTGAATGAGTATTTTGCATCTACATTCACACGTGAGGAATTATTACAGTTTGAAAATGGAAGAAGGTTATCAAATTGTAGCAGTGTGCTTAATGATTTTGTAATAACTGAGAGCAAAGTGGAGGAGAAATTGTTGAAGTTAAACATAAGAAAGGCACCTGGGGTGGATGGGATCTATCCAGTTATTTTAAAGGAGGCGGCAAAGCAACTAAGCAAACCCTTAGCCATAATTATGAGAGCATCCTTGGACTCAGGGGAGGTTCCCACGGACTGGAGATGTGCAAATGTGTCCCCAATTCACAAAGGTGGATCGAAGGGTGACACGAGTAATTACAGACCAGTTAGTTTAACTTCTGTTCCGGGTAAAATAATGGAGTCACTGGTTAAAGATGCATTGCAGGATCATCTAGACAAGACTGCAGCAATAATTCAAACACAGCATGGGTTTGTTAAGGGAAAGTCTTGTCTGACAAATTTGATTGGTTATTATGATGTGGTCACAAAGGAACTGGATGCGAAAAATAATTTTGATATCATATACTTGGATTTCAGGAAAGCTTTTGACACTGTTGCGCATGGAAGACTACTGTACAAATTGGAGCAGAATGGTATTAAGGGTAAGTTGCTACAATGGATAAAAGGATGGTTAAGTGGGAGAAGACAGAGGGTGGTAATCAATGGGTGCTGCTCTTCATGGACTAATGTTATTAGTGGAGTCCCACAGGGTTCGGTGTTGGGTCCACTGTTGTTTTGTGTATTTATCAATGATATTGATGAAGGTATATCAGGCTTAATGTCGAAGTTTGCAGATGACACAAAGGTTGGCAGGGTTGTTAATGACAGTAATGGCAGTGTGCTACTGCAACAGGATCTAGATAATTTGGGCAGATGGGCTAAGAAGTGGCAACTGAAGTTCAACCTTGACAAATGCAAAGTACTGCATATGGGTAGAAGTAACCCCAGAGAAACTTACCAACTGTGTGGTACTACACTTAAGGTGGTAGAAAATGAAAAAGACCTGGGAGTAATTGTGCAGTGAGATATGAAGTTTTCTGAGCAATGCAGACAGGCTGCTAGGGCAGGTCATGGGGTTTTGTCAATGATATATAGGAATTTTGCTAGCAGGGAAAAGGAGGTGATTGTCCCTCTGTATAAGGCAATGGTCAGGCCACGCCTTGAGTACTGCGTACAGGTCTGGAGGCCTCATTTTAGGAAGGATGTAGATTTGCTTGAGCGTGTACAGAGAAGAGCAACACGATTGGTGAGGGGAATCAAGGGATTCTCTTACCAAGAGAGGCTTAAGTTCTGCAAATTGCAGTGGCTGGAGACTAGGCACCTGCGCGGTGATCTGATTGAGGTCTATAAGGCCTTGAATGGGTTGAGCACGCTGAATTCTGATGGGATCCTTCCACTTGTTCAGATTACGAACCTACGGGGACATAAGTTCAAATTAAGAAAGGACAGATGTAGAATAGATGTGCGGAAATTTGCCTTTAGCCAGCGGGTGGTTAATTGCTGGAACAAACTTCCATCTGTCGTTGTGGAAGTTGATAGGTTAAATAAATTTAAGGAGGAACTGCACAGGCATTTGGAGGGAATGGTGTGATGATTTTTTTTTTTTTTTTTGGTTGATTCTGCATAAGCTCCTACACTTGCTTTCTTGCATCATGTGCCACTACTACTACTACTACTACTACTACTACTACTACTACTACACACATTACAAACATGTTATATACGGCGCAATATGGCCTAAGTTGTAGCTGTGTCAAAAATCGTTCAACAACGACGTAGCACCGTATACCTTCATCAATATCACTGATAAATATACAAAACAGTGGGCCCAGCAGTGAACCCTGGGGGATTCCACTAATAGCATTAGCATGAAGAGCAGTGTCCAATGATTACCACTCACTCTCTGTCTTCACCCACTCAACCATCCTTTTATCCATTGTAGAAACTTACCCTTAATACCATTCTGCTCCAATTTGTACAATAGTCTTCCATGTGCAACAGTGTCAAAAGCTTTCCTGAAATCCAAATATATGATATCAAAATTATTTTTTGCATCCAGTTCCTTTGTAACCACATCATAATACCCTATCAAATTTGTCAGACAAGACTTTCCCTTAACAAACCCATGCCGTGTCTGAATTATTGCTGCAATCTTGTCTAGATTATCCTGCAATGCATCTTTAACCAGTGACTCCATTATTTTACCCGGGACAGAAGTTAAACTAACTGGTCTGTAATTACTCGTGTCACCCTTCGATTCTCCCTCCCCCCTCTGTGAATTGGGGATACATTTGCACATCTCCAGTTCGTGGGGACCTCCCCATTGTTGGTGGGTTTTTAGTATTGGTGTGTTTTCTATTTATGCACTTGAACAGAAGTTCTTCTGCCCAACCTTCGTAACCTCGCTGTTGTCTATTGGTTGAAGCACTGTACTGATGTGATATAATAAATGGATACTGATAATGTAGTGAGGCCTCGTAATGAAGAGTACCTAAGGCTTCTGAATGCCAAATGAAGAGTTCCACTAAAAGACGATGCTAGAAGTGACTCTATATTCTTAGTGTGAAGCCGATATGGTTGTTGTTGTGTTTTAGGGGCGACTAAGGTCATATTGCTCCGTGTATATTGTTTGTAAATAGCGTGTGTTCTGAGGTCGATTTTCTGTTTGCTGGAAGAAAAAACCCGTGTTTCCTGGAGTAAAGACCATTCTCCCCTCGCTTGGGACCGACTAACTCATCCATGTTGTGAAAAATGCGCCTTAAAAATTTCTCACATCATCGACGGGACTGGAACTGCGGTCTTTTCCACCCTGTGTAGGGAGAACCGTGATGATATCAACTGTGCTACCCAAGAGGGAAGTGTTAAGCAGGGGTCAACTGAATGCAGTGAACCTCAGCGATCTCGGATTTTGGCCTATACAGTATATATTTTTTTATTCTTCTTTTTATGTAGTGATAACACGCTGCAAGCGGTATTTACTCCTGCGTGATCACTGCCTAGCTACCGGAACAGTCCACTCCTAGTATTAAGCAAAATAAAATACATATTATTTGGTGTTAGAATTTCTCATCTGATTGAAATATGGCGCTCTCAGTTATAAATAAAAAAAAACATAAAATAATAATGACTAAAAAGGGATTTAGAGATTTAGCTTCAGACTACGGGAAATGTCTTGTTCGGAATATAACTTGTTCGTCTAGTAAAATAATAATTTTAAAGAAAAGTTCATCCCGCCAGGTGTCGTACTTTTGATGCTATGACTGGTGTGCTTAAGAATGTAATTGAACGTGTTACGTGTAAGTAACAGCGGGATAATTAAAGTCGTCGTAGTATTGTTTTTTTGTTAAATGGATAAATAATAGAAGCTAGAGAATTGTTTTTCGCATTCAATAATGGACTCTTCGTTTCACGCAGGTAATGTTACAACTGGCGCAGTTCGGACTACAGCATGTGATTCCGGTTCTTGTGCACAATGTGACTATAATAGTAAGAATGAGTGTATATCCTCCACTGTTCAAAATGCTACCGCGGCTGGAGCCATTAATCAAGTTAAAAGTGAGGAATGGGAGGCCGAAGTTATTGTTCCCGATAAAGTTTATGGGGAGGCGAGCCATAATTTAAATACTGTTGTGAAAACTGAGCCAGTTTCTGAATATGTTTCTGAGCAGACAAACGATGAAATACGAATAAGCTTTAGTCAGTTAATTAATGCAGGACAAGCGAATGAATCTGGTGGTGACCCAGACTGGCATACACAGCGGGGAACATATACCGAGAATAAACCAATCACTTGTGAAAGAAATTCAGGTATTTAGAATTTCTCTAAACTGATATTAAATTAATACGTAAGATAAGTGTTGTTAGCAAAGTTTTCGCTTTCGGTATTGGTATAATGAGAAATTTTCTGTTGTCCAGAAAGGCAACTGTATTCACTGTGAGGAGCGTCTAGGGGAACCGGGTCAAATGTTGTGCGCCCAGTGACCTGTGCTGACTCACCCCTGCTCATGTTTTATAACAGATTTATTTTCTCAGATTAAACTCACCTAAACAGAATGCATATATGAAAGTATACAATAGAGTATTTTAGTCGAACCAAAGTTATAATTTAAGGAAACAACCAGCATCAAAATTTCAGCAGGGTTTTTTATTTTATTTTAAGTTATATTTTAGCATTAGCATTACTAATGGCATATGATGTGAGAAAGCAAGCTTGTAAAGCATTAGCAAAAACAAAAAAAAAAACTCCACTTTCCATTCACCTCACCACCTGCTCCAAAACTTTCTCCAGTTCTTCCTTGAATTTATTTAAGCTATTAATTCCGCACATTCATTCTGCAACTGTCTTTCATCAATTTCAATTTACGCCCCTCAATTCAAGCGCATGATCTGAGCAAGAGGAAGAATCCTATGAGAATTCATTTCGATCAAACCATTTAAAGTCTTATACACATTAATAAGATCACCTCACAGGTGCCTAGTCTCTAGAAGCTGCAACTTGCAGAACTTAACCCTTTCTTGGTAGGAGCATCTCTTTGTTCTCCTCACCAACTTCGTTGCTCTTCTCTGTACCCGTGCCAGCAGCTCAATACATTCTTCCTAAAATTAGGTCTCCAGACCTGTATGCAGTACTCTAGGTGTGGCCTGACCATTGCCTTATATAAGGGGATAATCACCTTATCCGTGCTAGTAAAAGTTCCTGTATATCATTGACAAGATCTCATGAGCTGCTCTGGCAGCCTGTCTGCACTACTCCGACAACTTCATATCTGATGGCACAATTACCTCCATACCTTTTTCATTCTCCACTACCTGAGTGTAGTCTTGCACAGTTGGTACATTACTCTGGGGTTACTGTTACCCATATGCAGTACTTTACATCTTGTCAATGTTAAACTTCAGTTGCCACCTCTCAGCCCACCTGCCCAACTTTTCTAGATCCTGTTGCAGTAGTATGCTGTTATTAACAACCTTGCCAGCCTTTGTATCATCTGCAAACTTAGACATTAAGCCTGTTCTTCCTCCATCAATATCATTGATAAATACAGAAAACAACAATAGTCCCAACACTGAACCATGGGGGACTCTACTAATAACGCTAGTCCACGAAGAACAGTGTCCATTGATTACCACTCTGTCTTCTCCCATTTTATATTGCTCCAATTTGTACAGCAGCATTCTATGTACAACAGTATCAAAAGCTTTCCTAAAATCCAAGTATACGATATCAAAATTATTTTTTGCATCCAGTTCCTTTGTGACCACATCACAGTTTCCAATCAATATCCTGAAAGAGGCCTCTGAGGTCGGGAAAACTCATATCTAGGAAATTAACTCGTACACCGACCATTGAACAAAAAGTAAAAAAAAAGTAAAGTGCAGCCATTATCAACCCACTGCAGGATGGAAGCCTCCTCAACAATTCATACTGAGGGAAATGGACCATAATCTGCCACGCTGGTCCAGTGCGGGTTGGCAGATCGACCGTATTCAGCAGTCAGGGGCTTGAACCCCGGTCTACTCAAAGAGCGTGTGTTACTGCACTCCCGCTCCTGCCCACTCGGCTAAATCTACTGTAACTAAAATTTTTACAAATAGTATAAAAATATAAAACAAATTATTTACAATTATTTACAAATCTCCCCGGAGGACGCTATTATTTTGGATCATGCACACGGATACTGGGAGCGTAAATGGCTCGAGGGTTTACGGATTGGTTCATCCAGTAAGAATACCATGAATAGAGATAGAGGCATGCGTATTCATCCTATTTTTGAAACAATTGTATTAAATTCGGATGAACGATTTTCTTTGCCACGTACCCGAGACATTTCCGCTTCCGGTTTTGACCATGTGCCAATTGAACCACGTGTGGAAGTACAGTGAACCTGCTATTTAAGGAGATGTTGCAGAAAGTTATATTACTGTTGAAGAAGAGAGCTGACGCTCTCGAAAGCTCCAGGTTTTTAGCGCTTTTAATTTTATATTTTAGCTTATTTTATTGTAAACGATCTTTTATTACAGTTTTTAGTATTCCGTAATGTACAGTCATTAGTTTATTGTAAATAATTTGTTTTATATTTTTATACTATTTGTAAAAATTTTAGTTACAGTAAATTTTGTTCAATGGTCGGTGTATGAGTTAATTTCCTAGATATAGTTTCCAATCAGATTGTTCAGGCAAGGTTTCCCCTTAACAAATCCATGCTGTCTGAACTATAGCTGCAGTCTTGTCTAGATGATCATGCATTGCTTCTTTAACTAGAGACGCCATTGCTTTCCCACAATAGGAGTTACGTTTGTAATTACTCGTGTCACCCTTTGATCTCCCTTTGTGAAATGGGGATACATTTGCACTTTTCCAGTCCATTGGGACCTCCCCCAAATCCAAGGATGCTCTCATAATTATGGCTAAATGTTTGCTTACTTCATTGCTGCCTCTCTTAATATAACTAGATAGATCCCACTACTCCAGGTGCCTTTCTTATGTTTAACTTCAGCAATTTCTGCTCCACTTTGCTCTCGGTTATTTCAGTCATTTAGCTCCCTATTAGAGGTGGATAAACTTTAGGTCTCCATTTCTCTATGGAATTCCTCCTGTGAATGTAAATCCTAAATCCTGAGTAGGAACATGAACAGTTGAACCATCGATATTAAGTGGACCAATCTGATTTGTCCACTTTCTCCTAGAGTTTACATAAGTAAAGAAGTCTTTGCGGTTTTTCTTTGCATCCTTTGCCAAAGATTTCTCATAATCTGTGCCTTTGCCTACCTAACCTCCTTTGTGACTTGATTACAGACTAGTTTATATCTACCATAGGCTTGTGAGTCACCTGATAATTTATTTACGTCCTATGTATTTTTCTTCTCCGCCACTAGCGTCATTAAGTCATCTGACATCCTTTGTCAACTGTGTGGAACTGTATATCTAAAGGCCTATGAAATACTCTCCATCTAGCTGTTAATAATATCTTTATTGCAGTCAGTGAAAATTTTTTTACATTTATGACAGATGCAATGCCCATAACAGCAACAATGGTTAGAATGCCAAAAGCATTTTCTACTGCTCATCTAGCTCTGAACAATTGATAATTGAAAATTTTCGTAGTTTCATCTCCTCCAGAATGATGTCTACTATAGTGCCGAAGCAAGTATGTTTTAATGAAAATGCTTCATATCCTACAATAGCATGTGGCCGTGGCTCACCATTTTTAAATAAGGCAGTGGCAGCAAGAACATTGAGTTGATTGAACTCGAGTTTTTTAGTTTGAAAAACACTTCAATTGCAATAAATTTATAACAGCACAGTAGAATGAGTTCCCTTATAATTGTAAAAAGTTGAGCTTGCATTAATCGGGCGCTGAATATTTGTTTTCCGTCTATGGCTGCAGTGCAGTTTGTGAAATTCCATAGTTCCTTGTATTTATCTGCTGACTTTTTCCAAAGCTCTTCGCTTGGTTCTGACATTGCAGTGGGCCCCAACTTATGCCAAATGGTGTCACACACACATTGATCACTGATTTCTGAACTATACTGAAACTTAACTGGAATTGGTTCTTGAGGTTGTCACAGACATTCTCTCAGATATGCCAGACAAGCTGTACTTGCTACCTGGGAGTCTAAAACGCTGATTGAACTGATTTTCGGGTGACACTCAAGTAAAGTGGACCCAATTTCGATGAAGTCCGGACGGTCTGTGACAGCCAAATCCTCTGCTTGCACCTTCACGATGGTGGGACTGTTAGTAACCCTGGGTATAACCTACATGCACAAGCACACGGTGGGTGACCCAACCAGGTGTGACCCAACGTGAGCAGGGGTCGAGGTGTGGCGCCCACACCACATGGAGGAATGCTGCCCCTCTGTGTTACCAGGCAGTAATAGGTGGTAGATAACTCTCATCAACCGGTGCAATACCACCACTTTGCTTATTGGAGGTTCGAAGTGGTGGAACCCATGTTTCGTCTCCAGAGCTAAGTTCCGGTGAACCCATCCCCATCTCTTCCATCATGCAGTATGATCGATGACTTTTGAGGTTATGATGAACATCGTGGTGAGATCCAATCTTCCTTACATTTCAAGGGTACAGCTCTAAAACAGTGTTCGCAGGCCGGCCGCTACTTAGTACACCAGACCGAACCTATTGGTAACACTCTAGGAGGCTTCCGGATCAGCTAGTGTATAATCTTGCTAACTGTACTCTGCCAGATAGTGACTGGAGGGAGTCCAAGTAGTGTGTATATGGGGGGGGGGCATTGTCGAGGCCATGTTATGTCAAGGATCTGGGTATATTCTTACCATGTGTACGCCATATCCAAAAATTTCGTTACTTCATTCAGCATGTCCCTCCCACTTTTTCTTACTATTGAATACACCATGAATTGTCAAACTAATAGAGTAAGCTTATCTGTGAAAAGATCTAAACCCCCTAAACACTTCCTAATTCATTTCACAAATATACATGGTCTCAGTTCTAATCTCAACGATGTCCATTTCCACTTGCAGTCTGCTAAACCCCATGTACTTTTTCTGACAGAATCTCAGTTATCAGTTGATTCAACTACTGCTCATCTCAGTTGCCCAAATTATTCACTGTATGATTCCTTTCACATCAAAGGTGGTACTTGTGCATATGTCCGTTCCGATATTCCCTATCAGAGACTTGGTAATTCGGAATCTTCTCTGGCTTAAAATCTTTCTACCTCATTGTGTCAAATTCATCTGTTGTCTTTACCCTTCTCCAAATTTCACTAATCACTTGGAGCTCTTTGACTTCCTCTCTTTGCAACTTGACTTCCTCCAGTCCAACTTTCCTAACAGTGCGGTAATTTTCCTTGGTGATTTTAATGTTCACAACTCCAGCTGGCTTCTGTTTTCTAGTCACACTGACCTAGCTGGTCGAGTTGCTGAGGCTTTTGCGATTACTAATGACCTTGCACAGATTGTTCATTTACCTACAAGAATACCGGACAATCCTAACCATTCAGCCAACACGCTTGATCTTTTTTCTCACAAACAACCCTTCTAAGTACACAGTTGAAATGAGAGGTCCTTTAGGCACCTCAGATCACAACTTAGTGATTGTCTCTTCTCCAATGGAGCCTTTATCTCATGGCTATTCCCAACCTCATATTGTTTGGCATTACAAGAATGCAAAATGGGATGATCTGCGAGATTTCTTTTCTTCTTTTCCTTGGTCGGACTACTATTTCAAAACTTCTGATGTCAATGTTTGCTCAGATTGTTTATCAGTGAAATTATTCTTCCAGGAATGGAATCCTTTATCCCACACTCCACTTTAAAATCTCGTCCTTTATCTAAACCTTGGTTTTCCAATAAATGTGCTAATGTTGTTCAAGAGAAGAATGTTGCATATCGTAATTGGCTTGTTTCTAATTCTTCAGCTTCATTTTCTGCCTACACCAAAGCTCGCAACAATTGTAAAGCAGTTATTAATCAATCCAAACTAGATTTTGAACAGGCTAAGAGTAGAAAACTTGCTTCTTGCCCTAATGGTAGCCGAGCATTCTTGTCTCTTGCCAAAGCTATTGGCCGCAACTTTTGCCAATCTCTGCTTCCACCTCTGTCCAAACCAGATGGTTCTGTTGTCACTTCAGCCAAGGATAAAGCTGACCTGCTAGCATCCCATTTTTCTTCCAACTGGTGTATTAATGATATTGGTAAAACACCTCCCACCTTTACCAACATGCTCCATTCAATGCCTCCTGTGGTCTTCCGTCAAAAGGATGTCAGAAGGATTTTGACAAATCTTGATATTAAGAAAGCTCCAGGTCTCGATGGTATTTCTCCACTTGTTCCCTACATCCTATTGCAATTACTTCTACTCTTTCTAAAGTGATGGAGAAATCAGTTAACTGCCAACTCTTAAACTACCTAGAAACCTGTCTGATCAACGATCGCCAGTATGGATTCCATTAATGTTGATCCACCGGTGTTATTCTGGCTTATGTTACACCCATTTATGGACTAATTCACTGGAAAAGTTTGGTGAAACACAAGTAGTTGCTCTTGACATCTCAAAGGCTTTTGATCGTGTTTGGCATAAAGGTCTTCTAAACAAGCTTCCATCTTATGGTTTGCCAACTATTTTTTGTAATTGGTTATCCAGTTTTCTCTCTGACCGCTCACTGATGGTGATAGTAGATGGCTCTCTTTCTTCTAACTTCTCCACTAGTGCTGGTGTCCCCCAAGGTTCAGTTCTTTCCCCCACTCTTTTTCTCTTGTATATTAATGACCTTCTTCCATTGACTGGAAATTCTATCCATAGTTTTGCCGATGATATCTCATTGCATTCCACTTTCCATTTGAGAAACCTTGCCCTGCTCAATCAGCTTCAACTTCTCGAAAATCTGCTACGAATTCCTTAAATGCCAGTCCCCAGGTAATTACTCCAGTGGGGCAAAGACAACTTAGTTGATTTCAATGCTTCTAAAACTCAGTCTTGTCTTATATCTCGCAAAAAGGATTCTTCTGCTCCTATGCTTATCTTTGGTGACACTCTGATTTCTAGGCAAAATGATATATCTCTTTTGGGGATTACCCTGACTTCTAATCTCTCTTGGCTCAAGCACATTCAAATATTGCTTCCTCTGAATCTAAAAAACTTGGTTTTCTCTTTCGCTCTCGGCGTTACTTTTCTTCCAAACAGCTGTTCACTCTGTACAAATCGCAAATTCGCCCTACCATGGAATATAGATACCACATATGGGGTGGTGCTCCCAAACCTCTCTCAGGCTTCTTGATTCCATTCAGAAGAGGGTGGCACTTCCATAGCCAGGTGGGCAGGAGCAGCAATGCATAGCACACTCTTCTTGATTAGACCGGGGTTCGAGCCTGTGACCACCAAATACGGAGGATGCGAAAAGGTCAGGAAATGACTACCGCATATCTCCGGAGCAATATGTCCTTAGTTGCTAATGCTCCTAAAATCCAAATAACAACAACAGAAGAGGGCATTTAAGTTAATTAATGATTTGTCTTTAACAGAGTCTCTCCCCACTCGCTGTCTCATAGATGTGCTGTTTCTGCTGCATGCCTCTTCTACAGATATTTCCATGGGCGCTGTTCTTCTGAATTGGCTTCTATAATGCCTGCTCTCTCTTTCAAAACAGTCCGAACACGTGCCGCCAACATCCATTTACTGTCCAACTTCAAACTCACAGAACCAACTTTTCATCTTCCTCGTTTATTCATTCAACTGCCATTTTCTGGAACAACCTTCCTTCATACGTATTTCCTGAAAATTATAGTCTACAGAAGTTCAAGTTCAATGTCAACAAATATCTTCTTCCGTCATCTCAACCTCCAACCCAAGCACGGCACCAAGTACTATAGGTTCTAATACCTCATGTTTGGGGTTTCATAAAAAAAAAAAAAAAAAAACTAAAACCTAGGCTTCGAAAAGAGTTACTGGTTGCCAAAAACTTGAAAAGAAAATACTATATCAATAAAATTTTATTTTTATTGTTGTAAAATACTAATCTCAATCATTATACTTATAGTTTTTTTTTTTTTTTTTTTCGTTTTTTTTGTTCCAACTTGTAAGAATTACCTTTAAGAATTTGAGTATTTTATCATGTTATCAAAATAAGCTCAAAGTGTAGACAAAGACCTCAATATTATTTCCTGGTAGGAATCACATATTCTTTTTTCTGTTACAGCTGAAGCTGTGAAAAGCGGTTCGGATAAATTACAAAGGTGCTTCTTGAATGCACTCAACGGGTGTCGTATTAAGAAAAGTGGAGATGCAGCTAAGAACAAACCTCCTTGGAAATTCGAATCGCAAATGTCATTACTTTTATCATCCTTAGACAGCAGTAAAACTCAAAGCAACGTAACTGGCGAGGACAATATACAAGATGATCAGAACGACAATGAAATGGATAATAATTTACAAATAGATAATTCACAAGAGGATAATTCAGAGGAACAAGAAATCAACAGTTGTGGCAGTGCAAACCCTGAACTATCTAATACACAAAACGAGAGTTCATCAGATAAAAATGAAGAAATTTCATCTCATGTACAAATTATTAAGAGAGGAAAATGGGAAGGACGTCATAATTCTATTCAAGAAATGGTAAATACAATAAAGGAAAGTGCTATGCCAAGAAAAAGAAAATTTGAAGAGAAACATAAAAACATAAGAGAAATGGATGAAACTGACATGTTTTTTTGGAGCATGTTGAAAATGACAAAAAAGTTACCATTTATTGAACAAGCGAAAATTAAATTACAATTAAGTAATGCTGTTTTGAGTGCACAAGTAAGAATATCTGAAAACCAAAATAGTACAGTCAACAACACGAAGAACGTTGGTTCTCTGCATATTCTGACGCACCCTTGATTTCGACCAGCTGCTCAGCATATTCACTGTAAATGTCCAGTCATGCAGATGCTCAACAGACCAAATTTTGGGTCATGTCGCATTGCAGGCATGGAAGTAAGTCTACTTTATAGATTTTGGGATGCTAAACACAGAAATAGTGCCTACAATGGCAGATTGGCTCTTGTTTTTGAAAAAAGTAGTTTTTTATATCTATACATGATATTTTTTATTTATATAGCAATAAGGTGGAGCTACAAACATACCTATATCAAACACAGGACCTTTATGCCTTTCGCTTCTATTCAGCTCCGGGAGCATCCTTTTCACCATCTAACAATAATTGGCTAACGTGGCAGCACTCCATTTGCTTTTGCATTTTTGTTCCATCGCTGTGATGTCTTGATGGAAGTGCTCATGTTAGTCGCTGGCGACACCACAGTTTGGTGGGAAGAAATACAGGTGTGAGTGCAAGAAATGCAACTTCAATGACATGTTGCACTCCAGTTTTTCGTAAGAAGTAATGCGATCTTCCAGAAGCTGCCTGTAGTTGCTGGCTTTAACAATTCCTAGAAAACCAGTCAGAACATTTCGAAAGGCTTTCCATGCTGATTTCTCACTATCGCTGAGGACATGTTCAAACTCTTCGTTGTTGAAAAGTTGCCTTATCTATCGGCCAATGAAAAAGCCTGCCTTAATCTTCTCTGTACATCTTGGGAATTTCTCTTGCAAGTATGTGAATGCAGGACTATTCACTTCCAATGCCTTCACAAAATTTTTCATGAGCCCTAGTTTGATGTGGAGTGTTGGAAGCAAAACTTTATTTGGATCTACTGGAGGTTCAAATGCTATGTTCTTCATTCTGGATGTTAATGATTTTTGTTGAGGCCAACTCCTCGTTTCGTGGTGCATATCCGTGGCATGACTATCCCACTCGCAGAGAAAGCAGCATTACTTAGTGTAATCTTTTTTATGGTACTAATAAAATGGTGATTACCTTTAAATCACAAAATATCTGCCACTCATACTTCTGATAGTGTACATCTAAGAGGATGTTCTCCATGTTTGTGTGTTTCTTTTTTGTGGACGGCATATGCAAGAGGTATTGAAGGCAGCATATTTCCATTGTGTAACAACACAGCCTTAAGGCTGCTAACCGTAGAAGCATCTATAAGTAGTTGCCTTACTTCGGAAACTTGCCTCATATTCTTTGCTGCCATTAGACCATCAACATCTTTACAAATTACAACATCCTTAAAATTAGACCTTACAAACAGTTAGTTCACTTTCTGTTTGATAGATTTATCATAGTCTTTATTTCGAGTATGAAATGTTTTCATGATCTAGAAGATTCCACTGTTGTAGCCTCAAGGCCAAAAGCTCTTCTTTATTCTTCAGCAATTCGAGATCCCTGATGAGGTCATTAAGGCTCACTTTCTGTGATCTTTATGTTGTTCAGAAGGATGAAGGCTTGGACAAAATGGGGGATACCTTGACATAGATCAGAATTTCTCAAACTGTGTTCTGTGAGATGTGAACAAGTGTTTCGCGAAAAATCGTAATTAATAAATAAATAAATTTTGCATATTTGTAGTGTACACCACTTTTGTATCATTATAATATTTAACAAATTTTTTTTTCAGTTATTAATATACTGGCATAGACTGCAGAACACTTTATTTTTGCAGGCTTTGCATAGATATGCAAAGTATGCATAGAGGTAATGACATCTACGAAAAAGTAGCAATGTTGTGATCTAGTATGCCATTCGTATGTGATTTAGCAGCCTGGAGTACATGGGTTGAAGGAGAGGAGGAAGCGAACCAATATCATAACTAAACTCACTTCCTTGTATAAATTTTTTTTTTTTTTGATGAATTATTAGTATTTCAAAATATTATTATTAAAATATGTGACCATCGATTTGTGGGTGAAAAAAAAGGAACTTTAAAATGAGAAGCAAAGTACTTCTAGTAGTGTAACTGTGGTTGATGAAATGAACACAATATCCTCACACTTCAAAGTGAGGATGAACAATTGCAGCCTTTTGTTCCCCAAAAATCCAAAGTGTGAAAAAACAGGAACCAACGAATAAAAGACCAAAATGAAAGTATAATGACAGTTATTTGAATTTTGGCTTTACATGTTGTTGGAAATAAAGATGATCCTTATGCACGGTGTGTCATATGTAATAAAATATTAGTAACAGTTCTTTGGCTACCGCTAAACTTCTGTTTTGTAAGTGTTCCGTGAATATGTTGTGAGATGAAGTGTTCCATGAAAAAAAAAAGTTCGGGAAACGCTGACATAGACGACCTCTGTACTTCATGTGTATCAAATTGATGTCCATCAGCATCTTCATCAATGTACAGAAAAACGGTCGGGTGGTTTAGGAATAAGTAGTACTTCACCGTGAGGTACGGGACGAATTGCAGATGGTATTTTGGGTACGTCACTGTCCACTTTTTCTTCATTGACATCACTTTTCTAATAAGAAGTACCATATAGAAGTAACAGTGTGATGTGATTTGTTGGCTCCCTCCATATCATGGGCACTTCTAAAGGCATAAAACGTCCCTTTCGATTCACCCACGCATTGAGTTTCGATGAACAGGTAGTGCATAATATGTGTGGAGCCCAGTTCTTGCCCTGGTCGCCTACTTTACACCCAAAGTACAAAGAAATAGGCTTTTTTTATGGCTCTACTTAAGGGATGTTTTCTTGAAGCAAATGTGACTTCTCCACATACGTAACAGACATCATCTGGACCACGGATCCCCAACCTGCGGGCCGTATGCAGCCCTGCCAGATGATTTCATCCGGCCCGAAAGACTATTTCATCTGCCTCGTGAAATTTATTCTATAGAAATCTTTTTTGGTTGGTACATATCGTATATAAGGATATTTTTAATCAAAATATAATGTAAATGCGTCCAAATATAATTTTGTAACATTGTTGCAACGCTGTGCACTTCTACTTGGCAGCAGTATTTCTTGCGATGTTGGAAATCCCAACAGTGCGAGTGCCCAAGGCTGTAAGTTTATAGCCTCGAGTATTTCCGGCAAACATGAGTTGTCAAAAAGTGAAATAGTAAAGTTAAAATAAGTGACTGTTAAAACAATTGCTAAACACTAATCTAAATATTAATCAAGTAAATGTTAGTGAAAGAATTGTATGCAATGCGTTCTTTGCAGTTTGCAATGTAAAGACGAGTACGCGTATTAATCTTTCTCCTGGTCAGCTATTCTCATTCCATAGTCGTCGGGTCGCTGCACTGATTATCATGCACAACAATTTATTAGTGCTATTTGTATAAATGCATATTATTTTTAATTTTTTTTAAACTTTGAATTTTTAATTTTAATTTTACCGAATCAAGATGTCAAGGAAATGAAAAATTGATTCCGAATGTTGTCTTCGATGAACTTTTGTCGATTAATTCTCTTTTTATAAGGGACAATAACCGATGTACCTGCCTTATATGTAAGGAAGCAGTTTTTGTGTTGAAAGAATATAATTTGAAACGGCATTATACGACAAAACATGCCTCAACTTATGATAAACTTCAAGGAGAGTTGCGAAACAAGATATTACAAGAGCTGAGCTTTGATTTCAAGAGGCAACAACAACAGATTACATGTTTCACTAATCAGTATTTAAATTTAATTAGAGCTAGTTTGTGAGCATCTCAAATCGTTGCTGAAGAAGGGAGGGCTTTTACTGATGGCGAGGTTGTGAAAAGGGTGTGCCTATCAATTGTGGAAGAAATATGTCCTGATCAAGTTAAGCACTTCACTGCTATAAGTTTATCAGCATCAACTTTAGCAAGAAGAATCAAAAACTTGTTTGTTAATGTTAAAGATCAGCTGAAACAAAAAGTTAGATTTTATAAATTTTTCGATTGCAATTGATGAAAGTGAAGATATTACCAACACAGCACAGTTACTCATTTACTTACACGGTATAAATCAAAATTTTGAAGTCACAGAAGAACTGGCTGCACTTGAAAGCTTGAAGAATAGAACCTCTGGTGAAAACATTTTATAGCGTATCAGAAGTGTTTGAAGACCTACAGCTTGATTGGGAATTGTTGACAGCAATCATGACCGATGGTGTAAAGAATATGGTTGGAAAAAATATTGGTTTCATCGGCCATGTTAATAAATATTTTGATTCCAAAAACATCGAAAGACCTATGCAATTTCATTGTGTTATTCACCAGCAATCGTTGTGCGGTAAATTTTTGTCTTCGAACTCAATCATGTTGACTGTAATTAGCATTATGAATTTTATATGCAAAAATGGCCTGAACCATCGTCAGTTTAAAATTTTCTTGGAGGAAATTGAAAGCGAATATGGTGATTTGTTGTATCATACGGAGGTGCAATGGTTGAGTCGCGGTAATGTGTTAAAAAGACTTTTTAAACTCAGAACCGAAATAGATATATTCATTAACAAAAAATTAAAACCAGTCCCAGAATTAACAGACTATAAATGGTTATGGGAACTCGCATTTTTAACAGATATTCGTGAACATTCGAATACATTGAATAAAAAACTTCAAAGGCACGATCTACTTGTAAATGACTTGTTCTACAATATTAAAACATTTCAGACAAAATTAGAATTATTTAAAAATCAAATTGAACAAAATTTTTCCCATTTTTTTTGTGTTGTGAAAGTTTATATAATAATATGCCCAATTGCGATTTTTCTACCGACAATTTTGTCCAAATTCTTGAATTATTGATGGAAGCATTTGTTGATTTTAAAAACAATAGAAAATTATTTACATTATTTCAGAATCCATTTGATGTAAATGTTTCACAAATAGATAAAGATTTACAATTAGAAATCATGGATCTTCAAAGTAACGATAACTTGAAAACATTATTGATAAAATGAAACATTAATTAACTTTTATAAAACTTTGACAGAAAATGAATTTCCAGAATTCCAAAAATTATCAAGAATAATTTCTATTTTTGGTAGCACTTACCTATGTGAACAAACATATTCAAAAATGAAATATATAAAATACAAACATCGATCAAGAAAGACAGATGAACATTTGCAAGACTTTTTAAGATTGGGAACTTCTACTATTAAACCTAACATTTCAATTATTGCTAAATCAAAACAACTACAAACATCTCATTGTTTGCTATTTCTATAATATCAAATGCGATTATAATAATAAAAATTGTGATTTTTAATATGACTATGTCTTTATTTACAATAAATATCCCTTGTTTATAATTTTTTATAGTTTTTATATTTTGTACACCCCGTTTGACCTGGTGAAGTCGCTAAAATTGCGTTTTTTGGTTTACAGTGTTTTTAGTAGTCAAAATTGCACTGACTCCGGCCCGCCATTTGTTATGAGTTTTCTATGGCCCTCTGATGAAAAAGGTTGGGGACCCCTGATCTGGACTATTCACACAATTATGGGGCATATTAATCTTACACAACACAAATAGTGTGCAAAAAAGTAGGAATCTCACAGAGAACAACTGTTAACTGAGAATAAATCACCCACTACCTAGCCATATTCAAGGATTACTGCAAATATGTGACCATGGATTTGTGGTTGAAAAAAGGAGCTTTAAAACGAGAAGCAAAGTACTTCTAATAGTGCAACTGTGGTTGATGAAAACGAACACAATATTGTCACACATCTGCAACAGAGTTTGAAGATGCATTTGAGGAGACAACTTATCACGTGATGCAGAGCAAAGTGACAGTTGCTGATCACGTGATAAGAGTGTAGTGGTACTGACACTGTGGTGTTTCCATGCATTTTGCCAAGAGCCTTAGTTGATAATGTAGAGTAACTTGCTAATATGTGACCCCAATTGTAATTTGAAAACAAGAGCCAGTTGACAAATTTTAATGTGATTTTAGTGTTCAGCAACATAAAATTAGTCAAGATTGGATATTTTAATTTTCATAACATTTTGTGTGTTGACCAGTGTTATTACAATTAACAAATTTAGAGATTGAACAAGTCAATCATTTCAATTTGTATAACTCATAACAATTTTTTACAAGTTCAGTTTTTAGTCGGTGTTGAAGTAGTGTTTTGTTGTTATTAAATTAAAAAAAAAAAAAAATGTGTTTTGTATTTTGATAGAATAAAGCCTTATTCAAAATTAAACTTACCTCAAACATACAACTAATTTTTCCTTAGCGTTGATTGAATTTCGAAATTGCATATTCTGCTGTTGTGTGTCATCCTTAATAAGATTACATAAGGTATTAAATTCTTTATTCATTTGTAGGTACATCTGAAAATGATTTTCATTGTCTTCTAAGTCCTGTAGTAAATGATGGAATTTGCCCTTTTCTGTTCTGTTCTAGTTTATGTAGTGTATCCATTGCTTTACTCTTTTGTTTTCTTTGCTATAAGGAAAACACATGCACTTTCTAAATCTTCTTCAAAATCTGAAGAAGAGGATGAACTGTGGCAGTTCATTTTGCTTGAGCCCTCCCCAAAGTGAACAACGCATATGTAATGTGATGTGATAATAATGTATCTCCTATGACCGATTTAGCAGTTTTCACTGAACAGTGAAATCACTTGAATTCACGTGACACGATAATAGTGGGTTTCTACCTTTAGGTGACCCTTGCGTGCAACTCTGGGCTGTCTGAAGAATGATTGGTATAACTTCCATATGTCCTATCCTTTAACTATCTCTTGATCCACCTAAGGATCTTATCATAATCCCAACTTGCTCTAATTCGTTCAGTAACTGGTTGTTGAGAGACTATGTTGGGAGCAATGGTATAATGAGAGTGGGAATAATCTATGACAAATGGAATGTATGAGCAAGTGTGAATGGTTTTTTATGGACCATTTCAGTTCTCCTAATTGATTGGAGCAATTGGGAGGAAAACTCACCACGCGGAACAATTTTAAAATCAACTGGGTGATTGCTGTTTGTATCGGCATGTTTGGAAAAGTACTAGGAGAAAGAATATTGTATATCTGATTATCATTCTTGAATGAGATGATATCATAGGGCTGACAATACAAGAACTATTACTAGGAAGTGATCTGAGTTTTAAGTTGGATGATGAGAAGAGAGGTATCAATTGTTAAAGGCAAAGGAATGGGTTTTAATTTCAAGAAAGGAAGTTTATTGCAGCTTTGCTTGGCCTCTGTCAACAGGGAAAATAGCCCACAGCACGAATACATTAGAATTATGGTATGCCTTTAAAGCTGTAGTCACAGAAGCCTTGAAAGCATATATGCCATTTAGAAAATATATCACAAGGAGGCCAAAATAGATTAATACTTACCTGGTAAATCTAATAAAGCAAAACAAAAGATGGCATGGGACAATTACAAAGCGGCGAAAAGTGCTGAAGCCCTATAGCAGCTACATGTTTATCTTGATAGTTCTGCAGAAAGAGTTAGGTTGGCAAAGGCAGATTGAGAAAATCGCCTAAGTGAGCAAGGAACTGGGACAAGTAATTTTTCGTTTGTGAATTCTAAGAATAGAAGGACTTTTGTCTGATGGTCATGGGAAAGTCTTAACTAATGCAGCTGATATTGTGGACAAAATGATCAGGTACTTTGCATCAATATTTACAGAAGGGCCCTGCACGGCGAGGGGAAACTGCATGACATTAGTGATATTGAAATTTCAGAAGATTATTTACTTGGAAAAACTTGAGTCTAATGGCGAATAAAGTTCCTGAAGTTGACGGCAAAAACTCACTTATTTTTAAGAGAAGCAGCAAGAGAGTGCATTGAACTGTTAAAGTTAATTATGTGGGCATTTCTGAACCTTCAATTCAAGGGAATTTTTCCTGGGTCCAGGAGAAATTCCCTTGAATTGGAGTGCCAGTATATTGCCAATACATCAAGGCTGTTCTGAGAGTAAAGTGGGTAGCTACCAACTGGACAGGCTGGCTTCAGTGATGGAAAATCATGGAATCAATGATCAGGAAATGCATAATGATTTTATAAAGGAGAAATCATTTTAACCAGCCTGATAAGCTATTTGATACTCACTCGTGAACTGGATCATTTTTAACCAGCCCAGTAAGCTATTTTATAGTCACTCTTGAGTTGGATGCAGGAAATAATTTTGACATTGATTATTTACTTGGGTTTCAGAAAAGCATGCCGACCAGGCTAGCCGGGTGGGTAAAGTGCCTGCCTGGCAACCCAAAGGTCGCGGGTTCGATTCCCGCCTCGGGCTTGGATCAATGTACTGCAAAAACCTTGGGAGGTGCATTATGGCCACAGAAGCCTATGCGCCAACAACTACAAAAAAAAAAAATAAATAAATAATCAGAAAAGCATTTGACTCTGTACTACATGAGAAGTTACTGTATAAGCTGGAACATGTTTGAATCACAGGAAAAATCCTTTGAAGAATTGCAGGATAGAAGGAGGTGAGTAATGGTGAGCAGAGGGTGAGTAATGGTTGCTCTTCAGATTGGGCAGATGTAAGATGTGGGGTTCCCCAAGGATTGGGACGGGGATGATTTTGTTGTTTGTGATTGTCATAAATGATATTGATGAAGGGTACAGGGCATTATATCAGAATTTACAGATTATGTCAATATTAATAGAGTAGTCAATAGTGAGTGTGAAGTAGTGTGTACTTCTTCAGGATGACTTAGATAGGCTTCATGGGATGATCATAAAAATGGAAACTAAGTTTAATGCAGCAAAATGTAAGGCTTTATACTTGGGGAATAGTAACCCCAAAATAACTAATACATTTAGTAGGGTTGTATTGGAAATAGTAGAGGAAGAAAGGGATTTAGGAGTTATATGGTCAGACATGAAGTTCTCTAAGTAGTGTAGTTAGGTGATAAGGAAGCTTCGTGGTATCTTATTGATGATTTAGTATACATTTACTTTTAGAGATAGGGTTATCATAATCCCATTGTACATGGAAATTTTAAGAATGCACTTGGAATACTGTGTTTGGGTATGGAGTCCGCAACTAAAGAATGATATCAAACTTAAGAGTCCAAAGACAGGCAGTGTGCCTGGTGAGATTGGCAATGTGAGGAAAGACTTTAGCATTAGCATTAGTAGAGGCATATGATGCAAGAAAGCAAGCTTATTCAGCATCAGCCAAAAAAAAAAAAAAAACACACACCACTCCCATTTCACCCCTCCATTCGTTCGAAATACCTGTCCAGTTGTGAGATATGTGGATTGTTGAGATACTTTCAGATATGTGGGTTATAGAGTTTGGTAACTGGAATGCTTTCCTGGCATAGCTTCCTCCATAAAGAAAACTCTCTCTGCATGTGTGTATGCATAACTGCACATAAATAGGAATTTTAATTAATATTCTTATTTATTAATTAAAATTTATAAATGTGCCACATCATCAGATGTCTTTCACGAAATTCTTCATCTACAGATGAAGTAGCATTTGGTACACATTAATCATTAACCTATCAGAACTAATGACTACTCACAGATTGTTCATTTACCTACCAGAATTTCACACAATCCAACACTTTTGATCTTTTTCTCACAAACAATCCTTCCAAGTGGTTGAGGTGGGTGGTCCTCTAGGCCAGTGATTCCGAAACTACTGAGATATATGGATGCTTTCAAAAAAAGTTTGTGGACCTGTGTGTGTGTGTGTCTGTCAACACTGAGTTTTCTGGAAAAAAAATTCAAAGTTTTATGTTTAAAACAACTTAGCTTTATTCTTATTTTTACATAAATATATAATAATAACTTTATTTATCATCAATTTGCTATACGTGGAACGAATAATTTGACCAGTTCCAGAGGGTCTGTTTTGCGCACCCCCTGGAACTGGTCTATAGACCTACAGGGGTCCGTGGACCCCAGTTTTCCAGTTTGGGAAATGCTGTTCTAGGCACCTCAGATTACAACTTGATGGTGGTCTCTTTTCCAATGGAGGCTTTCCAGCCTCGTCGTGTTCAGCATTACAAGAATGCAAAATGGGATGATTGCGAGAATTCTATTTGTTTTTCCTTGATTGTATTACTATTTTAAATCTTCTAATGTCAATGCTTGCTCAGATCGTGTCAGTGAAATTATTCTTGTAGGGATGAAATCCTTAATTCCCACTCCATCTTAAAAATCTTGTCTTCTTATATAAGCCCTGGTTTTCTCAGAAATGTGCTAAGGCTGTTCAAGGTAGTGTTCCATAACCTCTGACATGGTGCTGTGAAGAGTATTGTAAAGTCGTGGTACCTGCGTGTACAGGTGAAACTTACAATAAAGATCCTATTTATATTGCAGTTGGCTTGCATCCAAATTCCAGGTTCATTTTCTGTCTATACTAGAGCTTGCAATAACTGAAAATCAGTTATTAATCAGTTCAAACTAGATTTGAACAGACAAAAGTTTAGAAAACTTGCTTCTTGTCCAAATGTAGTCAAACATTTTGGTCCTTTCCCTTCCTAACCACATACTTCGATCTTTTTCTCACAAACAACTCTTCCAAGTATATGGCCAAGGTGAGTGGTCCTGTAGGCACCTCAGATCACAACTTGATTATGATCTGCGGTACCTAGAGGACCACTCACCTTTTGCCTATCTCTATTCTCACCTCTGTTAAAACCTAATTGTATTGCCACCTCAGCTAAAGATAAAGTTGACCTGCCAGCATCCTTTTTTTTAAAATTCTTGTTTGTTTGTTGTTTGGTTTTTAGGAGCATTAGCAACTAAGGCCATATTGCTCCGGGGATATGCAGTGGTCATTCCCTGACCTTTCCGCATCCTCCGTATTTGGTGGTCACGGTCTAATCAAGAAGCGTGTGCTACACACTGCTGCTCCTGCTCACCTGGCTATGGAGGCGCCTTAAATCCTTGTGTTGATCATGTTGTTAAGCCACCTCCTAACATTCTCATTACACTCTATTCAGTGTCTCCTGTGGTCTTCTGCCAAAAGGATGGCAGAAGAATTTTAAACAATCTTGATGCCACGAAAATGCTAGGTCCTGGTGGTATTTGTCCACTTGTTCTCAAAATCTGGGCTCCTGACCTTCTGTTCTTTGTCAAATTTTTACACTTTCTTATTCCACTGGTGTTTTTTTTTTTCATTCTGCTTGGAAATTTGCTCATATCCAGCCAGTTCCTAAAAAAGTGCGACTAGTCCCTCCCATCCACTTATCATCCCACTGTACTTCTACTCTTTCTAAGGTAATGGAGAAATATATTAACCACCAACTCCCAAACTATCTAGAAACCTTCCTTTTGATTAATGATTCCCAGTATGGATTCCATCAGTGTCAATCCACTGGTGATATATTGGCTTATGTAACCCATCTATGGATATATTCAAATATAGAATTGCGATTATTTATAGATGCTTCTAAGGTTAGCCTTCAGGCTGTGTTATTACACAATGGAAATATGCTGCCTTCAATACCTCTTGCGTGTGCCATCCACAAAAAAGAAACACAAATATGTAGAACATCCTCTTAGATGTACACTATCGGAAGTATGAGTGGCAGATATTTTGTGATTTAAAGGTAATCGCCATTTTATTAGAAAGATTACGCT
This sequence comes from Mastigoproctus giganteus, assembly GCF_048544385.1. NCBI lineage: Eukaryota > Metazoa > Arthropoda > Arachnida > Uropygi > Thelyphonidae > Mastigoproctus > Mastigoproctus giganteus. Next base: position 204,674,977 of record NC_143583.1, read on the forward strand.
AAATAATGCTGCTTTCTCTGTGAGTGGGATAGTCGTGCCAACGATATGCACTATGAGACGAGTAGTTGGCCTCAACGAAAATCATTAACACCTGGAGTGAAGAACATAGCATTTGAACCTCCAGTAGATCCAAATAAAGTTTTGCTTCCAGCACTCCACATCAAACTGGGACTCATGAAAAATTTCGTGAAAGCTTTGGAAGTGAATGGTCCTGCATTCACATACTTGCAAGAGAAATTCCAAAGACTTAGTACAGAGAAGATTAAGTCAGGCTTTTTCATTGGTCCATAGATAAGGCAACTTTTCAATGATGAACAGTTTGAACGTGCCCTTAGTGATTATGAGAAATCAGCATGGAAAGCCTTTCGAAATGTTTTGACTGGTTTTCTACGAATTGTTAAAGCCAGCAACTACAGGCAGCTTGTGGAAGATTGCTTTACTTCTTACGAAAAACTGGAGTGTAACATGTCATTGAAGATGCATTTCTTGCACTCATACCTGTATTTCTTCCCAAACCTGTGGTGCCACCAGCAATGAACAGGATGAGCACTTCCACCAAGACATTGCAGTGATGGAACAAAAATGCAAAAGCAAATGAAGTGCTGCCACGTTAGCTGATTATTGTCAGATGGTGAAAAGGATGCTCCCAGAGCTGAATACAAGCGAAAGGCAAAAAGGTCCTGTGTTTGATATAGGTATGTTTGTAGCTGCATCTTATTGCCATATAAATAAAAAATACTGTACCTTGTGTAGATATAAAAAAACAACTTTTTTCGAAAACAAGAGCCAATCTGTCATTTTAAGCACTGTTTCTGTGTTTAGCACCCCAAAATCTATAAAGTAGACTTACTTTCATGCCTGAACATGACATGACCCAAAATTTGTTGTTCAGTGTTATGAATTGAACTTCAGGTAACATAATTTCATGTGTACAAGATGATATTAATGAAGTAATAAACTTTAAAGAGGGTGTGCAATTTCCATAGTCACAACCGTATATTTATATCACAAGTTATATAATAGTGATGTATATTCAAGATGATCCAGGTAAATTCCATCTATCTGAAATGTACTCCATTGCAATACAGTTTGGGTTTGAAATTTTGCTCTTAATTTTCAAAATGAATGAAAAAGTCCAGAATTTTTTCTTCCCAAAAATATTACTTTACCTAGTTTTTTTTTTTTTTTTTTTTTCCCTGAGCTATGTGGATTTGAATTGGAATAGACTGCAAGAGTAAAAATTGAAAAATAAAATATGCATTAAAAAATTATTTTATCGTGATTCATTTGGAGAAAATTCTGTGAATTGATATGATAATATTGAATCTTTTAATATTAAAGGATGTTGTTATTGAATAATTTATTAGTACTTAAATTCTTTATTTTTTACAGGTTTACTGGGGTTTAACTCACATCCACATCCTATCTTTCATCTGAATAATGTCAGTTCTTTTAGCCAGTATCAAGAAAATGTGGAATCGAGACCCCTTACAAGAGTGCCTTGTGAGAGGGGGGAAACAGCCAACTTTACGCGTAATAACCTAGTTTCCGTAGCTTCAACTTCATTGCGATATCCAGAAGCTTATACTAAACAGAATCTTCCAGAAAAACAGCCAGATCATAAAGCATTGTGGCCTTGCCCATCTTGTTGTGTGCCATTTAAGGCTGCAGTTTTATTGCAGGCCCATCTGAATTCACATGTGGAAGAAGGAAAGAAATTTCCATGTGAAATTTGTGGTAATTGTTTTACTTCCCCTGAAAAACTTCATGTCCATAGTAGACAGGCTCATAAAGTGAAATCTTATTTCTGTGAAACCTGTGGAAGTGGCTTTCAGTATCATCATAAATTATTAGAGCATTCTAGGACTCACACAGGAGATAAACCATTTCATTGTGATGTTTGTGGAAAGAATTTCTCTAGAAAAAATCACTTAAACAGACATTCCATGACCCATACAGGAGAAAGGCCCTTTCCTTGTGACTTGTGTGGGAGGGGATTTTATAGAAAAGATAAACTATTAAGGCACAGGCGTATTCACACAGGTGAGAAACCTTATGCTTGTTTGTATTGTGCAAAGGCATTTTACAGGAGGGATGGTTTGATCCATCATATTAAAATGCATACTGGAGAGAAACCTTATTCTTGCACTCATTGTTATAAAGAATTTGTTGAGGAACGGGCTCTTAGAAGGCATAAATGCTCTTTTGAAAATATATGTGGAAATCATAATACATCCAAAAACCAGATTCCAAATCAGCCTGGATTATTGCATTTACAAGGGCTGCATCAACAACAGCAGTAATTTCAGGCTCATAGTAAGTACTTGTGCTCATCTTTAGAAGTGTTAAATGTTCTTTAAAATCTGTATGGAAATAATAACATATGTGAGAGCAAGATTCCAAATCAACTTGGATTCTTGTAGCTGCAAGAGTTATAACAATAACAGTACTGATTTCAAAGTTTAGTGACTGGTATAGTTGTAGTATCAAATGAAAGTTACTAGATGTGGTAACTTAATTATTTTTTGCTTGATGCTGTATAATTTTTGTTATTTTTTCCCTATTAAGTATTAGCATTAGTTCACTACACCTTCAACAATATTCTACCTCATCTTTGTTTTGGTTTCTCTTGATGTTCAGAATTGACATCAGACAATCTTAAATATGGAACATGCTGAAGTTTTCAAGGATATACCATTAGCATATAGTATTAATATTTTAGTAGCAGTGTGTTGGAAGTTATTCTAAAAATCTTTGAAAGATGGTTCTTTATTTTCATGCTGAATGTATGTAAATACAGGCAGTGCAAAATTGAAAGAAGAAAAAAAAAAGAAGTATATTTTGGATATTTTTCAGGCCTTGAAAAAAGTTTATTTTTAAAGAAGGCTCTTTAAAATAATCCCTATTTATATAGATATTCTTGGAATTTGACTGGGATAATATGCTTAATGAAAATTCTGTTCCAACCAACAAATAATGCCTTTGAAACTTTATTTTGTATTATATCAAGTTTATATGATTCCTTTGCTGTCATGTTGTAGAATGTCATTATTGTATCATCTCATTATTAGATTATAAAATTCTGCATAAAATAGTGATTATCAAAGGAGAACTTTTAGTTGTGTCAGTGAATATTTCCTTTTACATTGTAGATAAATGGGCCTGTTGTACTAGATTCCATAGTAGATAAATAGACAAATTCTGTATGATCCAGTAAAGTTTTATCATTTATTATTAACTAGATTATACAGAATTTGTCTATTTATCCTTTTACATTCCTGAGTAAATGAATTTATTTTTACAGTATTTTTGGCTTTGAGTAATCTATAGTGATATTATTAGGGTTAATATAGCATTGGGTTGAAATTGATGTTTTAGTCTAGGGGAAAAAAATGTAAGTTTAATGATTCATAGTGTTCTTTTGTTGCACAATTCTATTGCAGTATGCCACACCATACTTGTATAGCACACAGTACATGGATTGAGATGCTTCCAGTTTGACAATAATCTGTAGTACCTGCTTGATATTTTTAAATGTACATATGCTTTTTTCCCCCTAAACTCACTTTTATCTTATTTTAAAATTTATCATATTTTTTATAAAAAATAAGATCATTTGAAATTGAAAAATTCAAAATGAGATCATTGAATATGAAATATGATCATTTATCTTATTTTAAAAATGCAATTTAAAGTACGTTTTTTTTTCCCCACAAGCATTCTTTAGACTGTCTGAAGACTACCAGACATGCACCTGAACAGTTCACATGAGATTATTAATATGAATTGCATAGAGTTAAAGCCTATGTTTGGTATGGGCTTTAGCAAATATTAAGGTGAAAAAACCTTCAGTGTGAGAACTGAAGGTTGTTCTAAAAATTGCTTTTAAAGTAAGCGAAATGGATTTAGAAAGTATAGTAAACTTCCAGTTATCTAGTTAATGATTGGGGGAAGCACAAATAATCAAAAAACGTGAATAATCAGAAATTTTTTTGAACTTGCACACAAGTAACCTTTCCTTTATGGAAGTAAAACAAGATAACATAGTGAATCCCAATTATGATATAACATGCTTACTTATAGTGTTTTTATGCTGCATATAATGTATGCAGTAGTGTGCAAAAGTATGGAGCACCCAGTATCTTTCTGTAGAAAAATACATTAAAAGTGAATTGATGAAATGATTAATATAAATTTAAATACCCGTCTCTTTGTAGATTAATGTGTACAATAATAATAGTGCTTTCCTGTATGTATTTATGAAAAAACGATTGGCTCAGTTTCAAATGTAACATTTTATTGTGAGGGAAGTTCATAATGACTTAATCCTGGGGAAAATCTAGAAATTTCACAAATATGAATGGCTGTGACAGTAATGTTACATCTCGTGGCCTGTCCATATAAATTTTATAGTATAAACCAAAGCTGTGATGCTCAATGCATTCTACGTTGATTTTAATATTTGTAAAAGAATAAGAGAAGTTTACCTCAATATCATACATAGAACACTTCCGTATGATACTCTCCAGAAATTAAAAATGAATGTAACATTACAGTAAAAATAAATTGAAAATAATTAAAATATCAATTGAACACAATTAAAAAACAATTAAAAATTAAGAAAAAAATAATTAATTAAAAAGTTTAATGTAAATTTTGAAAATAATTTTTCAAAATCATTTGAAATGGCATGTATCTGAATGGCACCAGGTCTTAAAAGAAACCATTTCAAAATTTACGTTAAACTTTTTAAATTAATTTTTTCTCTTGATTTTTTTAATTGTTTTCAATTTATTTTTTACTGTAATGTTATTTTCGTTTTAATTTTTGGAGAGTATCATATGGAAGTGTTCTATGTATCATATTGAGGTAAACTTCTTATTCTTTTACAAATATTTGTCCATATAAATAATACCCTTTGCAGTGGAAATTACCAGTAATATTAGTAATGGGTGAAAAATCAATATATGAAAGTGTTCAAATTGCTATGCCATTAAAAGTTCATAAAAGCCATGTTGAGTAGCTACAGACATTAAAAGAAACCATTTCAAAATTCAGCGAAGTAAAATAACATCAGTCATGGTGTGTTGACCATCAAGATTGAAATGGTGGGCCACAGATTGTACAATGAAAATTGTTCATTCAATTTAAAAAAAAAAAAATTATCTCTTAAGTCAGTGGAGGGCTGCTTTATAGTGGAGTGTATATCACTTTACAATAAAGATTATAATCAATTTGGATAATAGAGGCTTTTATTATACACATTACTATGCTGCCTGTTGTAGTATCCCCACTCTCGACTTTTCTCTATTGCTATCTTGCACCACTCATTGCCCACCTGAAATTATTCCGAATCATATGATCTTATCTTTCAGACAGCTTTTGATCAGAAGCATACCCCCCCCCCCATTCATGGCTACCCTTTCTGTACACAATGTATATTCCAAAATGAAACTGATCATTCCCTATATCTGGATAGCACCAAGTCTTACTTGTGACTCTGTTATATCAGCATTTGTATATCTAATTAGTAATTCAGATTCATCCATTTTATTAATAGTACTCCTGGTATTACTATATAGACTGTTTAACTTTATATTTATTTGTTATATGATTTCCTGATACATCCCTTGTAATTATTGAGTAATCAACAACTTGTTGGCTAAAAGAAAAGTTCCTACAAAGTCTAAATCTCTTCCCCATAATTTGAATTTATGGCCTCTAGTTCGAAAATTCTTTATAATATCATTAGCATTAGTAGAGGCATATGATGCAAGAAAGCAAGCTTATTCAGCATCAGCCAAAAAAAAAAAAAAAACAAAAAAACATACACCACTCCCATTTCACCCCTCCGTTCATTCGAAATACCTGTCCAGTTGAGCCTTAAATTTGTTTAGGCTATCAACTTCAACAACAAGTGATGGAAGTCGGTTCCACCAACCAACCACCCGCTGGCCAAAGGCAAATTTCCGCACATCTATCCGACATCCGTCCTTCCTCAATTTGAATTTATGCCCTCTGAGGTGATTATTCTGAGCAAGATGAAGAATCCCATTGGCATTGAGCATGCTCAAACCATTCATCAAAGCCTTATACACCTCTGTCAGATCACCTCGCCGGTGCCTAGTCTCCAGACTCTGTAATTTGCAAAACTTAAGCCTTTCTTTGTTAGAGCAACCCTTTGTTCCATTCACTAATCTTGTTGCCTTTCTCTGTACCCATTCCAGCAGCTCTACATCCTTCTTGAAATGAGGCCCCAAGACCTGTATACAGTACTCAAGATGTGGCCTAACCATTGCCTTATACAAGGGAATAATCACCTCCTTATCCCTGCTAGAAAAATTCCTGTATATCATTGACAAGACACCATGAGCTACTCTTGCAGCTCGTCTGCACTGCTCAGAGAACTTCATATCTGCCTGCACAATTACCCCCAGGTCCTTTTCATTCTCCACCACTGTCAGTGTAGTACTGCAGAGTTGATACGTTGCTCTGGGGTTACTGTTTCCCATATGTAGTACCTTACATTTGTCAATGTTAAACTTCATTTGCCACCTCTCAGCCCATCTGTTCAACCTTTCCAGATCCTGTTGCAGCAGCATAGCGTCAGTAGTGTCCTTAACAACCCTGCCAACCTTTGTATCATCTGCAAACTTGGACATTAAACTTGATATCCCATCATCAATATCATTCATAAACACCGAAAACAACAAAGGACCCAACACTGAACCCTGAGGAACTCCACTAATAACATTAGTCCACGTTGAGCAGTGTCCATTGATTACCACTCTGTCTTCTGCCACTCAACCATCCCCTTATCCATAGCAGCAATTTGCCTCCAATGCCACGCTGCTCCAATTTGTGCAGCAGTCTTCCATGTGCAACAGTATCAAAAGCCTTTCTAAGATCCAAATATATAATATCAAAGTTATTCCCTGCATCCAGTTCTTTTGTGACTACATCATAGTATCCAATCAAATTGGTCAGGCAAGACCTGCCCTTAACAAAACCATGCTGCATCTGAGCTATAACTGAATTCTTGTCTAGATGATCCTGCAATGCTTCTTTAACCAGTGCCTCCATTAATTTACCTGGAACAGAAGTTAAACTAACAGGTCTATAATTACTTGTGTCAGCCTTTGATCCTCCTTTGTGAATTGGGGTTACATTTGCACATCTCCAGTCTATGGGTACCTCCCCCGAGTCCAAAGAAGCTCTCATAATTATGGCTAGGGAATAATGACATTCCACCTTCATTCATTTTACTAACTCCTCTCAGATCCTTATAAACATTAATCCCCTGTAGGGTGCCTGATTGCCAGCTCTGTAGCCCACATAATCAGTCTTTCTTCATACGGTCACCTTTTTGTCGCTCTCATGCACCACTGCAGGGGACAAGTGTGTCCCCTGCAGTGTCTGGACCGCAACGATTTTGAGGTCCGAGTGCAAGAGCCCAACTGTCTGTAGGAATGAGGCTGATTGTGGACTCCAATTTGCCTAACAGGTCTGTGTTGTTTCTGTAATAGTTGGTCTTGGTTCTGTGGGCTTCATTAAGAGGGAGGCCATGCCCCACTACTTAGGTGTTCAAGAGAAGTGTTTGGCCCTCCTTACGGCAGACAAGGTCCAGCTTCCAGAGCCCCTGGGAAGTGTGATAGTGGGGCTCCTTCTGCACAGACCATCCTCGCTAGCCAAGGCGGTTTTCCACGAGTGAGGCAGTGCCGTCGTGCTGTTTTACTCTCACCCCATGGGTCCAGTGGCACCGCTAAGCCACATGGGCCAGCGATTCCGTGGCTGGCCCATGTGGGGGAGGCACATCCGTGGGCAGTACAGGCACGTGTAGGAAGGGCGTTTATCCGAGTTTGGATGATGTTGATGAACTCGTGGCCGGAGAACAGGCGGGTGCTGTCCCCGACCCAACAATGTTGAGAACGGACTTCTCTTGATTTGCGAAGACACAGCCATCTATGGAGGAATGAAGGAGATTGGACCATTAGTTGCTGTTTAGTGGAGTAGATTCTGTTTTGTTCCTTTAACATCTGGCTGTTGGAGTGAAGTTCCTGTTTTATTCAAGGAATTTGCTGCAGGATCTGGATAACTGGAGACTAAGCACTTGTCTGATTTACTTAATCCAAGGTTGATATTCTTAGTGTAGTCTCATTTTATTTATAGTATGCTACTTAGTTTTTTATTATACTGTACTTACTCTTAGTTAAAACATCTGAATACTTTATTTTGGAAAGTTAACCTTTCTTTGCACTTGATATAGAATTATTGCATTGTAAGCAGTCAGAAACTGTGCTCCTGAAACTGTGGGACCTAGACATTTTGAGTGAGGTGTAGTATGGTGAAAACTAACATACTAATCATATAACCTACCATTAACTGCATTGTTGAGTCGGATGCAAGTTAAAAATACTCGAGGATTAGTTACAACCATAAAAATGTGAAAAATAGCAATTTTATTCATGGTGCCTAAATGTATACTCTGACATGCTGCATCCAGGGCCATGTAGGCATCAACTTTTTTTTTTTTTTCCTTCCAGATAGTATAGCTGTGATCATGGCTCCTCTGCACTATTTTAATAATTTTTGTACCATTTTTTTTTAATGCATTTTCCTTGTGGAGGAATCTTGTAAGTCAGCAATTTACAGTGTGTGGGTGTGTATTATATTTCTTGAATTTAAGTCTATTAGTGAACTGTAACTGTAGTATGTCTGGCAGCTGTGGAGCAGGATCAACATCTGAATGATCAACAGCAAGGTGGATCCAAAAAAATATATATAGTAAATAAAATTACACCATAAAAGCATTATCTATATTTAACTTAACAATGGACTGAAAATTTCCCAAAATTCCAAGCAGATAAGCTTTAAAAATCCTAGATGTTTATATTTCTTTTTTCTTGACAAGGTTGTTTTGGCAACAGTCTTGGTTTTCAACAAATCTTGTTTGTAGTATCCAAAATTAAGAAGATTGGCATTATTTAAATGTGGTATATATGGTTATTACATCTCACTAGTCTTGCAAAAAGTGTTATGGCATTGTTTACTAAAATGCTTTAGGTTAAATTTGAATAATAAAGTGTCTTGTAATTTATGTTACACTAGTGCTCTAAATTTTTGTATATCATACAGTTCTCTGCTGAGTGAATCCACATTGCTAATCTGTAATAAAGAGAATCCATGTGCTAGATAAAGTTGAAGTGCTTTTGTAGTGATTAACTAAATAAAATTTAACTCATTGTTTCAGATATATGAAAACAAATCCCATAACCTCATAGACAATTTATCTATTTTCATCATATTGACCCCTCTAGCATTCATAAGTCTTTTCTTTTTTCAAAGATAATAGTAATAATCACAAGTCCAGCTTATTAGCCATGGACAGCAGGATTACATTCTATTAATGAACTGTGACTACATTCCTTCTATTCACCACAGTGTGGTCCTCTGCAGTGGTCAATGCTTGTCTGTAGTGGCATGTGTTTACAAACCAATTTTGCATCTTTTGAAGGCTGAAAAATGACTCATGAGAACCCCTACTCTCTCTCTCTCTCTACCTGAGATGAGCCAACTGCACCCGTGTTTGAAGAGGACTTCAGAAATTCCTCCAGTCATCAATGTAAATTGAACCTAGACCTTTCCAAATGAGTGGCAGACAGTGATGTATTGTACTTAGTTGTCACATAGGACTTTTTCAGAAATGGCTTTATTGTTTTCACTTTTTAACTTTTAACTCTCCTTTATGATGAAAGAATTTTTAGTTCTTGAAAGAAAGGAATGAACTTGAAAGGATTTTGTTCATTTATTTTTCCATCTTAGCTGCAAACTTTTATTCATAGTCTTGCTTAATGTTGTAGATCAGCATTTCCCAACCTGAAGTACAGATTCTTGGGGGCTTGTAGAAGTACTTCAGTGGATCTACAAATAAAGCTCGCAATTGCTTATAAATATTTAAAAATTTAATTTTGTTGAACTTTGAACTTATCCAGATAATTTTGTTAAGCTTTGAGTAAAAGCACATAATTTTGTTAAGCTTAGAGGTGTGTGAAAATTTTTTTGTTAAATTTGGATCCTTAGGTCACTAAAGTTTGAGAACTGTTGTAGATAATTCTGACAAAACATGGCATTAATTGAAATAGAGTTTTCCTTAGATACAACATTTTAAATTAGAGTTGTTTTCCTATAACTCATCAGAAGCATTCTGTAGACAATTAAGCATTTCAAATGAAGAATGCTTAAAAGTGACAGTTACAGTATATGTAAGTTATACAGGCCATATTATGGGCATATTTGCCACATTTTCATGCTGCTTTAAATTTAAAAGTACACTAGATAAAGTTTTTCTTTATCTTATATGAAAGAACAATTTAGAAAGTTTTAATATGATCATTATTAGGTTTCCACATAGGTTCTATTTGTGGCCCAAAGAATGTTGCAAATGACATTCAGTTTCATGTAACTGTTGTTCATCACCTGTGGCATCTCAGAAGCAACTGCATTGTTGTTATTCACACAGTTTATTCACTTACTGATATGAATTTATAACAGGCCAGACATTTCTGTGGTTACAGTAATGAAGAAGCATATATCTCACTTTAGAAAGATACATCTGTTCCTTAATGTAACCCCAAAAATAAAATTCCAGAAGAGTTAGATCTGGAAAGCATTAGCATTACTTGAGGCATATAATGCAAGAAAGCAAGCTTATAGAGCATCAACCCCCCCCCCCAAAAAAAAAAAAAAAAAAAACCCGTCCCATTTCACCCATCCAGTCACTCCAAATGTTTGTCTAGTTCAGCCTTAAATTAATTTAAGCCATCAACTTCCACAACAGATGGAAGTCTGTCCCAGCAGTCAACTACCTGCTGGCAAAAAGGCAAACTTCCACACATCTATTCTACAACTGTCTTTTCTCAATTTCAGTTTATGCCCCCTCAGGTTTGTAATATGAGCAAGAGGAAGAATCCCATCAGCATTGAGCCTGCTCAATCCAGTCAAGGCCTTATACATCTCAATCAGATCACCTTGCAGGTGCCTAGTCTCCAGATGCTGCAACTGACAGAATTTTTTAAGCCTCTCCTGGTAAGAGAACCCCTATGTTCCACTCACCAATCTTGTTGCCCTTCTCTGTACTCGTTCTAGCAACTCTAGATCCTTCCTAAGATGAGGCCTCTAGAGCTGTACACAGTACTCAAGGTGTGGCCTGACCATTGCCTTATACAAAGGTATAATTACCTTGTCTCTGCTAGCAAAATTCCTGTATATCATTGACAAAACTCCATGACCTGCTCTGAAAGCCCATCTGCACTGCTCAGAGAACTTCATATCCGACTGCACAATTTTACCCCCAGGTCTTTTTCATTCTCCACTTCCCTGAGTATAATACCACACAGTTGGTACGTTTCTCTTGGGTTACTGCTACCCATATGCAGTACTTTGCATTTGTCAATACAGTATTAAACTTCAATTTCCACTTTTCGGCCCTTCTACCTAATTTTTGTAGATCCTGTTTCAGTAGCATACTGTCTTTACTGTCAGCAGCCCTGCCTACCTTTGTATCATCTGAAAACTTGGAGATTAAACCTGATATACCTTCATCAATATCATTAATAAATACCAAACACAACAATGGGTTCACCACTGAACCCTGGGGTACTCACTAATAACATTAGTCCACATAGAGCAGTGTCCATTGATTACCACTCTCTGCTGTCTCCCCCTCAACCATTCTTTTATCCATTGCAGCAACTTGCCCTTAATGCCATACCACTCCAATTTGTATAGCAGTCTTCCATGTTCAACAGTATCAAAAGCTTTCTGAATTCCAAGTATGATATCAAAATTATTTTTTGCATCCATTTCCACTCAAGAGTATTCCTTTGTGACCACATCATAGTATCCAATCAGATTGGTCATATAAGACTTCCTCTTAACAAACCCATGCTGTCGGAACAGCATGGGTTTGTCACAAGTTGCAGTCAATATCTGGAAAGTTAAAATCCCACATTACAAGACATTCTGATTTATTGGCTCACTCTAATTCTCTGCACAATTGTTCATTGTACTCATCAGAGTCATTAGGCCTATAACACACTCCTACTCATTTTCCCTTTTCCAGTGTTTATGTCACACCAAACTTACTCAACATTCCATTGTCCACCCATGTCAACTGGATGCACTTCATTAGATTTTGTGTTTCTTAACTAACAGCATAATCTATCCTCCCTTTCTATCCTTTCGGTACACATTGTACTCTCCAAATTCCAATTCTGCACTGCATATATCTGTGCGACACCATGTCACTGATATCCCAACAATATCTACCTTTGATTCCTTGATCAGCACTTCAAATTTATTTACTATACTTCTGGCATTGGTGATCATGGAAGTATACATGCACCTGTTCTTGCTCTTAGTAACCTTACACAGCCCATGTATTTATTTGTACCATGATGACTCCCAGCAGCTCTTGAAGTCCCCAGCAACTTGCTCTCTAGGCTACTGCTCTTTACAATAGAAGCAGTACAAGAATTGCTTTTGCCTCTGCCTGTGGCTGCTTTTAGTCTGTGAATCTCCCCAATCTAGCAGTTTTCCGACCAACCTAACACTGCCTCGATAGCATCAGCAAATATTCTTGCTCCCTTTCTATTTAAGTGTATCCTATCCCTGTAGAAGCAGTATCTCCTGTTAGCAAGCAAACACCATAGGAATTGGTTTTAGGCAAAATAGTTTTCTCTCTGCCATCATGAAACAATGTGGTGGTCCAGAATAGAATTGAGAAAAACCTGTATGAAGGATAGAAAAGTGGGGGGTTCAAGAAATGGATCTTTTTTTATCCAATCCATTAGCCAGGAAAAATGTTATCCAAGAATTCTCTAGATTTCTGCCTCCATTATGGAGGAGAACCATCTTGCTGGAAAACATTTGATTATGTAACTTATGCATTGTAAATATTTCAGCAGTAGTACAGTAAATAGCTGAAGCATATCCAGGTAATTAGCACTTTGACTATATTCTAAGAAAGAAGGTGCTACATGGAAGCACTTGAGTTCACTTTAATAACAGATTTCAACTCTCAATGCCTCAGCACATAATCATTTTTCTTGTTGCAGTAATGCCATTTTGAGTTGGAGCTTCCCCATCCCAGCAGTTATATTACTTGATGAAGTTCAGTGAAACGTTTTGAGGAGTTATTTCAGATGAACCATTTCTCTTTATCTTGCAGATGTTTCTTTTTACATTGGTATGTTATGTGCTAAATAATATATTGCCCACACATTAGATCAGTGGTTGCCAATTAGTTTTTGTTCACAGTCTGTACAAGAAAAATACAATCCACTGCAGTCTTGATCCCTCCTTGAGGAGAGATAATGGCTAGGAGTGTTTTGTGCAGGAGTATTTTGTAATTAAACTGTCTTAAATTAGTAAATAAATAAATCCCATATTTTCATAAAATTAATGTCAACTATTAAATAACTTTTTTCTTTTATTAATTGTTACAAAATACTTAGAGATAATATTTATAATATTGTAAATGTGTACTTTAATAAGAAAAATATAATATTTGATATATATTTTATTAAAAAAAGTATCCCATGTGCTACATCTCAGCAGATGTACTTGTAGATGGGAATTGTACCTTTCACCATTTATCAATATCATGCTTGTTGAATACTGCAATGTTCTCTAATTAACATATATATTATAGCTAGGCTGCAGAGTGGGAAAACAAGTACAAGGTTATGCTGTTTGCTCCGTAATTAATCATTGAATTATTAAATTGTATTTCAAAATTAAATTATATATATTTTTTTTAGAAGTTTCATGGTATCTGTAATGAAGAAAGCATTCAGTATAAAATTGATTGCATTCTTTTTAAATGCCCCATATCAAATTAAGGGAACTTAGAAATATTCAAAATTAAAGTTGCTTTCACATTATTGACTTAGGTTTAGATCACTCATGGTTGGTGTAAAATTTCTGTCAGTTGGTGACCCCTGGTATCATGGTATCAGTAATGCAAAGAAAGCATTCAGTATAACATATTGAATGCATTCTTCTTAAATGTCCCACATCAGATTAAGGTAACTTAGAAATATTCAAAATTAAAATTACTTTTACATTATTGACTTAGGTTTAGATCACTTATGGTTCATGTAAAATTTCTGTTGGTGACCCCTGCTGTAGATTATTATTATTTTTTAATGCATAATGTGTGTGTTCTCGTATTAAAAAAAGAATCAGATGTCTTAGTCACCAAATATGGGATGTCCAGGAAAGAAATATATAGGAATAAATATTTATTTTATTTAATAATATGAGTATATTAAATTTTAAGACATAGCAGATGGGAAAATAATACATTCCCACGCTGTGGTTTCCATATTATGAATAATTGGGTAACACCATTAATCAAAATTCATTATGCAGACTCTGTTATTGGGTAGATAATAGAAAAATTTCCTTGACAAATGGTGAATAATGACCAGCAAACACTTATTGGTTAAATGCTGGATTCTGGATTAACAGCACCATAGGAATTGGTTTTAGGAAAATTATTTTTCTCTTTGCCATCATGAAACAATGTGGTGGACTAGAATAATTTGAGAAAAACCTGGATGAAGAATAGGAATTTGCTAGTCTTTCTGTAATTGTAATAATAGTTTAATTCTACAGTATTGAGAAATGCTCTGGGTACCTAGCAATATATCAGTTTATTTTA